>NC_079496.1:90100966-94900966 GCF_030052815.1 Hevea brasiliensis | reverse complement strand
AATTCTAGCCCAAATATGCTTAAACTAATATTCTTAGAAATTTTCATTTTGGAGTTACTATTTATGGTACTATTCAAGTCAATTTGTTGACTTTCTAAGGCTTAATAGGTATGGGAACTTCAACTTCACCCACATATCACATTTTGGCCCCTAAATTTGTTGGTTTTGGTTGTTTATTCAAATTCTAAGTCTTTTAGGTAAATTTGATAATTTTCAGTTTTGGAGTCTAAGGTTGCACTGTTCCATTAGTCACTTTTCTGTTAGAATTTGGCAAAACTTCCTTCATAGAAAATTTTCCCTATTGTCTTAAGTTTATTCTCCTTTTTCAATCACTCTAATTGGGGTTTTGTAGCTCAAGTTATAGCCATTTGAATCATGGCTGCCGGATTGGACTTAACCCAAATTTCTGGGCAAATTTTGGTTCTGGCAGTTTTTGGTCACCAACTTTGGATGGCCAAATGACTTGGTTAATGGCCTAATTTGGGTTTGTGTTCTTCATGAAAGTTAGGTCTTTATCTCATCTGTCCATTGGTAAAATTTCAGGTTATTTAGACATGCCTAGCTTAAGTTATGGCCAAATGAACAAACACTGTTCATTTGGTCAGTTTGTACAGGACAGACTGAGATTTTCCAAGTTTGGTCAATTTGTTCACTAGGTTTTGGTCACTTTTGGGCATGCTTCCTAAATGAAAATTGTGTCATTTAGTGTCTATTTTCATTCCCAATTGGTCTCATACCAATTGGACTTGTAAATTTTCAGTTTTGGTCCCTCAAAGGTAACTTGGTCATGCTGCCAACAGCATGACCACACTCAATCCGAATTTGGTTTCAACTCCAACCATTCCAACACACTTCATTTGGTCACCATTGACCATTTCTCACTTCAAATTAGGTCCAAGACATCATTTACAAGTTTCTCAAATTTTTATCTCTAAACCCTAATGTCCAAAACCCTAATTCGCAATTTCCTTGCATTTAGCCAATTCAGGCCTTTAATCACAACCATTTAACTACCTAAAGTTCATATCACCATCTAAGTTAATCAAATCATGCAATAACACCCCCATATACATGCTAGCTAAAAATCAGTTTGGTCCTCCACACATGTTTTTATTTCATTTCAAGTTTATTTCTAAGTAACTCAAGCTATAAACACAACTACTAAATCTCAAACTTTCAAATTAAGGTGCTTACCTCAACTTTGATATTCAATCTTCAATTTTTCTCCTCTTTTCTTCTTTCTTTCTTGCTAAATTTCTTTCTTAGGAGAAACAAATAAGGTTTTATGGAGTGATTGGGGAAGAACTTAGGGTTTAATGGGGGATTTAAAAGCTTGAAACAAGCTTTAATGGAGTTGTGGTAATGGTGGTCTTAAGGGAAAGGGTGAGGCGGCACTAGGGAAGAAGAAGAAGACTTTTATTTTTTTTTTTTCTTTTCTTTTCTTTATGTCTTTATCTTATGGAAGACCAAAAATCAATATAATTAAATTTATTAATTATAACATTTATGGCATCATGCATGATGTCATTTCCCTACACCTTTTCCATTTTCTTTTTTTTTTTATTTCTTTTATCAGTTCTTTAATTTAATTCCAGACTCCAAAATTTTCTTTTCTTCGATTTTATATGACAGTTAGGTCAGGGGTCAGCTCTTGGGGTCAATTGACCAAATTGCCCCTCGCCGGTTCAACCCGGTTTGCAAATAATTCTATATTTCTTTTGGATCATTGACCTAATTATTTGACTGGATTAACAATGTTTTCCCTGATTTTCTCTTTTCCACTGTGTTCGTAATGGTCATAAGGACCGCGACGTCACATTTTATGGTTCGAAATTTGAGTTTAAGATGATTTCGCAGTCGTTCTTGAGAACGTCACCCATCACTGTGACTCTCGACTCGTTTAACTTCTTATGTTCTGTTTTTCTTGTTTATACTTAACTAATTGACAATTACTAATTATTTTTGTTCAAGGCTTATCTAGTTGTCTTAAGTATGGTTCTAATCCCTTTAATTGTCCGGACCGACTCCGGTCACTGGAACAGTGAAATTTACCAGGCTATACAAATAGGGGTGTTACAAGTTCCTTCTCCAGTGCCCATCCTTCTGGTAGTGGAAACACTTTCTTTTGCCTCCTTCAGCTTTAGTCTTCCCTTTCTTTTTAGCTATTTTCTTAGAAGGACCAGGAATCTGAGGTTGCTTTTTCTTATTACCCTTCTTCTTGTTGGACTTTCCAGTAGAAGAAGATGCAATCAAAGCTACCTCTTTTCCTTTATTGCCCGGCATATTCTTTTGGGCAATAACCAGCATGTTGAGTAAACCAGCTAAGGTGCATTCCTATTGAGTCATATGGAAATTTGTCACAAAATTCCCAAAAGACTTAGGAAGGGACTGAAGGATCAAATCTGTCTGTAGTTGGAAATCCATGTTGAAGTCAAGATGTTCCAACTGCTCAATCAGCTGAATCATCTTGTGGACATGATCCCAATATTTTGTCCCTCAAACATCCTCATGCGGAACAGCTGCCTAGATATCTCATGCTTAGCATTCCTACTGTGCTCACCATGCAACTCTTGTAGGTGAAGGAGGATCTCACTCGCACTCTGCATGTTTTCATGCTGCTTCTATAACTCATTACTCATGGAAGCAAGCATGTAACACTTAGCTCTCATATCATGCTCCTTCCATTTGTCCAAAGTTTCATGTTCCTCTTGAGTGGCCTCTGGAGGTAAGGGACCAGGAACATTTGAGTTTAGAATATATCCTATATGTTCAAGGTTCAGAACAAGTTTCAAATTTCTTAGCCAATCAGAGAGATTAGGTTCTGTCAACCTATTGCGATCAAGTATGCTTACAAGGATATTGGATGGTGGTGGTTGTTCTGTGCTCATTTTTATCAAAAAATTAACTGCAGAAAATAATCAGATTAATTAGTAAATGTATCATGTAATTAACCAAAATGATTATGGTCTTTTAATCAAATTGGTCCTCCCACTAACTTAGCTAATCCTACACTTCCAAAGTAGAAAACGGAAATCCTAGTTGGATGGATTTCTAGTGGGTGATTGTATTCTTATAATTCTATTGATCATCCTCAGGTACATCCATTATTGGAATTACAATAAACTATAAGTGAGCAACTCCTTGCCCATCACATCTCATGTGAGGTTCAATCCTTTACCTAGCCCCTAATGCTCAAAAATCTCAGGTACATCCATTATTGACTTATCTTGCATTAGTTAAGTTGATCCCATTGAGTCAGTAATTATGCAAATAATTTTAATGTCCTCAGGCACATCCAATATTGGCCACCAAAACATTTACATATTTACAACATCTCATGCTTAACAATTATTCTTAAGAAATTCTCTTAAATTAATTGCATCTCATGCAAGTATTTAAAATTTCTTAAAATAATTGCCTCAATGGAGGGCCTATATTATAATTACTTTAATTATAGCATTTCCAACTTAATCATTTGTTTGGAAGATTTTATGGTCATCCTAATTACTATTAAGGTCTCACTTTGCACATTATCCAATTAGCATGCATATATCATATAATTGCATACATTCCCATATATCTCATGCATTCATGGATAAGCAGTAAATATGGTATGATCATGGACTTTCTAAGGGATTCAATTCTGAGCCACTAAGAATTGAATCAGGGTATTCCTAGGTGCATTTCATTCATTCATTTTACAAGAGTTGCTGAAGGAGTACATAATCAAAACTTGATCTTGAATTCCTCCCACTGGTCCCACTAATGCTCTTGACCTCCTTGAACTTCTTGCAATCTAATTACATAGTAATCCTTGGTATACCAAGGCGAATTTACAAGAATTAAATAAATGAAATTACAACCCAAAAATTATTACAAGCTTAATAATACATGCCCAAAATAAATTAAAATAAATTAACTAATTTACAATCCTAAAGAAACATAAAAGAAATAAATCCAATCACATTGGTCTTTTATAGTCCATGATCATCCATCTTGCATATCACTATTTAACAATTAAATAAAACATGCATTCTTAAATTAAATTGAATATCTCATATTCAACTTAAAAATCCAGATTTGAATATGATTCAAATAAATTTAAAAATTCAGATTTGAATCTCATTCATATATATTTAAAAATTCAGATTTGAATCACATTCAAACAATCTTATAAATTCAGATTTGAATCACATTCAAACATTTTTTAAAAAATCAGATTTGAATCACATTCAAACATTTTTTAAAAAATCAGATCTGAATATTATTCAAATAACTTTAAAAATTCAGATTTGAATATGATTCAAACAACTTTTAAAATTCAGATTTGAATCACATTCAAACAACTTTTAAAATTCAGATTTGAATCTCATTCAAACAATTTTTAAAATTTTGATTTGAATCATAATTTAATTATGTGATTAAAACTACTAATTAAACACTTTAATTAGTCAAAGAATAGGCCTTAGAACATACAACAATTGCAGAATTAAAAGTCAAACCTTGAACCACTCATGGAAGCCAAACCATGCGCACCATTGATGGTGTTTTTCAAGCATGCCGCCACACTTCCATTGCAACCAGCAATGGATAAATCATCTCATGATCAAAACACACAATTCAATCATATAATCAACAATCTAAATGGCAAATATAGTGGCTCTGATATCAATTGTAGGAACGGAAGAGTGAAAAACACAAGTTTATACCATTGAATTCAAAAATTTTCACCTAGGGTCACATGCATCATGCAAGATTTATTTTTATCTATTTGATTTCAATGATAAACAACATATTAAAACTCTTTTAATATTTTTTTGGATCTGTATTTTCCATTTAAGATTTTAAAATTAATCAGATTAATTTTAGAACCCTAGATTAAATCTAGAACAAACACACTAACCTCTTGATGCACTGCAGTGTATTTGAGCTTTGAGATTCATCTTCAGGACACCAAATGTTGTCCCTCTAGCTTGTCCATACCAAGAACACCTATGGCAGCCCTTGAGCAGCTTCTAAAGCTTTTTCTATTAATTAGAAAATCAAGTTTTGCCTCTTAAAAGATTAGAGATGTAAACAGGACACTAGAAACAATTTTTGGTGTTCTTAATTCAAGAGATTATTTCTCTAATCTCTTGGATTGATGAAAGAAGAAGAAGAAGAGGAGAGAATTGCACACCAAGGTGGTAGCACAAAGGAGTGACTGCTGCTTGTGTTTTATTTTTTCTCATAATAACACTTATATAGCTAGGTTAACACATTAAACCCTTGCCACATGCCACCCTTTGATTAGCTCTAGGTTTAAGTGACCCAATCACAATGTGCCAAGTGCAAACCTATATTTAATCTTAATTTTAATCATCTTACATGATTAAAAACATTGGCAAGCTTATGTGTAATGCCATGTGTCACAATCTCATGATGCCACGTGTTACACTGTGAAATGACCAAAATGCCCCTGTGTCTTAATTTTGAGTTCTTAACCCAAAATAATTATTTTTCTTCTTTTAATTAATTTATATCAAATATAAATTAATTAATTAATCTCTATTAATTAATTTCTCATTAATTAAATTCATATTTAAACACTTTAAATATAAATTTAACTTATACTATACATCCAATAATCTAGATTTGGTCTTAAGTCATGCTAGGGACTTTGCAATCTAATTGCAAACCAAACCTATTTAATTAATCAATTAAACTCTTTAATTAATTAATTAAATCATATTTAATTAGGTGATAACTTGTGTATGTGTGTGACTTACTAGGCTCATCACTAATTGGCAATGAGATATGATATCAACTCTTAATACCATCAGAACTCTTTCTTACCATAAATGATTTCTCTAAATCATTTTATGCACCTCATAGACCATGGTTAACACATAGCATGGCATGCCATGGACACCCAATTAGTAATAAGGTTTACCTTAAATGAACCTATAGTCATATGTTACCATGCACTAAAATCTCTCTGTTACAAAATCCCAACTCAAGCTGGAGTCATGGTTTATGTCAAACTCCATTTGCTATGAATATTATGTTCTCTTTTAATTCCAGTTCTTGATTAAAAATATTGTTTCTCATCAGAAACTCTTTTCTGAATAAATCTATCTATCCTGGCTAGGAACTTGAAACATCAAGAACAATTAAATGAACATAGGATTTTATCTCTATTTACTTAGAGGAACAGATTCCATCTCGATCAACACCTACCTCCATATATAACTAGTAGGAGCCAACACATGCCCATATACTCATACACAGTACAAGTATGAAAGCAGTATCAAATTCAAACTACTTATATACAAGATAACTGTGCTATCTCAGGTCTAAAGACTATATGCACTGATATGATTTATGACAAAACATTGACAAGAGTAAACTCCATGTGCTTGTCATAAGTGTCACTAGTTTGGCCTACTTATCATTTATAAGTGCCTATCATGTTTGTCATATGCCATGAGACTCACCATTCCATCTTATTTATATGTCATATAAATAACTTGGGAATAATCATGAATACAATCTTTCTGGATAAGTCATATCCATATTATGAAGTATCCTTGATCGTGAACCTATTTATGATACTTTGTACTAGAAATATTGTCACTCATATTCTTAACAACTTAAGAATAGAATTTCTAACAGAATATCAATGGACCTTTTCTATTACACATAAATATATTATGTAAACGGAAAAGTGGAAATTCCTTTTATTAATAAAACATGTATAAGATACATACTAAATGATATGCTCTTGGGCATACTACTAACAGAAAGATATTTCCTTCAGCCAAAATTCACACTTCGACAATTTGGTGTATAGTTGTTTCTCTCTCAAAGTCTGCAGTACAATCTGCAGATGTCTATCATGCTCTTCTACACTCCTCAAATAGATCAATATATCATCTATGAATACCACAACAAACTGGTCGAGGAATGGTATGAAGATAGTGTTCATCAAATCCATAAAAGCAGCCGGAGCATTAGTTAACCCGAATGGCATGACTAAGAACTCATAATGGCCATAACGGGTTCTAAAGCCAGTTTTAGGAATACTCTACTCTTGTACTTTTAGCTGATAATAACCTAATCTCAGGTCAATTTTGGAGAACATAGCTGCACCTCTTAATTGATCAAACAAGTAATCAATGTGGGGTAATGGGTATCTGTTCTTTATTGTCACCTTATTTAACTGTCGGTAGTCAATACATAAGCGGAGATTGCCATCTTTCTTCTTAACAAACAACACTGGTGCTCCCCAATGTGACACACTAGGGTGGATAAAGCCGTTGTGAAGCAGCTCTTGCAATCGCACTTTCAACTCTTTCAATTCTGAAAGTGCCATTCTATATGGTGTTATAGAGATTGGGTCCACACCAGGCATAACATCAATCTCAAACTGCACCTCTATTTCTGGATGTAATCCTGGTAGTTTATTAGGAAACACATCCGGAAAGTCACATACTGTAGGGATGTCCCTCAATGTTGGGCTCCCCACTTGGGTGTCTATCACATGTGCCAAGTATGCTTCACACCCCTTTCTAATCATCCTTCTAGCTAGTGTAGCCGAAATGATGTTTGATGGTAGTAAATGCCTCTCCCCATGTATTACCATATCACCGTACAAAGGTAGACCAAAAGTGATTGTCTTCAGTCTACAGTCAATCATGGCGTGATGCCTGGCTAACCAATCCATGCCCAAGATGATATCATAATCTCTGAAGGGCATTTCAATCAAATCTGACAGAAAAACATGTCCTTGGATCACCAAAGGACAATCTCTATAGATTCTATTGACCCGAACCTCTTGCCCTAATAGACTAGTTACTAGCACTTTAAAACCCATTTTGACACACGGAATAACAAGTAAATTGACTATGCTAGCACTAACATATGAGTGGGTTGAACCCGGATCAAATAACACAAATACTTCTTGATCAGAGATAGAGAATGTACCGGCTACCACATCGAAAGTCTCAGCCTCTTCTCACTGTCTCATCGTATAAACTCTGGCTGAAGCACTTCCTTGTGCTGATTGACCAACAAGATACCACTTGCGAAGCGGTGCCTCTATACGCCTCTTCCTCTGCCAACTGGTTGTGAACCTCTGGGAGCAGGACACTAAATAGATCCTTCTGTAGTAGTAGGAGCTAGACCGAATCTAGGAGCACTAGTGTAATCTTTTGCAATAGGACCCTTGCCTCCATAGTTAAAATAGGTTCCTGTTGCTCAATAACATTCTCCTCCATGAATCTTGCCATAAGTTTCACAGGGGCAGGGAGGTTGTGAACCCCTGCTCGACTGTTGACCAGACCTAGGGGGTCTCTGTCCAAAGAATCTGCCCCTTCCAAACCTTCCACCTTGACCTCTACTAGGTCCACCAAATTTCTTCCTCTTCCAAGAAGTACCACTAGGACTTGGCTCTACTGACTTTTCCCCCTTGTCTTTCTCTGATTTTTTAGCTTTTTCTGAATTTTCTTTTGTTGGGGTCACTTCTGATTCAATTCTTTCTAACTCAAGTGCTTGAGAGATGAGCTTTGAGAAATTAGTATGTCTGAATCCCACAACTTGCATCCGTAGGCTGGGCTTCAAACCCGTCTCAAATCTTTTGCACCTTTCCTTGCTGGTAGAAAGGAGACTCCCAGCATAGTGGCATAAGCGGGAGAACTCCTACTCATATTCTCTCACTATTTTGTTACCTTGTTTCAAACTTAGAAATTCTTGTAGTTTCTAATCCATATATGCATCTGGGACATATTTATGTTTGAACTCTCTTATGAAGTCATCCCAGGTCAGTACTGGTGGTTCAGCCAAGCTCTGGGGGATGGTCTTCCACCAATCATATGCATCCCCTTGTAGTAGTGACACAGAGTATTCAAATTTCAACTCATCTGGGCAGTGCAGCTTCTTGAATACTCTGTCCATTCTCTCTAGCCACTGCTCTGCCTCTAAAGGGTCTACTGTACCCTTAAATTCCATAGCCCCATACTTTAACAGCTTATCATACTGTCTAGCTAGAGGTTGTGGTTGTATCACAGGTGTCTAGGGTGGAGCTTGAGTAGGTATACCCCTAGCCATTTGTTGAAACATTGCTGCCATCTGCTATGCAAACTGTGTAGGAAATTGTGGCATTTGTGGGGCTTATGCCACTGACCCACTGACATTCTGTAGAGCTAGGGCTTCCCCTTGTGCCTTAACTTCAACAAATTGC
The DNA here is from genome assembly GCF_030052815.1 of Hevea brasiliensis. Lineage (NCBI taxonomy): Eukaryota > Viridiplantae > Streptophyta > Magnoliopsida > Malpighiales > Euphorbiaceae > Hevea > Hevea brasiliensis. The sequence goes on along the minus strand of NC_079496.1, from coordinate 94,891,746 downwards.
TCAACTGAGTGATCCCTCTCTTCCATAATAGTCTAGAGTAGGTTATCTCCTGAACAAGTAATACATGGAGATTTCCCTTCGTTAGTTCATATTTATGATGTAATGCACCGTATGTAACAAATAAGGACATTGAGTAGTTGTACTTAGCAAAGAAAAGACACAAATTCACAAGTTAAAATATACTTCAAAAAATTTGCTTTGATACCACTAAAATATGTCATACCTTACCCCTCTGTAAGGCATAACATGATCCCGTAGAATACCTAATGAACTACCGAACTTCACCTACCGATAACTCATTAAGTACCCTACAAGGGATTTTAAAATCATTTTCTTACTTTTATAAGTGGTGAGTATTTTCTAATAGGTATTAAAACATTTAATTAGAGTTTGAAAACTAGTTAAGATTTTGTCCCATTTTATTTTTCCACAAATTTTATAAAAATTTTGGCAGAATGCTGTCTGTATTTTGAGAAAACAGTTCTTCAAATATCTGTAAAAAGCACTTCCAATGATTTATCTCAATAACTTGATCAAATCAACATCCATCCCAACTAATTTCAACATCATTTCTCAAATTTCAAAATTCAACATCAGTAAAATACTACTAATTAATTTCATTTAAATTAAAGCAAAATACTTCCATTCATATATAATTAAAGATAAAGCAATTTATATACATCATTACAAAAATTTACATTAAGAAAAATTCAAACTAAAATTTATTACAAGTTTTATACAACTACTCATGACCATTTCCTACATTTACATACATTAAATACATCAAAATAATTTTTACAGTCAGGGTATAAAATATACCCGATAAACTTCAGAGTAGGTAACTCCTCAATCCGCAGCAGCTCACTCTGCTGCTCCTCTAGTCTCTATATCTGCGACAATAATAATAGCCATCGCTGAGTACTAGGACTCAGTGGTGCACAACATACTAAAAATAATCTTTATGCAGAATTTAAATCATATTTATTCAAAAATTAAACTGAACATGAAATATAAATTCAAAACATGATTTATAGATTTTAATCCAACAATTTCATTTCAAAAGTCTCAAAACAAATTTCATAAAAACACACAGTTATATCATGCCATTCGAAACAAATATTATCTCATTAGCCAGAGGCTAAGGAGAAGTCACAACACAAGGCTAGCTAGCTCAAATATATGGGAACCCATTCTTTGTCTTCTTCCACTGGCACACATCTTAACACTTCAGCCAGAGAAGGAATCAAAATTTGAAACTGATTTCTCCCACTAGTCATGCTAGTGAGGTATTCAAATATATGGTCATGGCACTGTGGTTTTAAAACTATCTTAACAATTTACTAAACATTTGATGCCATTTCAAATATATACAATTAAACTTTCAACAATTTAAATTAAAATCATAATAAATATTTCAAGACAATGATATCACAATTCAATATTTCAATTCATTCAAAATGATGTGCAGAAGAAAATTTACATAAATTTTATGTTGTGCACAAACCTTATACGAGTCGCCTATTGGCCTTGACTCGATACCTCGGGTTCTTTTCCGGTATTCTTTTCCACTAAAACACACAGTTCACAGTGTTTTAGTGTCATAACTTATCATAAGTCCAAAAATAAATTCAAATTTACTTTTACCTAGCTTTAATATGCTAAAATTTACGTTCTTTAAAATTTGTATTTTGGGGTTACTATTTACTACACTATTCAAGTCAATTTGTTGACTTTCTAATGCTTAATAGGTATGGGAATTTCAATTTCACCCACATACCACATTTTGGTTACTAAATTTGTTGGTTTTGGTTGTTTACTCAAATTTTAAGTCTTTTAGGCAAAATTTCAAAATTTCAGTTTTAGTGTCTTATGTTGCACTGTTCCATTAGTCATTTTGCTGTTAAAATTTAGCCCAATTTCCTTCATAGAACTTGTTCCTTATTGTCTTAACTTTATTCTCCTTTTTAAATCACTCCATTTGGAGTTTTGTAGCTCAAGTTATAGCCATTTGAATCATGGCTGCCGGATTAGACTTACCCAGATTTCTGGGCAAATTTCTGGGTTCTGGTAGTTTTAGGTCACCAAATTTGGGTGGCTCAATGACTTGGTTAAGAGCATAATTTGGGTTTGTGTTCTTCAAGAAAGTTTTAGGTCTATATCTCAGCTTTCTACTGGTAAAATTTTAAGTCATTTAGACCTGCCTAGCCCAAGTTATGGCCAAATGAACAAATACTATTCATTTGGTCATTTTTGTACAGGGCAGAACACTCACATCCGAATTTGGCCAATTTGTTCACTATGCTATGGTCACTTTTTGGGCATGATTCCTAAATAAAAAATGTGTCATTTTGTGTCTAGTTTCATTCCCAATTGGCATCACATCAATTGGGTTCATAAATTTTCAGTTTTGGTCCCTGAAAGGGACCTTGGTCATGCTGCCTGCATAATGGCCATGTCCAATCTGAATCTCCACTTGATTCCAACACTTCGAACATACCATAATTGGTCACATATGACCATTTTTCAGCTCAAACAATGTCAAACACACCATTTGACTATTTCTCTAATTTTTGTCTGCTAAAACCCTAGGTCCAAACCCTAATTACACTATTGTTTCAATTTATGCAATTTCAATACTTTAAACATACATATAACTTCACTAACCTTAGAATTCATATTCAATTAGGTTAAAGCACACCAAACCCTAACCACTCATAGCTGATCGAATTTCATATAGTTCTTAAACATATCATTTTGTCTCCTTTTTCAACAAATCATCACTCCATCAAGTTGTCTAAGTATATATGTAAAGATACAAAAAAGAGAAATCAACTAACCTTTATGCAGAATTTTTTTTTCCTTCAAAACTTCTTCCTTTCTTCTTCCTTTTTGTTATCAATAGGTAAATCAAGGTTCAAGGATAAGATTTACTTAAGAAACCTTAGGGAAATTATGGCTAGATTAGGGTTTATAAAGCTTGAGTCAAGCTTCCATGGAGGTTTCAAGAAAGAAAAATGAGAGAGAGACCAAGGGAGAGGGACGGCAAGAATGGATGAGCAAGAAGACTTTTTGTTTTTTTTTTTTTTCTTTCTTTTATGCATTTTTAATCTTTTAGGAAGACCACAATTATCCATAATTAATTTTTTTAATTATAATGTTTATTGCATCATGCATGATGTCATGCATGATGTCATTACTTTTCACTTTTCCATTTTCTTTTTTTTTTCTATTTACTTTTCTATTAGTTCTTTAATTTAATTCCCGTTTCTGAAATTTTCTTTTCTCTGATTTTATTTGACAGTTAGGTCAGGAGTCAGCTCTAGGGGTTGATTGACCAAATTGACCTTCGCTGGTTCGACCCGATTTGCAAATAATTCAATATTTCTTCCGGATCCCTGACCTAATTATTTGACCGGCTTAACAATTCTTTTTCGTGATTTTCTCTTTTCCACTGTGTTCACAACAGTCCTAAGGACCGCAACGTCACATTTTACAGTTCGAAATTTGAGTTTAAATCAACTTCGTAATCCTTCCCGAGAAGGTCACCCATTGCTGTGACTCTCGGCTCATTTAACTTCTTATGTTCTGTTTTTCTTATTTATACTTAACTAATTGACAATTACCAATTATTTTGTGTTCAGGGCTTATCTAGTTGTCTTAGATGTGGTTCTAATCCCCTAAATTATCCGGACCGACACCGGTCATCGGAATAGTAAAATGTACTAGGCTATACAAATAGGAGTGTTACAAACAACTTTCAAAAGTTTCTCAATCAATAATCACATTTGCAAAATAATAATCACATCCAAATCATCATAAAACCCACAAAGGGTTGGCAGCACACAATTTCTCAAGCACTTCTAACAATATTCAAAACTGGCCCACTCCCTTACTGTAATGATATAAAAAGGCCAACATCTGCCTTTTCACATTCACAAATTCATTTCATAAAATTAAAGTTCACAAATGCAAGGGAAAATCATAAGTCATTCATATAAATCCATTCAAATCAATTTCAAAGTTTAAAACATAGAAAAAGGGTTAGTTGTGCACAAACCTCAATGGACTTCCTTTCTCTAGATTTACTTTTCCTTGTCTCCCAAATTCTCCTTTTCTACTGAAACACACAATTAAAATGTCTCAATACTCATTTCAATTATCTCCAAAAGTTATTAAATAATTGCTTAATAAATTTTCCTAAATTGGTTATGCAATTTCAAAAATTTATGGTTCTGGATAGTTTGGAACCCTAATTTTGCAACCCCATTTTAACCTAGTTCCAATCATAATTTGGTAAGGTGTTCCTCATGAAAATTGTTCCTCTATGTTTTAGTTTTATTTTTCAATTTAAATCACTCAATTTGGAGTTCTAGATCTCAAGTTATGGCTAAATTACTAAACATTGTTCTAGGTATCATATTCTGAGATTCCAGGTTTTCCATATTTGTATCCTAACTTTGTATTCTATATCAGAGCATCTTAAGCTCATAATTTGGCCCTAGTCCCTGAAATAATATTTTAGATATTTGTCTTAGGTTTCCAAATCATTTTGAATTACTTCAATTGGAGTTCTGTAGAGGATGTTATGGCCTGATAACCATTTAGAGGTCACAGGACCAATTTGCGAAGGAGCAAGAATTCCATATTTAGGATTCCTTATTTATCCCAATAATTCTTTAACCTTGCCCTAAGAACTGGGTTCTGGTCAAAGCATGAAATTTTTAGTTCTATATCTTATGAGAATTTTGGCTTAGGAATTATCTAATTTGCATTTTTTTATCCCAAGTTATGGCAATTTTTCCAACACTAGTCGAATAGGTAATTATCCAGAATTTCTAAGTTAGTCTAGAATCCGGGCAGATTTGCTGAACCAATTTTGTCTAGTAATTTGATCAACTTAGGGTTATAAGTTGGCTCTATAGTCTTCATAAGAGTTGTTCTCCTATGCCTCAGGTTTCCATTGGTTCAAGAATCACCTAATATGAAGTTTTTTAGAGTGATTTATGCCTAATTTACTAAGTACTGTTCATTTGGCCATTTTTTGTCAGGTCCAGAATTGCAATCCAGATTCAAGACAAATTTAGGGCAACCTATGGTCTGTTTCTAGACAAGGTGTCTTCATGACATTTCTAGCATTATGCCTTAGGTTTCATTTCCAATTGACCTCACACCAATTGGAGCTATGTAACTCAACTTATACCTATTCAAACCTACTGGATTCAAGGGTCCAGAATTCCAGTAACTCAGCATACTACAAATCCATCAATTCCTTTCACCAATTCAACCTTAAATTCTCAACTAAAGTATGCCAAATGACCATAATTAGGTCTTATAAACCTCAATTACATAACATACCACAAAACTCTAATTTTACCAAAACCCTAATTCTCCATTTTCCCAATTCATGCAATTCATACAAATTCAACACCTTAATTAAGTATATAACCTCATACAAGCTTAAACTCAATTTTAATTCAATTCAAACACATCAACCCTAACACACCTTAAGCTGGCCGAATTTCACTCTCACAATTCATACCCTATTTCTTCCATTTTCCATGTTAGTTCTCTAAATTTAAACTTAATTCAATGAATTATAGGATTAGGGTGACTTGATTGCCTACATACCTTATTGAGCATATTTTTGTATCTTCCAATCTTCACTTTCTTTTATTTTTCTTGGTCCCAATCTTCCTACCAAGGTCAAATAGCAAGACTTTACTTTGGTGACTATAAAATTTATAAAGTAAAAGTAGGGTTTTAGGAGCTCAAAGTGGTCATCAATGGAGGAAATGAAAAGAAAAGAGAGAGAGAGAGTGAGAATGGAGCTAGCCACAATGGGAAGAAGGAATGGATTTATTTTCTTTTTAATTCCACATTTTGTCTTCATACAATTATTTAGTTAATTGTCTAATTTTAATTATTTGAATTATAATTTTTAATTGTGTCATGCTTGAATCATGCTTATGTCATAATTCCATTTAAAATTTTAAGTTTTCAATTCTTTTCTTTTCCATACACATCTTCACATTTTTACTCCCTTTTCAATAATTTAATCTCATACATTTTAATGGACATTTAGGTCAAAAGTCACCTCTTGAAGTGAATTGGCCAAAATGGCCCTATCGGGTTATAGTATATCTTTTTCCATAACACCTGATGAGTCTTTAAATTTTGATTCACTTAATTTTACTTCTTTCCTTTTTATTTCTTTGATTTCTAATTTCCCAATAATTTCTAAATAATTCCTTCACTAACGATTTCATGGGGTCCCAGACGAATTTAGGGTAGCAATTGAACTTATAGCTACTTCCCATGTAGGTCACTCATCACTGTGACTTAGGCTCATTTAACCTATTAGTTCTCCATTTCTTTTACTTTTATCCAACTTCATTTGATCTTTATCAATTTTATTTATAGCTTTTCTATGTGATTTAAGTATAGTTTTAGACATTCTAGCTATCTGGACAGACATTAGTCACTAGAACAGTAGAATGTATAGGACTACTTAGTATGAAGGTGTTACATACAGACCACTGTGACCAAGCTTTCAAAATAGAAATCAAAACCAACATCAGTAGCCACAACCTTCTCAACCACAATAGCCTAAACCAAAGATGACTATGGAATCCATGATGGAAAGCTTTTTAGTGGCATAGCAATATCAAAGTGAGACAATCAAGCAGCTTACTTTCAGAATGGATCAATTGGCTACTCATAACAAAATGCTTGAAAATCAAAGTGATCAGCAAGCTAGTTCTTCAAGCAAAGCCATTAGTAAATTACCTAGTCAACCTGAGATGAATCCAAAAGAGTAATGCAAGGCAATTACTTTGAGGAGTGGCAAGATGTTAGAAAACCATAAACCAAATGACAAGCAAAAGCATACTGATGAAACCTTTGGTGAGAATGATGCTCAAGCAAAGGGAATAGAAACATATGTTGATAAGGATATTGAAAAGGAGGAGGAAAAGAAAGAAGAAAATAAGGAACTACCCAAGCCCTATCAACCACCACTACATTTTCCTTAAAGATTCCACAAAGCTAAATTGGACAAGCAGTTTAGGAAGTTTTTAAAAGTTTTACAGAAACTCTATATCAACATCCCTTTTACAGAATCTCTATCTCAAATGCCATCTTATGCTAAATTTTTGAAAGAAATTCTTTTTAACAAAAGGAAACTTGATGACTATAAGACAATAGCTTTAACGAAAGAATGTAGTGCAATACTACAAAACAAATTGCCTCTAAAGCTGAAAGATCTTGAAAGTTTCTCTATACTGTATCTAATTGGCAATATGACCATCGACAAAGCCCTTTGTGACTTGGGAGCCATTGTTAGTCTTATGTCCTTATCCATCTGTCAGAAGCTAAATGTTGGAGAGCTAAAGCTAACTAATATCTCTTTATAACCAGCATATAGATCTGTCAAGTATCCATTTGAAATTCAAGAAAATATTCCAATAAAGGTTGGCAAATTCTTCATACCTATCGTCTTTGTTGTCTTAGAGATTGAAGAAGATGTTTAGATTCCCATAATATTGGGAAGACATTTCTTAACAATTAGAAGAGCCATAATCGATGTTAAAAATGGGCGGTTGGCTCTCAAAGTGGGAGAAGAGGAAGTAGAATTCAACCTATTTCAAGCAATGAAACAAAAGCCATACATGAACAAATTCTTAAGGGTGGATATTATTGATGAGTTAGTAGAAGAGGAGTTCAAAAAGAGATATCTAGAAGATCCTTTAAAAGCTTGTATTGTGCATCGTAGTACCATTGAAGATGAAAATAAAGAGATTACAACTTATGCATAAATACTAAAAGATAGCCCACCACTACCATTAGCCTAAGCACTTCAAATTAAGGAGTTGAAACAAATTTGAACCATGTTATTCGAACCATGTTAGCACTAATTAGCAAGGAACAAGCACCTTAGGTAAAGCTAAAACCTCTTCTTTCCACCCTAAGGTATGCACTTGGCCAAAACTCTACATTTACTATAATTATAAATGCTAGTCTTACTGACTTAGAGGAAGAGAAATTACTAAGAGAATTAAGAACCCATAGGAAGATCATTGGGTACACCATAAAAAACCTAAAAGGGATTAGTCCCTCCATTCGTATGCATAGAATACTTATAGAGGAAAGCAATAAACCCACAATTAAGCATCAAAGAAGTCGTAACCTAACATGAAAGAGGTAGTCAAAAAGGAAATCTTAAAACTATTAGATGCAATTGTAATCTACCCTATTTTTGATAGTAAATGGGTGAGTTTGGTTCATGTGGGATGATTGTAATAAAGAATGAAAATAATAAGCTAATTCCTACTAGGACAGTCATCAATTAGCAAATGTGCATTGATTATAAGAAATTAAACAGTGCCACTCAGAAAGACCATTTTCCTCTTCCCTTTGTCGACTAAATGCTTGAAAGACTAGCCAAGCATTCCTATTTCTGTTACCTAGATGGGTACTCAATATTTTTTTAAATCCCTATTCACTTAGAAGACCAAGAAAAGACAGCTTTCACTTGTTCCTATGGCATTTTTGCCTATAAGAGAAAGCCATTTATTCTATGTAATGCCCCTACTACTTTTAAAGATGCACGATGGCTATATTTTCTGATTACATTGACAACAACATGGAAATATTTATGGAGAATTTCTCTATCTATGGCACTACTTTTGATGAATGTTTAACAAACCTTTCTAAAGTGTTGTAAAGATATGAGGAATCAAACTTAGTACTAACTCAACTCAACTCAACTAAGTCTTTATCCTAAAAAAATGGAGTCGGCTATATGGATTTTCTTTCTCCATGTCACACCTTATCCCTTGTAAGGCATGACATGTTCCTGCAGTATACCTAATGAATTACCAAACTACACCTACTGATAACCCATTAAATATACTACAAGAGATTTTAAACAAATCATTGCAATTTATTTATTTTTTACTTTGTGGTAAACTACATGGTAGTGGTTAAAATTTAGCAAAACCTGAATTTTATAACTTATTGAAACCATAATATAATCAAGTAAAAGATTTTCTTCAATCCATTTCACAAACATAATATTATTACATTTATATTTCATGTAAACATTTGATTTAAAAAGTTTCATTCAGTAGAGATAATGAACTTAACATTACAAAATCTACATTTACATAAGTCTCAAAATGAAGAGCAAATATTTACAAACTCAAAATGCTTTAGCAATGTAATGCTTTTTAATACAAACTGCTCAATGTCCGTACATCATACATATAGCTACAAAATATATCAAAGGAATTACAAGTTATATCTAATGTAAATAACCAAGGTCAATACAAAAGCTGCTCCCAAGTCTCTCACTCGGTAGCCTTCTCCTTGCCCTTACTTGCGATAACATAAATAAGCTATCGCTGAGTATATCACTCAGTGGTGCACAACTAACAATTTTAAAACTTAATGTAAAACACAACTTATCAAAATATAACAAATCACATATTCCATAATCATGAAAACATCACCATAATTTCTAAATCGATAAGAACCATTTATTGAAATCACCTTTCAATGAAAAGATCATCATTCAAAAATCACAATTCATAAGTGTTGCCAATATCAACTCACAGTTTAGACAATGACACAAAATTTCATAATCAATGCCATGTTGTACACCGTACAAAGCAAATTAACCTCACTAACCGTTATTAATGAGGGAAGGGCTAGCTAGCTAATGAGTACTCATATAGTTTCACCCCACTAACCATTATTAATAGGAGATGCAATCATAATCAATATCAAACCCCAAGTAGTCGTTACTACTGGGGAGTTTCGAAAGGGACTATCATGCTAACTGTGGTTTTAAAACAATTTTCAAAAGTTTCTCAGTCAATAACCATATTTGCAATTCAACAAACACATTCAAATTATCATAAAACCCATATAGAGGTGACAACACCTAGATTTCTCAAATGCAAGAGAAAAATCATCTCTCATTAAAAATAAACTCATGCAAATCCATTTACACAGTTAAAAATAAAGAAAAAGGTTAATTGTGCGCAAATCTCCAATGATCTCCTTTCTCTTTACTTACTTCTTCTTATCCATCCCAACCTCTTTTTGTCACACCTTACCCCTCTGTAATGCATAACATGATCCCGTAAAATACCTAATGAACTACCGAACTTCACCTACCAATAACTCATTAAGTACCCTACAAGGGATTTTAAAACAATTTTCTTACTTTTATAAGTGGTGAGCATTTCTAATAGGTATTAAAATCATTTATTTGAAGTTTTAAAACTAGTAAATTTTTTTTTTGCCCATTTTGTTTTTCCGCAAATTTTATAAAAATTTTAGCAGAGTGCTGTCTGTATTTTGAGAAAACAGTTCTTCAAATACCTATAAAAATCACTTTCAATTATTTATCTCAACCACTTCTTCAAATTCACAATCATCCCAACCAATTTTAACATTATTTATCAATTTCCAAAAATTCAAATCCATAATTTCTAATATTCAACATTCATCAAAATACCATTAATCAATTTCATTCAATTTAAAACAAAATACTTCCATTCATATTTCATTCAAGATAAAACAATTTATATACATCATTACAAAAATTTACATTAAAAGAAATTCAAACTAAAATTTATTACAAACTTTATACAAGCTGCTCAAGACCAATTTTACATGTCCATATATTTACGTACATTACATATATCAAAATAAATTTTTATAGTCAGGGTATAAATTATACCCGATAGCTTCAAGGCAAGTAGCTCCTCAATCCTCAGCAGCTCAATCTGCTGCTCCTCTAGTCTCTATATCTGCGACAGCAATAACAGTCATCGCTGAGTACAAGGACTCAGTGGTGCACAACATACTAAAATAATCTTTATGCAAAATTTAAATCATATTTATTCAAAAATTGGATTGAACATGAGAATTAAATATAAAACATGAATTATGAGATTTTAATCCAAACAATTTCATTTCGAAGTATCAAAACACATTTCATAAAACCCACAGTTATATCATGCCATTCGAAATAAATATAATCTCAATAGCCAGAGGCTAAGGAGAAGTCACATCACAAGGCTAGCTAGCTCAAATATATGGATATCCATTCAATTTCTTCTTCTACTGGGACACACCTCAACACTTCAGCCAGAGAAGGAATCAAAATTCAAAACTGATTACCCCTACTAGTCATGCTAGTAAGGTGTTCAAATATATGGTCATGACACTGTGGTTTCAAAACTTGTCTTAATAATTTACTAAACATTGCCATTTAAAATATACACAAATAACTTTCAACAATTTAAATCAAAAGCATAATAAATATTTCATCACAATGATGTCACAATTCAATATTTCAAATTATTCAAAACAATATGCAGGAGAGAATTTACAGAAATTCTACGTTGTGCACAAACCTTAAGCGAGTCGCATCTTGGCCTTAACTCGATTTCTCAGGTTCTTTCCCGGTGTTCCTTTCCACTGAAACACACAGTTTCACAGTGTTTCAGTACCATAACTTAGCATAAATCCAAAAATAAATTTAAATTCACTTTTACCTAGCTCTAATGTGCTAAACTTGACGTTCTTTAAAATTTGTGTTTCGGGGTTATTATTCACGATACTATTCAAGTCAATTTGTTGACTTTCTAAGGCTTAATAGGCATGAGAATTCCAACTTCACCCATATACCACATTTTGGTCACTAAATTTGTTGGTTTTGGTTGTTTACTCAAATTCTAAGTCTTTTAGGCAAATTTGCAAATTTTCAGTTTTGGTGTCCTAAGTTGCACTATTCCATTGGTCATTTTTCTGTTAGAATTTGGCAAAACTTTCTTCATAGAAAATGTTCCCTATTGTCTTAACTTTATTCTCCTTTTTGAATCACTCCAATTAGAGTTTTTTAGCTCAAGTTATAGCCATTTGAATCATGGCTTCCGGATTGAACTTAACCCAGATTTTTGGGCACCAAACTGGTTCTGGCAGTTTTAGGCCACCAATTTTGGGTGGCCAAATAACTTGGTTAAGGGCATAATTTGTGTTTGTGTTCTTCATAAAAGTTTTAGGTCTATATCTCAGCTGTCCACTGGTAAAAGTGCAGTCCATTTAGACCTGCCTAGCCCAAGTTATGGCCAAATAAACAAACACTATTCATTTGGTCATTTTTGTACAGGTCAGACTGCAAAAATCCGGATTTGGTCAATTTGTTCACTAGGTTTTGGTCACTTTTTGGGTATGATTCCTAAATGAAAAATGTGTCATTTTGTGTCTATTTTCATTCTCAATTGGCCTCATACCAATTGGACTTGTAAATTTTCAGTTTTGGTCCCTCAAAGGGACCTTGGTCTTGCTACCTGCAACATGACCACTTTCATTCCGAATTTAAACTCACCTCTAACACTTTCAACACATCTCAATTGGTCACAAATGACCATTTCTCACCTCAAACTAGGTCAAACACATCATTTCACAATTTCTTACATTTTTTACTCCTAAACCCTAAGTGTCCAAAACCCTAGTTCACCAATTTGTTGCAATTAGCTAATTCAAAGCATATAACCATAATTATTCAACTCCTTGATGTTCATATTCACCTCTAATTCAATCAAACCCATGCAAATCTTACCCCCAAACATGCTGGCCAAATTTCCCTTTAGTCCCCTTAAGGTGTTTTCTTTTCATTTTAAATGAATTTCTAGGTTTATTCAACTATAAAAACATTTAAATCAACTAACAAATCAAGTTTAGTTTACTAATATTATGCAGAATTTTTCCACCTCTCCAAACTTCTTCTTTCTTTTTCTTTTTATTGTAAATCTCCTTATCAAGGTCTATTTACAAGATTTAGTGATGGAGAGTAGGGTTTCTATGGTGGGAATTAGGGTTTCTTTAAGCTCAAAATGAGCTTTATTGGAGTTTGGTATGGGAGAGGGTGAGAGAGATGGTTAACGTTTTTTTTTTAAGAAGATGAAGTTTTTTTTTCTTTTCTTTTTCTTTTATGAATTTAGTCTTATGGAAGACCATAAATCAAATTAAATAAATTTTTAATTATGGTATTTATGGCATCATGCATGATGTCATGCATGATGTTATCTCTTTTCACTTTTTCAATTTTCTTTTTATTTTTCTAGTTATTTTTCCATTAGTTCTTTAATTTAATTCTCGATTCCAAAATTTTCTTTTCTCCAATTTTATTTGACAGTTAGGTCAGGAGTCAGCTCTCGAGGTCAATTGACCAAATTGCCCATCGCCGGTTCAACCCGGTTTGTAAATAATTAAATATTTCTTCCGACTCCCTGACCTAATTATTTGACTGGTTTAACAATTCTTTTTCGTGATTTACTCTTTTCCACTGTGTTCATAATAGTCCTAAGGACCGCGGCGTCACATTTAACAGTTCAAAATTCGAGTTCAAATCGACTTCGCAATCTTTCCCGAGAAGGTCACCCATCACTGTGACTCTCGGCTCATTTAACTTCTTATGTTCTGTTTTTCTTATTCATACTTAACTAATTGACAATTACTAATTATTTGTGTTTAGGGCTTATCTAGTTGTCTTAAGTGTGGTTCTATTCCCCTCAGTTGTCCGGACCGACACTAGTCACCGGAATAATGAAATATACCAGGCTATGCAAATAGGGGTGTTACAATTCTCCCCCCTTTAAAATAAATTTCATCTCAAAATTTTACCTGGCATCAATCTCTGAACAGCTGTGGGTGCTGTCTCCTCATGTCCTCCTCTCATTCCCAAGTAGCCTCCTGGCCCAAATGATGGTTCCACAGCACTTTCACTAACGGTATCTGCTTATTCTGTAGCTACTTCACCTCATAAGCCAGAATCTCTATGGGTTCTTCTTCATATGTGAGGTCTGGATTTACTTCAATTTCTTCTACCAATAATACATGAGATGGGTCTGATCGATACCTCCTCAACATAGATACATGGAAGACATTATCTATCTTTTCTAACTCTGAAGGTGGTGCCAAACGATATGCCAAAGGACCCACTCTTTCCAGAACTTCGTAAGGCCCAATGAAACGAGGACTCAATTTTCCCTTTCTGCCGAATCTCATAATTCTCTTCCAAGGGAAACTTAAGGAATACTTTCTCACCCACTGCATACTCAATACTCTTCTCTTTAAATCAATGTAGGACTTATAATGGTCTGATGCAGTCTTAAGTCGATCTCTGATCACCCTGATTTTCTCTTCAGTTTGCTGAACAATTTCGGGTCCAATCATCTTTCTTTCACCCACGTCATCCCAACACAATGGGGTTCTACATTTTCTACCATACAAAGCTTCATATGGAGGCATCCCAATGCTTGATTGGTAGCTGTTGTTATAAGCAAACTCAATCAAAGGCAAGTGTGTATTCCAACTGCCCTCAAACTCAGTCACATAAGCCCGTAGCATGTCCTCTAAGATCTGAATTACCCTCTCAGACTGGCCATCTGTCTATGGGTGGAATGTTGTACTAAAGTTCAATCTAGTTCATAGGGCTCTCTAAAGACTACCCCATAATCTAGAAGTGAACCTAGGATCTCTGTCTGATATGATGGATACTGGCACTCCATGCAGTCTCACTATCTCATCAATGTACAACTTGGCCAATCTTTTTAAATCGTAGTCCATCCGAACTGGCAGAAAATGAGCAGACTTGGTTAGTCTATCAACAATGACCCATACTGCATTATGACTCTTCTGTGTCCTCGGAAGTCCCATCACAAAATCCATAGTTATTCTCTCCCATTTCCATTCTGGTACTGGTAGTGGATGTAACAACCCAGTGGGTACTTGATGCTCTGCTTTCACTTGCTGACAAGTTAGGCATTTAGAAACAAACTCTGCCACATCTCTTTTCGTACCTATCCACCGGTAATGCTCCTTTAGCCCTCTATACATTTTTGTGCTACCAGGGTGCATGGCAAAAGGAGACTCATGTGCTTCCTTCAAAATGATCTGCCTCAAATCGACATCATCAGGAACACACATTCTGCCCTGGTGTAGCAGTAGACCATCATCTCTTATTGATAATTCTGGTTTCTTGCCCTGCCTGACTTCTTCCAAAAGCTTTTGATACTTCTGATCATTCTGAGTAGCCATTCTGATATGATCAATCAACACTGGCTGTACACGCCATGCCACTGCTGTCTGTCCCTCATCATTAATCTCTAAGCTGGGATGCAATGATTTCAAGTCATGTACCATAGACAAAGGAGTAACTCGTAGACTTGCCATAGTCTTGCGACTTAAGGAGTCAGCCACAACATTACCTTTCCCTAACTGATAGTTTATTAGACAATCATAGTCTTTTATCAACTCTAACCATCTCCTCTGTCTCAAATTCAGCTCTTTCTGGGTGCCCAAATACTTTAAACTCTTATGATCTATGTAGATGTAACACTTTTCCCCATTAAAATAGTGTCTCCAGATCTTAAGAGCAAACACTATAGCTACAAGCTCCAAATCATGTGTCGGATAATTCCTCTCATGCGGTTTTAGCTAGCGTGATGCATAGGCAATGATATTTCGATCTTGCATCAATACACAACCTAACCCACTCTGAGAAGCATCACTATAAACTATGTATTCTTTACTCGGAGTAGGTAAAGTCAGGACTGGAGCTTCAGTCAAACATTTCTTCAATTCATCAAAACTCTGTTGGCATTTATTCGTCCACTAAAATTTCACATCTTTTCAAAGTAATTTGGTCAATGGAGATGCCAACATTGAAAATCCCTTCACAAATCGACGGTAGTATCCAGCTAACCCTAGAAAATAGTGAATCTCAGTGATATTCCTGGGTGGTCTCCAATTAAGGACAGCTTCTACCTTGCTAGGATCTACCTTAATACCTTTTGCTGATACTATGTGCCCCAAAAAGGATATCTCCTTCAGCCAAAATTCACACTTCAATAATTTGGCGTATAGCTGTTTCTCCCTCAAAGTTTGCAGTACAGTTCGCAGATGTCTATCATGCTCTTCTGCACTCCTCGAATAGACCAATATATCATCAATGAATAACACAACAAACTGGTCAACGTATGGTCTGAAGATAGTGTTCATCAGATCCATAAAGGCAGCCGGAGCATTAGTCAACCCGAATGGCATGACTAAGAACTCATAATGGCCATAGCGGGTTCTGAAGGCAGTTTTAGGGATACTCTGCTCTTGTACTTTCAGCTGATAATAACCAGATCTCAGGTTAATTTTGGAGAACACAACTGCACCCCTCAACTGATCAAACAAGTCATAAATGCGGGGCAATGGATATCTATTCTTTATTGTTACCTTATTCAACTGCCAATAGTCAATACATAAGTGGAGAGTGCCATCCTTCTTTTTAACAAACAACACTGGCGCTCCCCAGGGTGACACACTAGGGTGGATAAAGCCCTTGTTAAGTAGCTCTTGCAACTACACTTTCAACTCTTTCAATTCTGAAAGTGCCATTCTATATAGTGTTATGGAGATTGGGTCCACACCAGGCATAACATCAATCTCAAACTGCACCTCTCTTTCTGGAGTTAATCCTGGCAATTCATCAGGAAACACATCCTGAAATTCACATACCATAGGGATGTCCCTCAGTGCTGGACTCCCCACTTGGGTGTCTATCACATGTGCCAAGTATGCTTCATATCCCTTTCTGATCATCCTTCTGTCTAGTGCAGCCAAAATGATGTTTGATGGCAGTAAATGCCTGTCCCCATGTATTACCACATCACCGTACAACGGGAGACTAAAAGTGGCTGTCTTCAGTTTACAGTCAATCATAGCGTGATGCCTGGCTAACCAATCCATGCCCAAGATAATATCATAATCTCTGAAGGGAATTTCAATCAAATTTGATAGAAAAACATGTCCTTGGATGACCAAAGGACAGTCTCTATAGATTCTATTGACTCAAATCTCTTGTCCTAACGGACTAGTTACTAGTACTTCAAAACCCATTTGGACACATGGAACAGCAAGTGAACTAACTATGCTAGCACTAACATATGAGTGGGTTAAACTCAGATCAAACTGCACAAATACTTCTTGATCAGAGATAGAGAATGTACCAGCTACCACATCGGAAGTCTCAGCCTCTTCTTGCTGTCTCATCGTGTAAACTCTGGCTGAAGTACTTCCTTGTGCTGACTAACCAACAGTGCCCTGACTGCTAGAAGCTGTGCCTTTACCTCTGCCTCTTCCTCTGCCAACTGATTATGAACCTCTGGGAGCAGGACTCTAAATAGATACTTCTGCAGTAGTAGGAGCTGGACCATATTTAGGAGCACTAGTGCAGTCTTTAGCAAGATGGCCCTTGCCTCCACAGTTAAAACAGGCTCCTATTGCCCAATAGCATTCTCTCCCATAAATCTTGCCATAAGTCTCACAGGGGCAGGTAGGATATGAACCCCTGCTCGGCTGCTGACCAGACCTAGGTTTCTTTGTCTAAAAAATTTGCCCATTCCAAATCTTCCACCTCGACCTCTGCTAGGTCCACTAAATTTCTTCCTCTTGTCAGAAGTACCACCAGAACTTAGCTCCACTGACTTTTCACCTTTATCTTTCTCTGTTTTCTCAGTCTTCTTTGATTTTTCTTTTACCGGTGTTACTTCTGATTCAATCTTTTCTAACTCAAGTGCTTGAGAGATGAGCTAAGAGAAGTTGTTGTGTCTGAATCCCACTACTTGCATTCTCAAACTGGGCTTCAAAACCAATCTCAAATCTCTTGCATCGTTCCTTGCTGGTAGAAAGGAGACTCCCAGCATAGTGTCTTAAACGGGAGAACTCCCTCTCATACTCTGCCACTGATATACTCCTTTGCTTTAGACTTAGAAATTCTTGTAACTTTCGATCCACATATGCTTCTGGGATGTATTTTTGTCTAAATTCTCTGATGAATACATCCCAGGTCAGTACCGGTGGTTTAGCCAAGCTGTGGGGGATGGTCTTTCACCAATCATACGCATCCCCTTGCAATAGCGACACGGAGTATTCAAATTTTAGCTCATCTGGGCAGTGCAGTTTCTTGAACACTCTGTCCATTCTTTCAAGCCATTGCTCTACCTCAAGCGGGTCTACTATACCCTTAAATTCTGTAGCCCCATACTTCAACAGTTTGTCATACTGTCTGACTGGAGGTTGTGGTTGTACCACAGGTGTCTGGGGCGGAGCTTAAGCTGGCATACCCCCAGCCATTTGTTGAAACATCGTAGCCATCTGCTATGCGAAATGTGCAGGAAACTACGGCATTTGTGGGGCTGGTGCTACTGATCCACTGACATTCTGTAGAGCTGGGGCTTCCCCTTGTGCCTTAGCCTCAACAGATTGCTTGACTGAGCGATCCCCTTCTTCCATTTCAGTCTGAAGTTAGGGTATCTCCTGAATAAATAACACAAGGAGATTTCCCTCCGTTAGTTCATATTTATGATATAATGCACTGTATGTAACAAATAAGGACATTGAGCAGTTGTACTTAACAAAGAAAAGACACAAATTCACAAACATACTTCAAAAATTTTGCTCTAATACCACTAAAACTTATCACACCTTACCCCTCTGTAAGACATAACGTGATCCTGTAGAATACCTAATGAACTACCAAACTTCACCTACCGATAACATATTAAGTACCCTACAAGGGTTTTAAAATAATTTTCTTACTTTTATAAGTGGTGAGCATTTTCTAATAGGTATTAAAATCATTTATTTGAAGTTTTAAAACTAGTAATTTTTTTTTTTTTGCCCATACTAGACTAGATAAAGTCCGTAATGAAAGTATTAGAGAAAAGGTAGGAGTGGTGCCAATTGAAGATAAGTTGAGAGAAGGGAGATTAAGGTGGTTTGGTCATGTGAAGCGTAGACATACGGAGGCTCCAGTTAGACAAGTAGAGCACATTAGGTTAGAGGATAGAAAGAAAAAAAGGGGTAGACCTAAATTGACTTGGAGGAGAGTAGTACAACATAACTTAGAAGCATTACACATTTCTGAGGATTTAACCCAAAATCGTTCAGAGTGGAAAAAACGAATCCATATAGCCGACCCCAAATTTTTGGGATAAAGGCTTAGTTGAGTTGAGTTGAGTTGAGTTGTTTTTCTTCAAATTTTATAAAAATTTCGGCAGAGTGCCTTCTGTATTTTGAGAAAATAGTTCTTTAAATATCTGTAAAAAGTACTTCCAATTATTTATCTCAACCACTTCTTCAAATTCACAATCATCCCAACCAATTTTAACATCATTTATCAATTTCCAAAAATTCAAATCCACAATTTCCAATATTCAACATTCATCAAAATACCATTAATCAATTTCATTCAATTTAAAACAAAATACTTCCATTCATATTTCATTAAAGATAAAACAATTTATATACATCATTACAAAAATTTACATTAAAAGAAATTCAAACTAAAATTTATTACAAACTTTATACAAGCTACTCAAGACCAATTTTACATGTCCATACATTTACGTACATTACATACATCAAAATAAACTTTTATAGTGAGGGTATAAACTATACCCGATAGCTTAAAGGCAAGTAGCTCCTCAATCCTCAGCAGCTTAATCTGCTGCTCCTTTAGTCTCTATATCTGCAACAGCAATAACAGCCATCGCTAAGTACTAGGACTCAGTGGTGCACAATATACTAAAATAATCTTTATACAGAATTTAAATCATATTTATTCAAAAATTGAATTGAACATGAGAATTAAATACAAAACAAGAATTATGAGATTTTAATCCAAACAATTTCATTTCGAAGTATCAAAACACATTTCATAAAACCCATAGTTATATCATGCCATTCGAAACAAATATAATCTCAATAGCCAGAGGCTAAGGAGAAGTCACATCACAAGGCTAGCTAGCTCAAATATATGGATATCCATTTAATTTCTTCTTCTACTGGGACACACCTCAACACTTCAGCCAGAGAAGGAATCAAAATTCGAAACTGATTACCCCTACTATTCATGCTAGTAAGGTGTTCAAATATATGGTCATGACACTGTAGTTTCAAAACTTATCTTAACAATTTACTAAACATTACCATTTCAAATATACACAAATAACTTTTAATAATTTAAATCAAAAGCATAATAAATATTTCATCACAATGATGTCACAATTCAATATTTCAAATTATTCAAAACAATATGCAGAAGAGAATTTACAGAAATTCTACGTTGTGCACAAACCTTAAGCGAGTCACCTCTTGGCCTTGACTCGATTCCTCGGGTTCTTTCCCGGTGTTCCTTTCCACTGAAACACACAGTTTCACAGTGTTTCTGTACCATAACTTAGCATAAATCCAAAAATAAATTTAAATTCACTTTTACCTAGCTCTAATGTGCTAAACTTGACATTCTTTAAAATTTGTGTTTTGGGGTTACTATTTATGATACTATTCAAGTCAATTTATTGACTTTCTAAGGCTTAATAGGTATGGGAATTCCAACTTCACCCGCATACCACATTTTAGTCACTAAATTTGTTAGTTTTGGTTGTTTACTCAAATTCTAAGTCTTTTAGGCAAATTTGAAAATTTTCAGTTTTGGTGTCTTAAGTTGCACTGTTCCATTGGTTATTTTTCTGTTAGAATTTAGCAAAACTTTCTTCATAGAAAATGTTTCCTATTGTCTTAAATTTATTCTCCTTTTTGAATCGCTCCAATTGGAGTTTTGTAGCTCAAGTTATAGCCATTTGAATCATGGCTGCCGGATTGAACTTAACCCAGATTTCTGGGCACTAAACTGGTTCTGGCATTTTTAGGTCACCAAATTTGGGTGGCCAAATGACTTAGTTAAGTGCCTAATCTGGGTTTGTGTTCTTCATGAAAGTTTTAGGTCTATATCTCTGCTGTCCACTAGTAAACTTTCAGGTCATTTAGACCTGCCTAGCCCAAGTTATGGCCAAATGAACAGACACTATTCATTTGGTCATTTTTGTACAGGTCAGACTATAAAAATCCGGATTTGGTCAATTTGTTCACTAGGTTTTGGTCACTTTTTGGGCATGATTCCTAAATGAAAAATGTGTCATTTTGTGTCCATTTTCATTCCCAATTGGCCTCATACCAATTGGACTTGTAAATTTTCAGTTTTGGTCCCTCAAAGGGACTTTTGTCTTGCTGCCTGCAATATGACCATTTTCAATCCGAATTTAAACTCACCTCTAACACTTTCAACACATCTCAATTAGTCACAAATGACCATTTCTCACCTCAAACTAGGTCAAACACATCATTTCACAATTTCTCACATATTTTACTCCTAAACCCTAAGTGTCCAAAACCCTAGTTTACCAATTTGTTGCATTTAGCTAATTCAAAGCATATAACCATAATCACTAAACTCCTTGATGTTCATATTCGCCTCTAATTCAATCAAACCCATGCAAATCTTACCCCCACACATGCTGGCCGAATTTCCCTTTAGTCCCCTTAAGGTGTTTTCTTTTCATTTTAAATGAATTTCTAGGTTTATTCAACTATAAACACAATTAAATCAACTAACAAATCAAGTTTAGTTTACTAACCTTATGCAGAATTTTTTCACCTCTCCGAACTTCTTCTTTCTTTTTCTTTTTGTTGTAAATCTCCTTATCAAGGTCTAGTTACAAGATTTAGTGATGGAGAGTAGGGTTTCTATGGTGGGAATTAGGGTTTCTTTAAGCTCAAAATGAGCTTTAATGGAGTTTGGTGAGGGAGAGGGTGAGAGAGTTGGTTCACGTTTTTTTTTTTTCTTAAGAAGATGAAGTTTTTTTTTTTCTTTTCTTTTTCTTTTATGAATTTAGTCTTATGGAAGACCATAAATCAAATTAAATAAAATTTTAATTATGATATTTATGGCATCATGCATGATGTCATCTCTTTTCACTTTTTCAATTTTCTTTTTATTTTTCTATTTATTTTTTCATTAGTTCTTTAATTTAATTCTTGATTCCAAAATTTTCTTTTCTCCAATTTTATTTGACAGTTAGGTTAGGAGTCAGCTCTCGGGGTCAATTGACCAAATTGCCCCTCACCAGTTCAACCCGATTTGCAAATAATTCAATATTTCTTCCGGCTCCCTGACCTAATTATTTGACTGGCTTAACAATTATTTTTCGTGATTTTCTCTTTTCCACTATGTTCGTAATAGTCCTAAGAACCGCAGCGTCACATTTTACGGTTCGAAATTCGAGTTTAAATCGACTTCGCAATCCTTCCCAAGAAGGTCACCCATCACTGTGACTCTTGGCTCATTTAACTTCTTATATTCTGTTTCTCTTATTCATACTTAACTAATTGGCAATTACTAATTATTTGTGTTTAGGGCTTATCTAGTTGTCTTAAGTGTGGTTCTATTCCCCTTAGTTGTCCGGACCGACACCGTTCACCGGAATAATGAAATATACCAGGCTATGCAAATAGGGGTGTTACACTTTTTCTAATGAAAACACACAAATAGAATGTCTTAATACTCACCTCAACTATTGCCAAGTACTCATTATATGTATGTCTAATGCATCCCTAAGTTAGTTTTGCAATTTCAATGAGTTTTGATTTTCTAGACAGCTTAGTGCTCTAATATTTGAACACAATTTTTACCTAGTTCCAAACATAATTTGGGTAGGTGCTCTTCAATAAATTTGTTCCTCTGTCTCAAATTTATTTCCCTTTTTGAATCACCTAATTTGGAGTTTTGTAGCTCAAGTTATAGTTAAATTACTTTTACTATTCACATGAACTGTAACACCCATATTTGTATAGCCTGGTATATTTTGCTATTCCGATGATCGGTGTTAGTCCGAACAATTAAGGGGATTAGAACCACACTTAAGACAACTAGATAAGCTCTGAACACAAATAATTGGTAATTGTGAATTAGTTAAGTATGAATAAGAAAAATAGAACATAAGAAGTTAAATGAGCCGAGAGTCACAGCGATGGGTGACCTTCTCGAGAAGGATTGTGAAGTCAATTTAAACTCAAATTTTGAACTATAAAATGTGACGCCACGGTCCTTAGGACTATTACAAACATAGTGGAAAAGAGAAAATCACGAAAAAGAATTGTTAAGCCAGTCAAATAATTAGGTCAGGAAGCCGGAAGAAATATTGAATTATTTACAAACCGGGTTGAACCGGTAAGGGGCAGTTTGGTCAATTGACCCCAACAGCTGACTCCTGACCTAACTGTCAAATAAAATCAAAGAAAAGAAAATTTCGAAACCGGGAATTAAATTAAAGAACTAGCGGAAAAATAAATAGAAAAAAAAAGAAGAAGGAAAAAGTGAAAAGTGATGACATCATACATGATGCAATAAACACTAATTAAAAAAAATAAAATTTGGAGAATTAGTGGTCTTCCATAAAGATAAATACATAAAAGAAAAGGATAAAAAAAGGGGGGGAAAGTCTTCTTCATTCCCCTCCATTTCTCTCTCTCCCTCTCTCAAAGCTCTCTCACCCTTAAAACTCCTTTAAAGCTCGTTTTGAGCTTGACCAAACTCTAAATCCCACCATAAAAACTTAAATTTCTATCATTAAACCTTGTATTCAAACCTTGATAAAGAGCTTGCCAATAAAATAAAAAAAAAAGGAGGAAGTTTTGAAGAGGTGAAAAATTCCAAGTAAGGTTAGTTTGATTTCTCTTTTTGTATCTTTATATTTATACTTAGGCAACATGATTGAGTGATGATTTGTTGAAAAATGAAACAAAATGATATGTTAAAGGACTATATAAATTTTGGCCAGCAGTATGTATGATTGAGAATGAATGAATTTGATGCATTTGAATGATTGTTTAAGTTGAATTATGTGTGTAGACAATGGATAGATGTTTAGAATGCATTAGGTTTGAATTTTATGAAAATTAGGGTTTGGACCTAGGGTTTGGGAGGCAAAAATGTAAGAATTGGTCAAATGGTGTGTTTGACCTTGTTTGAGATGAAAAATGGTCATTTGTGATCAATTGAGATGTATTGGAAGTGTTAGAAGTGAGTTTAAATTCGGATTGAAAATGGTCATTCTGTACCCAATTGGTGTGAGGCCAATTGAGAATGAAACTAGACACAAAATGACATATTTTTCATTTAGGAATCATGCTCAAAAAGTGACCAAAAACTAGTGAACAAATTGACTAAATCCGGATTAGGCAATCTGACTTATACAAAAATGACCAAATGAATAGTATTTGTTCATTTAGCCATAACTTGGGCTAGGTAGGTCTAAATGACCTGAAATTTTACTAGTGGACAGCTGAGATATAGACCTAAAACTTTCATGAAGAACACAAACCCAAATTATGCCCTTAACCAAGTTATTTGGCCACCCAAATTTGGTGACCTAAAATTGCCAGAACTAGTTTGGTGCCCAAACATCTGGGTTAAGTCTAATCCGGCAGCCATGATTTAAATGTCTATAACTTGAGCTACAAAACTCCAATTGGAGTGATTCAAAAAGGAGAATAAAGTTAAGACAATAAGCAACAATTTCTATGATGAAAACTTAGCCAAATTCTAACAGCAACATGACCAATAGAACAGTGCAACATAGGATACTAAAACTGAAAATTTGCAATTTTGCCTAAAAGACTTAAAATTTGAGAAAACAACCAAAACTAACAAATTTAATAACCAAAATGTGGTATGTGGGTGAAGTTGGAATTCCCATACCTATTAAACCTTAGAAAGTCAACAAATTGACTTGAATAGTATAGTGAATAGTAACCCCAAAACACAAATTTTGAAGAACGTCAAGTTTAGCATATATAAGCTAGATAAAGTGAATTTGAATTTATTTTTGGATTTATGCTAAGTTATGATACTGAAACACTGTGAAACTGTGTGTTTCAGTGGAAAAGAATACCGGGAAAGAACCCAAGACATCGAGCCAAGGCCAAGAGGTGACTCGTATAAGGTTTGTCCACAATTAACTATTTTGTTACTTTTCACTTCTAAATTGATTTGAACAAGCTTATTTTATGATTTATAATTTTGTTGTGTTGAGGATTTTAATTTGTTGAATGAAATTGTATAAATTAAATGTAAATTTTCTTATGCATTTAAGGATTTATTGCGTGGTTTTGAGGATTGTAAATTTTAAGTTTGATGTGTTGCCAACCTTGAGCATGAATTTATGATGATTAAATATTTTGATAATTTGTAAACACTTTGTAAATAGAAATTGTTTTGAATATGATTTGAAACCACAGTTAACATGGCAAAATATGTTGTGAATTCTCATTAGCTTGTCTAGTGAGATATATCCTCTACTAGATGGGGCGAGTTCCTTCCTCTCTGGCTTGCCAGTTGGGGAAGAGTTTGAATGAGTACTCATATATACTAGCTAGTCTTTGTTCCTCCCTTTTAGCCTCGGTTATTAGGAGAGTGTGAAATGTCGTGTTGTACAACACAACATCTATTTGAATTTTGGGTCATGGGTTCAACTGTGTGAATTGTTGGCAACGCCCTTTAAATTATGCATGGTTTGATAAATTGTGGTTGAAATAAATAATTTGTCAGTGATTCAAAATATTTTTGTATTGTTTTGAGATTTAAAAGAAATGTAGATAAATAATTACTATTTGATCAAAATATTATTCAAATGAATAATTTGCATGAATGAAACTATTGATTTCTGAATGTTATGAATTTTGAAGAATTTAGAAATTTTAAATTTTTATTTGTTATAAATTGTCAACATAACTTGTATTAAGTTTTAAATTATTAGTTTGTGCACCACTGAGTTCACCACTCAGCGATAGCTTTGTATGCTGTTGCAGGTGAAAGAAAATATAAAGCAGCTAAGCAAGATTACTGAAAGGCATAGTGAGACTATCTTTGGGTATATTATAGGTATACCCTTATACTTTAGATTTTGATGTAATTCTGTAATTGTATGTATGAAATTTACTTTGAGCAGAGTTGTACCAACTCTTTTGTAATATATTTTTGGATTGTAATGAAATACAAATTATTATAAAATTATCTTGAGATTTTATGTATTTATAAAGTTTTGCACTACTAAATTTTTAATGATCCCATGAATGTAAATATTAATTTTGTTACCTTAATGAGAGGTTTCAATGTTTGATTTAATTTAAACTGTGTATTAAGTTGCTTGTGCTGATTTATTAAATGAAATTGATTAATGAAGTTGTGATTGAGAAATATATTGGGAGTGTCTTTATTTTCAGGTTTTGAAGAACTATTTTCTTAAAATACAGACGACACTCTGCTGAAATTTTTGTAAAAATTACGGAGATTTTAAATATCTAAAAATTTGATTTATGTTTGGACTTTGAATAAAGGTTTTTAATATCTGAAAAATAAAAAATTTTACCCACCAATTTGAAAATGAACCAAAATGGTTTTAAAATCCCTTGTAATATATTTAATGAGTTATTGGTAGGCGAAGTATGGTAATTCATTAGGTGTACTACGGGAGCATGTTACATCTTACAAGAAGTAGGGTGTGACATGGACAAATTCTGCAGATTTCAGGTTTTCATAATTTCTCCTAATTTTGCATCTAACATCTCAGCCTCTTACATTTATAATTGTAGGTCTCTGTCTTAGGTTTCCAGCCCATTTTGAATCACTGCAATTAGAGTTTGTAGAGAAAGTTATGACCTGATAGCCTTGCTGGGGTCATAAGGCTATTTAGCTGAACTGCTGGAAATCTAGCTTAAGCATTTCTAATTTATCTAGCAATTTCCCTAAGTTGCCCTAAGATCTAGGTTCTAGTTGAAACACAAAAATTGTAGTTCCATATGTTATGAGAAGTTTGGCATTGGAATCATTGCATTTACAGTTTTGTAGACCACTTTATGGCATTTTTACCAAAACTAGTCAAGTATGCAAAATTCAGAATTTCCAAGTTTGGTTCTAGTACAGGATCTAAATTTGTCCAGCAATTTGGTTGAGTTAAGTTCGTAATTTGACCTCAAGCTTTTCATATGAAATGTTCTCCTATATCTCAAGTTTCAATTAGTTCAAGAATCATGTCATTTGGAGTTTCCTAGGGCGAGTTATGATAATTATACAATTACTGTTTACATGGACATTCTGCAGGGTCCAAAATTCCCACATCAGGATTCAAGGCTTATTTAGGGTAGTTTATGGTCATTTTCTAGGCAAGGTATCTTCATGCAAATTCTATCCCTATGTCTTAAGTTTCATTTCCAATTAGTTTCACACCAATTAGAGTTGTGTAGCTCAATTTATAAGGTGCCAAGCACACTGGACTCAGTGTCCAGAATTTCAACAACTCATCACACTACCAATCCCTCAATTCATCTCAGCAACCAACTTCAATTCACAGTTAATTCATCCCAAATGACCATAATTTAATAGTAATACACTCATAGTACTTCATAGTACAAAACCCTTAATTTTCCAAAACCCTACTTTGTAATTTTCCCAATTCATACCATTTTATTAAATTCCTTTCATCAACCAATGGTCAATTCACACTAAAGGAACTTCAAAAGACCACAATTAGCCATTTTAAACACTAATTATACTTCATTTAATAAAAGCTCTAATTTTTCATGAACCCTAATTTTTCATTTTTCAATTGATGTAAATTCCATATAATTTCACTACCCCAAACATGTATACCACTTCAATTAAACTTGAATTCATCAACAATTTAATTTTAAAACATCAAAACCCTAATTTCCTCCAACTTGGCCAAAAATCCCCTTTCAAGATTCATGCATTGTTTTCATGCTTTCTCATGTTATTTCTGCCCAAATAAACTAAATCCAAATAATATACCATAGTTAAGTTTTGTGACACCCCTTACCCGACTACAGTGTAGCCGAGCAAGTTATGCCACTCAGTGTGCCGGAGCACTCTATTTTATCTTAATTCATTTTTATCATAGTTTTGAATATAACTTGTGAAATATAATTCATTTTAAGCCATTTATCGAAATTATTATTTATTTGAGGTTCCGAAAATTTTATAGAAAATCCTAAGAGTACCGCTAAAAATTGAGAAACTGTTCTTGAACTGTGAAAAACACTTCCTATATTCATATTCAATCATCTCAACTCCATTTGTTATAATCTCAACATTTTTCAACCATTCATTTCTCAATCATTCATCTCATTTGATCCATTTGCATCACATCAATTTACAACAATTTCTTAACAATTCCTCTATTTGTCCTTCATTCATTTCACATCATCATTATACTCAAATCATAAATAAATTCTCACATGTGATTTATAATCACAAATTACAAGTACTTACATTAATACAAAATTATATTACATTTGTTTCAAATACACATGATAAAATAAGAGTTTAATTACAAAATTTACAAAAAACATAAAATACAAAATGGGACCTAGTGTCCTACCAATGCACTGTAGTCTGTGAGGTGACACGGACGCTATGCAGAACTGTGAACTGCCTTACCGAATCTGTAGTCTACTGGGCCCTCTGTCCAAATCTTCAGTACCTACGCGTTGCAAAAGCGACGCGCTAAGCATAAAGCTTAGTGGTGCCAATAATACAAGAAAATATAATATGCAAATAAAAATAATAATTTCCTTGCTATTGTGTTCATAATAGATGAATAATTACTAACTTATTGTGTAGTCGAGGCTAATCATGTTTCATAATATTAACTTCTTCATGCATTTCGTTAATTATTTTCTTCATGATATTGAGCTTCTTTGTATTTTTGTAATCATTCCTGATACTTAATTTTCGTATTTTCTTTAATAATCATTTCAATCACAGTTATACTTTTCCATGCCCAAGTAACCTATAATCGACGATCGATCGATAACGGGTCGTTGGCACCGACACCGCGGTGTCTTGGGTCACATACCATGGGACGCAGAACGCCAACCATGTATGCGATCATATGGCTAAAAAGCCATGATATCACATAATGGGCATAAAAGCCATGAATACCGCATAAAAGCCATGAATACGGGCATAAAGCCATGAATACAGCATAAAGCCTTTCGCGATCGCTAAAACAATACCCTATTGGCATGCCAATCTATCCAAACCAATCACATTAGGCCTACTGGGGCATTTTGCACTTTTAAGTTTCACAATTTTTGAATTTCAAGTTTTCATGTCACTATTCATTTCATTAGTCAACTAAAATGTTGACTTTTGCATAAATAATAGGTACATTGGTTTTAGTACTCCCAACATATCATATTTTGTATTCAAAACTTGTTGGTTTTGGTCACTTTCTCAAAGCTTAGGTCATTTTGGCAAAATTGCCAATTTTTGGTTTTAGTGTCACTATTCACCTCATTGGTCAACAAAAATGTTGACTTTTGAATAGAAAATAGGTGTATTGGTCTTAACACCTCAAACATACCACATTTTGTATTTCAAACTTGTTGGTATTGGTTGCCAATACCATTTCTAAGTTTAATGCTAATTGAACAAAATTTTCAGATTTGGTGCTTCATCTTTATTGTTCCATTTGATATTTCTACAGTGAGAATTTGAGGAAATGGTATACATGAAAGTTGTTCGTTATTTTGTCTAGTTGAATTTCTTTTTTTGAATCACTCCATTTGGAGTTTTGTAGCTCAAGTTATGGCCAAAATAAGTTTACTGTTCACATGTACTATTCATGCTGAAATTTTGGGTTTTGACAGATTTTGGTCCAACTTTGGTCAGTAATTTGACCAAGTTAAGTTCATAATTTGGTCTAACTTTCTTCATATGACATGTTCTACCATACCTTAGGTTTCCATCGGTTCAAGAATAGCCTAAATCCGAGTTTTCTAGAGGGAGTTATAGTCATCCAAACATTACTGTTCAAATGTAAATCTGCAGAGTTGCAGGTTTGATAACTTAACTTTGCCCAATCATTTGAATGGGTTAATGGCATTATTTGGGGTAGGTTTCTTCATGAAAGTTGTTTGTCTATATCTTATCTTGTTGCTGTAAAAATTTCAGATCAATTAACCAAATATACAGTGAGTTATGGCCAAATGAACAGTTACTGTTCATTTGGTCAATTCTGCAGGGGCTGTTGCAGGGTGTCCGGATTGGGGCCAAGTTTTGGTCCTTTTGCTTTGGTCTTTTGGGCATGGTTTCTTCAGCAAAAATGTGCCATTATAAGCCTAGTTTCATGTCCAATTGGCCAAACACCAATTGGACCAACACAGCCCAAGTTATGGCAGTGCAAGTGGACTGAATTTTCAGTCCCTCTGCTGCTGTCCTAGGGCAGCCTACAACTTCACTTTGCAATCCTATTTTTCAGTCCATAATATGGTCAACTTACCTAAAATGGTCACTAATTGACCATTAAAATGTGCTCTAACAATTTCATAAGCCAAATCAATTTTCACTCCCCCAAAACCCTAGCTTCACCTTATGTTTTCTACAAGATGCCTTAGTTAGCATATCAATTTATTATCCTTGTGTATATGTATCTTAAACATCATTTCTAATCCACTCTAAGTCCAACAAAACCCTCATTTCTATTCCTTCAATATGGCTGCCGAAATTCATGGCATTCATACACATGGGTTTGGTTCATTTATTCCACAATTTCTTACCTATTACACATCTCTAACATGGAATTAATGTGTTTTAAATACATATGTGCACTAACCTTGAATGGAGCCACTTCTAAGACTTCAAAACTTCACTTTCTTCCTTTCTTTTTTCTGTCCAAAGCTTGCTCTAGGTGTGAGGACCAAGTTTTATGAAGGCATATAGGGGTTTTATGGTGTAATTGGCTAGGTTTTGGAGCTTGGGTGAGTGCATCAATGGAGGGAGATGGGGAGAAGTCACGTTTTGGTG
Organism: Hevea brasiliensis; assembly: GCF_030052815.1. Classification (NCBI taxonomy): domain Eukaryota; kingdom Viridiplantae; phylum Streptophyta; class Magnoliopsida; order Malpighiales; family Euphorbiaceae; genus Hevea; species Hevea brasiliensis. Next base: position 94,860,953 of record NC_079496.1, on the reverse strand, counting down.
AAGAAGAAGAAGAATAGCTGCTGTAATTTTTGGTTATTTGGTCTTCATTTAGTCTCTTTATTAGTTAGTCAAATGATGGCTTAATTGTGATTGGTCATAATTTATAAATGACATCATCAAGATGTCATAAATGAGCTTTTCTTTGATTTTTCTTTTCTTTTCTTCACTACTCAATTTCAATTCAATTTCTAGTAATGTTTATTCATATTTTATGTCATATTAATTATTTACTTAACTGGACAAGTCGGCCAAAAATCACCTCTGAAGGCGAAATGACCAAAATGCCCTCCGTTTGGCTTAACGGGTCAAAATTGTCTGTACCGATTGAAAAATTTTTCTAAATATTTTCTTGGCATTCTAATGCCATAGGAATCTCAATGACCCTTCTTTGGAGTCCCAAAAATTATTTTATGAATTTTTCCCCGGGTCTAGGGCTCCTCGTTGCGAGAACCGCAACTTATCTCTGGTTACCCATCGCTTGGGCACCGGCTCATTTGACTTAGTTGCATTTTATTTCTAAAATTTTTACTAAATTTTTCTTATTAATATTTGAGTTAATTATGGTTCCTGACTTTAGTTTAAATATTTTTCCGGACATTCTAGCTGTCCGGACCGACACCGGTCACCGGAACAGTAGAATGTACGGAGTGGTTACCGGGAGGGTGTTACAACTCTTCCCCTCTAATTTAAATTTCGTCCTCGAAATTTACCTGATGCAAACAGTTGAGGGAACTGTTGCCTCATCGACTCTTCACTTTCCCAAGTTGCCTCCTCGGTGTTGTGGTGCCTCCAAAGCACTTTCACCAATGGAATTTGCTTGTTTCTCAACTCTCTCACTTCCCGAGCCAAGATCCGTAGAGGTTCTTCTTCGTATGTCAAATCCGGCTGTATTTCAATTTCTTCTCTGGAGATGACATGTGAAGGATCTGAGCGGTATCTTCTGAGCATGGACACGTGGAACACATTATGGATCTTGTCCAGCTCTGGTGGTAAAGCTAGCCTATAGGCCACTGGACCCACACGTTCAATGACTTCATAGGGGCCAATGAACCTAGGGCTCAACTTACCTTTTCTTCCAAACCTCAACACTTTCTTCCATGGTGACACCTTGAGGAACACTTTGTCGCCAACCACATATTCTATTTCTTTTCTCTTCAGGTCGGCATAAGATTTACATGCATGCGAGGCAATCTTTTAGTTGGCTTTGATTTCTTTCAGCTTCTCCTCTCCCTGTTTCTCCTGGTCTGGCCATCCCACTTTGTCTTCGCCCAATTCCGTCCAGCACACGGGAGTTCTACATTTTCTCCCTTACATTTATTCATACGGGGCCATTTGAATACTAGCTTGGTAGCTATTGTTGTATGCAAATTACGCGATGGGAGGTATCTATCCCAGCTTCCCTCAAACTCAATGACACAACTCCTCAGCATATCCTCAAGGACCTGACAAGTATTTCACGTTATTGTTATCATTTCAATTCAATATTTGTATCAATTTCATTAGTTTCAATTGTTTACCTGGATTACTCTTTCAGATTGCCCATCCGTCTGAGGATGGAAAGCTGTGCTGAAATGGAGTTGTGTACCCAAGGATTCATGCAACTTCTTCCAAAATCTCGATGTAAACCTTGGGTCTCGATCAGATATGATGGAAAGTGGAATTCCATGCAGTCTAACTATCTCACTGATATACAATTCTGCTAATCTCTCTAGTGAGTAGTCAGTCATAACTGGCAGAAAGTGTGCTGACTTTGTCAATCTATCAACTATCACCCATGCTGCATCATGTTTCTTCTGGGTGAGAGGTAGACCACTTACAAAATCCATGGTGACCCGATCCCATTTCCATTCAGGAATGCGTATAGGTTGTAGCACAACTGATGGAACTAGATGTTATGCCTAGACTTCCTGACATGTCAAGCATTAAGTAACATAGTCAGCTATGGCCCACTTCATACAAGGCCACCAATCAAGCTTGTGTCATGATACATCTTTGTACTTCACAGGTGCATAGCATATACACTAGTGTGTGCCTCTTTTAGAATACTAGCTTTCAATTCCCCATCATCTGTACACACAGTCTTCCTTTGTATCTGAGACACCCATCTGCTTTCATCACATAACCATTGCTTTTCCCTCGAGACCTTGCTCATAATAGCCATTAACTTCTCATCTACCTTACGCCCATCTAAAATCTGCTTTGTGAGTTTGGCCTCACTTGAAACTCAGCCAAGATAGCTCCATCTCGAATCAAAGTTAGACGGGTAATCAATGATCTCAAATAAGTCATGGATTTTCTGATCAAAGCATCCATAACTACATTTGCCTTCCCGGGATGGTAGTCAATTTCACAATCATAATCCTTTAGGACCTCAATCCATCGCCTCTGTCTAAGGTTGAGCTCCTTCTGGGTTGGCAAGTATTTCAGGCTTTTGTGGTCTGTGTAAATGTAGCACTTTTCCCCAGACCAGTAATGCCTCCATATCTTCGATCGAAGATAATTGCCGCAAGCTCTAGATCATGGGTAGGGTAGTTACATTCATGTGGCCTTAGGTATGCGGAAGCATAGGCGATCACTTTCCCTCTTGCATCAATACACACCTAACCCATTATGTGAGGCATCACTATAGACCACAAAGTCCTTTCCGGACACCATGTTAACACCGTGCCTCTGTCAACATAGCCTTCAATTTCTCAAAAGCTGGTCCGACACTTGTCATTCCAGTCCGTCGACATTCTTGTGTAACAACTTGGTCATTGGAGCAGCTATTAGGGAAAATCCCTTCACAAATCTTCTGTAATACCCAGCTAGCCCCAAGAAACTTCTGACCTCAGTTGTATTTTTGGGAGGCTTCCATTCCATCACTGCTTCTATTTTCTTGGGATCCACCCTAATCCCATCAGCTGACACTATGTGTCCAAGGAATGCAATCTCATTCAACCAAAAGTCACACTTGGACAACTTAGCATACAACTTCTTTTCTCTCAGGGTTTGCAGAACAATCCTCAAATGCTCATCATGTTCTTCACTGGTCTTGGAATACACCAAAATATCATCAATAAAGACCACTACGAACTGATCTAAGTGTGGATGAAAGATACGGTTCATAAGGTCCATGAATGCCGCTGATGCATTTGTTAGGCCAAAGGGCATCACCAGAAACTCATAATGCCCATACCGGGTCCTGAATGCAGTCTTGGGCACATCTACATCTTTCACCCTCAGCTGATGATACCCTGATCTGAGATCAATCTTAGAAAATACTCCTGCTCCCTTCAACTGATCAAACAGATCATCAATTCTAGGCAACGGATACTTGTTCTTCACAGTCACTTTATTCAACTGCTGTTAATCAATACATAGCCTCAAAGTCCCATCCTTCTTCTTTACAAACAGCACTGGAGCTCCCCATGGTGACACACTGGGGCGTATAAACCCCTTATCAAGCAACTCTTGCAACTAAGTTTTCAACTCCCTCAATTCAGTAGGTGCCATCCTATAAGGAGCAATGGAAATGGGTGCTGTACCCGGCAGTGTCTCAATAGCAAATTCGACTTCCCTTTTTGTTGGCAAACCAGGCAACTCTTCAGGAAATACTTATGGGAAGTCTCTCACTGTGAGTATGTCACTCAAGTTTGGCTTAGCCTGCCTAGTATCCACCACATGTGCTAGGTAGGCTTCACAGCCTTTTCTCATCATTCTTCTTGCAACTGTGGCTGAGATGACATTGGACAAGAAATCATCCTTTCCCCACAATCGTGATCTCATTACCCTCAGGGGTTTTCAAAGAAATTCTCTTCAATTTGTAATCAACTATTGCCTGATGACGTGACAACCAGTCCATTCCCAAAATCACGTCAAACTCATGGAAAGGCAACTCAATCAAGTCTGCTAAGAATTCATACCCTTGAATATTTAACGGGCAACCTTTGTATACCTTGTTCACCACTACACTGTGGCCCAATGGATTAGTGACCAGAATGTCTTGGTCACTTTCCCCTACCAGTATCCCCCTTTCTACGGGTAGATTGATGCAAATGTATGAGTGAGTGGATCCTGGATCCACCAATGCATGCACAGGAGTAGTGTAGAGGGAGAACGTACCCCTGATGTGTTAGTAGTATGCCCTAGAGCATATCATTTAGTATGTATCTTGTACATATTTTTAATAATAAAAGGCATTTCCACTTTTCCGTTTACATAATATATTTATGTGTAATAGAAAAGGTCCATTGATATTTTGTTAGAAATATTATTCTTAAGTTGTTAAGAATATGAGTGACAATATTTCTAGCACAAAGTATCATAAATAGGTTCACAATCGAGGATACTTCATAATAAGGACATGACTTATCCAGAAAGATTGTATTCATGTTTGTTCCCAAGTTATTTATATGAGATATAAATAAGATGGAATGGTGAGTCTCATGCCATATAACAAATATGATAGGCACTTATAAATGATAAGTAGGCCGAACCAGTGACACTTATGACAAGCACATGGAGTTTACTCTTGTCAATGTTTTGTCATAAATCATATCAGTGCATATAATCTTTAGATCGAGATAGCACGATTATCTTGTATATAGGTAGTTTGAGTTTGATCTGCTTTCATACTTGTACTATGTATGGGTATATGGGTATGTGTTGGCTCTGCTAGTTATATATGGAGGTAGGTGTTGATCAAGATGGAATCTGTTCCTCTAAGTAAATAGAGATAAAATCCTATGTTCATTTAATTGTTCTTGATGTTTCAAGTTCTGGCAGACAGATAGATTTATTCGAGAAAGAGTTTACGATGAGAAAAATCTTTTAATCAAGAACTGGAATTAAAAGAGAACATAATATTCATAGCAAATGGAGTTTGACATAAACCATGACTCGGCTTGAGTTGGGATTTTTATGTAGAGATTCTAGTGCATGGTAACATATGATTATAGGTTCATTTAAGGTAAACCTTATTACTAATTGGGTGGCCATGGCATGCTATGCTAGGTGTTAACCATGGTCTATGAGGTTCATAAAATGATTTAGAGAAATCATTTATGGTAAGAAAGAGTTCTGATGATATTAAGAGTTGATATCATGTCTCATTGCCAATTAGTGATGAGCCTAGTAAGTCACACACATACACAAGTTATCACCTATTTAAATATGATTTAATTATTTAATTAAAGAGTTTAATTGATTAATTAAATAGATTTGGTTTGCAATCAAATTGCAAAGTCCCTAGCATGACTTGAAACCAAATCTAGATTATTGGATGTGTAGTATAAATTAAATTTATATTTAAAGTGTTTAAATATGAATTTAATTGATGAGAAATTAATTAATAGAGATTAATTAATTAATTTATATTTGATATAAATTAATTAGAAGAAGAAAATAATTATTTTGGGTTAAGAACTCAAAATTAAGACATAGGAGCATTTTGGTCATTTTGCAGTGTGACACGTGGCACCATGAGATGGTGACACATGGGATTACACATAAGCTTGCCAAATTTTTTTTAATCATGTAAGATGATTAAAATCAAGATTAAATATAGGTTTGACACTTGGCACAATGTGATTGGGTCACTTAAACCTAGAGCTAATCAAAGGGTGACATGTGGCAAGGGTTTAATGTGTTAACCTAGCTATTTAAGTGTGGTTATGAAAAGAAAAAATAACCAGCAGCCTCTCCTCTCATATGTCACGCCACTTTGAGCCTCTCCAGCTATTTCTCTTCATCTCTCATCAATTCAAAGAGATTAGCCATCAATCTCTTGAATTAAGAACACTAGAAATTGTTTCTAGTGTCCTGTTTACATCTTTAATCTCTTAAAAGGCAGAACTTGATTTTCTAATTAATAGAAAAAGCTTTAGAAGCCATTCAAGGGCTGCCATAGGTGTTCTTGGTGTGGACAAGCTAGAGGGACAACATCTGGTGTCCTAAAGACGAATCTCAAAGGCGCAGATACGCTGGAGCACATCAAGAGGTTAGTGTAATCGTTCTTGATTTAATCTAGGGTTCTAAAATTAATCTGATTAATTTTAAAATCTTAAATGGCAAATACAGATCCAAAAACATATTAAAAGAGTTTTAATATGTTGTTTATCATTGAAATCAAATAGATAAAAATAAATCTTGCATGGTGCATGTGACCCTAGGTGAAAATTTTTGAATTCAATGGTATAATCTTGTGTTTTTCACGCTTCCGTTCCTTCATGATGACGTCCGGGGCATCTTGCTCCTCCTGAGCTCTCAAGGCATAATTTCTGGCAGGTGGTCTATTATCTGGCCTCTCTGCTGGCTCAGATGTAGGCCTCTGTGATGGTCCCACTGCGTCAGATCTGCCAGATTTTCTACCTCTCTGTGGTGCAGGAGCAGGTCTTTCTGCTTGTGTTGGAGCAGCTGTAGTAGTTTTGCGTGGACAGTTCCTTAACTGATACTCTGTTGACCCACAGCTCAAGCAGGCACCAGTCACTCTCCAACACTCCCCCTTACGCCATTTCTGACAGTGTGGACACGCAGAAAATCTTTGAGGTGGTCCCTGAACCCCATCCTCGAGAGCTGCCCACGATGGTGTGGGTGACCTCTCCTAGGGGTGAATCGTGGCTGGGCCCCTGAGACCGACCACGACCACGTGGTTGACCGAACTCGTGCGGGAGGACCCTTAAACTTCTTCCCAAATCCAGGGGTGGAACTAGACTGACCTGGTCCCCTCTTCTGCTGTCTCTCCCTTCTGGTCTGCTCATTGATTCTCACTTTTTCAACCCTTATTGCAGCTTCCACTAGCTTGCTAAATTCTGTGATTCCCAAGGCAGTGAGCTGTATCTTGATATTGTCATTCAGTCGCTCTTCAATTCTCGTGCACCTTTCAAACCGTTAGGGACTATTTCCCTTCCATAGCGGCTTAACCGAACAAACTCCTTCTCATACTCGGCCACTGACAACTGTCTCTGCCTCAGGTTAATGAATTCCCTTCTTCTCTCTTCCGTATCTGATTCCACATATTTCTTCTTGAATTCGGAGAGAAAGAAGTCCCAAGTTCTGACTTCTGCACTTCCTTTGATACCGTGTCCCACCATTCGTAGGCATCATCTTGCAACAAAGATATGGCGACTTCGTGTTTTGCTCTGGAGTGCGGTGGAGTTGTTTTAGAACTCTGCTCTGCTCAACCAATTCTACCGCAATGAGTCATCTTCTCTCTTGCCATAGAAGTCCACAGCTCCAAACTTTCTTAGTCTTTCCATGTGTGATTTCTGCTGTGAAGCTGGTGGTGGTGGTGGTGCTGGCATTACCCCAGCCATTTGTCTAAAGAAGTCGGCCATTTGCTGAAAACATGGCCTGTGGAGGCTGAGTAGGCTCTGCTTGAGCTGGCGGAGCAGATTCTCTCATGCCCTCAGTCTCAGCTGCTGCAAGTGGAGCATGACTCTCCACTTCCTCCTCAACGGCTCTCTGAGATGAAGGGTCCATATCCTATTTAACAAAGACAAACAGATCTGCGTTAGTGTCACCTCGACTCTTACAAATGCAATGCATGGTATGAACTCAATCTAGGCCCAGAAACGCCTAAACCATGCTCTGATACCACTAAATGTGACACCCCTTACCCACTCAGTGTGCCGGAGCACTCTATTTTATCTTAATTCATTTTTATCATAGTTTTGAATATAACTTGTGAAATATAATTCATTTTAAGCCATTTATCGAAATTATTATTTATTTGAGGTTCCGAAAATTTTATAGAAAATCCGGCAGAGTAACGGCTAAAAATGGAGAAAACCATTCTTCGGAACCTGTGAAAAACACTTTCTATATTCATATTCAATCATCTCAACTCCATTTGTTATAATCTCAACATTTTTCAACCATTCATTTCTCAATCATTCATCTCATTTGATCCATTTGCATCACATCAATTTACAACAATTTCTTAACAATTCCTCTATTTGTCCTTCATTCATTTCACATCATCATTATACTCAAATCATAAATAAATTCTCACATGTGATTTATAATCACAAATTACAAGTACTTACATTAATACAAAATTATATTACATTTGTTTCAAATACACATGATAAAATAAGAGTTTAATTACAAAATTTACAAAAAACATAAAATACAAAATGGGACCTAGTGTTCTACCAATGCACTGTAGTCTGTGAGGTGACACGGACGCTATGCAGAACTGTGAACTGCCTTACCGAATCTGTAGTCTACTGGGCCCTCTGTCCAAATCTTCGCACCTACGCGTTGCAAAGCGCGCTAAGCATAAAGCTTAGTGGTGCCAATAATACAAGAAAATATAATATGCAAATAAAAATAATAATTTCCTTGCTATTGTGTTCATAATAGATGAATAATTACTAACTTATTGTGTAGTCGAGGCTAATCATGTTTCATAATATTAACTTCTTCATGCATTTCATTAATTATTTTCTTCATGATATTGAGCTTCTTTGTATTTTTGTAATCATTCCTGATACTTAATTTTCGTATTTTCTTTAATAATCATTTCAATCACAGTTATACTTTTCCATGCCCAAGTAACCTATACTGGACGACTGGACTGGATAACGGGTCGTTGGCACTGGACACCGCGGTGTCTCGGGCCGTCATACCATGGGACGCAGAACGTCAACCATGTATGCAGTCAGTATGGCTAAAAAGCCATGATATCACATAATCGGGCATAAAAGCCATGAATACTGACATAAAAGCCATGAATACGGGCATAAAGCCATGAATACAGGCATAAAGCCTTTCGCGATCGCTAAAACAATACCCTATTGGCATGCCAATCTATCCAAACCAATCACATTAGGCCTACTGGGGCATTTTGCACTTTTAAGTTTCACAATTTTTGAATTTCAAGTTTTCATGTCACTATTCATTTCATTAGTCAACTAAAATGTTGACTTTTTCATAAATAATAGGTACATTGGTTTTAGTACTCCCAACATATCATATTTTGTATTCAAAACTTGTTGGTTTTGGTCACTTTCTCAAAGCTTAGGTCATTTTGGCAAAATTGCCAATTTTTGGTTTTAGTGTCACTATTCACCTCATTGGTCAACAAAAATGTTGACTTTTGAATAGAAAATAGGTGTATTGGTCTTAACACCTCAAACATACCACATTTTGTATTTCAAACTTGTTGGTATTGGTTGCCAATACCATTTCTAAGTTTAATGCTAATTGAACAAAATTTTCAGATTTGGTGCTTCATCTTTATTATTCAATTTGATATTTCTACAGTGGGAATTTGAGGAAATGGTAAACATGAAAGTTGTTCGTTATTTTGTCTAGTTGAATTTCTTTTTTTTGAATCACTCCATTTGGAGTTTTGTAGCTCAAGTTATGGCCAAAATAAGTTTACTGTTCACATGTACTGTTCATGCTGAAATTTTGGGTTTTGACAGATTTTGGTCCAACTTTGGTCAGTAATTTGACCAAGTTAAGTTCATAATTTGGTCTAACTTTCTTCATATGACATGTTCTACCATACCTTAGGTTTCCATCGGTTCAAGAATCGCCTAAATCCGAGTTTTCTAGAGGGAGTTATAGTCATCCAAACATTACTGTTCAAATGTAAATCTGCAGAGTTGCAGGTTTGATAACTTAACTTTGTCCAATCATTTGAATGGGTTAATGGCATTATTTGGGGTAGGTTTCTTCATGAAAGTTGTTTGTCTATATCTTATCTTGTTTTTGTAAAAATTTCAGGTCAATTAACCAAATCTACAGTGAGTTATGTCCAAATGAACAGTTACTGTTCATTTGGTCAATTCTGCAGGGGCTGTTGCAGGGTGTCCGGATTGGGGCCAAGTTTTGGTCCTTTTGCTTTGGTCTTTTGGGAATGGTTTCTTCAGCAAAAATGTGCCATTATAAGCCTAGTTTCATGTCCAATTGGCCAAACACCAATTGGACCAACACAGCCCAAGTTATGGCAGTGCAAGTGGACTGAATTTTCAGTCCCTCTGCTGCTGTCCTAGGGCAGCCTACAACTTCACTTTGCAATCCTATTTTTCAGTCCATAATATGGTCAACTTACCTAAAATGGTCACTAATTGACCATTAAAATGTGCTCTAACAATTTCATAAGCCAAATCAATTTTCACTCCCCCAAAACCCTAGCTTCACCTTATGTTTTCTACAAGATGCCTTAGTTAGCATATCAATTTATTATCCTTGTATATATGTATCTTAAACATCATTTCTAATCCACTCTAAGTCCAACAAAACCCTCATTTCTATTCCTTCAATATGGCTGCCGAAATTCATGGCATTCATACACATGGGTTTGGTTCATTTATTCCACAATTTCTTACCTATTACACATCTCTAACATGGAATTAATGTGTTTTAAATACATATGTGCACTAACCTTGAATGGAGCCACTTCTAAGACTTCAAAACTTCACTTTCTTCCTTTCTTTTTTCTGTCCAAAGCTTGCTCTAGGTGTGAGGACCAAGTTTTATGAAGGCATATAGGGTTTTATGGTGTAATTGGCTAGGTTTTGGAGCTTGGGTGAGTGCATCAATGGAGGGAGATGGGGAGAAGTCACGTTTTGGTGAAGAAGAAGAAGAATGGCTGCTGTAATTTTTGGTTATTTGGTCTTCATTTAGTCTCTTTATTAGTTAGTCAAATGATGGCTTAATTGTGATTGGTCATAATTTATAAATGACATCATCAAGATGTCATAAATGAGCTTTTCTTTGATTTTTCTTTTCTTTTCTTCACTACTCAATTTCAATTTAATTTCTAGTAATGTTTATTCATATTTTATGTCATATTAATTATTTACTTAACTGGACAAGTCGGCCAAAAATCACCTCTGAAGGCGAAATGACCAAAATGCCCTCCGTTTGGCTTAACGGGTCAAAATTGTCTGTACCGATTGAAAAATTTTTCTAAATATTTTCTTGGCATTCTAATGCCATAGGAATCTCAATGACCCTTCTTTGGAGTCCCAAAAATTATTTTATGAATTTTTCCCCGGGTCTAGGGCTCCTCGTTGCGAGAACCGCAACTTACCTCTGGTTACCCATCGCTTGGGCACCGGCTCATTTGACTTAGTTGCATTTTATTTCTAAAATTTTTACTAAATTTTTCTTATTAATATTTGAGTTAATTATGGTTCCTGACTTTAGTTTAAATATTTTTCCGGACATTCTAGCTGTCCGGACCGACACCGGTCACCGGAACAGTAGAATGTACGGAGTGGTTACCGGGAGGGTGTTACAAGTTTGAAAGTTAACTGACCTCAAGTGACCAATTACTAATCTTCAATTTCTTTTCTAAATCTCTTTATTCTTCTTACTTCAATCCCTCAATCAAAGGTTACTTTAATGTTTCCTGCTAATTAGATGGAGAACCTAAGGATGAAAAGTGGAGAATCAAAGGTGGTGGAGGGTTGTTAATGGAGGAAGTGAAGAAAAGAAAAGAGAGAGAGAGTGGGGAAGGGTGGCAGCACACAAGAAGAAGAAGAAGGAAAAATGGCTTTTTAGTTTTAGTGTAAATTTGTCTTATCCCTTATATAATTATCCTAAAAATTAATTTATTAAAATTATAAATTTTAATTGCATCATAAATGTAATTAAACTTAAATTTTATGTTTTTTTTTTGGCATTTACATTTTATGTTTCCTCAATATTTCTTCATAATTCAATACATTAATTTTCATTTTATTTAATTGAAGTTTTGGTAAAAAATCAACTCTTGAAGTGAATTGACCAAAATGCCCCTCATTAGGTTATAATCCTTCTTTTTTATAATACCCGATGAGTCCTTAGGTCTTTGGTTTACTTGAATTTTTGTTGTATTTATCTCAATAAATTTTTCCTTAATTTTTGTCCTCAAGGTGGCTTTAAATAGTACTATTCACAGACTAAAATGGTACTATTCAGAACTCGGAGGTTCGGGGTGTCACAATTCTCTCCTCCTTAAAAATAAAATTTCCTCCTCAAAATTTACTTGGTCTTAGTCTCTGAATAGTTGTGGGTGCTGCCTCCTCATGTCGTCCTCACGCTCCCATATAGCCTCCTGTCCTAAATGATGGCTCCACAGTACTTTGACTAGTGGTATCTGCTTATTCCTTAGCTGTTTCACCTCATGTACTAAGATTTTATGGGCTCTTCATCATATGTCAGGTCTGGATTCACCTCAATCTCCTCTACTGGCAAGATGTGAGAGGGGTCTGATCTGTACCTCCTCAATATGGAGACATGATAGACATTGTGAATCTTTTCCAACTCTAGAGGCAATTCCAACCAATATGCCAGTGGACCCACTCTTTCCAGAACCTCATATGGCCTAATGAAGCGAGGACTCAGTTTCCCCTTTCTACCAAACCTCATGATCTTCTTCCAAGAAGAAACTTTAAGGAATACTTTGTCACCCACACTATACTGAATATCTCTTCTTTTTAGATCAATTTAGGACTTTTGTCTATCCGATGCTGCCTTGACTCTGTCTCTAATGAGCTTAATCTTTTCTTCCGTTTGCTACACAAGTTCAAGGCCAATTATCTTCCTCTCACCCACTTCATCCTAGCACAAAGGGGTTCTACACTTTTTGCCATAAAGTGCTTCATATGGAGGCATCCCAATGCTTGACTGATAATTGTTATTATAGGCAAATTCAATCAAAGGCAAGTGTGTATCCCAACTTTCTTTAAACTCAATCACACAAGCCCAAAGCATGTCTTCCAAAATCTGAATGATCCTTTCAGACTAGCCATCTGTCTGTGGATGGAATGTTGTGCTAAAGTTCAATCTAGTTCCTAGGGCTTTTTGGAGACTACCTTAGAATTTAGAAGTGAACCTTGGATCTCTGTCTAATACAATGGACACTAGCACTCCATGCAACCTCACCACTTCATCAATGTTCAATTTAGCCAATCTTTCTAGACTGTAATCCATCCTCACCGACAAAAAGTGTGCAGACTTGCTTAATCTATCAATAATAACCCAAACTGCATCATGATTCTTCTATGTACGTGGAAGTCCTGTCATGAAATCTATAGTGATTCTCTCCCATTTCCACTCGGGAATTGGTAATGGCTGTAGCAACCCTACTGGCACTTGGTGTTCTATTTTTACTTGCTGACAAGTTAGGCATTTGGCAACATATTCGGTAATATCCTTCTTCATTCCCCTCCATAAATAGTGCTCTTTCATGCTTTTGTACATTTTGGTTCCACTAGGGTGCATAGTAAAAGGTGACTCATGTGCTTCTTTTAAAATGATCTACCTTAGTTCAACATTATTAGGAATGCACATTCTGCCCTGATATAGTAACAAGCCCTCATCATTCACAGAATACTCTGGTTTTTTTCCATCCTAAGCTTCTTCCACTAACTTCCCATACTTATCGTCATTCTGGATTGCTGTTTTAATTTGTTATGTCAGCTTGGCTTCACTTGCTAAGTAGCTACCATCTGCCCATCATCATCAATCTCCAAATCAGCATGTAAAGCCCTCAACCCATGTACCATGGATAAAGGTGAAACTGTAACACCCCTAAGTTCGGTACTGTGTTCTGCTGCTCCGGTGACCAGTGTTGTCCGGATAGCTAGGATGCCTAGAACTACACTTCAATATGAGTGAGAAGACATAAAATAATGAAATAAAAGAAAAGAAAATACAAGAAAAATAAAGGAAAAATAATAGCAAAGAAATGTGATCAAGTTAAGCGAGCCGGGAAACCTAGCGATGGGTGACCGCACCGGGAAGTCACGGCGTGGACCGTTGACTAGCCCTGGACTGCGGGGAACCCTGAAAAACATTTTTAGGACTTAAATAGACCCTTATTGAAGAATAAATATCATTAGGAAGATCAAAGAAAAATTAAATAATTAGTACAAAGAAAAGTGAGAAATCAAAAAACAGACAAAACCCGGTGTTACCGAAAAATCGAGAATGCAACCCGAACAGGGGCAGTATGGTCATTTGACATCTCGAATTGTCTTTTGACCTAAATGTCCAATAAAAATAAATAATATTACACTTAGAAAATAAAATGAAAAATTAAATTGGGGGTACCTAATACAAATAGCCAAAAATGTAGTGAAAAATATGTAAATAACATGTAAGCTTATTATATAATTAAATTTGAGTAGTGGGCCACTAAAGGAATAAAATAGAAACATAGTGGGGCAGATGTAAGTCCACTATACCAAGCAGAAACTTCATCTTCTTCATTCCATTTAACCTAGCCGAATTGAAGAAGAAGCAAACCTCCATTGGCGTTTTCATGCAAGCTTCATCTAACCCCTCACTTCACTTCTAAACACTTAAGTTCCTTCATAAAAAATTGTCTACACATCATAAGGAAGAGCTTGATACCAAAATCAAGAAGTTTAATCAAGGTTTAGGAAGTTCTAACCATAAGGTAAGTTTGTATTTTTGAAGATAGCTTTGTTAAACTTTGTGTTCATGTTATGGGTGTTGGTTTTGTGAAGAAAATTTTTAAGTTTGAAGAGTTATTGAGATGTTCATTTTGGACAGCCATGGAGTTATGTATTTGATGAAATATTTGTGCATATATTTGATGAGAAATGATGTTGGTTATGGTGATTTAATATCCTAGTAAATTACTTCATATGTATATGGTGATTTTTGCACTTGGATGGAAATTGATGAATTGTAGGACACTTTGGTATTGAGAAACATTTTCGGCAGCCTTGGGACACTTGGATAAATGTGTGTGTTCATGAAGGTGTTGGCAGAATATTGACATAGAAGATTGATGGACATGTATATAGATTGATTGTGTAAAGTGTATGTAAGAACTAGTAAGGTTTAGGTGTGTATGTGATTGTATTTAGACTTTGTAAATGTAAATTTTAATTGGTGTATTAAGGATGTTTGTAATCTGCCCAAAGTGATGTTAATGTAAAGTGGAATATGGTTTTGGTAATGAACCAAAACAGAATTGGTAAGGGAAGTGGACATATAGTAATGTAAGTGTGTAATTGATGTATGTTTAGGTAAGGTAGTTAAGGGCAGTATGCATTTTAGTCAATAACTTTAAATGTGTAACCTCAATTGGTATGAAACCAATTGGAGGTGAAACTAGGCACAAAATGTGCCAACTTTCATTGAGAAAGCATACCAAAATTTTGCTTGCAAGGTGACATAAGAAAATGACCAATTCGGATTAAGTGCAATTGAAACCTGAAAACTGACCAATTGGGCAGCAGTTAGTATTTAGGCCATAACTCACTCAAAACAGGTCCAATTGACCTGAAATTTTAACCATGAATAGTTAAGACCCATGCCTACAAGTCTTATGAAAACACCAAAGCCCAGAAATGACCATAAACAAGTCAAAAAGCTTGCACAAGTTCGGGTCCAAAAACTGGCCGAACCAAAGTTGACCAAATTGACCTAAATTGACCTAATTTGATGCCATTTGACCAGCAATAGTATAATAACCATAACTTGGTATACATAACTCGGATTGACCTGAAATTTTGCCCCGCGTGCAATAAGACATAGATCTACAAGTTTGTAGTTTTGACCGAAACCCGAAAATCGAGGGAACTAGGTTGTCCGGCTAGGTCAAACTAGTATTCCGGAATCCAGCAAGTTGCATTAAAATGCACTAAACAAGGAAATGAGTTTGGTAAAACATACCAACCCTAAAACCCTATCGAATGTGACATATTAATGACACTAAAACCTAATTTACCTAAAACGCATCGAGGGTCGGTATATTAGGTGATTGAGCAAATAATAGCCTTCAGTGAATTACTTATCGAACATTATCGTTAGAGACAGTTTAATTTAATACTGAAATACTTCAAATTGTGTTTCTCAGTTACCAAAGACTCAGGGAAAGGGAAGGAAACACTGAGTCCAGACCAGGAGACAATTATCAGAGGTTTGTGCACAATAACTATTTCTTTTGAATTTTTCAATTGAAATGAATTATGACTATTTGTACATTACTGTTTTAAATTGTGGAAATGTGTTTGAATGGATATTTATCACTTGAAAAGCATTGTAAATGGTTTGAAATTGTGAGAAATTGTTTGAATGATATTGATGGATATTTATTGATTGAAAAGCATTGGAAATTGTTTAAAACCACAGCTATCATGTACATTGATTGTATTCCTCGCTAACTTGTCTAGTGGGATGAATTGAATTCCCTCTCTGGCTGAAGTGTTGAGGTGTGTGCCTTTTGAGGACGAATAGAATGAGTACTCATATTTTTGCTAGCTAGCTATGTTATTCCTCATTAGTCATTGACTTTTGGGATGAATTGAATACCTCATTAGCCATCGGCTTTTGGGATGAATTGAACTTGGGAACATGATTAAAGCTGTGTGTGATTTATTGATATGTATTGTGAGATTGTGAAATGAATTTAAACTCTTATTGACATATACTGTCTTTTGAATTCAACCATGATCTGACTTATTGAAATTTATTGTGATATTGAGAAATGGAGTTTAAATTCTGGTTGACAATTATTGTCTTGAAATTAACTATGGTTTTAAGTATTCACTATTTACATGACTTATGAATTGTGATTTAAATTGTATTTGGTTAATGTTGTGCACCACTGAGACATTGTCTCAGCGATAGCTTTTAATCTTTGTCGCAGTAGAAACCAGAGCGAGCAGATTAAGTGCTAGTACCTCAATGAGAGACTACCGGGTATAATGAGTATACCAGTATTTTGTATTTTGTAATGTAATGTATGTTCACTGTATGTACATATTATTGTTGGTTTTGAGCAGTTGTAAATAAAAATTGTACATTGAAGTTGTAAAATAATTATGAGTTATTTTGGCTTGAAAAAAAATTGTATTATATTTCTTTTATCTCAGTCTTTGAAAAATTACTATGGATTTGAGTTGAGAAAATGTTGGAGTTGAGATTTGGAAATATATTGAAGTGCTTTTACGAGTTTTCAAGAACTGCTGTTTTATCCAAAATACAGATGGCACTCTACCAAAATTTTTACAGAAATTCCAAATAATCCAAATGAGTTAGCTGTTTCACTTCAGTTCACAAAAGTTTTTAACACTTGTAAATAGTGCTCACCACTGTAAAAGAAGTAAGAAAAGTTTTTAAAATCCCTTATAGTGTATTTAATGGATTATCAGTAGACGGAGTTGGTAATTCATTAGGTATACTACGGGATCATGTTATGCCTTACAGAGGGGTAGGGTGTGACATGTTTAGGTGGTATCAGAGCAAAGTTTTTAAATTCTGTTTTCACCTGTTACTTGAATATTCTTTCTTCATAGTACAACTGCTCAATATCATTGTTTGATATATACAGTACATTACATTATAAATATGCACTAACAGGAGGAAATCTCCTTGTGTTATTTGTTCAGGAGATCTAAAATCCTCGCATTGAATATGGAAGAGGGTGATCGTTCAGTCGATCAATCTATTGAGGCTGAGGTGCAAGGGGATGCCCCAGGCCTACATAATGTTAGTGGTTCAGCAGCACCAGCCCCTTGATGCATACATTTTGCATAGTCATTTAGGTCTAATTTTATAACCATTTTTATTTGATTATTAGCCATTTTTAGCTAATTTCATTAGTTAATTAGTTAGTTTTTCATAGTTGTCAATTTTGCATTAATTTGTAATTTTTACTTTGTTTTGTAGGAAAAATGGTGTTTTTGAAGGACTGAAGAGAATTTTGCCATTGAGGAGTGTCTTCTACAGCCAAAGATGTCAAAAACAGGTTTTTAAGCTGAAATATGCATTGACCAAATTGTGCATAACTTGCCGCATAAGCTATGCAGATCTGCATAAGGAGAAAGATCACTGTTCCAGAACCAGCCAAAATGTGCATAAGGAGACTGCATAGCTTATGCATATTCTCGCCTCCCTTATGCACCTTCATGGAATTGTGCATAACCTATGCACCAAGTCATGCAGTTTCGCATAAGTGACTCAGAATCAGAAATCGCATAAGGACCTGCATAACTTATGCGATCCACTTATCTGATCCCATAAAGAGTTCATTAATGAGCTAGCAGAAGATTCCCTCAATTAATCCCTCCTAGAACATACTATTTTAGGGCTCCATGTCAGAAAAATGCTATAAATAGTCCCATTTTCCCATTTTAGAGGTGGGGGGGGGGGGGGGGGACAAGGAAAAAAAGAAGAAGAGGAGAAGAGAGGCAGAATTTGAGGAGTCACTTTCACCTTCCACACCATTTTCAACCAAGATTTGTAGATTTCTTTCTTTCCTTACACTTTTCTACATTTCTAGTGTTTAATTTCTTACTTCTTAGCTTAGATTAAAGCTTTATTTCCATTTAAACTCATCATATCTTGTAAGCATTATGGATAGTGAGTAGTTTAATTTTGATTCTGGAGTAAGGGATGTAATATTTTAGTTATTTTTGTGGATTTGAACTGGGTTAGTCCCAATTTAATGAATTTATGAGGTTTAATCCATTTCTTGTGTGCTTATACACATGCTTAATGAAGGGCCCCATTAAGTTATGTTCTTAATCCTTGGTTGAAGCACCGAAAGGAGAAAACCAAGTGATAGTTAATCAAGAAATTGGACTTAATTAACTTAGATCTAGAAATAGACTAAGGGTTAAGAGGGTTTTAATAGATTGATTAAAGAACCTAATGGGTCTTGGTTAATTTTAACTCCACGAAAGTAGGATTAAGTTAATTAAGGCACTCTTTGTCTCGCTCGAAAGAGTTTTCAAAGGATTTTAGAATTAATCTCCTTTAAACCCATAAATTTCATGGATTGGGCTAGCTAGGGAAAATCCCAAAATAGCTTGAATATGAAATCCCGAACTCCGGAATCGCCTTTTTATCATTGTTAATTTCTAATCGAATTTAATTACTTGCCATTTTGAATATTGCCATATTTGAATTTGCTTTATTTTAATTTGATGCAAATTTAGTTAAATCATTACATAGTTGAATAGATTATTAATTTTGCATATATAGATTTCATACTCCAATACCCATCAATTTATTACTTTAATTTCAAAAATAGTCCAAATTAGTTAGCATTTTTTATATCAAAAATTCAATCATTAACACAACTCCTCGTGGGAACGATATCTTTTCTATATTACTTGTACGACCCGTACACTTGCGGTTGGGCCACATCAAGTTTTTGGCGCCGTTGCCGAGGAGTTGTTTGTTTAAGATTGAATTCTTGATCATTTTAGTTGTTTTTAGTTTTATCTTTGTTATCTTTTCATTTTGTGTTTGTTTGTTCTTTTTCAGGTACTTTTAATCTTTTATGAGAAGAGCTAGAAGCTCAAGTGATACATCCTTATTGTTCAATCCTGAAATAGAGAAATTTTGTAAGGCCAACAAGAAAGAAACCAGAAAAAGGAAAGAAGCTTTGAGAGAGACTGAATTAGAAGCAGACATGGCTGATGAAAGAATTAGAATTGGTGTTGGTAATGCTGGAAATGGTCAAAACAATGAAAATGAAGCCCAAGGGGAAGAAGTTGTTAATGCTAACGTGCCTAGGGGAAGTATAATGGATCATGCTTTTCCTCGTTTTGATGACTTGAGGGAGAGCATAGCAAGACCAAGGATTGATGCAAATAGTTACAAGATGGATTTTGGAGTTCTTCAAATGATTCAAAATTCTCAATTCGGAGGACACCCTTCTGAAAATCCACACACACACCTGAAGAAATTTGCTATGATTTGCGACATGCAAAAACAACCTGGAGTGTCTGATAATGCAGCAAGATTGAAGATATTTCCATTCTCTTTGAAAGATAGAGCATTGGATTGGCTTGATTCTTTACCTCACAACTCCATCACAAATTGGGAGCAACTCACTGATGCATTTCTTGCACAATATTTTCCACCTGGAAAAACTCAAGAGTTGAGGAATCAAATGATTGCTTTTAGACCAAGAGAAGATGAGACTCTTTATGAGTCATGGATGAGATGGAAGGAGTTGGAGAGACAATGTCCACATCATGCCATTCCTAAATGGATGATAAACCAGAATTTTTACACAAATGTCACTCCTGCTATCAGAGGAATCATTGATGCTCAAACTGGAGGGGAATTCATCATTAAGCATGAAGATGAAGCTTATGAGTTATTAGAGAAAATAGGAAAGAACAGTCATCTATGGAGTAGTCCAAGAGGGTCAACTCCAACTCAAAAAAGGCAAGTTGCTGGAATGTATGAGCTTGATCCATTCAACATGATCAATGCCAAATTTGATGCACTCACTAATGTCCTTGCTAAGAAAATGGAGGATTTAAGTATGCTAGTCAGTTCATCATCATGCTCTGGAAGTTCTCAACAAGTTACTTTTGGAGTAGATTATCCTTCATATGCTTGGAGGAATCATCCCAATTTTTCATGGGAGAATCAACAAAATCAAGCTTCAACTCAAAACTTTCCACCACAACAACAAGAGCATCAATACCAACAACCTAGGCAACCACCACCTAGTTTTCAGAAAAGAATGCAAATCGCACCTTTACCAAGGCAAAGAAGAACAAAGTTCCACCACAGAGGCTTTATTACAACAAATTCTTGCTAATCAAATTAAGCGTGATGAAGAGTTGAGAGAGATGAAAGCAAGGCTGGAACAAATGCAAACACACAACAGGATGCTGGAAAATCATATTGCACAACAAGCATGCTCATCAAGTACCAATTCTATGGGGAAACTTCCTAGTCAAACAGAAAATCCAAGGGAGCAATGTCATGCCATCACACTGAGGAGTGGTAAAATAGTGCATAATGAGAAGAGTGAAAAAGTTGAAAAGAGAGAAAATGAGGAAGATTTTGAGGGAGATGAAAAACAAAAGAGTGAAAAAGGGAGTGCAAGAAAAGATAAAGAGGAGGTTGGAGAGAAAGAAGAGAAATATATACCTCAAGAGCCTTACAAGCCACAGCTTCCCTTTCCACAGAGATTTCAAAAAGCCAAGCTTGATAAGCAATTTAGGAAGTTCTTAGAGGTTTTGAAGAAGCTATATATAAATGTGCCTTTTATTGATGCTCTTTCCCAAATGCCTTCTTATGCTAAGTTTCTAAAAGAAATTCTCTCAAATAAGAGGAGACTTAAAGATGATGAGACTGTAGCCTTAACTGAGGAATGCAGTGCTATCCTCCAAAGGAAACTTCCTCCAAAGCTCAAGGATCAGGAGTTTTTCAATTCCATGCCACATTGGGGAATCATGTTCTATAAAAGCTTTATGTGATTTAGGGGCTAGTGTAAGCCTTATGCCCCTCTCCATCTATGAGAAGCTCAACATGGGAGATCTTAAGCCAACCCACATTTCTCTTCAGTTAGCTGATAGATCAATTAAGTATCCTGAAGGGATTTTAGAGAATGTGCCTTTGAAGGTTGGGAAATTCTATATACCTGTTGACTTTGTCATCTTGGACATGGAAGAGGATTCTAATATCCCAATCATTTTGGGGAGGCCTTTCCTAGCTACAGCTGGTGCTTTGATTGACGTGAAAGGTGAAAAGCTTACTCTCAGAGTCGGAGAGGATCATTTAGTCTTTAACATTGGCAATGATAAGAAGAAGCAACATGAAGATGTAGACTCTTGTTTGAGAATTGATATAGTTGATGAGTTAGTAAAAGAGCACTTTAGAAAGAGCTATCCGAAGGCTTCTCTTGAAAGTTGTCTTATCCATGAAGGGAGTATCAATGATGAAAATCCAAAAGAGGCTGCATTTGCACAACATTTAAAGGGCAATCCATCTTGTCCTATGGCACCAATCTTTCAAGTTGAGCAAGTGGAGAAAAGTGAAGTAAAACAACTATCTCTCAAAGAAAAAGATGCACCAAAGGTTATCAAGAAAGAAATGGTCGGATTTTTAGACAAAGCAACAAGGATCTTCTCATGTGATGGAAAGAAAATGAAGTATAGATTCATTGAAGCACCTATTGGAAACAGAGGCAATAAATTCCAATTTCAGCCACCATGAAACATGAAAAGAGTCCAGCTAAGGACTATAAATTAGTGCTCTTGGGAGGCATCCCAAGTCCTTTTATTTTACTTTTGCTGATTTACTTTTACTTTCATTGCTTTTGTTTTTATCTTGAATCTCCCCAAATTCAATTTTTGACATTGTTGAATTTTGTCCCTTGTAGATGTATTTCAATGGAGGAAGGTTGGTGAACTGCTGGGGAGTGATTCTTAACTTGAAAATTTTGTCCTTCAAACTCTCCCAAAATCGATTGGTTTCTTTGCATAAACCGTGTCAGAGTGCTACCTGGTTTATGCAGAGCAAAAAAATGACATTCTGCAGCAAAGAGGGTGTCTGCAGTAGATGGCTTATGTTCTTGGTGAGGTTGGGTGTGTAACTTTTAAGTAAATGTGCTTTTAATGTTAATATGGTGGTAAGTTGGTCATCTTTGTAGTTTTGAGATTATTTGGGTTGTGGAATTCAAGGTGGACAATATTGCATTCTCTTGGCATAACTTGGAGAGTTCATTTCATCATTTGTAGATAAATGCAACTTTATGCAGATTTTATTGAGTTTTAATGTGCTAAATGTTGATTTGTAGATTTTGAGTCAAAATGGCATGGGTCACAAATGCCTTTTACGCAGGATCCATCTTCTACAAGCTTGTGTGATGCATTTTTGATGAACTTTGTATATATTGATGTGTTTTTGGTGAAAATTTCTCATGGTTTATGCTTCATAGAATTATATTTCTTCATTTTAGGGTATTTTTCACACTTGCAAATCATGTTCCATTGCAATCTTAATTTTGTTGAATTGTGCATAAGCAACTGCATAGCTTATGCAATTCTGCATAACCACAATTCTTGCCATTTTCATCCCTTTTGCAAACTGCATAAGAAGAGTGCATAGCTTATGCAACTCTGCATAGCCTAATTTTGTCAAATTTCATATCTTTCGAAACCTGCATAAGCAGAGTGCATGACTTATGCACATTTGCATAACTTCAAATTCTTCATTTTCTCTCTCTGCCGAAGTCTGCATAAGGAGGGTGCATAAGTTATGCACTTCCGCATGACCAGAAACCCAAAAATTCCAAACCTGCCGAGGGGTGCATAAGCAGAGTGCATGACTTATGCACTTCTGCATAACCAGAAACCCAAAAATTCCAAACCTGCCGAGGGGTGCATAAGGAGAGTGCATAAGTTATGCACTTCCGCATGACCAAAAACTCTGAATCTCCAAACCTGCCGAGGGGTGCATAAGCAGAGTGCATGACTTATGCACTTCTGCATAACCAGAAACCCAAAAATTCCAAACCTGCCGAGGGGTGCATAAGGAGAGTGCATAGCTTATGCACTTCCGCATGACCACCAACCCAAAATCCCAAAACCCACCGAGGGGTGCATAAGGAGAGTGCATAGCTTATGCACTTCCGCATAACCACCAACTCTGAATTCCAAGACCTGCCGAGGGGTGCATAAGGAGAGTGCATAGCTTATGCACTTCCGCATGACCACCAACCCAAAATCCCAAAACCCACCGAGAGTTGCATAAGCAGAGTGCATAGCTTATGCACTTCCGCATAACCACCAACTCTGAATTCCAAGACCTGCCGAGACTTGCATAAGGAGAGTGCATAACTTATGCACTTCCGCATGACCAAAAAAAAAAAAAAATTTATGCAAATATTTTACATAGCCTATGCAACCCTTATTGCCACTCATGCAGAACCGCACGGCTTATGCACCCTACTTATGCACATGTTCTGGAAAAGTTAAGACCTGCGGAGACTTGCATAAGGAGAGTGCATAACTTATGCACTTCCGCATGACCAAAAAAAAAAAAAAATTATGCAAATATTTTACATAGCCTATGCAGCCCTTATAGCCACTCATGCAGTACCGCATGGCTTATGCACCCTACTTATGCACATGTTTTGGACAGCACTTTACTCTGCATAACCTGTACAGCCTCTTATGCATCACCATTATTCCTTGAATTCTCATCTGCTCTATACCAGGTAACTCTTTCCTTTTGCTCTTAAATTTCACAATTCCTGGTAATTTCTCTTTACTTTGAATTTTGATAATGCACTACTTGAGACATTGAGGACAATGTCTAATTTTGAGTTTGGGGGTGCACATTCATTTTGATTTTTGCTTCATTTTTTTTACATTTTGAGTATAGGAACATCTCATCCCATTTCATTTACATATATTGTAAATATTTTACATATACATCCATACATACATATACATAACACATTTACACACACATTATACATCACTTAAAAATTATACACTTTGCACACAAATAGACTTCTTCCATTTAGTTAATGCATTGCTCATTTTTAGGAATCATGCATCATGCATTAAAATCTTTTGCCAAATCCCTTGAGTATTGAAAAGTTGCCTATGAGAGTGATTTGACTTACCTTTAGTTGGGTTTGTGGATTGAAAGTTTCCTAAGAGGTGCAAAGTTTTGAAGTGTCTATCCCTTGCCTATATCTTCTTAGCCAAAAAGCCACCCAACTAGTCCTTTAGAGATTGGAGTGTTTAGAGGGAGTTATTGGATATAAGGTAGTCAAATGATGTCTCACCAATCTTAGAACAAATTTTCTAAACCTTTCAAGGCGAAATATCAGCTTATACTTGAAAAGAGAGATGATTAGGCATTCTTTGATTTAAACCTTCTCATTTTAAACCTTTGGCCCTTTTTCCTAATTAAAATTGACCTTTGAAAACCCCTTTGAGCCTTTTTATCCCTAATTTTTCTTGAAATCCTTATTGCTACCTAGCCAATGAACCAAACACTCCAACCCTTTTCATGAGAATAATATTGAATATTAGGTACACTTTCTAAAAAAAAATAAAAATAAAAATAAAAAAAAGAAAAAAATATACAATAAAAGGGAGAAGAAGTGCTTGTCATCTTGTAAAAGTGCTAGTATATGTGCTTTTCACTATTGCCATTCAAAATGAAAGAAATCCACCCAAAGTATTAAAAGAAATGAGTTTGGGGGTGGCATTTTTAGGGACAATCATCAAAAGAAAATGCAAAATACAAGTCTAAAGTATCAAAATGTCCCTCCATTTTATGTGTCTTGTAAAATATGCTAGCACTTGACAATCCTCATTATGTATTTCTCTCTCCTATATATATATATAAAGAAAAGAGAAAAAGATATAATAAAGTGTACCTTATGTTTCAAAATTGCAACATATTCTCATGCTTTGAATACTTTTTACCCATTTTTCTTCTTAGCCCCTTTTTGAATCCCATGGCCCCATTACATCCATAAAAAGACCTTTGATCTCTTGATAGTACTTGCTACACTAGTGGAGATAGGAGTGGGGAATTTGCCTATGGGATTGGAGAACTATTCATTCATTCATTCAATTCCATCATTCCATATAGAGACACTTTGACTATTGATTGTTCTAGAATTCCTTTTGAGCATGACCCTCTCTTTTGATTGGTTGGTTTGGAGATTTTGAATGATAATTGACTTGATGGCTAAGCGGTGAAAACTTGGATAAGCATTAAATTCTTTGCATTTTGAAGGATGGGTATATGGATTGCTGTTATGGCTGAAGGTGTGTTAAGTTACTTCAATTGGTAATTTTCATAACTCTTTGGATAAGGCACCCCTAAAAACTTTGCACCACATTTTAAAGTTTGCTTGAGGACAAGCAAAAGCTTGAGTTTGGGGGTATTTGATGCATACATTTTGCATAGTCATTTAGGTCTAATTTTATAACCATTTTTATTGGATTATTAGCCATTTTTAGCTAATTTCATTAGTTAATTAGTTAGTTTTTCATAGTTGTCAATTTTGCATTAATTTGTAATTTTTACTTTGTTTTGTAGGAAAAATGGTGTTTTTGAAGGACTGAAGAGAATTTTGCCATTGAGGAGTTTATTATAATGACAAAGATGTCAAAAACAGGTTTTCAAGCTGAAATATGCATTGACCAAATTGTGCATAACTTGCCGCATAAGCTATGCAGATCTGCATAAGGAGAAAGATCACTGTTCCAGAACCAGCCGAAATGTGCATAAGGAGACTGCATAGCTTATGCATATTCTCGCCTCCCTTATGCACCTTCACGGAATTGTGCATAACCTATGCACCAAGTCATGCAGTTTCGCATAAGTGACTCAGAATCAGTTTAATCGCATAAGGGATCGCATAACTTATGCGATCCACTTATCTGATCCCATAAAGAGTTCATTAATGAGTCGCGTAAGATTCCCTCAATTAATCCCTCATAGAACATACTATTTTAGGGCTCCATGTCAGAAAAATGCTATAAATAGTCCCATTTTCCCATTTTAGAGGTGGGGGGGGGGGGGGACAAGGAAAAAAGAAGAAGAGGAGAAGAGAGGCAGAATTTGAGGAGTCACTTTCACCTTCCACACCATTTTCAACCAAGATTTGCAGATTTCTTTCTTTCCTTACACTTTTCTACATTTCTAGTGTTTAATTTCTTACTTCTTAGCTTAGATTAAAGCTTTATTTCCATTTAAACTCATCATATCTTGTAAGCATTATGGATAGTGAGTAGTTTAATTTTGATTCTGGAGTAAGGGATGTAATATTTTAGTTATTTTTGTGGATTTGAACTGGGTTAGTCCCAATTTAATGAATTTATGAGGTTTAATCCATTTCTTGTGTGCTTATACACATGCTTAATGAAGGGCCCCATTAAGTTATGTTCTTAATCCTTGGTTGAAGCACCGAAAGGAGAAAACCAAGTGATAGTTAATCAAGAAATTGGACTTAATTAACTTAGATCTAGAAATAGACTAAGGGTTAAGAGGGTTTTAATAGATTGATTAAAGAACTTAATGGGTCTTGGTTAATTTTAACTCCACGAAAGTAGGATTAAGTTAATTAAGGCACTCTTTGTCTCACTCGAAAGAGTTTTCAAAGGATTTTAGAATTAATCTCCTTTAAACCCATAAATTTCATGGATTGGGCTAGCTAGGGAAAATTCCAAAATAGCTTGAATATGAAATCCCGAGCTCCGGAATCGCCTTTTTATCATTGTTAATTTCTAATCGAATTTAATTACTTGCCATTTTGAATATTTCCATATTTGAATTTGCTTTATTTTAATTTGATGCAAATTTAGTTAAATCATTACATAGTTGAATAGATTATTAATTTTACATATATAGATTTCATACTCCAATACCCATCAATTTATTACTTTAATTTCAAAAATAGTCCAAATTAGTTAGCATTTTTTATATCAAAAATTCAATCATTAACACAACTCCTCGTGGGAACGATATCTTTTCTATATTAGTTGTACGACCCGTGCACTTGCGGTTGGGCCACATCACCCCTGCAGTACCACAGTTTCCTGCTCAGTTCGCTCAGCAGATGGCTGCAATGTTCCAGCAAATGGCTGGTAATGTGCCTACTCAAGTCCCAATACAAACAACAATGGTACAACCATAGTCTCCTACTAGGCAGTATGATAAATTGATGAAGTATGGGGCTACAGAGTTTAAGGGGACAGTAGATCCTCTAGAAGCTGAACAGTGGTTAGAGAGGATAGATAGGGTATTCAAGAAACTGCATTGCACAGAGGAGCTCAGATTTGAATACTCAGTGTCTTTGTTACAGGGGGATGCTTATGATTGGTGGAAAACCATTCCCCACGATGCAGTAGAACTGCAGTCTTGACTGGAATGACTTTCTCAGAATTGAGACGAAATATGTCCTCGATGCTTATGTAGACCGGAAGGCTGCAAGAGTTCCTAAGTCTGAAGCAGAGCAGATCGGTGGTGAGTATGAAAGAGAATTTTCCCGCCTTAGCCATTATGCAGTGAGTCTACTCTCTACCAGTAGGGAGAGATGCAAGAGGTTTGAAACTGGCTTGAGGCCCAGTATCAGAGTACAAGTAGTCGGCTTCAAACACACTAACTTCTCTGAACTTATTTCTTAAGCCCTAGAGTTGGAAAGAATTGAGATTGAGACTGCTCCTGAGAAAAAGAAATCAGAGAAGACAGATAAAGAGGGAAAGTCGGAGAAACGAGTTCCAGGTGGTCATCTTGGGAAGAGGAAGAACCATGGGGGACATGGCAGAGGTGGCAAGAAATCTGGTAAGGGAAGATATTCAGGACAGAGACCTCCCCTATCTGGTCAGCAGAGTACCAGAAGTTCCTACCCTCCCCGCCAATGTGAAACTTGTGGAAAAAATCATGGTGGGATATGCTATAAGGCTATTGGAGCCTGTTATAACTGTGGAGGCACAGGACACTTTGCCAAGGACTGCACCAGTAGTCGCAGAGCTGGACCACCTCCTACTACTGCAGAAGGGTCAGTTCAGAGCCCTGTCACTAGAAGTTCACAACCACCTAGCAGAGGTAGAGGCAGGGGTAGAGGTAACCCAACAGGCAGCCAAGGCACAGTGAAACAATCGGAGCAAGACAGTGCTCCAATCAGAATGTATGCAATGAGACAGAGGGAAGAGGCCGAGACATCTGATGTTGTGGCTGGTACCTTCTCAACTTTTAACCAAAATGTGTTTGTGTTATTTGATCCGGGCTCTACCCATTCTTATGTGAGTGCTAGCATCATTGATTGCATTGCTGTCCCATGTACAAAAATGGACTTTGAGGTGCTAGTGACAAGTCCACTAGGACAGGAGGTTAGGGTTAATAAAATGTATAGAGATTGTCCTTTGGTGATCCAAGGACACACTTTCCTGTCTGATCTCATTGAAATGCCCTTCAGAGATTATGATATCATCTTGGGCATGGATTGGTTAGCTAGGCATCATGCCATGATTGACTGTAGGCTGAAGACAGTCACTTTTGGTCTCCCTCAGTACTATGATGTGGTAATACATGGGGAAAGGCAGTTATTGCCATCAAACATCATTTCGGCTGCACTAGCTAGAAAGATTATCAGAAAGGGGTGTGAAGCCTACTTGGCACATGTGGTAGACACCCAAGTGGGGAGTCCAGCATTGAAGGACATCCCTACAGTACATGACTTTCCAGCTGTGTTTCCTGATGAATTGCCAGGATTACCTCCGGAAAGAGAAGTGCAGTTTGAAATTAATGTTATGCCTGGTGTGGATCCAATCTCCATAACGCCATATAGAATGGCACCAGCAGAGTTGAAGGAGTTGAAGATACAATTGCAAGAATTACTTGAAAAGGGCTTCATCCGCCCTAGTGTGTCACCTTGGGGAGCACCAGTGTTGTTTGTTAAGAAGAAGGATGGTACTCTCCGCTTATGTATTGACTACCGACAGTTGAATAAGGTGACAATAAAGAACAGATATCCATTGCCTCGCATTGATGATCTGTTTGATCAGTTGAAGGGTGCAGCTGTATTCTCCAAAATTGATCTACGATCTGGCTATTATCAGTTGAAGGTGCAAGAGCAGAGTATTCCAAAAACTGCTTTCAAAACTCGGTATGGCCACTATGAGTTTCTAGTAATGCCATTCGGGTTAACAAATGCTCCAGCTGCTTTTATGGATCTGATGAACACTATCTTCAAACCATATCTTGATCAATTTGTGGTGGTGTTTATTGATGACATTTTGATATATTCAAGGTATGCAGAGGAGCATGACAGACATCTGCGGATTGTACTGCAGACTTTAAGGGAGAAACAGCTATACGCTAAATTGTCAAAATGTGAATTTTGGCTGAAAGAAATCTCCTTTTTGGGACATGTTGTGTCAGCTGAAGGGATCAAGGTAGATTCCAGCAAGGTAGAAGCTATCCTTAATTGGAAGCCGCCCAGGAACATCACAAAAATTCGCAGTTTTCTGGGTTTAGCTGGATATTACCGTCGGTTTGTGAAGGGGTTTTCTATGTTATCTTCTCCACTGACCAAGCTGCTTCGGAAAGATATAAAATTTCAGTGGACTGATAAATGCCAGCAAAGTTTTAATGAGTTGAAGAGGTGTTTGACTGAAGCTCCAGTCCTCACTTTACCTACTCTGGGTAAAGAATACACAGTTTATAGTGATGCTTCTCACAATGGGTTAGGCTGTGTACTGATGCAAGATCGGAATGTCATTGCTTATGCATCACGCCAGCTGAAACCGCATGAGAGGAATTACCCAACACAGGAACTGGAGCTAGCAGCTATTGTTTTTGCTCTGAAGATCTGGAGACACTATTTGTATGGAGAGAAATGCTACATTTACACAGATCACAAGAGCTTGAAGTACTTAGGCACCCAGAAGGAATTGAATTTGAGGCAGAGGAGATGGTTAGACCTCATCAAAGATTATGATTGCTTAATAGACTATCAGCCAGGGAAAGCAAATGTGGTGGCTGACGCCTTAAGTCGCAAGACTATGGCAAGTCTCAGAGTTTCTCCTTTGTCCATGGTATGTGAATTGAAAGCCAAAGATGCCGGTTTAGAGATTGATGATGAGGGATGCACGGTAGTTGCATGGCATGTACAGCCAGTGTTGATTGATCATATCAGAATGGCTGCTCATAGTGATGAAAAATATCAGAAGCTACTGAAAGAAGTCCAGCAGGGCAAGAAACCTGAATTCTCTATGAGAGATGATGGTTTATTGCTACATTAGGGCAGAAGGTGCGCGTTCCTAGTGATGTGGAATTGAGACAGGTCATTATGAAGGAAGCACATGAGTCTCCATTTGCTATGCACCCTGGTGGAACTAAAATGTACAGAGGGCTGAAAGAGCAATACTGGTGGATGGGCATGAAGAGAGATATAGCTGAATTTGTTTCCAAATGCCTAACTTGTCGCAAGTAAAGCGAACATCAAGTTCCAGTGGTTTGTTACATCCTTTGTCGATGCAGTGGAAATGGGAACGAATAACTATGGATTTTGTTACAGGACTTCCAAGGACACAGAGTAGTCATGATGCGGATGGGTTATAGTTGATGATTGACTAAGTCCGCTCACTTTTTGCGATTCGGATGGACTATAGCACGGAAAGATTGGCGATTGTACATATATGAGATTGTAAAATTGCATGGAGTGCAGTGTCAATTGTATCCGATGAGATCCTAGGTTCACTTCTAGATTCCAGGGTAGTCTTCAGAGAGCCCTAAGAACTAGATTGAACTTCAACACAGTATTCCACCCACAGACAGATGGCCAGTCTGAGAGGGTTATTCAGATACTGGAGGATATGCTACGGGCTTGTGTGATTGAATTTGAAGGTAGTTGGGATACACACTTGCCGTTGATTGAGTTTGCTTATAACAACAGCTACCAATCAAGCATTGGGATGCCTCCATATGAAGCTTTGTATGGTAGAAAGTGCGGAACTCCCCTATGGTGGGATGACGTCGGTCAAAGGAAGATGATTGGGCCAGAAATTGTTCAGCAGACAGAGGAAAAGATCAGATTGATCAGAGATAGACTTAAGGCTGCATCAGACCGTCAGAAGTCCTATGTTGATCTAAAGAGAAGAGATATTGAATATGCAGTGGGTGATAAGGTATTCCTCAAAGTTTCTCCTTGGAAGAGGATTATGAGATTTGGCAGAAAGGGGAAACTGAGTCCTCGTTTCATCGGACCATATGAAGTTCTGGAAAGAGTGGGTCCTTTGGCATATCGGTTGGCATTACCTCCAGAGCTAGCAAGGATACACAGTGTCTTCCATGTGTCCATGTTAAGGAGGTACAGA
The DNA here is from genome assembly GCF_030052815.1 of Hevea brasiliensis. NCBI lineage: Eukaryota > Viridiplantae > Streptophyta > Magnoliopsida > Malpighiales > Euphorbiaceae > Hevea > Hevea brasiliensis. Next base: position 94,829,385 of record NC_079496.1, on the reverse strand, counting down.
TCTGACCCATCTCATGTACTATCAGTTAAAGAGATTGAGGTAAATCCAGACCTCTCATATGAGAAAGAACCCATAAAAATTCTAGCATATGAGGTGAAGCAGCTGAGGAACAAACATATACACCTGGTTAAAGTGCTGTGGAACCATCATTCAGGCCAGGAAGCTACTTGGGAATGTGAAGAGGATATGAGGAGACAGCACCCACAGCTGTTCAGAGACTAATGCTAGGTAAAATTTCGAGATGAAATTTATTTAAGGGGGGGAGAATTGTAACACCCCTAAGTTCGGTACTGCGTTCTGCTGCTCCGGTGACCAGTGTTGTCCGGTCAGCTAGGATGCCTAAAAGTACACTTCAATATGAGTGAGGAGACATAAAATAATGAAATAAAAGAAAAGAAAATACAAGAAAAATAAAGGAAAAATAATAGCAAAGAAATGTGATCAAGTTAAGCAAGCCGGGAACCCTAGCGATGGGTGACCACACCGGGAAGTCACGGCATGGACCGTTGACTAGCCCTGGATTGCGGGGAACCCTGGAAAACATTTTTAGGACTTAAATAGACCCTTATTGAAGAATAAATATCATTAGGAAGATCAAAGAAAAATTAAATAATTAGTACAAAGAAAAGTGAGAAATCGAAAAACAGACAAAACCCGATGTTACCGAAAAATCGGGAATGCAACCCGAACAGGGACAGTATGGTCATTTGACATCCCGAATTATCTTTTGACCTAAATGTCCACTAAAGATAAATAATATTACACTTAGAAAATAAAATGAAAAATTAAATTGGGGGTACCTAATACAAATAGCCAAAAATGGAGTGAAAAATGTGTAAATAACACATGTAAGCTTATTATATAATTAAATTTGAGTGAGTGGGCCACTAAAGGAATAAAATAGAAACATAGTGGGGCAGATGTAAGTCCACTATACCAAGCAGAAACTTCATCTTCTTCATTCCATTTAACCTAGCCGAATTGAAGAAGAAGTAAACCTCCATTGGGGTTTTCATGCAAACTTCATCTAACCCCTCACTTCACTTCTAAACACTTAAGTTCCTTCATAAAAAATTGTCTATACATCATAAGGAAGAGCTTGATACCAAAATCAAGAAGTTTAATCAAGGTTTAGCAAGTTCCAACCATAAGGTAAGTTTGTATTTTTGAAGATAGCTTTGTTAAACTTTGTGTTCATGTTATGGGTGTTGGTTTTGTGAAGAAAATTTTTAAGTTTGAAGAGTTATTGAGATGTTCATTTTGGACAGCCATGGAGTTATGTATTTGATGAAATATTTGTGCATATATTTGATGAGAAATGATGTTGGTTATGGTGATTTAATATCCTAGTAAATTACTTCATATGTATATGGTGATTTTTGCACTTGGATGGAAATTGATGAATTGTAGGACACTTTGGTATTGAGAAACATTTTCGGCAGCCTTGGGAACTTGGATAAATGTGTGTGTTCATGAAGGTGTTGGCAGAATATTGACATAGAAGGTTGATGGACATGTATATAGATTGATTGTGTAAAGTGTATGTAAGAACTAGTAAGGTTTAGGTGTGTATGTGATTGTATTTAGACTTTGTAAATGTAAATTTTAATTGGTGTATTAAGGATGTTTGTAATCTGCCCAAAGTGATGTTAATGTAAAGTGGAATATGGTTTTGGTAATGAACCAAAACAGAATTGGTAAGGGAAGTGGACATATAGTAATGTAAGTGTGTAATTGATGTATGTTTAAGTAAGGTAGTTAAGGGCAGTATGCATTTTAGTCAATAACATTAAATGTGTAACCTCAATTGGTATGAAACCAATTGGAGGTGAAACTAGGCACAAAATGTGCCAACTTTAATTGAGAAAGCATACCAAAATTCTGCTTGCAAGGTGACATAAGAAAATGACCAATTCGGATTAAGTGCAATTGAAACCTGAAAACTGACCAATTGGGCAGCAGTTAGTATTTAGGCCATAACTCACTCAAAACAGGTCCAATTGACCTGAAATTTTAACCATGAATAGTTAAGACCCATGCCTACAAGTCTTATGAAGACACCAAAGCCCAGAAATTACCATAAACAAGTCAAAAAGCTTGCACAAGTTCGGGTCCAAAAACTGGCCGAACCAAAGTTGACCAAATTGACGTAAAATTGACCTAATTTGATGCTATTTGACCAGAAATAGTATAATGACCATAACTTGGTCTACATAACTCGGATTGACCTGAAATTTTGCCCCGCGTGCAATAAGACATAGATCTATAAGTTTGTAGTTTTGACCGAAACCCGAAAACCGAGGGAACTAGGTCGTCCGGCTAGGTTAAACTAGTATTTCGGAATCCAGCAAGTTGCATTAAAATGCACTAAACAAGGAAATGAGTTTGGTAAAACATACCAACCCTAAAACCCTATCGAATGTGACGTATTAATGACACTAAAACCTAATTTACCTAAAACGCATCGAGGGTCGGTATATTAGGTGATTGAGCAAATAATAGCCTTCAGTAAATTACTTATCGAACATTATCATTAGAGACAGTTTAATTTAGTACTGAAACACTTCAAATTGTGTTTCTCAGTTACCAAAGACTCAGGGAAAGGGAAGGAAACACTGAGTCCAGACCAGGAGACAATTATCATAGGTTTATGCACAATAACTATTTCTTTTGAATTTTTCAATTGAAATGAATTATGACTAGTTGTACATTATTATTTTAAATTGTGGAAATGTGTTTGAATGGATATTTATCACTTGAAAAGCATTGTAAATGGTTTGAAATTGTGAGAAATTGTTTGAATGATATTGATGGATATTTATTGATTGAAAAGCATTGGAAATGGTTTGAAACCACAGCTATCATGTACATTGATTGTATTCCTCGCTAGCTTGTCTAGTGGGATGAATTGAATTCCCTCTCTGGCTGAAGTGTTGAGGTGTGTGCCTGTTGAGGACGAATAGAATGAGTACTCATATTTTTGCTAGCTAGCTATGTTATTCCTCATTAGTCATTGACTTTTGGGATGAATTGAATACCTCATTAGCCATCAGCTTTTGGGATGAATTGAACTTGGGAACATGATTAAAGCTGTGTGTGATTTATTGATATGTATTGTGAGATTGTGAAATGAATTTAAACTCTTATTGACATATACTGTCTTTTGAATTCAACCATGATCTGACTTATTGAAATTTATTGTGATATTGAGAAATGGAGTTTAAATTCTGGTTGATAATTATTGTCTTGAAATTAACTATGGTTTTAAGTATCCACTATTTACATGACTTATGAATTGTGATTTAAATTGTATTTGGTTAATGTTGTGCACCACTGAGACATTGTCTCAAATGATAGCTTTTATTGTCGCGCAGTAGATGACCAGACAGGCGTGATTTGGCTGCTAGTATCTCCAGCGAGAGACTACCGGGTATAATGAGTATACCAGTATTTTCTATTTTGTAATGTAATGTATGTTCACTGTATGTACATATTGTTATTGGTTTTGAGCAGTTGTAAATAAAAATTGTACATTGAAGTTGTAAAATAATTATGAGTTATTTTGGCTTGAAAAAAAATTGTATTATATTTCTTTTATCTCAGTCTTTGAAAAATTACTATGGATTTGAGTTGAGAAAATGTTGGAGTTGAGATTTGGAAATATATTGAAGTGCTTTTTACAGGTTTTCTGAAGAACTGGTTTATCCAAAATACAGATAGCACTCTGCCAAAATTTTTACAGAAATTCCAAATAATCCAAATGAGTTAAATTTGTTTCACTTGATTCACAAAAGTTTTTAACACCTGTAAATAGTGCTCACCACTGTAAAAGAAGTAAGAAAAGTTTTTAAAATCCCTTGTAGTGTATTTAATGGATTATCAGTAGACGGAGTTGGTAATTCATTAGGTATACTACGGGATCATGTTATGCCTTACAGAGGGGTAGGGTGTGACAGAAACTCTCAAATTAGCCATGGTCTTGTGACCTAAGGCATCTGCCACCACTTTAGCTTTCCCAGGTTGGTAGTCAATCAGATAATCATGGTCTTGTATTAGCTGTAACCAACTACTCTGCCTCAAATTCAACTCGTTCTGCGTGCCCAAATACTTCAAACTCTTATGATCTGTGTATATATAACATTTCTCCCCATACAAGTAATGTCTCCAGATTTTCAAGGCAAAGACAATGGCTACTAGCTCTAAGTCGTGTGTAGGATAATTCCTCTTATGTGGTTTAATCTGGCGAGAAACATAGGTAATGACATTTCTATCTTGCGTCACTACACAGCTTAAACCATTGTGAGAAGCATTACTGTATATAGTGTAGTCTTTACCTGGAGTAGGTAAAGTCAGGACTGGAGCTTCAATCAAACATCATTTCAACTCATCAAAGCTTTCCTGGCATTTGTCAGTCCCCTGAAATTTCATATCTTTCTGAAGCAACTTGGTTAGTGGAAATGCTAGCATAGAGAATCCCTTCACAAAACGACGATAGTACCTAGCTAACCCAAGAAAACTATAAAGTTCAGTGACATTTCTTGGTGGCTTCCAGTTAAGGATAGCTTTTACCTTGCTAGGATCCACCTGGATACCCTCTATAGATACAATGTGCCCTAAAAATGTAATTTTCTTCAACCAAAACTCATATTTTGACAGTTTGGCATAGAACTATTTCTCCCTCAAATTATGTAATACTATCCTCAAGTGCTTGTCATGTTCCTCTGCATTCTTTGGGTATACCAAAATATCATCAATGAACACCACAACAAACTGATCCAAATATGGCCTGAAGATAGTGTTCATCAGGCCCATAAAAGTAGCTGGAGCATTAGTCAACCTGAATGGCATCACTAAGAATTCATAGTGGCTATACCAACTCCTGAAGGCAGTTTGAGGTATACTTTTCTCCTGCACCCTCAACTGATAGTAGCCGGATCTCAAGTCAATTTTAGAGAATACAGCTGCATCCTTCAGCTAATCAAATAGATCATCAATCCATGGCAGAGGATATCTATTCTTTATGGTCACCTTATTCAACTGTCTGTAGTCTATGCACAGACGGAGAGTACCATCCGTCTTATTCATAAATAATACTGGTGCTCCTCAAGGTAACACACTAGGGCGGATGAAACTCTTATCTAGCAACTCCTGCAATTGCACATTTAACTCTTTCAATTTAGCAGGTGCCATCCTATAAGGAGTTGCCAAATATGCTTCACACCTCTTTCTAATCATCTTTATAGCAAGTGCAGTTACAATGATGTTGGATGGCAATAACTACCTCTCCCCATGTATTACTACATCTGCATAATTGGGAAGACCAAAAGTGACTGTCTTCAGTCTATAGTCGATCATGGCATGATGCCTGGCTAACCAATCCATGCCCAAGATGATATCATAATCTTGGAAGGGTATTTCAATTAAATCTGACATAAATGTATGTCTTTAGATCACCAAAGGACAATCCTTATACAATTTGTTCACCCTAATGTCTTGTCCAAAAGGACTAGTCACTAGTACATCAAAGTCCAATTTCAAACATGGAATGGTAGCAGAATACATAATTTTAGAACTAGCATATGAATGTGTAGAGCCAGGATCAAATAGCATATATACATCTCTACTAAAGATGGAGAAAGTACCAGTAACTACATCTAAGGTCTTTACTTACTCTCTCTTACACATGGTGCACACCCTAGCTGGTGCAAAACTTTATTCAGGTTGGCTCACTGTGCCCTGGCTGCCAAAAGTGTTACCTCTACCCCTAACTTGACCACTTCTGACTGTCTGTAGTCCTCTGGAGGCAGAACCTTGAATAGATCCCTCAGTGGTGGTAGGTGGCCTAGATCTGTGGGCATTAGTGCAATCCCTGAAAAAATGCCCACTTCCACCACAGTTGTAGTAGGCTCCTATGGCCTTATAACATACTCCTCCATGTGTCTTGCCATAGGTTTCACAGTTATGGGCAGGAAAAGGAACCCCTAGATGTCTACTGACTGGATCTAGGTGGTCTCTGCCTTAAGAATCTTCCCCTACCAAATCCTCTGTTACTCGGTCCCCCAAAGCTCTTTTTTTTACCCGGATTGCTACTTAAACTCTGACCTGTAGGCTTACTACTCTTCTTTTTTTCAGTGGCTACCTTCTCAGATGCCCCTTCCAGTTCTATCCTTTCCAACTCAAGGGCCTGAGATATCAACTATGAGAAGTTCCCATGTCTAAAATCAACCACCTGTAGTCGTATGCTAGGCCTCAATCTAGCTTCAAACCGCTTGCATGTAACACCCCTATTTGTATAGCCTGGTATATTTCACTATTTCGGTGACCGGTGTCGGTCCGGACAATTAAGAGGATTAGAACCACACTTAAGACTACTAGATAAGCCCTGAACACAAATAATTAGTAATTGTCAATTAGTTAAATATAAATAAGAAAAACAGAACAAAAGAAGTTAAATGAGTCGAGAGTCACAGCGATGGGTGACCTTCTCGGGAACGACTGCGAAGTCAATTTAACTCAAATTTTGAACCGTAAAATGTGATGTCGCGGTCCTTAGGACTATTACGAACACAGTGGAAAAGAGAAAATCACGAAAAAGAATTGTTAAGTCAATCAAACAATTAGGTCAGGGAGCCAGAAGAAATATTAAATTATTTGCAAACCAGGTTGAACCGGCGAGGGGCAAATTGGTCAATTGACCCTGAGAGCTAACTCCTGACCTAACTGTCAAATAAAATCGGAGAAAAGAAAATTTCAGAGTCGGGAATTAAATTAGAGAACTAATAGAAAAATAAATGAAAAAAAAAAAGAGAAAATGAAAAAGTGAAGGGAGATGACATCATGCATGACATCATGCATGATGCCATAAATATTAGAATTAATAAATTTAATTAATTTGATTTTTGGGTCTTCCATAAGGATAAAAGTCATAAAAGAAAAGAAAAAAAAAATAGCAAAAGTCTTCTTCTTCTTCCCATTGTGCCGCCTCACTCTCCCTCACCCTCTCCCTCACTTCATCCTCCATTAAAGCTCATTTTGAGCTTGATCAAATCCCCAATTCCACCATAGAAAGTTAAACCTCCAACATTAAACCTTGATTTCAAGCCTTGATCGAGGACTTAACAACAAAAAAAAAAAAAGAAAAGAAGAAAGGAAGAGGTTTGAAGGAAAGAAAATTCTGCACTAAGGTTACTAAACTAAATTTGATTTTCTCGTTGAATTAATTATGTTTATAGCTTAACTAACTTAGAAATAAACTTAAAATGAAATGAAATTAATTGTTGGAGGACTAAACATGGATTTTGATCAGCTAGGGTTTGCTATGGTAGTGCATGAATTTGATTGGATAATAAGTGTAGGCAAGCTTATATGAATGTAAAGGTGATGTTGAGATGCTTGGATTTGATTAAATGCAATGAATTAGTATGGTTAGGGTTTGGCACGTAGGGTTTGGAGGCAAAAAATTGGAGAAATGGTGAAATGATGTATTTGATCTAGTTTCAAGTGACAAATGGTCATTTGTGACCAAATGAAGTGTGTTGGAAGTGTTGGAGTCAAGGTTAAATTCGGATTCAATGTGGTCATGCTGCTGGCAGCATGAACAAGGTCCCTTTAAGGGACCAAAACTGAAAATTTACAAGTCCAATTGGTATGAGACCAATTGGGAATGAAAATAGACACTAAATGACACAATTTTCATTTAGGAAGCATGCCCAAAAAGTGACCAAAACCTAGTGAACAAATTGACCAAACTTTGAAAATCTCAGTCTGCCCTGTACAAACTGACCAAATGAATAGTGTTTATTCATTTGGCCATAACTTGAGCTAGGCAGGTCTAAATAACCTGAAATTTTACCAGTGGATAGAGAGATATAGATCTAAAACTTTCATGAAGAACACAAACCCAAATTATGCCATTAACCACGTCATTTAGCCACCTAAAGTTGGTGACCTAAAACTACCAGAACCAAAATTTGCCCAGAAATCTGGGTTAAGTCCAATCCAGCAGCTATGGTTCAAATGGCTATAACTTGAGCTACAAAACTCCAATTGGAGTGATTCAAAAAGGAGAATAAACTTAAGACAATAGGGAACATTTTCTATGAAGAAAGTTTTGCCAAATTCTAACAGTAAAATGACTAATGGAACAGTGTAAGTCAAGACACCAAAACTGAAAATTTGCAAATTTGCCTAAAAAACTTAGAATTTGAGTAAACAACCAAAACCAACAAATTTAGTGACCAAAATGTGGTATGTGGGTGAAGTTGGAATTCCCATACCTATTATGCCTTAGAAAGTCAACAAATTGACTTGAATAATACCATGAATAGTAACTCCAAAATGAAAATCTCCAATAATATTAGTTTAAGCATGTTTGGGCTAGAATTAAGTGTTTATGAATTAATTATTGGATTTATTGTGAAATAAGATACTGAAACACTATAAATTTTGTGTTTCAGCTGAAAAAGACCCGAAAGGTATAAGAGACTGAGTCAAGGCCTAGAGGCGACTCACGTCAGGTTTGTGCACAATAAACTTAAAATTCTTTGTTTCTACTTGATAATTCTTGAAATAAATGTAATGAATAATTTTGATTGTTATGGCTTTGAAAATATTATTTGAAATATAGTGTGTTGCCTACTTTATAAATGAAAACTTTAAAATGAAATATGATTTGTAAATTGTATAAAATATTTGAATAACTTGGTTTAAATTGTTTTTAATTCACACTGGGCATGACAATATTAATATGTTCCTCCTTCACTTGTGGGGTGAGTTCGATATTTGATCACTTTCCTCCCTCTCTGGCTTTCCAGTCTGAGGGGCGAGTTTCGATGAGTACTCATTAGCTAGCTAGCCACCTCCCTCATTGATTTCGATTAGTGGGGTGAGTATGCCTTGTCGTGATGTACACACGACATGTTTGGAAAATTTTATGTCATGGCCTAAGTTTTGTTATTGTTTGGTAACACTATGTTTATTAAATTGTTTTATCAAGTTGTGCTATATTAAGCTTTGAAAATTATGATTTGTTATAAATGTGATTTGAGAAAAAGATTGTGAAATGCGATTATGAGATTTTTGAATGATGATTTGTTCATAAATGTTTTATATTATGCATTTTATGCTTTATTGTGCACCACTGAGTATTTATATACTTAGCGATAGATTTAATTTGCTATCGCAGATAGAGAAAAGGACATAGCAGCAGAGCGAGCTGCTACAGTTAGAGAGGAGCACAATTGAAGAATTTTTGTGTATTGGTATTTGTCTATACCCTAGTAGTTTAGTTTGATGTAAATATGATAGTATGCATATGTATCTCTGTAATTTGAGCAGTTGTACAGATACAATTGTAATAATATTATTTTTGAGATTTTGCATCTGTAAATTAACTTATGATTGTAAATTAATGATTTAAAATGTAATGTGCATGAGTTATGAAATGTTTTGAGATATTAATTCTTGATTTGAAATTTGAATTTTGAATTGAAGTGTTGCTATTGCTGTTGATTTGAAGTTTGGTGGTTGCAAATGGAGTTGTAATTGAGAAATATATTGGGAGTGTTTCTATTTTCAGGTTTTGAAGAACTATTTTCTCAAAATATAGACGGCACTCTGCCGAAATTTTTATAAAAATTGAGGAGATTTTAAATATCTAAGAATTTAATTTATGTTTGGACTTTAAATAAAGGTTTTTTTTTTTAATTTGAAAAAAATTTTACCCACCAATTCCAAAATTAATGAAAATTGTTTTAAAATCCCTTGTAGTATATTTAATGGGTTACTAGTAGGTGAAGTATGGTAATTCATTAGGTAGACTACGGGAACATGTTACATCTTACGAGGAGTAGGGTGTGACATTACATCTATCTCTCCTAGTGGTGAGTAAGTTCCCAGCATAATGGCTCAGACATGAAAACTCTCTCTCATACTCTGCCACAATCCTATCTCCTTGCTTCAAGCTCAAAAACTCCTGAAGCTTCATATCCACATACGTATCTGGAATATACTTCTGTCGAAATTCCCTAAGGAAGTCTTCCCATGTCAAGACCGGAGGCTCTACCAAACTATGAGGAATGGTCTTCCACCATTCATAAGCATCCCCATACAATAGAGAGCCTGAGTATTCAAACTTCAAATCGTAGGTGTAGTGCAGTTTCTTGAATACCCTCTCCATCCATTCTAACCATTGCTCGGCTTCCAATGGGTCCACTGTACCCTTGAACTTTGTTGCCCCATACTTTATTAACTTATAATATTGTTTGGCTGAGGGTGGTGGTGGCACTAGAGGCATTTGTACTGGAGCTTGGACTAGCACATTGCCAGCCATTTGTTGAAATATAGCAGCCATCTGCTAAGCGAATTGAGTAGGAAATTGCATGGGCAGGATGGGTGCAGCTGACCCACTGACATTCTGAGGAGTTGGGGCCTCCCCCTGTACCTCAACTGTTATAGATTGCTCTACTATGTGTTCCCTCTCTTCTATGATGAATCATAAAGAATTTTACTCCCTGAACAATCAACACAGGGAGGTTTCCCTCCATTAGTCCATATTCATAATGTAATGCACTATATGTATTAATTAATGACAATTGAGCAGTTGTACTTATCAAAAATTTTCAAATACGAAATTCAAAACTTTTATGAAAACCAAGCTCTGATACCACTAAAACATGTCACACCTTATCCCTTGTAAGGCATAACATGTTCCCGTAGCATACCTAATGAATTACCAAACTACACCTATGGATAATCCATCAAATATACTACAAGGGATTTTAAACAAATTGTTGCAATTTATTTTATTTTTACTTTGCAGAAAACTGCATGGTGGTGGTTAAAACTTTAGCAAAACCCCAATTTTATAACCTATTGAAACCATAATATATTCAAGTAAAAGATTTTCTTCAATCCATTTCACAAACATAATATTATTACATTTATATTTCAAGTAAACATTTGATTTCAAAAGTTTCATTCATTAGAGATAACTAACTTAACATTACAAAATCTGCATTTACATAAGTCTCAAAATGAAGAGCAAATATTTACAAACTCAAAATGCTTTAGCAATGTAATGCTTTTTAATACAAATTGCTCAATGTCCTTACATCATGCATATAGCTACAAAATACATCAAAGGAATTACAGGGGTATAACTAATGTAAATACCCAAAGTCAATACAAAAGCTGCTCCCAAGTCTCTCACTCAGTAGCCTTCTCCTTTCCCTTACCTGCGACAGCATAAATAAGCTATCGCTAAGTATATTACTCAGTGGTGCACAACTAATAATTTTAAAACTTAAAGTAAAACACAAATTGTCAATATATAACAAATCACATTTTCCATAATCATGAAAACATCACAATAATTTCTAAGTCCATAAGAACCATTTATTGAAATAACCTTTCAATGAAAAGATCATAATTCACAAATCACAATTCATAAGTATTGCCAACATCAACACACAATTTGAACAATGACATAAAATTTCACGATCAATGCTGTGTTATACACCACGACAAAGCAAATCAGCCTCACTAACCGCTATAAATGAGGGAAGGGCTAGTTAGCTAATGAGTACTTATATAGTTTCACCCCACTAACCATTATTAATGGGGGATATAATCATAATCAATATCAAACCCCCAAGTAGCCATTACTATTGGAGAATTCCGAAAGGGACTATCATCCTAATCGTAGTTTTAAAACAATTTTTAAAAGTTTCTCAATCAACAACCACATTTGCAAATCAGTAAACATATTCAAATCATCATAAAACCCATATAGAGGTGGCAACACCTAAATTTCTCAAATGCAAGAGAAAAACCATCTCTCATTCAAAATAAACTCATGCAAATCCATTTACAAAGTTAAAAATGAAGAAAAAGGTTAGTTGTGCACAAATCTCCAACGATCTCCTTTCTCTTTACTTACTTCCCCTTGTTAGCCCCAACCTCTTTTTCTAGTGAAAACACACAAATAGAATGTCTCAATACTTACCTCAACTATTGCCAAGTACTCATTAAATGAATGTCTCATGTATCCCTGAGTTAGTTTTGCAATTTCAATGAGTTTTGATTTTCTAGACAACTTAGTGCTCTAATCTTTGAACCCAATTTTTACCTAGTTCCAAACATAAATTGGGGGAGTGCTCTCCATGAAATTTGTTCCTCTTGGTCTTAAATTTATTTTTCTTTTTGAATTACCTAATTTGGAGTTTTGTAGCTCAAGTTATAGTCAAATTACTTTTATTGTTCACATGGACAAATTCTACAGATTCCTAGTTTTTATAATATCTCCCAATTTTGCAACTAACATCCTAGCCTCTTACATTTATAATTTGATATAGGTCCTTAAAACAATGTTGTAGGTCTCTGTCTAGGTTTTCAACCAATTTTGAATTACCCCAATTGGAGTTTTTTAGAGAAAGTTATGACCTAATAACCCTACTAGGGTCATAAGGCCATTTAGCTGAACTGTTGGAAATCCAGCTTAAGCATTTCTAATTTCTTTAAAAATTCCTAAGTTGCCCTAAGGTCTAGGTTCTTGTCAAAACACAAAATTGTAGTTCTATGTGTTATGAGAATTTTATCTTTGGAATCATTGCATTTGCAGTTTTTTAGACCAAGTTATGACATTTTTACTGAAACTGGTCAGGTATTCAAAAATTCAGAATTTCCAGGTTTGGCTTTGGTACAGGGCAGATTTATTGATCCAAATTTTTCTAGCAATTTGGTTCTGTTAAGTTCATAATTTGGACTCAAGTTCTTCATATGAAATGTTATCCTATGTCTCAGGCTTCCTTAGGTTCAAGAATCAGGTCATTTGGAGTTTCCTATAGTGAGTTATGACAATTCTAAGATTACTATTTATGTGGTCATTCTGCAGGGTCCAGAATTCCCACATCCGGATTCAAGGCTCATTTGGTGCAGTTTATGGTCATTTTTTGGGAAGCGTATCTTCATGAAAATTCTAGCCCTATGTCTTAAGTTCCATTTCGAATTGGTTTCACACTAATTGGAGTTGTGTAGTTCAATTTATAAGGTGATAAGCACACTAGACTCAATGTCTAGAATTTTAGCAACTCATCACACTACCAATCCCTCAATTCATCTCAATAACCAACTTCAATTCACACTTAATTCACCCCAAATGACCATAATTTAACATTAATATGCCCATAGCACTTCATAGCATAAAACTCCCAACTTTCCAAAACCCTACTTTGCAATTTTCCCAATCCATACCAGTTTATTAAATTCCTTTCATCAACCAATGGTCAATTCACACTAAAGGAACTTTAAAAGACCATAATTTTTCATTTTAAACACTAATTACACTTCATACAATAAAAACCCTAATTTCTCATGAACTCTAATTTTTCATTTTTCAATTTATGTAAATCCCATGCAATTTCACTACCCTAAATATGTATACCACTTCAATTAAACTTGAATTGATTATCAATTTAAATCTAACACATCAAAACCCTAATTTTCCCCAAGTTGGCCAAGAATCCCCTTTTAAGATTCATGCATTGTTTTCATGCTTTCTCATGTTATTTCTACCCAAAGAAACCTAAATCCAAATAATATGCCATTGTTAAGTTTAAAAGTTAACTTACCTCAAGTGTCCAATTGCTAATCTTCAATTTCTCTTCCAAATCTCTTATTCTTCTTACTTCAATCTCTCAATCAAAGGTTACTTTGATATTTTCTACTAATTAAATGGAGAACCCAAGGATGAAAAGTGGTGAATCAAAGATGGTGGAGGGTTATTAATGGAGGAAGTGAAGAAAAGAAAAGAAAGAGAGGGTGGGGAAGGGTGGCGGCACACAAGAAGAAGAAGAAGGAAAAATGGCTTTTTAGTTTTAGTGTAAATTTGTGTTATCCCTTATATAATTATTCCCAAAATTAATTTATTTAAATTATAAATTTTAATTGTGTCGTAAATGTAATTAAACTTAAATTTTATTTCTTTTTTTTTTTTTTTTACATTTACACTTTACTTTTCCTTAATATTTCTTCATAATTTAATACATTATTTTTCATTTAATTTAATTAAACTATTTAGAGTTCTAAGATTTGGGGTGTTACACTCCACCCTAAACGATGTTAGGTTAAATCCTCAGAAATGTATAATGCTTTTAGATCATGTTATACTACTCTCCTCCAAGCCAGTTTAGGTCTACCCCTTCTTTTCTTTCTATCTTCTAATCTAATGTGCTCTATTTGTCTAACTGGAGCTTCCGTTTGTCTACGCTTCACATGATCAAACCACCTCAATCTCCCTTCTCTCAACTTATCCTTAATTGGTACCACTCCTACTTTTTCTCTAATACTCTCATTATGGACTTTATCTAGTCTAGTATGGCCACTCATCCACTTTAACATTCTCATCTCTGCAACTCTTATCTTAGACACACACCACTCTTTTAGTGTCCAACACTCACTACCATATAACATGGCTGGTTGTATGGCTGTACATTAAAATTTTCTTTTCAACTTATTGGAAATCTTGTGATCACATAAAACTCCCGTGGCACGTCTCCACTTCAACCATCCGGCTTTAATCCTATGACTAACATCCTCCTCACATCCCTCATCTACTTGAAGGACTAAGCCAAAATATTTAAAGTAATTACTTTGGGATAGTACCACTCCATCAAAATGAACTCCTTCCCTATCACCAGTTCGGCCTTCACTGAACTTGTAATGCATGTATTCTATCTTCGTTCTACTTAACTTAAAGCCCTTTCACTTTAGAGTACTTCTCCAAAGCTCTAGCTTTCTATTGACTCCTTCTTGCGTTTCATCTATCAGAACTATATCATCCATAAACATCATGCACCAAGGGATACTCTCTTATATATGTTTCATCAATTCATCTAAAACTAATGTAAAAAGGTAAGGGCTTACAGCTAAACCTTAGTGTAATCCAACTAAGATAGGAAAATCTCTTGTGTCTCCTCCCACTGTATGCACAATAGTAGTTGCTCCTTCATACATATCTTTAAATACTTGTAAATATCTAATAGATACCCTCTTTTATTCTAACACTCTCCATAAGACATCTCTTGGAATACTATCATAAGCCTTCTCCAAATCGATAAAAACCATGTGCAGATCTTTCTTCACATCTTTATATTTCTCCATCAAGCTTCTAATGAGAAAGATCATTTCCATAGTTGAATGACCGGGCATGAAGCCAAATTGATTGGGAGATATAGAAGTATCATGACGTAGTCGATGTTCCACAACTCTCTCCCACAACTTCATAGTATGGCTTATGAGTTTAATTCCCCTATAGTTTGAAAAACTCTGTATGTTTTCCTTATTTTTAAAAATAGGTATTAAAATACTCCTCTTCCATTCGTTAGGAATTTTCTTTGAATTTAGAATCTTATTAAATAATTTAGTTAACCATGCCACTCTCATATTGTTAGTAGTATGCCCTAGAGCATATCATTTAGTATGTATCTTGTATATATTTTATTAATAAAAGGCAATTTCACTTTTCCGTTTACATAATGTACTTATGTGTAATAGAAAAGGTCCATTGATATTTTGTTAGAAATTTTATTCTTAAGTTGTTAAGAATATGAGTGACAGTATTTCTAGCACAAAGTATCATAAATTGGTTCACAATCGATGATACTTCACACGGGAGATGACTTATCCAAAAAGATTGTATTCATGTTTGTTCCCAAGGTATTTATATGAGATATAAATAAGATGGAATGGTGAGTCTCATGCCATATAATAAACATTATAGGCACTTATACATGATAAGTAGGTCGAACCAGTGACGCATATGACAAGCACATAGAGTTTACTCTTGTCAATGCATTGTCATATATCATATCAGTGCATATAATCTTTAGACCTGAGATAACACAGTTATCTTGTATATAGGTGGTTTGAGTTTGATACTGCTTTCATACTTATACTGTTTATGGGTATATGGGCATGTGTTGGCTCCTACTAGTTATATATGGAGATAGGTGTTGATCAAGATGGAATCTGTTACCCTAAGTAAATAGGGATAAAATCCTATGTTCATTTAATTGTTCTTGATGTTTCAAGTTCCTGGCCAGGACAGACAGATTTAGTCAGAAAATAGTTTCTGACAAGAAAATCTAATTAATCAAGAACTGGAATTAAAAGAGAACATAATATTCATAGCAAATGGGGTTTGACATAAACTATGACTCCAGCTCAAATTGGAATTTTGTAACAAAGAGATTCTAATGCATGGTAACATATGATTATAGGTTCACTTAAGGTATTCCTTATTACTGATTGGGTGGCCATGGCATGCTATGCTAGGTGTCAACCATGGCCTATGAGATGCCTGAAATGATTTAGAGAAATCATTTATGGTAAAAAAGTGTTCTGATGATATTAAGAGTTAATATCATATCTCATTGCCAATTAGTGATGAGCCTAGTGAGTCACACATATACACAAGTTAATCACCAAGTAAAATGTGATTTAATTGATTAATTAATTAATTAGATTTGGTTTGCAATGAGATTGCAAAGTCCCTAGCATGGCTTGAAACCAAATCTAGGTTATTGGATGTATAGTATAAGTTAAATTTATATTTAAAGTGTTTAAATGTGAATTTAATTGTGAGAAATTAATTAATAGAGATTAATTAATTTATATTTGATATAAATTGAATAGAAGAGGAGAAATAATAATTTTGGGTTGAGAACTCAAAATTACAATATAAGGGTAATTTGGTCATTTCACATGGTGACATGTGGCACCATGAGATGGTGACACATGGCATCATGTAAGCTTGCCATTTGTCATCCTATCATGTAAGATGATCAAAGTCAAGATTAAGTCTAGCTTTGATACTTGGCTTAATGTGATTAAGTCAATTAAAAATAAGATGCAATATGGTGGGGACATGTGGCATAGGGTTTAAGTGACTTAATGACCTATTTATAAAAGTGAAAAGAAAGAAGAATAAAACATAACATTCTCTCTAGCCTCTCAAGGGTGGTGGCACACTTTTCTCTCCCTCTCCTCTTATTGTTTTCTCATTAATTCAAAGAGAATCACTTCATTCCCTTTGAATTAAAATTGCTAGAAATTATTTCTAGCGTTCTATACACATATACAACCTCTCTAAAGGTAAAAACTCAAATTATAATTGGTTGTCAAGGCTTGAGAAGTTGATTTAAGGGCTGCCCATTTGTGATCTTGGTGTGGACAAGCTAGAGGAACAATACTTGGGGTCCTAGGTGCTTCCTAAAGGTGCCAATTACATACATAGTGCATCAAAGAGGTTAGTGCTCAAACTCCTCTTTTGAACTAAGGTTTAAATGAATTAATTTGTTAATTCACAATCTTAAATGGCAAACATAGATCCTAATATATATTAAAAGTGTTTTAATATACAATTGAGTATTGAAATTAATTAGGCACCTAAGAGATGTGGTATGATGCATGTAACCCTAAAAGAAAATTTTTGAAATTCAATGCTCTAATGAACTAATCACCATGCTTCCGCTCCTATAATTGGTATCAGAGCCACTATATTTGCCATTTAGATTGTTTATTGAGATTTAATTGTGTGATTTTGATCAAATTATGATTGATTCAAGGCTAGTTGCACATTCCATGGTGGCAGCAAGAATGCAAGTGCTCACCATGGTGGCGGCATCAATGGTACTCCATGGTTGCACATGGTTTGAGCTTTCAATATACAATTGTTGTCTATTTAAGGCCCATAATTAGGCCCATGCTTAATTAAATTTTTTAATTAAGAATTTTAATGACACAATTAAATTTTGAAAATTGTTTTTAAGGTATTAAATTTGGAAAGAGTTTTTAAATTTAAATTTCTTTGAATGAGATTCAAATCTGAATTTTTAAATTTGTTTGAATGAATGAAATTCAAATATGAATTTTCAAATTTGTTTGAATGAGATTCAAATCTGAATTTTTTAGTTGAATATGAGATATGCAATTTAATTTTAGTATGTATATTTTATTTAATTATTAAATGGTAATATGCGTGATGGATGATCATGGACAATAAAAGACCAATGTGATTGGATTTATTTCTTTTATTTTTCTTTGGGATGTAAAATAATTAATTTTATTTTAGTGGCATGTATTATAAGTGTTGTTATAATTTGGATTGTAATTTCATTTATTTGAGGACTTTAAAGTCCATATTCTTATAAATTCGCCTTGGTATGCCAAGAGGACCAAGGAGGTCAAAAGCATTGGTGGCACCAGTGGGAGGAATTCAAGATCAAGTGTTGATTATGTACTCCTTCAGCAACTCTTGTAAAATGAATAAATGAAATATACCAAAGAATGCCCTAATTCAATTCTTTGTGGGTCAGAATTGAATCCCTTAGAAAGTCCATGATCATACCATATTTATAGTTTATCCATGTATGCATGAGATGTATGGGAATGTATACAAGTATATGATATATGCATGCTAATTAGATAATGTGCAAAGTGAGACCATAATAGTAATTAAGCTGACCACCAAATCTTCAAAACAAATAATTAAGTTGAAAATGGTATAATTAAAGTAATTATATTATGGGCCCTCTATTGAGGCAATTATTTTAAAAAATTTTAAATACTTGCAGTTGATGCATTTAATTTAAGAGATTTTCTTAAGAATAATTGTTAAGCATGAGATGTTGTAAATATGTAAATAAGTTGATGCCCAATAATGGATGTGCCTGAGGACATTAAAGTTATTTGCATGTTTACTGGATTAATGGGATCAATTAACTAATGCAAGATGAATCAATAAAGGATGTGCCTGAGATTTTGAGCATTAGAGGCTAGATAAAGGATTGAACCTCACATGAGATGTGATGGGCAAGGAGTTGCTCAATTATAGTTTATTGTAATTCCAATAATGAATGTGCCTGAGGATGATTAATAAGACTATGAGAATTCAATCACCCACTAGAAATCCATCCAAATAAGATTTTCGTTTCCTACTTTAGAAGTGTAGGATAGCTAAGTTAGTGGGAGGACCAATTTGATTAAAAGACCATAATCACATTGGTTAGTTACTTGATACATTTACTAATTAATCTAGTTATTTTTTGCAGTTAATTTTCTGATAATAATGAGCACACAACAACCACTACCATCCAATATCCTTGCGAGCATACTTAATCACAATAGGTTGATGGGGCCTAATCTTCCTGATTGGCTAGGAAATTTAAAACTTATCCTGAACCTATAACGTATTGGATATGTTCTAGACTCAAAGGTTCCTAGTCCCTTACCTCCAGAGGCCACTCAAGAGGAACATGACACTTTGGACAAGTGGAAGGAGCATGATATGAGAGCCAAATATTACATGCTTCCTTCTATGAGTAATGAGTTACAGAAGCAGCATGAGAACATGTAGAGTGCAAGTGAGATCCTCCTTCACCTATAAGAGTTGTATAGTGAGCATAGCAGGAATGCTAGGTATGAGATATCTAGGCAGCTATTTCAAATGAGGATGTCTGAGGGACAGAATGTTGAGGATCATGTCTACAAGATTAGTCGGCTTATAGAGCAGCTGGAACATCATGACTTGAACATGGATTTCCAACTGTAGACAGATTTGATCCTTCAGTTCCTACCTGAGTCATTGGGGAATTTTGTGACAAATTTCTATATGACTAAGCAGGAATACACCTTGGCTAGTTTACTTAAAATGCTTGTTATTGCCCAAAAAAATATGTCAAGCAATAAAGGAAAAGAGGTAGCTTTGATTGTATCTTCTTCTACTGGAAAGTCCAACAAGAAAAAGGACAATAAGAAAAAGAAACCTCAAGTTTTAGGACCTTCAAGAAGATAACCAAACAGAAAGGGAAGACCAAAGCTGATGGAGGCAAAGGAAAGTGTTTCCAATGCCAGAAGGATGGGCACTGGAAAAGGAACTGCCCAGAGTATCTTGCTTCTTTAAAGGACAAGAAGGATACACCTTTAGAAGGTATATCTATATCTTGTTATTTAGATGCTGATGATGCTCATAGTTCATCTAGAGCTTAGGTTTTAGATATTGGTGCAAGTTCTCATATTTTTTATGATATGCAGGAACTAGCAAACAGTAGCAGCTTGCATGCTAGAGATGTTAGACTCTGGATTGGCGATGGCTCAACTATTGAAGCTTTAGCCATAGGATCTAAATCTTTTTATATGTGTGGACATATTTTGTGTTTAAATAATATTTTGTATGTATCTGATGCTTTTAAGAATATCATTTCTATATCTAGTTTGACTAGAAATGGTTATGAATTTCAGTTCACAAATGATATTTGTAATATTTATTTTGGAAATAAATATGTTAGCTCGGGTTATATGCATGATACTTTATTATTTGGATAATAATGATAAACACAAATTGAATGCAAGCAATCTAAATGAATGTAATGCCATGATGAAAATCAACTCAAGTTCAAAATATATTTGGCACTTAAGCTTAAGTCATGTTGCAGAAGATAGGATTGCAAAATTGGAGAAAATGGGGATTTTATCCTCATTAGGTTCTGAACCTAGTCCAACTTGTGAATCCTGCCTTAAAAGCAAAATGACTAGATCACCCTTTATTGGACAAGGACTAAGAGCTAAAAATATTTTGGAGTTAATACATATAGTGATGTATGTGGTCTATTTAAGGAAATGGCTAGAGGCAGTTTTCATTACTTTATTACCTTTGCTTATGATAAATCAAGGTTTGGGTATTTGTATTTGATGAAATAAAAACATGAATCCTTTGAAAAGTTTAAAGAATTTAAATCTGAAATAGAAAATCAAACAGGAAAAAGTATTAAAACTCTTTGATCAGATCGTGGAGGTGAATACTTAAGTACTGAATTTGATGAATACTTGAAAGAGCATGGCATTGTTTCCCAGCTGACTCCTCCAGGAACGCCACAGTTGAATGGTGTATCTGAAAGGAAAAATCATACCCTATGAGATATGGTACATAGTCTGATGAGCTATACTAATATGCCAATCTCCTTTTGGGGATTTGCATTAGAATCAGCTTTGCATATTCTGAATAGGATTCCATCAAAATCAGTTGCTTTCACACCTTATGAGATATGGTAAGGAAGAAAACTAAGTCTTAAGCATATTAAGATTTGGGGTTGTCCAGCTTATATCAATAAGCTGAACACTGATAAATTGGAAACCAGATCAAAAAAAGGTCAATTTGTTAGATATCTAAAAGAGAGTTTTGGATATTATTTTTATTTATATACATCACAAAAGGTTGTGGTAAGCAGAGATGTCATATTTTTTGAATAACAGTTTATTCAAAAAGGAGGCAAAGGAAGGCAAATAGAGTTAGAATTAGAGAATTCTGACCAACCAACATATCAAATGGATATAGATCCATCTAGTCAACCTACACCTATTAATGAAACATCTACAGTAATTCCTCGCAGATCGACTAGGATATCTCACCCACCAGTGAGATATGGTTCTCTTCATGAAGATGAACAAGAGTTGGTTACTCATGAAGAAGTAGATCATGGAGATGATCCTTTTACCTATGAAGAAGCTATATCAGATATAGACTTTTCAAAATGGATTGAAGCTATGAAATCCGAAATTGATTCCATGTATAAGAACCAAGTTTGGGACCTTGTTGACCCACCTGAAGGTATTGTACCTATAGGGAATAAATGGGTTTTCAAGAAGAAAATTGGTTCTGATGGAAACATAGAGACCTATAAAGCAAGGCTAGTAGCGAAAGGGTTTCTCTAAAGGCAAGGAATTGACTATGAAGAGACTTCCTCGCATATTGCCATGCTTAAATCAATTTCCTTTCTATTAGCAATAGTTGCATACTATGATTATGAGATTTGGCAGATGGATGTCAAAACAGCTTTTCTCAATGGATACATTAAAGAAAAACATTTTCATGGAACAACCTAGGGGTTTTAAATCCCAAGATAGTTCCAAGGTATGCAAGTTAAAGCGATCCATTTATGGGTTAAAACAAGCTTCGAGGAGTTGGAACATCCATTTTGATGAAGCCATTAAGTCATTTGGTTTTATCAAAAATGTGGATGAACCATGTGTATATAAGAAGGTTAGAGATAGTTCTATCACTTTCTTTACCTTATATGTGGATGATATTCTGTTGATAAGTAATGACATAAGTATGTTAACAACTGTAAAAGTATGGTTGTCAAATACATTCTCCATGACAGACTTAGGGGAGGCAACCTATATTCATTGAATTCGCATCTATAGAGATAGAGCGAAAAAAATATTTGGTTTATCCCAAAGTCTATACTTGGAAAAGGTGTTAAATAGGTTTAACATGCTTGATTCCAAGAGAGGATTGTTACCAGTGAGACATGGTATCCACCTTTCTAAAGAGATATCTCCAAAGACACCTAAAGAAAGAGATAAAATGGCCAGGATTCCTTATGCTTTGGCTATTGGAAGTTTAATATATGCAATGATGTGTACTAGGCCGGATATCGCACATGCTAACAGTTCTTGATTAAAAAGATTTTCTCATTAGAAACTCTTTTCTGATTAAATCTATCTGTCCCAGCCAGGAACTTGAAACATCAAGAACAATTAAATGAACATAGGATTTTATCCCTATTTACTTAGAGGAACATATTCCATCTTAATCAACACCTACCACCATATATAACCAGTAGGAGCCAACACATGCCCATATACTCATATATAGTACAAGTATGAAAGCAGTATCAAACTCAAACCACCTATATTCAAGATAACTGTGCTATCTCAGGTCTAAAGATTATATGCACTGATATGATTTATGACAATGCATTGACAAGAGTAAACTCCATGTGCTTGTTATAAGTGTCACTGGTTTGGCCTACTTATCATGTATAAGTGCCTATCATGTTTGTTATATGGCATGAGACTCACCATTCCATCTTATTTATATCTCATATGTATAACTTGGGAACAAACATGAATACAATCTTTCTGGATAAGTCATGTCCTTATTATGAAGTATCCTCGATTGTGAACCTATTTATGATACTCTATACTAGAAATACTGTCACTCATATTCTTAACAACTTAAGAATAGAATTTCTAACAAAATATCAATGGACCTTTTCTATTACACATAAATATATTATGTAAACAGAAAAGTGGAAATGCCTTTTATTAGTAAAACATATACAAGATATATACTAAATGATATGCTCTAGGGCATACTACTAACACCCTGGCACTGCCAAAATCAACCAGACCATCTGTATCTCCATGGGGATGTGCAAGAAGGTTAGAAACACCTGCTTCCTACTCGATACTGACTGGAATGTCATCCCCAGGAGAGACAAAGCACAAGCAGAACCTTGAGAACCATCCTAGCCATAGGAGGAAGCCCAAGAGCCACTCCACCACGAGTCCCCAGCTCAAGTGCCTCCCTACACCCCACCACTGACAAACCCTGTCCTTGCATACCTTCAACAAATGGAGACCACCATAAACAACAGGATGCAAGCACTCGAGGATAGTCTTCAGGAGTTCACAACAAGCTTAACATGATCATGGAGAGACTCGATAGAGAGGGACCATCATCCCCATCAGAGGCTTTTTAGAATTAGGACTATAAGATAGGTTCTTTCATGTAATAACCTAATTGCCTTAGTCCCACTCATTGCTCATAGGTCTCTATTTCCAGCTTTTTTATCCAAACTTTCATATCTTAATACATAATATGCTTTTTGATAATTTTTTATGCTGTACTTTAATTTTGCGTATTGTGTTGCCATTGAGGACAATGTCAGCTTTGAGTTTGGTGGTACAGATGCATTTCTTACACTGCATATCATTGCATTTCACTGCATTGCTTAATTATATCCATATTATACTTGTGTATCAAAATTCTAGAAAATTTTGCAAATTTTAAAATTTTAAACTAGTTTTTAACTAAGAATTATAACCACAAATATTAATAAACTAATAATTATTCTTCATGGGATCGAGGAATGAATGTATCTT
The DNA here is from genome assembly GCF_030052815.1 of Hevea brasiliensis. Taxonomy (NCBI): domain Eukaryota; kingdom Viridiplantae; phylum Streptophyta; class Magnoliopsida; order Malpighiales; family Euphorbiaceae; genus Hevea; species Hevea brasiliensis. The sequence goes on along the minus strand of NC_079496.1, from coordinate 94,805,379 downwards.
GACAGGCAAAAAGGCTTTAATTTATTGTCTGTGAAAGACTTAATCACCTTAGTGCAGCTAAACTAGTTAAACCCCTTCATAACTATCAATTTGTCACATTGAACTTGCAAAATTGGGAGAAAATTTTTGAAATACAAACAAACCTAAAAATGCCTCACTAGCTCTAGAACATATCTCTTGGACCTATCGAGGTGAAATCCTAGCATATGTTTGAAAAAGAGATGATTAAGGCATTCTTTCTTTTAGCCCCATTAAGCCTTAAGCCACCCTTAGTTACAATGTATGCCTTGCAGCCAACTTGAGCCTATATTTTCACCTGTATAATTTTCCTTGTTTACCCACATATGTTTACCTAACCCCTTACCTAAACACTCACCTCACCCTTTTGAGGAAGTCTAGTGCATAAAGGATAAGTATATCAAATGTAAAAGAAGGAGAAGATGAAAATACCAAGAAGAATGCAAGTATACAATTAAAATCAAAGAAAAACTTGTCTTTCCAGCCCAACAAAAGCAATGAGTTTGGGGGAAAAGACAAAAGGGACATGAGAAAAAAAAAAAAAAAAAGGAGAGAAGAGCCCCAAAATTAAACACCATGACAAGTATGCTTGGCACTATAAACCCTGCTTCCCCATGTAAAAATCAACAGAACAAACTTGGTATACTTAAGGCCTTGTGCATGAAAGCTAACCTCAAATTTGCATTCCTTAAAACCCTTTCATTGGTAACCAAATTATCATCCTTTAACCCCATTACAACCCTTTTAAAGACCTTTTTATCTTTTGAAAGAATGTGCTACATTAGTGGAGATAGGAAATTGAGATGTGCCTATGGAGTTAGAATTAAATCAATCTTAGCAATTTCCATAATAGAGGCTAAATTTGAGGTGAGTGAGTATTTTATAAGTCTATCCTGGTTGTCACAAGGGTTTTGCGGTCGCCAGATGAATTCTCACCGAAGTGAGAAAAGTGAGGAGTCGCCACTTTAATTTTAAGGTAAATTAAAGAAAACCATTTTTAAAAATTAAAATCAACTTTGAAAATAGAGATTCTAGATTCGGGATTCGTATACGGGTGGGGAAGGTGTTAGGCACCCCACCTCGTCCCTCAATGAGGGTAAGCAGATTTAACGTTGTGCTCTTTGTAAATAGATAATTTAGGGGGTAGAATGATGATGTTAATCCTTTGTGTGGATAAAAGGAATATTTTATATTCACTATTTAGGGTTGTCCAAGAACACGAGTACATGAGATGACCCTTCAATGAATAGGTGTTGTGTAATGGATTTTTGTTGGGGGTTAATTCGAATATTAAATATGTGTTATTTTAGTTTGGATTTAAGCTAAGAGAATTTGGGTAAGAACTCTCTCCCGATCTCTTAATGTATTCTATTAAAATTTAAGCGGGAGATTTCGGGTAAGAACTCTCCCCCAATCTCCACATATTTTATTAAGATTTTGACCAAGAATCCGGGTAAGAACTCTCCCCTGATCTCTTAGTGTATTTAAGAATTTAAGTTGAGAACTCAGATAAGAACTCTCCCTAGATCTCTTAGAGTTAAGAATTTAAGTTGAGAACTCGAGTAAGAACTCTCCCCCAATCTCTTAGTGTATTAAGAACTTAAGTTGAGAACTCGGGTAAAAACTCTCCCTCGACCTCTTAGTGTTAAGAATTTATGTTGAGAACTCAGGTAAGAACTCTCCCTCGATCTCTTAGTGTATTAAGAACTTGAGTTGAGAACTCGGGTAAGAACTCTTCCCCGATCTCTTAGTGTTAAGAATTTAGGTTAAGAACTCAAGTAAGAACTCTCCCCCGATCTCTTAATGTATTAAGAACTTAAGTTGAGAACTCGGGTAAGAACTCTTCCCTGATCTCTTGGTGTTAAGAATTTAAGTTGAGAACTCGAGTAAGAACTCTCCCCCGATCTTTTAATGTGTTGCGTTAAAAATTAGACTGAGTTTGGATAAGAACTCTCCCCCAACCTCTTAATATGTTGCGATAAAAATTAGACTGAGTTCAGGTAAGAACTCTTTCCCGATCTCTTAATGTGTTTATTATAATGGCATTTTATAAGAACTTTGAACTAAGGATTCTGGTAAAGGGTCCTTCTTGACCCCCTTTTATATGGGAATGAAGTACCAAAGGCGCAAGAAACCCGTGTAAAGCTTTTCCTAGCCTACGGGACCTTATAACTAGATGGTGGATGAAAGACCGAACTCCTTGTTGATCTTCCGCATGATCGCTTTATCAAAACTCTTTCATTTGTGACATCCGATCTCTTCTTAGTCACTCGCCCAGGATCCAAACTTATCTTAATTCCTGATCTATTGTCTTATCGACTGGGTTCGTTCCATGGCTCAATCTTATAACTTATTTATTTGACCTAATCTTGTTTCCAACCTATTCGACCTTTGCTACACCTATCTTTCTTTATCATTTTTCATTTATTCAAACCAAAAACTCTCATGTTAAAGTAATCCTGCCTATATTCTTTAGAGTATTTACAAGTCGCCTATGACTTGAATGTCTACTCTCGAAGGGAATGAAAACTAAGTGATGATAAATGGAATTTGCGAATGAATAGAAAAGAAGGCACATGAAATAACTTCGGGCCTAGATAACCTATTATGAGACTTAATGTGACTGGATATAAAAGAATGTTTAAAAGAATATTGGAGAAAACAAACCAAGGGTATTCAACAAAATGACAGTTTAGACGCTTACCTGTGGAAAGTTGAGGCGACAGGTGAGCTGACTCCGGTATCCACAAATCTTGCAGAGGTGAAAGCTGACAGCTGAAGAACTTGAGCTTACCCGAGGTAATGAGAACAGATCGGGATGAAGTTGAGCTCGGATAGTAATGCACAGATACTAGGACGGTGGGAATGAGGTAGAGTGAAGATGGTTGTACAGGAACTGAAAATGAAATTTTCAGGATTTAGAGCTCCTTTGGATGAAATACTTCAAAAAACTGGTTTCTAAAGTTTCTCAACACTTTGAAAGCTCCGAATGACAAGTAGGAAGACTGAATCAAAGTCCAGAGTCTTTCCACAATAATACCACCTTTTTCCTTTCTACAGTGTTGCATGCAGGTATTTATAGGGAACGGGTGTCCAAAATGAAGGGTCAGGATCTTATTAGGGGGAGACAGAGGGCTCAGATTCAAAAGGACACAATTTGATATCTGAGAATTAAAGAGAATCAAAATGAAGGGTTGGGATTCTGTTCAGAATATATGTCCTTCCTCCTCTTAATCCAACGGTCAAGGGTCTCGCCTTATGAAATGGATCCAAAGGCTAGGAATAAAAAATGCTAAATTTTTCGTCTGCTTTTGATCCGAGGGCTCCAGATCCATCCTTACAATTATAATCAACAGTGTAGATCGAGATGTACAGGGCTGCTTTAACCATTTTGGCATATAGCGGCTAGGAGGGCATCCTTGCTAATGAGATGTGTGGTGAGGATCTGATCATGCCTATAATGCTTTAACTAACTCGGATCTAATGATGAAGAGAGTTAATTGAAAGTTCTGACTAGAAGTTATTTAGCCCTTCTGCACTCTCCGGTCTCTGTATTTCGTCTCCTATTTCTTTCGATCTTCCCATTATGACCATCCCTTTTTAGGGTCATTTTTCCGATCTCTATCTCTTGCATCGGGTCCCCTTTTATTTCCCAATCTCTCTTATTCCTGATCTTTCCTCTCTATCTAACTTGCATTGGTCAAAGCAATAAATTCTTCAGTTATCGATGCGTCCGCTTTGGGTTCTGTATGCAATAAATGCCAGACCCTATATATATACAGTAATAGGAAATCACCTTCACACTTCACTTTTCCTTTTCAGTTTATTTTCAATGCACCCCTTCCCCAATTCTATCTTTTCCCGTGATAATTCTAATTATGATGGCCATTTTGATCTTTTTCCAACTATTTCCTTCGCCCCTCGCCTGAAAATTCATGACCCTGGCGATCAGAGAGCTATGAGAACATCATCTAATGATAGTGAGAGAACCGACTAATTTACCTATCGAGATCGAAAGTGACGATTGTACTGATCTCGAATCAGTCTATCGGTACAATCGGTAGACCAATATCAGATAAGAGGACTGCTAACTTCAATCTTGATGTCAGTGACCGCCTCTTGAAGTTCATTTGGCCTCCAACCATATCGGGCGTCCCAATTGCAGCTCAGTTCTAGTCAATGACATCAGCGATGACTCCGCTCAATATCATGAGAGTCATAGTCATCCTATCTGAGCTATACATCTATCCAATTATTGTGGCTGGCTTTCTAATCAAACACATCTTTTGATTCAGCCACAAGACTAGGCTTTGACATAGGCCAGCATTCTGAGCTTCGGAGGAGCTTTAAGCTAGGTAGAATGTAGTGTTGATTTTAAGAGATCGCCCAACTGATGTAATTAGACCTTTTGAGATCGCCCAAATGATGTAATTGAGATCGCCCAACTGATGTAATCAGATCTTTTGAAATCGCCCAAATGATGTGCTTGAGATTGCCCAACTGATGTAATTAGATCTTTTGAGATCGCCCAAATGATGTAATCAGATCTTTTGAGATGAAATGAAATTTTTACTTTGAATGTTTTTGTTTTGTTATTGCATTGGTTATTTTTTCGATCTTTGATAAGTGTACTCGATCTAATCCCTAGACAAATCGCCATTCGCCGATCCGTGAGTTTGGAAGTTTGTTCGATCCGATGACCTTAGTTGATCGATCTCATTTATTCGATTTTTTTACTATGTTTCTGGAACTAAACTGTCTGAGTACTTAATTTCTTGATAAGATCGGATGACATTTTATGTTCAATTTCTTGATAAGATCAGAAAGCATCCAAACCAAACTATTTGAGTACTTAATTGAACTAAACCTGAGAATGAATATCGAAAGATATCAAATTATTCCAAGAGATCGGAAAGTCATTACACGCAAACATGAGATCGGACTGAGTCATGACCAAATACCGAATGGAACTTTAGAATATTAGAATTGCAAAGATTTGACACTGACTTGAACTTTTAAGGTCGAAACCATTATTAGATCGGATAAAAATCTTAATTTTATTTCGAGGAATATCTAGGGAATTCAAGCGAGAAATCCGATCACAACATTAATTGAATGAAATTCTATGATATTTGTACTTAGAGAGATCAGAGAATTATAGTAGGCAAGATTGGATGGTCCAGAGACCCAATGTTAACTCGAACTCATCTGATGAAGACCAAGAGATCGGAAAGCAATCTAACTTGAGCGTGAGATCGATTTGTTCCAGGGACGAGCTATCGGTAAATTCAGAAAAGCTATATGTGATCGGGACATCGGTTGAGAATGGATAAAAAAGTTTCAATTTTAAAAGATCCTTGCCTTCGAAGGTTGGCCAAAATATGGTGTCTACAGCTACCTCTCTTTACATAATTTCTATTAAAGAGAATGAAATTCTCTTGTATAGGAATCATGTAAAGATTCAGAACCATATTTTGGGCGGCTTGGATATTAGAACCAAAGTTCAAATAGAAAATTAATGAAGGAAATTAAAATCAACTTGGGTATTGAACCTAGAGGTTGATAGCAGGAAAATAAATGCTGAAAATTAAAATCAACTTGGATCTTGAACCAAGAGGTTGATTACAGGAAATTAAACACTGAAAATTAAAATCAGCTAGAATCTTGAACCCAGAGGTTGATAACAATAAATTAAATGCTGAAAATTAAAATCAACTTGGATGTTGAAGCCAGAGGTTGATGGTAGGAAAATAAATGCTAAAAATTAAAATCAACTTGGATCTTGAATCCAGAGGTTGATGGCAGGAAATTAAATGCTGAAAATTAAAATCAACTTGGATCTGAACCCAGAGGTCGATAACAGGAAATTAAATGCTGAAAATTAAAATCAACTTGGATCTTGAACCTAGAGGTTGATAACAGGAAATTAAATGCAAAAAATTAAAATCAACTTGGATATTGAATACAGAGATTGATGACAGGAATTTAAAATGATGAAAATTAAAATCAACCTGGATCTTGAACCCAGAGGTTGATAACAGGAAATTAAATGCTGAAAATTAAAATCAACTTGGATCTTGAACCGAAAGGTTGATACCAGGAAATTAAATGCTGAAAATTAAAATCAACTTGGATATTGAATCCAGAGGTTGATGATAGGAATTTAAAATGCTGAAAATTAAAATCAACTTGGATCTTGAACCCAGAGGTTGATAACAGGAAATTAAATACTAAAAATTAAAATCAACTTGGATGTTGAATCCAAAGGTTTGATGACAGGAAAATAAATGCTGAAAATTAAAATCAACTTTGATCTGAACCCAGAGGTTGATGACAGGAATTTAAAATGCTGAAAATTGAAATCAACTTGGATCTTGAACCCAGAGGTTGATGACAGGAAATTAAAATGCTGAAAATTAAAATCAACTTGGATCTTGAACCCAGAGATGGATGGCAGGAAATTAAATGCTGAAAATTAAAATCAACTTGGATCTTGAACCCAGAGGTTGATGGTAGAAAATTAAATGCTGAAAATTAAAATCAACTTGGATCTCGAACCCAGTGGTCGATAACAGGAAATTAAATGCTGAAAATTAAAATCAACTGGGATCTTGAACCCAGAGGTTGATACCAGGAAATTAAATGCTGAAAAATAAAATCAACTTGGATATTGAATCCAGAGCTTGATGACAGGAATTTAAAATGCTGAAAATTAAAATCAACTAGGATCTTGAACCCAGAGGTTGATAACAGGAAATTAAATGCTGAAAATTAAAATCAACTTGGATGTTGAATCCAAAGGTTTGATGACAGGAAAATAAATACTGAAAATTAAAATCAATTTGGATCTGAACCCAGAGGTTGATGGCATGAATTTAAAATGCTGAAAATTAAAATCCACTTGGATCTTGAACCTAGAGGTTGATGACAGGAAATTAAAATGCTGAAAATTAAAATCAACTTGGATCTTGAACCCAGAGGTTGATAACAGGAAATTAAATGCTGAAAATTAAAATCAACTTGGATCTTGAATCCAGAGGTTGATGATAGAAATTTAAAATGCTGAAAATTAAAATCAACTTGGATCTTGAACCCAGATGTTGATAACAAGAAATTAAATGCTGAAAATTAAAATCAAGTTTGATCTTGAATCCAGAGGTTTGATGACAGGAAATTAAAATGCTGAAAATGAAAATCAACTTGGATCTTGAACCGAGAGGTTGATAATAAGAAATTAAATGCTGAAAATTAAAATCAACTTGGATGTTGAATCCAGAGGTTGATGGCAGGAAAATAAATGATAAAAATTAAAATCAACTTGGATGTTGAATCCAGAGGTTGATGGCCGGAAATTAAATGCTGAAAATTAAAATCAACTTGGATCTTGAACCCAGAGGTTGATAATAGGAAATTAAGTGCTGAAAATTAAAATCAACTTGGATCTTGAATCCAGAGATTAATGACAAAAATTTAAAATTTTGAAAATTAAAATCAACTTGGATCTTGAACCCAGAGGTTGATAACAAGAAATTAAATGCTGAAAATTAAAATCAACTTGGATCTTGAATCTAGAGGTTTGATGACAGAAAATTAAAATGCTGAAAATTAAAATCAACTTTGATCTTGAATCCAGAGGTTGATAACAGGAAATTAAATGCTAAAAATTAAAATCAACTTGGATGTTGAATCCAGAGGTTGATGGCAGAAAAGTAAATGCTGAAAATTAAAATCAACTTAGATCTTGAATCGAGAGGTTGATGGCAAGAAAATAAATGCTGAAAATTAAAATCAACTTGGATCTGAACCCAGAGGTTGATGACAGGAATTTAAAATGCTGAAAATTAAAATCAACTTGGATCTTGAACCTAGAGGTTGATGACAGGAAATTAAAATGCTGAAAATTAAAATCAACTTGGATCTTGAACCCAGAGGTTGATAACAGAAAATTAAATGCAAAAAATTAAAATCAACTTGGATCTTGAATCCAGAGGTTGATGATAGAAATTTAAAATGCTAAAAATTAAAATCAACTTGGATCTTGAACCCAGAGGTTGATAACAAGAAATTAAATGCTGAAAATTAAAATCAAGTTTGATCTTGAATCCAGAGGTTTGATGACAGGAAATTAAAATGCTAAAAATTAAAATCAACTTGGATCTTGAACCGAGAGGTTGATAATAAGAAATTAAATGCTGAAAATTAAAATCAACTTGGATTTTGAATCCAGAGGTTGATGGCAGGAAAATAAATGCTAAAAATTAAAATCAACTTGCATGTTGAATCCAGAGGTTGATGGTCGGAAATTAAATGCTGAAAATTAAAATCAACTTGGATCTTGAACCCAGAGGTTGATAATAGGAAATTAAATGCTGAAAATTAAAATCAACTTGGATCTTGAATCCAGAGGTTAATGACAGAAATTTGAAATTCTGAAAATTAAAATCAACTTGGATCTTAAACCCAGAGGTTGATAACAAGAAATTAAATGCTGAAAATTAAAATCAGCTTAGATCTTGAATCTAGAGGTTTGATGACAGAAAATTAAAATGCTGAAAATTAAAATCAACTTTGATCTTGAACCCAGAGGTTGATAACAGGAAATTAAATGCTGAAAATTAAAATCAACTTGGATGTTGAATCCAGAGGTTTATGGCAGAAAAGTAAATGCTGAAAATTAAAATCAACTTCGATCTTGAACCCAGAGGTTGATGGCAAGAAAATAAATGCTGAAAATTAAAATCAACTTGGATCTTGTACCCAGAGGTTGATGACAGAAAATTAAAATACTTAAAATTAAAATCAACTTGGATCTTGAACCCAGAGGTTGATAACAGGAAATTAAATGCTGAAAATTAAAATCAACTTGGATCTTGAACCTAGAGGTTAATAACAGGAAATTAAATGCTGAAAATTAAAATCAACTTGGATCTTGAATCCAAAGGTTGATGACAGGAAAATCAGCTAAGAGGTTGAGGGTATGAAACGTTAGTTTGTTTCTTTAATGATCAGAAAGCAAACCTGACACAAGATATTCCTCCAATCAAAGTGGCCTATAATTTCCTCCTTTTACTCACTTTTTTAGAATGCCCTTTCGGGTTTCGGCTCCTTACTCATTTTGCAGAAAGCGCCCTTGCAGGTTTTCGCTCTCTTCTACACATTTTGCTAAAAGCGCCCTTTCAGGTTTTCACTCCTGCATTTTTTTTTTTTTTTACCAATCGCTCGGCCATTGTTTATCTCCTGCAAATCTCATAGCAAAGTACATGAGGTTATCAATATTCAAATCTTGATCTTATAATAAAGTTTTAACGAATTAATAGTGCATAAATGAAGGTATATAAGAAAAATAAATTAGAGTGAAGGAACAATTTTATTATGGCTTAAAAACAAAGGTACAATTTCAAAGGAAAAGGGTACAATAATAGATCTCACAAATTCCTTGTAGCTAACTTTGAACTCTCTTAACTGCCACTATTTCAAGTAATCTTTCGACGAACGTTCATGCCGTGGTGACTTATTACCTCTTCTGGTCTTGGGCTCCCTCCCTTATTTCTCCATTTTCTGGTCTTAGGAGCGCCCTTTCGGGTTTTCACCCCTTGCTCATTTTGCAGAAAGCACCCTTGCGGGTTTTCGCCCTCTTTCACACATTTTGCTAGAAGCGCCCTTTCGGGTTTTCACTCTTACATTTTTTTTTTCATTTTAGGCAAAATATCTTTTAATAGCATCTGTATTCACGGGTCTTAGGAATTCTTCGCCGTCCATATGAGTCAAGATCAGTGGATCGCCAGAAAATGCCTTTTTAACTACATAGGTCCCTCGTAAGTTGGTGACCATTTTCCCCAAAGATCATTTTCATTTGGGAGGATCTCTTTTAAAATCAGATCTCTCGATTGGAATTCGCGCGGGTGAACATCTTTATTAAATGCTTTAGCCATTCTCCTTTGGTATAATTGCCCATGATACACTGCTGTTAGTCTTTTCTCATCTATTAGATTCAGCTGTCTAACCTCGATTGAATCCATTCTGACTCGTCGATTCCCGACTCTTTTAGAATTCTCAGGGAGGGAATTTCCACCTCTATAGGTAAAACAGCTTCCATTCTATAGACCAATGAATATGGAGTTTCCCCAGTCAATGTCCTTATGGAGGTCCGATAAGCATGAAGTGCGAAGGGAAGCATATCATGCCAATATTTATAAGTGATGGTCATTTTCTTGATTATTCTCTTGATATTTTCGTTAATGGCTTCCACCGCTCCATTCATTTGGGGACGGTATGGTGAAGAATTGAGATGCTGAATTTTGTAGTAGTCACATAAACTTCGAATCTTTGGGCCATTCAAATTCTTAGCATTATCGGTGACAATTTCACTAGGAAGGTCTTGTCGGCAGATAACATTATTCTTGAAAATTTTGAGGAATGTATTTTGCATGATATGAGCATATGATGTTGCCTCAACCCATTTGGAAAAGTAGTTAATAGCCACCAAGATGAACTTATGCCCATTGGATGCTTTAGGATTAATAGAACCAATCACATCGATGCCCCACGTTGTAAAAGGCCAAGGTGAGACAAGATAAAAATGCTGATGAAGCAGGATATTTATTTGATTAGCATAAATTTGACATTTATGACACTTCCGAAAGTACTCAATGCAGTCTTTTTCCAAAGTAGTCCAGAAGTATCCCCGTCTCATGATTTGCTTGGCCATCATATGCCCATTGGCGTGAGTTGCGCAATTCCCCTCATGAGTTTCAAAAAGGATCCTCCTTGCTTCTTTTGCATCCACGCACCTCAACAATTTGCCATTGGAGATCCTTTTGTACAAAATTTTCCCACTGGGGAAGTATCCCAGTGCTAATCTCCTGATCATTCTTCTTTCATTTTTGCTTGCCAAGGGAGGGTATTCCCTGGTTTTGATATAGACCTGGATGTCATGATACCAGGGTTTACCATCTGTTTCTTCTTCGATCATGAAGCAGTACGCCGGCTCACTCCTTGCTTTGATTTGTAACACTTGTATTGTCAGTCCCTCTTCCATCTGAGTCATGACAGCTAGAGTGCCTAAGGCATCGGCGAATTGGTTCTTGCCACGGTTGAAGTGAGTGAAGGAAATCTCTTCGAATTTCTTGATCAATTCTAGGAGATACTTTTGATACAGATCAGTTTCGGGTCTTTAGTTTGCCATTCCCCTTTGACTTGGTAAATGATCAAGGCCGAAACTCCGTACACCTCTAATTTCTTGATCTTCGTTTCGATGGCAGCCTGTAAACCCATCACATAGGCTTCATATTCTACAACATTGTTGGTGTAATCGAACTTTAGCTTGATAGCTATTGGGAAGTGTTTTCCATCTGGGGATATCAAAACTGCTCTAATCCCATTACCGGACAAATTGACCGCTCCGTCGAAATACATTTCCCATACGTCATTCGGTTCTTTGTAATTGCTGCTGACTTCGTTAACATACTCATCGAGGAATTCAAAATCCAAGGCTTCATAATCTTGGATCGAGTTTTCTGCTAGGAGATCAGCAATCACGCTTCCTTTCACTGCCTTTCTGGTCATGTAGACAATGTCATATTGAGAAAGTATGACCTGCCATTTTGCTATCCTCCCTGGCACGAACGGGCTTTCAAATACATACTGGATTGGATCCATTCTGGAGATGAGCCACGTTTTATGATTTAACATGTAGTGCTTGAGTCGATTTGCCGTCCACACTAATGCGCAATAAGTTTTCTCTAGGAATGAGTATCTTGACTCGCATTCGTTGAATTTTTTACTTAGATATTAAATGGCTCTTTCCTTTCTCCCTGTGTCATCGTGCTGTCCCAGAACACAACCCATCGAGCTCTGCTGAACTGCCATGTACAAAATCAATGGCCTTCCCGTCACTGGAGGAACCAATATTGGTGGATTTGACAGGTACTGTTTAATCTTTTCAAAAGCCTCTTGACAAACTTGATCCCACTAGGCGTTGTTATTCTTCTTGAGTAGTTTAAAAATGAGCTCAGCTTTAGCAGTGAGATTGGATGTCGCACCTTACCCCTCTGTAAGGCATAATATGATCCCGCAGAATACCTAATGAACTACCGAACTTCACCTACCGATAATTCATTAAGTACACTATAAGGGATTTTAAAACCATTTTCTTACATTTTGGAAGTGGTGAGCATTTTGGTAGGAATTAAAACATTTAATTGAAGTTTCAAAATTAGTAAAAATTTTTATCCATTTTTATTTTTTCGCAAATTTTATAAAAAATTTCGGCAGAGTGTCGTCTGTATTTTGAGAAAACAGTTCTTCAAATACCTGAGAAAAACACTTCCAATAAATTTTTCCACAACTGCCAACCTCCAATTAATCTCAATTCTCAAATCAAACCACTTCAAAATAATTCCACAATTTAATCCAAGTTTGTCATCTCAAAATATTTCATCATTTCATTCAATAAAGCTAATTTACATTCACAAGTTTAATTTACAGATATTAAATACAAAAAATAATATTATTACAATTTATTATATAACTGCTCAACTTTACATTGATACATAAAACATTAGAATATTTACATCAATTAATTACAAGGGTATAAATAAATACCCATACAAAAGTGATTAAGAAGTTCTTGCCAATCCAGTAGCTCACTCTACTGCTTTTTCCTTGCTCTTATCTGCGACAGCAAAATAAGCTATCGCTGAGTATAAAAATACTCAGTGGTGCACAATAAAAATTTTAAATGCAGTACATGAAGCATTCATTGATAAATCACAAATTAAATATTTCACCATCACATTTCACAAATTATCACAACTCATAATAGCACAATTTTGGTCAAATACTTTAATAAACACAGTGTTGCCAATTCATTTACAACTTAAGCCATGACACAAAATTTTCGATCAATGCCGTGTTGTACACCACGACAAAGCAATCTATAACCCCACTAATCGAAATCAATGAGGGAGGTGGCTAGCTAGCTAATGAGTACTCATCCGATCTACAACCTCAACTGGTAAACCAGCGAGGGAGGAAAATAATCGATCTCATCCCCATAAATGGAGGAGGAATAATAAGGCACTATCATGCTAAGTGTGAATCAGAAATCCAATTCAAACATTTTATTCAAATATTGCATACAAAAATCAAATCAATTTCCAAAGTTACAATTTCATCACAAAGTGGCAACACAAAAGTTCTTAAACTCATAATGCGTACTAAATCAATTTTTCAAGGATAAAATGCTTAACTAGGGTTTATTGTGCACAAACCTGACGCGAGTCGCCTCTAGGCCTTGACTCAGTCTCTCAGACCTTCCAAGTCTTTTTTTCAGCTGAAAGACAAAATTTATAGTGTCTCAGTATCTTTACTTCATAAAAATTTCAATAATTAATTCCAATATGCTTAAACTTACATTCTTGCAAATTTCATGTTGAGGTTACTATTCATGGTACTATTCAAGTCAATTTATTGACTTTCTAAGGCTTAATAGGTATGGAAACTCCAACTACACCCATATAACACATTTTGGTCACCAATTTTGTTGGTTTTGGTTGTTTTCTCAAAACTTAGGTCTTTTAGGCAAAATTGCCAATTTTCAGTTTTGGTGTTTTAGATTGCACTATTCCATTGGTCATTTTACTGTTGGAATTTGGCTAAGTTTTCTCCATAGAAAATGTTCCCTATTCTCTTAAATTTATTCTCCTTCTTGAATCACTCAAATTGGAGTTTTGTAGCTCAAGTTATAGCCATTTGAATCATAGCTATTGGATTAGACTTAACCCAGATTTCTGGGCAAATTCTGGTTCTGGCAGTTTTAGGTCACCAAATTTGTGTGGCTAAATGACTTGGTTAAGGGCATAATTTGGATTGGTATTCTCATGAAAGTTGTTGGTCTATATCTCAACTATCCACTGGTAAAATTTTAGGTCATTTAGACCTGCCTAGCCCAAGTTCTGGCCAAATGAACTAACACTGTTCATTTGGTCATTTTTGCACAGGTTAGACTATAAAAATCTGGATTTGGTCAATTTGTTCACTAGGCTATGGTCACTTTTTGGGCATGATTGCTAAATGAAAAATGTTCCATTTTGTGTCTATTTTAATTCCCAATTGATCTCATCTCAATTGGACTTGTAAATTTTCAGTTTTGGTCCCTCAAAGGGACCTTTGGTCCTACTGCCTGCAGCATGGCCATTTTCAATCCGAATTCACTCTTACTTCTAACACTTCCAACACATCTCAATTGGTCACAAATGACCATTTCTCACCTCAAACAAGGTCAAACACACCATTTGACCATTTTTCTAATTTTTGGCTTCCAAAACCCTAGGTCCAAACCCTAATTCACATTTTTGTTACATTTACTTGATTCAAAGCATACCAACATCATTCATCAACTCAATTAAGCTTCCTAACATATTTAATTCAATCAAAACACATGCATTTCCATCACAAACCCTACCTGCTAGAATTTTCATATAGTCCTCCAACAATTAATTTCTTTTCAATTTAAGCATATTTCCAAGTTCTTCATGCTATAAATACTTAAATTAAACTAAAAACTAAAAGTGAACTCACTAACCTTGAATTGCAAACTTTTTTTTTCCTCTTCAACTCCTTCCTTTCTTCTTTCTTTCTTGCTCAAACTTCTTTTCAAGACTAAAAGACCAAGTTTAATTAAGGGATTTGTAATTTTTATGGCTAAGGTTTGGTTTCTTCAAGCTCAAAATGAGCTTTAATGTGATTTGGTGAGGAAGAGTTGAGAGGGTGAGTGATTCACATTTTTTTAAGAAGATGAAGTCTTTTTTTTTTCTTTTCTTTTTCTTTTATGAATTTAGTCTTATGGAAGACCATAAATCAAATTAAATAAATTTTTAATTATAGTATTTATGGCATCATGCATGATGTCATCTCTTTTCACTTTTTCAATTTTCTTTTTATTTTTCTATTTATTTTTTTCCATCAGTTCTTTAATTTTATTCTTGATTCTAAAATTTTCTTTTCTCCGATTTTATTTGATAGTTAGGTCAGGAGTCGACTCTCGGGGTCAATTGACCAAGTTGCCCCTCGCCAGTTCAACCCAGTTTGCAAATAATTCAATATTTCTTTCGGCTCCCTGGCCTAATTATTTGATTGGCTTAACAATTCTTTTTTGTGATTTTTACTTTTTCACTGTGTTTGTAATAGTCCTAAGGACAGCAGCATCACATTTTACGATTCGAAATTTGATTTTAAATCGACTTCACAATCCTTCCCAAGAAGGTCACCAATCGTTGTGACTCTCGGCTCGTTTAACTTCTTATGTTCTGTTTTTCTTATTTATACTTAACTAATTGGCAATTACTAATTATTTGTGTTCAGGGCTTATCTAGTTGTCTTAAGTATGGTTCTAATCTCCTTGATTGTCCAAACCGACACCGATTATCGGAATAGTAAAATATACCAGGCTATGTAAATAGGGCCGTTACAATTCTCCCCCCCCCCCTAAAATAAATTTCGTCTCGAAATTTCACCTGGTATCAATCTCTGAAAAGCTGTGGGTGCTGTCTCCTCATGTCCTCCTCTCGTTCCCAAGTAGGTTCTTGGCCCGAATGATGGTTCCACAGCACTTTTACCAATGGTATCTGCTTGTTTCGTAGCTGCTTCACCTCATAGGCCAGAATCTCTATAGGTTCCTCTTCATATGTGAGGTCTGGATTCACTTCAATTTCTTCCACTGGTAGTACATGAGATGGGTCTGATCGATACCTCTTCAACATAAACACATGGAAGACATTATATATCTTCTCCAACTCTGGAGGTAGTGCCAACCGATATGCCAAAGGACCCACTCTTTCCAAAACCTCATATGGCCCAATGAAGCGAGGACTCAGTTTCCCCTTTCTGCCGAATCTCATAATCCTCTTTCATAGGGAAACCTTGAGGAATACTTTGTCACCCACTGCATATTCAATATACCTTCTCTACATATCAACATAGGACTTCTGACAGTCTGATGCAGTCTTAAGTCGATCTCTGATTACCCTGATTTTCTCCTCAGTCTGCTGAACAATTTCGGGTCCAATCATCTTTCTTTCACCCACATCATCCTAACACAATGGCGTTCTATATTTTTTGCCATATAAAGCTTCATATGGAGGCATCCCAATGCTTGATTGATAACTATTGTTGTAAGCAAACTCAATCAAAGGCAAGTGTGTGTCCCAACTACCCTCAAACTCAATCACACAAGCCCGTAGAATGTCTTCCAATATCTAAATTACCATCTCAGATTGGCCATCTGTCTGTGGGTGGAATGTTGTACTGAAGTTCAATTTAGTTCCTAGGGCTCTCTGAAGACTACCCCAGAATCTAGAAGTGAAACTAGGATCTCTGTCTGATACGATGGATACTGGCACTCCTTGCAGTCTCACAATCTCATCTATATACAACTTGGCCAATCTTTCTAAACTGTAGTCCATCCGAACTGGCAGAAAATGAGCAGACTTGGTCAGTCTGTCAACAATGACCCATACAGCATCATGACTCTTATGTGTCCTCGAAAGTCCCATAACAAAATCCATAGTTATTCTCTCCCATTTCCATTCTGGCACTGGCAGTGGATGTAATAAACCAGTTGGCACTTGGTGTTCTGCCTTCACTTGCTGACAAGTTAGGCATTTGGAAACAAATTATACCACATCTCTTTTCATACCCATCCACTAGTAATGCTCCTTTAGGCCTCTATACATTTTTGTACCACCAGGGTGCATGGCAAAAGGAGACTCATGTACTTCCTTCAAAATGATCTGCCTCAAATCAACATCATGAGGAACACACATTCTATCCTGGTGTAGCAATAGACCATCTTCTCTTATTGAGAATTCCGGTTTCTTGCCCTGCTGGACTTCTTCCAACAGCTTTTGATACTTCTGATCATTCTGAGCAGCCATCTGATCTAATCACTCAATACTGGCTGTACATGCCATGCAACTGCTGTCTGCCCCTCATCATTAATCTCTAAGCTAGCATGTAATGATCTCAACTCATGTACCATAGACAAAGAAGTAACCCGTAGACTTGCCATAGTCTTGCAACTTAAGGCATCAGCCACCACATTAGCTTTCCCTAGCTAATAGTCTATGAGACAATCATAGTCTTTATCAACTCTAACCATCTCCTCTATCTCAAATTCAACTCTTTCTGGGTGCCCAAATACTTCAAACTCTTATAATCTGTGTAGATATAGCACTTCTCCCCATACAAATAATGTCTCCAGATGTTAAGAGCAAACACAATGGCTGCAAGCTCCAAGTCATGTGTCGGATAATTCCTCTCATGCGGTTTTAGCTGGCGTGATGCATAGGCAATGACATTCCGATCTTACATTAACACACAACCTAGCCCATTGTGAGAAGCATCGCTATAAACTATATATTCTTTACCCGATGTAGGTAAAATCAGGACTGGAGCCTCAGTCAAACACCTCTTCAATTCATCAAAACTCTGCTAGCATTTATTCGTCCACTGAAATTTCACATCTATCCTAAGCAGCTTGGCCAATGGAGATGCCAACATGGAGAATCCTTTCACAAAACGATGGTAGTATCCAGCTAAACCTAGAAAACTGCGAATCTCTGTGATATTTCTTGGTGGCTTCCAATTAAGGACAGCTTTTATCTTGCTAGGATCTACCTTAATACCCTCTGCTGATACTATGTGCCCCAAAAAAGATATCTCCTTCAGCCAAAACTCACATTTTGATAATTTGGCGTATAGCTGTTTCTCCCTCAAAGTTTGTAGTACAATCCGCAGATGTCTATCATGCTCTTATGCACTCCTCGAGTAAACCAATATATCATTTATAAACACAACCACGAACTGGTCGAGGTATGGTCTGAAGATAGTGTTCATTAGATCCATAAAAGCAGCTGGAGCATTAGTTAACCCGAATGGCATAACCAAAAACTCATAATGGCTATAGCGGGTTCTAAAGGCAGTTTTAGAAATACTCTGCTCTTGTACTTTCAGTTGATAATAACCCGATCTTAGGTCAATTTTGGAGAACACAGCTGCACCCCTTAACCGATCAAACAAGTCATCAATACGGGGCAATGGGTATCTGGTCTTTATTGTCACCTTATTTAACTGCCGATAGTCAATGCATAATCGGAGAGTGCCATCTTTCTTCTTTACAAACAACACTGGCGCTCCCCAAGGTGACACACTAGGGCGGATAAAGGCCTTGTCAAGCAGCTCTTGCAACTGCACTTTCAATTCTTTTAGTTCTATTAGTGCCATTCTGTATGGCATTATGGAGATTGGGTCCACACCAGGCATAACATTAATCTTAAATTGCACTTCTCTTTCTGGAGGTAATCCTGGCAATTCATCAGGAAACAAATCCAAAAAGTCACATACTATGGGGATGTCCCTCAATGCTGGACTACCCACTTGGGTGTCTATCACATGTGCCAAGTACGCCTCACACCCCTTCCTAATCATTTTTCTGGCCAGTGCAGTTGAAATGATGTTTGAAGGCAATAATTGCCTCTCCCCATGTATTACTACATCACCATACTGAGAGAGACCAAAAGTGACTGTCTTTAGTCTACAGTCAATCATCGCATTATGCCTGGCTAACCAATCCATGCCCAAGATAATGTCATAATCTCTGAAGGGCATTTCAATCAAATTAGACAGAAAAGTGTGTCCTTGGATCACCAAAGGACAATCCCTATATAATTTATTTACCCTAACCTCTTAGCCTAATGGACTAGTTACTAGCACATCATAGTCCATTGGTACACACTGAATAACAGTAGAACACATCACACTAGCACTAACATATGAATGTGTGGAGCTAGGATCAAATAACACATACATCTTGGTCGAGGATGGAGAAAATACCAGCTACTATGTCTGATGTTTTAGCCTCCTCCCTCTGACGCATGGTATACACTCTGACTGGTGCGCCACTGGATACCGGCTGGTTAACAGTGCTTTGACTTACAGGAGTGTTACCAAGACCCCTACCTCTGCCTCTACCTCTACCTCTAGCATCTGACTGTGACCCTCTAGGTGCAGAGACTTGGGCTAATCCCTCAGATGCAGCAGAAGGTCCAGACTGGAGTGGACTAGTATAATCCTTAGCAAAATGTTCGCTCCCTCCATAGTTAAAACATGCACCGGTGGCCTTAAAACAAACCCCATCATGTGTTCTACCACAAGTTTCACACTGCCGTACCTATAAAGCTCCTCAGGGTACTTGCTGGGTCTGCTGACCAGACCTGGGTGGTCTTTGGCCAAAGAATTTGCCTCTGCCAAATCTGCGAGAGCTAGATCGTCCAAAATGTTTCCTCTTCCCTGAACCACTTTCAGGTGCTTAACCAATAGTCTTTTCAGTCTTCTCTTTCTCTTGTGTGCCCTTCTTCACTGCCCCTTCAGATTCTATCCTTTCCAATTCCAGGGCCTGTGAAATCAGCTCTGAAAAATTTTGGGGTCTGAATCCCACAACTTGCATCCTCAAATTCGGCTTTAACCCAGACTCAAGCCTCTTACATTTGTCTCTGGGGGTGGAGACTAAGCTTCCAGCATACTGGCTTAGCCTTGAAAAATCCCGTTCATACTCTGCTATTGTTTTATCCCCTTATTTCAAACTCAAGAATTCTTGTAACTTCATATCCACATAAGCATCGGGGACCAACTTCTGTCAAAACTCCCTCAAAAAGTCTGACCTAGTCAACACAGGTGGCTCAACTAGGCTGTGGGGGATGGTCTTCCACCATTCATATGCATCCCCTTAGAGAAGAGATACTGAATATTCAAATTTTAATTCTTCAGTACACTGCAGCTTTCTGAAAACCTGTTCCATTCTTTCCAACCACTATTCTGCCTCCAGTGGATCCACAGTGCCCTTAAACTCGGTGGACACAAATTTCATCAATTTTTCATATTGCCAAGCTGAGGGCTATGGTTGTGCTATAGGTGCTTGCATCAGAGCTTAGGGTAGCACATTTCTCACCATTTGTTGGAAAAACGCAGCCATCTGCTGTGCAAACTGAGCAAGAAACTGCGATGCTGGAGTAGGAGCTGGAGTGGCTGACCCACTCACGTTCTGGAGTGCTGGGGCTTCCCCTTAAACCTCAGCCTCAACAGATTGTTCCACGGAATGATCTCCTTCTTCCATTCCATTTTCCCAAAATTTCTACTTCCTAAGATCAAAGACAAGGAGGTTGACCTCCGTTAGTGCATATTCATGATGTAAATATGTCATATGTATCAATTAAAGACACTTGAGCAGTTATACTTATCAAAGAAATATTCACATAAATAGTCAAAATTTATTGCAAAACCATGCTCTGATACCACTAAAACATGTCACACCTTACCCCTCTGTAAGGCATAACATGATTCCGTAGAATACCTAATGAACTATCAAACAACACCTACCAATAATTCATTAAGTACACTACAAGGGATTTTAAAGCCATTTTCTTACATTTTGGAAGTGGTGAGCATTTTGGTAAGAATTAAAACATTTAATTGAAGTTTCAAAATTAGTAAAAAAATTTTTCTATTTTTATTTTTTCGTAAATTTTATAAAAATTTCAGCAGAGTGCCGTCTGTATTTTGAGAAAATAGTTCTTCAAATACCTGAGAAAAACACTTCTAATAATTTTTTTCACAACTCCCAACCTCCAATTAATCTCAATTCTCAAATCAAACCACTTCAAAATAATTTCTCAATTTAATCCAAGTTTGTCATGTCAAAATATTTCATCATTTCATTCAACAAAGCTAATTTACATTCACAAGTTTAATTTACAAATATTAAATACAAAAAATAATATTATTACAATTTATTATACAACTGCTCAACTTTACATTGATGCATAAAACATTAGAATATTTACATCAATTACTTACAAGGGTATAAATAAATATCCATACAAAAGTGATTAAGAAGTTCTTGCCAATCCAGCAGCTCACTCTACTGCTTTTTCCTTGCTCTTATCTGCGACAGCAAAATAAGCTATCGTTGAGTATAAAAATAATCAGTGGTGCACAATAAAAATTTTAAATGCAGTACATGAAGCATTCATTGATAAATCACAAATTAAATATTTCACCATCACATTTCACAAATTATCACAACTCATAATAGCACAATTTTGGTCAAATACTTTAATAAACACAGTGTTGCCAATTCATTTACAACTTAAGCCATGATATAAAATTTTCGATCAATGCCGTGTTGTACACCACGACAAAGCAATCTACAACCCCACTACTCGAAATCAATGAGGGAGGTGGCTAGCTAGCTAATGAGTGCTCATCCGATCTACAACCTCAACTGGTAAACCAGAGAGGGAGGAAAATAATCGATCTCATCCCCATAAATGGAGGAGGAATAATAAGGCACTGTCATGCTAAGTGTGAATCAGAAATCCAATTCAAACATTTTATTCAAATATTGCATACAAAAATCAAATCAATTTCCAAAGTTACAATTTCATCACAAAGTGGCAACACAAAAGTTCTTGAACTTATAATGCGTACTAAATCAATTTTTCAAGGATAAAATGCTTAAATAGGATTTATTGTGCACAAACATGACGTGAGTCGCCTCTAGGCCTTGACTCAGTCTCTCAAACCTTCCAAGTCTTTTTTTTTCAGGTGAAACACAAAATTTATAGTGTCTCAGTATCTTTACTTCATAATAATTCCAATATGTTTAAACTTACATTCTTGCAAATTTCATATTGAGGTTACTATTTATGGTACTATTCAAGTTAATTTATTGACTTTCTAAGGCTTAATAGGTATGGAAACTCCAACTTCACCCACATACCACATTTTGGTCACCAATTTTGTTGGTTTTGGTTATTTTCTCAAAACTTATGTCTTTTAGGCAAAATTGCCAATTTTCAGTTTTGGTGTCTTAGGTTGCACTATTCCATTGGTCATTTTACTGTTAGAATTTGGCTAAGTTTTCTTCATGGAAAATGTTTCCTATTGTATTAAATTTATTCTCCTTTTTGAATCACTCCAATTGGATTTTTGTAGCTCAAGTTATAGCCATTTCAATCGAGGCTGCCAGATTGGACTTAACCCAGATTTCTGGGCAAATTCTAGTTCTGACAGATTTAGGTCACCAACTTTGGGTGGCTAAATGACTTGGTTATAATTTGGATTGGTGTTCTTCATAAAAGTTGTTGGTCTATATCTCAACTGTCCACTGGTAAAATTTCAGGTCATTTAGACCTGCCTATCCCAAGTTATGGCTAAATGAATAAATACTATTCATTTTGTCTTCTTTGTACAGGTCAGACTACAAAAATCCAAATTTGATCAATTTGTTCACTAGGCTATGGTCACTTTTTGGGCATGATTCCTAGATGAAAAATGTTCCATTTTGTGTCTATTTTCATTTCCAATTAGTCTCATACCAATTGGACTTGTAAATTTTCAGTGTTGGTCCCTCAAAGGGACCTTGGTCCTACTGCCTGCAGCATGGCCATTTTCAATCCGAATTCACTCTCACTTCCAACACTTCCAACACATCTCAATTGGTCACAAATGACCATTTCTCACCTCAAACAAGGTCAAACACACCATTTGACCCTTTTTCCAATTTTTGGCTTCCAAAACCCTAGGTCCAAACCCTAATTCACATTTTTGTTACATTTACTTGATTCAAAGAATACCAACATCATTCATAAACTCAATTAAGCTTCCTAATATATTTAATTCAATCAAAACACATGCATTTCCATCACAAACCCTAGCTGCTAGAATTTCCATCTAGTCCTCTAATAATTAATTTCTTTTCAATTTAAGCATATTTCCAAGTTCTTCATGCTATAAATACTTAAATTAAACTAAAAACTTAAAGTGAACTCACTAACCTTGAATTGCAGAATTTTTTTTTTTCCTCTTCAACTCCTTCCTTTCTTCTTTCTTTCTTGCTCAAACTTCTTTTCAAGACTAAAAGACCAAGTTTAATTAAGGGATTTGCAATTTTTATGGCTAAGGTTTGGTTTCTTCAAGCTCAAAATGAGCTTTAATGGTGATTTGGTGAGGAAGAGTTGAGAGGGAGAGTGATTCACGTTTTTTTTAAGAAGATGAAGTCTTTTTTTTTTCTTTTCCTTTTTTTTTTATGAATTTAGTCTTATGGAAGACCATAAATCAAATTAAATAAATTTTTAATTATAGTATTTATGGCATCATGCATGATGTCATGCATGATGTCATCTCTTTTCACTTTTTCAATTTTCTTTTTATTTTTCTATTTATTTTTTTCCATTAGTTCTTTAATTTAATTCTCGATTCCAAAATTTTCTTTTCTCTGATTTTATTTGACAGTTAGGTCAGGAGTCAGCTCTCGAAGTCAATTGACCAACTTGCCTCTCGCCGGTTCAACCCGGTTTGCAAATAATTCAATATTTCTTGCGGCTCCCTGACCTAATTATTTGACTGGCTTAACAATTCTTTTTCATGATTTTCTCTTTTCACTGTGTTTGTAATAGTCCTAAGGACCGCAGCATCACATTTTACGGTTCGAAATTTGAGTTTAAATCGACTTAGCAATCCTTCCCAAGAAGGTCACCCATCACTGTGGCTATCGGCTCGTTTAACTTCTTATGTTCTATTTTTCTTATTTATACTTAACTAATTGACAATTACTAATTATTTGTGTTCAGGGCTTATCTAGTTGTCTTAAGTATGGTTCTAATCCCCTTAATTGTCTGGACCGACACCGGTCACTGGAATAGTAAAATATACCAGGCTATGTAAATAGGGGCATTACATTGGAGATGAATCTCGACATGTAGTTTAGTTTTCCCAGGAAACTGTGCACCTCCCTTTCTGTCTTTGGGGTTAGCATTTCTTGAATGGCTCGAACTTTGTCTGGATCCACTTCTATTCCCTTCTCGCTTACTATGAATCCCAATAGCTTACCAGACCTGGCCCCAAACACACACTTAGCCGGGTTTAGCTTCAGTTGATACTTCTTGAGCCTTTCGAACACCTTTCTCAACACCTGTACGTCACTTTCCCCCTCTCTAGATTTGATAATCATATCATCCACATATACTTCCACTTCCTTATGCATCATGTCGTGGAATAATGTGACCATGGCGCGTGAAGAAACGGAAGCGTGAAAAACACAAGTTTATACCATTGAATTCAAAAATTTTCACCTAGGGTCACATGCATCATGCAAGATTTATTTTTATCTATTTGATTTCAATGATAAACAACATATTAAAACTCTTTTAATATGTTTTTGGATCTGTATTTGCCATTTAAGATTTTAAAATTAATCAGATTAATTTTAGAACCCTAGATTAAATCAAGAACGATTACACTAACCTCTTAATGCACTTCGCAGTGTCTGCCTTTAAGATTCGTCTTCAGGACACCAGATGTTATCCCTCTAGCTTGTCCACACCAAGAACACCTATGGCAGCCCTTGAACAGCTTCTAAAGCCTTTTCTATTAATTAGAAATTCAAGTTCTGCCTTTTAAGAGATTAGAGATGTAAACAGGACACTAGAAACAATTTCTAGTGTTCTTAATTCAAGAGATTGATGGCTAATCTCTTTGAAATGATGAGAGATGAAGAAGAATAGAGGGAGGGCTGCAAAATGGCGTGACCAAGGAGTGTGGCTGCTGGTTGTATTTTATTTTCTCATAACAACACTTAAATAGCTAGGTTAACACATTAAACCCTTACCACATGTCACCCTTTGATTAGCTCTAGGTTTAAGTGATCCAATCACATTGTGCCAAGTGTCAAACCTATATGTAATCTTGATTTTAATCATCTTACATGATTAAAAAACATTTGGCAAGCTTATGTGTTATTCCATGTGTCACCATCTCATGGTGCCACGTGTCTGTACAAAATGACCAAAATGCCTCGTGTCTTAATTTTGAGTTCTCAACCCAAAATAATTATTTTTCTTCTTCTAATTAATTTATATCAAATATAAATTAATTAATTAATCTCTATTAATTAATTTCTCATTAATTAAATTCATATTTAAACACTTTAAATATAAATTTAACTTATATTATACATCCAATAATCTAGATTTGGTTTCAAGTCATGCTGGAGACTTTGCAAACTAATTGCAAATCAAACCTATCTAATTAATCAATTAAACTCTTTAATTAATTAATTAAATCATATTTAATTAGGTGATAACTTGTGTATGTGTGTGACTTACTAGGCTCATCACTAATTGGCAATGAGACATGATATCAACTCTTAATATCATCAGAACTCTTTCTTACCATAAATGATTTCTCTAAATCATTTTATGAACCTCATAGACCATGGTTAACACCTAGCATAGCATGCCATGGCCACCCAATTAGTAATAAGGTTTACCTTAAATGAACCTATAATCATATGTTACCATGCACTAGAATCCCTCTGTTACAAAATCCCAACTCAAGCTGGAGTCATGGTTTATGTCAAACTCCATTTGCTATGAATATTATGTTCTCTTTTAATTCCAGTTCTTGATTAAAAAGATTTTCTCATCAGAAACTCTTTTACGAATAAATCTATCTGTCTGCCAGAACTTGAAACATCAAGAACAATTAAATGAACATAGGATTTTATCTCTATTTACTTAGAGGAAGATTCCATCTTGATCAACACCTACCTCCATATATAACTAGTAGGAGCCAACACATGCCCATATATCCATACAGTACAAGTATGAAAGCGATCAAACTCAAACTACCTATATACAAGATAACTGTGCTATCTCAGGTCTAAAGATTATATGCACTGATATGATTTATGACAAAACATTGGCAAGAGTAAACTCCATGTGCTTGTCATAAGTGTCACTAGTTCGGCCTACTTATCATTTATAAGTGCCTATCATGTTTGTTATATGGCATGAGACTCACCATTCCATCTTATTTATATCTCATATAAATAACTTGGGAACAAACATGAATACAATCTTTCTGGATAAGTCATGTCCTTATTATGAAGTATCCCCGATTGTGAACCTATTTATGATA
Organism: Hevea brasiliensis; assembly: GCF_030052815.1. Classification (NCBI taxonomy): domain Eukaryota; kingdom Viridiplantae; phylum Streptophyta; class Magnoliopsida; order Malpighiales; family Euphorbiaceae; genus Hevea; species Hevea brasiliensis. The sequence goes on along the minus strand of NC_079496.1, from coordinate 94,779,327 downwards.
CTTCGTGCTAGAAATATTGTCACTCATATTCTTAACAACTTAAGAATAATATTTCTAACAAAATATCAATGGACCTTTTCTATTACACATGAATATATTATGTAAACGGAAAAGTGGAAATGCCTTTTATTAATAAAAATATGTACAAGATACATACTAAATGATATGCTCTAGGGCATACTACTAACAATCTCCCACTAGCACTAGAGCCATTCATTACAATATCTTAGACCTATCTTCTCAAGATGTCGGTCTAACTGAGTCTGTGACATAGGCTTAGTGAATGGATCAGCTGGATTTTCAGCTGATGCTATTTTCTGCATGGCTACATCGCCTCGCCCAACTATTTCTGTGATAATGTGGTAGCGCCTTTCTTTGTGTTTGGATTTCTTGTGAGACCTTGGTTCCTTAGCCTGTATGACTGCTCCATTATTGTCACAGTGTAGTGGAACTGCTGACTCAATGGAAGGAACTACTGTAAGTTCTGTCACGAACTTCTTTATCCAAACAGCTTCCTTTGCGACATCGATGCGAGAATATACTCGACCTCTGTAGTGGAATCTGCAATCGTGCTCTGTTTGGAACTCTTCCAACTGACTGCACCTCCATTACAAATGAACACATATCCAGAGGTAGACTTTCTATCATCGATATCTGATTGGAAATCAGAATCAGTATAACCATCCAATTGCAAGTCTCCACCTCCATAAATCAAGAATAAATCCTTAGTTCTTCTCAAGTACTTTAGAATATTCTTGACAGCTATCCAGTGTTCTAAACCTGGATTGGATTGATACCTGCTAGTCAAACTAACAACATATGCGATATCCGGCCTAGTACACAACATTGCATACATTAAACTTCCAATAGCCGAAGCATATGGAATCCTGGCCATCTTATCTCTTTCTTCAGGTGTCTTTGGAGACATCTCTTTAGAAAGATGGATACCATGTCTCACTGGTAACAATCCTCTCTTGGAATCAAGCATGTTAAACCTCTTTAACACCTTTTCTAAGTATAGACTTTGGGATAAACCAATTATTCTTTTCGCTCTTTGGGATAAACCAATTATTCTTTTCACTCTATCTCTATAGATGTGAATTCCAAGAATATAGGTTGCCTCCCCTAAGTCTTTCATGGAGAATGTATTTGACAACCATACCTTTATAGTCGTCAACATACCTGTGTCATTACCCATCAACAGTATGTCATCCACATATAAGACAAGGAAAGTGATAGCACTGTCACTAACCTTCTTATATACACATGGCTCATCCTCATTTTTGATAAAACCAAAGGATTTAATGGCTTCATTAAAACAGATGTTCCAACTCCTCGAAGCTTGTTTCAACCCATAAATGGATCGCTTTAGCTTGCATACCTTGGAACCATCTTGGGATTCAAATCCTCCAGGTTGTTCCATGAAAATGTTTTTCTTCAATGTATCCATTGAGAAAAGCTGTTTTGACATCCATCTGCCAAATCTCATAATCATAGTATGCAGCTATTGCTAATAAAATCCTAATTGATTTAAGCATGGCAACAAGCGAGAAAGTCTCCTCATAGTCGATTCCTTGCCTTTGGCGAAACCCTTTCGCTACTAGCCTTGCCTTACAGGTCTCTACCTTTCCATCAGAACCAATTTTCTTCTTGGAAACCCATTTGTTCCCTATAGGTATAATACCTTCAGGTGGGTCAACAAGATCCCAAACTTGATTCTTATACATGGAATCAATCTTGGATTTCATAGCATCAATCCATTTTGAAGAGTCTATATCTGATATAGCTTCTTCATAGGTAAGTGGATCATCTCCATGATCTACTTCTTCATGAGTAGACAACTCTTATTCTTCTTCATGAAGAAAACCATATCTCACTGGTGGGTGAGATACCCTGGTTGTTCTACGAGGAACAGCTGTAGATGTTTCATCAACAGGTATTGGTTGACTAGATGGATCTATATCCATCTGATGCATTGGTTGGTCGAATTCTCCAATTCTAACTCTATGTGCCTTCCTTTGCCTCCTTCTTGAACAAACTGTTGTTCAAGAAATGTGGCATCTCTACTTATCACAACCTTTTGTGAAGTAGGCAAATAAAAATAATATCCAAAACTATCTTTTGGATATCTAACAAATCGACCTTTTTCTGATCTGGTCTCCAATTTATCAGTGTTTAGCTTTTTGATATAAGCTGGACAACCCCAAATCTTAACATGCTTAAGACTTGGTTTTCTTCCATGCCATATCTCATAAGGTGTGGAAGAAACTGATTTTGATGGAATCCTATTTAGAATATACAAAGCTGATTCTAATGCAAATCCCCAAAAGAAGATTGGCATATCAGTATAGCTCATCATACTACGTACCATATCCAATAGGGTGCGATTTCTCCTTTCAGATACACCATTCAGCTGTGGCGTTCCTAGAGGAGTCAGCTGAGAAACAATGCCATGCTCTCTCAAGTATTCATCAAATTCAGTACTCAAATATTCACCTCCACGATCTGATCGAAGAGCTTTAATATTCTTTCCTATTTGATTTTCGACTTCAGATTTAAATTCTTTGAACTTTTCAAAAGATTCATGTTTGTATTTCATCAAATACAAATACCCAAACCTTGATTTATCATCAGTAAAGGTAATAAAATAATGAAAACCCCCTCTAGCCATTTCTTTAAATGGACCACATACATCACTATGTATTAGCTCCAAAATATTTTCAGCTCTTAGCCCTTGTCCAACAAAGGGTGATCTAGTCATTTTACCCTGAAGGCAAGATTCACAAGTTGGAGTAGGCTTAGAGCCCAATGAGGATAGAATCCCCATTTTCTCCAATTTTGTAATCCTATCTTCTGCAATATGACATAATCTTAAGTGCCAAACATATTTTGAACTTGAGTTGGTTTTCACCATGGCATTGCATTCTTTTAGATCACTTGCATTCAATTTGTGTTTGTCATTATTATCCAAATAATAAAGACCATCATTCATATAACCCGAACCAACATATTTATTTCCAAAATAAATATTGCAAACATCATTAGTGAACTGAAATTCATAGCCATTTCTAGTCAAACTAGATATAGAAATGATGTTCTTAAAAGCATCAGGTACATATAAAATATTATCCAAACACAAAACATGTCCAAACATGTAAAAAGATTTAGATCCTATGGCTAAAGCTTCAATAGTTGAGCCATTGCCACTCTGGACTCTAATATCTTAAGAACGCAAGCTGCTATTGTTTGCTAGTTCCTGCATATCATTAGAAATGTGAGAACTGGCACCAGTATCTAAAACCCAAGCTGTAGATGAACTATGAGTACCATTAGAATCTAAATAACAAGATATGGACATACCTTCTGAAGGTGTATCCTTCTTGTCCTTCAGAGAAGCCAAATACTCTAGGCAGTTTCTTTTCCAATGCCTATCCTTCTGGTAATGGAAACACTTTCCTTTGCCTCCATCAGCTTTAGTCTTCCCTTTCTGTTTAGCTATTTTCTTGGAAGGACTAGGAATCTGAGGTTTCTTTTTCTTATTACCCTTCTTCTTGTTGGACTTTCCAGTAAGAAGATGCAACAAAGCTACCTCTTTCCTTTTATTTTCGGCATATTCTTTTGGGCAATAACCAAGATGTTGAGTAAACCGGCTAAGGTGCATTCTGTTTAGTCATATGGAAATTTGTCACAAAATTCCCAAAAGACTCGGGAAGGGATCAAGGATCAAATCCGTCTGTAGTTGGAAATCCATGTTGAAGTCAAGATGTTCCAACTGCTCAATCAGCCGAATCATCTTGTGGACATGATCCCCAACATTCTGTCCCTCAGACATCCTCATACGGAATAGCTGTCTAGATATCTCATACCTAGCATTCTTGTTGTGCTCACCATACAACTCTTGTAGGTGAAGGAGGATCTCACTCGCACTCTGCATGTTCTCATGTTGCTTCTGTAACTCATTACTCATGGAAGCAAGCTTGTAACACTTAGCTCTCATATCATGCTCCTTCCACTTGTCCAAAGTATCATGTTCCTCTTGTGTGGCCTCTGGAGGTAAGGGACCAGGAACATTTGAATCTAGAACATATCCTATATGTTCAAGGTTCAAGACAAACTTCAAATTTCTTAGCCAATCAGACAGATTTGGTCCTGTCAACCTATTGTGATCAAGTATGCTCGCAAGGATATTGGATGGTGGTGGTTGTTTTGTGCTCATTTTTATCAGAAAATTAACTGCAGAAAATAACTAGATTAATTAGTAAATGTATCATGTAATTAACCAAAATGATTATGGTCTTTTAATCAAATTATTCCTCCCACTAACTTAGCGAATCCTACACTTCCAAAGTAAGAAACGAAAATCCTAGTTGGATGGATTTCTAGTGGGTGATTGAATTCTTATAATTCTATTGATCATCCTTAGGTACATCCAATTATTGACTTATCTTGCATTAGTTAAGTTGATCCCATTGAGCCAGTAATTATGTAAATAATTTTAATGTCCTCAGGTACATCCAATATTGGCCACCAAACCATTTACATATTTACAACATCTCATGCTTAACAATTATTCTTAAGAAAATCTCTTAAATTAATTACATCTCATGCAACTATTTAAAATTTCTTAAAATAATTGCCCCAATGGAGGGCCTATGTTATAATTACTTTAATTATAGCATATCCAAATTAATCATTTGTTTGGAAGATTTTATGGTCATTCTAATTACTATTAAGGTCTCACTTTGCACATTATCCATTTAGCATGCATATATCATATAATTGCATACATTTCCATACATCTCATGCATTTATGGATAAGCAGTAAATATGGTATGATCATGGACTTTCTAAGGGATTCAATTCTGAGCCACCAAGAATTGAATCAGGGCATTCCTAGGTGCATTTCATTCATTCATTTTACAAGAGTTGCTGAAGGAGTACATAATCAACACTTGATCTTGAATTCCTCCCACTGGTCCCACCAATGCTCTTGACCTCCTTGAACTTCTTGCAATCCAATATTACATAGTAATCCTTGGCATACCAAGGCGAATTTATAAGAACTTAAATAAATGAAATTACAACCCAAAAATTATTACAAACTTTATATTACATGCCCAAAATAAATTAAAATAAATTAATTAATTTACAATCCCAAAGAAACATAAAAGAAATAAATCCAATCACATTGGTCTTTTTTAGTCCATGATCATCCATCATGCATATTATTATTTAACAATTAAATAAAACATACATACTTAAATTAAATTGAATATCTCATATTCAACTTAAAAATCCAGATTTGAATATGAATCAAATAAATTTAAAAATTCAGATTTGAATCTCATTCAAACAAAATTAAAAATTCATATTTGAATCACATTCAAACAACTTCAAAAATTCAGATTTGAATCACATTCAAACATTTTTTTAAAAAAATCGGATTTGAATCACATTCAAACATTTTTTAAAAAATCAGATCTGAATTTTATTCAATCAATTTTAAAAAATCAGATTTAAATATGATTCAAACAACTTTAAAAATTCAGATTTGAATCACATTCAAATAACTTTTAAAATTCAGATATGAATCACATTCAAACAATTTTTAAAATTTTTGATTTGAATCATAATTTAATTGTGTGATTAAAAATCCTAATTAAACATTTTAATTAGTCAAATGATGAACCTTTTATCATGCAACAATTGCAGAATTTAATAACAGCCATGCCCACCATGCGCACCATGTTGGAGTTCATCAAGCATGCCGCCACACCTCTCTTGATCCAACCAGCAATGGATCAATCATCTCATGATCAAATCACACAATTAAATCATATAATAAACAATCTAAATGGCAAATATAGTGGCTCTGATACCAATTGAAGGAACGGAAGCGTGAAAAACACAAGTTTATACCATTGAATTCAAAAATTTTCACCTAGGGTCACATGCATCATGCAAGATTTATTTTTATCTATTTGATTTCAATGATAAACAACATATTAAAACTCTTTTAATATGTTTTTGGATCTGTATTTTCCATTTAAGATTTTAAAATTAATCAGATTAATTTTAGAACCCTAGATTAAATCAAGAACGATTACACTAACCTCTTGATGCAATCGCAGTGTCTGCGCCTTTGAGATTCGTCTTCAGGACACCAGATGTTGTCCCTCTAGCTTGTCCACACCAAGAACACCTATGGCAGCCCTTGAACAGCTTCTAAAGCCTTTTCTATTAATTAGAAATTCAAGTTCTGCCTTTTAAGAGATTAGAGATGTAAACAGGACACTAGAAACAATTTCTAGTGTTCTTAATTCAAGAGATTGATGGCTAATCTCTTTGAATTGATGAGAGATGAAGAAGAATAGAGGGAGGGCTAAAAAATGGCGTGACCAAGGAGTGTGGCTACTGGTTGTATTTTATTTTCTCATAACAATGCTTAAATAGCTAGGTCAACACATTAAACCCTTGCCACATGTCACCCTTTGATTAGCTCTAGGTTTAAGTGACCCAATCACATTGTGCCAAGTGTCAAACCTATATGTAATCTTGATTTTAATCATCTTACATGATTAAAAAACATTTGGCAAGCTTATATGTTATGCCATGTGTCACCATCTCATGGTGCCACGTGTCACACTGCAAAATGATCAAAATGCCCCTGTGTCTTAATTTTGAGTTCTCAACCCAAAATAATTATTTTTCTTCTTCTAATTAATTTATATCAAATATAAATTAATTAATTAATCTCTGTTAATTAATTTCTCATTAATTAAATTCATATTTAAACACTTTAAATATAAATTTAACTTATATTATACATCCAATAATCTAGATTTGGTTTCAAGTCATGCTGGAGACTTTGCAAACTAATTGAAAACCAAACCTATCTAATTAGTCAATTAAACTCTTTAATTAATTAATTAAATCATATTTAATTAGGTGATAACTTGTGTATGTGTGTGACTTACTAGGCTCATCACTAATTGGCAATGAGACATGATATCAACTCTTAATATCATCAGAACTCTTTCTTACCATAAATGATTTCTCTAAATCATTTTATGAACCTCATAGACCATGGTTAACACCTAGCATAGCATGCCATGGCCACCCAATTAGTAATAAGGTTTACCTTAAATGAACCTATAATCATATGTTACCATGCACTAGAATCCCTCTGTTACAAAATCCCAACTCAAGCTGGAGTCATGGTTTATGTCAAACTCCATTTGCTATGAATATTATGTTCTCTTTTAATTCCAGTTCTTGATTAAAAAGATTTTCTCATCAGAAACTCTTTTCTGAATAAATCTATCTGTCCTGGCCAGGAACTTGAAACATCAAGAACAATTAAATGAACATAGGATTTTATCTCTATTTACTTAGAGGAACAGATTCCATCTTGATCAACACCTACCTCCATATATAACTAGTAGGTGCCAACACATGCCCATATACCCATACACAGTACAAGTATGAAAGCAGTATCAAACTCAAACTACCTATATACAAGATAATTGTGCTATCTCAGGTCTAAAGATTATATGTACTGATATGATTTATGACAAAACATTGACAAGAGTAAACTCCATGTGCTTGTCATAAGTGTCACTGGTTCGGCCTACTTATCATTTATAAGTGCCTATCATGTTTGTTATATGGCATGAGACTCACCATTCCATCTTATTTATATCTCATATAAATAACTTGGGAACAAACATGAATACAATCTTTCTGGATAAGTCATGTCCTTATTATGAAGTATCCTCGATTGTGAACCTATTTATGATACTCGTGCTAGAAATATTGTCACTCATATTCTTAACAACTTAAGAATAATATTTCTAACAAAATATCAATGGACCTTTTCTATTACACATAAATATATTATGTAAACGGAAAAGTGGAAATGTCTTTTATTAATAAAAATATGTACAAGATACATAGTAAATGATATGCTCTAGGGCATACTACTAACAGCGCGTTGGTAGGTAGCTCTTGCATTGTTTAATCCAAAGGGCATCGCCCGATAGCAAAATACCCCCCACTGGGTGATAAAAGCAGTTTTGTCTTTGTCCTCTTCATCCATGGGGATTTGGTTATACCATGATGCCTTGTCGATACATGAACATCTTCCCAGCCCTGCAACATTGTTTATCAACACATCTATGTGTAGGAGAGGAAAATCATCCTTCAAGCTTGCCTTATTGAGATCTCTGTAATCAACACATACCCTTACTCTTCCATCCTTCTTCATTATAGGAACAACATTAGTTATCCACTGAGGGTATTTGACCACTTCCAAGAATCCAGCATCATACTACTTTTTAACTTCATCCCTAACTTTGAGCAGTGTGTCAGGGTTCATTCTTCTCAACTTCTGTTTCATTGGAATTGTCCCAGGAATCAGAGGGATGTTATGCGTTACTATCTGAGGATCCAATCCGAGCATGTCATCATAGCTCCATGAGAATACATTAAGGAATTCCTTGAGCAAACTGACCATACTCTCTAATTCTCCATTATTCACGACCTTAAGTTCCCTCTTTATTTCCTCAGTCCCTAGATTTATGGTGTGCATTTCATCCCCACAAGGCACCAGGGAAGGTTCATCTCTTTCGCCCTGTTCGTCTACAGACTTTTCTTCAGAATCACACGAACCAATGGCAGTTATGGGAGTTTCAAAGTTAACATAAGGAACTTCAGAGTCAATTGAATTATTAGGTGTGGATTGATCAATGGTCCTGAAGTAATGAAAGTGGAGTATATTAAAAAAAATAGATTTTAATAGCTAGAGGAAAAGAGAATTGGACTCAAAATGCACTATTAATTTATTAATACTTCTATCATAAAAAGAGGGTCCATTTACAGCATTACACTTGTCATCATGGACAGAATGATCAAGTGTTGATAACAAAATATACTTTACTCGAAATTAAGCACGAGGATATCTTCTGCTTCCCAACTATCAAGTTCTTGCCCTTCAGCAATTGGTGAAATCAGAGCCTCAGACATGGAGTCTAGTTGTATGACATCGATGGATAGTTCTTCACTTTCTTCTGGATTCTCGATGATTGGTTTGGCAAAAACATCTATGATTTTCGGGACAAATTTCACTTTCCCGACTGTTCTATCAAACCTTTAATCCTTGAGCATATTTCTCATCCAGTATCTTCCATCCATTAAAGCATCTTCTTCATATCCCAAGCTGAAGCGAGCAATCTTCTGGATAGCCGGTACAAGTTCAACAATCCCCTATAACGCAATGCCTAATCCCTTGCCCTTTTCATAACCACTTTTCAACATCACCTTTGTAACATTCCCGCAACTCCTTTATCCCTCGGGGTAGTTCCTTGTAACTCCAGTGCTTGGAAAGAACTTTCCAAGGATCTTTTAGTTATTTCTATATAAGGAATAGATTGAGGCTTAGTGACTAGCATGGCTTCCTCTCCTCTTACAGTGATGATTTTACCGCTCATGATATACTTAATCCTCTGATGCAAAGTTAAAGGTACCGCATTTGCCGAATGGATCCAGGGTCTCCCCAACAACATGGTGTATGCTGGCTCAATATCCATTACTTAGAATGTGACATTAAAAGTGCATTCCCCGATCTAATGTGGCAAATCAATATCCCCTAGTACCTATCTCTTTGTACTGTCAAAAGCTCTTACTACCATGGCACTTTGGCGTACGGCTAATGGATCAATAGGTAGTTTTGCCAAGGTGGCATTAGGCAAGTATGTACCTTTCTAGAAATTGATAAAATTGGATGCTCGAATTTGCCCAACTATTTTCTCAAATTAACCCAGTGTGATATCGAGGGTCACAAAGGCCTAGTCCAAAACTTTTTACAATGCATGGCGATGCACTTTCGAGCTTAGAATCAATGACAGCAAGGAAATTCGAGCAGGCATCTTTCTTAATTGCTCGATGATGTCATACTCGCTTTGTTTCATAATCTACAGCAGCAGTTCCTCTTCTTCTTTCTTTTCAGTAGGTTCCCCTTTCTCAACCCTCACAGCCCTTTCCTCCATATTTTCTTGTGGCTCTCCCATTTTTACTTTCCCCTTCTTCTTTTCAGCTTCATCACTTTCATAACATCTCCCACTCCTGGTTATAAATTCCACTTCCCAATCTTGTGGGAGCGAGTTACTGGTTGTGACAGGTTTTGGGTTTGGTTGGGGAGTAGTATTGCTGGAGGGTCCTATGTAGATCATTTTGAAATGCTCGTGAGTGGTGAAGTATGGCTTAGGAGGGGTGATGGGTTGAGTGTGGGTATGGTTGAGGGTAGGAGTTAAAGTGCTGCTGGATGCACCCTGAGTAAATACTTGGAGGTTGTAGTTCCAAGGTACTGCATGGTTATTAGTGACTAGGAGTTGAGGTGGAGCTCGGATAATCGTTATTGGTGGTTTCAGTGTGTTGGGAGCAGAAAATACTATTCTTGGATTGGGGGTAGAGGCATCTCAGCCGAACCTGGATGTGTTCACTTCACCCTCTATCCTCGACCTCCACTGACATCTCAAAGTTTTTAGTGATAGCATCCTCCGAACCTCCTGCCTAAATTCATCACAGTTGTGTAACTCATTATCTGCCGCTCCTCCATGGTAGGGACATCCTGAATTATGCTGATCACTTCCTGAGCCGAATCCCTGAGGGCATAGATATCCCTCTCTTACCGCAATTGTAAAAATCTCCTTGAAATGCAGAATCAGCTTATCTATCTCCAAAATTGACCTTTCACCCTCAGGTTCTATCACATTCACACCATTGCCTGTACAATGATTAGGTAATGGGTTTGAAGTGACATTGGGGAGAGAACCATTTCCCTCAATTTTCAACCATTCATTTCTAATCAGAGCTTGTACCCTTCCTCGAAGAGCACCACAGTTATCGGTTGAATGCCCCTGTGCCCCACCATGATATTCACATCGAGCATTAGCATCATACCACCTAGGATATGGTGGTTCAACTGGGTCAAGGGGGATGACCACTATCTAATTTATACCCAATAGATATTGGTAGATTTCACTGAGCGGGAGGGGGGAGAGGTGGGTCAGGATTCCTTGGTGGTCTTGGGTTGGTTTGAGGAGCAGGTGGTCTTAACTGATTAGGTTGGGCAGGCAGTCTGGGGTGGTAAGTAGCTTGAGGTGGATATTATGGGCGAGGGTGAGGATGATTTGGAAAAGGGGGCTGAACATTTGCTATTATTGGGCCCTGCATTGGAGGGTATGGTCGAAAGTTATTTTGAGGGAGTGGTAGTTGAGCTTGTCGGGTGATAGAGTGTACATCACCTTCCTTCTTTTTCCCAAAACTTATTATTTTCTTTGCAGATTTTTCTCTAGTCAACTCCTGCAACCTTCCTAACCTGAGGTTAGCTTCGATCATTTCACCAACCTGGATAATGTTGGAAAAGCTATTAGACGTATTTTCGATCATTCAATTGAAATATAAGGCCTTCAGGGTTTCAATGTAGAGAGAGCAAAGCTCATTGTTAGTAACTGGAGGATATACCTCAGCTACCTTCTCTCTCCACCTCTGTGCATATTCCTTAAAGCTCTCCCTCTCTTTCTACACTAGATTTTGAAGGTCTCTTCGTGTCGGGGTGACATCGTAGTTGAACTTGTACTGCTTAAGGAAAGCATTAGCCAAATCTTTCCAGGAGTGTAGTTTGCTCCTATCCAGTTATATGCACCATCACAAGGCTACCCCGGAGAGGCTTCCATGAAAGAAATGGACCAAAGTCTGTCATCTTCTATGAGGGCAGACATCTTGGCTATGTAAGTGGCCAAATGGATGCGGGGGTATGAATTTTTGGTATACTTATCAAAGTCTGGAACTTTAAACTTAGGTGGTACCACTACATCCGGTAACAATCTCAGTGAAGATACATCAACTAAGCCATACATGTTCAGACCTTCTATAGCTCTTAATCTTTCCTCTAGAGCAGATAACTTCTCACTTTCTTTTTCTTTATTTTCACCCCCTGCTGCATAAGCCATGCCTCTAGTCGAAAAATAAGTTGCAAGGTGAACTGAAGGGATTGGTATGGAAGGGTGCAATTCGACGTTTGAGACAGTCGGATAATAGGAAATCGGTAAATCATTATTTGGAAATATTGGACTGACAGTGATTGTTGAATTAGGAATAGGAGGTTGAAAGGTGAAAGAGGTTAAAGCTTGATGGGAATCAACCGTCGTTGCTAGTGGGGGAAGTACTAGTAAATTTGGTTCTGGTGTAGATCGAATGGTTTCTCTATTCTGGGACATCTCCTTCATCAGTTTCATCAACTCTGGGACTTGGTCTCTCAATTTCGAAACTTGTCCTTGTAGGTTCTACACTTGTTCCTGGTCTTCTATTATCTTCTTTGCTCGAGACCTTGTTAAGTACACTCTTTTTGGTTGAACTGCTTGCTCGATCGGGTTTGCTTTGTTCGGAGCAATGTTGATTTCCTGTGGAAAGTTTTTAAATTAGTTTTAAATTCTGTTAGAGTTAAAGATCCTAACTAGACAAGGGATACGATGGCAGATAATTGCTAAAATCGAGTCTGCATAAGGCGAATTGTGTCAACTTTATCATGGCATCACTCGATAGTCAAATAGTGAATGACAGGATCGTATGCGTGTCTATGATACTTGTCCATATGACACATTCGTCTTTTAGTATAACCCTAACAAGGATAGTTCCCACGGGAGTTACACTATTCATTCATATTTTGCTAAGCATGGTTCAAACAATTCATTAATCAATTTTTTCATACATAGCATTCTTTATTATTGCTTAGGTTCAGGAAGACTCTTTAAAATACAATGACATCTTTTGAGGTACTCATAGAGTCTTTCTTCTTGTCTAGCAGGATTGAATGTCTTCAAGGCATACTCAGATTCTGGCAGGAGCTCTTGTTTCCCTTGTGCTATCATTCTTTCTAGCTGGTCAACATTTTCTCTCAGCTCTTGATGAAGGGTTGTTTGCCTTTCTTTTTCTTTCCTTTCTTTAGCACATTCTTTCAAAATGTCATTAATAAGCTGTGCCTGCTCCTTCAATTCAAGCTTCTTCTTTTTGCTTTTCTGTTTATATTCTTCCATAAGAATTTCCTGATATTCTAGTTTCTCTTGTAATTTGCCATTCTGGACTCCTGCCTCTCTCAATGCACCTTGAAGCGAGGTCTTTTCTTTCTCCCACTGTGTTTCCTGTTCCTCAAATTTCACTTTTTCTGCTATCACTTCTTCCCTGAGCCTTTTTACCTCCTTTTTTAGGATTTATTGTCAGTCTTCCAACTACCTTATACGTTCTTGCAATTGCTGGTTCTCGGTGATCGAGCTCTGTAGAGAGCTGACCAACTTGGCACTAAATTCTTCTGAAAGAACTTCCTGATGAGACGTGCTTACCTTAGGCTCTGCTAGTTCGAAAACTTGATATCCTTGGTCTCTACTTGTTCTCCATCTGAGATAATCTTTCATGGTGCTTGGCCCTTTAGGCTACCATTCAATCACGGTGACCTTTTCCCAAGATTTGCAAAATGCTTTTAGTTCTTCCTCTCAACCGGGTTCATGATAGAAATGAGCTTGATGAAGTCCTTCAACATTGGGCATGAACTGGGTTGAACCAAATTGCCTTATTACCAAAGCTGGGATGTAACCATGTGTGCTTCCCTTGACAGTTTCCTTTTCCTTTGCTTCTTCTGCAGAGATTCCTAGTATATGTGCGATACGTTTCTAGGCCTGCCTATGCTCGAGGTGTAGATAAATTCGATTTTGTGCAACATAAGGGATTTCTAACAGCGCCTAATATTCTTCTATAGTGGGAATTGTATCAATATCATTAAAGGAGAACACCCTATACCTGGGATTCCAAGTTGATAGCATGGCTTTTAATGCAAGAACTTGTACTCTGACCCGTATCAAAGTTGCAACCCTCCTATACTTTTCCTCAAACTTTACGTTGACATGATCGGGAAGTGATTTCTAACTGCTGGATAAATCCTCAAGACTGATCATTCTAACCTCAACCTTACTTGGATCTAATGGAGGTAATGGGCCAATGTCTGCCCCTATGTCATCAATCGGTGGGGACTTTGAACTATGAATCATTTTGGACCATTGTCTAGCATTCTATTCCTGCCTTGAAACTCCTTTAGTTGACTGACTCGAGGATGCCATTTTAAAGTCTCTGTTTATCCTTTATAGACTCCAATTTATAATTCCTGTGGAGAAAACATGTTAGCAAAATAAATTTAGGTAATTTTGAATTATACTACTAGCGTGGCAATATCTATACACCAATCAAAGTAGGAAGGTGTTTAAATCATCCTGACAGTATGATCTAAATTACCCTCATGTTATTTAAAAATTTAAAAATATAAACAAAGTAAGGTGAAAGCAAGTATGTACCTTTTGTCCTAAAATAGGGAGAGTCCTAATATCGGGTAAGTACTATCTAATTGGATAGTTCTATCTTACGAGGCAGTTTGCTATGGCTTTCAGCTAATGTGATAGTTTAGCTCAAGGTCTAATTTTCTAAAGCCACAGGTTCCCAAATCATCCCTACTGTAAATAGTAGAGCCTCATTCCACCACCATGATACTAACAGGAGAATTCCATGGGTATCATAGTAGATGGAACAAGTTCCAATCTGAGCAGAAGCCTTCACAGATACTAACGGGGTAAAACCCACAGGTACCACTACATGACTCCCTCCTACCTCCTAAAAGGGTAAGAAAGCCCAGGTATAGGGTTGAAGCGTGTGAGGACATTTTGTAAGCAATCAGTGTGTGAAGGGATATATTCACCTCTTCCCTGTATGGGAGAGTTTTAGACGAAGATTGCTGTAATAAATAAGATAAGCAAAATGGTTAGAAAGAATAACAATAATTAATATATTAAGACTTTTGAATTTTGTGAGTTAAGCCCCCTAATTACGATTTTAATTTACAAGAGCATAAAATTAAATCTGCTTTTGGACCTCTAAACCAAGGTTAAGGGATACTTCCCCAGCGGAGTCGCCAAGCTGTCGCAAGGGTTTTGCGGTTGCCTGACGAATTCTCACCAAAGTAGGAAAAGTGAGGAGTTGCCACTTTAATTTTGAGGGAAATTAAAGAAAAAAATTTTTAAAAATTAAAATCCACTTTGAAAATAGAGAGTCTTGATTCGGGGTCCGTATACAGGTGGGGAAGGTGTTAGGCACCCCACCTCGTCCCTCAATGAGGGTAAGCAGATTTAGTGTTGTGCTCTTTATAAATTGATAATTTAGGGGGTAGAATGATGATGTTAATCCTTTGTGCAGATAAAAGGAATATTTGATATTCACTATTTACGGTTGCCCAAGAACACGAGTACATGAGGTGACCCTTCAGTGAATAGGTGTTGTGTAATGGATTTTTGTTGGGGGTTAATTCGAATATTGAAGTTGTGATATTTTAGTTTGGATTTAAGCTAAGAGAATTCGGGTAAGAACTCTCTCCCGATCTCTTAATGTATTCTATTAAAATTTAAGCAGAAGATTTCGGGTAAGAACTCTCCCCCGATCTCCACATATTTTATTAAGATTTTGACCAAGAATCCGGGTAAGAACTCTCCCCCAATCTCTTACTGTATTTAAAAATTTAAGTTGAGAACTCGGATAAGAACTCTCCCTCGATCTCTTATTGTTAAGAATTTAAATTGAGAACTCAGGTGAGAACTCTCTCCCGATCTCTTAGTGTATTAAGAACATAAGTTGAGAACTCGGGTAAGAACTCTCGCCCGATCTCTTAGTGTTAAGAATTTAAGTTGAGAACTCGAGTAAGAACTCTCCCCCGATCTCTTAGTGTATTAAGAACTTAAGTTGAGAACTCGGGTAAGAACTCTCCCCTGATATCTTAGTGTTAAGAATTTAAGTTGAGAACTCGGGTAAGAGCTCTCCCTTGATCTCTTAATGTGTTGTGTTGAAAATTAGATTGAGTTCGGATAAGAATTCTCCCCCGACCTCTTAATATGTTGCGTTAAAAATTAAACTAAGTTGGGGTAAGAACTCTTAAAAATTAGACTGAGTTAGGGTAAGAACTCTCCCCTGATCTCTTAATGTGTTTATTAGAATGGCATTTTATAAGAACTTTGAACTAAGGATTCTAGTAAAGGGTCCTTCTTGACCCCTTTTTATATGGGAATGAAGTACCGAAGGCGCAAGAAACCCATGTAAAGATTTTCCTAGCCTACGGGATCTTATAACTAGATGGTGGACGAAAGACCGAACTCCTTGCCGATCTTCCCCATGATCGCATTATCAGAACTATTTCATTTGCGACATTCGATCTCTTTTTAGTCTCTCGCTCAGGATCCGAACTTATTTTAATTCCCGATCTATTATCTTATCGACTGGGTTCATTCTAAGGCCCGATCTTATAACTTATTTATTTGACCTAATCTTGTTTCCAACCTATCCGACCTTTGCTACACCTATCTTCCTTTATCATTTTTCATTATTTAGACCAAAAACTCTCATGTTAAAGTACCCCTGCCTATATTCTTTAGAGTTTTTACAAGTCACCAATGACTTGAATGTCTACTCTCGAAGGGAATGAAAACTAAGTGATGATAAATGGAATTTGCAAATGAATCGAAAAAGAAGGCACAGGAAATAACTTCGAGCCTAGATAACCTATTCTAAGACTTAATGTAACACCCTCACTGTAGCAATTCTGTATATTCTACTGTTCAGGTGACCGGTGTTGGTCCGGACAGTTAGAACGACTGGAAAAATATTTAGACTAAAGTGAGGAGCCATAATTAACTCAAATATTAACAAGAAAAATATAGGAAAAATTTTAAAAATAAAATACAACCAAGTTAAATGAGCCAGTGCCCTAGCGATGGGTAACCTAGTTGGAAGTTGCGGTCTTCGCAGCTAAAGGGCCTAAACCCGGGAGAAAATTCATAAAATAATTTTTGAGACTCCAGAGAATAGTCATTGAGATTCCTATGGCATTAGAATGTCAAGAAAAGGTTTAGAAAAATTTTTCAATCGGTACATATAATTTTAGTCTGTTAAACCAAACGGAGGGCCTTTTGGTCATTTCGTCTTCAGAGATGATTTTTGGCCAACTTGTTTGGTTAAGTAAATAATTATTATGATCTAAATTATGAATAAATATTGCTAAAAATTGAATTAAAAATGAGTAGATAAAAGAAGAAAAGAAAATGAAATAAAATACCTAATTATGACATCATATGATGTCATTAAGAACCTATCCACCAATCACCATTCAACAAGCTTACATAAAACCATTAAAAGGAGATAAAATTGACAAAACAAATCTGTTGTCTTCCTCATTGCTTCAGCTGGCTGAACCCATTCTTTTCTCTCTTCCTCCATTAGTTCTTCATTCAAGTTCCATTCTCCCACTCAATTCTACCATAAAACCTCTAGTCTTCTTCACAAAAACTTGATTTTACCTCTTGGGAAAGTATTTGGCAGCCAAGAAAGTGAAGGAATTGCTTCGGAAAATTCTACTCAAAAAGGGTTAGTGCACTAAATAATTTCTTTTCTTTATTTAATCTTGTAAGCATGCTAAATCAAGTAGAAATTATGTGAAATTAAAAGAAAAACTTGAGTACATGAAATCTCTAAATTTGGCAGCCATAAGAAAGTTTAAGGATTGTTGGTTTTTGATGAAATTAAGTGGCTTAATTATGTTATTGATGAGTATAGATGATGGATAAAGTGATTTGGTATGAGTTTGGTGTGTGTATGCCATTAATTGGAAATTGGAGTTAGGGTTTGAGCATGAATTTGAGATTTTGATTATGCAATGGTGAAAGTAAGTTTTAATGGTCAATTAGTGACCATTTGGTTATGTGTGAATGAGAAATTAAGTGGTTTGTGTAGTGGGAATTGAAGTTAGTGTTGCTGCCTTGGCTGACCTGCAGGACTGACTATGAGTCCAACAGGTTTGGGCAGAAATAACTAGAGTTGTAGAGGTTCAATTGGTGCAAGAAAAGTTGGACATGAAACTAGACACATAATGGCACAATTTTGGTGAAGAAACCTTGCCCAGAAAACCAAACCAAGTTGACATAAAAATTGTCCTAATCCGGGTAACTTGCATTCTGCCTGGGCAAAATGACCAAATAAACAGTGTTTATTCATTTGGTCATAACACAGTGTAAAAAGGTCCAATTGACCTAAACTTTTACCATCAGAAATATGAGACATAGATCTACAACTTTTATGAAGAACACAAATCCATATTCTGACCATAACCTAGTCAAATTGCCAACCAAACTTAGGTTACCAAATCTGGCAGAACCAGTTTTGCCCAGAATTTTGGATTCTATCCAATCCGGCCAGTTATGGTGTTTAGGCCAGAACTTGAGCTAAAAAACTCCAAATGGAGTGATTCAAAAAAGCAAATGTAACTAGACACAATAAGGAACAACTTTCATGAAGACAATTTTTCCAAATTCCTACTGTACAAATGACCAATGAAACAGTAAACATGAGGGTTGAAATCTGAAAATTGTGAATAACTAACACTAAGCTTTGAAATGGAATTGGCAACTAATGCCAACAACTTTAGAATGCAAAATGTGGTATGTTGATGATATTTGAACCAATATACCTATTATCTATGAAAAAGTCAATATTTTAGTTGACTAATGAAATGAATAGTAACTTTACACATAAAGTACAAATATTCAAGAAATGACTTTGTAATATGCCCTAGTAGGCCTAATGTGATTGATTTGGATAGGTTGGCATGCCAATAGGGTTTTGATAGCAGTACTGCGTATGATGTATGGCTTCATTGCCATTATGTGATGTGATAGCCTATGGCTATACTGATTATGATGTTTTACTTGGCTTTATACCTTATTACTTTTATGGCTTATTAGCCATTCTATTTGTACACCGGGAGACACATTATGACCGATGGTATGACGGCCCGAGGTACCTGGTACCCAGTGCTAGTTTACTCATTTTTCCAGTCCGGTCAACTTGTATATGCTACTTGGGCATGGAAAAGTATAACTGTAATTGAACTGATTATTAAAGAAAATACGAAAATTAAATATCAAGAATGATTACAATAAAATACAAAGAAGCTCAAAATCATCAAGAAAACAATTAACAAAATGCATGAAGAAGTTAATATCATAAAATATAATTAGCCTTCGACTAAACAATAAGTTAGTAATTATTCTTTTTTTTTATGAACATAATAACTAGAAATTATTATTTTTATTTGCATATTATATTTTCTTGTATTATTGGCACCACTAAGATTTGTGCTTAGCGCGTCGCTTTTGCAACGCGTATGTACTGAAGATTTGGACAGAGGGCCCAGTAGACCCCATATTGGGTAAGGCCGTTCACAGTTCTGCGTAGTGTCTATGTCACCTCACAGACTACAGTGCATTGGTAGGACACTAGGTCCCATTTTGTATTTTGTGACTTTTGTAAATTTTGTAATTAAACTCTTATTTTGTCATGTGTATTTGAAACAAATGTAATATAATTTTGTATTAATGTAAGTACTTATATCTTGTGATTATAAATAACATATGAGAATTTATTTATGATTTGAGCCTGATGATGATGTGAAAAGAATGAATGACAAATGGAGGAATTGTTAAGAAATTGTTGTAAATTGATGTGATACAAATGAAGTTTGAGAATGATTGGAAATTATTGGAAGTGTTTTTCACAGGTTCCGAAGAACTGTTTTCTCCATTTTTAGCCGGCACTCTACCGGATTTTCTATAAAATTTTTGGAGCTGCAAATTAATTTATAATTTCAATAAATGATCTAAATGAGATCAATTTCATAAATTTCACTTAATAACTATAATAAATAAATTAAGAACTGATAAATATCAATGAAATAAATTATGGTGTTCCAGTACACTGTGTGGCATATCTTGCTCGACTATACTATAGACGGGTAAGGGGTGTCACACTTAATGTGACTAGATATAAAAGAAACTTTAAAAGAAAACTAGAGAAAACAAACCAAGGGTATTCAACTAAATGATAATTTAGACGCTTACCTGTGGAAAGTTGAGGAGACAGGTGAGCTGACTCTGGTATCCACAAATCTTACAGAGGTGAAAGCTGACGACCGAAGAACTTGAGCTTACTTGAGGTAATGAGAATAGATCGGGATGAAGTTGAGCTCGGATAGTAATGCACAGATACTAGGGCGGTGGGAATGAGGCAGAGTGAAGATGGTTGCATAGGAACTGAAAATGAAAATTTTAGGATTTAGAGCTCCTTTGGATGAAATACTTCAGAAAACTAGTTTCTAAAGTTTCTCAACAATTTGAAAGCTCGGAATGACAAGTAAGAAGACTGAATCAAAGTCCAGAGTCTTTCCACGATAATACCACCTTCTTCCTTTCTATAGTGTTACATGCAGGTATTTATAGGGAACGGGTGTCCAAAATGAAGGGTCAGGATCTTATTAAGGGGAAACGGAGGGCTCAGATTCAAAAGGACATAATCTGATGTCTGAGAATTAAAGAGAATCAAAATGGAGGGTTGTGATTCCATTCAGAATATCTGTCCTTCCTCCCCTTAATCCAACGGTCAAGGGTCTCGCCTTACGAAATGGATCCAAAGGCTGGGAATAAAATGTGCCAAATCTGTCGTCTGCTTTTGATCTGAGGGCTCTAAATCCATCCTTATAATTATAATCAACGGTTTAGATCGAGATGTACAGGGCTACTTTAACCGTTTAGGCATCTAGCAGCTAGGAGGGCATCCTTGCAAATGAGATGTGTGGTAAGGATCTGATCATGCCTGCAATGCTTTAACTAACTCGGATCTGGTGATGAAGAGAGTTAATTGAATGTTCTGACCGGAAGTTATTTAGCCCCTTTGTGCTCTCCGATCTCTATAGGTCATCTCCTGTTTCTTCCAATTTTCCCATTTTGACCATCCCCTTTGAAGGAACGGAAGCGTGAAAAACACAAGTTTATACCATTGAATTCAAAAATTTTCACCTAGGGTCACATGCATCATGCAAGATTTATTTTTTTAACTATTTGATTTCAATGATAAACAACATATTAAAACTCTTTTAATATGTTTTTGGATCTGTATTTTCCATTTAAGATTTTAAAATTAATCAGATTAATTTTAGAACCCTAGATTAAATCAAGAACGATTACACTAACCTCTTGATGCACTGCAGCGTGTCTGCGCCTTTGAGATTCGTCTTCAGGACACCAGATGTTGTCCCTCTAGCTTGTCCGCACCAAGAACACCTATGGCAGCCCTTGAATAGCTTCTAAAGCTTTTTCTATTAATTAGAAATTCAAGTTCTGCCTTTTAAGAGATTAGAGATGTAAACAGGACACTAGAAACAATTTCTAGTGTTCTTAACTCAAGAGATTGATGGCTAATCTCTTTGAATTGATGAGAGATGAAGAAGAAGAGATAAAAACCCTCAAAGTGGCGTGACAAAGGAGTGTGGCTGCTGGTTGTGTTTTATTTTCTCATAATAACACTTAAATAGCTAGGTTAACACATTAAACCCTTGCCACATGTCACCCTTTGATTAGCTCTAGGTTTAAGTGACCCAATCACATTGTGCCAAGTGTTAAACCTATATTTAATCTTGATTTTAATCATCTTACTGAAGGAACGGAAGCGTGAAAAACACAAGATTATACCATTGAATTCAAAAATTTTCACCTAGGGTCACATGCACCATGCAAGATTTATTTTTATCTATTTAATTTCAATGATAAACAACATATTAAAACTCTTTTAATATGTTTTTTGAATCTGTATTTGCCATTTAAGATTTTAAAATTAATCAGATTAATTTTAGAACCCTAGATTAAATCAAGAACGATTACACTAACCTCTTGATTTTCTGAAGCGTGTCTGCGCCTTTTAGATTCGTCTTGAGGACACGGATGTTGTCCTCTAGCTTGTCCACACCAAGAACACCTATGGCAGCCCTTGAATAGCTTCTAAAGCTTTTTCTATTAATTAGAAAATCAAGTTCTGCCTTTTAAGAGATTAAAGATGTAAACAGGACACTAGAAACAATTTCTAGTGTTCTTAATTCAAGAGATTGATGGCTAATCTCTTTGAATTGATGAGAGATGAAGAGAAATAGCTGGAGAGGCTCAAAGTGGCGTGACATATGAGAGGAGAGGCTGCTGGTTATGTTTTCTTTTCATAACCACACTTAAATAGCTAGGTTAACACATTAAACCCTAGCCACATGTCACCTTTTGATTAGCTCTAGGTTTAAGTGACCCAATCACATTGTGCCAAGTGTCAAACCTATATTTAATCTTGATTTTAATCATCTTACATGATTAAAAAAAAACATTTGGCAAGCTTATGTGTTATGCCATGTGTCACCATCTCATGGTGCCACGTGTCACACTGCAAAATGACCAAAATGCCCCTGTGTCTTAATTTTGAGTTCTTAACCCAAAATAATTATTTTCTTCTTCTAATTAATTTATATCAAATATAAATTAATTAATTAATCTCTATTAATTAATTTCTCATTAATTAAATTCATATTTAAACACTTTAAATATAAATTTAACTTATATTATACATCCAATAATCTAGATTTGGTTTCAAGTCATGCTAGGGACTTTGCAATCTAATTGCAAACCAAACCTATTTAATTAATCAATTAAACTCTTTAATTAATTAATTAAATCATATTTAAATAGGTGATAACTTGTGTATGTGTGTGACTTACTAGGCTCATCACTAATTGGCAATGAGACATGATATCAACTCTTAATATCATCAGAACTCTTTCTTACCATAAATGATTTCTCTAAATCATTTTATGAACCTCATAGACCATGGTTAACACCTAGCATAGCATGCCATGGCCACCCAATTAGTAATAAGGTTTACCTTAAATGAACCTATAATCATATGTTACCATGCACTAGAATCTCTGCATTACAAAATCCCAACTCAAGTGAGTCATGGTTTATGTCAAACGCCATTTGCTATGAATATTATGTTCTCTTTTAATTCCAGTTCTTGATTAAAAGATTTTCTCATCGAAACTCTTTTACGAATAAATCTATCTGTCTGGCAGAACTTGAAACATCAAGAACAATTAAATGAACATAGGATTTTATCTCTATTTACTTAGAGGAGCAGATTCCATCTTGATCAACACCTACCTCCATATATAACTAGTAGGAGCCAACACATGCCCATATACCCATACAGTACAAGTATGAAAGCGATATCAAACTCAAACTACCTATATACAAGATAAGCTGTGCTATCTCGTGTCTAAAGATTATATGCACTGATACGATTTATGACAAAACATTGACAAGAGTAAACTCCATGTGCTTGTCATAAGTGTCACTGGTTCGGCCTACTTATCATTTATAAGTGCCTATCATGTTTGTTATATGGCATGAGACTCACCATTCCATCTTATTTATATCTCATATAAATAACTTGGGAACAAACATGAATACAATCTTTATGGATAAGTCATGTCCTTATTATGAAGTATCCTCGATTGTGAACCTATTTATGATACTTTGTGCTAGAAATATTGTCACTCATATTCTTAACAACTTAAGAATAATATTTCTAACAAAATATCAATGGACCTTTTCTATTACACATAAATATATTATGTAAACGGAAAAGTGGAAATGCCTTTTATTAATAAAATATATACAAGATACATACTAAATGATATGCTCTAGGGCATACTACTAACAATCTCCCACTAGCACTAGAGCCATTCATTACAATACCTTAGACCCATCTTCTCAAGATGTCAGTCTAACTGAGCTTGTGACAAAGGCTTAGTGAATGAATCAGCTGGATTTTCAGCTGATGCTATTTTCTGCATGGCTATATTGCCTTGCCCAACTATATCTCTGATAATGTGGTAGCGCCTTTCTATGTGTTTGGATTTCTGGTGAGACCTTGGTTCCTTAGCCTGTATGACTGCTCCATTGTTGTCACAGTGTAATGGAACTGCTGACTCAATGGAAGGAACTACTGTAAGTTCTGTCATGAACTTCTTTATCCAAATGACTTCTTTTGCGAGATCGATGCGAGAATATACTCGACCTCGAGAGTGGAATCTGCGATGTGCTCTGTTTGGAACTCTTCCAACCGATCGCACCTCCATTACAAATGAACACATATCCAGAGGTAGACTTTCTATCATCGATATCTGATTGGAAATCAAAATCAGTATAACCATCCAATTGCAAGTTTCCACCTCCATAAATCAAGAATAAATCCTTAGTTTTTCTTAAGTACTTAAGAATATTCTTGTGACTATCGATGTTCCAAACTGGATTGGATTGATACCGCTAGTCAAACTAACGACATATGCGATATCCGGCCTAGTACACAACATTGCATACATTAAACTTCCAATAGCCGAAGCATATGGAATCCTGGCCATCTTATCTCTTTCTTCAGGTGTCTTTGGAGACATCTCTTTAGAAAGGTGGATACCATGTCTCATTGGTAACAATCCTCTCTTAGAATCAAGCATGTTAAACCTCTTTAACACCTTTTCCAAGTATAGATTTTGGGATAAACCAATTATTCTTTTCGATCTATCTCTATAGATGCGAATCCCAAGAATATAGGTTGCCTCCCCTAAGTCTTTCATGGAGAATGTATTTGACAACCATACCTTTATAGTCGTCAACATACCTGTATCATTACCTATCAACAGTATGTCATCCACATATAAGACAAGGAAAGTGATAGCACTGTCACTAACCTTCTTATATACACATGGCTCATCCTCATTTTTGATAAAACCAAAGGATTTAATGGCTTCATCAAAACGGATGTTCCAACTCCTCGAAGCTTGTTTCAACCCATAAATGGATTGCTTTAGCTTGCATACTTTGGAACCATCTTGGGATTCAAATCCCCTAGGTTGTTCCATGAAAATGTTTTCTTCAATGTATCCATTGAGAAAAGCTGTTTTGACATCCATCTGCCAAATCTCATAATCATAGTATGCAGCTATTGCTAATAAAATCCTAATTGATTTAAGCATGGCAACAAAGCAGAAAGTCTCCTCATAGTCTATTCCTTGCCTTTGGCGAAACCCTTTCGCTACTAGCCTTGCCTTATAGGTCTCTACCTTTCCATCAGAACCAATTTTCTTCTTGAAAACCCATTTGTTCCCTATAGGTACAATACCTTCAGGTGGATCAACAAGATCGCAAACTTGATTCTTATACATGGAATCAATCTCGGATTTCATAGCTTCAATCCATTTTGAAGAGTCTATATCTGATATAGCTTCTTCATAGGTAAGTGGATCATCTCCATGATCTACTTCTTCATGAGTAGACAACTCTTGTTCTTCTTCATGAAGAAAACCATATCTCATCTTTGGGTGAGATACCAGTTGTTCTACGAGGAACAGCTGTAGATGTTTCATCAACGGGTATAGGTTGACTAGATGGATCTATATCCATCTGATCTGTTGGTTGGTCAGAATTCTCCAATTCTAACTCTATTTGCCTTCCTTTGCCTCCTTCTTGGACAAATTGTTGTTCAAGAAATGTGGCATCTCTACTTATCACAACCTTTTGTGAATCCAAAACTATCTTTTGGATATCCAACAAATCGACCTTTTTCTGATCTGGTCTCCAATTTATCAGTGTTCAGTTTTTGATATAAGCTGGACAACCCCAAATCTTAACATGCTTAAGACTTGCTTTTCTTCCATGCCATATCTCATAAGGTGTGGAAGAAACTGATTTTGATGGAATCCTATTCAGAATATATAAAGTGATTCTAATGCAAATCCCCAAAGGAGATTGGCATATCGGTATAGCTCATCATACTACGTACCATATCTAATAGGTACGATTTCTCCTTCAGATACACCATTCAATTTGTGGCGTTTACGGAGAGTCGGTGAGAAACAATGCCATGCTCTCTCAAGTATTCATCAAATTCGATTACTCAAATATTCACCTCCACGATCCGATCAAGAGCTTTAATATTCTTTCCTGTTTGATTTTCTACTTCAGATTTAAATTCTTTGAACTTTTCAAAGGATTCATGTTTGTATTTCATCAAATACAAATACCCAAACCTTGATTTATCATCAGTAAAGGTAATAAAATAATGAAAACCCCCTCTAGCCATTTCTTTAAACGGACCACATACATCACTATGTATTAGTTCCAAAATATTTTCAGCTCTTAGCCCTTATCCAACAAAGGGTGATCTAGTCATTTTCCCTTGAAGGCAAGATTCACAAGTTGGAGTAGGCTCAGAGCCCAATGAGGATAGAATCCCCATTTTCTCCAATTTTGCAATCCTATCTTCTGCAACATGACATAACCTTAAGTGCCAAATATATTTTGAACTTGAGTTGGTTTTCACCATGGCATTGCATTCATTTAGATTGCTATACTCTGGCTAGTGGAAACACTTTCTTACTGGCAATGGAAACACTTTCCTGTTAGCAATGGAAACACTTTCCTGTTGGCAGTGGAAACACTTTCCTTTGCCTTTGTCAGCTTTGGTCTTCCCTTTCTGTTTAGCTATTTTCTTGGAAGGACCAGGAATCTGAGGTTTCTTTTTCTTATTGCCCTTCTTCTTATTGGACTTTCCAGCAGAAGAAGATGCAACCAAAGCTACCTCTTTTCCTTTATTGCCCGAGATATTCTTTTGGGCAATAACTAGCATGTTGAGTAAACCAGCTAAGGTGCATTCCTATTTAGTCATATGGAAATTTGTCACAAAATTCCCAAAAGACTCGTGAAGGGATGAAGGATCAAATCCGTTTGTAGTTGGAAATCCATGTTGAAGTCAAGATGTTCCAACCGCTCAATCACCAATCATCTTGTGGACATGATCCCCAACATTCTGTCCCTCAGACATCCTCATACGGAATAACTGTCTAGATATCTCATACCTAGCATTCCTGCTGTGCTCACCATACAACTCTTGTAGGTGAAGGAGGATCTCACTCGCACTCTGCATGTTCTCATGTTGCTTCTGTAACTCATTACTCATGGAAGCAAGCATGTAACACTTAGCTCTCATATCATGCTCCTTCCACTTGTCCAAAGTATCATGTTCCTCTTGTGTGGCCTCTGGAGGTAAGGGACCAGGAACATTTGAATCTAGAACATATCCTATATGTTCAAGGTTCAGGACAAGTTTCAAATTTCTTAGCCAATCAGACAGATTAGGTCCTGTCAACCTGTTATGATCAAGTATGCTTGCAAGGATATTGGATGGTGGTGGTTGTTTTGTGCTCATTTTTATCAGAAAATTAACTGCAGAAAATAACCAGATTAATTAGTAAATGTATCATGTAATTAACCAAAATGATTATGGTCTTTTAATCAATTTGTTACTCTCACTAACTTAGCGATTCCTACACTTCCAAAGTAGAAATCGGAAATCCTAGTTGGATGGATTTCTAGTGGGTGATTGAATTCTTATAATTCTATTGATCATCCTCAGGTACATCCATTATTGGAATTACAATAAACTATAAGTGAGCAACTCCTTGCCCATCACATCTCATGTGAGGCTCAATCCTTTACTAGCCCCTAATGCTCAAAATCTCGTGTACATCCAATATTGACTTATCTTGCATTAGTTAAGTTGATCCCATTGAGCGATAATTATGCAAATAATTTTAATGTCCTCAGGTACATCCAATATTGGCCACCAAACCATTTACATATTTACAACATCTCATGCTTAACAATTATTCTTAAGAAAATCTCTTAAATTAATTGCATCTCATGCAACTATTTAAAATTTCTTAAAATAATTGCCCCAATGGAGGGCTTATGTTATAATTACTTTATTTATAGCATTTCCAACTTAATCATTTGTTTGGAAGATTTTATAGCCATCCTAATTACTATTAAGGTCTCACTTTGCACATTATCCATTTAGCATGCATATATCATATAATTGCATTCATTCCCATACATCTCATTCATTCATTGATAAGCTATAAATATGGTATGATCATGGACTTTCTAAGGGATTCAATTCTGAGCCACCAAGAATTGAATCAGGGCATTCCTAGGTGCATTTCATTCATTCATTTTACAAGAGTTGCTGAAGGAGTACATAATTAACACTTGATATTGAATTCCTCCCACTGGTCCCACCAATGCTCTTGACCTCCTTGAACTTCTTGCAATCCAATATTACATAGTAATCCTTGGCATACCAAGGCGAATTTACAAGAACTTAAATAAATGAAATTACAACCCAAAATATTACAAACTTAATAATACATCCCCAAAAAAATTAAAATAAATTAATTAATTTACAATCCCAAAGAAACATAAAAGAAATAAATCCAATCACATTGGTCTTTTATAGTCCATGATCATCCATCATGCATATCACTATTTAACAATTAAATAAAACATACATACTTAAATTAAATTGAATATCTCATATTCAACTTAAAAATTCAGATTTGAATATGATTCAAATAAATTTAAAAATTCATATTTGAATCTCATTCAAACAAATTTAAAAAATTCAGATTTGAATCACATTCAAACAACTTCAAAAATTCAGATTTGAATCACATTCAAACATTTTTAAAAATCAGATTTGAATCACATTCAAATATTTTTAAAAATCAGATCTGAATTTTATTGAATCAATTTTAAAAATCAGATTTAAATATGATTCAAACAACTTTAAAAATTCAGATTTGAATCACATTCAAACAACTTTTAAAATTTAGATTTGAATCACATTCAAACAATTTTTAAAATTCTGATTTGAATCATAATTTAATTGTGTGATTAAAACAACTAATTAAACACTTTAATTAGTCAAAGAATAGGCCTTAGATCATACAACAATTGCAGAATTAAAAGCCAAACCTTGAACCACCCAAGGAACCATTGTTGCCGCCACCAATGGTGGCTTCACCATGTGTGCCGCCACACCTCATGATCCAACCAGCAATGAATCTCTTGATCTCATGATCAAACACACAATTAAATTATATAATCAACAATCTAAATGGCAAATATAGTGGCTCTGATACCAATTGAAGGAACAGAAGCGTGAAAAACACAAGATTATACCATTGAATTCAAAAATTTTCACCTAGGGTCACATGCACCATGCAAGATTTATTTTTATCTATTTAATTTCAATGATAAACAACATATTAAAACTCTTTTAATATGTTTTTTGAATCTGTATTTGCCATTTAAGATTTTAAAATTAATCAGATTAATTTTAGAACCCTAGATTAAATCAAGAACGATTACACTAACCTCTTGATGTGCTGCAGCGTGTCTGCGCCTTTGAGATCGTCGCTTGAGGACACGGATGTTGTCCCTCTAGCTTGTCCAAACCAAGAACACCTCTGGCAGCCCTTGAATAGCTTCTAAAGCTTTTTCTATTAATTAGAAAATCAAGTTCTGCCTTTTAAGAGATTAAAGATGTAAACAGGACACTAGAAACAATTTCTAGTGTTCTTAATTCAAGATTGATAGCTAATCTCTTTGAATTGATGAGAGATGAAGAGAAATAGCTGGAGAGGCTCAAAGTGGCGTGACATATGAGAGGAGAGGCTGCTGGTTATGTTTTCTTTTCATAACCACACTTAAATAGCTAGGTTAACACATTAAACCCTAGCCACATGTCACCTTTTGATTAGCTCTAGGTTTAAGTGACCCAATCACATTGTGCCAAGTGTCAAACCTATATTTAATCTTGATTTTAATCATCTTACATGATTAAAAAAAAAAAAAAACATTTGGCAAGCTTATGTGTTATGCCATGTGTCACCATCTCATGGTGCCACGTGTCACACTGCAAAATGACCAAAATGCCCCTGTGTCTTAATTTTGAGTTCTTAACCCAAAATAATTATTTTCTTCTTCTAATTAATTTATATCAAATATAAATTAATTAATTAATCTCTATTAATTGATTTCTCATCAATTAAATTCATATTTAAACACTTTAAATATAAATTTAATTTATACTACACATCCAATAATCTAGATTTGGTTTCAAGTCATGCTAGGGACTTTGCAATCTAATTGCAAACCAAACATATTTAATTAATCAATTAAACTCTTTAATTAATTAATTAAATCATATTTAAATAGGTGATAACTTGTGTATGTGTGTGACTTACTAGGCTCATCACTAATTGGCAATGAGACATGATATCAACTCTTAATATCATCAGAACTCTTTCTTACCATAAATGATTTCTCTAAATCATTTTATGAACCTCATAGACCATGGTTAACACCTAGCATAGCATGCCATGGCCACCCAATTAGTAATAAGGTTTACCTTAAATGAACCTATAATCATATGTTACCATGCACTAGAATCTCTCATTACAAAATCCCAACTCAAATTTGAGTCATGGTTTATGTCAAACGCCATTTGCTATGAATATTATGTTCTCTTTTAATTCCAGTTCTTGATTAAAAGATTTTCTCATCGAAACTCTTTTTGAATAAATCTATCATCTGGCCAGAACTTGAAACATCAAGAATAATTAAATGAACATAGGATTTTATCTCTATTTACTTAGAGGAACAGATTCCATCTTGATCAACACCTACCTCCATATATAACTAGTAGGAGCCAACACATGCCCATATACCCATACACAGTACAAGTATGAAAGCAGTATCAAACTCAAACTACCTATATACAAGATAATCGTACTATCTCTCTGGTCTAAAGATTATATGCACTGATATGATTTATGACAAAACATTGACAAGAGTAAACTCCATGTGCTTGTCATAAGTGTCACCGTTCGACCTACTTATCATTTATAAGTGCCTATCATGTTTGTTATATGGCATGAGACTCACCATTCCATCTTATTTATATCTCATATAAATAACTTGGGAACAAACATGAATACAATCTTTCTGGATAAGTCATGTCCTTATTATGAAGTATCCTCGATTGTGAACCTATTTATGATACTTTGTGCTAGAAATATTGTCACTCATATTCTTAACAACTTAAGAATAATATTTCTAACAAAATATCAATGGACCTTTTCTATTACACATAAATATATTATGTAAACGGAAAAGTGGAAATGCCTTTTATTAATAAAATATATACAAGATACATACTAAATGATATGCTCTAGGGCATACTACTAACACTTACATGATTAAAAAAAAAATTTGGCAAGCTTATGTGTTATGCCATGTGTCACCATCTCATGGTGCCACGTGTCACACTGTGAAATGACCAAAATGCCCCTGTGTCTTAATTTTGAGTTCTTAACCCAAAACAATTATTTTCTTCTTCTAATTAATTTATATCAAATATAAATTAATTAATTAATCTCTATTAATTGATTTCTCATCAATTAAATTCATATTTAAACACTTTAAATATAAATTTAATTTATACTATACATCCAATAATCTAGATTTGGTTTCAAGTCATGCTAGGGACTTTGCAATTTAATTGCAAACCAAACCTATTTAATTAATCAATTAAACTCTTTAATTAATTAATTAAATCATATTTAATTAGGTGATAACTTGTGTATGTGTGTGACTTACTAGGCTCATCACTAATTGGCAATGAGACATGATATCAGTTCTTAATATCATCAGAACTCTTTCTTACCATAAATAATTTCTCTAAATCATTTTATGAACCTCATAGATCATGGTTAACACCTAGCATAGCATGCCATGGCCACCCAATTAGTAATAAGGTTTACCTTAAATGAACCTATAATCATATGTTACCATGCACTAGAATCTCTCTGTTACAAAATCCCAACTCATGCTGGAGTCATGGTTTATGTCAAACTCCATTTGCTATGAATATTATGTTCTCTTTTAATTCCAATTCTTGATTAAAAAGATTTTCTCATCGTAAACTCTTTTACGAATAAATCTATCTGTCTGCCAGAACTTGAAACATCAAGAACAATTAAATGAACATAGGATTTTATCTCTATTTACTTAGAGGAACAGATTCCATCTTGATCAACACCTACCTCCATATATAACTAGTAGGAGCCAACACATGCCCATATACCCATACACAGTACAAGTATGAAAGCAGTATCAAACTCAAACTACCTATATACAAGATAACTGTGCTATCTCAAGTCTAATGATTATATGCACTGATATGATTTATGACAAAACATTGACAAGAGTAAACTCCATGTGCTTGTCATAAGTGTCACTGGTTCGGCCTACTTATCATTTATAAGTGCCTATCATGTTTGTCATATGGCATGAGACTCACCATTCCATCTTATTTATATCTCATATAAATAACTTGGGAACAAACATGAATACAATCTTTCTGGATAAGTCATGTCCTTATTATGAAGTATCCACGATTGTGAACCTATTTATGATACTTTATGCTAGAAATATTGTCACTCATATTCTTAACAACTTAAGAATAATATTTCTAACAAAATATCAATGGACCTTTTCTATTACACATAAATATATTATGTAAACGGAAAAGTGGAAATGCCTTTTATTAATAAAAATATGTACAAGATACATACTAAATGATATGCTCTAGGGCATACTACTAACAATCTCCCACTAGCACTAGAGCCATTCATTACAATATCTTAGACCTATCTTCTCAAGATGTCAGCCTAACTGAGTCTGTGACATAGGCTTAGTGAATGGATCAGCTGGATTTTCAGCTGATGCTATTTTCTGCATGGCTAAATCGCCTTGCCCAACTATATCTCTGATAATGTGGTAGTGCCTTTCTATGTGTTTGGATTTTGGGTGAGACCTTAGTTCCTTAACCTGTATGACTACTCCATTGTTGTCACAAAGGTAATGGAACCACGACTCAATGGAAGGAACTCTGTAAGTTCATCACGAACTTTTTAATCCAAATAGCCTTCCATTGCAAGATTCGATGCAAAGAATATACTCACTGTAGTGGAATCTGCGGTTGTGCTCGCTTGGAACTCTTCCAACCGATCGCACCTCCATTACAAATGAACACATATCCAGAGGTAGACTTTCTATCATCGATATCTGATTGGAAATCAGAATCAGTATAACCATCCAATTGCAAGTCTCCACCTCCATAAATCAAGAATAAATCCTTAGTTCTTCTCAAGTACTTAAGAATATTCTTGACAGCTATCCAGTGTTCCAAACCTGGATTGGATTGATACCTGCTAGTCAAACTAACAGCATATGCGATATCCGGCCTAGTACACAACATTGCATACATTAAACTTCCAATAGCCGAAGCACATGGAATCCTGGCCATCTTATCTCTTTCTTCAGGTGTCTTTGGAGACATCTCTTTAGAAAGATGGATACCATGTCTCACCGGTAACAATCCTCTCTTGGAATCAAGCATGTTAAACCTCTTTAACACCTTTTTCCAAGTATAGACTTTGGGATAAACCAATTATTCGTTTTGCTCTATCTCTATAGATGCGAATCCCAAGAATATAGGTTGCCTCCCCTAAGTCTTTCATGGAGAATGTATTTGACAACCATACCTTTATAGTCGTCAACGTACCTGTGTCATTACCCATCAACAGTATGTCATCCACATATAAGACAAGGAAAGTGATAGCACTATCACTAACCTTTCTTATATACACATGGCTCATCCTCATTTTTGATAAAACCAAAGGATTTAATGGCTTTATCAAAACGGATGTTCCAACTCCTCGAAGCTTGTTTCAACCCATAAATGGATCGCTTTAGCTTGCATACCTTGGAACCATCTTGGGATTCAAATCCCTTAGGTTGTTCCATTAAAATGTTTTCTTCAATGTATCCATTGAGAAAAGCTGTTTTGACATCCATCTGCCAAATCTCATAATCATAGTATGCAGCTATTGCTAATAAAATCCTAATTGATTTAAGCATGGCAACAAAGTAGAAAGTCTCCTCATAGTCGATTCCTTGCCTTTGGCGAAACCCTTTCGCTACTAGCCTTGCCTTATAGGTCTCTACCTTTCCATCAGAACCAATTTTCTTCTTGAAAACCCATTTGTTCCCTATAGGTACAATACCTTCAGGTGGGTCAACAAGATCCCAAACTTGATTCTTATACATGGAATCAATCTCGGATTTCATAGCATCAACCATTTTGAAGAGTCTATATCTGATATAGCTTCTTCATAGGTAAGTGGATCATCTCCATGATCTACTTCTTCATGAGTAAACAACTCTTGTTCTTCTTCATGAAGAAAACCATATCTCACTGGTGGGTGAGATACCCTGGTTGTTCTACGAGGAACAGCTGTAGATGTTTCATCAACGGGTATTGGTTGACTAGATGGATCTATATCCATCTGATCTGTTGGTTAGTCAGAATTCTCCAATTCTAACTCTATTTGCCTTCCTTTGCCTCCTTCTTGAACAAACTGTTGTTCAAGAAATGTGGCATCTCTACTTATCACAACCTTTTGTGAAGTAGGCAAATAAAAATAATATCCAAAACTATCTTTTGGATATCTAACAAATCGACCTTTTTCTGATCTGGTCTCCAATTTATCAGTGTTCAGCTTTTTGATATAAGCTGGACAACCCCAAATCTTAACATGCTTAAGACTTGGTTTTCTTCCATGCCATATCTCATAAGGTGTGAAAGAAACTGATTTTGATGGAATCCTATTCAGAATATACAAAGTTGATTCTAATGCAAATCCCCAAAAGGAGATTGGCATATCAGTATAGCTCATCATACTACGTACCATATCCAATAGGGTACGATTTCTCCTTTCAGATACACCATTCAGTTATGGTGTTCCTGGAGGAGTCAGCTGAGAAACAATGCCATGCTCTCTCAAGTATTCATCAAATTCAGTACTCAAATATTCACCTCCACGATCTGATCGAAGAGCTTTAATATTCTTTCCTGTTTGATTTTCTACTTCAGATTTAAATTCTTTGAACTTTTCAAAAGATTCATGTTTGTATTTCATCAAATACAAACACCCAAACCTTGATTTATCATCAGTAAAGGTAATAAAATAATGAAAACCCCCTCTAGCCATTTCTTTAAATGGACCACATACATCACTATGTATTAGCTCCAAAATATTTTCAGCTCTTAGCCCTTGTCCAATAAAGGGTGATCTAGTCATTTTGCCCTGAAGGCAGGATTCACAAGTTGGAGTAGGCTCAGAGCCCAATGAGGATAGAATCCCCATTTTCTCCAATTTTGTAATCCTATCTTCTGCAACATGACATAACCTTAAGTGCCAAATATATTTTGAACTTGAGTTGGTTTTCACCATGGCATTGCATTCATTTAGATTACTATACTCTGGCCAGTGGAAACACTTTCTTACTGGTAATGGAAACACTTTCCTGTTGGCAATGGAAACACTTTCCTTTGCCTTTGTCAGCTTTGGTCTTCCTTTTCTGTTTAGCTATTTTCTTGGAAGGACCAGGAATCTGAGGTTTCTTTTTCTTATTGCCCTTCTTCTTGTTGGACTTTCCAGCAGAAGAAGATGCAACCAAAGCTACCTCTTTTCCTTTATTGCCCAACATATTCTTTTGGTCAATAACCAGCATGTTGAGTAACCCAGCTAAGGTGCATTCCTGTTGAGTCATATGGAAATTTGTCACAAAATTCCCAAAAGACTCGTGAAGGATCAAGGATCAAATCCGTCTGTAGTTGGAAATCCATGTTGAAGTCAAGATGTTCCAACTGCTCAATCAGCCGAATCATCTTGTGGACATGATCCCCAAAATTTTGTCTCTCAGACATCCTCATACGGAATAGTTGTCTAGATATCTCATACCTAGCATTCCTACTGTGCTCACCATACAACTCTTGTAGGTGAAGGAGGATCTCACTCGCACTCTGCATGTTCTCATGTTGCTTCTGTAACTCATTACTCATGGAAGCAAGCATGTAACACTTAGCTCTCATATCATGCTCCTTCCACTTGTCCAAAGTTTCATGTTCCTCTTGTGTGGCCTCTGGAGGTAAGGGACCATGAACATTTGAATCTAGAACATATCCTATATGTTCAAGGTTCAGGACAAGTTTCAAATTTCTTAGCCAATCAGACAGATTAGGTCCTGTCAACCTATTGTGATCAAGTATGCTTGCAAGGATATTGGATGGTAATGGTTGTTTTGTGCTCATTTATCAGAAAATTAACTGCAGAAAATAACCAGATTAATTAGTAAATGTATCATGTAATTAACCAAAATGATTATGGTCTTTTAATCAAATTTGTCCTCCCACTAACTTAGCGAATCCTACACTTCCAAAGTAGGAAACAGAAATCCTAGTTGGATGGATTTCTAGTGGGTGATTGAATTCTTATAATTCTATTGATCATCCTCAGGTACATCCAATATTGGAATTACAATAAACTATAAGTTAGCAACTCTTTGCCCATCACATCTCATGTGAGGTTCAATCCTTTACCTAGCCCCTAATGCTCAAAATCTCAGGTACATCCATTATTGACTTATCTTGCATTAGTTAAGTTGATCCCATTGAGCCAGTAATTATGCAAATAATTTTAATGTCCTCAGGTACATCCAATATTGGCCACTAAACCATTTACATATTTACAACATCTCATGCTTAACAATTATTCTTAAGAAAATCTCTTAAATAAATTGCATCTTATGCAACTATTTAAAATTTCTTAAAATAATTGCCCCAATGGAGGGCCTATGTTATAATTAATTTAATTATAGCATTTCCAACTTAATCATTTGTTTGGAAGATTTTATGGTCATTCTATTTACTATTAAGGTCTCACTTTGCACATTATCCATTTAGCATGCATATATCATATAATTGCATACATTCTCATACATCTCATGCATTCATGGATAAGCAGTAAATATGGTATGATCATGGACTTTCTAAGGGATTCAATTCTGAGCCACCAAGAATTGAATCAGGGCATTCCTAGGTGCATTGCATTCATTCATTTTACAAGAGTTGCTGAAGGAGTACATAATCAACACTTGATCTTGAATTCCTCCCACTGGTCCCACCAATGCTCTTGACCTCCTTGAACTTCTTGCAATCCAATATTACATAGTAATCCTTGGCATACCAAGGCGAATTTACAAGAACTTAAATAAATGAAATTACAACCCAAAAATTATTACAAACTTAATAATACATGCCCAAAATAAATTAAAATAAATTAATTAATTTACAATCCCAAAGAAACATAAAAGAAATAAATCCAATCACATTGGTCTTTTATAGTCCATGATCATCCATCATGCATATCACTATTTAACAATTAAATAAAACATAAATACTTAAATTAAATTGAATATCTCATATTCAACTTAAAAATTCAGATTTGAATATGATTCAAATAAATTTAAAAATTCAGATTTGAATCTCATTCAAACAAATTTAAAAATTCAGATTTGAATCACATTCAAACAACTTTAAAAATTCAGATTTGAATCACATTCAAATATTTTTTAAAAAATCAGATTTGAATCACATTCAAATATTTTTTAAAAAATCAGATCTGAATTTTATTCAATCAATTTTAAAAAATTAGATTTAAATATGATTCAAACAACTTTAAAAATTCAGATTTGAATCACATTCAAACAACTTTTAAAATTCAGATTTGAATCACATTCAAATAATTTTTAAAATTCTGATTTGAATCATAATTTAATTGTGTGATAAAAATTCTAATTAAACAATTTAATTAGACATAAAATGGATCTTAAATCATACAACAATTGCACATTCACCATCCATTTACCTTTGCACACCATTGTGATGCATCAACCATGCACACCATGGTGTTCATCATTTGTGCCGCCACTTTGACTTTGCAACCAGCAATAAACTCTTGATCTCATGATCAAACACACAATTAAATCATATAAACATCAATCTAAATAGCAAATATAGTGGCTCTGATACCAATTGAAGGAACGGAAGCGTGAAAAATACAAGTTTATACCATTAAATTCAAAAATTTTCACCTTGGGTCACATGCATCATGCAAGATTTATTTTTTTACCTATTTGATTTCAATGATAAACAACATATTAAAACTCTTTTAATATGTTTTTGGATCTGTATTTGCCATTTAAGATTTTAAAAATTAATCAGATTAATTTTAGAACCCTAGATTAAATCAAGAACGATTACACTAACCTCTTGATGCACTGGAGCGTGTCTGCGCCTTTGAGATTCGTCTTCAGGACACCAGATGTTGTCCCTCTAGCTTGTCCACACCAAGAACACCTATGGCAGCCCTTGAATAGCTTCTAAAGCTTTTTCTATTAATTAGAAATTCAAGTTCTGCCTTTTAAGAGATTAGAGATGTAAACAGGACACTAGAAACAATTTCTAGTGTTCTTAATTCAAGAGATTGATGGCTAATCTCTTTGAATTGATGAGAGATGAAGAAGAAGAGATAAAAACCCTCAAAGTGGCGTGACAAAGGAGTGTGGCTGCTGGTTGTGTTTTATTTTCTCATAACAACACTTAAATAGCTAGGTTAACACATTAAACCCTTGCCACATGTCACCCTTTGATTAGCTCTAGGTTTAAGTGACCCAATCACATTGTGCCAAGTGTCAAACCTATATTTAATCTTGATTTTAATCATCTTACATGATTAAAAAACATTTGGCAAGCTTATGTGTTATGCCATGTGTCACCATCTCATGGTGCCACGTGTCACACTGTGAAATGACCAAAATGCCCCTGTGTCTTAATTTTGAGTTCTTAACCCAAAACAATTATTTTCTTCTTCTAATTAATTTATATCAAATATAAATTAATTAATTAATCTCTATTAATTGATTTCTCATCAATTAAATTCATATTTAAACACTTTAAATATAAATTTAATTTATACTACACATCCAATAATCTAGATTTGGTTTCAAGTCATGCTAGGGACTTTGCAATTTAATTGCAAACCAAACCTATTTAATTAATCTATTAAACTCTTTAATTAATTAATTAAATCATATTTAAATAGGTGATAACTTGTGTATGTGTGTGACTTACTAGGCTCATCACTAATTGGCAATGAGACATGATATCAGTTCTTAATATCATCAGAACTCTTTCTTACCATAAATAATTTCTCTAAATCATTTTATGAACCTCATAGACCATGGTTAACACCTAGCATAGCATGCCATGGCCACCCAATTAGTAATAAGGTTTACCTTAAATGAACCTATAATCATATGTTACCATGCACTAGAATCTCTGCATAAAATCCCAACTCAAGATGGAGTCATGGTTTATGTCAAACTCCATTTGCTATGAATATTATGTTCTCTTTTAATTCCAGTTCTTGATTAAAAAGATTTTCTCATCAGAAACTCTTTTCTGAATAAATCTATCTGTCCTGGCCAAGAACTTGAAACATCAAGAACAATTAAATGAACATAGGATTTTATCTCTATTTACTTAGAGGAACAGATTCCATCTTGATCAACACCTACCTCCATATATAACTAGTAGGAGCCAACACATGCCCATATACCCATACAGTACAAGTATGAAAGCGAGATCAAACTCAAACTACCTATATACAAGATAACTGTGCTATCTCAAGTCTAAAGATTATATGCACTGATATGATTTATGACAAAACATTGACAAGAGTAAACTCCATGTGC
This sequence comes from Hevea brasiliensis, assembly GCF_030052815.1. Lineage (NCBI taxonomy): Eukaryota > Viridiplantae > Streptophyta > Magnoliopsida > Malpighiales > Euphorbiaceae > Hevea > Hevea brasiliensis. Next base: position 94,739,701 of record NC_079496.1, on the reverse strand, counting down.
TAGTCATAAGTGTCACTGGTTCGGCCTACTTATCATTTATAAGTGCCTATCATGTTTGTCATATGGCATGAGACTCACCATTCCATCTTATTTATATCTCATATAAATAACTTGGGAACAAACATGAATACAATCTTTCTGGATAAGTCATGTCCTTATTATGAAGTATCCACGATTGTGAACCTATTTATGATACTTTGTGCTAGAAATATTGTCACTCATATTCTTAACAACTTAAGAATAATATTTCTAACAAAATATCAATGGACCTTTTCTATTACACATAAATATATTATGTAAACGGAAAAGTGGAAATGCCTTTTATTAATAAAAATATGTACAAGATACATACTAAATGATATGCTCTAGGGCATACTACTAACACCCTTTTAGGGTCATTATTTCGATCTCTATCTCTTGCATCGGGTCCCCTCTTATTTCCCGATCTCTCTTATTCCTGATCTTTCCTCTCTATCTAACTTGCATTGGTCAAAGCAATAAATTCTTCAGTTACCGATGCGTCCGCTTCGGGTTCTGTATGCAATAAATGCCAAGGCCCTATATATATGCAGCAATAGGAAATCACTTTCACACTTCACTTTTCCTTTTTCAGTTTATTTTTAATGCACCCTTTCCCCAATTCTAGCTTTTTCGATGATAATTCTAATTATGATGGCCATTTTGATCTTTTTCCGACTGTTTCCTTCGCTCCTCGCTTGAAAATTCATAACCCCGGCGATCCGAGAGCTATGAGAACGTCATCTAATGATAGTGAGAGAATCGGACTAGTTTACAGATCAAGATCGAAAGTGACGACCATGCCGATCTCGAATCGGTCTATCAGTACAATCGATAGACCGATCTCGGACAAGAGGACTGCTAATTTCAATATTGATGTCGGTGACCACCTCTTGAAGTTCATTTGGCTTCCAACCATATCAGGCGTCCCGACTGCAGCTCAGTTCTGGTCAATGACATCGGCGATGACTCCGCTCAATATCATGAGGGTCATAGTCACCCTATCTGAGCTGCACATCTATCCAATATTTGTGGCTGGCTTTCTGATCAAACACATCTTTTGATTCAGCCACAAGACTAGGCTTTGACATAGGCTAGCATTCTGGGCTTCGGAGTAGCCTTAAGCTATGTATAATGTAGTGCTGATTTTGAGAGATCATCCAAATGATGTGCTTGAGATTGCCCAACTGATGTAATCAGATCTTTTGAGATCGCCCAAATGATGTATTCAGATCTTTTGAGATGAAATGAAATTTTTACTTTGAATGTTTTTGTTTTGTTATTGCATTGGTTATTTTTTCGATCTCTGATAAGTGTACTCAATCTGATCCTTAAACGAATCGCCATTCACCGATTCGTGGGTTTGGAAGTTTGTTCGATCCGATGACTTTAGTTAACCGATCTCATTTATCTGATTTTTTTACTATGTTTCTAAAACCTTCTTGCGACGTGTCAAGGAGGCGGCCGATTCCACTAACCGATGTGTCACTTGGGACTTCGTGAGCATTTAATGCTCAAATGGGTATAAATAGGGGAAAGGTGAATCATTTGTTTCCTTATGTCATTTTCAGACCTTCCCGTAGCGATTTCAACACTTCCTCTCGCTTTCTAAAGTTTTTAGGCATCGATTTACACTCTGGTAAGGGTTTTCATATTTTCTCAGTTAATTTTCCCTTTGGTTTTTTGAAAATGAGCGGCACCGATGGTCAGAGATCTACTAGTCCTCCCTCTATTCATATCTCATGGACATTGAATGAAGTTGAGGTGGTTAGGCTGAGCGGGTGACCCGAACCTTCTATAACCTCTGTCTCAGCCCACGGTCGGGTGGCCCAATCAAAACAAGCATCTTCTTCAGGGAAAGAAAACTTACTCGTGGATGAGTTGTCATCAGTCCTCAAAGAAACCGATCTGCAGTCCATTAGTCAAGAATACAACCTTCGAACTGACTCCTTCGAGCACATCAAATGTCATGGCGATCTCTGAGCTAATCATTTCTTTGAAGAAAACGACATGATCATGGTATATGAAGAACAATTGAAGGTCGGGCTTCGCTTCCCCCTGGACGAATTCTTTAGAGCCATTTTGAAGTTCCATCATGTATGCGTAGCCCAAGTGCAATCAAACTCTTGGCAGATTCTGGTAGCTTTCAGAGGCTTATGCCGAGCTAAAAAGCTCGAGCCAACAGTAAAGGTTTTCGCTGAGTTGCATAGGCTCACTCGATGGAAGGATGTTGAGTATTGGTTTTTCCAAACCAAGCCACACTGTGGGCTTTTTACCGATCTCCCTTCTTTATTGAAGAATTGGAAGAACCGGTTCTTTATATTGAGGAGTAAGATCCCGAATGGCTTTGAGGGTATCCCACGCGATTAGCAGTACCTGGTCCCTTTCAGTTCCAAAGAAGATTGCCCTAAATAGAGATGAGGACGTCATGGTAAAGGAATTAAAGGATCAAGCGACTACTCACAAGTATTCATGTCTAGATGTAGTTATGGACAAACTGAAGTGGTGGCTAATGCAGATGATCACCCATGAGGATTATGAGCTGCAGCTCTCTGACCTTGGACCCAGAATCGGTATAACCTAAATCTTTAGCCTCTTAACTTAGGTGATCTCACTAACTTATTTTTTGTGTAGGTATGGTTGGAGGCGAGGGTGCGAAGGAGAGCCGCAAGTGAAAAAGGAAGGTCACCCAGAAAGTGCAAGAAATGAAGATTGCTGCTATATTCCAGACGCTAGGGCAAGACTCAGTAGAAGTGCCAGGCTCTTCAACCCAACCTTCGGGACAGCCGACCCCAGAGATAGAGATCACTCCTTCCCCTCCTCGACAGGATGAACTACTACCTCTGCCAGTTTCTTCAAGTGTGGAGGGAGGGTCTTCCCAACCTGCTGTGAGGACCCTCTCTCGTGGTGCCCAGGTCTTCATCCACTCGCTAAAGAAGAATCGCTCAGTTCGGGGGAATCCTGGCTTGGCCAAGGTTTTGGGTGCCACCATCTGCTTTCAGGATGACCGGAATTGGCAAACTCTGGATAGCATTGATGACCTCCTAGCTCAGATGATGAGCTTGAGCATAGAGAGCCTTGTGAATCAACATATAATCTTGAGATAAAAAATTTTGAAGGCAGTCTAGGACACTGCTTCCTCCAAAACCCAACTTTCGTTTGCTCAGGACTACATCACCGAAATTGAGGGTCGAACAAAATCTTATGAGGACAGGATAGCCGAATTGGAGCAAGAACTTGAAGAAGCTCAGGCTTGCCGAACTATCGATGTCATTCGCCTTACAGAGGAGATCAGAGTGAAAGAAAAAGAGGCCGTGACAAGGGAAGCTAGTGCTTATGTGAATGCTCATGGTGATCTTCTGGCTGAGCTTGTAAGGCGCTATCCTAAGGAAGACTTCTCCTGGATGGTGGATCTTGTCCCTAAAGGTGAAGAGGAGAGTGAGAAGGAGCCTGACAGAGAGAGAGAGAGGATGATAAGACTGATAATGTACCTGGAGAATAGGTTGGGGGAGACCCTCCCGCCGAATGACTTGTACATTTTTATTTTGAAATGAATTGGGGTCTTTTATGTTTAATTTCTTGATAAGATTGGAAAGCGTCCAAACCAAACTTTCTGAGTACTTAATTGAATTAAACTTGAGAACGACTATTAATCGAAAGATATCAAATTATTCCAAGAGATCGGAAAGACATTACACGCAAACATGAGATCGGACTGAGTCATGACCAAATATCGAATGGAACTTTAGAATATTAAAATTTCAAAGATTTGACATTGACTTGAACTTTTAAGGTCGAAACCATTATTAGACTGAATAAAAATCTTAACTTTATTTTGAGGAATATCTGGGGAATTCAAGTGAGAAACCCGATCACAACATTAGTTGAATGAAATTCTGCGATATTTGTACATAGAGAGATCGAAGAATTACAGTAGGCAAGATTGGATGGTCCGAAGACCCAATGTTGACTCGAACTCATGTGATAAAGACCAAGAGATCAGAAAGCAATCTAACTTGAGCGTGAGATCGATTTGTTCCAGGGACGAGCGATTGGTAAGTTCAGAAAAGCTACCTATGATCAGGACATCGGTCGAGAATGGATAATAAAGTTTCAATTTTAAAAGATCCTTACCTTCGAAGGTCGGCCAAAATATGGTGTCTACACTGGTAAAACAGGTTATTTGTGAACTAGTAATAACCATGCATAGAGGAGCAATTGGTTGAAACACCATAAAAAGGGAGGTGAGGTTTTAGGCAGGTAGCTATTGAAACCTTTACGCCTTGAAAATTGGTATGAAGGTTGAAGGAGTTCAATTATATACATATTGAATTTATGGTTATACTTTTGAGTTTCCCCTTAAAATGTATTCTAAAAAAGTTTTCAATTTGCTTGAGGACAAGCAAAACTTTGAGTTTGGGGGTATTTGATACACTTGTATTATATAGATATTTTTAAGTACATTTGTATAATACTTCATAGCATTTAGATAAGTAATCTCATGCATAATCATCAATTTCATGTACTTTTATAAATTCCATAGCTAAATTCTGAATTCTATGTTTTTTGTATATTTTCAGGTGTTTTGAAGAGGTTCCAAGGCATAGGAGCAGAGTAGAGAGCTTGGAAAGGCCAAAGAATTGAGAAGTGTTACTGATACACCTTACACGGGTCATGTAATCAAAGCCACGGACCCATGTAACTTATTGACCAGGAGAAAGACAAAAAGCCAAGGAAGAATCAAAGTACACGGGCCATTACCATACCCCGTATAAAATATAAAGACCCATATAAGTCTCTGCTGAGCCTAGTTTGAAGATTTCCCTGAAGTACAAAAGTACACGGGCCATGTAATCAGGCCCGTGTAACTACCTGAGGCTCGTTTAAAGTCCTGTCCCAATACAAGATGTAATAATTCAAGCTCTAGTAATTTACACGGCCTTGGGCTGTGTAGTGACACACGAGCTACGTATCACGCGATAATCAGTTTCCTGAATTGGTTCTAGCTCCAGCTTTGACAGAGAGAAAAGACTCCTAATGCCTTGAGGACTCTAAAAACCTAACCCTAGATCCTTCAATATAAATAGAGGAGCTGTAAAAAATAAAAGGGAGTTTTTATTTTTGAAGTTTTAGGAGAGAAATCTTAATCCTAGACCTAATCTCACCTTTATATTCACATCCTTCACAACCGCCTTAGAGAGTAGATCATCAGTACAAGAGGGAAGCCTCCAGCCGAAGTTCCACAATTTCAAGGCTAAAGAAAATCCTCTTAGGTTCTTTTGTTTTATTTCTTTAAGACCATTATTGTTCTTTTATTTTATTTCTATTATGTTTGTTAAACTCACCATGAGTGAGTAAATCCTTGATTCTGGAATTGGGAGAGTAACGCTTGTAATTATTATTGTGGACGAATACTGGGTTTTATTTATTAGATTTGAGTTTTGCCATTTGATTCAATTTCTTGTGATCTTAATACATGCTATGTGTTGGTACCCACTTAGTATTGATTACAAATATTAATTGAATGACTGAAAGGTAAAGATTAATATTAGAAAATAAGGATTTTGAACCTAGAAAATCTGACATAGAGATAGGCTGATGACCTTTGTGGAGTTCCAAAATTAACCATAGATCTTAAAGGGTTTTATTAGGACTAATCACCAATGACAGTTGGGTTTGGCTCTAATTGGAACACACCTTAGGTGCCTTGAGAGAGGACCTAGGATATCCTAGGATTAATTTTCATCAAAGTGACGATCCTCAACCCATTGAATAGACGAGATTAAAATCCATAATAAGATTACAGTGTGAAATCTTAATTCTGGAATTGTTTCAATAGATAGTTTTATTCAAAGTTTATTTTTAGCATCCAAAATAAGTTTAATATACTCTTCGTTCATATTCGGTGGCTTAAACAGTAAAAAACTGGTATGTAGTTTGGTACTTACTAACCAAATTCCTCATGGGACGATACTTCATCACTACTTTATTACTTATTATCGATCTGTGCACTTGCGGGGTTGAAAAACTAGCAAACAGTTTGGAACCTTCAAAATCTTACAAGTATTCCCTCATAGCGTAATAGAAGTATGGAGCAAATCAACAGGAGCATTCAAGGTCAATGGTCAATGCTTGAACCCATACATCTCTAGAGAGCCTATTAAGAAAGAAGCAACAAGCTTCTTTGCTAATCCACCTGCTCCATAATAAGTAAGCAGTACAATTAAGCTAAAGATTATAAACAAATGCTTCCTGGGAGGTAACTCAAGTTTTCTTTCATTTAAACTTTGCAATTTTCCTTAATTTCTCTTTGTATCCCCTCCAAATTTTAATCTTATTGTTCACAAATATTTTAAGTCAAAAGAAGAAGCAAGAGCATGAAAAGGGGATTGGACAAATAGTAAAAACCACATAAGGACAACAAACTCCAAACAAGGACACTTACTTAACTTGATAAATTTTCTCTATTGTCCTGATAAATTCAAGTCCACTAATTATGCATAAAATACAAAATAAAAAAATGTTTTCCTCTAAGATGTAAATCCAAATAGGAATAGAGTTAAAAGGGGTAATATTATGCATTTTAATTGTTAAAACATTGATTTTTCATAAGATAGGTGATAAAAAATCACTTCAAATTTAGAAAGCTGGCAAAAACTTCTCAAAAAATGAGAATGAGTAGGTACCCCGTGTAACATTACATGGGCTGTGTAGTACAGAGAACTCAAAAACTCAAAAAACTGTAGCTACAGTAAGTTACACGAGCCACCTAGTATAATATTGCATGGCCCGTGCAACTGAACTATTACAAGCACAAAGGAATAGGGGCTACAAAAGGTTACATGGGGTGCCCCATGCAATATTGCATGTACCTTGTAACCTATATGGCAATTAAAATTGGCATTTCAAAATGGGAGTAGAAAATTACACAAGGTGAACCATGTTGTGTTACACACCCTCGTGTCTTAGATTTTGCTATTATTTTTAAATTTGCCATTGGTTATTGGCCGGCTAGTATTCTACCATGAATTACAATTCCTGCCACCACTTAAATTGCTAACATTGATTTTGTTAATAATTTCAAACATGCCATTAATTGTTACTGCAAGAAAAAACTATAATTTCATTGACAATTATAAAGCTACCATTAGTCAAAAGTTTGTAGACAAGATTTAGTCATAACCATTGTTTTAGCTGAAGGAAATTTTAGTTATATTCACTTACTTGCCACTAGTTATGGCAATATTGAGTTTCGCTATAATTATAAAGTGTAATGTGAATAATCCTATTGATGACATGCATGCATCCACTTCTGACACATGTAGAATATTATAGTTCAAAAATTTGACTAAAAATCATTGAGTCATAGAGCTTTTTATATTATTTAAGCCTATAAAAATTCTTGGCTAAATTGGTAATTTATGCCAATGGACTTTTGCTAATGTGGACACAATTGTGCCATTGGGAATCCAATTCTCTTTAGTGCCCTTGATTAATCTTTTGGCTAATTTTTTTTTTTCAACATAAGTTCTAGATCTTTATTTCTTAGAAAAATTATCTAATTGTGAAGAATTAAAGTAGTGGTTGTGCACTTGTCTCTTTTAGAGACTAGAATTAAAATTCCTTCATCTCGTATTAATTTTAGAAGGTAATTTCTAGAATTAATAATTGGTAATTATGCAAGCTTGATTGAAATAAGTCATTGAGCCCAATATTATCTTTTAAACGAGGGCAGATCAAATAATGTTAAAGGTAACTTCTACTTCAATGCCTCAAATATTGCCATTGGTCTCTCACTTAGCTCCTACACATAATGTTGCAAATTTTAGCACATGATTAAATTTATTTATTTACATATACATGCATGCATAAATATTTCAACTCAAATATTATGTGTTCCGCTAAGTCTTTCTTGAGCATGAATGCCTTTATTTTAAGCCAAGATCAAATATTTATATCTACTTAAAATGTGAACTACACATTTGTTGTATTGCATTATACATTATGCACAATATATATTATAAGAATATTTGTATAAGCATTAATTTTGCAGAAAATCTCCAATGGCTACAATTCTCATCAAAGAGCCAACAATTGCAAACAACTAAGGCATTTATTCACTGCCTACCAGGCTGATTTACTCACTCGCCCTAACTATGGCATATATCCGCCTACCTACGGGGTTGATTTCACTTGCCTACCCAAACAAAGGTGTTTATCCACCTCCTGTTAGGCTGATTTCACTCACCAATCCTAATGAAGGCATATATCCACCTGCCTACTAGATTGATTTTACTCACCCGCCCTAGCTAAGGCACATATTTGTCTGCCTATTAGGCTGATTTCACTCACCCACCCTAATGAAGGTGTATATTTGTCTACCTATTGAGTCAATGATCACTCACTCGTCCTACTAATGGTGTATATCCGCCTACCTCGCCCATTCAGCTAAGGCATTTACTCGCCCACCTAACTTAAGGCATCTATCCACCTGCCAAAGTGAGATCGCTCACCCATCCTTAAGGTGCATGATTCGCTTACCTAAGGGCAATCATTCACCCATCCTAAAGGCATCTATCCACCTACCACACGATCATTTGCCCAACCTCAAGGTATAAATCTGCCTAAAATTTTTAAAGAAATGTTCACCCAAAAAAGGCTTTATCATATGGTCAAAGTTCTGTTATCTAACATCGAACCTAAAGATTTGCACTCAATGGGAACTAATGATACAGTACCACCTAAAATACCTAAATGAATATAATTCTAGCCCAATATAAACATTATCCACTAAGGATAAATATCCCACCTTATTAGGGATTCCACATCCCACTCTAATTTTACTTCCTATAAAATAGGAATTCTATCTTAATACTAAATATTACTTCAAATAGGAGTATATCTAATGCTTATATAAGGAGATCAAGCCTCCATAGTTAGGTATGCTATTATCTCTATTAATTCTTTACTCTACTCAGTACCCATACTGATTTAAGCATCAGAGAGGCTGCTCAAGCCAACCCACCTCGCATTTTCTCTCATGTCTTGTAGGTCCAGACTTGTATGAAAAATCCACGAACATTATCAAATGATAAAAAAATTACATTACATAGAAAATTTATTGACTAAACACGTGTGTAATTGTAATTATTAACTACTTGTATGTTTAGTTGATAAATTTTAAGGATAATAAAAATAAAATTTTATATTACATAGAAAATATACTAACTAAACATGCATATAGTTGGTAATTGCTGACTATTTATATTTTTAGTTGGTAAAATTTAAGGATAATAAAATAAAATTTTATATTACATAGAAAATTTATCAACTAAACAAGCGTATAATTACTTACTATTTATATGTTTAGTAAATAAAAATTTAAAGATAATAAAATAAAATTTTACATTACATAAAAAATTTACCAACTAAACACGTATAATTGGTAATTACCCACTATTTGTATATTTAGTCTGTAAAATTTAAAATAATAAAAATAAAATTTTACATTATATAGAAAATTTACTAACTAAACACGTGCCAACTATTTATATTTTTAGTCAATAACATTTAATGGTAATAAAAATAAAAGTTTATATTATATAGAAAATGTACCGATTAAGTCTATCAATAATACAGACTAATTTTATCTTGGTCGGTAAAAGTAAAGGATAATAAAATTATAATTTTAAAATTAAATATAAACTATACAACTAAATATATCGATAATAGTAATTACCAACTAATTACCAACTTCATTTAGGGTAGCTTATGGTTATTTTCTGGGCAGGGTATCTTCATAAAAATTCTAGTCCTAGTTTCATTTTCAATTAGTTTCACACTAATTGAAGTTATGTACCTAAACTTATAAGCTGCCAAGTACACTAGACTCAGTGTCCAAAATTTCAACCCTAAGGTTCAATTGTCACCTTCCTTAATTACTTCCACTAACCAGTATCAATTCACATGTAATTCATCCTAAATGACCATAATTTAACATTAATACATCCATAGCACTTCACAGCACAAAACTCCCATTTTTCAAAACCCTATTTTGCAATTTTCCTAATCCATACTATTCCATTAATTCCTTTCATCAATTAATGGTCAATTCACACTAAAGGAACTTCAAAAGACCATAATTTGTCATTATAAACACTAATTACATTTCATACAATAAAAGCCCTAATTTCCCATGAACCCTAATTTTCCATTTTCCAATTTATGGAAATCCCATACAATTTCACTACCCCAAACATATATACCACTTCAATTAAGCTTGAATTCATCATCAATTCAGTTAAAACACATCAAACCCTAAGTTTTTCATGGCTAGCTGAAAACCCTAGCTTAGGTTCCATGCATAATTCTTCAATTTCTTAAGTTAATCTCCTCATAAATAACTCTAATCCCATGCTTACTCAATTAATTTAGCTAAAATAATGACTTACCTCCATAGTGACTTTTCTAATCTTCAATTTTTCTTCCAAATCTCTTCTTCTTCTTGCTTCAATCCCTCAATCAAAGGTTACTTTAATGTTTCCTACTAATTAGATGGAGAACCCATGGATAAAAAGTGGGGAATCAAAGATAGTGGAGGGTTGTTAATGGTGGAAGTGAAGAAAGAAAAGAGACAGAAAGGGTGGGGGAGGGTGGCCAAAGAGAGAGAGAGTGATCTTTTTTTATTTATTTTAAATTGGTTTCTTGTCTTCTTATATGGGTATTTATCCATAATTAAAAATAATTAAATTTTTAATTGTGTCATAAATGTAATTAAACTTAAATTTTTATTTCTTTTCTTTTCTTTTTAACTTTACACTTAACTTTTCCTCAAAAATTTCTTCATAATTCAATACATTATTTTTATTTAATTTAATTGATATTTTGGTCAAAAATCAACTTTTGAAGTGAATTGACCAAAATGCTCCATATTGGGTTATAATCCATCTTTTTCAAAATTTCCGATGAGTCCTTAGGTCTTTGATTCACTTGAATTTTTATTATATCTATCTCAATTAATTTTTCCTTTATTGTTGGTCCCTAAGGTGTCTTTAAATAGTACTATTCACAGACAAAAAATGGTACTATTCAGAGCTTGGAGGTTCGGGGTGTTACACTTTACACGGGCCATGTAGTGTTACATGCCCCACCCCATGTAACTTTTTGCCATTTCAATTTTTTGGTGTTCTTTCATCGAGAAGGCTACACGGGGTGCAGGAAAGTACATGGGATTGTTTACATGGGCCGTGTAATGCTTTTGGCCTTATATTCTTCACATTTTAACTTCTAAATCTCTTTCAAACTCGTCTTTGATTCTAGAACCACATAAAAACACATGATAAAATATAAAAATTAATGAATTGAGTTGGATTAACATGTTTTCTAAAATAATACTAAAAACAAATAAAAATAAAAATGAAAGGAGACTAAATGCCAATAAAATGCAATGAATGTTAACCTTAAATGTCTATATAATTTGACTTCATCACAGAGATTGGCTTTTCATATCTCCCTGCTCTTGGCATCTGCTCTGTTAGACAAGATCAACATGGCTCACCAGATGTGTAGAAATGGAAAGTATGAGTAAGCACTGGGTTTTACACTGACATTCTTGCCATGGCTAAAACCAAGGCCCAAGAGATCGCTTTGCATAGTAGTAGAGCTGCATATTTTTGGAAATTGCATGAAGATAATTTCTTTTTCCCAATTTGTCAAAGTTCTTTCAAAGCCAATTCTCTTTTTCTTTTTCTCTCTTAAGGCAAGTTTCAAAAATCCAAATAATTCCCTCCCTATCTTTCCTTTTTAATATATTCTATAGCATAGAAATCATAATTTTATTTCCAATCTATCTTTATCTTAACTCTGTTTCTTTGCTACTTTTTCTGTGTGTTCGAATTTACTATTTTGTTGCTAAGAAAATGGTTTCAATGAAGGAACGGAAGCGTGAAAAACACAAGTTTATACCATTGAATTCAAAAATTTTCACCTAGGGTCACATGCACCATGCAAGATTTATTTTTATCTATTTGATTTCAATGATAAACAACATATTAAAACTCTTTTAATATGTTTTTGGATCTGTATTTGCCATTTAAGATTTTAAAAATTAATCATTAATTTTAGAACCCTAGATTAAATCAAGATTACACTAACCTCTTGATGTCTTTGCGCCGTGTTTACCTTTTTTTGATTCTCTTGGACACACACTGTTGTCCCTCTAGCTTGTCCACACCAAGAACACCTATGGCAGCCCTTGAACAGCTTCTAAAGCCTTTTCTATTAATTAGAAATTCAAGTTCTGCCTTTTAAGAGATTAGAGATGTAAGCAGACACCTAGAAACAATTTCTAGCGTTCTTAATTCAAGAGATTGATGGCTAATCTCTTTGAATTGATGAGAGATGAAGAGAAATAGCTGGAGAGGCTCAAAGTGGCGTGACAATTGAGAGGAGAGGCTACTGGTTATTTTTTTTTTTCAATACACACTTAAATAGCTAGGTTAACACATTAAACCCTAGCCACATGTCACCTTTGATTAGCTCTAGGTTTAAGTGACCCAATCACATTGTGCCAAGTGTCAAAAATATTTAATCTTGATTTTAATCATCTTACATGATTAAAAAAACATTTTAAGCTTATGTGTTATGCCATGTGTCACCATCTCATGGTGCCACGTGTCACACATGAAATGAAAAAATGCAAATGTCTTAATTTTAAATTTTTTGTTCTTTTAACCCAAATTATTTTCTTCTTCTAATTAATTTATATCAAATATAAATTAATTAATTAATCTCTATTAATTAATTTCTCATCAGTTATTCATATATTTAAACTTTTTAAATATAATTAATTTATACTACACATCAAATAATCTAGATTTGGTTGTCATCATCATAGGAGGACTTTTTTATTTTATAAAAAAAAATCTATTAATTAATCAATTAAAACTCTAATTAATAATTAAAATCATATTTAATTTATGTATACTTGTGTTGTGTGTGTGTACTACTAGGCTCACACATAACTAATGATAAATGATATCATATCAACTCTCAATATATCTCTTTCTCTTTTAAACCATAAATGATTTTCTCTTTTCTATTTCATTAGACCATGGTTAACACCACCTACAGCATATATAGCATCAATTAGTAATAAGATTTACCTTAAATGAACCTATAATCATATGTTACCATGCACTAGAATCTCTCTATTAAAAAATCCAAAACTCAAAAGTCATGGTTTATGTCAAACTCCATTTCTTTGATATATATATATCTCTTTTCTTTTAATTTTGATTAAAAGATTTTTTTTTTTTCTCACTCTTTTCTAATAAATCTAATCTGTCTGCCTGAAGAAAAACAAACAACAAACAAAATGAACATAGGATTTTTTATCTTTTTTATTTACTAAGAGGAAGAGATTCCATCCCATCTGACCCTATACTATATATATAATATAACTAACACCCATATACCCATATATACCATACAGGTACAAAAAATAGAAAAAAAAAAAAACTAAAATATATACAATATATATAAGATCTCTAGTCTAATCTTATATATGAGATTATGATATATGATGAAACATGACAAAACAAAACACACACATGTTGTTGTATAATGTGTCATAAGTGTCTATCCTACTTATCATTTTATCATTTGCCTATCATGTTATATGGCATGAGATGGGCATTTCATCTTATTTTATATCTATATAATATAACATATACATATATAAACATGAATGAATACTGTATTATATGTCATAGTATTATTATGATATATTTATTTATATGAACTTTATTATGATTGTTTTGTGCTATTTATATTGTCTTAATAATAACACATAAATATAATATAATAAACAAAATATCAATGGAATATATATATTATATAAATATATTATAATAAAAATATAAAAAAAAAAATAATAAATAAAATAAAAACATATACATATACATAATACATACTAAATATGCTATACTACTAACATTCAAAGCACTGTAAATTTTGGATCCCCCATTTTCCATTGCTTCGGCAACTATATGGATAAGTGTGTGATTTTGGTTAATTGTTCCCAATAGATTTGTTGAGGATTGGAAATAAGTGTGAAAATGTTTTGCAATTGATTGTTTATCTTTGCATGTGCATTAAGTACTATGTTCATTTTCCATTGATCTTTTGGGGCCTTGTGAGTTGATTGAGTTCAACTCTTGGGTTAGTCGAGTTTTAAAGCTAATTTGAGTTAGGCAAAATTAAGTGTAGAGTGGTGTACAGTAGGAATGGGCCTGTTTGAGTTAGCCAAGGACAATAGTGATAAATGGTGAAGAATCGAATTTGGTAACTTGTTGTGATTTCTTTAGTTTTTGAATATGTTTCTTTAATGACAAATCAATATCCGATCATTCTGTTACTCTACAAGAAACAATTGATGTGATGTTTGCTAATATTAATTATGCGACAGCTTATAATGTTTTAAGTAGGCTACATTTTTAATTTTTTTTTACTTTATTTATTTTACCAATTAATAAACTGATTTCATAGCATTAGGATATTGAATTATTTATCATGAATTTGTAGTTGTTGGATGATGCCTTGTTATTTTGAGATGTATTAATATGTGTTGATTTTGATTTATCAAGAAAATTATGTTGTTTTTGAGTTTTCAAATTTTATTTGTGGGCTAGAATTACAATGAATGATGGAATTAAGAACTTTTCAGATGTTAACTTGAGCATTTTCCTTTGATATTATTAGCTATATATGTCAGTTGCAATTTACACCCTTTAGTTTCAATTGCTTATAGTAATGATAGGATTTGGTGATGCTACTTATCACTCAGGGACTTCAGTGGATTGTGTCTCGTTATCACTGTCTGGTGCACTACTTTCTTGGTCAAAGCATTTGCTGGTTAGCTTTTGTTATATGTGAGATTACATACATCTTTTGGAATATAAGGTTTAGTAATTTAATATTCCCATCATAATATAAAACGTTAGGAATATTTAATTTCTATTTTTATTTTAAATGGACTAGCAACATGGAACATGATCAATGGCATAGTTATTAAAGGCGCGCCTTAGGCTTAAGGCTCACTAGGCTCCAATCCTAGAGCTTCTATAGGAGAAAGGCAGGCAACATTCACTAGGCTCTTGCCTTATGTGCTTAGGCATGTGCCTTGATTTAGGTGCAAAGCTCTAAAAAGGGGTTTCTTCTTTATTTCTACCTTCGATAAACACTTCTATTAACAAAAAGCACTAACATTCAGCTCAAAATATGTAAATCTACAAAAATCCATGAAGCTTTCAAAATTAGTATCCCTTATGATGACTAGTTGCCAAAATCTTATCAAACCACCAAACCCATGATCGCAAACCTCCCATATTTTCATTTTCAACACTAGCACTCCCTTATTATCTCTTTTAAAAAAAATGTTATATCTGCACCTATTTCAAAATCTATGACAAAAGGAAAAGAAAAACACCATCCATTATCTTGAGAACTAAATAATACTCATTTAGTTCTTAAAAATGAGGAAGATGATGAAGATATTAATTTTAAAGATAAGAATCGAGAGGATGAAGATGTAGAAGAAAACGAAGAAAAAGATGAAGAAGATTATGATGCTACTCTTGATAAAGATTGAAGAGTAGTTATTTTATAATTGCTTGGACTTTAGTTTTGAGCCATTAAAAGACTATTCAGTTTTAATATATTGGTATTTGAATGTGTGAGAGGGGGCGTGAGGTGAAATATCATCCATTAGAATTATATAAAATGCACCAGGTAATGCCCAGGAAAGATGGTGGAGTCACAATGGTCTCACTTAAGTACCACCTCCTTAGACAACATTTCCTAGACATGCACTTCATACAATCCTAATAGAATCAAACCACTAGTAAGTACCGTCTTCCCATAACACTACCACGGTACTAAGGATTTATGCCATAAAGGCATAGATAGACAGGAGTCTCCACTCGGGTAATAACCGGGACACATTCAGTGTTTCTTCCGAGGGTCATGGATGGCAACTTACTCCTTGCAGAGTTTCCACAACCGTCATTACCATAGCCCAATGTCTAGGTTCGAGATAGTGGGTACGTAAGGGGAAGGTGTTAGGCACCCCTTATGCCTGGTCTAACCTCGTTAATTTCGAGTGTCAGTCCTCTACTAATGTTTCTAAAAGCCTTTTTTATTATTCCTATATTAAACTTCATCCTAAAAAATGCAATTCTAATCCTACATATGCAAGTAATTCACAAAAGGGTTGTTGTTTACAAACAATTTTCATGCACAAATAATTTTTATCTATGGGGTTGCTAATTATTTAAATGATATTTACCAGATGACTAAAATTAATTTATTATTGAGAATTTAATTTACAAACAAATTCAATATAAAATAACCCTACGTTTCTATTTAACCTAATTAATTAATTTTCACCAAGTTACCTTAAGGATAATTGAACTAAGTTAATTATGTACATGTGTAATTTATTTTAATATTACATAAGGCCCAAACAATCACAACCTAATAAAGATTTCTAACATGCAAATTTATTTTACAATTACCAAGTATTAAATTAAATTTATTTTACATGCCAATGTTAATTTAATTTGCAAACAAGATTAATTTTAATTTACAAAGTATTTATTTAAATTAATTATATGCAAAAGTCAGTTAAATTAAAAAAAAAGTTAATTTTAATTTACCAAATAAAAATTCTATTATTACTACAATTTCATGCCATGTGACACACCTTACTCGTCTACAATATAGCCGAGCAAGATATGCCACATTGTGTACCAGAACACCATATTTTATCTCAATTATTTTTATCCTTCCTTAATTTATTTTTTTATGATGATGAAATGCAATTTGGGAGATTTGACTCATTTAAGTCATTTACATAAATTATAAATTCATTTGAGGTTTCAAAAATTTTATAGAAAATCCGACAGAGTATCAGCTAAAAATGGAGAAAACAGTTCTTCGAAACCTGTGAAAAACACTTCCAATAATCATTTTTATTCCACAACTCCCAATTATCACATCACTTTTCAACAATTTCTCATCAATTTCTCAAACTTTCCAATAATTCAATTCACATCATATTTATACTCAAATCATAATACTCAACTTTCATTTATGAACACCATTTACAGATAATTTCATTAATACATAATCACATAAGTTTCAATATACATGATAAAATAAAAGTTTAATTACAAAATTTACAAAAATATAAAATACAAAATACAAAATGTAGCCTAGCATCCTACCAATGCACTATAGCTGAGAGGTGACACAGGACACTAGTAGATCTTTCTCTCACTCTGACAAGGGTCTACTGGGATCGCGCTCCTTATCTCCTGCACCTACGCGTAGCAAAAAGCAATGCGCTAAGCAATAATGCTTAGTGGTGCCAATAATAAAATAAAAGGAACTAAAAAAGAATAATTATGCAGTGTGTATATTGATGTCTCATGCAGACAAATTTTTGGTAATTATTTGTAGTTTTATTTATTTGGTACTTGTTATATCTATTATTTCATTAAATTTATCAACTTTCATTTTTGGTTGCCCAAGTAACCTATACTAGATGACTGAACTAGATAAATGGGTAAACTGGCACTGGGTACCAAGTACCTCAGGCCGTCACACCATCAGTCACATATGTATCTGCTGATGTGCAATAGAACAGCTAATAAGCTATAATAGTTATTAGGCACAAGGCTAAGTATCACCATAATATCAGAATGGCTAAAAGCCATAAAATCACATAATGGCATAATGCATGTGCAGTACTGCTAACCGAACCCTATTGGCATGCCAACCTATCCAAACCAATCTTACTAGATGTACTAGGGCACATTACCAAGTTATTGATTGAATTTTCATGCTTTACATGTAAGGCTACTATTTATTTTACTATTTAGGTCAAATTATTGACTTTCCAATGCATAATAGATACATAAGTCCTAATCACATAAATTTACCACATTTTGGTTCCCAAAAGTGTTTGCATTAGTTGCCAATCCATACTTCTAGCCAATGGTGAATAAATAAGAAATTTCAGTTTTAGGTGCTAGAGTTCATTGTTCCATTAGGCCATTCTATAGTGACAATTTGGCCAAATGTTCTTCATAAAAGTTGTTCCTTATTGTTTCTAGTTACATTTCTTTTTTTGAATCACTCCATTTGGAGTTTTGTAGCTCAAGTTATAGCCTAAACACCATAACTGGCTGGATTGCAATTTTTCCAGAAATTCTAGGCAGAATCAATTCTGTAGTTTTTGTACACTAACTGCAGGTCAGTTTTTTGACATGTTATTGTCAAAATTTGGGTTTGTTTTCTTCATGAAAGTTGTAGGTCTATGTCTCAGCTTTCTATTGGTAAAAATTTAGATCAATTGGACCTTTCTACACTGAGTTATGACCAAATGAATGAACACTGTTCATTTAGTCATTTTGCCCAGGCAGAATGTAAGTTACTCGGATTTGGTCAATTCTTAGGGCATCCTAAGTTTGGTTTCTGGACAGGTTTCTTTTATCAAAGTTGTGCCATTATGTGTCTAATTTCATGTCCAATTAGCCTTGCACCAATTATACCTGCACAACCTATAACATCCCCACTGTACGCGTTCTGTACGTTCTGTTGCTCCGGTAACCTAATGTCAATCCGGGCAAGTCAGGATGTCTGGAACTACACTTCAATGATAGTGAATATACATATAATGATGAAATAAATAAAAAAAGAAAATACAAGAAAAAATTAAAGAAAAATAAAAGAGAGAAAATGAAACTAAGTTAAACGAGCTAGCACTGTAGTGATGGGTGACCGCACCGGGAAGTTACGGCGAAGGCAATTACCGACCCCAGGACTGCGAGGAACCCTCAGAATTGAATTTTGGAACATAATTAAAGATTTATTGAAATATAATTAACACTAGAAATGTCAAAGAAAAATTAATAAATTAGTACAAAGAAAAAGTAAAAATCAAGAAACAGATAAAAATTAGTGTTATCGAAAAATCAGGAATACAACTCGAAGAGGGGCATTTTAGTCATTCAACACCTAGAGTTGCCTTTTGACCTTAATGTCCATTAAAAATAAATGGTATTGCACCTTGAAAATGTCATGAAAAATTAAATTGTGATACCTTATGTAAATAGTGAAAGAAATGAGATAAATGTGCAAATAAGGAAACTTTGAATAATTAAATAATAAAGGATATCTTAGTGCTCCACTAACATTAAAATATGGGACATATAAAGACTAAATTGGGCAGAATTAGTCATCTTCAACCTCAAGAACACAACCAGCCGAAATGAAGCTCCCAACCATTTCCACCATTGCCGCCCATGCACGAAGCTTTCTCTCTCCATCATCAAGCCATCTTTCACAAATAATTCTTTCATTAAAGCTTGCCTACTCATCTTAGGGAAGATATTGGGAATAAGAAAAAGAAGATTTGGCGAAGTTTAAGGGAAGCTCTCAAGAGGTAAGTGTCCAAAACCTCTCCCTTGCTTTAGTAAACTTTATGTTTAAGTTGAGGTGAGTAAATTGGTGAAGAGAATGGAAGAAAATATTGAGTTATGAATTTATTCATTTTCTGCAGCCATGAAAGCTTGATGTGTTTGAGTTTTTCTTACCTCTAATGGATGGGAATTAAGGTTGATTAACTCAAATGGAAGTTGTAGTAAGTTAATGTCCAAGTATGTGTATGTTAGTGCTTGAACTAAGGGTTTAAAAATGGGACTTTGATACTTTAGTAAACTGCCATGTTTGGTAGCCTTAAATCTCATGAATTTGTGTATGAGTTTATGAAATTTATTAATGAAATATGATGGTGTTGAATTGTGGGCAGCATGTATAGTTGCCATGGAAGTGTATGTGTAATATAGGTGTTGAGGTATATTGAATTTCAGTGGAAGTAAATGTTGAACTTTAATGGTGTATTGTGTGCATTGAGCACTTGAGTGTTCTGCCCAAAATGCTTTGCTGGAATTGTGTTCAATATATATAGAAGTGCCATGATTGAATATTGAAGTATTGGGAGGAGGAGGATTGTCAAATTGGAAGTGTGATTTTCATGTGTAGGTTGTGTGTTGTTGGCAGTACCTAAATTAGGTTATAAGTGCAAAATTGTGAACCCAATTGGTATGAGGCTAATGGGAGGTGAAACTAGACACAAAATAGGCCAACTTTCATGTAGAAATGTTACCAAAATTCTACCTAGAAACTGACCTTAAAAATTACAGAATCCGGAATTACAACCTTGCAAACCTAGATTTTTTACCATATGAACAGTAGTCCCTAAGATGACCATAACTCACTCAAAACAGGTCTAAATGACCTGAAATTTTTACCATGGAAAGCTTAGACATATAGCTACAATTCTTATGATGACACCAAAGCCCAGAAATGGCCAGAACCAAGTCAAATTGCTTGCACAAGTTCGGGTGCTAAAACTGCCAGAACTAAATGTGACCTAAAATTGACCAAATTTTGCACTAAATGTGCAATCTGTCCAACTTTAGTAAATTGACCATATCTTAGTCTATAAAACTCAGAATGACCTGAAATTTGCGTCAAAGTTCAATAAGACATAGAGCTACAATTTTGCTTCTTTGACCAGAAGCTAAAAACCAAGAGAAATAGGACATTAAGCTAGACCAATCTAGCACACTAAAACTGAAAATTTGACATTTACATACGATGATGCTTGAAGTAATTTGGCAATGAATGCCAACTTGTGAAAAGGGTAAATTGTACTATATTGGCAGCATATTGAATTACAAATTGTGACATATTGATGCTAGAATCAACTTATCCATATTACCTAAAAAGGTCAACATTTACATTGACTTGTGAATTACATGATAATTAGTAAACTCAAAAAAATGAAGAATTAAACAATTAATTTGTAATGTGCCCTAGTTTGCCTAGTTGACTAGTTTGGATAGGTTGGCATGCCAATAGGATTTTCGACAGCTGTTTATAAATGGCTTTATGCCATACTGTGTTTTTATGGCATATTATGTCGCACTGTGACTTTAATAGCCTACTGCTACACGTATTGTGTTATTATACTTAGCTTATCGCTGGATTGACTATATGGCTTTTTAGCCACACTGTTTGCACACTGGGAGACACTTTGTGACTGATGGTGTGACAGCTCGAGGTACTAGGTACCCAATGCCAGTATATCCATTTATCCAATCTGGTCAGTGTATAGGCTACACGGGCAGTTAATTTAAGCATTATTAAATTCAAATAGTTAAATTCAGTTTATTGACATACAGCGCCACCAAAAATTAGCAAAAATGAAAGGTTAGCAAATAAAAGTAGAATCAACAACTGCAAAGAATATCAATGTCATAAATTCATAACTAATTCATTTATTTTATTTTAGTGTATATTTCTTTATATTTGGCACCACTAAGCAGAATTGTTTAGTGCGTTGCTTTTGCTACGCGTAGGTATTGGAGACACAGCTGGAGAGCCCAGTAGACCTACGACCGGGTAAGACATCAAATCTGCACAGGAGTCCAGAGTCATCTACACTACACTGCATACATGGTAGGACTTAGGATCTTGTGTAATGACTATCAGTTGTATTTTGACATTTTGTTATGTAATTTTGTATATTCTAAAACTTTAAGGTTTGTAATAATTTGTATATATTAAACTCTTATGGAGAGTGTTTGGATGAACGTAAATTATGATGGATTGTATTTTGAAACTATGAAATAGTTAAGATTTTGAGAATATTATCATATTGAACTGTTTTTAATAGGTTTAGAAGGACAGTTTGTTCGAAATACAGACGGCACCTTGCCGGATTTTTATTACTATTTTGAAACACTGATTTTATTAAAGTATGAAAATAGAACCATTATGTTATGAATATCACATAAAGACTTATTAAATCAAATTGAGTTCAAAAAATGAGATAATCATAGACTAGGTGCTCCAGCACGCCGTGTAGCATGCCTTGCTCGACTACACTGTAGACGGGTGAGGGGTGTTACATTTAGTTGTATCAGAGCTTGGTTTAGGCATTTCTGGACTTAGATAGTTTGCATATCATGCATTGCATTGTAAGTGTTATGATGACTCTAATATAGATCTTTTGATTTGTTATTTTGATCAGAATATGGACTCCACATCGCAGAGAGAGGTCGATGAGGAGGTGGAGAGTCATGCTCTATCTATGACTGAACCAAGAGACAGGAGGGAACCTGCTC
Source organism: Hevea brasiliensis (assembly GCF_030052815.1). NCBI lineage: Eukaryota > Viridiplantae > Streptophyta > Magnoliopsida > Malpighiales > Euphorbiaceae > Hevea > Hevea brasiliensis. The sequence continues at coordinate 94,717,427 of NC_079496.1, read as the reverse complement.
CACCAGTACCAGATGCACCAGCCACATTTTAGCAAATAGCTGAGTTCTTTAGACAGATGGCAGGAGTTATGCCACCACCACCACCTCCACATCAAAAATCTCATATGGAGAAACTCAGGAAGTTTAGAGCAGTGGATTTTCTGGGCAAAAGGGAAGATGATTCTGTTATAGCTGAAAACTAGTTGGACAGAACTGGAACAGTCTTGAAACAACTTCATTGTACTCCATAGCAGAATTTGGAAGCTGCTATATCACTACTGCAAGATGATGTATACCAATGGTGGGATATAGTAAGTAGTGAGGTACCACCAGAACAAATAACTTGGGATTTCTTTCTCACTGAGTTCAGAAAGAAATATGTGGGCAGTGTATACCTGGAAGAGAAGAGAAGGGAATTTATTACCCTACGCCAGAGACAGCTGACAGTGGCTGAATATGGAAGAGAATTTGTCAGACTGAGCCATTATGGGCGGGAAATAGTCCCTAATGAGGCTGAGAGATGCAAGAGATTTGAGGAAGGACTCAATGATAACATTAAAGTAATGATTACAGCCTTGGGGATTATAGAGTTTGCCAAGTTAGTGGAAGCCGCACTGAAGGAAGAAAAAGTTAGAATAAATGAGCAGAACAGAAGGGATAGATAGCAGAAAAGTGGTTAGGGTTAGACCAGTCCATCTTCTGCTCCTTGTAAGAAATTCAAAGGTTCGCCTACTCAGAGTTTTAGTAGAGCACCAAGTTAGGGTCAGTCACAAAGGCCCAAATCTCAGTTTGCACTAAGGAAAGGCCAGTCCACACCTTCAGTGGCTAGCTCTCCAGGGACAGGGTTCAGGGGACCTGCCCCAACAGTATCTGTTACTTGCCCACATTGCCAAAAATGGCATAAGGGTGAATGTTGGAGGATGATAGGTGCTTATTTACGATGTGGGTCTACAGACCACCTAATCTGAGATTGCCCGTGCAGAACTGCTACATCTACTCCAGTATCAACTGTTAGGCCTGCCCCTCCAGCTCTAAGGGGTAGAAATCGGGGTAAGGCTGAGATAGCTGGCACTTTACAGAAACCTGTATCAGAGACTGTGGAGAGAGCAGAAGGTAGAAAACCAATCAGAGCCTATGCTATAAGGGCACAGGAGGAACAGGATGCTCCAGATGTCATCAACGGTACGTTCCTCCTCTATAATACTTCTGTGCATACATTAGTGGATCCTGGATCTACTCATTCATATATTTGTATTAAGCTGCCCGTAGAAAAGGGAATACCAGTAGAGAAAAGTAACTAAGACATTCTGGTCACAAATTCACTAGGCCACAGTGTGGTAGTAAACAAGGCATATAAGGATTGTCCATTGAAGATTCAAGGGAAAGAGTTCTCAACAGATTTATTTGAACTACCTTTCCATGAGTTTGGTGTGATTTTGGGAATGGATCGGTTATCCCATCATCAGGCAATAGTAGATTGCAATTGAAGAGAATCTCTCTGAAAACTGCTGAGAACGAAGAAATAATAGTTGTGGGTGAAAGGACAGACTTCTTATCCAATGTCATCTCAGCTACAGTTGCAAGGAGATGGATGTGAAAAGGGTGTGAAGCCTATCTGGCACACGTGGTTGACACTAGGCAGGGGTAAACTTGACTTGTCTGACATACCCACAGTAAGGGATTTCTCTGAAGTATTTCTTGAGGAATTGCCTAGTTTGCCACCAGAAAGAGAAGTTGAATTTGCTATTGAGATTATGTCGGGTACAGCTCCAATTTCAATTGCTCCATATAGGATGGCACCTGCTGAATTAAAAGAGTTAAAAATCTAACTACAAGAATTACTAGAAAAGGGCTTCATAAGCCCCAGTGTGTCACCGTGGGGAGCTTCGATACTGTTTGTAAAGAAAAAAGATGGGACACTGAGGTTATGTGTTGACTACCGACAGTTAAACAAAGTAACAGTGAAGAACAAGTATTCGTTGCCTAGAATTAACAATTTGTTTGATTAGTTGAAGGGAGCTAGTGTGTTTCTAAGAGTGATCTCAGATCAGGGTATCATCAACTAAGGGTTAAGGATGCAGATGTGCCTAAGACTGTATTCAGAACCCGATATGGGCATTATGAATTCCTGGTGATGCCATTTGGGTTAACAAACGCTCCAGCAGCATTCATGGACCTTATGAACTGTATCTTCCATCCATACTTAGATCGGTTCGTAGTGGTCTTCATTGATGACATCCTGGTGTATTCCAAGGATAAAGCAGAACATGATGAGCATTTGAAAATTATTCTGCAGACTCTAAAAGAGAAGAAACTGTATGCTAAATTATCCAAGTGTGAGTTCTGGTTGAATGAGATTGCATTCCTTGGACATGTAGTATCAGCTAGGGATTAGAGTGGATCCCAAGAAGATTAAAGTAGTGATGGAATGGAAGCCTCCCAGAAATACAACTGAGATCAAAAGTTTCTTAGGGTTAGCTGGATATTATAGAAGATTTGTAAAGGGATTTTCCCTGATAGCTGCTCTAATGACCAAATTACTACATAAGAATATGAAATTTGACTGGAATGACAAGTGTCAAGCCAGTTTTGAGAGGCTAAAGGCTATGTTGACAGAGGCACCAGTGTTAACACAGCCAATATCGGGAAAATACTTTGTAGTCTACAGTGATGCCTCACATAATGGGTTAGGGTGTGTACTCATGCAAGAAGAAAAAGTGGTCGCATATGCTTCCAGGCAATTAAGGCCACATGAAAAGAATTAACCTACTCATGATTTGGAGTTAGAAGCAATTATCTTCGCATTGAAGATAAGGAGGCATTACTTGTATAGAGAAAAATGCTACATATATACAGACCATAAAAGTCTGAAGTATCTGCCAACCCAAAGGGAACTTAATTTGAGACAGAGGCGATGGATTGAATTCCTGAAAGATTATGATTGTGTGATTGACTACCACCCTAGGAAGGCAAATGTAGTCGCTGATGCCTTAAGCAGAAAATCTATTGTAGCATTAAGATCTCTGAATGCCCAACTGTCCTTAACTCATAACGGAGTTATTTTTGTGGAGTTGCAAGTGAAGCCGAATATGTTACAACAGATACAGGATGGGCAGAAGACAGATGAGAAATTAATGGCTGTTATGGGCAAAATCACTGAGGGAAAGGAAACTGAATATGAAGTGAAAGAAAATGGGTGCCTGTACTAGAAAGAAAGAGTGTGCGTACCAGATGATAAAGAGTTGAAAAGCAGTATTTTGAGAGAAGCACATAACAGTTTGTATGCTATGCACCCAGGAAGCACCAAAATGTACCATGACCTGAAACTTCGATACTGGTGGCCGGGTATAAAGAAGGACATAGCTGACTATGTAACTAAATGCTTGACATGTTAGCAAGTAAAAGCAGAACATCAAGTTCCATCAGGTTTGTTACAGCCCATAAACATACCTGAATGGAAATGGGACCGAGTCACTATGGACTTTCTCAGTGGTCTACCTCTCACTCAGAAGAAGCATGATACAGTATGGGTGATTGTGGATAGGTTGACCAAATTAGCACATTTTCTGCCAGTCAGAACTAACTACTCACTGAAAAAGCTAGCAGAATTATACATCAGTGAGATAGTTAGACTACATGGAATTCCGCTTTCCATTATATCTGATAGAGACCCGAGGTTTACATATAGATTTTAGAAGAAATTATAAGAATCCTTGGGCACATAACTCCATTTTAGTACAACTTTTCATCCTCAGACGTATGGACAGTCAAAAAGAATAATCCAGGTAAATTCTAAAACTCATTGAGTTATTGCAAACAATAAATTAAACTGATAATGATAATAATAACTGAATATATGTGATAGGTCATCGAGGATATGCTGAGGAGTTGTGTTATTGAGTTTGAGGGAAGCTGGGATAGATACCTTCCACTGGAAAAATTTGCATACAATAATAGCTATCAAGCTAGCATACGGATGGCACCCTATGAAGCACTGTATGGGAGAAAATGCAAAACACCTATATGTTGGACTGAATTACGTGAAGATAAGCTAGTGGGGCCAAACCTGGTAAAATAGACAAAGGAAAAGGTGAAACTGATAAAGGCCAATTTAAAAGTTGCCTCAGACCGACAAAAATCTTATGCTGATTTAAAAAGAAAGGACATTGAGTATGAAGTTGGCGAGAAGGTATTTCTCAAAGTATCACTGTGGAAGAAAGTGTTGACATTCAGGAAAAAGGGAAAATTAAGCCCTAGGTTTATTGGCCCATATGAAGTTATTGAACGTGTGGGACCAGTAGCCTACATATTAGCCTTACCACCTGAGCTGGACAAGATACATAATGTGTTCCATGTCTCAATGCTCAGAAGATACAGATTAGATCCCTCACATGTCATCTTAGCAGAAGAAATTATGGTACAACCTGACCTAACATATGAAGAAGAACCAATTAAAATCTTAGCATGAGAGGTAAAAGAGCTCAGAAACAAGACAATTCCACTAGTGAAAATCCTATGGAGACACCATAACACGGAAGAGGCAACATGGGAGAGCGAGGAGACAATGAGACAACAGTTCTCTCAGCTCTTCAGATCAGGTAAATTTCGAGAATGAAATTTTTATTTAGAAGGGAAGAATTATAACATCCCCACTATACGTGTTTTGTACGTTCTGTTGCTCCGGTGACCTAATGTCAGTCCGGCCAAGTCAGGATGTCTAGAACTACACTTTAGTGATAGTGAACAGACATATAATGATGAAATAAATAAAAAAGAAAGTACAAGAAAAACTTAAAGAAAAATAAAAGAGAGAAAATAAAACTAAGTTAAACAAGTCGGCACCGTAGTGATTGGTGACCGCACCAGAAAGTTGCAGCGAAGGCAATTGCCGACCCCAGGACTACCGGAAACCCTCGGAATTAAATTTTGGGACATAATTAAAGGTTTATTGAAATAAAATTGACACTAGAAATGTCAAAGAAAAATTAATAAATTAGTACAAAGAAAAACGAAAAATCGAGAAACAGACAAAAATTGGTGTTACCGAAAAATCAAGAATGCAACCCAAAGAGAGGCATTTTGATCATTTGAAACCTAGAGTTTCCTTTTGACCTCAATGTCCATTACAAATAAATGGTATTGCACCTTGAAAATATCATGAAAAATTAAATTGTGATACATTATGTAAATAGTGAAAGAAATGAGATAAATGTGCAAATAAAGAAACTTTGAATAATTAAACAATAAAGGATATCTTAGTGCTCCACTTTAAAATATGAGACATATAAAGACTAAATTGGGCAGAATTAGCCATCTTCAACTTTAAGAACACAACCAGCCGAAATGAAGCTCCCAACCATTTCCACCATTGCCGCCCATGCATGAAGCTTTCTCTCTCCATCATCAAGCCATCTTTCACACATAATTCCTTCATTAAAGCTAGCCTACACACATTAGGGAAGATATTGGGAACAAGAAAAAGAAGATTTTGTGAAGTTTAAGGGAAGCTCTCAAGAGGTAAGTGTCCAAATCCTCTCCCTTGCTTTAGTAAACTTTATGTTTAGGTTGAGGTGAGTAAATTGGTGAAGAGAATGGAAGAAAATATTGAGTTATGAATTTATTCATTTTTGGCAGCCCTGAAAGCTTGATGTGTTTGAGTTTTTATTACCTCTAATGGATGGGAATTAAGGTTGATTAACTCAAATGGAAGTTGTAGTAAGTTAATATCCAAGTATGTGTATGTTAGTGCTTAAACTATGGGTTTAAAAATGGGACTTTGACACTTTAGTAAATTGCCATGTTTGGCAGCCTTAAATCTCATGAATTTGTGTGTGAGTTTATGAAATTTGTGTGTTAGGCCAACTTTCATGTAGAAATGTTGCCAAAATTCTGCCTAGAAACTGACCTTAAAAATGACCAAATCCGGAATTGCAACCTTGCAAACCCAGATTTTTGACCATATGAATAGTAGTCACTAAGATGACCATAACTCACTCAAAACAGGTCCAAATGTCCTGAAATTTTTGCCATGAAAAGCTTAGACATAGAGCTACAATTCTTATGAAGACACCAAAGCCTAGAAATGGCCAAAACGAAGTCAAATTACTTGCACAAATTCGGGTACCAAAACTGCCAGAACTAAATGTGACTTAAAATTGACTAAATTTTGCACTAAAGTTACAATCTATCCAACTTTAGTAAATTGACCATATCTTGGTCTATACAACTCAGAATGACTTGAAATTTGCGTCAAAAGTTCAATAAGATATAGAGCTACAATTTTGCTTCTTTGACTAGAAGCTAAAAACCAAGAGAAATAGGACATTAAGCTAGACCAATCTAGCACACTAAAACTAAAAATTTGACATTTACATACGATGATGCTTGAAGTAATTTGGCTATGAATGCCAACTTGTGAAAAGGGTAAATTGCACTATATTGGTAGCATATTGAATTACAAATTGTGACATGTTGATACTAGAATCAACTTATCCATATTACCTAAAAAGGTCAACATTTACATTGACTTGTGAATTACATGATAATTAGTAAACTCAAAAAAAAGAAGAATTAAACAATTAATTTGTAATGTGCCCTAGTTTGCCTAGTTGACTAGTTTGCATAAGTTGGCATGCCAATAGGATTCTGATAGCTATTCTATAAATGACTTTATGCTATATTGTGTTTTTATGGCATATTATGCCGCACAGTGACATTAATAGCCTACGGCTATACATATTGTGTTATTATACTTGGCTTATCACCGGATTGACTATATGGCTTTTTAGCCACACTGTTTGCACACCGAAAGACACTTTGTGACTGATGGTGTGACAGCTCGAGGTACCAGGTACCAGTGCTAGCATATTCATTTATCTAGTCTAGTCAGTGTATAGGCTACACGGGCAGTTAATTTAAGCATTATTAAATTCAAATAGTTAAATTCAGTTTATTGACATACAGTACCACCAAAAATTAGCAAAAATAAAAGGTTAGCAAATAAAAGTAGAATCAACAACTACAAAGAATATCGATGTTATAAATTCATAAATAATTCATTTATTTTATTTTAGTGTATATTTCCTTATATTTGGCACCATTAAGCAGAATTGTTTAGCGCATTGCGTTTGCTACGCATAGGTATTGGAGACATAGCTGGGGAGCCCAGCAGACCTACAACCGAGTGAGACATCAGATCTGCATAGGAGTCCAGAGTCATCTGCACTACACTGCATACATGGTAGGACTTAGGATCTTGTGTAATGACTATCAGTTGTATTTTGACATTTTGTTATTTAATTTTGTATATACTAAAACTTTAAGATTTATAATAATTTGTATATATTATACTCCTATGGAGAGTGTTTGGGTGAATGAAAATTATGATAGATTGTATTTTAAAACTATGAAATAGTTAAGATTTTGAGAATATTATCATATTGAACTATTTTCAACAGGTTTAGAAGGACAGTTTGTCCGAAATACAGACGGCACCTTGCTGGATTTTTATTACTATTTTGAAACACTGATTTTATTAAAGTATGAAAATAGAACCAGTATGTTATGAATATCACATAAAGACTTATTAAATCAAATTGAGTTCAGAAAATGAGATAATTGTAACACCCCGTTTGCATTGCCTAGTAGATTTCACTGTTCCGGTGACCGGTGCCGGTCCGGATAATTAAGGGGATTAGAACCACACTTAAGATAATTAGAGAAGCCATAAACACAAATAATTAGTAATGTTCAATTAGTTAAGTATAAATAAGAAAAACAAAACATAAGAAGTTAAACGAGCCGAGAGTCACAAAGAATGGGTGACTCTCTGAACGCATCACAAGTCATTTTAAACTCAAATTTCGAACCGTAAAAAGTGACGCTGCAGTCCTTAGGACCCTTATGGACACAGTGGAAAAGAGAAAATCACGAAAAAGAACTGTTAAGTCAGTCAAATAATTAGGTCAGGGAACCGAAAGAAATAGGGAATTATTTGCAAACCGGGATGAACCGGCGAGGGGCAATTTGGTTAATTGACCCCAAGAGCTGACTCCTGACCTAACTGTCAAATAAAATTGGAGAAAAGAAAATTTCGGAATCGAGAATTAAATTAAAGAACTAATAGAAAAATAGAAAAAAAAAAGGAAAAATCAAAAAGTAAAAAGGTGATGACATCATGCATGACCTCATGCATGATGCCATAACTAAACTAATTAATTTAATTAATTAATTGGAAATTTTGTGGTCTTCTATAACTAAAATAAATAAAGAAAATAAAAGAAAAAAAAAAGTAAAAATCACTTCTTCTTCCTTCCATCTTGTCGCCCCATCTTCCTCCATAACTCCCATGAAAATTTTTTTATCTAAGCTTAAATTCCTCCACCCAATTTACATAACTCCCCTAAAAACCTCACTAGACCTTGCAATCTCAACTTAAGAACAAGAAAGAAAGAAGAAAGGAGGAGAGGAATTGAAGAATTGGTGTTTAAGTTGAGGTTAGTTTATTAACTTGTCATTTTTCCATATTAAATGCATATGTGATGGTTGAAATGAGCTTAGAATTAATTAAATGAAATGAAAATATGGGGGAAGGACTATTATTGAAATTTCTTCTAGCTTGGAGGGAGTATGATTTTGTATGGCTTGAGGGTTTTGAATGAGTTTAGAAACCTTACTTAGTTGAATGATTAGCATTAAAACCATTAAATGTAGTTAAATGCATGAGATGAATGAGTTAGGGTTTGAATGTTAGGGTTTGTGAACCAAATTTTGGAGAAATGCATAAATGATATCTTTGACCAATTGTGAACTGAAAAATGGTCAATAATGACCAAAGGAGATGTGTGGGAATTGTTAGAATGGAAGTCAAATTCGTAGGTTAAATGGTCATGCTGCTGGCAGCATGACCAAACCAACTTTGAAGGACCAAAACGGAAATTTTACAAGTCCAATTGATATGCCATCAATTGGGGATGAAAATAGACGTAAAATGGCACAATTTTCATTGAGGAACCATGGCAAAAAACTGACCAAAACTTAGTGAACCAATTGACCAAAGTGAAATGAGAGCAGGCTGCCACTGCACAAACTGACCAAATGAACAGTAATTATTCATTTGGTCATAACTCGAGCTAGGAAGGTCAAAATGACCTGAAATTTTACCAGTAATTAGATAAGATATAGATCTAAAACTTTCATGAAGAACACCAACCCAAATTATGCCATTAACCTAATCAAATGATTGAGCAAAGTTGAGTTACTGAACCTGCAAAACTACAGATTTCCATTTGAACAGTAAAGTTCCAATGGCTATAACTCTCTCTAGAAAACTCCGATTTAGGCGATTCTTGAACCGATGGAAACTTAGAGCACCCAAACTAAAAATTTGACAATTTGGCCAAAAGGATTTAAGCTTTGAGAAAATGACCAAAACCAACAAATTTAATGATCAAAATGTGGTATGTGGGTGAAGTTGGAGTTCTCATACCTATTAAGCCTTAGAAAGTCAACTATTTGACTTGAATAGTGTAGTGAATAGTAACCCGAAACACAAAAATTTCGAGAACATCGAATTTAACACGTTAGAACTAGGTAAATGTGAAGCTAAATTTATTTTGGATTTGTGTTAAGTTCTAGTACTGAAACATTGTAAAATTGTGTGTTTCAGTTGAAAAGAATATCGGGAAGGAACCCGAGGAACCGAGTCGAGGCTAAGGGACGACTCGCTTGAGGTTTGTGCACAACATCTCCATGCTTTAAAATTCATTGATAAAGTGAACGAAATATGTATTTTACTTGTGCTTTGGTATTGTTGAAAGTTTAATTGTGACATTATTTATGATGTTTTGATTTAAACTGTGAAAGTTATTGTGTATATTTGAAATGACAATGTTTAGCAAATTGTTAAGATAAGTTTTGAAATCACAGTATCATGACCATATATTTGAACACCTCACTAGCACGACTAGTGGGGGTAATTAGTTTTGAATTTTGATTCCTTCTCTGGAGAAGTGTTGAGGTGTGCCAGTAGAAGAGGATGTGAATGGATATCCATATATTTGAGCTAGCTAGCCTTGTGATGTGATTTCTCTTTAGCCTCTGGCTATTGAGATTCTATTTGTTTCGAATGGCATGATTTAACTGTGGGTTTTATGAAATGTGTTTTGATACTTCGAAATGAACGTGGTTTGCATTAAAATCTCATAATTCATGTTTTGTGTTTAATGCTCATGTTTAGTTAAATTTTTGAATAAATATGATTTTATTTTTGCATAAAGATTATTTTAGTATGTTGTGCACCACTGAGTCCTAGTACTCAGCGATAGCTTTTATTGCTGTCGCAGATACAGAGACGAGAGGAGCAGCAGACTGAGCTGCTAAAGATTGAGGATCATTCAGCCTAAAGTCTTCGGGTATAATTTATACCCTAATTGTAAATAGTTATTTTGATGTATATATTGCACATAAATGCATGGACATGTAAAAATGGGTCTTGAGCAGTTGTATAAAATTTGTATAAAGTTGTAATATATATTGTAGTTTGAAATTCTCTTAATGTAAATTTTGTAATGATCTATTCAAATTGTTTTGTTTCTAATGAAATATGAATGGAACTATTTTATTTAATTCGAATGAAATGGATTGTTAGTATTTTAATGATCATTGGATACTGGATTTGAAATTGAAAGTTGATAAATGTGTTGAGAAATTGTTTGAGATTGAGTTTGAAATTGAAGCAGTTGTTGAGAAAATTTTTAGAAGTGCTTTTTACAGGTATTTGAAGAACTATTTTCTTAAAATACGAGGAACTCACAAAATTTTTATAAAATTTGCGAAAAAATAAAATGGGCTAAAATTTCCAACTAGCTTTCAACTTAATTACATGTTTAAAATACTTATTAGAAATGCTCACCACTTATCAAAAATAAGAAAATTGTTTTAAAATCCCTTGTAGGGTACTTAATGAGTTATCGGTAGGTGAAGTTCGGTAGTTCATTAGGTATTCTACGGGATCATGTTATGCCTTACAGAGGGGTAAGGTGTGATAATAATCACAGACTAGGTGCTCCGACAAGCCGTGTAGCATGCCTTGCTTGGCTATACTGTAGACGAGTGAGGGGTGTTACACAACCCAAGTTATAGCTACTCAAACATGCTGGACTCACATCCAGACCTGCAGGGCACTCAAGGCAACACACCCAACCTCAAATCCCAAGCTACCATTCACTTCAATTCCTCATTATACTCAACCAAATGGTAACTAATATACTATTAAAGCTTCATTTACCAACACATAAGCAAAATCCCATGTTTTCCCCCAAACCCTAACTCCAACAACTTCAATGCGTCATATACATGCAATGAATGAGTTAAGGCATCAAGTTCATGTTCAATGGTAGCCATAGACAACTATAATTCATTCAAATTAAAAGAAACCTTAATATACCCTAAGGCTGCCAAAATTTGGTAAAATTCAGCCATGCAATATTTATTTAAATTAGCTTAATTTCACACTCACTTCATGTTCTCCATGATGTACACACAAAGTAATTAAGATTAATTGGCACTAACCTCACTTTAACCACTTCTTGCACTTGTAGAAACTTTGGAATTTCCTCACTTTTTGATAATCAAAATATTTCTCTTGATGTGGGGATAAATTTTAGTAAAGGGGCTTAGGGATTTTGGTGGATAGATAAAGAGAAAATGCAAGCTTAAAGCTTGAAAATTTGATGAAGAAAAATGGCCATGGAAGTTCGGCCAAAAGGTTAAAGGTGAGCAGAATGCTTTTTCCTATTTTGACTTATTTTCTCTTATTTAATGTCTTATAAATGTATTTGTTAAACTTTGATTGGCTAAGGGGTTTTAATTACGTCAAGCTTACATCATGCTTGTGTAATAACTAAGTTTAAATTCATTTTTTTTCTTTTTCTTTCTCTTGTAATCATTTTTTATTAAATTGTTATCAATATTTACTCACATTTTATGTCATATAATTTATTTACTCACTTGGACAAGTTGGTCAAAAATCATCTCTGAAGACGAAATGACCAAAATGCCCTCTGTTAAGTTTAACAGGCTAAAATTGTCTATACCTATTAAAAAAATTTTCTAAGTCTTTTCTTGGAATTCTAATGCCATAGAAACCTCAATGACTCTTTTTTAGAGTCTCAAAAATTATTTCATGAATTTTCCCTTGGGTTTAGGGCTCTTAGCTACGAAGACCGCAACTTCCCACTAGATTACCCATTGCTAGGGCACCGGCTCATTTAAATTGATTTTATTTTATTTCTGAAATTTTTCCTACATTTTTCTTATTAATATTTGAGTTAATTATGGTTCCTCACTTTAGTTTATATATTTTTCCAGAGGTTCTAGCTGTCCGGACCGACACCGGTCACCTGAACAGTAGAATGTATAGAATTGCTACAGTGAGGGTGTTACAACTCTTCCCCTCTAATTTAAATTTCGTCCTCGAAATTTAGTTGATGCAAACAGTTGAGGGAACTGTTGCCTCATCATCTATTAACTTTTCCAAGTTGCCTCCTCTGTGTTGTGGTGCCTTCAAAGCACTTTCACCAGTGGAATCTACTTGTTCCTCAACTCCTTCACTTCTTGAGCTAGGATCCGTATGGGTTCTTCTTCATATGCCAAATTCGGTTGTACTTCAATTTCTTCCATGGAGTTGACATGTGAAGGATCTGAGCGGTATCTTCTCAGCATAGATATGTGGAACACATTGTGGATCTTGTCCAGCTCTGGTGGTAAAGCTAGCCTGTAGGTCACTGGTCCTACACATTCAATGTCTTCATATGGGCCAATGAACTTATGGCTTAACTTACTTTTTCTCCCAAACCTTAGCACCTTCTTCCACGGTGACACCTTAAGGAACACTTTATTGCTAACTGTATATTCTATCTCTTTTCTCTTCAGGTCGGCATAGGACTTTTGTCTGTCTAAGCAACCTTCAGATTGGCTTTAATTAGCTTTACCTTCTCCTCAGTCTGTTTCACCAGGTCTGGCCCTACTTAGTCCAACACACTGGAGTTCTACATTTCCTCCCATACAGTGCTTCATACGGGGCCATTTGGATGCTAGCTTTGTAGCTATTGTTGTATGCAAATTCTACCAGTGGGAGGTATCTATCCCAACTTCCCTCAAACTCAATGACACAACTCCTCAGCATATCCTCAAGGACCTGAGATATATTTCATGCTATTATTATCATTTCAGTTTAATATTTGTATTTATTCAATTGGTTTCAATTGTTTACTTGGATTACTCTTTCTGATTGCCCATCCGTCTGAGGATGGAAAGATGTGCTAAAGTGGAGTTGTGTACCCAAGGATTCATGTAACTTCTTCTAAAATCTCAATGTAAATATTGGGTCTTGATCAGATATGATGGAAAGTGAAATTCCATGCAGTCTAACTATCTCACTGATATACAATTCTGCTAACTTCTCCAGTGAGTAGTCAGTCCTAACTGGCAAAAAGTGTGCTAACTTTGTCAATCTATCCACTATCACCCATACTGCATCATGCTTCTTCTGGGTGAGAGGTAAACCACTTACAAAATCCATGGTGACCCGATCCTAGTTCAATTCAGGTATGCGTATGGGCTGTAGCAAACCCGATGGAACTTGATGTTCTGCCTTAACTTGCTGACATGTCAAGCATTTAGTCACATAGTCAGCTATGTCCTTCTTCATACCAGGCCACCAATGTTGAAGCCTTAGATCATGATACATTTTTATACTTCCTGGGTCCATAGCATAAACACTAGTGTGTGCCTCTTTTAGAATACTGGCTTTCAATTCCCCATCATCTAGTACACACATTCTTCCTTTGTAGCATAAACACCCATCTGCTTTCACCTCATAATCAGTTGCCTTCCCTTCTGAGATTTTACTCATAGTAGCCATTAACTTCTCATCTACCTTCTGCCTATCTAAAATCTGTTATAGTAGATTTGACCTCACTTACAACTCAGCCAAAATAGCTCTATCTCGAGCCAAGGATAAATAGGTATTCAATGATCTTAAAGCTGTGATGGATTTTCTGCTCAAAGCATCTGTAACTACATTTGCCTCCCCAGGTTGGTAGTCAATCACACAGTCATAGTCCTTCAGGAACTCAATCCATCGCCTCTGTCTAAGGTTGAGCTCTTTTTGGGTTGGCAAGTATTTCAGACTTTTGTGGTCTGTGTAAATATAACACTTTTCACCATATAAGTAGTGCCTTCATATCTTCAATGCAAAGATAATTACTGCAAGTTCTAGATCATGGGTAGGGTAATTCTGTTCATGTGGCCTTAGTTGCCTAGAAGCATAGGCAACCACCTTCCTCTCTTGCATCAATACACACCCTAACCCATTATGTGAGGCATCACTGTAGACCACAAAGTCCTTTCCCGACACTGGCTGTGTTAACACTGGTGCCTCTATCAACATAGCATTCAACTTCTCAAAACTGGCCTTACACTTGTCATTCCAGTCAAATCTGACATTTTTGTGTAATAACTTGGTCATTGGGGTAGCTATTAAAGAAAATCCCTTCACAAATCTTCTATAATATCCAACTAGCCCCAAGAAACTTCTGACCTCAGTTGTATTTCTAGGAGGTTTCCATTCCATCATTGCTTATATTTTCTTTGGATCCATTCTAATTCCATCAGCTGACACTATGTGTCCAACGAATGCAATCTCATTCAACCAGAAGTCACACTTGGACCACTTAGCATATAGCTTCTCTTCTCTCAGGGTTTGCAGAACAATCCTCAAATGCTCATCATGTTCTTCCCTGGTATTGGAATATACCAAAATGTCATCAATAAAGACCAGTATGAACCGATCTAGGTATGGATGGAAGATACGGTTCATAAGGTCCATGAATGCTGCTGGTACATTTGTTAGGCCAAAGGGCATCACTAGAAACTCATAATGCCCATATCGGCTCCTGAATGTACTCTTTGGCACATCTGCATCCTTTACACTCAACTGATGATACCCTGATCTGAGATCAATTTTGGAAAATACTCCTACTCCCTTCAACTAATCAAATAGATCGTAAATTCTAGGCAATGGATACTTGTTCTTCACAGTCACTTTATTCAACTACAGGTAATCGATGCATAACCTCAAAGTCCCATCC
The DNA here is from genome assembly GCF_030052815.1 of Hevea brasiliensis. Classification (NCBI taxonomy): domain Eukaryota; kingdom Viridiplantae; phylum Streptophyta; class Magnoliopsida; order Malpighiales; family Euphorbiaceae; genus Hevea; species Hevea brasiliensis. The sequence continues at coordinate 94,702,296 of NC_079496.1, read as the reverse complement.
TTCTTCTTTACAAACAGCACTGGAGCTCCCCATGGTGACACACTGGGGTGTATGAACCCCTTATCCAGTAACTCCTGCAACTGGATTTTCAGTTCTTTTAACTCAGTAGGTGCCATCCTATAAGGAGCAATAAAGATTGGTGCTGTAACCGGCAGTATCTCAATAGTAAATTCGACTTCCCTTTATGGCGGTAAACCAGGCAATTCTTTAGGGAACATATCTAGGAAGTCTCTTACTGTGGGTATGTCACACAGATCTGGCTTAACCTACCTAGTATCCACCACATGTGCTAGGTAGGCTTCACAGCTTTTTCACATCATTTTCCTTGCAACTGCGACTGAGATGACATTGGACAAGAAATTTGTCCTTTCCCTCACAACTGTGATCTCATTACCCTTAGGAGTTTTGAGGAAAATCCTCTTCAATTTACAATCAACCATTGCCTGATGACGTGACAACCAGTCCATTCCCAAAATCACGTCAAACTCATGGAAAGGTAATTCAATCAGGTCTACCAAGAATTCATACCCCTGAATCCTTAACGGGCAACCTTTGTATACTTTGTTCACCACTATACTGTGGCCCAATGGATTAGTGACCAGAATGTCTTGGTCACTTTCCCCGACTAATATCCCCCTTTCTACGGGTAGGTTGATGCAGATGTATGAATGAGTGGATCCTGGATCCACCAATGCATGCACAGATGTATTGTAGAGGGAGAACGTACCCCTAATGCGTCTAGGGCATCTTGCTCCTCCTGAGCTCTCATGGCATAAGCTCTGGCAGGTGCTCTGGCCTCTGGCCTCTCAGCTAGCTCAGATGCAGGTCTCAGTGATGGACCAACTATCTCAGATTTACCAGACTTCCTATCACACCCTACTCCCCCGTAAGATGTAACATGATCCCGTAGTACACCTAATGAATTACCATACTTCGCCTACCGATAACCCATTAGATATACTACAAGGGATTTTAAAAATAATTTTTGTGAAATTTAAATCATCGATTAAAATCAGGTGTTATAAAATTTTTTTAAAATTTCGGCAAAGTGCCGGCTGTATTTTGAGAAAACAGTTCTTCAATCCTGCAAAAGAAAATGCTCCCAATATGTTTTCTCAAATACAACTTCAATAACTTCATTTGCACTTATAATTCAAATCTCAATAATCAAATCAATCTCCTCATAAAAGAAATATTTCATTGATTATAAGACTCAAAATTAATATTACAAAACTATTCAGATAAATGAAATCCCAAACTTACATTTACAATAATTTACATTTAATTACATACCAAAATATTTTACAAGAGTTTTTATACAACTACTCAAATAATTTACATACATATTATTACATGCATACATCAGAACCTATGTACATGGGTATACCAATAATATACCTGGAGCTAATCTGAAAGTGACTTCAAAGAAACTTACTGCTCTATACTCTTTTTACCTGCGACAGCATATAAAGCTATCGCTGAGTGGTGAACTCAGTGGTGCACAACTATAATTTAAAACATAGTACAATATACATTGACAAAATTTACAGTAAATAATTTGGAAATCTGAATACTCATCAAATTCCAAAACTCAAAATATTCATTGCCATTAATGTAAATCATTTGTATAAAATGACTTTGATCACGAAATTCAATTTATCAAATCATGACTAACCATTTATGGTAGTTCCAACAAAATCAATTATACATAAATCATAACTGAAATCACAATTCTTTACTGTTCAAAAAGCCATTCTGTATCTCAAAAACCATGCTGTATCTCAAAAATCATTCTTTATCTCACTAACTATGCAAGACTAATCCGAAAGGGCCATATTCGATGTGATTCTAACTCCCTATGGTCGGGGAGGTCGAATCAGATTCTAACTCCCTATGGTCGGGAGGTCGAATCATCGCACAGCATACCATCACAATAATGAATCTTCCGCAAGGGCCATAACGATAAAATAAACTTAGATCTAACCTCAAATCAGAGGAAAATCTAAGCCTGTGCACGTACCATGGTAATCAAAACACAACTAACTCCATTGTCTTCTCAACAAATGAGAGAGACGGGTAATAACCTAGTCAAGCATCTATAGTGAGATATAAAACAATATCACAATCCTTTTAGTGAGAATAAATCACAATATAATTCGATTCAAATTTAATTCCAATATCCAATAATTTTTATTCTCATCACAATTCAAATCATAAATTTGCATTTTCCATGAAAACTACCATCACAATTCAAAACATTTTCTATCACAATTTTCCAAAACATAATTTATTCAATCCATAACAATGCTTAATACTTGTGAAAATACTATTTCACAAAGCTAAATTCATACATACTATAACAATTTTCAATAATCATTGAATTAAATCCAATGCTTGTTAAACATAATACATAAGAAAAATATGTCATTTAATCATATGAAATATTCAAAGCAAAATCAGTTAAAAACTAGTTGTGCACAAACCTCTGATAACTGTCTCCTGGCCTTGACTCAGTGTTTCCTTCCTTTTTCCCTGAGTCTCTGCTAACTGAGAAACACAATTTGAAGTGTTTCAGTACTCATTTAAACTGTCTCTAACGATAATGCTTGATAATTAATTCACTGAATTCTATTATTTGCTTAATCAACCTAATATGTCGACCCTCGATGCATTCTAGGTGAATTAGGTTTTAATGTTATCAATATCTCACATTTGTAGCCTTTTTGTATTGGTACATGTTACCAAATTCATTTCCATGTATATTGCATTTTATTGCAATTTGTCAGATTTCAGTATACCAATTTGACCTAGCCGGACAACCTAGTTCCCTCAGTTTTCGGGTTTTGGTCAAAACTAAAAACTTGTAGATCTATGTCTTATTGCACGCAGGGCAAAATTTCATGTCATTTTGAGTTTACTAGACCAAGTTATGGTCATTTTACTGTTGCTGGTCAAAATGCATCAAAATTGGTCACTTTAGGTCATTTTAGGTCATTTTAGGTTCGGCTAGTTTTTAGACCCGAAATTATGCAAGCTTTTTGACTTGTCTATGGTCATTTCTGGGCTTTGATGTCTTCATAAGACTTGTAGATATAGGTGTTAACTATTCATGGTCAAAATTTCAGGTCAATTGGACCTGTTTTGAGTGAGTTATGGTCAAAATACTAACTGCTGCCCAAATGGTCAATCTTCAGGCCTGCACTTACCTATTCCGGATTTGGTCATTCTTTTAGGTCACTTCTAGGCAGAATTTGGACAAGATCTCTTCATGAAAGTTGGTCTATATTGAGTCTAGTTTTACCTCCAGTTGGCCTCATACCAATTGGAGCCACAACTTTACACTTATAACCTAATTTATACACTGCCAACAATCACAACCTGCATAAGAGAATTTACACTTCCAATTTAGCAATCCTCCTCCTCCCAATACTTCAATATTCATTCTTGGCACTTCTATATTTATTCAACACAATTCTAACAAAGTAAATTGGGCAGAATACTCAAGTAATATAGGCTCTCATGGCTGCCTAAAATTGGGCAGTCCAATAACTCAATAATTCTTCAAATTTCTTCACCCAAAATACTCCCCATAACCTCAACACAAACTTTAATAAAGTAAGTTAAAGAAATAAGCATTTACCTTTAGTTGACCACTTCTCAACCTTCACCAAAGCTCCTTTTCTTGCTGGCTATAGCTTTCCCATGATGTGTAGACAATTTCTTGTGAAAGGATTAGTGAAAATCATGGTGAGATTGAGTGAGATTAAAGCTTGCATGAAGGTGTTTCAATAGAGATTTGAGAGGAATTTAAATTCTGCAACTTGAGAGGTGAAGAAGATGAATGAAGATAGTGGAAAATTCTGTCCACTTTTGGCTTTTATATGGTGCATAATGGTCCACTAACTCAATTAAATAATAAGGTAATGTTAAACTTTTAATTATTCACATTATACCCCATAATTCTCGTTCATTATATTTCATTCCAACTTTAATTTTTCATGTAATTTCTAAAATTTAACACTACTTTATTTTCATGGACATTTAGGTCAAAAGTCAACTCTAGGTGTCAAATGACCAAAATGCCCCATTTCGAGTTATATTCCTGATTTTTCCGTAACACTGATTTTTGTCATTTTCTCGATTTCTCGTTTTTCTTTGTACTAATTAATTAATTTTTCTTTGATATTTCTAATGGCATTTATACTTCAATAGACATTTATTTAAGTCCTAAAAATATTTTTTAGGGTTCCCCGGGGTCCAGGGCTAGTCAACGGTCCACGCCGCAACTTCCCGGTGCAGTCACCCATCGCTAGGGTTCTCGGCTCGCTTAACTTGGTTACATTTCTTTGCTATTATTTTTCCTTTGTTTTTCTTGTATTTTCTTTTCTTGTATTTCATTATTTTATGTTTCCTCACTCATATCGAAGTGTAGTTCTAGGCATCCTAGCTGTCCGGACAACACTGGTCACCGGAACAGTAGAACGCACTACCGAACTTAGGGGCATTACAATTCTCTCCCCCTTAAAATAAATTTCGTCTCGAAATTTTACCTAGCATTAGTCTCTGAACAGCTGTGGGTGCTGTCTCCTCGTATCCTCTTCACGTTCCCAAGTAGCTTCCTGGCTTGAATGATGGTTCCACAGCACTTTAACCAGGTGTATCTGTTTATTCCTCAGCTGCTTCACCTCATAAGCCAGAATTTCTATGGGTTCTTCCTCATATGAGAGGTCTGGATTTACTTCAATCTCTTCAACTGATAGTACATGAGATGGGTCTGATCTGTACCTCCTTAACATGGACACATGGAAGACACTGTGTATCCTTTCTAGCTCTGGAGGTAATGCCAACCAATATGCCAAAGGACCCACTCTTTCTAGAACCTCATATGGTCCGATGAAACGAGCACTCGGTTTTCCCTTTCTGCCAAATCTCACAATCCTCTTCCAAGGAGAAATTTTGAGGAATACCTTATCACCCACTGCATATTCAATGTCTTTTCTCTTCAAACCAACATAGGACTTCTGACGGTCTGATGTAGCCTTAAGTCAATCTCTGATCAATTTAATCTTTTCCTCTGTCTGCTAAACAATTTCAGGCCCAATCATCTTTCTTTCACCTACTTCATCCCAACATAGGAGAGTTATACACTTCCTGCCATACAAAGCTTCATATGGAGGCATTCCAATGCTTGATTGGTAGCTATTGTTAGAAGCAAACTCAATCAAAGGCAAGTGTATATCCCAACTACCTTCAAACTCAATCACACAAGCCCGTAGCATATCCTCCAATATTTGAATTATTCTCTCAGACTGGCCATCTGTCTGTGGGTGGAATGCCGTGCTGAAGTTCAATCTAGTTCTTAAGGCTCTCTGAAGACTACCCCAGAATCTAAAAGCGAATCTAGGATCTTTGTCTGATACAATCGATACTAGCACTCCATGTAGTTTTACAATTTCATTTATGCATAATCTGGCCAATCTTCCCAGGCTATAGTCCATCTAGACTGGCAAAAAGTGAGCAGACTTGGTTAGTCTATCAACTATAACCCATACTACATCATGACTATTCTGTGTCTTCAGAAGTCTCATCACAAAATCCATAGTTATCTGTTCCCTTACAATGTTTCATAGGGTGCCATTTGTATGCTAGCTTGACACTTATTAATGTATACAAATTCTGTTAGTGGGATGTATCTGTCCCATCTCCCCTCGGATTCAATAACACAAGTTCTTAGTATATTCTCAAGGGCTTATCACATATTACAGGTTATTATTATCATTTCATTTCATTATTTACAGGAACTCAATGAGTTTCAGAATTTACCTGAATCACTTATTTCGACTGTCCATCCGTTTGAGGATGATAAGTCGTACTGATATCTCTAAACTTATAGCAATTACTGTGGTACAGGTAGTTCACATTATGGTAACTGAGTTACTGACTCCAGCTACCTTACAAGTGTAGTCTTTCAACAGGCTAGTTCTGAAGTTTTAAATTTCTGACTAAAATTTTCACATTTATTTCCAGTAATAGCACTCTATCCGGGCGTAACTGTACCAATTTATAGATTACTTACAATTATTCTTATTTTATTGTACCACGAGGAAGCACGTAGCTCTACACAATAATCCCGTGTCGGTACTGTAATTTGCAGCTTACAATACAGACATCAAGAACATTATTACATAGTCACTACGTTATAGCCTCATGGACTAGGTTTTCTAACATCTTATCTTTCTCAAATCCACTAATATCCTAAACTGATTCTGATTACAATATCCATTAATAATTACTAACAGTAACATCTTTGCCCTCATCTAAAGCAATTCTATTGCTGTAACTTACTTTTAAGTCCTCTTGCCTTACATTAAGTAGGCTCGCCAATTAGCTTTATAATTTATGGTGTGTTGGAAAATACTTTTAACCAACAATTCTTCCAAAATTAATATCAGTCATACTTGTTATTATAGTTTTTATCCTAAAGGACTAGTCACTAATACATCAAAATTCATTCCCATGTAAAGGAATAACAACAGAACATATAATTCTAACACTAACACACAACTAAGTAGTGCTGGGATCAAATAATAACTAATTGTTTCTTTCAAAAATTAAGAACTTACCAGCAGCTACATCTGAAGTTTCTACTCTTTCTCCTTGACGCATAGTAGACGCTCTGACTGGTGCGCTACTATATTCGGGTTGATTCACTGTGTTATAGTGGTGAGGAGTACCAACTCTATTTCTATCTCGACTCTGACTGACGATCTGTGAACTCCAGAGAGCAGATCGAGGTGCTCTAGTACAATCTTTAGCAAAGTGTCCAAGTTTTCAACAATTGTAGCAGGCTCCAGAGGCCTTACGACAAATACCTCCATGTAGCTTACCACAAACATGGCAGAAACGGGCAGAATAGGAACTTCTAGTTATTCGACGACTAGATCTTGGTGTTCTCTGCCCTAATGATCCGCCTCTGTCATATCTCTGAGCTCGGGATTTCTCAAATTCTTTTCTCTTCCCCAAATTACTGTTCGAGCTCTGACCCATAGGTTTCTCCCTCTTCTCTATTTTACACTGCCCTTGTAGGGGTTGGGTCTGTACTTGGGCTTGGGATGACAGATTATCAGCCATTTGTTGGAAGAAAGTGGCCATTTGCTGGGCCATTTGTGCAGTAATTTATACTGGTAAAACTAGTACAGTTGGGCCTTCGACACTTTGTGGAGTTAGGGCCTCAACTTGTACTTCTGCCATCACGGACTGTTCTATTGTCTCATTCTTCCCTTCCATATCTTTTCACAAGATCTTCCATTCCTGTACAACCAACATAAGGAGATTCCTCTCCATTAGTTCATATTTATGATGTAAATGTACTATATGTATCAAACATTTGAGCCGTTACAGTTACCGACAAAAAGATTTCAAATTCACAGTTCGAAATTTACTTTAAAACCATTGCTCTGATACCACAAAACATGTCACACCCTACTCCCCCGTAAGATGTAACACGATTCCGTAGTACACCTAATGAATTACCATACTTCGCCTACCGATAACCCATTAGATATACTACAAGGGATTTTTAAAATAATTTTTGTGAAATTTAAATCATCGATTAAAATCAGGTGTTATAAAAATTTTTTAAAATTTCGGCAAAGTGCCGGTTGTATTTTGAGAAAACAGTTCTTCAATCCTACAAAAGAAAATGCTCCCAATATGTTTTCTCAAATACAACTTCAATAACTTCATTTGCACTTATAATTCAAATCTCAATAATAAAATCAATCTCCTCATAAAAGAAACATTTCATTGATTATAAGACTCAAAATTAATATTACAAAACTATTCAGATAAATGAAATCCCAAACTTACATTTACAATAATTTACATTTAATTACATACCAAAATATTTTACAAGAGTTTTTATACAACTGCTCAAATAATTTACATACATATTATTACATGCATACATCAGAACCTATGCACATGGGTATACCTATAATATACCTGGAGCTGATCTGAAAGTGTCTTCAAAGAAACTTACTCACTTCTCTATACTCTTTTTATCTGCGACAGCATATAAAGCTATCGCTGAGTGGTGAACTTAGTGGTGCACAACTATAATTTAAAACATAGTACAATATACATTGACAAAATTTACAGTAAATAATTTGAAAATCTGAATACTCATCAAATTCCAAAACTCAAAATATTCATTGCCATTAATGTAAATCATTTGTATAAAATGACTTTGATCACGAAATTCAATTTATCAAATCATGACTAACCATTTAAGGTAGTTCCAACAAAATCAATTATACATAAATCATAACTGAAATCACAATTCTTTACTGTTTAAAAAGCCATTCTGTATCTCAAAAATCATGCTGTATCTCAAAAATCATTCTTTATCTCACTAACTATGCAAGACTAATCCGAAAGGGCCATATTCGATGTGATTCTAACTCCCTATGGTCGGGGAGGTCGAATCATCGTGCACAGTACCATCACAATAATGAATCTTCCACAAGGGCCATAACGATAAAATAAACTTAGATCTAACCTCAAATCAGAGGAAAATCTAAGCCTGTGCACGTACCATGGTAATCAAAACACAACTAACTCCATTGTCTTCTCAACAAATGAGAGAGACGGGTAATAACCTAGTCAAGCATCTATAGTGAGATATAAAACAATATCACAATCCTTTTAGTGAGAATAAATCACAATATAATTCGATTCAAATTCAATTCCAATATCCAATAATTTTTATGCTCATCACAATTCAAATCATAAATTTGCATTTTCCATGAAAACTACCATCACAATTCAAAACATGTTCTATCACAATTATCCAAAACATAATTTATTCAATCCATAACAATGCTTAATACTTGTGGAAATACCATTTCACAAAGCTAAATTCATACATACTATAACAATTTTCAATAATCATTGAATTAAATCCAATGCTTGTTAAACATAATACATAAGAAAAATATGTCATTTAATCATATGAAATATTCAAAGCAAAATCAGTTAAAAACTAGTTGTGCACAAACCTCTGATAACTGTCTCCTGGCCTTGACTCAGTGTTTCCTTCCTTTTTCCCTTAGTCTCTGCTAACTGAGAAACACAATTTGAAGTGTTTCAGTACTCATTTAAACTGTCTCTAACGATAATGCTTGATAATTAATTCACTGAATTCTATTATTTGCTTAGTCAACCTAATATGTCGACCCTCGATGCATTCTAGGTGAATTAGGTTTTAATGTTATCAATATGTCACATTTGTAGCCTTTTAGTATTGGTACATGTTACCAAATTCATTTCCATGTATATTGCATTTTATTGCAATTTGTCGGATTTCAGTATACCAATTTGACCTAACCGGACAACCTAGTTTCCTCAGTTTTCGGGTTTTGGTCAAAACTACAAACTTGTAGATCTATGTCTTATTGCACGCGGGGCAAAATTTCAGGTCATTCTGAGTTTACCAGACCAAGTTAGGGTCATTTTACTGTTGCTGGTCAAAATGCATCAAAATTGATCACTTTAGGTCATTTTAGGTTCGGCCAGTTTTTGGACCCGAACTTGTGTAAGCTTTTTGACTTGTCTATGGTCATTTTTGGGCTTTGGTGTCTTCATAAGACTTGTAGATATAGGTCTTAACTATTCATGGTCAAATTTCAAGTCAATTGGACCTGTTTTGAGTGAGTTATGGTCAAAATACTAACTGCTGCCCAAATGGTCAATCTTCAGGCCTGCACTTACCTATTCCGGATTTGGTCATTCTTTTAGGTCACTTCTAGGCAGAATTTGGACAAGATCTCTTCATGAATGTTGGTCTATATTGAGTCTAGTTTTACCTCCAATTGGCCTCATACCAATTGGAGCCACAACTTTACACTTATAACCTAATTTATACACTGCCAACAATCACAACCTGCATAAGAGAATTTACACTTCCAATTTAGCAATCCTCCTCCTCCCAATACTTCAATATTCATTCTTGGCACTTCTATATTTATTCAACACAATTCTAACAAAGTAAATTGGGCAGAATACTCAAGTAATATAGGCTCTCATTGCTGCCTAAAATTGGGCAGTCCAATAACTCAATAATTCTTCAAATTTCTTCACCCAAAATACTCCCCATAACCTCAACACAAACTTTAATAAAGTAAGTTAAAGAAATAAGCATTTACCTTTAGTTGACCACTTCTCAACCTTCACCAAAGCTTCTTTTCTTGCTGGCTATAGCTTTCCCATGATGTGTGGACAATTTCTTGTGAAAGGATTAGTGGAAATCATGGTGAGATTGAGTGAGATTAAAGCTTGCATGAAGGTGTTTCAATGGAGATTTGAGAGGAATTTAAATTCTGCAACTTGAGAGGTGAAGAAGATGAATGAAGATAGTGGAAAATTCTATCCACTTTTGGCTTTTATATGGTGCATAATGGTCCACTAACTCAATTAAATAATAAGGTAATGTTAAACTTTTAATTATTCATATTATACCCCATAATTCTCGTTCATTATATTTCATTCCAACTTTAATTTTTCATGTAATTTCTAAACTTTAACACTACTTTATTTTCATGGACATTTAGGTCAAAAGTCAACTCTAGGTGTCAAATGACCAAAATGCCCCACTTCAAGTTATATTCCTGATTTTTCGATAACACCGATTTTTGTCATTTTCTCGATTTCTCGTTTTTCTTTGTACTAATTAATTAATTTTTCTTTGATATTTCTAATGGCATTTATACTTCAATAGACATTTATTTAAGTCCTAAAAATATTTTTCAGGGTTCCCTGGGGTCCACGGCTAGTCAACAGTCTACGCCGCAACTTCCCGGTGCAGTCACCCATCGATAGGGTTCTCGGCTCGCTTAACTTGATTACATTTCTTTGCTATTATTTTTCCTTTCTTTTTCTTGTATTTTTTTTCTTGTATTTCATTATTTTATGTTTCCTCACTCATATCGAAGTGTAGTTCTAGGCATCCTAGCTATCCGGACAACACTGGTCACCGGAACAGTAGAACGCACTACCGAACTTAGGGGCATTACACTTCCTACCCCTTTGAGGTACAGGGGCAGGTTTATCTGCTTGTACTGGAGCAGCTGTGGCAGTTCTGTGTAGGCAGTTCTTTAACTGATGCTTTGTCGACCCACACCTTAGGCAGGCACCCGTCACTCTCCAACACTCCCCCTTATGCCACTTCAGGCAATGTGGACAGGTAGAAGATGTTGGGGCTAGTCCCCTGAACACCGTCCCTAGAGAGCTGCCCACTGATGGAATGGACTAGGCTCTCCTAGGTGTGAACTGTGGCCTGAGCCCCTGGGACTAACCCTGACCTTGAGGCAAACCTGAACTCTGAGTAAGTAGACCTTTGAACTTCTTTCCAGGTGCAAGAGATGAGCTAGACTGACCTAGACCCCTCTTTTACTGTCTCTCTCTCCTGATCTGCTCACTTATTCTGACTTTCTCAACTTTTACTGCAGCTTCCACTAACTTGGTGAAGTCTATGATTCTCAAGGCAGTGATCATCATCTTTATGTTGCCATTTAGCCCATCTTCAAATCTTTTACACCTCTCAGCCTCATTAGGGACTATCTCCCTTCCATAACGGCTTAATCTAACAAATTCTTTTTCATACTCTATCACTGTCAACCGTCTCTACCTCAAGTTAATGAATTCTCTTCTTCTCTCTTCCAGGTATACACTACCCACATACTTCTTTTTGAACTCTAAGAGAAAGAAGTCCTAAGTTATTAGTTCTAGTTACACTTCACTAGACACTGTATCTCACCATTGATATGCATCATCTTGTAGTAGAGATACAGCAGCTTCTAAGTTTTGCTCTGGGGTGCAGTGGAGTTGTTTTAAAACTCTTATTGTTCTGTTCAACCAGTTCTCAGCTGCAACAGAATCATCTTCTCTCTTGCCAAAGAAATCCACTACTCCAAATTTTCTCAATTTTTCCAAATGGGATTTCTGCTGTGGATTTCTGAGGTGGTGGTGGTGGCATTACCCCTGCCATTTGTCTGAAAAACATGGCCATTTACTGGAACATGGCCTGTGGAGGCTAAGCAGTGCTCGCTAAAACCGTGGAGCAGTTCTCCCTACCCCGCCAATTGCTGCAGGTGGAGCATGACTCTCCACTTCCTCCTCAACTGGCCTCTGAGATATGGGGTCCATATCCTAATCAAAATAAGAAAGCCAAACAGATATGCATTAGTGTCACCTCGACTCTTACAAATGCAATGCATGGTATGGACTCGATCTAGACCTAGAAACGCCTAAACCATGCTCTGATACCACAAAATGTGACAACCCTTACCCGTCTACAGTATAGCCGAGCAAGATATACCACACTGTGTACTGGAACATCATATTTTATCTTAATTATTTTTATCCTTCCTTAATTTATTTCTTTATGATGATGAAATGCAATTTGGGAGATTTGACTCATTTAAGTCATTTATAGAAATTATAAATTCATTTGAGGTTCCAAAAATTTTATAAAAAATTCGGCAAAGTACCGGCTAAAAATGGAGAAAACAATTCTTCGGAACATGTGAAAAACACTTCTAATAATCATTTTTTTTCCACAACTCCCAATTATCACATCACTTTTCAATAATTTCTCATCAATTTCTCAAACTTTCCAATCATTCAATTCACATCATATTTATACTCAAATCATAAATAAATACTTAACTTTCATTTATGAACACTATTTACAGATAATTTCATTAATACATAATCACATAAGTTTCAATATACATAATAAAATAAAAGTTTAATTACAAAATTTTTAAAAATACAAAACACAAAATACAAAATGTAGCCTAGCATCCTACCAATACACTGTAGCTGAGAGGTGACACAGGACACTAGCAGATCTGACTCTCACCCTAACTGGGGTCTACTGGGATCGCGCTCCGTATCTCTAGTACCTACACGTAGCAAAAAATAACGCGCTAAGCAATAATGCTTAGTGGTGCCAATAATAAAATAAAAAGAACTAAAAGAGAATAATTATGCAGTGTGTATATTGATGTCTCATGCAGATAAATTTTTGGTAATTATTTGTAGTCTTATTTATTTGGTACTTGTTATATGCATTATTTCATTAAATTTATCAACTTTCATTTTTGGTTGCCTAAGTAACCTATACAAGATGACTGAACTAGATAAACAGGTAAACTGGCACTGGGTACCAAATACCTCGGGCCGTCACACCATCTGTCACATATGTATCTCCCGGTGTGCAACAGAACAGCTAATAAGCTGTAATAGTTATTAGGCACAAGGCCAAGTATCACCATAATATCAGAATGGCTAAAAGCCATAAAATCACATAATGGCATAATGCCATGTGCAGTACAGCTAACCGAACCCTATTGGCATGCCAACCTATCCAAACCAATCTTACTAGGTGTACTAGGGCACATTACCAAGTTATTGATTGAATTTTCATGCTTTACATGTAAGGTTACTATTCATTTTACTAGGTCAAATTATTAACTTTCCAATGCATAATAGCTACATAAGTCTTAATCACATAAATTTACCACATTTTGGTTCCCAAAAGTGTTGGCATTAGTTGCCAATCCATACTTCTAACTAAAGGTGAATAAATTAGAAATTTCAGTTTTGGATGCTAAAGTTCACTGTTCCATTAGGCCATTCTACAGTGAGAATTTGCTCAAATGTTCTTCATCAAAGTTGTTCCTTATTGTATCTAGTTACATTTCCTTTTTTAAATCACTCCATTTGGAGTTTTGTAGCTCAAGTTATGGCCTAAACACCATAACTGGCCGGATTGTAATTTTTCCAGAAATTCTGGGCAGAATCAATTTTATAGTTTTTGTACACTGATTACAGGTCAGTTTTTGGACATGTTATGATCAAAATTTGGGTTTGTTTTCTTCATGAAAGTTGTAGGTCTATGTCTCAGCTTTCTATTGGTAAAAATTCAGGTCAACTGACCTTTCTACACTGAGTTATAACTAAATGAATAAACACTATTTATTTGGTCATTTTGCCTAGGCAGAATGTAAGTTACCCAGATTTGGTCAATTCTTAGGGTGTCCTAAGTTTGGTTTCTGGATAGGTTTCCTTCATCAAAGTTGTGCCATTATGTGTCTAATTTCATGTCCAATTGGCCTTGCACCAATTGAATCTACACAACCCAAGTTATAGCTACCCAAACATGTTGGACTCATATCTAGACCTGCAGGGCACTCAAGGTAGCACACCCAACCTCAAATCCCAAGCTACCATTCACTTCAATTCCTCATTATACTCAGCCAAATGGTTACTAATTGACCATTAAAACTTCCATTTACCAACACATAAGCAAAATCCCATGTTTTCCCCTAAACCCTAACTCCAACAACTTCAATGCTTCATATACATGCAATGAATGAGTTAAGGCATCAAGTTCATGTTCAATGGTAGCCATGGACAACTATAATTCATTCAAATTAAAAGAAACCTTAATGTAACCTAAGGCTGCCAAAATTTGGTAAAATTTAGCCATGCAATATTTATTTAAATTAGCTTAATTTCACACTCACTTCATGTTCTCCATGATGTATACTCAAAGTAATTAAGATTAATTGGCACTAACCTCACTTTAACCACTTCTTGCACTTGTAGAAACTTTGGAATTTCCTCACTTTTTGATAATCAAAATATTCCTCTTGATGTGGGGATAAATTTTAGTAAAGGGGCTTAGGGATTTTGGTGGATAGATAAAGAGAAAATGCAAGCTTAAAGCTTGAAAATTTGATGAAGAAAAATGGCCATGGAGGTTCGGCCAAAAGGTTGAAGGTGAGCAGAATGCTTTTTCCTATTTTGACTTATTTTCTCTTATTTAATGTCTTATACATGTATTTGTTAAACTTTGATTGGCTAAGGGGTTTTAATTACATCAAGCTTACATCATGCTTGTGTAATAACTAAGTTTAAATTCATTTTTTTCTTTTTCTTTCTCTCGTAATCATTTTTTATTAAATTATTATCAATATTTATTCACATTTTATATCATATAATTTATTTACTCACTTGGACAAGTTGGTCAAAAATCATCTCTGAAGACGAAATGATCAAAATGCCCTCCGTTTGGTTTAACGGGCTAAAATTGTCTGTACCTATTGAAAAAATTTTCTAAGTCTTTTCTTGGCATTATAATGCCATAGAAACCTCAATGACTCTTCTCTAGAGTCTCAAAAATTATTTTATGAATTTTCCCCTGAGTTTAGGGCTCCTAGCTGCAATGACCGCAACTTCCCACTAAGTTACCCATCGCTAGGGCACCGGCTCATTTAACTTGGTTGTATTTTATTTCTAAAATTATTCCTAAATTTTTCTTCTTAATATTTGAGTTAATTATGGTTTCTC
Source organism: Hevea brasiliensis (assembly GCF_030052815.1). Taxonomy (NCBI): domain Eukaryota; kingdom Viridiplantae; phylum Streptophyta; class Magnoliopsida; order Malpighiales; family Euphorbiaceae; genus Hevea; species Hevea brasiliensis. The sequence continues at coordinate 94,686,879 of NC_079496.1, read as the reverse complement.
ACTTTAGTTTAAATATTTTTCCAGACGTTCTAGCTGTCCGGACTGACACTGGTCACCTGAACAGTAGAATGTACAGAATTGCTACAGTGAGGGTGTTACATGCCAATGGTTATTTCGGGAGTTTAGGGCTACTTACCTGTTGGTAAATGCAGTTGCCATTGGGGCAAGCTACCCTTAAAAAAGGGTCTTCTCTTCTAGTATGGCAATGATATCCTTGGCTTACTCCCGTTTAGCTCCACATAAGCTCCACGCAAATGCCCTCTTTGGTACTTACCTTAGGGTTACTTACCAATTTTGTTTATAATAAAAAATAAAGAAACTAAAGAAAATAAAAGAAATATAGAAAATAAGAAAATAGTAATAACAATTTACATTGGATTGTAACTCTAGTCTTCTAAAGGGTTAAGATTCCTAATTAGTTACAACTAACTAAGGGTCCACATCTTCTAACCTATTCCAAACACTTTATAACACTTCTTGAATTAAAAAAAGCACAGAAAAAAATAGTTCAAATATTAATTGGAACCCAAGAAAATACAAGAACACGCATAAATATACAATTTCTAAATTCTAACAGATTGACAGTAGCAAGAAATTTTATTTTTAAAAAATAGTTAGACAAGCCTAAAAATCATGCAAAAATTACAGAAGATAGCTAAAACATCATACAACATCATAAAATTTATAGATTAAACAAAATCCTAGCCAAATAACCTACACAAATCGTAAATTTTCCTGATGACAGAATCGTACTACTTTTTTATAAAATTCATAACTCACCAACCATAATAGATATGAATACAAAACTAATTGAAAAAGATTCAAAAGATTCCAAACTTAATTTTAGACACCAGATTTACATAAAAATATTAAGAAACAAGAGAGATATGGACTCTAAAAATCGGGTATCCTGCAAATTAAATTTTACAGGAACCCTAAATTCAAATAGCCATAACTTATAAAATATTAAAACTTTTTTAGTGATTCTTAAGCCTAAAATTAATGGAATTTCGTGTAGAATATGAATATAATTTTTTCAAATTTTTTATAGATTCAGAAGATAATGAAAAATAATAAAAATATGAGAGACAAAAAACTAAATATGTATAGAGTTGTGTATCCCCTCAAATTAAACATAATTACATGATTTATATGAACATATAAAATAAATTAAAAACAAGGAACATAGAATTAAACATTACATGGCATAGATCTTGAAAAGAAAATAAAAGAACTAACCTTTAAGAAATATAGCTAGAAAGAAAGAAGAACTAAAAGAATTTTGTCTATTCCTCTCTTTAATTTTTTTTCCTTTTTTTTTTTTTTATCTTCTCCTCCACCCTCCTTTCTTCCCTTCTCCAGTAGGGTATTTATAGAGTTTTGGGAGAGAGGTTTGATAGGGTTTGGAGTCCTAGAGTGATAAAGTTCAGATAACTTAAATAACTACGATTGCAGAATTTTGGTGAGATTGAGATATGGATGAGGTGTTTCAACCAATAAGAAGAAAGGGGAAGGGGAAGGCACCAATAAGGAGTGAGAAAGAGGTGTGGTAGGGTTTGAAGTCCTAGTGTGATAAGGTTGGGATAACTTAAACAACTAAGATAGAGGAATTTGGGTGAGACTAGGATATGGGTGAGGTGTTGCAACCAATAGGAAGAGAGGGAAAGGGGATGCCACCAATAGGGAGTAAGGAAAAGAGTGGGACCAAAGAGGGAGAGAGAGCTTGTATGAGAGGGATAGAGAAAAAGATATTTTCTTATTTTAATTTTTAAAAAATAAATTAAATGGATCATATTTAAAATTTCTAACTAGGCTTTTCAGGCACATAGGGCCCTATTAAGCTTAATTAGGTACATTTAAAAACTACCCATATTAAATTTAAATAAAACAAAATTTTATTTTAATTTAATTAAATTTATTTCCCAAAAGAACATATTATTTTTTTTTCAAGATCATGCTACGGAATTAATAATTCTGTTCTATGCCTCCAATTATATCTTACAGTCATATAATTTTTTTCATCATCGGGTTCTTCACGGTCTCATTGCACATACTCATAATAAATCACAAAATAAGGGTATACAGAATGCTTATTAGTTATTATTATTTTTAGTTTTATGTATTTGAAGTTTGATTGAATATTCACATTTATTCAACTTTTTTTTTTTTAGTCTCACCTCACTTAGACGTGCACCTACACCTTGCACCTTGCGCCTAGGCTCCAGGACTCGTTGGCCTTAGTGTGCCTTGAGCTTTTAACAAATTGATGATTAGAATAAGGAGAAAAACACATGTACAGCCCAAGGAAGGCATATTTGTACTCTTAATGAATTCCATATTACAAATATATATTGGGAAGTTTAGAATATAAAATTACAAATACATATATAGAATAATGCAAAAGTTCCCTTCATGATGATGGTATAATTGATACTTTTAGTGCTCATATTCTGTGGTATTTGCATAAAATTGCATTAAAAAAAAACCTCAATTAAAAGAAGATGGAAATTTTGAAAAAAGTTATAATTGATCTCCCCCACCAATTGTTGGTTCCTTTTCCACCCATTAACCTCTTCTATCTTAAACTCTTATTCCATGATTATATCAATGGTGTTTGATTCCACCTCTTTGCATGACTAAAACCTCTTGTATACCATTTTAACCATTATTTCTCTATTAGCAACTTATTCAAGTTCTCTCTCTCTCTCTTTTTCTTTAATGAGATCAGAAACCAATCTCTTCATGTTTCTTAGGATTTTTCTTAGACGACAGAAGCTTATTTTACTAAGCTCTTCAATGATAAACTTGTCAATGTTCTATTCCCTATCAGAAAAAACTATGAATTCAAGTGCATGCTGAATAATTTTTTCAACTTCAACTATATGCATGAATCAGAAACACTTTTGTTTTGTTACAACATCAGAAATAGGTAATCTGAATGTAATTCATTTTACTTGAATTTACTCTAAGTTGTATTTGTAATTATTATAGTGTATAACTTTTTTTAAAATGTACACTAGTGAGGTGATAAATAAACTAAATTAAAATCATTAAAAATTAATTAATTTAATATAGGTGTAAATCATATTAAAGTAGTTTCCTATTATAAAAACAGTGAATTTTCTTTGGTGGAGGAGGCAACACAAAAATTGTACCAAATAACATGAAATTGTATCCTTTAAAAAGAAATAACATAATAGCATGAAATTGTATATCAATAAAAAGAGAATAATGAGGTTAAGGTTATTTTTCTTATCACTTATGCATGATTTTTTTGCCCTTTATTACATTTTGCATTGCTGCTTTTCATAATAAAAATACTATGAATTATATATATGGGTGATAGAGTGATAATGCATGACTTCTTGTCAATGCTATTAATGGGTTAATGCTTTGCAATTCAAGCTTTGCAAAGTCTGATCTATTCAGTTTGGCCAAAAGGGTATCGTTTCCTAAACACCTATGATGAACGCACAATCTGCTACCCAGAGCCACTCATCAAGGCACTATCAAGCTAGACCTAGAGAGTAACAAGATTGCAAACTTCATCAAATTTGATGTAGGAAATTTTATCATGGTCACTCGAGGAAGGAATAGGGGGTAGGTTGGAGTTATGAAGAACAAGGAGAAGCACAAGGGGAGTTTCGAGGCAATTCACATTCAAGATGCCACTGGTCATGAGTTGCCACTCACTTGCGTAGTGGTCTTCATTATTAGAAAAGGGTAACAAACCATGGGTGTCTCTCCCCAAGGACAAGGGTATCAAGTTGTCAATCATTGAGGAGGCTAGGAAGAGGCTTGCAGCAACCCAAACAGTTGGGTAAAAATTGGTTGAATTATTTTGCCTTGAGCTTACTGATTTTGGATGAAAAAAATCTTTAGTTGCTTTCTGCTAGGTGCATAAGAACTTAAAAATTTTAATTATGAGACAATTTAAAACTATATTTGTCTCAATATTGATGAGGATCCGGTCATCATGGCTCATCAAGGTCCAATAACTAGAGCAATGACTAAGAAACTTCAAGGCTTGGTACATGAGCACATCACAAAGTCCAACCTGTTGCAAGCATTCTATTTGGACTTGGAGGAGGAAAACCAACCTTGCTATACATTCCTTAGTATATTTGAGGAGCCAAGAGACCAAGTGGCATTCGTCCAAGGTGGCATACATGTAGCAGCCACGTCAGCATCCAAGTCAGCAAGTCCATCCTAGTTGGCATCAAGGTGGAGTGCCTAGGTGGAGGCACAATTGGTAGTAACTCCACCAACCTTTGAAGATACTTTTGTCCATTTTGCAAAAATTGGGAACCATAACTTTACACAAGAGTTCCAGCCATGCTCTAACCATTTATAGGAAAAGCAAAGTTTTTACTTTCAGCTTCAAGACAAAACACTTCTTTCACTTCTTTTCAGCTCGTCTTTCATGTGCGTCTTGCTCAATCAGAACATACTATTCATGTTTGAATTTTATATACATTAAAGGGAGAGTGTGGAGTATTAACCAAGCTTGCAATTGTCTTTTGGCCATTAGGGAAGCTTGGCCAAATATCCACTCCAGCAGATATAGCTACTCTTGTTTTCATTTTTTAGCTTTAGATTTCATATTGTAATTAAGAGGTAGAGAGAGCCTTCCATGGTTGTAATGCTCTAAGGAGCTTTGCTCTTGTATGAACTTTATTTACAACTCTTGCAAGGTTTGTTCTCTTGTAAGTTTTAATTGAAATTCAAGGGTATTTCTTCTGGAAAGAATTGTTCTTAGATTGAACACCATCTTAAAATTATTTTCTGGTTCTCTTCACATTGGATGTTGAGGGTTGGGAAAGAGTGGAAGATCACTTAGTCTTCATTAGAGGGGCAATCCAATAGCTGCTAAAACAAGAGTGGCTATTCCTTTGAAATTTATCAAGGGAGCTTGTATCATTTGGTATTAGAGCCTGGTTCTCCAAATCAGTTCACTATCCTTTTCTTCTTGTGTTTTCTTTGTATTATCTTTGTGTTTGAGTTGAGTTCTCTTTTTTCTATTTTTCTGTTGTTTTCTTCACACTTTCCTTGCATATAATGTTTAGTAGTAAAGTTAACACCAGGAATTACTAACCCTCATATGTGTTTGTGTCTTTTCCCCTTTTGTATTTGTTTGAGTTCTTTTTTACAATGTGGTTCCATTTCTACTGTGTGCTTTCCTTATGAAATTGAAAAAATTTTCTTGCTTCTTTTCCACATTTGGAGCGTATTTGGAGTGTTTGTGTTGTTGGAAGAGTAGTGAAAGTGCTGGAACTGTTTACAAGTTAGTGTATGTGTGTTGGAGTGCTTGAGTTTCATTATTGTTGACTTGAGCAAAAATCTGCCTATTTGAACCTTAGGATTTTGGCCAGCAGAAAAAAAAAGGGGAAAAAGAGAAGAGAAAAAAAAAAAAAAAACCAAAGAAAATAACAAAATTTGTATAGTTGGCCAAGTGTTGTGAATTTTTTGATTTTTGTTGTTTTAGGGCCTGGGTTGAAGCACCCTTAAGCAAACCAACCCATAACCTGCTCAAACTTTTTGGGGCTATTATTGACCTTATATTCAGCCTACATATCAAATTAAGTGCATAGATTCTACCACTTACTTAGTGATTAAAGGACTGCACTCAATAGGCCATTTTTGTGTTATTTCCTAAAACTGGACAATTGGGACCCCAAACAACATTTTTCTACTTTGTTTTAGTGTCATTTGAGTGTATTAAAATCAGTTTAGCAAGATTATATCATTTGGATATACTTGCTTCATTATTGGAGTCTTTCATCATTTGGCTTCTAGAGTTAGCAATTAAATTTCTTCTTCACGTTTTGCTCCTTGTTGTCACCTTGAATAGCCCTTAAAACTTAATTGAGAGGCTGCCTAAAGAGTGACATTATAGTTCATTTAAGAACTTCGAGATCAAGAGCTTGAGTGGAAAAAGGCAAGTGTGTGTGAGACTAGGAGAAGGTAAAAAGGCCTGATACTTGAGGGAAACACTTGAGTTACATTAATTTAGAGTGAAACACGCAAGGGAGTGGTGAGATGTTATAGCTAACTAATTTTCTTACAGGTCTTAAAACATGGCAAATGAAGTAGTTGGACAAACTAGTGAAGAAAGAAGTGAGATACCGGAAGCTATTTATAGACAAGCAGTGGGGCAAACCATAGAAAGAATCAATATGACCTTGAATACCATTCTGGATAGGCTTGAAAGGGTTGAAAGGAGTCAAAGTAATGCTAGCTCGAATGAAGGTTTTAGGGGAAATGATCATGGAAGTGTTGGTGGCAATGGCAACAACAATGGAAGAAATGTAAGTGGAAGTGGCAATGGCATTCGGATTGAACCTAATGGGGAGAATCGAAACCAGAACATTGGAAGTAATGGGAGAAATACAAATCCTAGACCGAATGAAGGTGGAGCTAGACCTAGGGTACATGTGCTAAATTTTGGTACTGAGTGGGATGATGACTATGACTATTATGATGACTATGATGATGACCGAAACTCCTATGCTTATGAAAAAGACTATGGGAATAGAGGACTTAGGGGAAGAGGAGGAAGAGGAAATAGAGGAGGTAGATGGTTTAGGATACCTATAATGGATGGTTTAAGAGGGAAAGATGGAATGGACCGGGTGGATGGAAATGTTCATGGCATAAAAATGAAGATGGCACCATTCCAAGGCAAAGTTGATCCTGATCTATACTTAGAGTGGGAAAGGAAGGTGGAACTCATATTTGATTGCCATAATTACTCTGAAGAGAAGAAGGTGAAACTAGCTGTGGTGGAATTCACAGACTATGCAATTGTTTGGTGGGACCAAATGGTGACCAAAAGGAGGAGAGATGGCTTAGAAGAGATTGATACATGGGATGAAATGAAGAGGGTTATGAGGGGCAGATTTGTGCCTTCCCATTACTATAGGGAATTGCACCAAAGACTACAAAACTTGGTGTAAAGAACCAAGAGTGTGGAAAAATACTTTAAGGGAATGAAGATGGTTATGATTAGAGCCAATATTCATGAGGATAGGGAGGCTACTATGGCAAGGTTCTTGAGAGGACTTAATAGAGATATAACCTTTCAATTGGAGTTACAGCATTATGTTGAGATTGATGACATGCTCAATATGGCTATTAAAATTGAGAGGCAATTAAAAGAGAAAAGATTTGCCAAGTATGGAGGACAAATGAGGCTGGCTACCACTTCTACACTTTGCAAGCCGAATTGGACCAAAAGTCCTAAGGATGACAAGGTGGCGTCAAAGGATAAAAAGGAAGAGACTAAGTTTTTTGGAAAACCAAACACACCTAGCCAACCACATGTGTATGACAAGGGTAAGATGACTGCTTCTTCAAGTGGGAGGACTAGGGACATCAAATGCTTTAGGTGTCAAGGGCATGGGCATTATGCATCACAATGTCCCAATGCTAAGGTGATAATGGTGAGGCCGAATGGTGAGATAGAGAGTGAGGATGACTATGCGGTTGATGATGATGAAAATGAAGGTGAGGGAGAACTACCCTTAGAGGAGTCGGACGATATAGAACCTACCATGAGGGGACAAGCCTTAGTGGTTAAGTGTGCTTTGAGTGCCCAAATTGTGGAGGAGAATGGAGATGATGCATTGCAAAGAGACAACATCTTTCACACTAAATGCATGGTGAAGGAAAAAATTTGTAGCTTGATTATAGACAGTGGAAGTTGTTGTAATGTTGCAAGTACCTTGATGGTTGAAAAACTTGGCTTACTTATGATTAGGCACTCTAGACCATATAAGTTGCAATGGTTGCATGAATGTGGGGAAGTGAAGGTGCAATTTTAAGTGCTGGTTCCCTTAATAATTGAGAGATACAAGGATGAAGTTTTATGTGATGTGGTCTCAATGCATGCTGGTCATATCATCTTGGGAAGGCCATGGCAATTTGATAGGAATGTCACTCATGATGGGTGCAAAAATAAGCACTCATTTGAGTTTGAGTGCCGAAGGGTAACATTAGCTCCTTTACTACCCATGAGGCTTATGAAGATCAAGCTAGAATAAAAAAGGCTATGGATGAGATGTTGGAAAAAGAAACCGTAGTGAGGAAAGAAAGAGAGGAGAAGAGAGAGAAAAGTGAGAGAAAGAAAAAGAAGAGGGAAAAGATAAAGCAAAAAGATTTCATTAAGGGAAGTTCAAGTGCAAAAGAAAGTGAGGAAAAGAAAAGTGAAAAACCAGTGAGCTTGCTAGCTAGAGCAAGACATGTGAGGAGTGTTTTTTATGACAATAGGTGTATGTTTGTCCTTATTGGCAAGAGAGCCTATTCAGCCTTAATTTACCATGACACTTCTATTCCTTCTAGTGTTATGCCTCTTTTGCAAGAGTACCAAGATGTCTTTCCATAAGAGATTCTGAGTGGGTTGGCACCCATTAGAGGAATTGAGCACCAAATTGACTTTGTTCCAGGAGCCGTGATCCCAAACTGACCTGCCTATAGGACAAGCCCGGAGGAGGTTAAGGAATTTCAAAAGCAAGTGGAAGAGTTGCTTGCAAAGGGCCATATTCGGGAGAGTATGAGTCCACGTGCTGTGCCAGTTCTTTTAGTGCCAAAGAAGGATGGTTCTATGCACATGTGTGTGGATTGTCGTGCCATAAACAAAATCACTAATTATAGACATCCTATCCCTTGACTTGATGACATGCTTGATGAGTAACATGGTGCATGCATATTTTTCAAGATTGATCTAACAAGTGGTTATCATGAAATTAGAATGAAATTAGGGGATGAATGGAAAACTGCTTTTAAGACCAAATATGGATTGTATGAATGGTTGGTTATGCCATTTGGGTTGACTAATGCACTTAGTACATTTATGAGTTTGATGAACCATGTCTTGCGTGCATACCTAGGAAAATTTATTGTTCTGTACTTTAATGACATTCTAGTGTATAGTAGGAACATGGGAGATCATTTACACCATTTAAAATTGGTATTTGATGTGCTTAGAAAGGAGCAATTATATGCTAACTTGAAAAAGTGTACATTTTGCATGGATAGAGTTATCTTTTTGGGGTATGTTGTGAGTGGAAATGGTATTGAAGTAGATGAGGAAAAGATTAAGGCTATTTGAGATTGTCCTAGACCTAGGACTATGAGTGAGGTTAGGAGCTTTCATGGTTTGCCCAATTTCTATAGGAGGTTTGTGAGAGACTTTAGTACCATAGCTGCACCCCTTAATGAAATAGTCAAGAAAAATGTGGGTTTTAAGTGGGGGTTGACAAGAGCATGCATTTAATTTGTTGAAAGAAAAGTTATGTTTTGTGCCTTTACTTGCATTGCCTGATTTTTCTAAAACATTTGAAGTTGAAATTGATGCCTCTGGAGTGGGTATAGGTGCTGTTTTGATGTAGGAAAGGAAACCTGTTGCCTACTTCAGTGAGAAGTTGAGTGGTGCCTCCTTGAACTACTCCACCTATGATAAAGAAATGTATGCATTGGTGAGAGCATTATAGACTTGGCAACACTACTTGTGGCCGAAGGAGTTTGTAATCCATAGTGACCATGAGTCACTCAAGTATTTGAAGGGCCAAAACAAGTTAAGCAAGCACCATTTTAGATGGAGTGAGTTCATTGAAAGCTTTCCATATGTGATTCAATACAAACAAGGTAAAGAAAATGTTGTTGCAGATGCCTTGTCTAGGAGGTACACACTTCTTTCCCTACTTGATGCCAAAATGTTAGTATTTAAGCTTGTGAAAGAACTATATGCAAATGATGTTGATTTTGCTGAATTGTATGCTAAATGTGAGAATGTTGCATATGAGAAATTCTATAGGCATGATGGATTTTTGTTTAGGGATAAAAGGTTGTGTGTGCCTAGGTGTTCCATTAGAGACTTGTTAGTTAAAGAATCACATGGGGGAGGTTTAATGGGGCATTTTGGTGTGACAAAAATGTTAGACATTTTGAAAGAGCATTTTTATTGGCCACACATGAGGAAGGATGTAGAAAAAGTGTGTGCCAAATGTGTGGTGTGCATGTAAGCGAAATCCAAACTGAAACCACATGGGTTATACATGCCCTTGAGTGTGCCTAGTGAGCCTTGGGTCGATTTGTTTATGGATTTTGTGTTGGGGTTGCCTAGGACTAAAAGAGGGCATGATTGCATTTTTGTGGTGGTTGACCAATTCTCCAAGATGGTTCATTTTATTCGTTATCACAAAACTAATGATGCATTTTACATTGCAAGTTTATTTTTCAAAGAAGTAGTAAGATTGCATGGCATTCCAAGGACAATCATTAGTAATAGGGATATTAAATTTTTGAGTCATTTTTGGAAGGTACTTTGGGCCAAGTTGGGCACCAAGTTGTGTTTCTCCACTACTTGCCATCCACAATCAGATGGCCAAACTGAAGTGGTCAATAGGACCTTAGGAACTATGTTGAGGGCCATGATCAAACAAAATCTTAAGGCTTGGAAAGATTGCATACCATTTGTAGAATTTGCATATAATAAGTCATTGCATTCTTCTACTGGTTATTCTTCATTTGAATTAGTTTATGGTTTTAATCCTCTCACTCCACTTGATTTGCTTCCATTGCCTACTAATGAGTTGTCAAGTGTAGATGGAAAGAAGAAGGCTGAACTTGTAAAATCCATGCATCAAAGGGCCAAACAAAACATGGAGAGGATCAATGCAAGGAGAGCCAACCAAGTCAACAAAGGCCGAAAACATATTGAGTTCCAACCGGGTGATTTGGTATGGGTGCACTTTAGGAAAGAATGGTTTCCTTCCAAGCGTCAATCAAAGCGTCAACCAAGAGGAGAGGGACCATTTGAGGTTCTTGAGAAGATAAATGACAATGCATACTGCATTGATATACCCGGTGAGTATAATGTAAGTGCTACGTTTAATGTCATTGATCTTTCTCCCTATTATGCAGATGATGAAAATTCGAGGTCGAATTCTTTTGAAGAGGGAGAGGATGATGAGGATCCTGTCATCATGGCTCATCAAGGTCCAATAACTAGAGTAATGGCTAAGAAGCTTCAAGGCTTGGTACATGAGCACATCACAAAGTCCAACCTGTTGCAAGCATTCTATTTGGACTTGGAGGAGGAAAGCCAACCTTGCTGTACATTCCTTAGTATATTTTAGGAGCCAAGAGACCAAATGGCATTCGTCTAAGGTGGCATACATGTGGCAGCCACGTTAGCAACCACGTCAGCAAGTCCAACCTAGTTGGCGTCTGATGTGGCATCAAAGTGGAGTCCCTAGGTGGAGGCACAATTGGCAGCAACTCCACCAACCTTTGAAGATGCTTTTGTCCATTTTGCAAAAATTGGAAACTATAACTTTGCACAAGAGTTCTAGCTAGGCTCTAACCATTTATAGGAAAAGAAAAGTTTCTACTTTCAGCTTCAAAGCAAAACACTTCTTTTCACTTCTTTTCAGCTTGTCTTTCATGTGTGTCTTGCTCAATCAGAATATACTATTTATGTTTGAATTTTATATACATTACAGGGAGAGTGTGGGGTATTAACCAAGCTTGCAATTGTCCTTTAGCTATTATTTTCTGGTTCTCTTCATATTGGATGTTGAGGGCTGGAAAAGAGTGGAAAATCACTTAGTCTTGATTGGAGGGACGGTCCAATAGCTGCCAAAACAAGACTGGCTGTTCCTTTGAAATTTATCAAGAGAGCTTGTATCAAGTATTTTTAGCTATATTTGAATTTCAATTTTACTCACAAATTTTTTTTTAATTTTATTGCTGTGAATTTTATATTTAATTTGTCATATGGAATAATTATTTTTATTGATGCATTATTATTATTATTATTATTATTATTATTATTATTATTATTATTATTATTAACTTTCAATTTAATCATAAAATATTTTGAAATTCATAAATTAAAAATATAGAAAAAATATTCACTATTAAATGTTGTAGGCAATTTATTAAGTTAAAAAAATACTAACTAAAATATATATTCGGTTTTTTTTTTCAAATTAAATACAATTAAAAAAAGATGTACACAAAATTTAACGGCCATTTTTTTTGTCAGTATCCTACTTTAAAATAATTAAAAATTAAGAATATTGCCGACCAAACCTTTCTAGACGGTAAGCATTAAAATATAATCAATAATTTACTGATCAAATAAATTTAGTAGGTGTTTACCAACAAAATTTTAAATTAGTAAATAGTAACTATTTGCTTTCAATGTCTACAATTTGGCCATAAAAATATTGACTAATATTTATAAATTATTGATTACATTTTTAATTGATAATTGCTAATTATATTTTTAGTCGATAATTATCAAATATACTTTATTTTATTAAAAAATAACAAAGATGATTCAAATATTGGTTAACTTAAATTTGATTGATAATAGATGAGTAGTGAAAATTACCAACTAAATATACTTATGTTTAGTTAGTAATTTTAATTGCTATTTTTTTTAATTTCTTATTATATACATTAAATATAATAAATATTTATAAAAAAATAATTAAATAAAATAAATAATAATTTAATCAATTCTTAATAAATTTTTATTAAAATAATATTATTTAATTATTTTTTTAATTATCATACAAAATTTAAATGCCATAAATAAAAATGAATCACAATAGTAAAAGTTTATATTCGGTAAAAACTCAAACACCGGACAAATTTGCAAAACCCAAGCTGATACTTTCGCACTTAATACCACAGGCAAGCGTCCACTGCTTTTGCCTTTTCATTGAGTACTTTTTATTACGAGGCACATAGCTTCTATCCGGTTGCAATCAACATTTCCTTCCCAAACCCCTTCTTTTTATTTGAGGTTCTTTAATTAACATCAAATTTCGCTGATTTTTATATATGAAATTGTAATTTTTATTAAAATTAAATTTTTTATTTTGTTAAAAAGAGAAGAAAATAAAAGTTCAATTTTTATGTTTTGTAAAAAGAAAAAAATTATGAGTATTTATATGAAAAATACTAAGAACATTTTAAATCATTTTATTTTTTATTAAAATTGGACGGAAAAGAATAAAAAATACTTTTAATTTTTCTATTATGGTTTTGTGCCCTCAAATTAACTTTCACAAATTGATTTTTATTTTATTTTAATTTTAATTTTATAAACTATTTTATTTTAATTTTTAATTTTAAACTACAAGTATATATATATATATATATATATATATATATATATATATATATATATATATATATATATATATATATATATACCGGAACACAAATTTAATGTGAGAATAAATTATCATTCAACTAATATAATTTTATTATATATAAAATTACATTATAATGGACTATATTAGATAAAAAAATTATTCAATTGTAAAATTATATTATAAATAATTTACCATACTATTCCACTATAAAATTATACCATACTATTTGGCACAGTCATTTTTAATATAATTTTATTTATTTAATATGGATATAATAGTAAAAATGTAACAATTTTCTCTTCTCATTTTTTCTTGTCAAAACATAAAAATTACACAAATCATTTTGTTTATAAAAAAAAAACTTATAAGAAAAATGATAATTTTTTATTTTTCTTCTAATCTCATTCACTTTTAATTTCCTAAATTTCTTTTCTAAAAAAATAACACAAGCTATTGGAGATATTTAAATACTAAAAAAATTGATAATTAAAATTATATTTTTTAATATTATAAACATAATTTTAAATCGCTCATCATTTTTAAAACAAATGTTTTAAAATCTATTTGACAACTCAAAGTAGCTATTGAGAGCTTAAAGCTAAAAATTGACTCTCAAAACATTTATTGAATGAGTATTAAAATATTTATTTTATAGCATAAAAGGTAAAGATTAAATTTTAATAATTTATTTTTTAAAAAAATTTGAGGTATTTAAAATAAAAAATGAAACAGGGTTGTTTTATTTGAAAAATTAACCATATGTCAAAATTATATAAAATATATATTTGTCATTTATTGTGAAATTCTAAAAATTTAACTCGAAAAATTTTAGTTTTTAGTAATAAAATCATATAAAAAAAACTATAATTGGATTTAAAATAATTTTTGTATCTTTATTTTTTTTTTGGTACAATCAATTTTTCAATTGTTTGAAAATTTAAAGAAAAATAAATTTATCTTTAATTCTCTTAAAATTATTTTCTATTTTAAAAATAAAAAGGGTTGCAAGCAAAAGAATTCCAACAACATTGGCGGAAATAGAGAATCAGAAAAAAGGGCAGGGCAAAAACAAAATTAAAATAGCCTCCTGGGCGAATAATTCAAAAACATCTATTATCGATTTTCAGAAAGGGAGATGTACTTGTAAACCACGTCTCTCTCTCTCTCCCCGAACAGCTCTTTGTAACTCTGTCACAGGATCTTATATATATGTATATAGTAAATGCAGGTGAAGGGGTCCCAGTTCACCTTTGCTTAGAACATTCAGTTCACCTTTGCTTAGAACATTTTATTTTAGGTGAAGCCAAATATACCTTCAAAGCCTTAAGAAGGCAAAACAAAATAGTGCCCATTTCGACGAACCAACTCTGTTTCCTTTTCATTTCAGCTTCCTGGTACGTCTAATTTTCAGTTTCCCTTAATGGGTTTATGCTCTTTTTTTTTTTATTATTCATTTGAATTCTTTGCTCTTCTGTAGAATGTTAATTGACCTGGGATGACTTTCCCCCTGTATTTGTTTTCTTTTCTAAAGAAGTAAAAGAAAAATCTATTTCTGAGTTGGGTTTTCTTTTTCATTGCATGATATTGATATTCTTTTTGTTTTTGAAGAAGATAATCATGGGATATCTACATTATGAAGCAGGATACTGACACAATCCGTGATTATATTAAATTGGATTTCGCTGTTGATCTCCATTCTCTCTCCTTGATGAAGTTTTTCTTTTTTTTTTTTTTTTAAGCCAATCCTTGATGAAGTCGCTTGCATTCTCGGTTTGTGCTTTTTTGTGCTGGATTTAGTTTCTATGGGCAATTTGATCGAGTGGTTCTTGTATAATTTAGTACTCAAAATCGTATAAAAAAGAGCAAGAAAAGAGGAAAATGATGTGGGTGACAAAAGAAATATGTTTATGTGCAACCTCCTATTATAGAATATGATGTATTTATTAGCCTTGAGACCATCTGTGAATGTTACCATGCTATTAGCAATTTCATAGTCTTGGAGACTGAAGAGGGATTATGTTATATGTAACTAATCTGGTACTAAAATCTGCTTAACTTTTATTTACATTATATTTAAAAACTTCACAAAATGAAAATACATAATTGAATAAAGAAATAAAGATAAAGTTTGGTCTTAATTTCACCAAGGATGATTGAAAGTTGTTTTTAGACTTTGGCCCTTTGAAATGATTTTTTTTCTTTTCAATTTCCAATGTAACTCCTAAAATTTTCACTGAATATGTACCTTAAGTAGATTTAATTTTACTGCAATTACTACTTCTATTGATTGTGGTAAAAGATGATTCTCAGAGCTCTTTCCTAGCTCTGATTGTACATATTGGTATGATCTTTTGCCTAACAGTTAGATCAAGGCTCATTACTATGAAAATCCTAGGAGGGAAATTATGGAGAATGCATGTGGTGTGATAGATTTAAAATATCTTTCTGGATTTTCAAGTTTGATGGGATATATCTATTTAATTGAATCTAGGTTCATGGTCTCACAACAATTTGAAGAGGAATTGTTTTCTGGTTTTTGGAGCTCATCTTGCACAGCTTTTCAAACTCCTTAAGGGAAATGTAAAATAAAATAAAATAAAATAAAATAGAAAGAGTGATTGTTGAGTTGCTTAATCTTCTACCTCATTTTGTATGATTCATGTTGTGTCATTCTATGTGATTTGAAGTTTTGCTAAAATCTTCTAAATGTTCTGATTAGTTTTCAAATTCAAAGATATTATCACTTGTCAATTTGATTTGACTACTTTATCATTTGTTTGCTGTCCATCATATTTCAAGAGAAATATGGCTAGTAGCCTGGCATAACCTTTGCTCATATTTAACATTTTTCTATTTGAGCTTGTTATTTATCTATTTCTTGACAGCTATTTGTCACATACTGTTGTTTAAGACCAAGAGATATTCTTTTCGCTGGGTTCTTTCATGGAATATGTATTCTGTTGGATCAATTGACCAGCTACATTTCTTGTGCTTGTTTCTTTTATCTTTGGCAATGCTGCCCTTTATCAGTTATATTATGCCTGCTTTCTACTTGATAATTGCAATGCAAAGGACAAAATGCTTGCTAGCCAATCATCAAGCTTGTATATGCTGTGATCAGATAGAATCCATTTAGCTTTGCATGCCTTACTTTTTTCCAATTCCACTTCTATTACTAATCAAGTCTTATATTTTTATTACTTTGTTCCAATTCTCCTTCTACTACTAAGCAAGTCTTATATTTTAGTGCACTTATCATTAATAAGCAAGTTTTATTGATGTAGAACAAGTTCTGATCCCAAATTGAGGTCAGAAACAGATCCTCCTCAACTGGTAGAGAAACACATTCTTTAGAGAAACAAATTCTCAAATAAATAAGGGAAACTAATTCCCAAAATCTTTTTAATTGTCAATAAAAACATCATAATAGACTCTCCCCAATAAAATACCTATGCCATTTATTGTTTATCAAGTAGTCCTATTAGTAACTTATTAGGAATACTAAACCAAAAGAAATTGAAGAATCCCAAATCAATTTAAAGTTTTTAAATAAAATACTACTTCCTATATAATAATAAAATCCTAAATAATATAAAACTCCTAATTAATAAAATCCTAAAGTTCCTCATTTTACAATGAAAAATTGAACTAAAATAATTCATAAATATATTCTTACTATACTGCATCACTTATATTTTATTTAGACTTATCATTTGATTTTGCTTTCCTCTACCTATTGCACTTATCATTAGTTTTGTTGTTGTGTCACCTCTTCAAGTATTACATTCTTGATTATCATAATTGCATCAAATATCCAGTCACAGAAGCAGCATGTAATCAACATCCAGTTTTGTATGTTGTGCTTATGTTTTTCTTATTATTCATGTCATCTGATTATTTTTTTTTTTAACCTGTGAAGTTTGAAAGAGAATCATAGTTGGAAAATCCATAAATGAAAGAATTCAATTCAGTTGAATTCTATTTGACTAATGCTCATATTTAAAAAGTTTGAAATTGCTAGAATTCAATTCTTTAGTTTTTTTTTTTTTTTTTTTTTTTTTTAAATTTTTTTAAAGAAGTCATTTTGAAAGAAATTAATCCATGCCAAAATTGATATGATTTTAGGATACAATTCTTAATGAACTCTCCTATTAAAATCCTAAAACAGCCCACTTAAACTACATATATATTTTTTTTCTTTGTAAATAAGGGTAAAATAGAAGTAAAAGCATATTCATCTTACTTTTCAATTATTTTAAATGTCAAAATTCAAATGAATTCTACCATTTTAAAAGTTATTCCAAATACATGAAAGTTCTTACAAAATCATTTGAATTGAATTCTAATATAAGAATTTTTCCAAATGGTGAGTGGGTAGGTATGGCTATTTATCTATCCGTAAGAAATGATTTAGTGGCTTGATTTGCAAGGCCTTTCCTATTGATATGTTTAATGTCAAACGAAATTGTTTGAGAAAATTTTATATATTATGCTTATATTTTTCTTAATATTCACATCATTGATTGATTTGTTGAAGCTTTGAAATTTGAAAGAGATTCAATCACAATGTATATATATGGTTCTTTATTATTTGATGTAACCTGTCCTTTAGAAACTATTTGGTGGCTTTATTGATAATATCTTTCTGTTGTTATGCTTGATATTCAAACAAATTGTTTTAGGAGATTTTGTATGTTAAAAAGTAATGTTCACTAAAAGTTTACTAGATGAAGTCTATTAGTCATGTTAGCATCCTGTAATCCATTCTTCTCAATCATGCAGTCAAAGAACTTGTCAGATCTACTGAAGGAATTGCTCATTCCATAATGTCGTTTATTGCCTCAAGCATATTTTTAATATTAAGCTGAGAATTGAAATTTCCTCAATATACACTTTTGGCGTTCTCCCAGTTCTGAAACCTGCTATACGATTGATGCAATGTCTCTGATATCAAAATTACGCTGTATCACTGTGGATGTCACTGGTACACTCATAGCTTACAAAGGTGAGCTTGGTGACTACTATTGCATGGCAGCAAAGTCTGTTGGACTGCCATGCCCGGACTACAAGCGTGTGCATGATGGCTTCAAACTTGCATATACTGATATGGCAAAAAATTATCCATGTTTTGGGCATGCAGCTAAAATGCCTAACATTGTCTGGTGGAAAACATGTGTGAGAAATTCCTTCATCAAGGTATATAATTTAGCAAATTTGTCTTTGGGCATGCCTGTCTCGATTAATGACCTGTTGCTTATAATTTTGTGTCACACTGCTTGAACACAATGCCATTATTTATTTTAGAAGAGAAGAAACTTTGCAATGTTCCCTTGATAGATATATCAGCTTAACTGTAGTGGCTCCTGACTGTGATGTTGTGACAATTTGATGTTGGGGAAAGATGTTGAGTCATCATTGGGTTAAATATTTAATTGTCTGTTTGTGTGTGTTTTTCTAGGTTTTAACATAGCATTTCGAAGAAATGAATTTTGTTTTCTTTCAGGCTGGATATGATTATGATGAAGAGACTTTTGAGAAAATCTTCCGGCGCATATATGCATCATTTGGTTCATCTGCCCCTTATACTATATTTCCAGACTCCCAACCTTTCCTGAGATGGGCACGTGAAAAGGGACTTCTAGTTGGGCTTGTTAGCAACGCAGAATACCGTTATCAGGATGTGATCCTTCCAGCCTTGGGTTTGGATCAGGTAAACAAATATCATCTTTGGATCAGTGTTAGTTATATTATTTATTCTTTTTAAATCTTTTAATTTTTGCTAAGTTTAGAGTTGATTTTGTAACTGAACATCTGATTTTGGTCTGTCTGATTTGGAAACATGGACTTGTATGAAAAACCTTAGGAAAATACACATATGCAAGTAACTAGACAAATGCTCAAGTATGTATGAAGATCACCAGGAAAAAATAAAAAATACATGTGTGCATCTTTTTAGGCACTAAACGTTCGAATGCTTCAAATTTGATGCTATCCTTACATAACCCAACTGATAACAAACCTAATATGCCATTAATATGATTGTTCTTTTTTTGAAATCAGGGGTCAAAGTGGGACTTTGGTGTTTTCTCTGGTCTTGAAGGTGTAGAGAAGCCGGATCCAAGGATTTACGAAATTGCCCTTGAGAGGGCTGGAAATATTGCACCAGAAGAAGTTCTGCACATTGGGGATAGCATGCGGAAAGACTACAGGCCGGCAAAGAGTGTGGGGATGCACGCATTACTATTGGATAGGTTTAAGACTCCAGATGCTGAGGAGTGGAGAAAATCTGGTGCAGTTGTGCTTCCTGACTTGGTGTCTGTACAAGAGTTGCTCACCTTAGGGACATTGACATGCTGAGGGGCTTATTTCTTTCCCAAAGCGACCGTTATGTGCACCTTTTTCCCTCTTGATAAATGAAAATTTCATACAATAACTTGCTGGTCTCCATTTCCTTGAACTTTGATAAATTTGTTGTATTATCTCAAAATTAAAACTTTCCGAGATCTGAGAGGAAAGAGTGAATGCCAATTCTGTAATAGCAGTATTAAAAAAGCTAAATCATTGTCAACTTCTGAAGACGTTTGCATTTTTGTCTTTGCTCTCATCTTTCCATCATTTTTTTTTGTGGAATACAATAGGCAAGGTCTTGGGCCCATATGTGAGATTAGTTTTTTTTTATTTTTGTTGTATTTTTTTAAATTCAGCTTTAACTAAAAGTTTAACGTATTTCTATGTGGTGGATTTGGAAGTGGAAGAATGATAGGTTTCTAATGGTTTGAATCATTCAACTGATGTGAAGCTGAGGGTGTTTTTTCGTCAGTTGCAAAATAACTCCTCTGCTTGGGTTAGACTGCTGTTGCAGTAGCAAATCCTTGTCCCTTGGAAACCTATTACTTTTGTCTCTTGGCAACCCCCTAGTGGAGATTATATCAAACTTAATGCTGATGGGTCTACTACAGGAAATCCTGGCAGGAATGGTGGTGAGGGAGTTTTGAGAGATTACATGGGGCAATGGAAGGCTGGGTTTGTTATAGGTATAGCTTCGGCGTATGCTGAGATTCAAGCTTTGGTTCATGGCTTGCAATTAGCCTGGGATTTGGGATGTCGTTCTATTGTTGTGGAGTTGGACTCTGAAGTCATTGTGGGGTAGGTTAGTAAGGGGAAGAAGCTCTGCAGGAAGCTCCACTGTATGATTGCTCAAAGTAAGGAGTTAATCCATCGTCAATGGCACGTTGTGGTTCGGCATTATTACTAATAGGCTTGCTAATAGGGTGGCGGATAGGCTTGCTTATAGGGATGATAGGTGGGCAAGTTTTCACGGGCACTCGACTTGCCTGAACTGGGACAGATTCAAATAAAAAGTTAGGAATTTAGAAAAAACTATGTGTCGTAGTTTTTGCACCCTAAGTAGCCGCCAATTGAACCCGCTTAGCTATTCGGGTAACAAGTTTAGGTATACCTGATTTTACTACATGTGAAAGAGGAAAATTTACGGGTGTCTCTAGTGGGACCTGAACCCTAGTCTGCCCTTAGGCAATATTTCATATTTGTTATTTATGTATGTGCATATATATATATATATATATATATATACCTTGTTTATCTTTTATTTAAAAACTATATTGTATATATATATTTTTTAAACATCAAATTTTATATTATTAGTGCTAAGTAAAAAATATATATATTTACAAATTAATGAAAATTTTTTTAATATAATTTGAATACTGATAAATTAAAGTAAATGAATAAAATTTTTAAAAATTCTCTAAATGTTTTAAATTAATATTTTATGAAATATTTCAGTATCTTTTTCTCTTATTACTATCTATATTTTATAATCATATACCCAATACTCTATCTCTCTTTATCCATTTATTGTTACTATCTCCATGTAGCATCCTCTTTTTCCATCTTTTTATCTCAATGTATTATTATTATTATTTTTTATCTCTCTCTCTCTCATATTACTAATACTTTCAATCTCTTTATCTTAATATATCATTACTTTCTATATGTATCATTTCTCGCCCCTCCAATATTACTCTCTGTTTGCTAGTTTACAACCCCACAAGTACACGGATCACGAACAAGTACCAAGCTAGATAACAACTTTGACTGTTTAGACTATCGAATATGTTGAGAGATTAAATTTAAACTAACTATAGATGCTAAGAATTAAAAGAAGACAAAGTAATGAACTTAAATTTAGAAAACAATTAACTAAAGCAATTCCAGAACTAAAATTTCACACTTCAACTTTATTATGGACTTAACCTAACCTATTTAATAGATTGAGAATTATTACTTTAATGGAAATTAATCCTAAGATATATCTCAAGTCCTCTCTCAAGGCACCTAAGGTGTATTTTAAGTAACCTGAACCTTACTTTCGTAGCGATCAATCTTAATTAAAGCCCTTTAAGCTCTTTGATTAATTATGTGATTCCACAGAGGATTTCAGTCGATCCCTAGATTAGATTTTCTAGGTTCAAAATTCTGATTTCCAATACTAACCTTCATCTTTCAGTTCTTCAATTAGTATCTTATATCATGACTAAGTGGGTACCAACACATAGTATACATTGAGAACACAAAATATTGAATCAAAGAACAAAACTCAAATCCATTAAATAACCTCAATATATATCCATAACAGAAATTGAAAGTGCTACTCTCCTAATACTAGAATTCAACAAACTACTCACTCATGGTGAGTTTACAAACATGCTGCAATTAAAGTAAAAGAACATAAGAGAATCTGAAGGAATATAATAAAAGAACCCAAAACAAAGATCTGTAATCTTGAACTTTTGGAACTTAACTGAGAGTCCTTATCCTTAAGCTTGATACAGATTGTCACACCCTACCCCTCTGTAAGGCATAACATGATCCCGTAGTATACCTAATG
The DNA here is from genome assembly GCF_030052815.1 of Hevea brasiliensis. Lineage (NCBI taxonomy): Eukaryota > Viridiplantae > Streptophyta > Magnoliopsida > Malpighiales > Euphorbiaceae > Hevea > Hevea brasiliensis. The sequence continues at coordinate 94,664,796 of NC_079496.1, read as the reverse complement.
AGTTACCAACTCCGTCTACTGATAACCCATTAAATACACAATAAGGGATTTTAAAAACTTTTCTTACTTCTTTTACAGTGGTGAGCACTATTTACGGGTGTTAAAAACCTTTTTTGAACTAAAGTGATAGAACTAACACATTTGAATTATTTGGAATTTCTATAAAAATTTTGGCAGAGTGCCATCTGTATTTTGGATAAAACAGTTCTTCAGAAAACCTGTAAAAAACATTTCAATATATTTCCAAATCTCAACTCCAACATTTTTCTCAACACAACATTTTTCTCAACTTAAATCCACAGTGATTTTTCAAAGACTGAGATACAAGAATTATAATACAATTTTTACAAGCCAAAATAACTCATAATTATTTTACAACTTCAATGTACAATTTGAATTTACAACTGCTCAAAACCAAGAACACTATGTACATACAGTGGTCATACATTACAGTACAAAATGCAAAATGTGGTATACTCATTATACCCGATAATCTCTCGCTGGATTTACTAGCAGCCTAGTCTGCTGCCCTGTCAATCTGTCTACCTGCGACAGCAATGAGAAGCTATCGCTGAGACAATGTCTCAGTGGTGCACAACATTAACCAAATACAACTTTAAATCACAGTTCATAAATCATATAAATGATAGATACGTAAAACCATAGTTAAATTCAAGACAATACTGTCATAAGGAATTTAACACAATATCACAATAAATCTCAGTAATCAAAACATAGTTAAATTCAAAAGACAGTAAATGTCAATAAGAATTTAAAGTTCATTTCACAAATTATCAAATCGCATAACAACACAATTTAGTTGAATAATTTAAGAATACAGTGTTGCCAATTCATTCACAACTTAAGCCATGACACAAATTTCCGATCAATGCCGCGTTGTACACCACGACAAAGCAATCACAACCCCACTAATCGAAATCAATGAGGAAGGGAGCTAGCTATATAATGAGTACTCATCCGATCACCTCAACTGGTAAACCAGAGAGGGAGAAAAATAAACAATCACGACTCCATAAATGGAGAAGGAAAATAAACGATCACAACCCCATAAATGGAGAAGGAATGATATGATACTGTCATGCTAAGTGTGAACACAAAATCAATTCCAAACATTTTATTCAAATGATTCGTGAGAATCCAATAAATTTCCAAAGTTATAATTTCATTCACAAAATGGCAACACAATTCATAATTATCTTTAATTTCCACAAAAACCATTTACAGTGCTTTTCAATCAATAGTATCCATCAAATCATTTACAATGCTTTTCAAGCAATAAATATCCATTCAAACACATTTCCACAATTTAAAACAATAATGTACAAATAGTCATAATTCATTTCAATTGAAAAATTCAAAAGAAATACTGTTGTGCACAAACACAATTTAAATCAATAACATACAATTAATCATATGAAATCTTATTCAGAGTAAAATCAGTTGAAAACTAGTTGTGCACAAACCTCTGATGACTGTCTCCTGGTCTGGACTCAGTGTTTCCTTCCCTTTTCCTAAGTCTTTGGTAACTGAAAAACACAATTTGAAGTGTTTCAGTACTAAATTAAATTGTCTCTAATGATAATGTTTGATAAGTAATTCACTGAAGGCTATTATTTGCTTAATCACCTAATATACCGACCTTCGATGCGTTTTAGGTAAATTAGGTTTTGGTGTCATTAATATGTCACATTCGATAGGATTTTAGGGTTGGTACATTTTACCAAACTCATTTCCTTGTTTAGTGCATTTTAATGCAACTTGCTGGATTTCGGGATACTAATTTGACCTAGTCGGACGACCTAGTTCCCTCGATTTTCTGGTTTCGGTTCAAAACTACAAACTTGTAGATCTATGTCTTATGGAACGCAGGGCAAAATTTTAGGTCATTATGAGTTAAGTAGACCAAGTTATGGTCATTATACTATTGCTGGTCAAATGGCATCAAATTAGGTCAATTTGGTCAACTTTGGTTCGGCCAGTTTTTGGACCCGAACTTGTGAAAGCTGTTTGACTTGCTTATGGTCCTTTCTGGGCTTTGGTGTCTTCATAAGACTTGTAGGTATGGGTCTTAACTATTCATGGTTAAAATTTCAGGTCAATTGGACCTGTTTTGAGTGAGTTATGGCCTAAACACTAACTGCTGCCAAATTGGTCAGTTTTCAGGTTTCAATTGCACTTAATCCGAATTGGTCATTTTTTATGTCACCTTGCAAGCAGAATTTTGGTATGCTTTCTCAATGAAAGTTGGCACATTTTGTGCCTAGTTTCACCTTCAATTGGTCTCATACTAATTGAAGTTACACATTTAAAGTTATAGGTTAAAATGCATGCTGCCCTTAATTACCTTGCTTAAACATACATCAATGACACATTCACCTTACTATATGTCCACTTCCCTTACCAATTCTGTTTTGGTACATTACCAAAACCATATACGACTTCACTTTAAAGTCACTTTGGGAAGATTACACACATCCTCAATACACCAAATAAACTCAAATTTACAAAGTCTAAGTACAATCACATATACACCTAAACATTACTCATTCTTACATACACTTTACACAACCAACCTATATACATATCCATCAATCCTCAATGTCAATATTCTGCCAATACCTTCATGAACTCATACATTTATCAAAGTGTCCCAAGGCTGCCGAAATGTTCTACAATGCTAAAGTGTCCCACAATTCGTCAATCTCCAATTTAAGTGAACAATCACCACATTTTCATGGAAATAACTTACTAGGATATTAAATCCCTCTACTCAACATGAATTTACATCAAATATATATAATAATAAATCATTAAATACATAACTCCATGGCTATCCAAAATGGACATATCAATAACTCCTCAAACTTGAAAATTTTCTTCACAAATCCAACACCCATAACATGTACACAGTGTTTAACAAAGCAATATTCAAAAATGTAAACTTACCTATGGTTGGAACTTGCTAAGCCTTGATTAAACTTCTTGATTTTGGTATCAAGCTCTTCCTTATGATGTGTAGACAATCTTTAATGAAGAGCCCTAAATGATTGGAAGTGAAATGAGGAGGTTAGGTGAGCTTGAGAGAAAACGGCAATGGAGGTCTTTTAATTCTTTATTTCGGCAAGGTTTGGTGATTTGGAGAAGATGAAGTTTTTGATGGTGTAATAGAATTACAGCTGCCCCATTTTGCTTTTAGTTTATTCATTAGTGGCCCACTCACACAATTTAATCATTTAATAAGTTAAATTCCCACTTATTCCACATTAAACCCTTAATTCTTGCTATTCACTTTAGGTACCACCAAATTAATTTTTCATTTTATTTTTTAAGTGTAATATTATTTATTTTTAATGGACATTTAGGTCAAAAGACAATTCGGGATGTCGATTGACCATAATGCCCCTGTTCGGGTTGCATTCCCGATTTTTTGGTAACACCGGGTTTTGTCTGTTTTTCTATTTCTCACTTTTCCTTGTACTAATAATTTAATTTTTCTTTGATATTTCTAATGATATTCCTACTTCAATTAATGTCTCTTTAAGTCCTAAAAATATTTTCCATGGTTCGCCGCGGTCCAGGGCTAGTCAACGGTCCACGCTGTGACTTCCCGGTGCGGTCACCCATCGCTAGGGTTCTCGGCTCGCTTAACTTGGTTACCTTTCTTTGCTATTATTTTTCCTTTGTTTTTCTTGTATTTTCTTTTCTTTTATTTCACTATTTTATGTCTTCTCACTCATATTGAAGTGTAGTTCTAGGCATCCTAGCTGTCCGGACAGCACTGGTCACCGGAACAGTAGAACGCACTACCGAACTTAGGGGTGTTACACAGATTCTCTCCAAATTGCTTAGAAAACTAAGGTTTGTATGTAAGGTGAACTCTCCAAACTGACTCCTTTGCATGTTTCAACCTTTTAATATTTATATCGGGCACCTTAGAGTCATGTTTTAGAGTCCCAAAAAACTTAGAAGTTTATTCAGAATGAGTGGAGGGAAATTTAGGTTGAAACATAAGTCTTTCTGTGGCAAAGTACAAGACCTGTGTGGCACTACATGGTCTTGGGCCGTGTAAGTCTCTGGACTACTTCAGGTTTTGTATTTGAGGGAGACAGCAAGTTACATGGGGGAAGGAAGGTTGCACGGGACAATTCACATGGCCCATGTACTGTGGTTTCTCTATGCCTTCTTCAAATTCTCTCGGCCAAGGAGTTACACCGGTCAAGCTTCATGCTTACATGGCCCGTGTAATGTTATGCAGTAGGCCTTCTTACTTTTCCAATTTCCCAAAATTGTCCAATTGACTTCTTGTTAGTTGTATGTGCCCTAGAGCATACACTAATCTTGTACCTTGTAAATGACATTGTAAATATTTTAATGGCAATTAACATTTCATTTAAATGTTGTATGTTTCATATCATATTTATTTGAAATTGTCCATTAGCAATATGTTATATATTCTATTCTTATGAGATAAGAATATAAGTGACAGAATATATGGGACATTTGCTATAAATTAGAGTTCACAGCTAAAGGATATTTTAGTGGGCACATTATATCCAAAGAGCTGTCATCTCTATTTATCTCCATTGATTAGTATGAGATACTAATGTATATGGAATGGTGAGTCTCATACCATCTGATATGAGATATTGGGATAAACACAGTGGGCACTTATGAGATAAGTTGGCCGAACTTTGTGACGTACAGATAATATGAACATGGCATTACTCGAGTCAATAAAATGTTATCTATATCATACTAGTGCATATAATCCTCAGACCTGAGATGACACTATTGTCTCTTATATAGGTGGTTTGAGTTTGATACCACTTACATATCTGTACTGTGTATGGATATTTTGGTGTGTGTTGGCTCAGATTAGTTATATGTTAGGACAGTGTTTAGTCAAGAGGGTATCCATAGCCTTGAGTAAATAGGGTTAAAAGTCCTATGCGAATTTGAGCTGTTCTTGACAAGATTAAGTTCCTAGCCAGGACAGATGACTTTTTCAGGAAAGGTATTTCTTGATAGTAAAGTCTTATATGTCGAGAATTATATTTCAAATGAGTGCATAAGATTCCATGATAAGGGGTTTGACTATATCATGATCCTTAATGGGATTGGGACATAATACGGAGGGATTTTAGTGCATGGTGATGTGTGATTAAAGGTTCATATTTTAAGGTATTCCTTATTACTAATTGGGTAGCCATGGCATGCTATGCTAGGTGTCAACCATAGTCTATGAGATGCCTAAAATGATTTAGGAAAATCATTTATGGTCTAAAAGAGTTCCAATGATATTAAGAATTAATATCATTTCTCATTGCCAATTAGTAGTGAGCCTAGTGAGTCACACACTTACACAAGTTAATCACCAAGTATATTATAATTTAATTGATTAATTAAAGATTAAATAATTAATTAATTAAAGAGTTTAATTAATTAATTAATTAGATTTTGTTTGCAATAAAGTTACAAAGTTCCTAGCATGACTTGAAACCAAATCTTGGATAGTGGATGTATGATATAAATTAGATTTATGTTTAAAGAGTTTAAATATAAATTTAATGATGAAATTAATTAATGGAGATTAATTAATTAATTAATTAATTAATATGTGATATAAATTAATTTGAGAGAGCAATTATAATTTTGAGTTGAGAACTCAAAAATGCATACAAGGGCATTTTGGTAATTTCATATGGTGACGCGTAGCACCATGAGATGGTGACATGTGACACTCATAAAAGGTGTCCCACTTGTCTTTTTAATCATGGAAGATGATTATTAGATGATTTGATCATGGCTTGACACTTGCCTTTTGTCTTGATATGAGATTAAGACAAACTAAAAGCTAGATTAAATGAGATATTGACATGTGGCACTCAATTAATGCCTTTTGTCTCTTGCATATAAATACAAGATAAGAAGAAGACTAAAATAGATTTTTGAATCTTCTTCTTCTTCCTCATCTTGGAAGACAACAAGGAGCTCTCTTCCTCTTCATTTTTCTTCCTTTGATTCTTAAAGAAAAGCTTGTTTTCTTTTGAATAAAAAACACTAGGAAGTGTTCCTAGTTAGATACATCTAATATAACCCTACCAAAAGTAAAAGCCCTAACATTAAGTGGTTGGTAAACCACAAAAGGAGAGGATAAGGGATGCATTTGGTAGAGCTTGGTAGTGCTTGTGGTGGAAAAGCTAGAGGAGCTCCAATTGGTGCTCTAGAGACTATTGAAGGGAGTAAGAAGTTTGATTCTGCGCCCCTTCAGGTTAGATCTCATAAAACCCTCTTTTGGTTAGGGTTTAATATGTTTAATTATTAAACAACAATCTTTGATGGCAAATGAATATCTAGTGCATGTTAAAAGTGTGTTTTGACATGCCTTTGGGTGTTAAAGGTTGGTTAGGATCATAATATACTTGTATGTATGCATGAAACCCTAGAAAAAATTTTTGAAATCCAACCATTAAATCCCTAACCCATGCTTTCCACTGCCATTAATTGGTATTAGAGCCACTATATTTGCCATTAGGATTGTTTATGGGACTTAATTGTGTGATTGAAAGTGTTTTGGGTTAATTTGGATGGGATTCAAATTGAAGAAACCCTAGAAAAACCACTCTGCCGCAAAGAACACGGCCTGGGTGTGTCCTAGGCCACGGGCTGTGTTCTGGGGAATTGCTGAGCACAGACAGGGTAGAAAGTTACACGGCCCGTGCTTTCACTAGACATGGCCTATGTAAATGTGTGTTACACGGCCCGTGCAACACCCTCCCTGCAGCAACTCCGTACATTCTACTGTTCTGGTGACCAGTGTCAGTCTTGACAGTTAGAACGTCCGAAAAAATATTTAAACTAAAGTAAGGAACCATAATTAACTCAAATATTAATAAGAAAAATTTAGGAAAAATTTTAGAAATAAAATACAACCAAGTTAAATGAGCCGGTGCCCTAGCAATGGGTAACCTAGTAGGAAGTTGCGGTTCTCGTAACTAGGAGCCCTAGACCTGGGGGAAAATTCATAAAATAATTTTTGGGACTCCAGAGAAGGGTCATTGAGGTTTCTATGGCATTAGAATACCAAGAAAATGCTTAGAAAAATTTTTCAATCGGTACAGACAATTTTAGTCTGTTAAGCCAAATGGAGGGTATTTTAGTCATTTTGTCTTCAGAGATGATTTTGGCTGACTTTTTCAGTTAAGTAAATAATTATTATGACATAATATGTGAATAAATATTGCTAAAAATTGAATTGAAATTCAGTAGACAAGAAAAGGAAAGAAAATTAAAGGAATTAGAATTATGACATCATTATGATGTCATTAAAAATCCTCCCACCCAATCAAACTTTGACACATGGCATTAACTTATTTAAAATGATTTAATGGGCAGAAAAAAAGAAAGAAAAATCAGTTGCTTCTTCAACGTTTGGGCAGCCAAAAAACGTGGAGAGAGAGAGAGAGGAAGGAAAACTCCATTAAAGCTTTTCCAAGCTTTGGTTCACCCATCCAACTACCTCAAAACCCTAGCCTCCCTTCACAAGAACTCATCCTCACACCTAGAGCAAGCTTTAGACAGCAAAAAGAAGGGAGGAAAGTGAAGTTTTGAAGCCTTGGAAAGTGCCTAAGTCAAGGTTAGTGCCAATTTCTTCTAAAAATTTTGTGTATGGCTGCCATTGAACATGATTTTGGTGTTGAAATTCATGGATTATATGTGTATAAAAATTTTAGTTGTTGGAGTTAGGGTTTGAGGCACAAAACTTGGATTTTGTTCATGTATTGGTGAATGAAAGTTTAAATGGTCAATTAGTGACCATTTGGCTGTGTATGATGAGGAATTGAAGTGAGTTGAGGCTTGGCATTTGTGTATGGGTGAGCTTCCTTGGCTGACCTGCAGGACTAAGCATGAGTCCAGTAGGTTTGGGCAGCTATAAATGGAGTTGTAGAGGTTCAATTGGTGCTAGACCAATTGGACATGAAACTAGACACATAATGGCACAACTTTGGTGAAGAAACCCTGCCCAGAAAACCAAACTAAGTTAACCTAAAAATTGCCCTAATCCGGGTGACTTGCATTCTGCCTGGGCAAAATGACCAAATGAACAGTGCTTATTCATTTGGTCATAACTCAGTATAGAAAGGTCCAATTGATCTGAAATTTTATCAGAAGAAACTGAGAACCTAAAACTTTCATGAAGAACAAAAATCCAAATTCTGACCATAACCTAGTCAAATTGCCAACCAAACTTAGGTTACTAAATATGGCAGAACCAGTTTTGCCCAGAATTTTGGATTCTGTCCAATCCGGCCAGTTATGGTGTTTAGGCCATAACTTGAGCTACAAAACTCCAAATGGAGTGATTCAAAAAAGGAAATATAACAAGATAAAATAAAGAACAACTTTCGTGAAGACAATTTTGCCAAATTCCTACTGTAAAAATGACCAATAGAACAGTAAACACAAGGCTTAAAATCTGAAAATTTTGAACAACTAGCACTAAGCTTAGAAATGGTATTGGCAACCAATACCAACAATTTTAGAATGCAAAATGTGGTATGTTGGGAGTATTAGAACCAATGTACCTATTGTCTATGCAAAAGTCAACATTTTAGTTGACTAATGAAATCAATAGTAACACCTAAACTTAAATTTCAAGAATTGTAAAGTTTAAAAGTGTAACATGCCCTAGTACACTTAGCAAGATTGGTTTGGATAGGTTGGCATGCTAATTGGGTTTAGTTAATAGTACTGCACATGGCATTATGCCATTCTGTGATTTTATGGCTTTTAATCATTCTGATATTGTGTTGAGACTTGGCCTTGCGCCTAATGTTATTACAACTTATTAACTGTTCTGTTGCACACCGGGAGACACATATGTGACCGATGGTGTAACGGCCTGAGTTACTTGATACCCAGTGCCAGTTTACCCGTTTATCCAGTCTAGTTGTCCAGTATAGGTTACTTGGGTAACCAAAAATGAAAGTGGATAAATTCAATGAAATAATGAATACAACAAGTGCAAAATAAGTAAGACTACAAATACTCATCGAAAATTTGTTTGAAATGAGACATCAATACATCACTGCATATTTATTTTTTGTTATTTCTTTTTATTTTATTATTGGCACCACTAAGCATTATTGCTTAGCGCGTTGCTTTTGCCACGCCTGGGTTCTGGAGAGACCGACCGAGAGCCTAGTAGACCACAGACTGGGTGAGACCTTCTGCAGCTCTGCATAGTGTTCGTGTCACCTCACCGACGTCAGTGCATTGGTAGGACACTAGGTTTCATTTTGGGTATTTTGTAATTAACTTTTATTTTCTCATATGTAATTAAAACTTATGTAATGTATTTTGGTATTAATGTAAATAGTGGAAATTGTGCTTATGAATGAAAAAGTGAATATTTATTTATGACTTTTACATGATTATCATATGAGATGAATGATTGAGAAATGGAAATGTTGTTGAAAAAAAAAATATTGAGATTTTGTTGATGAAATGGAGTTTGGGATTAATTGAAAATATTGAAAGTGTTTTTCACAGGTTCCGAAGAACTGTTTTCTCCATTTTTAGCCGGTACTCTGCCGGATTTTCTATAAAATTTGCAGAATCTCAAATAATTTTATGATTTCAATAAATGTTTGAAATGAATCATATTTCACAAATTGTACTCTATAACTATGAAAAAAAAATAAATTAGGAAGAATAAAAATGATTGAATTAAAATAGGGTGTTCCGGTACACTGTGTGGCATATCTTGCTCGGCTACAGTGTAGACGGGTAAGGGGTGTCACATTTAGTGGTATCAGAGCACGGTTTAGGCGTTTCTGGGCCTAGATCGAGTCCATACCATGCATTGTATTTGTAAGAGTCGAGGTGACACTAATGCAGATCTGTTTGTCTTTGTTATTTTGAATAGGATATGGACCCCACATCTCAGAGGGCAGTTGAGGAGGAAGTGGAGAGTCATGCTCCACCTGCAGTAGCTGAGACTGGGGATAGGGGAGAACCTACTCCGCCAGCTCCAATAGAGCCTGCTCAGCCTCCATAGGCCATGTTCCAGCAAATGGCCAAATTCTTCAGAAAAATGGCAGGGGAATGCCACCACCACCACCACCTCCACAGCAGAAATCACATCTGGAAAAACTGAGAAAATTTGGAGCAGTGGATTTCTTTGGCAAGAGAAAAGATGATTTTGTTGCAGTCGAAAATTGGTTGAACAGAAAAGGCGGAGTTTTAAAACAACTCCACTACACTCCAGAGCAAAATCTAGAAGCTGCCATATCTCTGTTGCAAGATGATGTATATGAATGGTGGGATACAGTGTCCAGTGAAGTACAGTCAGAAGTAATAACTTGGGACTTCTTCCTCTCAGAATTTAAGAAGAAATATGTGGGTAGTGTATACCTGGAAGAGAGAAGAAGAGAGTTCATTAACTTGAGGCAGAGACAGCTGATAGTGGCAGAGTATGAAAAGGAATTTGTCAGACTGAGTCGCTACGTAAGGGAGATAGTCCCTAATGAGGCCGAAAGGTGTAAGAGATTTGAAGAGAGATTAAATGATAATATAAAGATCATGATCACTGCCTTGGGAATCCCAGAATTCACCAAGTTAGTGGAAGCTGCTATAAAAGTTGAAAAGGTTAGAATAAGTGAGCAGACTAGAAGGAAGAGACAGCAGAAGAGGGGCCCAGGTCAGTCTAGCTCATCTCCTGCACTAGGAAAAAGGTTCAAAGGTCCACATGCATAGAGTTCAGGTCAACCTCAAGGTCAGGGTCAGTCTTAGGGGCCCAGGCCATAGTTCACCCCTAGGAGAGGTCAGTCCACACCATCAGTGGGCAGCTCTCCAGGGACGGGGTTTAGGGGACCAGCCCCAGCATCTTCTGCATGTCCGCATTGCCTGAAGTGGCATAAGGGGGAGTGTTGGAGAGTGACTGGTGCCTGCTTAAGGTGTGGGTTGACAGAGCATCAGCTGAGGAACTGTCCACGCAGAACTACTACAACTGCTCCAACACAAGCAGATAGACCTGCTCCTGCACCATAAAGGGGTAGGAAATCTGGCAAATCTGAAGCAGTGGGACCATCACAGAGGCCTGCATCTGAGCCAGCAGAGAGGCCTGAGGGCAGACCACCTGCCAGAGCCTATTCCATGAGAGCTCAGGAGGAGCAAGATACCCCGGACGTCATCAGGGGTACATTCTCCCTCTACAATACATCAGTGTATGCATTGGTGGATCCAGGATCCACTCATTCATACATCTGTATCAACCTACCCGTAGAAAGGGGGATACTAGTAGGGGAGAGCGACCAAGACATTCTGGTCACTAATCCATTGGGCTATAGTGTAGGAGTGAACAAAGTGTACAAGGGTTGCCCGTTAAGGATTCAGGAGTATGAATTCTTGGCAGACCTGATTGAGTTGCCTTTTTATGAGTTTGACGTGATCTTGGGAATGGACTGGTTATCACATCATCAAGCAATGGTTGATTGTAAACTGAAGAGGATTTCTTTGAAAACTCTTGAGGGTAATGAGATTGGAGTTGTGGGGGAAAGGACAAATTTCTTATCCAATGTCATATTAGCCATAGTGGCAAGAAAACTGATGAGAAAAGGCTGTGAAGCCTACCTAGCACATGTGGTGGATACTAGGCAGGCTAAGCCAGATCTATGTGACATAGCAACAGTAAGAGACTTCCCAGATGTGTTCCCTAAAGAATTGCATGGCTTGCCACCAAAAAGGGAAGTCGAATTTGCTATTGAGATACTGTCGGGTACAACACCAATCTCTATTGCTCCTTATAGGATGGCACCCACAGAATTGAAGGAACTGAAAATCCAGTTATAGGAGTTACTGGATAAGGGGTTCATACGGCCCAGTGTCTCACCATGGGGGAGCTCCAGTGCTGTTTGTAAAGAAGGATGGGACTTTAAGGTTGTGCATCGATTACCAGCAGTTGAATAAAGTGACTATGAAGAACAAATATCCGTTGCCTAGAATTGATGATCTGCTTGATCAATTGAAGGGAGTAGGAGTATTTTCTAAAATTGATCTCAGATCAGGGTATCATCAGTTGAGGGTGAAGGATGCAGATGTGCCAAAAACTACATTCAAGACCCGATATGGGCATTATGAGTTCCTGGTGATGCCCTTTGGCCTAATAAATGCACCAGCGGCATTCATGGACCTTATGAACCGTATCTTCCATCCATACCTAGATCGGTTCGTAGTGGTCTTTATTGATGATATTTTGGTGTATTCCAAGACCAGGGAAGAACATGATGAGCATTTAAGGATTATTCTGCAAACCCTGAGAGAAAAGAAGCTGTATGCTAAGTTGTCCAAGTGTGACTTCTAGTTGAATGAGATTGCACTCCTTGGACACATAGTGTTAGCTGATGGGATTAGAGTGGATCCCAAGAAAATAGAAGCAGTGATGGAATGGAAGCCTCCCAGAAATACAACTGAGGTCAGAAGTTTTTTGGGGCTAGCTGGGTATTATAGAAGATTTGTGAAGGGATTTTCTTTAATAGCTGCTCCAATGACCAAGTTGTTACACAAGAATGTTAGATTTGACTGGAATGATAAGTGTCAAACTAGTTTTGAGAAGTTGAAGGCTATGTTGACTGAGGCACCAGTGTTAACACAGCCAGTGTCGGGAAAGGACTTTGTGGTCTACAGTGACACCTCTCATAATGGGTTAGGGTGTGTATTGATGCAAGAGGTGAAGGTAGTCGCTTATGCTTCCAAGCAGCTAAGGCTACATGAACAGAATTACCCTACCCATGATCTAGAACTTGCAGCAATTATCTTCGGATTGAAGATATGGAGGTATTATTTGTATGGTAAAAGGTGTTACATTTACACAGACCACAAAAGCCAAAAATACTTGCCAACCCAAAAGGAGCTCAACCTTAGATAGAGGCAATGGATTGAGTTCCTGAAGGACTATGATTGTGTGATCGACTACCATCCTGGGAAGGCAAATGTAGTTGCTGATGCTTTAAGCAGAAAATCCATCACAGCTTTGAGATCATTGAATGCCCGTCTATCCTTGATTCGAGATGGAGCTATTTTGGCTGAGTTGCAAGTGAGGCCAAACCTGCTACAGCAGATTTTAGATGGGCAGCAGGTAGATGAGAAGCTAAAGGCTATTATGAGTAAAATCCTAGAAGGGAAAGAAACTGACTATGTAGTGAAAACAGATGGGTGTCTGTACTACAAAGGAAGATTATATGTACCAAATGATAGGGAATTGAAGGCCAGTATCCTGAAAGAGGCACACACTAGTGTTTATGCTATGCACCCAGGAAGTACAAAAATGTATCATGATTTGAAGCTTCATTATTGGTGGCCTGGTATGAAGAAGGACATAGCTGACTATGTAACTAAATGCTTGACATGTCAGCAAATCAAGGCAGAACATCAAGTTCCATCGGGTTTGCTACAGCCTATACGCATACCTGAATGGAAATTGGATTGGGTCACCATGGATTTTGTAAGTGGTCTACCTCTCACCCAGAAGAAGCATGATGCAGTATGGGTGATAGTAGATAGATTGATGAAGTCAGCACACTTTCTGCCAGTTAGGACTAACTACTCACTGGAGAAGTTAGCAGAATTGTATATCAGTGAGATAGTTAGACTGCATGGAATTCCACTTTCCATCATATCTGATCGATACCCAAGGTTTACATCGAGATTTTGGAAGAAGTTGCATGAATCCTTGGGTGCACAACTCCACTTCAGCACAGCTTTCCATCCTTAGACGGATGGGTAATCAGAAAGAGTAATCCAGGTAAACAATTGAAACTAATTGAACTAATAAAAATATTGAACTGAAATAATAATAATAACATTAAATATATGTCAGGTCCTTGAGGACATGCTGAGGAGTTGTGTCATTGAGTTTGAGAGAAGTTGGGATAGATACCTTCCACTGGCAGAATTTGCATATAACAATAGCTACCAAGCTAGCATCCAAATGGCCCTGTATGAAGGGAGGAAATGGAGAACTCCAGTGTGCTGGACTGAATTGGGTGAAGATAAACTGGTAGGGCCAGACCTGGTGAAATAGACTGAGGAGAAGGTAAAGCTAATCAAAGCCAATCTGAAGGTTGCCTCAGACAGACAAAAATCTTATGCCGATCTGAAGAGAAAAGAAATAGAATATGCAGTTGGCGACAAAATGTTCCTCAAGGTGTCACTGTGGAAGAAGGTACTGAGGTTTGGAAGAAAAGGTAAGTTGAGCTGTAGGTTCATTGGCCATATGAAGTCATTGAATGTGTGGGACCAGTAGCCTATAGGCTAGTTTTACCATAAGAGCTGGACAAGATCCACAATGTGTTCTTCGTATCTATGCTAAGAAGATACCCCTCAGATCCTTCACATGTCATCTCCATGGAAGAAATTAAAGTACAACCGGATTTAACATATGAAGAAGAACCCATACGGATCCTGGCTCGGGAAGTGAAAGAGTTAAGGAAAAAGCAGATTCCACTGGTGAAAGTGCTTTGGAGGCACCACAACACCGAGGAGGCAACTTGGGAAAGTGAAGAGATGATGTGGCAACAGTTCCCTCAACTGTTTACATCGGGTAAATTTTGAGGACGAAATTTAAATTAGAGGGGAAGAGTTGTAACACCCTCCCTGCAGCAACTCCGTACATTATACTGTTTCAGTGACCAGTGTCGGTCCAGACAGTTAGAACATCCGGAAAAATATTTAAACTAAAGTGAGGAACCATAATTAACTCAAATATTAATAAGAAAAATTTAGGAAAAATTTTAGAAATAAAATACAACCAAGTTAAATGAGCCGGTGCCCTAGCGATGGGTAACCTAGTAGAAAGTTGCGGTTCTCGCAACTAAGAGCCCTAGACCTGGGGGAAAATTCATAAAATAATTTTTGGGACTCCAGAGAAGGGTCATTGAGGTTTCTATGGCATTAGAATGCCAAGAAAATGCTTGGAAAATTTTTTCAATCGGTACAGACAATTTTAGTCTGTTAAGCCAAATAGAGGGCATTTTGGTCATTTTGTCTTCAGAGATGATTTTTGGCCGACTTGTCCAGTTAAGTAAATAATTATTATGATATAATATGTGAATAAATATTACTAAAAATTAAATTGAAATTTAGTAGACAAGAAAAGGAAAGAAAATTAAAGGAATTAGAATTATGACATCATTATGATGTCATTAAAAATCCTCCCACCCAATCAAACTTTGACACATGGCATTAACTTATTTAAAATGACTTAATGGGCAGAGAAAAAGAAAGAAAAATTAGTTGCTTCTTCAACCTTTGGGCAGCCAAAAAACGTGGAGAGAGAGAGAGAGAGAGGAAGGAAAACTCCATTAAAGCTTTTCCAAGCTTTGGTTCACCCATCAAACTACCTCAAAACCCTAGCCTCCCTTCACAAGTACTCATCCTCACACCTAGAGCAAGCTTTGGACAGCAAAAAGAAGGGAAGAAAGTGAAGTTTTGAAGCCTTGGAAAGTGCCTAAGTCAAGGTTAGTGCCAATTTCTTCTAAAAATTTTGTGTATAGCTGCCATTGAACATGATTTTGGTGTTGAAATTCATGGATTGTATGTGTATAAAAATTTTAGTTGTTGGAGTTAGGGTTTGAGGCACAAAACTTGGATTTTGTTCATGTGTTGGTGAATGAAAGTTTAAATGGTCAATTAGTGACCATTTGGCTGTGTATGATAAGGAATTGAAGTGAGTTGAGGCTTGGCATTTGTGTATGGGTGAGCTGCCTTGGCTGACCTGCAGGACTGAGCATGAGTCCAGTAGGTTTGGGCAGCTATAAATGGAGTTGTAGAGGTTCAATTGGTGCAAGACCAATTGAATATGAAACTAGACACATAATGGCACAACTTTGGTGAAGAAACCCTGCCCAAAAAACCAAACTAAGTTAACTTAAAAATTGCCCTAATCTGGGTGACTTGTATTCTGCCTGGGCAAAATGACCAAATGAACAGTGCTTATTCATTTGGTCATAATTCAGTGTAGAAAGGTCCAATTGACCTGAAATTTTACCAGAAGAAACTGAGACATAGACCTAAAACTTTCATGAAGAACACAAATCCAAATTCTAACCATAACCTAGTCAAATTGCCAACCAAACTTAGGTTACCAAATCTGGCAGAACCAATTTTGCCCAGAATTTTGGATTTTGTCCAATCGGGCCAGTTATGGTGTTTAGGCCATAACTTAAGCTACAAAACTCCAAATGGAGTGATTCAAAAAAGGAAATGTAACCAGACAAAATATGGAACAACTTTCATGAAGACAATTTTGCCAAATTCCTACTGTAAAAATGACCAATGGAACAGTAAACACAAGGCTTGAAATCTGAAAATTTTGAACAACTAACACTAAGCTTAGAAATGGTATTGGCAACCAATACCAACAATTTTAGAATGCAAAATGTGTTATGTTGGGAGTATTAGAACCAATGTACCTATTGTCTATGCAAAAGTCAACATTTTAGTTGACTAATGAAATGAATAGTAACACATAAACTTAAATTTCAAGAATTGTAAAGTTTAAAAGTGTAACATGCCCTAGTACACCTAGCAAGATTGGTTTGGATAGGTTGGCATGCCAATTGGGTTCGATTAGCGATCGCACATGGCATTATGCCATTCTGTGATTTTATGGCTTTTAGCCATTCTGACAATGTGTTGAGACTTGGCCTTGTGCCTAATGTTATTACAGCTTATTAGCTGTTCTGTTGTACACCGGGAGACACATATGTGACCGATAGTGTGACGGCCCGAGGTACTTGATACCTAGTGCCAGTTTACCCGTTTATCTAGTCTAGTCGTCCAGTATAGGTTACTTGGGCAACCAAAAATGAAAGTGGATAAATTTAATGAAATAATGAATATAACAAGTACAAAATAAGTAAGACTACAAATACTCATCGAAAATTTGTTTGAAATGAGACATCAATACATTCACTGCATATTTATTTTCTGTTATTTCTTTTTATTTTATTATTGGCACCACAAAACATTATTGCTTAGCGCGTTGCTTTTGCCATGCGTAGGTTCTAGAGAGACTGACCGAGAGCCCAGTAGACCACAGACTGGGTGAGACTTTCTGCAACTCTGCATAGTGTCCGTGTCACCTCACCGACATCAGTGCATTGGTAGGACACTAGGTTTCATTTTGGGTATTTTGTAATTAACTTTTATTTTCTCATATATAATTGAAACTTATGTAATGTATTTTGGTATTAATGTAAATAGTGGAAATTGTGTTTATGAATGAAAAAGTGAATATTTATTTATGACTTTTACATGATTATCATATGAGATGAATGATTGAGAAATGGAAATGTTGTTGAAAAAAAAATATTGAGATTTTGTTGATGAAATGGAGTTTGGGATTGATTGAAAATATTGGAAGTATTTTTCACAGGTTCCGAAGAACTGTTTTCTCCATTTTTAGCGGGTACTCTGTCGGATTTTCTATAAAATTTGCGGAGCCTTAAATATATTTATGATTTCAATAAATGACTAAAATGAATTATATTTCACAAATTGTACTCCATAACTATGAAAAAAAAAATAAATTAGGAAGAATAAAAATGATTGAATTAAAATAGGGTCTTCCAGTACACTGTGTGGCATGTCTTGCTCGGCTACACTGTAGACGGGTAAGGGGTGTCACAGCCCGTGTAAATGGGTCCTTTGGGCTGTGTTTCTTACTGCTTAATGGTGAATTTTTGGCTGATTTTAGGGTTTGTATGCAATTGTTGTATAATATGTGACCCAAAATCAAGCCTAGACCTAATTGAATGGTTCAATTGGGATTTCTAATCATACAAATAAATCTTTAAAATTGTTTTCATGAAAATTAAATTTGGGAAAAATTCCTAATTGAAAATTAATTTGAACGAGATTCAAATTGGGTTTTAATTGAGTATGCGGTATTCAATTTGATTTAACGTGTATATTTATGTTTAATTGTTAAATGTTAATATGCATGGTAGATGATCATGGACAATAAAAAGATAAATGTGATTGGATTTAATTATTTTTATTTTCTTTGGGATGTAATAATTAATTTTATTCATAGAGGCATGTAATATAAGATTTATGTTACATCGGATGTATTTCATTTATTTAAGGACTCTAAAGTCCAATTTCTTGTAAATTGACCTTGGTATGCACGGGTTACTTTGTAATTAGATTGCAAGAACAACAAAGAGATCGAGAGCATTGGTGGGACCAGTGGGAGGAAGTCAAGATCAAAGTGTTGATTAATGCACTCCTTCAGCAACTCTTGTAATAAAATAGATGAAATACACTTCTAATTCAATTCTTGGTAGCTCAGAATTGAATCCCTTAGAAAGTCTATGATCATACCATTTTATTTTATTATCCATGTATGCATGAGATGTGTATCAATGGTTGCTAATATGTGATATATGTATGCCAAAATGGATAATGTGCAAAGTGAGACCTTAATAGTAATTAAGCCAACCACAAAATCTTCCAATTAAATGATTAAGTTGGTAAATGTATAATTATGGTAATTATATCATGGTTCTCCACTAGGGCAATTAAATTTGAAAATTTTAGACACTTAAACTATCAGCTATGGTTACATAGGGGTGGTTTTTTTTGTGGTCTAAGAGATTTTCTAAATTTAATTATTAAGCATGTGATGTTGTGAGTATCTGGGTACTTTGGCGATTAAGAATGGATGTACTTGAGGTCATCAAGTTTCAAACTTCCATACTCACTGGCCCAGTGGGCTCAACTTAACTAATGTAAGATAGGCCAAGAATGGATGTACCTGAGGCTTTGAGTATTTGGGGCTAAAACTAATGATTGAGTTTCACATGATGTCACACCTTACCCCTCTGTAAGGCATAATATGATCCCGTAGAATACCTAATGAACTGTCGAAC
This sequence comes from Hevea brasiliensis, assembly GCF_030052815.1. Taxonomy (NCBI): domain Eukaryota; kingdom Viridiplantae; phylum Streptophyta; class Magnoliopsida; order Malpighiales; family Euphorbiaceae; genus Hevea; species Hevea brasiliensis. The sequence goes on along the minus strand of NC_079496.1, from coordinate 94,645,840 downwards.
TTCACTTACCGATAACTCATTAAGTACCCTACAAGGGATTTTAAAACCATTTTCTTACTTTTTGGAAGTGGTGAGCATTTTCTTATATTTAATAGAAGTTTAAGCTAGTTAAAATTTTTGTCCATTTTTATTTGTCCGCAAATTTTGGAAAAATTTCAGTAGAGTGTCGTCTGTATTTTAAGAAAACAATTCTTCAAAAACCTGTAAAAGCACTTCCAATAATTCTTTTTTATCAAACTCACTACTACCTCAACAAAATTTTCAACATCAATTCTAAATTCAATTGTCATTAAAAATAACACTCAATAATTCCATTCATTTTTCATTAAAGTAAAAACAATTTACATTCATCATCCAAAATATACATGAGAAAATCCAAACTAATTTTATTACAAACTTTATACAACTGCTAATGACTAGTTTATACATGTACATACATTTACATACATCAAACTAAAGATTACAATTAGGGTATAAAATATACCTGACAAAACTTTAGGAACGTGGCTCCAAGAATCCTCAGCAGCTCACTCTGCTGCTCCTCTAGTCTTTATATCGACGACAGCAATAACAGCCATCGCTGAGTACTATGACTCAGTGGTGCACAACATACTAAAATAACATTTATGCATAATTCAAATCACATTTATTCAAAATATTGAACTAAACATGAAAAACAGATACAAAACATGATTTATAAATTTTTAGTCCAAACAATTTCATTTAAGAAGTCTCAAAACGAACTTCATAAAAACACACAGTTATATCATGCCATTCGAAACATATTCATCTCAATAGCCGAAGGCTTATGAGAATTCACAAGGCTAGCTAGCTCAAATATATGGATATCCATTCAAATTTCTTCTTTTACTGGCACACACCTCAACACTTCAGCCAGAGAAAGAATCAAAATTTGAAACTAATTTCTCCCACTAGTCATGCTAGTGAGACATTCAAATATATGGTCATGACACTGTGATTTCAAAACTATCTTATTAATTTATCAAACATTTACTGACAATCAAATCACATATCATTAAATTTCTGACAATTTAGATCAAAAGCATAGTATACATTTCAATCATTACTTTGCAATATAAATAAACCACAAATCATTTCATGCACTTTGCAAAGGAATTTTAAATAATGTTTATGTTGTGCACAAACCTTACACAAGTTGCCTCTTGGCCTTGACTCGATGCTTCGGGTTCTTTCTCAGTATTCTTTTCGAATGAAACACACAATTTCATAGTATTTCAATATCATAATTTATCATAAATCCAAAAATTGTAACACCCCTATGTTCGGTAGTGCGTTCTACTGTTTCGATGACCAGTGTCTGTTCGGATAGCTAAGATGCCTAGAACTACATTTAAATGTTAGTGAGGAGACATAAAATAATAAAATACAAGAAAGGAAAATACAAGAAAAACAAAGGAAAAATAATAGAAAGGAAATGTGACTAAGTTAAACGAGCCAAATCCGTAGCGATGGGTGACCGCACCGGAAAGTTATGGCGTGGACTGTTGACTGGCCCTAGACCGCGGGGAACCCTGAAAAATATTTTTAAGACTTAAATAAACATGTATTGAAGTATAATTGACATTGAAAATATCAAAGAAAAAAATTAATAAGTTAGTATAAACGAAAAATGAAAATTAAAGAAATCGGCGGTACAAGGAGTAAATCGATTTTACCAAAAAAGTCCGAATTTAACTCGAAGAAGGGCATTTTGGTCATTTGACACCTAGAGTGGACTTTTGACTTAAATTTCCATGAAAAATAAGTGATATTACACTTTGAAAATGCCATGAAAACAAGAAATATTACATATAATGCAATTAAAAGAATTATGAGGGCATTAGTGCAATTATGAAAACCTTAACTTATTATAATGTTTAAAGAGTTAGTGGAGGACTTAGTGGGATATATAAGCACTAAGGATAATGAACCAGCCACTTCACCCATCATCTTCATCATCTTCATTCTATTTTGCCGAAGTTATTTCTCTCCTAAAATCACCATGGCCGCCCACCATGCATGAGCTCTAATCCACCATTTCAAGCCATAATTTCTTTACTTGTTCTTCATTAAAGTTGCTCTACATAGCTTGGGCAGTATTTAGGCAGCAAAAGGAAGCAAGATTGGTAAGGTTTGATCAAGCTTCACAAAAGGTTAGTGCTTAATCTTTCCAATTTCCTTCACTAATCCTTGTGTTGAGCTTTGGGTAAGTTGAATTGCTAAGAAAAATTGAGGAAATGATTGAATATTGGTGAATCTTAGTTTTGGCACCCATGAAAATGCATGGTTAGTTACTTATTCTATATTTAATGGATGGGAATTAAGGTTGATTAACTCAAATGGAAGTTATAGTAGGTTAATGTTCAAGTATGTGCATGTTAGTGCTTGAATTAAGGATTTGAAATGAGACCTTAATGCTTTGGCAAACTGCCATGTTTGGTAGCCCATAATATCATGAATTTGTGTGTGTGAATATGAAGTTTATTAATGAAATATGGTAGTGTTAAATTGTGGGCAGCATGTGTAGTTGATATTGAGGTATGAGTATATGGATGTGCATGTGTAATATTGATATTGAGGTATGTTAAATTTTGGTGGAAGTGAATGTTGAACTTGAATGGTGTATTGTGTGCATTGAGCACTTGAGTGTTCTGCCCAAAATGCTTGTTGGAATTGTGTACAATATATATAGAAGTGCCATGATTAAATGTTGAAGTATTGGGAGAAGGAGGATTGTCAAAATTGGAAGTGTAATGTTCAAATGTAGGTTGTGTATGTTGGCAACACCTCAATTAGGTTATAAGTGCAAAACTGTAAACCCAATTGGTATGAGGCCAATGGGGAGTGAAACTAAACACCAAATAGGCCAACTTTCATTCAGAAATGTTGTCAAAATTCTGCCTAGAAACTGACCTTAAAAATGACCAAATCCGGAATGGCAACCTTGTAAACCCAGATTTTTGATCATATGAACAGTAGTCATTAGGATGACAATAACTCACTCAAAATTGGTCCAATTGACCTAAAATTTTTACCTTAATACTTTTTATATTCACTGCTTTTACTAGAAAATTTATTTGGAGAAATGAGTTATGAATAGTTTTTTATTGTTTTCGCTTTGGGAATATTATTTGGAAATTATTGTGTTGCCTACTTTACAAATGGAAAATTTGAGATAAAATGTGATTTGTGGTTTGTTTGAAATATTGTGATTTGGAATTATTTTGATTCACACTTGGCATGACAATATTACTATTTTCCTTCTGCACTCGTGGGGTTGAGTTTGATATTTGATTATATTCTCCCCTCTCTTGCCTGCCAGTTTGAGGTGAGTTTGGACGAGTACTCATTAGCTAGCTAGCCACCTCCCTCATTGATTTCGATTAGTGGGGTGAGTTTGCCTTGTCGTGGTGTACAACACGGCATGTTCGAAAATATTTGTGTCATGACCTAAGTTGTGTTATTGATTGGCAACACTGTGTTATTCAATTGTTTGATCAAATTTGTGTTATGTGAGCTTTGAAAAATTATGAATTATTTGAATTGTAAATTGTAAATAAAAGTTTTATGTACCGCATTTTAAATTGTTATTGTACACCACTGAGTAAATTTTACTCAGCGATAGCTTTTTCATTGTTGTCGCAGGTAGACAGATAGACAGAGCAGCAGAGTAGGCTGCTTGTGCTACATTTTGATATTTCGCCAGTATATTAAGTATACCATATTTTGTAGTTTTTGTTGTAATGTATGTGCTCTGTATGTATATGTTGTACTTGGTCTTGAGCAGTTGTAAACTAAAATTGTAAATTATTTTGGCCTGTAAAAATATTGTGATATATTTATCTTATCTCAGCTTTTGGAAAATCTGGAAAATTGATGTTGAGCTGAGTTGATAAATGTTGAGAAATTTATTATGTTGAACTACTATTGGAGTTGGGATTGAACAAATTATTAGAAATGCTTTTTACAGGTTTTTGAAGAACTACTTTATTAAAAATACAGATGGCACTCTGCCAAAATTTTTACAGAAATCAATGATACTCAGATTTGTTAATTGTTTTCACTTCAGTTAAAAATATTTTAACACCTGTCAATAGTGCTCACCACTGTAAAAAGAAATAAGAAAAGGTTTAAAATCTCTTATAGTGTATTTAATGGGTTATCAGTAGACGAAGTTGGTAATTCATTAGGTATACTACGGGATCATGTTATGCCTTACAAAGAGGTAGGGTGTGACATGTGTTTAGTGGTATCAGAGCTAGTTTTTAAATTCTGTTTTCACCTGTAATTTGAATATTCTTTCTTCATAGTGCAACTTCTCAATATCATGGTTTGATACATACAGTACATTACGTTATAAATATGTACTAACGGGAGGAAATCTCCTTATGTTATTTTTTCAGGAGGTATAATATCCTCTAATTGACTATGGAAGAAGGGGACCATTCAGTCGATCAATCAGTAGAGGTTGAGGTACAAGGGGAAGCCCCAGCCCTTCAAAGTGTGAGTGGATCAGTTGCACCAATCCCCTCAATACCACAGTTCCCTGCTCAATTTGCTCAACAGATGGGTGCAATGTTCCAACAGATGGCTGGTAACATGTCCACTCAAGCCCCACTGTAGACACCAGTAGTACAACCATAACCTTCAGCTAGGTAGTACGACAAGTTGATTAAATATGGGGCTACTGAGTTCAAGGGGACAGTGGATCCGCTAGAGGCAGAACAATGGTTAGAAAGGATGGAAAGAGTTTTTAGGAAGCTACACTGCACCGATGAGCTAAAGTTTGAGTATTCAGTCTCACTTCTACAGGGGGATGCTTATGACTGGTGGAAAACCATTTCCCACAGTTTGGTGGAACCTCCAGTACTGACATGGGACGACTTTCTTAGAGAGTTCAGGCAAAAATATGTCCCAAATGCCTATGTGGACCAGAAGCTGCAGGAGTTCTTAAGCCTGAAGCAAAGGAACAGAACAGTGGCAGAATATGAGAGAAACTTCTCTCGATTGAGTCATTATACAGGAAGCTTGCTTACCACTCCTAGAGACAGATGTAAACATTTTGAGATTAGGTTAAGGCCTAGTCTAAGAATGCAAGTTGTGGGGTTCCGACACCAGAATTTCTTAGAGCTAATATCGCAAGCCCTGGAACTGGAAAGAATTGAAAATGAAAAAACAGTTAAAAAGGGTACAGAAGAAAAAGAGAAAATTAGAAAGACTACTGATCAAGTTCCTGATAGTGGGTCAGGAAAGAGAAAGCATTTTGGAGGATCTAGCTCACGCGAATCGAGCAGAGATAGATCTTCTAGATAGAAACCACCCCGATCAGATCAGCAAACTCAGCAGAAACCTAGAAATACGCTGTCAGATTGACTTTGTGAAACTTGTGGTAAACCACATAGTGGGGTATGCTATAGAGCCATAGGAGCATGTTTTAATTGTGGAGAGACTGGTCATTTTGCTAAGGATTGTATAAATGCACACTGTTCTGGATTATTTACTACACTAGAGGGATTAGCCTAAGTTTCTACCCCAAGGAGTTCACCATCAATTAGTAGAGGAAGAGGTAGAGGTAGGGGGTAGTACACTTGGAAGTCAGAGTACTGTGAATCAGCTAGAACAAGGTGATGTTTCAGCTATAATATACACCATACGCCAAAGGGAAGAGGCTGAGACTTCTGACATTGTTGCTGGTACTTTCTCAAATTTTAACTAAGATATATATATATATATATATATATATATATATATATATATATATATATTGTTTGACCAGGGGTCTGCATACTTTTATGTTAGTGCCAGCATTGTTTGCCTTCCTGCTGCCCCTCATATAAAAAAAATAATCAGTTACCTAAAAGTAAGTTACAGTAATGGAATTGCTCTAGATGAAGGCAAAGATGTTATAGTTAGTAATTGTCAATGGATATTGTAATCAGAATAAGTTTCGAATATTAGTGAATTCAAGAAGGATAAAATATAGGAAAGTTTGATCTATTGGAATATATCATAGTAATTATGCAATGTTCTTGATGTTTATACTGTAAGCTGCAGATTATAATACTGACTTGAGATTATTGTGTAGAGCTACGTACTATTCGATAGTACACCAAAATGAGAATAGTTGCCAACGACATCTATTTTGGTATAGTTATGCCAGGACAGAATTTTATTGTTGGAAATGAGTTTGAAAATCCTACTTAGGGATTTAAAACTCAAAAGTTAGAATATCGAAAGGTCATAGTTTAGTACAAAAGAAAGTAAGTTATAGAATATTAATAGATAAAAAGAGTTGTGGAAGTAAAAATTTAAACAATTGGTTCAGATATAACAAAGAAATATTACGAATATGAGTAAGATTGGTAACTAGAATGGTCAAAGGACCAATGATTAGATAAATAATTTTAACATGACCTCAATGGTCATTCAATATGGAAACATGAATCGAAATATTAGACAGAACAATAGTAAGAGAAGATTGGTGTTATACAAACAAATTAAATGTTGTATTAGATTGTTAAAAGTCTTATACAAATTCAAAAGAAAGAAGATTATACGATCATATAGAAAGGAGAAAATAAACGTATGACTATTGTAAGACTGCTATTGTGTAAAATTTCATGGACAAAATTTATTTTAAGGGGGGGAGAATTGTAACACCCCTATGTTCGGTAGTGCATTCTACTGTTTCGATGACCAGTGTCTGTCCGAACAGCTAGGATGCCTAGAACTACATTTAAATGTTAGTGAGGAGATATAAAATAATGAAATACAAGAAAGGAAAATACAGGAAAAATAAAGGAAAAATAATAGCAAGAAAATGTGACTAAGTTAAACAAGCCGAATCTGTAGCGATGGGTGACCGCACCGGAAAGTTACGGCGTAGACCGTTGACTAGCCTTGGACTGCGGAGAACCTTGGAAAATATTTTTAAGACTTAAATAAACATCTATAGAAGAATAATTGACATTGAAAATGTCAAAGAAAAAAATTTAAAAGTTAGTATAAATGAAAAATGAAAATTAAAGAAATCAGCGGTACAAGGAGTAAATCGGTGTTACCAAAAAAGTGCGAATTTAACCCGAAGAAGGGCATTTTAGTCATTTGACACCTAGAGTGGACTTTTGACTTAAATACCCATAAAAAATAAGTGGTATTACACTTTGAAAATGCCATGAAAACAAGAAATATTACATATAATGCAATTAAAAGAATTATGAGGGCATTAGTGCAATTATGAAAACCTTAACTTATTATAATGTTTAAAGAGTTAATGGAGTATCTAGTGGGATATATAACCACTAAGGATAATGAACCAGCCACTTCACCCATCATCTTCATCATCTTCATTCTATTTTGCGAAAGTTATTTCTCTCCTAAAATCACCATGGCTTCCCACCATGCATGAGCTCTAATCCACCATTTCAAGCCATAATTTCTTCACTTGTTCTTCATTAAAGTTGCTCTACATAGCTTGGGCAGTATTTAGGCAGCAAAAGGAAGCAAGATTGGTGAGGTTTGATCAAGCTTCACAAAAGGTTAGTGCTTAATCTTTCCAATTTCCTTCACTAATCCTTGTGTTGAGCTTTGGGTAAGTTGAATTGCTAAGAAAAATTGAGGAAATGATTGAGTATTGGTGAACCTTAGTTTTGGTAGCCATGAAAATACATGGTTAGTGACTTATTCTATATTTAATGGATGGGAATTAAGGTTTATTAACTCAAATGGAAGTTATAGTAGGTTAATGTTCAAGTATATGCATGTTAGTGCTTGAATTAAAGGTTTGAAATGGGACCTTGATGCTTTGGCAAACTGCCATGTTTAGCAGCCCATAATATCATGAATTTGTTTGTGTGAATATGAAGTTTATTAATGAAATATGATAGTGTTAAATTGTGAGAAGCATGTGTAGTTGATATTGAGGTATGAGTATATGGAAGTGTATGTGTAATATTGATATTTAGGTATGTTAAATTTTGGTGGAAGTGAATGTTAAACTTGAATGGTGTATTGTTCGCTTGAGTGTTCTACCCAAAATGCTTGTTGGAATTGTGTACAATATATATAGAAGTGCCATGATTAAATATTGAAGTATTGGGAGGAGGAGGATTGTCAAAATTGGAAGTGTAATGTTCAAATGTAGGTTGTGTATGTTGGCAGCACTTAAATTAGGTTATAAGTGCAAAACTGTGAACCCAATTGGTATGAGGCCAATGGGAGGTGAAACTAGACACCAAATAGGCCAACTTTCATGTAGAAATATTGTCAAAATTTTGCTTAGAAACTGACCTTAAAAATGACCAAATCTGGAATGGCAACCTTGCAAACCCAGATTTTTGACCATATGAACAGTAGTCATTAGGATGACCATAACTCACTCAAAACAGGTCCAATTGACCTGGATAGCTTAGATATAGAGCTACAATTCTTATGAAGACACCAAAGCCCAGAATGGCCAGAACCAAGTCAAATAGCTTGCACAAGTTCGGGTACCAAAACTACCAGAACTAAAAGTGACCTAAAATTTACCAAATTTTGCACTAAAGGTGCAATCTGTCCAGCTTTAGTAAATTGACCATATCTTGGTCTATAGAACTCAGAATGACATGAAATTTTGGCTCGAGTGCAATAAGACATAGAGCTACAATTTTGCTTCTTTGACCAGAAGCTAAAAACCAAGAGAAATAGGACTTTAAGCTAGACCAATCTAGCACACAAAAATTGAGAACTTGACATTTACATACAATGATGCTTGAAATAATTTGGCAATGAATGCCAACTTGTAAAAATGGTAAATTGCACTATATTGGTAGCATATTGAAATGAAAAATGTGACATATTGGTAACATTAAACATAATTCACCTAGAGTGCATCAAGGGTCAACATTATAGATTGACTAATGAAAGGAGTAGTATCAATAAAATTTAATTATTGAACCTTATGATTAGAAACAATTTAAATGAGTACTAAAACACTTTAAATTGTGTGTTTCAATTGAAAAGGATATTGAGAAGCATAAGGGATATTGAGTCAAGGCCTAGAGGCGACTCAAATTAGGTATGGGAATTCTAATTTCACCCACATACCACATTTTGGTTACCTAATTTGTTGGTTTTGGTTGTTTCCTCAAACTTCAAGTTTCTTAGGCACAAATTTCAAATTTTCAGTTTTGTTGTTCAGTTTTACACTGTTCCATTGGTCATATTGCTGTGATAATTTGGCTAAGTTTTCTTCATAGAAGTTGTTCCTTATTGTCTTATTATTTCCCTTTTTGAATAATTCCATTTGGAGTTTTTTAGCCTAAGAGCCATTTGAACATGGCTGGCCGGATTTGGTGTTACCCAGAATTCTGGGCAAATTCTGGATTTTGGCAATTTTGTGGGTTGAATGCAGGTGGATTTTCAAACAGCTTATGGTCAAATTTTGGGTTTGTTTTCTTCATGAAAGTTGTAGGGCTATGTCTTAGCTTTCTATCGGTATAAAATTCAGGTCATTTGGTGCCACACCCTGCCTCTCCGTAAGGCATAACATGATCCCATAGTATACCTAATGAATTACCAACTTCGTCTACTGATAATCCATTAAATACACTACAAGGGATTTTAAACCTTTTCTTACTTCTTTTTACAGTGGTGAGCACTTTTGACAGGTATTAAAAATTTTTAACTGAAGTGAAACAAAATAACAAATTTGAGTATCAATAATTTCTGTAAAAATTTTGGTAGAATGCTATCTGTATTTTGAATAAAACAGTTCTTAAAAAACCTGTAAAAAGTACTTCCAATATATTTCTCAATCCCAAACTCCAATAAATTTGTTCAACACAATAAAATTTCTCAACATTATAAATTCAGTTTAATAATCAATTTTCTAGTGTTTCCAAAAGCTGAGAAAAGATAAATATACCACAATATTTTTACAAGCCAAAATAATTTACAATTTTAGTTTACAATTGCTCAAGACTAAGTACAATATATACATACAGTGCACATACATTGCAACAAAAACTACACAATATGGTATACTCGATATACCCGGCGGAATCTCAAAATGTGGTACAAGCAGCCTACTCTGCAGCTCTATCTGTCTGTCTACCTGTGATAGCAATGAAAAAGCTATCACTGAGTAAAATTTACTCAGTGGTGCACAATAACAATTTAAAATGCGGTATGTAAAACTTTTGTTGGCAATTTAAAATCCAAACAATTCACAATTTTTCAAAGCTCATATAACACAAATTTTGTCAAATAATTAAATAACACAGTGTTGCCAATCAATAACACAATTTAGGTCATGACACAAACTTTTTCGAACATGTTGTGTTGTACACCACGACAAGGCACACTCACTCCACTAATCAAAATCAATGAGGGAGGAAGCTAGCTAGATAATGAGTACTCATCCACACTCACCTCAGACTGGCAAGTTAAAGAGGGAGGAATATAATCACACTCATCCCATAAATGGAGGAGGAACATAGCAGCATTGTCATGCTAAGTGTGAATCAAAACAATTCCAAATCACAATATTTCATACAAACCACAAATCACATTTTATCTCAAAATTTCTATTTTGCAAAGTAGGCAACACAATAACTTCCAAATAATATTCCCAAGTCAAAACAATAAAAAATTATTCATAACTCAATTCTCCAAATAAATTTTCTAGTAAAAGCAGTGAATATAAAAAGTATTATGCACAGACCACTGATATATGCCTCTTGGCCCTGACTCAGTGTTCCTTATGCTTCTCAATATCCTTTTCAACTGAAACACACAATTTAAAGTGTTTCAGTACTCAATGAATTTGTTTCTAATAATAAAATCTAATATTTAAATTTTCTTAGTACTATTCCCTTCAATTCATTTCATTAGTCAACCTATAATGTTGACCATTGATGCACTCTAAGTGAGTCAATTCTAATGTTACTAATATGTCACATTTTATAGCCCTTTAATGTTGGTATATGTTACTAATTTCATTTCTAAGTGTATTGCATTTTATTACAATATACCAGATTTCGGTGTACTATTTTGACTTAGCCGGACGTCCTAGTTCCCTCGGTTTTCAGGTTTCAGTCCAAACTACAAACTTGTAAGTCTATGTCTTATTGCACGCGGGGAAAAATTTCAGGTCATTCTGAGTTGTATAGACCAAGATATGGTCAATTTACTAATGCTAGACAGAATGCATTAAAATGGTAGGCTTAGGTCATTTTTAGGTCACTTTTAGTTTGGCCAGTTTTGGTACCTGAACTTGTGCAGCCTATTTGGCTTGGTTCTGGTCAATTCTAAGCTTTGGTGTCTTCATAAGAATTGTAGATCTATGTCTAAATTATTCATGTACAAATTTCAGGCCATTTGGACCTGTTTTGAGTAAGTTATGGTCAAAATACTAACTACTGCTCAAATGGTCAATTTCCAGGCTTTCAAGTCACTAATCCGGATTTGGTCATTTTTTAAGTCACCTTCTAGGCAGAATTTAGGTAAGCTTCCTTCATGAAAGTTGACACTTTTTGTGCCTAGTTTCATCTCCAATTTGTCTCATACTAATTGGAGTCACACACTTAAGGTTCTAAGCTAAAATGTACACTGCCCTGTTACACATTATTCAACACTTGCCAATTACACATTCAATACTTACTAAGTTTACCTTTCATGCCAATTCTGATTTGGTACCATAACATTAACACACATTTACATCACATTTTGGTCATTTTAGGCAGCTTGTAACCACTCTCAACATACACATTATAACTCAGAATTTTCAAAGTCTAATTACAACAATTTAACCACATGAACATACCTCATTTACATGTCTAAATCCCAACAATTAAACACATACACATGCTGCCACCATAAGCATCATAATTCAACAAACCATTCCATGAAACTACACATTTCTAACCATACTTTAAAGTTTCCAAATTACCCCATTGAACATATCTCCTTCAAATTGCTTTCAAGCTTCCAAAACCAATTGCACCATTACACATAAACTTAATATACATTGGCTAAATCACTCCTATAGATATAAACACTTACATCAACATCTCAAACTACCATTTATATGCAAAAACAAGCTATACATAATGAAGTTCCATGGCTACCAAAATGTACATCTCCATTAATTCATCAAACCTTCAAACTTCTTACATAAATCCATTCAACACAACACCCACATAAGCTTTAATGGAGAAAGGATGAAGAAATGAACATGTACCTCAAGTGGAGCTTGTCAAAACTCCTTCAAATCTCTCTCTTTTTGCTCCCAAACTGCTGCCCAAGAGGTGTACTCAGCTTTTAATGAAGAACTCTTAAGGAAATGGTGGCTTGAAAATGGTGATTTAGCCTTTGCATGTGGACGGCCATGGGAGGTTTTTCTTCAAGGTTTGGTTTGGCCAAAGTGATGTTTAAGTGAAGAAGATGATGGATGCAGAAGGTTAGTGGATATTTCAGTCCACTTAGGGTATTTTATGGTATATAATAATTTACTTAGTGCTCCACTAACATAGGGTAATTATATTATAATCCAAGGTTTCCATAGTTCACATTTTGCCACCATTTCTTTCACCATTTACATTATGCACCACAATTTTAATTTCATGACATTTTTAAACTTTAATATCATTTATTTTTAATAGACATTTACGTCAAAAGTCAACTAGGAGTGTCAATTGACCACAATGCCCCTGTTCGGGTTGTATTCCTGATTTTTCGGTAATACCGATTTTTGTTGGTTTCTCGATTTTTCATTTTTCTTTGTACTGATTAATTAATTTTTCTTTGACATTTCTAATGTCATTTGTAACACCCCTAAGTTCGGTAGTGCGTTCTACTGTTCTGGTTACCAGTGCTGTCCGGACAGCCAGGATGCCTAGAACTACACTTCGATATGAGTGAGGAGACATAAAATAATGAAATATAAGAAAAGAAAGTACAAGAAAAACAAAGGAAAAATAATAGCAAAGAAATGTAACCAAGTTAAGCGAACCCTAGTGATGGTGATCAGACTGGAAGTCACGGCGTGGACCGTTGACTAGCTCTCGGATCATGGGAACCACGGAAAAATTTTTAGGATTTAAATAGACCCTTATTGAAGAATAAATATCATTAGAAAGATCAAAGAAAAACTAAATAATTAGTACAAAGAAAAGTGAGAAATCGAAAAACGGACAAAACCCGGTGATACCGAAAAATCGGGAATGCAACCCGAACAGGGGCATTATGGTCATTTGACATCCCGAATTGTCTTTTGACCTAAATTTCCATTAAAAATAAATAATATTACACTTAGAAAAAAAAATGAAAAATTAATTTGGGGGTACCTAATATAAATAGCCAAAAGTGGAGTGAAAATTGTGTAATTAGCACTTAAATCTTATTAAATCATTTTTCTTAAGTAAGTGGTCCACTAATGAATAAACTAAACATGAAGTGGGGCAGGTGTAAGTCCATAATGCAGGTGAATTCTTCATCTTCTCCGATTCTCTCAACATTGCCGAATTGAAGAAGAAGAAAACCTCCATTAACGTTTTTCATTCAAGCTTGATCCACCCTTCCATTTCACCTTCAATCACTTAGGTTCCTTCATGAAAGTTTGTCTACACATCATAAGGAAGAGCTTGATACCAAATTTGAGAAGCTTAATCAAGGTTTGGCAAGTTCCAACCATAAGGTAAGTTTACATTTTTGAACTTTGCTTTGTTAAACCTCGTGTACATGTTATGGGTGTTGGATTTGTGAAGGAAATTTTTAAGTTGAAGAGTTATTGAGATATCCATTTTTGGGCAGCCATGTAGTCATGTATTTGATGAGATAATTGTGCATATATTTGATGGGAAATGATGTTGGTTATGGTGATTTAATAACTTAGTGAATTACTTCATATGTATATGGTGATTTTGCATTTAGAATGGAAATTGATGAATTGTAGGACACTTTGGTGTTGAGGGACATTTTCGGCAGCCTTGGAACTCTTGGATAAGTATATGTGTTCATGAAGATATGGGCAGAATTGTGGCATTAAGGATAGATGGATAGGTATATGAAATTGTTGTGTAAAGTGTATGTAAAAACTAGTAATGTTTATGTGCATGTGTAATTTGTATTTGGACTTTGGAAATTAGAATTATATTTGGTGTGTTGAGGATAATTGTAATCTGCCCAAAGTGATGTTAATGTAAAGTGGAATATGTTTTTGGTAATGTACCAAAACAGATTTGGTAGGGAAGTAAACATATTGTAAGGTAAGTGTGTGATTGATGTGTGTTTAAGCAAGGTAACTAAGGGCAGTGTACATTTTAGCCAATAAGTTTAAATGTGTAACCTCAATTGGTATGAGACCAATTGGAGGTGGAACTAGGCACAAAATGTGCCAACTTTCATTGAGAAAGCATACCAAAATTCTGCTTGCAAGGTGACCTAAGAAAATGACCAATTCGGATTAGGTACAATTAGGACCTGAAAAATGACCAATTGGGCAGCTGTGAGTGTTTAGGCCATAACTCACTCAAAAAAGGTCCAATTGACCTGAAAGTTTAACCATGAATAGTTAAGACCCATACCTACAAGTCTTATGAAGACACCAAAACCCAGAAATGACCATAAGCAAGTCAAAAGGCTTGCACAAGTTCGGGTCCAAAAACTGGCCGAACCAAAGTTGACCAAATTGACCTAAAATTGACCTAATTTGATGCCATTTGACCAGCAATAGTATAATGACCATAACTTGGTCTACATAACTCGGATTGACCTGAAATTTTGCCCCGCTTGCAATAAGACATAGATCTACAAGTTTGTAGTTTTGACCGAAACCCGAAAACCGAGGGAACTAGGTCGTCCGGCTAGGTCAAACTAGTATCCCGGAATCCAGCAAGTTGCATTAAAATGCACTAAACGAGGAAATGAGTTTGGTAAAACGTACCAACCTAAAACCCTATCGAATGTGACATATTAATGACACTAAAACCTAATTTACCTAAAACGCATCGAGGGTCGGTATATTAGGTGATTAAGCAAATAATAGCTTTCAATGAATTACTTATCGAACATTATCGTTAGAGACAAATTATCTTAGCACTGAAACACTTCAAATTGTGTTTCTCAGTTACCAAAGACTCAGGAAAAGGGAAGGAAACACTGAGTCCAAACCAGGAGACAAATATTAGAGGTTTGTGCACAACGGCTATTTCTTTTGAATTTTTCAATTGAAATGAATTATGACTATTGTACATTATTGTTTTAAATTGTGTTTGTGCACAACTAGTTTTCAACTGATTTTGTTTTGAATAATATTTCATATGATAAATTGTATGTTATTGTTTTAAATTGTGTTTGTATACAATATTTATTTCTTTTGAATTATTTTCAATTGAAATAAATTATGACTACTTGTATGTTATTGTTTTAAATTGTGGAAATGTACTTGAATGGATATTTATTGCTTGAAAAGCATTATAAATGATTTGAAACTGTGAGAAACTGTTTGAATGGTATTTGATGGATACTTATTGATTGAAAAGCACTGTAAATGGTTTTTGTGGAAATTGAAGTGAATTACGAATTGTGTTGCCATTTTGTGAATGAAATTATAACTTTGAAAATTTATTGGATTCTTCGGATCATTTGAATAAAATGTTTGGAATTGTTTTGATTCACAATTGGCATGACACTGTTACTATGTTCCTCCTCCATTAATGGAGTGAGTGTGATTAATCCTCCCTCTTTGACTTCCCAGTCTGAGGTGAGTATGGATGAGTACTCATTATTCAGCTAGCTTCCTCCCTCATTGATTTCGATTATTAGGGTGAGTGTGTCTTATCGTGGTGTACAACACGGCATGTGTGGAAAAATTGTGTCCTGGCTTAAATTGTGATATTGATCGGCAACACTGTGTTATTAAGTATTTTGATCAAATTGTGTATGAATTGGCAATACGGTATTCTTAAATTATTTGACTAAATTGTGTTATTATGAATTTTGATAAATTGTGAATTGGAGTTTAAATTCCTTATGACATTCATTGTCTTGAATTTAACTATGGTTTTATGTATCCACTATTTATATGGTTTATGAATTGTGATTTAAAGTTGTATTTGGTTAATGTTGTACACCACTGAGATATTGTCTCAGTGATAGCTTTTTATTGCTGTCGCAGGTAGACAGACAGACAGGGTAGCAGACTAGGCTGCTAGTACCTCCAGCGAGAGATTTTTCGGGTACAATGAGTATACCGCTTTTTGCATTTTGTACTGTAATGTATGACCACTGTATGTGCATATTGTTTTGGTTTGAGCAGTTGTAAATTCAAATTGTAACTTGAGGTTGTAAAATAATTATGAGTTATTTTGACTTCTAAAAATTGTATTATATTTCCTATATCTCAGCTTTTGAAAAATTACTGTGGATTTGAGTTGAGAAATATGTCGTATTGAGAAAAATGTTGGAGTTGAGATTTGGAAAATAATTGAAGTGCTTTTTACAGGTTTTCTGAAGAACTGTTTTATCCAAAATACAGATGACATTTTGCCAAAATTTTTACAGAAATTCCAAATAATTCAAATGTGTTAGTTCTATCACTTCAGATCAAAAAGGTTTTTAACACCTGTAAATAGTGCTCACCACTGTAAAAGAAGTAAGAAAAGTTTTTTTAAAATCCCTTATAGTATATTTAATGGGTTATCAGTAGACGGAGTTGGTAATTCATTAGGTATACTACGGGATCATGTTATGCCTTACAGAGGGGTAGGGTGTGACATGTTTTGGTGGTATCAGAGCAAAGTTTTTAAACTCTGTTTTCACCTGTTATTTAATTATTCTTTCTTCATAGTACAACTGCTCAATATCATTGTTTGATACATACAGTACATTACATTATAAATATGCACTAACGGGAGGAAATCTCCTTGTGTTATTTGTTCAGGAGATCTAAAATCCTCGCATTGAATATGGAAGAGGGTGATCGTTCAGTCGATCAATCTATTGAGGCTGAGGTGCAAGGGGATGCCCCAGGCCTACAAAATGTTAGTGGTTCAACAAAGACCACCGCAGCATCACGCTTTCTCGCTCGCTCAGCAGATGGCTGCAATGTTCCAACAAATGGCTGGTAATGTACCTACTCAAGTCCCAATACAGACACCAGTGGTACAACCACAGTCTCCTACTAGGCAGTATGATAAATTGATGAAATATGGGGCTACAGAGTTCAAAGGGACAGTAGATCCTCTAGAAGCTGAACAGTGGTTAGAGAGGATGGATAGGGTATTCAAGAAATTGCATTGCACAGAAGAGCTCAGATTTGAATACTCTGTGTCTTTGTTACAGGGGGATGCTTATGTTTGGTGGAAAACCATTCCCCACAGTCTGGTAGAACCTGCAGTGTTAACCTGGAATGACTTTCTCAGGGAATTCAGATAGAAATATGTCCCTGATGCTTATGTAAACCAGAAGCTACAAGAGTTCTTAAGTCTGAAACAGGGGAGTAGATCAGTGGCTGAATATGAAAGGGAATTTTTCCGCCTGAGCCATTATGCAGTAAGTCTACTTTCTACCAGTAGGGAGAGATGTAAGAGGTTTGAAACCGGCTTGAAGCCTAGTATCAGATTACAAGTGGTTGGGTTCAAACATAATAACTTCTCTAAACTTATTTCTCAAGCACTAGAATTAGAAAGAATTGAATCTGAAGTGGCTCCTGAGAAAAAGAAATCAGAGAAGACAGAAAAAGAGGGAAAGTCAGTAGAACAGAGTTCTAGTGGTTTTACCGAAAGAGAAAAACTTTGGGGAAACAACAGAGATAGTAAGAAGTCCGGTAGAGATAGATCTTTTGGATAGAAACCACCTCGATCCGATCAGCAAACTCAACAGAAACCTAGGAATGCGCTGTCAGATCGACTTTGTGAAACTTGTGGTAAACTACATAGTGGGGTATGTTATAGAGCCGTAGGAGCATGTTTTAACTGTGGAGAGACTAGCCATTTTTCTTGGGATTGTGTAAATCCAGGTCGTTCTGGATCATTTACTACACCAAAGGGATCAACCCAAGTTTCTACCCCAAAGAGTTCACCATCAATTAGTAGAGGTAGAGGTAGAGGTAGGGGCAGTACACTTAGAAGTCAAAGCATCGTGAATCACCTGAACAAGGTGATGCTTCAGCTGGAGTATACGCTATACGGCAGAGAGAAGAGGCTTAGACTTTTGGACATTATTGCTGGTACTTTCTCAATTAGTAACTAAGATATATATATGTGTTGTTTGACCTAGAGTTTGCATACTTTTATGTTACTGTTATAACTACATGTTCTGTTGTTATTCCTTTACAGGGGAATAAATTTTGATGCATTAGTGATTGGTCCTTTAAGATAAGGATTGTGATAATAAGTGAAATTAGTTTTGAAAGAGTTTATCGGCGAAAAGTATTTTCTAACACACCATAAATTACAAAGCTAATTGGCGAGCCTACTTAATGTAAGGCAAGCAGACGTAAAAGTAAGTTGTGGTAGTAGACTTGCTCTAGATGAGGGCAAAGATGTTACAGTTATTAATTGTTAATGGATATTGTAATCATAATAAGTTTCAGATATCAGTGAATTCAAAAAGGATAAAAGATAGGAAAATTTGATCTATTGGGATGTATCGTAGTAACTATGCAATGTTCTTGATGTTTATACTGTAAGTTGCAAATTACAGTACTGACATGAGATTATTGTGTAGAGCTACGTACTACCCGATAGTACACCTAGATAAGAATAGTTGCCAACGGCATCTGTTTTGGTATGGTTATGCCATGACAGAATTTAATTGTTAGAAATAAGTTTGAAAATCCTACTTAGGGATCTAAAACTCAAAAGTTAGAATATCGAAAGGTTATAGTTCAGTACAAAAGGAAGTAAGTTATAGAATATTGACAGATAAAAAGAGTTATAGAAGTAGAGATTTGAACAGTTGATTCATATATAACAAAGAAATATTACGAATGAGGAAGACTATTGACTAGAATGGTCAGAGGACTAACGACTAGATAAATCATTCTAACATGACCTCAAGGGTCATTCAAGAAGGAACATGAACTGAAATATTAGACAACACAATAGTAAGAGGAGATTGGTGTTATACAAACAAATTAAACGTTGTATTAGATTGTTAAAAGTCTTATACAAATTTGAGGAAAAGAAGATTATACAATCGTATAGAAAGGAGAGAATAAACATATGACTATTGTAAGATGGCTATTGAGTAAAATTTCGTGGACGAAATTTATTTTAAGGGGGGGAGAATTGTAACACCCCTAAGTTTGGTAGTGCGTTCTCTACTGCTCTTGTCGGTCACCTGCATGCCAGATGCCTAGAACTACACTTCGATATGAGTGAGGAGACATAAAATAATGAAATATAAGAAAAGAAAGTACAAGAAAAACAAAGGAAAAATAATAGCAAAGAAATGTAACCAAGTTAAGCGAACCGGAACCCTAGCGATGGGTGACCGCACCGGGAAGTCACGGCGTAGACCGTTGACTAGCCCTAGACTGCGGGGAACCCTGGAAAACATTTTTAGGACTTAAATAGACCCTTATTGAAGAATAAATATCATTAGAAAGATCAAAGAAAAATTAAATAATTAGTACAAAGAAAAGTGAGAAATCGAAAAACGGACAAAACTCGGTGATACCGAAAAATCGGGAATGCAACCCGAACAGGGGCATTATGGTCATTTGACATCCCGAATTGTCTTTTGACCTAAATTTCCATTAAAAATAAATAATATTACACTTAGAAAAAAAAAATGAAAAATTAATTTGGGGGTACCTAATACAAATAGCCAAAAGTGGAGTGAAAATTGTGTAATTAGCACTTAAATCTTATTAAATCATTTTTCTTAAGTAAGTGGTCCACTAATGAATAAGCTAAACATGAAGTGGGGCAGGTGTAAGTCCATAATGCAGGTGAATTCTTCATCTTCTCCGATTCTCTCAACATTGCCGAATTGAAGAAGAAGAAAACCTCCATTAACGTTTTTCATTCAAGCTTGATCCACCCTTCCATTTCACCTTCAATCACTTAGGTTCCTTCATGAAAGTTTGTCTACACATCATAAGGAAGAGCTTGATACCAAATTTGAGAAGCTTAATCAAGGTTTGGCAAGTTCCAACCATAAGGTAAGTTTACATTTTTGAACTTTGCTTTGTTAAACCTCGTGTACATGTTATGGGTGTTGAATTTGTGAAGGAAATTTTTAAGTTGAAGAGTTATTGAGATATCCATTTTTGGGCAGCCATGTAGTCATGTATTTGATGAGATAATTGTGCATATATTTGATGGGAAATGATGTTGGTTATGGTGATTTAATAACTTAGTGAATTACTTCATATGTATATGGTGATTTTGCATTTAGAATGGAAATTGATGAATTGTAGGACACTTTGGTGTTGAGGGACATTTTCGGCAGCCTTGGAACTCTTGGATAAGTATATGTGTTCATGAAGATATGGGCAGAATTGTGGCATTAAGGATAGATGGATAGGTATATGAAATTGTTGTGTAAAGTGTATGTAAAAACTAGTAATGTTTATGTGCATGTGTAATTTGTATTTGGACTTTGGAAATTAGAATTATATTTGGTGTGTTGAGGATAATTGTAATCTGCCCAAAGTGATGTTAATGTAAAGTGGAATATGTTTTTGGTAATGTACCAAAACAGATTTGGTAGGGAAGTAAACATATTGCAAGGTAAGTGTGTGATTGATGTGTGTTTAAGCAAGGTAACTAAGGGCAGTGTACATTTTAGCCAATAAGTTTAAATGTGTAACCTCAATTGGTATGAGACCAATTGGAGGTGGAACTAGGCACAAAATGTGCCAACTTTCATTGAGAAAGCATACCAAAATTCTGCTTGCAAGGTGACCTAAGAAAATGACCAATTCGGATTAGGTACAATTAGGACCTGAAAAATGACCAATTGGGCAGCTGTGAGTGTTTAGGCCATAACTCACTCAAAAAAGGTCCAATTGACCTGAAAGTTTAACCATGAATAGTTAAGACCCATACCTACAAGTCTTATGAAGACACCAAAACCCAGAAATGACCATAAGCAAGTCAAAAGGCTTGCACAAGTTCGGGTCCAAAAACTGGCCGAACCAAAGTTGACCAAATTGACCTAAAATTGACCTAATTTGATGCCATTTGACCAGCAATAGTATAATGACCATAACTTGGTCTACATAACTCGGATTGACCTGAAATTTTGCCCCGCTTGCAATAAGACATAGATCTACAAGTTTGTAGTTTTGACCGAAACCCGAAAACCAAGGGAACTAGGTCGTCCGGCTAGGTCAAACTAGTATCCCGGAATCCAGCAAGTTGCATTAAAATGCACTAAACGAGAAAATGAGTTTGGTAAAACGTACCAACCTAAAACCCTATCGAATGTGACATATTAATGACACTAAAACCTAATTTACCTAAAACGCATCGAGGGTCGGTATATTAGGTGATTAAGCAAATAATAGCTTTCAGTGAATTACTTATCGAACATTATCGTTAGAGACAAATTATCTTAGCACTGAAACACTTCAAATTGTGTTTCTCAGTTACCAAAGACTCAGGAAAAGGGAAGGAAACACTGAGTCCAAACCAGGAGACAAATATTAGAGGTTTGTGCACAACGACTATTTCTTTTAAATTTTTCAATTGAAATGAATTATGACTATTGTACATTATTGTTTTAAATTGTGTTTGTGCACAACTAGTTTTCAACTGATTTTGTTTTGAATAATATTTCATATGATAAATTGTATGTTATTTTTTTAAATTGTGTTTGTATACAATATTTATTTCTTTTGAATTATTTTCAATTGAAATAAATTATGACTACTTGTATGTTATTATTTTAAATTGTGGAAATGTACTTGAATGGATATTTATTGCTTGAAAAGCATTATAAATGATTTGAAACTGTGAGAAACTGTTTGAATGGTATTTGATGGATACTTATTGATTGAAAAGCACTGTAAATGGTTTTTGTGGAAATTGAAGTGAATTACGAATTGTGTTTCCATTTTGTGAATGAAATTATAACTTTGGAAATTTATTGGATTCTTCGGATCATTTGAATAAAATGTTTAGAATTGTTTTGATTCACAATTGGCATGACACTGTTACTATGTTCCTCCTCCATTAATGGGGTGAGTGTGATTATTCCTCCCTCTTTGACTTCCCAGTCTGAGGTGAGTATGGATGAGTACTCATTATTCAGCTAGCTTCCTCTCTCATTGATTTCGATTATTGGGGTGAGTGTGTCTTGTCGTGGTGTACAACACGGCATGTGTGGAAAAATTGTGTCCTGGCTTAAATTGTGATATTGATCGGCAACACTGTGTTATTAAGTATTTTGATCAAATTGTGTATGAATTGGCATCTGAGATTCTTAAATTATTTGACTAAATTGTGTTATTATGAATTTTGATAAATTGTGAATTGGAGTTTAAATTCCTTATGACATTCATTGTCTTGAATTTAACTATGGTTTTATGTATCCACTATTTATATGGTTTATGAATTGTGATTTAAAGTTGTATTTGGTTAATGTTGTGCACACTGAGACATTGTCTAAGCGATACTTTTTATTGCTGTCGCAGGTAGACAGACAGACAGGGTAGCAGACTAGGCTGCTAGTACCTCCAGCGAGAGATTTTTCGGGTACAACGAGTATACCGCTTTTTGCATTTTGTACTGTAATGTATGATCACTGTATGTACATATTGTTTTGGTTTGAGCAGTTGTAAATTCAAATTGTAACTTGAGGTTGTAAAATAATTATGAGTTATTTTGACTTGTAAAAATTGTATTATATTTCTTATATCTCAGCTTTTGAAAAATTACTGTGGATTTGAGTTGAAAAATATGTTGTATTGAGAAAAATGTTGGAGTTGAGATTTGCAAAATAATTGAAGTGCTTTTTACAGGTTTTCTGAAGAACTGTTTTATCCAAAATACAGATGGCATTCTGCCAAAATTTTTACAGAAATTCCAAATAATTCAAATGTGTTAGTTCTATCACTTCAGATCAAAAAGGTTTTTAACACCTGTAAATAGTGCTCACCACTGTAAAAGAAGTAAGAAAAGTTTTTTTAAAATCCCTTATAGTATATTTAATGGGTTATCAGTAGACGGAGTTGGTAATTCATTAGGTATACTACGGGATTATGTTATGCCTTACAGAGGGGTAGGGTGTGACATCATTTATAATTCAATAGATGTTTATTTAAGTCCCAAAAATATTTTCCAGGGTTCCTCGCGGTCCAAGGCTAGTTAACGGTCAACGCCGTAACTTCCTGTTGCGGTTACCCATCGCTATAGGTTTTGGCTCGTTTAACTTGGTTATATTTCATTGCTATTATTTTTCCTTTATTTTTCTTTTATTTTCCTTTTTTATATTTCATTATTTTATGTCTCCTCACTAATATTTAAATTTAGTTCTAGGCATCCTAACTGTCTGGACAGACACTAGTCATCGAAACAGTAGAACGCACTACCGAACATAGGGGTGTTACAATTCTCCCCCCCCCCCTCTTAAAATAAATTTTATCTTGAAATTTTACTCAATAGTCGTCTTACAATAGTCATACGCTTATTTTCTCCTTTCTATATGATCGTATAATCTTCTTTCCTCTGAATTTGTATAAAATTTTTGACAATATAATATAACACTTACTTTGTTTATACAACACTAATCTTTTTTTACTATCGTTCCGTCTAATATTTCGATTCATGTTCCTTTTTTGAAAGACCATTGAGGTCATGTTAAAATTATTTATCTAATCATGGGTCCTTTGACCATTCTAGTCAATAATCTTACTCACATTCGTAACATTTCTTTATTATATCTGAATCAACTGTTTAAGTTTTTACTTCCACAAGTCTTTTTATCTATTAATATTCTATAACTTACTTCCTTTTGTACTAAACTATAACCTTTCGATATTCTAACTTTTGAGTTATAAATCCCTAAGTAGGATTTCCAAACTCATTTCTAACAATAAAATTTGTCCTGGCATAACTATACTAAAACAGATGTCGTTGGCAACTCTTCTCATCTTGGTGTACTATCGAGTAGTACGTAGCTCTACACAATAATCTCAAGTCAGTACTGTAATCTGTAGCTTATAGTATAAACATTAAGAACATTGCATAGTTACTACGATACATCCCAATAGATCAACTTTCCTATCTTTTATGCTTTTGGAATTCACTAATATTCGAAACTTATTCTGATTACAATATCCATTAACAATTACTAACAATAACATCTTTGCCCTTACCGCAACTTACTTTTACGTCCTCTTGCGTTACATTAAGTAGGCTCGCCAATTAGCTTTATAATTTATGGTGTGTTAGAAAATACTTTTCGCCGATAAACTCTTCCAAAACTAATTTCACTTATTATCACAATCCTTATCTTAAAGGACTAATCACTAATGCATCAAAATTTATTCCCCTGTAAAGGAATAACAACAGAACATATAGTTCTAACACTAACATAAAAGTATGTAGACCCCAGGTCAAACAATACATATATATATCTTAGTTACTAATTGAGAAAGTACCAGCAACAATGTCAAAAGTCTCAGCCTCTTCTCTCTGTCTCATTGCATAGACTCTGACCGAAGCACTACCTTGCTCTGACTGATTCATTGTGCCTTGGTTGCTTGATGGACTACCTCTACCCTTGCATCTACCTCTGCTAGGTGGTTGTGAACCTCTGCAGATTTTCACTTGAGCAGTAATGTTTGGATGGCTATAACTCTCTCTAGAAAACTCGGATTTAGGTAATTCTTGAACCGATGGAAACCTAAGGCATAGTAGAACATTTCATATGAAGAAAGTTAGCCCAAATTATGAACTTAACTTGATCAAATTATTGACCAAAGTTGGACCAAAATCTGCCAAAACCCAAAAGTGCAGCATGAGCGATTGCGTGAGCGATAAACTTATTTTGGCCATAACTTGAGCTACAAAACTCCAAATGGAGTGATTCCAAAAAGGAAATTCAACTAGACAAAATAAGGAACAACTTTCATGTTTACCATTTCCTCAAATTCCCACTGTAAAAATAACAAATGTAACAGTAAAGATGAAGCACCAAATCTGAAAATTTTGCTCAATTAGCATTAAGCTTAGAAATGGTATTGGCAACCAATATCAACAAGTTTTAAATACAAAATGTGGTATGTTTGGGGTGTTAAAACCAATACACCTATTTTCTATCCAAAAGTCAACATTTTTGTTGACCAATGAGGTGAATAGTGACACCAAAACCAAAAATTGGCAATTTTGCCAAAATGACCTAAGCATTGAGAAAGTGACCAAAACCAACAAGTTTTGAATACAAAATGTGGTATGTTGGGAGTACTAAAACCAATGTACCTATTGTTTATGCAAAAGTCAACATTTTAGTTGACTAATGAAATGAATAGTGACATGAAAACTTGAAATTCAAAAATTGTGAAACTTAAAAGTGCAAAATGCCCTAGTAGGCCTAATGTGATTGGTTTGGATAGGTTGGCATGCCAATAGGGTATTGTTTTAGCAGTACTGCGAAAGGAAAGGCTTTATGCCTGTATTCATGGCTTTATGCCCGTATCCATGGCTTTTATGCCCGTATTCATGGCTTTTATGCCGATTATGTGATATCATGGCTCTTTAGCCATACTGACTGCATACGTGGTTGACGTTCTGCGTCCCATGGTATGACGGCCCGAGGCATGGTGTCGGTGCCAACGACCCGTTATCGATCCGATCGTCCAAGATAGGTTACTTGGGCATGGAAAAGTATAACTGTGGTTGCACTGATTATTAAAGAAAATACGAAAATTAAGTATCAGGAATGATTACAAAAATACAAAGAAGCTCAAGATCATGAAGAAAATAATTAACGAAATGCATGAAGAAGTTAATATCATAAAACATGAATAGCCCTCGACTAAATAATAAGTTAGTAATTATTCATTTATTATGAACACAATAGCAAGGAAATTATTATCTTTATTTGCATATTATATTTTCTTGTATTATTGGCACCACTAAGCTTTATGCTTAGCGCGTCGTTTTTGCAACGCGTAGGTACTGAGGATTTGGACAGAGGGCCCGAGAGACCACGATTCGGTAAAGGCGATTCACGATTCGCATAGTGTCCGTGTCACCTCACCATCCACAGTGCATTGGTAGGACACTAGGTTTCATTTTGGTATTTTGTAACTAATGTTTATTTTCTCATATGTAATTGAACGTATGTAACATATTTTGATGTTCATGTAAATAATGAAAATTATATTTGTGAATGGAAGAGTGAATGTCTATTTATGACTTGTACATGATTAACAAATGAGATGAATGATTGAGAAATGAATGTGAACTGAAAAATATTGAGATTTTGATAAATGGAGTTGAGATGAATGAATAAGAATATAGGAAGTGTTTTTCACAGGTTCCGAAGAACTGTTTTCTCCATTTTTAGCCGGTACTTTGCCGGATTTTCTATAAAATTCTCGGAACCTCAAATAAATTATAATTTCGATAAATGGCTTAAATAAATTATATTTCACAAGTTATATTCAAAAGGAAGAATAAAAATGAATTAAGATAAAATAGAGTGCTCGGCACACTGAGTGGCATAACTTGCTCGGCTACACTGTAGTCGGGTAAGGGGTGTCACATTTAGTGGTATCAGAGCACGGTTTAGGCGTTTCTGGACCTAGATAGATTGCATATCATGCATTGCATTCATAAGAGTCGAGGTGACACTATTGCAGATCTGTATTTCTTGTTTATTTTAGGTTAAGGTATGGAATAAGAGAGTGAAGAGACAATGAGATAGCGAATGCAGATGAGAAGGAGACTGTATTTAAGATGAAAAAGGATGAGTACATAACTGTTTGAGGATAGGATTGAGACTAAGGAGAAAGTGAAGTAGGATAACACGGAAAGGTGAAGAAATAAAGAGGTAGTAGCTCCTTGACTATTTACATTGGGTAAATTTCGAGGACGAAATTTAAATAAGAGGGGAAGAGTTGTAACACCCTCCCCGTAGCAACTCCGTACATTCTACTGTTCCGGTGACCGGTGTCGGTCCGGACAGTTAGAACGTCCGAAAAAATATTTAAATCAAAGTGAGGGACCATAATTAATTCAAATATTAATAAGAAAAATTTAATAAAAATGTTAGAAATAAAATACAACTAAGTCAAGTGAGCCGGTGCCCAAGCGATGGGTAACCAGAGGTAAGTTGCGGTTCTCGCAACAAGGAGCCCTAGACCTGGGAAAAAATTCATAAAATAATTTTTGGGACTCCAGAGAAGGGTCATTGAGGTTCCTATGGCATTAGAATGCCAAGAAAATATTTAGAAAAATTTTTCTATCGGTACAGACAATTTTGACCCGTTAAGCCAAACGGAGGGCATTTTGGTCATTTCGCCTTCAGAGGTGATTTTTGGCCGACTTGTCCAGTTAAGTAAATAATTAATATGACATAAAATATGAATAAACATTACTAAAAATGAAATTGGAAATGAGTAGTGGATAAAAGAAAAGGAAAATGAAATAAAAAGCAATTTAGGACATCTTGATGATGTCATTTAAAAGCCATAACCAATCACAATTAAGTAACCATTTGACTAATTAATAAAAGAGATAAATAAAGACCAAGGAAGACCAAAAACAAGCAGCCATCTTCTTCTTCAAAACGTGATCCTCTCCTCCATAACCCTCCATGGATGTTTTTTTTTAATTACTTCCATTTTCCCATGAATTTGCACTATAAAACCCTAAGTCCCTTCACTAAAAGCTTTTCTTTACCTCTTGGGAAGTGTTTGGCGGCCTAGAAAGTGAAGGAAAGTGAAGTTTTAGCTTGGAAAATTCTGTCCTACAAGTGGTTAGTGCACCTATCTACTTAAAACTTTTATTTTCTATGTTAGGGACTTGAAACCAACAAGTATTTGTGAATGAAATGAACCAAACTCATGTGTATGTCCATTAGAGAATTCGGCAGCCCTATTGAAGGTATAGGAATAAGTGTTTTGTTGGTCTTAGAGTGGACTAAAAATGATGTTTAGGATATATATATATATATATGGATGATGAATTGGTATGCTAACTAAGGCATCTTGTAGAAATTATAATGTGAAGCTAGGGTTTTGGGGAGTGAAAATTGGCTTGGCTTATGAAATTGTTAAAGAACATCCTACTGGTCAATTAGTGACCATTTGAAGGAATTTGACCTTAATTGGGACTGAAATAAAGCATGGCAAAGGGAATGAGTGTGCTGCCTAGAGGGTATAGAATGATGACTAAAATTTCAGTCCACTTAGGCAGCCATAACTTTGGCTATGTAGGTCCAATTGGTGTTTGGCCAATTGTACATGAAACTAGGCTTATAATGGCACATTTTTGCTGAAGAAACCATGCCCAAAAGACCAAAGTAAGAGGACCAAAAGTTGGCCCCAATCCGGATACCCTGCAAACAGCCCCTGCAGAAATGACCAAATGAACAGTAACTGTTCATTTGGCCATAACTCACTGTAGATATGGTCAATTGATCTGAAATTTTTACAGTAATAAGATATGATATAGAAAAACAACTTTCATGAAGAACATTACCCCAAATTATGCCATTAACCCATTCAAATTATTGGGCAAAGTTAAGTTATGAAACCTGCAACTTTGCAGATTTTTACTTGAGTAGTAATGTTTGGATGGCTATAACTCTCTCTAGAAAACTCGGATTTAGGCGATTCTTGAACCGATGGAAACCTAAGGCATAGTAAAACATTTCACATGAAGAAAGTTAGCCCAAATTATGAACTTAACTTGATCAAATTATTGACCAAAGTTGGACCAAAATCTGCCAAAACCCAAAAGTGCAACATGAACAGTGCACGTGAACAGTAAACTTATTTTGGCCATAACTTGAGCTACAAAACTCCAAATGGAGTGATTCAAAAAAGGAAATTCAACTAGACAAAATAAGGAACAACTTTCATGTTTACCATTTCCTCAAATTCCCATTGTAAAAATAACAAATATAACAGTAAAGATGAAGCACCAAATCTGAAAATTTTGCTCAATTAGCATTAAGCTTAGAAATGGTATTGGCAACCAATATCAACAAGTTTTAAATACAAAATGTGGTATGTTTGGGGTGTTAAAACCAATACACCTATTTTCTATCCAAAAGTCAACATTTTTGTTGACCAATGAGGTGAATAGTGACACCAAAACCAAAAATTGGCAATTTTGCCAAAATGACCTAAGCTTTGAGAAAGTGACCAAAACCAACAAGTTTTGAATACAAAATGTGGTATGTTGGGAGTACTAAAACCAATGTACCTATTGTTTATGCAAAAGTCAACATTTTAGTTGACTAATGAAATGAATAGTGACATGAAAACTTGAAATTCAAAAATTGTGAAACTTAAAAGTGCAAAATGCTCTAGTAGGCCTAATGTGATTGGTTTGGATAGGTTGGCATGCCAATAGGGTATTGTTTTAGCAGTACTGCGAAAGGAAAGGCTTTATGCCTGTATTCATGGCTTTATGCCCATATCCATGGCTTTTATGCCCGTATTCTTGGCTTTTATGCCGATTATGTGATATCATGGCTCTTTAGCCATACTGACTGCATACGTGGTTGACGTTCTGCGTCCCATGGTATGACGGCCCGAGGCACCACGGTGTCCAGTGCCAACGACCCGTTATCCATCGATCGTCGAAGATAGGTTACTTGGGCATGGAAAAGTATAACTGTGGTTGCACTGATTATTAAAGAAAATACGAAAATTAAGTATCAGGAATGATTACAAAAATACAAAGAAGCTCAAGATCATGAAGAAAATAATTAACGAAATGCATGAAGAAGTTAATATCATAAAACATGAATAGCCCTCGACTAAACAATAAGTTAGTAATTATTCATTTATTATGAACACAATAGCAAGGAAATTATTATCTTTATTTGCATATTATATTTTCTTGTATTATTGGCACCACTAAGCTTTATGCTTAGCGTCGCTTTTGCAGCGTAGATATCAAGATTTGGACAGAGGGCCCGAGAGACCACAGATTCGGTAAAGGCGGTTCACGATTACGCATAGTGTCCGTGTCACCTCACAGCATAGGCATTGGTAGGACACTAGGTTTCATTTTGGTATTTTGTAACTAATGTTTATTTTCTCATATGTAATTGAACGTATGTAACATATTTTGATGTTCATGTAAATAATGAAAATTGTATTTGTGAATGGAAGAGTGAATGTCTATTTATGACTTGTACATGATTAACAAATGAGATGAATGATTGAGAAATGAATGTGAACTGAAAAATATTGAGATTTTGATAAATGGAGTTGAGATGAATGAATAAGAATATAGGAAGTGTTTTTCACAGGTTCCGAAGAACTGTTTTCTCCATTTTTAGCCGGTACTTTGCCGGATTTTCTATAAAATTCTCGGAACCTCAAATAAATTATAATTTCGATAAATGGCTTAAATAAATTATATTTCACAAGTTATATTCAAAAGGAAGAATAAAAATGAATTAAGATAAAATAGAGTGCTCGGCACACTGAGTGGCATAACTTGCTCGGCTACACTGTAGTCGGGTAAGGGGTGTCACAGTTATAACAGGCTCCTATGGCCTTGTAGCATACCCCACCATGATTTCTACCACAAGTTTCACATTGGCGGGGAGGGTAGGAACTTCTAGTTGTTCAATGACTGGACCTTGGTGGTCTCTGCCCTGATGATCCACCATTGTTATATCCCTGAGCTCGGGGCTCCTCAAATTCTTTTCTCTTCCCCAAATTACTGCTCGAGCTCTGACCCATAGGTTTCTCCCTTTTCTCTATTTCACACTGCCCTTGTGGGGGTTGGGTCTAGACGTGGGCTTGGGCTGACAGATTATCAGCCATTTGTTGAAAGAAAGTGGCCATTTGTTGGGCCATTTGTGCAGTAATTTGTATAGGTAAAATTGGTACAGTTGGGCCTTCGATACTTTGTGGAGCTGGGGCCTCAACTTGTACTTCTGCTATCACAGACTGTTCTATTGTCTCATTCTTCTCTGCCATATCTTTTCACAGGATTTTCTATTTCCTATACAACCAACACAAGGAGATTTCTTCCTGTTAGTGCATATTTATAATGTAATGTACTATATGTATCAAATAATGACATTGAGCAGTTATACTATGAAGAAAGAATATTCAAATTACAAGTCAAAATAGAATTTAAAAACTTGCTCTGATACCACTAAAACATGTCACACTCTAACCCTCCGTAAGGCATAACATGATCCCGTAGTATAAAATATGAATTACCAACTTCGTCTACTGATAATCCATTAAATACACTACAAGGGATTTTAAACCTTTTCTTACTTCTTTTTACAATGGTGAGCGCTTTTGACAAGTATTAAAAATTTTTAACTGAAGTGAAACAAAATAACAAATTTGAGTATCAATAATTTCTATAAAAATTTTGGCAGAGTGCCATATGTATTTTAAATAAAACAGTTCTTCAAAAATCTATAAAAAGTACTTCCAATATATTTCTCAATCCCAAACTCCAATAAATTTGTTCAACACAATAAAATTTCTTAACATTATAAATTCAGTTCAACAATCAAATTTTCAATGTTTCTAAAAGCTGAGATAAGATAAATATACCACAATATTTTTACAAGCCAAAATAATTTACAATTTTAGTTTACAACTGCTCAAGACTAAGTACAATATATACATACAATGCACATACATTACAACAAAAACTACACAATATGGTATACTCGATATACTCGGCGGAATCTCAAAATGTGGTACAAGCAGCCTACTCTACTGCTCTATCCGTCTGTCTACCTGTGACAGCAATGAAAAAGCTATCGCTGCGTAAAATTTACTCAGTGGTGCACAATAACAATTTAAAATGCGGTATGTAAAACTTTGCTGACAATTTACAATCCAAACAATTCATAATTTTTCAAAGCTCTTATAACACAAATTTGGTCAAACAATTGAATAACACAGTGTTGCCAATCAATAACACAATTTAGGTCATGACACAAACTTTTTCGAACATGCTGTGTTGTACACCACAACAAGGCACACTCACCCCACTAATCGAAATCAATGAGGGAGGAAGCTAGCTAGATAATGAGTACTCATCCACACTCACCTCAGACTGGCAAGTCAAAGAGGGAGGAATATAATCACACTCACCCCATAAATGGAGGAGGAACATAGTAACATTGTCATGCCAAGTGTGAATCAAAACAATTCCAAATCACAATATTTCATACAAACCACAAATCACATTTTATCTCAAAATTTCTATTTTGCAAAGTAGGCAACACAATAACTTCCAAATAATATTCCCAAGTTAAAACAATAAAAAATTATTCATAACTCAATTCTCCAAATAAGTTTTCTAGTAAAAGCAGTGAATATAAAAAGTATTGTGCACAGACCTCTGATATATGCCTCTTGGCCCTGACTCAGTGTTCCTTATGCTTCTCAATATCCTTTTCAACTGAAACACACAATTTAAAGTGTTTCAGTACTCAATAAATTTGTTTATAACAATAAAATCTAATATTTAAATTTTCTTGGTACTATTCCCTTCAATTCATTTCATTAGTCAACCTATAATGTTGACCCTTGATCCACTCTAATTGAGTTAATTCTAATGTTACCAATATGTCACATTTTGTAGCCCTTTAGTGTTGGTATATGTTACCAATTTCATTTCTAGGTATATTGCATTTTATTACAATTTACCGGATTTCGGTGTACTATTTTGAACTAGCCGTACGACCTAGTTTCCTCTGTTTTCGAGTTTCGATCCAAACTAAAAACTTGTAGGTCTATGTTTTATTGAACGCGGGGCAAAATTTCAGGTCATTCTGAGTTGTATAGACCAAGATATGGTCAATTTACCAATGCTGGACATAATACACTAAAATCGTAGGCTTAGGTCATTTTTAGGTTACTTTTGTTTCGGCCAGTTTTAGTACTTGAAATTGTGCATGCTATTTGGCTTGGTTCTGGCCATTCTGGGCTTTGGTGTCTTCATAAGAATTGTAAATCTATGTCTAAACTATTCATGGTAAAAATGTCAGGTCATTTGGACCTGTTTTGAGTAAGTTATGATAAAAAAACTAACTACTGCTCAAATGGTCAATTTTCAAGGTTTCAAGTCACTAATCCGGATTTGGTCATTTTTCAAGTCACCTTCTAGGCAGAATTTAGGTAAGCTTCCTTCATGAAAGTTGGCACTTTTTGTGCCTAGTTTCACCTCCAATTGGTCTCATACCAATTGGAGTCACACACTTAAGGTTCTAAGCTAAAATGTATACTACCCTGTTACACATTATTCAACACTTACCAATTACACATTCAATACTTACCAAGTTTACCTTTCATGCCAATTCTGATTTGGTATCATAACATTAACATACTTTACATCACATTTTGGTCATTTTGGGCAGCTTGTAACCACTCTCAACATACACATTATAACTCAGAATTTTCAAAGTCTAATTACAATAATTTAACCACATGAACATACCTCATTTACATGTCTAAATTCCAACAATTAAACACATACACATGCTGCCACCATCAGCATCATAATTTAACAAACCATTACATGAAACTACACATTTCTAACCATACTTTAAAGTTACCGAATTACCCCATTGAACATATCTCCTTCAAATTGCTTTCAAGCTTCCAAAACCAATTGCGCTATTACACATACACTTAATATACATTTGCTACATCACTCCTATACATATAAACACTTACATCAACATCTCAAACTACCATTTATATGCAAAAACAAGCTATACATAATGAATTTCCATGGCTGCCAAAATGTACATCTCCATTAATTCATCAAACCTTCAAACTTCTTCCATAAATCCATTCAACACAACACCCACACAAGTTTTAATGGAGAAAGGATGAAGAAATGAACATGTACCTCAAGTGGAGCTTGTCAAAACTCCTTCAAATCTCTCTCGTTTTGCTCCCAAACTGCTGCCCAAGAGGTGTACTCAACTTTTAATGAAGAACTCTTAAGGAAATGGTGGCTTGAAGATGGTGATTTGGCCTTTGCATGTGGACGGCCATGGGAGGTTTTCTTCAAGGTTTGGTTCGGCCAAAGTGATGTTTAAGTGAAGAAGATGATGGATGCAGAAGGTTAGTGGATATTTCAGTCCACTTAGGGTATTATATGGTATATAATAATTTACTTAGTGCTCCACTAACATAGGGTAATTATATTATAATCAAAGGTTTCCATAATTCACATTTTGCTACCATTTCTTTCACTATTTACATTATGCACCACAATTTTAATTTTCATGACATTTTCAAACTTTAATATCATTTATTTTTAATGGACATTTAGGTCAAAAATCAACTAGGAGTGTCAATTGATCGCAATGCCCTTGTTCGGGTTGTATTCTCGATTTTTCGGTAACACCGATTTTCATAAGTTTCTCAATTTTTCATTTTTCTTTGTACTAATTAATTAATTTTTCTTTGACATTTCTAATGTCATTTATACTTCAATAGATATTTATTTAAGTCCCAAAAATATTTTTCAGGGTTCCCTGCTGTCCAAGGCTAGTGAACGGTCAACTCCGCAACTTCCCGGTGTGGTCACCCATCGCTACGGTTTTTGGCTCGTTTAACTTGGTTACATTTCATTGCTATTACTTTTCCTTTATTTTTTCTTGTATTTACCTTTCTTGTATTTCATTATTTTATGTCTCCTCACTAATATTTAAATTTAGTTCTAGGCATCCTAACTGTCCGGATAGACACTAGTCACCGGAATAGTAGAACGCACTACCGAACATAGGGGTGTTACATTTGGACCTTCCTAGACCAAGTTATGGTCATTTACGTAACTAGTGTTCATTTGGTCATTTTTGTACAGGTCAGTGTGCCCAATCTGGATTTAACGTAATTGTTCACTAAGTTATGGTCATTTTCTAAGCATGATTCCTAAATGAAAAATGTGCCATTTTGTGTCTAGTTTCATTCCCAATTGGCCTTACACCAATTGGGTTAGTAAATTTTTAGTTTTGGTCCCTGAAATGGACCTAGGTCAAGCTGCCTACAGATTGACCCTCACTAATCCAAATTTAAACTTGTTTCCAACAATTCATACATACCATCATTGGTCACAATTGATCATTTTTGAACTAAAATAAGGTCAATAACATCATTTGGCCAATTCTCAAATTTTTCTTCAATTTTTCACATGTTCAAAACCCTAGCTACACACAAAGTTCAATCTAATGCATTTCAAAGTGTACATTCATGATCTACACACCTAATTCACCTCAAATAACCATTCAAAACCATCAAACTCATTCATACCAAACCCTAACCCTAGCTGGACGATTTTCATGTTTGGTCCCTCAATAATTGTTTTTGTTTGATTTTAAGTTAATTTCTAGGTTAAGTGAACTAAAAGCATAAGTATTAAACTAGAATTTCAAATTAAACTACTAACCTCAACTTTGATGTTCCAATTTCTCCAAATCTTCAATTTCTTCTTTTCCTTTATCCTTCAATCTTTTTTTCTAGTTGGGATAATAAGGTTTGATGGAAAATTTTGGGGAATTTAGGGTTGGTTGATGGGATCAAAAGCTTGAGATCAAGCTTTAATGGTGAAGAACCATGGAAAGAAAGTGGGAGTGAGAGTGTCGACAGGTTTGGGAAGAAAAGAGTGTTTTCTTTTTTTTTTTCTACGTTATTTTTGTCTTTAATTATCTATTTGACTTAGTCCAAATTTGTAGGAAAATTAAATTAATTTTTGACATCATCATGATGTCATCCAAGTGATGTAATAACACTTTTTCCCTTCTTTTTTTTCTTTTTTATTTATTTTTCCATTAGTTTTTTAATTTAATTCTTGATCCCAAAATTTTCTTTTCTCTAATTTTATTGGACAGTTAGGTCAGGAGTCAGCTCTAGGGGTGAATTGACCAAATTGCCCCTCGCTGGTTCAATCCGGTTTGCTAGTTATTCGACATTTCTTCTGGATCCCTGACCTAATTATTTGATCTGCTTAACAATTCTTTTATGTGATTTTCTCTTTTTCACTATGTTTGCAATAGTCCTAAGGAACGTGGTGTCACATTTTACGATTCAAAATTTGAGTTTAGATTGACCTCGCAGTCATTCCCGAGAAGGTCACCCATCGCTGTGACTCCTGGCTCATTTAACTTCTTGTGTTATGTTTTTCTTATTTATACTTAACTATTTGGCAATTACTAATTATTTGTATTCAAGGCTTAACTAGGTGTCTTAGACATGGTTCTAATTCTCTTAATTATCTGGACCGATACCGGTCACCGGAACAGTGAAATTCACAAGGCTATGCTAATAGGGGTGTTACAATTCTCCCCCCCTTAAAATAAATTTCGTTTCGAAATTTTACCTGGTATCAGTCTCTGAATAGCTGTGGGTGCTGTCTCCTCATGTCCTCCTCTCGTTCCCAAGTAGCCTCCTGGCCCGAATGATGGTTCCATAGCACTTTCACTAACGGTATCTGCTTGTTAAATAGCTGCTTCACCTCATAAGCCAGAATCTCTATGGGTTCTTCCTCATATGTGAGGTCTAGATTTACCTCAATCTCTTCTACTAGTAATACATGAGATGGGTCAGATCTATACCTCCTCAACATATACACATGGAAGACGTTATGTATCTTCTCCAACTTTGGAGGTAATGCCAAAAGGTATGCCAAAGGACCCACTCTTTCCAGAACCTCATATAGCCCAATGAAACGAGGACTCAGTTTCCCCTTTCTGCCGAATGTCATAATTCTCTTCCAAGGGGAAACCTTGAGGAATACTTGCTCACCCACTGCATATTCAATATCCCTTCTCTTCAGATCAATATAGGACTTATGATGGTCTGATGCAGTCTTAAGTCGATCTCTGATCAATCTGATTTTCTCTTTAGTTTGCTAAACAATTTCTGGCCCAATCATCTTTCTTTCACCTACCTCATCCCAACACAACTGGGTTCTACATTTTCTGCCATACAAAGCTTCATATGGAGGCATCCCAATGCTTGATTGGTAGCTGTTGTTGAAAGCAAACTCAATCAAAGGCAAGTGTGTGTCCCAACTGCCCTCAAACTCAATCACACAAGCGCGTAGCATGTCCTCCAAGATCTGAATTACTCTTTTAGACTGGCCATCTGTCTATGGGTGGAATGCCGTATTGAAGTTCAATCTAGTTCCTAGGGCTCTCTAAAGACTACCCCAGAATCTAGAAGTGAACCTAGGATCTCTGTCTGATACGATGGATATTGGCACTCCATGCAGTCGTACTATCTCATCAATGTACAACTTGGCTAATCTTTCTAAACTGTAGTCCATCCGGATAGGCAAAAAATGAGTAGGCTTAGTCAGTCTGTCAACAATGACCCATACTGCATCATGGCTCTTCTGTGTCCTCGGAAGTCCCATCACAAAATTCATAGTTATTCTCTCCCATTTCCATTCCGGTACTAGTAGTGGATATAACAAACCAGCAGGTACTTGATGCTCTGCCTTCACTTGCTGATAAGTTAGGCATTTGCAAACAAATTCTGCTACATCTCTTTTCATACCCATCCACTAGTAGTATTCTTTCAGCCCTTTATACATTTTTGTGCCACCAGGGTATATAGCAAAAGGAAACTCGTGTGCTTCCTTCAAAATGATCTGTCTCAAGTCAACGTCATTAGGAACGCACATTCTGCCCTAGTGAAGCAATAGACCATCATCTCTTACTGAGAATTCTAGTTTCTTGCCCTGTCTAACTTCTTCTAATAGCTTCTGATACTTCTGATCATTCTGAGCAGCCATTCTGATTTGATCAATCAATACTGGCTGTACATGCCATGCAACTGTTGTTTGCCCCTCATCATTCTAAGCTGGCATGTAATACTCTCAACTCATGTACCATAGACAAAGGAGTAACTTGTAGACTTGCCATAGTCTTGCGACTTAAGGCGTCAGTTACCACATTAACTTTCCCTGACTAATAGTCTATCAGACAATCATAGTCTTTTATCAACTCTAACCATCTCCTCTATCTCAAATTCAACTCCTTCTGAGTACCCGAATACTTCAAACTCTTATGATCTATGTAGATGAGTACTTTTCCTCATACAAATAGTGTCTCTAGATCTTAAGAGCAAATATAATAGCTATAAGCTCCAAGTCATGTGTCGGATAATTCCTCTCATGCGGTTTCAGCTAGCGTGATGCATAGGCAATGATATTCTGCTCTTGCATCAATACACAGCCTAACCCATTGTGAGAAGCGTCACTGTAAACAATATACTCTTTACCCGGGGTAGGTAAAGTAAGGACTGGAGCTTTAGTCAAACATTTCTTCAACTCATCAAAACTCTATTGGCATTTTTCCATCCACTAAAATTTCACATCTTTTTTAAGTAGCTTAATTAATGGAGATGCCAACATGGAGAACCCTTTCACAAATCGACTTTAGTATCTAGTTAAATCTAGAAAATTACGAATTTCAGTGATATTTCTGGGTGGCCTCTAATTAAGGACAACTTCTATTTACTTGGATCTACCTTGATGCCCTCTACTGATACTACATGCCCCAAGAAGTTTATTTCCTTTTGCCAAAATTCACACTTCGATAATTTGACGTATAGTTGTTTCTCCCTTAAAGTCTGTAGTACAATCTACAAATGTCTATCATGCTCCTTTGCACTCCTCGAGTAGACCAATATATCATCTATGAATACCACAACAAACTGGTCGAGGTATGGTCTGAAGATAGTGTTTATTAGATCCATAAAAGCAACCGGAGCATTAGTTAACCCAAATGGCATGACCAAGAACTCATAATGGCCATAGCGGGTTCTAAAGGC
Organism: Hevea brasiliensis; assembly: GCF_030052815.1. Classification (NCBI taxonomy): domain Eukaryota; kingdom Viridiplantae; phylum Streptophyta; class Magnoliopsida; order Malpighiales; family Euphorbiaceae; genus Hevea; species Hevea brasiliensis. The sequence goes on along the minus strand of NC_079496.1, from coordinate 94,606,863 downwards.
AGTTTTAGGAATACTCTGCTCTTTTACTTTTAGCTGATAATAACCTGATCTTAGGTCAATTTTAGAGAACACAGCTGCACCCTTCAATTTATCAAACAAGTCATCAAGGCGGGGCAATAGATATCTATTCTTTATTGTCACCTTATTCAACTGTCGGCAGTCAATACATAAATGGAGAGTGCCATCTTTCTTCTTAACAAACAATACTAGCGCTCCCCAAGGTGACACACTAGGATGGATAAAGCCCTTATCAAGTAGCTCTTGCAACTGCACTTTTAACTCTTTCAATTCTGCTGGTGCCATTCTATATAGTATTACAGAGATTGGGTCCACACTAGGCATAACATCAATTTCAAACTTCACTTCTCTTTTTAGAGGTAATCCTGGCAATTCATCAGGAAACACAACCGGAAAGTCACACACAGTAGGGATGTCTCTCAATGCTGGACTCCCCACTTGGGTGTCTATCACATGTGCCAAGTATGCTTCACACCCCTTTCTGATCATCCTTTTGGCTAGTGTAGCTGAAATGATGTTTGATGGCAGTAATTGCCTCTCCCCATGTATTAGCATATCACTGTACAGAGGGAGACCAAAAGTGACTGTCTTCAGTCTACAGTCAATCATGGCGTGATGCCTGGCTAACCAATCCATGCCCAAGATGATATCATAATCTCTGAAGGGCATTTCAATCAAATTTGATAGAAAAGTGTGTCCTTAGATCACCAAAGGACAATCTCTATATATTTGGTTGACCCGGACCTCTTGTCCTAACGGACTAGTTACTAGCACTTCAAAATCCATTTTGGCACACGGAACTGCAAGGGAACTAACTATGCTAGCACTAACATATGAGTGGGTTGAACCCAGATCAAACAACACAAATACATCTTGATCAGAGATAGAGAATGTACCAGCTACAACATTAGAAGTCTCAGCCTCTTCCCACTGTCTCATCGTGTAAACTCTGGTTGGAGCACTCCCTTATGTTGATTGGCTAACAATACCCTGATTGCTAGAGGCATTGCCTCTACCTCTGCCTCTTCCTCTGCTAACTGGTTATGAACCTCTGGTAGCAGGTCTCTGAATAGACCCTTCTGCAGTAGTAGGAGCTAGCCCAAATCTAGGGGCACTAGTGCAGTCCTTAGCAAGATGGCCCTTGCCTCCATAGTTAAAGCAAGCTCCTGTTGCCCAATAACATTCTTCTCCATGGATCTTGCCACATGTCTCACAGGGGCGGGAATGATATGAACCCCTGGTCGACTGCTAACTAGATCTAGGGGGTTTCTGTTTGGAGAATCTACCCCTTCCAAACCTTCTACCTGTGACACCCCTTACCCGACTACAGTGTAGCCGAGCAAGCAATGCCACTCAGTGTGCCGGAGCACTCTATTTTTTCTTAATTAATTTTTATCATAATTTTGAATATAACTTGTGAAATATAATTCATTTTAAGCCATTTATAGAAATTTTTATTTATTTAAGGTTCCAAAAATTTTAAAGAAAATCCGGCAGAATACTGGCCAAAAATGGAGAAAACCGTTCTTCGAAACCTGTGAAAAACACTTTCTATATTCATATTCAATCATCTCAATTCCATTTATCAAAATCTCAACATTTTTCAACCATTCATTTCTCAATCATTCATCACATGTGATAATCACATATAAATCACAAGTAAACATTTACTTTTTCCATTTATAAACACAGTTTTCATCATTTACATGAACATCTAAATACATTACATAATCCAAATACATATGAGAAAATAAAATTTAATTACAAATCACCAAAATGACACCTAGTGTCCTACCAATGCACTGCAGCTTGTGAGGTGACACGGACACTATGCAGAACTGTGAACGGCCTTACTCAATCTGTGGTCTACTGAGCCCTCTGTCCAAATCTTCAGTATCTACGTGTTGCAAAAGCGACGCGCTAAGCATAAAGCTTAGTGGTGCCAATAATACAAGAAAATATAATATGCAAATAAAAATCATAATTTCTTAGCCATTGTGTTCATAAAAACTGAATAATTACCAACTTAATGTTTAGTCGAGGGCTAATTACGTTTTATGATATTAACTTCTTCATGCCTTTTGTTAATTATTTTCTTCGTGATCTTGAGTTTCTTTGTATTCTATCATAATCATTCCTGATATTTAATTTTTGTATTTTCTTTAACAATCAGTTCAATTACAGTTATACTTTTCCATGCCCAAGTAACCTATACTGGACGACTGGACTGGATAACGGGTCATTGGCACTGGACACCACGGTGCCTCGGGCCGTCATACCATGGGACGCAGAACGTCTACCACGTATGCAGTCGGTATGGCTAAAAAGCCATGATATCACATAATTGGGCATAAAAGCCATGAATACGGGCATAAAAGCCATGAATACGGGCATAAAGCCATGAATACAGGCATAAAGCCTTTCGCAGTACTGCTAAAACAATACCCTATTGGCATGCCAAACTATCCAAACCAATCTTGTTAGGTATACTAGGGCATTTGATACTTTAAAATTCTTCAATCTTTGAATTTCAACTTTTGGTGTCACTATTCATTTCATTGGTCAACAAGAAAGTTGACTTTTGCATAGAAAGTAGGTACATTGACTTTGGCACTTCAAACATACCACATTTTTCATTTAAAACTTGTTGGAAGTGATCACCATTACCATTTCTAGGCTTAAACCAAGGGAAACAAAATTTTCAGTTTTTGAAGCTTAACTTTACTATTCCATTAAGCACTGTTATAGTGGGAATTTGAGGAAATGGTAAACATGAAAGTTGTTCCTTATTTTGTCTAGTTGAATTTCTTTTTTTGAATCACTCCATTTGGAGTTTTGTAGCTCAAGTTATGGCCAAAATAAGTTTACTGTTTACGGATACTGTTCCTGCTGAAATTTTGGGTTTTGGTAGATTTTGGTCCAACTTTGGTCAGTAATTTGACCAAGTTAAGTTCATAATTTGATCTAACTTTCTTCATATGAAATGTTCTACCATGCCTTAGGTTTCCATCGGTTCAAGAATCGCTTAAATCCGAGTTTTCTAGAGAGATTTATAGCCATCCAAACATTACTGTTCAAATGTAAATCTGCAGAGTTACAGGTTTGATAACTCAACTTTGTTCAATAATTTGAATGGGTTAATGGCATAATTTGGGGTAGGTTTCTTCATTAAAGTTGTTTGTCTATATCATATCTTGTTACTGTAAAAATTTCAGGTCAATTGACCATATCTACAGTGAGTTATGGCCAAATGAAAAGTTACTGTTCATTTGGTCATTTCTGCAGGTGCTGTTGCAGGATATCCGGATTGGAGCCAATTTTTGGTCCTCTTGCTTTGGTCTTTTGGGTATGGTTTCTTCATAAAAAATGTGCCATTATAATCCTAGTTTCATGTCCAATTGGCCAAACACCAATTGGACCTACACAGCCAAAGTTATGGCTGTCTAAGTGGACTGAAATTTCAGCCACTCTGCTGCTGTCCTTAGGCAGCCTACACATTCACTTTGCCATGCTATATTTCAGTCCAAATTGTGGTCAACTTACCTAAAATGATCACTAATTGACCATTAAAATGTTCTCTAACAATTTCCTAAGCCAAGTCAAATTTTCACTCTTAAAACCCTAGCTCAAATTCAAGGGTTACACCAATTACCTTAGTTAGCATACCAATTCATTATACTTGTGTATATGTACCTTAAACATCATTTCTAATCCACTCTAAGTCCAACAAAACACTCATTTCTATTCCTTCAATAGGGCTGCCAAAATTCATGGCATTCATACACATAATTTTTATTCATTTTAGTTACAATTCCTTACTTATTTCAAATCCCTTAACATAGAAATAAAGAGCTTTAGGTGTATATATGCACTAACCTTTAAGTGGCAGATTTTTCCCAAGCTAAAACTTCACTTTCCTTCACTTTCTAGGCTGCCAAAAGGTTATGCAAGGTGCAAGAATAAATTTTAGTGAAAGGGGTAGGAGGAATTATGGTGAAAGAAGGAGAGAAATGAAGCTTTGGTTGAAAATCAATGGAGGTTTGGCTATGGAATTTGAGAGCTACGGGTGAGCTTTGTGAAGGTGAGGGCTGCTGGAATTTTAGGAGCTTTTGTTGTATTCTTATACATATTTTATTAGTTAATTTAAGTGTTGACTAAATGTGATTGGTGGATAAGTGTTTAATGACATCATATGATGTTATAATTGGTATTTTCTTCCATTTTTTTTTTCTCTTCTCTACTCATTTTCACTTTAATTTTTGGTAATGTTTCTTCATATTTTATATCATATTAATTATTTACTTAACTGGACAAGTCGGCAAAAAATCACCTCTGAAGGCGAAATGACCAAAATGCCCTCCGTTTGGCTCAACGGGCCAAAATTGTCTGTACCGATTGAAAATTTTTTCTAAATATTTTCTTAGCATTCTAATGCCATGGGAACCTCAATAACCCTTCTCTGGAGTCCCAAAAATTATTTTATAATTTTTCCCCCGGGTCTAGGGCTCCTCGTTGCGAGAACCGCAACTTCCCTCTGAGTTACCCCTCGCTAGGGCACCGGCTCATTTAACTTGGTTGTATTTTATTTCTAAAATTTTTACTAAATTTTTCTTATTAGTATTTGAGTTAATTTTGGTTCCTCACTTTAGTTTAAATATATTTTTCCGGACGTACTAGCTGTCCGGACCGACACCGGTCTCCGGAACAGTAGAATGTACGGAGTTGCTACCGGGAGGGTGTTACACTACCTCTACCGCTGCTTGGTCTCCCAAATTTCTTCTTTTTTCCAGATGTACCATTGGGACTTTGCTCTACTGATTTTTCTCCTTTATCTTTCTCTGATTTCTCAATCTTTTCTAATTTCTCTTTCACTGGTGTTGCTTCTAGTTCAATTCTTTCTGACTCAAGTGCCTGAGAGATAAGCTCAAAGAAATTACTGTATCTGAATCCCACTGCTTGCATCTTCAGACTAGGCTTCAAACCGGTCTCAAATCTCTTACACCTTTCCTTGCTGGTAGACAGGAGACTCCCAGCATAGTGGCTTAAGCGAGAGAACTCCCTCTCATACTCTGCCACTGATCTGTTACCTTGCTTCAGACTCAGAAATTCTTGCAGTTTCTGATCCACATATGCATCTGGGACATATTTCTGTCTGAACTCTTTGATGAAGTCATCCTAGGTCAATACCGGGGTTCTGCCAAGCTATGGGGGATGGTCTTCCACCAATCATATGCATCCCTTTGCAACAAGGATATTGAGTATTCAAATTTCATCTCATCTAGGCAGTGCAGCTTCTTAAACACTCAGTCCATCCTCTCTAGCCAATGCTTTGCCTCTAAAGGGTCCACTGTACCCTTAAATTCTATAGCCCCATATTTCAACAGTTTGTCATATTTTCTAACTGGAGCTTGAGGTTGCACCACAGAAGTCTGGGGTGGAGCTTGAGTAGGCATACCCCCAGCCATTTGTTAAAACATTGCAGCCATCTATTGTGTGAATTATGCAGAAAACTGTGGCATTTGTGGGGCTAGTGCCACTGACCCACTGATATTTTGGAGAGCTGGGGCTTCCCCTTGGGCCTCAACCTCTACAGATTGCTCAACAGAGCAATCCCCTTCTTCCATATCAGTCTGGAGTTAGGATATCTCCTGAATAAGTAACACAAGGAAATTTCCCTCTATTAATTCATATTTATGATGTAATGCACTGTATGTAACAAATAAGGACATTGAGCAGTTGTACTTATCAAAGAAAAGACACCAATTCACAAGTTAAAACATACTTCAAAAAATTTGCTTTGATACCACTAAAACATGTCACACCTTACCCCTCTGTAAGGCATACATGATCCCGTAGAATACCTAATGAACTACCGAACTTCACCTACCGATAACTCATTAAGTACCCTACATGGGATTTTAAAACCATTTTCTTACTTTTTGGAAGTGGCGAGCATTTTCTTACATTTAACAGAAGTTTAAAGCTAGTTAAAATTTTTGTCCACTTTTATTTGTCCGCAAATTTTGAAAAAATTTTGGCAGAGTGCCGTCTGTATTTTAAGAAAATAGTTCTTCAAAAACCTGTAAAAACACTTCTAATAATTCTTTTTCATAAAACTCACTACTACCTCAACAAACTTTTCAACATTAATTCTCAATTCAATTGTCATTAAAAATAACACTCAATAATTTCATTCATTTTTCATTGAAGTAAAAACAATTTACATTTATCATCCAAAATATACATGAGAAAATCCAAACTAATTTTATTACAAACTCTATACAATTGCTCATGACCAGTTTATACATGTACATAAAATTAAATACATCAAACTAAAGATTACAATCAGGGCATAAAATATACCTGATAAAACTTCAGGAACGTAGCTCCAAGAATCCTCAGCAGCTCACTCAACTGCTCCTCTAGTCTCTATATCTGCGATAGCAATAACAATCATCGCTGAGTACTATGACTAAGTGGTGCACAACATACTAAAATAACATTTATGGATAATTCAAATCACATTTATTCAAATATTGAACTGAACATGAAAAACAGATACAAAACATGATTTATAAATTTTTAGTCCAAACAATTTCATTTAGGAAGTCTTAAAACGAACTTCATAAAAACACACACAGTTATATCATGCCATTTGAAACACATTCATCTCAATAGCCGAAGGCTTATGAGAATTCACAAGGCTAGCTAGCTCAAAAATATGGATATCCATTCAAATTTCTTCTTCTACTGGCACACACCTCAACACTTCAGCCGGAGAAGGAATCAAAATTCGAAACTAATTTCTCCCACTAGTCATGCTAGTGAGACATTCAAATATATGGTCATGACACTGTGGTTTCAAAACTATCTTATCAATTTATTAAATATTTACTGACAATCAAATCACATATCATTAAATTTCCAACAATTTGGATCAAAAGCATAGTATACATTTCAATCATTATTTTGCCATATAAATAAACCACAAATCATTTTATGCACTTTGCAAAGGAATTTTAAAGAATGTTTATGTTGTGCACAAACCTTATACGAGTCGCCTCTTGGCCTTGACTCGATGCTTCGGGTTTTTTCTCGATATTCTTTTTTACTGAAACGCACAATTTCATAGTGTTTCAGTATCATAATTTATCATAAATCCAAAAATAATTTCAAATCTATTTTTACCTAGCTTTAATATGCTAAACTTGATGTTCTTTAAAATTTGTATTTCGGTGTTACTATTCACGATACTATTTAAATCAATTTGTTGACTTTCTAATGCTTAATAGGTATGAGAATTCTAATTTCACCCACATGCCACATTTGGTTACCTAATTTGTTGGTTTTGGTTGTTTCCTCAAACTGCATGTCTCTTAGGCACAAATTTCAAATTTTCAGTTTTTGGTGTTCAGTTTTGCACTATTCCATTGGTCATGTTGCTGTGATAATTTGGCTAAGTTTTCTTCATAGAAGTTGTTCTTTATTGTCTTAACTTTATTTTCCTTTTTGAATCACTCCATTTGGAGTTTTTAGCCCAAGTTATAGCCATTTGAACATGGCTAGCCGGATTTGGAGTTGCCCAGAATTCTGGGCAAATTCTGGATTTTGGCAATTTTGTGGGTTGATTGCAGGTGGATTTTCAAATAGCTTAAGGTCAAATTTTGGGTTTGTTTTCTTCATAAAAGTTGTAGGGCTATGTCTCAGCTTTCTATCGATATAAAATTCAGGTCATTTGGACCTTCCTAGACCAAGTTATGGTCATTTATGTAACTACTATTCATTTAGTCATTTTTGTATAGGTCAGTGTGCCCAATCCAGATTTGACCTAATTGTTCACTAAGTTATGGTCATGTTCTGGGCATGATTCCTAAATGAAAAATGTGCCATTTTTTGTCTAGTTTCATTCCAAATTGGCCTCACACCAATTGGGTTGGTAAATTTTCAGTTTTGATCCTTGAAAGGGACCTAGTTCAAGCTACCTGCAGATTGACCCTCACTAATCCGAATTTAAACTTGTTTCCAACAATTCATACACACCACCATTGGTCACAATTGACCATTTCTCAACTCAAATAAGGTCAATAATATCATTTGGCCAATTCTCAAATTTTTCTTCAATTTTTCACATGTTCAAAACCCTAGCTACACACAAAGTTCAATCTAATGCATTTCAAAGTGTACATTCATGATCTACACACCTAATTCACCTCAAATAACCATTAAAACCATCAAACTCATTCATACCAAACCCTAACCCTAGTTGGATGAATTTCATGTTTGCTCCCTCAACAAATGTTTTTGTTTGATTTTAAGTAAATTTCTAGGTTTAGTGAACTAAAAGCACAAGTATTAAACTAGAATTTCAAATTAAACTACTAACCTCAACTTTGATGTTCCAATTTCTCCAAATCTTCAATTTCTTCCTTTTCTTTCTCCTTTAATCTTTTTTTCTAGTTGGGATAATAAGGTTTGAAGAAAAATTTTGGGGAATTTAGGGTTGGTTGATGGGATCAAAAGCTTGAGATCAAGCTTTTAATGGTGAAGAACCATGGAGAGAAAGTGGGAGTGAGAGTGCCGGCTGGTTGGGGAAGAAAAGAGTGTTTTATTTTTCTTTTTTTTTTAATGCTCTTTTTGCCTTTAATTATCTATTTGACTTAGTCCAAATTTATAGGAAAATTAAATTATTTTTTGACATCATCATGATGTCATCCAAGTGATGTAATAACACTTTTTCCTTTTTTTTTTTCTTTTTCATTTATTTTTTCATTAGTTCTTTAATTTAATTCTTAATCCCAAAATTTTCTTTTCTCTAATTTTATTAGACAGTTAGGTCAGGAGTCAGCTCTAGGGGTGAATTGACCAAATTGCCCCTTGCTGGTTCAATCCGGTTTGCTAGTTATTTGACATTTCTTCTGGATCCCTGACCTAATTATTTGACCTGCTTAACAATTCTTTTCTGTGATTTTCTCTTTTCCACTGTGTTCGCAATAGTCCTAAGGACCGCGGCGTCACATTTTATAGTTTGAAATTTGAGTTTAAATAGACCTCGTAGTCATTCCCGAGAAGGTCACCCATCGCTGTGACTCTCCTCTCATTTAAATTCTTGTGTTCTGTTTTTCTTATTTATACTTAACTATTTGGCAATTACTAATTATTTTCGTTCAAGGCTTAACTAGGTGTCTTAGACATGGTTCTAATTTTCTTAATTATCCGGACCGATACTGGTCACCAGAACAGTGAAATATACCAGGCTATGCCAGTAGGGGTGTTACACATGAGATGTGTTGAATAAATGTTATTCACTTATGTAATGTTAAAAGTATCCAATAAAATGTCATTTGAGGATGTTTAACAATATATAAGAATTCAATCACCCACTAGAAATTCATCCAGCTAGGATTTTTGTTTCCTACTATAGAAGTGTAAGATTTGCCAAGTTAGTGGAAGAACCAATTTGATTAAAAGACCATAATCATATTAGTGGTTAATTTACTTAATACAATATAACTAATTGAATCTTGCTTTTTCAGTAGTTTTTATGTTTGATAATAGGGCACAAAGGTCCAACCCTCTATTATGCATATTAGATGAAAATAGGCTCACGGGACCTAACTTTTCTGATTGGCTTAGAAATTTGAGAATTGTTCTCAATCTTGAGCATATAGGATACATTCTTGATTCTAAGATTTCCGGACCACTACCACTAAGGGCCACAGAAGAGGAGCATGACACTTTGAGAAAGTGGCATGAAGATGATATGCAAGCCAAGTGCTACATGCTTGCTTCAATGATTAATTAGTTACAGAAGTAGCATGAGAAAATGCAAACTTCTTCTGGAATACTGAGTCACCTTTAAGAATTGTTTGGTGAAAATAGTAGGTTGGCTAGATATGAGATATCTAAACAACTGTTCAGGATGAAGATTCATGAAGGCTAGTGTAACACCCCTATTTGCATAGCTTAGTATATTTTAATGTTCCGGTGATCGGTGTCGGTCTGGATAATTAAAGCCATTAGAACCACATCTAAGACAACTAGATAAGCCCTGAAAACAAATAATTAGTAATTGTCAAATAGTTAAGTATAAATAAGAAAAACAGAACACAAGAAGTTAAATGAGCCGAGAGTCACAGCGATGGGTGACCATCTCGGGAAGGACTGCGAGGTTGATTTAAACTCAAATTTCGAACTATAAAATGTGACGTTGCGGTCCTTAGGACCATTGCAAATACAGTGGAAAAGAGAAAATCACAAAAAAGAATTGTTAAGCCGGTCAAATAATTAGGTCAGGGATCCAAAAGAAATATCAAATAACTAGCAAACCAGATTGAATCGACGAGGGGCAATTTGATCAATTCACCCCTAGAGCTGACTCCTGACCTAATTGTCCAATAAAATTAGAGAAAAGAAAATTTCGGGATTAAGAATTAAATTAAAGAACTAAGGAAAAATAAATGAAAAAAAAAAGAAAAAGAAAAAGTTGAAAAAGGTTAATTACATCATGCATGACATCATGCATTATGCAATAAACCTAATAATTAAAAAAATTAAAAATTTAGGATAATGATTTAAAATACATAAAAGAAAAGAAAAGAAAAGAAAATCCCTATTTTTCCTTCTCCTTTGCCGTCCCTCCCTTTCTCTCTCATCTCTCTCATTTCTTTCATCTTCCTCCATTGAAGCTCATTTAAAAGCTTCTTAAACCCCAAAATTTAGTCATAAAATGTAACACCCCTATTTGCATAGCCTGATATATGTTACTGTTCCGGTGACCGGTATCGGTCCGGACAATTAAAAGGATTAGAACTATGTTTAAGACACCTAGAAAAGCCCTGATCGAAAATAAATAGTGATTACCAGACAAAAAAGTAAAAATAGGAAAAACAGAATATAAAAGGTTAAATGAGCCGGGAGTCACAGTGATGGGTGACATTCCCGGGAAGTGGCTGCGAGGTCAGTTTAAACTCAAATTTTGAATCGGAAAATGTGACGCTGCGGTCCTTAGGACTATTGCGAACATAGTGGAAAAGAGAAAATCATAGAAAAGAATTTTTAAGCAAGTCAAATAATTAGGTCAAGGATCCGAAAGAAATATCGAATAACTTGTAAACCGAATTAAACCGGTGAGGGGCGATTTGGTCAATTCACCCCTAGAGCTGACTCCTAACCTAACTGTCCAATAAAATCTGAGAAATGAAAATTTTGAAATATGGAATTAAATTAAAGAAGTATAGGAAAAACAAAAGGAAAAGAAAATTAAATTAAAAAGACTTATGACATCATCATGGTGATGCAAGCATGACCTCATTAATATTATAATTTTAAAATATGAAAAAGTGAGGATAAATAAGACAAAAAAATAAAAAGAAAAAGTGGTCTTCTTCTTTTAGTTTCCGTCACTCTTTCTTTCTCTCTAATTCTCTCACAATTCCACCATTTTTAACCCTTAAAAGCTTGATTTCTCCGCCCTTCCTCACCATAAAAACCCTAACCATCAACATTAAAGTTTGATTTTAGACCTTGGTGGAGTGATTAGTAACAAAAAGAAGAAGAAAAGAAGGAGACTTGGACAATTAGAGAATCCATAAATGAAGGTATGTATAAATTGGTTTTAAATAATTAAATACTAGTTGAAATTTAGTTGAGATGCATGGAAATTGTAAAGAAAATGAAAATAATCTTGCATGCATGATGAGTAGAAAGTTCAGCAACCATGATGTTAGGACAGGCTGAAGTGTTTTAGTTCAATGAATTATGTATATAAGCCTAATTAAGTGTGTAGAGAATGTTTAGATACCTTAATTGCATAAATTGAAAAACTTGGAAAAGTTAGGGTTCTTGACCTTAGGGTTTTGGAAGACAAAAATGTGAGAATTGGTCAAATGGTGTGTTTGACCTTGTTTGAGATGAAAAATGGTCATTTGTGACCAATTGAGATGTGTTGGAAGTGTTAGAAGTGAGTTTAAATTCGGATTGAATGGGGGCAGTATGCAGGCAGCATGACCAAGGTCCCTTTCAGGGACCAAAACTGAAAATTTACAAGGCCAATTGGTGTGTGCCAATTGAGAATGAAACTAGACACAAAATGACACATTTTTCATATAGGAATCATGCCCAAAAAGTGACCAAAACCTAGTGAACAAATTGACCAAACCTAGAATTAGGCAATCTGGCCTGCACAAAAATGATCAAATGAACAATATTTATCTATTTGGCCATAACTTGGGCTAGGCAAGTCTAAATGACTTGAAATTTTACCTGTGGAAAGCTGAGATATAGACCTAAAACTTTTATGAAGAAAAAAACCCAAATTATGCCCTTAACCAAGTCATTTGGCCACCCAAAGTTGGTGACCTAAAACTGCCAGAACCAGTTTGGTGCCCAGAAATCTGGGTTAAGTCCAATCCGGCAGCCATGATTCAAATGGCTATAACTTGAGCTAAAAAACTCCAATTGGAGTGATTCAAAAAGGAGAATAAAGTTAAGACAATAAGGAACAATTTCTATGAAGAAAACTTAGCCAAATTTTAACAGTAAAATAATCAATGGAATAATGCAACATAAGATACCCAAAACTAAAAATTTGCAAATTTGCCTAAAAGACTTAGAATTTGAGTAAACAACCAAAACCAACAAATTTAGTAACCAAAATGTGGTATGTGGGTGAAGTTGGAATTCTCATACCTATTAAGCCTTAGAAAGTCAACAAATTGACTTGAATAGTATTATGAATAGTAACCTCAAAATACAAAATTTAAAGAATGCCAAGTTTAGCATATTAAAGCTAGGTATAAGTGAATTTGAATTTATTTTTAGATTTACGATGAGTTATGATACTAAAACACTGTGAAACTGTGTGTTTCAGTTGAAAAGAACATCGAGAAAGAACCCGAGGAATCAAGTCAAGGCCAAGAGGCGACTCGCTTAAGGTTTGTGCACAACTAACTATTTTGTTACTTTTCACTTCTAAATTGATTTGAACAAGTTTATTTTATGATTTATAATTTTGTTGTGTTGCGGATTTTAATTTATTGAATGAAATTGTATGAATTAAATGTAAATTTTCTTATGCATTTAAGGATTTATTTCATGGTTTTGAGGATTGTAAATTTTAAGTTTGATGTGTTGCCAACCTTGAGCATGAATTTATGATGATTGAATATGTTGATGATTTGTAAACACTTTGTAAATAGAAATTGTTTTGAATATGATTTGAAACCACAGTTGACATGGCAAAATATGTTGTGAATTCTCATTAGCTTGTCTAGTAAGATATCTCCTCCACTAGATGGGGCGAGTTCCTTCCTCTTTGGCTTGCCAGTTGGGGAAGAGTTTGAATGAGTACTCATATACATTAGCTAGTCTTTGTTCCTCCCTTTTAACCTCGGTTATTGAGAGAGTATGAAATGTCGTGGTGTACAACACGGTATCTATTTGAATTTTGGGTCATGGGTTCAACTGTGTGAATTGTTGGCAACGACCTTTAAATTATGCATAGTTTGATAAATTGTGGTTGAAATAAATAATTTGTCAGTGATTCAAAATATTTTGTATTGTTTCGGGATTTAAAAGAAATGTAGATAAATAGTTACTCTTTGATCAAAATGTTATTCAAATGAATAATTTGCATGAATGAAAATATTGATTTCTGAATGTTATGAATTTTGAAGAATTTAGAAATTTTAAATTTTTATTTGTTATGAATTATCAAGCATAACTTGTATTAAGTTTTAAATTATTAGTTTGTGCACCACTGAGTTCATCACTCAGCGATAGCTTTGTATGCTGTCGCAGGTGAAAGAAAATATAAAGTAGCTGAGCAAGATTACTAAAAGGCATAGTGAGACTATCTTCAAGTATATCATAGGTATACCCTTGTACTTTAGATTTTGATGTAATTCTGCAATTGTATGTATGAAATTTACTTTGAGCAGCTGTACCAACTCTTTTGTAATATATTTTTGGATTGTAATGAAATACAAATTATTATAAGGTTATCTTGAGATTTTATGTTATTATAAAGTTTTGCACTACTAAATTTTTTATGATCGCATGAATGTAAATATTAATTTTGTTACCTTAATGAGAGGTTTCAATGTTTGATTTAATTTAAACCGTGTGTTGAGTTGCTTGTGTTGATTTGTGAAATGAGATTGAATAATGGAGTAATGATTGAGAAAAATATTAGGAGTGTCTTTATTTTCAGGTTTTGAAGAACTATTTTTCCAAAATACAGACGACACTCTGCTGAAATTTTTGTAAAAATTGTGGAGATTTTAAAAATCTAAAAATTTAATTTATGTTTGGACTTTAAATAAAGGTTTTTAAAATCTGAAAAAAAAAATTTACCCACCAATTTAAAAATGAACGAAAATTGTTTTAAAATCCCTTCTAGTATATTTAATGGGTTACCGATAGGCGAAGGACAGTAATTCATTAGGTGCACTACGGGAGCATGTTACATCTTACGAGGAGTAGGGTGTGACATAAAATTTATAGATTTCTTAGCTAAAACTTGTAATTGAGTTTTGTTAAGAAGATTGAAAAGAGAAAATTTGAAGAAAACTTGAGGAATCAAGAAGTTAGAAAGCTCCATTTGAGGTAAGCTCTCTTTCTTAACTTTAATTGAATTATAAGTATAGAATTAAGATTAAAATACTTAGAATTACATGAAAACATAAAAAATCATGCTTATCTAGAATCCTATAAAATTCAACCAGCATGAGGAAGTTTAGGGTTTGATAGTTTTGAATGGAATTAACCATGTAATTGTGAAGGAACGGAAGCGTGAAAAACACAAGTTTATACCATTGAATTCAAAAATTTTCACCTAGGGCCACATGCATCATGCAAGATTTATTTTTATCTATTTGATTTCAATGATAAACAACATATTAAAACTCTTTTAATATGTTTTTGGATCTGTATTTGCCATTTAAGATTTTAAAATTAATCAGATTAATTTTAGAACCCTATATTAAATCAAGAACGATTACACTAACCTCTTGATGTGCTGCAGCGTGTCTGCACCTTTGAGATTCGTCTTCAGGACACCAGATGTTGTCCCTCTAGCTTGTCCACACCAAGAACACCTATGGCAGCCCTTGAACAACTTCTAAAGCCTTTTCTATTAATTAGAAATTCAAGTTCTGCCTTTTAAGAGATTAGAGATGTAAACAGGATACTAGAAACAATTTCTAGTGTTCTTAATTCAAGAGATTGATGGCTAATCTCTTTGAATTGATGAGAGATGAAGAGAAATAGCTGGAGAGGCTCAAAGTGGCGTGACAAATGAGAGGAGAGGCTGCTGGTTATTTTTCTTCTCATAACCACACTTAAATAGCTAGGTTAACACATTAAACCCTTGCCACATGTCACCCTTTGATTAGCTCTAGGTTTAAGTGACCCAATCAAATTGTGCCAAGTGTCAAACCTATATTTAATCTTGATTTTAATCATCTTACATGATTAAAAAACATTTGGCAAGCTTATGTGTTATGCCATGTGTCACCATCTCATGATGCCACGTGTCACACTGCAAAATGACCAAAATGCCCCTGTGTCTTAATTTTGAGTTCTCAACCCAAAATAATTATTTTTCTTCTTCTAATTAATTTATATCAAATATAAATTAATTAATTAATCTCTATTAATTAATTTCTCATTAATTAAATTCATATTTAAACACTTTAAATATAAATTTAACTTATATTATACATCCAATAATCTAGATTTGGTTTCAAGTCATGCTAGGGACTTTGCAATCTAATTGCAAACCAAACTTATTTAATTAATCAATTACACTCTTTAATTAATTAATTAAATCATATTTAATTAGGTGATAACTTGTGTATGTGTGTGACTTACTAGGCTCATCATTAATTGGCAATGAGACATGATATCAACTCTTAATATCATCAGAACTCTTTCTTACCATAAATGATTTCTCTAAATCATTTTATGAACCTCATAGACCATGGTTAACACCTAGCATAGCATGCCATGGCCACCCAATTAGTAATAAGGTTTACCTTAAATGAACCTATAATCATATGTTACCATGCACTAGAATCTCTCTGTTACAAAATCCCAACTCAAGCTGGAGTCATGGTTTATGTCAAACTCCATTTGCTATGAATGTTATGTTCTCTTTTAATTCCAGTTCTTGATTAAAAGATTTTTCTCATCAGAAACTCTTTTATGAATAAATCTATCTGTCCTGGCCAGGAACTTGAAACATCAAGAACAATTAAATGAACATAGGATTTTATCTCTATTTACTTAGAGGAACAGATTCCATCTTGATCAACACCTACCTCCATATATAACTAGTAGGAGCCAACACATGCCCATATACCCATACATAGTACAAGTATGAAAGCAGTATCAAACTCAAACTACCTATATACAAGATAACTGTGCTATCTCAGGTCTAAAGATTATATGCATTGATATGATTTATGACAAAACATTGACAAGAGTAAACTCCATGTGCTTGTCATAAGCGTCACTGGTTCGGCCTACTTATCATTTATAAGTGCCTATCATGTTTGTTATATGGCATGAGACTCACCATTCCATCTTATTTATATCTCATATAAATAACTTGGGAACAAACATGAATACAATCTTTCTGGATAAGTCATGTCCTTATTATGAAGTATCCTCGATTGTGAACCTATTTATGATACTTTGTGCTAGAAATATTGTCACTCATATTCTTAACAACTTAAGAATAATATTTCTAACAAAATATCAATGGACCTTTTCTATTGCACATAAATATATTATGTAAATGGAAAAGTGAAAATGCCTTTTATTAATAAAATTATGTACAAGATACATACTAAATGATATGCTCTAGGGCATACTACTAACAAATTGAGCTTGGATGATGAAGAGTGTGTTGCTTGTATGTTAGAATGACATTAATTGCATGAAAAATTGTAAGATGGATGAATTAGGGTTTGGAGATTGAGAAAAATAGGAGAAATAATTTTTAGAATTGGTCAATTGATGTGTTTCACCTTACCTAAGTTGAAAAATGGTCATGTATGACCAATTCTGGTGTGTGGGAAGTGTTGGAACCAAATTGAAATTCGGATTGGTTATGATCATTCTGCAGGCAGCATGACCAAGGTCCCTTTCAGGGAACAAAACTGAAAATTTACCAACCCAATTGGTGTGAGGCCAATTGGGAATGAAACTAGACACAAAATGGCACATTTTTCATTTAGGAATCATGCCCAAAAAGTGATTATAGCATAGTGAACAAATTGGCCAAATCCGGAATTGGGCACACTGCCCTGTACAAAAATAACCAAATAAATAGTATTTTTTCATTTGGCTATAACTTGAGCTAGACAGGTCCAAATGATCTGAAATTTTACCAGTAGAAAGCTGAGACATAGCCATACAACTTTCATGAAGAACACAAACCCAAATTATGCCTTTAACCAAGTCATTTAGCCACCCAAAGTTAATGACATAAAACTGCCAGAACCAAATTAGTGCCCAGAAAATCTGGTTAGACCAATCTGGCCAGCCATGTTCAAATGGCTATAACTTGAGCTACAAAACTCCAAATGGAGTGATTCAAAAAGGAAAACAAAGTTAAGACAATAAGGAAAAACTTCTATGAAGAAAACTTAGCCAAATTTGTCACACCCTACCCCTCTGTCAGGCATAACATGATTCCGTAGTATACCTAATGGATTACTAACTTCGTCTACTGATAACTCATTAAATATACTACAAGGGATTTTAAAACTTTTCTTACTTCATTTTACAGTGGTGAGCACTATTGACAGGTGTTAAAAATTCTTCTAACTGAAGTGAAACCAAATAACACATTTAAAGTATTAACAATTTCTGTAAAAATTTTGGCATAGTGCCATCTGTATTTTGAATAAAATAGTTCCTCAAAAACCTGTAAAAAGCACTTCTAATATTTTGTTCAATCCCCAAACTCCAATATCCAATCAACACAACAAGTTTCTCAACATTTGTCAACTTAAATCCACAATAATTTTCCAGTGTTTTCAAAAGCTGAGATAAAAGAAATATATCACAATATTTACAAGCCAAAATAATTTATAAATTTAGATTACAATTATAATGTATAATTTTAATTTACAATTTCAATTTACAACTGCTCAAAATCAAGAACAATATATACATACAGCGAACATACATTACAATACAAAATGTAAAATATGGTATACTCAATATACCCGATGAACTCTCAATGTAGCACTAGCAGCCTAGTCTGCTGTCCTGTCAGTCTGTCTACCTGCGACAACAATGAAAAGCTATCGCTGAGTAAAATTTACTCAATGGTGCACAATAACAATTTAAAATGCGGTATGTAAAACTTTTATTAACAATTTATAATCCAAACAATTCACAATTTTTCAAAGCTCATATAACACAAATTTGATCAAACAATTGAATAACACAGTGTTGCCAATCAATAACACAATTTGATTAAATAACTAAATAACACAGTGTTGCCAATCAATAACATAATTTGATCAAATAACTGAATAACACAGTGTTGCCAATCAATAACACAATTTGATCAAATAACTGAATAACACAGTTTTGCCAATCAATAACACAATTTAGGCCATGACACAAATTTTTCCGAACATGCTGTGTGTACATCACGACAAGGTACACTCACCTCAATAATCGAAATCAACGAGGGAGGAAGCTAGCTAGATAATGAGAACTCATCCATACTCACCTCAGACTGGCAGGTCAAAGAGGGAGGAATATAATCACACTCACCCCATAAATGGAGGAGGAACATAGTAATATTGTCATGCCAAGTGTGAATCAAAACAATTCCAAATCACAATATTTAAATATTTCATGCAAACCACAAATCATATTTTATCTGAAAATTTCCATTTGCAAAGTAGACAACACAATAATTTCCAATTAAGATTCCCAAAGCCAAAACAATAAAAAATTATTTATAACTCATTTCTCCAAATAAATTTTCTGGTAAAAGCAATGAATATAAAAAGTATTATGCACAGACCTTTGATATATACCTCTTGGCCCTAACTCAGTGTTCCTTATGCTTCTCAATATCCTTTTCAACTGAAACACACAATTTAAAGTGTTTTAGTACTCAATGAATTCGTTTCTAACAATAAAATCTGATATTTAAATTTTCTTGGTACTAGTCCCTTCAATTCATTTCATTAGTCAACCAATTTCGGTGTACTATTTTGACTTAGCCGGACGACCTAGTTCCCTCGATTTCCGGGTTTCGGTCCAAACTAAAAACTTGTAGTTCTATGTCTTATTGCATGTGGGGCAAAATTTCAGGTCATTCTGAGTTGTGTAGACCAAGATATGGTCAATTTACCAATGCTGGACAGAATGCACTAAAATGGTAGGCTTAGGTCATTTTTAGGTCACTTTTGGTTCGGCCAGTTTTGGTACCTGAACTTGTGCAAGCTATTTGGCTTGGTTCTGGCCATTTTTGGGCTTTGGTGTCTTCATAATAATTGTAGATCTATGTCTATTCATGGTAAAAATTTCAGGTCATTTGGACCTGTTTTGAGCAAGTTATGGTCAAAACACTAACTGTTGCTCAAATGGTCAATTTTCAGGCTTTCAAGTCACTAATCCGGATTTGGTCATTTTTCAAGTCACCTTCTAGGCATAATTTAGGTAAGCTTCATTCATGAAAGTTGGCACATTTTGTGCCTAGTTTCACCTCTAATTGGTCTCATACCAATTGAAGTCACACACTTAAGGTTCTAAGCCAAAACATACACTGCCCTACTACACACCCCTCATCACTTACCAATTACATATTCAACACTTATCAAATTACTTCCTTCATGCCAATTCTGGTTTATACCTTACCATTAACACATTTAACAACACATTTTGGTCATTTTGGACAGCTTGTAACCATTCTCAATATGCACACTATAACACAGAATTTTCCAAAGTCCAAATATACCATTTAACCACATGAACATACCCCATTTACATACCCAATTCCAAACCATTATACACATATACATGCTGCCATCAATAACAACATAATTCAATAAACCAAACCTTGAAATAACACATTTTAAACTACTCTTTAAAGTTGCCAATTTGCACATCTCCTTCAAATAGCTTCCAAGCTTCCAAAACCAAGTGCACTATTACATATACACGTAGTACACATTGTCTAAATCATTTCTATACACATAAACACTTACATCAACATCTTAACAACCATTTACATGTAAGGACAAGCTGTTCATGGTGAGTTCTCATGGCTGCCGAAATGGTATACCACCATTAAAACATCAAACTTCAAAAATTCTTCCATAATTCAACTACCCACAACATCCTCTCAAAGTTTAAGGAAGCAAGAATGGAAAATATACACTTACCACCATTGAAGCTTGACCAAATCTTAACCAAAACCTTTTTTTCTTGCTTGCTTTCTACATGCTTCCCATGGTGTGGAGAATAACTTTAGTGAAGGGAGTATTGAAGGATCATGGCTTGATAATGGGAAATGGAAGCTCAAATGTGGGATGGCAATGGAGTTTGGGAGAGAATTTGGAATTCGACAATGAAGGATGAACGAGATGAAGGTGATGAATGGCTGTCCACATTTGTCCACATATGCTTATATGGTTTCACTTAGTGTCCCACTAACTTATTTAAGTATTTAATATTCCAAAGTTTTCATAATTCAAATTACTCCCCCACATTTTGCCTAAATTTCATTACATATTTACTTTCCCTTTTCATGGGGTTCCCAAAATTTAATACTACTTATTTTTCATGGACATTTAGGTCATAAGTCAACTCTAGGTGTCAAATGACCACAATGCCCCTATTTGGATTGTATTCCCGATTTTTCGATAACACCAAGTTTTGTCATTTTCTTGATTTCTCGTTTTTCTTTGTACTAATTAATTAATTTTTCTTAGATATTTTTAATGACATTTATACTACAATAGATGTTCATTTAAGTCTTAAAAATATTTTCCAAGGTTTCCCGCGGTCCAGGGCTAGTCAATGGTCCACGCCGCAACTTCCCAGTATGGTCACCCATCGCTAAGGTTCTCGACTCGTTTAACTTGGTTACATTTTATTGCTATTATCTTTCCTTTATTTTTCTTGTATTTTTTTTCTTGTATTTCATTATTTTAGGTCTCCTCACTAACATTTAAATGTAGTTCTAGGCATTCTAGCTGTCTGGACCGACACTGGTCACCGGAACAGTAGAACGCATTATCGAACATAAGGGTGTTACAAAATTCTGATAGCAACATGACCAGTGGAACAGTGCAAAACAGGACACCAAAACTGAAAATTTGAAATTTTGCCTAAAAGACTTAAAATTTGAGAAAAGAACCAAAACCAACAAATTAGGTAACCAAAATGCGGTATGTGGGTGAAATTAGAATTCTTATACCTATTAAGCATTAGAAAGTTCACAAATTGACTTGAATAGCGTCGTAAATAGTAACCCCGAAATACAAATTTTAAATAACGTCAGGTTTAGCATATTAAAGCTAGGTATAAGTAGATTTGAATTTATTTTTGGATTTATGATAAGTTGTGATACTGAAACATTATGAAACTGTGTGTTTCAGTGCAAAAGAATATCGGGAAAGAACCCGAGGCATCGAGTCAAGGCCAAGAGGCGACTCACTTAAGGTTTGTGCACAATATAGAATTTTCTATAAATTTTCTTCTGCAAATTGTTTTGAATAAATTGTGTCATTAAATTGTGACTTAATTGTATTGAAATGTTTATTATGCTTTTGACTTAAATTTTTAAAAGTTTACTTGAATGTGTTTGAAATGGCAATAAATGTTTGATAAATTGTTAAGATAGTTTTGAAACCACAGTGTCATGACCATATATTTGAATACCTCACTAGCATGACTAGTGGGGGAAATTAGTTTCGAATTTTGATTCCTTCTCTGGCTGAAGTGTTGAGGTGTGTGCCAGTAGAAGAAGTAATTGAATGGATATCCATATATTTGAGCTAGCTAGCCTTGTGATGTGACTTCTCATAAGCCTCTGGCTATTGAGATAAATATGTTTCGAATGGCATGATATAACTGTGTGTTTTTATGAAATTTGTTTTGAGACTTTCGAAATGAAATTGTTTGGATTAAATGCATATAAATCATGTTTTGTATTTATTTCTCATATTCAGTTCAATTTTTGAATAAGTATGAATTTAAATTCCGCATAAAGGTTATTTTAGTATGTTGTGCACCACTGAGTTATAGTACTCAACGATGGCTGTTATTGCTATCACAGATATAGAGACTAGAGGAGCAGTAGAGTGAGCTGCTAAGGATTATGGAGCCACCTTCCCAGAAGTTCTATCGGGTATATTTTATACCCTGACTGTAATTATTATTTTGATGTATGTAAATATATGTACATGTAGAACTGGTCATGAGTAGTTGTATAAAGTTTGTAATAATATTAGTTGGATTTTTCTAATGTAAATTTTGGATGAATGTAATTTTTTTTAACTTTAATGAAATATGAATCAAAGTATTTTATTTTAATTTGAATGAAATTACTTAGTATTATTTTAGATGTTATTTGAATTGGAAATTACTTATTTGAATTTTTGGAATTTGAGAAATGATGTTGAAATTGGTTGTGATGGATGTTGATTTGATGAAGTTGATGAGATAAATCATTAGAAGTGCTTTTTACAGGTATTTGAAGAACTGTTTTATCAAAATACAAACGGCATTCTGCTGAAATTTTTCTAAAATTTGCGGACAAATAAAAATAGGCAAAAATTTTAACTAGTTTTCATACTCTAATTAAATATTTTTAATACCTATTAGAAAATGCTCACCACTTCTAAAAAGTAAGAAAATGATTTTAAAATCTCTTGTAGGGTACTTAATGAGTTATCGTTAGGTGAAGTTCGGTAGTTCATTGGGTATTCTACGCGATCATGTTATGCCTTACAGAGGGGTAAGGTGTAACATGTTTTAGTGGTATCAGAGCAAATTTTTAAAGTATGTTTTAACTTGTGAATTTTTGTCTTTTATTTCCTAAGTACAACTGCTCAATATCCTTATTTGTTACATACAATGCATTACATCATAAATATGAATTAACGGAAGAAATCTCCTTGTGTTATTTGTTCAGGAGATATCCTAACTTTAGACTGAAATGGAAGAAGGGGATCACTCTGTTGAGCAGTCTGTAGAAGTTGAGGCACAAGGGGAAGCCCTGGCTCTACAAAATGTCAGTGGGTCAGTGGCACTAGCCCCACAAATGCCGCAGTTTCCTACACAGTTCGATTAGCAGATGGCGGCAATGTTCCAACAAATGGCTGGGGGTATGCCTGCTCAAGCTCCACCCCAGACTATTATGGTGCAACCTCAAACTCTAGTCAGACAGTATGACATGTTATTGAAGTATGGGGCCATGAAATTTAAAGGTATAGTAGACCCACTAAAGGCAGAGCAATGGCTAAAAAGAATGGACAGATTGTTCAAGAAGCTATACTGCCAAGATGAACTAAAATTCGAGTATTCAGTATCTTTGTTACAAGGGGATGCTTATGATTGGTGGAAGACCATCCCCCACAGCTTGGCTGAACCACCAGTATTGACCTGGGATGACTTCATCGGAGAGTTCAGACAGAAATACGTCCCAGATGCATATGTAGATCAGAAACTACAAGAATTTCAGAGTCTAAAGCAAGGCAACAGATCACTGGCAGAATATGAGAGGGACTTCTCCCACTTAATTCACTATGCTGGGAGTCACCTGTCTACCACCAAGGAAAGTGCAAGAGCTTTGAGACTAGTTTGAAGCCCAGTTTGAGGATGCAAGTAGTGGGATTCAAACACAGTAACTTCTCTGAGCTCATCTCTCATGCACTTAAGTTGAAAAGAATTGAATCAAAAGCGACCCCAATAAAAGAAAAATATGAGAAGACTGAAAAATCAGAGAAAGAAAAAGGTGAAAAATCAGTTGAATAAAGTCCTAGTGGTACCTCTAGAAAAAAAAAAAAAAAGAAATTTAGGGGACCTAGCAGAGGTCGAGATGGAAGGCTTGGAAGGGGTAAATTCTTCGGACAGAGACCCCCTATATCTGGTCAGCAGTCGATCAGGGGTTCATATCCTGCCTGCCCCTGTGAGACTTGTGGCAAGATTCATGGGGGAGAATTCTATTGGGCAACAAGAGCCTGCTTTAACTGTGGAGGCAAGGGCCATCTTGCTAAAGACTGCACTAGTGCCCCTAAATTCGGTCTAGCTCCTACTACTATAGAAGGATCTATTCAGAGTCCTGCTCCCAGAGGTTCACAACTGGTTGGCAGAGGAAGAGGCAGAGGTAGTGTAACACCCCTCGCTCGTTTACAGTATAGCCGAGCAAGGCGTGCTACACAGCATGCCGGAGCACCTAGTTTGTAATAAACTCATTTCCTAAACTCAGTTTGATTTTAAGAAGTCTTTTATGTAATATTTATATCATGCTGATACTATTTTTATACTTGAATAAAATCAGTGTTTCAAAAATGGTAATAAAAATTTGGCAAGGTGCCGTCTGTATTTCGGACAAACTGTCCTTCCAAACCTATTAAAAATAGTTCAATATGATAATATTAAAATCTTAACTATTTCACAGTCTCAATATTTCAACACAATCTATTGAATTTTATAATATTTAAATAGTTTTGAAATACAATCCATTATAACTTAAATACATCCAGATATTCTCCATATAAAGTTATATGTACAATTTATTACAAACCTTAAAGTTTTAGAATATACAAAATTACATAACAAAATGTCAAAATACAACTGATAATTATTACACAAGATCCTAAGTCCTACCATGTATGCAGTGTAGTGCAGATGACTCTGGACTCCTGTGCAGATCTGATGTATCATCCGGTCGTAGGTCTGCTGGGCTCCCCTGCTGTGTCTCCAATACCTACGCGTTACAAAGCAATGCGCTAAGCAATTTTGCTTAGTGGTGCCAAATATAAAGAAATATACTCTAAAATAAAGTAAATGAATTGTTTATGAATTTATGACATCGATATTCTTTACAGTTGTTGATTCTACTCTTATTTGCTAACCTTTCATTTTTGCTAATTTTGGTGGTGCTGTATGTCAGAAGACTAGATTTAGCTATTTGAATTTAATAGTGCTTAAATTAACTGCCCGTGTAGCCTATATACTAACCAGACTGGATAAATGGATATACTGGCACTAGGTACCTAGTACCTCGGGTCGTCACACCATCGATCACAAAGTGTCTCCTAGTGTGCGAACAATGTGGCTAAAAAGCCATATAGTCAATCTGGCGATAAGCCAAGTATAATAACACAATACATATAGCCATAGGCTGTTAAAGTCACAACGCGGCATAATATGCCATAAAAACACAGTATGACATAAAGCCATTTACAGAACAGCTGTCAGAATCCTATTGGCATGCCAACCTATCCAAACCAGTCAACTAGGAAAACTAGGGCACATTATAAATTAATTGTTTAATTCTTCAATTTCTAGAATTTACTAGCCATTATGTAATTTCATAAGTCAATGCATATGTTGACCTTTTTAGGTAATATAGATAAGTTGTTTCTAGCATCAACATATCATAATTTACAATTCAATATGCTGTCAATATAATGCAATTTACCCTTTTTACAAGTTGGCATTCATTGCCAAATTACCTCAAGCATCATTGTATGTAAATGTCAAATTCTTAATTTTTATGTGCTAGATTGGTTTAGCTTAAAGTCCTATTTCTCTTAGTTTTTAGCTTCTGGTCAAAGAAGGAAAATTGTAGCTCTATGTCTTATTGCACTCTTGGCAAAATTTTAGGTCATTCTGAGTTGTATAGACCAAGATATGATCAATTTACTAAAGCTGGACAGATTGCACCTTTAGTGTAAAATTTGGTCAATTTTAGGTCACATTTAGTTCTGGCAGTTTTGGTACCCGAACTTGTGCAAGCTATTTGACTTGGTTATGGCCATTTTTGGGCTTTAGAGTCTTCATAATAATTGTAGCTCTATGTCTAAGCTATCCATGGTAAAAATTTCAGGTCAATTGGATCTCTTTTGAGTGAGTTATGGTCATCCTAATAACTACTGTTCATATGGTCAAAAATCTAGGTTTGCAAGGTTGCCATTCCGGATTTGGTCATTTTTAAGGTCAGTTTCTAGGCAGAATTTTGGCAACATTTCTACATGAAAGTTGACCTATTTTGTGTCTAGTTTCACCTCCCATTGGCCTCATACCAATTGGGTTCACAGTTTTGCACTTATGACCTAATTTATGTGCTGCTAACATACACAACCTGCATTTGAACATCACACTTCCAATTTTGACAATCCTCCTCCTCCCAATACTTCAACATTTAATCATGGCACTTCTATATATATTGTACAAAATTCCAGCAAGCATTTTGGGTAGAACACTCAAGTGCTCAATGCACACAATACACCATTAATGTTTAACATTTACTTCAACCCAAATTCAACGTACAACAACACATGTATCACGCATACACTTCCATGGAAATTATACAAACTGCCCACCATTCAACACCATCATATTTCATTAATAAATTTCATAAACTCACACACGAATTCATGATATTTAAGGCTGCCCAACATGGCAGTTTACTAAAGCATCAAAGTCCCATTATTAAACCCTTAATTCAAGCACTAACATACACATACTTGGATATTAACTTACTATAACTTCCATTTGAGTTAATCAACCTTAATTTCCATCCATTAGAGGTAAGAAAAACTCAAACACAATAAACCTTCATGGGTGCTAAAAATGGACAAGTTCATATCTCAGTATTTCCTTCCTTTCTCTTCACCAAATTACTCACCTTAACCTAAACACAAGGTTTACTAAAGCAAGGGAGAGGATTTGGACACTTACACTTCTAGAGCTTCTTTTAAACTTCACCAAATCTTGTTTTTCTTGTTGCTAATATCTTCCCCAAGGTGAGTAGACAAGTTTTAATGAAGAATCTATGTGGAAATGATGGCTTGATCATGCACCGATGGAGCTTGCATATAGGGCGGCAATGGTGCTTCCATGGAGGATCTTCATTTTGGCTGGTTGTTTGGGAGGAAGAAGATGACTCATTCTGCCCACAAATGACTTAGATAAGTGTCCTAAAGCTTAAGTTAGTGGAGCACTAACTTAAATTTTATTGTTTTTATTGTTTAATTATTCTAATTTTCCTAATTTGCACATTTATCTCAATTCTTTCACTATTTACACAATGTATCTCATTTTAATTTTTCATGACATTTCTAAAGTGTAATATCATTTATTTTTAATGGAAATTGAGGTCAAAAAGCAACTCTAGGTGTCAAATGACCAAAATGCCCCTCTTCAGGTTGTATTCCCGATTTTTCGGTAACACTGATTTTTGTCTGTTTTTTTATTTTTCATTTTTCTTTGTACTAATTTATTAATTTTTCTTTGATATTTCTAATGTCAATTATATTTCAATAAACCTTTAATTATGTCCCAAAATTTAATTCTGAGGGTTCCCTGTGGTCTTGGGGTCGGCAACGGCCTTCCCGGTGCGGTCACCCATCGCTGCGGTGCTGGTTCGTTTAACTTAGTTTCATTTTCTCTCTTTCATTTTTCTTTGATTTTTCTTGTATTTTTTTATTTATTTCATCATTATATGTCTGTTCACTATCACCGAAGTGTAGTTCTAGATATCCTAACTTGCCTGGACTGATATTAGGTCACCAGAGCAACAGAACATACAGAACACATACAGTGGGGATGTTACAAGTAGAGGCAATGCTTCAGGCAGTCAGGGTACTGTTGGTTAGTCAGTACAAGGAAGTGCTTCAGCCAGGGTTTATACGATGAGACAGCGAGAAGAGGCTAAGACTTTCAATGTTGTAGCTGGTATATTTTCTATCTCTGAGCAAGATGTATTTGTACTGTTTGATCCTGGTTTAACCCACTCATATGTTAGTGATAGCATAGTCAGTTCACTTGCTGTTTCATGTGCCAAAATGGATTTTGAAGTGCTAGTAACTAGTCCATTAGGACAAGAGGTTCGAGTCAACATAATCTATAGGTTTGAGTCAACAGAATTTATAGAGACTGTCCTTTGGTGATCCAAGGACATGTTTTTCTGTCAGATTTGATTGAAATGCCCTTCAAAGATTATGATATTATCTTGGGCATGAAGGAACGGAAGCGTGAAAAACACAAGTTTATACCATTGAATTCAAAAATTTTCACCTAGGGTCACATGCATCATGCAAGATTTATTTTTATCTATTTGATTTCAATGATAAACAACATATTAAAACTCTTTTAATATGTTTTTGGATCTGTATTTGCCATTTAAGATTTTAAAATTAATCAGATTAATTTTAGAACCCTAGATTAAATCAAGAACGATTACACTAACCTCTTGATGTGCTGCAGCGTGTCTGCGCCTTTGAGATTTGTCTTCAGGACACCAGATGTTGTCCCTCTAACTTGTCCACACCAAGAACACCTATGGCAGCCCTTGAACAGCTTCTAAAGCCTTTTCTATTAATTAGAAATTCAAGTTCTGCCTTTTAAGAGATTAGAGATGTAAACAGGACACTAGAAACAATTTCTAGCGTTCTTAATTCAAGAGATTGATGGCTAATCTCTTTGAATTGATGAGAGATGAAGAGAAATAGCTGGAGAGGCTCAAAGTGGCGTGACAATTGAGAGGAGAGGCTGCTGGTTATGTTTTCTTTTCATAACCACACTTAAATAGCTAGGTTAACACATTAAACCCTAGCCACATGTCACCTTTTGATTAGCTCTAGGTTTAAGTGACCCAATCACATTGTGCCAAGTGTCAAACCTATATTTAATCTTGATTTTAATCATCTTACATGATTAAAAAAATATTTGGCAAGCTTATGTGTTATGCCATGTGTCACCATCTCATGGTGCCACGTGTCACACTGTGAAATGACCAAAATGCCCCTGTGTCTTAATTTTGAGTTCTTAACCCAAAATAATTATTTTCTTCTTCTAATTAATTTATATCAAATATAAATTAATTAATTAATCTCTATTAATTAATTTCTCATCAATTAAATTCATATTTAAACACTTTAAATATAAATTTAATTTATACTACACATCCAATAATCTAGATTTGGTTTCAAGTCATGCTAGGGACTTTGCAATTTAATTGCAATCCAAATCTATTTAATTAATCAATTAAACTCTTTAATTAATTAATTAAATCATATTTAAATAGGTGATAACTTGTGCATGTGTGTGACTTACTAGGCTCATCACTAATTGGCAATGAGACATGATATCAACTCTTAATATCATCAGAACTCTTTCTTACCATAAATGATTTCTCTAAATCATTTTATGAACCTCATAGACCATGGTTAACACCTAGCATAGCATGCCATGGCCACCCAATTAGTAATAAGGTTTACCTTAAATGAACCTATAATCATATGTTACCATGCACTAGAATCTCTCTTACAAAATCCCAACTCAAGCCGAGTCATGGTTTATGTCAAACTCCATTTGCTCTGAAAATTATGTACTCATTTAATTCTAGTTCTTGAATAAAAGATTTTCTCATCGAAACTCTTTTACGAATAAATCTATCTGTCTGGCCAGAACTTGAAACATCAAGAACAATTAAATGAACATAGGATTTTATCTCTATTTACTTAGAGGAACAGATTCCATCTTGATCAACACCTATCTCCATATATAACTAGTAAGAGCCAACACATGCCCATATACCCATACATAGTACAAGTATGAAAGCAGTATCAAACTCAAACTACCTATATACAAGATAACCGTGCTATCTCAGGTCTAAAGATTATATGCACTAATATGATTTATGACAAAACATTGACAAGAGTAAACTCCATGTGCTTGTCATAAGTGTCACTGGTTCGGCCTACTTATCATTTATAAGTGCCTATCATATTTGTTATATGGCATGAGACTCACCATTCCATCTTATTTATATCTCATATAAATAACTTGGGAACAAACATGAATACAATCTTTCTGGATAAGTCATGTCCTTATTATGAAGTATCCTCGATTGTGAACCTATTTATGATACTTTGTGCTAGAAATATTGTCACTCATATTCTTAACAACTTAAGAATAATATTTCTAACAAAATATCAATGGACCTTTTCTATTACACATAAATATATTATGTAAACGGAAAAGTGGAAATGCCTTTTATTAATAAAATATGTACAAGATACATACTAAATGATATGCTCTAGGGCATACTACTAACAATCTCCCACTAGCACTAGAGCCATTCATTACAATACCTTAGACCTATCTTCTCAAGATGTTGGTCTAACTGAACTTGTGACAAAAGCTTAGTGAATGGATCAGCTGAATTTTTTAGCTGATGTTATTTTCTGCATGGCTATATCGCCTTGCCCAACTATATCTCGATAATGTGGTAGTGCCTTTCTATGTGTTTGGATTTTGGGTGAGACCTTGGTTCCTTAGCTCAGTATGATCGCTCCATTGTTGTCACGATGTAATGGAACGCTGACTCAATGGAAGGAACTATGTAAGTTCATCACGAACTTCTTTATCCAACTTCCTTTGCAGATCTCGATGCGAATATACTCACCTCGATAGTGGAATCTGCGACAGTGCTCTGTTTGGAACTCTTCCAACCGATCGCACCTCCATTACAAATGAACACATATCCGAGGTAGACTTTCTATCATCGATATCCGATTGGAAATCGAATCGATAACCATCCAATTGCAAGTCTCCACCTCCATAAATCAAGAATAAATCGTTAGTTCTTCTCAAGTACTTAAGGATATTCTTGATACTATCTGATGTTCCAAACTGGATTGGATTGATACCGCTAGTCAAACTAATAAAGATATGTGATATCCGGCCTAGTACACAACATTGCATACTTTAAACTTCCAATAGCCGAAGCATATGGAATCCTGGCCATCTTATCTCTTTCTTCAGGTGTCTTTGGAGACATCTCTTTAGAAAAATGGATACCATGTCTCACTGGTAACAATCCTCTCTTGGAATCAAGCATGTTAAACCTCTTTAACACCTTTTTCCAAGTATAGACTTTGGGATAGACCAATTATTCTTTTCGCTCTATCTCTATAGATACGAATCCCAAGAATATAGGTTGCCTCCCCTAAGTCTTTCATGGAGAATGTATTTGACAACCATACCTTTATAGTCGTCAACATACCTGTATCATTACCCATCAACAGTATGTCATCCACATACAAGACAAGGAAAGTGATAGCACTGTCACTAACCTTCTTATATACACATGGCTCATCCTCATTTTTTATAAAACCAAAAGATTTAATGGCTTCATCAAAACGGATGTTCCAACTCCTCGAAGCTTGTTTCAACCCATAAATGGATCGCTTTAGCTTGCATACCTTGGAACCATCTTGAGATTCAAATCCCCTAGGTTGTTCCATGAAAATGTTTTCTTCAATGTATCCATTGAGAAAAGTCGCTTTGACATCCATCCGCCAAATCTCATCATCATAGTATGCACCTATTGCTAATAAAATGCAAATTGATAAAAGCATGGCAACAAAGCAGAAAGTCTCCTCATAGTCTATTCCTTGCCTTTGGCGAAACCCTTTCGCTACTAGCCTTGCCTTATAGGTCTCTACCTTTCCATCGTAACCAATTTTCTTCTTGAAAACCCATTTGTTCCCTATAGGTACAATACCTTGTGGGTCAACAAGATCCCAAACTTGATTCTTATACATGGAATCAATTTCAGATTTCATAGCATCAATCCATTTTGACGAGTCTATATTTGATACAGCTTATTCATAGGTAAGTGGATCATGTCCATGATCTATTTCTTCATGAGTAGACAGCTCTTGTTCTTCTTCATGAAGAAAACCATATCTCACCGTGGGTGAGATACCACAGTTGTTCTACGAGGAACAGTGTAGATGTTTCATCAATGAGTATAGGTTGACTAGATGGATCTATATCCATCTGATGTGTTGGTTGGTCAGAATTCTCCAATTCTAACTCTATTTGCCTTCTTTTGCCTCCTTCTTGAACAAACTGTAGTTCAAAAAATGTGGCATCTCTACTTATCACAACCTTTTATGATGTAGGCAAATAAAAATAATATCCAAAACTATCTTTTGGATATCCAACAAATCGACCTTTTTCTAATATGGTTTCCAATTTATCAGTGTTCAGCTTTTGATATAAATTTGGACAACCCCAAATCTTAACATGCTTAAGACTTGGTTTTCTTCCATGCCATATCTCATAAGGTGTGGAAGAAAGCGATTTTGATGGAATCCTATTCGAATATACAAAGTGATTCTAATGCAAATCCCCAAAGGAGATTGGAATATCGGTATAGCTCATCATACTACGTATCATATCCAATAGGTACGATTTCTCCTTTCGGATACACCATTCAATTTGTGGCGTTCCTAGAGAGTCGGTGAGAAACAATGCCATGCTCTCTCAAGTATTCATCAAATTCGGTACTCAAATATTCACCTCCACGATCGATCGAAGAGCTTTAATACTTTTTCTGTTTGATTTTCTACTTGATTTAAATTCCTTAAACTTTTCAAAGGATTCATGTTTGTATTTCATCAAATACAAATACCCAAACCTTGATTTATCATCGATAAAGGTAATAAAATAATGAAAGCCCCTCTAACCATTTCTTTAAACGGACCACATACATCACTATGTATTAGTTCCAAAATATTTTTGACTCTTAGCCCTTGTCCAACAAAGGGTGTTCTAGTCATTTTGCCTTGAAGGCATGATTCACAAGTTGGAGTAGGCTCGAGCCCAATGAGGATAGAATCCCCATTTTCTCCAATTTTGCAATCCTATCTTTTGCAACATGACATAACCTTAAGTGCCAAATATATTTTGAACTTGAGTTGGTTTTCACCATGGCATTGCATTCATTTAGATTACTATACTCTGGCCAGTGGAAACACTTTCTTACTGGCAATGGAAACACTTTCCTATTGGCAATGGAAACACTTTCCTGTTGGCAGTGGAGACACTTTCCTTTGCCTTTATCAGCTTTAATCTTCCTTTTCTGTTTAGCTATTTTCTTGGAAGGACCAGGAATCTGAGATTTCTTTTTCTTATTGCGCTTCTTCTTGTTGGACTTTCCAGTAGAAGAAAATGCAATCAAAGCTACCTCTTTTCCTTTATTGCCTGGCATATTCTTTTGGGCAATAACTAGCATGTTGAGTAAACCAGCTAAGGTGCATTCCTGTTTAGTCATATAGAAATTTGTCACAAAATTTCCAAAAGACTCAGGAAGGGACTGAAGGATCAAATCTGTTTGTAGTTGGAAATCCATGTTGAAGTCAAGATGTTCCAACTGCTCAATCACCGAATCATCTTGTGGACATGATCCCAACATTCTGTCCCTCGGACATCCTCATACGGAATAAGCTGTTTAGATATCTCATACCTAGCATTCTGCTGTGCTCACCATACAACTCTTGTAGGTGAAGGAGGATCTCACTAGCACTCTGCATGTTCTCATGTTGCTTCTGTAACTCATTACTCATGGAAGCAAGCATGTAACACTTAGCTCTCATATCATGCTCCTTCCACTTGTCCAAAGTATCATGTTCCTCTTGTGTGGCCTCTGGAGGTAAGGGACCAGGAACATTTGAATATAGAACATATCCTATATGTTCAAGGTTGAGACAAGTTTCAAATTTCTTAGCCAATCAGACAGTTAGGTCTGTCAACTGTTGTGATCAAGTATGCTTGCAAGGATATTGGATGGTGGTGGTTGTTTTGTGCTCATTTTTATCGAGAAAATTAAGCTGCAGAAAATAACCAGATTAATTAGTAAATGTATCATGTAATTAACCAAAATGATTATGGTCTTTTAATCAAATTGGTCCTCCCACTAACTTAGCGAATCCTACACTTCCAAAGTAGAAAACGGAAATCCTAGTTGGATGGATTTCTAGTGGGTGATTGAATTCTTATAATTCTATTGATCATCCTCAGGTACATCCATTATTGGAATTACAATAAACTATAAGTGAGCAACTCCTTGCCCATCACATCTCATGTGAGGTTCAATCCTTTTACCTAGCCCCTAATGCTCAAAATCTCAGGTACATCCATTATTGACTTATCTTGCATTAGTTAAGTTGATCCCATTGAGCCAGTAATTATGCAAATAATTTTAATGTCCTCAGGTACATCCAATATTGGCCACCAAACCATTTACATATTTACAACATCTCATGCTTAACAATTATTCTTAAGAAAATCTCTTAAATTAATTGCATCTCATGCAACTATTTAAAATTTCTTAAACTAATTGCCCCAATGGAGGGCCTATGTTATAATTACTTTAATTATACCATTTCCAACTTAATCATTTGTTTGGAAGATTTTATAGCCATCCTAATTACTATTAAGGTCTCACTTTGCACATTATCCATTTAGCATGCATATATCATATAATTGCATACATTCCCATACATCTCATGCATTCATGGATAAGCAGTAAATATGGTATGATCATGGACTTTCTAAGGGATTCAATTCTGAGCCACCAAGAATTGAATCAGGCCATTCCTAGGTGCATTTCATTCATTCATTTTACAAGAGTTGCTGAAGGAGTACATAATCAACACTTGATATTGAATTCCTCCCACTGGTCCCACCAATGCTCTTGACCTCCTTGAACTTCTTGCAATCCAATATTACATAGTAATCCTTGGCATACCAAGGCGAATTTACAAGAACTTAAATAAATGAAATTACAACCCAAAAATATTACAAACTCAATAATACATGCCCAAAATAAATTAAAATAAATTAATTTACAATCCCAAAGAAACATAAAAGAAATAAATCCAATCACATTGGTCTTTTATAGTCCATGATCATCCATCATGCATATCACTATTTAACAATTAAATAAAATATACATACTTAAATTAAATTGAATATCTCATATTCAACTTAAAAATCCAGATTTGAATATGATTCAAATAAATTTAAAAATTCAGATTTGAATCTCATTCAAACAAATTTAAAAATTCAGATTTGAATCACATTCAAACAACTTCAAAAATTCAGATTTGAATCTCATTCAAACATTTTTAAAAAAATCAGATTTGAATCACATTCAAATATTTTTTTAAAAAATCAGATCTGAATTTTATTGAATCAATTTAAAAAATCAGATTTAAATATGATTCAAACAACTTTAAAAATTCAGATTTGAATCACATTCAAACAACTTTTAAAATTCAGATTTGAATCACATTCAAACAATTTTAAAAATTCTGATTTGAATCATAATTTAATTGTGTGATAAAAATTCTAATTAAACAATTTAATTAGACATAAAATGGATCTTAAATCATACAACAATTGCACATTCACCATCCATTTACCTTTGCACACCATTGTGATGCATCAACCATGCACACCATGGTGTTCATCATTTGTGCCGCCACTTTGACTTTGCAACCAGCAATAAACTCTTGATCTCATGATCAAACACACAATTAAATCATATAAACAACAATCTAAATGGCAAATATAGTGGCTCTGAGACCAATTGAAGGCAGGCGTGAAAAACACAAGTTTATACCATTGAATTCGAAAATTTTCACCTAGGGTCACATGCATCATGCAAGATTTATTTTTATCTATTTGATTTCAATGATAAACAACATATTAAAACTCTTTTAATATGTTTTGGATCTGTATTTGCCATTTAAGATTTTAAAATTAATCAGATTAATTTTAGAACCTAGATTAAATCAAGAACGATTACACTAACCTCTTGATGTCTTTGCGGCGTGTCTGCGCCTTTGAGATTTGTCTTGAGGACACGGATGTTGTCCCTCTAACTTGTCCACACCAAGAACACCTATGGCAGCCCTTGAACAGCTTCTAATGCCTTTTATATTAATTATAAATTCAATTTATGCCTTTTAAGAGATTAGAGATGTAAAGAGGACACTAGAAACAATTTCTAGCGTTCTTAATTCAAGAGATTGATGGCTAATCTCTTTGAATTGATGAGAGATGAAGAGAAATAGCTGGAGAGGCTCAAAGTGGCGTGACAATTGAGAGGAGAGGCTGCTGGTTATGTTTTCTTTTCATAACCACACTTAAATAGCTAGGTTAACACATTAAACCCTAGCCACATGTCACCTTTTGATTAGCTCTAGGTTTAAGTGACCCAATCACATTGTGCCAAGTGTCAAACCTATATTTAATCTTGATTTTAATCATCTTACATGATTAAAAAAATATTTGGCAAGCTTATGTGTTATGCCATGTGTCACCATCTCATGGTGCCACGTGTCACACTGCAAAATGACCAAAATGCCCCTGTGTCTTAATTTTGAGTTCTTAACCCAAAATAATTATTTTCTTCTTCTAATTAATTTATATCAAATATAAATTAATTAATTAATCTCTATTAATTAATTTCTCATCAATTAAATTCATATTTAAACACTTTAAATATAAATTTAATTTATACTACACATCCAATAATCTAGATTTGGTTTCAAGTCATGCTAGGGACTTTGCAATTTAATTGCAAACCAAATCTATTTAATTAATCAATTAAACTCTTTAATTAATTAATTAAATCATATTTAAATAGGTGATAACTTGTGTATGTGTGTGACTTACTAGGCTCATCACTAATTGGCAATGAGACATGATATCAACTCTTAATATCATCAGAACTCTTTCTTACCATAAATGATTTCTCTAAATCATTTTATGAACCTCATAGACCATGGTTAACACCTAGCATAGCATGCCATGGCCACCCAATTAGTAATAAGGTTTACCTTAAATGAACCTATAATCATATGTTACCATGCACTAGAATCTCTCTGTTACAAAATCCCAACTCAAGTGGAGTCATGGTTTATGTCAAACTCCATTTGCTATGAATATTATGTTCTCTTTTAATTCCAGTTCTTGATTAAAAAGATTTTCTCATCGAAACTCTTTTACGAATAAATCTATCTGTCTGGCAGAACTTGAAACATCAAGAACAATTAAATGAACATAGGATTTTTTTCCTATTTACTTAGAGGAACAGATTCCATCTTGATCAACACCTATCTCTATATATAACTAGTAAGAGCCAACACATGCCCATATACCCATACACAGTACAAGTATGAAAGCGAGATCAAACTCAAACTACCTATATACAAGATAACCGTGCTATCTCAGGTCTAAAGATTATATGCACTAATATGATTTATGACAAAACATTGACAAGAGTAAACTCCATGTGCTTGTCATAAGTGTCACTGGTTCGGCCTACTTATCATTTATAAGTGCCTATCATATTTGTTATATGGCATGAGACTCACCATTCCATCTTATTTATATCTCATATAAATAACTTGGGAACAAACATGAATACAATCTTTCTAGATAAGTCATGTCCTTATTATGAAGTATCCTCGATTGTGAACCTATTTATGATACTTTGTGCTAGAAATATTGTCACTCATATTCTTAACAACTTAAGAATAATATTTCTAACAAAATATCAATGGACCTTTTCTATTACACATAAATATATTATGTAAACGGAAAAGTGGAAATGCCTTTTATTAATAAAATATGTACAAGATACATACTAAATGATATGCTCTAGGGCATACTACTAACAGGGCATGGATTGGTTAGCTAGGCAACATGCCATGATTTACTATAAACTGAAGACAGTCACTTTTGGTTTCCTTCTATACGATGATGTGGTAATACATGGGGAGAGGCATTTATTGCCATCAAACATTATTTTGACTGCACTAGCCAGAAGGATGATCAGAAAGGGGTGTGAAGCATACTTGGCACATGTGATAGACACCTAAGTGGGGATTCTAGCACTGAGGGACATCCCTATAGTATGTGACTTTCCGAATGTATTTCTTGATGAATTGCTAGGATTAGCTCTAGAAAGAAAGGTGCAGTTTGAGATTGATGTTATGCCTAGTGTTGACCCAATCTCCATAACACCATATAGAATGGCACCAGTAGAACTGAAGGAGTTGAAAGTGCAGTTGCAAGAGCTGCTTAACAAGGGCTTTATCTGCCCTAGTGTGTTACCTTAGGGAGCACCAGTGTTATTTGTTAAGAAGAAGGATGGCACTCTCCGCTTATGTATTGATTACCGGCAGTTGAATAAGGTGACAATAAAGAATAGATATCCATTGCCCCGCATTGATAACTTGTTTGATTAGTTGAGGGGTGCAGCTGTGTTTTCCAAAATTGACTTGAGATCAGGTTATTACCAGTTGAAAGTACAAGAGCAGAGTATTCCTAAAACTGCCTTTAGAACCTGTTATGGCCATTATGAGTTCTTGGTCATGCCATTCGGGTTAACTAATGCTCCGGCTGCTTTTATGGATCTGATGAACACTATCTTCAGACCATACCTCAACCAGTTTGTTGTGGTATTCATAGATGATATATTAGTCTATTCGAGGAGTGCAGAAGACCATGATAGACATCTGCAGATTGTATTGCAGACTTTGAGGGAGAAACAGTTATACGCCAAATTGTCAAAGTGTGAATTTTAGCTTAAGGAAATATCCTTTTTGGGGCATGTAGTCTCGGTCGAGGGCATCAAGGTAGATCCAAGTAAGATAGAAGCTGTCCTTAATTGGAGACCACCCAGAAATATCACGGAGATTCATAGTTTTCTGGGTTTAGCTAGATACTACCATCTTTTTGTGAAGGGATTCTCCATGTTGGCATCTCCATTGACTAAGCTACTTCGAAAAGATGTGAAATTTTAGTGGATGGATAAATGCCAACTGAGTTTTGATGGATAAATGCACTGAAGCTCTAGTCCTGACTTTACCTACTCCGGGTAAAGAATACATAGTTTACAGTGATGCTTCTCACAATGGGTTAGGCTGTGTATTGATGTAAGAACGGAATGTCATTGCCTATGCATCATGCCAGCTGAAGCCGCATGAGAGGAATTATCCAACACATGATTTGGAGCTTGCAGCTATTGTGTTTGCTCTTAAGATCTGGAGACACTATTTGTATGGGGAGAAGTGTTACATCTATATAGATCATAAGAGTTTGAAGTATCTGGGCACTCAGAAGGAGTTGAATTTGAGACAGAGGAGATGGTTAGAGTTAATAAAAGACTATGATTGTCTGATAGACTATTAGCCAGGGAAAGCTAATGTTGTGGCTGATACATTAAGTAGTAAGGCTATGTCAAGTCTCAGAGTTTCTCCTTTGTCTATGGTACATGAGTTGAGATCATTACATGCCAGCTTAGAGATTAATGATGAGGGGCAGACAGCAGTTGCATGGCATGCACAGCCAGTGTTGATTGATCAGATCTGAATGGCTGCTCAAAATGATCAAAAGTATCAGAAGCTATTAGAAGAAGTCAGAATGGGCAAGAAACCAGAATTCTCAGTAAGAGATGACGGTCTACTGCTTCACCAGGGCAAAATGTGCATTCCTAATGATGTTGACTTGACACAGATCATTTTAAAGGAAGCAGCACATAAGTCTCCTTTTACTATGCACCCTTGTGGCACAAAAATGTATAGAGGGCTAAAGGAGCATTACTGGTGGATGGATATGAAAAATAATGTGGCAGAATTTATTTCTAAATGCCTAACTTGTCAGCAAGTAAAGGCAAAGCATCAAGTACCAGCTGGTTTGTTGCATCCACTATCAGTACCAGATTGGAAATGGGAGAGAATAACAATGGATTTTGTGATGGGACTTCCGAGGACCCAGAAGAGCCATAATGCAGTATGGGTCATTGTTGACAGACTGACCAAGTCTGCTCATTTTTGCTAGTTCGGATGGAGTACAGTTTAGAAAGATTGGCCAAGTTGTACATTGATGAGATAGTAAGACTGCATGGAGTGCCAATATCCATCACATCTGACAGAGATCCTAGGTTCACTTCTAGATTCTGGGGTAGTCTTCAGGGGGCCCTAGGAACTAGATTGAACTTCAGTACGGCATTCCACCCACAGACATATGGCCAGTCTGAGAGGGTAATTCAGATCTTGGAGGACATGCTTCAAGCTTGTGTGATTGAGTTTGAGGGCAGTTGGGACACACACTTGTCTTTGATTGAGTTTGCTTACAATAACAGCTACCAATCAAGAATTGGGATGCCTCAATATGAAGCTTTGTATCACAGAAAGTGCAGAACTCCCCTGTGTTGGGATGCAGTAGGTGAAAGGAAGATGATTGAGCCTGAAATTATTCAGCAAACTGAGGAGAAGATCAGGGTGATCAGAGATCAACTTAAGACTGCATCAGACCATCAGAAGTCCTACATTGATTTAAAGAGAAGGGATATTGAGTATGTAGTGGGTGAGAAAGTATTCCTCAAGGTATCCCCTTGGAAGAGAATTATGAGATTCGACAGAATTGGGAAATTGAGTCCTCATTTCATTGGGCCATATGAGGTTCTGGAAAGAGTGGGTCCTTTGGCATATCATTTGGCACTACCTCCAGAGTTAGAGAAGATACATAATGTCTTCCATGTGTTTATGTTGAAGAGGTATCGATCAGACCCATCTCATGTACTACCAGTAGAAGAAATTGAAGTGAAAACCTCACATATGAGGAAGAACCTATAGAGATTCTGGCTTATGAGGTGAAGCGGCTACGGAACAAGCAGATACTGTTAGTGAAAGTGCTGTGAAACCATCATTCAGGCTGAGAAGCTACTTGGGAACGAGAGGAGGATATGAGGAGACAGCACCCACAACTATTTAGAGACTGATACCAGGTAAAATTTCGAGATGAAATTTATTTTAAGGAGGGGAGAATTGTAACACCTCTATTTGCATAGCCTGGTATATTTCACTGTGCCGGTGATCGGTGTCGGTCCGGATAATTAAGGGCATTAGAACCAGATCTAAGACAACGAGATAAGCCCTAAAACCAAATAATTAGTAATTGTCAAATAGTTAAGTATAAATAAGAAAAACAAAATACAATAAGTTAAATGAGCCGAGAGTCATAACGATTGGTGACCTTCTTGGGAAGGACTGCAAGGTCGATTTAAACTCAAATTTCGAACCGTAAAATGTGACGCCGTAGTCCTTAGGACCATTGTGAACACAATGAAAAGAGAAAATCATGAAAAAGAATTGTTAAGCTGGTCAAATAATTAGGTAAGGGATCCAGAAGAAATATTAAATAACTAGCAAACCAGATCGAA
Organism: Hevea brasiliensis; assembly: GCF_030052815.1. Classification (NCBI taxonomy): domain Eukaryota; kingdom Viridiplantae; phylum Streptophyta; class Magnoliopsida; order Malpighiales; family Euphorbiaceae; genus Hevea; species Hevea brasiliensis. Next base: position 94,565,543 of record NC_079496.1, on the reverse strand, counting down.
CCGGCGAGGGGCAATTTGGTCAATTCTCCCTTAGAGTTGACTCCTGACCTAACCGTCCAATAAAATTGGAGAAAAGAAAATTTCAGGATCAAGAATTAAATTAAAAAACTAAGGAAAAATAAATGAAAAAAAAGGAAAAAGAAAAAGTTGAAAAAGTTTAATTACATCATGCATGATCAATAAACCTAATAATTAAAAAAATTAAAAATTTAGGATAATGATTTAAAATATATAAAAGAAAAGAAAAAAAAATAAAATAAAATCCCTATTTTTCCTTCTCCTTTGCCGCCCCTCCCTTTCTCTCTCATCTCTCTCATTTCTTTCATCTTCCTCCATAGAAGCTCATTTAAAAGCTTCTTAAACCCCAAAATTTAGCCATAAAATTTATAGATTTCTTAGCTAAAACTTGTAATTGAGTCTTGTTAAGAAGATTGAAAAGAGAAAATTTGAAGAAAACTTGAGGAATCAAGAAGTTAGAAAGCTCCAATTGAGGTAAGCTCTCTTTCTTAACTTTAATTGAATTATAAGTATAGAATTAAGATTAAAGTATTTAGAATTACATGAAAACATGAAAAATCATGCTTATCTAGAATCCTATAAAATTCAGCCAGCATGAGGAAGTTTAGGGTTTGATAGTTTTGAATGGAATTAACCATGTAATTGAGCTTGGATGATGAAGAGTGTGTTGTTTGTATGTTAGAATGACATTAATTGCATGAAAAATTGTAAGATGGATGAATTAGGGTTTGGAGCTTGAGAAAAATTGGAGAAATAATTTTGAGAATTAGTCAATTGATGTGTTTGACCTTACCTAAGTTGAAAAATAGTCATGTATGACCGATTGTGGTTTGTGGGAAGTGTTGGAACCAAATTGAAATTCGGATTGGTTATGGTCATTCTGCAGGTAGCATAACCAAGGTCCCTTTTAGGGACCAAAACTGAAAATTTACCAACCCAATTGGTGTGAGGCCAATTGGGAATGAAACTAGACACAAAATGGCACATTTTTTATTTAGAAATCATGCCCAAAAAGTGACCATAGCATAGTGAACAAATTGGCCAAATCCGGAATTGGGCACACTGCCCTATACAAAAATGACCAAATGAAAATTTGGCCATAACTTGAACTAGGCAGGTCTAAATAACCTGAAATTTTACCAGTTGAAAGCTGAGACATATCCCTACAACTTTCATGAAGAACACAAACCCAAATTGTTCTCTTAACCAAGTCATTTAGCCACTCAAAATCAGTGACATAAAACTGCCAGAACCAAAATAGTGCCCAGAAAATCTGGGTTAGACCAATCCGGCCAGCCATGTTCAAATGGCTATAACTTGAGCTAAAAAACTCCAAATGGAGTGATTCAAAAAGGAAAATAAAGTTAAGACAATAAGGAACAACTTCTTTGAAGAAAACTTAGCCAAATTCTAATAGCAACATGACCAATGGAACAGTGCAAAATAGGACACCAAAACTGAAAATTTGAAATTTTGCCTAAAAGACTTAAAATTTGAGAAAAGAACCAAAACCAACAAATTAGGTAACCAAAATGTGTTATGTGGGTAAAATTAGAATTCCCATACCTATTAAGAATTAGAAAGTCAACAAATTGACTTGATAGTGTCATGAATAGTAACCCCAAATACAAATTTTAAAGAACGTCAAGTTTAGCATATTAAAACTAGGTATAAGTAGATTTGAATTTATTTTTGGATTTATGATAGGTTGTGATATTGAAACACTGTAAAATTGTGTGTTTCAGTAGAAAAGAGTACCGGGAAAGAACCCGAGGCATCGAGTCAAGGCCAAGAGATGACTTGCTTAAGGTTTGTGCACAACATAGAATTTTCTGTAAATTTTCTTCTGCAAATTGTTTTAATAAATTGTGACATTAAATTGTGACTTAATTGTATTGAAATGTTTATTATGCTTTTGACTTATATTGTTAAAAATTTACTTATATGTATTTGAAATGGCAATAAATATTTGATAAATTGTTAAGATAGTTTTGAAACCATAGTGTCATGACCATATATTTGAATACCTCACTAGCATGACTAGTGAGGGAAATCAGTTTCAAATTTTGATTCCTTCTCTTGTTGAAGTGTTGAGGTGTGTGCTAGTAGAAGAAGAAATTGAATGGATATCTATATATTTGAGCTAGCTAGCCTTGTGATGTGACTTCTCATAAGCCTCTGGATATTAAGATAAATATGTTTTGAATGGCATGATATAGCTATGTATTTTTATGAAATTTGTTTTGAGACTTTCGAAATGAAATTGTTTGGATTAAATGCATATAAATCATGTTTTGTATTTATTTCTCATATTCAATTCAATTTTTGAATAAGTATGATTTAAATTCCGCATAAAGGTTATTTTAGTATGTTGTGCACCACTGAGTCATAGTACTCAGCGATGGATGTTATTGCTATTGCAGATATGGAGACTAGAGGAGCAGTAGAGTGAGTTGCTATGGATTGTGGAGCCACCTTCCTAGAAGTTCTATCGGGTATATTTTATACCCTGATTGTAATAATTATTTTGATGTATGTAAATGTATGTACATGTAGAACTGGTCATGAGCAGTTGTATAAAGTCTGTGATAATATTAGTTAGATTTTTCTAATGTAATTTTTGGTTGAATGTAATTTGTTTTAACTTTAATGAAATATGAATGAAAGTATTTTGTTTTAATTTGAATGAAATTACTTAGTATTATTTTAGATGTTATTTGAATTGGAAATTACTTATTTGAATTTTTGGAATTTGAGAAATGATGTTGAAATTGGTTGTGATGGATGTTGATTTGATGAAGTTGATGAGATAAATAATTGAAAGTGCTTTTTATAGATATTTGAAGAACTATTTTATCAAAATGCAAACGGCACTCTGCCGAAATTTTTCTAAAATTTGCGGGCAAATAAAAATGAACAAAAATTTTAACTATTTTTCATACTCTAATTAAATATTTTTAATACCTATTAGAAAATGCTCATTACTTCTAAAAAGTAAGAAAATGATTTTAAAATCCCTTGTAGGGTACTTAATGAGTTATCGATAGGTGAAGTTCGGTAGTTCATTAAGTATTCTACGGGATCATGTTATGCCTTACAGAGGGGCAAAGTGTGACAGCTAGGATGTGGGAGAACATATCCATACCATGATCCTGGTTATGGTATGACATGTCCATAGCAGCTGGAGGCATTGAATTTTTCTATGGATTTTTCTCTCCAGACAGATCTGATCCTTTAATCCTTGCCAAAGTCTTTTGGAAGTTTTATCACAAACTTCCATATGACAAAATAATAATGCACTTTGACTGGTCTTCTTAATATTCTTATGATTGCTAAAGGCAATATACCTAGTAAGAAGGGTAAAGAGGTGGCACTTGTTGCTTCTTCTTCATCTGGTAAGACCAAGAAGAAGAAGAACAATAAGAAGAAGCCATCTTCCGCTCCTAGTCTTTCTGGTAGAGTGGGCAAAAAGAGCCAACCTAAGAAGAAGAAGGCAGAAGCAGCTCCTACAGACAAGGAAAAGTGTTTCCATTGTCAAAAGGATGGGCATTGGAAGAGGAATTGCCTAGAATACCTAGAGTTAGCAAAGAATAAGAAGGCAAAACCTTCTGAAGGTACGGCTATTTCTTGTTTCTTAGATTATGGTACTGCTTATCGTACTTGTTTTGCTTAGGTCATTGATAATGGTTATAATTCGCATATAATTTCTGATGTGTAGGAACTAGTAAATCTTAGGAGCTTGGATGTGACACCCCTTACCCATCTACAGTGTAGCCTAGCAAGATATGCCACACAGTGTGCCGGAGCACCCAAATCATATTTTCATTACAGTTTACCCTTTTTAATTCATTTATTTATAGTTTTGATTAATCTGAACTTTCCACAAATTTTATAGAAAATTTGGTAGAGTGCCGACTGTAAATTGGAAAAATAGTTCTTTTGAACCTGTTAAAAACACTTCCAATATAATCATAATATCAATCTCAGTCAACCACCAACATATTTTCAACAATTTCTCAAATGACTTCATTATCTCAAATTTCAATTCATTTCATATCATACTAAATTCAAAAGAAATACTCAATTTATTACTGAACATGGTTCATAAATAATTACATCAAAAGCATAATTATATGAGTTTAAAATATACATAATAAAAGTTTGCAAAATACAAAAGACCAAAAGTAGCCTAATGTCCTACTAATGCACTGCAAATGTCAGGTGACTCTAGACTCTGTGTGCAGATCTGAAAGCTCACCTGGTATGAGGTTTGCTGGAATCCCCAGCTATGTCTCCAGTACCTGAGCATGGCTAAAGTGACGCGCTAAGCAATTCTGCTTAGTGGTGACAATATAAAATAAAATAACTAAAATAAAGTGAATATGCAGAATGTATGTTTACATCTTTAGTAGACTTACTATCTGGCATTAATTGTAGTATTATTCGATTAAAATTTGGAAAGATTTATTATCATTGCCCAAGTAACCCATACTAGTCGACTGGACTGGATAAACGGGTAAACTGGCACTGGGTACTAAGTACCTCGGACCATCACACCATTGGTCACATTGTGTCTCTCGGTGTGCAACAGAATAGCTAATAAGCTATAATAATTATCAGGGATAAAACCCAAGTATAATAACTCAATTAACATAGCCAAAGGCTATTTTATCATAGAATGGCACGTGAGGCCATAAAACACAGAATGGCATGAAGCCATATGCAGTACTGCTAACTGAACCCTATTGGCATGCCAACCTATCCAAACCAATCTTATTAGGTGTACTAGGGCATGTTACATTCATAATTTATACAATTCTTGAAATTTATGTTTAGGTGTTACTATTCATTTCATTAGTCAACAAAAATGTTGACTTTTGCATAGACAATAGGTACATTGGTTTTAATACTCCCAACATACCACATTTTTCATTCTAAAATTGTTGGTATCAGTTGCCAATACCATTTCTATGCTTAATGTTAATTGTTCAAAATTTTCAGATTTCAAGCCTTGTATTTACTATTCCATTAGTCATTTTTACAGTGGGAATTTGGCAAGGTTTTCAACACGAAAGTCGTTCCTTATTGTGTCTAGTTACATTTCTTTTTTTGAATCACTCCATTTGGTGTTTTGTAGCTCAAGTTATGGCCTAAATACCATGACTGGCCGGATTGCCAACTTTACAGATTTTCTGGACTGACCAAATCTACAGTGTTTTGTGCAGTGATTGCAGGTCACCTTTTAAACATGTTATGGTCAAATTTTGGATTAGGTTTCTTCATGAAAGTTGTAGGTCTATATCTCAGCTATTTTCTGGTAAAATTTTATGTCACTTGGACCTTTCTACACTGAGTTATGACCAAATGAATAAACACTATTTATTTGGTCATTTTACCCAGGCAGAATGCAGGTCACTCGGATTAGGGTAATCTTTAGGTCAACTTGGTTTGATTTTCTAGGCATGCTTTCTTCACCAAAGTTGTGCCATTATGTGTCTAGTTTCATGTACAATTGGCCTTGCACCAATTGAACCTCTACAACTCCAGTTATTGCTGCCCAAACCTGCTGAACTCATACCCAGTTTTGCAGGTCACCAAGGGCAGCCACACTAACTTCAATTCCCACTAAACCAACCACTTCATTTCTTATTCATACATAACCAAATGGTAACTAATTGACCATTAAAACCTATTTTCACCATTACATGATCAAAGTCTCAATTTCATCCCAAACCCTAACTCAATTATCTCAAAACATGCATTTAACTTGCATTTCATTATTCCACTCAAGAGACTAATACTAAGGGTAGCCATACTACCATTTTAGTTCCATGAAATCCTCAAAACCTTACCACATCCAAGGTTTCCAAAACTGTGGGATGGGCATACACATGATATTTATTAAATTTCTTTGTAAATTTACACTCAATCATACTCCTTCAACATGAATTGAAAGAGAAAAGGCAAGTTAAGTCACTAACCTCTAATGGAGTGAATTTCAAACTTGCTAGAGTTCTTTCTTTACACTTCCTTTTGCAGTGAGCTTTGTTAACGTGAAAATGGTGGAGTGAGGAAGAGAGTATGGGATGGCAAGAAGAAGAAGAGAGAGTGGCTGCTGCAATTTTGTAGAGTTTTACTTCTTTTCTTCATCTTTTAATGTATTATAATTGTATTTCTTTAATTTGATTGGCCATAGCTTTTTAATTACCTCATGCTTACATAAGCATGAAGTAATAAATCTCATTTATTTACAATTTCTTTTCTTTCTTTTCCTATTCATTTTAAAACAATTTTTCATCAATATTTGTTCATATTTTATGTCATATAATTCTCTTACATAAATGGACAAGTTGGTCAAAAATCATCTCTGAAGACGAAATGATCAAAATGCCCTCCGTTTGACTTAACAAGCTAAAATTGTGTGTACCGATTGAAAATTTTTTCTAAACATTTTCTTGGCATTCTAATACCATGAGAACCTCAATGACCCTTCTCTGGAGTCCCAAAAATTATTTTTATGAATTTTTCCTTGGGTCTAGGGCTCCTAGTTGCAAGAACTGCAACTTCCCATTAGGTTACCCATCGCTAGGACACCGGCTCATTTAACTTGGTTGTATTTTATTTCTAAAATTATTTCTAAATTTTTCTTATTAATATTTGAGTTAATTATGGTTCCTCACTTTAGTTTAAATTTTTTCCGGATGTTCTAACTATCTGGACCGACACTGGTTACCGGAACTGTAGAATGTACGGAATTGCTACAGTGAGGGTATTACAACTCTTCCCCTCTAATTTAAATTTTATCCTCGAAATATACCTGATGCAAACAGTTGAGGGAACTGTTGCCTCATCGTCTCTTCACTTTCCCAAGTTGCCTCATCGGTGTTGTGGTGCCTCCAAAGCACTTTCACCAGTGGAATCTGTTTATTTCTCAGTTCCTTCACTTCTTGAGCCAGGATCTGTATGGGTTCTTCTGTATATGTCAAATCCAGTTGGATTTCAATCTCTTCCATGGAGATGACATGTGAAGGGTCTGAGAGGTATCTTCTTAGCATAGACACATGGAATACATTATGGATTTTATCCAGTTCTGGTGGTAAAGCTAGCCAATAGGCCACTGGTCCCACACATTCAATAACTTCATATGGGCCAATGAACCTAGGGCTTAACTTACCCTTTCTTCCAAACCTCAGTACTTTCTTCCACGGTGAGACTTTGAGAAATACTTTGTCGCCAACTGCATACTCTATCTCTTTTCTCTTCAAGTCGGCATAAGATTTCTGTCTATCTCAGGCAACCTTCAAATTTGCTTTGATTATCTGTTTCACCAGGTCTGGTCCTACTAGCTTATCTTCGCCCAATTCAGTCCAACATACTGGGGTTCTACACTTTCTCCCATACAGTGCTTCATACGGGGCCATTTGAATGCTAGCTTGGTAGCTATTATTATATGCAAATTCTGCTAGTGGAAGATTTCTATCCCAACTCCCTTCAAACTCAATGACACAACTCCTCAGCATATCCTCCAGGATCTATCACATAATTCACATTGTTACTATCATTTCAATTTATTAATTATGAAAATTCAATTAGTTTTTAGATTTATCTGGATTACTCGTTTCGACTGTCCATCCATATGAGGATGAAAAGCCGTGCTAAAGTGGAGTTGTATGCCCAAGGCTTCTTACAACTTTTTCCAGAATCTTGATGTAAACCTTGGGTCTCTATCAGATATGATGGAAAGTGGGATTCCATGTAGTCTAACTATCTCACTGATATACAATTCTGCTAGCTTCTCCAGTGAGTAGTCAGTTCTAACTAGCAGAAAATGTGCTGACTTTATCAATCTATTCATTATCACCCACATTGCATCATGCTTCTTCTGGGTGAGAGGTAGACCACTAACAAAATCCATAGTGACCTGGTCCCATTTCCATTTAGGTATGCTTATAGGTTGTAGCAATCCTGATGGAACTTGATGTTCTGCTTTAACTTGCTAACATGTCAAACACTTAGTCACATAGTGAGCTATATCCCTATTCATACCAGGCCACCAATAATGAGGCTTCAAATCATTATACATTTTTGTGCTTCCCGGGTGCCTAGCATAAACACTAGTGTGTGCGTCTTTCAGAATACTAGTCTTCAGTTCTCCATCATCGAGTACACACACTCTTCCTCTGTAGTATAGACACCTATCTGTTTTCAACTTATAATCAGTTTCTTTGCCTTCAGGAATTTTACCCATAAAAGCCATTAACTTTTCATCTATCTTCTGTCCATCTTGTATCTGCTGTAGCAAGTTTGGCCTCACTTAAGTCAGCCAAAATAGCTCCATCTTGAGCTAAGGACAGACGGGCATTTAGTGATCTTAAAGCTGTGATGGACTTCCTGCTCAAGGTATTAGCAACTACATTTGCCTTCCCAGGATGGTAATCTATCACACAATCATAGTCCTTCAGGAACTCAATCCATCGCCTCTGTCTAAGATTGAGCTCCTTCTGGGTTGGCAAGTATTTCAGACTTTTGAGGTCTGTATAGATGTAGCATTTTTCACCATAAAAATAATGCCTCCATATCTTCTGTGTGAAGATTATTGCTACTAACTCCAGGTCATGAGTAGTGTAGTTCTGTTCATGTGGCCTTAACTGTCTAGAAGCATAGGCGACCACTTTCCCCTCTTGTATCAATACACACCCTAACCCATTATGCGAGGCATCACTGTAGACCACAAAGTCTTTTCTCGACACTGGTTGTGTTAACACTGGTGCTTCTGTCAACATAGCCTTTAGCCTCTCAAAACTGGCTTGGCACTTATCGTTCCAGCCAAATTTCACATTCTTGTGTAACAACTTGGTCATTGGAGCAGTTATGAGAGAGAACCCCTTCATAAATCTTCTGTAATACCCAGCTAGCCCCAAGAAACTTCTGACCTCAGTTGTATTTCTGGGAGGCTTCCATTCCATCACTGCTTCTATCTTTTTGGGATCCACTCTAATCCCCTCAATTGATACTATGTGTCCAAGGAAAGAGATTTCACTCATCCAGAAGCCACACTTGGACAGCTTAGCATACAGCTTCTTTTCTCGCAGGGTTTGCAGAACAATCCTCAAATGTTCATCATATTCTTCCCTGGTCTTGGAATACACCAGAATATCATCAATAAAAGACCACTACAAATCGATCTAAATATGGATGGAAGATACGGTTCATAAGGTCCATAAATGCTGTTGGTGCATTTGTTAATCCAAATGGCATCACTAAAAATTCATAATGCCCATACCGGGTTCTGAATGTAGTTTTTGACACATATGCATCCTTTACCCTTAGTTGATGATACCCTGATCTGAGATCAATTTTTGAAAATACACTGGCTCCCTTTAACTGATCAAGCAGATCGTCAATTCTGGGCAACGGATATTTATTCTTCACAGTTACTTTGTTCAACTGTCGGTAATCAATACACAATCTCAAGGTTCCATCCTTCTTCTTCACAAATAGCACCGGAGCTCCCCATGGTGACACACTGGGGCATATGAACCCCTTATCAAGCAACTCTTGTAACTAAATTTTCAACTCTCTCAATTAAGTGGGTGCCATCCCATAAGGAGCAATAGAAATTAGTGTTGTACTCGGCATTACCTAATAGCAAACTCGACTTCCCTTTCTGGTGGTAAACCAGACAATTCTTCAGGAAACACATCTAGGAAGTCTCTTAGTGTGGGTATAAGCTTATCCTGCCTAGTATCAACCATGTGTGCTAGGTAAGCTTCATAGCCTTTTTTCATCAATCTTCTTGCAACTGTGGCTGAGATAACATTGGACAGGAAATCTGTCCTTTCACCCACAACAGTAATCTCATTACCCTCAAAAGTTTTCAGAGAAATCCTTTTCAATGTGCAATCGACTATTGCCTGATGACGTGATAACCAATCCATTCCCAAAATCACGTCAAACTCGTAGAAGGGCAATTCAGTTAGGTCTGTCGAGAATTCATACCCTAGAATCCTCAGCGGGCAACCTTTATACACCTTATTCACTACTACACTTTGGCCTAGTGGATTTGTGACCAGAATGTCTTGATCACTCTCCTCTACTGAAACTCCCCTTTCCACGGGTAATTTGATGCAGATGTATGAATGAGTGGATCCTGGATCCACCAATGCATGCACAAATGTATTGTAGAGGGAGAACGTACCCTTGATAACATCTAGGGCATCTTGCTCCTCTTGAGCTCTGATGGAATAGGCTCTGGCAGGTACTCTAGCCTCTGGCCTCTCAGCTGATTCAGATGCAGGCCTCAGTGATGGACCAGCTACCTCAGATTTACTAGACTTCCTACCCCTTTGAGGTGCAGGGGCAGGCCTATCAGCTTGTGTTGGGGCAACAGTAGTAGTCCTCCTGAACACCAGTCACTCGCCAATAGTCCCCCTTGTGCCACTTCTGGCAGTATTGACAGGCAGAAGATGCTGGGGCTGGTCCCCTGAACATCGTCCCTGGAGAGCTGCCCACTAATGGTGTGGACTGGCCTCTCTTAGGTGTGAACTATGCTCTGGGTCCGTGAGACTAACCCTGACCTTGTGGTTATCCCGAACTCTGAGAAGGAGGACCCTTACTCTTCTTACTAGGAGCAGAAAATGAACTGGACTAACCTAGATCCCTTTTCTGCTGTCTTTCCCTTCTATTTTGCTCATTTATTCGAACTCTTTCTACTTTCGATGCAGCATCTACTAATTTGGCAAAATCTGTGATCTCCAATGCTGTTATCATGAGTTTGATATTGTTATTAAGGCCTTCTTCGAACCTTCTGCAACTCTCTGCCTCTGTAGGGACTATCTCCCTCCCATACTGGCTTAGTCTGATGAATTCTCACTCATACTCTACCACTGATAATTGCCTCGGTCTTAGACTGATAAATTCTCTTCTTCTCTCTTCTAAATACACTTTACTGACATACTTCTTCCTAAACTTTATAAGGAAGTAATCCCAGGTGATTTGATCCGGTTGCACCTCACTGGTTATTGTGTCCCACCACTAGTATGCATCATCCTGAAGTAGGGGCACAGCACCCTCCAGGTTCTGTTCGGGGGTGCAATGAAGCTGTTTCAGCACTCTGATTGTTCTATCCAACCATTTTTCCACTGTCATGGGATCATCCTCCTTCTTTCCAAAGAAATCCACAGCCCCATGTTTTCGCAGTTTCTCGAGATGGGACTTTTGTGGTGCTGGTGGAGGTTGTGACTGTGGTTGTGGTGGTGGAATTGCCCCCATCATTTGCTGGTAAAATTTGGTCATTTGCTGAAATCATGCAAACTAAGATTGGGCAAGTGCCTCAGCTGCTACTGGAGCAGATTCTCCCCTGCCCCCAGATTCAGCCCTTAGTGGAGCACGACTCTCCACCTCTTCATCAACTGCTCTTTGAGAAGCAGGATCCATATCCTGATCAAAATAACAAAACAAATAGATCTGCATCAGTGTCACCTCAACACTTACAAATGCAATGCAATGGTATGCACTCTATCCAGGCCCAGAAACGCCTAAACCGATGCTCTGATACCACTAAATGTGAAACCTCTTACCCGTCTACAGTGTAGCCAAGCAAGATATGTCACACAGTGTGCCAGAGCACCCAAATCATATTTTCATTACAATTTACCCTTTTTAATTCATTTATTTATAATTTTGATTAATATGAATTTTTCGCAAATTTTATAAAAAATTCGGCTGAGTGCCGACTGTAAATTAGAAAAATAGTTCTTCTGAATCTATTAAAAACACTTCCAATATAATCATAATATCAATCTCAGTTAACCACCAATATATTGTCAACAATTTCTCAAATGACTTCATTATCTCAAATTTCAATTCATTTCATATCATACTCAATTCAATAAGAAATACTCAATTTATTACTGAACATAATTCATAAATAATTACATCAAAAGCATAATTACATGAGTTTAAAATATACATAAAAAAAGTTTACAAAATATAAAAGACCAAAAGTAGCCTAATGTCCTACCAATGCACTACAAATGTGAGGTGACTCTGGACTCTGTATGCAGATCTGAAAGCTCACCCGGTATGAGGTCTGATGGACTCCCCAGCTATGTCTCCAATACCTGCACGTGACAAAAGAGACGCGCTAAGCAATTCTGCTTAGTGGTGACAATATAAAAAAAAATAACTAAAATAAAGTGAATATGTAGAATGTATGTTTACATCTTTAGTAGACTTAATATCTGACATTTATTGCAGTATTATTCGATTAAAATTTGGAAAGATTTATCATCATTTCCCGAGTAACCCATACTAGTCGAGTGGACTGGATAAACAAGTAAACTGGCACTGGGTACTAAGTACCTCGGACCATCACACCATCGGTCACATTGTGTCTCTCGGTGTGCAACAGGACAACTAATAAGCTGTAATAATTATCAAGGATAAAACCCAAGTATAATAACTCAATTAACATAGCCAAAGGCTATTTTATCACAGAATGGCACGTGAAGCCATAAAACACAGAATGGCATGAAGCCATATGCAATACTGCTAACTGAACCCTATTGGCATGCCAACCTATCCAAACCAATCTTGTTAGGTGTACTAGGCATGTTACATTTATAATTTATATAATTCTTGAAATTTATGTTTAGGTGTTACTATTCATTTCATTAATCAACAAAAATGTTGACTTTTTCATAGACAATAGGTACATTGGTTTTAATACTCCCAACATACCACATTTTGCATTCTAAAATTGTTAGTATTGGTTGCCAATACCATTTCTAAGCTTAATGTTAATTGTTCAAAAATTTCAAATTTCAAGCCTTGTATTTACTGTTCCATTAGTCATTTTTTCAATGGGAATTTGGCAAGGTTGTCAATATAAAAGTTGTTCCTTTTGTGTGTAGTTACATTTCTTTTTTTGAATCACTCCATTTGGAGTTTTGTAGCTCAAGTTATGGCCTAAATACTATGACTGGCCGGATTGCCAACTTCCCAGATTTTCTGGACTGACCAAATCTATAGTGTTTTGTGCAGTGATTGCAGGTCACCTTTTGAATATGTTATGGTCAAAATTTGGGTTAGGTTTCTTCATGAAACTTGTAGGTCTATGTCTCAGCTATTTTTTACTAAAATTTCAGGTTAATTGGACCTTTCTACACTGATTTATGACCAAATGAATAAACACTGTTTATTTGGTCATTTTGGCCAGGCAGAATGCAGGTCACCCGGATTAGAGCAATCTTTAGGTCAACTTGATTTGGTTTTCTGGGCATGATTTCTTCACCAAAGTTGTGCCATTATGTGTCTAGTTTCATGTCCAATTGGCCTTGCACCAATTGAACCTATACAACTCCAGTTATTGCTGCCCAAACCTGCTGGACTCATACCCAGTCCTACAGGTCGCCAAGGGTAGCCACACTAACTTCAATTCCCATTAAACCAACCACTTCATTTCTTATTCATACATAACCAAATGGCCACTGATTGACCATTAAAACCTACTTTAACCATTACATGATCAAAGTCTCAATGTCATCCTAAACCCTAACTCAACTATCTCAAAACATGCATTTAACTTGCATTTCATTATTCCACTCAAGAGACTAATACTAAGGGCAGCCATATTACCATTTTAGTTCCATGAAATCCTCAAAACCTTACCCCATCCAAGGCTGCCAAAAATGTGGGATGGGCATACACATGATATTTGTTAAATTTCTTTGTAAATTTACACTCAATCATACTCCTTCAATATGAATTGAAAGAGAAAAGGAAAGTTAAGTCACTAACCTCTAATGGAGTGAATTTCAAACTTGCTAGAGTTTTTCCTTTACACTTCATTTTGCTCCCAAGAGCTTCACCAAGATGAAATACCAAGGTTTTATGTTGCTAAGTTAGGGTTTTGTGGAGAAAGGACTAAGGGAAGGGAGCTTTGTTAACTTGAAAATGGTGGAGTGAGGAAGAGAGTATGGGACGGCATGAAGAAGAAGAGAGAGTGGCTACTGCAATTTTATAGAGTTTTACTTCTTTTCTTCATCTTTTAATGTATTATAATTGTCTTTCTTTAATTTGATTGACCATAGCTTTTTAATTACCTCATGCTTGCATAAGCATGAAGTAATAAATCTCATTTATTTACAATTTCTTTTCTTTCTTTTCCCATTCATTTTTAAATAATTTTTCATCAATATTTATTCATATTTTATGTCATATAATTCTCTTACATAAATGCACAAGTTGGTAAAAAATCATCTCTGAAGAAGAAATGACTAAAATGCCCTCCGTTTGGCTTAACTAGCTAAAATTGTGTGTACCGATTGAAAAAATTTTTCTAAACATTTTCTTGGCATTCTAATGCCATAGGAACCTCAATAACCCTTCTTTGGAGTGCCAAAAATTATTTTATGAATTTTTCCTTGGGTCTAGGGCTCCTAGTTGCGAAAACTGCAACTTCCCACTAGGTTACCCATTGCTCGGGCACCGGCTCATTTAACTTGGTTGTATTTTATTTCTAAAATTTTTCCTAAATTTTGTTTATTAATATTTGAGTTAATTATGGTTCCTCACTTTAGTTTAAATATTTTTCTAAATGTTCTAGCTGTCCGGACCGACACTGGTCATCGGAATAGTAGAATGTACGAAGTTGCTATAGTGAGGGTGTTACATTGGATCATGGAGAAGTGAGGCTGAAGATTAGTGATGGATCAAGTGTTGATGACAAAGCCATCAAATTTACTTCTTTTATTGTATATAATCATTTTGATGATCATGTTTTGTATCTTAAGGATGTTTTGTATGTACCCAACATGTATAAAAACATCATTTCAGTATCTAGTATGACTCGAGATGGTTATGAATTTAGATTCATAAATGATGTATGTATAGTTTATTATGGTAATAAAATTCTATCTTTGGGTTACTTGCAAAATGGCCTTTATTTTATAGATAATAAATGCAAAACAGCTCCAAGCACCAAGCATGAGATTAATGCTGTGACACCCCTCACCCGTCTATAGTTTAGCTGAGCAAGGCATGTCGCACTCGGTGTCGGAGCACCCTATCTTTTCTTACTTTATTCCTTTAATAATTTATTCTCGTTATATTTTAAAAATAAATTATATTTCTAAAGGAGAAACTAATGGAGTTTCTCCTATTTTATTACCAGTTAGTGTGTTTCACTATTCACCTGCTTGAAATTTTCAATAATATTTTACAATAAAAATCTTATTCATACTCATCATAATCATCTCATCATTTTGAATATCATCTATATATTTTAATTTCATATTCATTTCCATATATTTCCATTCATGCTCAATTCTTGTATAAAAAAAAAATCTCAAATTTCATTAATTTACATGATTTACAAACTAAATTTCATTAATTCATAATTTATAAGATATACAAATTAATTACATATGAAAGAGCCAATTTATTAATTTACATCATATACATATTAAATACATTTTCATAACTTACATTACATTACAACATGATAACTATTTATAAAATACAAAATATAATAGTATGACCTATATGGGCTCTATCTACATGCATTGCTGAGGAGGTAATAACCTTGGACACTTTGCAGATTCGGACACCAAAATCCCAGTCTAATATCCACTAGGCTTTGTCTTCAGCACCTATGTGAGGAAACAATCTATTGCGCTAAGCATTTCTGCTCAGTGGTGCAATAATACAACAAGGAAATAATGTACAAATAAAGATAAAAATAAAGCCTAATTCATGTAATCAAAAATTATTTTGGTTTTATATAGAATTTTAATATTAAATATGTTTTGTCATTCTTGACATTCTTTGGAAGTGATTTTCTCTTAATTTCACAGTAATAATATATATTATACAAAATTAATTAAAATATTAAAACTTATATTCTTAGTATTATAGAAGATATATTTGTAATATTTATTTAAATTAAATTTATTTTAGTAATCTTTTTATCATTTTATTTCATATTTTCTTATGTTTTAGATCATTTCATAATAAATAAAATTTTATAGCTAATTTAGTTCATTTCAAGTATCTCTTACTCATTCATTTAATTTCTAATATTATTAATTCCTAATATTCTTAACATATTTTACTGCCCAACTAACCTATGACAAGCTGACTAAACTAGATAAATGGGTCCTTGGCACTGGACACCGTGGTGTCTCGAGCTGTCATACCATGGGACGCAACACATCAACCACGTATGCAATCAATATAGCTGACATAGGGCAACGCAGTGCCTTGGGCCGTTATACCATGAGACGTAAATAGGCAAAATGTCAACCACTTATGCAATCAATATGGCTAAGAAGCCATGATAACAAATAGTCGGGCATACAAGCCATAAATGCAGGCATAAAGCCATAAATATAGGCATAAAGCCTTATGCAGTACTGCTCAATCAATCTCCTATTGGCATGCTAATCTATCCAATCTGACACACGTTTCTAGGTAATACATGGGCACATTAGTACCATTAAGTATTAATATGTTTTATTATTTCATTATAAGTTCTAATTATAATTTATAACATTTTAAATTTTGTTCCTAGTAGAAGCATAAATTTCTAAATCACAGTTCTACATAGTTTATGGATTCATCATAATTTATACATATATCATCCATATTGATCACAATTCACATCAATTGTTCTTATGTACCATTGTACTTAAAGCATTTTTCCTTTCTCTCATGATGGGAATAAATGTCTCATTCACACATTCATATGATTCATTTATTCATTACAATATTTATGTGGAGTATCATTCACAATTTAGGAAGTAATATGCATACTAAGAACTTATGATTCACCTTATTTCCTCTCATATACCGCTTGTTGGATAGGGTTTTATTATTCTAGTTGCAATGAAGACATAAGTTCTAATAATAGCTTCACCTCATTTATACATTTAATAATCTATTTATGTGAATTATATTTTATATTTCAAGTTGCATTACTTATATCTTATGAGTTCTATTTGTGATGGGAATATAAATCTTAACTACCTATTCACATAATTTAAGTATTCATTAAGTCATTTAGGTGAATTACCATTCCTTTTCCAAGTAATCCATGAACATTTCATGGATTTCAAATTTCATACCTTAATTTCTCCTAGTAATTTAGTTCTTATATTTTGTGTCATTGTGTTTACTATTTACATTACTATTCATGCAAATTTTGACTATTTAATAAATAATAGGATTGCAATTTCTAAATTCATAATAATACCACATTTTGGATTATAAACTTGTTGGCATTAATTGCCAATTACAATTCAAAGTTCCCTAGATGTATTTCCAAAATTTTAGTTTTAATCACCTAAATTTACTGTTCTATTGGACCAATCTACAGTGGAAATTTGGCTCAACTCTCTTCATCAAAGTTGTTCCTTAATGTCTCTACTTTAATTCCATTTTTGAATCACTCCATTTTGAGTTTTTAGCTCAAGTTATGGCATTTTTACCATAACTAGCCGGATTGGTCATTGTCAAGAATTTCAAGGCAATTCTGGTTTTGGCAGTTTCGATGAGCTAACTTTGGTTAGCAATTTGATTAGGTTATGGTCAGAATTTGGGTTTTTATTTTGCATGAAAGTTGTTCTACTATGTCTATTCTTTCTATGGGTTTAAGAATCTAGTCATTCTGACCTTCTTAGAGTAAGTTATGGCCATTTGAATAATTACTGTTCATATAGTCATTTTTCCAGGTCCAGATTTTAGTTACCCGGATTCAAGCAAATTTTAGGTCACATTTTTTGGTTTTCTGAGTAGGGTCTCTTCATGAAAAATATGTCATTATGTCCTAGGTTTCATTCCCAATTGGCCTCACACCAATTGGAATAACACAACTCTACTTATGGCTATCTAACCTTGCTGGACTCATAAGTCCATAAATCCTGTAATGAAATAATACTCCCAATACTACCATTCCACACTACTACCAACCTCAAATCACATTCCATGCACTTTAAATAGTCATATTTGGTCTTAACAACATCAATTTAGCGACCATTTAACAAATCCCCAAATTTCTCCTCAAAACCCTAGCTCCCAATTCAAAATTCATACAACACATACCAATTGAACATACTAACCATACTTATCATCATACTCAAGCAAATTATCAAGTTTATGTGCAATAAAACACTTCAAATCCTACTCTTACACAAGCTGCTGAAATTTGCTTCTCAAATTCATACATACTTTCTTTCAATTTCTTAATTATTTGTTCATATTGAAGCTAAATTCTAAGGAATAAACAATATTAGAAGGTTAATAGGCACTAACCTTAGTAGGCAAAATTTTCTCTTAGCCAAACTTTAATTTTCCTTCACTTTCTTATCATCCAATCACCTTAGCAAGGTTCTAGGGTAATTTTTAGTGTTGGCAAGGCAAAAATGATGAAGAAGGCAAGAAATCAAAGATAAGGAGTAAAAATGGAGAATGGCTATGGAGGAGTTCTCGGCCAAGAAGAAAAAAATGGTGAAGATGATTTCTTTCATTCTTTTAGTCATTTTGTCTCTTTTATAATTGTTTGTCTAATTTCCATTGGTTGGAAAATTTTATTTTCATCATTCTTATGTCATAATTAACTTTTTAATTTCATTTTATTTTGTTTTTCTTTCTTCTTTCTTTTACTCATTTTTAAATAAATTTTCATATATATTTATTCATATTTTATGTCATAAAGCTCACTTACTTAAATGGACAAGTTGGCCAAAAATCATCTCTGAAGGTGAAATGACCAAAATACCCTTCGTTTTACTTATTGAGCTAAAATTTTTCGTACTGATTTACAAAATTTTTCTTGTATTTTCTTAGCAATTTATCGTCATCTAAACCTTCATAATCCTTCACTTGAGTTCCAAAAATTATTTCACAGGTTTTCCCACGGTTGTAGGATTGCCAACTGTCTTCACAATTGCTTCCCGTTAGGGTCACCCATTCCCGTAGCTTCGGCTCATTTAACCTTATTGCATTTCTTTTCTTAAAATTTTCCTTAATTTTTCTTATCATTATTTAAGTTATTTATGACTCCTCACTCTAGTTTAAATACAGTTCCAAACATTCTAGATGTCCAGATAGACATTAGTCACCGGAACAATAGAACCTACAGACTACCTAAAGTAAGGATGTCATAAATGCAATAGAAAATATTAACCTTAATCCAAAACAACTTTGGCACTTAAGATTGGGTCATATAGCAGAAGAAAGGATCACAAAGTTAGAAAGGATGGGATTTTGTCCTCTTTGGAAATGAACCATCACCAACTTGTGAGTCCTACCTTCAGGGCAAAATGACCATATCTTCTTTTGTTGGACAAGGGCAAAGAGCTGAAGAAATTTTAGAACTCATACATAGTAATGTATGTGGGCCATTTGAAGAAATGGCTAGAGGCAGATATTACTACTTCATTACCTTCATCGATAATAAATCTAGGTTTAGGTATTTGTATTTAATAAAATACAAGTCTAAATCCTTTAAAAAGTTCAAAAAGTTCAAGGTTGAAGTAGAAAATTAAACAGGAAAGAGTATTAAAACCCTTCAATCTGATCGAGGAGGTGAGTACTTAAGTACTAAATTTGATGAGTTCCTTCGAGAATAGGGCATTATTTATCAGTTGACCCCTCCTAGAACATCGCAATTGAATGGTGTGTCAGAAAGGAGAAACCATACTTTGTTAGACATAGTATGCAGCATGTTGAGCTTCACTGATTTGCCTATTTCCTTATGGGGATATGCATTAGAGACTGCACTATACATTCTTAACAGGGTTCCAACTAAATCAGTTTCTTCCATGCCATATGAGATATGGCATGGAAGACAACCATCCCTTAAACATGTTAAGTTATGGGGTTATCTAGCTTTTATCAAAAAGCTGAAAACTGATAAATTGAAAACCAGGTCCAAAAAAGGTAAGTTTATTGGATATCCAAAAGATAGTTTTGGATATTATTTCTATCTTCCACAATCACAAAAGGTTGTGATAAGTAGGGATGCGATTTTCTTGGAGAAAGAGTTTTTTCAAGAAAGTGGCAAAGGAAGAAAGATACAATTGAAATTAGAGAATTCCACAAGTGACCAACAACCTATACCCATGGATGTTGATCCAGTGGGAGAGCCTATGCCTATAAATGATTCATCCACAACACTGGCTCTTCACAAATATAATAGAATATCTCATCCACCAGAGAGATATGGATTTCTTCATGAGAATGAACAAGAGTTGTTTATTCATGAAGAAGTTGATCATGGAGATGATCCTACTAGTTATGAAGAAGCTATATTGGATATAGATTCTTCAATATGGCTAGAAGCCATGAAATCTGAAATGGATTCCATGTAAAAGAACCAAGTCTGGGATCTCATAGACCCATCTAAGGGTATTGTACCCATAGGATGTAAATGGGTTTTCAAGAGAAAGATTGGTCCTGATGGGAAGGTAGTGTTACCAGTGAGACATGGTATCCACCTTTCTAAAGAGATGTCTCCTAAGACACCTGAAGAAAGAGATAAAATGGCCAGGATTCCATATGCTTAGGCTATTGGAAGTTTGATGTAGGCAATATTGTGTACTAGGCCAGATATCGCATATGCTGTTAGTTTGATTAGTAGGTATCAATTTAATCCAGGTTTGAAACACTGGATAGCTGTCAAGAATATCCTTAAGTACTTGAGAAGACCTAAGAATTTATTCTTGATATATGGAGGTGGTGACTTGCAATTGGATGGTTATACTGACTCTGATTTCCAATCAGATATCGATGATAGAAAGTCTACCTCTAGGTTTGTGTTCATTTGTAATGGAAGTGCAGTTAGTTGGAAGAGTTCCAAACAGAGTACAACTACAGATTCCACTAGAGAGACCGAGTATATTGTTGCATCAGATACTATAAAAGAAGTTGTTTGGATATAAGGAACCCCAATCTCACTAGAAATCCAAACACATAGAAAGGCGCTACCACATTATCAGAGAAATAGTTGGGCAAGGTGACGTAGCCATGCAGAAAATAGCATCAGCTGAAAATCTAGCTGATCCATTCACTAAGCCTATGTCACAAGCTCGGTTAGACCGACATCTTGAGAAGATGGATATAAGATATTGTAATGAATGGCTCTAGTGCTAGTGGGAGATTGTTAGTAGTATGCCCTAGAGCATATCATTTAGTATGTATCTTGTACACATTTTATTAATAAAAGGCAATTTTCACTTTTCCATTAACATAATATATTTATGTGTAATATAAAAGGTCCATTGATATTTTGTTAGAAATTCTATTCTTAAGTTGTTAAGAATATGAGTGACAGTATTTTTAGCACAAAGTATCATAAAATGGTTCACAATCGAGGATATTTCACAATAAGGACATAACTTATCCACAAAGATTGTAATCACGTTTGTTCCCAAGTTATTTATAAGAGATGTAAATAAGATGGAATTGTGAGTCTCATGCCATAAAACAAACATGATAGGCACTTATACATGATAAGTAGGTCAAACCAGTGACATTTATGACAAGCACATGGAGTTTACTCTTGTCAATGCATTGTCATAAATCATATCAATGCATATAATCTTTAAACCTGAGATAACATAGTTATCTTGTATATAGGTGATTTGAGTTTGATACTGCTTTCATACTTGTAATGTGTATGGGTATATAGGCATGTGTTGGCTCCTACTAGTTATATATGAAGGTAGGTGTTGATCAAGATGGAATCTGTTCCTCTAAGTAAATAGGGATAAAATCCTATGTTCATTTAATTGTTCTTGATGTTTCAAGTTCCTGGCCAGGACAGATAGATTTATTCAGAAAAGAGTTTCTGATGAGAAAATCCTTTTAATCAAGAACTGGAATTAAAGAGAACATAATATTCATAGCAAATGGAGTTTGACATAAACCATGACTCCAACTCGAATTGGAATTTTGTAACAGAGAGATTTTAGTGCATGGTAACATATGATTATAGGTTCATTTAAGGAAAACGTTATTACTAATTGGGTGGCCATGGCATGCTATGCTAGGTGTTAACCATAGTCTATGATGTGCATAAAATGATTTAGAGAAATTATTAATGATAAGAAAGAGTTCTGATGATATTAAGAGTTGATATCATGTCTCATTGTCAATTAGTGATGAGCCTAGTAAGTCACACACATACACAAGTAATCACAAAATTAAATATGATTTAATTAATTAATTAAAGAGTTTAATTGATTAATTAAATAGGTTTGGTTTGCAATTAGATTGCAAAGTCCCTAGCATGGCTTGAAACTAAATCTAGGTTATTGGATGTATAGTATAAGTTAAATTTATATTTAAAGTGTTTAAATATGAATTTAATTAATGAGAAGTTAATTAACAAAGATTAATTAATTAATTTATATTTGATATAAATTGATTAGAATAAGAGAAATAATTATTTTGGGTTGAGAACTCAAAATTAAGACACAGGGGTATTTTGGTCATTTCACAGGCTGACATGTGGCACCATGAGATGGTGACACATAGCACTACACATAAGCTTGCCATATGCCTTTTAATCATGTAAGATGATCAAAGTCAAGATTAAATATAGGTTTGACACTTGGCACAATGTGATTGGGTCAATTAAACCTAGAGCCAATCAGAATGTGACATGTGGAAAGGGTTTTAAGTGGTGACCTAGCTATATAAGTGTTGTTATGAAAAGAAAAAAAATTAATAAGCTGCTATTCATCTCTTTGTGCCGCCATCCTTAGTTGCTCTCCCTTCTCTTCTTCTTCATCTCTTATCAATTCAAAGAGATTAGCAAACAATCTCTTGAATTAAAAATACTAGAAATTATTTCTAGTGTCTTGTTTATATCTGTAATCTCTCAAAAGGCAAAACTTAATTTTCTAATTCATAGAAAAAGCTTTAGCAGCTGTTCAAGGGCTGCCATAGGTGATCTTGATGTGGACAAGCTAGAGGGACAACATCTGGTGTCCTAAAGACGCATCCTAAAAGTGCCAAACACATTGCAGTGCATCAAAAGATTAGTACACTTATTCTTGATCTAATATAGGGTTCTAATGGATTAATCCGTTAATTGTAAAATCTTAAATGGCAAATGTAGATCCAAAAATATATTAAAAGAGTTGTAATATGCTATTTATCATTGAAATCAAATAGATAAAAATAAATCTTGCATGATGCATGTGACCCTACAAGAAAAATTTTAAATTTCAATGATCTAAACTTGTGTTTTTCATGCTTTCGCTCCTTCAATTGGTATCAGAGCCACTATATTTGTCATTTAGATTGTTGATTATATGATTTAATTATGTGGTTTGATCATTAGATGATAGATCTATTACTGGTTGCAAAGGAAAAGTGGCGGTTTGGCGATGAACACCAATGGTGCCCACACTTTGTGGTCTCCAATGGTGTGCGCATGGTTTGGGTTTTTGAATCTTCAATTGTTGTATGATCTAAAGTTCATCCTATGCCTAATTAAAATGTTTAATTAGGAGTTTTAATCACAAAATTAAATTTTGATTCAAATATGAATTTTAAAAGTTGTTTGAATGTGATTCAAATCTGAATTTTAAAAGTTGTTTGAATGTGATTCAATTTTTAAAGTTGTTTGAATGTGATTCAAATCTGAATTTTTAAATTTGTTTGAATCATATTCAAATCTGGATTTTTAAGTTGAATATGAGATATTCAATTTAATTTAAGTATGTATGTTTTATTTAATTATTAAATAGTGATATGCATGATGGATGATCATGGACTATAAAAAACAAATGTGATTGGATTTATTTCTTTTATGTTTCTTTGGGTTGTAAATTAATTAATTTATTTTTAGGCATGTATTATTAAGGTTGTAATAATTTTGGGTTGTAATTTCATTTATTTAGTTCTTGTAAATTCGCCTTCGTATGCTAAGGATTACTATGTAATATTGGATTGCAAGAAGATCAAGGAGGTCAAGAGCATTGGTGGGACTAGCGGGAGGAATTCAAGATCAAGTGTTGATTATGTACTCATTCAGCAACTCTTGTAAAATGAATGAATGAAATGCACCTAGGAATGCTCTGATTCAATTTTTGGTGGCTCAGAATTGAATCCCTTAAAAAGTCCATGATCATACCATATTTACTGTTTATCCATGAATGCATGAGATGTATGGGAATGTATGCAAGTATATGATATATGCATGCTAAATGGATAATGTGCAAAGTGAAACCTTAATAGTAATTAGGATGACCATAAAATATTCCAAACAAATGATTAAGTTGGAAATGATATAATTAAAGTAATTATAACATGGGCCCTCCATTGAGGCAATTATTTTAAGAAATTTTAAATACTTACATAAGATGCAATTAATTTAAGAGATTTTCTTAAGAATAATTGTTAAGCATGAGATGTTATAACTATGTAAATGGTTTGGTGGCCAATATTAGATGTACCTGAGGATATTAAAATTATTTGCATAATTACTGGCTCAGTGAGATCAACTTAACTAATGCAAGATAAGTCAATAATGGATGTACCTGAGATTTTGAGCATTAGGGGCTAGGTAAAGGATTGAACCTCACATGAGATGTGACGGACAAAGAGTTGCTCACTTATAGTTTATTGTAATTCTAATAATGGATATACCTGAGGATGATCAATAGAATTATAAGAATTCAATCACCCACTAGAAATCCATCCCACTAGGATTTCCGTTTTCTACTTTGGAAGTATAAGATTTGCTAAGTTAGTGGGAGGACCAATTTGATTAAAAGACCATAATCATTTTGGTTAAATACATGATACATTTACTAATTAATCTGGTTATTTTCTGCAGTTAATTTTCTGATAACAATGAGCACAGAAGAACCACCACCATCCAATATCCTTGCAAGCATACTTGATCGAAATAGGTTAACAGGACCAAATCTATCTGATTGGCTAAGAAATTTGAAACTTGTCCTGAACCTTGAACATATAGGATATGTTCTAGATTCAAATTTTCCTTGTTCCTTACCTCCAGAGACCACTTCAGAGGAACATGAAACTTTGGACAAGTGGAAGGAGCATGATATGACAGCTAAGTGTTACATGCTTACTTCTACGAGTAATGAGTTACAGAAGCAGCATGAAAATATGTAGAGTGCGAGTGAGATCCTCCTTCACGTACAAGAGTTGTATGGTGAGCACAGCAGGAATGCCAGGTATGAGATATCTAGACAATTGTTCCGCATGAGGATGTCTGAGGGATAGAATGTTGGAGATCATGTCCACAAGATGATTCGGCTCATTGAGCAGCTGGACCATCTTGACTTTAACATGGATTTCCAACTGCAAATGGATTTGATCCTTCAGTCCCTTCCTGAGTCTTTTGGGAATTTTGTGACAAATTTCCATATGACTAAATAGGAATGCACCTTGGCTGGTTTACTCAATATGCTATTTATTGCCCAAAAGAATATGCCGGGCAATAAAGGAAAAGAGGTAGCTTTGATTGCATATTCTTTTGCTGGAAAGTCCAATAAGAAGAAGGGCAATAAGAAAAAGAAACCTCAGATTCTTGATCCTTCCAAGAAAATAGCTAAATAGATAGGGAAGACCAAAGCTGACAAAGGCAAAGGAAAGTGTTTCCATTACCATCAGGATGGGCAATGAAAGGGAACTGCCCAGAGTTTAATGATCTAAAATGAATGCAATGCCATGGTGAAAATCAACTCGAGTTCAAAATATATTTGGCACTTAAGGTTTTGTCATGTAGTAGAAGAAAGGATTGCAAAACTGGACAAAATGGGGATTCTATCTTCATTGGGCTTTGAGCCTACTCCAACTTATGAATCTTGCCTTCAAGGCAAAATGACTAGATCACCCTTCGTAGGATAAGGGCTAAGAGTTAAAAATATTTTGGAGCTAATACATAGTGATGTATGTGTTCCATTTAAAGAAATGGCTAGAGGTGGTTTTCATTACTTTATTACCTTTACTGATGATAAATCAAGGTTTGGGTATTTGTATTTGATGAAATACAAACATGAATCCTTTGAAAAGTTCAAAGAATTTAAATCTGAAGTAGAAAATCAATCAGGAAAAAGTATTAAAGCTCTTCGATCAGATCGTGGAGGTGAATACTTGAGTACTGAATTTGATGAATACTTAAGAGAGCATGGCATTGTTTCCCAGCTGACTCCTCCAGGAACACCACAGCTGAATGGTGTATCTGAAAGGAGAAATCGTACCCTATTGGATATCGTACGTAGTATGATGAGCTATACTGATGTGCCAATCTCTTTTTGGGGATTTGCATTAGAATCAGCTTTATATATTCTGAATAGGATTCCATCAAAATCAGTATCTTCCACACCTTATGAGATATGACATGGAAGAAAACCAAGTCTTAAGCATGTTAAGATTTGGGGTTGTCTAGCTTATGTCAAAAAGTTGAACACTGATAAATTGGAAACCAGATTAGAAAAGGGTCGATTTGTTGGATATCCAAAAGATAGTTTTGGATATTAGTTTTATTTGCCTACATCACAAAAGGTTGTGATAAGTAGAGATGCCATAGTTCTTGAACAACATTTTGTTCAAGAAGGAGGCAAAGGAAGGCAAATAGAGTTGGAATTGGAGAATTCTGACCAACCAATAAATCAGATGGATATAGATCCATCTAGTCAACCTACAACTATTGAAGATACATCGACAATTGTTCCTCATTGAATAACCAGGGTATCTCACCCACTAGTGAGATATGGTTTCCTTCATGAAGAAGAACAAGAGTTGTCTATTCATGAAGAAGTAGACCATGGAGATGATCCACTTACCTATGAAGAAGCTATATCAGATATAGACTCTTCAAACTGGATTAATGCTATGAAATCCAAAATTGATTCCATGTATAAGAATCAAGTTTGGGATCTTATTGACCCATCTAAAGGTATTGTCCCTATAGGGAACAAATGGGTTTTCAAGAAGAAAATTGGTTCTGATGGAAAGGTAGAGACCTATAAGGCAAGGCTAGTAGCGAAAGAGTTTTGCCAAAGGCAAGGAATCGACCATGAGGAGACTTTCTCGCCTGTTGTCATGTTAAATCAATTAGGATTTTTTTAGTAATAGCTGCATACTATGATTATGAGATTTGGCAGATGGATGTCAAAATAGCTTTTCTCAATGGATACATTGAAGAAATCATTTTCATGGAACAACCTAGGGGTTTTGAATCCCAAGATGGTTCCAAAGTGCGCAAGCTAAAGCGATCCATTTATGGGTTAAAACAAACTTCGAGGAGTTGGAACATCCATTTTGATGAAGCCATTAAGTCATTTGGCTTTATAAAAAATGAGGATGAGCCATGTGTATATAAGAAGGTTAGTGATAGTGCTATCACTTTCCTTATCATATATGTGGATAATATTCTGTTGATAGGTAATGACATAAGTATGTTGATAACTGTAAAGGTATGATTGTCAAATACATTCTCCATGAAAGACTTAGGGGAGGCAACCTATATTCTTAGGATTTGCATCTATAGAGATAGAGAGAAAAGAATAATTAGTTTATCCCAAAGTCTATACTTGGAAAAGGTGTTAAAGAGGTTTAACATGCTTAATTCCAAGAGAGGATTGGTACCAGTGAGACATGGTATCCACCTTTCTTAAGAGATGTCTCCTAAGACACCTGTAGAAAGAGATAAAATGGCCAGGATTTCATATGCTTCAGCTATTGAAAGTTTGATGTATGCAATGTTGTGTACTAGGCCGGATATCGCATATGCTGTTAGTTTGACTAGCAGGTATTAATCCTATCCAGGTTTGGAACACTGGATAGCTGTCAAGAATATCCTTAAGTACTTGAGAAGAACTAAGAATTTATTCTTGATATATGGAGGTGGTGACTTGCAATTGGATGGTTATACTGATTTTGATTTCTAATCAGATATCGATGATAGAAAGTCTACCTCTAGGTTTGTGTTTATTTGTAATGGAAGTGCAATTAGTTGGAAGAGTTCCAAACAGAGTACGACTGCAGATTCCACTACAGAGGCTGAGTATATTGCTGCATCAGATGCTATAAAAGAAGTTGTTTGGATATAAGGAACCCCAGTCTCACTAGAAATCCAAACACATAGAAAGGCGCCACCACATTATCAGAGAGATAGTTGGGCAAGGTGATGTAGCCATGCAGAAAATAGCATCAGCTGAAAATTCAGCTAATCCATTCACTAAGCCTATGTCACAAGCTCAGTTAAAATGACATCTTAAGAAGATGGGTCTAAGATATCATAATGAATGACTCTAGTGCTAGTGAGAGATTGTTAGTAGTATGCCCTAGAGCATATCATTTAGTATGTATCTTGTACACATTTTATTAATAAAAGGCAATTTTCACTTTTCCGTTTACATAATATATTTATGTGTAATATAAAAGGTCCATTGATATTTTAATAGAAATTCAATTCTTAAGTTGTTAAGAATATGAGTGACAATATTTCTAGCACAAAGTATCATAAATTTGTTCACAATCGAGGATACTTCACAATAAGGACATGACTTATCCAGAAAAATTGTAATCATGTTTGTTCCCAAGTTATTTATATGAGATGTAAATAAGATGGAATGGTGAGTCTCATGCCATATAACAAACATGATAGGCACTTATACATGATAAGTAGGTCGAACTAGTGACATTTATGATAAGCACATGGAGTTTACTCTTGTTAATACATTGTCATAAATCATATCAGTGCATATAATCTTTAGACCTGATATAACATAGTTATCTTGTATATAGGGTGTTTGAGTTTGATACTGCTTTCATACTTGTACTGTGTATGGGTATATGGGCATGTGTTGGCTCCTACTAGTTATATATGGAGGTAGGTGTTGATCAAGATGGAATCTGTTCCTCTAAGTAAGTAGGGATAAAATCCTATGTTCACTTAATTGTTCTTGATGTTTCAAGTTCCTGGCCAGGACAGATATATTTATTCAGAAAAGAGTTTCTGATGAGAAAATCCTTTTAATCAAGAATTGGAATTAAAAGAGAACATAATATTCATAGCAAATGGGTTTGACATAAACCATGACTTCAGCTCAAATTGGGATTTTGTAACAGAGAGATTCTAGTGCATGGTAACATATAATTATAGGTTCATTTAAGGTAAACCTTATTACTAATTGGGTGGCCATGGTATGCTATACTAGGTGTTAACCATAGTCTATGAGGTGTATAAAATGATTTAGAGAAATCATTTATGATAAGAAAGAGTTCTAATGATATTAAAAGTTGATATCATGTCTCATTGCTAATTAGTGATGAGCCTAGTAAGTCACACACATACACAAGTAATCACCAAATTAAATATGATTTAATTAATTAATTAAAAAGTTTAATTGATTAATTAAATATGTTTGTTTTGCAATTAGATTGCAAAGTCCCTAGCATGGCTTGAAACCAAATCTAGATTATTAGATGTATAGTATAAGTTAAATTTATATTTAAAGTGTTTAAATATGAATTTAATTAATGAGAAATTAATTAAAAAAGATTAATTAATTAATTGATATTTGATATAAATTGATTAGACGAAGAGAAATAATTATTTTAGGTTGAGAACTCAAAATTAAGATACAGGGGTATTTTCGTCATTTCATAGGGTGACATGTAGCACCATGAGATGGTGACACATAGCACTACACAAAAGCTTGCCATATGTCTTTTAATCATGTAAGATGATCAAAGTCAAGATTAAATATAAGTTTGACACTTAGCACAATGTGATTGGGTCAATTAAACCTAGAGCCAATCAGAAGGTGACATGTGGCAGGGGTTTTAAGTGGTGACCTAGCTATATAAGTGTTGTTATGAAAAGGAAAAAAAAAAAAAGCTGCCATTCATCTCTTTGTGCTGCCACCCTTGGCTACTCTCCCTTTTCTTCTTCTTCATCTCTTATTAATTCAAAGAGATTAGCAAACAATCTCTTGAATTAAAAATACTAGGAATTGTTTCTAGTGTCTTGTTTACATCTGTAATCTCTCAAAAGGCAAATTTTGATTTTCTAATTCATAGAAAAAGCTTTAGAAGCTGTTCAAAGGCTGCCATAGGTGATCTTGGTGTGGACAAGCTAGAGGGACAACATCTGGTGACCTAAAGGCGCATCCCAAAGGTGCCAAACACACTGCACTACATCAAAAGGTTAGTGCACTTATTCTTGATCTAATCTAGGATTCTAATGGATTAATTTGTTAATTCTAAAATTTTAAATAGCAAATGTAGATCCAAAAATATGTTAAAAGAGTTTTAATATGCTGTTTGTCATTAAAATCAAATAGATAAAAATAAATCTTGCATGATGCATGTGATCCTAGAAGAAAAATTTTGAATTTCAATGATCTAAACTAGTGTTTTTCATGCTTTCGCTCCTTCAGGTTGAGACCTTCAAAGCTAGGCTTGTAGCGCAAGGGCGCCAAAGGGAAGGAATTGACTATGAAGAAACATTCTCTCCTGTAGCCATGCTTAAATCCATAAGGATTCTTCTAGCTATTGCAGCACACTATGATTATGAGGTTTGGCAAATGGATTTCAAAACTACTTTTCTCAATGGTTTTATTGAGGAAGACATATATATAGAACAACCCAAGGGTTTTGAATCCTAGGAAGGATCAAAAGTGTGCAAGCTTAAGAGACTCATTTATGGTCTTAAGCAAGCTTCTAGAAGCTGGAATAAACGTTTTGATGAAGCTGTTAAATCTTTTAGTTTTATTCAAAACATTGATGAGCCGTGTGTATATAAGAAGACTAGTGGGAGTATGACTACCTTTCTAATGTTATATGTGGATGATATATTATTAATAGGCAATGATATTGGTATGCTTATATCTGTAAAGACTTGGTTGTCAAGTACTTTCTCAATGAAAGACCTTAGGGAAACAACCTATATTCTGGGAATTTGGATCTATAGAGATTGACCGAAAAGAATAATAGGTTTATCTCAAAGGTTTTACTTGGAAAAGGTGTTGAAGAGGTTCAACATATTTGATTCCAAGAGGAGATTATTACCAGTTAGGCATGGAATTCATCTTTCTAAGGAACAGTCTCTAAAAACTCTTGAGGAAAGGGAAAAGATGGCCAAGGTTCCTTATGCTTTGATTATAGGAAGCCTAATGTATGCCATGTTGTGTACTAGGCTTGATATTGCCTACGTTGTTAGTGTGACTAGCAGGTTTCAATCCAACCCGAGTTTGGAACACTAGGTAGCTGTTAAGAATATTCTTAAGTACTTGAGAAGGACTAAGGATTTATTCTTAACATATAGAGGAGGTAAACTTCAACTAGAAGGATTTATAGACTCTGATTTTCAATCGGACATTAATGATAGAAAGTCTATCTTAGGGTTTGTGATTTTGTGTAATGGAGGCACTGTCTGCTGGAAGAGTTCCAAACAGACAACTATTGCAGACTCCATTACTGAAGCCAAGTATGTTCCTGCATGTGATGCTGCAAAAGAGGCTGTTTAGATTAAAAAGTTTATTTCAGAACTAGGAGTGGTTCCTTCCATTGAGTAAGCAATTCTTCTCTACTGTGATAATAATGGAGCCATTACATAGGCAAAGGAACCTAGGTCTCACCAGCGATCCAAACACATAGAACAACGATTTCATATTATCAGAGAGATAGTTGGAAGAGGTGACATCGCCATGTAGAAAGTAGCTTCAGCTGATAACCTGGCTGATACACTAACCAAGGCCATGACACAGTAGCAATTAGATCGACATCTTGAGAAGATAGGTCTTAGATACTATAGTGAATGGCTCTAGGCCAAGTGGGAGATTGTTAGTTGTATGTGCCCTAGAGCATACACTGATCTTGTACCTTGTCAATGACATTATAAATATTTTAATGGCAATTAACATTTCATTTAAATGTTGTTTGTTTCATATCATATTTATTTGAAATTGTCCATTAGAAATATTTTATATATTCTATTCTTATGAGATAAGAATGAGAGACAGAATATATGGGACATTTGCTATAAATCAAAGTTTACAGCTAAAAGATATTTTGATGGGCACATTGCATCCAAAGAGCTGTCACCTATGTTTATGTCCATTGATCAGTATGAGATACTGATGTATATGGAATGGTGAGTCTCATACCATCTGATATGAGATATCGGGATAAACACAGTGGGCACTTATGAGATAAATAGGCCAAACTTGTGACGTATAGATAACATGAACATGGCATTTACTCGAGTTAATAAAATGTTATCTATGTCATACTAGTGCATATAATCCTCAGACCTGAGATGACATGATTGTCTCTTAATATAGGTGGTTTGAGTTTGATACCACTTATATATCTGTACTGTGTATGGATATTTTGGTGTGTGTTGACTCAGATTAGTTATATGTTGGGACATGTGTTAAGTAAAGAGGGGATCCATAGCCTTGAGTAAACAGGGTTAAAAGTCCTATGTGGATTTGAGCTATTCTTGACAAGATTAAGTTCCTAGCCATGACAGATGACTTTGCCAGGAAACATGTTTCCTGATGGTAAAGTCTTATATGTCAAGAATTAGATTTCAAATGAGTGCATAAGATTCCATGATAAGGGGTTTGACTCTACCATGATCCTTAATGGGATTGGGGCATAATGCAGAGGGATTTTAGTGGATGGTGACAGATGATTAAAGGTTCATATTTTAAGGTATTCCTTATTACTAATTGGGTTTTTATGGCATGCTATGGTAGGTGTCAACCATGCTCTATGAGATGCCTAAAATGATTTAGGGAAATCATTTACAGTTTGGAAGAGTTCCAATGATATTAACAGTTAATATCATTTCTGTTGGACCTAGGTGTCTTAACCCATGTTTTGATAATAATAAATAATTAGTGTGCTACTAATATACTTTGAAAGTGTTTGTTTTGAGTTTGTAGGCCATAGATTCAAAATTGCCAAATTGCTTCAAATCAAGATTAAGGAAGAGCAACATAAGGAAGTAAACATTTATGGGAATCTACAATGTAACTTTTATTTATTTTATATCTTGTAAATCTCATTTTATTAATTATGTTGGCTCAAGTCTAGATGGTGCTAAGAATATCTTGTTCAACTTAGTTTTCACCTAATTTTTTGTCCAGGGAAAATTAAATAAAATTTTCAAAAATGCAAAATTAATTTTGAAAAGTATATTAGTTGCAAAATACATTGAATTAGCTTTCCAATGGTTCAAATGGATCAAAAATTCAAGTTCGGATCAAAAAGTTATGAGTTTTTTAAACTCTTAATTTCTTAGTATCTTTACTTGTAACTTTTTCTTTACCAAGGGAGACTAAAATAAAATTTTCACATTTGAGAAATGTAAATTTGTTTTTGAAAGTATTTTCATTGAAAATTTTATCAAATTAGCTTTCCAGCGGTTCAAACGGATCGAAAATATGAGTTCCGATCAAAAAGTTACACATTTCCGAAGCCTAAGTGCCCTTTTGACAATTTCTGTCTAGAGAGCACTTCGGCAGCCGAAAGTGGGAAGTTCGGCTGCCAAAGTTTCACTCTTTAAATCATGGCTTTTGAGTGTTAAAAGTCATTTTATCTAGAGAGCACTCTGATAGCCGAAAGTGAGAATTTCAGCAGCCGAAAGTGAGAACTTCGGCTGCCGAAAGTGACTTTTCAAAAGATGTTTTTTTTGCGCTTCAACCTTCGACAGGCGAAGTAAATAACTCCGGTAGCTGAACCTGGGTTTCTGTAACTCGATAAAACAAAGCTTTGGGTGGTTGAACAGCTAGTTTTGCATTTAATGCGCCCCCAATGGCTATTTTCTTGCAAAAACTATAAATAGGCATCATTTATGACTGGAAACAAGTTTTGACACAATAATCTTTTGGAAATTTATTATGTTCTAAAGATTTTCTTCATTCCCTCTCTCTAGAACTTGAGCTCCCATAGCTAATGTTGAGAACTTGATATTTGAGTTGTAAATTCTTTGTTCTGAGAGTTCATTCAAGGTTGTTATGAGCACTTATTGTAATTTTGAGTGTGATAGAGCTTTAAATAGCTCTTGAGTATAAAGGGATTTGTAAAAGAGCAAGGGTTTGCTCTTGTGGTGATTGTAAGGGGTTTATTCTTTGCCCAAAAAAGAATTTTAGTGGAGTTAACTCTCAAGGAGGGCTTTAAGGAGAGGACGTAGGCTTAGGATAGCCGACCCTCTATAAATTTCTTGTGTCATCATTCTTCCTCTACTCTTCTTTGTGTTTAAATTTCTTTTAGTCTTTAATTTTGCAATTATAACCCAATTCACCCCCCTCTTGGGTTGCTACAAGGGACAACAAGTGGTATCAAAGCTGCTCTCCATTCAATGACTTAATCATCTTAGAGCAAAGATCAATGGCAACCCTCAATGCGCAAGAAGATTAATCGATAGTAAAACCCCTTTTCTTTGATGGACATAATTTTCTCTTGTAACACTCCTATTTGCCTAGCCTGGTAAATTATACTGTTTCGGTGATCGGTGTTAGGCTGGACAATTAAGAGGATTAGAATTACATTTAAGACACCTAGATAAACCTTGAACACAAATAATTAGTAATTGTCAAATAGTTAAGTATAAAGAAGAAAAACAAAGCATAAGAAGTTAAATGAGCCGATAGTCACAACGATGGGTGACCTTCTCAGGAATGACTGCGAAATCAATCTAAACTCAAATTTCGAACTGTAAAATATGACGCTGCGGTCCTTAGGACTATTACGAACATAGTGAAAAAGAGAAAATCACAGAAAAGAGTTGTTAAGCAGGTTAAATAATTAGGTCAGGGATCCGGAAGAAATATCGAACAACTTGCAAACCGGATTGAACCGGCGAGGGACAATTTGGTTAATTCACCCCTAGAGGTGACTCCTGACCTAACTGTCCAATAAAATTGTAGAAATTAAAATTTCAGGATTAAGAATTAAATTAAAGAACTAAGGAAAAATAAAATAAAAAGAGAAGAAATTGAAAAAGTTTTATTACATCATGTGATGACCTCAAAATTAATTTGCTTTTTCCTACAAATTTAGACTAAGTCAAATGGCTAATTTAAAGAGATAAATGACATAAAAAAAAATCATTTCTTCTTCTTCAAAAAAATGTCCCCATCTCTCTCTCACTTCTCTCTCCCAAAAACTCCATTGAAACCCCATTTCTAAGCTTGCATAACTTGATTTTAACCTCCCAAAGTGAACCCTAAACCCTAAAAAGCTTGCTATCTCAACTAGATAAGACGATTGAAGAAGAAAAAGGGAGGAGAAAAGGAAAGAATTGAGGAAGTGGAACATCAAAGTTGAGGTTAGTAGTTTAATTTGAAATTCTAGTTTAATACTTGTGCTTTTAGTTCATTTAACCTAGAAATTAACTTAAAATCAAACAAAAACAATTGTTGAGGGGCTAAACATGAAATTCATCTAGCTAGGGTTAGATTTTCATATGAATGAGTTTGATGGTTTTGAATGGCTATTTGAGGTGAATTAGGTGTGTAGAACATGAATACACACTTTAAATTGCATTAGATTGAGTTTTGTGTGTAGCTAGGGTTTTAAGCATGTGAAAAATTGAAGAAAAATTTGAGAATTGGCCAAATGATGTTATTGAACTTATTTGAGTGGAGAAATGGTCAATTGTGACCATTTGTGGTGTGTATGAATTGTTGGAAACAAGTTTAAATTCTAATTAGTGAGGGCTAATCTGCAGGCAGCTTGAACCAGGTCCCTTTCAGGGACCAAAACTGAAAATTTACCAACCCAATTGGTGTGAGGCCAATTGGGAATGAAACTAGACACAAAATGACACATTTTTCATTTAGGAATCATGCTCAGAAAGTGACCATAACGTAGTGAACAATTAGGCCAAATTCGGAATGGGCAAACTGACCTGTACAAAAATGACCAAATGAGTAGTAGTTACGTAAATGACCATAACTTGGTCTAGGAAGGTCCAAATGACCTGAAATTTTACCAGTAGAAAGCTGAGACATAGCCCTAAAACTTTCATGAAGAAAAAAAAATCCAAAATTTGACCATTACCTGTTTGAAAAGTCACCTGCAGTTAACCCACAAAAACTGCCTTTATCCAGTGAATGCCCAGAATTCTGGGTAAAACCAAATCGGGCCAACCATGTTTAAATGGCTATAACTTAGGCTACAAAACTCCAAATGGAGTGATCCAAAAAGGGAAATAAATTTAAGACAATAAGGAACAACTTCTATGAAGAAAATTTAGCCAAATTTTCACAGCAACATGACCAATGAAAAAGTACAAAACAGGACATCAAATCTGGAAAATTGAAATTTGTACTTAGGAGACCTAAAATTTGAAAGAACAACTAAAACCAACAAAATTGGTAACCAAAATGTGGTATGTGGGTATAATTGGATTTCCCATACCTTTTAAGCATAAGAAAGTCAATATTTTGACTTGAATAGTATCATGAATAGTAACCCCGACATAAAAATTTCTAAGAACATAAGTTTAAGCATATTGGAGCTAGAGTTGAGCATATATTAGTTTAATTATTGGATTTATTTTGAGATAAGATACTGAAACACTGTCAATTGTGTGTTTCAACTGAAAAAGACCCGAAAAATCTAAGAGACTGAGTCAAGGCTTAGAGGCGACTCATGTCAGGTTTGTGCACAATAAATTTATGTAATTATTTTCTAAGTGAAAAGTTGAATTGTTATGCTTTATGAAATCTCTGTGTTGTTTATAAATTATGTTCCCATTTTGTTACTGCAAAAATGACTTTGGAAATTGTTTGGAATCTTTCCTAAATTATTTGAGTACTTTGTTTTGAATTGATTTTGTGTTCACACTTAGCATGACAGTACCACATTATTCCTCCTCCATTTATGGGGTTGAGATCATTTATTTTCCTTCCTCTCTGGCCTACCAGTTGAGGTTGTAGATCGGATGAGTACTCATTTGCTAGCTAGCCACCTCCCTCATTGATTTTGATTAGTGGGGTTGTAGATTGCTTTGTCGTGGTGTACAATGTGGCATTGATCGAAAATTTTGTGTCATGGCTTAAGTTGTGTATGAATTGGCAACACCGTGTTTATCAAATTATTTGACCAAAATTGTGCTATAATGAGTTTTGATAATTTGTGAAATATTTAAATTGTGATTTATCAATGAATGTTTTATGTACTGCATTTTGAATTTTTATTGTGCACCACTAAGTATTTTTATACTCAGCGATAGCTTATCTTGCTGGCGCAGATAAGGGCAAGGAGAAAGTAGCAGAGTGAGCTACTATTGAGATAAAGGACTACATAAACCTTTTTGTACGGGTATTTGTTTATACCCTTGTATTTATTTTGATGTAAATATTGTAATGTCATATGTATTAATGTAAAGTTGAGCAGTTGTATAGTAAATTGTAATAATATTATTTTGGATTTTCTTTTTGTAAATTAAGACCTGTACATGTAAATTAAATTTTAAATGCAATGTGAATGAAATTATGAAATATTTTGAGATGACAAACTTTGATTGAATTGTGGAATTGATTTGAATTATGTTGAACTGAGTTATTTTGGTGGTTGGGAGTTGTGGAAATAATTATTAGAAGTGTTTTTACAAGTTTTTGAAGAACTATTTTCTCAAAATATAGACGGCACTCTGCCGAAATTTTTAACTAAATTGTGAACAATTAAAAATGGACAAAAATTTTTACTAGTTTTGAAACTTCAATTAAATGTTTTTAATTCCTACAAAAATGCTCACCACTACCAAAAAGTAAGAAAATGGTTTTAAAATTTCTTGTAGTGCACTTAATGAGTTATCGGTAGGTAAAGTTTAGTAATTCATTAGATATTCTACGGGAACATATTATGCCTTACAGAGGGGTAAGGTGTGACATCTCTATTCGAAGAATAGGATGTATTACTTCCTTAAATCAGAAGGAGTAGATTTATGGGATATAATTGGTAATGGTCCCTTTATTCCTATCAAAGTAGTAAATGGTGAACATGTCCCAAAGACAAAGGGTGAATAGAGTAAGCATGATAAGTATATGTTTTCTTTGAATATAAGAGCTGTGCATATGTTGAGAATTTCTTTAAATGATTTTTCTTATGCTAAAATTTCTAAATGTTCCAATGCTAAAGATATATGGAATTCTCTTGATTCTATGTATAATTCTAACCATTGTTGTCAAGTTGCTGAAGTTGAGTACAGCAAAAACTATTCCTCTCATCAACAAATGGAGCAAATGCCACAAGTGGATAATACTCATGAACAAAGCTTCAAAGAACACTCCATGATTAATATGTGCTTAATTGCTTTGGAATATGATGAAAAAGAATCAAGAAGAACAAGAACCATGAAATGTACAATATCCACAAGATGTAAATGTGAAAAGATCAATGATGAAGTTGCCAACATGTGCTTCATGGCAATAGAGGAAAGCTCTAATGAGGTAACTTTAAATGATGATATTATTCAATTTTCTTATGATGAACTAGTTAGTGCTCTTAAAGCTATGAATAATGAACTAGAACTAAGTTACAAGAAAAATAAGCTCTTGAAAAAGGAAGTAGTTAGTTTGAGGAAGGAAAATGAGACCTTAACTAAGGATGATAAACCTTTAGGGGATGATATACAAAAATCCTTAAATGAGCTCTCATTAGAAAATGAGAAATTGAAGAATGAAATTAATGAGCTAAAAACTTCTCTTTCTAAATTTGCTAGAGGAAAGGACAAACTTGATGCAATTTTGGATTCTCAAAGGTCTCATAGCATCAAGTATGGACTTGGCTATAGTAAATTTGCCCAAGCACCTCCTTCCAAGACCATCTTTGTTAAAGCATCTAGTTTTAATAAGTCTAGTCCCCAAGTGCCTAGTCCAATGTCCAATGCTAAAGGATAAGAGCTAAAGAAATATTGTGGTAATGAAATTAGAAAGACTTCATTTCATCAAGCTCCTAGACAAAATGTAAATAGGACATATACATCTAGGAGAGTTGCATCTAGGCCAAACCTTCATAGGGAACATGTTACTAGGCCTCATAACTATCATCACACTAACCATGCCTCATGCTCACATTCACATAATAGACACAAAAAGAATAGTCTCATGAGACCATATTCTCACTTTCATGCATATAGACTAAGAATAAGAAGGTTCAATGGTCATTTTCACTATTGTAGCAAGTTTGGTCACACCAATTATAGGTGTGCTATTAGGAAAATCCATCTTGGATATGGTAGAATATTTGATTTTAATGATGGAACTATTAACCCCCAAGGACCCAAGTACATTTGGGTACCTAAACTAAATTGAATTATTATGTGTAGGTGTGCTTGAAATCCTTAAAGCTTGAAAGCAAGTGGTACTTGGATAGTGGATGTTCAAGACACATGACCGAAAATGCCAATCTCTTCCTTTCACTTGAAAAGAAAGATAGAGGTGGGCAAGTGACTTTTAGTGATAATGGTAAAGGTAAAATTGTCGGAATAGGTAAAGTTAGTAAGGAAAACTCCCCTATTCTTGAAAAATTGCTTTTGGTTGATGGTTTAAAGCATAATTTGCTTATTGTTAGTCAATTATGTGATAAGGGCTGTAGAGTTAATTTTTAGTCCAAATCTTGCTTTGTGTCTAGGAAGATTGATGACAAAATGTTGTTTATTGGTGAAAGAATTGAAAATATTTATGTTATCGATTTGCATGCTTTGTCTAACAAAGATGCAAAGTGCTTTGTTTCTATTAGTGATGACTCTTGGACTTGGCATAGAAGGCTTGCACATGCTAGCATGGACCTTCTTGCAAACTTAAATAAGGATGAGCTAGTTGATGGGCTACCAAAGATCAAGTTTCAAAAGGATAAGGTGTGTAATGCATGACAAATGGGTAAGCAAGTCAAGAGCTTTTTTAAATCTATTCATAAGGTATCTACTTCTAGACCCCTTCAATTGTTGCATATGGATTTGTTTGGTCCTACTAGAGTAGCTAGCTTAGGTGGTGCATATTATGCCGTGGCAATTGTTGATGACTACTCTAGGTATACTTGGGTTGCATTCCTTGCTCATAAGGATGAATGTTTTGGTATTTTTGAGAGATTTTCAAAAAGGGTTCAAAATGAAAAGGGTTTTCAAATATCTTTTATTAGGAGTGATCATGGTAGAGAATTTGAAAATGAGAAATTTGATAAGTTTGTAGCTCAATGGGGATCACTCATAATTTTTCTTCTCTTCGGACTCCCCAACAAAATTGTGTTGTTAAAAGAAAATATAGAACTCTTTTAGAAATGGGGAGGACTATGTTAAATGAATATAACTTGCTTACTTATTTTTGGGCGGAAGCCATTAATACGGTTTGTTATATTTCAAATAGAGTTTTGATTAGACCTATTTTAAAGAAAACCCCTTATAAGCTATTGAATGGCTAGAAATCTAAAATAGGTTATTTTAGAGTTTTTGGTTGTAAATGCTTCATTTTGAATACCAAAGATAATTTAGATAAATTTAGCTCCAAAACTGATGAAGGTATCTTCTTGGGGTACTCTACATCTAGTAAAGCATATAAAGTCTTCAATAAGAGAACCTTAGTTGTTGAGGAGTCAATGCATATTGTATTTGATAAAGCTAACCACTTGGGTCCTAGAAAGGATATTTCTTGTGATGATGATGTTGTAAGTAATCTTAATGAGTTGACTCTTGAAGATCCTCAATCTAGTGGAATTCAAGATCAACACATGGAAGATCCCTTGAGGGACTTGGGGGTTGATCAAGTTGAGCTTCAAAAGCAGCAAGGTCAATAAGTTCCACATCAAGAAGTTCAACAAGATCTACCTAAAAATTGGACATTTAAGAAGGATAATCCTAAAGACCTAATCATTGGTGATACATCAAAAGGGGTAACAAGTAGATCCTCTCTTAGAAATATATGTAATAACCTTGCATTCATTTCTCAAATAGAACCTAGGAGCATAGATGAGGCCATTAATGATAAAAGTTGGGCACTTGCAATGCAAGAGGAGCTCAATCAGTTTGAATGGAATAAGGTTTGGACCTTAGTTCCTAAGCCAAATGACCATCCATCTATAAGCGCCAAATGGGTGTTTAGAAATAAATTAGATGAGGATGGAAACATAACTAGGAATAAAGCTAGGTTAATAGCCAAAGGCTATAACCAAGAGGAGGGCACTGACTATGATGAAACCTTTGGCCTCATGGCTAGATTAGAAGCCATTATAATCTTGCTTGCCTATGCATCATACATGAATTTTAAGCTTTTCCAAATGGATGTTAAAAGTGCTTTTCTAAATGGTTTTATTGATAAGGAGATATATGTTGAGCAACCTCCTGGTTTTGAAAATCATGAGTTTCCAAACCATGTTTTTAAATTGACTAAAGCCTTGTATGGTTTGAAATAAGCTCCTAGAGCTTGGCATGAAAGGCTCAGTAACTTTCTTTTGCAAAATAGTTTTTTAAAAGGAAAAGTTGATTCAACTCTTTTTGTTAAAAATCATGTAAATGACATCTTTGTAATACAAATATATGTTGATGATATTATATTTGGTGCTACTAATGAGTGTTTGTGTGAAGAGTTTGCTAATACCATGCAGAGTGAGTTTGAGATGAGCATGATGGGAGTACTCAAGTTCTTCCTTGGGCTTCAAATCAAGCAAGCTAAGGATGGCATCTTCATCAACCAAGCCAAATACTCCAAAAAATTGATCAAGAGGTTTGGGATTGAGAATAGCAAGCCAAATACAACTCCAATGAGCACAAACACCAAACTTGAGAAGGATTAAAAAGGAAAACCAGTTGATGAAAAGCTCTATATAGGTATGATTGGTAGTCTCTTATATCTCACAGCTAGTAGACTGGACATTATATTTTCCATATGTTTATGTGCACGTTTTCAATCATGTCCTAAAAAGTCTCATTTGCATGCTGTTAAACGTGTTCTCAAATACTTGAATGGTACATTGCATTTAGGTCTATGGTATCTTAGAAATGCATCCTTTGATTTATGTTCCTACTCAAATGCCGACTTTACTGGAAGCATCCTTGATAGGAAGAGTACCTCAGGTACTTGTCAACTCTTAGGACATTCTTTAGTTTCTTAGTATAGCAAGAAATAAAACTCAGTTGCACTTTCCATGGCCAAAGCTGAATAAGTAGCTGTGAGTCTTTGTTGTAGCCAAATAATTTGGATCCAACAATAATTGAGAGACTTCAAAATATCTCTTGATCACATTCTTACTAAATGTGATAACACAAGTGCAATCAATTTGACTAAGAAACCCATACAACATTCTAGAACCAAGCATATAGACATTAGACATCATTTTATACATGATCATGTATTGAAAGATGATGTTGTTCTTGAGTTTATTTTATACACATCACCAATTAGCTGATATCTTTACAAAACCTTTGTGTGAAAATAGGTTTAATTTCATTAACAGAGAATTAGGCATGCTTGACAACCTTGATGCTTGAGATTGTGATTTATTGTTTACATTATTATTCACGTTACTGTTCATATTACTGTTCACATGAACAAAATATGGGTTTCCTATTTTTGGCTGCCATATGATCACAATACTATTTCTCATTAATTTATATTGTTCTCTTTGATTGTTCTATGAATGTTATTTGCCAAAATTCTATTGTTGCTTTGAATAGACTCTTTGATGGTTTTACTAGTCCTATGCAAATGATTAGTGAATTTGTATTAAAGTCTTCTTGACTCTTTGTAGGCTATTCTTAAGAATAGTTATTTATGCTGCCTCTAGATTGAGCATACACTAGATAGGTGGTTTGAGTGTCTAAACAATATAGTTATATTCATGATAGGATTCAAATCCAATACGTTATGTCTTGTCTTAGAATTGCACCTTATAAGTTTGCCATCATATGAAGTGCTTTGTAATCTTTATATATTGCCATATGTTCTTATATCTTTTGGCATGGTAGTATCTTTCCTTCTAAAGTGTATTTTGATGATGCCAAAAGGGGGAGATATATAGCTAGTGGATGAATTAGCTAGTGGATGAATAGTTCCAAATTTTAGGCTTCAAACATGATATATAAATGATGATTTAGTGGGATACATGTTGGTAATTCTTTGATACATATTCTGGATTGTTTTTTATATAAAAATAACTTTGCATCATCATTCACCTAAGACTCATGGCATTGCATTCATTAAGTCAAAGCCTCTCTTATGTGCTCTCCAAAATCTATTTATTAAGGCACAAATTGTTTGTAATAGGGGGAGTACATTAAGGGGGAGAATTTTTGAAAAATAGACACTTCACTTGTGCTTAATTTTCCTTATCCACTAATTATTTTTCATCATCAAAAAGGGAGAGATTGTTGGACCTAGGTGTCTTAACCCATGTTTTGATGATAATAAATAATTAGTGTGCTACTAATATACTTTGGAAGTGTTTGTGTTGAGTTTGTAAGCCATAGATTCAAAATTGCCAAATTGCTTCAAATCAAGATTAAGAAAGAGCAATATAAGGAAGCAAACATTTATGGGAACCTACAATGTAACTTTTATTTATTTTATATCTTATAAATCTCATTTTATTAATTATGTTGGCTCAAGTCTAGATGGTACTAAGAATATCTTGTTCAACTTAGTTTTCACCAAATTTTTTATCAAGGGAAAATTAAATAAATTTTTCAAAAATGCAAAATTAATTTTGAAAAGTATTTTAGTTGAAAAATACATTGAATTAGCTTTCCAATAGTTCAAACGGATCAAAAATCCGAGTTCGAATCAAAAAGTTATGAGTTTTTTAAACTTTTAATTTCTTAGTGTCTTTACTTGTAACTTTTCTTGACCAAGGGGGACTAAAAATTTTCACATTTGAGAAATGTAAATTTGTTTTTGAAAGTGTTTTCATTGAAAAATTTATCAAATTAGCTTTCCAACAGTTCAAACGGATCAAAAATCCGAGTTTCGGTCAAAAAGTTACGCAATTTCGAAGCCTAAGTGCCCTTTTGAAATTTCTATCCAAAGAGCACTTCGGCAGCCGAAAGTGAGAAGTTTGGCTGCCGAAGTTCACTCTTTAAATCATGGATTTTGAGCGTTAAAAGTCATTTTGTCTAGAGAGCACTCCGGCAACCGAAAGTGAGAACTTTGGCAGTCGAAATTGAGAACTTTGGCAGCCAAAAGTACCTTTTCAAAAGCTATTTTTTTGGCGCTTCAACCTTTGGCAACTGAAGTAAATAACTTTGGTTGTGACACCCCTTACCCGTGTACAATATACCCGAGTAAGTAATGCCACACGGTGTACCGGCACACTCTAATATTCCTCAATTAATTTATATCATACTTTTGCATATAATTTATGAAATACAATTTGTTTAAGCCATTTATCAAAAGTATTATTCATTTAAGGTTCCGAAAATTTTAAAGAAAATCCGGCGGAGTACCGGCTAAAAATGGAGAAAACCGTTCTTCGGAACCTGTTAGAAACACTTCCAATAAACAAATTCATTCATTCTCAACTTCAATATCATCACAAAACTCAATATCAAGGTTTCAACAATTTTTCAGTTTCAGGTTTCAACAACCTTTTCATTTCTCAACATCCATTTCTCATATACAAGCAATAAATACATGCTTAAATCTTGCATTCATAGTCATAACTTTCATTATTTACATAACCATCAAAATATATTACATGAGTTCAAATACATATG
The DNA here is from genome assembly GCF_030052815.1 of Hevea brasiliensis. Lineage (NCBI taxonomy): Eukaryota > Viridiplantae > Streptophyta > Magnoliopsida > Malpighiales > Euphorbiaceae > Hevea > Hevea brasiliensis. The sequence goes on along the minus strand of NC_079496.1, from coordinate 94,520,809 downwards.
AGAAAATACAAATCTGCTACAAAATATCAAAATGACAAAATGACACCTAGTGCCCTACCGATGCACTGCAGGTAGTGAGGTGACACGGACACTGAGCAGAACTGTCAGATGGACTCACCCAGTCTGTGGTCTACTGGGCTCACGATCGGGATCTCCAGTACCTACGCGTGGCAAAAGCAACGCGCTAAGCAATAATGCTTAGTGGTGCAATAATATAATAGAAGAAAATAGCAAGAAAATAAATGTATAGTGAATGTGTATGATTCATTTGTTTAGTATGGTTATATATACATTAATTCAGTAACTTGGTTCATTTCATTCATTTGGTTGCCCAAGTAACCTACACTAGACGACTGGACTGGATAACGGGTAAACTGGCACTGGGTACCTAGTACCTCGGGCCGTCACACCATCGGTCACATATGTATCTCCCGGTGTGCAACAGAACAGCTAACAAGCTGTAAATAATATCAGGCACAAGGCCAAGTCTCAATACAAAGTCAGAATGGCTAAAAGCCATGAAATCACAGAATGGCATTTTTGCCATGTGCAGTACTGCTAACTGAACCCTATTGGCATGCCAAACTATCCAAACCAATCTTGTTAGGTATACTAGGGCATTTGAAACTCTTAAATTTGTCAATTTGTGAATTTCAACTTTTTTTGGTGTCACTATTCATCATTGGTCAACAAAAATGTTGACTTTTAGAATAAAAATGTGTACATCAACTTTGGCACTCCCAACATACCACATTTGGTGTTTAAAACTTGTTGGCATTAAGTGTTTTTGCCATTCCAAAGTGTAACTCAACACAAACAGATTTTTCAGTTTTGGTGAGTCAACTTCACTGTTCCATTGGACACTGTTACTGTTGGAATTTGAGGAAATGTAAAACATGAAAGTTGTTCCTTATTTTGTCTAGTTGAATTTCCTTTTTTGAATCACTCCATTTGGAGTTTTGTAGCTCCAGATATGGCTCAAAAACCCAAGCTGTTCGGATATGCAGTCTGCAGAAATTTACCATATCTACAGTGCATGAACAGTGACTTGAGTCACTTGGTTGAATGGGTTCTGGCCATAATTTGGGGTAGGTTCCTTCATGAAAGTTGTTTGTCTATGTCTTAACTTATTGCTGTAAAAATTTCAGACCAATTGACCAAATCTACAGTGACTTATGGCCAAATGAACAGTTAGGTCAAATTCTGCAGAGGCAGTTTCAGGGTTCCGGATTGTGGCTGAGTTTTGACCCTTTGGCTTTGGTCTTTTGGGCATGGTTTCTTCAGCAAAAATGTGCCATTATAAGCCTAGTTTCATGTCCAATTGGCCAAACATCAATTGGACAAGCACAGCCCAAGTTATGGCAGTGCAAAGGGACTGAAATTTCAGTCCCTATGCTGCTGTCCATAGGGCAGTTTATACTTTCACTTTACCATCCCATTTTTCAGTTCTAATTAGGGTCAACCTACCTAAAATGGTCACTAATCGACCATTAAAAAGTCCTCTAACCATTTCCAAAGCTAAGTCACCATTTCACCTTCCCAAACCCTAATGTTCAACTAAATTTACTCATAAACCTTGTCTAACATACTTAGTTCAATCTTCATGCATTTTAATACCTTAACCATGATTTCCCACCACTCTAAGTTTGTTAAACAATCAAACTCAATCTCCCATAGGGCTGCCAAAAATTGAAAGTGCCCTTAACACATGTAATTTATTTCAATTTCTTAAAATCTCTTTGCTCAAAATGATGTTTTAACTAAAATTAAAAGAGGAAGAACAAAAGTGTAGCACTAACCTTAATTTAGCCAAGTCTCTTTCTTGCCAACTTCAAGATTCTTGCTTCCTTTTTACTTCCAAGCACTCTAGCTAGGGTAGATATTCAGTTTTTATGAAGCTAATTATGGGAAATATGGTGAGATTTTAAGGAAATTTAAGCTTAAAGTGAGTAACAATGGTGGAAGGCTTTGGGAAAGAAAGGGCTCTGGCTGAAATGAGGAAGAAGCTGCTGGAATTTGTGGTTATTTAGTCTTTATTTTGTCTTTTTATTTATTAGTCAATTGATGGCTTAATTTGTGATTGGTCAAAATTTTTAAATGATGTCATTTTTGCTTTATTTTGGATTTTCTTTTTCTTTTCTTTCACTACCCATTTCAAATTTAATTTCTAGCAATGTTTCTTCATATTTTATGTTATATTAATTATTTACTCAACTGGACAAGTCGGCCAAAAATCACCTCGGAAGGCGAAATGACCAAAATGCCCTCCGTTTGGCTTAACGGGTTAAAATTATGCATGTCGATTGAAAAATTTTTCTAGGTATTTTCTTGGCATTCTAATGCCATAGGAACCTCAATAACCCTTCTCTGGAGTCTCAAAAATTATTTTATAATTTTTCCCCCGGGTCTAGGGCTCCTCGTTGCGAGAACCGCAACTTCCCTCCGGTTACCCATCGCTTGGGCACCGGCTCGTTTTACTTGATTGTATTTTATTTCTAAAATTTTTACTAAGTGTTTCTTATTAATATTTGAGTTAATTATGGTTCCTGACTTTAGTTTAATTATTTTTCCGAACGTTCTAGCTGTCCGGACCGACACCGGTCACCGGAACAGTAGGATGTACGGAGTGGTTACCGGGAGGGTGTTACAACTCTTCCCCTCTAATTTAAATTTCGTCCTCGAAATTTACCTGATGCAAACAGTTGAGGGAACTGTTGCCTCATCGTTTCTTCACTTTCCCAAGTTGCCTCCTCGGTGTTGTGGTGCCTCCAAAGCACTTTCACCAATGGAATTTGCTTGTTCCTCAATTCTTTTACTTCCCGAGCCAGGATCCGTAGAGGTTCTTCTTCATATGTCAAATCCGGCTGTATTTCAATTTCTTCTCTAGAGATGACATGTGAAGGGTCTGAGCGGTATCTTCTGAGCATGGACACGTGGAACAAATTGTGGATCTTGTCCAGCTCTGGTGGTAAAGCTAGCCTATAGGCCACTGGATCCACACGTTCAATGACTTCATATGAGCCAATGAACCTAGGGCTCAACTTACCTTTTCTTCCAAACCTCAACACTTTCTTCCATGGTGACACCTTGAGGAACACTTTGTCGCCAACCACATATTCTATTTCTTTTCTCTTCAGGTCGGCATAAGATTTCTGTCTGTCTGAGGCAACCTTCAAGTTGGCTTTGATTATTTTCACTTTTTCCTCAGCCTGTTTCACCAGGTCTGGCCCTACCAGTTTGTCTTCTCCCAATTCAGTCCAGCACACTGGAGTTCTACATTTTCTCCCATACAGTGCTTCATACGGGGCCATTTGGATACTAGCTTGGTAGCTATTGTTGTATGCAAATTCTGCCAGTGGAAGATATCTATCCCAACTTCCCTCAAACTCAATGACACAACTCCTCAGCATATCCTCAAGGACCTGACAAGTATTTCACGTTATTGTTATCATTTCAATTCAATATTTGTATCAATTTCATGGGTTTCAATTGTTTACCTGGATTACTCTTTCTGATTGCCCATCCGTCGAGGATGGAAAGTCAGGTTGAAATGGAGTTGAGTACCCAAGGACTCATGTAACTTCTTCCAATCTCGATGTAAACCTTGGGTCTCGATCGATATGATGGAAAGTGGAATTCCATGCGATCTAACTATCTCACCGATATACACTGCGCTAACTTCTCCAGTGAGTAGTCAGTCCTAACTGGCAGAAAGTGTGCTGACTTTGTCAATCTATCAACTATCACCCATGCTGCATCATGTTTCTTCCGGGTGAGAGGTAGCCCACTTACAAAATCCATGGTGACCCGATCCCATTTCCATTCAGGTATGCGTATAGGCTGTAGCAAACCCGATGGAACTTGATGTTCTGCCTTGACTTGCTGACATGTCAAGCATTTAGTCACATAGTCACCGTTATCTATCTTCATAAAAGGCCACCAATAATGAAGCTTAATTTCATGATTCATCTTTGTACTTCCTGGGTGCATAGCTTTTACACTAGTGTGTGCCTCTTTTAGAATACTAGCTTTCAATTCCCATCATCCTGGTACACACAGTCTTCCTTTGTAATAGACACCCATCGCCTTTCACCCCATAGTCGATTGCTTTTCCTCCGAGATCTTGCTCATAATAGCCATTAACTTTTCATCCGCTTTTGCCCATCTAGTATCTCACAGAGTGTTTGGCCTTACTTACAACTCACCAAAATAGCTCCATCTCGAATCAAGGTTAGACGGGCATTCAATGATCTCAAAGTCGTGATGGACTTTCTGCCAAAGCATCAAGAACTACATTTTCCTTCCCGTGATGGTAGTCAATTACACAATCATAATCCTTCAGAACTCAATCCATCACCTCTGTCTAAGGTTGAGCTCCTTCAGGTTGGCAAGTATTTCGTGCTTTTGTGGTCTGTAAATGTAGCACTTTTCCCCATACAAGTAATGCCTCCATATCTTCGATGCGAAGATAATTGCCGCAAGCTCTAGATCATGGGTAGGGTAGTTCTGTTCATGTGGCCTTAGGTATGCGGAAGCATAGGCGATCACTTTCCCTCTTGCATCAATACACACCCTAACCCATTATGTGAGGCATCACTATAGACCACAAAGTCCTTTCCGGACACTGGCTGTGTTAACACTGGTGCCTCTGTCAACATAGCCTTCAATTTCTCAAAACTGGTCTGACACTTGTCATTCCAGTCAAATCTGACATTCTTGTGTAACAACTTGGTCATTGGAGCAGCTATTAGGGAAAATCCCTTCACAAATCTTCTGTAATACCCAGCTAGCCCCAAGAAGCTTCTGACCTCGGTTGTATTCTTGGGAGGCTTCCATTCCATCACTGCTTCTATTTTCTTGGGATCCACCCTAATCCCATCAGCTGACACTATGTGTCCAAGGAATGCAATCTCATTCAGCCAAAAGTCACACTTGGACAACTTAGCATACAGCTTCTTTTCCCGCAGGGTTTGCAGAACAATCCTCAAATGCTCATCATGTTCTTCCTTGGTCCTGGAATACACCAGAATATCATCAATAAAGACCACTACGAACCGATCTAAGTGTGGATGAAAGATACGGTTCATAAGGTCCATGAATGCCGCTGGTGCATTTGTTAAGCCAAAGGGCATCACCAGAAACTCATAATGCCCATACCGGTCCCGAATGCGATCTTTTAGCACATCCGCATCCTTCACCTCACCGATGATACCCTGATCTGAGATCAATCTTGGAAAATACTCCTGCTCCCTTCAACTGATCAAACAGATCATCAATTCTAGGCAACGGATATTTATTCTTCACAGTCACTTTATTCAACTGCCGGTAATCGATGCATAGTCTCAAAGTCCCATCCTTCTTTTTCACAAACAGCACTGGAGCTCCCCATGGTGACACACTGGGGCGTATGAACCCCTTATCAAGCAACTCTTGCAACTGAGTTTTCAACTCTCTCAATTCAGTGGGTGCCATCCTATAAGGAGCAATGGAAATGGGTGCTATACCCGGCAGTGTCTCAATGGCAAATTCAACTTCCCTTTCTGGTGGCAAACCAGGCAACTCTTTAGGAAATACCTCTGGGAAGTCTCTCACTGTGGGTATGTCACTCAGGTTTGGCTTAGCCTGCCTAGTATCCACCACATGTGCTAGGTAGGCTTCACAGCCTTTTCTCATCATTCTCCTTGCAATGATGGTCGAGATAACATTGGACAGGAAATCTGTCCTTTCCCCCACAACTGTGATCTCATTACCCTCTGAAGTTTTTAGAGAAATTCTCTTCAACTTGCAATCAACTATTGCCTGATGACGTGACAACCAGTCCATTCCCAATATCACGTCAAACTCATGGAAGGGTAACTCAATTAGGTCTGCCGAGAATTCATACCCTTAAATTCTTAAAGGGCAACCCTTGTACACTTTGTTCACTACCACACTGTGGCCCAATGGATTAGTGACCAGAATATCTTGGTCACTCTCCCCTACCAATATCCCCCTTTCTACGGGTAGGTTGATGCAGATGTATGAATGAGTGGATCCTGGATCCACCAATGCATGCACAGGTGTAGTGTAGAGGGAGAACGTACCCCTGATGACATCCGGGGCATCTTGCTCCTCCTGAGCTCTCAAGGCATAATTTCGGCAGTGGTACATTATCCGCCTCTCTGCCGGCTCGATGCGAGCCTCGAGATGGTCCCACGGCTGGATTTACGGACCTTCTACCCCTTGGTGGTGCAGGAGCAGGTCTGTCTGCTTGTGTTGGAGCAGCTGTAGGTGTTCTGCGTGGACAGTTCTTCAACTGATGCTCTGTTGACCCACATCTCAAGCAAGCACCAGTTACTCTCCAACACTCCCCCTTATGCCATTTTTGACAGTGTGGACATGCAGAAGATGCCGGGGCTGGTCCCCTGAACCCCATCCCTAGAGAGCTGCCCACTGATGGTGTGGACTGACCTCTCCTAGGGGTGAACTGTGGCCTGGGCCCTTGAGACTGACCCTGGCCCTGTGGCTGACCCGAACTCTGTGCAGGAGGACCCTTAAACTTCTTCCCGAATGCAGGAGCTGAACTAGACTGACCCGGTCCCCTCTTCTGCTGTCTCTCTCTTCTAGTCCACTCACTAATTCTCACTTTTTCAACCTTTATGGCAGCTTCCACTAACTTGGTAAATTCGGTGATTCCCAAGGCAGTGAGCTGGATCTTGATGTTATCATTTAGTCCCTCTTCAAATCTCTTGCATCTTTCAGCTTCATTTGGGACTATCTCCCTTCCGTAGCGGCTTAATCGGACGAATTCTTTCTCATATTCGGCCACTGACATTTGTCTCTGCCTCAGGTTAATAAATTCCCTTCTTCTCTCTTCTAGGTATACAGTACCCACATACTTCTTCTTGAATTCCGAGAGAAAGAAATCCCAAGTTACAGCTTCTGGCTGCACTTCACTGGACACAGTGTCCCACCACTCATATGCATCGTCTTGCAGTAAAGAGATAGTAGCTTCTAGATTTTGCTCAGGGGTGCAGTGGAGTTGTTTCAAGACTCTGCCCTTTCTATTCAACCAATTTTCGGCTGCAACAGAGTCATCTTCTCTCTTACCATAGAAGTCCACAGCTCCAAATTTTCTTAGCCTCTCCAAGTGTGATTTCTGCTGTGGAGCTGGTGGTGGTGGTGCTGGCATTACCCCAGCCATCTGTCTAAAGAAGTCGGCCATTTGTTGGAATATGGCCTGTGGAGGCCGAGGTGCTCGCTTAAGTCGGAGCAGATTCTCTCATGCCCCCAGTCTCAGCTGCTGCAGGTGGAGCATGACTCTCCACTTCCTCCTCGACTGCCCTCTGCGATGAAGGGTCCATATCCTATTTAACAAAGACAAACAGATCTGCGTTAGTGTCACCTCGACTCTTACAAATGCAATGCATGGTATGGACTCAATCTAGGCCCAGAAACGCCTAAACCGTGCTCTGATACCACTAAATGTGACACCCTTACCCGTACAAGATACCCGAGTAAGTAATGCCACACGGTGTACCGGCACACTCTAATATTCCTCAATTAATTTATATCATACTTTTGCATATAATTTATGAAATACAATTTGTTTAAGCCATTTATCAAAAGTATTATTCATTTAAGGTTCCGAAAATTTTAAAGAAAATCCGGCGGAGTACCGGCTAAAAATGGAGAAAACCGTTCTTCGGAACCTGTTAGAAACACTTCCAATAAACAAATTCATTCATTCTCAACTTCAATATCATCACAAAACTCAATATCAAGGTTTCAACAATTTTTCAGTTTCAGGTTTCAACAACCTTTTCATTTCTCAACATCCATTTCTCATATACAAGCAATAAATACGTGCTTAAATCTTGCATTCATAGTCATAACTTTCATTATTTACATAACCATCAAAATATATTACATGAGTTCAAATACATAAAAGAAAATACAAATCTGCTACAAAATATCAAAATGACAAAATGACACCTAGTGCCCTATCGATGCACTGCAGGTAGAGAGGTGACACGGACATCGAGCGTAATCGCGATGGACTCACCCAGTCTGTGGTCTACTGGGCTCACGATCGGGATCTCCAGTACCTACGCGTGGCAAAAGCAACGCGCTAAGCAATAATGCTTAGTGGTGCAATAATATAATAGAAGAAAATAGCAAGAAAATAAATGTATAGTGAATGTGTATGATTCATTTGTTTAGTATGGTTATATATACATTAATTCAGTAACTTGGTTCATTTCATTCATTTGGTTGCCCAAGTAACCTACACTAGACGACTGGACTGGATAACGGGTAAACTGGCACTGGGTACCTAGTACCTCGGGCCGTCACACCATCGGTCACATATGTATCTCCCGGCAGTGCAATGTAAGCCTAACAAGTCAGAATAATATCGTGCACAAGGCCAAGTCTCAATACAAAGTCAGAATGGCTAAAAGACATGAAATCAAATAATGGCATTTTTGCCATGTGCGATCGCTAATCGAACCCTATTGGCATGCCAAACTATCCAAACCAATCTTGTTAGGTATACTAGGGCATTTGAAACTCTTAAATTTGTCAATTTGTGAATTTTAACTTTTTTGGTGTCACTATTCATCATTGGTCAACAAAAATGTTGACTTTTAGAATAAAAATGTGTACATCAACTTTGGCACTCCCAACATACCACATTTGGTGTTTAAAACTTGTTGGCATTAAGTGTTTTTGCCATTCCAAAGTGTAACTCAACACAAACAGATTTTTCAGTTTTGGTGAGTCAACTTCACTGTTCTATTGGACACTGTTACTGTTGGAATTTGAGGAAATGTAAAACATGAAAGTTGTTCCTTATTTTGTCTAGTTGAATTTCCTTTTTTGAATCACTCCATTTGGAGTTTTGTAGCTCCAGATATGGCTCAAAAACCCAAGCTGTTCGGATATGCAGTCTGCAGAAATTTACCATATCTACAGTGCATGAACAGTGACTTGAGTCACTTGGTTGAATGGGTTCTGGCCATACTTTGGGGTAGGTTCCTTCATGAAAGTTGTTTGTCTATGTCTTAACTTATTGCTGTAAAAATTTCAGACCAATTGACCAAATCTACAGTGACTTATGGCCAAATGAACAGTTAGGTCAAATTCTGCAGAGGCAGTTTCAGGGTTCCGGATTGTGGCTGAGTTTTGACCCTTTGGCTTTGGTCTTTTGGGCATGGTTTCTTCAGCAAAAATGTGCCATTATAAGCCTAGTTTCATGTCCAATTGGCCAAACATCAATTGGACAAGCACAGCCCAAGTTATGGCAGTGCAAAGGGACTGAAATTTCAGTCCCTATGCTGCTGTCCATAGGGCAGTTTATACTTTCACTTTACCATCCCATTTTTCAGTTCTAATTAGGGTCAACCTACCTAAAATGGTCACTAATCGACCATTAAAAAGTCCTCTAACCATTTCCAAAGCTAAGTCACCATTTCACCTTCCCAAACCCTAATGTTCAACTAAATTTACTCATAAACCTTGTCTAACATACTTAGTTCAATCTTCATGCATTTTAATACCTTAACCATGATTTCCCACCACTCTAAGTTTGTTAAACAATCAAACTCAATCTCCCATAGGGCTGCCAAAAATTGAAAGTGCCCTTAACACATGTAATTTATTTCAATTTCTTAAAATCTCTTTGCTCAAAATGATGTTTTAACTAAAATTAAAAGAGGAAGAACAAAAGTGTAGCACTAACCTTAATTTAGCCAAGTCTCTTTCTTGCCAACTTCAAGATTCTTGCTTCCTTTTTACTTCCAAGCACTCTAGCTCGGGTAGATATTCAGTTTTATGAAGCTAATTATGGGAAATATGGTGAGATTTTAAGGAAATTTAAGCTTAAAGTGAGTAACAATGGTGGAAGGCTTTGGGAAAGAAAGGGCTACGGCTGAAATGAGGAAGAAGCTGCTGGAATTTGTGGTTATTTAGTCTTCATTTTGTCTTTTTATTTATTAGTCAATTGATGGCTTAATTTGTGATTGGTCAAAATTTTTAAATGATGTCATTTTGCTTTATTTTGGATTTTCTTTATCTTTTCTTTCACTACTCATTTCAAATTTAATTTCTAGCAATGTTTCTTCATATTTTATGTTATATTAATTATTTACTCAACTGGACAAGTCGGCCAAAAATCACCTCGGAAGGCGAAATGACCAAAATGCCCTCCGTTTGGCTTAACGGGTCAAAATTGTCTGTACCGATTGAAAAATTTTTCTAGGTATTTTCTTGGCATTCTAATGCCATAGGAACCTCAATAACCCTTCTCTGGAGTCTCAAAAATTATTTTATAATTTTTCCCCCGGGTCTAGGGCTCCTTGTTGCGAGAACCGCAACTTCCCTCCGGTTACCCATCGCTTGGGCACCGGCTCGTTTTACTTGATTGTATTTTATTTCTAAAATTTTTACTAAGTGTTTCTTATTAATATTTGAGTTAATTATGGTTCCTAACTTTAGTTTAATTATTTTTCCGAACGTTCTGGTATCGACACCTGGCCACCGAACAGATGGGATGTACGGAGTGGTTACCGGGAGGGTGTTACATTGGTAGCCGAACTTGGGTTTCTGCAACTCGATAAAACAAAGCTTTGGGTGGTTGAACGACTAGTTTTGCATTTAATGCACCCCCAATGGCTATTTTCTTGCAAAAACTATAAATAGGCACCATTTATGACTAGAAACAAGTTTTAACACAATAATCTTTTGGAAATTTATTGTGTTCTAAAGATTTTCTTCATCTCCTCTCTCTAGAACTTGAGCTCCCATTTGAGTTGTAAAGTATTTGTTCTAAGAGTTCATTTAAGGTTGTTATGAGCACTTGTTGTAATTTTGATTATGATAGAGCTTTAAATAGCTCTTGAATGTAAAGGGATTTGTAAAAGAGTAAGGGTTTGCTCTTGTGGTGATTATAAGGAGTTTATTTTTCACCCAAAGAAGAATTTTAGTGGAGTTAACTCTCAAGGAGGGCCTTGAGGAGAGGACGTAGGCTTGGGATAGCTGAACCTCTATAAATTTCTTGTGTCATCATTCTTCCTCTACTCTTCTTTGTGTTTAAATTTCTTTTAGTCTTTAATTTTGCAATTAGAATCCAATTCACCCCCCTCTTGGGTTGCTACAAGGGACAACTGTAATACCACAAACCTCCGAGTTATAAATAGTACCATTTTTGGTTCGTGACTAGTACTATTCAAAGACACCTTGAGGACCAAAAATAAATAGAAAATTAATTGAGATAGACACAATAAAAATTTAAGTGATCCAAAAATATAAAGATTCACCAGGTATATTGTAAAAGAGGTATTATGACCCGATAAGGGACATTTTGGTCAATTCACTTTAAGAATTGATTTTTTTTTACCAAAAGGTTAATTTAATTAAATAAAAATAAATTATTGAATTATGAAGAAATATTGAGGAAAATTTAGTGTAAATATAAAAAGAAAAGAAAGGAAATAAAATTGTAAGTTTTATGATATTTTTGGCACAATTAAAATTTTTAATTGAAATAAACTAATTTTAATAATAAATGTATATAAAAGAGAAGAAAAATTGAAAAGCTATTTCTTCCCTTTCTTTCCCATTTAGTTACCACCCACACTCTCTCCTTCTCTATTTCTTTCTTCTTCTTCTTCCTTCTTTCTCCATTGACACCCATTCTCAAAACTCAATTCCTTGCTTTTCCTCCATGGGTTTTCCATCTAATTGGTAGAGAACATCAAATTAATCTTGATTTAGAGATTAAAAGCAAGGGAAAATAAGAGATTAGAAGAGGAACAAGATTTGGAAGAGATTGGAAGTGGGAAAAATCATCAAGAGAGGTATGCTCTCTTTCATGCTTGATTTACCAAGTATGCTTTAAATCAAGTTTGGGTGTGATGAAATAACATGAGAAATTGAAAGGAAACATGTATGGAAATCTAAACTAGAATTTTGGCCAACTTAGGGAAAATTAGGGTTTTTATATATTTTAATTAAATTGATGATAAATCTAAGTTAAATTGAAGTAGTATGCATGATTGAGAGTAGTAAGATTTCATGGGATTGCGTAAATTGAATTATGGAAGATTAGGGTTCATGAGGAAATTGGGTTTTGGTGCTAGAGAGTGAAATTGGTGTGTGTAATGTTAAATTATGATCTTTTGAGGTTTATTTAGTTTGAATTGACATTGAGTTGATGAATGGAAGTAATGAAATGGTAGGATTAGGGAAAATTGCAAACTTTGGTATTTGAAAATTGTGGGGTTTGTGCTAGGAAGTGCCATTGATGTGTCAATGCTAAATTATAGTCATTTTGGGTGAATTAAATGTGAATTGAGGTTGGTTAATGGAAGTAATTGAAGAAATGAAAAATTGAACTTAGGACAGAATTTTGTACACTAAATTCAGTGTGTTTGGAAGCCCATAACTTAAGCTACACAACTCCAATTGATGTAAAACCAATTGGAAACGAAACTTAAGACATAGGGCTAGAATTTTTGTGAAGATACCCTACCCCGAAAATGACCTTAAGCTATCCAAAATGAGCCTTGAACTAAGAGACAAAATTTTGGAACCCGTAGAATTTAACTATATAAACAGTAAACTTTGCATAGTCATAACTCTCTCTAGAAAACTCCAATTCAGGCGATTCTTGAACCGATGGAAACCTAAGACATAGTAGAACATTTCATATGAAGGACTTGAGGCCAAATTATGGACTTAACCCAATCAAATTGCTAAGCAAATTTGAATCACTGAATCTGCAGAAATCTGAAAATCTGCAGATTTATCATATGAATAGTAAAATTTGCATAGCCATAACTCTCTCTAGAAAACTCCAACTTAGGTGATTCTTGAACTGATGGAAACCTAAGACATAGTAGAACATTTCTTATGAATAACATTAGACCAAATTATGGACTTAACTTGATCAAATTGCTGAACGAAGTTGGATTGATAAATCTGCCATAACTGAATATGTAGGATGAATAGTTACATAAATAGTAACCGTGTTTTGGACATAACTTGAGCTACACAGCTCTGAATTAGGCGATTCAAAAAGGAAAATAAAGTTAAGACCTAAATGAACAATTTTCGTGAAGAATACATCACCAAATTATGATCGAAACTAGGTAAAAATTGAGTTCAAAGATTAAGGCAACAAGCTGTCCCAAAACCAAAATATTCTAAAATTTTCAAAGCTAACTTGGGATGCATTAGACATGCATGTAATGAGTTCTTGGTAGCAATTGAGATTGGTATTGAGATATTCTATTTGTGTATTTTCAGTAGAAAAGAAAGTTGGAACGGACAAGGAGAAGTAGGTAACAAGGAAGGAGAATTGTTGAAGGTTAGTGCACAACTAACCTTTTTTTCATTTTTTAAACTTGTGAATTGCTTGGAATGTATTAAATGAAGGAACGGAAGCGTGAAAAAACACAAATTTATACCATTGAATTTAAAAATATTCACCTAGGGTCACATGCATCATGCAAGATTTATTTTTATCTATTTGATAATAATGATAAACAACATATTAAAACTCTTTTAATATGTTTTTGGATCTGTATTTGCCATTTAAGATTTTAAAATTAATCAGATTAATTTTAGAACCCTAGATTTAATCAAGAACGATTACACTAACCTCTTGATGCACTGCAGCGTGTCTGCGCCTTTAAGATTCATCCTTAGGACACCAGATGTTGTCCCTCTAGCATGTCCACACCAAGACCACCTATGGCAGCCCTTGAATAGCTTCTGAAGCTTTTTCTATTAATTAGAAATTCAAGTTCTGCCTTTTAAGAGATTAGAGATGTAAACAGGACACTAGAAACAATTTCTAGTGTTCTTAATTCAAGAGATTGATGGCTAATCTCTTTGAATTGATGAGAGATGAAGAAGAATAGATGAAAAGCCTCAAAGTGGCGTGAGAAAGGAGAAGAGTGGCTGCTGGTTGCTTTTCTTTTCATAGCAACACTTAAATAGCTAGGTTAACACAATAAACCCTTGCCACATGTCACCCTTTGATTAGCTCTAGGTTTAAGTGACCCAATCACATTGTGCCAAGTGTCAAACCTATATTTAATCTTGATTTTAATCATCTTACATGATTAAAAAACATTTGGCAAGCTTATTTGTAATCCAATGTGTCACCATCTCATGGTGCCACGTGTCACACTGTGAAATGACCAAAATGCCCCTGTGTCTTAATTTTGAGTTCTTAACCCAAAATAATTATTTTTCTTCTTCTAATTAATTTATATCAAATATAAATTAATTAATTAATCTCTATTAATTAATTTATCATTAATTAAATTCATATTTAAACACTTTAAATATAAATTTAACTTATACTATACATCCAATAATCTAGATTTGGTTTCAAGTCATGCTAGGGACTTTGCAATTTAATTGCAAACCAAACCTATTTAATTAATCAATTAAACTCTTTAATTAATTAATTAAATCATATTTAAATAGGTGATAACTTGTGTATGTGTGTGACTTACTAGGCCCATCATTAATTGGCAATGAGACATGATATCAACTCTTAATATCATCAGAACTCTTTCTTACCATAAATGATTTCTCTAAATCATTTTATGAACCTCATAGACCATGGTTAACACCTAGCATAGTATGCCATGGCCACCCAATTAGTAATAAGGTTTACCTTAAATGAACCTATAATCATATGTTACCATACACTAGAATCTCTCTGTTACAAAATTCCAACTCAAGCTGGAGTCATGGTTTATGTCAAACTCCATTTGCTATGAATATTATATTCTCTTTTAATTCTAGTTCTTGATTAAAAAGATTTTCTTATCAGAAACTCTTTTCTGAATAAATATATCTATCCTGGCCAGGAACTTGAAACATCAAGAACAATTAAATGAACATAGGATTTTATCTCTATTTACTTAGAGGAACAGATTCCATCTTGATCAACACCTACCTCCATATATAACTAGTAGGACCCAACATATGCCCATATACCCATACACAGTACAAGTATGAAAGCAGTATCAAACTCAAACTACCTATATACAAGATAACTGTGCTATCTCAGGTCTAAAGATTGTATGCACTGATATGATTTATGACAAAACATTAACAAGAGTAAACTCCATGTGCTTGTCATAAGTGTCACTGCTTCGGCCTACTTATCATTCATAAGTGCCTATCATGTTTGTTATATGGCATGAGACTCACCATTCCATCTTATTTATATCTCATATAAATAACTTGGGAACAAACATGAATACAATCTTTCTGGATAAGTCATGTCCTTATTATGAAGTATCCTCGATTGTGAACCTATTTATGATACTTTGTGCTAAAAATATTGTCACTCATATTCTTAACAACTTAAGAATGATATTTCTAACAAAATATCAATGGACCTTTTTTATTACACATAAATATATTATGTAAACGGAAAAGTGGAAATGCCTTTTATTAATAAAATATGTACAAGATACATACTAAATGATATGCTCTAAGGCATACTACTAACAATCTCCCAGTTGCACTAGAGCCATTCATTACAATATCTTAGGCCTATCTTCTCAAGATGTCGGTCTAACTGAGTCTGTGACATAGGCTTAGTGAATGGATCAGCTAGAATTTCAGCTGATGCTATTTTCTGCATGGCTACATCGCCACACCCAACTATTTCTCTAATAATGTGGTAGCGCCTTTCTATGTGTTTGGATTTCTGGTGAGACCTTGGTTCCTTAGCCTGTATGACTGCTCCATTATTGTCACAATGTAGTGGAACTGCTGACTCAATGGAAGGAGCTACTGTAAGTTCTGTCACGAACTTCTTTA
The DNA here is from genome assembly GCF_030052815.1 of Hevea brasiliensis. Taxonomy (NCBI): domain Eukaryota; kingdom Viridiplantae; phylum Streptophyta; class Magnoliopsida; order Malpighiales; family Euphorbiaceae; genus Hevea; species Hevea brasiliensis. The sequence continues at coordinate 94,504,978 of NC_079496.1, read as the reverse complement.
TCCAAATAGCTTCCTTTCTGACATCGATGCAAGAATATACTCACCTCTGTAGTGGAATCTGCAATCGTGCTCTGTTTGGAACTCTTCCAACCGATCGCACCTCCATTACAAATGAACACATATCCAGAGGTAGACTTTCTATCATCGATATCTGATTGGAAATCAGAATCAGTATAACCATCCAATTGCAAGTCTCCACCTCCATAAATCAAGAATAAATCCTTAGTTCTTCTCAAGTACTTAAGGATATTCTTGATGACTATCGATGTTCCAAACCTGGATTGGATTGATACCTGCTAGTCAAACTAACAGCATATGCGATATCCAGCCTAGTACACAACATTGCATATATTAAACTTCCAATAGCCGAAGCATATGGAATCCTGGCCATCTTATCTCTTTCTTCAGGTGTCTTTGGAGACATCTCTTTAGAAAGATGGATACCATGTCTCACTGGTAACAATCCTCTCTTGGAATCAAGCATGTTAAACCTTTTTAACACCATTTCCAAGTATAGACTTTGAGATAAACCAATTATTCTTTTCGCTCTATCTCTATAGATGCGAATCCCAAGAATATAGGTTGCCGCCCCTAAGTCTTTCATGGAGAATGTATTTGACAACCATATCTTTATAGTTGTCAACATACCTATGTCATTACCCATCAACAGTATGTCATCCACATATAAGACAAGGAAAGTGATGGCACTGTCACTAACCTTCTTATATACACATGGCTCATCCTCATTTTTTATGAAACTAAAGGATTTAATGGCTTCATCAAAACGGATGTTCCAACTCCTCGAAGCTTGTTTCAACCCATAAATGGATCGCTTTAGCTTGCATACCTTGGAACCATCTTGGGATTCAAAACCCCTAGGTTGTTCCATGAAAATGTTTTCTTCAATGTATCCATTGAGAAAAGCTGTTTTGACATCCATCTGCCAAATCTCATAATCACAGTATGCAGCTATTACTAATAAAATCCTAATTGATTTAAGCATGGCAACAGGCGAGAAAGTCTCCTCATAGTCGATTCCTTGCCTTTGGCGAAACCCTTTCGCTACTAGCCTTGTCTTATAGGTCTCTACCTTTCCATCAGAACCAATTTTCTTCTTGAAAACCCATTTGTTCCCTATAGGTAGAATACCTTCAGGTGGTTCAACAAGATCCCAAACTTGATTCTTATACATGGAATCAATTTCGGATTTCATAGCATCAATCCATTTTGAAGAGTCTATATCTGATATAGCTTCTTCATAGGTAAGTGGATCATCTACATGATCTACTTCTTCATGAGTAGACAACTCTTGTTCTTCTTCATGAAGAAAACCATATCTCACTGGTGGGTGAGATACCCTGGTTGTTCTACGAGGAATAGCTGTATATGTTTCATCAACGGGTATAGGTTGACTAGATGGATCTATATCCATCTGATCTATTGGTTGGTCAGAATTCTCCAATTCTAACTCTATTTGCCTTCCTTTGCCTCCTTCTTGAACAAACTGTTGTTCAAGAAATGTGGTATCTCTACTTATCACAACCTTTTGTGAAGTAGGCAAATAAAAATAATATCCAAAAGTATCTTTTGGATATCCAACAAATCGACCTTTTTCTGGTCTGGTCTCCAATTTATCAGTGTTTAGCTTTTTGATATAAGCTGGACAACCCCAAATCTTAACATGCTTAATACTTGGTTTTCTTCCATGCCATATCTCATAAGGTGTGGAAGAAACTGATTTTGATGCAATCTTATTCAGAATATGCAAAGCTGATTCTAATGCAAATCCCCAAAAGAAGATTGGCATATCAGTATAGCTCATCATACTACGTACCATATCCAATAGGGTACGATTTCTCCTTTCAGATACACAATTCAGCTGTGGCGTTCCTGGAGGAGTTAGCTGAGAAATAATGCTATGCTCTCTCAAGTATTCATCAAATTCAGTACTCAAATATTCACCTCCACGATATGATCGAAGAGCTTTAATACTCTTTCCTGTTTGATTTTCTACTTCATATTTAAATTCTTTGAACTTTTCAAAAGATTCATGTTTGTATTTCATCAAATACAAATACCCAAACCTTGATTTATCATCAGTAAAGGTAATAAAATAATGAAAACCCCCTCTAACCATTTCTTTAAATGGACCACATACATCACTATGTATTAGCTCCAAAATATTTTCAGCTCTTAGCCCTTGTCCAACAAAGGGTGATCTAGCCATTTTGCCCTGAAGGCAAGATTCACAAGTTGGAGTAGACTCAGAGCCCAATGAGGATAAAATCTCCATTTTCTCCAGTTTTGCAATCCTATCTTCTGCAACATGACATAACCTTAAGTGCCAAATATATTTTGAACTTGAGTTGGTTTTCACCATGGCATTGCATTCTTTTAGATCACTTGCATTCAATTTGTGTTTGTCATTATTATCCAAATAATAAAGACCATCATTCATATAACCCGAACCAACATATTTGTTTCCAAAATAAATATTGCAAACATCATCTGTGAACTGAAATTCATAGTCATTTCTAGTCAAACTAGATATAGAAATGATGTTCTTAAAAGCATCAGGTACATATAAAATATTATCCAAACACAAAACATGTCCAAACATGTAAAAAGATTTAGATCCTATGGCTAAAGCTTCAACAGTTGAGCCATTGCCAATCCGGACTCTAATATCTTGAGAACGCAAGCTGCCTCTTGTTTGCTAGTTCTGCATATCATTAGAAATGTGAGAAGCGCACCAGTATCTAAAACCCAAGCTATAGATGAACTATGAGTATCATCAGAATCTAAATAACAAGATATGGACATACCATCCGAAGGTGTATCCTTCTTGTCCTTCAGAGAAGCAAGATACTCTGGGCAGTTCCTTTTCTAATGCCCATCCTTTTGGCAGTGGAAACACTTTCCTTTGCCTCCATCAGCTTTAGTCTTCCTTTTCTGTTTAGCTATTTTCTTGGAAGGACCAGGAATCTGAGGTTTCTTTTTCTTATTGCCCTTCTTCTTGTTGGACTTTCCAGCTGAAGAAGATGCAACCAAAGCTACTTCTTTTCCTTTATTGCCTGGCATATTCTTTTGGGCAATAACTAGCATGTTGAGTAAACCAGCTAAGGTGCATTCCTGTTTAGTCATATGAAAATTTGTCACAAAATTCCCAAAAGACTCAGGAAGGGACTGAAGGATCAAATCCGTCTGTAGTTGGAAATCAATGTTGAAGTCAAGATGTTCCAACTGCTCAATCAGCCGAATCATCTTGTGGACATGATCCCCAACATTCTGTCCCTCAGACATCCTCATACGGAATAGTTGTCTAGATATCTCATACCTAGCATTCCTGCTGTGCTCACCATACAACTCTTGTAGGTGAAGGAGGATCTCACTCGCACTCTGCATGTTCTCATGTTGCTTCTGTAACTCATTACTCATGGAAGCAAGCATGTAACACTTAGCTGTCATATCATGCTCCTTCCACTTGTCCAAAGTTTCATATTCCTCTTGTGTGGCCTCTAGAGGTAAGGGACCAGGAACATTTGAATCTAGAACATATCCTATATGTTCAAGGTTCAGGACAAGTATCAAATTTCTTAGCCAATCAGACAGATTAGGTCCTGTCAACCTATTGTGATCAAGTATGCTTGCAAGGATATTGGATGGTGGTGGTTGTTTTATGCTCATTTTTATCAGAAAATTAACTACAGAAAATAACCAGATTAATAAGTAAATGTATCATGTAATTAACCAAAATGATTATGGTCTTTTAATCAAATTGGTCCTCCCACTAACTTAGCGAATCCTACACTTCCAAAGTAGAAAACGGAAATCCTAGTTGGATAGATTTCTAGTGGGTGATTGAATTCTTATAATTCTATTGATCATTCTCAGGTACATCCATTATTGGAATTACAATAAACTATAAGTGAGCAACTCCTTGCCCATCACATCTCATGTGAGGTTCAATCCTTTACCTAGCCCCTAATGCTCAAAATCTCAGGTACATCCATTATTGACTTATCTTGCATTAGTTAAGTTGATCCTATTGAGCCAGTAATTATGCAAATAATTTTAATGTCCTCAGGTACATCCAATATTAGCCACTAAACCATTTACATATTTACAGCATCTCATGCTTAACAATTATTCTTAAGAAAATCTCTTAAATTAATTGCATCTTATGCAACTATTTAAAATTTCTTAAAATAATTGCCCCAATGGAGGGCCTATGTTATAATTACTTTAATTATAGCATTTCCAACTTAATCATTTGTTTGGAAGATTTTATGGTCATTCTAATTACTATTAAGGTCTCACTTTTCACATTATCCAATTAGCATGCATATATCATATAATAGCATACATTCCCATACATCTCATGCATTCATGGATAAGCAATAAATATGGTATGATCATGGACTTTCTAAGGGATTCAATTCTGAGCCACCAAGAATTGAATCAGGGCATTCCTAGGTGCATTTCATTCATTCATTCATTTTACAAGAGTTGCTGAAGGAGTACATAATCAACACTTGATCTTGAATTCCTCTCACTGGTCCCACCAATGCTCTTGACCTCCTTGAACTTCTTGCAATCCAATATTACATAGTAATCCTTGGCATACCAAGGCGATTTTACAAGAACTTAAATAAATGAAATTACAACCCAAAAATTATTACAAACTTAATAATACATGCCCAAAATAAATTAAAATAAATTAATTAATTTACAATCCCAAAGAAACATAAAAGAAATAAATCCAATCACATTGGTCTTTTATAGTCCATGATCATCCATCATGCATATCACTATTTAACAATTAAATAAAACATACATACTTAAATTAAATTGAATATCTCATATTCAACTTAAAAATCCAGATTTGAATATGATTCAAATAAATTTAAAAATTCAGGTTTGAATCTCATTCAAACAAATTTAAAAATTCAGATTTGAATCACATTCAAACAACTTTAAAATTTCAGATTTGAATCTCATTCAAACATTTTTTAAAAAATAAGATTTGAATCACATTCAAACATTTTTTAAAAAATCAGATCTGAATTTTATTCAATCAATTTTAAAAAATTAGATTTAAATATGATTCAAAGAACTTTAAAAATTCAGATTTGAATCACATTCAAACAATTTTTAAAATTCTGATTTGAATTATAATTTAATTGTGTGATTAAAAATCCTAATTAAACATTTTAATTAGTCATATGATGAACCTTTCATCATGCAACAATTGCAGAATTTAATAACAACCATGCGCACCATGATATTCCCAAGCCATGCGCACCATGTTGGAATTCATCAAGCATGCCGCCACACCTCTTGATCCAACCAGCAATGGATCAATCATCTCATGATCAAATCACACAATTAAATCATATAATCAACATCTAAATGAAAAATGTAGTGGCTCTGATACCAATTGAAGGCACGGAAGCGTGAAAAAACACATTTATACCATTGAATTCAAAAATTTTCACCTAGGGTCAAATGCATCATGCAAGATTTATTTTTATCTATTTGATAACAATGATAAACAACATATTAAAACTCTTTTAATATGTTTTTGGATCTGTATTTGCCATTTAAGATTTTAAAATTAATTAGATTAATTTTAAAACCCTAGATTAAATCAAGAACGATTACACTAACCTCTTGATGCACTGCAGTGTGTGTGCGCCTTTGAGATTCGTCTTCAGGACACCAGATGTTGTCCCTCTAGCTTGTCCACACCAAGAACACCTATGGCAGCCCTTGAACAGCTTCTGAAGCTTTTTCTATTAATTAGAAATTCAAGTTCTGCCTTTTAAGAGATTAGAGATGTAAACAGGACACTAGAAACAATTTCTAGTGTTCTTAATTCAAGAGATTGATGGCTAATCTCTTTGAATTGATGAGAGATGAAGAAGAATAGATGAAAAGCCTCAAAGTGGCATGACAAAGGAGAAGAGTGGCTGCTGGTTGCTTTTCTTTTCATAGCAACACTTAAATAGCTAGGTTAACACATTAAACCCTTGCCACATGTCACCCTTTGATTAGCTCTAGGTTTAAGTGACCCAATCACATTGTGCCAAGTGTCAAACCTATATTTAATCTTGATTTTTATCATCTTACATGATTAAAAAACATTTGGCAAGCTTATGTGTAATCCTATGTATCACCATCTCATGGTGCCACGTGTCACACTGTGAAATGACCAAAATGCCCCTGTGTCTTAATTTTGAGTTCTTAACCCAAAATAATTATTTTTCTTCTTCTAATTAATTCATATCAAATATAAATTAATTAATTAATCTCTATTAATTAATTTATATCAAATATAAATTAATTAATTAATCTCTATTAATTAATTTCTCATTAATTAAATTCATATTTAAACACTTTAAATATAAATTTAACTTATACTATACATCCAATAATCTAGATTTGGTTTCAAGTCATGCTAGGGACTTTGCAATTTAATTGCAAACCAAACCTATTTAATTAATTAATTAAACTCTTTAATTAATTAATTAAATCATATTTAAATAGGTGATAACTTGTGTATGTGTGTGACTTACTAGGCTCATCACTAATTGGCAATGAGACATGATATCAACTCTTAATATCATCAGAACTCTTTCTTACCATAAATGATTTCTCTAATTCATTTTATGAACCTCATAGACCATGGTTAACACCTAGCATAGTATGCCATGGCCACCCAATTAGTAATAAGGTTTACCTTAAATGAACCTATAATCATATGTTACCATGCACTAGAATCTCTCTGTTACAAAATTCCAACTCAAGCTGGAGTCATGGTTTATGTCAAACTCCATTTGCTATGAATATTATGTTCTCTTTTAATTCCAGTGCTTGATTAAAAAGATTTTCTCATCAGAAACTCTTTTTTGAATAAATTTATCTGTCGTGGCTAGGAACTTGAAACATCAAGAACAATTAAATGAACATAGGATTTTATCTCTATTTACTTAGAGGAACAGATTCCATCTTGATCAACACCTACCTCCATATATAACTAGTAGGACCCAACAGATGCCCATATACCCATACACAGTACAAGTATGAAAGCAGTATCAAACTCAAACTACCTATATACAAGATAACTGTGCTATCTCAGGTCTAAAGATTATATGCACTGATATGATTTATGACAAAACATTGACAAGAGTAAACTCCATGTGCTTGTCATAAGTGTCACTGGTTCGTCCTACTTATCATTTATAAGTGCCTATCATGTTTGTTATATGGCATGAGACTCACCATTCCATCTTATTTATATCTCATATAAATAACTTGGGAACAAACATGAATACAATCTTTCTGGATAAGTCATGTCCTTATTATGAAGTATCCTCGATTGTGAACCTATTTATGATACTTTGTGCTAGAAATATTATCACTCATATTCTTAACAACTTAAGAATAATATTTCTAACAAAATATCAATGGACCTTTTCTATTACACATAAATATATTATGTAAACGGAAAAGTGGAAATGCCTTTTATTAATAAAATATGTACAAGATACATACTAAATGATATACTTTAGGGCATACTACTAACATTAAATTGAATGAGTTTGCTTTGAACAAGTTTACTTTGACTGAAATATGATTTTTCTCTTGCATTTAAGAAATTTGGGTGTTGCCACCTTTATATGGATATTATGATGAATTTAAATGTGTTTATTGGTTTATAAGTGTGATTGTTGAGTAGGAAATTTTTGAAAACTATTTTGAAACCACCGTTAGCATGACAGTCCCTCTCGGAACTCCCCAGTAGTAACGGCTACTTGGGGTTGATAATTGATATTGATTATGTCTTCCATTAATAACGGTTAGTGGGGTAAGACTACATGGGTACTCATTAGCTAGCTAGCACTTGGCTCATTAATAACGGTTAGTGACGTTGAGATTGCTTTGTCATGTTGTACAACATGGCACTGATCGTGAAATTTTGTGTCATGGCCTAAATTGTGTGTTGATGTTGGCAACACTAATGCTTTGTGAATTATGATTTTATGAAGTGTGATTTCTCATTTTAAATGTTATTTCAATAAATGGCCTTTATGGACTTGGAACTATTGTGAAGTTTTCATGCTTGAGAAAAATGTGATTTATTATGCTTTGATAAATTGTGTTTTACCTTAAGTTTTAAAGTTATTAGTTGTGCACCACTGAGTGATATACTCAGCAATAGCTTCTTTATGCTGTCGCAGGTAAGGGAAAGGGGAAGGCTGCAGAGTGAGAGACTTGAAAGTAGCATTTTGGTATTGTTTGTGGGTATTTACATTAGGTATACCCTTGTGATTCCTTTGGATGTATTTTGTACCTATATGTATGGATGTACGGACATTCAGCAGTTTGTATTTAAAAGCATTACATTGCTATCACATTTTGAGTTTGTAACTATTTTGTATTTTACTTTGAGACTTATGAAAATGTAACTTTTGCAATATTTAGTCTATCATTATTTCCAATGAATGTTTACATGGAATTTTAACTATTCTCATGTAGTTTTCCACAAAAGAATTGATAAGATAAAAAGCTATAGTTTGTTTTAAAATCCTTTGTAGCATAACTAATGGGTTATCGATAGGTGGAGTTCGGTAATTTATTAGGTATGCTACGGGAACATGTCGTGCCTTACAAGGGATAAGGTGTAACATGTTTTAGTGGTATCAGAGCTTTGGTTTTTATACAAGTTTTGAAATAGCATGTTTGAAATTTTTTGATAAGTACAACTACTCAACTGTCATTAATTGATACATATAGTGCATTACATCATAAATATAGACTAATGGAGGGAAATCTCCTTGTGTTGGTTGTCCAGGGAGTAGAATTCTTTGTGATTCAGTATGGAAGAGGGGGATTACACAGTAGAGCAATCAGTAGCAGCTGAGGTACAGGGGGAAGCCCCAGCTCCTCAAAATGCCAGTGGATCGACTGTACCTATCCCACCCATGCAGTTTCCTCCTCAGTTCGCTCGGTAGATGGCTGCACTATTTCAGCAAATGGCTGGCAATATACCAGTCCAAGCTCCTATGCAAGCACCTCCAGTGTAACCACCATCCCCAGCCAGATAATATGACAAGTTAATAAAGTATGGGGCAATAGAGTTCAAGGGTATAGTGGACCCACTGGAAGCTAAGCAATGGTTAGAGCAGATGGAGAGAGTATTCAAGAAACTGCACTACACCGATGATTTGAAGTTCGAATACTCGGTCTCTCTATTATATGGAGATGTATATGAGTGGTGAAAGACCATTCCTCACAGTTTGGTTGAGCCCCCTGTGTTGACATGGGATGACTTTCTCAGAGAATTTAGACAGAAGTATGTTGCCGACACATATGTAGATATGAAGCTACAGGAGTTTCTCAATTTGAAGCAAGGGAACAGGACTGTAGCCGAGTATGAGAGAGACTTTTCCCGCCTCAGCCACTATGCTAAAAGCCTACTCACTACCAGTAGAGATAGATGCAAATGGTTTGAGGCCTAGTTTGAGATTGCAAATGGTTGGGTTTCGACATGACAACTTCTCTGGGTTGATATCATAGGCCCTTGAATTGGAAAGGATAAAACTGGAAGGGGCATCTGAGAAGGTAACAACTTAAAAAGAGAAGAGCAGTAAGCCTACAGGTCAGAGTCTAAGTAACAATCCGGATAAGAGGAAGAGTTTTGGAGGACCAAGTAACAGAGGATCTAGTAGGGGAAGATTTTTAGGGTAGAGGCCACCCATTCGGACAGCAAACATCTAAGGGTTCCTTTCCTGCTCATACCTGTGAAACCTATGGCAGGAATCATGGAGGAGTGTGTTATAAGGCCATAGGAGACTGTTACAACTGTGGTGGAAGTGGGCATTTTGCTAGAGATTGCACTAGTGCTCGCAGGCCTGGGCTGCCTACCACCACTGAGGGATCTATTCAAGGTCCTGCTTCAAGAGGACAATAGACAGCTAGTAAAGGGTGAGGCAGGGGTAGAGGTAACACTTCTGACAACCAGGGCACAGCGAGCCAACCAGAGCAGAGTGGTGCATCAGCCAGGGTGTACACCATGTGCCAGAGGGAGGAAGCTGAGACATCAAATGTTGTGGCTGGTACTTTCTCCATCTTTAGTAGAGATGTATATGTACTGTTTGACCCTGGTTCTACACATTCTTATGCTAGTGCCAATATTGCATGTTCTGTTGCCACTCCTTGCTTGAAAATGGATTATGATGTGCTAGTAACTAGTCCCTTAGGGCCAGAGGTTAGGGTGAACAAATTGTATAAGGATTTTCCTTTGGTGATCCAAGGACATACATTCCTATCAGACTTAATTGACATGCCCTTCTGAGATTATGATATCATCTTAGGCATGGATTGGTTAGCCAGGCATCACGCCATGATCGACTGTAGACTAAAGACAGTCACTTTTGGTCTTCCCAAGTATGCAGACGTAGTGATACACGGGGAGAGGCAGTTATTACCACCCAACATCATTTCAGCTGGACTTGCTAGAAAGATGATTAGAAAGGGATGTGAAGCTTATCTAGCTCATGTGATAGACATCTAGGTGGGGAGTCCAGATCTTAAAGATATGCCTACGGTATGGGATTTTCCGAATGTCTTTCTGAAAGAATTGCCAGGATTGCCTCTGGAAAGAGAGGTGCAGTTTGAAATTGAGACTATGCCTGGTGTGGAGCCAATCTCCATCACTCCTTATAGGATGGCACCTACTAAGTTGAAACAGTTGAAGGTGCAATTGCAGGAATTGTTAGATAAAGGTTTCATCCGCCCTAGCGTGTCACCTTGGGGAGCACCAGTATTATTTGTGAAGAAGAAGGATGGTACTCTCCGCCTATGCATAGACTACAGATAGTTGAATAAGGTGACCATCAAAAATAGATATCCTCTGCCACGGATCGATTTTTTATTTGATCAGTTAAAGGATGCAACTGTATTCTCCAAAATTGACTTGAGATCAGGCTACTACCAGTAGAGGGTGCAGGAGCAAAGTATTCCTAAAACTGCCTTTAGGACTCGATATGGCCACTATGAGTTCTTGGTAATGCCTTTCGGGTTGACTAATGCTCCAGCTACTTTTATGGGCCTGATGAACACTATCTTCAGGCCATATTTGGACCATTTTATTGTGGTGTTCATTGATGATATTTTGGTGTACTTAAAGAATGCAGAGGAACACGATAAACACTTGAGGATAGTATTGCAGACTTTGAGGGAGAAGCAGTTGTATGCCAAACTATCGAAATATGTGTTTTGGCTAAAGGAGATTACATTTTTTGGGCATATTGTATCTGCAGAGGGTATCCAGGTGGATCCTAGCAAAGTAGAAGCCATTCTTAATTAGAAGCCACCTAGAAATGTCACAGAGGTTCAGAGTTTCCTTGGTTTAGCTGGGTATTACCGAAGGTTCATGAAGGGATTCTCCATGCTAGCATCTCCACTGACTAAGGTACTTAGGAAGGATGTAAAATTTCAGTGGACTGATCTGTGCCAGGAAAGTTTTGATGAGTTAAAGAGGCATTTAACTGAAGATCCAGTCTTAACCTTGCCCACTTTGGGTAAGGGGTATACCATATATAGTAATGCTTCTTATAACGGATTAGGCTGTGTGTTGATGCAAGATAGAAACGCCATTGCCTATGCTTCATGCCAGCTAAAACCACATGAGAGGAATTATCCCACGCATGACTTGGAGCTGGCAGCCATTGTCTTTTCCCTGAAGATCTGGAGACATTATTTGTATGGGGAGAGATGTTATATATACACAGATCATATGTAACACCCTGCACTTTCGAGTTATGAATAGTACCATTTTTGGTCGGTGACTAGTACTATTCAAAGACATCTTGAGAACTAAAAATAAATAAAAAATTAATTCAAATAGACACAATAAAAATTCAAGTGAACCAAAGACCTAATGATTTAACGGGTATAAAAAACAAAGATTATGACCCGATGAGGGGCATTTTGGTCAATTCACTTCAAGAGTTGACTTTTGACCAAAATGTAAATTAAATTAAATAAAAATAAAATATTGAATTATGAAGAAATATTGAGGGAAAATTAGAGTAAAAGTGAAAAGAAAATAAAAGAGGCAAAAATCTAGAATTTAAATTACATTTTTTGACCTAATTAAAATTTAAGGGACCAATGGGCTTTGGACAACTCATTAAATGAATTAAAAAGAAATAAATAAGTATAAAAGAAGTCAAAACCCTCCCTTTCTTCCCCATTTAGTTACACCCACTCTCTTTCCTTCTCTCTTTCTTTCTTTCTTCTTCTTCCTTCTTTCTCCATTAACACCCATTCTCAAAACTAAATTCCTTACCTTTCCTCTATGGGTTTTGCATCTAATTGGTAGAGAGCATCAAATTAATATTTGATTTAGAGATTAAAAGCAAGGGGAAACAAGAGATTAGAAGAAAATTGAACATTTGGGGAGTTGGAAGAAAGTCATCAAGAGGTAAGTTCTTTAATGCTCATTTTGTTATACAAACCTTAAATTAAGTTAGATTATGATAAAATTTCATAAGAAAATAAAAGGAAACATGCATGGAACCTAAACTAGGGTTTTGGCCAAATTAGAGAAAAATTAGGGTTTGATATATTTCAATGAAAATGATGATGAAATCAAGCTTAGTTGAAGTAGTATGCATGATTAAAGGAAAGAAATTGCTTGAAATGTGTATAAATTTAATTATGGGAGATTAGGGTTCATAAGAAAATTGGGTTTTGGTGCTAGAGAGTGAAATTGGTGTGTGTAGTGTTAAATTATGATCATTTGAGGTTTATTTAGTTTGAATTGACATTGGGTTGATGAATGGAAGTAACGAAATGGTAGGATTATGGAAAATTGCAAACTTTGGTGTTTGAAAATTATGGGTTTTGTGCTAGGAAGTGCCATTGATGTGTTAATGCTAAATTATAGTCATTTTGGGTGAATTAAATGTGAATTGAGGTTGGTTAGAGGGAATAATTGAAGAAATGAAAATTTTAAACCTAGGGAAAAATTTACACACTGAGTTCAGTGTGTTTGACAGCTCATAAATTGAGCTACACAACTCCAATTGGTGTGAAACCAATTGGAAATGAAACTTAAGACATAGGGCTAGAATTTTCATGAAGAGACCTACCCCAGAAACTGCCAAGAAATTGCCTAAACCCTGGCTTGAACTTAGAGACACAATTTTGGAACTTCTAGAATTTGACCATATGAACAGTAAATTTTGCATGGCTATAACTCTCTCTAGAAAACTCCGATTTAGGCGATTCTTGAACCGATGGAAACCGAAGACATAATAGAACATTTCATATCAAGAACATTAGATCAAATTATGGACTTAACTTGGCCAAATTGCTGAACAAAATTGGACTGATAAATCTGCCAGAACTGAATCTGCAGCATGAACAGTGACGTGAACAGTAATAGTGTTTTGGCCATAACATGAGCTACACAGCTGAGAATTAGGCGATTGAAAAAGGAAAATAAAGTTAAGACCTAGATAAACAATTTTCATGCAGAACACCTCACTAAATTATCATCGAAACTTGGTAAAAATTGGGTTCAAATATTGGGGCACCAAGTTGTCTAAAACCAAAATTTCTAAAATTTGCAAAGCTAACTTGGAATTCATTAGACATGCATATAATGAGTTTTTGGCAGCAATTGAGATTGGTATTGAGGTATTTTATTTGTGTATTTTCAGTAGAAAAAGAAGTTGGAACGGACAAGGAATAGTGAGCAAAGAGAAAGGAGAGCATTGAAGGTTTGTGTACAGCTAACCTTTTTTTCATTTTTAAACTTGTAAATTGCTTGGAATGTGTTTATTTGAATGAGTTTGCTTTGAACAAGTTTACTTTGACTGAAACATGGTTTTTCTCTTCTATTTAAGAAATTTGAGTGTTTCCACCTTTATATGGATATTATGATGAATTTAAATGTGTTTATTGGTTTATAAATGTGATTCTCGAGTGGGAAATTTTTGGAAACTGTTTTGAAATCACAGTTAGCATGACAGTCCCTTTCGAAACTCCCCAGTAGTAATGGCTACTTGGGGTTGATAATTGATATTGATTATGTCTCCCATTAATAATGGTTAGTGGGGTAAGACTACATGAGTACTCATTAGCTAGCTAGCCCTTCCCTCATTAATAACGGTTAGTGAGATTGAGATTGCTTTGTCATGGTGTACAACACAGCACTGGTCATGAAATTTTGTGTCAAGGCCTAAACTGTGTGTCAATGTTGGCAACACTAATGCTTTGTGAATTGTGATTTATGAAGTATGATTTCTCATTTGAAATGTTATTCCAATAAATGGCTCTTATGAACTTAGAACTATTGTGATGTTTTCATACTTAAGAAAAATGTGATTTATTATGCTTTGACAAATTTAGTTTTACCTTAAGTTTTAAAGTTATTAGTTGTGCACCACTGAGTGATATACTCAGCGATAGCTTCTTTATGCTGTCGCAGGTAAGGGAAAGGAGAAGGTTGCCGAGTGAGAGACTTGGAAGCAGCATTTTGGTATTTTTTTATGGGTATTTACGTTAGGTATACCCTTCCTTTGGATTGTATGGATGTACGAATATTAAGCAGTTTGTATTTAAAAGCATTGCATTGCTATCACATTTTGAGTTTGTAACTTTTTTGTATTTTACTTTGAGACTTATGAAAATGTAACTTTTATAATATTTAGTCTATCATTATTTCCAATGAATGTTTACATGGAATTTTAACTATTTTCATGCAGTTTTCCGCAAAAGAATTGATAATATAAAAAGCTATGGTTTGTTTTAAAATCCTTTGTAGCATAACTAATGGGTTATCGGTAGGTGGAGTTCGGTAATTCATTAGGTATGCTACGGAAACATGTTGTGCCTTACAAGCGATAAAGTGTGACATGTTTTAGTGGTATAAGAGCTTTGGTTTTTATATAAGTTTTGAAATAGCATTTTGAAAATTTTTGATAAGTACAACTGCTCAACTGTCATTAATTGATACATATAGTGCATTACATCATAAATATGGACTAATGGAGGGAAATCTCCTTGTGTTGGTCATCCAGGGAGTAGAATTCCCTATGTGAAATTTGATTATGATGTGCTAGTGATTAGTCCTTTAGGACAAGAGGTTAGGGTAAACAAATTGTATGAAGATTGTCCTTTGGTGATCCAAGGACATACATTCTTGTCAGACTTAATTGAAATGCCCTTCCAAGATTATGATATCATATTGGGCATGGATTGGTTAGCTAGGAACACGCCATGATCGACTGTAGACTGAAGACAGTTACTTTTGGTCTTCCCGAGTATACAGGCATAGTGATACACGAGGAGAGGCAGTTATTGCCATCCAACATCATTTCAGCTGCACTTGCTAGAAAGATGATTAGAAAGGGATGTGAAGCTTATCTAGCTCATGTGATAGACACCCAGGTGGGGAGTCCAGATCTTAAAGATATTCCTACGGTATGGGATTTTCCGGATGTCTTTCCGGAAGAATTGCCGGGATTGCCTCCAGAAAGAGAGTGTAGTTTGAAATTAAGACTATGCCTAGTGTGGAGCCAATCTCCATCACTCCTTATAGGATGGCACCTGCTGAGTTGAAACAGTTGAAGGTGCAATTGCAGGAATTGTTAAATAAGGGTTTCATCCGCCCTAGCGTGTTACCTTGGAGTGCACCAGTATTATTTGTGAAGAAAAAGGATGGTACTCTCTGCCTATGCATAGACTACAGACAGTTGAATAAGGTGACCATAAATAATAGATATCCTCTGCCACGGATCAATGATTTATTTGATCAGTTGAAGGATGCACCTGTATTCTCCAAAATTGACTTAAGATCGAGCTACTACCAGTTGAGGGTGCTGGAGCAAAGTATTCTTAAAACTGCCTTTAGGACTCAGTATGGCACTATGAGTTCTTGGTAATGCCATTCGGCTTGACTAATGCTCCAGCTGCTTTTATGGGCCTGATGAACACTATCTTTAGGCCATATTTGGACTAGTTTGTTGTGGTGTTCATTGATGATATTTTGGTGTACTCAAAGAATGCAGAGGAACACGACAAGCACTTGAGGATAGTAGTGCAGACTTTGAGGAAGAAGCAGTTGTATGCCAAACTATCGAAATGTGAGTTTTGGCTAAAGGAGATTACATTTTTGGGGCATATTGTATCTGCAGAGGGTATCCAGGTGGATCCTAGCAAAGTAGAAGCCATTCTTAATTGGAAGCCACCTAGAAATGTCACGAAAGTTCGGAGTTTCCTTGGTTTGGCCGGGTATTACCGAAGGTTTGTGAAGGGATTCTCCATGCTAGCGTCTCCACTAACCAAGCTACTTAGGAAGGATGTAAAATTTCAGTGGATTGATCGATGCCAGGAAAGTTTTGATGAGTTAAAAAGGTGTTTAATTGAAGCTCCAGTCTTAACATTACCCACTTTAGGTAAGGAGTATACCATATACAGTGATGCTTCTCATAACGGATTAGGCCGTGTGTTGATTCAAGATAGAAACATCATTGCCTATGTTTCACGCTAGCTTACTACATGAGAGGAATTATCCTACACATGACTTGGAGCTAGCAGCCATTGTCTTTGCCTTGAAGATCTAGAGACATTACTTGTATGGAGAGAGATGTTATATATACATAGATCATAAAAGTTTGAAATACTTGGGCACATAAAAGGAGTTAAATTTGAGGCAGAGGAGATAGTTAGAGCTGATAAAAGATTATGATTGCTTGATAGACTATCAGCCTGGAAAGGCAAATGTTGTAATTGATGCTTTAAGTCACAAGACTATGGTTGGTTTGAGGGTTTCTCCTTTGTCCATGGTACATGAATTAAGGGCATTGCATGCTAATTTGGAGATTAATGAAGATGGGCAGATGGTAGCTACTTGGCAAGTGAAGCTAATGCTAGCAAAACAAATTAAAGCAGTTGCACAGAAGGATGATAAGTATGTGAAGTTGATGGAAGAGGCTCGAGATGGCAAGAAACCAGAATTATCAGTAAATGATGAGAGCTTGTTGCTATATAAGGGCAGAATGTGCATTCCTGAGAATGTTGAACTGAGACAGACCATTTTGAAGGAAGCACATGATTCACCTTTTGCAATGCACCTCGGTGGAACCAAAATGTACAGAACTGTGAAAGAGCACTATTGGTGGAGAGGAATGAAGAAAGACATTGCAAAATATGTTGCCAAATGCCTAACTTGTCAGCAAGTAAAGGCAGAACACCAAGTGCCTGCAGGGTTGCTATAGCCATTGCCAATTCCTGAGTGGAAATGGGAAAGAATCACTATGGATTTCATGACAAGACTTCCACGTACACAAAAGAATCATGATGCAGTTTGGGTTATTGTTGATAGATTGACCAAGTCTGCACACTTTTTGCCAGTAAGGATGGATTATAGCCTGGAAAGATTGGCCAAAATGTACATTAATGATATTGTGAGGTCACATGGAGTGCCAGTGTCTATTGTGTCGGACAGAGACCCAAGGTTCACTTCTAGATTTTGAGGTAGTCTCCAAAAAGCCCTAGGAACTAAATTGAACTTCAGTACAGCATTTCATCCACAGACAGATGACCAATCTGAAAGGATCATTCAGATTTTGGAGGATATGCTTCGGGCTTGTGCATTGAGTTTAAAGGGAGTTGGGACACACACTTGCCTTTAATTGAATTTACCTATAACAACAGTTATTAGTCAAGCATCGGGATGCCTCCATACAAAACACTTTATGGCAGAAAGTGTAGAACTCCCTTGTGTTGGGATGAAGTGGGCGAGAGGAAGTTGATTGGCCCAGAATTAGTGCAGCAGACGAAAGAAAAGGTTAAGCTTATTAGAGACAGACTCAAAGTTACAACAGATAGACAGAAGTCCTACATTGACCTAAAGAGAAGAGATATTTAGTATAGTGTGGGTGATAAGGTGTTCTTGAAAGTTTCCCCATGGAAGAGGATCATGAGGTTTGGTAGAAAGGGGAAACTAAGTCCTCACTTCATTGGGCCGTATGAGGTTCTGGAAAGAGTGGGTCCATTAGCATATAGACTTACACTGCCTCCAGAGTTGGAAAAGATTCACAATGTCTTCCATGTCTCCATGTTGAGGAGGTATAGATCAGACCCCTCTCACATTTTGCCAGTAGAGGAGATTGAGGTGAATCCAGACCTAACATATGATGAAAAGCCCATAAAGATCTTGGCATATGAGGTAAAACAGCTAAGGAACAAACAGATACCTCTAGTCAAAGTGCTGTGGAACCATCATTTAGGCTAGGAGGCTACATGAGAGCGTGAGGAGGACATGAGGAGACAACACTCACAGCTATTTAGAGACTGAGACCAGGTAAATTTCGAGGATGAAATTTATTTTTAAGGTGGGGAGAATTGTAACACCCTAAACCTCCGAGTTATGAATAATACCATTTTTGGTCCGTGACTAGTACTAATCAAAGACACCTTGAGGACCAAAAATAAATAAAAATTAATTAAGATAGACACAATAAAAATTCAAGTGAACCAAAGACTTAAGGATTTAATGGGTATCAAAAAAAAAAAAAAGGATTATGACTCGATGAGGGGCATTTTAGTCAATTCACTTCAAGAGTTGACTTTTGACCAAAATGTAAATTAAATTCAATAAAAATAAAATATTGAATTATGAAGAAATATTGAGTTGAGAATTAGAGTAAAAGTGAAAAGAAAATAAAAGAGGCAAAAATCTAGAATTTAAATTCCATTTTTTGACCTAATTAAAATTTAAGGGACCAATGGGCGTTGGACAACTCATTAAATGAATTAAAAAGGAACAAATAAGTATAAAACCCTCCCTTTCTTTCCCATTTAGTTACCACCCACTTTCTTTCCTTATCTCTTTCTTTCTTTCTTCTTCTTCCTTCTTTCTCCATTGACACCCATTCTCAAAACTCAATTCCTTACTTTTCCTCTATGGGTTTTGCTTCTAATTGGTAGAGAGCATCAAATTAATATTTGATTTAGAGATTAAAACCAAGGGGAAACAAGATATTAGAAGAAAATTGAACATTTGGGGAGTTGGAAGGAAGTCATCAAGAGGTAAGTTCTTTAATGCTCATTTTGTTATACAAACCTTAAATTAAGTTAGATTATGATAAAATTTCATAAGAAAATGAAAGGAAACATGCATGGAACCTAAACTAGGGTTTTGGCCAAATTAGAGAAAAATTAGAGTTTGATATATTTCAATGAAAATGATGATGAAATCAAGCTTAGTTGAAGTAGTATGCATGATTAGAACAAAGAAATTGCATGAAATGTGTATAAATTTAATTACGGGAGATTAGGGTTCATGGGAAAATTGGGTTTTGGTGCTAGAGAGTGAAATTGGTGTGTGTAGTGTCAAATTATGATCATTTGAGGTTTATTTAGTTTGAATTGACATTGGGTTGATGAATGGAAGTAACGAAATGGTAGGATTAGGGAAAATTGCAAACTTTGGTGTTTGAAAATTGTGGGTTTTGTGCTAGGAAGTGCCATTGATGTGTCAATACTAAATTATAGTCATTTTGGGTGAATTAAATATGAATTGAGGTTGGTTAGAGGGAATAATTTAAGAAATGAAAATTTTAAACCTAGGGTAGAATTTTCACACTGAGTTCAGTATGTTTGACAGTCCATAAATTGAGCTACACAACTCCAATTGGTGTGAAACCAATTGAAAATGAAACTTAAGATATAGGGCTAGAATTTTCATGAAGAGACCCAACCTAGAAACTGCCCAGAAATTGCCTAAACCTTGGCTTGAACTTAGAGACACAATTCTGGAACCTGCAGAATTTGACCATATGAATAGTAAATTTTGCATGGCCATAACTATCTATAGAAAACTCCGATTTAGGCGATTCTTAAACCGATGGAAACCTAAGGCATAGTAGAACATTTCATATGAAGAACTTGAGGCCAAATTATGGACTTCACCTAATCAAATGGCTGAGCAAATTTGAATCACCGAATCTACAGAACTGCAGATTTATCATATGAACAGTAAACTTTGCATGGCTATAACTCTCTCTAGAAAACTCCGATTTAGGCGATTCTTGAACCGATGGAAACCTAAGACATATTAAAACATTTCATATGAGAATATTAGACCAAATTATGGACTTAACATGACCAAATTGCTGAATAAAATTGGATCGATAAATCTGCCAGAACTGAATCTGCAGCATGAATAGTGATGCGAACAGTAATTATGTTTTGGGCATAACTTAAGCTACATAGCTGAGAGTTAGACGATTCAAAAAGAAAAATAAAGTTAAGACCTAGTTAAACAATTTTCATGAAGAACACCTCATCAAATTATGATTGAAACTAGGTAAAAATTGGGTTCAAAGATTGGGGCACTAAGTTGTCTAAAACTAAAATTTTCTAAAATTTGCAAAGCTAACTTGGAATTCATTAGACATGCATATAATGAGTTTTTGGCAGCAATTGAGATTGGTATTGAGGCATTTTATTTGTGTATTTTCAGTAGAAAAAGAAGTTGAAACGGATAAGGAATAGTGAGTAAAGAGAAAGGAGAGCATTGAAGGTTTGTGCACAACAAACCTTTTCTTCATTTTTAGACTTGTAAATTGCTTGGAATGTGTTTATTTGAATGAGTTTGCTTTGAACAAGTGTACTTTGACTAAAATATGGTTTTTCTCTTGTATTTAAGAAATTTGGGTGTTGCCACCTTTATATGGATATTATGATGAATTTAAATGTGTTTATTGGTCTATAAATGTGATTGTTGAGTGGGAAATTTTTAGAAACTGTTTTGAAACCACAGTTAGCATGACAGTCCCTTTTGGAACTCCCCAGTGGTAATGGCTACTTGGGGTTGATAATTGATATTGATTATGTCTCCCATTAATAACGATTAGTGGGGTAAGACTACATGAGTACTCATTAGCTAGCTAGCCGTTCCCTCATTAATAACGGCTAGTGAAGTTGAGATTGCTTTGTTGTGGTGTACAACACGGCACTGATCGTGAAATTTTGTGTCATGGCCTAAACTGTGTTTTGATATTGGCAACACTAATGCTTTGTGAATTATGATTTATGAAGTATGATTTCTCATTTGAAATATTATTCCAATAAATGGCTCTTATGAACTTAGAACTATTGTGAAGTTTTCATGCTTAAGAAAAAAGTGATTTATTATGCTTTGACAAATAATGTTTTATCTTAAGTTTTAAAGTTATTAGTTGTGCACCACTGAGTGATATACTCAGCGATAGCTTCTTTATGTTGTCGCAGGTAAGGGAAAGGAGAAGGCTGCCGAGTGAGAGACTTGGAAGCAGCATTTTGGTATTGTTTATGGGTATTACGTTAGATATACCTTTGTGATTCCTTTAGATGTATTTTGTACCTATATGTATGGATGTACGGATATTGAGCAGTTTGTATTTAAAAGCATTGCATTGCTATCACATTTTGAGTTTGTAACAATTTTGTATTTTACTTTGAGACTTATGAAAATGTAACTTTTGCAATATTTAGTCTATCATTAATTCCAATGAATGTTTACATGGAATTTTAACTATTTTCATGTAGTTTTCCGAATAAGAATTGATAAGATAAAAAGCTATGATTTGTTTTAAAATCCTTTATAGCATAACTAATGGGTTATCGGTAGGTGGAGTTCGGTAATTCATTAGATATGCTACAGGAGCATGTCGTGCCTTACAAGGGATAAGGTGTGACATCATAAGAGTTTGAAGTACTTGGGCACGCAAAAGGAGTTAAATTTGAGGTAGAGGAGATGGTTAAAGCTGATAAAAGATTATAATTGTTTGATAGACTATCAACCTGAAAAAGCTAATGTTGTAGCTGATGCTTTAAGTCGCAAGACTATGGCTTATTTGAGGGTTTCTCCATTGTCCATGGTGCATGAGTTAAGGGCATTGCATGCTAATTTGGAGATTAATGAAGATGGTCAGATGGTAGCTACTTGGCAAATGAAGCCAATGCTGGCAAAATAAATTAAAGCAGTTGCATAGAAGGATGATAAGTATGTGAAGTTAATGGAAGAGGCTCGGGATGGCAAGAAACCAGAATTATCGGTAAATGATGAGGGCTTGTTGTTATATAAGGGTAGAATGTGCATTCCTGAGAATGTTGAACGGAGGCAGACCATTTTAAAGTAAGCACATGATTCATCGTTTGCAATGCACCCTAGTGGAACCAAAATATACAGAAGTGTGAAAGAGCACTATTGGTGGAGAGGAATGAAGAAAGACATTATTACCAAATGCCTAACTTGTCAACAAGTAAAGGCAGAACACCAAGTGCTTGTAGGGTTGCTACAGCCGTTGCCAATTCTCGAGTGGAAGTGGGAAAGAATCACTATGGATTTCGTGACAGGACTTCCATGTACACAAAAAAAATCATGATGCAGTTTGGGTTATTGTTGATAGATTGACCAAGTCTGCACACTTTTTGCCAGTGAGGATGGATTACAGCCTAGAAAGATTGGCCAAAATATTCATTGATGATGTGGTGAGGTTATATGGAGTGCCAGTGTCTATTGTATCGGACAGAGACCCAAGGTTCACTTCTAGATTCTGGGGTAGTCTCCAAAAAGCCCTAGGAACTAGATTAAACTTCAGTATAGCATTCCATCCACAGGCAGACAGCTAATCTGAAAGGATCATTCAGATTTTGGAGGATATGCTTTGGGCCTGTGTGATTGAGTTTGAAGGGAGTTGGGACACACACTTGCCTTTAATTGAATTTACCTACAATAACAGTTATCAGTCAAGCATCGGGATGCCTCCATATGAAGCACTCTATGGAAGAAAAGTGTAGAACTCCCTTGTGTTGGGATGAAGTGGGCAAGAGGAAGTTGATTGGCCCAGAATTAGTGCAGCAGATGGAAGAAAAGGTTAAGCTTATTAGAGACAGACTCAAAGTTGCAACGAATAGATAGAAGTCCTACATTGACCTAAAGAGAAGAGATATTTAGTACAGTGTGGGTGACAAGGTGTTCTTGAAAGTTTCCCCATGGAAGAGGATCATGAGGTTTGGTAAAAAGGGGAAACTAAGTCCTCGCTTCATTGGGCCGTATGAGGTTATGGAAAGAGTGGGTCCATTGGCATATAGACTTGCATTGCCTCCGGAGTTGGAAAAGATTCACAATGTCTTCCATGTCTCCATGTTGAGGAGGTACAGATCAGACCCCTCTCACATTTTTCCAGTAGAGGAGATTGAGGTGAATCCAGACCTGACATATGATGAAGAGCCCATAAAGATCTTGGCACATGAGGTGAAGCAGCTGAGGAACAAGCAAATATCTCTAGTAAAAGTGCTGTGGAACTATCATTCAGGCTAGGAGGCTATCTGGGAGCGTGAGGAGGACATGAGGAGACAGCACCCACAACTATTCAGAGACTGGGACCAGGTAAATTTCGAGGATGAAATTTATTTTTAAGGAGGGGAGAATTGTAACATCCCGAACCTCCGAGTTATGAATAGTACCATTTTTGGTCCGTGACTTGTACTATTCAAAGACACCTTGAGAACCAAAAATAAATAAAAAATTAATTGAGATAAATACAATAAAAATTTAAGTGACCCAAAAATATAAGGATTTACCAGGTATATTGTAAAAGAGGGATTATGACCCGATAAAGGGCATTTTGGTCAATTAACTTTAAAAGTTGATTTTTTTTTACCAAAAGGTCAATTTAATTAAATAAAAATAAATTATTGAATTATGAAGAAATATTGAGGAAAATTAAGTGTAAATATAAAAAGAAAAGAAAGGAAATAAAATCGTAAGTTTTATGACATTTTTGACGCAATTAAAATTTTTAATTGAAATAAACTAATTTTGGGAAGAAATATATATAAAAGAGAAGACAAATTAAAAAGCCATTTCTTTCTTTTCTTTCCCATTTAGTTACCACCCACTCTCTCTCCTTCTCTCTTTCTTTCTTCTTCTTCTTCCTTCTTTCTCCATTGACACCCATTCTCAAAACTCAATTCCTTGCTTTTCCTCCAATTGGTAGAGAACATCAAAATAATCTTTGATTTAGAGATTAAAAGTAAGGGGAAACAAGAGATTAGAAGAGGAACAAGATTTGGAAGAGATTGGAAGTGGAAAAAATCATCAAGTGAGGTAAGCTCTTTCTTTCATGCTTGATTTACCAAGTATGCTTTAAATCAAGTTTGGGTGTGATGAAATAACATGAGAAATTGCAAATAAACATGTATGGAAATCTAAACTAGGGTTTTGGCCAACTTAGGAAAAATTAGGGTTTTTATGTATTTTATTTAAATTTATGATAAATCTAAGTTAAATTGAAGTAGTATGCATGATTGGGAGTAATAAGATTTCATGGGATTGCATAAATTAAATTATAGAAGATTAGAGTTCATGGGGAAATTGGGTTTTGGTGCTAGAGAGTGAAATTAGTGTGTGTAGTATTAAATTATGATCATTTGAGGTTTATTTAGTTTGAATTGACATTGGGTTGATGAATGGAAGTAATGAAATGGTAGGATTAGCAAAAATTGCAAACTTTGGTATTTGAAAATTGTGGGGTTTATGCTATGAAGTGCCATTGATGTGTCAATGCTAAATTATAATCATTTTGGGTGAATTAAATGTGAATTGAGGTTGGTTAATGGAAGTAATTAAAGAAATAAAAAAATTGAACTTAGGGCAGAATTTTGCACACTGAATTCAGTGTGTTTGGAAGCCCATAACTTAAGCTACACAACTCCAATTGTTGTGAAACCAAATGGAAATGAAACTTAAGACATAGGGCTAGAATTTTTGTGAAGATACCCTGCCTCGACAATGACCTTAAGCTATCCGAAATGAGCCTTGAACTTAGAGAAAAAATTCTAGAACCTGTAGAATTTGACTATATGAACAGTAAACTTTGCATGGCCATAACTCTCTCTAGAAAACTCTAATTTAGGCGATTCTTGAACCGATAGAAACCTAAGACATAGTAGAACATTTCATATGAAAAACTTGAGGCCAAATTATGGAATTAACCCAATTATGGACTTAATACCTAAAAAAAGCACTTCCAAAAACATTTCACAACTCCCAACCTTCAATAACTCAATCAACTCAGTTCAACACACTTCAAAATAATTTCACAATACAATTCAAGACTTATCATCTCAAAATATTTAATATCTCCAATCACAAAGCATAAAGTAAGAAATTCATAAGTATAAATATTAATTTACAGAAGGAAATCTAAAAAAAATATTATTACAATTTATTTACAACTGCTCGACTACATTGATACATACAACATTTATATATTTACATCAAAATTATCTACAAGGGTATAAAATAATACCCGTACAAAAGATTGGTGTGATCTTCAACTCAGTAGCAGCTCACTCTGCTGCTTTTTCCTTGCTCTTATCTGCGACAGCAAAATAAGCTATCGCTGAGTATAAAAATACTCAGTGGTGCACAATAAAAATTTAAAATGCAATAAATAAATCATTCATTGCCAAACACAATTTAAATGTTTCTCAATCACATTTCACAATATTAAAGTTCATAATAACATCATTTTGTCAAATAATCTATTAAACACAGTTTAGTCAAACAATTTCATAAACACGGTGTTGCCAAAGTCATACACAACTTAAGCCATGACACAAAATTTCCGATCAATGCCGTGTTGTACACCACGACAAAGCAATCTCAACCTCATTAATCGAAATCAATGAGGGAGGTGGCTAGCTAGCTAATGAGTACTCATCCGATCTACAACCTCAATCGGCAAGCCGGAGGGGAGAAAATAAACGATCTCAACCCCATAAATGGAGGAGGAATAATGTGATACTGTCATGCTAAGTGTGAACATAAACTCAATTCAAAACAATTTATACAGACAATTTATGAGAAATTTGATCAATTTTCAAAGTCACATTTACGATTATAAAATGGCAACACAATACATAAATAATCAAAGAAGTCAAATTTTTGAGATTAAAATATTTAAACAATTCTTATTGTGCACAAACCTGACTTGAGTCGCCTTGAAGCCTTGACTCAGTCTCTTCGAATTTCCAAGTCTTTTTCAGCTGAAACACACATTTTCACAGTGTTTCAGTACCATAACTTAGCATAAATCCAAAAATAAACTTCACTTTATTTTTAACTAGCTTATTGCGCTAAATTCGACGTTCTCGAAGTTTTTGTGTTTCGGATTACCATTCACTACACTATTCAAGTCAAATTGTTGACTTTTTAAGGCTTAATAGGTATGGGAACTCCAACTTCACCCACATACCACATTTTGGTCATTAAATTTGTTGGTTTTGGTCATTTTCTCAAAGCTTAAATCCTTTTGGCCAAATTGTCAAATTTTTAGTTATGGTGCTCCAAGTTGCACTGTTCCATTGGTCAATCTACTGTTGGAATTTGGAAAACCTTCCTTCATAGAAAATGTTCCTTATTGTCTTAAGTTTATTCTCATTTTTGGATCACCCCAATTGGAGTTTTGTAGCTCATGTTATGGCCCATTGAATCAGGGCTGCCAGATGGAAAATAACCCAGATTTTCTGGGCAGTTTTGGTGCTGGCAGATTTGGGTCACCAACTTGGGGTGGCCAAATGGCTTGGTTGCTGGCAGAATTTGGACTTATTTTCTTCATGAAAGTTTTAGGTCTATATGTGATCTAACCACTGGTAAAATTTCAGGTCAATTTGACCTGTCTAGCTTGAGTTATGACCAAATGAACAAACACTGTTCATTTGGTCAGTTTGTATAGTGGCAGACTGCTCTCAACCAACTTTGGTCAATTAGTTCACTAGGTTGTGGTCAGTTTTTGGGCATGGTTCCTTAATGAAAATTGTGCCATTTTATGTCTATTTTCATTCCCAATTGGTGTCATATCAATTGGACTTGTAAAATTTCTGTTTTGGTCCTTCAAAGTTGGTTTGGTCATGCTGCCAGCAGCATGACCATTCAACCTCCGAATTTGGCTTCACTTCCAACAATTCAAACACATCTCCTTTGGTCATTATTGACCATTTTTCAGCTCACAATAGGTCAAAGTCATCATTTATGCATTTCTCCAAATTTTGGTTCACAAACCCTAACATTCAAACCCTAACTCATTTAATTATTGCAAATAACTAAATTCAAAGCTCTCAACATAATCAATCAACTAATGGAGGTCCATAAACTCATTCAAACTCATTAAATTCATGCAATTCATACTCCCTTCAACCAGGCCGAAATTCCAGCAATGGTCCTTCCCCCATATTTGTTTCATTTAATCAAGTTCTAAGGTCACTTTCACAACTAATTATGCATTTATAGAAGTAAAATAGTAAGTTAGCACACTAACCTTTCTTAAATCCTTCAAACCCTATCTTTAACTCTTCTTTCTTCTTGTAATCTTCTTCTCAAGTTGTAATAACAAGCTTTAGTGAAGTTTTTTGGGGATTTATGAAGATTAAGTGAAGAATTAAAGCTTGAGTGTGAGCTTTAATGGTGGATTTTCATGGAGGGACTTGGGAGAAGATGGGGCGGCAACTTGATGGGAGAAGAAGACAACTTTAATTTTTTTTTTCTTTTGTTTTCTTTTCTCTAATTTAACTTATGGAAGACCACAAAAATTCCAATTAATTTATTAAATTAATTAGTTTAGTTATGGCATCATGCATGAGGTCATGCATGATGTCATCACCTTTGACTTTTCCATCTTCTTCTTTTTTTTTCTATTTATTTTTCTATTAGTTCTTTAATTTAATTCTCGATTCTGAAATTTTCTTTTCTTCGATTTTATTTGACAGCTAGGTCAGGAGTCAGCTCTCGGGGTCAATTGACCAAATTGCCCCTCGCCGGTTCATCCCGGTTTGCAAATAATTCCATATTTCTTCCGGCTTCTTGACCTAATTATTTGACTAGCTTAACAGTTTTTTTTCGTGATTTTCTCTTTTCCACTGTGTTCATAAGGGTTCTAAGGACCGCGGCGTCACATTTTACGGTTCGAAATTTGAGTTTAAAATGACTTTGCAGTCGTTCCCGAGGAGGTCACCCATCGCTGTGACTCTCGACTCATTTAACTTCATGTATTCTATTTTTCTTATTTATACTTAACTAATTCAACATTACTAATTATTTGTGTTTATGGTTTCTCTAGTTGTCTTAAGTATGATTATAATCCCCTTAATTGTCCGGACCGACACGATCCACGACGATGAAATATACCAGGCTATACTAATAGGGGTGTTACAATTCTCCCCCCCTTAAATAAATTTCATCTCGAAATTTTACCTGGTATCAATCTGTGAACAGCTGTGGGTGTTGTCTCCTCATGTCCTCCTCTCGTTCCCAAGTAGCTTCTTGGCCCGAATGATGGTTCCACAACACTTTTACTAATGGTATCTGCTTGCTCAGTGTCGCTTCACCTCATAAGCGTAATCTTTATGGGTTCTTCTTCATATGTGAGGTCTGGATTCACTTCAATTTCTTCTACTGGTAGTACATGAGATGGGTCTGATCGATAGCTCCTCAACATAGACACATGGAAGACGTTATGTATCTTCGCCAACTCTGGAGGTAGTGGCAAACGATAAGCCAAAGGACCCACTCTTTCCATTATCTCATATGGCCCGATAAAACGAGGACTTAGTTTCCCCTTCCTGCCGAATGTCATAATCCTCTTCCAAGGAGAAACTTTGAGGAAAACTTTCTCACGCACTGCATACTCAATATCCCTTCTCTTCAAATCAATATAGGACTTCTGACGGTCTGATGCAGCTTTAAGTCGATCTCTGATTACCCTGATCTTCTCTTCAGTCTGTTGAACTATTTCGGGTCCAATCATTTTCTTTCACCTACGTCATCCCAACACAACGGGGTTCTACATTTCCTGGCATACAAAGCTTCATATGGAGGCATCCCAATGCTTGATTGGTAGCTGTTGTTGTAAGCAAACTCAATCAAAGGCAAGTGTGTATCCCAACTACCCTCAAACTCAATTACACAAGCCCGTAGCATGTCCTCCAAGATCTGAATTACCCTCTCGGGTGGCCATGCATGCGTGGGTGGAATGCGATCAAGTTCAATCTAGTTCCTAGGGCTCTCTGAAGACTACCCCAAAATCTAGAAGTGAACCTAGGATCTCTGTTTGATACAATGGATACTGGCACTCCATGCAGTCTCACAATCTCATCAATGTACAACCTGGCCAATATGTCCAAACTGTAGTCCATTCGGACTGGCAGAAAATGAGCAGACTTAGTCAGTCTGCCAACAATGACCCATACTGCATCATGACTCTTTTGTGTCCTCGGAAGTCCCATTACAAAATCCATTGTTATTCTCTCCCATTTCCATTCTGGCACTGGTAGTGGATGTAACAACCCAGTTGGTACTTGATGCTTTGCCTTTACTTGCTGACAAGTCAGGCATTTGGATACAAACTTTGCCACATCTCTCAACTAATAATAACCTGATCTCAGGTCAATTTTGGAGAACACAGCTGCACCTCTCAACTGATCAAATAAGTCATCAATGCGGGGCAATGGGTATCTATTCTTTATTGTCACCTTATTCAACTGCCGATAGTCAATGCATAACCGGAGAGTGCCATCTTTCTTCTTAACAAACAATACTGGCGCTCCCCAAGGTGACACACTAGGGCGGATAAAGCCCTTGCCAAGCAGCTCTTGCAACTGCACTTTCAATTCTTTTAGTTCTGCAGGCGCCATTCTGTATGGTGTTATGGAGATTGGGTCCACACCAGGCATAACATCAATTTCAAACAGCACTTCTCTTTCTGGAGGTAATCCTGGCAATTCTTCTGGAAATACATCCGGAAAGTCACATCTGATAGGGATATCCTCGGTCTTTGGACTTCCCACTTGGGTGTCTATCACATGTGCCAAGTATGCCTCACACCCTTTTCTAATCATTTTCCTGGCCAGTGCAGCTGAAATGATGTTTGAAGGTAATAACTGTCTCTCCCCATGTATTACTACATCACCATACTGAGGAAGACCAAAAGTGACTGTCTTTAGTCTACAGTCAATCATGGCGTGATGCCTGGCTAACCAATCCATGCCAAAGATAATGTTATAATCTCTGAAGGGCATTTCAATTAAATCAAACAGAAAAGTGTGTCCTTGGATCACCAAAGGACAATCCCTATATAACCTATTTACCCTGACTTCCTGGCCTAATGGACTAGTTACTAGCACATCATAGTCCATTGGTACACCGAATAGCGAGAGAACACATCACACTAGCACTAACATACGAATGTGTGGAGCCAGGATCAAATAACACATATACATCTTGGTCAAGGATGGAGAAAATACCAGCTACTACGTCTGATGTTTCAGCTTCCTCCCTCTGACGCATAGTATACACTCGATCGTGCGCCATCGATCTTGGTTGGTTAACAGTGCTCTGACTACCAGGAGTGCTACCAGGACCCCTATCTCTGCCTCTACCTCTAGCAGCTGACGGTGACCCTCTAGGTGCAGAGACTTGGGCTGATCCTTTCGATGTAGCCAAAGATCCATGCCGGTGCGGACTAGTGCAATCCTTCGCGAAATGTCCGCTCCCTCCACAGTTAAAACATGCGCCAGTAGCTTTGAAACAAACCCCGCCATGAGTTTTCCCACAAATTTCGCACTGACGTACTGATAGAGATCCTCGAGAAGCTTGTTGGGTCGGCTGACCAGACCGGGGTGGTCTTTGGCCAGAAAATCTGCCTCTGCCAGATTTACAAGAGCTAGATCCCCCAAACTATTTCCTCTTCCTAGAACCACTTTCAGATGCTTGCCTCATAGTCTTTTCAGTTTTCTCTTGAGGACCCTTCTTCACTGCCCCTTCTGATTCTATCCTTTCCAGTTCCAAGGCCTGTGAGATCAATTCAGCAAAATTCTGATGTCTGAAACCCACGACTTGCATCCTCAGACTTGGCCTTAGCCCATACTCAAACCTCTTGCATCTGTATCTGGGGGTGGAGACTAAGCTTCCAGCATAATGGCTTAGCCTTGAGAAGTCTCTCTCATACTCTGCTATGGTTCGGTCCCTTTGCTTCAAACTCAGGAATTCTTGCAATTTCTTATCTACATATGCATCAGGAACCCATTTCTACCTGAATTCCCTCAGGAAGTCTGTCCATGTCAGCACAGGTGGCTCGACCAGGCGGTGGGTGATGGTCTTCCACCATCCGTATGCATCCCCTTGAAGAAGAGATATTGAATACTCAAACTTCATCTCTTCCGTACACTGTAGTTTTCTGTAAACTCATTCCATTCTTTCCAACCACTGTTCTGCCTCCAGTGGATCCACAGTGCCTTTAAACTCGGTGGCCCAAAATTTCATCAACTTTTCATATTGCCGAGCTGAGGGCTGTGGTTGTGCTATAGGTACTGGCATTTGAGCTTGGGGTGGCACATTTCCCGCCATTTGCTGGAAGAACGCGGCCATCTACTGTACAAATTGAGCGAGGCTGCGGTCTTTGGGCGGCGGCTAGAGTGGTGACCCACTCACGTTACGAGTCTTTGGGGCTTCCCCTTGAACCTCAGCCTCAACAGATTATTCTTCGGAATGATCTCCTCCTTCCATTCCATTTTCCCAAATTTTCTCCTTCCTCAGATCAAACACAAGGAGGTTAACCTCCGTTATAGCATATTCATGATGTAAATACGTCATATGTATCAATAAAAGACACATGAGCAGTTGTACTTATCAATAAAATGTTCATACACATAGTCAAAATTTATTGAAAAACCATGCTCTGATACCACTAAAACATGTCACACCTTACTCCTCCGTAAGGCATAACATGATCCCATAAAATACTTAATGAACTACCGAACTTCACCTACCGATAACCCATTAAGTACCCTACAAGGGATTTTAAAACGATTTTCTTACATTTTGGAAGTGGTGAGCATTTTAGTGAGAATTAAAAACCATTTATTCAAAGCTTAAATACTAGTAAAAATTTTGTCTATTTTAAATCTTACCACAAATTTTATAAAAATTTTGACAGAGTTCCGTTTGTAATAGGAGAAAACAGTTCTTCAAATACCTAAAAAAAACACTTCCAAAAACATTTCACAACTCCCAACCTTTAATAACTCAATCAACTCAGTTCAACACACTTCAAAATAATTTCACAATATAATTCAAGACTTATCATCTCAAAATATTTAATATCTCCAATCACAAAGCATAAAGTAAGAAATTCATAAGTATAAATATTAATTTACAGAAGGAAATCTAAAAAAAATATTATTACAATTTATTTACAACTGCTCGACTACATTGATACATACAACATTTATATATTTACATCAAAATTATCTACAAGGGTATAAAATAATACCCGTACAAAAGATTGGTGTGATCTTTAACTCAGTAGCAGCTCACTCTGCTGCTTTTTCCTTGCTCTTATCTGCGATAGCAAAATAAGCTATCGTTGAGTATAAAAATACTCAGTGGTGCACAATAAAAATTTAAAATACAATAAATAAATCATTCATTGCCAAACACAATTTAAATGTTTCTCAATCACATTTCACAATATTAAAGTTCATAATAACATCATTTTGTCAAATAATCTATTAAACACAGTTTAGTAAAAAAATTTCATAAACACAGTGTTGCACAAAGTCATACACAACTTAAGCCATGACATAAAATTTCCGATCAATGCCGCGTTGTACACCACGACAAAGCTATCTCAACCTCATTAATCGAAATCAATAAGGGAGGTGGCTAGCTAGCTAATGAGTACTCATCGGATCTACAACCTCAACTGGCAAGCCAGAGAGGCAGGAAAATAAACGATCTCAACCCCATAAATGGAGGAGGAATAATGTGATACTGTCATGCTAAGTGTGAACATAAACTCAATTCAAAACAATTTATACAGATAATTTATGAGAAATTTGATCAATTTTCAAAGTCACATTTATGATTATAAAATGGCAACACAATACATAAATAATCAAAGAAGTCAAATTTTTGAGATTAAAATATTTAAACAATTCTTATTGTGCACAAACCTGACTTGAGTCGCCTTGAAGCCTTGACTCAGTCTCTTCGAATTTCCAAGTCTTTTTCAGCTGAAACACACAGTTTCACAGTGTTTCAGTACCATAACTTAGCATAAATCCAAAAATAAATTTCACTTCATTTTTAACTAGCTTATTGCGCTAAATTCGACGTTCTCGAAGTTTTTGTGTTTCGGGTTACCATTCACTACACTATTCAAGTCAAATTGTTGACTTTTTAAGGCTTAATAGGTATGGGAACTCTAACTTCACCCACATACCACATTTTGGTCATTAAATTTGTTGGTTTTGGTCATTTTCTCAAAGCTTAAATCCTTTTGGCCAAATTGTCAAATTTTTAGTTTTGGTACTCCAAGTTGCACTGTTCCATTGGTCAATCTACTGTTAGAATTTGGAAAACCTTCCTTCATAGAAAATGTTCCTTATTGTCTTAAGTTTATTCTCATTTTTGGATCACCCCAATTGGAGTTTTGTAGCTCAAGTTATGGCCCTTTGAATCAGGGCTGCCGGATGGAAAATAACCCAGATTTTCTGGGCAGTTTTGGTGCTGGCAGATTTGGGTCACCAACTTTGGGTGGCCAACTGGCTTGGTTGCTAGAAGAATTTGGACTTGTTTTCTTCATGAAAGTTTTAGGTCTATATGTGATCTAACCACTGGTAAAACGTCAGGTCAATTCGACCTGGTTAGCTCGAGTTTTGACCAAATGAACAAACACTGTTCATTTGGTCAGTTTGTACAGTGGCAGACTGCTCTCAACCAACTTTGGTCAATTAGTTCACTAGGTTGTGGTCAGTTTTTGGGCATGGTTCTTTAATGAAAATTGTGCCATTTTATGTCTATTTTCATCCCCAATTGGTGGCATATCAATTGGACTTGTAAAATTTCCATTTTGGTCCTTCAAATTTGGTTTGGTCATGCTACCAGTAGCATGACCATTCAACCTCCGAATTTGGCTTCACTTCCAACAATTCAAACACATCTTCTTTGGTCATTATTGACCATTTTTCAGCTCACAATAGGTCAAAGTCATCATTTATGCATTTCTCCAAATTTTGGTTCACAAACCCTAACATTCAAACCCTAACTCATTTAATTATTGCAATTAACTAAATTCAAAGCTCTCAACATAATCAATCAACTAATGGAGGTCCATAAACTCATTCAAACTCATTAAATTCATGCAATTCATACTCCCTTCAACCAGGCCGAAATTTCAGCAATGGTCCTTCCCCCATATTTGTTTCATTTAATCAAGTTCTAAGATCACTTTCACAACTAATTATGCATTTAAAGAAGTAAAATAGTAAGTTAGCACACTAACCTTTCTTAAATCCTTCAAACCCTATCTTTAACTCTTCTTTCTTCTTGTAATCTTCTTCTCAAGTTGTAATAACAAGCTTTAGTGAAGTTTTTTGGGGATTTATGAAGATTAAGTGGAAGAATTAAAGCTTGAGTGTATGCTTTAATGGTGGATTTTCATGGAGGGACTTGGGAGAAGATGGGGCGACAACTTGATGGGAGAAGAAGACATCTTTAATTTTTTTTTTCTTTTTTTTTCTTTTCTCTAATTTATCTTATGGAAGACCACAAAAATTCCAATTAATTAATTAAATTAATTAGTTTAGTTATGGCATCATGCATGAGGTCATGCATGATGTCATCACCTTTGACTTTTCCATCTTCTTCTTTTTTTTTCTATTTATTTTTCTATTAGTTCTTTAATTTAATTCTCGATTCCGAAATTTTCTTTTCTTCGATTTTATTTGACAGTTATGTCAAGAGTCAGCTCTCGGGGTCAATTGGCCAAATTGCCCCTCGCCGGTTCATCCCGGTTTGCAAATAATTCCATATTTCTTCCGGCTTCTTAACCTAATTATTTGACTGGCTTAACATTTCTTTTTCATGATTTTCTCTTTTCCACTATGTTCATTAGGGTCCTAAGGACCGCGGCGTCACATTTTACGGTTCGAAATTTGAGTTTAAAATGACTTCGCAGTCGTTCCCGAGGAGGTCACCCATCGCTGTGACTCTCGGCTCGTTTAACTTCATATATTCTATTTTTCTTATTTATACTTAACTAATTCAACATTACTAATTATTTGTGTTTATGGTTTCTCTAGTTGTCTTAAGTATGATTATAATCCCCTTAATTGTCCGGACCGACACCGGTCACCGGAACAGTGAAATATACCAGGCTATACTAATAGGGGTGTTACAATTCTCCCCCCCTTAAATAAATTTCATCTCGAAATTTTACTTGGTATCAATCTCTGAACAGCTGTGGGTGTTGTCTCCTCATGTCCTCCTCTCGTTCCCAAGTAGCTTCTTGGCCCGAATGATGGTTCCACAACACTTTTACTAATGGTATCTGCTTGCTCCGTAGCTGCTTCACCTCATAAGCCAGAATCTTTATGGGTTCTTCTTCATATGTGAGGTCTGGATTCACTTCAATTTCTTCTACTGGTAGTACATGAGATGGGTCTGATCGATAGCTCCTCAACATAGACACATGGAAGACGTTATGTATCTTCGCCAACTCTAGAGGTAGTGCCAAACGATAAGCCAAAGGACCCACTCTTTCTAATACCTCATATGGCCCGATAAAACGAGGACTTAGTTTCCCCTTCCTGCCGAATCTCATAATCCTCTTCCAAGGAGAAACTTTGAGGAAAACTTTCTCACGCACTGCATACTCAATATCCATTCTCTTCAAATCAATATAGGACTTCTGACGGTCTGATGCAGCTTTAAGTCGATCTCTGATTACCCTGATCTTCTCTTCATTCTGTTGAACTATTTGGGGTCCAATCATTTTTCTTTCACCCATGTCATCCCAACACAACGGGGTTCTACATTTCCTGGCATACAAAGTTTCATATGGAGGCATCCCAATGCTTGATTGGTAGCTGTTGTTGTAAGAAAACTCAATTAAAGGCAAGTGTGTATCTCAACTACCCTCAAACTCAATTACACAAGCCCGTAGCATGTCCTCCAAGATCTGAATTACCCTCTCAGACTGACCATCTGTCTGTGGGTGGAATGCAGTACTGAAGTTCAATCTAGTTCTTAGGGCTCTCTAAAGACTACCCCAAAATCTAGAAGTGAACCTAGGATCTCTGTCTGATACAATGGATACTGGCACTCCATGCAGTCTCACAATCTCATCAATGTACAACCTGGCCAATCTGTCCAAACTGTAGTCCATTTGGACTGGCAGAAAATGAGCAGACTTAGTCAGTCTGTCAATAATGACCCATACTGCATCATGACTCTTTTGTGTCCTCGAAAGTCCCATTATAAAATCCATTGTTATTCTTTCCCATTTCCATTCTGGCACTGGTAGTGGATGTAACAACCCAGTTGGTACTTGATGCTCTGCCTTTACTTGCTGACAAGTCAGGCATTTGGATACAAACTCTGCCACATCTCTCAACTAATAATAACCTGATCTCAGGTTAATTTTGGAGAACACAGCTGCACCTCTCAACTGATCAAATAAGTCATCAATGCGGGGCAATGGGTATCTATTCTTTATTGTCACCTTATTCAACTGCCGATAGTCAATGCATAACCGGAGAGTGCCATCTTTCTTCTTAAAAAACAATACTGGCGCTCCCCAAGGTGACACACTAGGGCGGATAAAGCCCTTGTCAAGCAGCTCTTGCAACTGCACTTTCAATTCTTTTAGTTCTGCAGGCGCCATTCTGTATGGTGTTATGGAGATTGGGTCCACACCAGGCATAACATCAATTTCAAACAGCACTTCTCTTTCTGGAGGTAATCCTGGCAATTCTTCTGGAAATACATCCGGAAAGTCACATACAGTAGGGATATCCCTCAGTGCTGGACTCCCCACTTGGGTGTCTATCACATGTGCCAAGTATGCCTCACACCCTTTTCTAATCATTTTCCTGGCCAGTGCAGCTGAAATGATGTTTGAAGGTAATAACTGTCTCTCCCCATGTATTACTACATCACCATACTGAGGAAAACCAAAAGTGATTGTCTTTAGTCTACAGTCAATCATGGCGTGATGCCTGGCTAACCAATCCATGCCCAAGATAATGTCATAATCTCTGAAGGGCATTTCAATTAAATCAGACAGAAAAGTGTGTCCTTGGATCACCAAAGGACAATCCCTATATAACCTATTTACCCTGACTTCCTGGCCTAATGGACTAGTTACTAGCATATCATAGTCCATTGGTGCACACTGAATAGCAGTAGAACACATCACACTAGCACTAACTTATGAATGTGTGGATCCAGGATCAAATAACACATACACATCTTAGTCACGGATGGAGAAGATACCAGCTACTACGTCTGATGTTTCAGCTTCCTCCCTCTGACGCATAGTATACACTCGATCGTGCGCCCATCGATCTTGGTGGTTAATAGTGGTCTGACTACCAGGAGTGCTACCAGGACCCCTACCTCTGCCTCTACCTCTAGCAGCTAACGGTGACCCTATAGGTGCAGAGACTTGGGCTGATCCTTCCGATGTAGCCAAAGATCTAGGCCGGCGCGGACTAGTGCAATCCTTCGCTAAATGTCCGCTCCCTCCATAGTTAAAACATGCGCCAGTAGCTTTGAAACAAACCCCGCCATGAGTTTTCCCACAAATTTCGCACTGACGTACTGATAGAGATCCTCGAGAAGCTTGTTGGGTCGGCTGACCAGACTGGGGTGGTCTTTGGCCAGAAAATCTGCCTCTGCTAGATTTATGGGAGTTAGATCCCCCAAACTATTTCCTCTTCCCAGAACCACTTTCAGATGCTTGCCCCGTAGTCTTTTCAGTTTTCTCTGGAGGACCCTTCTTCACTGCCCCTTCTGATTCTATCCTTTCCAGTTCCAAGGCCTGTGAGATCAATTCAGCAAAATTCTGATGTCTGAAACCCATGACTTGCATCCTTAGACTTGGCCTTAGCCCGGACTCAAACCTCTTGCATCTGTATCTGGGGGTGGAGACTAAGCTTCCAGCATAATGGCTTAGCCTTGAGAAGTCTCTCTCATACTCTGCTATGGTTCGGTCCCTTTGCTTCAAACTCAAGAATTCTTGCAATTTCTTATCTACATATGCATCAGGAACCCATTTCTACCTGAATTCCCTCAGGAAGTCTGTCCATGTCAGCACAGGTGGCTCGACCAGGCGGTGGGTGATGGTCTTCCACCATCCGTATGCATCCCCTTGAAGAAGAGATACTGAATACTCAAACTTCATCTCTTCCGTACACTGTAGTTTTCTGTAAACTCATTCCATTCTTTCCAACCACTGTTCTGCCTCCAGTGGATCCACAGTGCCTTTAAACTCGATGGCCCGAAATTTCATCAACTTTTCATATTGTCGAGCTGAGGGCTGTGGTTGTGCTACAGGTACTGGCATTTGAGCTTGGGGTGGCACATTTCCCGCCATTTGCTGGAAGAACGCGACCATCTACTGTACAAATTGAGCAGGGAACTGCGGTGCTGGAGCAGCAGCTGGAGTGGCTGACCCACTCACGTTCTGGAGTGCTGGGGCTTCCCCTTGAACCTCAGCCTCAACAGATTATTCTTCGGAATGATCTCCTCCTTCCATTCCATTTTCTCAAATTTTCTACTTCCTCAGATCAAACACAAGGAGGTTGACCTCCATTAGTGCATATTCATGATGTAAATACGTCATATGTATCAATAAAAGACACTTGAGCAGTTGTACTTATCAATAAAATGTTCATACACATAGTCAAAATTTATTGAAAAACCATGCTCTGATACCACTAAAACATGTCACACCTTACTCCTCCGTAAGGCATAACATGATCCCATAGAATACTTAATGAACTACCGAACTTCACCTACCGATAACCCATTAAGTACCCTACAAGGGATTTTAAAACGATTTTCTTACATTTTGGAAGTGGTGAGCATTTTAGTGAGAATTAAAAACTATTTATTCAAAGCTTAAATACTAGTAAAAATTTTGTCTATTTTAAATCTTACCGCAAATTTTATAAAAATTTTGACAGAGTTCCGTTTGTAATTGGAGAAAACAGTTCTTCAAATACCTAAAAAAAGCACTTCCAAAAACATTTCACAACTCCCAACCTTCAATAACTCAATCAACTCAGTTCAACACACTTCAAAATAATTTCACAATATAATTCAAGACTTATCATCTCAAAATATTTAATATCTCCAATCACAAAGCATAAAGTAAGAAATTCATAAGTATAAATATTAATTTACAGAAGGAAATCTAAAAAAAATATTATTACAACTTATTTACAACTGCTCGACTACATTGATACATACAACATTTATATATTTACATCAAAATTATCTACAAGGGTATAAAATAATACCCGTACAAAAGATTGGTGTGATCTTCAACTCAAGAGTTGACTCACTCTGCTTTTTCTTGCTCTTATCTGCATGATAAAGAAAATAAGCTATCGTTGAGTATAAAAATACTCAGTGGTGCACAATAAAAATTTAAAATGCAATAAATAAATCATTCATTGCCAAACACAATTTAAATGTTTTCAATCACATTTCACAATATTAAAGTTCATAATAACATCATTTTGTCAAATAATCTATTAAACACAGTTTAGTCAAATAATTTCATAAACACAGTGTTGCCAAAGTCATACACAACTTAAGCCATGA
Source organism: Hevea brasiliensis (assembly GCF_030052815.1). Classification (NCBI taxonomy): domain Eukaryota; kingdom Viridiplantae; phylum Streptophyta; class Magnoliopsida; order Malpighiales; family Euphorbiaceae; genus Hevea; species Hevea brasiliensis. Next base: position 94,465,233 of record NC_079496.1, on the reverse strand, counting down.
CACAAAATTTCCGATCAATGCCGCGTTGTACACCACGACAAAGCAATCTCAACCTCATTAATCGAAATCAATGAGGGAGGTGGCTAGCTAACTAATGAGTACTCATCCGATCTACAACCTCAACTGGCAAGCCAGAGAGGCAGGAAAATAAACGATCTCAACCCCATAAATGGAGGAGGAATAATGTGATACTGTCATGCTAAGTGTGAACATAAACTCAATTCAAAACAATTTTTACAGACAATTTATGAGAAATTTGATCAATTTTCAAAGTCACATTTACGATTATAAAATGGCAACACAATACATAAATAATCAAAGAAGTCAAATTTTTGAGATTAAAATATTTAAACAATTCTTATTGTGCACAAACCTGACTTGAGTCGCCTTGAAGCCTTGACTCAGTCTCTTCGAATTTCCAAGTCTTTTTCAGCTGAAACACACAGTTTCACAGTGTTTCAGTACCATAACTTAGCATAAATCCAAAAATAAATTTCACTTCATTTTTAACTAGCTTATTGCGCTAAATTCGACGTTCTCGAAGTTTTTGTATTTCGGGTTACCATTCACTACACTATTCAAGTCAAATTGTTAACTTTTTAAGGCTTAATAGGTATGGGAGCTCCAACTTCACCCACATACCACAATTTGGTCATTAAATTTGTTGGTTTTGGTCATTTTCTCAAAGCTTAAATCCTTTTGGCCAAATTGTCAAATTTTTAGTTTTGGTACTCCAAGTTGCACTGTTCCATTGGTCAATCTACTGTTGGAATTTGGCAAACCTTCCTTCATAGAAAATGTTCCTTATTGTCTTAAGTTTATTCTCATTTTTGGATCACCCCAATTGGAGTTTTGTAGCTCATGTTATGGCCCTTTGAATCAGGGCTGCCGGATGGAAAATAACCCAGATTTTATGGGCAGTTTTGGTGCTGGCAGATTTGGGTCACCAACTTAGGGTGGCCAAATGGCTTGGTTGCTGGCAGAATTTGGACTTGTTTTCTTCATGAAAGTTTTAGGTCTATATGTGATCTAACCACTGGTAAAAGTTTAGGTCAATTTGACCTGCCTAGCTCGAGTTATGACCAAATGAACAAACACTGTTCATTTGGTCGTTTATCTGATGTGCATCGCTCTCAACCAACTTTGGTCAATTAGTTCACTAGGTTGTGGTCAGTTTTTGGGCATGGTTCCTTAATGAAAATTGTGCCATTTTATGTCTATTTTCATCCCCAATTTATGGCATATCAATTGGACTTGTAAAATTTTCGTGTTGGTCCTTCAAAGTTGGTTTGGTCATGCTGCATTCAACCTCCAAATTTGGCTTCACTTCCAACAATTCAAACACATCTCCTTTGGTCATTATTGACCATTTTTCAGCTCACAATAGGTCAAAGTCATCATTTATGCATTTCTCCAAATTTTGGTTCACAAACCCTAACATTCAAACCCTAACTCATTTAATTATTGCAATTAACTAAATTCAAAGCTCTCAACATAATCAATCAACTAATGGAGGTCCATAAACTCATTCAAACTCATTAAATTCATGCAATTCATACTCCCTTCAACCAGGCTGAAATTTCAGCAATGGTCCTTCCCCCATATTTGTTTCATTTAATCAAGTTCTAAGCTCACTTTCACAACTAATTATGCATTTAAAGAAGTAAAATAGTAAGTTAGCACACTAACCTTTCTTAAATCCTTCAAACCCTATCTTTAACTCTTCTTTCTTCTTGTAATCTTCTTCTCAAGTTGTAATAACAAGCTTTAGTGAAGTTTTTTGGGGATTTATGAAGATTAAGTGGAAGAATTAAAGCTTGAGTGTAAGCTTTAATGGTGGATTTTCATGGAGGGACTTGGGAGAAGATGGGGCGGCAACTTGATGGGAGAAGAAGACAACTTTAATTTTTTTTTCTTTTGTTTTCTTTTCTCTAATTTAACTTATGGAAGACCACAAAAATTCCAATTAATTAATTAAATTAATTAGTTTAGTTATGGCATCATGCATGAGGTCATGCATGATGTCATCACCTTTGACTTTTCCATCTTCTTCTTTTTTTTTTCTATTTATTTTTCTATTAGTTTTTTAATTTAATTCTCGATTCCAAAATTTTCTTTTCTCCGATTTTATTTGACAGTTAGGTCAAGAGTCAGCTCTCAGGGTCAATTGACCAAATTGCCCCTCGCCGGTTCATCCCGGTTTGTAAATAATTCCATATTTCTTTTGACTTCCTGACCTAATTATTTGACTGGCTTAACAGTTCTTTTTTGTGATTTTCTCTTTTCCACTGTGTTCATAAGGGTCCTAAGGACCGCGGCATCACATTTTACGGTTCGAAATTTGAGTTTAAAATGACTTCGCAGTCGTTCCCAAGGAGGTCACCCATTGTTGTGACTCTCAGCTCGTTTAACTTCTTATATTCTGTTTTTCTTATTTATACTTAACTAATTCAACATTACTAATTATTTGTGTTTATGGTTTCTCTAGTTGTCTTAAGTATGATTTTAATCCCCTTAATTGTCTGGACCGACACCGGTCACCGGAACAGTGAAATATACCAGGCTATACTAATAGGGGTGTTACAGTTAAATTGAATGAGTTTGCTTTGAACAAGTTTACTTTGACTGAAATATGGTTTTTCTCTTGCATTTAAGAAATTTGGGTGTTGCCACCATTATATGGATATTATGATGAATTTAAATGTGTTTATTGGTTTATAAATGTGATTGTTGAGTGGGAAATTTTTGGAAACTATTTTGAAACCACAATTAGCATGATAGTCTCTTTTGGAACTCCCCAGTAGTAACGGCTACTTGGGGTTGATAATTGATATTGATTATGTCTCCTATTAATAATGGTTAGTGGGGTAAGACTACATGAGTACTCATTAGCTAGCTAGCCCTTCCCTCATTAATAACGGTTAGTGAGGTTGAGATTACTTTGTCGTGGTATACAACATGGCACTGATCATGAAATTTTGTGTCATGGCCTAAACTGTGTGTTGATGTTGGCAACACTAATGCTTTGTGAATTGTGATTTATGAAGTGTGATTTCTCTTTTGAAATGTTATTCCAATAAATGGCCTTTATGGACTTAGAACTATTGTGAAATTTTCATGCTTAAGAAAAATGTGATTTATTATGCTTTGACAAATTGTGTTTTACCTTAAGTTTTAAATTTATTAGTTGTGCACCACTGAGTGATATACTCAGCGATAGCTTCTTTATGTTGTCGCAGGTAAGGGAAAGGAGAAGGCTGCCGAGTGAGAGACTTGAAAGCAGCATTTTGGTATTGTTTGTGGGTATTTACATTAGGTATACCCTTGTGATTCCTTTGGATGTATTTTGTACCTATATGTATGGATGTATGGACGTTGAGCAGTTTGTATTTAAAAGCATTGCATTGCTATCACATTTTAAGTTTGTAACTATTTTTTATTTTACTTTGAGACTTATGAAAATATAACTTTTACAATATTTAGTCTATCATTATTTCCAATGAATGTTTACATGGAATTTTAACCATTCTCATGTAGTTTTCCGCAAAAGAATTGATAAGATAAAAAGCTACGGTTTGTTTTAAAATCCTTTGTAGCATAACTAATGGGTTATCAGTAGGTGGAGTTCGGTAATTCATTAGGTATGCTACGGGAACATCATGTGCCTTACAAGGGATAAGGTGTGAAAACAACAATTTCTCATTGCTAATTCGTAATGAGCCTAGTGAGTCACACACCTACACAAGTTAACCACCAAGTATATTATGATTTAATTGTTTAATTAAAGAGTTTAATTAATTAATTAAATAGATTTGATTTGCAATAAGATTGCAAAGTCCCTAGCATGACTTGAAACCGAATCTTAGATATTGGATGTATGATATAAAGTAGATTTATGTTTAAAGAGTTTAAATATAAATTTAATGGCGATATTAATTAATGAAGATTGATTAATTAATTAATTAATTAATTAATTAATATGTTATATAAATTAATTTGAGTGAAAAATTACAATTTTGAGTTGAGAACTCAAAAATGCATATAAGGGCATTTTGGTAATTTTACATGGTGACACGTGGCACTATGAAATGGTGACACGTGGCACTCATAAAGGTGTCCCACTTGTCTTTTAATCATGGAAGATGATTATTAGATGATTTGATCATGGCTTGACACTTGCCTTAATGAGATTGTGGCACTCAATTAATGCCTTTTGTCTCTTACATGTAAATATAAGATAAAAAGAAGACTAAAATGGATTTTTGAATCTTCTTCTTCTTCCTCATCTTGGACAGCAACAAGAAGCTCTCCTCCTCTTCATTTTTCTTCCTTTGATTCTTAAAGAAAAGCTTGTTTTCTTTTAAATAAAAAACACTAGGAAGTGTTCCTAGTTAGATACATCCAATATAGCCCTACCAAAAGTAAAAGCCCCAACATTAAGTGGTTAGTAAATCAGAAAAGGAGAGGATAAGGGCTGCATTTGATAGAGCTTGGTAGTGTTTATGGTGGACAAACTAGAGGAGCTCCAATTGGTGCTCTAGAGACTATCGAAGGGAGTAAGAAGTTTGATTCTGTGCCTCTTCAGGTTAGATCTCTTAAAACCATCTTTAGTTAGGTTTTAATATGTTTAATTGTTAAACAACAATCCTTGATGGCAAATGAATGTCTAGTGCATGTTAAAAGTATGTTTTGACATGCCTTTGGGTGTTAAAGGTTGGTTGGGATTATAATATACTTGTATGTATGCATGAAACCCTAGAAAAAATTTTTGAAATCCAACCATTAAATCCTTAACCCACGCTTCCCGCTGCCATCACTTCTATGCCTTGGATCTTTATTAAAACACTAAAAAGATGCAGAAAATAAGCAGAGATTAACAAAATCAATAAAAACTAATGAAAATAAGTAAAATGCATGCAATTGACTACCTAAATGCTATGAAATGCAATGCAATAGTTCTTTAAAATACTTATATGATACAAATGTATCAAATGCCCCTAAACTGGAACTTTTGCTTGTCCTCAAGCAAAATAAAACTTTGAAAACTCATTAGAGTATTGGATTTTTCTTAGAAACATAACCAAAAACTTAACTTGCATATAATTAAACTCTTTACAATCTTTATACTAATTTCCTTACCTTTAAGGCATAGAGACATCAACATTTGCTTATTAGAATTTCATCCCCCTTATGGAGTTTCAACCAATGATTCCACTTACAAGGCCATTAATGAGTCATAAATAGCCTATTTTACTAGGATAGATTTGACAAATGCTTGCTTTTCTCAAGTTACCTTTACTATGGATGATTATAATGAAGTGAGGTGATATATCTTCAATCCCATAGGCATACCTTAGTTTTTTATCTCTAATACTGTAGCATATACCTTTCAAAAGATCAAAAGGTCTTTAAAATAGTGTAATGAGACTAAAAGGCAGTGAGTTGGCTACCAATGAGGCTGCCAATGAAAAGGTTTTAGGGAACACAAGCATGAGGGTTGTTGTAACACCCTCATATTAAGTAGTCTATACATTCTACTGTTTCGGTGACGGGTGTCTGTCTAGAGAGTTAGAATGTCTAGAACTATATCTATGTCATCTAGAAAAGCCCTAAATAAAAATTATTAGAAATTATATGAAGGTGAAATACAAATAAGAAAAAAAAAAAGCATGATGGGTTAAATGAGTCGAGGTCCCAGTGATGGGCTATCGTACCGGGAAGTGACTGCAAGTTCAACTGCTATATAACACCCTCACTTTAGCTAGTCCGTACATACGATTGTTCTGGTAACCAATGTCTGTCCAGACAGCTAGAATGTCTGAAACTATAATTAAACTAGAGTGAGGAGTCATAAATAGACCAAATAATAGTAAGAAAAATTAAGAAAAAATTTTAGAAATAAAATACAATGAAGTTAAATGAGCCGGTACCCTAGCGATGGGTGACCTTGATGGGAACTTACTGTCTTCACAGCTAGAAGCCCTAAACCAGGGAGAAAATTTGTGAAATAATTTTTGAAACTCTAGAAAAGAGTAATTGAGGTTTCAATGGCTTTAGAATGGCAAGAAAATGCTTTCAAAATTTTATCAATCCGTACAGACAATTTTGGCTCAATAAGCCAAACGGAGGGCATTTTGGTCATTTCATATTTAGAGATGATTTTTGGCTAACTTATCCAGTTAAGTAAATAATTATTATGACATAAAATATGAATAAATATTGCTAAAAATTTAATTGAAAATGAGTAGAAAAGAAAGAAAAAGAAAATAGAAATAAATACCAAATTATAACATAATATGATGTCATAAATGAATAAAATTTAATTTCTAACCAATGGGAATTAATCAAGCAACTTAAAAGGGATAAATAACAATAATTGAGACACAAAAATGCAAATTATTTCTGTTCATTTTCTTCAAGTTTTAGCAGCCCATTCTCTCACTACCTCCATGAAAACTTTTCCATTTCTCTCTTCCAAACCTTGCATTCCCACCACAAAACCCTAAGTTTCTTTCATTAAACCTTGACAACTCTTCTTGGGCAAGTGTTTGGTAGCCTAGAGAAAGAAGGAAAGTGAAGGAAATTTTAATATTGCCAAGAAAATTCTGCTTACACAAGGTTAGAGCTAGTTACACTCCACCTTTATTTTCTAAACTTGAAATTAAGGTTAATTATGCATGAATTACAAGGGAAAAGTTGATATTTATGCATGAAATTAAAGACAAAAATTTTGACCAACTTGTGTAAGGGTAGGATTTGAAGTGTTTGATGCCAAATGAATTTGATGCTAGGTATGTTAGTGTACTTAAATGGTAGGTATTGTGTGAAGATTTAGTTGGGAGATAGGGTTTTAAGAAGGAGATTAAGGATATGTTCAATTGATATTAAATTGGTGCTCCAATGGTCAATTAGTAACCATTGGGAGTGAATTACCCTAAAATTTGAATGAATTGTAGCATTAAACATTGACTTGGTAGGCTGCCTCCATTGTGCCAGAATTACTACACTTGAGTCTAGTGTGGTTAGGCTGCAATAAGTTGAATTGTGTAGCTCCAATTGGTGCAAGACCAATTGGAGGTGAAATTAGACACATAATGCAACGTTTTTTATGAAGAAACTTGGCCCAAAAAACCAACCTAAGTTGCCCTAAAAATTGACCTAATCTGGGTGACCAATATGCTGTCTCTGAAAAATGACCAAATGAATAGTATTTGTTCATTTGGTCATAACTCACTGTAGAAATGTCCAATTGACCTGAAATTTATATCAATGAAAAGCTTAGACAATTTAGGACAACTTTCATGAAGGACACAACTCCAAAATTTGACCAAAACTTAATGAAATTGCCCACCAAACTCAGAACACCAAAACTGCTAGAATATATTCTGCCCAAAAATTCTGGGTACTGTTCTATCCGGCTAGTTATGGTATTTAGGCCATAACTTAAGCTACAAAACTCCAATTAGAGTGATTCAAAAAGGAAATTAAATAAGACACATAAAGGAACAACTTTGGTGAAGAAAATTTTGTCAAATTGCCACTGTAACAATGACCAATGGAATAGTAAACTTAAGGTATAAAATCTAAAAATTTTGAATAACATAAAATAAGCTTTGAAATTGTATTGGAAATCAATACCAACAAAAATAAAATGCAAAATGTAGTATCTTGGTGAACTTAGGTTGAACAAATCTATTATGTATTAAAAAGTCAACTTTTGCGTAGGAATAGTTACGTGAATTGTAACCTCAATGAAATGAATGCAAAGGACCAAAATTGAAATTGCTAATGATACCTCACTTAAATGATTTAAGGTTTGCTTAAATCATGTGATTAGTTTGATAGGATTTGTAGGCTCATCACAAATAGAACTTAGGAGAAATAGTTGATATAATTTGAAATGTGAATTGTAAATTACTATCAATGAAATATTAAAGGTGTAAATGATGTGTAAATAATATTTGGGGACTTTCCCTTTTTATTGAATAAAAATGAAAATTTGCTTGAACCTAGGTACATATGAATTGGTGTGATAGATTAGAGATAAAATTGTAAATGAACTATACAAATGAAATTTATGAACATATGCATTAGATAAAAATGAATTTGGACATTGTATTCCCACTATGAAATAAAATAAAACCTATTGATACTTAATGGTACATGAGTGAAATTAAGAGTGATCATAAATACTTAGTAGGCAAAAACATTTCTTGAATTTTAAATGATAAATTATATAATAGTGTAATAAATAAATAAACCATATTAATGTATGAATGAGACATGAGTTCTCATTATTGTAGAAGGGAAAAATATTTTGAGTACAATGGTACATGAGAACCATTGTTTTGAATTGTGATCATTATGAATAACATAATGAATATATTAATTACGATGAATGCATAAATTATGTAAATATTAGACTTAGAGATTTGTGTTTCTATTATGAAAAAGATTAAAATGCTAGAAATTATAATTAGAACCTATAATGAAATAATGAAACTTATGAATACTTAATGGTACTATGTGCCCATGTATCACCTGAACATGTGTGTCAGATTGGATAGATTGGCATGCCAATAGGATATTATTTTTGCAGTACTGCGAAAGGCTTTATGTGACACCCCTTACCCATCTACAGTGTAGCCGAGCAAGATATGCCACTTAGTGTGCCGGAGCACCAATTCATGTTTCAATTTCAATTTATCCCTTTTAATTCATTTATTTACAATTTTTTATAAATCTGAATTTTTCCACAAATTTTATAGAAAATCTGGCAGAGTGCCGGTTATAAATTGGAAAAATAATTCTTCTGAACCTGTTTAAAAACACTTCCAATATAATTTCCAAATCCAAACTCTATTATACACATTTCAAATTAATCTCAAAATCTCAATACTATTTTCAGAAATTTTTCTTTTCTGTTCACAGCATCACTGAAAGCACATTCATACATACTTCTCAACATTTCATTTTTTTTCAACATAATACACAAAAAATTTCAATAAGATGAAATTTCATATAATTACATTATCAAATAATTACAAGAGTTCATAGTTACAATCCAAACTAATACAAAATACAAAATGCTACCCCAAAGTCCTAATGTCCTACCATGTGCACTACAGATGTGAGGTGACTCTGGACTCCGGATGTAGATTTGAAGGCTCACCCGGTCTAATGTCTGCTGGGCTCCCCAGCTAGATCTCCAGTATCTGCACATGGCAAAAGTGACACACTAAGCAATTCTGCTTAGTGGTGACAATATAAAATAAAATAAAATAAAATAAAAATAAGTATGCAGAATGTGTGTTTATATTTTTGGGTAGACTTAATTTCTAATATTTATAGTAGTGTTATTCAATTAAAATTTGGTAAGGTTTATTATAATTGCCCGAGTAACCCATACTAGTTGACTGGACTGGATAAACGAGTAAACTGGCACTGGGTACTAAGTACCTCGGACAATCACAGCATCGGTCACATTGTGTCTCCCGGTGTGCAACAGAACAACTAATTAGCTGTAATAATCATCAGGGATAAAACTCGAGTGTAACAATTTAAATAACATGGCCAAAGGCTATTATGTCACAGAATGGCATGGGAAGCCATGAAACACAGAATGGCATAAAGCCATATGCAATACTGCTAACAGAACCCTATTGGCATGCCAACCTATCCAAACCAATCACATTAGGCCTACTAGGGCATTTAACACTTTTAATTTATGTAATTCTTTGAAATTGAAATTTTATGGCTATTATTCATTTCATTAGTCAATTAAAATGTTGAATTTTGAATTAACAATAGGTATATTGGTTTAAATAACATCAACATACCACATTTTTTATTTTAAAATTGTTAGTATTGGTTGCCAATACCATTTCTAAGCTTAATGTTAATTGGACAGAAATTTCAGTTTTCAAGCTCTGGGTTTTCTGTTCTATTAGTCATTTTTGCAGTCGGAATTTGGCAAAATGATCAACATGAAAGTTGTTCCTTATTTTGTCTAGTTGCATTTCCTTTTTTGAATCACTCCATTTGGAGTTTCGTAACTCAAGTTATGGCCCAAAAACCACAACTGGCCGGATTGAATTTTTTTTCAGAATTTCTGGACTGACCAAATCTACAATGTTAGGAGCAGTGACTGCAACTCACTTTTTGAATATGTTGTGGTCATAATTTGGGTTAGGTTTATTCATGAAAGTTGTTGGTCTATATCTCAGCTTGTTTCTGATAAAATTTCAGGTCAATTGGACCTTTCTACATTGAGTTATGGCCAAATGACTAAATACTATTCATTTAGTCATTTTGCCCTGACATAATGCAGGTCACCCGGATTAGGGCAATCTTTTGGTCAACTTGGTTTGGTTTTCTGGGCATGGTTTCTTCACCAAAGTTGTGCCATTATGTGTCTAGTTTCATTTCCAATTTAACTTACACCAATTGAACATCTACAATTCCAGTTATTGCTGCCCAAACCTGCTGGACTCATGCCCAGTCCTACAGGTCACCAAGGGCAGCCACACCAAACTCAAATCTTACTACACAATTCACTTCATTTCTGATTCAATAAAACCAAATGGTCACTAATTGACCATTAAAACCTACTTCCATCATCACATAATCAAAGTATCATTTTCTACCCCAAACCCTAACTCAAACATTACAAACCATGCATTATCATTGCACTTCATCAATCCACTTACAAGATGCATATTAAGGGCAGCCATACTAGAATGTTAGCTCCATAAAACTCATCACAAGCATACCCCAACCAAGGCTGCTGAAATTTTGGGATGGCATACAAATGATGTTTAACAAATTTTCTTTGTAAATTGCACTCATTCTTAGTCCTTACACATGAATTTAAAATGAAAACCATAGTTAGGTCACAAACCTCTAATGGAGTGAGATTTCCCACTTGCTAGAGTTCTAGTTTTCCTTTTCTTTTTGCTCCTAAAAGACTCACCAAGATGCAAGAACACTTTTTTGTGTTGGGAATATAGGGTTTAGTGGGGTGAGAGCTAGGGAAATCAAGCTTTCAAAAGCTTGAAAATGGGTGGCTATGGAGGGAAGGTGACGGCAAGGAAGAAGGTAGAAGAAAGAGTTTTGATTCTTTTTCATTTTTCAGCCCATTTTATCTCTTTTAAATAAGTTTATGCCATGTGTCAACATTAGATTGGTTGGGAGAATTTTAATGACATCATGATGATGTCATAATTTCATTTTCTTTCATTTTCTCTCCATTTCTTGTCTATTTAATTTCAATTAAATTTTTAACAACATTTATTCATATTTTATGTTATAAAAATTATTTATTCAACTAGACAAGTTGGCCAAAAGTCATCTCTGAAGACAAAATGACCAAAATGCCCTCCGTTTGGCTTAACGAGCCAAAATTGTGTGTACCGATAGAAAAAATTCTCTAAGCATTTTCTTGGCATTCTAATGCTATAAGAACCTCAATCACCCTTCTCTGGAGTCCTAATAATTATTTTATAATTTTTTTCCCGGGTCTAGGGTTGCTAACGGCCTTCACCGTCACTTCCCCTTCGGGTTACTCATCCCTGGTGTTTCGGCTCGTTTAACCTTAGTGTATTTCGTTTCTAAAATTTTTCCTTGATTTTTATGAGCATTATTTAGTTTCTTTATAACTCCTCACTCTAGTCTATTTATAATTTCAAACATTCTAACTACCCAGACTGACATTGGTCACCGGAACAGTAGACTGTACAGACTAGCTAAAGTGAGGATGTTACACTTTATGCCTGTATTCATGGCTTTATGCCCGTACTCATGGTTTTTATGCCCGATTATGTGTTATCATGGCTTTTTAGCCATACTGACTGTATACGTGATTAACGTTCCACGTCCCATGGTATGACGGCCTGAGGCACCGCAGTGTCCAGTGCCAACAACCCGTTATCCAATTTAGTCAGCCTGTTATAGGTTACTTGGGCAGTGAAATGTATTGAAATGAGTTAAGAATAATAGCAACTAAAAATATTAGCAATTAAATAAAAGAGTAAGAATATTTAAAATAAATTAGATTAGTTATTTAGTATAAAGAATTGAAATGAATTGGAACGATATTAAAATTTAATTATCATGAAATAATCTGCGATAACCTAGAAAGTATTGAAAGAAATGATAAAAAGATTTGCAATAGAGATAATTTCTTGGAATTTTTGGGTATGGTACTGTGAATTTAAGAATTAAATGCTTCTGAAGAGGAATAAATTAGAACAAATGATAGTTGACCAAATTATGATCTATTTCTTTCTTTATTTGTATATATTATTTTATTATTATATTATTGCACCACTAAGCTGGAATGCTAAGTGCGATGGATTTGTTTCCTTCACGTAGGTACTGAAGGCAAAACCCAGTGTCACACCTTACCCCTCTGTAAAGCATAACATGATCCCATAGAATACCTAATGAACTACTGAACTTTACCTACCGATAACTCATTAAGTACCCTACAAGGGATTTTAAAATCATTTTCTTACTTTTTGGAAGTGGTGAGCATTTTCTTACATTTAATAGAAGTTTAAAATCTAGTTTAAATTTTTTTCCATTTTATTTTTACACTAATTTTAGAAAAATTTCGGCAGAGTGCCGTCTGTATTTTAAGAAAATAGTTCTTTAAAAACCTGTAAAAACACTTTCAATAATTTATTTCATCAAGTCAACAACTACCACAACAAACTTCAACATCATTTCTCAAACTCCAAAATTCAAATCAATAATTCACAACTCAATTGTCATCAAAATAGTATTCAATATTTCCATTCATTTTTCATTAAAGTAAAAACAAATTACATTTATCAACCACTTTACATTAGCAAATCCAAAATGATATTATTACAATTTTATACAATTGCTCATGACCAGTTTTTACATATACATATAGTTACATACACAAATATAAACATTACATTCAGGGTATAAATTTATACCCAACAAAACTTTAGGAAAGGTGGCTCTAAGATCCTCAGCAGCTCACTCTGCTGCTCCTCTAGTCTCTACATCTGCGATAGCAATAATAGCCATCGCTGAGTACTATGACTCAATGGTGCACAACATACTAAAATAACATTTATGCATAATTCAAATCACATTTATTCAAATATTGAACTGAACATGAAAAACAGATACAAAACATGATTTACAAATTTTTAGTCCAAACTCGTTCATTTAGGAAGTCTCAAAAAAATTTCATAAAAACACACAGTTATATCATGCCATTCGAAATATATTCATCTCAATAGCCGGAGGCTTATGAGTAATCACAAGGCTATCTAGCTCAAATATATGGATATCCATTCAAATTTCTTCTTCTACTGGCACACACCTCAATACTTCAGCCAGAGAAGGAATCAAAATTCAAAACTAATTTCCCCCACTAGTCATGATAGTGAGGCATTCAAATATATGGTCATGACATTGTGGTTTCAAAACTATCTTAATAATTTATCAAACATTTATTACCATTTCAAACACATACAAGTAAACTTTCAACAATTTAAGTCAAAAGCATAATAAATATTTCAATACAATTAAGTCACAATTTAATATCACAATTCATTCAAAATAATTTGCAGAAGAAAATTTATAGAAATTCTATGTTATGCACAAACCTTATACGAGTCGCCTCTTGGCCTTGACTCGATGTTTCAGGTTTTTTTTCTGATATTCTTTTCCACTGAAACACACAATTTTACAGTGTTTCAGTATCATAAATTATCATAAGTCCAAAAATAATTTCAAATCTGACTTTAATATGCTTAATTTGACGTTCTTTGAAATTTGTATTTCGGGGTTACTATTCACGATACTATTCAAGTCAATTTGTTGACTTTCTAATGCTTAATAGGTATGGGAATTCTAATTTCACCTACATACCACATTTTGGTTGCCTAATTGTTTCATTTTGGTTGTTTTCTCAAACTTCAAGTCTCTTAGGCACAAATTTCAAATTTTCAGTTTTGGAATTCAGTTTTGCACTGTTCCATTGGTCATGTTACTGTGATAATTTGGCTAAGTTTTCTTCATAGAAGTTGTTCCTTATTGTCTTAAATTTATTTTCATTTTTGAATCACTCCATTTTGAGTTTTGTAGCCCAAGTTATAGCCATTTGAACATGGCTGGCCGGATTTGGTGTTACTCAGAATTTTGGGCAAATTCTGGATTTTGGCAATTTTTGTGGTTGACTGTAGGTGGATTTTCAAAAAGGTTATGGTCAAAATTTAGGTTTGTTTTCTTCATGAAAGTTGTATGTCTATCTCTCATCTTTCTACTGGTAAAAATTTAAGTCATTTGGACCTTCCTAGACCAAGTTATGGTCATTTACGTAACAACTATTCATTTGGTCATTTTTGTACAGGTCAGTGTGCCCAATCCGGATTTAACCTAATTGTTCACTAAGATATGGTCACTTTCTGGGCATGATTCCAGAATGAAAAATGTGTCATTTTGTATCTAGTTTCATTCCCAATTAGCCTCACACTAATTGGGCAGGTAAATTTTCAGTTTTGGTTCCTAAAAGGGACCTAGGTCATGCTACTTGCAGATTGACCCTCTCTAATCCAAATTGGAACTTGGTTCCAACAATTCATACACACTACAAATGGTCACAATTGACCATTTCTCAACTCAAATAAGGTCAATAACATCATTTGGCTAATTCTCAAATTTTTCTTCAATTTTTTTCTCCCAAACCCTAAGTCAAGAACCCTAATTTTCTAAATTCTTCATAATTCATACAATTAAAATGTTCTAATCATCTTTCCATGCTTAATCATGCTTACATACATAATTAATTGAACTAAAACACTTCAACATCTCCTAACCCCATGGCTGCAGAATTCTCACTCCCATTATTCAAGCATAGTTTTCTTTATTTGTAATGAAATTTCATCACATTTAAACTTAAATTCATGCATTTGATAAAAATCTAAGCTTAAAGTTACACTTACCTCAATTTGTGAATTCCCTAAATCTTCAATTCACCACTTTCCTCTTCCTTTTTGTTCACAAGATGCTTGTCAAGATCCAAGAATAAGATTTACTTAAGAAACCTTAAGAAATTATGGCTAGATTAGGGTTTGTGAAGCTTGGGGTATGGTTATTAATGGTGGAAGATGAAATGAGGAAAGAGATAAGCGAGAGAGAGAGAGAGGTGACGGAAATGGAAGAAGAAGTGTAATTTTTTTTTCTTTTTTTTGTTGTTATTTTATGCTCTTTTAATAGATAATTATCCCACAAATTTCAATTTTGAAATATTTGATTTTTTTTTTGGATTTTTCATTCCTTTTTCATTTCTTTTCCATTTACTTCTTTAATTTAATTCTTGATCCCAAAATTTTCTTTTCTCCAATTTTATTGAACAGTTAGGTCAGGTGTCACCTCTAGGGGTGAATTGACCAAATTGCCCCTCGCCGGTTCGATCCGGTTTGCAAGTAATTCAATATTTCTTCCAGATCCCTGACCTAATTATTTGACCTGCTTAACAATTCTTTTTCATGATTTTCTCTTTTCCACTGTGTTCACAATGGTCCTAAGGACCGCAGCGTCACATTTTATGGTTCAAAATTTGAGTTTAAACTGACCTCGCAGTCATTCCCGAGAAGGTCACCCATCGCTGTGACTCTCGGCTCATTTAACTTTTTGTGTTCTGTTTTTCTTATTTATACTTAATAATTTGGCAATTACTAATTATTTGTGTTTAGAGTTTTACTAGGTGTCTTAGATGTGGTTTTAATCCCCTTAATTATCCGAACCGACACCGGTCACCGGAATAGTAAAATAGACCAGGCTATGCAAATAGGGGTGTTACAATTCCCCCCCCCCCCCCTCCCTTAAAATAAATTTCATCTCAAAATTTTTACCTGGTAATCAGTCTCTAAACAACTGTGGGTGCTGTTTCCTCATGTCCTTCTCTCGTTCCCAAATAGCCTCCTGGCTCGAATGATGGTTCCACAACACTTTCACTAACGGTATTTGCTTGTTCCGTAGCTTCTTTACCTCATAAGCCAGAATCTCTATGGGTTCTTCCTCATATGTGAGGTTTGGATTTTCCTCAATCTCTTCTACTGATAGTACGTGAGATGGGTCAGATCTGTACCTCCTCAACATAGACACATGGAAGACGTTATGTATCTTCTCCAACTCTGGAGGTAGTGCTAAACGATATACCAAAGGACCCACTCTCTCTAGAACCTCATATGGCCCGATGAAATGAGGACTCAGTGTAACATCCTCACTTTAGCTAGTCTGTACAGTCTATTGTTCCAGCGACCAATGTTGGTCTGAGCAACTAGAATGTTTGAAATTATAATTAGACTAAAGTGGAGAGTTATAAAGAAAAATAATGCTCATAAAAATTAAGAAAAATTTTTAGGAATGACATGTTAAACGAGCCAAAACCCTAGTGATGAGTAACCTGAAAGGGAAGTGACAGTGAAGGCTGTTAACAATCCTAGACTAGAGGGAAAATTTATAAAATAATTTTTGAGATTCCAGAGAAGGGTCATTGAGGTTCCTATGGCATTAGAATACCAAGAAAATTCTTCGAAAAATTTTTCTATCGGTATAGACAATTTTAGCTCGTTAAGCCAAACAGAGGGCATTTTAGTCATTTCATCTTTAGAAATGATTTTTAGCCAACTAGTCCAGTTAAATAAATAATTTATATGACATAAAATGAATAAATATTGTTAAAAATTTAATTGAAATTAAATAGACAAGAAAAGGATAGAAATTGAGAGAAATGAGGATTGTGACATCACTATGATGTCATTATTATTCTCCCACCCAATCAAATGTTGACACATGGCACTAATTTGTTTAAAAAGACTTAATGGGCAGAAAAGAAAAAAAAATTCAGAAAGCTCTTATCTCTTCTTCTTGCCGTCCCACCTCTCCCCCATGCCCACCATTGTCAAGTTTCCCAAAGCTTGATTTCCATAGTTTTTCACCCACTAAACCCTAAGTTGTCAACACAAAATCTTATTCTTTCCTCATAGTGAAACTTTTGGCAGCAAAAAGAAATCAAAAGGAAGAGTTCTTGCAAGCTTTGGATTAGCTCCATTAGAGGTTAGTGACTTAACTTGCTTTTCTCTTTCAATTCATGTTGAAGGGGTATGAATGAGTGTAAATTTGCCAAGAAATTTAATAAATACCATGTGTATGCCCATCCCATATTTTCAGCAGCCTTGTAATAGTGAGGTTTTGAGGATTTTATGGAACTAGAAATGGTAGTATGGCTGCCTTAACATTAGTCTTTTAAATGAAATGATGAAATGCAAGTTAAATGCATGATTTGAGATGTTAGGGTTAGCGTTTGGGTATAAAATGGAGACTTTGATCATGTAATGGTGAAAGTGAGTTTTAATGGTCAAAAAGTGACCATTTGGTTATGTGTAAACAAGAAATGAAGTGATTTGTGTAGTGGGAATTGAGGTTAGTGTGGCTGCCCTTCGTGACCTGCAGGACTTAGCATGAGTCTAGCAGGTTTGGGTAGCAATAACTGGAGTTGTAGAGGTTCAATTGGTGCAAGACCGATTGGACATGAAACTAGACATAAAATGGCACAACTTTCGTGAAGAAACTATTCCTAGAAAACCAAACTAAGTTGACCTAAAGATTTCCCTAATCCGAGTGACCTCCAATCTACCTGGGTAAAATGACTAAATGAACAGTGTTTAGTCATTTGGTCATAACTCAGTGTAGAAAGGTCTAATTGACCTAAAATTTTACCAAAAATAAGCTGAGATATAGACCTACAACTTTTATGAAGAAATCTAACCCAAATTATGATCATAACATATTCAAAAAGTGACCTGAAGTCACTACTCAAAATACTGTAGATTTGGTCAGTCCAAAAAATCTGGAAAATTTATAATCCGGCCAGTTGTGGTTTTTGGGCCATAACTTGAGCTACAAAACTCCAAATGGAGTTATTCAAAAAACAAAATGTAACTAGACCAAATAAGGAACAACTTTCATGTTGACCACTTTGCCAAATTCCCACTGCAAAAATGACTAATGGAATAGTAAACACAAAGCTTGAAATCTAAAAATTTTGAACAATTAACATTAAGCTTAGAAATGGTATTGGCTACCAATACCAACAATTTTAGAATGCAAAATGTGGTATGTTGGGAATATTAAAACCAATGTACCTATTATCCACACAAAATTCAACATTTTTGTTGACTAATGAAATGAATAGTAACACCTAAACTTGAATTTCAAGAATTGTATAATTTAAGAGTGTAACATGCCCTAGTACACCTAGCAAGATTGGATTGGATAAGTTGGCATGCCAATAGGGTTCTATTAGTAGTACTGCATATGGCTTCATGTCATTCTGTATTTTATGGCCTCACGTACCATCCTGTGACACAATAGCCTTTGGCTATGTTGATTGAGTTGTTATACTCGAGTTTTATCCCTGATAATTATTACAGCTTATTAGCTGTTCTATTGCACACCGGGAGACACAATGTGACCGATGGTGTGATGGTCTGAGGTACATCCAGTTTACCTATTTATCCAGTCCAATCGACTAGTAGGGGTTACTCGGACAATGATAATAAATCTTATCAAATTTTAATCAATAATACTGCAATAAATATCAGAAATTAAATCTACCAAAGATGTAAACATACATTTTACATATTTACTTTATTTTAGTTATTTTATTTTATATTGTCACCACTAAGCAGAATTGCTTAGCGCGTCGCAAGGTACTGGAGATATAGCTGGGGAGCTCAGCAGACATCAGACCGGGTGAACTTTCAGAGCTGCATACTGAGTCCAGAGTCACCTCACATCTACAGTGCACTTGGTAGGACAATAGGACTTTAGGTGGCATTTTGTATTTTGCATTTTGTATTAGTTTTGGATTGTAACTATAAAATTTTGAAATTTTGTGATAATGTAAATATATGAAATTACATGTTATTGAAATTTTCTGTATATTATGTTAAAAAAATGATATGTTGAGAAATATTCATGAACGTGCTTCAAGTGATGATGTGAACAAAAATTCGGAAAATAGTGTTGTGATTTTGAGATTGAGTTGAAATGTGTGTATAATGGAGTTCTGGATTTGAAAATTATATTGGAAGTGTCTTTTAAATAGGTTCAGAAGAACAGTTTTTCCAATTTACAACTGGCACTCTGCCGGATTTTCATTAAAATTTACAGAAAATTTAGATCAATCAAAAATTGTAAATAAATAAGTAAAAATGGTAAATTGAATTGAATTATGATTTGGTGCTCCAGCACACTGTGTGGCATATCTTGCTCGGCTACACTGTAGACGGGTAAGGGGTGTCACACTCAGTTTTCCCTTTCTGCCGAATCTCATAATTCCCTTCCAAGGAGAAATCTTGAGGAATACTTTATCGCCCACTGCATATTCAATATCCCTTCTCTACAGAACAATATAGGACTTATGACGGTCTGATGCAGTCTTAAGCTGATCTCTAATCAATCTGATTTTCTCTTCAGTTTGCTAAACAATTTCTGACCCAATCATTTTTCTTTCTCCTACCTCATCCCAACACAATGGGATTCTACATTTTTTGCCATACAAAGCTTCATATGGAGGCATCCTAATCCTTGATTGGTAGTTGTTGCTATAAGCAAACTCAATCACACAAGCCCGTAGCATGTCCTTGAATATCTGAATTACTCTCTCAGACTGGCCATCTGTCTGTGGGTGGAATGCCATGCAGAAGTTCAATCTAGTTCTTAGGGCTCTCTGAAGACTACCCTAGAATCTAGAAGTGAACCTAGGATCTCTGTCTGATATGGTGGATACTGGCACTCCATGCAGCCTTACTATCTCATCTATGTATAACTTGGCCAATCTTTTTAAATTGTAGTCCATCTGGACAGGCAGAAAATGAGCAGACTTGGTCGGTCTATCAACTATAACCCATACTGCATCATGACTCTTCTGTGTCCTTAGAAGTCCCATCATAAAATCCATAGTTATTTTCTCCCATTTCCATTCCGCTACTAATAATGGAAGTAACAAACCAGCTGGTACTTGATGCTCTGCCTTTACTTGCTGACAAGTCAGGCATTTGGAAACAAATTCTGCCACATCTCTTTTCATACCCATCCACCAGTAGTGCTCTTTCAGCCCTCTATACATTTTTGTGCCACTAGGGTGCATAGCAAAAGGGGATTCATGTGTTTCCTTGAAAATGATCTGTCTCAAGTCAACATCATTAGGAACGCACATTCTGCCCTGGTGTAGCAATAGACTATCCTCTCTCACTAAGAATTTTGGTTTCTTGCCCTATCTAATTTCTTCTAAGAGCTTTTGATATTTCTGATCATTCTGAGCAGCCACTCTGATCTGATCAATCAACACTGGCTATACATGCCATGCAGCTGCTGTCTGCCCCTTATCATTAATCTCTAAGCTAGCATGCAATACTCTCAATTCATGCAATACTCTAACCCATAGACTTGCCATAGTCTTGCGATTTAAGGCATCAGCCACCACATTAGCTTTCCCTGGCTAATAGTCTATTAGACAATCATAGTCTTTTATCAATTCTAACCATCTCCTCTGTCTCAAATTCGACTCCTTCTGAGTGCTTAAATACTTCAAACTCTTATGATCTGTGTAGATATAACACTTCTCCCCATACAAATAGTGTCTCCAGATCTTAAGAGTGAACACAATAGCTACAAGCTCCAAGTCATGTGTCGAATAGTTCCTCTCATGCAGTTTCAGTTGTGGTGATGCATAGGCAATGACATTCCATTATTGCATCAATACACAGCCTAACCCATTGTGAGAAGCATCACTGTAAACTGTGTATTCTTTACCCAAAGTAGGTAAAGTAAGGACTGGAGTCTCAGTTAAACATCTCTTCAACTCTTCAAAACTCTGTTGGCATTTATTCGTCCACTGAAATTTCACATCTTTTTGAAGTAGCTTAGTCAATGGAGATGCCAACATGGAGAACCCTTTCACAAATCGACGGTAGTATCCAGCTAAACCCAGAAAACTACGAATCTCCGTGATATTTTTGGGTGGTCTCCAATTAAGAACAGCTTCTATCTTACTTGGATCTACCTTAATGCCCTCTTTCGATACTATGTGCCCTAAGAAGGATATTTCCTTTAGCCAAAATTCACACTTTGATAATTTGGCATATAGCTGTTTCTCCCTCAAAGTCTGCAGTACAATCCGCAGATGTCTATCATGCTCCTCTGCACTCCTCGAGTAAACCAATATATCATCAATGAATACCACAACAAATTGGTCGAGGTATGGTCTGAAGATAGTGTTCATCAGATCCATAAAAGCAGCCGGAGCATTAGTTAACCCGAATGGCATAACCAAGAACTCATAATGGCCATAGTGGGTTCTAAAGGCAGTTTTAGGAATACTCTGCTCTTATATTTTCAGCTGATAATAACTTGATCTCAGGTCAATCTTGGAGAACATAGCTGCACACCTCAACTGATCAAACATGTCATCAATGTGGGGCAATGGATATCTATTCTTTATTGTCACCTTATTCAACTGCTGATAGTCAATACATGAATGGAGAGTACTATCTTTCTTCTTAACAAACAACAGTGGTGCTCCCCAAGGTGACACACTAGGGCAGATAAAGCCCTTATCAAGTAGCTCTTGCAACTGCACTTTCAATTCTTTCAATTCTGGTGGTGCCATTCTATATGGTGTTATGGAGATTGGATCCACACCAGGCATAACATCAATCTCAAACTGCACTTCTCTTTCTGGAGGTAATCCTAGCAATTCATCAGGAAACACATCCAGAAAGTCACATATTGTAGGGATGTTCCTCAAAGCTAGACTCCCTACTTGGGTGCCTATCACATGTGCCAAGTGTGCTTCACACCCCTTTCTGATCATGCTTCTAGCTAGTACAGCCAAAATGATGTTTGATGGCAGTAACTGCCTCTCCCCATGTATTACCACATCACTATATGGAGGGAGACCAAAAGTGACTGTCTTCAGTCAACAGTCAATCATGGCGTGATGCCTGGCTAACCAATCCATGCCGAAGATGATGTCATAATCTCTGAAGGGAATTTCAATCAAATCTAACAGAAAAGTGTGTCATTGGATCACCAAAGGACAATCTCTATAGATTTTATTAACCCGGACCTCTTGTCCTAACGGACTAGTTACTAGCACTTCAAAATCCATTTTGGCACATGAAACCGCAAAGAAACTCACATGCTAACACTAACATATGAGTGGGTTGAACTTGGATCAAACAGTACAAATACATCTTGATCAGAGATAGAGAATGTACCAGCTATAACATCAGAAGTCTCAGCCTCTTCCTGCTGTCTCATCGTGTAAACCACGGGCCGAGCACTCCTTATCTTTGTGACTAACGATGCCACGATTGCGTAAGCATTGCCTCTACCTCTGCCTCTTCCTCTGCTAACCGGTTGTGAACTTCTGATAGCAGGACTCTGAGTGGATCCCTTAGCAGTAGCAGAAGCTGGCCCAAATTTAGGGGCACTAGTGCAGTCTTTAGCAAGATGGTCCTTGCCTCCACAGTTAAAGTAAGCTCCTGTTTCCCAATAACATTCTCCCCCATGAATCTTGCCATAAGTCTCATAGGGGCGGGGAGGACATGAACCCCTAGTCGACTGCTGTCCAGATCTAGGGGGTCTCTATCCAGAGAATCTGCCCCTTCCAAACCTTCTTCCTCTACCTCTGCTAGGTCCATCAAATTTCTTCTTTTTTCCAGATGTACCACTGGGACTTTGCTCTACTGACTTTTTCCCTTTATCTTTCTCTGATTTTTCAATCTTCTCAGATTTTTCTTTTGCTGGGGTTGCTTCTAATTCAATCCTTTCCAACTCAAGTGCCTGAGAGATGAGCTTAGAGAAGTTACTGTGTCTGAATCCCACTACTTACATCCTTAAACTGGGCTTCAAACCGGTCTTAAATCTCTTACACCTTTCCTGGCTGATAGACAGGAGACTCCTAGCATAGTGGCTTAAGCAGGAGAACTCCCTCTCATACTTTGCCACTGATCTGTTGCCTTACTTCAGACTTAGAAATTCTTGCAGTTTCTGATCTACATATGCATCTGGGACATATTTATGTCTGAACTCTCTGATGAAGTTGTCCCAGGTCAACACTGGCGGTTCAGCCAAGCTATGGGGGATGGTCTTCCACCAGTCATACGCATCCCCTTGTAACAAAGACACTGAATACTCAAATTTTAGTTCATCCGGGCAATGTAGCTTCTTAATTCATCCATTCTCTCCAACCATTGCCCTGCCTCTAAAGGGTCCACTGTACCTTTAAACTCTGTAGCCCCATACTTAAGTAGCTTGTCATACTCCTAGCTGGAGGCTATGGTTGCACAACAGGTGTCTGAAGTGGAGCTTGGGTAGGCATGCTTCCAGCCATTTGTTAGAACATCACAGCCATCTGTTGTGCGAATTGTGTAGGAAACCGTGGCATTTGTGGGGCTGGTGCTACTGACCCATTGACATTCTGGAGAGCTGGGGCTTATCCTTAGGCCTCAGCCTCTACAGACTTCTCAACAGAGTAATCCCCTTCTTCCATATCAGTCTGGAGTTAGGATATCTCCTGAACAAATAACATAAGGAGATTCCCTCCGTTAGTTCATATTTATGATATAATGCACTGTATGTAACAAATAAGGACATTGAGCAGTTGTACTTATCAAAGAAAAGACACAAATTCACAAGTTAAAACATACTTCAAAAATTTGCTCTGATACCATTAAAACATGTCTTACCTTACCCCTCTCTAAGGCATAACATGATCCCGTAGAATACCTAATGAACTACCGAACTTTACCTACCGATAACTCATTAAGTACCCTACAAGGGATTTTAAAACTATTTTCTTACTTTTTGGAAGTGGTGAGCATTTTCATACATTTAATAGAAGTTTAAAATCTAGTTTAAATTTTTATCCATTTTATTTTTAAGAAAATTTTAGAAAAATTTCGGTAGAGTGCCGTCTGCATTTTAAGAAAACAGTTCTTCAAAAACCTGTAAAAACACTTCCAACAATTTATTTCATCAACTCAACAACCACCACAACAAACTTCAACATGATTTCTCAAACTCCAAAATTCAAATCAATAATTCACAACTCAATTGTCATCAAAATAGTACTCAATATTTCCATTCATTTTTCATTAAAGTAAAAACAAATTACATTTATCAATCACTTTACATTAGCAAATCCAAAATGATATTATTACAACTTTATACAACTGCTCATGACCAGTTTTTACATATACATACAATTACATACACAAATATAAACATTACATTCAGGGTATAAATTTATACCCAATAAAACTTTAGGAAAGGTGGCTCCAAGATCCTCAGCAGCTCACTCTGCTGCTCCTCTAGTCTCTATATCTGCAACAGCAATAACAGCTATCGCTGAGCACTATGACTCAGTGGTGCACAACATACTAAAATAACATTTATGCATAATTCAAATCATATTTATTCAAATATTGAACTGAACATGAAAAACAGATACAAAACATGATTTACAAATTTTTAGTCCAAACTCTTTCATTTAGTAAGTCTCCAAACAATTTCATAAAAACACACAGGTATATCATGCCATTCGAAACATATTCATCTCAATAGCCTGAGGCTTATGAGTAATCACAAGGCTAGCTAGCTCAAGTTTTGTAGCTCAAGTTATAGCCATTTGAACATGGCTGGCCAGATTTGGTGTTACCCAGAATTCTAGGCAAATTCTGGATTTTGGCAATTTTTGTGGTTGACTGCAAGTGGATTTTCAAACAGGTTATGGTTAAAATTTGGGTTTGTTTTCTTCATGAAAGTTGTAGGGCTATGTCTTAGCTTTCTACTGGTAAAAATTCAGGTCATTTGGACCTTCCTAGACCAAGTTATGGTCATTTACGTAACTACCATTCCTTTGGTCATTTTTGTATAGGTCAGTGTGCCCAATCTGGATTTAACTTAATTGTTCACTAAGTTATGGTCACTTTCAAGGCATGATTCCTGAATGAAAAATGTGTCATTTTGTGTCTAGTTTCATTCTCAATCGGCCTCACACCAATTAGGTTAGTAAATTTTCAGTTTTGGTCCCTAAAAGGGACCTAGGTCATGCAGTCTACAAATTGACCCTCTCCAATCCGAATTGGAACTTGGTTCCAACAATTCATACACACTACAAATGGTCACAATTGACCATTTCTCAACTCAAATAAGGTCAATAACATCATTTGGCTAATTCTCAAATTTTTCATCAATTTTTTTCTCCCAAACCCTAAGTCAAGAACCCTATTTTTCTAAATTCTTCATAATTTATACAATTAAAATGTTCTGATCATCTTTACATGCTTAATCATGCTTACATACATAATTAATTGAACTAAAACACTTTCAACATCTCCCAACCCCATGGCTGCAGAATTCTCACTCCCATTATTCAAGCATAGTTTTCTTTATTTCTAATGAAATTTCATCACATTTAAACTTAAATTTATGCATTTGATAAAAATCTAAGCTTAAAGTTACACTTACCTCAATTTGTGAATTCCCTAAATCTTCAATTCTCCACTTTCCTCTTCCTTTTTGTTCACAAGATGCTTGTTAAGATCTAAGAACAAGATTTTCTTAAGAAACCTTAAAGAAATTATGGCTAGATTAGGGTTTGTGAAGCTTGGGGTATGGTTATTAATGGTGGAAGATGAAATGAGGAAAGAGATAAGAGAGAGAGAGAGAAAGGTGATAGAAATGGAAGAAGAAGTGCAATTTTTTTTTCCTTTTTTTTTTGTTATTTTATGCTCTTTTAATAGATAATTATCCCACAAATTTCAATTTTTAAATATTAGATTTATTGCATCATGCTTATATCATGCATGATGTCATAACTTTTTTTTTTTTTTTTTGGATTTTTCATTCCTTTTTCATTTCTTTTTCATTTACTTCTTTAATTTAATTCTTAATCCCAAAATTTTCTTTTCTCCAATTTTATTGAACAGTTAGGTCAGGTGTCAGCTCTAGGGGTGAATTGACAAAATTTTCCCTCGCCGGTTCTATCCGGTTTGCAAGTAATTCAATATTTCTTCCGGATCTCTAACCTAATTATTTGACCTGCTTAATAATTCTTTTTCATGATTTTCTCTTTTCCACTGTGTTCACAATGGTCCTAAGGACCGCAGCGTCACATTTTACGGTTCGAAATTTAAGTTTAGACTAACCTCGCAGTCATTCCTGAAAAGGTGACCTATCATTGTGACTCTTGGCTCGTTTAACTTTTTGTGTTCTGTTTTTCTTATTTATACTTAACGATTTGGAAATTACTAATTATTTGTGTTCAGAGTTTTACTAGGTGTCTTAGATGTGATTCTAATCCCCTTAATTGTTCGGACCGACACCGGTCACCAGAACAATGAAATATACCAGGCTATGCAACTAGGAGTGTTACACCCAGGTGATATTACACTGGGATTTTAAAGTCCAGATCTGCAAAAGTGTCAGAATGGTTCAAGGTTGTCACCTCCTCAGCAATGCATGTACATAGGGCCCATATAAATCATTTTATATATTTTGTATATTATAAATATTTTGTATGTTGTAATGTAAACTAAGAATTGTAAACTAAGAATTTGTAAGTAATATTTATGTGATGTAAATTAATAAATTCATTAGTTCATATGTAATTAATTTGTATATCATGTAAATTGTAAATTTATTCAATTAGTTTGAAAATTATGTAAATAATGGAAATATGAAAATTTTGATATATGTAATAAGCATAAATGAATTTGTACAAATGAGTATGGAATTGAATTACATAATGATTTTTGAAATTATGATATGAGTATGGATGAATTATTGTATGGAAAATATTGTTGAGATTATTAACAGGTAAATAGTGCAATATGCCAAACGATATTAGAATAGTAGAAACTTCGTCAGTTTCTCCTTATATAAATAATTGATATTAAAAGATAATGAGTTTTAAAATTATTTAAAAGCAAGTAAGATAAGATAGGGTGCTCCAGCACCGAGTGTGACATGTCTTGCTCAGCTACACTATACACAGGTGAGGGGTGTCACATTTAATGGTATCAGAGCATGGTTTAGGCATTCCTAGGCATCGATAGATTGAATAAGATTGTGTGCATAACATGCATTGCATTCATATGAGTCGAGGTGACACTAATGGAGATATGTTTTCTCTAGTAAGGTGAAGAAATAAGGAGGTAGCAACTCCTCGACTATTTACACCGGGTAAATTTCGAGGATGAAATTTTTGTTAGAGGGGAAGAATTGTAACACCCTCACTTTAGCTAGTCCGTACATTCGACTGTTCTGGTGACCAATGTCTGTCCAGACAGCTAGAATGTCTAGAACTATAATTAAACTAGAGTGAGGAGTCATAAATAGACCAAATAATAGTAAGAAAAATTAAGGAAAAATTTTAGAAATAAAATACGATGAAGTTAAATAAGCCGGTACCCTAGCGATGGGTGACCTTGACAGGAACTTGCTGTCTTCACAGCTAGAAGCCCTAAACCCAAGGAAAAATTTGTGAAATAATTTTTGGAACTCCAGAGAAGAGTCACTGAGCTTTCGATGGCATTATAATGCCAAGAAAATACTTCTAAAACTTTATCAATCGGTACAGATGATTTTGGCTCAATAAGCAAAATGAAGGGCATTTTGGTCATTTCGTCTTTAGAGATGATTTTTGGCCAACTTGTCCAGTTAAGTAAATAATTATTATGACATAAAATATAAATAAATATTGCTAAAAATTTAATTGAAAATGAGTAGAAAAGAAAGAAAAAGAAAAAGAAAATAAATACCAAATTATAACATAATATGATGTCATAAATGAATAAGATTTAATTTCTAACCAATAGGAATTAATCAAGCAACTTAAATGGGATAAATAACAATAATTGAGACACAAAAATGCAAATTATTTCTATTCATTTTCTTGAAGTTTCGGCAGCCCATTCTCTCACTACCTCCATGAAAATTTTTTCTATTTCTCTCTTCCAAACCTTGCATTCCCACCACAAAACCCTAAGTTTCTTTCATTAAACCTTGATAACTCCTCTTGGGCAAGTGTTTGGCAGCCTAGAGAAAGAAGGAAAGTGAAGGAAAATTTAAGATTTGCCAAGAAAATTCTGTTTACACAAGGTTAGAGCTAGTTACACTCCACCTTTCTTTTCTAAACTTGAAATTAAGGTTAATTATGCATGAATTACAAGGGAAAAGTTGATATTTATGCATGAAATTAAAGACACAAATTTTGGCCAGCTTGTGTAAGGGTAGGATTGAAGTGTTTGATGCCAAATGAATTTGATATTGTGCTTGAATTTGATGCTAGGTATGTTAGTGTACTTAAATGGTAGGTATTATGTGAAGATTTAGTTGGGAGCTAGGGTTTTCAGAAGGAGTTTGAGGATAAGTTCAATTGATATTAAATTGGTGCTCCAATGGTCAATTAGTAACCATTGGGAGTGAATTACTCTAAAATTTGAGTGAATTGTAGCATTAAACATTGACTTGGTAGGCTGCCTACATTATGCCAGAATTACTACACTTGAGTCTAGTGTGGTTAGGCTATAATACGTTGAATTGTGTAGCTCCAATTGGTGCAAGGCCAATTGGAGGTGAAATTAGACACATAATGCCACATTTTTTATGAACAAACCTGGCCTAGAAAATCAACCTAAGTTGCCCTATAAATTGACCTAATTCAAGTGACCAATATGTTGTCCCTGGAAAATGGCCAAATGAATAGTATTTGTTCATTTGGTCATAACTCACTGTAGAAATGTCCAATTGACCTGAAATTTATATTAATAGAAAGCTTAGACAATTTAGGACAACTTTCATGAAGGACACAACTCCAAAGTTTGACCAGAACTTAATGAAATTGCCCACTAAACTCAGGACACTAAAACTACCAGAATGGATTCTGCCCAGAAATTCTGGGTACTGTCTTATCCAGCTAGTTATGGTATTTAGGCCATAACTTGAGCTAAAAAACTCAAATTAGAGTGATTCAAAAAGGAAATTAAAGAAGAAACATAAAGGAACAACTCTGATAAAGAAAATTTTACCAAATTTCCACTGTAACAATGACCAATGGAATAGTAAACTTAAGATATGAAATCTGAAAATTTTGAATAGCATAAAATAAGCTTTGAAATGGTATTGGAAATCAATACCAAAAAAAATAAAATGCAAAATGTGGTATCTTGGTGAACTTAGATTTAACAAATATATTATGTATTAAAAAGTCAACTTTTGTGTAGGAATGTTAAGTGAATAGTAACCTCAATGAAATGAATGCAAAGGACCAAAACATAAATTGCTAATGATAACTCACTTAAATGATTTAAGGTTTGTTTAAATCATGTGATTAGTTTAATGGGATTTGTAGGCTCATCACAACTAGAACTTACGAGAAATAGTTGATATAATTTGAAATATGAATTGTAAATTGCTATCAATAAAATATTAAAGGTATAAATAATGTGTGAATAATATTTAGGGACTTTCCCTTTTTTTTGAATATAAATGAAAATTTGCTTGAACCTAGGTACATGTGAATTGGTGTGATAGATTAGAGATGAAATTGTAAGTGATCTATACAAATGAAATTTATGAACATATGCATTAGATAAAAATGAATTTGGACATTGTATTCCCACTAGGAAATAAAATAAAACCTATTGACACTTAATGGTACATGAGTGAAATTAAGAGTAATCATAAATACTTAGTAAGCAAAAACATTTCTTGAATTTCAAATGATAAATTATATAAATAGTGTAATAAATAAATAAATCATATTAATGTATGAATGAGACATGAGTTCTCATTATTATAGAAGGAAAAAATATTTTGAGTACAATGGTATATGAGAACCATTGTTTTGAATTGTGATCATTATGGATAACATAATGAGTATATAAATTATAATGAATGCATAAATTATGTAAATATTAGACTTAGAGATTTAAGTTTCTATTATGAAAAAGATTAAAATGCTAGAAATTATTATTAGACACTATAATGAAATAATAAAACTTATGAACAGTTAATGGTACTATGTGCCCATGTATCGTCTAGACATATTCGTCAGATTGGATAGATTGGCATGCCAATAGGGTATTATTTTAGCAGTACTGCAAAAGGCTTTATGCCTGTATTCATGGCTTTATGCCCGCACTCATAGCTTTATGCCCGCACTCATGGCTTTTATGCCCGATTATGTGTTATCATGGCTTTTTAGCCATAATGACTGTATACGTGATTAACGTTCCACGTCCCATGGTAAGATGGCCCAAGGCACCGCGGTGTCCAGTGCCAACAACCCATTATTCAGTTTAGTCAGCCTGTCATAGGTTACTTGGGTGGTGAAATGTATTGAAATGAGTTAAGAATAATAGCAACTGAAAATATTAGCAATTAAATAAAAGAGTAAGAATATTTAAAATAAATTAGATTAGTTATTTAGTATAAAGAAATGAAATGAATTGGAATGATATTAAAATTTAATTATTACGAAATAATATGCAATAACCTAGAAAGTATTGAAAGAAATGATAAAAAGATTTGCAATAGAGATAATTTCTTAGAATTTTTGGGGATGGTACCATGAATTTAAGAATTAAACGCTTCTGAAGAGAAATAAATTAGAACAAAGGATAGTTGACCAAATTATGATCTATTTATTTCTTTATTTGTATATATTATTTTCTTGTTATATTATTGCACCACTAAGCAGAAATGCTAAGCGCGATGGAATTGTTTCCCTCGGATAGGTACTGAAGGCAAAACCCTGTGGATATTAGACTGGGATTTTGAAGTCCAGATACGCAAAAGTGTCAGAAGGGTTCAAGGTTGTCACCTCCTCAGCAATGCATGTAGATAGGGCCCATATAAGTCATTTTATGTATTTTGTATATTATAAATATTTTGTATGTTGTAATGTAAATTAAGAATTTGTAAGTAATATTTATGTGATGTAAATTAATAAATTCATTAGTTCATATGTAATTAATTTGTATGTCATGTAAATTGTAAATTTATTCAATTAGTTTGCAAATTATGTAAATAAAGGAACTATGAGAATTTTGATATATGTAATAAGCATAGATGAATTTGTACAAATGAGTATGGATTTGAATTACATAATGATTTTTGAAATAATGATATGAGTACGGATGAATTATTGTATGGAAAATATAGTTGAGATTTTTAACAGTTAAATAGTGAAATAAGCCAAACGGTATTATAATAGGAGAAGCTCTGTCAGTTTCTCCTTACATAAATAATTGATATTAAAAGATAATAAGTTTTAAAATTATTTAAAAGTAAGTAAGATAAGATAGGGTGCTCCGGCACCGAGTGTGACATATCTTGCTTGGCTACACTGTAAACAGGTGAGGGGTGTCACATGCTGCCCTAAATTCGTGTGGGACCCTGTGACACCCCAAGCCTAATGATAATTGCAAAGTTAATGGTATTGTGAAAACCACAGAAAAGAATAAAGAATAAGTTCAAACAATTGAGACAGACTTTCAGGAAGTAACTTAGTGTTACAAGAAAAAAATTATCATACCGATAAGGGGCAATATGGTCAATTCACTCTTAGAGGTGACTTTTGGCCTAAATTTCCATTAAAATGTAGGAAATTAAAATTATGAAAAAAGGGTTAAAATGAAGAGGTGAATGGAAGAAAGGAAAGAGGAAAAGAAAAAAAATGTAAATAAAGTGAATTATGACATCATGATTACACTAGCATGACACAATAAAGGATTTTAATTTAATTAAATTAATTTTTGGATAAGCATAAAAGGAGATAATTACAAATTAAAAAGAAAATTTTTGGGTCTTCTTCTACCCTTTTGCCATCCCACTCTCTCTCAAACTCTCTCTCTCAAAATTCCTCCATTAACAAGCTACTTTAAGCTTTCAAAGCTTGATTTCATCCCATAAACCCTAACAAAAACCCATAGAAAACTCTTAATTGACCCTAGAAGAGAAGAATTGAAGGGAGAAATTTGAAGAAAATGGAGAAAGAATTGAAGATTCAAGAGCACCATAGAGGTAAGTCTCTTTCTCCTAAGCTAAATTGATTATTACTTATGGAAATAATGTGAGTATAGAAATTAATTTACAAATTGAAAAATTATGCATGTTGGGGGAGAGGTAAAAATTTGGCCAGCTTATGAGAGTGAAGGATTTGATGAGTTAATTTGAATTAAACATGTTTTATGATATTTTATGAGGAGTTGGACATAATTAGTGTAGTGAATTTGACATGAATTAAGCAATTGGAAATTATGGTTCTTGGCAATTAGGGTTTTAGTTGAAAATTAGAGATTTTTGAGAATTGATGACCAATTGGTATTGTTGATACTTAATTTGATCAAGTAGGGTACTTATAAGTGCAATTTGATGAATGGAATTAAAATGAGCGTAAATGTGGTAAGGTTGAATTCTGGACAGCTTGACCTTTGTCCATTTGAGAGGTTATAAGTTGAATTATGTTGCTCCAATTGGTGTGAGACTAGTTAGAGATGAAAATAGGGTCATAATGCAACATTTTTCATGTAGAAACCTTGCCTTCAAACTGACCCCAAGTTGACCTAAACTCTGCTTGAGTCTGAGATTAGTACCCTGTTATTGGACAAAATTAACTAAATGAATAGTATATGTTCAAATAGTCATAACTTGGCGTAGAAAGGTCCAAATGACCTGATTTTTTTGGCCATGGAAAGCTTAGATATAGTAGAACAACTTTCATGAAGAATAGGAACCCAAATTCTGATCATAACATATTCAAATTACTAACCAAATTTAAGTTATCAAAATTGCCAGAACCAAAAAGTTACCCAGAATTATGGAATTTGACCAATCCGGCCAGTTATGGTAAAAGGGCAATAACTTGAGCTACAAAACTCTAAATGGAGTGATTTAAAAGGGGAATTAAAGCTAAGACATTAAGGAACAACTTTGATGAAGAAAGTTTAGCCAAATATTTACTGTAGATTGGTCCAATAGAACAGTAAACCATAGAGACAAAAACTGAAAATTTACAAACTCTTAGGAAACTTTGAATTGAATTTGGCAACCAATGCCAACAAATGTAAAACCCAAAATGTGGTATGACCATGAGTTTAGAATTGGTATACCTATTAAATATGGAAAGTCAACATTTTACATAACTAGTCAAATGAATAGTAACCACCATAACAAAAATACAAAGAACTCAACATATGGGACTATATAAGTAAATTGAAATGCAAAGTTCAATCATTGAAATTATTATTAGAAATAATTTGGATAGGTATTGAAATAGTTTAATTTTGTATTTCAGTGGAAAGAGAACCTTCCAAGGAAGGAAGTAGAGGGGATTGAACTAAAGCAAGCGAAAAAGGTTTGTACACAACTAAGCTTCTCAATTGATTTTAATTTTGTAAATGAGTTAAATAAATTGTGATTATAAACTATTTGGATGCAATTATGCTTTTTTTTTTATTTTATAAATTATTTGTTGCCAACCCTATAACGGAAATTTCATTGAATAAAATGTGTTATATGAATTGAAATGTAATTATTTGAATAGAAATTTTATGAAATTATTTTTAAACCGTAGTTAGCATGACAGTACCATTCGAAGCTCCCCAGTAGTAACAACTATTTGGGGTTTGATAACTAAAAATTGATTATGTCTCACCATTAATAACAGTAAGTGGAGTAAGACTATATTAGTACTCATTAGCTAGCTAGCCTTTCCCTCATTAATAATGGTCGATATTAATCGTGAAATTTTGTGTCGTAGTCTAGACTGTGTGTTCTTGATAACACCCTTACTTTGTGATTTATGAAATATGTTTGAAATAGATGAATCTTATTGACTTGAAATTTTGAAAGTTTTGCTTTGTTATGTTTTGATATATATAAATGATGTGCTTTATAAATGAGTTTTAAAGTTTAGTTGTGTACGACTGGGTGTAATACTCAGTGATAGCTTTCTTATGCTATCGTAGGCAAAGAGGTAGATAAAGTTGCAGAGTGAGCTGCTTTTGGCTATAGTGAAGATATATTTTTGGATCTTGTACGAGTATAATAATTTATACCCTTATAAATTTACTTTGATGTAAAATTTTTGTTCATATTTATCTGTAGAACTTATTAAGCAGTTGTACAGTAAAATTTGTATTAATATTATTTTTGTTTTCTTTTCTATAAATTGAGACTTTTGTATGTGAATGAGGTTGAATTAAATAATATTGAGGTTTACTGAAAATCTATTGCAATTGTGTTGTTTGAGTTTGGATTGTTGATTTAAATGGAGTAGTGGATATTGAAAAATATTATGAGTGTTTTTAACAGGTTTTGAAGAACTATTTTCTCAAATTACAGCCGACACTCTGCTGAAATTTTTGTAAAATTTTTGTGATACTGAATTAATTAAAATTTTGACTCATGACATAGACTTCAACTAAAGGCTTTTAATAATCATGTAATATTACCTTACGTTTTAAAATGAATGGAAATTTGTTTAAAATCCCTTGTAGTGTACTTAATGGGTTATCAGTAGGCGAGGTTCAGTGATTCATTAAGTATACTATGGGATCATGTTATGCCTTACAGAGGGGTAAGGTGTGACATGTTTTAGTGGTATCATAGCAATGTTTTGAATGAGTTTTAAACTATGCATTTGAATTATTTTCTTGATTAGTACAACTGCTTAAGTGTTCTTAACTAATACATATGATGCATTTACATCATGAATATGAACTAATGGAGGAAAATATCCTTGTGTTGTTTGTTTAGGAGATAAAATATCCTCTCATTGAATATGAGAGAAGGGGATCGCTCAGTTGAGTAGTCTGTTGAGGCTAAGAAACAGGGGAAAGCCCCAGCTCTCTAGAATATTAGTGGATCAGCTACACCAGCTCCACCCATGCCATAGTTTCTTGCTCAGTTCGCTCAGCAGATGGCTGTCTTATTCCAACAAATGGCTGGAAATATGCCAACACAAGCCCCAATTCAAACACAGGCTGTAACACCCCTATTTGTATAGCTTGGTATATTTCACTGTTTCGGTGATCGGTGTCAGTCTGGATAATTACGAGGATTAGAACCACATCTAAGACAACTAGATAAGCCTTGAAAACAAATAATTAGTAATTTTCAAATAGTTAAGTATAAAGAAGAAAAACAAAACACAAAAAGTTAAATGAGCCGGGAGTCACAGCGATGGGTGACCTTCTCGGGAATGATTGCGAAGTCAATTTAAACTCAAATTTCGAACCATAAAATGTGACACCGCGGTCCTTAGGACTATTACAAACACAGTGGAAAAGAGAAAATCACGAAAAAGAATTGTTAAGCCAGTCAAATAATTAGGTCAAGGAGCCGAAAGAAATATTAAATTATTTGCAAAACCGGGTCGAACCGGCGTGGGGCAATTTGGTCAATTGACCCCGAGAGCTGACTCCTGACCTAACTGTCAAATAAAATCGGAGAAAAGAAAATTTTGGAATCGAGAATTAAATTAAAGAACTAAAGAAAAATAAATGAAAAAAAAAAGAGAAAAGAAAAAGTTTTCTTACATCATGTTGATGACATCAATTATGATGTCAAAATTAATTTTTAATTTCCCACAATTTTTGACCAATTCAAATACACAAAATAAGACCTAAAATACATAAAATTAAAAGAAAAAAAATCACCTCTTCTTTCACACAAATTCGGTAACCTCACCATTTCACTCTCCTCCATTGCCAAAACCACCATTAAAGCTTGGTAAAGCTTGAGTTCTCCCCATTAAACCCTAACTTTTCCAAAATCAGTCCATAAAAACTTGTTGACTTCACTTGAGAAGAAGCTTGAGCAAGAAAAGAAAGAAGAAAATAAGAAGAAAATTGAAGATTAACATCCAAGTTGAGGTTAGTCATTTAAGTTGAAAAATTCAGTTTATTGATTGTGTGTTTAGCTTAACTAACCTAGAACTCAACTTAAAAATCAAAAGAAAACATCTTTGGAGGACCAATTTTGAATTTCATCCAGCCTTAAGTGAGTAGAGATTTCATGATTTTGATGAATTAAAAAGCATAATTGAGTTAAAATATATGGGTAGGTGTTGAATAATGACTTAAATTGCATAAAATTTCAAAATGGTGTAGTTAGGGTTTTGGCACCTAGGGTTTGGAAGAAAAAAATTTGGAGAAGTGGTCAAATGGTGTATTTGACCTTGTTTGAGATGTAAAATGGTCATTTGTGACCAATTGATGTATGTTGGAAGTGTTAGAATTTGGTTTAGATTCAGATTGAATGTGGGTAGTATGCAGGCAGCAGAACCAAGGTCCCTTTTAGGGACAAAAAATGAAAATTTACAAGTCCAATTGGTGTGAGTCCAATTGGGAATGAAAATAAACACAAAATGGCACAATTTTCATTTAGAATCATGCCCAAAAAGTAACCAAAACCTAGGGAACAAATTAACCAAATCCGGATTTCTGCAGTCTAACCTGTACAAAAATAACCAAATTAACAGTGTTTGTTCATTTGGCCATAACTTGGGCTAGGTAGGTCTAAATGACCTGAAATTTTACCAATAGATAGCTGAGATATAGACCTAAAACTTTCATGAAGAACACAAACCCAAATTATGCCCTTAATCAAGTCATTTGGCCACCCAAATTTGGTGACCTATAACTGCCAGAACCAGTTTGGTGCCCAGAAATCTGGGTTAGGTCCAATCCGGCAGCCATGATTCAAATGGCTATAACTTGAGCTACGAAACTCCAAATGGAGTGATTCAAAAAGGAGAATAAATTTAAGACAATAGAGAACATTTTCTATAAAGAAAGTTTTGCCAAATTCTAACAAAAAAATAACTAATGGAACAGTGCAACTTAAGACACCAAAACTAAAAATTTACAAATTTGCCTAAAAGACTTAGATTTTGAGTAAACAACCAAAACTAACAAATTTAGTAACCAAAATGTGGTATGTGAGTGAAGTTGGAATTTCCATACCTATTAAGCCTTAGAAAGTCAACAAATTGACTTGAATAGTATAGTGAATAGTAACCCCGAAACACAAAATTTAAGGAACGTCAAGTTTAGCACATTAGAGCTAGGTAAAAGTGAATTTAAATTTATTTTTGGATTTATGCTAAGTTATGGTACTAAAACAATGTGAAACTGTGTGTTTTAGTGGAAAGGAACACTAGGAAAGAACCCGAGGAATCGAGTCAAGGCCAAGAGATGACTCACTTCAGATTTGTGCACAACATCAACATGCTTTAAAATTCATTTACAAAGTGAATGAAATATGTATTTACTTTTGCTTTGAATTATTGAAAGTTTATTTGTGTATATTTGAATTGGCAATGTTTAGTAAATTGTTAAGATAAGTTTTGAAACCACAGTGTGATGACCATATATTTGAACACCTCACTAGAATGACTAGTGGGGGTAATCAATTTCGAATTTTGATTCCTTCTCTGGCTGAAGTGTTGAGGTGTGTGCCAGCAGAAGAGGAAATTGAATGGATATCCATATATTTGAGCTAGCTAGCCTTGTGATATGACTTCTCCTTAGCCTCTGGCTATTGAGATTATATTTGTTTCGGATGGCATGATATAACTATGGGTTTTATGAAATTGGTTTTGATACTTCGAAATGAAATTGTTTGGATTAAAATCTCATAATTCCTATTTTGTATTTAATTCTCATGTTCAGTCCAATTTTTGAATAAATATGATTTAAATTCTGCATAAGATTTATTTTAGTATGTTGTGCACCACTGAGTCCTAGTACTCAGCGATGGCTGTTATTGCTATTGCAGATATAGAGACTAGAGGAGCAGCAGATTGAGCTGTTGAGGATTGAGGAGCTACCTGCTTTGAAGTTATCGGGTATATTTTATATCCTGATTGTAAAAATTTATTTTGATGTATGTAATGTATGTAAATGTATGGACATGTAAAATTGGTTATGAGCAGTTGTATAAAGCTTGTAATAAATTTTGGTTGGGATTTCTCTTAATGTAAATTTTTCTAATGATGTATATAAATTGTTTTATCTTTAATGAAATATAGATGAAAATATTTTGTTGTAATTTGAATAGAATTTATTAATAGTATTTTGATGATTGTTGAATTTTGGAAATTGATAAATGATGTTGAAATTGATTGGGATGGTTGTGAATTTGAAGAAGTTGTTGAGACAAATTATTGGAAGTTCCTTTTATAGGAATTTGAAGAACTGTTTTC
Source organism: Hevea brasiliensis (assembly GCF_030052815.1). Classification (NCBI taxonomy): domain Eukaryota; kingdom Viridiplantae; phylum Streptophyta; class Magnoliopsida; order Malpighiales; family Euphorbiaceae; genus Hevea; species Hevea brasiliensis. Next base: position 94,426,898 of record NC_079496.1, on the reverse strand, counting down.
TCAAAATATAGACGGCACTCTACTGAAATTTCTATAAAATTTGAGGAAAAATAAAATGGGATAAAAATTTTACTAGTTTTAAAACTTTGAATAAATGATTTTAATATCTATTTAGAAATGCTCACCACTTATAAAAGTAAGAAAATTATTTTAAAATCCCTTATAGGGTACTTAATGAGTTATCGGTAGGTGAAGTTTGGTAGTTCATTAGGTATTCTACGGAATCATGTTATGCCTTACAGAGGGGTAAGGTGTGACACAGGCAGTGCAACCACAGCCTCCAGTCAGGCAGTATGATAAGTTGATGAAATTTGGGGCTACTAAGTTTAAGGGTACAATGGACCCTTTGGAAGCAGAGCAGTGGCTGGAAACAACGGAAAGGGTGTTTAAAAAGCTGCATTGCATAGAAGAACTCAAGTATACCCAGTCTCTCTATTGCAAGGGGATGCCTATAAGTGGTAGAAAACCATCCCCCATAGTCTAATAGAGCCTCCAGTTCTGACTTGGTCAGATTTTCTGAGGGAATTCAGATAGAAATGTGTCCCTAATACATACATAAATATGAAATTATAAGAATTTTTAGGGTTGAAGCAAGGGAATAGATCCATGGCCGAGTATGAGAGAGACTTTTCTTGCTTGAGTCACTATGCGGAAAACCTACTTACCACCAGCAGAGATCGATGTAAGTGGTTTGAAGCTAGTTTAAAGCCCAGTTTGAGGATGCAAGTAGTGGGGTTCAAACATGAAAACTTCTCTGAACTGATATCTCAAGCCCTGGAGTTGGAAAGAATTAAATTGGAAGGGGCACTTAAAAAGGGTACATAAGAGAAAGAGAAAATTGGAAAGACTACTGGTCAAGCTCCTGATAGTGGATCAGGAAAGAGGAAACACTTTGGGGGATCCAGTTCTCGCAAGTCTGGTAGAGGTAGATCCTCAGGACATAGGCCACCCTGACCTAGCCAGCAGATATCCAGAGGAACAACCCCAGTCCATACTTGTGAAACATGTGGAAAAGTACATGGAGGGGTGTGCTATAAAGCTATTGGAGCCTTTTATAATTGTGGTGGAACTGGCCATTTTGCCAGAGATTGTGTGAGTGCTTGCAAAGCTACACCACCTACTACAGTTGAAGGCTCAGTTCATATTGCTGCCTCCAAAGGTTCGTAAACAGTTAGTAGAGGCCGAGGAAGAGGCAGGGGCAGTACTTTTGATAGTCAGGCCACAGTCAACCAACCTGAACAGAGTGTTACACCGGCTAGGGCATACACCATGCGGTAGTAAAAGAGGCTGAAACTCCTGATATAGTCGTTGGTACTTTCTCTATCTTTAAACAAGATGTGTATGTGCTATTTGATTCGGGTTTTACACACTCTGTCACACCTTACCTCTCCGTAAGGCATAACATGATCCCGTAGAATACTTAATGAACTACCGAACTTCACCTACCGATAACTCATTAAGTACCCTACAAGGGATTTTAAAACGATTTTCTTACATTTTAGAAGTGGTGAGCATTTTAGTGAGAATTAAAACCATTTATTCAAAGCTTAAGGACTAGTAAAAATTTTTGTCCATTTAAATTTTGCCGCAAATTTTATAAAAATTTTGACAAAGTTCCATTTGAAACTGGAGAAAACAGTTCTTCAAATACCTAAAAAAAACACTTCCAAAAATATTTCACAACTCCCAACCTTTAATAACTCAATCATCTCAATTCAATGCACTTCAAAATAATTTCACAATACAAATCAAGATTTCTCATCTCAAAATATTTAATATCTCCATTCACAAAGCATAAAGAAGAAAATTCATATGTACAAATATTAAATTTACAGAAGAGAATCCAAAATAATATTATTACAATTTATTTACAATTGCTCAACTACATTGATACATACAACATTTTTATATTTACATCAAGATTATCTACAAGGGTATAAAATAATACCCGTACATGGTTAGAGTAGTCCTCGATTTAACAGCAGCTCACTCTGCTGCTTTCTCCTTGCTCTTATCTGCGACAGCAAAATAAGCTATCGCTGAGTATAAAAATACTCAGTGGTGCACAATAAAAATTTAAAATACAATAAATAAATAATTCATTGCCAAACACAATTTAAATATTTGTCAATCATATTTCACAAATATCAAAGTTTATAATAACACCATTTTGTCAAATAATCTATTAAACACAGTTTAGTCAAACAATTTCATAAACACAGTGTTGCCAAAGTCATACACAACTTAAGCCATGACACAAAATTTCGGATCAATGCCGCGTTGTACACCACGACAAAGCAATCTCAACCCCATTAATCAAAATCAATGAGGGAGGTGGCTAGCTAGCTAATGATCTCATCCGATCTACAACCTCAACTGGCAAGCCAGAGAGGGAGGAAAATAAACGATCTCAACCCCATAAATGGAGGAGGAATAATGTGGTACTGTCATGTTAAGTGTGAACATAAAATCCATTCAAAACAATTTATGCAAACAATTCATGAGAAATCTGATCACTTTCCAAAGTCACATTTACGATTATAAAATGGCAACATAATACATAATTAATCAAAGAAGTCAAATTTTTGAGATTTAAAATATTTAAACAATTATTACTGTGCACAAACCCAACTGGAGTCGCCTTGAAGCCTTGACTCAGTCTCTTTGAGTTTCCAAGTCTTTTTCAGTTGAAACACACAGTTTCACAGTGTTTCAGTACCATAACTTAGCATAAATCCAAAAATAAATTTCACTTCATTTTTACCTAGCTTTAATGTACTAATTTCGACGTTCTCGAAGTTTTTGTGTTTCGAGTTACTATTCATTACACTATTCAAGTCAAATTGTTGACTTTTTAAGGCTTAATAGGTATGGGAACTCCAACTTCACCCACATACCACATTTTGGTCACCAAACTTGTTGGTTTTGGTCATTTTCTCAAAGCTTAAGTCCTTTTTGCAAAATTGTCAAATTTTAGTTTTGGTGCTCTTAGTTGCACTATTCCATTGGTCAATCTACTGTTAGAATTTGGCAAACCTTCCTTCATAGAAAATGTTCCTTATTGTCTTAAGTGTATTCTCATTTTTGGATCACCCCAATTGGAGTTTTGTAGCTCAAGTTATAGCCAAAATACAATTACTGTTCACGTGCACTGTTCATACTGCTATTTTGGTTCTAGCAGATTTTTTATCCAACTTCGTTCAGTAATTTGATCAAGTTAAGTCCATAATTTGCTCTAATTTCATACGAAATGTTCTACTATGTCTTAGGTTTCCATCGGTTCAAGAATCGTCTAAATCGGAGTTTTCTAGAGAGAGTTATAACCATTGGAACTTTACTGTTCAAATGGAAATCTGCAGTTTTGCAGGTTCAGTAACTCAACTTTGCCCACTAATTTGATTAGGTTAATGGCCTAATTTGGGTTGGTGTTCTTCATGAAAGTTTTAGATCTATATGTGATCTAACCACTGGTAAAATTTCAGGTCAATTTGACCTGTCTAGCTCGAGTTATGACCAAATGAACAAATACTGTTCATTTGGTCAGTTTGTACAGTGGCAGCCTGCTCTCATTTCACTTTGGTCAATTGGTTCACTAAGTTTTAGTCAGTTTTTGGCCATGGTTCCTTAATGAAAATTGTGGCATTTTATGTCTATTTTCATCTCCAATTGATGGCATATCAATTGGACTTGTAAAATTTCCATTTTGGTCCTTCAAAGTTGGCTTGGTCATGCTGCTTCACCCTCCTAATTTGGCTTCCATTCTAACAATTCCCACACATCTCCTTTGGTCATTATTGACCATTTTTCAGTTCACAATTGGTCAAAGTCATCATTTATGCATTTCTCTAAAATTTGCCTCAAAACCCTAGGCCTCCAAACCCTAATCTCACTACCTTGTTGCAATTAATCACATTTAAGAATTTCAACTTAACCATTCAACTAATTAAGGCTTTTAAACTCTTTCTAATGCATCAAACCATACAAATTATGTCCCTTCTTCAAGCTAGCCGAAATTTTAGTTTGTCCTTCCCCCCCCCCCCCATATTTGTTTTCATTTCATTAGTTCTAAGCTCATTTCAATAACTAAATATGCATTTAAAATTGAAATTGAAGGTTAGAATACCAACCTTAGGTGAAGCCTTTGATCTTCACTTTTTGTTCCAACTTCACACTTTTTCTTTCCTCTATTCTTCCTTTATATGATGATTTAGAGGTTTTCTAGGGTTTAGGGTTAATTTTAATGAAAGAACATTAAGTTATTCAAGGTTGAATAACTCTTTAATGGTGGAAATTCATGGAGGAGGGAGAGAAGGAGTTTCGGCTAGCAAGAAGAAGAAGAAGCAAAAATGATTTTTGTTTCTTTATTTTGGATATTTATCTCTTAATTGACTTAGTCAAATTATCAAATAAATAAATTTTATTTATGACCTCATATATGATGTCACCACCTTTTTAACTTTTTGATTTTCCTCTCTTTTTTTTTATTTCTATTTTTCTATTAGTTTTTTAATTTAATTCTTGATTCTGAAATTTTCTTTTCTCCAATTTTATTTGACAGTTGGGTCAGGAGTCAGCTCTCGGGGTCAATTGACCAAATTGCCCCTCGCCGGTTCATCCCAGTTTGTAAATAATCCAATATTTCTTTCGGCTCCCTGACCTAATTATTTGGCTGGCTTAACAGTTCCTTTTCGTGATTTTCTCTTTTCCACTGTGTTTATAATGGTCTAACGACCGCAGCGTCACATTTTACGATTCGAAATTTGAGTTTAAAATGACTTCGCAGTCGTTCCCGAGGAGGTCACCCATCGCCGTGACTCTCGGCTCGTTTAACTTCTTATGTTCTGTTTTTCTTATTTATACTTAACTAATTGGCAATCACTAATTATTGGTGTTTATGGTTTCTCTAGTTGTCTTAAGTATGGTTCTAATCCCCTTAATTGTCCAGACCGACACCGGTCACCAGAATAGTGAAATCTACCAGGCTATGTAAACGGGGGTGTTACACACTCTTATGTTAGTGCCAGCATCACTTATTGTATTATTGTTCCTTTTTTGAAAATGGATTTTGAGGTGCTAGTAACTAGTCCATTAGGACAAGAGGTTAGGGTCAACAGAATGTATAAGGATTGTCCTTTGGTGATCCAAGGACATACTTTTCTATCCGACTTGATAGAAATGTCCTTCAGAGATTATGACATTATCTTGGGCATGGATTGGTTAGCTAGGCATCATGCTATGATTGACTGTAGATTGAAGATAGTCACTTTTGGTCTCCCTCAATATGGTGATGTGGTAATACATGGGGAGAGGCAGTTATTGCCATCAAATCTCATTTCAGCTACATTAGCTAGAAAAATGATCCGAAAAGGTGTGAAGTATATTTGGCCTGTGTGAGAGATACCCAAGTAGGGAGTCCAGTAGTGAGGGATATTCCTACTGTATGTGATTTTCTGGATGTGTTTCCTGAGGAATTACCAGGGTTACCTCCGAAAAGAGAAGTGCAGTTTGAAATAGAGGTTATGCCTGTTGTGGACCCAATCTCTATTACTCCGTATAAAATGGCACCTACTGAATTGAAAGAGTTGAAGGTACAGTTACAGGAGTTGCTTGATAAGGGCTTCATTCGCCCCAGTGTGTCACCTTGAGGAGCACCAATGTTGTTCGTTAAGAAGAAAGATGGTACTCTCTGTCTGTGTATTGACTACAGACAATTGAATAAGGTGACAATAAAGAATAGATATCTGTTGCCCCACATAAATGATTTGTTTGATCAGTTGAAGGGTGCAGCTATGTTCTCCAAAATTGACTTAAGATTGGGGTATTATCAGTTGAAGGTGCAAGAGCAGAGCATTTCAAAAACTGCTTTTAGAACTCGATATGGCCACTATAAGTTTCTGGTTATGCCATTCAGGTTAACCAATGCTTCACCTACTTTTATGGACCTGATGAACATTATCTTCAGGCCATACGTAGATCAGTTTGTTGTGGTATTTATTGATGACATCTTGGTGTATCCCAAGAATGCAAAGGAGCATGACAAGCACCTGCGGATTGTGCTACAGACTCTAAGGGAGAAACAGTTGTATGCCAAACTATCAAAGTGTGAATTTTGTTTGAAGGAAATTTCTTTCTTGGGGCACATTGTATCAGTTAAAGGCATTAAGGTAGATCCCAGCAAGGTTGAAGCTATCCTTAATTGGAAGCCACCCAGAAATGTTATAGAAGTTCGCAGTTTTCTGGGTTTAGCTAGTTACTACCACCATTTTGTGAAGGGATTTTCTATATTAGCATCTCCACTAACCATGCTACTTCAAAAAGATGTAAAATTTCAGTGGACTGATAAATGCCAGCAGAGTTTTGATGAGTTGAAGAGATATTTGACCAAAGCTCCAGTCCTGACTTTACCTACTCTGCGTAAAGAATACACTATTTATAGTGATGCTTCTCACAATGGGTTAGGTTGTGTACTGATACAAGACCGAAATGTTATTGCTTATGCATCACGTCAGCCAAAACCACATGAGAGAAAGTACCCTACACATGATTTGGAGCTAGCTACTATAGTATTTGCTCTAAAGATCTGGAGACACTATCTGTATGGGGAAAGGTGTTATATCTATATAGATCACAAAAGCTTAAAATATATGGGCACACAAAAGGAGTTAAATTTGAGACAGAGAAGATGGCTAGAATTGATCAAAGACTATGACTACTTGATAGATTATCAGCCAAGAAAAGCAAATGTGGTAATAGATGCCTTAAGTCACAAAACTATGGCTAGTTTAAGGGTTTCTCCTTTGTCTATGGTGCATGAGTTGAGGGCATTACATGCAAATCTAGAGATTGATGGTGAGGGACAAATGGTAACTATCTGGCAAGTGCAACCAATGTTGATTGATCAGATTAAAATGACTCCACAAAATGATAAAAATTATCAGATGTTGATGGAAGAAGATCGGGATGGCAAGAAACCTGGATTTTCTGTGAATAATGATGGCTTATTGATACACCAGGGCAGAGTGTGCATTCTAAATGATGTGGAATTGAGGCAAATCATTATAAAGGAAGCACATGACTCTCCTTTTGCTATGCATCCTGGTGGGACAAAAATGTATAGAATAGTCAGAGAGCACTATTGATGGATGGGTATGAAGAGAGACATAGTTGAATATGTATCCAAATGCCTGACTTGTTAGCAAGTGAAGGCTGAACACCAAGTGCTAGCTGGTTTCCTACAGCCATTGCCAATTCTCGAGTGGAAGTGGGAAAGAATTACAATGGACTTTGTGATGGGACTTCCTAGAACACAGAAGAATCATGATGCAGTATGGGTCATTATGTACAGATTGACTAAATCTACACACTTTCTACTAGTGAGGATGGATTATAGCCTAGACAGATTGGCTAAACTCTATATTGATGAGATTGTGAGACTTCATGGAGTGCTAGTATCGATTGTGTTAGATAGAGATCCAAGGTTCACTTCTAGATTCTAAGGTAGTTTGCAAAAAGCCCTAGGAACTAGATTGAACTTCAGCACTGCATTCCATCCACAAACAGACGGCCAGTCTGAGAGGGTAATTCAGATCTTGGAGGATATGCTACGGGCTTGTGTGATTGAGTTTGAAGGTAGTTGGGATACACACTTGCCTTTGATTGAATTTTCGTACAATAATAGCTATCAATGAAGCATTGAGATGCCTCCATATGAAGCTTTATATGGTAGGAAGTGTAAAACTCCCTTATGTTGGGATGAGGTAGGTGAAAGAAAACTGATCGGTCTAGAAATTGTACAGTAAACAGAGGAGAAGATTAGGCTTATCAGAGACAGACTTAAGACTGTATCAAATCATCAGAAGTCCTATATTGATATGAAGAGGAGGGATATTGAGTATGCAATGGGTGACAAAGTATTCCTCAAAGTTTCCCCTTGGAAGAAAATTATGAGAAAGGGGAAATTGAGTCCTTGCTTTATTGGGTCGTATGAGGTTCTAGAAAGAGTGGGTCCTTTGGCATATAGATTGCCACTACCTCCAGAGTTAGAAAAGATACATTATGTCTTCCATGTGTCTTTGTTGAGGAAGTATAGATCTGTCACACCCTATTGCTCCATAAGATGTAACATGATCCCGTACTATACCTAATGAATTATCGTACTTCGCCTACCGGTAACCCATTAAATATACTACAAGGGATTTTAAATCAATTTTCATGAAATTTAAATCATCGATTAAAATCTAGTATTATAAAAAATTTTCAAAATTTCGGTAGAGTGCTGGCTGTATTTTGAGAAAACAGTTCTTCAAACCTGAAAAGGAAAATACTCCCAATATGATTTCTCAAATACAACTCCAATAAACTTCATTTCATCTCACAATTCAAATCTCAATAATCAAATCAATTTATTTTCAAACCAACCTCATCGTAAAAGAAACATTTCATTAATTACAAGACTCAAAAATTAATATTACAAAATTATACAGATAAATGAAATCTCAAATTTACATTACAATAATTTTCATTTAATTACATACCAAATTATTTTACAAGAGTTTTTATATAACTGCTCAAATAATTTACATACATATTATTATATGCATACGTCAAACCTATGTACATGGGTATGCCTATGATATACCTGGAGCTGATCTGAATGTGTCTTCAATGAAGCTTACTCAACTGCTCTATGCTCTTTTCATCTGTGACAGCATACAAAGCTATCACTGAGTGGTGAACTCAGTAGTGCACAACTATAATTTAAAACATAGTACAGTATATGTTAGTAATATGCCCTAGAGCATATCATTTAGTATGTATCTTGTACATAATTTTATTAATAAAAGGCATTTCCACTTTTCCGTTTACATAATATATTTATGTGTAATAGAAAAGGTCCATTGATATTTTGTTAGAAATATTATTCTTAAGTTGTTAAGAATATGAGTGACAATATTTCTAGCACAAAGTATCATAAATAGGTTCACAATCGAGGATACTTCATAATAAGGACATGACTTATCCAGAAAGATTGTATTCATGTTTGTTCCCAAGTTATTTATATGAGATATAAATAAGATGGAATGGTGAGTCTCATGCCATATAACAAACATGATAGGCACTTATAAATGATAAGTAGGCCGAACCAGTGACACTTATGACAAGCACATGGAGTTTACTCTTGTCAATGTTTTGTCATAAATCATATCAGTGCATATAATCTTTAGACTGAGATAGCACGATTATCTTGTATATAGGTCGTTTGAGTTTGATACTGCTTTCATACTTGTACTATGTATGGGTATCTGGGCATGTGTTGGCTCCTGCTAGTTATATATAGAGGTAGGTGTTGATCAAGATGGAATCTGTTCCTCTAAGTAAATAGAGATAAAATCCTATGTTCATTTAATTGTTCTTGATGTTTCAAGTTCCTGGCCAGGACAGATAGATTTATTCAGAAAAGAGTTTCTGATGAGAAAAATCTTTTAATCAATAACTGGAATTAAAAGAGAACATAATATTCATAGCAAATGGAGTTTGACATAAACCATGACTCCAGCTTGAGTTGGGATTTTGTAACAGAGAGATTCTAGTGCATGGTAACATATGATTATAGGTTCATTTAAGATAAATCTTATTACTAATTGGGTGGCCATGGCATGCTATGCTAGGTGTTAACCATGGTCTATGAGGTTCATAAAATGATTTAGAGAAATCATTTATGGTAAGAAAGAGTTCTGATGATATTAAGAGTTGATATCATTTCTCATTGCCAATTAGTGATGAGCCTAGTAAGTCACACACATACACAAGTTATCACCTATTTAAATATGATTTAATTAATTAATTAAAGAGTTTAATTGATTAATTAAATAGATTTGGTTTGCAATAAAATTGCAAAGTCCCTAGCATGACTTGAAACCAAATCTAGATTATTGGATGTGTAGTATAAATTAAATTTATATTTAAAGTGTTTAAATATGAATTTAATTGATGAGAAATTAATTAATAGAGATTAATTAATTTATTTATATTTGATATAAATTAATTAGAAGAAGAAAATAATTATTTTGGGTTGAGAACTCAAAATTAAGACACAGGGGCATTTTGGTCATTTCACAGTGTGACACGTGGCACCATGAGATGGTGACACATGGCATAACACATAAGCTTGCCAAATATTTTTTAATCATGTAAGATGATTAAAATCAAGATTAAATATAGGTTTGACACTTGGCACAATGTGATTGGGTCACTTAAACCTAGAGCTAATCAAAAGGTGACATGTGGCTAGGGTTTAATGTGTTAACCTAGCTATTTAAGTGTGGTTATGAATGGAAAACATAACCAGCAGCCTCTCCTCTCATATGTCACGCCACTTTGAGCCTCTCCAGCCATTCTTCTTCATCTCTCATCAATTCAAAGAGATTAGCCATCAATCTCTTGAATTAAGAACACTAGAAATTGTTTCTAGTGTCCTGTTTACATCTCTAATCTCTTAAAAGGCAGAACTTGAATTTCTAATTAATAGAAAAGGCTTTAGAAGCTATTCAAGGGCTGCCATAGGTGTTCTTGGTGTGGACAAGCTAGAGGGACAACATCTGGTGTCTCAAGACGAATCTCAAAGGCGCAGACATCGCAAAGACATCAAGAGGTTAGTGTAATCGTTCTTGATTTAATCTAGGGTTCTAAAATTAATCTGATTAATTTTTAAAATCTTAAATGGCAAATACAGATCCAAAAACATATTAAAAGAGTTTTAATATGTTGTTTATCATTGAAATCAAATAGATAAAAATAAATCTTGCATGGTGCATGTGACCCTAGATGAAAATTTTGAATTCAATGGTATAATCTTGTGTTTTTCACGCTTCCGTTCCTTCAATTGGTATCAGAGCCACTATATTTGCCATTTAGATTGTTGATTATATGATTTAATTGTGTGTTTGATCATGAGATCAAGAGTTCATTGCTGGTTGCAAAGCAAGTTGGCGGCATACTTGAAAAAACACCATCAATGGTGCGCATGGTTTGGCTTCCATGGGTGGTTTAAGGTTTGGCTTTTAATTCTGCAATTGTTGTATGATCTAAGGCCTATTCTTTGACTAATTAAAGTGTTTAATTAGTTGTTTTAATCACACAATTAAATTATGATTCAAATCAGAATTTTAAAAAATGTTTGAATGTGATTCAAATCTGAATTTTAAAAGTTGTTTGAATGAGATTCAAATCTGAATTTTTAAAGTTGTTTGAATCATATTTAAATCTGATTTTTTAAAATTGATTCAATAAAATTCAGATCTGATTTTTTAAAAAATATTTGAATGTGATTCAAATCTGATTTTTTAAAAAATGTTTGAATGTGATTCAAATCTGAATTTTTGAAGTTGTTTGAATGTGATTCAAATCTGAATTTTTAAATTTGTTTGAATGAGATTCAAATCTGAATTTTTAAATTTATTTGAATCATATTCAAATCTGGATTTTTAAGTTGAATATGAGATATTCAATTTAATTTAAGTATGTATGTTTTATTTAATTGTTAAATAGTGATATGCATGATGGATGATCATGGACTATAAAAGACCAATGTGATTGGATTTATTTCTTTTATGTTTCTTTGGGATTGTAAATTAATTAATTTATTTTAATTTATTTTGGGCATGTATTATTAAGTTTGTAATAATTTTTGGGTTGTAATTTCATTTATTTAAGTTCTTGTAAATTCGCCTTGGTATGCCAAGGATTACTATGTAATATTGGATTGCAAGAAGTTCAAGGAGGTCAAGAGCATTGGTGGGACCAGTGGGAGGAATTCAAGATCAAGTGTTGATTATGTACTCCTTCAGCAACTCTTGTAAAATGAATGAATGAAATGCACCTAGGAATGCCCTGATTCAATTCTTGGTGGCTCAGAATTGAATCCCTTAGAAAGTCCATGATCATACCATATTTACTGCTTATCCATGAATGCATGAGATGTATGGGAATGTATGCATTTATATGATATATGCATGCTAAATGGATAATGTGCAAAGTGAGACCTTAATAGTAATTAGGATGGTTATAAAATCTTCCAAACAAATGATTAAGTTGGAAATGCTATAATTAAAGTAATTATAACATAAGCCCTCCATTGGGGCAATTATTTTAAGAAATTTTAAATAGTTGCATGAGATGCAATTAATTTAAGAGATTTTCTTAAGAATAATTGTTAAGCATGAGATGTTGTAAATATGTAAATGGTTTGGTGGCCAATATTGGATGTACCTGAGGACATTAAAATTATTTGCATAATTACTGGCTCAATGGGATCAACTTAACTAATGCAAGATAAGTTAATATTGGATGTACCTGAGATTTTGAGCATTAGGGGCTAGGTAAAGGATTGAACCTCACATGAGATGTGATGGGTAAGGAGTTGCTCACTTATAGTTTATTGTAATTCCAATAATGGATGTACCTGAGGATGATCAATAGAATTATAAGAATTCAATCACCTACTAGAAATCCATCCAACTAGGATTTCCGTTTTCTACTTTGGAAGTGTAGGATTCGCTAAGTTAGTGGGAGGACCAATTTGATTAAAAGACCATAATCATTTTGGTTAATTACATGATACATTTACTAATTAATCTGGTTATTTTCTACGATTAATTTTCGATAAAAATGAGCACAAAACAACCACCACCATCCAATATCCTTGCAAGCATACTTGATCACAACAGTTGACAGGACCTAATCATGCGATTGGCTAAGAAATTTGAAACTTGTTCTGAACCTTGAACATATAGGATATGTTCTAGATTCAAATGTTCCTGGTCCCTTACCTCCAGAGGCCACTTAAGAGGAACATGAAACTTTGGACAAGTGGAAGGAGCATGACATGAGAGCTAAGTGTTACATGTTTGCTTCCATGAGTAATGAGTTCTGACGACATGAAAACTTGCAGTGCAAGTGAGATCCTCCTTCACCTACAAGAGTTGTATGGTGAGCACAGCGAGAATGCTAGGTATGAGATATCTAGACAGTTATTCCGTATGAGGATGTCGAGGATAGAATGTTGGGGATCATGTCCACAAGATGATTGGTGATTGAGCAGTTGGAACATCTTGACTTCAACATGGATTTCCAACTACAAAGCGGATTTGATCCTTGATCCTTCTGAGTCTTTTGGGAATTTTGTGACAAATTTCCATATGACTAAACAGAATGCACCTTAGCTGAATTACTCAACATGCTGGTTATTGCCCAAAAGAATATGCCGAGCAATAAAGGAAAAGAGGTAGCTTTGGTTGCATTTTCTTACTGGAAAGTCCAACAAGAAGAAGGGCAATAAGAAAAAGAAACCTCAGATTCCTGGTCCTTGTAAGAAAATAGCTCAACAGAAAAGGAAGACTAAAGCTGATGAAGGCAAAGGAAAGTGTTTCCATTTCCAACAGGAAAGTGTTTCCACGCCAACAGAAAGTGTTTCCATTGCCAATAGGAAAGTGTTTCCATTGCCGATGAAAGTGTTTCCAACGGCGGTATAGCAATCTAAAAGAATACAATGCCATGGTGAAAACCAACTCAAGTTCAAAATATATTTGGCACTTAAGGTTATGTCATGTTGCAGAAGATAGGATTGCAAAATTGGAGAAAATGGGGATTCTATCCTCATTGGGCTCTAAGCCTACTCCAACTTGTGAATCTTACCTTCAAGGCAAAATGACTAGATCACCCTTTGTTGGACAAGGGCTAAGAACTGAAAATATTTTGGAGCTAATACATAGTGATGTATGTGGTCCATTTAAAGAAATGGCTAGAGGGCTTTCATTATTTTATTACCTTTCTTGATGATAAATCAAGGTTTGGGTATTTGTATTTCTTGAAATACAAACATGAATCTTTTGAAAAGTTCAAAGAATTTAAATCAAGTAGAAAATCAAGCGGGAAAAAATATTAAAGCTCTTGATCGGATCGTGGAGGTGAATATTTGAGTCTTGAATTTGATGAATACTTGAGAGAGCATGGCATTGTTTCTCGGTGACTTCTCCAGAACGCCATACGGTGAATGGTGTATCTGAAGGAGAAATCGTACCCTATTGGATATGGTGCGTAGTATGATGAGCTATCTTGATATGCCAATCTCCTTTTGGGGATTTGCATTAGAATCGACTTTATATATTCGAATAGGATTCCATCAAAATCGGTTTCTTCCACACCTTATGAGATATGGCATGGAAGAAAACCAAGTCTTAAGCATGTTAAGATTTGGGGTTGTCGACTTATATCAAAAGTGAACAACGATAAATTGGAGACCATATCAGAAAACGTCGATTTGTTGGATATCCAAAAGATAGTTTTGGATATTATTTTTATTTGCCTACTTCACAAAAGGTTGTGATAAGTAGAGATGCCACATTTCTTGAACAACAGTTTGTTCAAGAAGGAGGCAAAGGAAGGCAAATAGAGTTAGAATTTGGGAATTCTGACCAACCAATGCATCGGATGGATATAGATCCATCTAGTCAACCTATACCCATTGATGAAACATCTACACTGTTCCTCGTAGAATAACCGAGGTATCTCACCCACGGTGAGATATGGTTTTCTTCATGAAGAAGAACAAGAGTTGTCTACTCATGAAGAAGTAGATCATGGAGATGATCCACTTACCTATGAAGAAGCTATATCGGATATAGACTCTTGAGAATGGATTGATGCTATGAAATCAGAGATTGATTCCATGTATAAGAATCAAGTTTGGGATCTTGTTGACCCACGAAGGTATTGTACCTATAGGGAACAAATGGGTTTTCAAGAAGAAAATTGGTTACGATGGAAAGGTAGAGACCTATAAGGCAAGGCTAGTAGCGAAAGCGTTTCGCCAAAGGCAAGGAATAGACTATGAGGAGACTTTCTGCTTTGATGCCATGCTTAAATCAATTAGGATTTTATTAGCAATAGTGCGTACTATGATTATGAGATTTGGCGGATGGATGTCAAAGCGACTTTTCTCAATGGATACATTGAAGAAAACATTTTCATGGAACAACCTAGGGGATTTGAATCCCAAGATGGTTCCAAGGTATGTAAGCTAAAGCGATCCATTTATGGGTTGAAACAAGCTTCGAGGAGTTGGAACATCCGTTTTGATGAAGCCATTAAATCTTTTGGTTTTATCAAAAATGAGGATGAGCCATGTGTATATAAGAAGGTTAGTGACAGTGCTATCACTTTCCTTGTCTTATATGTGGATGAAATACTGTTGATGGGTAATGATACAGTATGTTGTGACTATAAAGGTATGGTTGTCAAATACATTCTCCATGAAAGACTTAGGGGAGGCAACCTATATTCTTGGGATTCGCATCTATAGAGATAGAGCGAAAAGAATAATTGGTTTATCCCAAAGTCTATACTTTAAAAAGGTGTTAAAGAGGTTTAACATGCTTGATTCCAAGATAGGATTGTTACCAGTGAGACATTGTATCCACCTTTCTAAACAGATGTCTCCAAAGACACCTGAAGAAAGAGATAAGATGGCCAGGATTCCATATGCTTCGGCTATTGGAAGTTTAATGTATGCAATGTTGTGTACTAGGCCGGATATCGCATATGTTGTTAGTTTGACTAGCAGGTATCAATCCAATCCAGGTTTGGAACACTGGATAGCTGTCAAGAATATCCTTAAGTACTTGAGAAGAACTAAGGATTTATTTTTGATTTATGGAGGTGGAGACTTGCAATTGGATGGTTATACTGATTCTGATTTCCAATCAGATATCGATGATAGAAAGTCTACCTCTGGATATGTGTTCATTTGTAATGGAGGTGCAGTCAGTTGGAAGAGTTCCAAACAGAGCACGACTGCAGATTCCACTACAGAGGCTGAGTATATTGCTGCATTAGATGCTGCAAAGGAAGCTGTTTGGATAAAGAAGTTCGTGACAGAACTTACAGTAGTTCCTTCCATTGAGTAGTTCCACTACACTGTGACAACAATGGAGCAGTCATACAGGCTAAGGAACTAAGGTCTCACCCAAAATCCAAACACATAGAAAGGCGCTACCACATTATCAGAGATATAGTTGGGCAAGGCGATATAGCCATGCAGAAAAATAACATCAGCTGAAAAATCCAGCTGATCCATTCACTAAGCTTTTGTCACAAGTTCAGTTAGACCGGCATCTTGAGAAGATGGGTCTAAGGTATTGTAATGAATGGCTCTAGTGCTAGTGGGAGATTGTTAGTAATATGCCCTAGAGCATATCATTTAGTATGTATCTTGTACATAATTTTATTAATAAAAGGCATTTCCACTTTTCCGTTTACATAATATATTTATGTGTAATAGAAAAGGTCCATTGATATTTTGTTAGAAATATTATTCTTAAGTTGTTAAGAATATGAGTGACAATATTTCTAGCACAAAGTATCATAAATAGGTTCACAATCGAGGATACTTCATAATAAGGACATGACTTATCCAGAAAGATTGTATTCATGTTTGTTCCCAAGTTATTTATATGAGATATAAATAAGATGGAATGGTGAGTCTCATGCCATATAACAAACATGATAGGCACTTATAAATGATAAGTAGGCCGAAAGAGTGACACTTAGGACCAGCACTTGTTGTTTACTCTTGTCTATGTTTTGTCATTAATCATATCGATGCATATAATCTTTAGACTGAGATAGCAGCTTATCTTGTATATAGGTAGTTTGAGTTTGATACTGCTTTCATACTTGTACTATGTATGGGTATATGGGCATGTGTTGGCTCCTGCTAGTTATATATAGAGGTAGGTGTTGATCAAGATGGAATCTGTTCCTCTAAGTAAATAGAGATAAAATCCTATGTTCATTTAATTGTTCTTGATGTTTCAAGTTCCTGGCCAGGACAGATAGATTTATTCAGAAAAGAGTTTCTGATGAGAAAAATCTTTTTAATCAAGAACTGGAATTAAAAGAGAACATAATATTCATAGCAAATGGAGTTTGACATAAACCATGACTCGGCAGGTTGGGATTTTGTAACAGAGAGATTCTAGTGCATGGTAACATATGATTATAGGTTCATTTAAGATAAATCTTATTACTAATTGGGTGGCCATGGCATGCTATGCTAGGTGTTAACCATGGTCTATGAGGTTCATAAAATGATTTAGAGAAATCATTTATGGTAAGAAAGAGTTCTGATGATATTAAGAGTTGATATCATTTCTCATTGCCAATTAGTGATGAGCCTAGTAAGTCACACACATACACAAGTTATCACCTATTTAAATATGATTTAATTAATTAATTAAAGAGTTTAATTGATTAATTAAATAGATTTGGTTTGCAATAAAATTGCAAAGTCCCTAGCATGACTTGAAACCAAATCTAGATTATTGGATGTGTAGTATAAATTAAATTTATATTTAAAGTGTTTAAATATGAATTTAATTGATGAGAAATTAATTAATAGAGATTAATTAATTTATTTATATTTGATATAAATTAATTAGAAGAAGAAAATAATTATTTTGGGTTGAGAACTCAAAATTAAGACACGAGGGCATTTTGGTCATTTCACGATTGTGACACGTGGCACCATGAGATGGTGACACATGGCATAACACATAAGCTTGCCAAATATTTTTAATCATGTAAGATGATTAAAATCAAGATTAAATATAGGTTTGACACTTGGCACAATGTGATTGGGTCACTTAAACCTAGAGCTAATCAAAAGGTGACATGTGGCTAGGGTTTAATGTGTTAACCTAGCTATTTAAGTGTGGTTATGAATGGAAAACATAACCAGCAGCCTCTCCTCTCATATGTCACGCCACTTTGAGCCTCTCCAGCCATTCTTCTTCATCTCTCATCAATTCAAAGAGATTAGCCATCAATCTCTTGAATTAAGAACACTAGAAATTGTTTCTAGTGTCCTGTTTACATCTCTAATCTCTTAAAAGGCAGAACTTGAATTTCTAATTAATAGAAAAGGCTTTAGAAGCTATTCAAGGGCTGCCATAGGTGTTCTTGGTGTGGACAAGCTAGAGGGACAACATCTGGTGTCCTGAAGACGAATCTCAAAGCGCGAGACATTTGCGATTACATCAAGAGGTTAGTGTAATCGTTCTTGATTTAATCTAGGGTTCTAAAATTAATCTGATTAATTTT
This sequence comes from Hevea brasiliensis, assembly GCF_030052815.1. Lineage (NCBI taxonomy): Eukaryota > Viridiplantae > Streptophyta > Magnoliopsida > Malpighiales > Euphorbiaceae > Hevea > Hevea brasiliensis. The sequence continues at coordinate 94,408,742 of NC_079496.1, read as the reverse complement.
TAAAATCTTAAATGGCAAATACAGATCCAAAAACATATTAAAAGAGTTTTAATATGTTGTTTATCATTGAAATCAAATAGATAAAAATAAATCTTGCATGGTGCATGTGACCCTAGATGAAAATTTTGAATTCAATGGTATAATCTTGTGTTTTTCACGCTTCCGTTCCTTCAGTATACATTAACAAAATTATAACAATTTATTTGAAAGTCTCAAAATTCAATAAAATTCCAAAAGTTAAAATCTTCGTTGCCAATAATATAAATCATTGGTTAAAATGACTTTGAGCAAGAAATTCAATTTATCAAATCACAACTGGACATTCACTATTCAAAAACTATTCTTTATCTCACTAACTATGCAAGACTAATCCGAAAGGGCCATCTTCGAGGTGATTCTAACTCCCTATGTCAGGGAGGTCAAATCGGATTCTAACTCCTTATGGTTGGGGAGGTCGAATCATCGTGCACAGTACACACCACAATAATGAAACTTCCGAAAGGGCCATAACAAAAAAACTTAGATCTAACCTCTAATAAGAGGAGAATCTAAGCCTGTGTACATACCATGGTAATCAAAATAAAGCTAACTCCATTGTTTCCTCAACAAATGAGGGACACGGGTAATAACCTAGTCAAGCATCTATAGTGAGATATAAAACAATATCATAATTCTCTTTGTCCTTTTTATGAGCATAAATCACAACACAATTCAATTCAAAGTCAATTCCAATATCCAATAATTTTTATGCTCATCACAATTTAAAACATAAATTTGTATTTTTCCATGCAAATTGCCCATCACAATTTAAAACATATTCTATCACAATTTTCCAAAACATAATTTATTCAATCCATGACAATGCTTAATACTTGTTGAAATACCATTTTACAAAGCTAAATTCATACATACTATAACAATTTCAATAGTCATTGAATTAAATCAAATACTTGATAAACATAATACATAAGGAAAATACGTCATTTAGTCATATGAAATTTTCAGAACAAAATCAATTGAAAACTAGTTGCGCACAAACCTTTGATGAGTCACCTCTTAGCCTTGACTTAGTGGGTCTTTTCCCTTTGTAGTGTCTTTTCTAACTAAAACACACAATTTAAATTATTTTAGTACTCATTTAAATTATTTCTAATAATAAAGTTCAATAATTAAATTTTATTAATACTATTCCTTTCATTAGTCAACCTATAATGTTGACCTTTAATTCACACTAGGTGAATTAGTTTTAATGTCACTAATATGTTTCATTTTTCATTCCTCACATGTTGATATATGTTGCCAATTTCATTTCAAAGCTTATTGCATTTTTATTGCAATTATTCAAATTTCATGGCCAATGTTTACTATTTATTGGACCAAGCTACAGTGTAAATTTAGCATATTTCTCTTCATTAAATTGTTTCTCATTGTGTCTTCTTTAATTTCCTTTTTGAATCACTCATTTGGAGTTGTATAGCTCAAGTTATGGTCAATTAACCATAACTAGGTCAAATCTAAATTTTAGTTTCCTTTTTAGGCATTTTCGATTCTGACTTTACTAATTTATTTGGACTGTTCGTAATCTCATTGAGGTCTAGCACTCTTCATAAGTATTGCTGCCCTATGTCTTAGGGACAAGCAGAAATTTTACTTGTAATTTGTCAAGTCTTATAGAATTATTTATAGCCAAATTATTGACTTGGACTTAAAGGTCTTATATTGGTATGGTCCTTAATTAGGTCAATGGCTTTGACCTTAAATTCTGACCTTATACATTTATAATTTGAGGAAGTTGTCTAAAACAAAGTTTTAGGTCTCTTTCTTAGCTTTCTAGATTGGTATGACTCATTTAAATTGGACAATTTTGGTGGGAGATATGCTTATTTGAATTTTCTGGATTTTATGGTCAAATGTGCCAATTCCAGATTTAGTGTGCCAACTTAATCAAGTTAATTGACCTAGTTCCCTTGATTTCTGGGTTTTGGTCAAATTACCAATATTGTAGATCTATGTCTTATTGAAATTTTGGGACTAATTTCATGTTATTTGGAGTTCTATGGACCAAGTTATGGTCATTTTACTATTGCTGGTCAAGTTGCACTTATATTGCAAAGTTTAGGTCATTTTTAGGTCAAATTCAATTTGGCCAGTTTTTGCAACCCAACTTTGGCAATCATTTTGACTTGGTAATTGGCATTTCTGGACTTGGTGGTCTTCACCAAAGTTGTAGACCTATGTCTAAGCTTTCCAACGGTACAAATTTCAGGTCATTTGGACCTGTTTTGAGTGAATTATGGCCAAAAGACTGATTACTATTCATATGGTCAATTTCTGGGTTCTTATGTTATGCTAATCTAGATTTGGTCATTCTTTTAGGTCACTTCTAGGCAGAATTTTAGCATGACCTATGCATGAAAGTTGGCCTATTTTATTTCTAGTTTTACCTCCAATTGGCCTCATACCAATTGGGGTCACAATTTTACACTTATAGCTCAATTTAGCTACTACCCTTGTATACTTCCCTCAACACCAACCACATGTATTTTTACTTGCTAAATCTCATACCAATTCTGATTTGGTATGGTACCAAATCCATTCCTCACTTCACATTATAGTTAATTTGGGCAGTCTATAACCAATTAACAACACACCAATTACAAATTCCAATTCACTAAATCGAATTCTAACAATATATACACATAATCACTCCTAACCATAACATATAACTTCACCACTACCATAATATATAACTTCACCACTAATTTACATACACATTTAGCAATCTTTAAGACCATAATTCATCAAACAACTTCATGAATTCCAGCATTCTTCAAGAAGTTAATAAGCTGCCAAATTGTAAAGCCTCCCATAATTGCTTTCAAGCTCTAATTTTCACTTGGTCAATCATCACATATACATAAAGTTAACTTACTAACACCTTAAATCACATTAATCAATATTAATTCTCCACACTATATGTAAGAATAGTTCATTTAATATATAATTCCATGGCTGTCCATTTAAGTGATTACACAAAAAATTTCAAACTCAAAATCAATTTCCAATTCAAGAACTCAACTTCAACATACACCAATAATTAACCTACTAGAAGTTTTATTTACTTCAATCAACATCAATACCCATCAAATTCATGTGAAAAAAATTCAAAGCTTTTTAATCACCATGGCTGCCAAAAATAATACATAATAATAACTCATCAAAACCTCAAAATTTCTTCATCAATTTACTTATCTCAAGCTTCCCACAAACTTTACTTAAGAAGGAAAGGAATTTGAACACTTACCTATTGTTGGAGCTTGTTAAATCTTCACCAAAATCTCTTGAATTTAGTATCAACTTCTTCCTTGCAAAGTGAGGATTAACTTTAATGAAGACCATTTATGCAAATAATGGCTTAAAGATGGACCTTTGAAGCTTGCATAAAAGGACGACAATGGTGGAAAATGGAGAGAAAACAATTCAGCAATGTTTAAGGAAGAAGATAAAGATGATGTTAGTGCTGCCCTTCTTGTCCACTAATGTTTAAATTGTCCCCTTAGTGCTCCCCTTAATCTTAATTAAGCATTTAAATAATCCTAAGTTTCCCTAATTGCAATTAACACCCTAATTTCTCACTATTTACATTATATGTCAAGTTTCTCATTTTCATGGCATTTTTTAAATTTAATACTACTAATTTTTTCATGGACATTTAGGTCAAAAGTCAACTCGAGGTGTCAAATGATGAAAATGCCCCTCTTTGGGTTGTATTTTGGATTTTTTGGTACTACCGATTTACTCCTTGTACCGCCGATTTCTTTAATCTTCATTTTTCTTTGTACTAATTCTTTAATTTTCTTTGACATTTCTAAAGTCAATTATACTTTAATAAGTCTTTAATTATGTCTTGAAACTTAATTCTGAAGGTTCCTCGCGGTCCTGGGGTCAGCTATTGCCTGCGCCGTAACTTTTCGGTGCGATCACCCATCGCTTTAGTGTTGGCTCATTTAACTTAGTTTCACTTTCTCTCTTTTATTTTTCTTTAATTTTTCTTGTATTTTATTTTTATTTATTTCATCATTTTATGCTTGTTTATTATCACTGAAGTGTGGTTCTACACATCCTGACTTGTCTGGACCGACATTAGGTCACTGAAGTAGTCGAATGTACGAACTACGTAAAGTGAGGGCGTTACAAGATCAGACCCCTCTCACATTATACCTGTTGAAGAGATTGAAGTGAATCCAGACCTCACTTATGAGGAAGAGCCCATAGAGATTCTGGCACACGAGGTGAAGCAGTTGAGGAACAAGCAGATACCATTGATTAAGGTGCTGTGGAACAATCATTCAGGCCAGAAGGCTACTTTGGAGCGTGAGGAGGACATGAGGAGGCAGTACCCATAGCTATTCAGAGCCTAAAACCAAGTAAAATATCAGGACGAAATTTATTTAAGTGGGGGAGAATTATAACACCCCTATATTAAGTAGTCTATACATTCTACTATTCCGGTGATGGGTGTTTGTCCGAATAGTTAGGATGTCTAAAACTATATCTGTGTCATCTAGAAAAGCCCTAAATAAAAATTATTAGAAATTATATGAAGGTAAAAAACAAATAAGAAAAATAAAGCATAATGAGTTAAATGAGCCGAGGTCCCAGCGATGGGTGACCGTACTGGAAAGTGACTGCGAGTTCAGTTGCTGCCCTAAATTCGTGTGGGACCCTGTGACATCCCAAGCCTAAGGATAATTGCAAAGTTAATGGTATTGTGAAAACCACAAAAAAGAATAAAGAACAAGTTCAAACAATTGAGACAGACTTCAGGAAGTAACTTAGTGTTACTAGAAAAAAAAACGATCAAACCGATAAGGGGCAATAACGTCAATTCACCCTTAGATGTAACTCTTGGCCTAAATGTCCATTAAAATATAGGAAATTAAAATTATGAAAAATGGGTTAAAAGTGAAGAGGTGAATGGAAGAAAGGAAAAAGGAAAAGAAAAGAAAATGTAAATAAAGTGAATTATGACATCATCATTACACTAGCATGACACACTAAAGGATTTTAATTTAATTAAATTAATTTTGAGATAAGCATAAAAGGAGATAATTACAAATTAAAAAGAAAATTTTTGGGTCTTCTGCTACCCCTTTGCCTTCCCACTCTATCTCAAACTCTCTCTCTCTCTAAATTCCTCCATTAACAAGGTACTTCAAGCTTTCAAAGCTTGATTTTAATCCATAAACCCTAACAAAAACCCATAGAAAACTCTTAATTGACCATAAAAGAGAAGAATTAAAGGGAAAAATTTGAAGAAAATGGAGAAAGAATCGAGGATTCAAGAGCACCATAGAGGTAAGTCTCTTTGTTCTAAGTTAAATTGATTATTAATTATAGAAATGATGTGAGTAAGTAGAAATTAATTTAAAAATTGAAAAATTATGCATGTTGGGGGAGAGGTAAAAATTCAGCCAGCTTGTGGGAGTGAAGGATTTTATGAGTTACTTTGAATTAGACATGTTTTATGATATTTTATGAGGAGTTGGACATAATTAGTGTAGTGAATTTAGCATGAAATAAGCATTTGGAAATTAGGGTTCTTGGCAATTAGGGTTTTAGTTGGAAATTAAGGATTTTTGAGAACTGATGATCAATTGGTATTTTTGATGCTTAATTTGGTCAATTACGGTACTTATAAGTGCAATTTGATGAATGGAATTTCAGTGAGTGTAAATGTGGTAAGGTTGAATTTTGGACAGCTTGACCTTTGTCTATTTAAGAGGTTATAAGTTGAATTGTGTTGCTCCAATTGGTATAAGGCCAATTGAAGATGAAAATAGGGTCATAATGCAACATTTTTCATGTAGAAACCTTGTGCTAAAATTGACCCCAAGTTGACTTGAAGTCTGCTTAAATCTGGGATTAGTACCCTATTACTGGACAAAATTGACCAAATGAATAGTACATGTTCAAATGGTCATAACTTGGCATAGAAAGGTCCAAATGACCTGATTTTTATGGCCATGGAAAGCTTAGACATAGTAGAATAACTTTCATGAAGAATAAGAACCCAAATTATGACCATAACACATTCAAATTGCTAACCAAAGTTAAGTTATCAAAACTGCTAGAACCAAAAAGTTGCCAAGAATTCTGGAATTTGACTAATCCGGCAAGTTATGGTAAAAGTGCCATAACTTGAGCTAAAAAACTCCAAATGGAGTGATTCAAAAGGGGAATTAAAGCTAAGACATTAAGGAACAGCTTTGTTGAAGAAAGTTTAGTCAAATTTTTACTGTAGATTAGTCCAATGGAACAGTAAACTTTAAAGACAAAAACTGAAAATTTATAAATTCTCTTAGGAAACTTTAATTGAATTTGGCAACCAATTCCAACAAATGTAAAACCCAAAAATGTAGTATGACCATGACTTTAAAATTGGTATACCTATTAAATATGGAAAGTCAACATTTTACATAACTATTCAAATGAATAGTAACCACTATAACAAAAATACAAAGAACTCAACTTATGGGACTATATAAGTAAATTGAAAATGCAAAGTTCAATCATTGAAATTGTTATTAGAAATAATTTGGATAGGTATTGAAACACTTTAATTTTGTATTTCAGTGGAAAGAGAGCCTTCCAAGGAAAGAAGTAGAGGGGATTGAACTAAAGCAAGCGAAAGAGGTTTGTACAGGTTTGTACACAACTAAGCTTCTCAATTGATTTTAATTTTGTAAATGAGTTGAATAAATTGTGATTATAAACTATTTGGATGCAATCATGATTTTTCTTTGAATTTTATAAATTATGTGTTGCCAACCCTATAAGGGAAATTTCATTGAATAAAATGTGTTATATGAATTAAAATGCAATTATTTGAATAGAAATTTTATGAAATTGTTTTGAAACCAAAGTTAGCATGACAGTCTCGCTCGAAACTCCCCAGTAGTAATGGCTATTTGGGGTTTGATAATTAAAAATTACTTATGTCTCCCATTAATAACGGCTAGTGGGGTAAGACTATTTAAGTACTCATTAGCTAGCTAGCCCTTCCCTCATTAATAACGATTAGTGAGGTGATTTGCTTTGTCGTGGTATACAACACGGCATTGATCGTGAAATTTTATGTCATGGTCTAGACTGTGTGTTCTTGGAAGCACTCTTATTTTGTGATTTGTGAAATATGGTTGAAATAGATGAATCTTATTGACTTGAAATTTTGAAAATTCTACTTTGTTATGTTTTGATATATATAAATGATGTGCTTTATAAATGAGTTTTTTAAGTTTAGTTATGTACCACTGGGTGTAATACTTAGCAATAGCTTTCTTATGCTGTCACAAGCAAAGAGGTAGATAAAGTAGCAGAATGAGCTGCTTTTGGCTGCAGTGAAGATATATTTTTGGATCTTGTACGAGTATAACATTTTATACCCTTGTAAATTTACTTTGATATAAAATATTTATTCATATTTATCTGTAGAACTTACTGAGCAGTTGTATAGTAAAATTTGTATTAATATTATTTTTATTTTCTTTTCTGTAAATTGAGACTTTTGTATATGAATGAGGTTGAATTAAATAATATTGAGGTTTACTGAAAATGTATTGCAATTATATTGATTGAGTTTGGATTGTTGATTTAAATGGAGTAGTGGATATTGAAAAATATTGGGAGTGTTTTTAATAGGTTTTAAAGAACTATTTTCTCAAATTACAGTTGGCACTCTGCTAAAATTTTTGTGATACTAAATTAATTAAAATTTTGACTCATGACATAGACTTCAATTAAAGGCTTTTAATAATCATGTAATATTACTTTACATTTTAAAATGAATGGAAATTTGTTTAAGATCCCTTGTAGTTTACTTAATGGGTTATCGATAGGCGAGGTTCGGTGATTCATTAGGTATACTACAGGATCATGTTATGCCTGACAGAGGGGTAAGACGTGACAATTGTTACCTTGCAAAGGTTTCAAATACACTAGGTTTATTTTTCTCAATTTTTCCATAGAAAAGAGGAGCTTTTGGTTTTTAGTGCTAAGTATGCTTGCTTGATGCTTACTTTGGGACTTCTTTGCTTACTTTTCTTAATTTGGTATTTGTGTCCCCTGAAGGAGCGAAAGCGTGAAAAACAGAAGTTTATACCATTGAATTCAAATATTTTCACCTAGGGTCACATGCATCATGCAAGATTTATTTTTATCTATTTGATTTTAATGATAAACAACATATTAAAACTTTTTTAATATGTTTTTGGATCTATATTTGCCATTTAAGATTTTTAAATTAATCAGATTAATTTTAGAACCCTAGATTAAATCAAGAACAAACACACTAACCTCTTGATGCGCTGCAGTGTATTTGCGCCTTTGAGATGCGTCTTCAGGACACTAGATGTTGTCCCTCTAGCTTGTCCACACTAAGAACACCTATGGCATCCCTTGAACAGCTTCTAAAGCTTTTTCTATTAATTAAAAAATCAAGTTCTACCTTTTAAGATATTAAAGATGTAAACAGGACACTAGAAACAATTTCTAGTATTTTTAATTCAAGAGATTGATGGCTAATCTCTTTGAATTTATTAGAGATGAAGAAGAATAGATGGGGAGCCTCAAAATAGCGTGACAAAGGAGAAGTAGCTGCTGGTTGTATTTTTTCTCTTCATAACAATACTTATATAGCTAGGTTAACACATTAAACCCTTGCCACATGTCACCCTCTGATTGGTTCTAGGTTTAATTGACTCAATCACATTGTGCAAAGTGTCAAACCTATATTTAATCTTAATTTTAATCATCTTACATGATTAAAGGACATTTGGCAAGCTTATGTGTAATGCCATGTGTCACCATCTCATGGTGCCACATGTCACCCTGTGAAATGACCAAAATGCCCCTATGTCTTAATTTTGAGTTCTCAACCTAAAATAATTATTTCTCTTCTTCTAATCAATTTATATCAAATATAAATCAATTAATTAATCTCTATTAATTAATTTCTCATTAATTAAATTCATATTTAAATACTTTAAATATAAATTTAACTTATACTATACATCCAATAATCTAGATTTGGCTTCAAATCATGCTAGGGACTTTGCAATCTAATTGCAAACCAAACCTATTTAATTAATCAATTAAACTCTTTAATTAATTAATTAAATCATATTTAATTAGGTGATAACTTGTGTATGTGTGTTACTTAGTAGGCTCATTACTAATTGGCAATGAGATATGATATCAACTCTTAATATCATCAGAACTCTTTCTTACCATAAATGATTTCTCTAAATCATTTTATGCACCTCATAGACCATGGTTAACACCTGGCATAGCATGCCATGGCCACCCAATTAGTAATAAGGTTTATCTTAAATGAACCTATAATCATATGTTACCATGTACTAGAATCTCTCTGTTATGAAATCCCAACTCAAGCTGGAGTCATGGTTTATGTCAAACTGCATTTACTATGAATATTATGTTCTCTTTTAATTCCAGTTCTTGATTAAAAAGATTTTCTCATAAGAAACTCTTTTTTGATTAAATCTATCTGTCCTGGCCAGGAACTTGAAACATCAAGAACAATTAAATGAACATAGGACTTTATCTCTATTTACTTAGAGGAACAGATTCCATCTTGATCAACACCTACCTTCATATATAACTAGTAGGAGCCAACACATGCCCATATACCCATACACAGTACAAGTATGAAAGCAGTATCAAACTCAAACTACCTATATACAAGATAACTATGCTATCTCAAGTCTAAAGATTATATGCACTGATATGATTTATGACAAAATATCAATAAGAGTAAACTCCATGTGCTAGTCATAAGTGTCACTGGTTCAGCCTACTTATCATTTATAAGTGCCTATCATGTTTGTTATATGGCATGTGACTCACCATTCCATCTTATTTATATCTCATATAAATAACTTGGGAACAAACATGAATACAATCTTTCTGGATAAGTCATGTCCTTATTATGAAGTATCCTCGATTGTGAACCTATTTATGATATTTTGTACTAGAAATACTATCACTCATATTCTTAACAACTTAAGAATAGAATTTCTAACAAAATATCAATGGACCTTTTCTATTACACATAAATATCTTATGTAAACGAAAAAGTGGAAATGCCTTTTATTAATAAAAACATGTATAAGATACATACTAAATGATATGCTCTAGGGCATACTACTAACAATCTCTCACTAGCACTACAGCCATTCATTACAATTTCTTAGACCCATCTTCTCAAGATGTCTATTTAGCTGAGTCTGTGACATAGGCTTAGTGAATAAATCAGCTGGATTTTCAGATGATGTTATTTTCTGCATGGCTGTATCGCCTTGCCCAACTATTTTTCTAATAATGTGATAGTGCCTTTCTATGTGTTTGGATTTCTAGTGAGACCGAGATTTCTTATATCCAAACAGCTTCCTTTGCAGCATCTGATGTAGCAATATACTCAGTCTCGGTAGTGGAATCTGTAGTCGTGCTCTGTTTGGAACTCTTCCAACTGACTGCACCTCCATTACAAATGAACACATATCCAGAGGTAGACTTTCTATCATTGATATCTGATTAGAAATCAGAATCAGTATAACCATCCAATTGCAAGTCTCCACCTCCATAGATCAAGAATAAATCCTTAGTTCTTCTTAAGTACTTAAGGATATTCTTGACAGCTATCCAATGTTCCAAACCTGGATTGGATTGATACCTGTTAGTCAAACTACCAGCATATGCGATATCCGGCCTAGTACACAACATTGCATACATTAAACTTCCAATAGCCGAAGCATATGGAATCTTGGCCATCTTATCTCTTTCTTCAGGTGTCTTTGGAGACATCTCTTTAGAAAGATGGATACCATGTCTCACTAGCAACAATCCTCTCTTGGAATCAAGCATGTTAAACCTCTTAAATACCTTTTCCAAGTATAGACTTTGGTATAAAACAATTATTCTTTTCGCTCTATCTCTACAGATGTGAATCCCAAGAATATAGGTTGCATCCCCTAAGTCTTAAATGGGGAATGTATTTGACAACCATACCTTTACAGTTGTCAACATACCTGTGTCATTACCCATCAACAGTATGTCATCCACATATAAGACAAGGAAAGTGATAGCACTGTCACTAACCTTCTTATATACACATGGCTCATCCTCATTTTTGATAAAACTAAAAGATTTAATGGCTTCATCAAAACGGATGTTCCAACTCCTCGAAGCTTGCTTTAACCCATAAATGGATCGCTTTAGCTTGCATACCTTGGAACCATCTTGGGATTCAAAACCCCTAGGTTGTTACATGAAAAATATTTTCTTTAATGTATCCATTGAGAAAAGCTGTTTTGACATCCATCTGCCAAATCTCATAATCATAGTATGCAGCTTTTGCTAATAAAATCCTAATTGATTTAAGCATGGCAACAGGCGAGAAAGTCTCCTCATAGTCGATTCCTTGCCTTTGGCAAAATCCTTTCGCTACTAGCCTTGCCTTATAGGTCTCTACCTTTCCATCAGAACCAATTTTCTTCTTGAAAACCCATTTGTTTCCTATAGGTACAATACCTTCAGGTGGGTCAACAAGATCTCAAACTTGATTCTTATACATGGAATCAATTTCAGATTTCATAGCATCAATCCATTTTAAAGAGTCTATATCTGATATAGCTTCTTCATAGGTAAATGGATCATCTCCATGATCTACTTTTTCACGAGTAGACAACTCTTATTCTTCTTCATAAAGGAAACCATATCTCACTGGTGGGTGAGATACCCTGGTTGTTCTACGAGGAACAACTATAGATGTTTCATCAATGGGTATAGGTTGACTAGATGGATCTATATCCATCTGATCTGTTGGTTGGTCAGAATTCTCTAATTCCAACTCTATTTGCCTTCCTTTGCCTCCTTTTTGAACAAACTGTTGTTCAAGAAATGTGGCATCTCTACTCACCACAACCTTTTGTGATGTAGGCAAATAAAAATAATATCCAAAACTATCTTTTGGATATCCAACAAATCGACCCTTTTCTGATCTGCTTTCCAATTTATTAGTGTTCAGCTTTTTGATATAAGCTGGACAACCCCAAATCTTAACATGCTTAAGACTTGGTTTTCTTCCATGCCATATCTCATAAGGTGTGGAAGAAACTGATTTTGATGGAATCCAGACTTGGTTTTCTTCCATGCCATATCTCATAAGGTGTGGAAGAAACTGATTTTGATGGAATCCTATTCAAAATATACAAAGCTGATTCTAATGCAAATCCCCAAAAGGAGATTGGCATATCTGTATAGCTCATCATACTACGTACCATATCCAATAGGGTACGATTTCTCCTTTCAGATACACCATTCAGCTGTGGCATTCCTGGAGGAGTCAGCTGGGAAACAATGCCATGCTCTCTCAAGTATTCATCAAATCAGTACTCAAATATTCACCTCCACGATCTGATCGAAGAGCTTTAATACTCTTTCCTGTTTGATTTTCTACTTCAGATTTAAATTCTTTGAACTTTTCAAAAGATTCATATTTGTATTTCATCAAATACAAATACACAAACCTTGATTTATCATTAGTAAAGGTAATAAAGTAATGAAAACTGCCTCTAGCTATTTCCTTAAATGGACCACATACATCACTATGTATTAGCTTCAAAATATTTTCAGCCCTTAGCCCTTGTCCAACAAAGGGTGATCTAGTCATTTTGTCCTGAATGCAAGATTCACAAGTTGGAGTAGGCTCAGAGCCCAATGAGGATAGAATGCCCATTTTCTCCAGTTTTGTAATCCCATCTTCTGCAGCATGATATAACCTTAAGTGCCAAATATGTTTTGAACTTGAGTTGGTTTTCACCATGGCATTGAATTCATTTAGATCACTTGAATTCATTTTGTGTTTGTCATTATTATCTAAATAATAAAGACCTTCATTCATATAACCCGAACCAACATATTTATTTCCAAAATAAATATTGTAAACATCATCTCTGAATTGAAATTCATAGCCATTTCTAGTCAAACTACATATAGAAATGATGTTCTTAAAAGCATCGAGTGCATATAAAATATTATCCAAATACAAAACATGTCCAAACATGTAAAAAGATTTAGATCCTATGGCTAAAGCTTCAACAGTTGAACCATTGCCAATTCGGACTCTAACATCTTGAGAACGCAAGCTGCTACTATTTGCTAGTTCCTGCATATCATTAGAAATGTGGGAACTAGCACTAGTATCTAAAATCCAAGCTGTAGATGAACTATAAGTATCATCATAATCTAAATAACAAGATATGGACATACCTTCCAAAGGTTTATCCTTCTTGTCCTTCAGAGAAGCAAGATACTCTGGGCAGTTCCTTTTCCAGTGCCCATCTTTCTGGTAGTGGAAACACTTTTCTTTGCCTCCATCGGCTTTAGTCTTCCCTTTCTGTTTAGCTATTTTCTTGGATGGACCAGGAATCTAAGGTTTCTTTTTCTTATTGCCCTTCTTCTTGTTGGACTTTTCAGTAGAAGAAGATGCAATCAAAGCAACCTCTTTTCCTTTATTGCTCGGCATATTCTTTTGGGCAATAACCAGTATGTTGAGTAAACCAGCTAAGGTGCATTCTTGTTTAGTCATATGGAAATTTGTCAGAAAATTCCCAAAAGACTCAGGAAGGTACTGAAGGATCAAATCCGTATGTAGTTGGAAATCCATGTTGAAGTCAAGATGTTCCAACTGCTCAATTAGCCGAATCATCTTGTGGACATGATCCCCAACATTCTGTCCCTCTGACAACCTCATGTGCAACAACTGCCTAAATATCTCATACCTAGCATTCCTACTGTGCTCACCATACAACTCTTGTAGATGAAGGAGAATCTCACTTGCACTCTGCATGTTTTCATGCTGCTTCTGTAACTCATTACTCATGGAAGCAAGCATGTAACACTTAGCTCTCATATCATGCTCCTTCCACTTGTCCAAAGTTTCATGTTCCTCTTGAGTGGCCTCTGGAGGTAAGGGACTAGGAACATTTAAATCTAGAAGATATCCTATATGTTCAAGGTTCAGGACAAGTTTCAAATTTCTTAGCCAATCAGAGAGATTAGGTCATGTCAACCTATTGCGATCAAGTATGCTTGCAAGGATATTGGATGGTGGTGGTTGTTTTGTTCTCATTATTATCAGAAAATTAACTGCAAAAAATAACCAGATTAATTAGTAAATGTATCAAGTAATTAACCAAAATGATTATGGTCTTTTAATCAAATTGGTCTTCCCACTAACTTAGCGAATCCTAGACTTCCAAAGTAGAAAACAGAAATCCTAGTTGGTTGGATTTCTAGTGGGTGATTGAATTCTTATAATTCTATTGATCATCCTCAGGTACATCCGTTATTGGAATTACAATAAACTATAAATGAGCAACTCCTTGCCCATCACATCTCATGTGAGGTTCAATCCTTTACCTAGCCCCTAATGCTCAAAATCTCAGGTACATCCATTATTGACTTATCTTGCATCAGTTAAGTTGATCCCATTGAGCCAGTAATTATGCAAATAATTTTAATGTCCTTAGGTACATACAATATTGGCCACCAAACCATCTACATATTTACAACATCTCATGCTTAATAATTATTCTTAAGAAAATCTCTTAAATTAATTGCATCTTGCGCAATTATTTGAAATTTCTTAAAATAATTGCCCCAATGGAGTGCCCATGTTATAATTACTTTAATTATAGCATTTCTAACTTAATCATTTGTTTGGAAGATTTTATGGTCATCCTAATTACTATTAAGGTCTCACTTTGCACATTATCCATTTAGCATGCATATATCATATAATTGCATACATTCCGATACATCTCATGCATTCATGGATAAGCAGTAAATATGGTATGATCATGGACTTTCTAAGGGATTCAATTCTGAGCCGACCAAGAATTGAATCAGGGCATTCCTAGGTGCATTTCATTCATTCATTTTACAAGAGTTACTGAAGGAGTACATAATCAATACTTGATCTTGAATTCCTCCCACTGGTCCCACTAATGCTCATGACCTCCTTGAACTTCTTGTAATCCAATATTACATAGTAATCCTTGGCATACCAAGGCGAATTTACAAAAACTTAAATAAATGAAATTACAATCCAAAAATTATTACAACCTTAATAATACATGCCCAAACTAAATTAAAATAAATAAATTAATTTATAATCCCAAAGAAACATAAAAGAAATAAATCCAATCACATTGGTCTTTTATAGTCCATGATCATCCATCATGCATATCACTATTTAAAAATTAAATAAAACATACATACTTAAATTAAATTGAATATCTCATATTCAACTTAAAAATCCAGATTTGAATATGATTCAAATAAATTTTAAAATTTATATTTGAATCTCATTCAAACAAATTTAAAAATTCATATTTGAATCACATTCAAACAACCTTAAAAATTTAGATTTGAATCACATTCAAATAATTTTTAAAAAATCAGATTTGAATCATATTCAAACAATTTTTAAAAATTTAGATCTGAATATTATTCAAACAACTTTAAAAATTATATTTAAATATGATTTGAATCATATTCAAACAACTTTTAAAATTCAGATTTGAATCACATTCAAACAATTTTTAAATTTCTGATTTGAATCAAAATTTAATTGTGTGATTAAAATTGTAATTAAACAATTTAATTAGACATAGGATGAGCTTTTAGATTATACAACAATTGCAAATTAAAAAGCCAAACCTTTGAACCACCCATTAAGCCAAACCATGCGCACCATTGATGTTGTTCTTCAAGCATGCCGCCGCACATCCATTGTAACCAGCAATGGATAAATCATCTCATGATCAAAACACACAATTAAATCATATAATCAACAATCTAAATGGCAAATATAGTGGCTCTGACACCAATTGAAGGAGCGGAAGCCTGAAAAACAAAAGTTTATACCATTGAATTAAAAAATTTTCACCTAGGGTCACATGCATCATGCAAGATTTATTTTTATCTATTTGATTTCAATGATAAACAATATATTAAAACTCTTTTAATATGTTTTTGGATCTGTATTTTCCATTTAAGATTTTTAAATTAATTAGATTAATTTTAGAACCCTAGATTAAATAAAAAACAAACACACTAACCTCTTGATGCACTGCAGTGTATTTGCGCCTTTGAGATGCATCTTCAGGATACTAGATGTTGTCCCTCTAGCTTGTCCACACCAAGAACACCTATGGCAGCCCTTGAACAGCTTCTAAAGCTTTTTCTATTAATTAGAAAATTAAGTTCTGCCTTTTAAGAGATTAAAGATGTAAACAGGACACTAGAAACAATTTCTAGTATTTTTAATTCAAGAGATTGATGGCTAATCTCTTTGAATTGATGAGAGATGAAGAAGAATAGATGGAGAGCCTCAAAATGGCGTGACAAAGAAGGAGTAGCTGCTAGTTGTATTTTTTCTCTCCATAACAACACTTATATAGCTAGGTTAACACATTAAACCCTTGCCACATGTCACCCTCTGATTGGTTCTAGGTTTAATTGACCTAATCACATTGTGCCAAGTATCAAACCTATATTTAATCTTAATTTTAATCATTTTACATGATTAAAAGACATTTGGCAAGCTTATGTGTAATGCCATGTGTCACCATCTTATGGTGCCACATGTCACCCTATGAAATGACCAAAATGCCCCTGTGTCTTAATTTTGTGTTCTCAACCCAAAATAATTATTTCTCTTCTTCTAATCAATTTATATCAAATATAAATCAATTAATTAATCTCTATTAATTAATTTCTCATTAATTAAACTCATATTTAAACACTTTAAATATAAATTTAACTTATACTATACATCCAATAATCTAGATATGGCTTCAAATCATGCTAGGGACTGTGCAATCTAATTGCGAACTAAACCTATTTAATTAATCAATTAAACTTTTTAATTAATTAATTAAATCATATTTAATTGGGTGATAACTTGTGTATGTGTGTGACTTACTAGGCTCATTACTAATTGGTAATGAGATATGATATCAACTCTTAATATCATCAGAACTCTTTCTTACCATAAATGATTTCTCTAAATCATTTTATGCACCTCATAGACCATGGTTAACACCTAGCATAGCATGCCATGGCCACCCAATTAGTAACAAGGTTTACCTTAAATGAACCTATAATCATATGTTACCATGTACTAGAATCTCTCTGTTATAAAATCCCAACACAAGCTGGAGTCATGGTTTATGTCAAACTCCATTTGCTATGAATATTATGTTCTCTTTTAATTCCTGTTCTTGATTAAAAAGATTTGCTCATTAGAAACTCTTTTCTGATTAAATCTATCTATCCTGGCAAGGAACTTGAAACATCAAGAACAATTAAATGAACATAGGATTTTATCTCTATTTACTTAGAGGAACAGATTCCATCTTGATCAACACCTACCTCCATATATAACTAGTAAGAGCCAACACATGCCCATATACCCATACACAGTACAAGTATGAAAGCAGTATCAAACTCAAACTGCCTATATATAAGATAACTATGCTATCTCAGGTCTAAAGATTATATGCACTGATATGATTTATGACAAAACATTGACAAGAGTAAACTCCATGTGCTAGTCATAAGTGTCACTGGTTCGGCCTACTTATCATTTATAAGTGCCTATCATGTTTGTTATATGGCATGAGACTCACCATTCCATCTTATTTATATCTCATATAAATAACTTGGGAACAAACATGAATACAATCTTTCTGGATAAGTCAAGTCCTTATTATGAAGTATCCTCGATTGTGAACGTATTTATGATACTTTGTACTAGAAATACTGTCACTCATATTCTTAACAACTCAAGAATAGAATTTCTAACAAAATATCAATGGACCTTTTCTATTACACATAAATATTTTATGTAAACGGAAAAGTGAAAATGCCTTTTATTAATAAAAACATGTACAAGATACATACTAAATGATATGCTCTAGAGCATACTACTAACATCCCCTTGTTCCTTACCCCTAAACTCATTGTTTTTTATCGAAGGGTCATTCTTTTGACCATATCTCACTGTAGCAATTTCGTACATTCTGCTATTCCGGTGACTGGTGTTGGTCCGGACAGCTACAACGTCTGGAAAAATATTTAGACTAGTGTGAGGAGTCATAAATAACTCAAATAATGGTAAGAAAAATCTATAAAAAATTTTAGAAATAAATTATAATGAAGTTAAATGAGCCGGTGCCCTAGTGATGGGTAACCAAATGGGAAGTTGCGATCCTCGTAGCTAGGAGCCCTAAACCCAGGAGAATATTCAAGATTCATTGAAGTTTCTATGACATTAGAATGCCAAGAAAAGGCTTAGAAAAATTTTTAGATCGGTATAGACGATTTTGGCTCAATAAGCCAAACAGAGGGCATTTTGGTCATTTTGTCTTCAGAGATGGTTTTTAACCAACTTGTCCAGTTAAGTAAATAATTATTATGACATAAAATATGAATAAATATTGCTACAAATAAAATTGAAATTGAGTAGTAAAGAAAAGAAAAAGAAAATGGAATAAATTTAGATTTATGACATAGGATGACATCATTAAAAAGTTTTCCACCAATTATAATTTGACAAACCAATTAAAATGAGATCAATACAACTAAAATGAAGTAAAAACAGAAACAAATCTGCTACCATCTTCTTTTTCAGCTGGCTCCCTTCCTTTTTCTCCTCTCACCATTGTTGATCAACATTTCTCACTAAAATTCCTTGATAAACCACCATAAGATTTTAATCTTGCTTCACAAAATCTCTTCCTCACACCTTAAACAACATCTAGCCAGCAAAAAGAAGAAGGAAAAAGGAAGATTTGGAAACTTGGAAGAGAGATCAATTGAGGTTAGTGTCCAGTTCCTTGACTCTTTCCTTTAAATTCTTGTTAGAATGAAAATTTGAGCTAGGATATGTGTAATTTCTTTAAAAATAAACATGTTATAGTGTCACCATATTTTCAGCAGCCATGGACTTGTTATGGTGTTGATGATTTCTTTAGATTAATTGAGTGAATAGGCTGCCCTTGATATGATTGTATCGCTCAAAACATTAGTTTATGAGTTTAGTGCAAGAAAATGAAACTTTGGAATTCTAGGGTTAGGGTTTGAAACTTGTGACACCCCTTACCCGTCTACAGTATATTCGAGTAAGCTATGTCACACAGTGTACCGGAACACTCTATTTTATCTTAATTAATTTTCATCATAATTTTGAACATAATTTGTGAAATATAATCTATTTAAGTCATTTGTTGAATTTTTAATTTATTTGAGGTTCCGAAAATTTTATAGAAAATCCGGCAGAGTACTGGCTAAAATTGGAGAAAACAGTTCTTTGGAACCTGTGAAAAACACTTCCAATAATCATATTCAATCATCTCAAACTCCAATATCAAAATCTCAACATTTTTCAATTTCATTTCTCAATCATTCATCTCATGTGATAATCATGTATAAATCACATATAAACATTCACTTTTCCATTCACAAACACAATTCTCATTATTTACATGAACATCAAAATACATTTCATAAGTTCAATTACATATGAGAAAATAAAAATTAGTTACAAAATATCAAAATGAAACCTAGTGTCCTACCAATGCACTGAAGATGGTGAGGTGACACGGACACTATGCAGTGCGGGATGGACTCACCCGATGCGTGGTCTCTTGGGCTCTCGATCGGTATCTCCGGAACCTCACGCGTGGCAAAAGCAACGCGCTAAGCAATAATGCTTAGTGGTGCAATAATAAAATAAAAGGAATAGCAGAAAATAAATATGTATTGAATGTATCGATGTTTTACTGGTTTTGTACTTGTTATAATCATTTATTTTGTTAACTTTATCCACTTTCATTCTTTTGGTTTCCCAAGTAACCTATACTGGACGAGTGGACTGGATAAACGGGTAAACTGACACTAGGTATCTAGTACCTCGGGCCGTCACACCATCGGTCACATATGCATCTCCCGGTGTGCAACAGAACAGCTAATAAGCTATAATGACCATAGGCACAAGGCCAAATATCAACAAAATGTCAGAATGGCCAAAAGCCATGAAATCACAAAATGGCATAATGCCATGTGCAGTACTGCTAGCTGAACCCTATTGGCATGCCAAACTATCCAAACCAATCTTGTTAGGTATACTAGGGCATTTGATACTTTGAATTCTTCAATTTTTGAATTTCAAGTTTTGGTGTCACTATTCACTTCATTGGTCAACAAAAATGTTGACTTTTGGATAGAAAGAAGGTACATTGGTTTTAACACCCCCAATGTACCACATTTTGCATTCAAAACTTGTTGGAATTAATCACCAATACCATTTCTAAGCTTAGAACTAAGGGAGCAGAATTTTTAGTTTTTGTACCCTAAATTTACTGTTCCATTAGTGACTGTTACAGTGGGAATTTGAGGAAATGGTAAACATGAAAGTTGTTCCTTATTTTGTCTAGTAGAATTTCCTTTTTTGAATCACTCCATTTGGAGTTTTGTAGCTCTAGTTATGGTCCAAAAACCACAGCTGGCTGGATTGAAAAACTGCAGAATTGACCATATCTACAGTGCAATGAACAGTGACTGCAACTGCCTTGTTGGATATGTTCTGGCCATAATTTGGGGTAGGTTTCTTCATGAAAGTTGTTTTTCTATATCGTAACTTGTTGCTGTAAAAATTTCAGGTCAATTGGCCCATTCTACAATGAGTTATAGCCAAATGAACAATTACTGTTCATTTGGTCATTCTGCAGGTTCTGGTTGCAGGTTATCCGGGTTGGGGCCAGTTTTTGGTCCACTTGCTTTGGTCTTTTGGGCATGGTTTCTTCACCAAAATTGTGCCATTATGTGTCTAGTTTTATATCCAATTGGCCAAACACCAATTGAACCTACATAGCCAGAGTTATGGCAGTCCAAACAGGCTGGACTCACAGCCTCCCCTGCTGCCCTCACTAGGCAGCATACCATTTCAGTTTGTAATACTCTAATTCAATTCAAATTATGGTCAACTTATCTCAAATGGTCACTAATTGACCATTAGAATGTTCACTCATCATTTCATAAGCTAAGTCCAAATTTCACTCCCAAAACCCTAATTCCCATTTCAATTTCACACTAGTTACCTTAGTTAACTAACTAATTCATTATCCACATAAATATATACTTTAAACACCCTCTCTAGTCTACTTTAAGTCTATCTAAACAATCAAAATCATGACCCTCACTAGGCTGCCGAATTCCATGGGATGCATATGTCTAAGTTTTACTTTATTTAAGTTACACTTTCATGCTCAATTCAAGTCCCTAACATGGAATAAGAAAGATTTATGTATAAATAGGCACTAACCTCTTGTAGGGCAGAATTTTCCAAGCTTAAACTTCACTTTCTTTCCTTTTCTAGGCTGCCAAACACTTTAGCAAGGTTGGGTGACCAATTTTTTTGAAGGGAGTTAAAGGTTTTGGGGTAAGGTTAGAGAGATTTTCAAGCTTGAATGAAGAAGGAGATGAGGGCTTCCATGGTGGTGCGGCTAGAATGGGGAAGAAGATAGCTTATAGGTTTTTTTAATTTATTTAGTCCCAATTGTCTCTTTTATTAGTTAATTAAATGGTTGTTTAATTGTGATTGGTGGGAACTTTTAAATGACATCATAATGATGTCATTATTTGCATTATATTGATTTTTCTTTTCTTTTCTTTTCTACTAACTTTAAATTAATTTTTCATCAACATTAATTCATATTTTTTGTCATAATAATTATTTACTCAACTGGACAAGTCAGCCAAAATCGCCTCTGAAGGCGAAATGACCAAAATGCCCTCCGTTTGGCTTAACGGGTCAAAATTGTCTGTACCGATTGAAAAATTTTTTTAAATATTTTCTTGGCATTCTAATGCCATAGGGACCTCAATGACCCTTCTCTGGAGTCCCAAAAATTATTTTATGAATTTTTCCCCGGGTCTAGGGCTCCTAGTTGCGAGAACCGCAACTTCCCTCTGGGTTACCCATCGCTTGGGCACCCACTCATTTAACTTGGTTGTATTTTATTTCTAAAATTTTTTCTAAATTTTTCTTATTAATATTTGAGTTAATTATGGTTCCTCACTGTAGTTTAAATATTTTTCCGGACGTTCTAGCTGTCCGGACCAACACTGGTCACCAGAACAGTAGAATGTACAGAGTTGCTACAGGGAGGGGAGGGTGTTACAACTCTTCCCCTCTAATTTAAATTTCGTCCTCGAAATTTACCTGATGCAAACAGTTGAGGGAACTATTGCCTCTTCGTCTCTTCACTTTCCCAAGTTGCCTCCTTGGTGTTGTGGTGCCTCCAAAGCACTTTAACCAGTGGAATCTGCTTATTTATCAACTCTTTTACTTCCCGAGCTAGGATCCGTAGAGGTTCTTCTTCATATGTCAAATCCGGTTGTATTTCAATTTCTTCCCTGGAGATGACATGTGAAGGATCTGAGCGGTATCTTCTGAGCATGGACACGTGGAACATATTGTGGATCTTGTCCAGTTCTGGTGGTAAAGCTAGCCTATAGGCCACTGGACCCACACGTTCCATGACTTCATATGGGCCAATGAACCTAGGGCTTAACTTACCTTTTCTTCCAAACCTCAATACCTTCTTCCACGGTGACACCTTGAGGAACACTTTGTCGCCAACCGCATATTCTATTTCTTTTCTCTTCAGGTCGGCATAAGATTTACTGCATGCGAGGCAACCTTCAGATTAGCTTTGATTAGTTTCACTTTCTCTTGATCTGTTTCACCGTGTCCAGCCTCACCGCTTGTTCGCCAATTCAGTCCAAAGACACTGGAGTTCTACATTTCCTCCCATACGATTGCTTCATATGGGGCCATTTGGATACTAGCTTGGTAGCTATTGTTGTATGCAAATTCGCGCTGGGAGGTATCTATCCCAACTTCCCTCAAACTCAATGACACAACTCCTCAGCATATCCTCAAGGACCTAGATTACTCTTTCTGATTGCCCATCCGTCTGAGGATGAAAAGCTGTGCTGAAGTGGAGTTGTGTACCCAAGGACTCATGCAACTTCTTCCAAAATCTCGATGTAAACCTTGGGTCTCGATCAGATATGATGGAAAGTGGAATTCCATGCAGTCTAACTATCTCACTGATATACAATTCTGCTAACTTCTCCAGTGAGTAGTCAGTTCTAACTGGCAGAAAGTGTGCTGACTTAGTCAATCTATCTACTATCACCCATACTGCATCATGTTTCTTCTGGGTGAGAGGTAGACCACTTACAAAATCTATGGTAACCCGATCCCATTTCCATTCAGGTATGCGTATAGGCTGTAGCAAACCCGATGGAACTTGATGTTCTGCCTTGACTTGCTGACATGTCAAACATTTAGTCACATAGTCAGCTATGTCTTTCTTCATACCAGGCCACCAATACTGAAGCTTCAGATCATGATACATCTTTGTACTTCCTGGGTGCATAGCATATACACCGGTATGTGCCTCTTCGAATCTGGCTTTCAATTCCCCATTATCTGGTACACATACTCTTCCTTTGTAGTAGAGACACCCATCTGCTTTCACCTCATAGTCAGTTGCTTTTCCCTCAGAGATTTTGCTCAAAATAGCCATTAGCTTCTCATCTACTTTCTGCCCATCTAAAATCTGCTGTAATAGGTTTGGCCTCACTTGCAACTCAGCCAAAATAGCTCCATCTCGAACCAAAGATAGACGGGCATTCAATGATCTCAAAGCTGTCATGGATTTTCTGCTCAAAGCATCAGCAACTACATTTGCCTTCCCAGGATGGTAGTCAATTACACAATCATAATCCTTCAGGAACTCAATCCATCGTCTCTGTCTAAGGTTGAGCTCCTTCTGGGTTGGCAAGTATTTTAGGCTTTTGTGGTCCGTGTAAATGTAGCACTTTTCACCATACAAGTAATGCCTCCATATCTTTAGTGCGAAGATAATTGCTGCAAGCTCTAGATCATGGGTAGGGTAATTATGTTCATGTGGCCTTAGCTGCCTGGAAGCATAATCGACCCCCTTCCCCTCTTGCATCAATACACACCCTAACCCATTATGAGAGGCATCACTATAGACCACAAAGTCCTTTCCTGACACTGGCTGTGTTAACACTGGTGCCTCCGTCAACATAGCCTTCAACTTCTCAAAACTACTCTGACACTTGTCATTCCAGTCAAATCTGACATTCTTGTGTAACAACTTGGTCATTGGAGCGGCTATTAAGGAAAATCCCTTCACAAATCTTCTGTAATACCCAGCTAGCCCCAAGAAGCTTCTAACCTCAGTTGTATTCCTAGGAGGCTTCCATTCCATCACTGCTTCTATTTTCTTGGGATCCACTCTAATCCCATCAGCTGACACTATGTGTCCAAGGAATGCAATCTCATTCAACCAGAAGTCACACTTGGACAACTTAGCATACAGCTTCTTTTCTCTCAGGGTTTGTAGAACAATCCTCAAATGTTCATCATGTTCTTCCTTGGTCTTAGAATACACCAAAATATCATCAATAAAGACCACTAAGAACCGATCTAAGTGTGGATGGAAGATACGGTTCATAAGGTCCATGAATGCTGCTGGTGCATTTGTTAGGCCAAAGGGCATCACTAGAAACTCATAATACCCATACCGGGTCCTGAATGCAGTCTTTGGCACATCTACATCCTTCACCCTCAACTGATGATACCCTGATCTGAGATCAATCTTGGAAAATACTCCTGCTCCCTTCAACTGATCAAACAGATCATCAATTCTAGGCAACGGATATTTGTTCTTCACAGTCACTTTATTCAACTGCCGGTAATCGATACATAGCCTCAAAGTCCCATCCTTCTTCTTTACAAACAGCACTGGAGCTCCCCACGGTGACACACTGGGGCGTATGAACCCCTTATCAAGCAACTCTTGCAACTGAGTTTTCAACTCCCTCAATTCAGTGGGTGCTATCCTATAAGGAGCAATGGAAATGGGTGCTGTACTCGACAGTGTCTTAATAGCAAATTCAACTTCCCTTTCTGGTGGCAAACCAGGCAATTCTTCAAGAAATACCTCTGGGAAGTCTCTTACTGTGGGTATATCACTCAGGTTTGACTTAGCCTGCCTAGTATCTACCACATGTGCTAGGTAGGCTTCACAACCTTTTTTCATCATTCTTCTTGCAACTGTGGCTGAGATAACGTTGGACAAGAAATCTGTCCTTTCCCCCACAATTGTGATATCATTACCCCCAGGAGTTTTCAAAGAGATTCTCTTCAATTTGCAATCAACTATTGCCTGATGACGTGACAACCAGTCCATTCCCAAAATCACATCAAACTCGTGGAAGGGCAACTCAATCAGGTCTGCCAAGAATTCATACCCCTGAATCCTTAACGGGCAACCCTTGTACACTTTGTTCACTACCACACTGTGGCCCAATGGATTAGTGACCAGAATGTCTTGGTCACTCTCCCCTACTAGTATCCCCCTTTCTACGAGTAGGTTGATGCAGATGTATGAATGAGTGGATCCTGGATCCACCAATGCATGCACAGATGTATTGTAGAGGGAGAACGTACCCTGATGACGTCCGGGGCATCTTGCTCCTCCTGAGCTCTTATGGCATAAGCTCTGGCAGGTGGTCTATTATCAAGCCTCTCTGCTGGCTCATATGCAGGCCTCTGTGATGGTCCCACTGCGTCAGATTTGCCAGATTTCCTACCCCTTTGTGGTACAGGAGCAGGTCTGTCTGCTTGTGTTGGAGCAGCTGTAGTGGTTCTGCGTGGACAGTTCTTCAACTGATGCTCTGTTGATCCACACCTTAAGCAGGCACCAGTCACTCTCCAACACTCCCCCTTATGCCATTTCAAACAATGTGGACACGTAGAAGATGCTGGGGCTGGTCCCCTAAACCCCATCCCTAGAGAGCTGCCCACTGATGGTGTGGACTGACCTCTCCTAGGGGTAAACTGTGGCCTGGGCCCCTGAGATTGACCCTGACCTTGTGGCTGACCTGAACTCTGTGCAGGTGGACCCTTGAACTTCTTCCCTGATGCAGGAAATGAACTAGACTGAACCGGGCCCTTCTTCTGCTGTCTCTCTCTTCTGGTCTGCTCACTTATTCTAACCTTTTCAATCTTTATTACAGCTTCCACTAACTTGGTGAAATCTGTGATTCCCAAGGCAGTAATCATGATTTTATGTTGTCATTTAGTCCCTCTTCAAATCTCTTACACCTTTCAGCCTCATTAGGGACTATCTCCCTTTCGTAGCGGCTCAATCTGACGAATTCCTTTTCATACTCGGCCACTGACAGCTGTCTCTGCCTTAGATTAATAAACTCTCTTCTTCTCTCTTCCAGGTATACACTACCCACATATTTCTTCTTAAATTCAGAGAGAAAGAAGTCCCAAGTTACTATTTCTAACTGTACTTCACTGGACGTAGTATCCCACCATTCATATGCATCATCTTGCAATAGAGATATGGCAGCTTCTAAGTTTTGCTCTAGAGTGCAGTGGAGTTGTTTTAAAACTCTGCCTGTTCTGTTCAACCAATTTTCGGCTGCAACAGAATCATCTTCTCTCTTGCCAAAGAAATCCACTGCTCCAAACTTTCTCAATTTTTCCAGGTGTGATTTTGGTTGTGGAGGTGGTGGTGGTGGTGGCATTACCCCAGCCATTTGTTTGAAAAATTCGGCCATTTGCTGGAACATGGCCTGTGGAGGCTGAGCAGGCTCTACTTGAGCTGGCGGAGCAGGTTCTCCCATACCCCCAGTCTCAGCTGCTGCAGGTGGAGCATGACTCTCCACTTCCTCCTCAATTGCTCTCTGTGATGTAGGGTCCATATCCTATTCAAAATAAGAAAGACAAACAGATCTGCATTAGTGTTACCTCGACTCTTACAAATGCAATGCATGGTATGGACTCAATCTAGGCCTAAAAACGCCTAAACGGTGCTCTGATACCACTAAATGTGACACCCCTTACCCGTCTATAGTATATCCGAGTAAGCTATGTCACACGGTGTACCGGAACACTCTATTTTATCTTAATTAATTTTCATCATAATTTTGAACATAATTTGTGAAATATAATCTATTTAAGTCATTTGTTGAAAATTTAATTTATTTGAGGTTCCGAAAATTTTATAGAAAATCCGGCAGAGTACCGGCTAAAAATGGAGAAAATAGTTCTTCGGAACCTGTGAAAAACACTTCCAATAATCATATTCAATAATCTCAAACTCCAATATCAAAATCTCAACATTTTTCAATTTCATTTCTCAATCATTCATCTCATGTGATAATCATGTATAAATCACAGATAAACATTCACTTTTTCATTCACAAACACAATTCTCATTATTTACATGAACATCAAAATACATTTCATAAGTTCAATTACATATGAGAAAATAAAAATTAGTTACAAAATATCAAAATGAAACCTAGTGTCCTACCAATGCACTGAAGATGGTGAGGTGACACGGACACTATGCAGAGCTGCAGGATTGACTCACCCAGTCTATGGTCTACTGGGCTCTCGATCAGTATCTCTAGAACCTACGCGTGACAAAAGCAACGCGCTAAGCAATAATGCTTAGTGGTGCAATAATAAAATAAAAGGAATAGCAGAAAATAAATATGTATTGAATGTATCGATGTTTTACTGGTTTTGTACTTGTTATAATCATTTATTTTGTTAACTTTATCCACTTTCATTCTTTTGGTTGCCCAAGTAACCTATACTGGACGACTGAACTGGATAAACGGGTAAACTGGCACTGGGTATCTAGTACCTCGGGCCGTCACACCATCGGTCACATATGCATCTCCCGGTGTGCAACAGAACAGCTAATAAGCTATAATGACCATAGGCACAAGGCCAAATATCAACACAATGTCAGAATGGCCAAAAGCCATGAAATCACAAAATGGCATAATGCCATGTGCAGTACTGCTAGCTGAACCCTATTGGCATGCCAAACTATCTAAACCAATCTTGTTAGGTATACTAGGGCATTTGATACTTTTGAATTCTTCAATTTTTGAATTTCAAGTTTTGGTGTCACTATTCACTTCATTGGTCAACAAAAATGTTGAATTTTGGATAGAAAATAGGTACATTGGTTTTAACACCCCCAATGTACCACATTTTGCATTCAAAACTTGTTGGAATTAATCACCAATACCATTTCTAAGCTTAGAACTAAGGGAGCAGAATTTTCAGTTTTTGTACCCTAACTTTACTGTTCCATTAGTGACTGTTACAGTGGGAATTTGAGGAAATGGCAAACATAAAAGTTGTTCCTTATTTTGTCTAGTAGAATTTCCGTTTTTGAATTACTCCATTTTGAGTTTTTTAGCTCCAGTTATGGTCCAAAAACCATAGCTGGCCAGATTGAAAAACTGCAGAATTTACCATATCTACAGTGCAGTGAACAGTGACTGCAACTGCCTTGTTAGATATGTTTTGGCCATAATTTGGGGTAGGTTTCTTCATGAAAGTTGTTTGTCTATATCTTAAATTATTTCTGTAAAAATTTCAGATCAATTGGCCCATTCTACAATGAGTTATGGCCAAATGAACAATTACTGTTCATTTGGTCATTCTGCAGGTTCTGGTTGCAGGACATCCGGGTTAGGGCCAGTTTTTGGTCCACTTGCTTTGGTCTTTTGAGCATGTTTTCTTCACCAAAATTGTGCCATTATGTGTCTAGTTTCGTGTCCAATTGGCCAAACACCAATTGAACCTACACAACCAGAGTTATGGCAGTCCAAATAGGCTGGACTCACAGCCTCCCCTGCTGCCCTCACTAGGCAGCATACGATTTCAGTTTGTAATACTCTAATTCACTTCAAATTATGGTCAACTTACCTCAAATGGTCACTAATTAACCATTAGAATGTTCACTCATCATTTCATAAGCTAAGTCCAAATTTCACTCCCAAAACCCTAATTCCCATTTCAATTTCACACTAGTTAACTTAGTTAACTAACTAATTCATTATCCACATAAATATATACTTTAAACACCCTCTCTAGTCTACTTTAAGTCCATCTAAACAATCAAAATCATGACCCTCACTAGGCTGCCGAATTCCATGGGATGCATATGTCTAAGTTTTACTTTATTTAAGTTACACTTTCATGCTCAATTCAAGTCCCTAACATGGAATAAGAAAGATTTATGTATAAATAGGCACTAACCTCTTGTAGGGCAGAATTTTCTAAGCTTAAACTTCACTTTCTTTCCTTTTCTAGGCTGCCAAACACTTTAGCAAGGTTGGGTGACCAATTTTTGTGAAGGGAGTTAAAGGTTTTGGGGTAAGGTTAGAGAGATTTTCAAGCTTGAATGAAGAAGGAGATGAGGGCTTCCATGGTGGTGCGGCTGGAATGGG
Source organism: Hevea brasiliensis (assembly GCF_030052815.1). Taxonomy (NCBI): domain Eukaryota; kingdom Viridiplantae; phylum Streptophyta; class Magnoliopsida; order Malpighiales; family Euphorbiaceae; genus Hevea; species Hevea brasiliensis. The sequence continues at coordinate 94,379,216 of NC_079496.1, read as the reverse complement.
GAAGAAGATAGCTTATAGGTATTTTTAATTTCTTTGGTCCCAATTGTCTCTTTTATTAGTTAATTAAATGGTTGTTTAATTGTGATGGTGGGAACTTTTAAATGACATCATAATGATGTCATTATTTGCATTATATTGATTTTTCTTTTTTTTTTCTTTTCTACTAACTTTAAATTAATTTTTCATCAACATTAATTCATATTTTTTTGTCATAATAATTATTTACTCAACTGGACAAGTCGGCCAAAAATCACCTCTGAAGGCGAAATGACCAAAATGCCCTCCATTTGGCATAACGGGTCAAAATTGTCTGTACCGATTGAAAAATTTTTCTAAATATTTTCTTAGCATTCTAATGCCATAGGGACCTCAATGACCCTTTTCTGGAGTCCCAAAAATTATTTTATGAATTTTTCCCCGGGTCTAGGGCTCCTAGTTGCGAGAACCGCAACTTCCCTCTAGGTTACCCATCGCTTGGGTACCGGCTCATTTAACTTGGTTGTATTTTATTTCTAAAATTTTTTCTAAATTTTTCTTATTAATATTTGAGTTAATTATGGTTCCTCACTTTAGTTTAAATATTTTTCCGGACGTTCTAGCTGTCCGGACCAACACTGGTCATCGGAATAGTAGAATGTACAAAGTTGCTACAGGAAGGGTATTACAAAACTCAAATATGAGAGTAGAAGCAATTGAACACAAAATAATGTTGTAATGGTCATGTAGTGACCATTTGGTATAGTTTGAATTGGAAATGGAGTGATTGGTGACATTAACTAATGTAGAGAATTAGACTGCCTTAAGTGTGCATTCTGGACCCTTTGAGTCCAGTGTGCTCTTTGGGACATAACTCAAGCTAGGTAACTCCAATTGGTGTACGGCCAATTTGAGGTTAAACTAGACACAAAATGCAACAACTTTGATGAAGGAACTGTCCTAGAAAACCAACCTAAGTGGCTCTAAAAATTTACCTAATCTCGGTGACCAATATGTAGTCTCTAGAAAATGACCAAATGAATAGTATTTATTCATTTGGTCACAACTCAGTGTAGAAAGGTCTAATTGACCTGACTTTTACCAGTAGAAATCTGAGACATAGCCCTACAACTTCCATGAAGAAAAGAAACCCAAATTTTGACCATAACATGTCCAAAAAGTGACCTACAATCAGTGTACAAAAAACTGCAGAATTGATTCTACCCAGAAATTCTAGAAAAATTGCAATCTGGCTAGTTATGGTTTTTAGGCCATAACTTAAGCTAAAAAAACTCCAAATGGAGCGATTCAAAAAATCAAATATAACTAGACACAATAAGGAACAACTTTGATGGAGAACATTTAGCCAAATTGTCACTGTACAAATGACCAATGGAACAGTAAACTTAGTGCTTGAAATCTGAAAATTGTAAATAACCAACACTAAGCTTTGCAATGGTATCGGCAACCAATGCCAACAATTTTAGAATACAAAATGTGGTATGTTGGTGATATTAGAACCAATATACTTATTGTCTATGAAAAAGTCAATATTTTAGTTGACTAATGAAATGAATAGTAACACTTAAACTTCAATTGCAAAGAACTGCATTATTAAAAGTGTAATATGCCCTAGTAGACCTAGTGTGATTGGTTTGGATAGATTGTGTGACAACTTATTTCTCGTAAGATGTAACATGCTCCCGTAGTACATCTAATAAATTACCGTACTTCGCCTACCGGTAACCCATTAAATATACTACAAGGGATTTTAAAATAATTTTCATTCATTTTTAAATTGGTGGGTAAATTTTTTTTTTCAAATATTAAAAACCTTTATTTAAGTCCAAACATAAATTAAATTTTTAGATATTTAAAATCTCTGCAATTTTTATAAAAATTTCGGCAGAGTGCCGTCTGTATTTTGAGAAAATAGTTCTTCAAAACATGAAAATAAAGACTCCCAATATATTTCTCAATCACAACTTCATTAATTAATTTCATTTCACAAATCAGCATAAGTAACTCAATACACAGTTTAAATTAAATCAAACATTGAAATATCTCATTAAGGTAATAAAATTAATATTTATATTCATGGGAGCATTAAAAATTTAGTAGTACAAAACTTTATAAGTACATAAAATCTCAAGATAATATAACAATAATTTGTATTTGATTACAGTCTAAAAATATATTACAAAAGAGTTGATACAACTGCTCAAACAAAATTACATACATATAATTACAGAATTACATCAAAATCTAGTGTACAAGGGTATACCTATGATATACCCGAAGATAGTTTCGCAGTATCTTTCAGTAATCTTGCTCAGCTGCTTTATATTTTCTTTCACCTGCAACAGCATACAAAGCTATCGCTGAGTGGTAAACTTAGTGGTGCACAAACTAATAATTTAAAACTTAATACAAGTTATGCTTTGACAACTCATAACAATTAAAAATTTACAATTTCTAAATTTTTCAAAATTCATGACATCCAGAAATCAATATTTTCATTCATGCAAATTATTCAATTGAATAACATTTTGATCAAATAGTAATTATTTATCTACATTTCTTTTAAATCATGAAACAATACAAAAATATTTTGAATCACTGACAAATTATTTATTTCAACCACAATTTATCAAACCATGCATAATTTAAAGGGCGTTGCTAACAACTCACACAGCTGAACCCATGACCCAAAATTCAAATAGATGTCGTGTTGTACACCACGACATTTCAAACTCTCCCAATAACCGAGGCTAAAAGGGAGGAACAAAGACTAGCTAGTATATATGAGTACTCATTCAAACTCTTCCCCAACTGGCAAGCCAGAGAGGAAGGAACTCACCCCATCTAGTGGAGGAGATATCTCACTAGACAAGCTATTGAGAATTCACAACATATATTGCCATGTCAACTGTGGTTTGAAACCATATTCAAACAATTTCTATTTACGAAGTTTTACAAACCATTAACATATTGAATCATCATAAATTAATGCTCAAGGTTGGTAACACATCAAACATAAAATTTACAATCCTCAAAACTATGCAATAAATCCTTAAATACATAAGAAAATTTACATTTAATTTATACAATTTCATTGAACAAATTAAAATCCTCAACACAAAAAAATTATAAATCATAAAATAAACTTGTTCAAATCAATTTAGAAGTAAAAAGTAATAAAATAGTTAGTTGTGCACAAACCTTATACGAGTCGCCTCTTGGCCTTGACTCAATGTCTCGAGTTCTTTCCCAATATTCTTTTCCATTGAAACACACAGTTTCACAGTGTTTCAGTATCACCATTTATCATAACTCCAAAAATAAATTCAAATCTACTTATACAGCTTTAATATGCTAAACTTGACGTTCTTTAAAATTTGTATTTCGGGGTTACTATTCATGACACTATTCAAGTCAATTTGTTGACTTTCTAATGCTTAGTAGGTACGGGAATTCTAATTTCACCCACATACTATATTTTGGTTACCTAATTTGTTGGTTTTGGTTGTTTTCTCAAAACTTAAGTCTTTTAGGCAAAATTTCAAATTTTCAGTTTTGATGTCCTATTTTGCACTGTTCCATTGGTCATGTTGCTGTTAGAATTTGGCTAAGGTTTCTTCATAGAAATTGTTCCTTATTGTCTTAAATTTATTTCCTTTTTTGAATCACTCCAATTGGATTTTTGTAGCTCAAGTTATAACCATTTGAACATAGCTGGCCGGATTGGTCTAACCCAGATTTTCTGGGCACCAACTTGGTTCTAGCAGTTTTAGGTCACCAATTTTGGGTGGCTAAATGACTTGGTTAAGGACATAATTTGGACTTGTGTTCACATGAAAGTTGTAGGGCTATGTCTCAAATTTCTACTAATAAAATTTCAAGTCATTTGGACCTACCTAGCCTAAGTTATGGCCAAATGAACAAACACTGTTTATTTGGTCATTTTTGTACAGGGCAGTATACCCAATTCCGGGTTTGGCCAATTTGTACACTATGCTATGGTCACTTTCTAGGCATGATTCCCAAATGAAAAATGTGTCATTTTGTGTCTAGTTTCATTCCTAATTGGCCTCACACCAATTGGGTTGGTAAATTTTTAGTTTTGGTCCCTGAAAGGGACCTTGGTTATGCTGCCTATAGAATGACTATAAGCAATCCGAATTTAAACCTAATTCTAACACTTCCTACACACCACAATTGGTCATACATGACCATTTTTCAACTCAAGCAAGGTTAAACACATCATTTGGCTAATTCTCACATTTTTCCTCCCAAAACCCTAAGGGTTAAAACCCATAATTCTTCAATAGCTTCAAATCATGAACTCAAAGTGTATAAATATTACCTACACTCTCAATCAAACTTGCCTACATATTTAATTGCATCCAAACCCATCAAATCCTATTCATCTCTAACATAGACAAATTTCATGGGTTGCTATACATGCATGATTTTTTTTTCATTTGTTTCTACAATAATTCATCCATATGAACTCAACTTCAAGCATTTATACTAAAGAAAGAGATTTGATTAACTTACCTCAAATTATGAATTTTCTACTTCTTCAAATCTCCTTCCTTTCCTCTTCTTTCACTTTTAACTATCAACCCAAGATGAAATTTCAATATTTAGTGTTAAGGATTATGAAGATCTTGAAGGAAAGTAAGGTTTTGGTGAGCTTTTAAGGTATGTTAATGGAGGAAAAATGAGAGAGTTAGGGAGAGAAGATGGGGCAGCACTCTAGGAAGATGAAAACCAAAATGAGTTTTTTTCTTTTCTTTTTTGTTATTTTAAGCCTTATTTAATAAGAATTGACTTGGTCAATTATGTAGGAAAAAATCAAAATTACTTTTGACATCATGATGATGTCATCAAATGATGTAATAAACTTTTTTTTCTTTTTATGTAATTATTTGGCTATTTGACTTGGTCAAAAAGGTTGGAAAATTAAAATTAATTTTGACATCATATATGATGTCATCATCATGATGTAATAAGTCCCATTTTTATTTTTTTTTCTTTTTTTTAATTTTTTAATAGTTCTTTAATTTAATTTTCGATTCCAAAATTTTTGTTTCTTCGATTTTATTGGACAATTAGGTCAGGAATCACCTCTAAGGGTGAATTGACCAAATTGCCCCTCACCGGTCTGATCCGGTTTGCAAGTTATTTGATATTTCTTCTGGATCCCTGACCTAATTATTTGACCTGCTTAAAAATTCTTTTCTATGATTTTCTCTTTTCCACTATGTTCGCAATAGTCCTAAGGACCGCGACGTCACATTTTCCAGTTCGAAATTTCAGTTTAGACTGACCTCGCAGTCACTTTCCGAGAAGATCACCCATCATTGTGACTCTTGACTCATTTAACCTTTTATGTTCTGTTTTTCTTATTTTTATTTTTCTATCTAATAATCACTATTTATTTTCGATCAGGGCTTTTCTAAGTGTCTTAAACATAGTTTTAATCCTTTTAATTGTCCGGACTGATATTGGTCACCGGAACAGTAATATATACCAGGCTATGCAAATAGGGGTGTTACAGGTTGGCATGCCAATAGGGTTCTGATAGCAGTACTGCATATGGCTTCATGCCATTCTATGATATGATAGCCTATGGCTATACCAATTATGATGTTATACTTGGCTTTATGCCTTATTGCTTTCATGGTTTATTAGCCATCCTGTCTGTACACCGGGAGACACATTGTAACCGATGGTATGACGGCCCGAGGTACCAGGTACCCAGTGCTAGTTTACCCATTTATCCAGTCTGATCAATTTGTATAGGTTACTTGGGCATGGAAAAGTATAAATGTAATTGAATTGATTATTAAAGAAAGTAAGGAAATTAAATATCAAGATAAAGATCAAGAATGATTACAATAAAAAGAGGCTCAAAATCATCAAGAAAAAAATTAATAAAATGCTAGAAAGAGTAAATATCATAAAATGTAATTAGCCTTCGACTAAACAATAAGTTAGTAATTATTTATTTCTTATAAGCACAATAACTAGAAAATTTTTATTTTTATTTGCATATTATATTTTCTTTTATTATTGGCACCACTAAGCTTTATGCTTAGTGCGTTGCTTTTGCAACGCGTAGGTACTAAAGATTTGGACAGAGAGCCCAGTAGACCACATACTGGGTGAGGCCGTTCACAGTTCTGCATAGTGTTCGTGTCACCTCACAGACTACAGTGCATTGGTAGGACACTAGGTCCCATTTTAGTATTTTGGTACTGTTTGTATTTTGTAATTAAACTTTTATTTTCTCATGTATAAATTGAAACTCATGTAATATATTTTAGTATTAATGCAAATATTTGTAATTTGTGTTATAAATGAAATTTTAGTATTTATTGATGATTTGAACATGATTATCATGTGAAATGAATGAATGTCAAATAGAAGTAGTTGTGAGAATATTGAGATTATGTTGATACAATTGGAGTTTGAGAATGATTGAAAATGTATTGGAAGTGTTTTTTACAGGTTCTGAAAAACTGTATTATCCATTTTTAACCGGTACTCTGCCGGATTTTCTAGAAAATTTTTGAAACCCCAAATGAATTTATAATTTCAATAAATGACTTAAATGAGTTAAATTTCACAAATTGCACTTCATATCCATGAAGAAATAAATTAAGAAAGGATAAAAATGATTGGGATAAAATATGGTGTTCCGGTACACTGTGTGGCATATCTTGCTCGGCTACACTGTAGACGAGTAAGAGGTGTCACATCTTTAATGTTTTTTATTACACACCTGCACTTCTTTTCGAATTTTGCACCGTCTTTCCATATCTCTCTCTTTTTATACACCTATCATACTTTTCACTTATGCACTTTAGCTTCCTTATAGGGTAGGATAAGTGTTTAGGATAGGGGCTAGGATAATATTGTGAGTTGTCAAAATTCATAGAAGGGAAAGGATGTAGACTCAAATTGGCTACAAGGTGTTAAAATTTGATTTTGGGTGGTTAAGGAAATAGTGAATTTATAACAAAAAATGCCTTAATCATTTCTTTATCAAGCATATGTTAAGATTTTGCCTCAAATAGGTCCAAGAGACATGTTCTAGGGTTAGTGAGGCGTATCTAGGTTTGTTTATATTTCAAAAATTTTCTCCTAATTTTACAAATCCAATGTGACAAACTAATGAATATGAAGCAGTTTAATTAGTTTGAATTCACTTTGGTAATTAAATTTTTCACAAACAATACATTGAAGTCTTTTTTGTCTATCCAGTTACATACATTCCTCTTTCTAAGAGAGATCAATTATTAGCTTATTAAGGCTTTTAGTTATAGTTCTAAGATAAAAATCTTTGAAAAATTTTGAAATTTTTATGAATTTTTGATACACAGGTATGATAAAGGTATAATAAAGCAATGCAAAATGATAAAGATGAAACACAATGTGTGAATGTACCCTCAAACTCAAATTTGGCATTGTCTTTAATGGCAACACATTATGCAAGGTAAATAAAGATAAAACAATAAAGACAAGATATTAGCAAAGCATATATGTATAAAGCAAGGCATACAAATATAGGAGCAGAGTTTATACAAAATTAACCAACTAAACTAGGTAAGTACTAAGACTAAGGCCTAAGCTTGTACAATGCATCAAAATGTGTCCTAGTCTATTGCCTTATGCTTAGAAAGTCTTTGCATACACTTTTTTGTCCTTTCTTTGTCCAAGTACTGCTTCTACTGCATAGTCACTTGCATCGCACATCACTTCAAATGGCAGCTCCCAATCTGGTGATTGTATTATAGGTGTAGAAATCAAGGCTTCTTTTATCCTACAAAAGTAATCAAGGCAGCTATCATCAAAGTCAAAGGGAACATCCTAATTTAACAATTAGTTAACAGCTTAGCTATTTCTGAGAAATCTTTAACAAATCTTTTGTAGAAGCCTGCATGCCCCAAAAAAGCATCACACTCTTTTGGCTGATAATGGTCATGGCATTTTCTCTATTATCTCGATCTTTGCCTTGTCTTCTTTGATCCCTCTTTCTAATACAAGGTGACCAAGGACTATGCCCTCTCTTACCATAAAGTGGCATTTTTCCCAATTGAGGACTAAATTTGACTCCTCACATCTTTGTAACACTTTAGACAAGTTAGCTAAACACTCATCAAAAGTGGTTTCATAAACAGAGAAATCATCCATAAAAGCCTCCATAATGTTTTCAATAAAATCAGAAAAAATAGCCATCACACATCTTTGAAAAGTAGCTGGGGTATTACAAAGGCTAAAAGGCATTCTCCTATAGGCAAAAGTACCATAGGGACAAGTAAACGTGGTCTTTTCTTGATCTTCTAGGTGAATTGAATTTGAAAAAATCCCGAATACCCATCCAAGTAATAGAAATAGGAATGCTTTGCTAGCCTTTCAAGCATTTGGTCGATGAATAGAAGAGGGAAATGTTCCTTTTTGGTGGCACTATTCAGCTTCCTATAATTAATGCATATACGCCAACCAGTAACCATCTTAGTAGGAATCAACTCATTATTTTCATTTTTAATAACAGTTGTCCCACCCTTTTTAGGCACTACATGCACCAGACTAACCCATTTACTATCAAAAATTGGGTATATTATACATGTATCTAATAGTTTTAAATTTTCCTTTTTCACTACTTCCTTCATATTAGGGTTTAGTCTCCTTTGATGTTCAATGGTAGGTTCACTATTTTCTTTCATAGGTATTCTATGTATACAAATGGAAGGGCTAATCCTTTCAAGGTCTTCTATTGTATACCCTATAGTTTCACTATAGGTCCTAGGTTCCCTTAAAAGTTTTTTCTCTTCTAAACTAGTTAGGCTAGCACTTATTATAATAGGATAATAAGAGTTTGAGCCCAGAAATGCATACCTTAAAGTAGAAGGAAGAGGTTTCAGTTTTAACTATTTCTTAGCCTCTTGTGGTTCAACCTTGGGCTGTAACTCCTTTAAATCTTCCACTTATAGTGCTTAAGCTAAGGGTAAAAGTGGACTAGCTTCAAAAGAATATACATAGGCTGTAATCTTCTTGTTATCATCATCCATGGTGTTGTTGTGTACTATGTATGTTTTAAGAGGATCTTCAGGATATCTTTTGTGGAATTCCTCTTCAACTAGCTTGTCTATAATGTCACCCTTAAGCACTCATCAGTGTCTATGTAACACCCCTATTTGCATAGCCTTGTATATTTTACTATTTCGGTAACCGGTGTTGATCCAAATAATTAAGAGGATTAGAACCACATCTAAGACACCTAGAGAAGCCCTGAACACAAATAATTAGTAATTGTCAAATAGTTAAGTATAAATAAGAAAAACAGAATACAAGAAGTTAAATGAGCCGGGAGTCATAGCGATGGGTGACCTTCTCGGGAATGACTGTGAAGTCAATCTAAACTCAAATTTCGAACTGTAAAATGTGATGTTACGGTCCTTAGGACTATTGCGAACATAGTGGAAAAGAGAAAATCGTAGAAAAGAATTGTTAAGCAGGTCAAACAATTAGGTCAGGGATGTAACACCCCTCACCCGTCTACAGAATAGCAGAGTAAGGCGTGCTACACGGCGTGCCGGAACACCTAGTCTATGATTATTTCATTTCCTGAGCTCAATTTGATTTTAAGAAGTCTTTTATGTAATATTCATATCATGCTGATACTATTTTCATACTTTGATAAAATCAGTGTTTCAAGATTGGTAATAAAAATTTGGCAAGTGCCGTCTGTATTTCGGACAAACTGTCCTTCCAAACCTGTTGAAAACAGTTTAATATGATAATATCAAAATCTCAAATATTTCATAGTCTCTATTTCTCAGTAAAGTCAATAGACTTTTACAGTCATTAAACAGTTCCATAATATAGTTCATAATAATTTAAATATATCCAGAAAATCTCCATGTTATTTAATATGTACAAAATATTACAAACTTTAGAGCTTTCATAACATTACAAAATACAAGGCCGAATTTCAAAAATACAACAAAAGTACAAAATACAAGATATCCTAAGTCCTACCATGTATGCAATGCAGTGCAGATGTGTCACGACCCAAAATTCTGAACCGTGACCGGCGTATAATTTAAGTATTCTTAAATCATGCAAGCCTTATCAGAGTATCTTGAATGAATATATTGTCACTTACTAATCCAAAAAATAGACAAAATCCAAATAGACAAAATGCTGAATAAACATCATAAATATCCCATAAATAAACTGCGGAGTCTCTACAGATTTCAAATAAAAACTTAAACTGTTCAATAAACTAAACTAATTATTAGCCCGAGAAAACATGAATTCGGGCATACCATGAGAACAAATCAAAGTTGTCCCCCTCCAGAAAATGGACGGATCAGCTGCAGAATTCTACTGATCTGAAATAGATAACAGACAGAGAAAACGTGGTTTGAGCTAGATGCTCAGTGAATGATAATTATAGCACACAACGGAATAGGAACAGGCAGACGCTTGATTAATTTCATAATAAATTTTCTATTCGATAAATTCATGCTCATGCTGCCAAAAATCATTAATAAAATAACTTCATAAAACATATATATAAAAGAAATTCATTCAATAAAAATTTTATGGTACAGTGCACCAGGGTGATGATACCCCACATCACCAAAGGCCAGATGGTAAGCGCGCTACCAGATATTAGATACCTTCCTCCTCCTTCACAGATATCAATGCATATGATACTAATGCAAACCATAAACTGCAATGATGCATGACTCGACAATGCAACCTAATACCGTGATAGTCCACACGGCGGGCCAGATAACAGAAACAAATACTGGGCACAGGTACCAATTCAAAATAGAAAATCAATTTATACAAATCAATCAAAATCAATAAAAAATTTCAGATAGCAAATAATAACTGATAGTGCAATTCCAATAGTGTATTTCAATAGTTTCAGAGAGTCAATAAAATCAAATCAATCTCAAATCAATTCAATAAAATCAAATCAATCTCAAATCAATTCAGTAATACATCAGTAAATTTTATAGTCAAATATCAATCAATATAAATACATTAAAGGCCTGTTCTCGGAATCCTAATGGGTCTAATGCAGAGATAGTTGACAAAATCAATTATTTAATCAAAATTGAAATAAAATTCAATAATAATATAAAACTCTAAAAAATTATATATAAAATAATTGTTAAAATATTGATTTAAAATTTCATTTAATAACAAACTTAATGCTAAGAAATTTTAAAAGGGACTAAAACGGTGCCATGTACTATAATTATCACTCACTTGGAACCTCCAAAATAATAGCTAGATTCAATAAAAGAGAGACAATTTCAGCGGACAGAATGAATATTTGAATCTCCTACATATCCAAAATATAAAAAAAAAATTAAATAATAATAAAATAAAATAACTTATATATATATATATATATATATAATCTAAATTTAAAGATATCGTCTCACAGTAATTATGATCAACCAAATTCAGTATCGATAGTCAAAGAGAAGAAAAATAAATTTATAGAGTAGTTGTAACGGTTTAAGGAGAGAAAATAAAATCAAATTCACCTATTATTGAACGAAGAACGAGAATTTTTATTTTAAAAACATAATCAAAGGTGATGAATTGAGAAATAAAATTTTAAGAATTATCTGCGCACATCAGATTATTTATACATATACGTATAACAATAAATAAAAGATTATGAAAATACCTGTTGAGAGTATTTGGTAGGAAAAGGAGGTGACAAACAGGTTTTGAGAGCAAAGTTTAGCAGAAGAGATGATTAGGATATATATATATATTTCAAGAGTCCTATTAGGTGTAGAATGGGATAAGAGTTATTATTAAACTGGGTTGTTCAGATTACATATATATATTTAATTTTAAAAATAATATATATATATATCTAAAAATAAATAAGCAGACCATCTAATAAAATACATATATTTTTTATAAATATATTAAATTATTATTAGCTAATTAAAATAAAATAATAATAAATAATAAATGTATATGGATTTTCACAAGATGACTCTAGACTCCTGTGCAGATCCGATGTCTCACCTGGTCGTAGGTCTGCTGGGCTCCCAACTATGTCTCCAATACCTAAGCGTTACAAAAGCAACGCGCCAAGCAATTTTGCTTAGTGGTGCCAAATGTAAAGAAATATACACTAAAATAAAGTAAATAAAGTGTTTACGAATTTTTGGTGGTGTTTTATGTCAGTAGACTGGATTTAGCTATTTGAATTTAATAATACTTGAATTACTGCCCGTGTAGCCTATATACTGACCAGACTGGATAAACGGATATACTGGCACTGGGTACCTAGTACCTCAGGCCATCACACCATTGGTCACAAAGTGTCTCTCGCTGTGCAAATAGAGTGGCTAAAAAGCCATATAGTCAATCTGGCGATAAGCCAATAATAAATACACAATATGTATAGCCGTAGGCTATTAAAGTCACAGTGCGGCATAATAAGCCATAAAAACACAGTATGGCATGAAGCTATTTACAGAACAGCTATCAGAATCCTATTGGCATGCCAACCTATCCAAACTAGTCAATTAGGCAAACTAGGGCACATTATAAATTAATTGTTTAATTCTTCAATTTTTAAAGTTTACTAACTATTATGTAATTCGTAAGTCAATGCATATGTTGACCTTTTTAGGTACTATGGATAAGTGGTTTCTAGCATCAACATGTCACATATTTTAATTCAATATGCTACCAATATAGTGCAATTTACCATTTTTACAAGTTGGCATTCATTGCCAAAGTGCTTCAAGCATCATTGTATCTAAATGTCAAATTCTCAATTTTTGATGTGCTAGATTGGTCTAGCTTAAAGTCCTACTTCTCTTGGTTTTTAGCCTCTGGTCAAAGAAGAAAAATTGTAGCTCTATGTCTTATTGCACACGGGGCAAAATTTCAGGTCATATCGAGTTGTATAGACCAAGATATGGTCAATTTACTAAAGCTGGACAGATTGCAATTTTAGTGTAAAATTTGGTCAATTTTATGTCACTTTTAGTCCGGCAGTTTTGGTATCCGAAATTGTGCAAGTTATTTGACTTGATTATGGTCATTTTTGGGCTTTGATTTATTCATAAGAAATGTAGCTCTATATCTAAGATATCCATGGTAAAAATATCAGGTCAATTGGACCTGTTTTGAGTGAGTTATGGTCATCCTAATGATTATTGTTCATATGGTCAAAAATCTGGGTTGCAAGGTTGCTATTCCAGATTTGGTCATTTTTAAAGTCAGTTTCTAGGTAGAATTTTGGCAACATTTCTACACAAAAGTTGGCCTATTTGGTGTCTAGTTTCACCCGCCATTGGCCTCATACCAATTGGGTTCACAGTGTGGCACTTATGACCTAATTTAGGTACTACCTTCAATACACAACCTGCACAAAGCACATACACTTCCAATTTGATATTCCTTCTCCTCCTCATTACTTCAATATTCAATCAATGACACTTCCATATATATATTGTACACAATTCCAGCAACAATTTTGGGTAGAACATTCAAGTGCTTAATGCACACAATTTACCATTAAGTTCAACATTCACTTCCACCAAATTTCAACATATCTCAATGTCAATATTACACATACACTTCAACATAATCATACTTCAATATCACTTACACATGCTGCCCACAATTTAACACTAGCATATTTCATTAATAAACTACATATTCACACACAAATTTATGCTTTAATAGGCTGCCAAACAAGGCAGTTTGCCCAAAGCATTAAGGTTCCATTTCACAACCTTAATTCAAGCACTACATGCACATACTTAGATTTTAACTTACTACATCCTCCATTTGAGTTAATCAATCATAATTTCCATCCATTAGAGGTAAGAAAAACTCAAATACAACACATAATCATGGCTACCAAAAATGGACCATTTCATTTCTCAAGATTTTCTTCATTTCTCTTCACCAAAATACTCACCTCAACCTAAACACAAGGTTTACTAAAGCAAGGGAGAGGTTTTAGACACTTACCACTTTGGAAGCTTATCAAAACTTCACCAAATCTTGTTTTTCTTATTTCCAATATCTTCCCCAAGGTAAGTAGGCAAGATTTAATGAAGGAACCAAGTAGAAATGGTGGCTTGATCATGCACCCATGGAGGTTGCATGTGGGGTGGCCATGGTGATTTCCATGGTGAACTTCATTTCGGCAAGGTGAAGTGGGATGAAGAAGAAGATGATAATGAGTGTTATCTACTGTCCCAAGGCTTAGATAAGTGTCCCAATATCCAAGTTAGTGGAGCACTATATTCTTTTTAATGTTTAATTAGTTAAAGTTTCCTTATTTGCTCATTTAGCTTCATTCTTTTACTATTTATACATTGTATCCTATTTTAATTTTTCATGACATTTTCTAAGTGCAATATCATTTATTCTTAATGGACATTGAGGTCAAAAGGCAGCTCTTGGTGTCAAATGACCAAAATGCCCCACTTCGGGTTATATTCCTGATTTTTCAGTAACATCGATTTTTGTCTGTTTCTCGATTTTTCATTTTTCTTTATACTAATTTATTAATTTTTCTTTGATATTTCTAGTGTCAATTACATTTTAATAAAACTTTATTTATGTCTCAAAATTTAATTCCGAGGGTTCCCCACAGTTTTGGCGTCGACAACGGCCTTCCTGGTGCAATCACCCATCCCTACGGTGCCGGCTCGTTTAACTTAGCTTCATTTTCTCTCTTTCATTTCTGAATTTTCATGTATTTTCTTTTTATTTATTTCATCATTAAATGTCCGTTCACTATCACCGAAGTGTAGTTCCAGACATTCTGACTTGCCTGGACTGATATTTGGCCACTAGAGCAACAGAATGTACAGAACACGTACAATGGGGATGTTACAAGGGATCCGGAAGAAATATTGAATTACTTGCAAATCGGATTGAACTAGAGAGGGGCAATTTGGTCAATTCACCCCTAGAGCTGACACTTGACTTAACTGTCCAATAAAATTAGAGAAAAGAAAATTTCAGGATCAAGAATTAAATTAAAGAACTAATGAAAAAATAAATGAAAAAGAAAAAGAAAGAAAAGAAAAAGTTTATTTGCATCATGCATGACATAAGCATGATGCAATAAACCTAATATTTAAAAATTGAAATTTGGGATAAATCCTAACAATTAAAAGACAAAAAAAAAAAGAAAAAAAATTCCATTCTTCTTCGAAAAAAAACATCCATCTCTCCTCTCTCTCTCTTTCTCCTTAGTTTCCTCCATAGCCATGAAATTCAAGCTTTCAAAGCTTGAACCAACCCCATAAATCCCCCAAAAATTCCACTAAATTATGATTAAGCTTTGTTTGGGCAACTAGAAGAGGAGATTAAAGAAGCAAGAAAGAAGAATAAAAGGAAGAAAATTAGTGATTGGAAAATCAAACAAAGGTTAGTATGTAAATTTGAATTCTTTTGTTAAATTTCTATGTTCTTAGTTAATTAACTTAGAAAGTAACTTAAAATCATAACACAATAATTATTGAGGGACCAAATAGAAGATTCATCCAGCTAGGGTTAGGGTTTGATATGAATGAGTTTGATGGTTTTGAATAGTTATTTGAGGTGAATTAGGTGTGTAAAACATAAATACACACTTTAAATTGCATTAGGTTGAACTTTGGGTGTAGTTAGGGTTTTGAACATGTGAAAAATTAAAGAAAATTTTGAGAATTGGCTAAATGATGTTATTGACCTTATTTGAGTTGAGAAATGGTCAATTGTGACCATTTGTGATGTGTATGAATTGTTGGAAACAAGTTTAAATTCGGATTGGTGAGGGTCAATCTGCAAGCAGCTTGACCTAGGTCTCTTTCAGGGACCAAAACTAAAAATTTACCAACCCAAATGGTGTGAGGCTAATTGGGAATGAAACTAGACACAAAATTTCACATTTTTCATTTAGGAATCATGCCCAGAAAGTGACCATAACTTAGTAAACAATTAGGCTAAATCCGGAATTAGTAAACTGACCTGTACAAAAAAGACCAAATGAACAGCAGTTACGTAAATGATCATAACTTGGTCTAGGAAGGTCCAAATGACCTAAATTTTTACCAGTAGAAAGTTGAGACATAGCCCTACAACTTTCTTGAAGAAACAAACCCATAATTTGACCATAAGCTGTCCAAAAACTCGCCTGCAGTCAACCCACAAAAACTACCATTAACCAGTAAATGCCCAGAATTCTGGGTAACACCAAATCTAGCCAGCCATGTTCAAATGGCTATAACTTGGGCTACAAAACTCCAAATGGAGTAATTCAAAAAGGAAAATAAAGTTAAGATAATAAGGAACGACTTCTATGAAAAAAACTTAGCCAAATTATCATAGCAACATGACCAATGGAACAGTGCAAATCTAAACACCAGAACTAAAAATTTGAAATTTGTGCCTAAGAGACTTGAAGTTTGAGGAAACAATCAGAACCAACAAATTAGGTAACCAAAATGTGGTATGTGGGTGAAATTAGAATTCCCATACCTATTAAGCATTAGAAAGTCAACAAATTGACTTGAATAGTGTCGTGAATAGTAATCCCGAAATATAAATTTTAATGAACATTAGGTTTAGCATATTAAAGTTAGATATAAATAGATTTGAAATTATTTTTGGACTTATGATATATTATGACACTAAAACGCTGTGAAATTGTATATTTCAGTCGAAAAGAATACAGGGAAGGAACCCGAAGTATCGAATCAAGGCCAAAAGGCGACTCGTTTAAGGTTTATGCACAACATAGAATTTCTATAAATTTTCTTCTACAAATTATTTTGAATGAATTGAGATATTAAATTGTGACTCAATTGTATTGAAATGGTTATTATGCTTTTGACTTAAATTGTTGAAAGTTTACTTGTATGTGTTTGAAATGGCAATAAATGTTTAGTAAATTGCTAAGGCAGTTTTGAAACCACAGTGTCATGACCATATATTTGAATGTCTCACTAGCATGACTAGTGGGGGAAATTAATTTTGAATTTTGATTCCTTCTCTGGCTAATGTGTTGAGGTGTGTGCTATTAGAAGAAGAAATTGAATGGATATCCATATATTTGAGCTAGCTAGCTTGTAATTTCTCATAAGCCTCCGGCTATTGAGATGAATATGTTTTGAATGGCATGATATAACTGTGTGTTTTTATGAAATTCGTTTTGAGACTTCCAAAATGAAATTGTTTGGACTAAAAGTTATAAATCATGTTTTGCATATGACTTTCATTTTTAGCAATGTGTTTGAATAAGTATGATTTGAATTATGCATAAATGTTATTTTAGTATGTTGTGCACCATGAAGGAATGGAAGCGTGAAAAACACAAGTTTATACCATTGAATTCAAAAATTTTCACCTAGGGTCACATGCATCATGCAAAATTTATTTTTATCTATTTGATTTCAATGATAAACAACATATTAAAACTCTTTTAATATGTTTTTGGATCTGTATTTGCCATTTAAGATTTTAAAATTAATCAGATTAATTTTAGAACCCTATATTAAATCAAGAACGATTACACTAACCTCTTGATGCGCTGCAGCGTGTCTGTGCCTTTGAGATTTGTCTTCAGGACACCAGATGTTGTCCCTCTAGCTTGTCCACACCAAGAACACCTATGGCAGCCCTTGAACAGCTTCTAAAGCCTTTTCTATTAATTAGAAATTCAAGTTCTGCCTTTTAAGAGATTAGAGATGTAAACAGGACACTAGAAATAATTCCTAGTGTTCTTAATTCAAGAGATTGATGGCTAATCTCTTTGAATTGATGAGAGATGAAGAGGAATAGCTGGAGAGGCTCAAAGTAGCGTGACAAATGAGAGGAGAGGCTGCTGGCTATTTTTTCTTTTCATAACCACACTTAAATAGCTAGTTTAACACATTAAACCCTAGCCACATGTCACCTTTTGATTAGCTCTAGGTTTAAGTGACCCAATCACATTGTGCCAAGTGTCAAACCTATATTTAATCTTGATTTTAATCATCTTACATGATTAAAAAACATTTGGCAAGCTTACATCTCATGGTGCCACGTGTCACCATCTCATGGTGCCACGTGTCACACTGTGAAATGACCAAAATGCCCTGTGTCTTAATTTTGAGTTCTTAACCCAAAATAATTATTTTTTTCTTCTAATTAATTTATATCAAATATAAATTAATTAATTAATCTCTATTAATTAATTTCTCATCAATTAAATTCATATTTAAACACTTTAAATATAAATTTAACTTATATTATACATCCAATAATCTAGATTTGGTTTCAAGTCATGCTAGGGACTTTGCAATTTAATTGCAAACCAAACCTATTTAATTAATTAATTAAACTCTTTAATTAATTAATTAAATCATATTTAAATAGGTGATAACTTGTGTATGTGTGTGACTTACTAGGCTCATCACTAATTGGCAATGAGACATGATATCAACTCTTAATATCATCAGAACTCTTTCTTACCATAAATGATTTCTCTAAATCATTTTATGAACCTCATAGACCATGGTTAACACCTAGCATAGCATGCCATGGCCACCCAATTAGTAATAAGATTTATCTTAAATGAACCTATAATCATATGTTACCATGCACTAGAATCTCTCTGTTACAAAATCCTAACTCAAGCTGGAGTCATGGTTTATGTCAAACTCCTTTTGCTATGAATATTATGTTCTCTTTTAATTCCAGTTCTTGATTAAAAAGATTTTCTCATCAGAAACTCTTTTCTGAATAAATCTATCTGTCTTGGCCAGGAACTTGAAACATCAAGAACAATTAAATGAACATAGGATTTTATCTCTATTTACTTAGAGGAACAGATTCCATCTTGATCAACACCTACCTCCATATATAACTAGTAGGAGCCAACACATGCCCATATACCCATACATAGTACAAGTATGAAAGCAGTATCAAACTCAAACTACCTATATACAAGATAACTGTGCTATCTCAGGTCTAAAGATTATATGCACTAATATGATTTATGACAAAACATTGACAAGAGTAAACTCCATGTGCTTGTCATAAGTGTCACTGGTTCGGCCTACTTATCATTTATAAGTGCCTATCATGTTTGTTATATGGAATGAGACTCACCATTCCATCTTATTTATATCTCATATAAATAACTTGGGAACAAACATGAATATAATCTTTCTGGATAAGTCAGTCCTTATTATGAAGTATCCTCGATTGTGAACCTATTTATGATACTTTGTGCTAGGAATATTGTCACTCATATTCTTAACAACTTAAGAATAATATTTCTAACAAAATATCAATGGACCTTTTCTATTACACATAAATATATTATGTAAACGGAAAAGTGAAAATGCCTTTTATTAATAAAAATATGTACAAGATACATACTAAATGATATGCTCTAGGGCATACTACTAACAATCTCCCACTAGCACTAGAGCCATTCATTACAATACCTTAGACCCATCTTCTCAAGATGTCAGTCTAACTGAGCTTGTGATAAAGGCTTAGTGCATGGATCAGCTGAATTTTTTCAGCTGATGTTATTTTTCTGCATGGCTATATCGCCTTTGCCCAACTATATGTCTGATAATGTGGTAGTGCCTTTCTATGTGTTTGGATTTTGGGTGAGACCTTAGTTCCTTAGCTCAGATGATCGCTCCATTGTTGTCACAAAGTAGTGGAACCGCGACTCAATGGAAGGAACTACCGTAAGTTCTCATACGAACTTCTTTATCCAAACACTTCCTTTGCAAAGATCTCGATGCAAAAATATACTCATTTCGAGAGTGGAATCTGCAGTCGTGCTTTGTTTGGAACTCTTCCAACTGACTGCACCTCTATTACAAATGAACACATATCCAGAGGTAGACTTTCTATCATCGATATCTGATTGGAAATCAGAATCAGTATAACCATCTAATTGCAAGTCTCCACCTCTATAAATCAAGAATAAATCCTTAGTTCTTCTCAAGTACTTAAGGATATTCTTAACAGCTATCCAGTGTTCCAAACCTGGATTGGATTGATACCTGCTAGTCAAACTAACAGCATATGTGATATCCGGCCTAGTACACAACATTGCATACATTAAACTTCCAATAGCCGAAGCATATGGAATCCTAGCCATCTTATCTCTTTCTTCAGGTGTCTTTGGAGACATCTCTTTAGAAAGATGGATACCATGTCTCACTAGTAACAATCCTCTCTTGGAATCAAGCATGTTAAACCTCTTTAACACCTTTTCAAAGTATAGACTTTGGGATAAACCTATTATTCTTTTCGCTCTATCTCTATAGATGCGAATCCTAAGAATATAGGTTGCCTCCCCTAAGTCTTTCATGGAGAATGTATTTGACAACCATACCTTTATAGTTGTCAACATACCTGTGTCATTACCTATCAACAGTATGTCATCCACATATAAGACAAGGAAAGTGATAGCTCTGTCACTAACCTTCATATAAACACATGGCTCATCCTCATTTTTGATAAAACCAAAGGATTTAATGGCTTCATCAAAACAGATGTTCCAACTCCTCGAAGCTTGTTTCAACCCATAAATGGATCGCTTTAGCTTGCATACCTTGGAACCATCTTGGGATTCAAATCCCCTAGGTTGTTCCATGAAAATGTTTTCTTCAATGTATCCATTGAGAAAAGTCTTTGACATCCATCTTCCAAATCTCATAATCATAGTATGCACTATTGCTAATAAAATCCTAATTGATTTAAGCATGGCAACAAAGCAGAAAGTCTCCTCATAGTCTATTCCTTGCCTTTGGCGAAACCCTTTCGCTACTAGCCTTGCCTTATAGGTCTCTACCTTTCCATCGTAACCAATTTTCTTCTTGAAAACCCATTTGTTCCCTATAGGTACAATACCTTGTGTGGGTCAACAAGATCCCAAACTTGATTCTTATACATGGAATCAATCTCGGATTTCATAGCATCAATCCATTTTGAAGAGTCTATATCTGATATAGCTTCTTCATAGGTAAGTGGATCATCTCCATGATCTACTTCTTCATGAGTAGACAACTCTTGTTCTTCTTCATGAAGAAAACCATATCTCACTGGTGGGTGAGATACCCGTTGTTCTACGAGGAACAGCTGTAGATGTTTCATCAATGGGTATGGTTGACTAGATGGATCTATATCCATCTGATCTGTTGGTTGGTCAGAATTCTCCAATTCTAATTCTATTTGCCTTCCTTTGCCTCCTTCTTGAACAAACTGTTGTTCAAGAAATGTGGCATCTCTACTTATCACAACCTTTTGTGAAGTAGGCAAATAAAAATAATATCCAAAACTATCTTTTGTATATCCAACAAATCGACCTTTTCTCGATCCGGTCTCCAATTTATCGTGTTCACTTTTGATATAAGCTGGACAACCCCAAATCTTAACATGCTTAAAATTTGGTTTTCTTCCATGCCATATCTCATAAGGTGTGGAAGAAACTGATTTTGATGGAATCCTATTCAGAATATACAAAGCTGATTCTAATGCAAATCCCCAAAAGGAAATTGGCATATCAGTATAGCTCATCATACTACGTACCATATCCAATAGGGTACAATTTCTCCTTTCAGATACACTATTCAGCTGTGGCGTTCCTGGAGGAGTCAGCTGAGAAATAATGCCATGCTCTCTCAAGTATTCATCAAATTCAGTACTCAAATATTCACCTCCACGATCTGATCGAAGAGCTTTAATATTCTTTCCTGTTTGATTTTCTACTTCAGATTTAAATTCTTCAAACTTTTCAAAAGATTCATGTTTGTATTTCATCAAATATAAATACCCAAACCTTGATTTATCATCAGTAAAGGTAATAAAATAATGAAAACCCCCTCTAACCATTTCTTTAAATGGACCACATACATCACTATGTATTAGCTCTAAAATATTTTTAGCTCTTAGCCCCTGTCCAATAAAGGGTGATCTAGTCATTTTGCCCTGAAGGCAAGATTCACAAGTTGGAGTAGGCTCAGAGCCCAATGAGGGTAGAATCCCCATTTTCTCCAATTTTGTAATCCTATCTTCTGTAACAAGACATAACCTTAAGTGCCAAATATATTTTGAAATTGAGTTGTTTTTCACCATGGCATTGCTTTCATTTAGATTGCTATACTCTGGCCAGTGGAAACACTTTCTTACTGGCAATGGAAACGTTTTCCTGTTTTCAATGGAAACACTTTCCTGTTGGCAGTGGAAACACTTTCCTTTGCCTTTTTCAGCTTTGGACTTCCTTTTCTGTTTAGCTATTTTCTTGGAAGGACCAGGAATCTGAGATTTCTTTTTCTTATTGCCCTTCTTCTTGTTGGACTTTCCAACAGAAGAAGATGCAACCAAAGCTACCTCTTTCCCTTTATTGCCTGGCATATTCTTTTGGGCAATAACTAGCATGTTGAGTAAACCAGCTAAGGTGCATTCCTGTTTAGTCATATGGAAATTTGTCACAAAATTCCCAAAAGACTCAGGAAGGGACTGAAGGATCAAATCCGTCTGTAGTTGGAAATCCATGTTGAAGTTAAGATGTTCCAACTGCTCAATCAACCGAATCATCTTGTGGACATGATCCCCAACATTCTGTCCCTCAGACATCCTTATGCGGAACAGCTGCCTAGATATCTCATACCTAGCATTCCTGCTGTGCTCACCATACAACTCTTGTAGGTGAAGGAGGATCTCACTCGCACTCTGCATGTTCTCATGTTGCTTCTGTAACTCATTACTCATGGAAGCAAGCATGTAACACTTAGCTCTCATATCATGCTCCTTCCACTTGTCCAAAGTTTCATGTTCCTCTTGTGTGGCCTCTGGAGGTAAGGGACCAGGAACATTTGAATCTAGAACATATCCTATATGTTCAAGGTTCAGGACAAGTTTCAAATTTCTTAGCCAATCGCATGATTAGGTCCTGTCAACTGTTGTGATCATGTATGCTTGCAAGGATATTGGATGGTGGTGGTTGTTTTGTGCTCATTTTTATCCTAAAATTAACTGCAGAAAATAACCAGATTAATTAGTAAATGTATCATGTAATTAACCAAAATGATTATGGTCTTTTAATCAAATTGGTCCTCCCACTAACTTAGCGAATCCTACACTTCCTAAGTAGAAAACGGAAATCCTAGTTGGATGGATTTCTAGTGGGTGATTGAATTCTTATAATTTTATTGATCATCCTCAGGTACATCCATTATTGGAATTACAATAAACTATAAGTGAGCAACTCTTTGCCCATCACATCTCATGTGAGGTTCAATCCTTTACCTAGCCCCTAATGCTCAAAATCTCAGGTACATCCATTATTGACTTATCTTGCATTAGTTAAGTTGATCCCATTGAGCCAGTAATTATGCAAATAATTTTAATGTCCTCAGGTACATCCAATATTGGCCACTAAACCATTTACATATTTACAACATCTCATGCTTAACAATTATTCTTAAGAAAATCTCTTAAATAAATTGCATCTTATGCAACTATTTAAAATTTCTTAAAATAATTGCCCCAATGGAGGGCTTATGTTATAATTACTTTAATTATAGCATTTCCAACTTAATTATTTGTTTGGAAGATTTTATAGCCATCCTAATTACTATTAAGGTCTCACTTTGCACATTATCCATTTAGCATGCATATATCATATAATTGCATATATTCCCATACATCTCATGCATTCATGGATAAGCAGTAAATATGGTATGATCATGGACTTTCTAAGGGATTCAATTCTGAGCCACCAAGAATTGAATCAGGGCATTCCTAGGTGCATTTCATTCATTCATTTTACAAGAGTTGCTGAAGGAGTACATAATCAACACTTGATATTGAATTCCTCCCACTGGTCCCACCAATGCTCTTGACCTCCTTGAACTTCTTGTAATCCAATATTACATAGTAATCCTTGGCATACCAAGGCGAATTTACCAGAACTTAAATAAATGAAATTACAACCCAAAAAATATTACAAACTTAATAATACATGCCCAAAATAAATTAAAATAAATTAATTAATTTACAATCCCAAAGAAACATAAAAGAAATAAATCCAATCACATTGGTCTTTTATAGTCCATGATCATCCATCATGCATGTCACTATTTAACAATTAAATAAAACATACATACTTAAATTAAATTGAATATCTCATATTCAACTTAAAAATCCAGATTTGAATGTGATTCAAATAAATTTAAAAATTCAGATTTGAATCTCATTCAAACAAATTTAAAAATTCAGATTTCAATCATATTCAAACAACTTCAAAAATTCAGATTTGAATCACATTCAAACATTTTTTAAAAAATCAGATTTGAATCACATTCAAATATTTTTTTAAAAAATCAGATCTGAATTTTATTGAATCAATTTTAAAAAATCAGATTTAAATATGATTCAAACAACTTTAAAAATTCAGATTTGAATCACATTCAAATAACTTTTAAAATTCAGATTTGAATCACATTCAAACAATTTTTAAAATTCTAATTTGAATCATAATTTAATTGTGTGATTAAAACTACTAATTAAACACTTTAATTAGTCAAAGAATAGACCTTAGATCATACAACAATTGCAGAATTAAAAGCCAAACCTTGAACCACCCATGGAACCAATGTTGCCGCCACCAATGGTGGCTTCACCATGTGTGCCGCCACACCTCTTGATCCAACCAGTAATGAATCAATCATCTCATGATCAAATCACACAATTAAATCATATAATCAACAATCTAAATGGCAAATATAGTGGCTCTGATACCAATTGAAGGAATGGAAGCGTGAAAAACACAAGTTTATACCATTGAATTCAAAAATTTTCACCTAGGGTCACATGCATCATGCAAGATTTATTTTTATCTATTTGATTTCAATGATAAAAAACATATTAAAACTCTTTTAATATGTTTTTGGATCTGTATTTGCCATTTAAGATTTTAAAATTAATCAGATTAATTTTAGAACCCTAGATTAAATCAAGAACGATTACACTAACCTCTTGATGCGCTGCAGCGTGTCTGCGCCTTTGAGATTCGTCTTCAGGACACCAGATGTTGTCCCTCTAGCTTGTCCACACCAAGAACACCTATGGCAGCCCTTGAACAGCTTCTAAAGCCTTTTCTATTAATTAGAAATTCAAGTTCTGCCTTTTAAGAGATTAGAGATGTAAACAGGACACTAGAAATAATTCCTAGTGTTCTTAATTCGAGAGATTGATGGCTAATCTCTTTGAATTGATGAGAGATGAAGAGGAATAGCTGGAGAGGCTCAAAGTGGCGTGACAAATGAGAGGAGAGGATGCTGGCTATTTTTTCTTTTCATAACCACACTTAAATAGCTAGGTTAACACATTAAACCCTAGCCACATGTCACCTTTTGATTAGCTCTAGGTTTAAGTGACCCAATCACATTGTGCCAAGTGTCAAACCTATATTTAATCTTGATTTTAATCATCTTACATGATTAAAAAACATTTGGCAAGCTTACATCTCATGGTGCCACGTGTCACCATCTCATGGTGACACGTGTCACACTGTGAAATGACCAAAATGCCCCTGTGTCTTAATTTTGAGTTCTTAACCCAAAATAATTATTTTTTTCTTCTAATTAATTTATATCAAATATAAATTAATTAATTAATCTCTATTAATTAATTTCTCATCAATTAAATTCATATTTAAATACTTTAAATATAAATTTAACTTATATTATACATCCAATAATCTAGATTTGGTTTCAAGTCATGCTAGGGACTTTGCAATTTAATTGCAAACCAAACCTATTTAATTAATTAATTAAACTCTTTAATTAATTAATTAAATCATATTTAAATAGGTGATAACTTGTGTATGTGTGTGACTTGCTAGGCTCATCACTAATTGGCAATGAGACATGATATCAACTCTTAATATCATCAGAACTCTTTCTTACCATAAATGATTTCTCTAAATCATTTTATGAACCTCATAGACCATGGTTAACACCTAGCATAGCATGCCATGGCCACCCAATTAGTAATAAGATTTATCTTAAATGAACCTATAATCATATGTTACCATGCACTAGAATCTCTCTGTTACAAAATCCTAACTCAAGCTGGAGTCATGGTTTATGTCAAACTCCTTTTGCTATGAATATTATGTTCTCTTTTAATTCCAGTTCTTGATTAAAAAGATTTTCTCATCAGAAACTTGAAACAACAAGAACAATTAAATGAACATAGGATTTTATCTCTATTTACTTAGAGGAACAGATTCCATCTTGATCAACACCTATCTCCATATATAACTAGTAGGAGCCAACACATGCCCATATACCCATACATAGTACAAGTATGAAAGCAGTATCAAACTCAAACTACCTATATACAAGATAACTGTGCTATCTCAGGTCTAAAGATTATATGCACTAATATGATTTATGACAAAACATTGACAAGAGTAAACTCCATGTGCTTGTCATAAGTGTCACTGGTTCGGCCTACTTATCATTTATAAGTGCCTATCATGTTTGTTATATGGAATGAGACTCACCATTCCATCTTATTTATATCTCATATAAATAACTTGGGAACAAACATGAATACAATCTTTCTGGATAAGTCATGTCCTTATTATAAAGTATCCTCGATTGTGAACCTATTTATGATACTTTGTGCTAGAAATATTGTCACTCATATTCTTAACAACTTAAGAATAATATTTCTAACAAAATATCAATGGACCTTTTCTATTACACATAAATATATTATGTAAACGGAAAAGTGGAAATGCCTTTTATTAATAAAAATATGTACAAGATACATACTAAATGATATGCTCTAGGGCATACTACTAACACACCATTGAGTCATAGTACTTAGCGATGGCTGTTCTTGCTGTCGCAGATATAGAGACTAGAGGAGCAGCAGAGTGAGCTGCTGAGGATATTGGAGTTACACCCCTGAAGTTCTGTCGGGTATATTTTATACCTTGATTGTAATATTTATTTTGATATATGTAAATGTATGTACATGTATAAACTGGTCATGAGCAGTTGTATAAAGTTTGTAATAATATTAGTTTGGATTGATGAATGTAAATTGTTTTAACTTTAATGAATTATGAATGAAATTATTTAGTATTATTTTTTATGATATTTGAATTAGAAATTATTGATTTGAATTTTGGAGTTTGAGAAATGATGTTAAAGTTTGTTGTGGTAGTTGTTGAGTTGATGAAATAAATTATTAGAAGTGTTTTTACAGGTTTGTGAAGAACTGTTTTCTTAAAATACAGACGGTACTCTGTCGAAATTTTCTCAAATTTTGTGTAAAAATAAAAATGGACAAAAATTTTATCTAGCTTTTAAACTTATATTAAATGTAAAAAAAATGCTCACCACTTGCAAAAAGTAAGAAAAAGATTTTTAAAATCCTTTGTAGTGTACTTAATGAGTTATCGGTAGGTGAAGTTCGGTAGTTCATTAGGTATTCTACAGGATCATATTATGCCTTATAGAGGGATAAGGTGTGACAGTCTAGTGTTTGATTGCTCTAAATAGGTTGAATTCTACTTCCTCCTCTTCTACTTTGAGAGTTAATTGCCCATTTTTAACATCTATAATAGCTTCAACAGTTGCTAAGAAAGGCCTTCCCAATATGATGGGAATTTGAACATCTTCCTCCATCTCCAGGATAACAAAATCAATAGGAATAAAAAATTTGCCTAGCTTAATAGGGATGTTCTCTAATATGCAAATAAGGTACTTGACAGACCTGTCTACCAGTTGTAATAAGATCGTAGTTGGTTTAAGCTCTCTAATATTCAGCTTTTGGCATGTTGACAGGGGCATTAGACTCACACTTGCACCAAGATCACAAAGGGCCTAATCTATGTTCTTGTTGCTAATAAGATAAGGTATAAAGAAGCTTCCAGGGTTTTTAAGTTTTGGAGGCAGCTTATTTTGCAAGATGGCACTACATTCCTCCGTTAGACTAACTATCTCATGGTCCTCTAGCTTTCTCTTCTTTGAAAGGATTTCCTTTAAGAAATTCACATAGGGTGGCATCTAAGATAGTGCTTCAGTGAAAGGAATGTTGATATAAAGTTTCTGTTAAACTTCTAAAACTTTCCAAACTGATTGTTTAATTTGGCCTTCTGAAATCTTTGAGGAAATAGTAAAGGGGGCTGGTATGGTTCAGGTAACTTCTTTTTCTTCTTCTCCTCCTCTTACTTATCCTTTTCAACTTTCTTCTCTCCCTCCTTCTTCCACTAATTTTTACTTGTCTTATGGTTTTTGATCTTTTAAAATTCTACCACTTTTTAAAGCAATTGCCTTACAATGCTTTTTAAGGTTCATCTTCAGTTGACTTGGTAGCTTACCAATAGCTTTACTTGATGAACTAGCTTACTGAGCAATTTAGTTCTCAAGTATCTTGTTTTGAGTAGCTAATTAGTCCATTCTAGAAGTTAGTTACTTTATCATTTCATTTTTCTATCAATGTGCTACTAAAAAGCTTTCCATCACAGATTCCATGGTCAACTTGGATTCAAGCCATTGAGGTTAGGGAGCTAGTGGTGGCTGTGCTAAATTTTTTTCCTTTATTCTGAAACCAAGTAGTGGTGGTGGTCTATATCCCTACTGCTTGTTAATGGGTTGGTTCTGTTGGTTATACAAGTTTGACCATACAAAGTTAGGGTGGTTCCTACATCTAGGGTTGTAAGTGTTTGAGTACGGGTTGTTAATATGCCTCTGGTCGAAGTTTTCTTCATTATTCACATAGTTCATTTGTTCTATGGAGGGTTCACTGTAATTGCTGCATTCTGAAGTCATGTGGCCTCCTCCTTAGATGTCGCAATGTTGATTGGTTGACCCTACTGCATTGGCTTGCATCTCTTGTCAAGTCTCCTTGTTAATTGGTCAAACTGAGCATTGATCAACTTAGGGAATCTAGTTCTAGGATCCTTGCTATTCTTCTCATGTCTCCTTTCTCATTTGACCATTCAAAATTATGATATGCAACCCTCTCTAGAAGTTTAAGAACTTTATTAACTGTCTTTTTCATGACGTTTCCTCTTACTACAGAATCAACTGTACTCCTTATGGATGGTAGCAATCCACTATAAAAGTTCTAAACTAGGAACCATTCTTCTATGCCATGGTGTGGGCACTCCCTTTGAAGGTCTTCATACCTTTCTCATGTATCATAAAGTGATTCTCCTTCCCTTTGTTGGTTTATAATCCCACAAGTGCATGGATCACGAATAAGTAATACAGTAGTGAGTAGAGTATCATTCCTACGAGGAATTATAGGGGTAAGTACTAAGCTAAACAGGAACTTTGACTATTTTGACTATCGAATATGTTGAGAGATTAAATCTAAACTAACTACAGATGCTGAGAATTAAAAAAAGACAAAGTAATGAACTTAAATTTAGAAAAGAATTAACTAAAGAAATTCTAGAATTAATATTTCACATTTTAACTTTATTTTGGACTTAACTTCACCTATTTAATATATTGAGAATTGTTACTTTGATGGAAATTAATCCTAAGATATCTCAAGGCACCTAAGGTGTATTTTAATTAACCTAAACCCTACTTTCATGGCGATCAATCTTAATTAAAACCCTTTAATCTCTTTGATTAATTATGGGATTCCATAAACAATATTAGCCTATCTCTAGGGCAAATTTCCTAGTTTCAAAATCCTAATTTTCAACACTAATCTTCACCTTTCAGATCTTCAATTAGTATCTTATATCATGACTAAGTAGGTACCAACACATAGCATGCATTAAGAACACAGAATATTGAATCAAAGAATAAAACTCTAATATATTAAATAACCTTAGTACATATCCATAACAGAAATTGAAAGTGCTACTCTCCTAATCCCAGAATTAAACAAATTACTCACTCATGGTGAGTTTAACAAACATGCTAAAATTAAAGTAAAAGAACATAAAACAATCTGAAGGAATATAACAAAAGAACCCAAAACAAAGATTTGTAGCCTTGAACTCTTGAAACTTTAGTTGAGAGTCCTTCTCCTTGAGCTTGATGTAGATTTCTCTCCAAATTGCTTAGAAAACTAGGGTTTGTATGTAAGCTGAACTCTTTAAACTGACTCCTTTGCATGTTTTGGTCTTTTGTATTTATATCAAGTGCCTCAGAGTCATGTTTTAGAGTCCTAAAAGCCTTAAAAGTTTGTTCGGAATGAGTGGAGGGGAATGTAGGTCAAAACAAAAGTCTTTTTGTGGCAAAGTATACAGCTTGTGTGGCACTAAATGACCCTAGGCCATGTAAGTCTCTGGAATATTTCAGGTTTCATATTTGAGGGAGACAGTAAGTTACATAGGGAAAGGAAGGTTACACAGGGCAATTCACATTACTAGTGTAATGTGGTTTCTCCATGCCTTCTTTAAATTCTTTTGGCTAGGGAGTTACGTAGGTCAAGCTTCATGATTACACGAACCATGTAATGTTATGCAGTAGGCCTTCTTACTTTTCCTGTCTCCCAAACTTGTCCAATCAACTTCCATGCCTTAGATCTTCTTTAAAATGCCTGAAAAGATATAGAAAATAAGTAGAGATTAACAAAAATAAAAACTAATGAAACTAACTAAAATGCATGCAATTGACTACCTAAATGCTATGAAATGCAATGCAGTAGTATCTAAAAATACCTATATGATACAAGTGTATCACTCTCTACCTCATCACATCATCTCTCTCACACAATATAACATTACTTTTTATATGTATCTACTCCTCTTATTGTTATATATCTATTCATTTCATGTATTATTATTCTCTTTTTGCATGCTACATTTAAAACTCTATCATAATTATCTACATTCTTTTTATCTCATGACTATCTTATAAATAGATGAATGATATGTTAAATTATAATATCATCTTTGTTAATTGCTTTTGTTTAATTAAAAATAATATAGAATACAATTTTTTAAATAATTAAGAGAAATTAAATCCTATTAATGTAAAAAATAATTTAGAAACCTTTTATATTATAAGCCTAAAGCCCTCAAGATGATTAATATCACTAAGGTTTCATATTATGATATATGAAGTTTTTTATTACAAAATAGCATTTTTTTTTGGCAAAGTACACTTTAGTATCCTATACTCTGGCCTTTTTAGCATTAAGGGCATGTACTTTATTGTAAGTCAATTAAGGACAGGAACTTTAGCCCCATTTTTACTGTAAGGACAAATTGTTAATAGTGTTAAATGATAATAACATGGCACCCATGCATGACATGGTGCCATGCATGATGCAGTGATTTTGTGTCAGCGCCATGTCATACATAGGTGCTATATCAGTATGCCACATCATCAAATTTTATGTCATAATTCATTTTGTCGCACCTTACCCCTGTATAAGGCATAACATGATCCCGTAGAATACCTAATGAACTACCGAACTTCACCTATCGATAACTCATTAAGTACTCTACAAGGGATTTTAAAGTCATTTTCTTACTTTTTAGAAGTGGTGAGCATTTTCTAATAGGTATTAAAACATTTAATTAGAGTTTGAAAACTAGTTAAAATTTTTGTCCCATTTTATTTTTCCTCAAATTTTAGAAAAATTTCGACAGAGTGCCGTCTGTATTTTGATAAAAACAGTTCTTCAAATACCTGAAAAAGACACTTCCAATGATTGATCTTATCAACTCAACAAATTTCAACATCATTTCTCAAATTCCAAAATTCAAATTAATAATTTCCAATTCAATATCATCCATACTAAGTAATTTCATTCTAATTAAAACAAAATACTTTCATTCATTTTTCACTAAAGATAAAACAAATTACATTCATCCAACCAGAATTTACATTAGAAAAATCTAAATTAATATTATTACAAACTTTATATAACTGCTCATGACTATTTTCTACATTTACATACATAAACATAATTTTTACAATCATAGTATAAAATATACCCGATAAAACTTCAAGGAAGGTGGCTCCACAATCCTTAGCAGCTCACTCTGCTGCTCCTCTAGTCTCTATATCTGCGACAGCAATAACAGCTATCGCTGAGTACTATGACTCAGTGGTACACAACATACTAAAATAATATTTATACAGAATTTAAATCATATTTATTCAAAAATTAAACTAAACATGAGATATAAATTCAAAACATGACTTATAAAATTTTAATCCAAACAATTTCATTTCGAAAGTCTCAAAACAAATTTCATAAAAACACACAGTTATATCATGCCATTCAAAACAATAATCATCTCAATAGCCAAAGGCTTATGAGAAGTCACATCACAAGGCTAGCTAGCTCAAATATATGGGAACCCATTCTTTTCCTTCTTCTACTAGCACACACCTTAACACTTCAGCCAGAGAAGGAATCAAAATTTGAAACTGATTTCTCCCACTAGTCATGCTAGTGAGGTATTCAAATACATAGTCATGACACTATGGTTTCAAAACTATCTTAACAATTTACTAAATATTTATTATCATTTCAAACACAAACAGTTAATCTTTCAACAATTTAAATCAAAAGCATAATAAATATTTCAATCCAATTGTGTCACAATTTAATATCTCAATTCATTCAAAAATAATTTGTAAAAGAAAATTTACAGAAATTCTATGTTGTGCACAAACCTTATAGGAGTCGCCTCTTAGCCTTGACTCCATGTCTCGGATTCTTTCTTGGTATTCTTTTCCACTGAAACACACAGTTTTATAGTGTTTCAGTATCACAACTTATCATAAATCCAAAAATAAATTCAAATCTACTTATACCTAGCTTTAATATGCTAAACCTGACGTTCTTTAAAATTTGTATTTCAGAGTTACTATTCATGATACTATTCAAGTCAATTTGTTGACTTTCTAATGCTTAATAGGTTTGGGAATTCTAATTTTACTCACATACTACATTTTGGTTACCTAATTTGTTGGTTTTGGTTGTTTTCTCAAATCTTAAGTCTTTTAGGCATAAATTTCAAATTTTTAGTTTTGGTGTCTTGTTTTGTACTATTCCATTGGTCATGTTGCTGTTAGAATTTAGCTAAGTTTTCTTCATAAAAGTTGTTCCTTATTGTCTTAAATTTATTTCCCTTTTTGAATCACTCTATTTGGAGTTTTTTAGCCCAAGTTATAGCCATTTGAACATGGCTGGCCGGATTGGCCTAACCCAGATTTTCTGGGCACCAACTTGGTTCTGGCAATTTGGACTTGTATTCTTCATAAAAGTTGTAGAGCTATGTCTCAACTTTCTGCTAGTAAAATTTCAGGTCATTTAGACCTACCTAGCCCAAGTTATGGCCAAATAAACAAACACTGTTCATTTGTTCATTTTTGTACAGGTCAGTTTGCCTAATCCGAATTTGGCCAATTTGTTCACTAAGCTATGGTCACTTTTTGGGCATGATTCCTAAATGAAAAATGTGCCATTTTGTGTCTAGTTTCATTCCCAATTAGCCTCACACCAATTGGGTTAGTAAATTTTCAGTTTTGGTCCCTGAAAGGGACCTTGGTCATGCTACCTGAAGAATGGCCATAACGAATCCGAATTCAAACTTAATTCCAACACTTCCTACACATCACAATTGGTCATACACGACCATTTTTCAACTCAAGCAAGGTCAAACACATCATTTGGCTAATTCTTACATTTTTTTTCTCCCAAAACCCTAGGTGCCAAAACCCTAATTCATAAAATTCAAATCTAATGCATTCTAAACACCTATCCATAGTCTCCATACATAATTCAACCTAAACAACCATTCAAATGCATCAAATTCACTTATTTCAAGCCCTAACCTACTGTTGGTCGAATTTCTATTTGGTCCCCCAAGGATAGTTTTCTTTTAATTTTAAGTATATTTCTAAGTTAATTGAACTAAGAACATAAACATTTAACTAAAATATTTAAGTTTAGATTACTAACCTCAAACTTTGACTTCCAAATTTTCCAATCTTCAATTTCTTCCTTTTCTTTGTCCTCCAATCTTCTTTTCTACTTGAGTTAGCTAGGTTTTATGAAGAAATTTGGGAGAAATTAGAGGTATGTGCATGAAAATCAACTTGAAACCAAGATTTAATGGAGTTTTTCAATGGTGAATTTGGGAGAGAGAAGCCAGCCAAGCTAATGGAGAAGACAAAAATAATGTTTTTCTTTTCTTTTTTTTTTTGTATTTTAAAGTCTTAATTAATACATAATTATCCTATAATTTCAATTTTTAATTATTAAGTTTATTACATCATGCATATGTCATGCATGATGTAAGTAACCTTTTTCAATTTTTTTTATTTATTTATTTTTTCTTAGTTCTTTAATTTAATTCTTAATCCCAAAATTTTCTTTTCTCTGATTTTATTGGACAGTTGGGTCAGGAGTCAGCTCTAGGGGTAAATTGACCAAATTGCCCCTCTCCAGCTCTACGGATCCCTAACCTAATTATTTCACCTACTTAACAATTCTTTTTTGTGATTTTCTCTGTTCCACTGTGTTCGCAATAGTCCTAAGGACTGCACGTCACATTTTATGGTTCGAAATTCGAGTTTAAATCGACCTCGCAGTCCTTCCTGGGAAGGACACCCATCGTTGTGACTCTCGGCTCATTTAACCTCTTATGTTCTATTTTTCTTATTTATACTTAACTAATTGACAATTACTAGTTATTTTTGTTCAGGGCTTATCTAGTTGCCTTAGACATGGTTCTAATCCCTTTAATTATCCGGACTGACACGGTCACCGGAATAGTGAAAATTACCAGGCTATACAAATAGGGGTGTTACACATTTTATCACCTAAGTGTAAAAAGATAAAAGTACATGTCTTAAATTATAAAAATGTGAAAGTACAGGTCCTAAATTGAAAAAGAAAACAAAGTTCAAGCCCTAAATGCTAAAAGTGTAAAAATTTTGAAAGTACATGAAAAAATAAGGAGAGAGAGAGAGAGAGAGAGAGAGAGAGAGAGAGAGAGAGAGAGAGAGAGAGAATGAAAGAAATGGGGGAGATAGAGATAGATTAACTCTCCTATGTCTCTCTCTTCATCTCTCCCTTTCCCTCTATGTCTCACTATATCTCCCTCTCTCTCTATATCTCTCCCTTTCTCTATCTCTCTCTCTTTCTCTCCTCCCTATGTCTCTCTCTTTCCCTCTTCCTATTTATCTCTTTCACTCTCTCCTTACTTAAAACTTTTGCACTTTTAAACTAACATGAAAAAATAAAAAAAGGGAGAGAGGAATGGGGGAGAGAAAGATAAAAAGAAAGAGAGAGAAAGAGAGAGGCATAGCGAAAAAAGATAGAGAGAAAAGGGAGATACAGTAAGAGAAATATGGAAAGGAAGAGATGAAGAGAGAGACATGGGAGAGTCAATCTATCTCTATCTCCCCATATCTTTCATTCGCTCTCTCTCTTTTTCTTTCTCCTTATTTTTTTATGTACTTTCAAAATTTTTACACTTTTATCATTTAAAGCTTAAACTTTGCTCTCTTTTTCAATTTAGGACCTGTACTTTCATATTTTTACAATTTAGGACATATACTTTCACCTTTTACACTCATGTGAAAAAATGAATTGTGGCATAAAATTGATGACATGGCATGCCAATGTGGCACCTGTGTGTGATGTGGCATTCCATGTCATCATCACAACATGCCTGGCTCCATGTTAGCATGCCACATCATACATGGATGCCAAATCAGCATGCTACATCATTATTATTTAAAACCATTAGCTATTTGTCTTTACAATTAAAATGGAGCCAAAGTTTCTATCCTTAATTGACACAAAACAAAGCACATGCCCTCAATGCTAAAAAGGCAAAAGTACAAGGTACTAAAGCGTACTATGCCCCCTTTTTTATCCATTTTTCCTTAACACTATGTTGTTTGATAAGCCCTCTGCCCTCCATAGTCAATCAGATTCACAAATAAACCTAACCTATATCTCATTCTCTCATCTCTTTCAAATGTTTTAGCTGCCGCCCTCTATTCACATTTTTCTGAACCCATAAGTCCCCAATTTGGTTTGCACATTGCATTCCAATAACCTCTCATCTTATGCCACCCATCCACAAGCCCTCTGCCATCACCAGCCTAATATCTCCCTGAATCTCTTTATCACTTCAGTTTCATTTCTGCATAGATAGCCCTCAAGCTTGTCACTCCTCACAGGTGAATTATCTTTATTAGCTAGATATATTCCCTTTGGCAAATGTATTCTCTTTCCCCTCCCATGTTTTTTTTTTTTTTTCCAGCTTAAGGTAAACATGTTTGTTAATCAATTTTCATTTATTTCATAATATTGAGCCTTGGCTAAACTTTAATTAAATATTAACTTATGATGATTGGAAACCTAATATATAAGACTAAGGTTTTGATTTAACCTTGGAATTCTGGTTTTATTGTTTTAAGGTGTTTGGCATTGCTGAAGTTCAACAAAGGGAATAATAATTAAAGATAAAGTAAAACCCAATCACACCTATTAAGAACTTCAAGTCGAATAATGATTTTGGGTTTAATGTATTAGGATTACAAAGTTATATTGGAATGTAGAAAAACATATTGTGATTTGGTGCTTTTATTATTTGGGTTTTGAGATTTTTTTAGGCCTAAGGTTTATGATACTAGAATATGGTGGCCTTAATAATCCAAATGGGTCATTTTTACTTTTTGGGAATTTTTAGGTGAATACAGAGTTTCCTTGTTACTTTCTTTTTGCTACTGCTGTTGTTATTTCTTCTACTTCTTCTAGCCCTTTTGGCGTCCTTTTTCCTGATGTAGCATCGCATTCTTTTATTGTAAACCTTGTTATTCTTTGTCCATTTTGTCAAAAAGTTTGGCTCTTTTCTTCTTTAAGATAAAAGGTTGAGCCTTTGCTTGTTGATTCTACTATAGTTCCTGATGTTACATTATTTACATATTGAAGTAAAGGGTTTTTTGTTTTTAATCTTTATACACTAACACTTGGAGATTAGTATTAGGACTTAATATAGAGTGATAATGCAATTTTGACCTTTGATACAAGCTTGAGATTTTAAATTTAGTTTCATGGTTTTGGGTTAGTGCTGGTACTCTGTGTTTACATGTCATTAGAATTTTTTTATAGTTTTTCCCTTTTTAATAAATATTTTCGTGTTCTTATAGCTATAACTTGTCTTGGCGTCTAGCAATTTTAACATCCCTTTGGGCATTAGATATTTTTATAATGAGTTTACTGTAATTTTTTTTAATATCCTATCTAAAATATACTAGCAATTGGTACAAACATCTACATACATTCATGTTTAGTGTAGAATTGTTAATATTATAATATATATTGTTTTATAAAATTTAATATTCTAATTCTTTTTATAATTTATTTTTGAAAGTATTCAAGGAATTTACATCATACCTTGGGATTTTGGAGTACCAAGATTGTGTGAGTTGTTTTAGAAATGTTGTATTTCTAAAAAAAATTTTATATATAATTTGTAATTTAATTTGTTATTATTTGGCATGTACTATGATAATATTTTGTAATGTTTTATGTATTATGTTTGTTTGAATTATTAAAACAGTGGTTAATATTTAGTATTATGTTTAGTTGTTTATTAAACATTAAATTTAAAATGTTCAGGTTAGACTTTGGGTATCCGATCCATTTAGATATTTTTCCCATTTTTCAACAAAAATTTATAAAAAAATAAGGGTTAGTTGGTGATGAAAACACCCTGTTACTTAGTGGGCCAAAAGCTTAAAGTGCTTTGTATACTGCTATCTCAAACTACTATTTTTCACGTAAGAGTAAACATGGGATGCATGAGTTAGTAATATGCTTAGAGCATAACTCCTAATTTGTATCTTATAAATATTAATTCCTAATTAATGACAAATTTTTTTTCTTCTAATTTAAATGGTTTATATTTAATTGAAAATATCTTTTAGTAGCTTGTTAGATGTTCCATTATTGAGATGTTAAGAATATGAGTGACGGAACGATCTAGCACAAGTACTATAAATTATGGTTCACAGTTGAGGATACCTCATTGGCTATGATTTAGCTGTATAGACTGTCACCTTTGTTTATTTCTATGGATTACTATGAGATACTAATGAAAATGGAATGGTAAGTCTAATACCATATAATATTATGATGTTAGGACAAAAACAGTGGACACTTATAAGATAAGTAGCTAAACTAGTGACACAAACATGACATACGCATAGAGTCTACTCTTGTTAATACACTTTCATCTAAATCATAATAGTGCGTATAGTCTCTAACCTAAGATAATATGGTTATCTTGTATATACATGGTTTGAATTTGAACCGCTTACATACTTGTACAAGGTATGGGTATACGGGCATGTATTGACTCCAACTAGTTATATATGAAGATAGGTATTTAGTCAATATGGGATCCGTTGCCCTAACTAAATAGGGATAAAGTCCTATACCTATCTAAATTATTCTTGATAAATAAAGTTTCTGGCCAAGACAGATAGACTAAGTCAGAAAAGAGTTTTTAATGAAAAAGTGTTATTAATCAAGAATTAGAATTAAGATGAGGACAAATAATTCCAAGCAATTAAGGTTTGACATAAATTGTGACCATAGCTAGAATCGAAATTCTTGAACGGAGAGATTTTAGTGCATGGTATGTATGATTAAGGTTTAAAAGATAAGTGATAAATTAATTCACATTGTCATCATACGCTATGCTAGGTGTCAACCATGATTTATGAGAACTAAGAGTGAAAAGAGAGTTTTACTCTAAGTATGGAAAGAGTTCTAATAATATTAAAGAGTTAACATTATTCTCATTGCCAATTAATAATGAATCTAAGAAGTCATACACATAAGAACAAATAATTAAGGCATAATTGATTAGATTAATTAATTAAATAGTTTAATTGATTAATTAAATTAATGAATTTAGTTTGCAATTAGATTGAAAAGTCCCTAGCATGACTTGAAACTAAATTCAAGCGATTGGGTTTATTAGAAGAATATAAGCAAATATTTAAAGAGTTTAAATATAAGCTTAATTAATTAATTAAAAGAGGTTAATTAATTAATAATTTATATGTGATTTAAATTATAAGGTAGGAGAATTTATTTAGCTAGTATGGCTTGAGAAGCCATGAGAGAAAATGGCTAAATGGCTTGATAAAGATTTCTATACACTTTAGGGATATGGAAATCCCTAAAGTGGTTTAATTTGATGAAATCCCTAAAAAGATGAAAACTCAACTAGTGGCACAATGAGATGGTGTAAACTCATCTAATTAAATGAATAAGATGTAAAGTTAACAATAATTAGTAGAAGATAATCTTATCTTCACTAATTGTGTTTAGGGATTTAAATCTCTAAATGTTAGAGATTCTTTACACTTTAGAGATATGGGAATCCCTAAAGCATAGATTTACTTATACTTTAGGGACATGGGAATCCCTAAAGCATAATAGCCAACATCTTCTTTACTTTAGAATATAACTTTGAAGAATAAATTTCTCTCCTCTTTATTTTCTCTCAAGCCAAAATCTCTCCGCCCTTTCTTCTTGTGTTTGATTCAAGAGGTTTTAAAAGTTTTACTTTTGAATTAAAGTTAGAGAAATTGCTTCTCTAATCACCCATAAAGATTAAAACCATAGAAACCATAAATCCTTCATTTGTGCAAGTGTTGGCCAAATAAAGAGAGAACACAAGAGGCTTTTGGTTCAAAGGTTGAAGCCCTAATCAATTTGTTCATATGGATGGACAAGAGGATCAACATCTAGAGGTCTAAACTTCCCGATTTAGTTTTGGATTTGACTTAGTGCCCAATTGGGTAAAATCCCTAAAAATTTTGTTTTATAATTGTAATTTTAGTATCCTAATGACAAATAGGCTAATAGCAATTAAGATACTAAAGTTGTAACCATAAATATATGATATTTTTCAATAGATAAATGAGATTGCAAGTGATGCATGAAACCTAGGTTAAAATTTTAAAATTACTATTTTTGCACCCTTCATGGTGTTTGACTATCACATGAATCCCCTAACTGCATTGTAACTCAAAACATTGGAGTAGATTCTCGTTTTATTGCATTGAACTTTCCATTTTCACTTTGAGATATTTTGCTACAAATACTCAATTTTCTTTTAGCATTAGATCAGCATCTAACCTTTTTTTTCTAGGATTTTTAAGAGTGTTCTAATTAATTATTATAGACTTACTCTTGTTAATGCTTAACAAAATCTTAACTGCAAAACACATTACATTGAAATTGAAAAACTTAGTAAACAAGCCAAAATGGTGTTATTTAAATATGAAAAACACAAAATTTTTTCCCTCTTCTTTTTTTTACATGGAAATGACATGGTCTTCTAAAACATTTCAACTTTTGGATAAGGTATTTTCCCATCATTTTTTCCATTTTTTTTTCATTCAAAATGTCTTCCACTTCTTGTCGATGTATTTTACTTGCCATTAATCCTTAGCTGGTGAAGATAGGAATATTCCTTGAATGCTTAAAATGGTTGCAAAATAAAGTTTTAGCATGCTATGTATATGTTTATGTATGGAAGAGCTTTTAACTATTGGATTGCACATTAATGCACTTGACATGACACTTCCATTAACCTAAATATGTCGAAGCAAAAGAGATAAAAAGACTTGAAATAAAACTTGTTATTTTATTGATAAGAAAATGGCCTTTTGGGC
Organism: Hevea brasiliensis; assembly: GCF_030052815.1. Classification (NCBI taxonomy): domain Eukaryota; kingdom Viridiplantae; phylum Streptophyta; class Magnoliopsida; order Malpighiales; family Euphorbiaceae; genus Hevea; species Hevea brasiliensis. Next base: position 94,338,486 of record NC_079496.1, on the reverse strand, counting down.
TTTATTACAAAGATAGCGTTGTTCGTTTCTTGTCCTATTATCTCTAAAGCTCCTAATTAATAAGCTGAATGTCCTTAAGAAAGGTATCAGTATATGGTGGTTCAACCCTAGTGTCCTCAAGACTCTTAGCAATAGCCATCTTCACCTCTTCAATCTCCTTTTGGAGCTTTTTGATTTGAGCTTGTATCTATTTCTCCCTTCTCTTAAGGACTTACATGTACCTATAGTCACCTTCGTGAAGCTTAGCAAGCTAAACAGATAGCTCACCTACTAGAGCATCTAACATCCATGGGCACAATCATATCGTCTAAGCCTGTTTTATTGTTTTCAATTGATTGTCCACTTTGTCACAAAGCTAGCAATACTCCTCTCATATTAGCATGTTTCCACCTGCCAATATGCAACCCATTAAATTAAAAGTCAAATTGTATTATGCATGGATGCATGAGTATGCACATCATGATATTTATGTTTTTGAACTTAGGATTTTTGAACTCGACCATGCATGTAAAAACCAAAAGGACTTGGAAAAGAAAATGAATAAATTCTAAATTTTGAGGAGAAAAAATAGCAAATAAAATATGAACAACTTGAATTTTGAAAAAATAAATTTAACTATGAACAACTTTGAAGAAAATGTTAAACCATGTATAACTCCAAGCCTTGAAATGGAAAAAAAAAAAAAAACTTTTGACATATGAACAACTATAACTTTGTCACGCCCTACCTCTCTGTAAGGCATAACATGATCCCGTAGTATACCTAATGAATTACCAACTCCGTCTACTGATAACCCATTAAATACACTACAAGGGATTTTAAAAACTTTTCTTACTTCTTTTACAGTGGTGAGCACTATTTACAGGTGTTAAAAACCTTTTTGAACTGAAGTGATAGAACTAACACATTTGAATTATTTGGAATTTCTGTAAAAAATTTGGCAAAGTACTATCTGTATTTTGGATAAAACAATTCTTTAGAAAACCTCTAAAAAGCACTTCAATATTTTTCCAAATCTCAACTCCAACATATTTCTCAACACAACATCTTTTTCAACTCAAATCCACAGTGATTTTTCAAAGACTGCGATACAAGAAATATAATACAATTTTTACAAGCCAAAATAACTCATAATTACTTTACAACTTCATGGTATAATTTGAATTTACAACTGCTCAAAATCAAAAACAATATGTACATATAGTGGTCATACATTACAGTACAAAATGCAAAATGTGGTATACTCATTATACCCGGAAATCTCTCGCTGGAGGTACTAGCAGCCTAGTCTGCTGCCCTGTCTGTCTGTCTACCGCGATAAAGAATAAAGCTATCACGAGACAATGTCTCAGTGGTGCACAACAATAACCAAATACAACTTTAAATCACAATTCATAAGTTAAATAAATAGTGGATACTTAAAACAATAGTTAAATTCAAGACAATAATGTCATAAGGAATTTAACACAATATCATAATAAATCTCAGTAATCAAAACATAGTTAAATTCAAAAGACGGTGAATGTCAATAAGAATTTAAACTCCATTTCACAATCTCATAATACATATCAATAAATCACACGCAGCTTAATCATGTTCCAAAGTTCAATTCGTCCCAAAAGTCGATGACTAATGAGGAATAACATAGTTAGCTAGCAAAATATGAGTACTCATTCTATTTGTCCTCAACAGGCACACACCTCAACACTTCAGCCAGAGAGGGAATTCAATTCGTCCCACTAGACAAGCTAGCGAGGAATACAATCAATATACATGATAGCTGTGGTTTCAAACCATTTCTAATACTTTTCAATCAATAAGTATCCATCAATTACATTCAAACAATTTTTCATAGTTTCACAATTTAAAACAATAATATGCAAATAGTCATAATTTATGTCAATTGAAAATAATTCAAAAGAAATAGCTGTTGTGCACAAACCTCTGATAACTGTCTCCTGGTTTGGACTCAGTGTTTCCTTCCCTTTCCCTGAGTCTTTACTAACTGAGAAACACAATTTAAAGTGTTTCAGTACTAAATTAAACTGTCTCTATTGATAATGCTTGATAAGTAATTCACTGAAAGCTATTATTTGCTTAATCACCTAATATATCGACCCTCAATGCGTTCTAGGTAAATTAGGTTTTAGTGTTACTAATATGTCACATTCGATAGTCTTTTAGGGTTGGTACATGTTACCAATTTCATTTCCTTGTTTAGTGCATTTTATTGCAACTTGCTGGATTCCGGGATACTAGTTTGACCTAGCCGGACGACCTAGTTCCCTCGGTTTTCGGGTTTCAATCAAAACTACAAACTTGTAGATCTATGTCTTATAGAACGCGGGGCAAAATTTCAGGTCATTCTGAGTTATGTAGACCAAGTTATGGTCATTTTACTATTGCTGGTCAAATGGCATCAAATTTGGTCATTTTAGGTCAATTTTGGTCAACTTTGGTTCGGCCAGTTTTTGGACCCGAACTTGTGCAAGCTGTTTGACTTGCTTATGGTCATTTCTGGGCTTTGGTGCCTTCATAAGACTTGTAGATATGGGTCTTAACTATTCATGGATAAAATGTCAGGTCAATTGGACCTGTTTTGAGTGAGTTATGGCCTAAACACTAACTTCTGCCCAAATGGTCAGTTTTCAGGCCTCACTTGCACTTAATCCGGATTTGGTCATTTTTCAAGCTACCTTGCAGGCAGAATTTTGGTATGCTTCCTTCATGAAAGTTGGCACATTTTGTGCATAGTTTCACCTCCAATTGGTCTCATACCAATTGGAGCCACACACTTAAAGTTATAGGCTAAAATGCATACTGTCCTTAAATACATTGCTTAACATCTATCAATTGCACATTTACTTGCTATAAGTCCACTTCTCTTCCACTTCTGTTTTGGTACATTACCAAAACCATTTATCACTTCATATTAAAGTCACTTTGGGTAGAATACAAATATCCTCAATACACCAAATGAAACTCTAATTCACAAAGTCCAAATAAAACACATACAATTTCCACAACCAATTTACATACATATTCATCAATCCTCAATGTCACAATTCACCCAATTTCTTCATGAATTTAAACATTCATCAAGGAGTCTCAAGGCTGCCGAAATGCTCCCCATTGCCAAAGTTTCCCATAGTTTCTTCCACTTCAATTCCAAATGCACAATCACCACATATACATGGAAATAACTTACTAGGACATTAAATCACCCTACTCAACATGAATTCCCATCAAATATATGTAAGAATAATTCATTAAATATACAACTTCATGGCTGTCCAAAATTGGATATGTCAATAAGTCCTCAAAACTTTAAAATTTCATCACAAAGCAAACACCCATAACATGTTTACAAACTTTAACAAAGCAATATTCAAAAACTCAAACTTACCTATTGTTGGGACTTGCTAAATCTTCACTAAAACTTCTTGAAATTGTTATCAAACTCTTCCTTGTGATGTGGGGATAAATTTTAATGAAGATAGGTGTGGGAAAAGACGGCTTGATCATGGAATTGTGAAGGTTTGAAGGTGGGCGGCCATGGGAGCTTTTTAGGAGAAATTTGGTTCGGCCATGGCTAGTGCTTGAGGAAGAAGATAAAGGCAGAATGTTAGTGGAGAATTTCAGAGTTTTCAAGCTTTATGTAGTGCTTAGTGGTCCACTAAGTATTAGGATAATATTTGTTTAATGAAACTTTTACTTATTCAATTTCTTAACCCATAATTTGTCTTATTTACTTTTCATTCCAATCTCAATTTTTTTATGTGATTTTCAAACTTTAATATCACTTTATTTTCATGGAAATTTAGGTCAAAAGCCAACTCGGGGTGTTAAATGACCACAATGCCCCTGTTCGGGTTGCATTCCCGATTTTTCGGTAACACCGGATTTTGTCCGTTTTTCGATTTCTCACTTTTCTTTGTACTAATTAATTAATTTTTCTTTGATATTTCTAATGATATTTATACTTCAATAGGGGTCTCTTTAAGTCCTAAAAATATTTTCCAGGGTTCCCCGCAGTCCAGGGCTAGTCAACAGTCCACGCCGTGACTTCCCGGTGCGGTCACCCATCGCTAGGGTTCTCGGCTCGCTTAACTTGGTTACATTTCTTTGCTATTATTTTTCCTTTGTTTTTCTTGTATTTTCTTTTCTTGTATTTCATTATTTTATGTCTCCTCACTCATAACGAAGTGTAGTTCTAGGCATCCTAGCTGTCCAGACAACAATGGTCACCGGAGCAATAGAATGCACTACCGAACATAGGGGTGTTACAAACTTAAAAAAAAAAAAAATTAGAACTAAGAACTTCAAAACCAACAACTTTGCCTCCTTACAACTCCAAAACACTCACATTTGAAGGTGAAGTCCAAATATGCTTTATCCTTAGGTATTGGTACATTTGGCATATCAATAGGAGATTGAGCCCAAAATGGTCCTTCACTGACAAACAAAACAACTTATAAACCCCAAAAGTCTCACATGTAAGTGGGCATCCACTTGCCCCCATGGGAGAATGAAATGTCTTTGGGCCTAAGTTTTCCAAATAGACAACCAAGGGACTCTTTCTTGGCCTAAATCCATTCCACTAACTCTTAAAACTTACATGTCTACCACATAGGTCCATAAATTCACTATGTAGCATGCAATAAGGGTCTTAGGGTTACATGTTTCTAAAGCTTTGCATGGGCTTAAGCTCCATCCTTATATCTTCAATAGGCTCAATATGTTCCCATAAGCGAGGACTTGACCATTATGTCTCCCATTAGCCTTAAGAAAGCCAAAAGTGCAAATGATAGGGTTCATTTCCTTTTTATACCAGAGGGTACATGCTATGGGTTACCAAGCAAAGCCATTTTGCTCTAGCTCAAAAGGGAAGTAGAGCATCCTTAGCTTGACATAAAGAGGCTCCATCACATTAAGGTTATGAAAGTAGGGTGGTTTCTTGTGTTCAGGCAATGCAAAGAACTTTAATAATGAAAGAATAATAGGCTATAAGATCCACAACAGAGTAACTATCCTTAATCCCTAGTGGATTCGCCACTGTGAGTGGCAAGTTATTCTCCATAACTAGTTTAGCTCCATCTTTCAATAACACTACCATGAAGCTTAGATATAAATGCCTCAAGAGGTGAAGGATTAACTGGATTCAACATTTGGATGATAATTGTGACAAAAGCTTTGGAAGGACATGGTTGATGACTTTACCCTTACAGAGGTCTATTTCCTTCCTTTTACCATGAGACTAATGGCCTAGGTTCAAGATAATTGGTACAGAAAAGGAAAGGTATTAGGCACCCTTTCCTTTTGGACTTACCTTAGAATAAGGTTTAGCCTCCTACTTGTGTTTCTTATAGCTTGTCTTATTATTTCTTTATTAAAGTTCTTGATCATATAATGCTGGTCTAGATTAAACATGCACATATTTTTCATTTAAACATTCAACACCCATTACATGTGCATATGTGTTACCCTAAGCCACGCTTGCTTCCTATGTTAAGCTTTTTCCCATGTTTACCATGTTGCCCTATTAACATGTTTCTAGTTGTTTTCATGCCTTGAGTTCATTTATACATTATTGAAGACAATCAAAGATAAGAGCAACCCCTAAGCATACATCATATGTTTCTATCATACAATTCTTTATTTTAATTTACCATATTTTCCTAAATTAGTTACTAAGTCATTTACATGCAATTTAGGTGATTAAAATAAATAAATAGAATATACAAAGAAAGGAGGGAGGAGAAAAGATTACAACTCTTTAATAAATCTATAACTAAAGAAAGGAGAGAGAAGAGAAGGAATTACAAACCCAAATACTTTTTCTTAAAAAAAAATAAATAAAAAAATAGGCCTATTCTATTACAAGTCCCATTGGTCTATTTCTCCATTCAAGGGTTTTGAAAGTCCTCCTAAGGGTTTCCTTGTTAGTTTTTTTCCACTTGCCTATTTGGAGAGATCACCTTCCTTCTTTGAGTATTTTCCTCTTTTGGGTCCTTTTCCATATTTATTTTTTTACCATATTAAACTACTTATCATTTCTATAAAACTTGCCAAAATTGAAAACTCAAATAAGGAAAGAAAATAATTAAACAAGTTAACATAAAAAAAAGGAAACTTTTCCTTATGTCCTATCACCCAAATCAGCTAGGATTATGATTCAACCCTAGCCACCTTCTTATTTGGTTCATAGGGTATTAAGGTCTTAAGAACATCATACTAACAAAAAAAAAATGAGTCAGTAAGGATTAAATAATAAAATAAATCAACTTAACAAAATTAAGACTAAAAATTTTACCTTTTTGTTTGAAGGTAGCCATAATAAAAATTACATTAAAAAAATATGAAACAAGCATAAAATGAAAGAAATTTTATGGAGATTCTCTTAATTAATGAACAACTTAAAAAATAAACAAATAAAAAGCAAAACAGAAAAAAATAAAATTGAATTTCAAAATCAATATTGTTTGCATGTACCTAGATTCTTCATAATAATTTAAAATGTGTATTCATATAAATATGTATAGAATTAGAGAAAACCCAAAATATGAAAGTTTAAAGGACATTCTAAGCTTCAATTTAGACTCAAGAATTACCAAAAAAGGTGAAGTCATCACTGAGGTATGTCCTTACAAAGTTCATGGTCGTGCAGAATTTTACAAAGTCAGATACAAAACTTTAAAAAATCATAACTCAAAATCTACATATTAGATCAAGACAAATTATTTATCAAAGTTGCATGATTTTTCATGAAGAATCTAGAAAAAATAATTTTAGAAACAAAAGATATGTCTAACTACAACTTATAATCTAGATAGAAGCTAAATTTCTTGAAATCATACACAAAGTTTGCAAGATGTCCTCAAAATATGTTCCTATAACCAAAAGAAAGCTAAAAATACATGAGAGAGATGTAAAGGAGATGTTTTGCATGTTCATATTATATTTAGTTCACATTCTCACCTTTTACAAAAATAAAAAAGAAGAGAGAAGAGAGTGGGGTGGAGTGTGTGAGTGAGAAAAGAGGTGTGTGGTTTTGATTTTGGGAAAAAGTAGCTGTAGATTGATGATGAGCCTTTTGTTTAGGAGGTTAGAGTGGTATTTATAGGCTTTTAGTCATTTGGAAAGATTAAACCTAGCCTAATCAAAAAGAGATTTGACTTGATGTTCTCCTTCCTATTTAGGTGATTTAAATTCTTAAAGAACAAGCCCATTGCACATTCTAACCTATTTTCTTTTTTTTCTATTTTTATTATTTTTTTATTTTTAAATTGTAGAACATCTCTTCAACATCATTAACACCTGTATACTACATGACTAAAAGGTGATTTCATCAAATAATTAATAACTATAAAGTGATTCAATGTATTTATGATTAAATATAATAAAAGTTAATATTAGGTTATGTGTGTGTGTGTGTTTTTAAAGAATATTTAAAATGCTTATGTATAAAATCGGTTCTTCGGTTTAGTTCTAGTTCGATATAGGTTTGGTTTGGTTTGATTCAGTTTGAATCCTCTAGAAACCGTGCACAGCCCTATCTCTAGGAATTATGGTATGCATTTTAAAATTGATTTGGGGTATGAATAAAAATTATTTTGCTAAGAGTGTTGTTCTGCCATATTTGGTAGATTTGATATCCTAGTATAATTTGATTTGTTCTATTTCATAATTGTGTTCTAACTTGTTTTTTATATTTTGCATGAGTTGAGAAAACTAAAAGTGTTAGAGATGAGGTAAAAAAAAAAAATTAAGATTTGGCTAAGGAACAATTTCCTTGCTAAATTCAAATTGTAGAAGAGCACCAATTCTATTCTTTTAAGAGTCTTATGTTAATTTAAATTCTAATTTGTTTTAATAATTATCTCTATTTATTTTGTTGTATTTTATTCAATTTATTTGTTATATATTTTGGTTATATGGACTTTTATTAAATAATTTTAGTTATTTTTAATAATTAATAAATTTAAATAAGTACAAAGTCCAATTAAGAAGCCCAAAAGCCATCCTATGCATAAATGGAGCAAGATAGACTCAAAGGTGGATCAAGCCTAAAATCAAGCGTCCAAGATGGATTCCAAGGTCTGTTGAATGATCTTATTCAGCCTAAAAGGCTCTATAATAGTTGTAGGATTTTTATTGAGTTTGTAAAGACTATTTTAATTTTAATTCTCTTGTCTCCCTTTCTTTAGCTAGAAGTTTTATTTATTTTTTGCTTTAAACTTTCAATTTGTTCATATCCTAATGAAATTGGCTAATGATATGAAATTGGACTTAGTGACATACGTGTAGGGAAACTTGGTGATTAATGGATCTAAGTACATGACTTAGAAATTTTGGCATATTTAGAACTCTTCCCTTCCTTTATGCTCGTCCTTTAGATAAAATACCTTTGGATTGTATTCTCTTTTGTATTCTATGTATTTAAATATAATATGACTTGGCATGCAATTAATTTAGTTAAATGTGCATATAAGGCAAGATAATAATTTGGTAGACATCACTTAAGGTTAGAAACTTGGCATGATTAGGAAATGTAACACCCTCACATTGGATAGTTCCATGCATTCTACTGTTCTGGTGACTAGTATCTTTCCGGACAGTCAAGATATTTAGAACCATATTTAAGCCATTTAGAAAAGCCATAAATAAAATTAATATAAATCACATGAAAGTGAAATGGAGATAAGAAAAACAAAGCATAATTAGTTAAATAAGCCGAGGTCCCGGTGATGGGTGATCGAAACGGAAAGTGATTGCGAGCTCAGTTGCTACTCTAATTTCGTGTGGGACCCTGTGACATATCAGGCCTAAGGATAATTGCGAAGCTAATGGTATTGTGAGAACCACAGAAAATAATAAAGAACAAGCTCAAATAATTGAATCAGAGTTCAGGAAGTAACTCAGTGTTACTAGAAAATTTGATCAGACTGATAAGGGGAAAAATGGTTAATTCAACCTTAGAGGTGACTCTTGGCCTAAATGTCCATTAAAATGTAGGAAATTAAAATTATGAAAAATAGATTAAAAAAATGAAGAGGTATGGAGAAAGAAAAGAAAAGAAAAGAAAATTTAATTAAAGTGAATTATGACATCATCATTATACAAGCATGACATAATAATAAATTATAATTTTAAATTATGAATTTATGGGATAATTATCAACATAAAAAGGGACAAATTAAAAAGAAAAAAAAAAGTGGTATTCTTCCCTAACTCCTAGTCGTCCCTCTCTCTCTCTCCATGTGAAACCCCTTACCCGTCTACAGTATATCAGAGTAAGTTATGTCACACGGTGTACCGGAACACTTTATTTTATCTTAATTAATTTTCATCATAATTTTGAATATATCTTGTGAAATATAATCTATTTAAGTCATTTGTTGAAATTTTAATTTATTTGAGGTTCCGAAAATTTTATAGAAAATCCAGCAGAGTACTGGCTAAAAATGGAGAAAATAGTTCTTCGGAACCTGTGAAAATGATTTTCAACAACATTTCTATTACTCAAACATTCATTTCTCATGGTACTTATATACAAACAATAAATAAATACTCGAATTTTCCATTCATAACCACAATTTTCATTATATACATGAACATCAAAATACATTACATAAGTTCAATTACATATGAGAAAATAAAAGTTAGTTACAAAATACCAAAATGAAACCTAGTGTCCTACCAATGCACTGTAGATGGTGAGGTGACACGGACACTATGCAGAGCTGCAGGAGATCTCACCCAGTCTGCGGTCTACTAGGCTCTCGGTCAGTATCTCCAGAACCTACGCGTGGCAAAAGCAACGCGCTAAGCAATAATGCTTAGTGGTGTAATAATAAAATAAAAATAAATAACATAAAGTAAATATGCAGTGAATATATTGATGTTTTATTTCAAATAAATTTTCGATGAGTAGTTGTAATCTTACTTATTTTGTACTTGTTATATTCATTATTTCATTAAATTTGGCCACTTTTATGTTTAGTTGCCCAAGTAACCTATACTGAACGACTGGACTGGATAAACGGGTAAACTGGCACTGGGTATCAAGTACCTTGGGCCGTCACACCATCAGTCACATATGTATCTCCCGGTGTGCAATGAGCGGCTAATAAGTCAGAATAACATTAGGCACAAGGCCAAGTCTCAACACAATGTCAGAATGGCTAAAAGCCATGAAATCATAGAATGGCACAATGCCATGTGCAGTACTGCTAACTGAACCCTATTGGCATGCCAAACTATCCAAACCAATCTTGTTAGGTATACTAGGGCATTTGATACTTTTGAGTTTTGTAATTTTTGATTTTCAAGCTTTGGTGTCACTATTCACCTCATTTGTCAACAAAAATGTTGACTTTTGCATAGAAAATAGGTACATTGGTTTTAACACGCCCAACATACCACATTTTGCATTCAAAACTTGTTGGCATTAATCACCAATACCATTTCTAAACTTAAAACTAAGGGGGCAGAATTTTTAGTTTTTGTACCCTAACTTTACTGTTCCATTAGTTACTGTTGCAATGGGAATTTGAGAAAGTGATAAACATGAAATTTGTTCCTTATTTTGTCTAGTTGAATTTCTTTTTTTAAATCACTTCATTTGGAGTTTTGTAGCTCCAGTTATGGTCCAAAAACCACAGCTGGCCGGATTGAAAAATTGCAGAACTAACCATATCTACAGTGCAGTGAATAGTGACTGCAACTGCCTTGTTGGATAGGTTCTAGTCATAATTTGGGGTAGGTTTTTTCATGAAAGTTGTTTTTCTATATCTTAACTTGTTGCTGTAAAAATTTCAGGTCAATTTGGCCATTCTACAATGAGTTATGGCCAAATGAATAATTACTGTTCATTTGGTCATTCTGCAGAATCTGGTTGCAGGACATCCGGATTGGGGCTAGTTTTTGGTCCACTTTCTTTGGTCTTTTGGGCATGTATGTGTCTAGTTTCATGTCCAATTGGCCAAACACCAATTGCTACACAGCCAGAGTTATGGCAGTCCAAACAGGCTGGACTCACAGCCTCACCTGCTGCCCTCACTAGGCAGCATACCAATTCATTTTGTAATACCCTAATTCACTTCAAATTATGATCAACTTACCTCAAATGGTCACTAATTGACCATTAGAATGTTCACTCACCATTTCATGAGCAAAGTCCAAGTTTCACCCCCAAAACCCTAATTCCCATTATGAATTTACACAAGATACCTTAATTACCTCACTAATTCATTATCCACATATATATATTCTTTAATCATGATCTCTAGTTCACTCTAAGTCCATCAAAAACAATCAATCTTATCCCTTCCTTAGGGCTGCCAAAATTCATAGTGTACATACACCTAAAATTTATTCATTTAATCCACAAACCCTTACTCATTTTAAGTCTCTAACATGGAATAAGAGAGATTTATGTATAGATAGGCACTAACCTCTTGTAGGGCAGAATTTTCTCAAGCTTAAACTTCACTTTCTTTCCTTTTCTAGGCTGCCAAACACTTCCCCAAGAGGTATAGACAAGTTTTAATGAAAGATGTCTAGGGTTTTGTAGTGAAAATTCATGGGAAAATAGAAGTGATGAAAGAAATTTTAATGGAGGGAGATGGAAGAGAGGGTCACGGCTTGAAGAGGAAGAAGAAACCAGAAATTGGTTTCTTAATTTGTCATTTTTCCCTTTTTAAAGAATTTTTGTTGTGTTGTTGAATGTTGATTAGTGGAGGGCATTTAAATGACATCATAGTGATGTCATAATTAAGGATTTAAGTCTTTTTCTTTTTCTTTCTTTTCTATTCATTTTTAATTTAATTTTTAGCAATATTTATTCATATTTTAGATCATAATAATTATTTACTTAACTGGACAAGTCGGCCAAAAATCGTCTCTGAAGGCGAAATGACCAAAATGCCCTCCGTTTGGCTTAACGGGTCAAAATTGTCTGTACCGATTGAAAAATTTTTCTAAATATTTTCTTGGCATTGTAATGCCATAGGAACCTCAATGACCCTTCTCTGGAGTCCCAAAAATTATTTTATGAATTTTTCCCCGGGTCTAGGGCTCCTAGTTGCGAGAACCGCAACTTCCCTTTGGGTTACCCATCGCTTGGGCACCGGCTCATTTGACTTAGTTGTATTTTATTTCTAAAATTTTTACTAAATTTTTCTTATTAATATTTGAGTTAATTATGGTCCCTCACTTTAGTTTAAATATTTTTCCGATCGTTCTAGCTGTCCGGACCAACACTAGTCACCGGAATAGTAGAATGTACGGAGTTGCTACAATGTGTTACACTCCATTTCTCTCTCTTTTTCTTCCTTTCCACCATTGCTAACCTTCTGAAGCTCAAAATTTCCCTAGTTTCTTCCATAAATTCCCTAAGTCCTACTACAATAATTCATCCCTAGACCTTACTAAACTATTTGGGAACAAAAAGGAAGAGGAGAAGTGAGGAATTGTTTAGCTTGGAAATCTCACAAAAGAGGTTAGTACCAATCTTGCTATCTCTCTTCTTTAATTCTTAAAAATGAGTTGAATTGAGATGAAATTTTAAAAGAAATGAAAAAGATGATTCTTTATCAAGGATTAGGGAATTTCGATTGATGTAGGGAAAAGTGAAGTTTTGAGTATTTGATGAAATTAAATTGTTTAAGAGTGTTGATTGATATGTATATATGAATTTTGAGTTAAATTTCATAAGTTGTAAGAGATGGAGAAAATAGCCAATTAGGGTTTTGAACAAAATGGGAAAATTAGGGTTTTGAGGACTTTTGACCAATTGGTATTTGTGCCACACCTTATCCCTCCGTAAGGCATAACATGATCACATAGTATACCTAATGAATTACCCAACTTCGTCTACTGATAACCCATTTAATACACTACAAGGGATTTTAAACCTTTTCTTATTTCTTTTTACAGTGGTGAGCACTTTGGCAGGTGTTAAAAAAATTTTTTTTCTACATTTTCTTAATTGAAGTGAAATCAAATAATAAATCTGAAATATCAATAATTTCTATAAAAATTTCGGCAGAGTGCCGTCTATGTTTGGAGCAAGACAGTTTTTCAAAAACCTATTAAAATCACTTCCAATATATTTGTTCAATCCCAAACTCCAATATGGCTCAACTCAAATCAATTTTCACAACATAAGTCAAACTCAAATTTAGTGATTCCAAAAAATAAGTGCAAAATAACTGAGTATTTCAAAAGCTAAAATAAGAGAATTGTAATACAACATTTTTACAGGCCAAAATAATTTACAACTTTAGTTTACAACTGCTCAAGACCAAGTACAATATATACATATAGTTCGCTCGCTTACATTACAACAAAAATTACAAGGAGGTGGTATACTCAATATACCCGGCAAAATCCCAAAGCGAAGTCACAAACAGCCTACTCTGCTGCTTTATCTGTCTGTCTACCTGCAACAGCAATGAAAAAGCTATTGCTGAGTAAAATTTACTTAGTGGTGCACAATAAAAATTTAAAATGCGGTATATAAAATATTTATTGACAATTCATAATTCAAATAATTCACAATTTCATGTCACAAATTTTTAAAACTCATATAACATAAATTTTATCAAATAATTTAATAACACAGTGTTGCCAATAAATAACACAACTTAGGTCATGACACAAATTTTTTCGAACATGTCGTGTTATACACCACCACAAGGCATACTCACCCCACTAATCGAAATCAACGAGGGAGGTGGGTAGCTAAATAATGAGTACTCATCCATACTCACCTCAGACTGGCAAGTCAAAGAGGGAGGAATATAGTCATACTCACCCCATAAATGGAGGAGGAACATAGCAATATTGCCATGTCAAGTGTGAATGAAAAATAATTTCAAATCACAATATTTAAATATTTCATACAAACCACAAATCACATTTTATCTCAAAATTTCCATTTACAAAGTAGGCAACACAAAATTTCCAAATAAAATTCCCAAAGCCAAAACAATCAAAAATTATTCATAACTCATTTCTTCAAATAAATTTTCTAATAAAAGCAGTTAATATAAAAAGTATTGTGTACAGACTTGATTTGAGTCGCCTCTAGGCCTTGACTTAATGTCCCTTATGCTTCTCAATATTCTTTTCAACTGAAACACACAATTTATAGTATTTCAGTACTCATTTAAATTATTTCTAATCATAAGGTTCCATAATTAAATTTTATTAATACTATTCCTTTCATTAGTCAACCTATAATGTTGACCTTTAATGCACACTAGGTGAATTAATTTTAATGTTACCAATATGTTACATTTTATAGTCCTCAAGTGTTGGTATATGTTACCAATTTCATTTTAAAGCTTATTGCATTTTTATTGCAATTTTTCAGATTTTGTATGCTAGATTGCTCTAGCTAAATGTCTTATTTTCCTTAGTTTTTAGGTTCTAATCAAATGAGAAAAATTGTAGATTTATGTCTTAGTGACATTTTGGCACTAATTTCATGTCATTTGGAGTTTTCTGGACCAAGTTATGGTCATTTTACTATTGCTGGTCAAATTGCCTTCTTATTGTAAACTTATGTCATTTTTAGGTCACTTCTAATTCTGGCAGGTTTTATACCCGAACTTGTGCAAGCCTTTTGACTTATTTATGGTCATTTATGGGTTTGGTTGTCTCTACAAAAGATGTAGCCCTATGTCTAAGATTTTCAACGATATGAATTTCAGGTCATTTGGACCTGTTTTGAGTGAGTTATGGCCAAAAGACTGACTACTTTTCAAATGGTCAATTTCTGGGTTACCAAGTTTGCAATTCCGTATTAGGTCAGTTTTAGTGTCACTTTATAGATAGAATTTTGGTAGGCTTTCAACATGAAAGTTAGTCCATATTGAGTCTAGTTTTACTCCAATTGGCCTCATACCAATTGGGGTCACACAAATCAGGTTATAAGCTCAATTGTATACTGCCCTTATACACTTCATCAAATACACAACCACTACACATCCTACTTGCTTCACCTTAACTTTTCTTACTAAATTTCTGGATTTATAAGACACTAACATCATTCATCACATCTCAAAATGGTCATTTTAGACAGAATATACACATTTTCAATACACATATTACAACTTTAATTCTCAAAGTTACATTCCACATTCACATACACATGAAATCACTTACTTTTACTACATACAATTCTAACCATTACTTCCATATACTGCCCTCAATCCATCAATACCATAATTCATCAAATAATTTCATGAAATTATCACCCTTTTAAGTTCATCAAGGCTTCCAGAATTTACCATTTGTCCTAAGTCTTCCACAATTACTCAAACCCCAAATTCAAATGCTCAATCATAACATGCATATGAAATTAACTAACTAACACATTAAATTACCTTAATCAATACTAATTCCCACTAAATAAATGTAAGAATAATTCACTAACCATGCACTTCCATGGCTACCAAAATTAGGTTCCTCAAATACTCAATCAATTCCTCAAATCTTTCTAACCAAACAACTCATCTCAACATTAATACCAAGTTTAATGAAGAAAGGGAGAGGAAATGGACACTTGCTTATTTTGAAGCTTGTTAAAAACTCACTAAATCCCTTCCTTCTTACTACCAATATCTTTCCCAAGTTGTGTAGACCAACTTTAACGAAGAACAAGGGAAGGAATTATGGCTTGATGATGGAAGTCTTGAGCTCCATGCAAGGTGCGACCATGGAGGAAAATGGGAATTCAATTTTGGCAAGGTGATGAGGAGGTTGAAGATGAAGTGAAAAATGGCTAATTCATGTCATTAAGTGGTCTTATATCTTTCCACTAACATCCCACTAAGTCCCACTAATTATAACACCCCTATTAGCATAGCCTGGTATCGGTCCAGACAATTAAGGGGATTAGAATCACATCTAAGACAACTAGTTAAGCCCTGAACACAAAGAATTAGTAATTACCAAATAGCTAAGTATAAAGAAGAAAAACAAAGCATAAAAAGTTAAATGAGTTGGGAGTCACAGCGATGGGTGACCTTCTTGGGAATGACTGCGAGGTCAGTTTAAACTCAAATCTTGAACCGTAAAATATGACGTTGTGGTCCTTAGGACTATTACGAACACAGTGTAAAAGAAAAAATCATGAAAAGAATTGTTAAGTAGGTCAAATAATTAGGTTAGAGATCCGGAAGAAATATTGAATTACTTGCAAATCGGATTAAACCAGCGAGGGACAATTTGGTCAATTCACCCCTAGAGCTGACACCTGACCTAACTGTCCAATAAAATTGGAGAAAAAAAAATTTCGGGATCAAGAATTAAATTAAAGAACTAATGGAAAAATAAATAAAAAAGAAAAAGAAAGAAAAGAAAAAGTTTATTTACATCATGCATGACATAAGCATGATGCAATAAACCTAATATTTAAAATTTGAAATTTGGGATAAATCCTAACAATTAAAAGACAAAAATAAAAAGAAAAAAAATTTCATTCTTCTTCTTCAAAAAAAAAAAATGTCCATCTCTCCTCTCTCTCTCTTCTCTCCTTAGTTCCCCCATAGCATTGAAAATTCAAGCTTCCAAAGCTTGAATCAACCCCATAAATCCGATAATTTGCTTGTATAAATCTTATTGTTGGATCTTGGCAAGCTTATTGAGAACAAAAAGAAAGGGAGAAATTGAAGATTTGGAGAAATTGAAAATCAAAGTTTGAGGTACGTAATTGAATTTGAAAAGCTTAGTATATTTGTTGTGTTTGTAGCTTTAATTAACTTAGAAATTGTGTAAAATCAAACAAAAACAATTGTTGAAGGACCAAACGTGAAATTTGGCCAGCTAGGGTTAGGGTTTGATATGAATGAGTTTGATGGTTTTGAATGGTTATTTGAAGTGAATTAGGTGTATGGATTATGAATATACACTTTAAATTGTATTAGAGTTTAAATTTAGGTAATTAGGGTTTGAGCATTTTGAACAAACTGGGGAAATTTTTGAGAATTGGCCAAGTGATGTAATTGACCTTACTTGAGTTGAAAAATGGTCAATTGTGACCATTTGTAGTGTGTATGAATTGTTGAAAACAAGTTTAAATTTGGATTGGTGAGGGTCAATCTGCAGGCAGCTTGACCTAGGTCCCTTTCAGGGACCAAAACTGAAAATTTACCAACCCAATTGGTGTGAAGCCAGTTGAGAATGAAACTAGACACAAAATGGCACATTTTTCATTTAGGAATCATGCCTAAAAAGTGACCATAACTTAGTGAACAATTAGGCCAAATCTGGATTAGGGCACACTACCTTATACAAAATGATCAAATAAATAGTAGTTACATAAATGACCATAACTTGGTCTAGGAAGGTCCAAATGACCTGAATTATATACCGATAGAAAGTTGAGACAAAGCCCTATAACTTTCATGAAGAAAACAAACCCAAATTTTGACCATAACCTATTTGAAAAACCACCTGCAGTCAACCCACAAAAATTGCCAAAATCCAGAATTTGCCCAGAATTCTGGGTAACACCAAATCCGGCCAGCCATGTTCAAATGGCCATAACTTAGGCTAAAAAACTCCAAATGGAGTGATTCAAAAAGGGAATTAAAGCTAAGACAATAAGGAACAACTTTGATGAAGGACACTTAGCCAAATTATCACAGTAACTAGACTAATGGAATAATAGAAAATAGGGGACCAAAACTAAAAAATTATAATTTCTCTTTGGAGACTTAGAAATCGAATTGGCAATCAATGTTAACAAAATTGATACTCAAATTGTGGTATATGGGTGCAATTAGAACTAATAAACTTATTAAGCATAAGATAGTCAACAAATTGACTTGAATAGTATCATAAATAGTAACCCCAAAATGAAAATTTCTAAGAACGTTAGTTTAAGCATATTGGGGCTAGAATTAAGTATATATGAATTAATTATTCAAATTTAAGTATTATAAATGGATATTGAAGCACTTTAAATTTATGTGTTTCAGTTGGAAAGGGATCTTCGAAGGAGAAACGAAAGTTTGAGTAAATTGAGTCGACAAAAGAGGTTTGTGCACAACTATTTTTTTATTGAATTTGTTTTGAATATTTTACGTAATTAAATGATTTTATTTTTCCTTATGCACTATGTTTATCAATTATGGGATTTATTACAATGATTATTTGTAACATCCCACTGTACGTGTTCTGTACGTTCTGTTGCTCCAGTGGCCAAATAACAGTCCAAGTAAGTCAGGATGTCTGGAATTACACTTCAGTGATAGTAAACAGACATATAATGATGAAATAAATAAAAAGAAAATACAAGAAAAATCAAAGAAAAATGAAAGAGAGAAAATGAAGCTAAGTTAAATGAGCCGGCACAGCAGCGATGGGTGACCGCACTGGGAAGGCCGTTGCCACCCCAGGAACGTGGAGAACCCTTGGAATTTAATTTCGAGACGTAAGTAAAGGTCTATTAAAATATAATTAACACTAGAAATATCAAAGAAAAATTAATAAATTAGTACAAAGAAAAACGAAAAATTGAGAAACAGACAAAAATTGGTGTTAACGAAAAATTGAGAATATAACCCGAAGTGGGGTATTTTGGTCATTTGACACCAAGAGTTGTCTTTTGACCTCAATGTCCATCAAAAATAAATGATATTACACTTTAGAAATGTCATGAAAAATTAAATTGTGATACATTATGTAAATTGTAAAAGAAATGAGATAAATGTGTAAATAAAGGAAACTTAGTATAATTAAACATTAAACAATTGATTAGTGCTCCACTAACTACGTTATAAGGTACATAAAATAACCATTAGTGGGCAGAAATGGGTCATCTTCAACCTTGAGAGAAAGCTCGCCGAAGTGAATTCCACCATTGAAGTCCACCATGGCCGAATGAACTCTTCTTCCATGCAACCTTGATCAAGCCATCCTTTCCTCTTGATTCCTTCATTAAAGCTTGCCTACTTACCTTGGGGAAGATATTGGCAATAAGAAAAACAAGATTTTGTGAAGTTTTGATAAGCTTCAAAAGTGGTAAGTTTCCAAATCTTCTCCCTAGCTTTAGTAAAAGTTGTGTTTAGGTTGAGATGAGTAGTTTGGTGAAGAGAAATGAAAGAAATAGTGAGATATGGACTTGTCAATTTTCGGCAGCCATGAACCTTTGTTGAGGTTGAGTTATTTTTACTTCTAATGAATGGAAATGAAGGTTGATTAATTCAAATGAAAGTTGTATTAAGTTTATATCCAAGTATGTGCATGCTAATGCTTGAATTAAGAGTTTGAAATGGGATTTTGATGCTTTGGGCAAACTGCCATGTTTGGTAGCCTATTAAATCATGAATTTGTGTGTGAATATGTAGTTTATTAATAAAATATGCTAGTGTTAAATTGTGGGCATTATGTGTAAGTGATATTGAAGTATGATTATGTTGAAGTGTATGTGTAATATTGACATTGAGATATGTTAAATTTTGGTGGAAGTGAATGTTGAACTTAATTGTGAATTGTGTGCATTGAGCATTTGAATATTCTACCCAAAATTGTTGCTAGAATTGTGTACCATATATATATGGAAGTGTCATTGATTGAATATTGAAGTAAAGAGGAGGAGAAGGAATAACAAATTAGAAGTGTATGTGCTTTGTGCAGGTTGTGTATGTTGGTAGCATCTAAATTAGGTTATAAGTGCAAAACTGTGAACCCAATTGGTATGAGGCTAATGGGGGTTGAAACTAGACACAAAATAGGCCAACTTTCATGTGGAAATGTTACCAAAATTCTACCTAGAAACTTACCTTAAAAATGACCAAATCCGAAATAGCAACCTTGCAACTTAGATTTTTGACCATATGAACAATAGTCATTAGGATGACCATAACTCACTCAAAACAAGACCAATTGACCTGAAATTTTTACCATGGTTAGTTTAGACATAGATATACAATTCTTATGAAGACATTAAAGCCCATAAATGGCCAAAACCAAGTCAAATGGCTTGCACAAATTCAGGTATAAAAACTGCCAAACCAAAAGTGACCTAAAATTGACCAAATTTTGCACTAAAGGTGCAATCTGTCCAGCTTTAGTAAATTGACCATAACTTGGTCTACACAACTCGGAATGACCTGAAATTTTGCCCCATGTGCAATAAGACATAGAGCTACAATTTTTCTTCTTTGACTAGAAGCTAAAAACCAAGAGAAATAGGACTTTAAGCTAGACCAATCTAGCACACCAAAAATTAAGAATTTGACATTTACATACAATGATGCTTGAAGCACTTTGGCAATGAATGCCAACTTGTAAAAATGGTAAATTGCACTATATTGGCAGCATATTGAATTACAATATGTGACATGATGATGCTAGAAACAACTTATCTATAGTAGCTAAAAAGGTCAACATATGCATTGACTTATGAATTACATAATAGCTAGTAAACTCAAAAAAAATTGATGAATTAAACAATTAATTTATAATGTGCCCTAGTTTGCCTAGTTGACTAGTTTGGATAGGTTGGCATGCCAATAGGATTCTCGACAAATTGCTCAGAATGGCTTCATGCCATAATGTATTTTTACGGCTTATTATGCCACACTGTGACATTAATAGCCTACGGCTATACATATTGTGTATTTATTTTTGGCTTATCGCAAGATTGACTATATGGCTTTTTAGCCATACTATTTGCACACTAGGACACACTTTGTGACCGATGGTGTAATGGCCTGAGGTACTAGGTACCCAGTGCTAGTATATCCGTTTATCCAGTCTGGTCAGTATATAGGCTACACGGGCAGTAATTCAAGTACTATTAAATTCAAATAGCTAAATCTAGTCTACTGACATACAGCACCACCAAAAATTCGTAAACACTTTATTTACTTTATTTTAGTGTATATTTCTTTATATTTGGCACCACTAAGCAAAATTGCTTAGCGCGTTACTTTTGTAACACGTAGATATTGGAGACACAGCTGGATAGCCCAGCAGACCTACGACCAGGTGAGACATCTGATCTGCACAGGAGTCCAGAGTCATCTGCACTGCATTGCATACATGGTAGGACTTAGGATATCTTGTATTTTGTACTTTTGTTGTATTTTTGGAATTCGGCCTTGTATTTGGTAATGTTATGAAAGCTCTAAAGTTTGTAATATTTTGTACATATTAAATAACATGGAGATTTTCTGGATATATTTGAATTATTATGGACTGTATTATGGAACTATTTAATGACTGTAAAAGTCTATTGACTTTACTGAGAAATAGAGACTGTGAAATATTTGAGATTTTGATATTATCATAATAAACTATTTTCAATAGGTTTGGAAGGACAGTTTGTCCGAAATATAGACGGCACCTTGCCAAATTTTTATTACCAATCTTGAAACACTGATTTTATCAAAGTATGAAAATAGTATCAGCATGATATGAATATTACATAAAAGACTTCTTAAAATCAAATTGAGCTCAGGAAATGAAATAATAACAGACTAGGTATTCCGGCACGCTATGTAGCACGCATTGCTCGACTATTCTGTAGACGGGTGAGGGGTGTTACATTATTGAAATTGGTAAGCAAGCAAGAGTCTAGTTTTGTGAAATATTATTTGTAACATCCCCACTGTACTTATTTTGTACGTTCTATTGCTCCAGTAGTCAAATAACAGTCCAGGCAAGTCAGTATGTCTGGAACTACACTTCGGCGATAGTGAACAGACATATAATGATGAAATAAATAAAAAGAAAATACAAGAAAAATCAAACAAAAATGAAAGAGAGAAAATGATGCTAAGTTAAACGAGCAGGCACCGCAGCGATGGGTGACTGCACTAGGAAGGCCGTTGCCGACCCCAGGACCACGGGGAACCCTCTGAATCTAATTTTGAGACATAAATAAAGGTTTATTGAAATGTAATTGACACTAGAAATATTTAAGAAAAATTAATAAATTAGTACAAAGAAAAATGAAAAATCGAGAAACAGACAAAAATTATTGTTACTGAAAAATCGGGAATATAACCCGAAGTGGGGTATTTTGGTCATTTAACACCTAGTATTGCCTTTTGACCTCAATGTCCATTAAAAATAAATGATATTACACTTTAGAAATGTCATGAAAAATTAAATTGTGATACATTATGTAAATTGTGAAAGAAAGGAGGTAAATATGTAAATAAAGGAAACTTAGTATAATTAAACATTAAACCATTTATTAGTGCTCCACTAACTATAATATAAAGTACATAAAATAAACATTAGTGGGCAGAAATGGGTCATCTTCAACCTTGAGAAAAAGCTTGCCGAATTGCTCCTCCCAAAAACCTCCATGGCCTCCCATGCATGAAGCTTTCTCTCTCCATCATCAAGCCCTCATTTTCACTTGGTTCCTTTATAAAAGCTTGCCTATTCACCTTGGGGAAGATATTGGCAACAAGAAAAACAAGATTTGGTGAAGTTTTGATAAGCATCAAAAGTTGTAAGTGTCCAAAACCTCTCCCTTGCTTTAGTAAACCTTGTGTTTAGGTTGAGGTGAGTATTTTGGTGAAGAGAAATGAAAGAAATAGTGAGAAATGGACTTGTCCATTTTTGGCAGCCATGAACCCTTGTTGAGCTTGAGTTATTTTTACTTCTAATGAATGAAAATAAAGGTTGATTAATTCAAATGAAAATTGTAGTAAGTTTGTATTTAAGTATGTGCATGTAGTGTTTAGATTAAAGGTGTGAAATGGAACCTTGATGCCTTGAGCAAACTGCCATGTTTGGTAGCCCCTAATAGCATGAATTTGTGTGTGAACATGTGGTTATTAATGATATATGTTAATGTTAAATTGTGGGCAGCAAGTGTAAGTGATATTGAAGTATGAATATGTTGAAGTATATGTGTAATATTAGCATTTAAGTATGTTGAATTTTGGTGGAAGTGAATGATAAACTTAATGATGAATTGTGTGCATTGTGCACTTGAACATTCTGCCCAGAATTGTTGCTAAAATTGTGTACAATATATGTATGAAAGTGTTGTTGATTGAATATTGTAGTAATGAGGAGGAGAAGGAACATTAAATTGGGAGTGTATGAGCTTTGTGCAGGTTGTGTATTGAAGGCAGCACCTAAATTAGGCCATAAGTACCAAACTGTGAACCCAATTGGTATGAGGCCAATTGGGGGTGAAACTAGACACCAAATAGGCCAACTTTCATGTAGAAAGGTTGCCAAAATTCTGCCTAGAAACTGACCTTAAAAATGACCAAATCCGGATTAGTGCATTTAAGGCCTGAAAACTGACCATTTGGGCAGCAGTTAGTGTTTAGGCCATAACTCACTCAAAACAGTCCAATTGACCTGAAATTTTGACCATGAACAGTTAAGACCTATATCTACAAGTCTTATGAAGACATCCAAGCCCAGAAATGGCCAGAACCACGTCAAATGGCTTGCACAAGTTCGGGTACAAAATCTGCCGAACCAAAATTGACCTTAAAATTGACCAAATTTTGCACTAAAAGTGCAATCTGTCCAGTTTTAGCAAATTGACCATATCTTGGTCTACACAACTCGGAATGACCTGAAATTTTGCCCCGCGTGCAATAAGACATAGAGCTACAATTTTTCTTCTTTGACCAGAAGCTAAAAACCAAGGGAAATAGGACTTTAAGCTAGACCAATCTAGCACACAAAAATTGAGAATTTGACATTTTGCATACAATGATGCTTGAAGCATTTTGGCAATGAATGCCAACTTGTAAAAATGGTAAATTGCACTACATTGGCAGCATATTGAGATATAAATTGTGACATATTAATGCTAGAAACAACTTATCCATATTACCTAAAAAGGTCAACATATGCATTGACTTGTGAATTATATAATAGTTAGTAAACTCCAAAAATTGAAGAATTAAACAATTAATTAATAATGTGCCCTAGTTTGCCTAGTTGACTAGTATGGATAGGTTGGCATGCCAATAGGATTCTGATAGCTGTTCTGTAAATGGCTTTATGCCGTACTGTGTTTTCACGGCTTATTATGCTGCACTGTGACTTTAATAGCCTACGACTATACATATTGTGTATTTATTTTTGGCTTATCGCCAGATTGACTATATGGCTTTTTAGCCACGCTATTTGCACACCGGGAGACACTTTGTGACCGATGGTGTGACGGCCCGAGGTACTAGGTACCCAGTGCCAGTATATCCATTTATCCAGTCTGGTCAGTATATAGGCTACACGGGCAGTAATTCAAGTACTATTAAATTCAAATACCTAAATCCAGTCTACTGACATACAGCATCACCAAAAATTTGTAAACACTTTATTTACTTTATTTTAGTGTATATTTCTTTATATTTGGCGCCACTAAGCAAAATTGCTTAGCGCGTTGCTTTTGTAACGCGTATGTATTGGAGATACAGCAGGGGAGCCCAGCAGACCTACCACCGGGTGAGACATCAGATCTGCACAAGAGTCCAGAGTCATCTGCACTGCATTGTATACATGGTAGGACTTAGGATATCTTTTATTTTGTACTTTTGTTGTATATTTAAAATTCAGCTCTGTATTTTGTAATGTTATGAAAGCTCTAAAGTTTGTAATATTTTGTACATATTAAATGACATGGAGATTTTCTATATATATTTAAATTATTATGGACTGTATTATGGAACTGTTTAATGACTATGAAAGTCTATTGACTTTACTGTGAAATATTTGAGATTTTGATATCATCATATTAAACTGTTTTCAACAGGTTTGGAAGGACAGTTTGTCCTAAATATAGACGGCACCTTGCCAAATTTTTATTACCAATCTTGAAACACTGATTTTATCAAAGTATGACAATAGTATCAGCATGATATGAATATTACATAAAAGACTTCTTAAAATCAAATTGAGTTTAAGAAATGAAATAATCATAGACTAGGTGTTCCGACACACCGTGTAGCACGCCTTGCTCGGCTATACTGTAGACGGGTGAGGGGTGTTACATTTAGTGGTATCAGACCACGGTTTAGGCGTTTCTGGACCTAGATAGATTGCACATCATGTATTGCATTGTAAGTGTTAAGATGACTCTAATGCAGATCTTTTGATTTTTTTTGTTATTTTGATCAGAATATGGACTCCACATCGTAGAGAGCGGTCAATGAGGAAGTGGAAAGTCATGCTCCATGTATGACTGAACCAGAAGACAGGAGGGAACCTGCTCCACCAGTACCAAATGCATCAGCCACATTTCAGCAAATGGCTAAGTTCTTTAGACAGATGGCAGGAGTTATGCCACCACCACCACCTCCACATCAAAAATCTCATATGGAGAGACTCGGGAAGTTTGGAGCAGTGGACTTTCTGGGCAAAAGGGAAGATGATTATGTCACAGCTGAAAACTGGTTGGACAGAACTGGAAGAGTCTTGAAACAACTTCATTGTACTCTAGAGCAGAATTTGGAAGCTGTTGTATCACTACTGCAAGATGATGCATACCAGTGGTGGGATACAGTAACTAGTGAGGTGCCACCAGAACAGATAACTTGGGATTTCTTTCTCACTGAGTTCAGAA
The DNA here is from genome assembly GCF_030052815.1 of Hevea brasiliensis. Taxonomy (NCBI): domain Eukaryota; kingdom Viridiplantae; phylum Streptophyta; class Magnoliopsida; order Malpighiales; family Euphorbiaceae; genus Hevea; species Hevea brasiliensis. The sequence continues at coordinate 94,312,916 of NC_079496.1, read as the reverse complement.
AGAAGTATGTGGGCAGTGTATACCTGGAAGAGAAGAGAAGGGAGTTTATTACCCTACACCAGAGACAGCTGACAGTGGCTGAGTATGAAAGAGAATTTGTCAGACTGAGCCGCTATGGGCGGGAAATAGTCCCTAATGAGGCAGAGAGATGCAAGAGATTTGAGGAAGGACTCAATGATAACATTAAAGTAATGATTACAGCCTTGGGGATTACAAAGTTTGCCAAGTTAGTGGAAGCTGCACTGAAGGTTGAAAAAGTTAGAATGAATGAGCAGAACAGAAGGGACAGACAACAGAAAAGAGGTCAGGGTCAGACCGGTACATCTTCTGCCCCTAGTAAGAAATTCAGAGGTTCGCCTACTCAGAGTTTCAGTAGAGCACCAAGTCAGGGTCAGTCACAGAGGCCCAAATCTCAGTTTGCACCAAGGAGAGGCCAGTCCACCCCTTCAATGGCTAGCTCTCTAGGGGCGAGTGCAGGGACCAGCCCCAACGATTCATTGCTTGCCCACATTGCCAAAAATGGCATAAGGGTGAATGTTGGAGTATGATAGGTTCTTGTTTACAGTGTGGATCTATAGACCACCTAGTCCGTGATTGTCCACGCAGAATCACATCCACTCCAGATCAATCGATAGGCCCGCCTCCAGCTCCAAGGGGTAGAAGGCCGAGTAAGGCTGAGGCAGCCGGTACTTCACAGAAACCTGTGTCAGAATCTGTAGAGAGAGCAGAAGGCAGAAACCAGCCAAAGCCTATGCTAAAAGGGCACAGGAGGAACAAGATGCTCCAGATGTTATCAAGGGTACGTTCCTCCTTTATAATACTTCTGTGCATGCATTAGTGGATCCTGGATCTACTCATTCATATATTTGTATCAAGCTGCCCGTAAAAAAGGGAATACCAGTGGAGGAAAGTGACCAAGACATCCTGGTCACAAATCCGATAGGCCACAGTGTGGTAGTAAACAAGGTGTATAAGGGCTGTCCATTGAAGATTCAAGGGAAAGAGTTCTCAGCAGACTTAATCGAATTGCCTTTCCATGAGTTTGATGTGATTTTGGGAATGGACTGGTTATCCCATCATCAGGCAATAGTAGATTGTAAATTGAAGAGAATCTCTCTGAAAACTGCTGAAAACGAAGAAATAATAGAAGTGGGTGAAAGGACAGATTTCTTGTCCAATGTCATCTCAGCTACAATTGCAAGGAGATGGCTGAGAAAAGGGTGTAAAGCCTATCTGGCACACGTGGTTGACACTAGGCAGGGTAAACTTGACTTGTCTGACATACCCACAGTAAGGGATTTCTCTGAGGTATTTCCTAAGGAATTGCCTAGTTTACCACCAGAAAGGGAAGTTGAATTTGCTATTGAGATTATGCCGGGTACAGCTCCAATTTCAATTGCGCCGTATAGGATGGCACCTGCTGAATTGAAAGAGTTAAAAATCCAGCTGCAAGAATGACTAGACAAGGGGTTCATACGCCCCAGTGTGCCACCGTGGAGAGCTCCAGTACTGTTTGTAAAGAAGAAAGATGGGACACTGAGGTTATGTGTTGACTACCGGCAGTTAAACAGACTAACAATGAAGAACAAGTATCCATTGCCTAGAATTGACGATCTATTTGATCAGTCAAAGGGAGCCGGTGTGTTTTCTAAGATTGATCTCAGATCAGGGTATCATCAGCTAAGGGTTAAGGATGCAGATGTGCCTAAGACTGCATTTAGAACCTGGTATGGACATTATGAATTCCTGGTGATGCCATTTGGTTTAACAAATGCTCCAGCAGCATTCATGGATCTTATGAACCGTATCTTCCATCCATACTTAGATCGGTTCGTAGTGGTCTTCATTGATGACATCCTGGTGTATTCCAAGGATAAAGCAGAACATGATGAGCATTTGAGAATTGTTCTGCAGACTTTAAAAGAGAAGAAATCGTATGCTAAATTGTCCAAGTGTGAGTTCTGATTGAATGAGATTGCATTCCTTGGACATGTAGTATCAGCTGAAGGGATTAGAGTGGATCCCAAGAAGATTGAAGCAGTGATGGAATGGAAGCCTCCCAGAAATACAACTGAGATCAGAAGTTTCTTGGGGTTAGCTGGATATTATAGAAGATTTGTAAAGGGATTTTCCCTAATAGCTGCTCCAATGACAAATTACTGCACAAGAATATGAAATTTGACTGGAATGACAAGTGTCAAGCCAGTTTTGAAAGGCTGAAGGCTATGTTGACCGAGGCACCAGTGTTAACACAGCCAATGTCTGGAAAAGACTTTGTAGTCTACAGTGATGCCTCACACAATGGGTTAAGGTGTGTACTCATGCAAGAAGGGAAAGTGGTCGCATATGCTTCCAGGCAGTTAAGGCCACATGAAAAGAATTACCCTACTCATGATTTAGAGTTAGCAGCAATTATCTTCGCATTGAAGATATGGAGGCATTACTTGTATGGAGAAAAATGCTACATATACACAGACCATAAGAGTCTGAAGTATCTGCCAACCCAGAAGGAACTTAATTTGAGACAGAGGCGATGGATTGAATTCCTGAAAGATTATGATTGTGTGATTGACTACCACCCTGGGAAGGCAAATGTAGTCGCTGATGCTTTAAGCAGAAAATCTATTGTAGCATTAAGATCTCTGAATGCCCAACTATCCTTAACTCATGATGGAGTTATTTTGGCTGAGTTACAAGTGAAGCTGAATCTGTTACAACAGATACAGGATGGGCAGAAGACAGATGAGAAATTAATGGCTGTTATGGGCAAAATCACTGAGGGGAAGGAAACTGAATATGAAGTGAAAGAAAATGGGTGCCTGTACTATAAAGATAGAGTATGTGTACCAGATGATAAAGAGTTGAAAACCAGTATTCTGAAAGAAGCACATAACAGTGTGTATGCTATGCACCCAGGAAGCAAAAAAATGTACCATGACTTGAAACTCCAATACTGGTGGCCAGGTATAAAGAAGGACATAGTTGACCATGTAACTAGATGCTTGACCTGTCAACAAGTTAAAGCAGAACATCAAGTTCCATCAGGTTTGTTGCAGCCCATAAACATACCTGAATGGAAATGGGACCGAGTCACTATGGACTTTGTCAGTGGTCTACCTCTCACTCAGAAGAAGCATGATGCAGTATGGGTGATTGTGGATAGGTTAACCAAATCAGCATATTTTCTGCCAGTTAGAACTGACTACTCACTGGAAAAGCTAGCAGAATTATACATCAGTGAGATAGTTAGACTACATGGAATTCCACTTTCCATTATATCTGATAGAGACCCGAGGTTTACATCTAGATTTTGGAAGAAATTACAAGAATCCTTGGGCACACAACTCCATTTTAGTACGGCTTTTCATCCTCAGACGGATGGACAGTCAGAAAGAATAATCCAGGTAAATTTTGAAACTCATTGAGTTATTGTAAACAATAATTGAACTGATAATGATAATAATAACCGAATATATGTGATAGGTCCTCGAGGATATGCTGAGAAGTTGTATTATTGAGTTTGAAGGAAGTTGGGACAGATACCTTCCACTGGCAGAATTTGCATATAATAATAGCTATCAAGCTAGCATACAAATGGCACCCTATGAAGCACTGTATGGGAGAAAATGCAGAGCACCTGTATGTTGGACTGAATTGGGTGAATATAAGCTAGTGGGGCCAGACTTGATAAAACAGACGGAGGAAAAGGTGAAACTGATAAAGGCCAATTTGAAAGTTACCTCAAACTGATAGAAATCTTATGCTGACTTGAAAAGAAAAGACATTGAATATGAAGTTGGCGAGAAAGTATTTCTCAGAGTATCACCGTGGAAGAAAGTGTTGAGATTTGGGAAAAAGGGAAAATTAAGCCCTAGGTTCATTGGCCCATATGAAGTTATTGAATGTGTGGGACCAGTAGCCTACAGATTAGCCTTACTGTAACACCCCTTACCCGTGTACAGTATACCCGAGTAAGCAATGTCACACGGTGTACCGGCACACTCTATTATACCTTAATTAATTTTTATCATGGTTTTGAATGTAACTTGTGAAATACAATATATTTGGGCCATTTATCGAAATTATAATTTATTTGAGGTTCCGAAAATTTTTATAGAAAATCCGGCAGAGTACCGGCTAAAAATGGAGAAAACAGTTCTTTGAAACCTGTGAAAAACACTTCCAATATTCATATCTCATCACTCTCAAACTCCAATATCAAAATCTCAACATTTTTCAATTTCATTTCTCAATCATTCATCTAATGTGATAATCAAGTACAATTCACATATAGATATTCACATTTTCCATTCACCAACACAATTTTCATTATTTACATGAACATCAAAATACATTACATAAATTCAAGTACATATGAGTAAATAAAAAAAAATTAATTACAAAATACCAAAATGAAACCTAGTGTCCTACCAATGCACTGTGGAGGGTGAGGTGACACGAACACTATGCAAGCTGCAGGATGGACTCACCCAGTCTGCGATCTACTGGGCTCTCAATCAGTATCTCCAGAACCTACGCGTGGCAAAAGCAACGCGCTAAGCAATGATGCTTAGTGGTGCAATAATAAAATAAAAGAAAATAGCATAAAATAAATATGTATTGAATGTATGTGTCTTATTTGTTTTGTATTTGTTATATTCATTTATTTCTTTAACTTTGTCCATTTTCATTCATTTGGTTGCCCAAGTAACCTATACTGGACGACTGGACAGGATAAACGGGTAAACTGGCACTGGGTATCAAGTACCTCGGGCCGTCACACCATCGGTCACATATGTATCTCCCGGTGTGCAACAGAACAGCTAACAAGCTGTAAATAATATTAGGCACGAGGCCAAGTCTCAACACAATATCAAAATGGCTAAAAGCCATAAAATCATAGAATGGCATAATGCCATGTGCGATCGCTAATCGAACCTATTGGCGTGCCAAACTATCCAAACTAATCTTGTTAGGTATACTAGGGCATTTGATACTTTAAAATTCTTCAATTTGTGAATTTCAAGTTTTGGTGTCACTATTCACTTCATTAGTCAACAAAAATGTTGACTTTTGGATAGAAAATAGGTGTATTGGTTTTAACACTCCCAATGTACCACATTTTGCATTTAAAACTTGTTGGAATTAATCACCAAATCCATTTCCAAACTTAGCACTAAGGGGCAGAATTTTCAATTGTTGTACCATAAATTTACTATTCCATTAGGGACTGTTACAGTGGAAATTTGAGGAAATGGTAAACATGAAAGTTGTTCCTTATTTTGTCTAGTTAAATTTCATTTTTTGAATCACTCCATTTGGAGTTTTGTAGCTCTAGATATGGTCCAAAAACCACAGCTGGCCGGATTGGAAAACTGCAGAATTTACCAAATCTACAGTACAATGAACAGTGACTGTGAGTGCTTTGTTGGATAGGTTCTGGTCATAATTTGGGGTAGATTTCTTCATGAAAGTTGTTTTTCTATATCTTATCTTGTTGCTGTAAAAATTTCAGGTCAAATGGACCATTTTACAGTGAGTTATGGCCAAATGAACAGTTACTGTTCATTTGGTCATTCTGCAGAATCTGCTTGCAGGGTATCCAGATTGGGGCCAATTTTTGGTCCACTTGCTTTGGTCTTTTGGACATGGTTTCTTCAGAAAAATTGTGCCATTATAAGTCTAGTTTCATGTCCAATTTTCCAAACACCAATTGAACCTACACAGACAAAGATATGTCAGTCCAAACAGGCTGGACTCACAGCCTCCTTGCTGCTGTCACTAGGCAGCCTACCAATTTGGTTTGTAACACTCTAGTTCACTTCAAATTATGGTCAACTTAACTCAAATGCTCACTAATTGACCATGAGAATGTTCACTCACCATCTCATAAGCAAAATCAAATTTTCACTCCCAAAACCCTAATCCCCATTATGAATTTACACAAGATGACTTAATTAACTAACTAATTCACTATCCCCACATATATATGCTTTAAATATGATCTCTAGTCCACTTTAAGTCCATCAAAACAATCAACCCTATCCCTTCCTTAGGGCTACCGAAATCCATGGTATACATACACATAAATTGTGTTCATTTGACTTACAAATTCTTACTCCTTTTTAAGTCTCTTACATGGAAATAAAGAGTTTTAGGTATATATGTGCACTAACCTCTTGTAGAGTAGAATTTTTCAAGCTTAAACTTCACTTTCTTTCTTCTTCTTGGCTGCCAAAGGGTTATGCAAGGTGCAAGGATGAATTTTAGTGAAAGGAGTAGGAGGATTTATGGTGAAATGAGGAGAGAAATTGAGCTTGTTGAATGTGTTAATGGGGGTTTGGTCTAGGGCATGGTTTCGGCTGGTTTAGGGAGGAGGAAGATGGCTGTTACTTTTTTTTAATTTCTTTGGTCTTTTTTATCTCTTTTTATTAGCTAATTAAATGGTTGTTTAATTTTGATTGGTGGGAACTTTTAATTGACATCATAATGATGTCATAATTTGCTTTTTATTGATTTTTCTTTTTTTTTCTTTTCTTTTCTTTTCTACTAGCTTTAAATAAATTTTTCATCACCCTTAATTCATATTTTATGTCATAATAATTATTTACTTAACTGGACAAGTTGGCCAAAAATCCCTCTGAAGGCGAAATGACCAAAATGCCCTCCGTTTGGCTTAACGGGTCAAAATTGTCTGTACTGATTGAAAAAATTTTCTAAATATTTTCTTGGCATTGTAATGTCATTAGAACCTCAATGACCCTTCTCTGGAGTCCCAAAAATTATTTTATGAATTTTCCCCGGGTCTAGGGCTCCTAGTTGCGAGAACCGCAACTTTCCACTGGGTTACCCATCACTTGGGCACCGGCTCATTTAACTTAGTTGTATTTTATTTCTAAAATTTTTACTAAATTTTTCTTATTAATATTTGAGTTAATTATGGTTCCTCACTTTAGTTTAAATATTTTTCCGAACGTTCTAATTGTCCGGACCACACCGGTCACCGGAACAGTAGAATGTACTGAGTTACTACCGAGAGGGTGTCACAACTCTTCCCCTCTAATTTAAATTTCGTCCTCGAAATTTACTTGATGCAAACAGTTGAGGGAACTATTGCCTCATCGTTTCTTCACTTTCCCAAGTTGCCACCTCGGTGTTGTGGTGCCTCCAAAGCACTTTCACCAGTGGAATCTGCTTATTCCTCAATTCTTTTACTTCCTGAGCTAGGATCCGTAGAGGTTCTTCTTCATATGTCAAATCCGGTTGTATTTCAATTTCTTCCCTGGAGATGACATGTGAAGGATCTGAGTGGTATCTTCTGAGCATGGACACATGGAACACATTGTGGATCTTGTCCAGCTCTGGTGGTAAAGCTAGCCTATAGGCCACTGGACCAACACGTTCAATGATTTCATATGGGCCAATGAACCTAGGGCTTAACTTACCTTTCCTTCCAAACCTCAATACCTTCTTCCACGGTGACACCTTGAGGAACACTTTGTCGCCAACCACATATTCTATTTCTTTTCTCTTCAGGTCGGCATAAGATTTATGTCTGTCTAAGGCAACCTTCAGATTAGCTTTGATTAGTTTCACTTTCTCTTCAATCTGTTTCACCAGGTCTGGGCCTACCAGTTTGTCTTCGCCCAATTCAGTCCAGCACACTGGAGTTCTACATTTCCTCCCATATAGTGCTTCATACGGGGCCATTTGGATACTAGCTTGGTAGCTATTGTTGTATGCAAATTCTGCCAGTGGGAGGTATCTATCCCAACTTCCCTCAAACTCAATGACACAACTCCTCAGCATATCCTCAAGGACCTGACATATTTTTCATGTTATTGTTATCATTTTAATTTAATAGTTGTATTAATTCAATTGGTTCAATTGTTTACCTGGATTACTCTTTCGGATTGCCCATCCGTCTGAGGATGGAATGCTATGTTGAAGTGGAGTTGTGTACCCAAGGACTCATGCAACTTCTTCCAAAATCTCGATGTAAACCTTGGGTCTCGATCAGATATGATGGAAAGTGGAATTCCATGCAGTCTAACTATCTCACTGATATACAATTCTGCTAACTTCTCTAGTGAGTAGTCAGTCCTAACTGGGAGAAAGTGTGCTGACTTTGTCAATTTATCTACTATCACCCATACTGCATCATGTTTCTTCTGGGTGAGAGGTAGACCACTTACAAAATCCATGGTGACCCGATCCTATTTCCATTCAGGTATGTGTATAGGCTGTAGCAATCCCGATGGAACTTGATATTCTGCCTTGACTTGCTGACATGTCAAACATTTAGTCACATAGTCAGCTATGTCTTTCTTCATACCAGGCCACCAATACTGAAGCTTCAGATCATAATGCATCTTTTTACTTCCTGGGTGCATAGCATATACACTGGTGTGTGCCTCTTTTAGAATACTGGCCTTTAATTCCCCATCATCTGGTACACACAGTCTTCCTTTGTAATACAGACACCCATCTGCTTTCACCCCATAGTCAGTTGCTTTTCCTTCTGAGATTTTGCTCATAATAGCCATTAGCTTCTCATCTACCTTCTGCCCATCTAAAATCTGTAGAATGTGAGTTTGGCCTCATTTGCAACTCAGCCAAAATAGCTCCATCTCGAACCAAAGATAGACGGGCATTCAATGATCTCAAAGCTGTGATGGACTTTCTGCTCAAAGCATCAGCAACTACATTTGCCTTCCCAGGAAGGTAGTCAATTACACAATCATAATCTTTCAGGAACTCAATCCATCGCCTCTGTCTAAGGTTGAGCTCCTTCTGAGTTGGCAAATATTTCAGACTTTTGTGATCTGTGTAAATGTAGCACTTTTCACCATACAAGTAATGCCTCCATATCTTCAGTGCGAAGATAATTGCTGCAAGCTCTAGATCATGGGTAGGGTAATTCTGTTCATGTGGCCTTAGCTGTCTGGAAGCATAAGCGACCACCTTTCCCTCTTGCATCAATACACACCCTAACCCATTATGAGAGGCATCACTGTAGACCACAAAGTCCTTTCCTGACACTGGCTGTGTTAAGACTGGTGCCTCTGTCAACATAGCCTTCAACTTCTCAAAACTGGTCTGACACTTGTCATTCCAGTCAAATCTGACATTCTTGTGTAACAACTTGGTCATTGGAGCAGCTATTAAGGAAAATCCCTTCACAAATCTCCTGTAATACCCAGCTAGCCCCAAGAAGCTTCGACCTCGATTGTATTCTGGGAGGCTTCCATTCCATCATCGCTTCTATTTTCTTGGGATCCACCTAATCCCATCGGTGACACTATGTGTCCAAGGAATGCAATCTCATTCAACCAGAAGTCACACTTGGACAACTTAGCATATAGCTTCTTTTCTCTCAGGGTTTGCAGAACAATCCTCAAATGTTCATCATGTTCTTCCCTGGTCATGGAATACACCAAAATATCATCAATAAATACCACTACGAACCGATCTAAGTGTGGATGGAAGATACGGTTCATAAGGTCCATGAATGCTGCTGGTGCATTTGTTAGGCCAAAGGGCATCACCAGAAACTCATAATGCCCATACCGGGTCCTAAATGCAGTCTTTGGCACATCTACATCCTTCACCCTCAATCGATGATACCACGATGCGAGATCAATCTTAGAAAATACTCCTGCTCCCTTCAACTAATCAAACAGATCATCAATTCTAGGCAACGGATATTTGTTCTTCATAGTCACTTTATTCAACTGCCGGTAATCGATGCATAGCCTCAAAGTCCCATCCTTTTTCTTTACAAACAGCACTGGAGCTCCCCATGGTGACACACTGGGGCGTATGAACCCCTTATCAAGCAACTCCTGCAATCGAAGTTTTCAACTCCCTCAATTCAGTGGGTGCCATCCTATAAGGAGCAATAGAAATGGGTGCTGTACCCAGCAGTGTCTCAATAGCAAATTCGACTTCCCTTTCTGGTGGCAAACCAGGCAATTCATCAGGAAATACATCTGGGAAGTCTCTTACTGTGGGTATGTCACACAGATCTGGCTTAGCCTACCTAGTATCCACCACATGTGCTAGGTAGGCTTCACAGCCTTTTCTCATCATTCTTCTTGCAACTGTGGCTGAGATGACATTGGACAAGAAATCTGTCCTTTCCCCCACAACTGTGATCTCATTACCCTCAGAAGTTTTTAGAGAAATTCTCTTCAATTTGCAATCAACTATTGCCTGATAACGTGACAACCAGTCCATTCCCAAAATCACGTCAAACTCATGGAAAGGCAACTCAATCAGGCCTACCAAGAATTCATACCCCTGAATCCTTAACGGGCAACCCTTGTACACTTTGTTCACTACCACACTGTGGCCCAATGGATTAGTGACCAGAATGTCTTGGTCACTCTCCCCTACTAGTATCCCCCTTTCTACGGGTAAGTTGATGCAGATGTATGAATGAGTGGATCCTGGATCCACCAATGCATGCACAGATGTATTGTAGAGGGAGAACGTACCCCTGATGACGTCCGGGGCATCTTGCTCCTCCTGAGCTCTAATGGCATAAGCTCCGCGGGTGGTGCATTATCGTGCCTCTCTGTGGCTCGGATCTGAGCCTCTGTGATGGTCCCACTGCGTCAGATTTGCCAGATTTCCTACCCCTTTGTGGTGCAGGAGCAGGTCTGTCTGCTTGTGTTGGAGCAGCTGTAGTAGTTCTGCGTGGACAGTTCTTCAATTGATGCTCTGTTGACCCACACCTTAAGCAGGCACCAGTCACTCTCCAACACTCCCCCTTATGCCATTTCAAACAGTGTGGACATGCAGAAGATGCTGGGGCTGGTCCCCTGAACCCCATCCCTGGAGAGCTGCCCACTGATGGTGTGGACTGACCTCTCTTAGGGGTAAGCGTGGCACAGGCCCCGAGGTGACCCTGACCTTGTGGCTGACCTGAACTCTGTGCAGGTGGACCCTTGAACTTCTTCCCAAATGCAGGAGATGAACTAGACTGACCTGGGCCCCTCTTCTGCTGTCTCTCCCTTCTAGTCTGCTCACTGATTCTTACTTTTTCAACCTTTATTGCAGCTTCCACTAACTTGATGAAGTCGATAATTCCCAAGGCAGTGATCATGATCTTTATGTTGTCATTTAGTCCCTCTTCAAATCTCTTGCACCTTTCAGTTTCATTAGGGACTATCTCCCTTCTATAGCGGCTCAATCTGACGAATTCCTTCTCATACTCGGCCACTGACAGCTGCCTCTGCCTCAGGTTAATGAACTCTCTTCTTCTCTCTTCCAGGTATATACTACCCACATATTTCTTCTTAAATTCGGAGAGGAAGAAGTCCCAAGTTACTAATTAATTGTACTTCATGGACACATGATCCCACCATTCATATGCATCATCTTATGTGAGGATATGGCAGCTTCCAAGTTTTGCTCTGGAGTGCAGTGGAGTTGTTTTAAAACTCTGCCTATTCTGTTCAACCAATTCTCGGCTGCAACAGAATCATCTTCTCTCTTGCCAAAGAAGTCCACTGCTCCAAACTTTCTCAATTTTTCTAGGTGTGATTTTGGTTGTGGAGGTGGTGGTGGTGGTGCTGGCATTACCCCAGCCATTTGTCTGAAGAATTTGGCCATTTGCTGGAACATGGCCTGTGGAGGCTGAGCAGGCTCTGCTTGAGCTGGAGGAGCAGGTTCTCCCATACCCCCAGTCTCAACTGCTGCAGGTGGAGCATGACTCTCCACTTCCTCCTCAACTGCTCTCTATGATGTAGGGTCCATATCCTATTCAAAATAAGAAAGACAAACAGATCTGCATTAGTGTCACCTCGACTCTTACAAATGCAATGCATGGTATGGACTCAATCTAGGCCCAGAAACGCCTAAACCATGCTCTGATACCACTAAATGTGACACCCCTTACCCGTGTACAGTATACCCGAGTAAGCAATGTCACACGGTGTACCGGCACACTCTATTATACCTTAATTAATTTTTATCATGGTTTTGAATGTAACTTGTGAAATATAATATATTTGGGCCATTTATCAAAATTACAATTTATTTGAGGTTCCGAAAATTTTTATAGAAAATCCGGCAGAGTACCGGCTAAAAATGGAGAAAACAGTTCTTCGGAACCTGTGAAAAACACTTCCAATATTCATATCTCATCACTCTCAAACTCCAATATCAAAATCTCAACATTTTTCAATTTCATTTCTCAATCATTCATCTAATGTGATAATGAAGTACAATTCACAGATAGATATTCACATTTTCCATTCACCAACACAATTTTCATTATTTACATGAACATCAAAATACATTACATAAATCCAAGTACATATGAGTAAATAAAAAAAAATTAATTACAAAATACCAAAATGAAACCTAGTGTCCTATCAATGCACTGTGGAGGGTGAGGTGACACGGACACTATGCAGGCTGCAGGATGGACTCACCCAGTCTGCGGTCTACTGGGCTCTCAATCAGTATCTCCAGAACCTACGCGTGGCAAAAGCAACGCGCTAAGCAATGATGCTTAGTGGTGCAATAATAAAATAAAAGAAAATAGCATAAAATAAATATGTATTGAATGTATGTGTCTTATTTGTTTTGTATTTGTTATATTCATTTATTTCTTTAACTTTGTCCATTTTCATTCATTTGGTTGCCCAAGTAACCTATACTAGACGACTGGACTGGATAAATGGGTAAACTGGCACTGGGTATCAAGTACCTCGGGCCGTCACACCATCGGTCACATATGTATCTCCCGGTGTGTGAGCAGCTAACAAGTCAGTAAATAATATTAGGCACGAGTCCAAGTCTCAACACAATATCTAAATGGCTAAAAGCCATAAAATCACAGAATGGCATAATGCCATGTGCGATCGCTAATCGAACCCTATTGGCATGCCAAACTATCCAAACCAATCTTGTTAGGTATACTAGGGCATTTGATACTTTAAAATTCTTCAATTTGTGAATTTCAAGTTTTGGTGTCACTATTCACTTCATTAGTCAACAAAAATGTTGACTTTTGGATAGAAAATAGGTGTATTGGTTTTAACACTCCCAATGTACCACATTTTGCATTTAAAACTTGTTGGAATTAATCACCAAATCCATTTCCAAACTTAGCACTAAGGGGCAGAATTTTCAGTTATTGTACCATAAATTTACTGTTCCATTAGGGACTGTTATAGTGGAAATTTGAGGAAATGGTAAACATGAAAGTTGTTCCTTATTTTGTCTAGTTGAATTTCTTTTTTTGAATCACTCCATTTGGAGTTTTATAGCTCCAGATATGGTCTAAAAACCACAGCTGGCCAGATTGGAAAACTGCAGAATTTACCAAATCTACAATACAATGAATAGTGACTGTGAGTGCTTTTTTGGATAGGTTCTAGTCATAATTTGGGGTAGGTTTCTTCATGAAAGTTGTTTTTCTATATCTTATCTTGTTGCTGTAAAAATTTCAGGTCAAATGGACCATTTTACAGTGAGTTATGGCTACACTGTTCATTTGGTCATTCTGCAGAATCTGCTTGCAGGGTATCCGGATTGGGGCCAATTTTTGGTATACTTGCTTTGGTCTTTTGGACATGGTTTCTTCAGCAAAATTGTGCCATTATAAGTCTAGTTTCATGTACAATTGGCCAAACACCAATTGAACCTACACAGCCAAAGATATGGCAGTCCAAACAGGCTGGACTCACAGCGTCCTTGCTGCTGTCACTAGGCAGCCTACCAATTTGGTTTGTAACACTCTAGTTCACTTCAAATTATGGTCAACTTACCTCAAATGCTCACTAATTGACCATGAGAATGTTCACTCACCATCTCATAAGCAAAATCAAATTTTCACTCCCAAAACCCTAATCCCCATTATGAATTTACACAATATGACTTAATTAACTAACTAATTCACTATCCCCACATATATATGCTTTAAATATGATCTCTAGTCCACTTTAAGTCCATCAAAACAATCAACCCTATCCCTTCCTTAGGGCTGCCGAAATCCATGGTATACATACACATAAATTGTGTTCATTTGACTTACAAATTCTTACTCCTTTTTAAGTCTCTTACATGGAAATAAAGAGTTTTAGGTATATGTGTGCACTAACCTCTTATAGAGCAGAATTTTTCAAGCTTAAACTTCACTTTCTTTCTTCTTCTTGGCTGTCAAAGGGTTATGCAAGGTGCAAGGATGAATTTTAGTGAAAGGAGTAGGAGGATTTGTGGTGAAATGAGGAGAGAAATTGAGCTTGTTGAATGTGTTAATGGGGGTTTGGTCTAGGGCATGGTTTCGGCTGGTTTAGGGAGGAGGAAGATGGCTGTTGCTTTTTTTTAATTTCTTTGGTCTTATTTATCTCTTTTTATTAGCTAATTAAATGGTTGTTTAATTTTGATTGGTGGGAACTTTTAATTGACATCATAATGATGTCATAATTTGCTTTTTATTGATTTTTCTTTTCTTTTCTTTTCTACTAGCTTTAAATAAAATTTTCATCACCCTTAATTCATATTTTATGTCATAATAATTATTTACTTAACTAGACAAGTCGGCCAAAAATCGCCTCTGAAGGCGAAATGACCAAAATGCCCTCCGTTTGGCTTAACGGGTCAAAATTATGGTTCCTCACTTTAGTTTAAATATTTTTCCGAACGTTCTAATTGTCCGGACCGACACCAATCACCAGAACAGTAGAATGTACGGAATTGCTACCGGGAGGGTGTCACACTTACCACCTGAGCTGGATAAGATACATAATGTGTTCCATGTCTCGATACTCAGAAGATACAGATCAGATCCTTCACTTATCATCTCAGTAGAAGAAATTGTAATACAACCTGACCTGACATATGAAGAAGAACCAATTAAAATCTTGCCACGAGAGGTAAAAGAGCTCAAAAAAAAGACAATTCCACTCGTCAAAATCTTATGGAGACACCACAACACGGAAGAGGCAACATGGGAGAGCGAGGAGACAATGAGACAACAGTTCCCTTAGCTCTTCACATTAGGTAAATTTTGAGGACGAAATTTTTATTTAGAGGGGAAGAGTTGTAACATCCCCACTGTACTTATTTTGTACGTTCTATTGCTGCAGTAGTCAAATAACAGTCCAGGCAAGTCAGTATGTCTAGAACTACACTTCGGTGATAGTGAACAGACATATAATGATGAAATAAATAAAAAGAAAATACAAGAAAAATCAAACAAAAATGAAAGAGAGAAAATGATGCTAAGTTAAACGAGCCAAGTAGACGATGATGGTGATCAGACTGGAAGGCCGTTTCTTGAGCCCCAAGGCATGAGGAACCCTCTGAATCTAATTTTAAGACATAAATAAAGGTTTATTGAAATGTAATTGACACTAGAAATATTAAAGAAAAATTAATAAATTAGTACAAAGAAAAATGAAAAAACGAGAAACAGAAAAAAATTAGTGTTATCGAAAAATCGAGAATATAACCCGAAGTGGGGTATTTTGGTCATTTGACACCTAGTATTGCCTTTTGACCTCAATGTTCATTAAAAATAAATGATATTACACTTTAGAAATGTCATGAATAATTAAATTGTGATACATTATGTAAATTGTGAAAGAAATGAGGTAAATGTGTAAATAAATGAAACTTAGTATAATTAAACATTAAACCATTTATTAGTGCTCCACTAACTATAATATAAAGTACATAAAATAAACATTAGTGGGCAGAAATGGGTCATCTTCAACCTTGAGAAAAAGCTTGCCGAATTGCTCCTCCCAAAAACCTCCATGGCTGCCCATGCATGAAGCTTTCTCTCTCCATCATCAAGCCCTCATTTTCACTTGGTTCCTTCATAAAAGCTTGCCTATTCACCTTGGGGAAGATATTGGCAACAAGAAAAACAAGATTTGGTGAAGTTTTGGTAAGCATCAAAAGTTGTAAGTGTCCAAAACCTCTCCCTTGCTTTAGTAAACCTTGTGTTTAGGTTGAGGTGAGTATTTTGGTGAAGAGAAATGAAAGAAATAGTGAGAAATGGACTTGTCCATTTTTGGCAGCCATGAACCCTTGTTGAGCTTGAGTTATTTTTACTTCTAATGAATGAAAATGAAGGTTGATTAATTCAAATGAAAATTGTAGTAAGTTTGTATTTAAGTATGTGCATGTAGTGTTTAGATTAAAGGTGTGAAATGGAACATGATGCCTTGAGCAAACTGCCATGTTCGGCAGCCCCTAATAGCATGAATTTGTGTGTGAACATGTGGTTATTAATGATATATGTTAATGTTAAATTGTGGGCAGCAAGTGTAAGTGATATTGAAGTATGAATATGTTGAAGTATATGTGTAATATTAGCATTTAAGTATGTTGAATTTTGGTGGAAGTGAATGATGAACTTAATGATGAATTGTGTGCATTGTGCACTTGAATATTCTGCCCAGAATTGTTGTTGAAATTGTGTACAATATATGTATGGAAGTGTTGTTGATTGAATATTGTAGTAATGAGGAGGAGAAGGAACATTAAATTGGGAGTGTATGAGCTTTGTGCAGGTTGTGTATTGAAGGCAGCACCTAAATTAGGCCATAAGTACCAAACTGTGAACCCAATTGGTATGAGGCCAATTGGAGATGAAACTAGACACCAAATAGGCCAACTTTCATGTAGAAAGGTTGCCAAAATTCTGCCTAGAAACTGACCTTAAAAATGACCAAATCCGGATTAGTGCATTTAAGGCCTGAAAACTGACCATTTGGGCAGCAGTTAGTGTTTAGGCCATAACTCACTCAAAACAGGTCCAATTGACCTGAAATTTTGACCATGAACAGTTAAGACCTATATCTACAAGTCTTATGGAGACACCCAAGCCCATAAATGGCCAGAACCAAGTCAAATGGCTTGCACAAGTTCGGGTACGAAATCTGCCGAACCAAAAGTGACCTTAAAATTGACCAAATTTTGCACTAAAAGTGCAATCTGTCCAGTTTTAGCAAATTGACCATATCTTGGTCTACACAACTCAGAATGACCTGAAATTTTGTCCCGCGTGCAATAAGACATAGAGCTACAATTTTGCTTCTTTGACCAGAAGCTAAAAACCAAGGGAAATAGGACTTTAAGCTAGACCAATCTAGCACATAAAAATTGAGAATTTGACATTTTGCATACAATGATGCTTGAAGCATTTTGGCAATGAATGCCAACTTGTAAAAATGGTAAATTGCACTACATTGGCAGCATATTGAGATATAAATTGTGACATATTGATGCTAGAAACAACTTATCCATATTACCTAAAAAGGTCAACATATGCATTGACTTGTGAATTATATAATAGTTAGTAAACTCCAAAAATTGAAGAATTAAACAATTAATTAATAATGTGCCCTTGTAACACCCTCCCGATAACCACTCCGTACATCCTACTGTTCCGGTGACCGATGTCGGTCCGGACAGCTAGAATGTCCGGAAAAATATTCAAAATAAAGTCAGGAACCATAATTAACTCAAATATTAACAAGAAAAATTTAGTAAAAATTTTAGAAATAAAATACAATCAAGTTAAACGAGCCGGTGCCCTAGCGATGGGTAACCGGAGGGAAGTTGCGATTCTCGCAACGAGGAGCCCTAGACCCGGGGGAAAAATTATAAAATAATTTTTGGGACTCCAGAGAAGGGTAATTGAGGTTCCCATGGCATTAGAATGCCAAAAAAATACCTAGAAAAATTTTTCAATCGGTACAGACGATTTTGACCCGTTAAGCCAAATGGAGGGCATTTTGGTCATTTCGCCTTCAGAGGTGATTTTTGGCCGACTTGTCCAGTTGAGTAAATAATTAATATGACATAAAATATGAAGAAATATTGCTAGAAATTAAATTGAAAATGAGTAGTGGAGGAAAGAAAAGAAAAATGCAACAAATGCAAATTATGACCTCAAAGTGATGTCATTTAAAATGTCTAACCAATCACCATTAAGCCATCCATTGACTAATTAATAAAAGGACTAAATGAAGACTAAATAACCAAAAGAAAATTTCAGCAGCCACCCCTTCCTTATGCAGCCGAAACCCTAGTCTCCATAGCCACCTCCATGAAAGCTCCTTCAACCTTCAATTCTCTCCTTCATTTCACCCTAAAACCCTAGTTTCCTTTCACTAAAATTTGCCCTAGCACCTTGCTAAAACCTTTGGCAGCCAACAAGAGGGAAGAAAGTAAAGTTTAGGGCTTTGGAAATTCTGCCCAATCAAGGTTAGTGCATATATGTAGTTAAAATACATTAATTCCATGATTTAGGCTTGTAATGAACTAGAAATTGTGAAATAATGAAACAAATTCAATGTGTATCTCCACCAAAGAATTCGGCAGCCCTAATAGAGGAAGGGTTTTGAATGTTTTCAATGGACTTAGCATGAGTTGGAGATTGTATTTAAGTTATATATTTACATATATGTTGAACTAGGGTGCTAATTGAGGGTTTATGGGTAAAGTGCATTGGACATTAGGGTTTTGAGGCATGAAAATGTGACTTGGCTTATTAAACTGTTAAAGAACAATCTAATGGTCAATAAGTGACCATTTGAGGTATGTTGAACACAATTTGGACTGAAAAATGGTATGGTAAACTCAAGGTGTAAACTGCCCTAGGACAGCAGCAGAGGGACTAAAAATTCAGTCCCTTTGCACTGCCATAACTTGGGCTGTGTTAGTCTAATTGATGTTTGGCCAATTGTACATGAAACTAGGCTTATAATGGCACATTTTTGCTGAAGAAACCATGCCCAAAAGACCAAAGTAAAAGGACCAAACTCAACCCCAATCCGGATACCCTGCACTGAATTCTGCAGAATTGACCAAATGAACAGTAACTGTTCATTTGGCCATAACTCACTGTAGATTTGGTCAATTGACCTGAAATTTTTACAG
Organism: Hevea brasiliensis; assembly: GCF_030052815.1. Lineage (NCBI taxonomy): Eukaryota > Viridiplantae > Streptophyta > Magnoliopsida > Malpighiales > Euphorbiaceae > Hevea > Hevea brasiliensis. Next base: position 94,294,004 of record NC_079496.1, on the reverse strand, counting down.
CAACAAGTTAAGACATAGACAAACAACTTTCATGAAGGAACCTACCCCAAATTATGGCCAGAACCCATCCAACCAAGTGACTCTAGTTACTGTTCATGCACTGTAGATATGGTAATTTTCTGCAGAATGCACTTTCGGCCAGCTTGGGTCTTTGGACCATATCTAGAGCTACAAAACTCCAAATGGAGTGATTCAAAAAAGGAAATTTAATTAGACAAAATAAGGAACAATTTTCATGTTTTACATTTCTTCAAATTCCTACAATAACAGTGTCTAATGGAACAGTGAAGTTGACTCACCAAAACTGAAAATTCTGCTTGTGTTGAGTTACACTTTGAAATGGTATTAACACTTAATGCCAACAAGTTTTAAACACTAAATGTGGTATATTGGGAGTGCCAAAGTCAATGTACATATTTGCTATCAAAAAGTCAACATTTTAGTTGACCATAGAGGTGAATAGTAACACCAAAACTTGAAATTCAAAGATTGAAGAATTTAAAAGTTTCAAATGCCCTAGTATACCTAACAAGATTGGTTTGGATAGTTTGGCATGCCAATAGGGTTCAGTTAGCAGTACTGCACATGGCAAAAATGCCATTCTGTGATTTCATGGCTTTTAGCCATTCTGACTTTGCATTGAGACTTGGCCTTGTGCCTGAGATTATTTACAGCTTGGTAGCTGTTCTGTTGCACACCGGGTGATGCATATGCGACCGATGGTGTGACAGCCCGAGGTACTAGATACCCAGTGCCAGTTTACCCGTTATCCAGTCCAGTCGTCTAGTGTAGGTTACTTGGGCAACCAAATGAATGAAAATGAGCAATGTAGAAGAAATAAATGAATGGATATACAAATACATGACAAACAAAACATGTACATGCAATACATATTTATATATGTTATTTCTTGTTATTTTGCACCACTAAGCATTATTGCTTAGCGCGTTGCTTTTGCCACGCGTAGGTACTGGAGACCCCGATCGTGAGCCCAGTAGACCACAGACTAGGTGAGTCCATCCGACAGTTCTGCTCAGTGTCTGTGTCACCTCGTCACCTGCAGTGCATTGGTAGGACACTAGATGTCATTTTATCATTTTGTAATTAAATTTTTATTTCTCGTATGTATTTGGGATTTATGTAATGTATTTTGAGTTTTATGTAAATAATAAAGATTTATGGTCATGTATGGTATTAATTTGAGTATTTAATGGTTGTTTATATATGAGAACCCTGAGAAAGGGATGTTTTGAGCAATGAAAAGGTTGTTGAGACCTGAAATAGAAAAATTGTTGAGATCTTGATATTGAGTTTTATGATGATATTGGAGTTGAGAATGAATGAAATTGTATATTGGAAGTGTTTTTAACAGGTTCTGAAGAACTGCTTTTTTCATTTTTAGCCAGATTCACTGGATTTTCCTTAAAATCTTCGGAACCTCAAATGAATAATACTTTTGATAAATGGTTAAAATAAATCATATTTCATAAATTAACTTCAAAAGCATGACACAAATTAAGTAAGGTATATTAGAGTGTGCCAAGACAGTGTGGCATTACTTATTCGGGTATCTTGTACCGAGTAAGGGTGTCACATTTAGTGGTATCAGAGCACGGTTTAAGCGTTTCTGGGCCTAGATTGAGTCCATACCATGCATTGCATTCGTAAGAGTCGAGGTGACACTAACGCAGATCTGTTTATCTTTCTTATTTTGAATAGGATATGGATCCTTCATCTCGTAGAGCCGTTGAGGAGGAAGTGGAGAGTCATGCTCCACTGCGGTGAGACTGGGGCATGAGAGAATCTGCTCGCCCGACTCAAGCGAGCACTCTCGACCTCCACAGCCATGTTTCAACAAATGGCCGACTTCTTTAGACAAATGGCCGTGGTAATGCCAGCACCACCACCACCACCACTCCACAAGAGAAATCACACTGAAAGGCTAAGGAAGTTTGGAGTCGTGGACTTCTATGGCAAGAGAGAAGATGACTCATTGCGGTAAAAATTGGTTGAAGGCAGGCAGAGTCTTAAAACAACTCCACTACACTCGAGCAAAACACGGAAGTCATATCCTTCTTTGCAAGACGATGCATATGAGTGGTGGGACACGTGTCGATGAAGTGCAGCCGAAGTCAGAACTTGGGACTTCTTTCTCTCGAATTCAAGAAGAAATATGTGGGTACTTGTATACGGAAGAGAGAAGAAGAGAGTTCATTAATCGAGGCGAGGCGATTGTGATGGCGAATATGAGAAGGAATTTGTTCGATTAAGCCGCTACGGAAGGAGATAGTCCCTAATGAAGTGAAAGGTGCAAGAGATTTGAAGAGGGATTGAATGACAATATTAAGATACAGCTCAATGCCTTGGGAATCACAGAATTTAGCAAGCTAGTGGAAGCAGCAATAAGGGTTGAAAAAGTGAGAATCAGTGAGCGGACTGAGAAGGAGAGACAGCGAGAAGGGGACCCGATCGGTCTAGCTCGGCTCTGCATTTGGGAAGAAGTTCAAGGGTCCTCCCGCACGAGTTCATCAGCCACATGGTCGTGGTCACTCTCGGGGCCCAGCCACGATTCACCTAGGAGAGGTCACCCACACCATCGGTGGGCAGCTCTCGAGGATGGGGTTCAGGACCAGCCCCAACATCTTACGCATGTCCGCATTGCACGAAATGGCACAAGGGAATGTTGGAGAAATCGGTGCTGCTGAGGTGTGGGTCAAGAGCATCGGTTGAAAAAGCGCCCACGCAGAACTACTACAATTGCTCCAACACAAGCGACGCACTGCTCTGCACCACCAAGGGTAGAAGGTCCGTAAATTGTCGTGGGACCATCTCAGAGGCCTGCATCTGAGCCAGCAGAGAGGCCAAATAACAGACCACCTGCCAGAAATTATGCCTTGAGAGCTCAGGAGGAGCAAGATGCCCCGGACGTCATCAGGGGTCCGTTCTCCCTCTACACTAGACCTGTGCATGCATTGGTAGATCCAGATCCACTCATTCCTACATTTGCATCAACCTACCCATAGAAAGGGGATACTAGTAGGGAGAGTGACCAAGACATTCTGGTCACTAATCCATTAGGCCACGATGTAGTGGTGAACAAGGTATACAAGGGTTGCGTTAAGGATTGGGTATGAATTCTTGGCAGACCTAATTGAGTTGTCCTTCTATGAGTTTGACGTGATATTGGGAATGGACTGGTTGTCACGTTATCAGGCAATAGTTGATTGCAAATTGAAGAGAATTTCTCTAAAAACTTCAGAGGGTAATGAGATCACAGTTGTGGGGGAAAGGACAGATTTCTTGTACAATGTCATCTCAGCCACAATTGCAAGAAGAATGATGAGAAAAGGCTGTGAAGCCTACCTAGCACATGTGGTGGATACTAAGCAGGCTAAGCCAAACCTGAGTGACATACCCACAGTGAGAGACTTCCCAGAGGTATTTCCTAAAGAATTGCCTGGTTTGCCACCAGAAAGGGAAGTTGAATTTGCTATTGAGACGCTGCACAAAGACCTATTTCCATTGCTCCTTATAGGATGGCACCTCGAATTGAGGGAGTTGAAAACTCGGTTGCAAGAGTTGCTTGATAAGGGGTTCATACGCCCATGTGTCACCATGGGGAGCTCGGTCTTTGTTCGTGAAAAGAAGGATGGGACTTTGAGACTTTGTATTGATTCTGGCGGTTGAATAAAGTGACTGTGAAGAACAAGTATCCGTTGCCTAGAATTGATGATCTGTTTGATCAGTTGAAGGGAGCAGGAGTATTTTCTAAGATTGATCTCAGATCAGGGTATCATCAGCTGAGGGTGAAGGATGTAGATGTGCCCAAGACTGCATTCAGGACCCGATATGGGCATTATGAGTTCCTAGTGATGCCCTTTGGCTTAACAAATGCACCAGCGGCATTCATGGACCTTATGAACCGTATCTTCCATCCACACTTAGATCGATTCATAGTGGTCTTTATTGATGATATTTTGGTGTATTCCAAGACCAGGGAAGAACATGATGAGCATTTGAGGATTGTTCTGCAAACCCTGAAAGAAAAGAAGCTGTATGCTAAGTTGTCCAAGTGTGACTTTTGGCTGAATGAGATTGCATTCCTTGGACACATAGTGTCAGCTGATGGGATTAGGGTGGATCCCAAGAAAATAGAAGCAGTGATGGAATGGAAGCCTCCCAGAAATACAACTGAGGTCAGAAGCTTCTTGGGGCTAGCTGGGTATTATAGAAGATTTGTGAAGGGATTTTCCCTAATAGCTGCTCCAATGACCAAGTTATTACACAAGAATGTCAGATTTGACTGGAATGACAAGTGTCAGACCAGTTTTGAGAAGTTGAAGGCTATGTTGATAAAGGCACCAGTGTTAACACAGCCAGTGTCAGGAAAAGACTTTGTGGTCTACAGTGATGCCTCACATAATGGGTTGGGGTGTGTATTGATGCAAGAGGGGAAGGTGGTCGCCTATGCTTCCAGGCAGTTAAGGCCACATGAACAGAATTACCCTACCCATGATCTAGAGCTTGCAGCAATTATCTTCGCACTGAAGATATGGAGGCATTACTTGTATGGGGAAAAGTGCTACATTTACACAGACCACAAGAGTCTAAAATATTTACCAACCCAGAAGGAGCTCAACCTTAGACAGAGGCGATGGATTGAGTTCCTGAAGGATTATGATTGTGTAATTGACTACCATCCTGGGAAAGCAAATGTAGTTGCTGATGCTTTGAGCAGAAAGTCCATCACAGCTTTGAGATCATTTAATGCCCGTCTAACCTTGATTCGAGATGGAGCTATTTTGGCTTAGTTGCAAGTGAGGCCAAACACACTACAAAGAGATACTAGATGGGCGAAGGTAGATGAGAAGCTAATGGCTATTATGAGCAAAATCCCGGAGGAAAAGCGGTGACTATGAGGTGAAAGCGCATGTGTCGCACTACAAAGGAAGACTGTGTACCGGATAACGGGAATTGAAAGCCGAGATTCTAAAAGAGGCACACACTAGTGTATATGCTATGCACCTGTGAAGTACAAAGATGTATCATGATCTGAAGCTCCAATATTGGTGGCACAGTATAAAGAAGGACATAGCGACTACGTGACTAAATGCTTGACATGTCGCAAGTCAAGGCGAACATCAAGTTCCATCGGGTTTGCTACACTATCGCATACCGAATGGAAATGGGATCGGTCACCATGGATTTTGTAAGTGGGCTACCTCTCACCGGAAGAAACATGATGCGGCATGGGTGATAGTTGATAGATTGTGAAGTCGAGACACTTTCTGCCGATTAGGGTGACTACTCACTAGAGAGGTTAGCGGAATTGTATATCGGTGAGATAGTTAGATCGCATGGAATTCCACTTTCCATCATATCGATCGAGACCCAAGGTTTACATCGAGATTTTGGAAGAAGTTGCATGAATCCTTGGGTACACAACTCCATTTCAAAGATGACTTTCCATCCTCGCACGGATGGGCAATCGAAAGAGTAATCCGAGTCCTTGAGGATATCTTTGAGGAGTTATGTCATTGAGTTTGAGGAAGTTGGGATAGATACCTCCCAGCGGAATTTGCATACAACAATAGCTACCAAGCTAGTATCCAAATGGCTCCGTATGAAGCCTTTGTATGGGAGAAAATGTAGAACTCAGGTGTCTTTGGGTGAATTGGGCGAAGACAAGCGGTAGGGCCGGACACAGTGAAACAGCCGAGGAGAAGGTAAAATCAATCAAAGCCAATCTCAAAGTTGCCTCGCAGACATGTAAATCTTATGCCGACCTGAAGAGAAAAGAAATAGAATATGGGGTTGGCGACAAAGTGTTCCTCAAGGTGTCACCATGGAAGAAAGTGTTGAGTTTTGGAAGGAAAGGTAAGTTAAGCCCTAGGTTCATTGGCCCATATGAAGTTATTGAACGTGTGGGTCCAGTGGCCTATAGGCTAGCTTTACCACCAGAGCTGGACAAGATCCACAATATGTTCCATGTATCCATGCTCAGAAGATACCGCTCAGATCCTTCACATGTCATCTCCAGAGAAGAAATTGAAATACAGCCGGATTTGACATACGAAGAAGAACCTCTACGGATCTTGGCTCGGGAAGTGAAAGAGTTGAGAAACAAGCAAATTCCATTGGTGAAAGTGCTTTGGAGGCACCACAACACCGAGGAGGCAACTTGGGAAAGTGAAGAGTCGATGAGGCAACAGTTCCCTCAATTGTTTGCATCAGGTAAATTTCGAGGACGAAATTTAAATTAGAGGGGAAGAGTTGTAACACCCTCCCGATAACCGCTCCGTACATCCTACTGTTCCGGTGACCGGTGTCGGTCCGGACAGCTAGAATGTCCAGAAAAATATTCAAACTAAAGTCAGGAACCATAATTAACTCAAATATTAACAAGAAAAATTTAGTAAAAACTTTAGAAATAAAATACAATCAAGTTAAACGAGCCGGTGCCCTAGCGATGGGTAACCGGAGGGAAGTTGCGGTTCTCGCAACGAGGAGCCCTAGACCCGGGGGAAAAATTATAAAATAATTTTTGGGACTCCAGTGAGGTTCCCATGGCATTAGAATGCCAAGAAAATACCTAGAAAAATTTTTCAATCGGTACAGACGATTTGGACCCGTTAAGCCAAACGGAGGGCATTTTGGTCATTTCGCCTTCAGAGGTGATTTTTGGCCAACTTGTCCAATTGAGTAAATAATTAATATGACATAAAATATGAAGAAATATTGCTAGAAATTAAATTGAAAATGAGTAGTGGAGGAAAGAAAAGAAAAATGCAACAAATGCAAATTATGACCTCAAAGTGATGTCATTTAAAATGTCTAACCAATCACCATTAAGCCATCCATTGACTAATTAATAAAAGGACTAAATGAAGACTAAATAACCAAAAGAAAATTTCAGCAGCCACCCCTTCCTTATGCAGCCAAAACCCCAGTCTCCATAGCCACCTCCATGAAAGCTCCTTCAACCTTCAATTCTCTCCTTCATTTCACCCTAAAACCCTAGTTTCCTTTCACTAAAATTTGCCCTAGCACCTTCCTAAAGCCTTTGGCAGCCAACAAGAGGGAAGAAAGTAAAGTTTAGGGCTTTGGAAATTCTGCCCAATCAAGGTTAGTGCATATATGTAGTTAAAATACATTAATTCCATGATTTAGGCTTGTAATGAACTAGAAATTGTGAAATAATGAAACAAATTCAATGTGTATCTCCACCAAAGAATTCGGCAGCCCTAATAGAGGAAGGGTTTTGAATGTTTTTAATGGACTTAGCATGAGTTGGAGATTGTATTTAAGTTATATATTTACATATATGTTGAACTAGGGTGCTAATTGAGGGTTTATGGGTAAAGTGCATTGGACATTAGGGTTTTGAGGCATGAAAATGTGACTTGGCTTATTAAACTGTTAAAGAACAATCTAATGGTCAATAAGTGACCATTTGAGGTATGTTGAACACAATTTGGACTGAAAAATGGTATGGTAAACTCAAGGTGTAAACTGCCCTAGGACAGCAGCAGAGGGACTGAAAATTCAGTCCCTTTGCACTGCCATAACTTGGGCTGTGTTAGTCCAATTGATGTTTGGCCAATTGGACATGAAACTAGGCTTATAATGGCACATTTTTGCTGAAGAAACCATGCCCAAAAGACCAAAGCAAAAGGACCAAAACTCAGCCCCAATCCGGATACCCTGCACTGAATTTTGCAGAATTGACCAAATGAACAGTAACTGTTCATTTGGCCATAACTCACTGTAGATTTGGTCAATTGACCTGAAATTTTTACAGCAACAAGTTAAGACATAGACAAACAACTTTCATGAAGGAACCTAACCCAAATTATGGCCACAACCCATCCAACCAAGTGACTCTAGTTACTGTTCATGCACTGTAGATATGGTAATTTTCTGCAGAATGCACTTTCGGCCAGCTTGGGTCTTTGGACCATATCTAGAGCTACAAAACTCCAAATGGAGTGATTCAAAAAAGGAAATTTAACTAGACAAAATAAGGAACAATTTTCATGTTTTACATTTCTTCAAATTCCTACAGTAACAGTGTCTAATGGAACAGTGAAGTTGACTCACCAAAACTGAAAATTCTGCTTGTGTTGAGTTACACTTTGAAATAGTATTAACACTTAATGCCAACAAGTTTTAAACACTAAATGTGGTATATTGGGAGTGCCAAAGTCAATGTACATATTTGCTATCAAAAAGTCAACATTTTAGTTGACCATAGAGGTGAATAGTAACACCAAAACTTGAAATTCAAAGATTGAAGAATTTAAAAGTTTCAAATGCCCTAGTATACCTAACAAGATTGGTTTGGATAGTTTGGCATGCCAATAGGGTTCAGTTAGCAGTACTGCACATGGCAAAAATGCCATTCTGTGATTTCATGGCTTTTAGCCATTCTGACTTTGCATTGAGACTTGGCCTTGTGCACAGAGATTATTCTGACTTGGTAGTCGCTGCACACCGGGTGATGCATATGCGACCGATGGTGTGACGGCCCGAGGTACTAGATACCCAGTGCCAGTTTACTCGTTATCCAGTCCAGTCGTCTAGTGTAGGTTACTTGGGCAACCAAATGAATGAAAATGAGCAATGTAGAAGAAATAAATGAATGGATATACAAATACATGACAAACAAAACATGTACATGCAATACATATTTATATCTGTTATTTCTTGTTATTTTATTATTGCACCACTAAGCATTATTGCTTAGTGCGTTGCTTTTGCCACGCGTAGGTACTGGAGACCCCGATCGTAAGCCCAGTAGACCACAGACTGGGTGAGTCCATTCGACAGTTCTGCTCAGTGTCTGTGTCACCTCGTCACCTGCAGTGCATTGGTAGGACACTAGATGTCATTTTGTAATTAAATTTTTATTTCTCGTATGTATTTGGGATTTATGTAATATATTTTGAGCTTTATGTAAATAATAAAGATTTATGGTCATGTATGGTATTAATTTGAGTATTTAATGGTTGTTTATATATGAGAACCCTGAGAAAGGGATGTTTTGAGCAATGAAAAGGTTGTTGAGACCTGAAATAGAAAAATTGTTGAGATCTTGATATTGAGTTTTATGATGATATTGGAGTTGAGAATGAATGAAATTGTATATTGGAAGTGTTTTTAACAGTTCAAGAACTGCTTTTTCATTTTTAGCAGTACTCATGGATTTTCCTTAAAATCTTCGGAACCTCAAATGAATAATACTTTTGATAAATGGTTAAAATAAATCATATTTCATAAATTAACTTCAAAAGCATGACACAAATTAAGTAAGGTATATTAGAGTGTGCCAGTACACCGTGTGGCATTACTTATTCGGGTATACTGTACACGAGTAAGGGGTGTCACAGCCCTAGTTTGCCTAGTTGACTAGTATGGATAGGTTGGCATGCCAATAGGATTCTGATAGCTGTTCTGTAAATGGCTTTATGCCATACTGTGTTTTCACCGCTTATTATGCAAGATCAGGACTTTAATAGCCTACGGCTATACATATTGTGTATTTATTTTTGGCTTATCGCCAGATTGACTATATGGCTTTTTAGCCACGCTATTTGCACACTGGGAGACACTTTGTGACCGATGTTATGATGGCCCGAGGTACTAGGTACCCAGTGCCAGTATATCCGTTTATCCAGTCTGGTCACTATATAGGCTACACGAGCAGTAATTCAAGTACTATTAAATTCAAATACCTAAATCCAGTCTACTGACATACAGCACCACCAAAAATTTGTAAACACTTTATTTACTTTATTTTAGTGTATATTTCTTTATATTTGGCACCACTAAGCAAAATTGCTTAGCGCGTTGCTTTTGTAGCGCATAGGTATTGGAGATACAGCTGGGGAGCCCAGCAAACCTACGACCGGGTGAGACATCAGATCTGCACAGGAGCCCAGAGTCATCTGCACTGCATTACATACATGGTAGGACTTAAGATATCTTGTATTTTGTACTTTTGTTGTATATTTGAAATTCAGCCCTGTATTTTGTAATGATGTGAAAGCTCTAAAGTTTGTAATATTTTGTACATATTAAATGACATGGAGATTTTCTATATATATTTAAATTATTATGGACTATATTATGGAATTGTTTAATGACTGTAAAAGTCTATTGACTTTACTGTGAAATATTTGGGATTTTGATATCATCATATTAAACTGTTTTCAATAGGTTTGGAAGGACAGTTTGTCCTAAATATTGACGGCACCTTGCCAAATTTTTATTACCAATCTTGAAACACTGATTTTATCAAAGTATGACAATAGTATCAGCATGATATGAATATTACATAAAAGACTTCTTAAAATCAAATTGAGTTCAAGAAATGAAATAATCACAGACTAAGTGTTCTGGCACGCCGTGTAGCACGCCTTGCTCGGCTATACTGTAGACGGGTGAGGGGTGTTACATTATTTCAACAATTATTAAATATTATTTCGGACTGGATAAATTATGTTTTGAATTTTGACGGGCAATTTGCAAGAATAAAATACAAAATTTTGTTTTGGATGGTGATGAGCATAAAAAAAAATTGTAAAATATTGGAATAGATCTTGAATTAATATTGTATTGTGATTTATGCTCACAAAAAGGACAAAGAAATGCATGATATGGCTTTATATCTCACTATAGATGCTTGACTAGGTTAATATCCATCTCTATATCATTTGTTGATGGGACAATGGAGTTAGCTTTGTTTTGTTTTGAACACCATGGTATGTGCACAGGCTTAGATTCTCCTCTTATTAGAGGTTAGATCTAAGTATTTGTTATTGACCCGTCAGAAGTTTCATTATTGTGTTGTGTACTGTGCACGATGATTTGACTTCCCCGACCATAGGGAGTTAGAATCACCCCGAAGATGGCCCTTTCGGATTGGTCTTACATAGTTAGTGAGATAAAGAATGGGTTTTGATTGATAAGAAATTGTGATTTTAAATGAGATTGTGCACAAATGATTTTGTTAAAATAATTTGATTATTTCCATAATTGCAAGAATTATTTTTATTGTTGAGTTGTGATTTGACAAATTGAAATTTTGATCAAGGTTATTTTAACAAGTGATTATTATTATTGGTAATGAAAATTTTGACTTTTGGAAGTTGGTTAAATTTCGAGATTTCAAAATTTTGGTATAATTATTGTCAATGTATATTGTATTACATTTTAAATTATAGTTGTACACCACTGAGTTCACCACTCAGCGCTAGCTTTGTATGCTGTTGTAGGTGAGAGTAGAGATAGAGCAGTTGAGTGAGATTTCTGCAGCTGCGCCTTGAAGACTGCTTGTGACTAGCTTTGGATATATTATAAGTATACCCTTATATATTAGATTTTGAATATGCATGTAAATATATGTGTGTAAATTATTTGAGCAGATGTATAAAACTTTTGAAATGTTATTTTGGGTGTGTAATGAAAATGCAAATTTAATTGTAACAATAATTTTAGTACCTTAAGGAATGTATTATTTATTTTCTTCCTGAAATTGAAAATTATGGACGGTTTCTTTTATGATGAGTTTGGCTTGATGAGTGAATTGAATTGATTGTGATGAATAAGGAAATTGTGGAAATTGTGGTTGTTTTGAAAACATTGGAAGTGTTTTTACAGGTGTTTGAAGAACTGTTTTTCCTAAATATAAACGGCACTCTACCGAAAATTTTCCAAAATTTGCTTAAAAATAAAAATGGACAAAAATTTTAACTAGTCTTTAAACTTTAAGTAAATGTTTTTAATTCCTACCAAAAGTGCTCACCACGTTCAAAAAGTAAGAAAATTATTTTAAAATCCCTTGTAGTATACTTAATGGGTTACCGTTAGGCAAAGTATGGTAATTCATTAGATATACTACAGGATCATATTACATCTTATTGAGGGGTAAGGTGTGACATGTTTAGTGGTATCAGAGCATAGGTTTTAAAGTAAATTTTGAACTATGAATTTGAAATATTTTATCAGTACATACAACTGCTCAAATATTTGATACATATAGTACAATTGCATCATAAATAAGAATTAATGGAGAGAAATCTCCTTGTGTAGGTTATCCCGAGAAAAGAAAATTTTTTGAATAGAAATGGAAGAGGGGAATGAACCAGTAGAACAATTAGATAAGATTGAGGCACAAGAGGAGGCCTCAACTCCTCGGCCAATAAATGGCTGATAGTTTGTCAGCCCAAGCTCAAACCCAAGCTCAAGCTTAAGTACAGACTCAACCCCCACAAGGGCAGTATGAAATAGAAAAGAGTGAGAAATCTATGGGTCAGAACTAGAATAGGCAATTAGGGAAAAGAAAAGAATTTGAGGAACCTCGAATTTATAGATATGACAGAGGCTAATCTTCAGGGTGGAAGCAATCGAGAACCCGTTGGCAAAGAATTCGAAGTTCCTACCCTATCTGTGTCTGTGAAGTATGTGGCAAGTTACAAAGGGTTATTTGCTATAAGGTTACTAGAGTCTGCTTCAATTGTGGTGGAATCCGGCATTACGCCCAAGATTGTACTAGCACACGTCGATTTATGCCACATACTACACCAGAGGAATCAGTCCAAAGTTCTGATTTTAGAGGCTCATTAATAGTCAAAAGGGGCAGAGGCAGGAGTAGAGACAGCACTTCGGGTAATCCTAGCACAATGGACCAACCCGAGCAGAGGAATACATTAGAAAGATGGAAAGCCATGCATTGAGGGGAAGAAGCAGAGACTTTAGATGTAGTTGCTGGTACGTTCTTAACTTTTGAAAGGAATAATTATGTACTATTTAATTCTAGCTCTACTTATTTATATGCTAACAGTAAAATTATATGTTCTACTACTATTCTCTTGCATGGAAATAAATTTTGATGTGTTAGTAATTAGTCTTTTAGGATAAGAATTACGAAAATAAGCCTGATTGGAATTAATTTTGGAAAAGTTTCTAGTGAGAGACATCTCATAGACTACGATAAATTATAAAGTTAATTAGTAAGCCTAATTAGGTAAGGCAAGAGGACCTAAAAGTAAGTTATAGTAATATAGCTACCTTAGATGTAGGTAAAAGTATTACTATTGATAGATGTCAGTGGGTAACATAATCAAAATAAGTTTAAGATATTAGTGGATTTGAAAGAATAAGATATAGGGAAGTTTGATCTATTGGGATGTATCGTAGTAACTATGCAATATTCTTGATGTTTGTGCTGTAAGCTGCAGATTATAATACTGACTTGGGATTTATTGTGTAGAGTTATGTACTACCCGATAGTGTACCAAGATAAGAATAGTTACAAACGGCATCTGTTTTAGCAAAATTTTGCCGGGACAGAATTTTATTATTAGAAGGGAGTTTGAAAATCCTAATTTAGGATTTGAAACTCTATAATTAGAATATCAAAAGATCATGGTTGCAAGGTAGTGAGAGTTAACAACTCCGTTACCCTAGCACGAATTACAGTACATCAAGAATTGTTATGGAACTAGAGATTTTAGTACGGTCAAAATTTAAAAATAACACCTATAGGGCTAGGTCATCCAGTCTCTGATATGGGGTTTATAGTTGTTTTGGTATTTCAATGGATCTCTTGCTCAAAGTTTAGTAAGGAACAGTATTCTATTTGTGTAGCAGTAAGACACAAAATATGATTTTGTTCCCCTGGAAGAGACAGGATGCTATAGATGATAATTATAACTTATAAAACAGTTAAGAAATGATGTTCTACTGATAATAGTAATTCGATAGGAACTAGTTGGTCAGGTATTCTTTAGGAAGAGCACAATTTTATTATGCGGATCATAAGGATTAGATTAGGATTAATGCGAAACTTTTGAATAGCATGGGAAAAAGGAGAGTCCAGTAGACCCCCTTCTTAAGGTTAAAGAATTGTTTATGGTTCAATAAAAAAAAAGGGTAATAATCGCAAACCAGTGGAAAATAAGCTATAAGATATCGGTAGATAAAAGAAAATATAAAAGTAAAGATTAGAATAGTTGGTGCAAATGTAATAAAGAAACATTATGAATATTAGTTAAAGTGTTGACTAGAATGATTGTAATATTAAAGTATAGCGGATTTATTAGGGATGATAAGAGGTGCTAAATCATGACTCGATAGTCAAGTTAAGGAAGAAGATAAGATTGAGGAATAAAATAATTAAAGTTAAGTTGTGGAATGAAAGAAACAAATAGAACAGTAAGAAATGAGAAAAACACTAGATGAGGAATTACCACCAGGGCGAACAACCTACTTAAGACGTGTAATGATATCCCAAACTATGTTATCAAGAAAGAAATAAGTTAAACAAAAGCAAACAAGATAGTGTAAAATGGCACATAGGCCTTGGTCATAAATGGAGATGGTAAGATAATGGTTATGGACCTATGGCCAATAAAGAGATAAGTGGTTCATATATGACCAACGAGGTCATTAAAAAAAAAGAAAGAAAGGAAGACTACAAAGGAAAATAATTGCTAAAACAACAACAAGAAAAGACTAAATTATTCTAAACTAAACTGAAGGTTGCATTAAATGATCAAGAGATTTGATAAGAAAAGAGTAAAACTAAGTTCTCACCCATAGGATCATACGAGGTCCTAGAAAAAGTGGATCCACTAGCACACAGATTTGCTTACCTCTAAAATTGAAATGAATTTGAATCTAACTTATGACAGAAGTTAATAAGAAACTTGGCACACGAGGTGAGCAATCGATGAGTAAATAGTATTGGCTAAAGTGCTATGGACTATTATTTAGACTATGAAGCTACGTAGAAATGTGAGAAAAACATGAGAAAACAACACTTATGAGTATTTGAGGACATAGTGGACACAATTTCGAGGAAAAATTTTATTTTAAGGGGGGGAGAATTGTAACACCCCTATTTGCATAGCCTGGTAAATTTTACTGTTCCGGTGACCTGTATCGGTCCGGACAATTAAGGAGATTAGAATCACATTTAAGACAACTAGTTAAGCCCTGAACACAAATAATTAATAATTTCCAAATAGTTAAGTATAAAGAAGAAAAATAAAGCATAAAAAGTTAAATGAGCCGGGAGTCACGGTGATAGGTGACCTTCTCGGGAATGACTGCGAGGTCAGTCTAAACTCAAATTTTGAACCGTAAAATGTGACGCTGCAGTCCTTAGGACTATTGTGAACACAGTGGAAAAAATTTTGAACCGTAAAATGTGACGCTGCAGTCCTTAGGACTATTGTGAACACAGTGGAAAAGAGAAAATTACGAAAAAGAATTGTGAAGCAAGTCAAATAATTAGGTCAGAGATCCGAAAGAAATATTGAATTACTTGCAAACCGGATTAAACCAGCGAGGGGTAATTTGGTCAATTCACCCCTAGAGCTGACACCTGACCTAACTATCTAATAAAATTGGAGAAAAGAAAATGTTGGGATCAAGAATTAAATTAAAGAACTAATTGAAAAATAAATAAAAAAGAAAAAGAAAGAAAAGAAAAAGTTTATTTGCATCATGCATGACATAAGTATGATGCAATAAACCTAATATTTAAAAATTGAAATTTGGGATAAATCCTAACAATTAAAAGACAAAAATAAAAAGAAAAAAAATTTCATTCTTCTTCAAAAAAAAAACGTCCATCTCTCCTCTCTCTCTCTTCTCTCCTTAGTTCCTCCATAGCCATGAAAATTCAAGCTTCCAAAGCTTGAATCAACCCCATAAATCCCACAATTTTCTTGTATAAATCTTATTGTTGGATCTTGGAAAGCTTATTGAGAACAAAAAGAAAGGGAGAAATTGAAGATTTGGAGAAATTGAAAATCAAAGTTTGAGATAAGTAATTGAATTTGAAAATCTTAGTATATTTGTTGCGTTTGTAGCTTAATTAACTTAGAAATTGTGTAAAATCAAAACAAAAACAATTGTTAAGGGACCAAACATGAAATTTGGCCAGCCAAGGTTAGGGTTTGATATGAATGAGTTTGATAATTTTGAATGGTTATTTGAAGTGAATTAGGTGTATAGATTATGAATATACACTTTAAATTGCATTAGAGTTCAAATTTAGGTAATTAGGGTTTGAGCATTTTGAAGAAATTGGGGAAAATTTTGAGAATTAGCCAAATGATGTAATTGACCTTACTTGAGTTGAAAAATGATCAATTGTGACCATTTGTGGTGTGTATGAATTGTTGAAAACAAGTTTAAATTTGGATTGGTGAGGGTCAATCTGTAGGCAGCTTGACCTAGGTCCCTTTCAATGATCAAAACTGAAAATTTACCAACCTAATTGGTGTGAGGCTAATTGAGAATAAAACTAGACACAAAATGGCATATTTTTCATTTAGGAATTATGCTCAGAAAGTGACCATAACTTAGTGAACAATTAGGCCAAATCCGGATTAGGGCACACTGCCCTATACAAAATGATCAAATGAACAGTAGTTACGTAAATGATAATAACATGGCCTAGGAAGGTCCAAATGACCTGAATTTTATACCGATAGAATGATGAGACATAGCCTTACAACTTTCATAAAGTAAACAAACCCAAATTTTGACCATAACCTATTTGAAAAATCACCTGCAATCAACCCACAAAAATTGCCAAAATCCAGAATTTGCCCAGAATTCTGGGTAGCACTAAATCCGGCCAGCCATGTTCAAATGGCCATAACTTAGGCTAAAAAACTCCAAATTGAGTGATTCAAAAAGGGAATTAAAGCTAAGACAATAAGGAACAACTTTGATGAATGACACTTAGCCAAATTATCACAGTAACCAGACCAATGGAATAGTAGAATATAGGGGACCAAAACTGAAAAATTGTAATTTCTCTTAGGAGACTTAGAAACCGAATTGGCAATCAATGTCAACAAAATTGACACCCAAAATGTGGTATATGGGTGCAATTAGAACTAATAAACTTATTAAGCATAAGAAAGTCAATAAATTGACTTGAATAGTATCGTGAATAGTAACCCCGAAATGAAAATTTTCAAGAATGTTAGTTTAAGCATATTGGGGCTAGACTTAAGTATATATGAATTAATTATTCGAATTTAAGTATTAGAAATGGATACTGAAGCACTTTAAATTTATGTGTTTCAGTTGAAAAGTGATCTTCGAAGGTGAAACGAAAGTTTGAGTAAATTGAGTCGACAAAAGAGGTTTGTGCACAACTAGTTTTTCATTGAATTTGTTTTGAATATTTTACATAATTAAATGATTTTATTTTTCCTTATGTACTATGTTTATCAATTATGGGATTTATTTCAATAATTATTGAAATTGGTATAGCAAGCATGAGTCTAGTTTTGTGAAATATTATTTCAATAATTATTGAATATTGTTTTGGACTGGATAAATTATGTTTTTAATTGTGACGGGCAATTTGCATTCATAAAATACAAAATTTTATTTTGGATGGTGATGAGCATAAAAAAAAATTGTGGAATATTGGATTTGATCTTGAATTAATATTGTGTTGTGATTTATGCTCACAAAAAGGACAAAGAAATGCATGATATGGTTTTATATCTCACTATAGATGCTTGACTAGGTTATTACTTGTCTCTATATCATTTGTTGATGAGACAATGGAGTTAGCTTTGTTTTGTTTTGAATACCATGGTATGTGCACAGGCTTAGATTCTCCTCTTATTAGAAGTTAGATCTAAGTATTTGTTGTTGACCCGTCGGAAGTTTCATTATTGTGTTGTGTACTGTGCACGATGATTCGACTTCCCCAACCATAGGGAGTTAGAATCCCAATTCGACCTCCCCGCCCATAGGGAGTTAGAATCACCCCGAAGATGGCCTTTTCATATTGGTCTTGCATAGTTGGTGAGATAAAGAATGGGTTTTGATTGATAAGAAATTGTGACTTTAAATGAGATTGTACGCAAATGATTTTGTTAAAATAATTTGATTATCTCCATAATTGCAGGAATTATTTTTATTGTTGAGTTGTGATTTGAAAAATTGAAATTTTGATCAAGGTTATTTTAACAAGTGATTATTACTATTGGTAATAAAAATTTTGATGTTTGGAAGTTGGTTAAATTTCGAGATTTCAAAATTTTGGTGTAATTATTGTCAATATATATTGTATTACTTTTTAAATTATAGTTGTACACCACTGAGTTCACCACTCAACACTAGCTTTGTATGCTGTCACAAGTGAGAGTAGAGATAGAGCAGTTGAGTGAGATTTCTGCAGCTGCACCTTGAAGACTGCTTGTGACTAGCTTCGGGTATATTATAAGTATACTCTTGTATATTAGATTTTGAATATGCATGTAAATATATGTGTGTAAATTATTTGAGCAGGTGTATAAAACTTTTGAAATATTATTTTGGGTGTGTAGTGGAAATACAAATTTAATTGTAACAATAATTTTAGTACCTTAAGGAATGTATTATTTACTTTCTTCTGGAAATTGAAAATTATGGACGGTTTCTTTTATGATGAGTTTGGCTTTATAAGTGAATTAAATTTATTGTAATATATGAGGATATGAAAATGAGTTTATTGGAGTTGTGGTTATTTTGAAAACATTGGAAGTGTTTTTACAAGTGTTTGAAGAACTGTTTTTCCCAAATATAAACGGCACTCTATCGAAAATTTTTCAAAATTTGTGTAAAAATAAAAATGGATAAAAATTTTAACTATTATTTAAACTTTAAGTAAATATTTTTAATTCCTACCAACAGTGCTCGCCACTTTCGAAAAGTAAGAAAATTATTTTAAATCCCTTGTAGTATATTTAATGGGTTACCATTAGATGAAGTACGGTAATTTATTAGATATACTATAGAATCATGTGGCATCTTACTGAGGGGTAGGGTGTGACATTAATGTTAGTAGTATGCCCTAGAGCATATCATTTAGTATGTATCTTGTACATATTTTTATTAATAAAAGGCATTTCCACTTTTCCGTTTACATAATATATTTATGTGTAATAGAAAAGGTCCATTGATATTTTGTTAGAAATATTATTCTTAAGTTGTTAAGAATATGAGTGACAATATTTCTAGCACAAAGTATCATAAATAGGTTCACAATCGAGGATACTTCATAATAAGGACATGACTTATCCAGAAAGATTGTATTCATGTTTGTTCCCAAGTTATTTATATGAGATATAAATAAGATGGAATGGTGAGTCTCATGCCATATAACAAACATGATAGGCACTTATAAATGATAAGTAGGCCGAACCAGTGACACTTATGACAAGCACATGGAGTTTACTCTTGTCAATGTTTTGTCATAAATCATATCAGTGCATATAATCTTTAGACCTGAGATAGCACAGTTATCTTGTATATAGGTAGTTTGAGTTTGATGCTGCTTTCATACTTGTACTGTGTATGGGTATATGGGCATCTGTTGGCTCCTACTAGTTATATATGGAGGTAGGTGTTGATCAAGATGGAATCTGTTCCTCTAAGTAAATAGAGATAAAATCCTATGTTCATTTAATTGTTCTTGATGTTTCAAGTTCTGGCCAGACAGATAGATTTATTCGTAAAAGAGTTTCGATGAGAAAATCTTTTAATCACGAACTGGAATTAAAAGAGAACATAAGATTCATAGCAACTGGAGTTTGACATAAACCATGACTCCAACTTGAGTTGGGATTTTGTAACAGAGAGATTCTAGTGCATGGTAACATATGATTATAGGTTCATTTAAGGTAAACCTTATTACTAATTGGGTGGCCATGGCATGCTATGCTAGGTGTTAACCATGGTCTATGAGGTTCATAAAATGATTTAGAGAAATCATTTATGGTAAGAAAGAGTTCGATGATATTAAGAGTTGATATCATGTCTCATTGCCAATTAGTGATGAGCCTAGTAAGTCACACACATACACAAGTTATCACCTATTTAAATATGATTTAATTAATTAATTAAAGAGTTTAATTGATTAATTAAATAGATTTGGTTTGCAATAAAATTGCAAAGTCCCTAGCATGACTTGAAACCAAATCTAGATTATTGGATGTGTAGTATAAATTAAATTTATATTTAAAGTGTTTAAATATGAATTTAATTGATGAGAAATTAATTAATAGAGATTAATTAATTAATTTATATTTGATATAAATTAATTAGAAGAAGAAAATAATTATTTTGGGTTAAGAACTCAAAATTAAGACACATGGGCATTTTGGTCATTTTGCAGTGTGACACGTGGCACCATGAGATGGTGACACATGGCATAACACATAAGCTTGCCAAATATTTTTAATCATGTAAGATGATTAAAATCAAGATTAAATATAGGTTTGACACTTGGCACAATGTGATTGGGTCACTTAAACCTAGAGCTAATCAAAATGTGACATGTGGCTAGGGTTTAATGTGTTAACCTAGCTATTTAAGTGGGGTTATGAAAAGAAAACATAACCAGCAGCCTCTCCTCTCAATTGTCACGCCACTTTGAGCCTCTCCAGCTATTTCTCTTCATCTCTCATCAATTCAAAGAGATTAGCCATCAATCTCTTGAATTAAGAACACTAGAAATTGTTTCTAGTGTCCTGTTTGCATCTCTAATCTCTTAAAAGGCAGAACTTGAATTTCTAATTAATAGAAAAGGCTTTAGAAGCTGTTCAAGGGCTGCCATAGGTGTTCTTGGTGTGGACAAGCTAGAGGGACAACATCTGGTGTCCTGAAGACGAATCTCAAAGGCGCAGACACGCTGCAGCACATCAAGAGGTTAGTGTAATCGTTCTTGATTTAATCTAGGGTTCTAAAATTAATCTGATTAATTTTAAAATCTTAAATGGCAAATACAGATCCAAAAACATATTAAAAGAGTTTTAATATGTTGTTTATCATTGAAATTAAATAGATAAAAATAAATCTTGCATGGTGCATGTGACCCTAGGTGAAAATTTTTTGAATTCAATGGTATAATCTTGTGTTTTTCATGCTTCCGTTCCTTCAATTGGTATCAGAGCCACTATATTTGCCATTTAGATTGTTGATTATATAATTTAATTGTGTGTTTGATCATGAGATCAAGAGATTCATTGCTGGTTGGATCATGAGATGTGGCGTCACACATGGAGAAGCCACCATTGGTGGCGGCAACAATGGTTCCATGGGTGATTCAAGGTTTGGCTTTTAATTCTGCAATTGTTGTATGATCTAAGGCCTATTCTTTGACTAATTAAAGTGTTTAATTAGTTGTTTTAATCACACAATTAAATTATGATTCAAATCAGAATTTTAAAAAATGTTTGAATGTGATTCAAATCTGAATTTTAAAAGTTGTTTGAATGTGATTCAAATCTGAATTTTTAAAGTTGTTTGAATCATATTTAAATCTGATTTTTTAAAATTGATTCAATAAAATTCAGATATGATTTTTTAAAAAATATTTGAATGTGATTCAAATCTGATTTTTTAAAAAATATTTGAATGTGATTCAAATCTGAATTTTTGAAGTTGTTTGAATGTGATTCAAATCTGAATTTTTAAATTTGTTTGAATGAGATTCAAATCTGAATTTTTAAATTTATTTGAATCATATTCAAATCTGATTTTTAAGTTGAATATGAGATATTCAATTTAATATAAGTATGTATGTTTTATTTAATTGTTAAATAGTGATATGCATGATGGATGATCATGGACTATAAAAGACCAATGTGATTGGATTTATTTCTTTTATGTTTCTTTGGGATTGTAAATTAATTTATTTTAATTTATTTTGGGCATGTATTATTAAGTTTGTAATATTTTTGGGTTGTAATTTCATTTATTTAAGTTCTTGTAAATTCGCCTTGGTATGCCAAGGATTACTATGTAATATTGGATTGCAAGAAGTTCAAGGAGGTCAAGAGCATTGGTGGGACCAGTGGGGAATTCAATATCAAGTGTTGATTATGTACTCCTTCAGCAACTCTTGTAAAATGAATGAATGAAATGCACCTAGGAATGCCCTGATTCAATTCTTGGTGGCTCAGAATTGAATCCCTTAGAAAGTCCATGATCATACCATATTTACTGCTTATCCATGAATGCATGAGATGTATGGGAATGTATGCAATTATATGATATATGCATGCTAAATGGATAATGTGCAAAGTGAGACCTTAATAGTAATTAGGATGGCTATAAAATCTTCCAAACAAATCATTAAGTTGGAAATGCTATAATTAAAGTAATTATAACATAAGCCCTCCATTGGGACAATTATTTTAAGAAATTTTAAATAGTTGCATGAGATGCAATTAATTTAAGAGATTTTCTTAAGAAATAATTGTTAAGCATGAGATGTTGTAAATATGTAAATGGTTTGGTGGCCAATATTGGATGTACCTGAGGACATTAAAATTATTTGCATAATTATTGGCTCAATGGGATCAACTTAACTAATGCAAGATAAGTCAATATTGGATGTACCTGAGATTTTGAGCATTAGGGGCTAGTAAAAGGATTGAACCTCACATGAGATGTGATGGGCAAAGGGTTGCTCACTTATAGTTTATTGTAATTCCAATAATGGATGTACCTGAGGATGATCAATAGAATTATAAGAATTCAATCACCCACTAGAAATCCATCCAACTAGGATTTCCGTTTTCTACTTTGGAAGTGTAGGATTCGCTAAGTTAGTGGGAGGACCAATTTGATTAAAAGACCATAATCATTTTGGTTAATTACATGATACATTTACTAATTAATCTGGTTATTTTCTGCAATTAATTTTATGATAAAAATGAGCACAAAACAACCACCACCATCCAATATCCTTGCAAGCATACTTGATCACAATGAGTTGACAGACCTAATCATGCGATTGGCTAAGAAATTTGAAACTTGTCCTGAACCTTGAACATATAGGATATGTTCTAGATTCAAATGTTCCTGGTCCCTTACCTCCAGAGGCCACTCAAGAGGAACATGATACTTTGGACAAGTGGAAGGAGCATGATATGAGAGCTAAGTGTTACATGCTTGCTTCCATGAGTAATGAGTTACAGAAGCAACATGAGAACATGCAGAGTGCTAGTGAGATCCTCCTTCACCTACAAGAGTTGTATGGTGAGCACA
The DNA here is from genome assembly GCF_030052815.1 of Hevea brasiliensis. Classification (NCBI taxonomy): domain Eukaryota; kingdom Viridiplantae; phylum Streptophyta; class Magnoliopsida; order Malpighiales; family Euphorbiaceae; genus Hevea; species Hevea brasiliensis. The sequence continues at coordinate 94,270,925 of NC_079496.1, read as the reverse complement.
GCAGGAATGCTAGGTATGAGATATCTAAACAGTTATTCCGTATGAGGATGTCTGAGGGACAGAATGTTGGGGATCATGTCCACAAGATGATTCGGCTGATTGAGCAGTTGGAACATCTTGACTTCAACATGGATTTCCAACTACAAACGGATTTGATCCTTCAGTCCCTTCCTGAGTCTTTTGGGAATTTTGTGACAAATTTCCATATGACTAAACAGGAATGCACCTTAGCTGAATTACTCAACATGCTGGTTATTGCCCAAAAGAATATGCCAGGCAATAAAGGAAAAGAGGTAGCTTTGGTTGCATCTTCTTTTGCTGGAAAGTCCAACATGAAGAAGGGCAATAAGAAAAAGAAACTTCAGATTCCTGGTCCTTCTAAGAAAATAGCTAAACAGAAAACAAAGACCAAAGCTGACAAAGGCAAAGGAAAGTGTTTCCATTGCCAGTAAGAAAGTGTTTCCATTGCCAACAGGAAATTGTTTCCATTGCCAGTAAGAAAGTGTTTCCACTGCCCAGAGTATAGCAATCTAAATTAATGCAATGCCATGGTGAAAACCAACTCAGGTTCAAAATATATTTGGCACTTAAGGTTATTTTATGTTGCAGAAGATAGGATTGCAAAATTGGAGAAAATGGGGATTCTATCCTCATTGGGCTCTGAGCCTACTCCAACTTGTGAATCTTGCCTTCAGGGTAAAATGACTAGATCACCCTTTGTTGGACAAGGGCTAAGAGCTGAAAATATTTTGGAACTAATACATAGTGATGTATGTGGTCCGTTTAAAGAAATGGCTAGAGGGGGCTTTCATTATTTTATTACCTTTACTGATGATAAATCAAGGTTTGGGTATTTGTATTTGATGAAATACAAACATGAATCCTTTGAAAAGTTCAAAGAATTTAAATCTGAAGTAGAAAATCAAACAGGAAAGAATATTAAAGCTCTTCGATCAGATCATGGAGGTGAATATTTGAGTACTGAATTTGATGAATACTTGAGAGAGCATGGCATTGTTTCTCAGCTGACTCCTCCAGGAACGCTACAGCTGAATGGTGTATCTGAAAGGAGAAATCGTACCCTATTGGATATGGTACATAGTATGATGAGCTATACTGATATGTCAATCTTCTTTTGGGGATTTGCATTAGAATCAGCTTTGTATATTCTGAATAGGATTCCATCAAAATCAGTTTCTTCCACACCTTATGAGATTTGGCATGGAAGAAAACCAAGTCTTAAGCATGTTAAGATTTGGGGTTGTCCAGCTTATATCAAAAAGCTGAACACTGATAAATTGGAGACCAGATCAGAAAAAGGTCGATTTGTTGGATATCCAAAAGATAGTTTTGGATATTATTTTTATTTGCCTACTTCACAAAAGGTTGTGATAAGTAGAGATGCCACATTTCTTGAACAACAGTTTGTTCAAGAAGGAGGCAAAGGAAGGCAAATAGAGTTAGAATTGGAGAATTCTGACCAACCAATGCATCGATGGATATAGATCCATCTAGTCAACCAATACCCATTGATGAAACATCTACACTGTTCCTCGTAGAACAACCAGTATCTCACCCACCCGTGAGATATGGTTTTCTTCATGAAGAAGAACAAGAGTTGTCTACTCATGAAGAAGTAGATCATGGAGATGATCCACTTACCTATGAAGAAGCTATATCAGATATAGACTCTTCAAAATGGATTGATGCTATGAAATCCGAGATTGATTCCATGTATAAGAATCAAGTTTGGGATCTTGTTGACCCACATGAAGGTATTGTACCTTTAGGTAACAACTGGGTTTTCAAGATGAAAATTGGTTACGATGGAAAGGTAGAGACCTATAAGGCAAGGCTAGTAGCGAAAGGGTTTCGCCAAAGGCAAGGAATAGACTATGAGGAGACTTTCTCGCTTGTTGCCATGCTTAAATCAATTAGGATTTTATTAGCAATACCTGCATACTATGATTATGAGATTTGGCAGATGGATGTCAAAAGCGACTTTTCTCATTGGATACTTTGTAGAAAAGATTTTCATGGAACAACCTTTGGGTTTTGATTACCAAGATGGTTACAATGTATGCAATCTAAAGTGATTCATTTATGGGTTGAAACAAGCTTGAGGAGTTGGAACATCCGCTTTGATGAAGCCATTAAATCTTTTGGTTTTATCAAAAATGAGGATGAGCCATGTGTATATAAGAAGGTTAGTGACAGTGCTATCACTTTCCTTGTCTTATATGTGGATGACATCTTGTTGATGGGTAATGATACGGTATGTTGACGACTATAAAGGTATGGTTGTCAAATACATTCTCCATGAAAGACTTAGGGAGGCAACCTATATTCTTGGGATTCGCATCTATAGAGATAGAGCGAAAGAATAATTGGTTTATCCCAAAGTCTATACTTGGAAAAGGTGTTAAAGAGGTTTAACATGCTTGATTCCAAGAGAGGATTGTTACCAAGTGAGACATGGTATCCACCTTTCTAAAGAGATGTCTCCAAAGACACACGAAGAAAGAGATAAGATGGCCAGATTCCATATGCTTGGCTATTGGAAGTTTAATGTATGCAATGTTGTGTACTAGGCCGGATATCGCATATCTTTATTAGTTTGACTAGCGGTATCAATCCAATCCAGTTTGGAACATGGATAGTCACAAGAATATTCTTAAGTACTTAAGAAGAACTAAGGATTTATTCTTGATTTATGGAGGTGGAGACTTGCAATTGGATGGTTATCGATTCGATTTCCAATCGGATATCGATGATAGAAAGTCTACCTCTGGATATGTGTTCATTTGTAATGGAGGTGCGATCGGTTGGAAGAGTTCCAAGCAGTGCATTGCAGATTCCACTACAAAGGTGAGTATATTCTTTGCATCGAATCTTTGCAAAGGAAGCTGTTTGGATAAAGAAGTTCGTGACAGAACTTACAGTAGTTCCTTCCATTGAGTCAGCAGTTCCACTACACTGTGACAATAATGGAGCAGTCATACAGGCTAAGGAACTAAGGTCTCACACAAAATCCAAACACATAGAAAGGCACTACCACATTATCAGAGATATAGTTGGGCAAGGCGATATAGCCATGCAGAAAATAGCATCAGCTGAAAATCCAGCTGATCCATTCACTAAGCCTATGTCACAGACTCAGTTAGACCGACATCTTGAGAAGATGGGTCTAAGGTATTGTAATGAATGGCTCTAGTGCTAGTGGGAGATTGTTAGTAGTATGCCCTAGAGCATATCATTTAGTATGTATCTTGTACATATTTTTATTAATAAAAGGCATTTCCACTTTTCCGTTTACATAATATATTTATGTGTAATAGAAAAGGTCCATTGATATTTTGTTAGAAATATTATTCTTAAGTTGTTAAGAATATGAGTGACAATATTTCTAGCACAAAGTATCATAAATAGGTTCACAATCGAGGATACTTCATAATAAGGACATGACTTATCCAGAAAGATTGTATTCATGTTTGTTCCCAAGTTATTTATATGAGATATAAATAAGATGGAATGGTGAGTCTCATGCCATATAACAAACATGATAGGCACTTATAAATGATAAGTAGGCCGAACCAGTGACACTTATGACAAGCACATGGAGTTTACTCTTGTCAATGTTTTGTCATAAATCATATCAGTGCATATAATCTTTAGACACGAGATAGCACAGTTATCTTGTATATAGGTAGTTTGAGTTTGATCTTGCTTTCATACTTGTACTGTATGGGTATATGGGCATCTGTTTGCTCCTACTAGTGATATAGGGAGGTAGGTGTTGATCAAGATTGAATCTGTTCCTCTAAGTAAATAGAGATAAAATCCTATGTTCATTTAATTGTTCTTGATGTTTCAAGTTCCTGGCAGACAGATAGATTTAGTCAGAACAGAGTTTCTGATGAGAAAAAATCTTTTAATCAAGAACTGGAATTAAAAGAGAACATAAGATTCAGAGCAAATGGAGTTTGACATAAACCATGACTCCAGCTTGAGTTAGGATTTTGTATGAGAGAGATTCTAGTGCATGGTAACATATGATTATAGGTTCATTTAAGGTAAACCTTATTACTAATTGGGTGGCCATGGCATGCTATGCTAGGTGTTAACCATGGTCTATGAGGTTCATAAAATGATTTAGAGAAATCATTTATGGTAAGAAAGAGTTCGATGATATTAAGAGTTGATATCATGTCTCATTGCCAATTAGTGATGAGCCTAGTAAGTCACACACATACACAAGTTATCACCTATTTAAATATGATTTAATTAATTAATTAAAGAGTTTAATTGATTAATTAAATAGATTTGGTTTGCAATAAAATTGCAAAGTCCTAGCATGACTTGAAACTAAATCTAGATTATTGGATGTGTAGTATAAATTAAATTTATATTTAAAGTGTTTAAATATGAATTTAATTGATGAGAAATTAATTAATAGAGATTAATTAATTAATTTATATTTGATATAAATTAATTAGAAGAAGAAAATAATTATTTTGGGTTAAGAACTCAAAATTAAGACACGAGGCATTTTGGTCATTTTGCAGTGTGACACGTGGCACCATGAGATGGTGACACATGGCATAACACATAAGCTTGCCAAATATTTTTAATCATGTAAGATGATTAAAATCAAGATTAAATATAGGTTTGACACTTGGCACAATGTGATTGGGTCACTTAAACCTAGAGCTAATCAAAATGTGACATGTGGCTAGGGTTTAATGTGTTAACCTAGCTATTTAAGTGGGGTTATGAAAAGAAAACATAACCAGCAGCCTCTCCTCTCAATTGTCACGCCACTTTGAGCCTCTCCAGCTATTTCTCTTCATCTCTCATCAATTCAAAGAGATTAGCCATCAATCTCTTGAATTAAGAACACTAGAAATTGTTTCTAGTGTCCTGTTTGCATCTCTAATCTCTTAAAAGGCAGAACTTGAATTTCTAATTAATAGAAAAGGCTTTAGAAGCTGTTCAAGGGCTGCCATAGGTGTTCTTGGTGTGGACAAGCTAGAGAGACAACATCCGTGTCACAAGACGAATCTCAAAGCGCGGACATTGCGGCACATCAAGAGGTTAGTGTAATCGTTCTTGATTTAATCTAGGGTTCTAAAATTAATCTGATTAATTTTAAAATCTTAAATGGCAAATACAGATCCAAAAACATATTAAAAGAGTTTTAATATGTTGTTTATCATTGAAATTAAATAGATAAAAATAAATCTTGCATGGTGCATGTGACCCTAGGTGAAAATTTTTTGAATTCAATGGTATAATCTTGTGTTTTTCATGCTTCCGTTCCTTCAATTAATTATCAATTAACATTATAATAATCCACAGTTATCATAATTGCCATAATACCCTCATAATTTCTTTAATTACATTATGTGTTATATTTCTTATTTTCATGGCATTTTCAAAGTTTAATACTACTTATTTTTAATGGACATTTAGGTCAAAAGCCAACTCGGGGTGTCAATTGACCAAAATGACCCTATTCGGTTTGTATTCCCGATTTTTCGGTAACATCGATTTTTATCGGTTTTTTGATTTTTCTTTTTTTTTTGTACTAATTAATTAAATTTTCTTCTACATTTTCTAAGTTAATTATACCTCAATAGATGTTTATTTAAGTCTTAAAAATATTTCCTAGGGTTTCCCGCGGTCCAGGGCTAGTCAACGGTCATCGCCGCAACTTTCCGGTGCGGTCACCCATCGCTACAATTTTTGGCTCGTTTAACTTAATCACATTTCATTGCTCTTATTTTTTCTTTATTTTTCTTGTATTTCTTCTATTGTATTTTATTATCTTATTTCTCTTCACTAACATTTAAGTATAATTCTAGGCATTTTAGTTGTTCGGACAGACACTGGTCACCAGAACAGTAGAACGCATTACTGAATATAGGGGTGTTACAATTTGTGATGCTCAATTTTGGTCAATTAGAGTGTTATGAAGTGTGAATTGATGAATTGAATTGAAATAAGTTGTGGTTGTCAAATTGTTGAATTTTGGACCAATGAGTCCAACATAGTTAAATGGCCATAAGCAGAATTATGTTGCTCCAATTGGTATGAGGCCAATTGGAGATGAAACTAGGATTATAATGTCACATTTTTTTATGAAGAACCCTTGCCCAAAAACTGACCCCAAGTTGACCTAAAATTGGGTTGAATCCGGAATTGGTGCCCTGATTCTGGGTAGAATTGACCAAATGAACAGTACATATTCAAATGGTCATAACTTTTTGTAGAGAGGTCCAAATGACCTGATTTATGAACCATTGGAAAGCTTATACATATTCGAACAACTTTTATGAAGAATACAAACCTAAATTCTAATCATAACCTAATCAAATTGCTAACTAAATTTAGGTCACCAAAACTGTCAGAAACCTAATTTGCCCAGAAAATCTAGAAATGATCAATCTGGCCAGTTATGGTAAAAATGCCATAACTTGAGCTACAAAACTCTAAATAGAGTGATTCAAAAAGGGAATTAAACTAGACACATTAAGGAACAACTTTGATGAAAAAAGTTTAGCTAAATTTTCACTGTAGATTGGTTCAATGGAGCAGTAAACCTAAATGACCAAATCTGAAATTTTAGAATTTCATTTGATAGGCCTTGATTTGTAATTGGCAACCAATGCCAACAAATTTGTGACCCAAAATGTAGTATGACCATGTGTTTAGAAATTGTATACCTATTAATTATGAAAAAGTCAACATTTTACATGAATAGTCAAGTGAATAGTAATCACAAATACACCAAATGTGTAGAACTCAACCCTTAGGAGAAATTATGAGTAAAATTAAGTAGGCAAAAATTCAATTGTTGGATTTAGTATTAGAAATGATTTGAATAGGTATTGAAACACTTTCAAATTATGTAATTTCAGTAGAAAAAGGAGCCTCCCAAGAAAGGGAAGGATTAAGTCAAGAATAGAGAAGTCAAATAAAGTTTGTGCACAACTAACTCTTTTAATTGTTTTTCACTTTGAAATGCATTTGAATATATTTATATAAATGTTATATAATTCTTATTGCATTGAGAGCTTTAAATTATTGAATGAAATTTGTATGAACCAAATATGATTTTCCTATGCATCTAAAGAATTATTTACATTGTTTCGAAAATTGTGATTTATGAAATGACTTTATGTTAGTAGTATGCCCTAGAGCATATCATTTAGTATGTATCTTGTACATGTTTTATTAATAAAAGGCAATTTCACTTTTCCGTTTACATAATATATTTATGTGTAATAAAAAAGGTCCATTGATATTTTGTTAGAAATTCTATTCTTAAGTTGTTAAGAATATGAGTGACAATATTTCTAGCACAAAGTATCATAAATTGGTTCATAATCGAGGATACTTCACAATAAGGACATAACTTATCCAGAAAGATTGTAATCATGTTTGTTCCCAAGTTATTTATATGAGATGTAAATAAGATGGAATGGTGAGTCTCATGCCATATAACAAACATGATAGGCACTTATGCATGATAAGTAGGCCAAACCAGTGGCACTTATGACAAGCACGTGGAGTTTACTCTTGTCAATGCATTGTCATAATTCATATCAGTGCATATAATCTTTAGACTTGAGATAGCACAGTTATCTTATATATAGGTGGTCTGAGTTTGATACTGTTTTCATACTTGTACTATGTATGAGTATATGGGCATGTGTTGGCTCTTACCAGTTATGTATGAAGATAGATGTTGATCAAGATGGAATTTGTTACCCTAAGTAAATAGGGATAAAATCCTATGTTCATTTAATTGTTCTTGATGTTTCAAGTTCCTGGCCAGGACAGACAGATTTAATCAGAAAAGAGTTTCTGATGAGAAAATCCTTTTAATCAAGAATTAGAATTAAAAGAGAACATAATATTCATAGCAAATGGGGTTTGACATAAACCTTGACTCCAGCTCGAATTGGGATTTTGTAACAGAGAGATTCTAGTGCATGGTAACATATAATTATAGGTTCATTTAAGGTATTCCTTATTACTGATTGGGTGGCTATGGCATACTATGCTAGGTGTTAAACATAGTCTATGAAATGCCTAAAATGACTTAGAGAAATCATTTATAGTAAGAAAGAATTTTGATGATATTAAGAGTTAATATCATATCTCATTGCCAATTAGTGATGAGCCTAGTGAGTCACACACATACACAAGTAATCACCAAGTTAAATGTGATTTAATTAATTAGTTAAAGAGTTTAATTGATTAATTAAATAGGTTTGATTTGCAATTAGATTGCAAAGTCCCTAGCATAGCTTGAAATCAAATCTAGGTTATTTGATGTATAGTATAAGTTAAATTTATATTTAAAGTGTTTAAATATGAATTTAATTATTAGAAATTAATTAATAGAGATTAATTAATTAATTTATATTTGATATAAATTGATTAGAAGAGGAGAAATAATTATTTTGGGTTGAGAACTCAAAATTACAACACAAGGGTAATTTGGTCATTTCACAGGGTGACATGTGGCACCATGAGATGGTAACACATGGCATCATGGTTTGTCATTTGTCTTCCTATCATGCAAGATGATCAAAGTCAATATTAAATCTAGCTTTGACACTTGGCTTAATGTGATTAAGTCAATTAAAATTAAGATGCAATCAGGTGATGACATGTGGCTAGGGTTTTAAGTGACGACCTAATTAATTATAAAAGGGAAAGAATGAAAGAATAAAAGACACATTCTGATTTTTCTAAAGAGGTGCCGCCACCCAAAAGCTCTCCTCTCTTCTTGTTCTTCTTCTCTCATCAATTCAAAGAGAATTGCCCATATTCTGTTGAATTAAAATTGCTAGAAATTATTTCTAGTGTCCTATATACATCTACAACCTCTTTAAAGGCAAATCCCTAATTTCTAATTGGTTGGCAAGGCTTGAGAAGCTGGTTTAGGGGCTGTCCATTGGTGATCTTGGTGTGGACAAGGTAAAGGGACAACATTTGGGGTCCTAGGTGCTTCACAAATGTACCAATCACATCTACAGTGCATCAAAAGGTTAGTGCACATATTCTTGTATCAATCTAGGGTTCTAATGAATTAATTTGTTAATTCTAAAATCTTAAATGACAAATATAGATCCTAATACATATTAAAAGTGTTTTAATATGCAATTGAACATTGAAATCAATTAGGTACATAATGAATCTTGCATGATGCATGAAACCCTAGAAGAAAATTTTTGAATTCAATATTCTAATCTAATAATTTTCATGCTTCCGCTCCTTCACTTTTTATTATGGAAAGGCGGGATGTTGGCCCCTGGTTTCATTGTAGTAAGGGGGTGGGCCGGTATTTGAATGTCTTTAGAAGTGTTTTGCGAACTTGATGTATTGCCAACCTTGTGCATGAATTTACTGTAATTGAATGTGTTTATTAATTTTATAAATGTATTTTGTGAATGAAATTTCTTTAAATATATTTTTAAACCATAGTTGACATGGCAATATGCTTTGTGCTTCTCATTAGCTTGTCTAGTGAGATATCTCTTCCACTTGTTTGGGGTTGAGTTTCTTCTTCTCTGGCTTACCAGTTAAGGAAGAGTTTGGATGAGTACTCATATATACTAGCTAGTCTTTTTTCCTCCTTTTAGCTAGGAGAGTTTGCTTTGTAGTAGTATACAACACGGCATTGATCATGAAATTTTGTATCATAGTTCCAACTGTGCGAATTGTTAGCAACACCCTTAAATTATGCATACTTTGATAACACGTTATTGAAATGAATATTTATTAGTGATTGAAAAATATTATATTGTTTTCATGGTTCAAGAGAAATGTGGATAAATTGTTATTATTTGATCAAAATGTCATTCAAACGAATGATTAGCATGGTTGAAAATATTGATTTTGGACGTTATGAATTTTAAAGAATTTAAAGATTTCAAGCTTTTCTTTTTGCTATGATTTGTCAAAGCATGACTTGTATTAAGTTTTAAATTATTAGTTTATGCACTACTGAGTTCACCGCTCAGCGATAGCTTTGTATGCTGTCGCAAGTGAAAGAAAATATAGAGCACCTGAGTGAGATCACTTGAAGACGTATTGGGATTATCTTCAAGTATATTATAGGTATACCCTTGTACATTAGATTTTGATATAATTATGTAGCTATTTGTATGTAATTACATTCGAGCAGTTGTACAGAAAAATTTATAATAAAAATTTGGGATTGAAATTATTGTAATAGTATTTTGAGATTTTATTTACATGTAAATTTTTGTAATATTAATTTTATTATTTCAATGAATGCAAACATTTAAATTTCTTCATGAGTATTGTAAATAATGAATTATTTTCTTTATGATGAGATTTATTGAGAATGAGTTGATTGAGTTCCAATTGGACATGATATATTTTTGTAAATTGTTTTTTTTTCAATAAGTTATGAAGAACTATTTTTATATAATTTTAGCCAAAACCTCAGGAATTTTTCGCAAAATTTTGAAAATGCTTAATTATCCCTAAATAAAATTTATGGCATATAATTGATTTGAAAACGCTTAGTTTAAATTTTTATCACCATGCCAAATTGTTAAATGGAATTATTTTGCCAAAATCTCTTGTAGTATATTTAAAAGATTATTGGTAGGCAAAGTAAGATAATTTATTAGATATGATACAGGATTATGTCACATCTTACGGAGGGATAGGGTGTGACAGGAAATGTATCTGTGTGTGTGCGCACTTTTATGTGCTACATGAACAATATTTGTGTGTAACTTTAGCTTGCACAAATGTCCATAAAAGGTTGACCTTGTTATAAGGTAACCTCAGGCGAAGAAGGTGCCTAACACCTTCTTCTCTTGTATTCATTATCTCGAATATAGATTATTGGGCTCATGGTAAAAGAAAGATTCTGCAAATGGTAAGTTTTTACTCACATTATTTTTTATAAATTTATCCCAATTATTACTTGAGTAATGACTCCTTTACACTGCATATGTGATGTCAATATCCTAGTATTATAGTAGTGTGATGAGAGGACGATGCTAAATCAATTAAAAGAGGGATAGCCAATTGAGACACCTCACACCTCCCTCGATTGGACTATTTTATTGTTGGTAGGATGGTTGGGACACCCAACCATTCATCTTGCGGCATATAGGCATTGTTTAGGATTTTGATTTTAAGAAATGTATTATTTTAAATATTTTTGTGAAAAATTATTTAATTATTTTAAAAATTTGACAATTATTATATGTTAAATTTAATTTAAAATTATTTCTTTATAATTTCTAATTAATATATTTAAAATAATTGTTTTCTCAACGGCACCAATATTAAATGAACCCACGATATGATCTTAGGTGTAAGAGATTTTTTTTTTTTTTGTTATTATTAATTTACTAACCAAATTCATTAAAAATGTTGAAGACGACCCTCTAACCCTGAAAGCCCTTGCCCTGAGATTTGCAATCATTAAAGCCAGATATTATAGGCTCCAAGAATCTGACTTTTGATATCCGTCCTTCTGCATCTGTTGAGCCAATTATCTCAGATTTCCACTGTGTCATTTTTGTTTTAGCTTCTTTCTTTTGCATGATGGCGAAGGTAGCCCTTCTTATGTAGCTTTTGTTTGTGGGTGGACCTTATCCCTATCCCTGTTGTATCTGGGCCATTCGTGGCCTTTATATGCATAAATGAATCTCACTTTCCTACCAAAAAAAAAAAAAAAGGTAGTCAAATATCAAATCTCGCTACTCATTTCATGTGCTAATTGCTCAAGGCTTGTCCTTATTCCAAGAATTACCCTTTTATGTTAATATTAAACAATCTTTAATTTGGTGCATGAATGGCTCAAATTAATATTCAGAAACTATAAAAAAATACATAAAGTAGGATAAAAAATTACTTTTAAAAAATTATATTAATTTTTTAGTAAAATTTTATTATTTAATTTCAATTACAATGCATGAAATATTCACTGCCTTGTGTAAATTCCAACGGCGAAAAACACAACTTGATTGCTAAAAAAAAAATAATAATACCGTAACTTAAACCTTTAAAATTAAAATTATGCAAAGTTACGCCTTTTTTTTTATTCCGTAGTATACTTTTGGTGGAAATTTTTGTCACCGATTGGTACTATAGCTAATGTAGGCACGCAGGATGGAACCTAGAACACTGATGGCCTAAGATAGACTTCAAAAGGACTTGAACAAACTTAGCTAAAGTAGTTTATACAAAACAATACTTCAACAATCAAGCTCAGCCACAGAAAAGTTTCATAGCACTCCCTGGTGCTTTACTATGAATTGATAAGCATCTGGATAAATTAACAGCAGATTTATCTCATCAACTGTTGGAATGAAAATACGTTCTTTGTTAATACTAGACAGATCTTATTTTCTGCAACTTACTAATTATATTAGTAGAAATTCTAATAGTCTAAACTATTTTCTAACAATTTTCAGGCAGCAGCTTCAGCAGCAGAAGAGACTTTCCTGACAACAAAAACAGGATCTCCCACATTAACTGTGTTTCCTTTCCCTCCGTTAAGATTGTCTTTCCAAACCATGTTCTGTCCGAAGTAGATCTACAGTAACATTTTGTAAATTTTGTTCTATCAATGATTTTTATACAAAAAAAATATTTAATGTTATGGATATTAATCTTACCTTTCCCTGTTGTTTCTTATCTGGACGCAAAACTTTATCAGAGTGGATTTTCATTAGAGTTTCATTTGGCTCTGAACCTGCTACGCCAGTAGCTTGATTAATTGTAGGAATCTGCATGCCAAATAATGTCCTTTTAAACATTGAAACATATAATATATGAAGAAACACGTGCAATGCGGAGGTCTAATTCAAAATTTCAGAATTATAGACAACGCATGAAGAAGAACTAAAGGAAATGATTGACCCTTCTCAAATAAAAATATAGGATTTGTCAATTTGAAATTCATAAACTACTATTTCTTGTTAGCACAGTAGTATAGGAGAGACCCATAAGCAAGCATAGCAGACACAAAGCTAGGACATTTAATTAGGGCAATCAGTCATACTAAGCTTTAATTCCAAACTAGTAGGAATCAGTTTGGGATCATATGAATAAATTTCCTCCACTCCACTCATTTTAGAGCTATAACAGAAGGCAATCAGTCATCAGACTGATTTTTTTTTTTTTTTTTAGATTTTTTGTAAATTATAGTGGACCTTAAGTAAGGAGGAAAAAAAAATTGAAAATTCTTCCATGATATGACTGCAATTCAGAACAAGAAAGTCTCCTCAGACCAGACATTCTTGTGATGCTTCACCATTAAATACGAGCTACCCATACAGTCTTGATGCTTCAGAAAGCACCAATGCTTTCTCTTCAATCCAATTGCATGTTTATTGCTTTATTTTTCTTTATCACCTTTGCAATTCGATTTTCCAAAGGGTAAAAAATACTAATCTAGCAACAACAGTTGCGAAATGACAGTATTTTTATGTGGTTAAATAATGATAACATGATTAACATCCAAGCCAGAATCATTAAAAACCCATGCCAACTTTTCCCTCACATTGGCATCTTTTACAAATTGTTAGTGGTGTATAGCTTTTATAAGAAGAGCAGAAAGTACAGAAAGGGAAGCCATATACCTTACAACGGGAGCACAGCTTGACACCTTCAAATGTGTACTTATTTATCCTAATTTCTGTCCACAAGTCCTCAGAAAATGGCTCACAACCATCAACAAGGATGCTGTGATACACAAGAAAATGGTTTAAGAGATTATAAAATCCGGTTGATGATGTTAGGGGAAAACAGGTGCTACTGAAAATTTCTACAGAAATTCAATAGCACTGAATCTTAAGCCATTAGTAACATTTGGATGTTACTCAAGGCCTCTAGAAGCAGTGCACTCCCAAGCAAACTTTTTTAAATAAAAATTGAATGGTAACTAAAATAAATCCAATTTTGGTCTAAAATATACTTGGGTCTAAAACGGTTAATTGGAACAGGCTCCTTGAGAAGCTTATTTAGCGCATCCAATGATCCCTGCAAAAAATAAGTTTACAAGATCCAGACCTTAGATTCATATAAAAGCAAAGACAACTTAATAGTTTATGCCATGACTAACCTGAGATATTAGCATGTATGGAAAGAGGTCAGCAAACATAGTGTTGTGTCCAGGAGCATAATTAGGATCCACAGGCCTAGTTTCTGATTCTGCAGTAGTGATCATAATGCACGTTTAGGAAAGCATTCAGCATTAAACTGGGGCTACAAATACAAGATATGTGAATTAATTAGTATGATGAGCTGCACCAACCACTTATTAATCCTATCCTAATGTTTTTTTTTTTCCCAAACAACACCCAACCTAAATTACTATTTGCTTCTGATATATTGCTCTAATTAATCTTTTGATTTCCTATAATTACGAAATGCGAAATTGAACCCAACCTGGATTAAAACGCATTAGCCGACTGGGTTTCCCAAGATAATCTGAAAACCATTTTGCAGCTTCAGCTCCCTCATCCAATGCAGAGCCAGACCATTCCCAAACTGAGACACCATCAGCTACTGCTTGTGGCTTCGTCATTGGTATGTTGAGCACACCCATCCCAGGAGCCTTTATTACTGTGAAAGTCAACAAAAAATGGGTCATTGCTGAAATCACGTAAAAAAATAGGCAGGAACATGATTAATGAACAATATGAGAAGGAAGCACATGAATTTCTTCCCCTGCCTTTAGCAACACATGCAAACTACTAAAACATCCAACAAAGTTGAAGTGATGTCAACTTAAGCATCCACTAGGAGATTTGTCATATGAGATGCAACAGACTAAAAAGATGGGCCATCAACAATGGGCTTCTTAACCATGACTATTTAAACCAAATTTGAGAGGATGAATTCCATTCCATAAGAAAAGGCATCACATCCAGCAAATTGTCCATTGCCTTCAACAACACACAACCCTGAAGATCATTGAAACTTCATATTTTACTCAAATTGTCCATATGACCAGTATTCTTTCCTTGTCTCCTTTTCTTACATAAATAAACGCAAGGATGTTTACGAACTTCCTTAGATGATGGTCATAGCATAAAAATACAAGGAATTTGAAACTTTGAAGTTCTACAAAGCTGCTTTGTCTAATGGTAATAAGTTATGGGAGAATAAAATTGTTTAATAATAAATATATACAAGCAGGCAGAACTCAAGATAGAATGAAATCATACAGAACCAATAGGATGTCAAAGAACACATGATGATTCCATCTCTATTTTTCATTGAACAGAATATCAAGAAAAAAATTTAAGTAATAAAAGAACACATGATATGGAATAGTGGGTTTACCCATATAGGACTTTTTAGTCGGTTCCCACCCATCAAAAAATGCCTCATGTGGCAGCTCTATCTCAACCAGAGCAAGCTTTGGTTCAACTCTTTGTGTATAAGCCCTCCCTTTGTAATTCACAACTAACCAGTTTCGATCCCATCGAAATCCTGTATATTAAAGCATAATTAAATATGCCAACAAAAAAGTAAAATTAAGTTTACAGGTCCAATTGCTAAATACAGAATGATCTGATCTTTAAGGTTAGTAATGAGCCCAAACAATGTAAAATAGTCAAATGAGTTCACCAGTAAGTTGTCCAGTTATGTGTAACTTCTTTGGTTGCAATAAAGGCAAAAACATCTGCTTCACTAGCAGAGATGATATGAAATAGATAGAGGCACTTCTATTCACTTATACAATCTACATCTATCGACAAAAATTACATCCGAGTTTGTAATTGAATTTTAAAGTGAATCACACTGCATCTATCGCTAAAACCAAATTAATGTTGCAGAAATTCACAAAAACTAGACCATCATTTCAAGAAATATATAGTTACCATATTTCTGGCATTTCAGGTATCTATGCTGATATTTCAACACCAATAGTGTTTTAACTTTTAACTAGAAATTCAACTTTGATATTACCAATTCCTATTCTAATTTCCAACCCAAATGACAAAGTTCTTGGTGATCTGTGCCTCTCAATTGTTATGCAGGCATACGAAATTAAGAATGACAGACCAATCAATTTGTATTAGTCAGGCAGGACACGTAACTTGCACATAAGTGTGTTGTAATCTGGATGATATTATGATTGGACCACGTAGCTAACTGAAATGACATGGATTTATCTAAAAGAAAGTGTTTGAACAAGTAACGACGTTGATCATTGAAACGTTAAACCAATAGCAAATTGATTCCATACTCATAATTTATCACAACTGAATACTTAATAACACTCAGCATATTTCCTCTCCATCTCTTTCTCTCTTCTCATGAATTTCCCCATTTCCCTAGTAAAATTCAGTCAAAAATAAAGAAAAATAATAATAACAAAAAGATCCAGAAGCACGATGATTATTCAATCCAAGAAACTGATAAAAGGGATGCATATAGATGATATGAAAATGTAAAATCTAAGAGATGAGTGGCAAAAGCCAACTGGGTAACAGAGAAATTCATGGCAAAAGAAGTTACAGTGTGAAAGAGAGATCAAAGATGCGGGTAGTGGTTGGTTTGACCTGTAGGAGTAAGCGGAGCATGAGAAACAGAGATGCCACGGCATGACTTGATAGGATAGATGAATATCGATGATACTTTTGCAATTGGCTCCATCTTCTCTCTCAATCTTTCGGAGTTGAAATGAAAGATTGAAACTTAATTAGAGATATGATTCTGAATCCTTCATATGGAGACTGGAAATAGAAGACGTAAGTCCCTCCACCTCCTCCGGTGCACTGATGCATGTTAGATTAGTACAAAATAGGTCCCCCCAGAATCCGAAGGTGGGTCCCCACTCCACACCCAAAAGTTTTTTTTTTCCCAAATTACATACCTAACTTGGAAAAATAATGTTTTTTCTTTCCAGAACACACGGAAACACAATTGTACACGCGGAAATACAAAATTTACGGTGTAAACAATCACATCCGGTAATTACTTACTAGGAGGAATATTGGCAATGTTTATAAATCACGCGCTATGATGGATGTGAGAAAACAGTATTAATTGCTAATATCATGGTGAATCAATATTACCCCTTAATTTTAATTTTATTGTAATTTATATGATAAAAATATCAAAGGTTTGATTTTAGTATCAGTAAAATTATTACGTTTATTGACTTGTAAATGATTAAATTAATACCTCTCAACTTAAATAAATATATCACATTCATTCTTTAATTTAAATTTAAATTACAAAAATTTCTAAACTTCAATTTAATATTATTCCTTTAAAATGTTTATAAAACTATTATAATAAATTTATATCTATATTATAAATAAATATATGAAAGAGGAACATTAGTTTTATTCAAATTGCCTTTCATTTTTAAAATTACTTATAATTATATTTTTATTATTTAAATTAATTTTAAAATTAATATAAATTTAAAATTCTTAATTTTAATTATATTTAACTTCAATTAAATATAAAATTTAATAAAAAATAAATAACTAAAAAAGAAATTGATAAATAAAAAATAAAAAAATATTATTAACCTATCTATTATTTATAAAAATATAAAAAAAGTATTTATAACGACAGATAAATAAATCGTCGCCAATAATGCATTAACACATGCAGTTAATCATATAAATTCATCACTACTACTATTTAGCGACCAAAAAATATGTTGCCAATATTTTTAAAAATTAATAGCTTCCAAATATTATTGTCACTAATCTTTTAGCGACAGAAAATTTATTGTTATATCCTTTATGATACTAATTCTATAATATACTATATTGTGAATTATAACCTTTAGCTACGAAATATTGACCACTCAATATCTAATAATTTCTTTTTTTTAATATTATAATAATTAATATAAATTAAAATTTTAATATTATTTTAATAATAATTCTACTTGAACTAAAAATATATTATAATTTTTAATATAGTAATTCTATAATTAGAATTCTCTAAGTACTATTACTTTTCATCTAATAAAAATATTCTTATAAATATTAATAATCTAAATTTATATTTTTTTCTTTTATAAATTGTATTTTTTAAAAATTATTATATGTTGACCCCATAAGCTCAAAGAAGCATGGATTTTGATGATAACAAAACTCAATTAGAATTAAACTAACTTTGTTTTAAGTGTTGTGCTTCTCTAAGGATAAAGAAAAAGATTCATGGAGTTGATGATGAACTTGTATTTTAAAGAAAGGTTGACATCCTAAGATAACACAAGATGAATCAAAGACAAAGAAGAAAGAAAAGGTTACCTTCCAAGATGCATTGAATATCAAAATTGAAGGTACATAGTTTAGAAGTTAGTTTAAACTTTTAGAATTGCTTGTAAAAAGATTTGAGGAGTAGAAGCCAATGATACTTATTTTTAATCCCTCAAATTCTTATCCTAAGTTTTCAAATTTTGTTTTTGAATCATTAATGGCCCAAAAGTATTTTATTATAATTTGGTATAAAGTTTTAAAGTTTTCAAAGTTATGTAGAAAAGCTTTCCTGGTATGCTAACTGGTTTGCTACTGGTTTTGGTATACTAACTGGTTTGCTAACTGACTCAACTCTGCACAACATCGCAAAAAAATGACAAAATAATAGTTATTTTCTTGAAATTTGAAATTGTAACATTCAAATGAGTTCTCAAACAGTCAGAAACGATCCAAAGCTATAAATACACCTATCCTTGGTCATTTTGCATTTAATGAAAGTCTCTCTACTGTTCCTAACCTTGTAAGATCATTAAAGCTTTCATTCAAAGTGCTCAAATTATTTTATTGCTCATCATTGACTTACCTACTCATCTCTTCTTTATAGATTCTACTGTATTGAGTGAGATTGTGTTTTAAACACCTTCTTAGCATTTATGAGAGGTCATTCAAGCACCTATTGAAGCTTGATTATGAAAAGTATTTGGGATAACACTTAGTAGAAGTGTGAAGCTACTTGTAAAAGCTTTGGTGTGAAGATTTATAAAGGGCTTTTATCTCTTGCCTTTAAAAGAGAAGAATAGTGAAGTGAAGACTCAAAGTAGGATCTTTGAGAGAGTGGATGTAGGCTAGTTAGGCCGAACCACTATAAAAATTCAGTATTCAATTCTCTCAACTCTTACTCTTTAAATTTATGCATTTTTTTATTTCTGGTTGAAGTATTTTTGCTGAGTTGAAAATTAATATAGTTTACTATTAACTCTGCTGCAAACTGAGATAATTTGTTTATTGTTGAATCTGTTGAGATCTGATGAAATTTGCTTATTACTATATCTGCTGTTAATTGATATATTCTATTTACTGCTCTATTTTCTATGCTGTGATTTTATTTAGATTACTGAAATTTTTACTGAGTGCCAATATATCCTGTTAAATCAGTATACTGAATGTTTATAAGCCAACTTTGTATCAACTAATTATTTGAGCAGTATCACATACATTTCACAGTAGAAAATTAGGTTGAACTGAGTTGCAATTTTTCAAAAGTTTTGAGTAAGAACCAAAAAATTGTTTTAGTCCAATTCACCCCCCTCTTAGACATATTTTGGGACATCAATTTGGCATCAGAGCCTGTCTCTCTTGCTTAAGGATTAAATACCTTAGAGTGATCCATACACATGGCTGGTTCATTTAGTAACTCTGCCAGTATACCTGCTCCCTTAGTAGAAAGTTATTCAATTACTAGACCACCACTTTTTAATGGCACAAATTACTCTTTTGGAAAACTAGAATGAGAAACTTTATACAATCTGTTGATGTTGATGCTTGGAGAATAATCAAAGATGGTCTTTATGTTCCTTACAAAACTAGAGAAGGAACTGTGCAAATTCCTAAAGCTTAAGTTGAATTTGATGATAATGATTGGAAGAAAATTTCTACAAATACCAAAGCTATTAACATTCTTCATTGTGCTCTTGATATTAATGAGTATAATCATATTTTATGTTGTCAAACTGCAAAAGAAATATGGGATAAACTAGAAGTCACATATGATGGAACTGATGTGGTGAAAGAGTCAAAGGCAAACTTCCTCATCCGTGATTATGAGTTATTTGAGATGAAATGTCACACCCTACCCCTCTGTAAGGCATAACATGATCCCGTAGTATACCTAATGAATTACCAACTCCGTCTACTGATAATCCATTAAATACACTACAAGGGATTTTAAAAACTTTTCTTACTTCTTTTACAGTGGTGAGCACTATTTACAGGTATTAAAAACCTTTTTGAACTGAAGTGATAGAACTAACACATTTGAATTATTTGGAGTTTCTGTAAAAATTTTGGCAGAGTGCCATCTGTATTTTGGATAAAACAGTTCTTCAGAAAACTTGTAAAAAGCACTTCAATAAATTTTCAAATCTCAACTTCAACATTTTTCTCAACACAACATATTTCTCAAGTCAAATTCACAGTAATTTTTCAAAGACTGAGATAAAGAAAATATAATACAATTTTTACAAGCCAAAATGACTCATAATTAATTTACAACTGCAAGGTACAATTTGAATTTACAACTGCTCAAACCAAAAACAAAATATACATACAGTGCTTTTCAATCAATAAGTATCCATCAAATATCATTCAAACCATTTTTCACAATTTCACAACTTAAAACAATAATATGCAAATAGTCATAATTTATTTCAATTGAAAATAATTCAAAAGAAATAGCTGTTGTGCACAAACCTCTGATAACTGTCTCCGGGTCTGGACTCAGTATTTCCTTCCCTTTTCCTGAGTCTTTGGTAACTGAGAAACACAATTTGAAGTGTTTCAGTACTAAATTAAACTGTCTCTAACGATAATGTTCGATAAGTAATTCACTGAAGGCTATTATTTACTCAATCACCTAATATACCGACCCTCGATGTGTTTTAGGTAAATTAGGTTTTAGTGTCATTAATATGTCACATTCGATAGGGTTTTAGGGTTGGTATGTTTTACCAAACTCATTTCCTTGTTTAGTGCATTTTAATGCAACTTGCTGGATTTCGGAATACTAGTTTGACCTAACCGGACGACCTAGTTCCCTCGGTTTTCGAGTTTCGGTCAAAACTACATCCTTGTAGATCTATGTCTTATTGCACGCGGGGCAAAATTTCAGGTCAATCCGAGTTATGTAGACCAAGTTATGGTCATTATACTATTGCTGGTCAAATGGCATCAAATTAGGTCAATTTTAGGTCAATTTGGTCAACTTTGGGTCGGCCAGTTTTTGGACCCGAAATTGTGCAAGCTGTTTGACTTGCTTATGGTCATTTCTGGGCTTTGGTGTCTTCATAAGACTTGTAGGTATGGGTCTTAACTATTCATGGTTAAAATTTCATGTCAATTGGACCTATTTTGAGTGAGTTATAGCCTAAACACTAACTGCTGCCCAATTGGTCAGTCTTCAGGTTTCAATTGCACTTAATCCGAATTGGTCATTTTCTTATGTCACCTTGCAAGCAGAATTTTGATATGCTTTCTCAATGAAAGTTGGCACATTTTGTGCCTAGTTTTACCTCCAATTGGTCTCATACCAATTGAGGTTACACATTTAAAGTTATTGACTAAAATGCATACTGCCCTTAACTACCTTACTTAAACATACATCAATTACACACTTACATTACTATATGTCCACTTCCCTTACCAATTCTGTTTTGGTTCATTACCAAAACCATATTCCACTTTACATTAACATCACTTTGGCAGATTACAAACATCCTTAATACACCAATTAAAATTTACATTTACAAAGTCTAAATACAATCACATACACACCTAAACCTTACTATTTCTTACATACACTTTACACAATCAATCTATATACATGTCCATCAACCTTCTATATCAATATTCTGCCAACACCTTCATGAACACACACATTTATCCAAGTGTCCCAAGGCTGCCGAAAATGTTTCTCAATACCAAAGTGTTCTACAATTCATCAATTTCCATCCAAGTGCAAAAATCACCATATACATATGAAGTAATTTACTAGGATATTAAATCACCATAACCAACATCATTTCTCATCAAATATATGCACAAATATTTCCTTAAATACATAACTCCATGGCTGTCCAAAATAAACATCTCAATAACTCTTCAAACTTAAAAATTTTCTTCACAAAACCAATATCCATAACATGAACACAAAGTTTAACAAAGCTATCTTCAAAAATGCTAACTTACCTTATGGTTGGAACTTGTTAAACCTTGATTAAACTTCTTGATTTTGGTATCAAGTTCTTCCTTATGATGTGTAGACAAACTTTAATGAAGAACCCTAAGTGATTGGAGTTAAAATGGAGGAGTTAAGAGAGCTTGAAGAAAACGGCCATGGAGGTTTCCTTGTTTCTTCAATTCGGCATGGATGAGGAACCTTGAAGAAGATGAAGTTTCTGCTTGGATAATGGAAGTACACCTGCCCCACTTTGTTTTATTTTATTCCCTTAGTGGTCCACTCATAAATTTAAATCATATAATATGTTAAATTCCCACTTATTCCACATTAAACCCTTAATTCTTGTTATTTACTTTAGGTACCACCAAATTAATTTTTCATTTCATTTTCTAAGTGTAATATTATTTATTTTTAGTGGACATTTAGGTCAAAAGACAATTCGGGATGTCAAATGACCATAATGCCCCTGTTCGGGTTGCATTCCTGATTTTTCGGTAACACCGGGTTTTGTCTGTTTTTCGATTTCTCCCTTTTCTTTGTACTAATTATTTAATTTTTCTTTGATCTTTCTAATGATATTTATTCTTCAATAAGGGTCTATTTAAGTCCTAAAAATATTTTCCAGGGTTCCCCGCAGTCCAGGGCTAGTCAACGGTCCACGCCGTGACTTCCCGGTGCGGTCCCCCATCGCTAGGGTTCTCGGCTCGCTTAACTTGGTTACATTTCTTTGCTATTATTTTTCCTTTGTTTTTCTTGTGTTTTCTTTTCTTGTATTTCATTATTTTATGTCTTCTCACTCATATCGAAGTGTAGTTTTAGGCATCCTAGCTGTCCGGACAACACTGGTCACCGGAGCAGCAGAACGCACTACCGAACTTAGGGGTGTTACAATTCTCCCCCCCTTAAATAAATTTTATCTCGAAATTTTACCTAGCATTAGTCTCTGAACAACTGTGGGTGCTGTCTCCTCATATCCTCCTCACGTTCCCAAGTAGCTTCCTGGCCTGAATGATGGTTCCACAGCACTTTAACCAGGTGTATATGTTTGTTCCTCAACTGCTTCACCTCATATGCCATAATTTTTATGGGTTCTTCCTCATATGAGAGGTCTTGATTTACCTCAATCTCTTCAACTGATAGTACATGAGATGGGTCAGATCTGTACCTCCTTAACATGGACACATGGAAGACACTGTGTATCCTTGCTAGCTCTGGAGGTAATGCCAACCGATATGCCAGAGGACCCACTCTTTCCAGAACTTCATATGGTCCGATGAAACGAGGACTCAGTTTCCCCTTTCTGCCAAATCTCATAATCCTCTTCCAAGGAGAAACTTTGAGGAATATCTTATCACCCACTGCGTATTCAATATCTCTCCTTTTCAGATCAACATAGGACTTCTGACGGTCTGATGCAACTTTGAGTCTATCTCTAATCAATCTAATCTTTTCCTTTGTCTGCTGGACAATTTCTGGCCCAATCATCTTCCTTTCACCTACCCCATCCCAACATAGGGGAGTTCTGCACTTCCTGCCATACAATGCTTCATATGGAGGCATCCCAATGCTTGATTGGTAGCTGTTGTTATAAGCAAACTCAATCAAAGGCAAGTGTGTATCCCAACTACCTTCAAATTCAATCACACAAGCCCGTAGCATATCCTCCAATATCTGAATAACCCTTTCAGACTGGCCATCTGTCTGTGGGTGGAATCTTTGTCTTTGAAGTTCAATCTAGTTCCTAAGGCTCTCAAGACTACCCTGAATCTAGAAGTGAACCTAGGATCTCTGTCAGACACAATTGATACTGGCACTCCATGCAATTTTACAATCTCATATATGTATAATCTGGCCAATCTTTCCAGGTTATAGTCCATCCGAACTGGCAAAAAGTGAGCAGACTTAGTCAATCTGTCAACTATAACCCATACTGCATCATGACTACTCCGTGTCCTTGGAAGTCCTGTAACAAAATCCATAGTTATTCGTTCCCATTTCCACTGCAGTCAAAAAGGATGTAACAAACCACTGGAACTTGATGTTACGCTTTACTTGTCGACAAGTTAGGCATTTGGAAACAAATTCAGCTATATCTCTCTTCATACCCATCCACCAGTAATGCTCTTTCAGCCCTCTGTACATTTTAGTTCCACCAGGGTGCATAGCAAATGGAGACTCATGTGCTTCCTTCATAATGATCTGTCTCAATTCAGCATCATTAGGAACGCACATTTTGCCCTGATGTAGCAATAAACCATCATCTTTCACAGAGAATTCAGGTTTCTTGTCCTGCTGGACTTCTTTCAGTAGCTTCTGATATTTTTCATCACTCTGGCGACCATTACGATATGATCAATCAACACCGGCCGTACATGCCATGCAACTCATGCATCCCTCATCATCAATCTCTAAACTGGCATGTTGTGCTTTCAATTCACATACCATGGACAAAGGAGAAACTCTGAGACTTGCCATAGTCTTGCGACTTAAGGCGTCAGCCACCACATTTGCTTTCCCTGGCTGATAGTCTATTAAGCAATCATAATCTTTGATGAGTTCTAACCATCTCCTCTGCCTCAAATTTAATTCCTTCTGGGTGCCTAAGTACTTCAAGCTCTTGTGATCTGTGTAAATGTAGCATTTCTCTCCATACAAATAGTGTCTCCAGATCTTCAGAGCAAAAACAATAGCTGCTAACTCCAGATCATGTGTTGGGTAGTTCCTCTCATGCGGTTTCAGCTGGCGTGATGCATAAGTAATGACATTCCGATCTTGCATCAGTACACAGCCTAACCCATTGTGAGAAGCATCACTATAAACTATGTATTCTTTACCCGGAGTAGGTAAAGTGAGAACTGGAGCTTCAGTTAAACACCTCTTCAACTCATCAAAACTTTGCTGACATTTATCTGTCCACTGAAATTTTACATCTTTCCGAAGCAGTTTGGTCAGTGGAGAAGATAACATAGAAAACCCCTTCACAAACCGGCGGTAATATCCAGCTAAACCCAGAAAACTGCGAATTTCTGTGATGTTCCTGGGTGGCTTCCAATTAAGGATAGCTTCTACCTTGCTGGAATCTACCTTGATCCCTTCAGCTGACATAACATGTCCCAAAAAGGAAATTTCTTTCAGCCAAAATTCACATTTCGACAACTTAGCATATAGCTGTTTCTCCCTTAAAGTCTGCAGTACAATCCGCAGATGTCTGTCATGCTCCTCTGCATTCCTTGAATATATCAAAATGTCATCAATAAACACCACCACAAATTGATCAAGATATGGTCTGAAGATAGTGTTCATCAGATCCATGAAAGCAGCTGGAGCATTTGTTAACCCGAATGGCATTACTAGAAACTCATAGTGGCCATACCGAGTTCTGAAAGCAGTTTTTGGAATACTCTGCTCTTGTACCTTCAACTGATAATAGCCAGATCGCAGATCAATTTTGGAGAATACAGCTGCACCCTTCAACTGATCAAACAGATCATCAATGCGAGGCAATGGATATCTGTTCTTTATTGTCACCTTATTCAACTGCCGGTAGTCAATGCATAAGCAGAGAGTACCGTCCTTCTTCTTAACAAACAACACTGGTGCTCCCCAAGGTGACACACTAGGGCGGATGAAGCCCTTTTCAAGTAGTTCTTGCAGTTGTATCTTCAACTCCTTCAATTCTACTGGTGCCATTCTGTATGGCGTTATGGAGATTGGATCCACACCAGGCATAACATTAATTTCAAACTGCACTTCTCTTTCCGGAGGTAATCCTGGCAATTCATCAGGAAACACATCCGAAAGTCATGTCGTAGGGATGTCCTTCAATCTTTGGACTCCCCACTTGGGTGTCTACCACATGTGCCAAGTAGGCTTCACACCCTTTCGATCATATTTCGGCTAGTGCAAAATAAATGATGTTTGATGGCAATAACTACCTTTCCCCATGTATTACCACATCATTGTACTGAGGGAGACCAAAAGTGACTGTCTTCAGCCTACAGTCAATCATGGCATGATGCCTAGCTAACCAATCCATGCCCAAGATGATATCATAATCTCTGAAGGGCATTTCAATGAGATCAGACAGGAAAGTGTGTCCTTGGATCACCAAAGAACAATCTCTATACATTATATTAACCCTGACTTCCTGTCCTAGTGGACTTGTTACTAGCACCTCAAAGTCCATTTTTGTACATGGAACAGCAATGCAATCAATGATGCTAGCACTCACATAAGAATGGGTAGAGCCCGGATCAAATAACACAAACACATTTTGGTTAAAAGTTGAGAAGGTACTAGCCACAACATCAGATGTCTCGGCCTCCTCCCTCTGTCTCATTGCATACATTCTGATTGGAGCACTGTCTTGCTCTGATTGTTTCATCGTGCCTTGGTCACTTTGGGTTACCTTTACCCCTGCCTCTACCTCTGCTGGGTGGTTGTGAACTTCTGGTGACAGGGCTCTGAACTAACCCTTCTGTAGTAGTAGGAGGTGGTCCAACTCTGCGACTACTAGTGCAATCCTTGACAAAGTGTCCTGTGCCTCCATAGTTATAACAGGCTCCAATAGCCTTGTAACAGATCCCACCATGATTTTTTCCACAAGTTTCACATTGGCGGGGAGGGTAGGAACTTCTGGTACTCACGACCGGATAGGGAGGTCTGTCATCCGAATATCTTCCCCTACCGCATTTCTTGCCACCTCTGCCATGTCCCCATAGTTCTTCCTCTTTCTAGTATGACCACCGAACTCGTTTCTCTGACTTTCCCTCTTTATCTGCCTTCTCTCGATTTCTTTTCTCAGAGCAGTCTCAATCTCAATTCTTTCCAACTCTAGGGCTTGAGAAATAAGTTCGAGAAGTTAGTGTGTTTGAAGCCGATTACTTGTACTGACATCGGGCTTCAAGCCAATTTCAAACCTCTTGCATCTCTCCCATTGGTAGAGAGTAGACTCACCGCATAATGGCTAAGGCGGAAAATTCTCTTTCATACTCACCACCGATTTCCTCTGTTTGCACTTAGGAACTCTTGCAGCTTCGGTCTACATAAGCATCGGGACATATTTACTGCAATTCCTGAGAAAGTCATTCCAGTCAAGATCTGCAGGTTCTACTGCATCGTGGGGAATGGTTTTCCACCAATCATAAGCATCCTCAGAACAAAGACACCGAGTATTCAAATCGAGCTCCTCTGTGCAATGCAATTTCTTGAATAACCTATCCATCCTCTCTAACCACTGTCGTTACTTCTAGAGGATCTATCGTCCCTTGAACTCTGAGCCCCATACTTCATCAATTTATCATACGCCTAGTAGGAGATTGTGGTTGTACCACCGTGTCTGTATTGGGACTTGAGTAGGTACATTACCACCATTTGTTGGAACATTGCGCCATCTCACGAGTGAATCGAGCAGAAATCTGCGATCTGCAGGCCGGTGTCTTTGAACCACTAACATTATGTAGGCACAGGGCATCCCTTGCACCTCGGCCTCAATAGATTGATCGATTGAGCGATCACCCTCTTCCATATTCAATGCGAGGATTTTAGATCTCTGAACAAATAACACAAGGAGATTTCTCCCGTTAGTGCATATTTATAATGTAATGTACTTGTATGTATCAAACAATGATATTGAGCGGTTGTACTATGAAGAAAGAATATTCAAGTAACAGTGAAAACAGAGTTTAAAAACTTTGCTCGATACCACTAAAACATGTCACCCTACCCCTCTGAAGGCATAACATGATCCCGTAGTATACCTAATGAATTACCAACTCCGTCATCGATAATCCATTAAATACACTACAAGGGATTTTAAAACTTTTCTTACTTCTTTTACAGTGGTGAGCACTATTTACAGTATTAAAACCTTTTAAATCAAGTGATAGAACTAACACATTTGAATTATTTGGAGTTTCTGTAAAAATTTTGGCAGAGTACCATCTGTATTTTGGATAAAATAATTCTTCAGAAAACCTGTAAAAAGCACTTCAATAAATTTCCAAATCTCAACTTCAACATTTTTCTCAACACAACATATTTCTCAAGTCAAATTCACAGTAATTTTTCAAAAACTGAGATAAAGAAAATATAATACAATTTTTACAAGCCAAAATAACTCATAATTAATTTACAACTGCAAGGTACAATTTGAATTTACAACTGCACAAACCAAAAACAAAATATACATACAGTGCTTTTCAATCAATAAGTATCCATCAAATATCATTCAAACCATTTTTCACAATTTCACAACTTAAAACAATAATATGCAAATAGTCATAATTTATTTCAATTGAAAATAATTCAAAAGAAATAGCTGTTGTGCACAAACCTCTGATAACTGTCTCCGGGTATGGACTCAGTATTTCCTTCCCTTTTCCTGAGTCTTTGGTAACTGAGAAACACAATTTGAAGTATTTCAGTACTAAATTAAACTGTCTCTAACGATAATGTTCGATAAGTAATTCACTGAAGGCTATTATTTGCTCAATCACCTAATATATCGACCCTCGATGCGTTTTAGGTAAATTAGGTTTTAGTGTCATTAATATGTCACATTCGATAGGGTTTTAGGGTTGGTATGTTTTACCAAACTCATTTCCTTGTTTAGTGCATTTTAATGCAACTTGCTGGATTCCGGAATACTAGTTTGACCTAGCCGGACGACCTAGTTCCCTCAGTTTTCGGGTTTCGGTCAAAACTACAAACTTGTAGATATATGTCTTATTGCACGCGGGGCAAAATTTCAGGTCAATCCGAGTTATGTAGACCAAGTTATGGTCATTATACTATTGCTGGTCAAATGGCATCAAATTAGGTCAATTTTAGGTCAATTTGGTCAACTTTGGTTCGGCCAGTTTTTGGACCCGAACTTGTGCAAGCTGTTTGACTTTCTTATGGTCATTTCTGGGCTTTGGTGTCACATAAGACTTGTAGGTATGGGTCTTAACTATTCATGGTTAAAATTTCATGTCAATTGGACCTGTTTTGAGTGAGTTATGGCCTAAACACTAACTGCTGCCCAATTGGTCAGTTTTCAGGTTTCAATTGCACTTAATCCGAATTGGTTATTTTCTTATGCCACCTTGCAAGCAGAATTTTGGTATGCTTTCTCAATGAAAGTTGGCACATTTTGTGCCTAGTTTCACCTCCAATTAGTCACATATCAATTGAGGTTACACATTTAAAGTTATTGATTAAAATGCATACTGCCCTTAACTACCTTACTTAAACATACATCAATTACACACTTAAATTACTATATGTCCACTTTCCTTACCAATTCTGTTTTGGTTCATTACCAAAACCATATTCCACTTTACATTAACATCACTTTGGCAGATTACAAACATCCTTAATACACCAATTAAAATTTACATTTACAAAGTCTAAATACAATCACATACACACCTAAACCTTACTAGTTCTTACATACACTTTACACAATCAATCTATATACATGTCCATCAACCTTCTATGTCAATATTCTGCCAACACCTTCATGAACACACACATTTATTCAAGTGTCCCAAGGCTGCCAAAAATGTTTCTCAATACCAAAGTGTTCTACAATTCATCAATTTCCATCCATGTGCAAAAATCACCATATACATATGAAGTAATTTACTAGGATATTAAATCACCATAACCAACATCATTTCTCATCAAATATATGCACAAATATTTCCTTAAATACATAACTCCATGGCTGTCCAAAATGAACATCTCAATAACTCTTCAAACTTAAAAATTTTCTTCACAAAACCAACACCCATAACATGAACACAAAGTTTAACAAAGCTATCTTAAAAAATGCTAACTTACCTTGTGGTTGAAACTTGTTAAACCTTGATTAAACTTCTTGATTTTGGTATCAAGTTCTTCCTTATGATGTGTAGACAAACTTTAATGAAGAACCCTAAGTGATTGGAGTAAAAATGGAGGAGTTAAGAGAGCTTGAAGAAAATGGCCATGGAGGTTTCCTTGTTTCTTCAATTCGGCATGGATGAGGAACCTTGAAGAAGATGAAGTTTCTGCTTGGATAATGGAAGTACACCTACCCCACTTTGTTTTATTTTATTCCCTTAGTGGTCCACTCATAAATTTAAATCATATAATATGTTAAATTCCCACTTATTCCACATTAAACCCTTAATTCTTGTTATTTACTTTAGGTACCACCAAATTAATTTTTCATTTCATTTTCTAAGTGTAATATTATTTATTTTTAGTGGAAATTTAGGTCAAAAGACAATTCGGGATGTCAAATGACCATAATGCCCTTGTTCGGGTTGCATTCCCGATTTTTCGGTAACACCGGGTTTTGTCTGTTTTTCGATTTCTCCCTTTTCTTTGTACTAATTATTTAATTTTTCTTTGATCTTTCTAATGATATTTATTCTTCAATAAGGGTCTATTTAAGTCCTAAAAATATTTTCCAGGATTCCCGCATCCGTAGCTAGTCAACGGTCCACGCCGTGACTTCGATCTGATCCCCCATCGCTAGGGTTCTCGGCTCGCTTAACTTGGTTACATTTCTTTGCTATTATTTTTCCTTTGTTTTTCTTGTATTTTCTTTTCTTGTATTTCATTATTTTATGTCTTCTCACTCATATCGAAGTGTAGTTCTAGGCATCCTAGCTGTCCGGACAACACTGGTCATCGGAGCAGCAGAACGCACTACCGAACTTAGGGGTGTTACATGAAACTTGGTGAAACAATTACTGAAATGAGTACAAGATTCACAGATCTTGTCAATCTTCTTTAAGGTTAAAATGAAAGGAAAAGTTTATGAGGTGACAGTAAAAAGGTTAGCCAGAGCCCTAGGCATCCCAAATAGTGGGAATAGAATCTGTTCTCACAAAGAAGTCTTTATTGTTGGAGGGTTCAATAAAAGAGATTTTGAAGCAGAAGTATTTAAAGGGGAAGTGAAAGATAAAACCAGTATCACTCATGCTCACCAACACATTAAAATTCTGCACAACTTCATTATTTATGTGCTAAGCCCTAGAACTAGTAGTCCAAACTATTTAAGCACACTTGATCTCTGCATAATTTAGCATATTGTAAATGAGTTTGAGTTTAATCTTGTCTACTTTATGCTGAAGCAAATTATGAAATGGAAACCACCTTACAAACTACCCTATGCCCATCTTCTTAATGGCTTATTTAGAGATTTTGGGATATCACTGGAAAATGAGAAACTTAGCACAAATATGATCCCCATTACAAGCCTATAGAAAGATGATGATGGCAGGAAACTAAGGTTTGAACAAGGTGTTAGTTCTATGGGTAGTGCAAGTGGTGCTTTTGATGTTGAAGGAATTCTAGAAAAAGTAAATGATTTAAGGCAGTTTGTTGAGATTGAATTTGGAGAAATACATAAACTTATATCTTTTCAAGATGTTCTTATGAATGCACTTGATTCTAAGATTGATGGAACTTTGATGATGATGTATTAAATTTTGGATGAGTTAACAAAAGTCAAAGTTCATTTGGGTCTTTCAAGCATTGAAGTTGGAGAAACCAATAAGGCTGCTGCCATTGGTTCTGCTCCACAAATAGAAATAAAAGAAAAAGAAGAAAAGGAAAAAGAGGAAGAAGAAGAAAAAGAGGAAAAAGAAGAAGAAATAGAAGAAAAAGCGGAAGAAGAGAAAGAAACAGAACAAGAAGAAGAAGAAGAAGAGGAAGAAGAGGAAACTGAAAAAGAAGAAAAATCAGATGATGAAGATTCTAGTTGTGACACCCCTTACCTATCTACAGTGTAGCCGAGCAAGTTATGCCACTCAGTGTGTCGGAACACCAATTCATGTTTCAATTTCAATTAATCCTTTTTAATTCATTTATTTATAATTTTTGATAAATCTAAATTTTTCCGCAAATTTTATAGAAAATCCAGCAGAGTGCCGGCTATAAATTGGAAAAACAGTTCTTCTAAACCTGTTAAAAACACTCCCAATAATATCATCACATTATTCTCAATCAACCTCCAATATATACTCAACAATTTCTCAATTCACTTCAGTATCTCAAAATTCAATTCAATTCAAAACACAGTCAACTCAATGAAAAATGCTCAATTTATTACTGAACATATTTCATAGATACTTACATCAAAAGCTTGATTACATGAATTTATAATATACATTACAGAAGGTTACAAAATACAAAATATCAAAATATCAAAATATCAAAAGTGGCCTAATGTCCTACCAAATGCACTGCAATGTGAGGTGACTGAACTCTGAGTGCAGATATGAAGGCTCACCCTGTATGAGGCTCTTTGGACTCCCACTATGTCTCGATTACTGCGCATGGCAAAAGTGATGCGCTAAGCAATTCTGCTTAGTGGTGACAATATAAAATAAAATAAAATAAAATAAAACATGTGTGCAAAATGTATGTTTACATTTTTGGGTGGACTAAATTTTAAATATTTATTGCAATATTATTCGATTAAAGTTTGGTAAGATTTATTAGCATTGCCCGAGTAACCTATACTAGTTGACTGGACTGGATAAATAGGTGTACTAGTACTGGGTACTAAGTACCTCGGACCATCACACCATCGGTCACATTGTGTCTTCCGGTGTACAATAGAACAGCTAATAAGCTGTAATAATTATCGGGGATTAAACCCGAGTATAACAACTCAATATCATAGCCAAAGACTATTATGTCCCGGAATGGCATGGAAAGCCATGAAAAACAAAACGGCATGAAGCCATATGCAGTACTGCTAACAGAACCCTATTGGTATGCCAACCTATCCAAACCAATCACATTAGGCCTACTAAGGCATTTAACACTTTCATTTATGTAATTATTTGAAATTGAATTTTTATGATTACTATTCATTTCATTGATCAACCAAAATATTGACTTTTGCATTGAAAATAGGTAAATTAGTTTAAATATCATCAACATACCACATTTTGCATTTTAAACTTGTTGGTATTGGTTGCCAATACCATTTCTAAGCTTAAAGTGAATTGGACAGAATTTTCAGTTTTCAAGCTTTGGGTTTACTGTTCCATTAGTCACCTTTGTAGTGGGAATTTGGAAAAATGATCAACATGAAAGTTGTTCCTTATTTTGTCTAGTTGAATTTCATTTTTGGAATCACTCCATTTGGAGTTTTGTAGCTCAAGTTATGGTCTAAAAACCATAACTGGCCGGATTGGACAGATTCCAAAATTCTGGGTAAAATTGTTTCTGCCAGATTTGGTAACTCAAGTTTGGTTGGCAATTTGACTAGGTTATGGTCATAATTTGGGTCAGGTTTCTTCATGAAAGTTGTTGGTCTATACCTCAACTTGTTTCTGGTAAAATTTCAGGTCAATTGGACCTTGCTAGATTGAGTTATGGCCAAATGACCAAATACTATTCATTTGGTCATTTTGCCCAGGCAGATTGCAGGTCACCCGGATTGGAACAAGGTTTTGGTCCACTTAGTTTGGTCTTATGGGCATAGTTTCTTCACCAAAGTTGTGCCATTTTGTGTCTAGTTTCATGTACAATTGGCCAAACACCAAATGAACCTCTACAATTCAAGTTATGGCTGTCCAAACAAGCTGGACTCACATCCAAACCTGCAGGTCACACAAGGCAGCCACTCCAACCTCAAATCCCACAACCCAATTCACTTCATTTTTTATTCAAACCAAACCAAATGGTCACTAATTGACCATTAAAACCTACTCCCATCATCACAAGATCAAAGTCTCATTCTTCAACCCAAACCCTAACTCAACATTTCAAAACCATGTATTATCATTGCATTTATCAATTCACTTATAAAAAAACACATTAAGGGCAGCCACACTAGCATGTTAACTCCCCAAAATCATCACCATATTACCCTAACCATGGCTGCCAAAATTTAGGGTTAGCATACTAATGGAGTTTCATCAAATTTCTTTGTCATTTACACATATTCATAGTTCTTAAACATGAAATTAAAGTGAAATTCAAGGTTTAGGTCACTAACCTCTAATGGAGTGAATTTCCCACTTGATCAAATTCTTGTTTTCCTCTTTTTTTTGCTCCCAAAAGCTTCACTAGGATGTAAGAACAAATTTTTATGTTGCTAGGTTAGGGTTTTGTTGGGTAGAAGTTTGTAAAATCAAGCTTTGAAAAGGCTTGAAAATATTGGTTATGGAGAAGGTTCACACAAGGAAGAAGAAAGGGAGTGAAAGGTCTGATTTTTTTGTTTATTTTCAGCCCATTTTGTCTTTTTAAACACATTTATGCCATGTGTCAACACTTGAGTGGGTGAAGGCACACTAATGACATCATGTGATGTCATAAATTCCCATTTAATTCATTTTTTTTCTTTTCTTTTCTACTCATTTTCAATTCAATTTTTAGTAATATTTATTCACATTTTATGTCATAATAATTATTTACTTAACTGGACAAGTCGGCCAAAAATCACCTCTGAAGGCAAAATGACCAAAATGCCCTCCGTTTGGCTTAACGGGCCAAAATTGTCTGTACCGATTGAAAAAATTTTCTAAGTATTTTCTTGGCATTCTAATGCCATAAGAACCTCAATAACCCTTCTCTGGAGTCCCAAAAATTATTTTATAATTTTTCCCCCGGGTCTAGGGCTCCTAGTTGCAAGAACCCCAACTTCTCACTAGGTTACCCATCGCTAGGGCACCGGTTCATTTAACTTGATTGTATTTTATTTCTAAAATTTTTGCTAAATTTTTCTTATTAATATTTGAGTTAATTTTGGTTCCTCACTTTAGTTTAAATATTTTTCCGGACGTTCTAGCTGTCCGGATCGACACTGGTCACCGGAACAGTAGAATGTACAGAGTTGCTACCGGGAGGGTGTTACACTAATAGTGACAGTGATGGAAAATGAGGCAACAAAGAAGAAAATGGAGGTGGTACGAGCGAATCTGCTTCTGAAAAGGAACCATAGACTCCTGCTCTTGCTGCACCTACTAAAGAAAAGGCAAAATCAGCTAAACAGGAACAAAGAAGTAAGCAAAAAGAAGAAACGGATAAACCATCTGGCAAAAAGGATAAAACTAGCAAAAAGCCTACCGCAGAATCCGGTACTGCTGCTGCTAAGTTAGCTCCTGGCCCTATTGTACCTTTAACACCTGGAACTACAATGGCTATTGAAATTTTACAAACCCTAAGTGATAAACCTGTCAAGCCAAAAAGGCTAAAGATGGCTGCTCCAAGACAAATTATAAGAAGCTCTAGGCTAAAGGGATAGATCACCACACTGGATGCAACTGATTTTATTTTATCTGACAGTCTGTCTCCTAGTTTGCTAATCTATTTGCTATTTTTAGCTTTTTAAACATTAATTAGTTTACTATGTTATCTACTATTTTTCCTGTTTTAGTTCATTGCATTTAAACAGATTTTTGGTCTATACATATGTGCATGTTTTCTCCCATGTTCTTTTGATGCTAACAAAAAGGGGGTGAAGTGAATGATTGACATTGTTGATATAGCTTGTGATTAATATTTTGTTTGTGAAAATATCTTGTGCATATTTAGTTAATATCCTAGTCACATTTGCCTAAAACCCCTTGTGATTAAAAATGCTTATGAATATTTAATTAGAGGGGAGTTATTTGTTAATATGTGTTGATATAGGTATATACATAGGAGGAGTTATTCCCACATATACATTCATACACATACTCACACTTGTCAATTCTTACTTGGTGATTCACTTGAGTTTTGTTATCATCAAAAGGGAGAGATTGTTGACCCCATGAGCTCAAAGGAACATGAATTTTGATGATAACAAAACTCAATTAGAATCAAACTAACCTTATTTTAAGTGTTGTGCTTCTCTAAGGATAAAGAAAAAGATTAATGGAGTTGATAATGAACTTGTGTTTTAAAGAAAGGTTGACATCCTATGATAACACAAGATGAATCAAAGACAAAGAAGAAAGAAAAGGTTACCTTCCAAGCTACATTGAATATCAAAATTGAAGGTACATAGTTTAGAAGTTAGTTTAAATGTTTAGGATTGCTTGTAAAAAGATTTGAGGAGTAGAAGCTAATGATACTTATTTTTAATCCCTTAAATTCTCATCTTAAGTTTTCAAAACTTGTTTTTGAATCATCAATGGCCTAAAAGTATTTTATTATAATTTGGTGTAAAGTTTTAAAGTTTTCAATGTAACACCCCTATTTGCATAGCCTGGTATATTTCACTGTTCCGGTGACCAGTATCGATCCAGACAATTAAGAGGATTAGAACTGTGTTTAAGACACCTAGAAAAGCCCTGATTGAAAATAAATAGTGATTACCAGATAGAAAAGTAAAAATAAGAAAAATAGAACATAAAAGGTTAAATGAGCCGAGAGTCACAGCAATGGGTGACCTTCTCGAGAAGGACTGCGAGGTCGATTTAAACTAAAATTTCAAACCGTAAAATGTGACGCCGCTGTCCTTAGGACTGTTGCGAACACAGTGAAAAAGAGAAAATCATGAAAAAGAATTGTTAAGCCAGTCAAATAATTAGGTCAGGGAGCCAGAAGAAATATTGAATTATTTGCAAACCGGGTCGAACCGGCGAGGGGCAATTTGGTCAATTGATCCCGAGAGCTGACTTCCGACCTGACTGTCAAATAAAATCGAAGAAAAGAAAATTTCGGAATCGGAAATTAAATTAAAGAACTAATGGAAAAATAAATAGAAAAATAAAAAGAAAATGAAAAAAGTAAAAAGAGATGACATCATGCATGATGCCATAAATACTATAATTAAAAATTTATTTAATTTGATTTATGGTCTTCCATAAGATTAAAAGACAAAAATAAAAAGAAAAAAAAAATCCATTCTTCTTCTTCAAAACAAAAAAACGTCCATCTCTCTTCTCTCTCTCTTTTCTCCTTAGTTTCCTCCATGGCCATGAAATTCAAGCTTTCAAAGCTTGAATCAATCCCATAAATCCCCCAAAAATTCTACTAAATTATGATTATACTTTGTTTGGGCAACTAGAAGAGGAGATTGAAGAAGCAAGAAAGAAGGAAAAGGGGAAGAAAATTAGTGATTGGAAAACCAAACAAAGGTTTTAAATGGTTATTTGAGGTGAATTAGGTGAGTAGAACATAAATATACACTTTAAATTGCATTAGGTTGAACTTTGGGTGTAGCTAGGGTTTTGAACATGTGAAAAATTGAAGAAAAATGTGAGAATGTGTTAAATGGTGTGTTGGACTTGGTTTGAGGTGAGAAATGGTCATTTGAGACCAATTGGTGTATGTTAGAAGTGTTGGAACCAAATGTAAATTCGGATTGCTTAGGGTCATGCTGCAGGCAGTAGGACTAAGGTCCCTTTAAGGGACCAAAAATGAAAATTTACAAGTCCAATTGGTATGAGACCAATTGGGAATGAAAATAGACACAAAATTACACAATTTTCATTTAGGAATCATGCCCAAAAAGTGACCAAAACCTAGTGAACAAATTGACCAAATCTGGATTTCTGCAGTTTAACCTGTACAAAAATGACCAAATGAATAATGTTTTATTTGGCCATAACTTAGGCTAGGTAGGTCTAAATTACCTGAAATTTTACTAGTGGATAGCTGAGATATATACCTAAAACTTTCATGAAGAACACAAACCCAAATTATGCCATTAACCAAGTCATTTGGCCATCCAAATTTGGTGACTTAAAACTGCCAGAACCAGTTTGGTGCCCAGAAATCTGGGTTAAGTCCAATCCAACGGCCATTATTCAAATGGCTATAACTTGAGCTACAAAACTCCAATTGGAGTGATTTAAAAAGGAGAATAAAGTTAAGACAATAAGGAACATTTTCTATGAAGGAAGTTTTGCCAAATTCTAACAGAAAAATGACCAATGGAACAGTGCAACTTAAGACACTAAAACTGAAAATTTGCAAAATTGCCTAAAAGACTTAGAATTTGAGAAAACAACTAAAACCAACAAATTTAGTAACCAAAATGTGGTATGTGGGTGAAGTTGGAATTCCCACACCTATTAAGCCTTAGAAAGTCAACAAATTGACTTGAATAGTGTAGTAAATAGTAACCCCAAAACACAAAATTTAAAGAACGTCAAGTTTAGCACATCAGAGCTAGGTAAAAGTGAATTTAAATTTATTTTTGGATTTACAATGAGTTATGATACTGAAACACTATGAAACTGTGTGTTTCAATTGAAAATAACATCGGGAAGAACCCGAGGAATCGAGTCAAGGCCAAGAGGCGACTCACTTAAGGTTTGTGCACAACTAACTATTTTGTTACTTTTCACTTCTAAATTGATTTGAACAAGTTTATTTTATGATTTATAATTTTGTTGTGTTGAGGATTTTAATTTGTTGAATGAAATTATATAAATTAAATGTAAATTTTCTTATGCATTTAAGGATTTATTGCATGGTTTTAAGGATAGTAAATTTTAAGTTTGATGTGTTGCCAACCTTGAGCATGAATTTATGATGATTAAATATGTTGATGATTTGTAAACACTTTGTAATTAGAAATTGTTTTGAATATGATTTGAAACCACAGTTGACATGGCAAAATTTGTTGTGAATTCTCATTAGCTTGTCTAGTGAGATATCTCCTCCACTAGGTGGGGCGAGTTACTTCCTCTCTGGCTTGCCAGTTGGGGAAGAATTTGAATGAGTACTTATATATACTAGCTAGTCTTTGTTTCTCCCTTTTAGCCTCGGTTATTGGGAGAATGTGAAATGTCGTGGTGTACAACACGGCATCTATTTGAATTTTGGGTCATGGGATCAACTGTGTGAATTGTTGGCAACGCCCTTTAAATTAGGCATAATTTGATAAATTGTGATTGAAATAAATAATTTGTTAGTGATTCAAAATATTTTTGTATTATTTCAAAATTTAAAAGAAATGTAAATAAATAGTTATTAATTGATCAAAATGTTATTCAAATGAATAATTTACATGAATGAAAATAATGATTTTTATATATCATGGATTTTGAAGAATTTAGAAATTTTAAATTTTTATTCATTATGAATTGTTAAGAATAATTTGTATTAAGTTTTAAATTATTAGTTTGTGCACCACTAAGTTCACCACTTAGCGATAGCTTTGTATGCTGTCGCAGGTGAAAGAAAATATAGAGCAGCTGAGCGAGGTTACTGAAAGACACGGTGAGATTATTCTCGGGTATATCATAGGTATACCCTTGTACATTAGCTTTTGATATAATTCTGTAATTATATGTATGAAATTTCCTTTGAGCAGTTGTACCAACTCTTTTGTAATATATTTTTGGATTGTAATAAAATACAAATTATTGTAATATTATCTTGAGATTTTATATACTTATAAAGTTTTGCATTATTAAATTTTAATGCTCCAATGAATGTAAAAATTAATTTGGTTACCTCAATAAGATATTTTAATATTTGATTTAATTTACACTGTGTATTGAGTGGTTTATGCGGATTATGAAATGAGATTGAATAATGGAGTTGGGATTGAAAAATATATTGGGAGTGTCTTTATTTTCAGGTTTTGAAGAACTGTTTTCTCAAAATACAGACGGCACTCTGTCGAAATTTTTGTAAAAATTGCAGAGATTTTAAATATCAAAAAATTAGATTTATGTTTGGACTTTAAATAAAGGTTTTTAATATTTGAAAAAAATTTTACCCACCAATTTAAAAATGAACAAAAATTATTTTAAAATCCCTTGTAGTATATTTAATGGGTTACCGATAGGCGAAGTACGATAATTCATTAGGTGTACTACGGGAGCATGTTACATCTTACGAGGAGTAGGGTGTGACATTCAAAGTTATGCAGAAAAGCTTTCCTGGTATGCTAACTGGTTTGCTACTGGTTTTGGTATGCTAACTGGTTTGCTAACTGACTCAACTTTGTACAACATCGTAGAAAAAGACAAAATAATGACTATTTTCTTGAAATTTGAAATTGTAACGTTCAAATGAGTTCTCAAATGGTCAGAAACGATCCAAAGCTATATATACACCTATCTTTGACCATTTTGCATTTAATGAAAGTCTCTCTACTGTTCCTAACTTTTTAAGATCATTAAAGCTTTCATTCAAAGTGCTCAAATTATTTTATTGCTTATCATTGGCTTACCTACTCATCTCTTCTTTATAGATTCTGTTGTATTGAGTGAGATTGAGTTTTAAACACCTTCTTAATATTTATGAGAGGTCATTCAAGCACCTATTAAAGTTTGATTGTGAAAAGTGTTTGGGATAATACTTGGTAGAAGTGTGAAGCTACTTGTAAAAGCTTTGATGTGAAGATTTGTAAAGGGCTTTTGTCTTTTGCCTTTAAAAGAGAAGAATAGTGAAGTGAAGACTCAAAGTGGGATTTTTGAGAGAGTGGATGTAGACTAGTCAGGCCGAACCACTATAAAAATTCAGTGTTCAATTCTCTCAACCCTTACTCTTTAAATTTATGCACTTTTTTATTTCTGGTTGAAGTATTTTTGCTAAGTTGAAAATTGTTACAGTTTACTGTTAACTCTGCTACAAACTGAGATAATTTATTTATTGTTGAATCTGCTGAGATCTGATGAAATTTACTTACTGCTATATCTGCTGTCAAATGATATATTCTGTTTATTGCTTTGTTTGCTGTGCTGTGATTTTATTCAGATTACTGAAATTTTTACTGAGTGCCAATATATCTTGTTAGATCAGTATATTGACTGTTTATAAGCTAACTTTGTATCAACTAATTATTTGAACATTATCACACATATTTTACAGTAGAAAATTAAGTTAAACTAAGTTATAATTTTTCAAAAGTTTTGAGCAAAAACAAAAAAAATTATTTTTATCCAATTCATCCCCTCTTGAATATATTTTGGAACATCATTATATAAAAATTTTGTTATAATTTTTAATTTAAAAAAATACCAAAATAACTATAAACCTCTTGTAAAAAAAAAAAAAAATCCCAAACAAGCATTGTATCATTGCTTTTTTATTTTTTTCATAAATTTTATTTTACGGTCTTCTCTAATTGTTATTTTTTAAAATTTAAATCATTAGACAATTCCCTCAAATAGAACTCTAGCACAATTCTTTTATCAAATTTTTTAATCAATATTAAAATTTTAGAGGCTTTTCTGTCATAATCTCATTATTATTATTGCAATGTCTCCTTTACTGAAATTTTTTTCTTACTCAGATTAAAAACATGTTTTCATTTTTTATAATATAAAAAGATAAAATCATATTATTTATTTTATTTAATATATAATTTTAATTATATTTACTTTTCATGACTATTTAAAAAAATAAATTTGAGATAAATTGTATAGACTTTTTAATTTTAGACCATTAATATATATATTTTAAGTTCAGTAATTCATAATACTAAACATTTATTTTATTTTTAAATTAACTGTAATTTTATTTAATTTTTATCAA
Organism: Hevea brasiliensis; assembly: GCF_030052815.1. Taxonomy (NCBI): domain Eukaryota; kingdom Viridiplantae; phylum Streptophyta; class Magnoliopsida; order Malpighiales; family Euphorbiaceae; genus Hevea; species Hevea brasiliensis. Next base: position 94,229,300 of record NC_079496.1, on the reverse strand, counting down.
GTCAATTTTATTAAAAAAAATTCAGATATTTATTTTTATTATAATACTTGTTAAATGCTTTTATTTTACATTTATAGAACGATTCTATATAAAAATATCAACCATCATCACCCAATCAACTTATTCAATTAGCAACTAAGTGATTGTTGAGATACTTCATGTTGATATATAAAACCTTCATAGAACTCATTATTAAAAGGCTAATATTTTAATTAGACCCCTTAAATTAAATTTTTGCTTTTTGAGGCAAAAACATTTCCTTCGCTAGCAGAGATGATATGGAATAGATAGCGGTGGCAATTCTATTGACTTGCACAATCTACATTTTGCAATTGGTTCCATCTTCTCTCTCAATATCAAACTTTCGAAGTTGAAATGATAGATTGAATTAATAGATTGAATTAAACCTAATTAGAGGTATGATTTTAAGTCTGTTTGATTTTGATTTAACTATTAAATACAACTGATTACTGATAAGATAATTTATTATAATTAATTTATATTAAGTGTTTAGCTATTATTATTAGATAGGTAAAATAATTAATATACACTACAAGAAAAAAGGAGATTTGAAACCGAATATTCGGTTTCAAATCAGTGAAAATCGGTTTCTAAATACATTTAGAAACCGATTTGAAACCGAAATATTCAGTTTTAAATCCGCAAGTTTCTAAATAAATTTGAAACGGAAAATGGCGTCCATTTCAAATTCTGAATCTATTTTCAAACCACTATTCCGTTTCAAATTTAGAAACCACATATATTCGGTTTCAAATTCCGTTTTAATTTAAAAACTGATATTTCGGTTTCAATTTTTTTGAAACAGAAATTCCGTTTCAAATCGGTTTCTAAATTCTGAAACCGATCCTTGTGTTATTGGATTAGAAACGGAAAAATTCGTTTTTAATCCGTTTCAAATTACTAGTAGAAAATTTTTATTTTTTTATTTAATATATTATTTCCTGTATTGAAGCATATAATATAATATTAATTTTAAATGCTCAATATCATAATATTTATAATATCAAGCTATCAAATATCAAATATCAGTCAATATTATATATAAATATGATAGTGAAGGGTTATGACAATAATATAATGTATGGAAAAAAAAAAATATCATAATAACAAAAACAAGCTACTTGTCATCAACAAGATAATCACTCATCAACACTATCAGCCTCTCTACCATCATCTTGATGAGTCGCATGTGGAGTTGGGGCTGTAAACTGCGTACCCTGCATCATTTGTGCCATCATGTTTTGCATCATTTGTTGCATGCGCTCCTCCAGTGTCTGCTCACGTTGTCTATATCTCTCCTCTAGCATCAACTCGCGTTGTCGATCTCTCTCCTCCATTGCAACCAAACTATCCTTGAGCGTTGCAATAGTCTGATGCAATTGTTGAATCTCTTCCTCCATTGCCTCTGACTGAGCACAATAGGATGCAGTAGAAGATGATCCATGTGATGAGCTAGGGTAAAAAATTGATGCTTGAGATCCAATGCCATAAACCCTGTTCTTCTTCTCCCCCCCCACAACTTGATAATATAGTGCGACCTCATCTACAATAGGAGGGTCACTGCACCCCTCTTGTGGTTGAGACGACTGCTCCTTAAGCGCCAAAAATGCATCCTGCATAAGTCAATACACATATTTTAAATTTATTTTTCTTGGCAATTGAATAAACAAACTCACTTATTCATTTTTTTCATATAATTGAAAGACATAAAATACTTGTTCACTTACCTTAATTGATTGCGCTCGTGAATCAACCATATCGGAGGTGCCTTTCCTAGTGTGGGTCTTATGGAAAAGTTCATAAGGAAAAGGTCTTCGGCCAAGCTGGGCTTCCTGAAAAGATATAATGATTTTAGTGATGTTTATAATAATGTTCGATTATTTGCTACTAATATGTAGACAGACAATAACAAAACTAGTAAATGTGAAATCATTACCATCCTATAGTAAATATGAAATCATTACCATTTTATCTGCGTGAGTGGCATGTGAACCGAACCCCTGTGTGTCTAGAGATGCTCGCCCAACTCCCCCTATCTCACTACAACGGTTAGCAGTGAATTGATGGCTCTTGGCTTTAAACTCTGGGCTACTCCATGCCTCCTTCCATTTTTGCATTGTACTATTAGGCACGATGACCTTGGATTTTCCTTTCCTGACATTGCACATTAGGGCCTTATAGCGCTCTGCAGCCTTACGCCTCCAAGCTTCCTTTACTAGTGGAGTCACCTCTTGCCAATCAAAGTATTTCTGGTATAAAATAAATAAAAATTAAGACAGTTGTATTAGTATGATAATATTTTAGAAAAAATTGACAAGATTTCCCTTAATTTTGGACAATCCAACCTAGTTATTAGGTATTAATTGCACCTGTTAAAAACACTTCATATATTCTCAACAATAAATAACATCCACCCCAACTACAACAACTCACAACAATATATATTTTCAATATCACACAAGCTGTACATATAGATCATTTAAGCATTAATATACTTCAATTGTGTTCTTTTACATTAATTCACAAATTCTCATCACTTAAATGATATTTGTTCATAACATTCTTTATTTAGTTTTCATAAACTATGCAAATTAGCTATCTGATAGCTAATATTTAAATATTTATTTTATTAATTGAAATTCATCCCAAGAAAACTCTTTTGTTTCAAAGTGATAGTTTTCCAACAAATTGCCCCTCTGGGTCCATCCTCTCCTTGAAGATATTCTTCATCTTCTTAGCACATTCCTCGGATGGATGTAACTTTGTACAAAAGAAAGACAAGAAATATATTGATTTTATGTAAATGTAGAAACACAGATTTCAATTCCCAATGATATGTAATACCAAATCATAGATAAAGTTAATTAATTTTAAATACTTACGTGCCATTAATGAGCTTTATTCTTTTCTTTCTTCCAAATGTAGTGAGTGATAGGCCATCCATCGATGATATTGGTGCTGCCCCAACTGAATGACCTTCATGACCAGAGGTTGATCCAATTGCGAGCTCGTAAGATGGGGTAATAGGTGGTAGGTGGAGGTGGAGGTGTAGCTCGATCTTGTGTTGAAGCAGAGACCCTCCGATCCGTGCCGACCTCCCAGTGGATCGTGAAGGAACCTGAGGCTGACCCTGTGTAGATTGGTCTAGTTGATCATTGGGCTCATCCTGCACAGGTAACTGCCTTGACTGTGAATGACCCAACAAACCTCCCATGCGACCGTTGCCTCGCATCCTGCATAAATAATTGTATTAATTAGTTAGCTTCATTCAACTTATGATACATAATACAGATGAAATTAGTTAGAGTTTATACTTCAAGTTTAGAAATATAAATTCATTAAGAGAAATACCTAATTCTAATTAGTATCACTATCATATACATCATCGCATTCCTCATCACTTTCTGAGTCCAATTCAAGCTCTTCTTCATCTTCAACATCCTCTTCATTAATTTCAACTAGTACACCGTTTTGATCATTCAAGTATTGTTGTTGATCATCATCATCGTCAATTTGAATCAAAGGGACTTCCATTTCATCTTCTTGAAATGGTTCTTCCCGTGGGGTTGTGACATTCACTTGCTCAGGAAGATCAATAACAGATCTCGCTTTGATTTTGAACACAGCCCACCAATCATCCTTGTCACATTTTAAGCTTGGATATATGGAATAATTCACCTGAGCAGCTTGGATAGCAAGAACAAATGGTTCATACCTATTGAAGGATCTTTTATGATTAATATCCACAAGTTTATATTTTGGATGAATCTTTGTTCCCACATTTGGTGTTGGATCAAACCAATCACATTTAAACAATACGCTTCTTTTGATTGGTAATCCAGTACTCCAATCGTAGCACTTCAATTAATTGTCCATAGTAGTCACTTTCATTAGTACCGTAATTAGTCCCCTTGATACATACCCCACTGCTCATCGCGTTCTATGCGAACCATAACCTTTAGTGTGAAATTTATAACCATTAACTACATAACTATTGTAGCACATAACACTTCTTAATGGACCCTTTGATAGATCCTTTAAAAACTGGCTTGATATATTGTTGGAGGGATTGTGAACATATTTATTGAACCACTTATCAAATTCACGCTCTAGTTTCTCATCAACTTGTTTATCATTGATATTTGGATTGGCCATGTGTAACTCATTAACAAAAATGCTCCACACAATGAAAATAGTTAATTACATGTTTGGAATCAATAATGGCATTGCAACAATTATAATAATTGAATATTAGAAAACTTACTCAATGTACGGTTTTACTTCTATACAATTCAACAAGATGTACATTTGTGTCGCTTGAAATTCTTGTTCTGGAGATATCTAACCTTTCCTTTTCCCAGTGGCCTACCGGAATGAGTGAAAATTGATAGATTCACTAGATGTTCATCCATATGTTCGACTGTATCATCATTGCGTGGAACCTTTCGATGCCTTGTGTTGACATGGGGTTCAAAATAATGAGGCGTAATGACGATGCTTCTTCAACTAAATATGCATTGCATATGGAACCTTCCACTTTGGCTTTATTTTTCACATTATTTTTTAACTTCCTAAGGTACCTGTACCATTTACTATTTAGTCACAACAAATTTTCATTTTTCCATGTAATGATAGTATACAACAATACATTAAACTAGTTACCTCTCAAATGGATACATCCACCGATATTGCACAGACCAGAATCCATGCTTCATAAGCCAAATGCACCGGGAGGTGTTCCATGGAGTCAAATAAAATTGGAGGTAATATACGCTCTAGTTTACATAATATAATAGGAATCTCTTCATTGAGCTGTAACATGGCTTCTTCTCTAAGTGTTGTTGAAGTTAACTCTCTAAAGAAATTGCTCAATTCGGTCAATGCTTGCCACACATTTTTTGGAAGCAATTCCCTAAATGCTATTGGGAGTAATCTTTGCATAAAGACATGACAATCATGGCTTTTCATCCCAAACAACTTTAGTTTTCGCATGTCTATACACCTACCCATGTTTGACACATAACCATCTGGGAATCTAAGATTTTTAAGCCATTCACACAACACTGCTTTTGATTGTTTGTCTAATGTGTAACATGCTTTAGGATACTTTCCTGTTGCCATATCCCTCTCTAACTCAGGTCTGTGACAAAACTCTTTCAAATCTTCCCTTGATTTTGCATTGTCCTTCGTCTTCCCTTCAACATTCATCACAGTATTAAAAATATTTTCAAATACATTTTTCTCTATATGCATGACATCCAGGTTGTGGCGAAGCATGTTAGTACTCCAATATGGCAAATCCCAAAAAATGCTCCGTCTCTTCCAACCCGTGTTTTTTGCTTTTCAACTGTTATTCTCATCTGCACCAATATCTTTGACACACATTAATCCTAGATGTTCTATTTGTTCTAAAATTTCCTCACCAGATAGAATGGGGGGAGCACTTTTTGTAACTGTCTTGTTCTTTCTAAAAGCAATTTTATTCCGTCTGAAAGGATGGTTAGCTGGTAAGAATTTACGGTGATTGTCAAACCATGATTGTTTACCACCCTTTGTCAATGTGAATGCATCTGAATCGTCCCTACAATATGGACAAGCGTCTTGCTCATTGTGCTCCAACCGGATAACATTGAATATGCAGGGAAATCACTTATTGTCCATAATAACGCAACCCTCATATTAAATTTATTCTTCTTTGATGAATCATATTTCTAAACTCCAACTTCCCACAATCTGTTTCAACTCGCAATAAGGGGTAAGTACACATCCAATTTGTCTTTTGGGTTTCTCGGACGGGAACTATTACCGTTATGTACCTATACTCTTCCTTCATACATAATCAAGGAGGCAATTTGTATGGAGTGACAATGACTGCCAAGATGAATATTGTTGTCGGTGATCGACCGAATGGTTGAAACCCATCTGCAGTCCTAGCCTTACATTCCTAACCTCAGCAGCAAATGAAGGATGTGTTTTATTAAAATGCTTCCATGTAGTTGCATCTGAACAATGACACATTACCCCATCTTCATGGTCATGCTCAGCATGCCATCTCATTTCTTTTGCTGTTGCATTCGAAGCATATAATCTTTGCAATCTCTGTGTGAGAGGAAAGTAGTACATTTTCTTATGTGGCACATTGGTTTGAAAATTAGAAGAGCCTCGACTATGTCGTTTGAACCGTGGATGGTCACAAAATTTGCAATTCGTTAACTCACTATCTTCACCCAATATAACATACATCCATTAGTACAACAATGAATCTTCTCAACAGTAGGCCCAATGCTTGAACCAACTTCTTCGTCAGTAAAAGTTTTTAGTCATTAAATTTTCATCCAGAACACCTCTTTCATAAGTTGACAAATGTCATCAAAACACCTTTCTCGACAAATGATGTTCGCTTGATGTTCAACATCCTTGCAACAAGCGAGAGTCGCGAATGGCTTTCACAACCCGCCACACCTCTTGATTAGCGACTTGTAACATGTCATACAATTTTTGAGTGATGGATTTGGAGGCTCCTCCATTACATCCTGAAAGAAATCGGGACTCACGCATCCATTACCATTTGCTCATAGGTATTGCTTGTGCTATTATCAACCTCTTGAACAGACTCCGCTATCATAACATTTATGTTTTGACTATCAATATCACTTGTGCGGGGTTCCCCATGTAGAATCCATTTACAATAATATGGCACAAATCCATGCTTCATCAAATGTAACCGAATTGTATTCTCATCAGCATAATTACGATTCTGACACTTTCGATGATTACATGGACACTTCAGTTTATCCCCATCCATCCACTCTGGATGTTGCTTAGCAAATGTTATGAATTGTTCAATACCTTCTATGAATTCTGAGGTCAATAGACCATCTTTTAACCTAGCATACATCCATCTCCGATCTGATCCCATTTTGCTAATAGCTGTGTAATAATTAAGTGAATATTAGTAATGATATGTCATATATCAGAATTACATCATATCCCCAATCATGCGTTGAAAGGTAAGGCCCTAACCCAATTAGAATTGTATCATCTCTACCAATAACAGACAGATAATGACATGTCATATATTTGTAAAAATTCCAGCAGGATCTCCCATTAGTTCTCCAAGTGCACAACATAAAATTTGCACCCAGAGAACAATGAGAGATGTTACAAAATTTCTACAAATAGAAAAAATTATCACCTTAAAAATTGATATGCATGCATCTACAAATTAAAACGCCATATTAAAATATTACTTACCTGTGTGATACTGAAAGCAACGGACAAAATAACGAGAGATAGTGACCAAAAGAGAATGAGACAGACTGTAGTTCCAAAAAAAAAAAAAGAAATTCTGTCAGTAAATTCTTGTATAAAATTTAACACCTCAAAGTAAATAAATAAATAAATATAGTGTAATTATAAATATAGTGTAATTTACAATCACATGGACGACTCACGTGTAAGCTAAGATCCCTGAGAGAGGCCGGACCTAATAATTTTCACCCTCTGTTGTTTACTTAGCTGGGCACCACACCAATGCAGTTAGGATATCTAATCTAATCAATTGCCACCTTGTCTATCAATTAAGTAATTCATATTTAAGAGTATTTTCATTATTTTTCAGATAATTAATAATAAATTAAATTAAACATATAGATCATCAGTTTGATGGAGTCAAAACAAAACAATTGATGGTATATATGTTAATTTTGACATAATTTAAGAATGAAAAGTAATTTTTTTTTATAATTAAATTTAATTAAAATTTAAATTAAGATATAAATTTAGAGACAGCTCTATTATTATAAAATTAAATTTCATTGATAAAATATTTATTATATATTTTATTTCATATATATAATAGGAATCTATCCAAGTCGTTTATCATTAATTAATTCCCTTCTAGTTTATTAGATTAATGTAAATAATGAATTGATTCTCACAAATGTTGAATATATATATATATGTATATATATATTTCCATGTTAATTACCCACATAGACATAGAATATGCAAAAAGGTTGGGATACAGGACATCAAGAAAAGATTGAAAAGAATGGTGAGAGAATCTACAATTCCAATCTTAGTGAGAGTAATAAAATGGTTAAATAAGACTAGCATGCACATTTGCTCATGTCCTTCGTGCTTTATGCAAAGGATATGAAGACCAAAAAAAAAAGAAAAAACCTAATTTAACCTACCTAAATCCAAAGTACTCCATAATCTCTGTTTTCTGTTTTAAAGAAAATTATATTTTTTATTTTTTTATATGATTTGTATATTTAATTTTTTTTTTATTTTTAAAATATACAAAAAAAAAGAAATTTTTGAATTTAAAATATAATAAAAAATAATATTTTTATTCATTTAACTTAATTAAAATTAAAATTTCATAAATTTAGAAATGACCTCAATACTATCAAATTAAAATTTATTAATAATATGAGCATAGCAATTTTTATGGAGGAAAGAAAATTCATTACTTGCTGTTAAATATTGTTTGCTGTGTTAAAATGTCATGTAGAGCTTATTTTGAGATCCTTTGTTTTCACCTGCTTTGTTACCATTTCTTGTTCAAGAACTTACCATTAGGACATCCCTGCATGAAGCCAAAGTAACATTGGTAGTCCCAATTTACTGCCAATAGCCTTATCTAACATAGGAGGATCCCTTCCTTGGCTTCATGGTTCACAAAAGGAAGCTACTAAATACAAGATGTATGGTGTGACCCACATGTTTGTTATATATGAGTCTTTATGTTTGTATTTTGGGTCCATGATGGACCGAGTTTTACATTAGTCTCACATGTTTATATGAGCCTTCTTTCCTGTGTTATCTTCTTTCCTGTGTTCATGAGTCTCGCATGGTTTTGGCGAGAATTGCTATTTTTTAAGATTTTTCCACCTAATTTTCACCAAAAACTCATCAACTCCAACAAAATTCCAAAAGAACAGTTGTTCAGAAGCAACAAATTCAACATCATAAATGAATCAAATGACTGAGGTAAAGTACCAAACTATTTTAAATGAAGCGTTTTGTTTGATTTACTATTGAGAAGCGCATGTGGGAAACTTAGATTTACCTCCATGTGAAGATACTGATTCGGCTGCAAACTATGCAAACAAATACAATGCCAGGAATTGTTTGTTAGCAAGGGGAAGATATTATCTTGGAACTATTAAAAATTGCATCTTCATAACTGTTTTACTTTGTAAGCAAGAGTGGAGATAATAAAATGCTTCTCACTTGACAATTTATAGCGAGAATGTAGTGCTTTTTCAGATTAATAACAAGCGAGGTTCAATTTTAGGTTTGGGTGCGGCTTGGAATGTTCTTTGATATAGTGAAGGATCAACGTAGTCATTTTTTTTCTTTGAACTGTAGGCATTTATGTAAGTATTGCATTGAGTATCAGTTTTACAAAATTTTACCGCATTATTATAATTTTTGACTTGTTTGATATTTTGAGATTAGGTTGCACAAGGTGCTAAACTCAGAGGGCATCTCAAATAATTGGTGTTGACACTAACCACGAAAAGCATGAGAAAGGTTTGATTGGCATTCACTTTAATCAATTTTTAAATTGTGTTAATAAGGTAAAGTAATGTCTATGGATCCTAATGGCGATTCTGTTGTGGGTGCAGCAAAGGTTTTTGGAATAACACATTTTATTAACCCAAATGACTTTAAGGAACCTATTCAATGTATCATTAAACAAAACACTTGCAATTAGGACATTGTAGAGCTATTACATTATAGACATACTTTTAGATTGATATAAGGACATTTAAAAGACAGCATAATTAGAGCATTGTGGACATTGGGAGGGGAAAGCAAATACTAGTGCAGCTATTGATCAACATATTGCCTCTGACATACGCAATGGGAAAGCGTGAACATCAAAAGCAACGTTCATGTCATGTAGAATTCTAAGTTCTCTCTCAGCTAAAATAAATCAACACAATGAAAAGCATATTATAAAATAGGAAATTGCTAAATTACACTGAAAAACTACATAAATTTACTCATTTAAATTTCCTACTAATAGAATGCTTAAAGGAAGAATAACAATAGCAAATAGGTTACTCTCTCCAAGAGGGGCCTGGAACAAGATTAGAACTTGGGTCTATGCCTAGAGGGAGGTATATACACTGTTTCACTATCATCCCATTATCTAAATTTTAATTTGTTTTCCGTGATCTTGAATTTTTCAGGTTGTTAAGAGTATTACAAATGGAGGGGCAGATTACTCATTTGAATGTATTGGTGACACTGGAATGATTACAACAGCCTTACAATCTTGCTGTGATGTAAATGCTCTCTATTCGATGCTTGTATATATATATATATGAAGAAGTGGTTGTCTGACTTAAATTTTTTTTGTCTTTCCTTGTGTCTGTTAGGGGTGTGGATTAACGGTAACACTTGGTGTACCAAAACTGAAACCTGAAATATCTGCTCACTATGGTGTAATAGTGCAATGAATTTGCTATTTTTTAAGATTAGTTTTTGAACATCTACTAATCAACCCACATGCCTCTTCTTTTATTTTAGCTCTCCTTCCATACTTCACCCTATTTCTTTAATTTTTGGATGCTTGTATTTTAATCCTAGTCTTGTAACAATTTAATTTTTTTTTTCTGTTTAAATAATAATTTGGGATTTTTTAAAATTAAATATAGGGAAATAAAATAAAAACCTTAAAAATTATAATATTGAGGAGAACATGCCTAGCATGGACATAGAATTAAGATGGCCATAATCAATAAATTTTCTCTAAAAGCAGGATAGGTTCTATTCATTAAAAGATCTAACTCTATAACCAGCACACATAGAATTAAGATGGCCATAATCAATAACCTGACCATCAAATTATAATTATGAGTAGGGCGGTAGCTCTTACCAAGAACATGTAGCAAGAACTACTCCAGTTATTAAAAAATGGAAAAGCAACACGGAAATAACTACAAAAACAGCATGTGCAGCATTGTGGTCGTACCTGAAATAAAAAGAAGAGACGAGGGAAAGATTTAATCAGCAAGAAACACTTAAACTCATGGACTGATACAGCGGATAAAAGAGTAATCTAACAGTGAAATAGAACATAGAGAATCATATAAATTAAAAAAAAAAAAATACAATTTTTTTACAGCTAAAGAAGCAGAATTCTGGTTCTTGAAAGCAAGGAGACATAAGGGAAGAAAATGCAGCAATCTGGTCACAATGGGTTTCCTGATTCCCATCCCAACCATCCTTGGTGTCATTTTCTTTTCATTTTCCCTCTTGTTTCTGCCTACTCAAAACGCTACCAGATCTAACACTACCTTATCTCAGCCTTCTGGTGCAAATAATGAGGTGAGAGACCTACCCACTTTACAAAATCACACTCAAAATAAAGCTGATTCTGTTAAACCCCTGGTTTTGGAAGCAAATCAGTCCAGTAATGGTTCAATTGTCAGTGAGGTGCCATACACTGCAAATAATCACACTCAAAATATGCAGAATTCTAATAAAGATCATGCATTGAAGCCAAATCAAACCACAATTTCAGCTCCAATAAGTACTCAGCCTGCAAATCAGAGTGCAAATTCATCCACGATTACAGTCTCACCTGTGTCGGCAAATCAGAATCCACAATCGTCCCCGAACTCTGTCTCTTCCGTGAAAGGAAATTCTGGGAAGCAAGAGAAAGGAGTTGCAGTGAAGAACGAAGCATCAAATAACACTGCTTCTCTGTTAAATAAACAGAGTAATGGGTCCAAACAGAAGAATAGAACTAATTCAGAGGCGTCAGGCAAGCAGGGGATCGAGAGCTTGTTGAATTGTGATTAATCAAAGACCAAAAACTGGATCGGAAGATGAAACACCCGAAACCAAATAAAGAAAAACAAACCTGACTGTTTCCAACTAAAAAAATTGTGATTTTTGCCCTAGTTTCCTTCATATATGATGAGATAACATTACATATCAACTAAAAGAAACAAAATGACCATCAAATTAAATGGCAAACCTTAAGAGCAGATCCCACTCGTGCTTCAATCCACCGAATTGAGGAGATTTGTTCTAGAGAGCAAAGAAAGCTATTTGGGTATTTGGGAGAACAAGCATCGGCAACTGAGTGATATTAGATGAGAGTTTTTTTTTTCTTAAATAAATAAATGGCAATTAGAAACTGACTAAAATCGGTTTCTAATCCAAGAGTTTTTTGAAACCGAAAATATTCGGTTTCTAAATATACATAAGTATACATAAACTTTTGAAACCGCACAAATCGGTTTCTAATTATAACAAAATAAATTAGAAACCGATAAAACTCGGTTTCTAATTCCTTTTAAAATTTTAATAAATAAAATAAATAATAGATTAATTTTGAAACCAAAATTAATCGGTTTCAAAATATAAATAGAAGAATTAGAAACCGATATGAATCAGTTTCTAATTTGATTAAATTTGAAATCGAAAATAATTGATTTCTAAATAAAATTAAATAACACTTTAATTTTTGAAACCGAAAATAATCAGTTTCTAAAATTAACCAAAAGAATTAGAAACCGATGTGAATCGGTTCCTAATTTGACTTTAAATTTAATCGATTAGTTTGAAACCGAAAATAATCGGTTTCTAAATATTACTGGAAATAGAAACCGATAAAAATCGGTTTCTAAGTTGACTTTAAATATATTAAATAAAATACACAATTAGATAAATTTTGAAACAGAAAAATATCGGTTTCTAAATTTCAAAAAAGAAAATTAAAAACCGATAAAAATCGATTTCTATTTTATTTATTAAAATTCATAAAAAAGTAGAAATAATATTAATTTGGAAACCAACAAAATCGGTTTCTAAATATACCTAATAGAAATAGAAACCGAAACAAATCGGTTTCTAAATTAACTTTAAAATTTATTAAATAAAATATACAATAAATAAATTTTGAAACTGAAAGTTATCGGTTTCTACAATAAACTAGAAATCGAAAATAATCGATTTTTATTTTCACTTTAAAATTTAATAAATAGAATAGAAATTATATTAATTTTGAAACCGATAAAAATCGGTTTCTAAATATAAATAGAAAATATATTCATTGTGGAAACCGAATTCAATCGGTTTCTAAATTAAATTCAATGAATTAGAAACCGACGTTATTTGGTTTCTAATATGACCTAATACAATAGAACTAATTTTGAGCCTCCAAATTAGAAACAAAAATATGTCAGTTTTAGATTTCGGTTTCTAATCGGTTTCTAAACTGATGCTAATTTAGCATTTTGAAACCGATGTTTTTCTGTTTCAAATTTCGGTTTCAAATCCGTTTCAAATCGGTTTTTGATAAATTTAACTAGTTCTACTCAATTTCCGTTGCAAAAGCTGTTTTAAATTATAAACCGATATAAATCCGTTTCTAAAGTCGGTTTCTGTTCCGATATTTTCTTGTAGTGATAATATATTATATAATTTATTTTATTATTTAAATAAATATATAATTATTAATTTATATATATTATTAAAATAAATAAATAATAAATATTTTAAAAATAGTGATTCAACACCCTAAGAACAAATTAAAAAACTTATTATGATTCAAATAAATGTTTTAATATTTTTCATTCTGTCATAAAAGTTTAGTTAGAAAAATGAAATAAAAAAAATATAATTATATATTTAATTTTTTTTATTTAAGTTATTATAGTGGTCGCGGTACTTTTCATTGTTTTATTGTGCATGTCAAGTACCACATCTGATATAAAAATAATAAAATTTAAATATTAAAATTAATTAATACTTACACTTGTTTTGTCAAATAATGAAATAATGGACCATGAAATTAAAGTCCATGGTTCAAGAACAGCTCATAAAGCAGAGCTGATTCAAAAGCTAGTCGGTAAAAATATTTATGGGCTATCGGTTATTTTTTTAAGAGATTTATTAAATAGGTCAATTCATTTATAAGTAATTAAAAAATTAGCTTAATTATTTAAATATTTATTAATTATATTTAATAGGTGAATTAAAAACTGTTAAACTGAAAATAAAAGATATTAATCTATCTCCACTAATAATCCTAGTAAGTTAATAAATATTTAATATATAGATAAATATAATTTTTTTAAAAAAATTGTTTAATAATTTTTATTTATAATACCACATTTATTTATATATTTCGTACTTATTAATTTATTATTTCATATTGAATTGTCAATATCAAATCACCACTTTAATATATAATTTTTCCCTCTCCCATTGTAAAGATTGTTTTTTTGTAAATTCCTTACCTATCTAGGGAAAACAATGTTGATTTTGATTTATTATTAGTTTTGTTTGGATCTGTGAAAAATAAAAAAGATGACAAATAACATCAGAAAAATAAAAAGATTATTGATAATTTTTTTATTTAAAAAAAAAGAAAATAAGAGAATGATAAAAAATAACACTTATTTTCTTAGTGTTATTTTCTATTAAGTCAAACAAAAAATAATACAAAAGTGAAAAAAAGTATACTTTATATATAAATTTACATAATTATCCTTTATTAAAGTTTTTTTAAAATATATAAAATAAAATTATAAATTTATCATAATTTTCTTTCATATATTTATTTTCTTCCCTTTTCAAAACAAAATTTCTTTCATCCCTGTCCTGTTTATTTTTTCCCCTTCTCTAAAATTATAAATTTATCTTATTTATTTTACCTATCTTATATAAAAACTCTTATTTATTTATTTTAAAATTTTATAACTAAAATATTTTAGATTATATTTTAATTTTTAGTTATATTTAATACATTTATTTAAAATGTTGCTCTATTAATTAATTATAATTTATTTATTTTATTAGTTATGAATTATTTGTAAAAATCATTGTTTGTAATATTTTATGAAATGTTTAATAAGCGTTCAAAATAAAATTGAAAAAATATACCATTTAAATATTGGAATAGTAATTGATGTTGATTAGTAGTACAGGTGTCATTTTGTAATTATCCCTTTTTAATTAAAAGAAGAGAGAGAAAAGAAAGAATGATGATTGCACTTGTGGTATTTTCCCCACTACCTAACTGACCTACTTTTGTTTTTTGCTTTTATTTTGGCTCACGCTTAAAACGAGCGGGAGAACCACTCAACGACCACGTTGGGGATTTCGATATGATGCTAACAAATGTAGGATTAGATATCAAGATCCACTTTCACAATGTTTCATCCAACGTTGATAAAATTGTTCTAGTTATTGCATGATGAAAACAGTGGGTTAATAATTTAAAATTCAATAAAATTAGAATTTTATTGATATAATATTAAATAAATATTAATTATATATTATAAGATTAATAATCTTTTAAAAAATAATAATAGTGTATTATTATAATTATTAATTTCATATATTTTACAAATAATGATTAAAATAAAGTTAGTTGTATTTTAAAATGTAATTTATTAAAATTAATTTAAAATTTTTAATTAAAAATTTAAATTTAAAAATATTTTTTTTATAATAAAAACACTTAAAATAAAATTTTCGTAATAATTAGTTTATATATCAATAAAAAACAAAAATTAATATATAAAAATTTTATATACTTTATGTTATAAAAGAATTTTAATATATGAAAATAAGTTAATAATTTAAGTTAATACATTAATAAAATAAATTATTAACCTAATCAATTATTAATATCACAATTAAAAATAGATAAATTTTATTTATTTATTATTATTTTTTACAATTATCAAATATATATATATATATATATATATATATATATATATATATATATATATATATATATATATATATATATGGAGAACGATGCATAACTCACCTTTGTAGAGGAACTGGCGAGCGCTTGTTTGGTCTTTCCAAATTAAAGCCTTGGGCCCTCCTTCTTCTTCTTTAAGTACATTGATAAACTCATTTGAACCCGACTAAGTTAACCAGTTCACTTGTTACCATGCCAATTCACACAAGTTGATTATAGTTTATATAATAGGAGAGTTTTAAACTTGAATCAGACTGATCATTGATTCAGTTTCTGATTCAACTGGTTAATTTAGTCTAGTTCTAGTTGTAATAACAATGATACAAGTAGATGGTGTTACAAGCTAATTTTGTTTGGATGCTATGAAGCTACATCTCAAGCATTATGGTCGAGGAATTTTATTTCTCAATTAAGAGTTATTGACTCCATTGTGGTTAAGAAATTTTATTTCTCAACTAAGAGTTGTTGACTCCATTGCAAGACCTTTAAGGACCTATTGTGACAACTCTATTGCAGTTTCTTTTTCTAAGTGTTTGCACCAAAATAATAATTTTATTTATTAATTATTTTTTGACTTAAGATTCATTAAATTAGTTTTTCCTATAAAATTAATTAAATTAATTTTATTTTATTGGTTTAATTAATTAAAGGCCTAAGGTAAGTTAGTAAATATATGAAAGGGAGATAAATATCAAGAGAGGTTATTAGGTGCAGGTAGTTAGTTAGGAAAGCAGTTAATAAAGGTTGTGAGAAGTTTAAAGAAGTTACAAGTAGTGGGCAGGTAACTTCCAACAAGTGTAGAACGTGAATGTGACTTTTTAGATTCTTTCAAGTACATGCAAAGAGAAGTATAGATGTCAGATGGACAGCAACATGAAAACCCTCCAATAACTCAATCCAACAACAAAACCAGACTTCAACAGTCTATTTATTCTTTACTTTTATTAGCATTTAATTTTCTAACTATTACATTTAATTTCCAAAAGCCTTGTATTTACTTTTCTCAAGCCTTATATTTACTATTCAAGCAATCAAATCATCCATTTCATTCAATTACTTATGAGATTGACAAAACTGCATACAGTAGAGTCAATTCTCACGATAGTTTGATTTTAGAAGTCGGAGTATAATTTATGTGATATACATTGTATCTGGTAGACACACAAACCATAAGTGGTAAGCCAGTTGAAATTATTTTTAGAAAGAAATAATTTTTAGCATGTCCAGTGGGACCAAGTCTCACATTCATCATCATTCACACTGTTGAAGAGGTGTCACCATACCTTCGAAAACCAGAAGCATGCTTGGCAAGCATGCCACCATGTCCCATGATGTGGGAGGGATTCCTATTGTAACTAGTTAGAACGTTCAAGTTGCCCTCACGTTGGAGCATTTTGAGAGGAGGCCAACTTCTCAAGCAGAGGACATTCAGAATGATGAATTAGCAGAGGACGTATGTACCTCAGTGACTGATCCTAGTCAAATTTAAGGTGGGTCATTAATCATTTCTACTATTGAGAATCTTGAAGGAAAACTGGAGTTTAACATCACTAATGTCTTGAAGAAGGATATAGGAATATGGATGGGAAATCTTAACAGCACAATGGAAAAGATTTTGCATGTTATGTCAAAGAAAGTTAATCTACTAGTTCCAGTACTGTAACACCCCTCACCCGTCTATAGTGTAGCCGAGCAAGGCGTGCTACATTCAGTGCTGGAGCACCCTGTCATTTCTTGTCGTGTACAATATTAATTTAATTGTCTATTTAATTATAGCATCTTACATGTAGAAATTTTTTTTTGTCACATTTTACTTTTATGGAGACCCGGACAGAGTATCCTTTGTTTTATTAGTGCATGGCGGGTTTCTTTATTTACCTGTTAAAATCAATTATATCTATTTCATCACATCATTTCTCATATCAATTATTCATGTACCATATCATATCATTACTCATAAAATTTTCAAGAAAATAAACTTTCATTTCATTCATATAATATTACATATAATAATGTACAATTATATACAATTCAAAATTTAATTACATGTCTCAAAATAATTTACAACATTTACTTATGTACAATGATCAAAATGCAAAATCTAAATTTACATGAGCCCTCCCAAAACGGACTTTGAGGTGACACTGACACTGTAGCAGGTCTGATCAAAATCCTATCTAGGCTCTACTGCTGCTGCTGCTATTGCTGGTGATGATCTCCTGTACCTACGTGAGGAAGCAATCTATCACGCTAAGCATTTCTGCTTAATGGTGCAATAATTGAAAAAAATAACTAATAATTGAAATATTTATTCCATGTAAAATTTACTAAATTTTTTTGAATTAATTACATATTTATGAAACTTTGGAAGCAAACAATTTATTGGGATCTTTTTATTCATAAATTACATATTCAATCTTATTATACGCATATTAGTACTTTATTCATGTATTTATTTAAATTTAAAGTGTATTACACATGTCTATGCCTAAGTAACCTATAACAGACTATAAAGACTGAATATACGAGAGTATACTAGTTAAACATCCTTATGTCTAACATGTATACATCTGTCATGTCAGGGACAAGGCCAGCAGGCAAGCATAAAGCCACAAATAAAATTAGACACAAAGTCCAATGGGCAGGCATAAAGCCTGTAGAACAATCGTATCAGACATATATTGTCTATCAATGATTATTCTTGTAGGCAGTACTATAATCTGTAGTCCTTAATTGGTATACCAATCGATCCATACTATATAAATAAGTCTAGGTGTACTTTGGGCAAATTAAATATTTCTAATTACTTATGATCTTATAATTTCATTTCATGCACTATTAGTGCTTTATAGCAGTTTCATGTCAATTTATAGTAGGAAAATAGGTTCCCCTTTCATTTTCATGTAACTTATGCATTTAGCAATTCATATAGGTAATTTACCTGTTATGTGTCACATAATATCTTGAACCTTTCTTTAGGTCCAGATTTGGTATCTTATCTTCTCTTGGCAATTTGGCCAAGATGTGGCCACTGTTTGGCTACACTTCCTTCATGGAAGTTGTCTCTCTATGTCTTATCTTTGTTTTCCTTTTTGAATCATGTCATTTGGAGTTTTAGAACTCAAGTTATGGTCAAATAACCAAAATTGGTTCCTTAACTCACTCAAGTTCTAGAACTAGGCATATTCTAGAGTCAATTTTTTCCTAATTATTTAGACATGTTACAACCAGTTTTAGGCCTAATGTTCTTCATAGAAGTTATTACCCTATGTCTTATAATTACTTAGAATTTTGAATTTCAATTTTTCAGGCCTTGTGGAATTAATTATAGCAAATTAACTGGCATGGACTCAGGTGCCCTGTGTCTACAGGATTCCAAGTTCAGGTCAGTAGCTTTGACTCTTATTTTAGGGTTCTTACACTTAATTTTTGAGAAATGTTTCTAAATCAAAGTTGAACCCTATCTCTTAGGTTTCTAGAACAGTTTGGCTCATCCCATTTGGGATTTTTTTGTGAAAGTTATGGTATAAATTCTGTTTTGGGGTCAGGTGGTAGTTGAGGCAAATTCCAGGATTTGGTGTACTAATTTGTTCTAACAATTTAATTTAGTTCCCTTGGGTTTTGGGTTTTGGTCCTAACACCAACGTTGTTGATCTATGTCTTATAAAAATTTTAGCATTGGTTTCATTGCATTTGCAATTTTCTAGACCAAGTTATGGCATTTTTGCCAAAACTAGTCGGGTAGGCCTATGTCCAATAATTTCTGGACAATATAGTTCTAGACAGTTTTTGTGTCCCAAATTAGGCCAGCAATTTGGTTTGGTTAGAGGCATTTCTGGGCTTTGTGTTCTCCATAGAAGTTGTAGTCCTATGTCTAAGCTTTCCAATGGCATAAAATTTAGGTCATTTGGACTTGTCTAGAGGGAGTTATGGCTAAATGAATACTATTTATTTGGTCATTTTTCTGGGTTCAGTGTTTGGTCAGCCGGATTGGAACAGTAATTTGGTTAAGATTTGGACAGAATTTGAGCATGGTATCTTCATGAAAAATGGGGTGTTTTGGGTCTATTTTCATCACCAATTGGCGTTATACCAATTGGAGTCACACAAGGTCAGGTATAAATCAAAAATCAAACTGGACTCATGGAGTCCCTTAACCTGCATAAGAAAACACTTCCAAATTTTTAATTTCTTCCAACTCCATTACTTTAATGGGCATACATGAAGGAGCGAAAGTATGAAAAACACAAGTTTAGATCATTGAAATTCAAAATTTTTAATCTAGGGTCACATGCATAATGCAAGATTCATTTTTATCTATTTGATTTCAATGATAAATAGCATATTAAAACTCTTTTAATATATTTTTGGATCTACATTTGCCATTTAAGAGTTTAGAATTAATCAGATTAATTATTAGAACCCTAGATTACATCAAGAACAAGTGCACTAACCTCTTGATGCACTGCAGTGTGTTTGGCACCTTTGGAATGCATCTTTAGGACACCAGATGTTGTCCCTCTAGCTTGTCCACACCAAGATCACTTATGGTAGCCCTTGAACAGCTTCTAAAGCTTTTTCTATGAATTAGAAAATCAAGTTTTGCCTTTTAAGAGATTACAGATGTAAATAGGACACTAGAAACAATTTCTAGTATTTTTAATTCAAGAGATTGTTTGCAAATCTCTTTGAATTGATGAGAGAAAAAGAATAAGAGAAGGGAATGGCAGCCAAGGGTGGTGACACAAAGAGAATGAGTAGCTTGTGTATTTTGTTCTTTCATCCTTACACTTATATAGCTAGGTCACCACTTAAACCCTTGCCACATGTCA
Organism: Hevea brasiliensis; assembly: GCF_030052815.1. NCBI lineage: Eukaryota > Viridiplantae > Streptophyta > Magnoliopsida > Malpighiales > Euphorbiaceae > Hevea > Hevea brasiliensis. The sequence goes on along the minus strand of NC_079496.1, from coordinate 94,208,690 downwards.
TCTTCTGATTGGCTCTAGGTTTAATTGACCCAATCACATTGTGCCAAGTGTCAAATCTATATTTAATCTTGACTTTGATCATCTTACATGATTAAAAGACATATGATAAGCTTATATATAGTGCCATGTGTCACCATCTCATGGTGCCACATGTCACCCTGTGAAATGACCAAAATATCCTTGTGTCTTAATTTTGAGTTCTCAATCCAAAATAATTATTTCTCTTCTTCTAATCAATTTATATCAAATATAAATTAATTAATTAATCTCTATTAATTAATTTCTCATTAATTAAATTCATATTTAAACACTCTGAATATAAATTTAACTTATACTATACATCCAATAACCTAGATTTGGCTTCAAGCCATGCTAGGGACTTTGCAATCTAATTGCAAATCAAACCTATTTAATTAATCAATTAAACTCTTTAATTAATTAATTAATTAAATCATATTTAATTTGGTGATTACTTGTGTATGTGCGTGACTTACTAGGCTCATCACTAATTGGCAATGAGATATAATATCAACTCTTAATATCATCTGAACTTTTTCTTACCATAAATGATTTCTCTAAATCATTTTATGCACCTCATAGACCATGGTTAACACCTAGCATAGCATGCCATGGCCACCCAATTAGTAATAAGGTTTACCTTAAATGAACCTATAATCATATGTTACCATGCACTAGAATCTCTCTATTACAAAATCCCAATTCAAGCTGGAGTCATGGTTTATGTCAAACCCCATTTGCTATGAATATTATGTTCTCTTTTAATTCTAGTTCTTAATTAAAAGATTTTTCTCATCAGAAACTCTTTTCTGATTAAATCTATTTGTCTTGACCAGGAACTTGAAACATCAAGAACAATTAAATGAACTTAGAATTTTATCCCTATTTACTTAGAGGAACAGATTCCATCTTGATCAACACTTACCTCCATATATAACTAGTAGGAGCCAACACATGCCCATATACCAATATACAGTACAAGTATGAAAGCAGTATCAAACTCAAACCACCTATATACAAGATAACTGTGCTACTTCAGGTCTAAAGATTATATGCACTAATATGATTTATGATAATGCATGTCATAAGTGTCATTGGTTCGATCTACTTATCATGTATAAGTGCCTATCATGTTTATTATATGGCATGAGACTCACCATTCCATCTTATTTACATCTCATATAAATAACTTGGGAACAAACATGATTACAATTTTTCTGGATAAGTCATGTCCTTATTGTGAAGCATCTTCGATTGTGAACCTATTATGATACCTTGTGCTAGAAATACTATCACTCATATTCTTAACAACTTAAGAATAATATTTCTAACAAAATATCAATGGACCTTTTCTATTACACAAAAATATATTATGTAAATGGAAAAGTGAAAATACCTTTTATTAAAAAAACATGTACAAGATACATACTAAATGATATGCTCTAGGGCACACTACTAACAATCTCCCACTAGCACTAGAGCCATTCATTACAATACCTTATACCCATCTTCTCAAGATATTGGTCTAACTGAGCTTGTGACAAAGGCTTAGTGAATGAATCAGCTGGATAATTTAGCTGAAGCTATTTTCTGCATGGTTATATCGCCTTGCCCAACTATCTCTCTGATAATATGGTAGGGCCTTTCTATGTGTTTGGGTTTCTAGTGAGACCGGGGTTCCTTATATCCAAACAACTTCTTTTGCAGCATCTGATGCAGCAATATACTAGGCCTCGGTAGTGGAATCTGCAGTCATACTCTGTTTGGAACTCTTCCAACTAACTACACTTCCATTATAAATGAACACAAACCTAGAGATAGACTTTCTATCATCGATATCTAATTGGAAATCAGAATCAATATAACCATCCAATTGCAAGTCTCCACCTCTATATATCAAGAATAAATCCTTAGTTCTTCTCAAGTACTTAAGGATATTCTTGATAGCTATCCAGTGTTCCAAACCTGGATTGGATTGATACCAGCTAGTTAAACTAATAGCATATGCGATATTCGGCCTAGTACACAACATTGCATACATTAAACTTCCAATAGCCGAAGCATATAGAATCCTGGCCATTTTATCTCTTTCTTCAGGTGTCTTTGGAGACATCTCTTTAGAAAGGTGGATACCATGTCTCACTAGTAACAATCCTCTCTTGGAATCAAGCATGTTAAACCTCTTTAACATCTTTTTCAAGTATAGACTTTGGGATAAACTAATTATTCTTTTCGCTTTATCTCTATAGATGCGAATCCCAAGAATATAGGTTGCCTCCCCTAAGTCTTTCATGGAGAATGTATCTGACAATCATACCTTTACAGTTGTCAACATATCTGTGTCATTACCCATCAACAATATGTCATCCACATATAAGATAAGGAAAGTGATAGCACTGTCACTAACCTTCTTATATACACATGGCTCATCCTCATTTTTGATAAAACTAAATGACTTAATGGCTTCATCAAAACAGATGTTCCAACTCCTCGAAGTTTGCTTCAATCCATAAATGGATCGCTTTAGCTTGCATACTTTGGAACCATCTTGGGATTCAAAACCCCTAGGTTGTTCCATGAAAATGTTTTCTTCAATGTATCCATTGAGAAAAGCTTTTTTGACATCCATATGCCAAATCTCATAATCATAGTATGCAACTATTGCTAATAGAATCCTAATTGATTTAAGCATAACAACAGGCGAGAAAGTCTCCTCATAGTCGATTCCTTGCCTTTGGCGAAACCGCTACTAGCCTTGCCTTATAGGTCTCTACCTTTCCATCAGAACTAATTTTCTTCTTGAAAATCCATTTGTTCCCTATAGGTACAATACCTTCAGGAGGGTCAACAAGATCCCAAACTTGATTCTTATACATGGAATCAATCTCGGACTTCATAGCATCAATCCATTTTGAAGAGTCTATATCTGATTTAGCTTCTTCACAGGTAAGTGTATCATCTCCATGATCTACTTCTTCATGAGTAGACAACTCTTGTTCTTCTTCATGAAGGAAACCATATCTCACTGGTGGGTGAGATACCCTGGTTGTTCTACGAGGAATAGCTGTAGATGTTTCATTAATAAGTGTAGGTTGACTAAATGGATCTATATCCATCTGATCTATTGGTTGGTCAGAATTCTCCAATTCTAAGTCTATTTGCCTTCCTTTGCCTCCTTCTTAAACAAACCGTTGTTCAAGAAATGTGGTATATCTACTTACCACAACCTTTTGTGATGTAGGCAAATAAAAATAATATCAAAAACTATCTTTTGGATATCCAACAAATTGACCCCCTTTTCTGATCTGGTTTCCAATTTATCAGTGTTCAGCTTTTTGATATAAGCTGGACAACCCTAAATCTTAACATGCTTAAGACTTGGTTTTCTTCCATGCCATATCTCATAAGGTGTGGAAGATACTGATTTTGATGGAATCCTATTTAGAATATGCAAAGCTGATTCTAATGCAAATCCCCAAAAGGAGATTGGCATATCAGTATAGCTCATCATACTACGTACCGTATCCAATAAGGTACGATTTCTCCTTTCAGATACACCATTCAGCTGTGGTGTTCTTGGAGGAGTCAGCTGGGAAACAATGCCATGCTCTCTCAAGTATTCATCAAATTCAGTACTTAAGTATTCACCTCCACGATCTAATTGAAGAGCTTTAATACTCTTTCTTGTTTGATTTTCTACTTTAGATTTAAATTCTTTGAACTTTTCAAAGGATTCATGTTTGTATTTCATCAAATACAAATACCCAAACCTTGATTTATCATCAGTAAAGGTAATAAAGTAATGAAAACCACCTCTAGCCATTTCTTTAAATGGACCACATACATCACTATGTATTAGCTCCAAAATATTTTTATCTCTTAGCCCTTGTCCTACAAAGGGTGATATAGTTATTTTGCCCTGAAGGCAAGATTCACAAGTTGGAGTAGGCTCAGAGCCCAATGAAGATAAAATCCCCATTTTCTCTAGTTTTGTAATACTATCTTTTGCAACATGACCTAACCTTAAGTGCCAAATATATTTTGAACTAGAGTTGATTTTCACCATGGCATTGCATTCATTTAGATCACTTGCATTCATTTTGTGTTTGTCATTATTATCCAAATAATAAAGACCATCATTCATATAACCCGAACCAACATATTTATTTCCAAAATAAATATTGCAAACATCATCTGTGAACTGAAATTCATAGCCATTTCTAGTCAAACTAGATATAGAAATGATGTTCTTAAAAGCATCAGGTACATATAAAATATTATCCAAACACAAAACATGTCCAGACATGTAAAAAGATTTAGATTCTATGGCTAAAGCTTTAACAGTTGAGCCATTGCCAATCCGGACTCTAACATCTCGAGAACACAAGTTGCTACTATTTGCTAGCTCCTACGTATCATAAAAAATGTGAGAACTGGCACCAGTATCTAAAACCCAAGTTGTAGATGAACTATGAGTATCATCAGAATCTAAATAACAAGATATGGACATACCTTCCGAAGGTCTGTCCTTCTTGTCCTTCAGAGAAGTAAGACACTCTGGGCAGTCCCTTTTCCAGTGCCCATCCTTCTGGCAGTGGAAACACTTTCCTTTGCCTCCATCAGCTTTAGTCTTCCCTTTCTGTTTAGCTATTTTCTTGGAAGGACCAGGAATCTAAGGTTTCTTTTTCTTATTGCCCTTCTTCTTGTTGGACTTTCCAGTAGAAGAAGATGCAATCAAAGCTACCTTTTTTTCCTTTATTGCCTGGCATATTCTTTTGGGTAATAACCAGTACGTTGAGTAAACCAGCCAAGGTGCATTCCTATTTAGTCATATGAAAATTTGTTATAAAATTACCAAATGACTCAGGAAGGGACTGAAGGATCAAATCCGTCTGCAGTTGGAAATCCATGTTAAAGTCAAGATGTTCTAGCTGCTCAATTAGCCGAAATCTTGTGGACATGATCCCTAACATTCTGTCCCTCAGACATCCTCATGCGGAATAACTATCTAGATATCTCATACCTAGCATTCTTGCTGTGCGCACCATACAACTGTTGTTGGTGAAGGAGGATCTCACTCACACTCTGCATGTTCTCATGCTGCTTCTGTAACTCATTACTCATGGAAGCAAGCATGTAACACTTAGCTCTCATATCATGTTCCTTCCACTTGTCCAAAGTTTCATGTTCCTCTTGAGTGGCCTCTAGAGGTAAGGGACCAGGAACATTTGAGTCCAGAACATATCCGATATGTTCAAGGTTCAGGATAAGTTTCAAATTTCTTAGCCAATAAGATAAATTAGGTTTTGTCAACCTATTGCGATCAAGTATGCTTTCAAGGATATTGGATGGTGGTGGTTGTTCTGTGCTCATTATTATCAGAAAATTAACTACAGAAAATAACCAGATTAATTAGTAAATATATCAAGTAATTAACCAAAATGATTATGGTTTTTTAATCAAATTGGTCCTCCCACTAACTTAGCGAATCCAACAATTCCAAAGTAGAAAACGGAAATCCTAGTTGGATGGATTTCTAGTAGGTGATTGAATTCTTATAATCCTATTGATCATCCTCAGGCACATCTATTATTGGAATAACAATAAATTATAAGTGAGCAACTCCTTGCCCATCACATCTCATGTGAGATTCAATCCTTTACCTAGCCCCTAATGCTCAAAATCTCAGGCACATCCATTATTGACTTATCTTACATTAGTTAAGTTGATCCCATTGAGCCAGTAAACATGAAAATACTTTTAATGTCCTTAGGCACATCCATTATTGGCCACCAAACTATTTACATATTTACAACATCTCATATTTAACAATTATTCTTAAGAAAATCTCTTAAATTAATTGCATCATATACAACTATTTAAAATTTCTTAAAATAATTGCCCCAATGGAGGGCCCATGTTATAATTATTTTAATTATAGCATATCCAGATTAATCATTTGTTTGAAAGATTTTGTGGTCGTCCTAATTACTATTATGGTCTCACTTTGCACATTATCCAATTAGCATGCATATATCATATAATTGCATACATTCCCATACATCTCATGCATTCATGGATAATAATAAATATGGCATGATTATGGACTTTCTAAGGGATTCAATTCTGAGCCACCAAGAATTGAATCAGGGCATTCCTAGGTGCATTTCATTCATTCATTTTACAAGAGTTGCTGAAGGAGTACATAATCAACACTTGATCTTGAATTCCTCCCACTGGTGCCACCAACGCTCTTGACCTCCTTGATCTTCTTGCAATCTAATTACATAGTAATCCTTGGCATACCAAGGCGAATTTACAAGAACTAAATAAATGAAATTACAACCCAAAATTATTACAACCTTAATAATACATGCCCAAAAATAAATTAAAATAAATTAACTAATTTAAAACCCAAAGAAATATAAAAGAAATAAATCCAATCACATTGGTCTTTTATAGTCCATGATCATCCATCATACATATCACTATATAATAATTAAATAAAACATACATACTTAAATTAAATTGAATATCTCATATTCAACTTAAAAATCTAGATTTGAATATGATTCAAAAAAATTTAAAAATTCAGATTTGAATCACATTCAAACAAATTTAAAAATTCAGATTTGAATCACATTCAAACAACTTTAAAAAATTCAGATTTGAATCATATTCAAACAACTTTTAAAATTCAGATTTGAATAACATTCAAATAACTTTAAAAATTCAGATTTGAATATGATTTAAACAACTTTAAAAATTCAGATTTGAATCACATTCAAACAACTTTAAAAATTTAGATTTGAATCACATTCAAACAACTTTTAAAATTTAGATTTGAATCACATTCAAACAATTTTTAAAATTCAGTTCTGAATTAAAATTTAATTGTGTGATTAAAACACCTAATTAAACACTTTAATTAGTCATGGGCCTAATAATGGGCCTTGGAACAAAGCCCACAAACATACCGAAACAACCATGCGCATGGTTGAATGAATCAAATCATGCGCATGGTGGTGTAGTTAATCAAGCCGCCACCATTGTTGGTCCAACCAGCAATGAAACAATCATCTCATGATCAAATCACACAGTTAAATTATATAATCAAAAATCTAATTGGCAAACATAGTGGCTCTGATACCAATTGAAGGAGCGGAAGTATGAAAAACACAAGTTCAGATCATTGAAATTTAAAATTTTTCATCTAGGGTTACATGCATCATGCAACATTTATTTTTATCTAGTTGATTTCAATGATAAACAGTATATTAAAACACTTTTAATATATTTTTGGATCTACATTTTCCATTTAAGATTTTAGAATTAATCAGATTAATTATTAGAACCCTAGATTAGATCAAGAATAAGTGCACTAACCTCTTGATGCACAGAAGTGTGTTTGGCATGGTTGGGATGCGTCTTTAGGACACCAGATGTTGTCCCTCTAGCTTATCCACACTAAGATCACCTATGGTAGCCATTGAACAGCATCTAAAGCTTTTTCTATGAATTAGAAAATAAAGTTTTGCCTTTTAAGAGATTACAGATGTAAACAAGACACTAGAAACAATTCTAGTATTTTTAATTCAAGAGATTGTTTGCTAATCTCTTTGAATTGATGAGAGAAGAAGAAGAAGAGAAGGGAATGGCAGCCAAGGGTGGCGGCACAAAGAGAATGAGCAACTTGTGTATTTTGTTCTTTCATCCTTACACTTATATAGCTAGGTCACCACTTAAAACCCTTGCCACATGTCACCTTCTGATTGGCTCTAGGTATAATTGACCCAATCACATTGTGCCAAGTGTCAAGCCTATATTTAATCTTGACTTTGATCATCTTACATGATTAAAAGACATATGGCAATGTAACATCCTCATTTTTGTAGTTCGTACATTCTACTGTTCCGACGGCTAATGTCTGCCCCGGAAAGTCAGAATGTCTGGAACTACACTTCGGTGATAATGAATAGACATATAATGATGAAATAAATAAGAAGAAAATGCAAGAAAAATTAAATGTAACACCCCTAAGTTCGGTAGTGCGTTCTGCTGCTCCAGTGACCAGTGTTGTCCGGACAGCTAGGATGCCTAGAACCACACTTCAATGAGAGTGAGGAGACATAAAATAATGAAATAAAAGAAAAGAAAGTACAAGAAAAACAAAGGAAAAAATGATTGCAAAGAAATGTGATCATGTTAAACGAGCCGGGAAACCTAACGATGGGTGACCGCACTGGGAAGTCACGGCGTGGACCGTTGATCGGAAAACATTTTTGGGACATAAATAGACCCTTGTTGAAGAATAAATATCATTAGAAATATCAAAGAAAAATTAAATAATTAGTACAAAGAAAAGTGAGACCTCGAAAAACAGACAAAACCCTGAAAAATCAGAATGCCACGAGCAGGGCATTATGGTCATTTGACATCCCGAAGTGTCTTTTGACCTAAATGTCCATTAAAAATAAATAGTATTACACTTAGAAAATAAAATGAAAAATTAAATTGGTGGTACCTAAAATAAATAGTGGAAATTATGGGTTAAATGTGGAATAAATGAATAATTACTTTATTATATGATTAAGTGACTAAGTGGACCACTAAGGGGATTAATTAAATACATAGTGGGACATGTGTACACTTAAAATGCAGCTGAATAAGTCATCTTCCTCATTTGCATTCAAATTCTTTGAATTGAAGAGTGAAGGAAACTCCATAGCCATTTTTCATGCAAGCTTTCTTAACTCTCCATTTTCAACTCCAACCTCTTAGTGTTCTTCATTAAACTTTGTCTACACATCACAAGGAAGATATTAATACTAATTTTGAGAAGTTTGATGAAGGTTTAGCAAGTTACAATTAAAGGTAAGTTTGCATTTTTGAGAATTTCTTTGTTAAAGTTTATGTTCATGTTATGGGTGTTAGTTTGGTGAAAGAAAATTTTGAGTTTGAAGGGTTATTGTTGTTTTCATTTTGGACAGCCATGAGTCACGTTTTTGATGAGATATTTGTGCATATAATGGATGAGAAATGGTGTTGATCATGATGAATTAGTAACCTAGTGAATTATTTCATGTTTATGTGGTGATTTATGCACTTGGATGGGAAATTGTAAAATGGACGGCACTTTGATGTTGAAGAATGGTTTGTGGCAGCTTGGGGACACTTGAGTAATGGTATATATTGAAGGAAATGTATGCAGAATATTAACCTAGAAGGATTGATGATATGTATGTAGATTGATCTTGTAAAGTGTGTGTAAAATTTGTAATGGTTAGGTGTGTTTGTAATAGTACTTAGAAATTGTAATTGTGAATGATATTGGTGTGTTGAGGCTGATTGGAATCTGCCCAAAATAATGTTAATGTAAAGTAGAAAGTGCTTTTGGTAATGTACCAAAACTGATTTGGTAGGGTATGGAAGTAAACTTTGCAAGGTAAATATGTGTTTTGAATGGGGTGTGAAAAGCATATTGAGGGCAGTACACATTTTAGCCTATAACCTTAAATGTGTAACCTCAATTGGTATGAGACCAATTTGAGGTGAAACTAGGCACAAAATGTGCCAACTTTCATTGAGAAACCATGCCAAAATTCTGCTTGCAAGGTGACCTAAAAAAATGACCAATTCGGATTAGGTGCAATTAGGACCTGAAAAATGACCAATTGGGCAGCAGTGAGTGTTTAGGCCATAACTCACTCAAACCAGGTCCAATTGACCTGAAATTTTAACCAAGAATAGTTAAGACCCATACCTACAAGTCTTATGAAGACACCAAAGCCCAGAAATGACCATAAGCCAGTCAAACAACTTGCACAAGTTCGGGTCCAAAAACTGGCCGAACCAGAATTGACCAATTTGACCTAAAATTGACCTAAAATGGTACCATTTGACCAGCAAGAGTGTAATGACCATAACTCGGTCTACTTAACTCGGATTGACCTGAAATTTTGCACCGCGGTCCATAAGACCTAGATCTACAAGTTTGTAGTTTCGACCGAGACCCGAAAACCGAGGGAATTAGGTTGTCCGGTTAGGTCAAACCAGTGTTCCGGAATCCAGCAATTTGCATTAAAATGCACTAAGCAAGGAAATGACTTTGGTAAAACGTACTAGACCTAAAACCCTATCGAATGTGACATATTAACGACACTAAAACCTAATTTACCTAAAACGCAATGAGGGTCGGTATATTAGGTGATTAAGTGAATAATTGAGTTCAGTGCATTATTTACCAAACACCATCGATAGAGACAATTTAATTTGGTACTGAAACACTTCGAATTGTGTTTCTCAGTTAACAAGGACTCAGCAAAAAGGAAAGAAATACTGAGTCAAGACCAGGAGACAGTCATCAAAGGTTTGTGCACAACGGCTATTTCTTTTGAATTTTTCGATTGAAATGAATTATGACTATTGTACATTATTGTTTTAAATTGTGTTTGTGCACAACAATTGTTTCTTTTGAATTATTTTCAATGGAAATAAATATTGACTATTTGCATATCATTGTTTTAAATTGTGGAAATGTGTTTGGTGGACACTTATTGATTGAAAAACATTGTGAATGGTTTGAAACTGTGAAAAATTGTTTGAATGGTATTTGATGGATACTTATTGATTGAAAAGCACTGTAAATGGTTTTTGTGGAAATTGAAGTGAATTACGAATTGTGTTGCCATTTTGTGAATGAAATTATAACTTTGGAAATTTATTGGATTCTTACGGATCATTTGAATAAAATGTTTGGAATTGTTTTGACTCACAATTGGCATGACACTGATAATATGTTCCTCCTCCATTAATGGGGTGAGTGTGATTATTCCTCCCTCTTTGACTTATTAGTCTGGGGTGAGTATGATTATGTTCCTCCTCTTTGACTTCCCACCGAGGTGAGTATGGTTGCGTTCTCATGATATAGCTAGCTTCCTCCCTCATTGATTTCGATTATTGGGGTGAGCATGTCTTGTCGTGGTGTACAACACGGCATATATGGAAAAAATTGTGTCATGGCCTAAATTGTGTTATAGATTGGCAACACTGTATTCTTCAGTTATTTGATCGAATTGTGTTATTATGTATTGTGAGATTGTAAAATTGATTTAAACTCTTATTGACATATCATTGAATTCAACCATGATCGACTTATTGAAAATTATTGTGATATTAACAAATGGAGTTTAAATTCTTGTTGACATTTATTGTCCTGAATTTAACTATGGTTTTAAGTATCCACTATTGATATGATTTATGAATTGTGATTTAAAATTTGTATTTGGTAAATGTTGTGCACCAGAGACATTGTCTCGTGATAGCTTTATTCTTTATCGCGGTAGAGAGCAGACAGAGGCGTGAGCTAGTCGCTAGTATCGCCAAAGAGATTTTTGGGTATAGTGAGTATACCACATGTGGCATTTGTCTTGTAATGTATATTCACTGTATGTATATTTTGTTCTTGGTTTTGAGCAGTTGTAAATTTAAGTTGTACAGTAAAGTTGTAAACTAATTATGAGTTATTTGGCTTGTAAAAATTGTGTTATATTTTTGTATCTTAGTCTTTGAAAATCACTGTGGATTTGAAGTGCTTTTCTGAGTTTTACAAGAAGCTGTTTGTCCAAAATACAAATGGCACCTTGCCAAAAATTTTACTGATATTCCAAATAAATCAAATGAGTTAGTTGTTTCACTTGATTCACCAAAGTCTTTCACACTGTAAATAGTGCTCACCATGTAAAAGAAGTAAGAAAAGTTTTTAAAATCCCTTGTAGTGTATTTAATGGGTTATCAGTAGACGGAGTTGGTAATTCATTAGGTATACTACGGGATCATGTTATGCCTTACAGAGGGGTAGGGTGTGACATGTTCTCAATTGGTGAGAGGCGAAGCAAACCCGTGAGGTGATATGGGTTCGAATCCTAGCTCTGCAGGGCGAAGGGATTTAATTCCACAAAGCGGACAGTACCTTGTGAGTCGCACCGCCGGCCTCTAGGGAAGGCAAGATGGCCACCAGAGGGGCTTGAGTGGGGCCGCTAAGTCGGGATGTGACAATAAAAGGCGCCTTTTTATTGTCACACCGGCAGTGGGCCCAGCTCAAGCCTCTATGGTGGCCATCTTGCGTCTCTAGAGGCGGCGATGCTCAAATCGGCTTGGTGGAGTTCAATCCCTTCGCCTGCAGAGCCAGGATTCGAACCCATATCACCTCACGTTTGCTTCGCTCTCACTGCATCACCTCACGGGTTTGCTTTCTCACCAATTGAGTGCAGCTCAATTGGTGAGGCGAAGCTCGTGGTGATATGGGTTCGAATCCTAGCTCTGCAGGCGAAGGATTGAACTCCACCAAAGCGACAGATCGATTTGAGTTGCATCGCCGGCCTCTAGAGGGGTACGCCGGCAAGATGGCCACCCATAGAGGGGCTTGAGCTGGGGCCCACTAAGCCGGGGTGTGACATTAAAGACAATTGAAAGAGAGAAAATGAAGCTAAGTTAAACAAGCCAATACCGCAGCGATGGGTGACCGCACTGGGAAGGCCGTTGTCGACCCCAGGACCACGGGAAACCCTCAGAATTTAATTTCGGGATGTAAGTAAAGGTCTATTGAAATATAATTGACACTAGAAATATCAAATAAAAATTAATAAATTAGTACAAAGAAAAACAAAAAATCGAGAAACAAACAAAAATCGGTGTTATCGAAAAATCGAGAATATAACCCGAAGTAGGGTATTTTGGTCATTTGACACCTCGAGTTGCCTTTTGACCTCAATGTCCATTAAAAATAAATGATATTACACTTTAGAAATGTCATGAAAAATTAAATTGTGATACAATATATAAATAGTAAAAGAATGGAGCCAAATAAGCAAATAAGGAAACTTTAACTAATTAAACATTAAAATCCAAGTTAGTGCTCCACTAACTCTTAATTTGGGACACTTAAATATTCCTTTGGGACAGCAGAACCATCATCTTCCACCTTGAGAAATAACCAGCCAAGAGAAATGGAGTTCACCATGGAAATCACCATGGACGCCCCACATGCAACCTCCATGGGTGCATGATCAAGCCACCATTTCTACTTAGTTTCTTCATCAAAGCTTGCACACACACCTTGGGCAGTATGTTGGAAGCAAAAAGAAGAGGATTTGATGAAGTTTTGGTGAAGCTTAAAAAAGGTTAGTGCTAGTTTTTCATCCCTTGCTTCATTAAAGTTTGTATTAAGGTTGAGATGAGTTGGATGGTGAAGAAATTTGAAGGATTCGATGAGTTATTGATATATTCAATTTTGGACAGCTATGAAAGTTTATTGTAGTTGAGTTTTTCTTACCTCTAATGGATGGAAACTAAGGTTGAATAACTTAAATGGAGAAAGTAGTAAGTTAAAATCTAAGTATGTGCATGTAGTGCTTGAATTAAGGATGTGTAATGGAATCTTGATGCTTTAGCAAACTGCCATGTTTGGCAGCCTATTAAATCATGAATTTGTGTGTGAATATGTAGTCTATTAATGAAATATGCTAGTATTAAATTGTGGGCAGCAAGAGTAAGTGATATTGAAGTATGATTATGTTGAAGTGTATATGTAATATTGACATTGAGATATGTTGAATTTTGGTGGAAGTGAATGTTGAACTTAATGGTGAATTGTGTGCATTGAGCACTTGAATATTCTGCCCAAAATTGTTGCTGGAATTGTGCACAATATATATATGGAAGTGTTATTGATTGAATATTTAAGTAATGACGAGGAGAAGGAATATCAAATTGGAAGTGTATATGTTTTGTGCAGGTTGTGTATTGAAGGCAGTACATAAATTAGGCCATAAGTGCCAAACTATGAACCCAATTGGTATGAGGCCAATGGGAGGTGAAACTAGACACCAAATAGGCCAACTTTCATGTAGAAATGTTGCCAAAATTCTACCTAGAAACTGACCTTAAAAATGACCAAATTCGGAATAGCAACCTTGCAACCCAGATTTTTGACCATATGAACAGTAGCCCTTGGGATGACCATAACTCACTCAAAACAGGTCCAATTGACTTGAAATTTTTATCATGGTTATTTTAGACATAGATCTACAATTCTTATGAAGACACCAAAACCTAGAAATGGCCATAACCAAGTCAAATAGCTTGCACAAGTTCAGGTACCAAAAACTGGCCGAACCAAAAGTGACCTAAAAATGACCTAAGCCTACTATTTTAGTGCATTCTGTCCAGCATTGGTAAATTGACTATATCTTGGTCTACACAACTAAGAATGACCTAAAATTTTGCCCCGCGTGCAATAAGACATAGACCTACAAGTTTGTAGTTTGGACCGAAACCCAAAAACCGAGGAAACTAGGTCATCCGGCTAGGTCAAAATAGTACACCGAAATCTGGTAAATTGCAATAAAATGAAATACACTTAGAAATGAAATTGGTAACATATACCAACACTAAAGGGCTATAAAATGTGATATATTGGTAACATTAGAATTGACTCACGTAGAGTGCATCAAGGGTCAACATTATAGGTTGACTAATGAAATGAATTGAAGAGAACAGTACCAAGGGAAATAGGACTTTAAGCTAGACAAATCTAGCACACAAAAATTGAGAAATTGACCAAATTTTACACCAAAGGTGCAATTTGTCCAGCTTTAGTAAATTGACCATATCTTGGTCTATACAACTCATAATGACCTGAAATTTTGCCCCGAGTGTAATAAGACATTGAGCTACAATTTTGCTTCTTTGACTAAAAGCTAAAAACCAAGAGAAATAGGACTTTAAGCTAGACAAATCTAGCATACAAAAATTGAGAAATTGACCAAATTTTGCACCAAAGGTGCAATCTGTCTAGCTTTAGTAAATTGACCATATCTTGGTCTATACAATTCATAATGACCTGAAATTTTGCCCCGAGTGTAATAAGACATTGAGCTACAATTTTGATTCTTTGACCAGAAGCTAAAAACCAAGGGAAATAGGACTTTAAGCTAGACCAATCTAGCATACTGAAATTGAAAATTGGTAGTTACATAAAATGATGCTTAAAGTGATTTGGCAATGAATGCCAACTTATGAAAAGGGTAAATTGCATTATATTGACAACATATTGAATTGTAAATTGTGACATGTTGATGCTAGAATCAACCTATCCATGATGCATAAAAAGGTCAATAATTTTATTGACCAGTGAAAGGCATAAAGATGTATAAACCCTATGAATAAAGAATTAAATATGTAACATTGTAATATGCCCTAATTTGCTTAGTTGACTAGTTTGGATAAGTTGGCATGCCAATAGGATTCTGACAGCTGTTCTGTAAATGACTTTATGTCATATTGTGTTTTATGGCTTATTATGCCATACTATGATTTTAATAGCCTATGGCTATACAGATTGTGTTATTATACTCGGCTTAATGCCTGATTGATTATATGGCTTTTTAACCACACTGTTTGCACATCGGGAGATACTTTGTGATCGATGGTGTGACGGCCCGAGGTACTAGGTATCCAGTGCTAGTATATCCGTTTATCCAGTCTGGTCAGTGTATAGGCTACATGGGCAGTCATTTAAAACATTATTCAATTCAAAAAGCTAAGTTAAGTTAAGTATAATGAAATTTCAGTATAATTAAATTAAGTATTGAATGAATGAGTAAAAGAGATTAGCAAAAGAAATATAACAAAAATATAAATTGCAGAACTGTAGAGACTTGAAATACAATACAGTTAGAATAATTTGTATACTTGGTAGTATTACTGAAAGGTTATAAACTAAGCACTTCCAAAGAGGAACAAACTAGTATATAAGATTGTTGATACTAGAAATACCATACCAAATTAAATTGATTCCTGTGTATCCGAATTATGAGTTATTTCTTTCTTTATTTGTATATATTATTTCTTGTTATACTATTGCACCACTAAGTAGAAATGCTTAGCGCGATGGAATTGCTTCTTCGCGCAGGCACTGAAGGTAAAACTAGTAGACTGTCGACTGAGATTTTTAGAGTCCAGATTTGCAGAAGTGTCAAAATAGTTCAAGATTGTCATCTCCTCAGCAATGCATGTAGATAGGGCTCATAATTATACATGTTTTGTATTTTGTTCATTCTAAGTATATTGTAATTTCATTTGTATATCCTGTACTTGACAAATTTATGTACTTAATTGGAAAATTATATAAGTTAATAAAATGTAAGAATTCTGATGTCTAAATTGATTGTCTAATCATAATGATTCTGAATGAGATTGAGTTTAAGAAATTTTGAGAAACTGATGAGATATTATCGAGATAAATTGAGCTATGAATTTGAATATGTTGTGAATTATCTTTGGCAGATTCAGAAGAACTGTTAGTCCAAATTACAGCGACACTTTATCGGATTATTGTTAAAATTTTTGAAATTTCCAAATTAGTTAGATTTTGATAAAAATAAAAATAGCCTAAACCTTAAATAAAGTTTTTGAATAAATAAATCAAGAACTGTAATGAAATCAGATAAGATCAGGTGCTCCGGCACTCCGTGTAACACACTTTGCTTGGCTACACTGTAGACGGGCGAGGCGTGTTACAGGCAAGCTTATGTGTAGTGCCATGTGTCACCATCTCATGGTGCCACATGTCACCCTGTGAAATGACCAAAATACCCCTGTGTCTTAATTTTGAGTTCTCAACCCAAAATAATTATTTCTCTTCTTTTAATCAATTTATATCAAATATAAATAAATTAATTAATCTCTATTAATTAATTTCTTATTAATTAAATTCATATTTAAACACTTTAAATATAAATTTAACTTATACTATACATCCAATAACCTAGATTTGGTTTCAAGCCATGCTAGGGACTTTGCAATCTAATTGCAAACCAAACCTATTTAATTAATCAATTAAACTCTTTAATTAATTAATTAAATCATATTTAATTTGATGATTACTTGTGTATATGTGTGACTTACTAGGCTCATCACTAATTGGCAATGAGACATGATATCAACTCTTAATATCATCTGAACTCTTTCTTACCATAAATGATTTCTCTAAATCATTTTATGCACCTCATAGACCATGGTTAATACCTAGCATAGCATGCCATGGCCACCTAATTAGTAATAAGGTTTACCTTAAATGAACCTACAATCATATGTTATCATGCACTAGAATCTCTGTGTTACAAAATCCCAATTCGAGCTGGAGTCATGATTTATGTCAAACCGCATTTGCTATGAATATTATGTTCTCTTTTAATTCCAGTTCTTGATTAAAAGATTTTTCTCATCAGAAACTCTTTTCTGATTAAATCTATCTGTCCTGACCAGGAATTTGAAACATCAAGAACAATTAAATGAACATAGGATTTTATCCATATTTACTTAGAGGAACAGATTCCATCTTGATCAACACCTACCCCCCATATATAACTAGTAGGAGCTAACACATGCCCATATACCCATACACAGTACAAGTATGAAAGCAGTATCAAACTCAAACCACCTATATACAAGATAACTGTGCTACCATAGGTCTAAAGATTATATGCATTGATATGATTTATGACAATATATTGATAAGAGTAAACTCCATGTGCTTGTCATAAGTGTCACTGGTTCGGCCTACTTATCATGTATAAGTGCCTATCATGTTTGTTATATGGCATGAGACTCACCATTCCATCTTATTTACATCTCATATAAATAACATGGGAACAAATATGATTACAATCTTTCTGGATAAGTCATGTCCTTATTGTGAAGTATCCTCGATTGTGAACCTATTTATGATACCATGTGCTAGAAATACTGTCACTCATTTTCTTAACAACTTAAGAATAATATTTCTAATAAAATATCAATGGACCTTTTTTATTACACATAAATATATTATGTAAACGGAAAAGTGAAAATGCCTTTTATTAATAAAACATGTACAAGATACATACTAAATGATATGCTCTAGGGCATACTACTAACAATACATAGCACTTCAAAATAGTAACAATCCATCTCAATTTGGTCAATTTCAATCATAGCACAAAATCCCCAATTCGTGATCACAAACCCTAATTTCATTCATCCGATTTGTGCAAACTCCATTCATTCAACTTCTAAAGCATATCAACTTATCAAACATCACCATTAAATCAATTTTCATCAATTAAAAACATCAAACCCTAAGGGATTTCATGGCTGCTGAATTAGGGATGCTAAATTCCTTAATCATTTCTTTAAATTTTCTTACAATTCATACCTAATTTGGTATGCATATTACACCTAGAAGTTAAAGGAAAGGTTTTAGTGCACTAACCTCTTGATGATCACTCCTAGACTTATGTAAAGTTTGAGATTTCCTCACTTCTTGGCAGTCAAAGTCTTGCTTATGGTGTGGGGATGATTTTTAATGAAGGGAATTATGGAAAATTATTGTGAGAAAGGGTAGAAAATCAAGCTAGAAAGCTTGAAAATGGTGGGAGTAAGGATGGCCATGGTGGACGGCAAGGTGAAGAAGAAATGAAAAAGATAACTCTTAGTTAATTAACTCAATTTGTCTTATATATATAAGCTTGTCTAATTTTAATTGGGTAAAAGTTTAATGATGTCATAATTAATAATTATATTTTTAAATTCTTTCTTTTTATTTTTTTTGTCTTTTTCTTCATTTTCTCATTTTCCATACATAAATTCATCTTTTTAATTTATTTTATGTGTTTTAATCACTCTCATTTTAATTGACATTTAGGAAAAAATTCAACTCTGGAGTTGAAATGACCAAAATGCCCTTCATTAGGCACATCGGGTTATTTTTGGTCTGTACCGATAAATAAATTTTCCTAAATTTTCCTTGGTATTTATAATGTCATTTATGTCTCATAAAAACTTCCATTTAATCCAAAATATTTATTTCATAGGATTCCTCATGGGTCAGGGGTCAGCAACTGTCTTCGCAGTCGCTTCCCAGTACGATCACCTACTGCTGTGACCCCAGCTCATTTAACCGAGTTGTACTTCGCTTCTTTTACTTTTCTTTAATTTTACTTAGTCTGTATTTGGTCAATTTATGTTTCCTCACTCTAGTTTGAGTGTAGTTCCAGACATTCTAGCTGTCCGAATAGACATTAGTCGTTGGAACAGTAGAATGCACAGACTGCCTAAAGTGAGGGCGTTACAATTCTCTCCCTCTAATAAAAATTACATTCTTGAAATTTACCCAATGTAAATAGTCAAGGAACTGCACCTATCTTCTTTCATCTCATATACTGGGTCTATCATTATATATACTAAAGCATTATAAAAGAAAATATACCTCTGCTAACATCTGCTAGATCTGGTTCCCCCCAAATAATAGCATACACTCGAGGTGCCACTCGGGCCTCAGGTTGCTCGACAGTCTCTGTGGCAGGCCTCTGTGAGGTACCCGTCACCTCTAGCCTTGTGGGTCGTCTACCCCTCTATGCTCCGGGGGCAGATCTCTCAGTCAGTGGTGGGGCAGTGGGAACACTCCAGTGGTGACAATCCCATAAAAAGTGATCAGTAGCTCCGCATCGGAAGCATCCCCCGATCAATAGTCGGCACTCCCCTCGGTGCCTCCTCTCACAGTGGGTACATAATGGTATGGAGGCTAATCCCCCTACTGTTGTGTCTAGAGAACTCCCCACTGATGCTTTAGACTGTCCTCCTCTCTGGCTAAATTGAGACCTCTGTCTTTGGCCCTGGCCTTGGGAACCCTTGGGCCTCTTACTCTCAGAAACTAGTGTACTGGACTGGCCCTGTCCAGAACCTCTCTTTCATGGTCTATCCTTCTGAGACTGCTCATCATTTCATACTCTCTCTACATTAAGAGTTACGGCCACTAACCAGGAGAAGTCTATATACCCATGTGCCGTCACTATAAGTCTAATATTATCGTTCAGTCTATCCTTAAACCTACGGATTGATCTACCTCTGCAGGCATTATCTCCCAAGCATATCTACCTAACCTCATAAACTCCCCCTCGTACTCAGAGATCGTGAGCTGTCTCTGCCTCAAGGTCAGAAACTCTCTTCTTCTAGCCTTTACGTACACATGACTTATATACTCCTTTCTGAACTCAGTCAGAAAGAAATCCCAAGTAAGCGCTGTCGGCTGCACTGCTCTACACACCGTATCCCACCACTGGTAGGCTTCCTCCTGTAGTAACGACAGAGCGCACTCTAGTTGCTACTCTGGTGTGCAATGTAGCTGCTTCAACACACTCTCAGTCTGCTCTAGCCAATGCTCAGCAATGGCTGGGTCGTCTTCCTTCTTACCCATAAAATCGACGGCTCCATATTTTCTCAACTTCTCGAGTGGGGACCGTTGTGTAGACTGTGGTTGTGAGGTGGCTCCGGTAAACTGGCAGAGCATCTGAGTCATCTGCTCTAAAAATGCCTGCTGCGCTTTACTCGTAGCACCATGTGATGACTCTTTCTCTTGTCTTGCCCCTGACTACAGACAGGCATATGCCTACCAATCTCCTCCTCCTCATGTCTGTAAGACCCTTCTTCTGAAGGACTCCATCAATCCTATAAGACAAATAAAGAACAGATCTGCATTAGTGTCACCTTGACTCCTAAATAAGGGCTCATGCATGTTATATACACTATATCTTTTTACCTTTCTAGGTCTAGAACCGCCTAAACCTTTGTTTTAATACCAATAAATGTAACACCCCTCACCCGTCTATAGTGTAGCCGAGCAAGGAATACTACATCCGGTGCTGGAGCACCCTGTCCTTTCTTATTGTGAACAATATTAATTTAATTTTCCATTTAATTATAGTATTTTACATGTAGAAATTTTTTTTTGTCACATTTTACTTTTATGGAGACCCGGACAGAGTTTCCTTTATTTTATTAGTGTATGGCGGGTTTCCTTATTTACCTATTAAAATCAATTATATCTATTTCATCACATCATTTCTCATATCAATTATTCATGTACCATATCATATCATTACTCATAAAATTTTCAAGAAAATAAACTTTCATTTCATTCACATAACATTACATACAATAATGTATAATTATATATAATTCAAAATATAATTTCATGTCTCAAAATAATTTACAACATTTACTTATGTACAATGATCAAAATGCAAAATCTAAATTTACATGAGCCCTACCAAAACGGACTGTTGAGGTAACACTGACACTGTAGCAGGTCTGATTAAAATCCTATCTAGGCTCTACTGCTGCTGCTGCTGCTGCTACTGCTGGAGATGATCTCCTGTACCTACGCGAGGAAGCAATCTATCACGTTAAGCATTTCTGCTTAGTAGTGCAATAATTGAAAAAAATAACTAATAATTAAAATATTTATTCCGTGTAAAATTTACTAAATTTTTTTTGAATTAATTACATATTTATGAAACTTTAGGAGCAAACAATTTATCGGGATCTTTTTATTCAAAAATTACATATTCAATCTTATTATACACATATTAGTACTTTCTTCATATATTTATTAAAATTTAAAGTGTATTACACATGTCTGTGCCTAAGTAACCTATGACAGAATGTAAACACTGGATACACATAAGTATAATAGTTAAACATCCGTATGTCAAACATGTATACATCTGTCATGTCATGCACAAGGC
This sequence comes from Hevea brasiliensis, assembly GCF_030052815.1. Taxonomy (NCBI): domain Eukaryota; kingdom Viridiplantae; phylum Streptophyta; class Magnoliopsida; order Malpighiales; family Euphorbiaceae; genus Hevea; species Hevea brasiliensis. The sequence continues at coordinate 94,187,046 of NC_079496.1, read as the reverse complement.
CAGTGGGCGGGCATAAAGCCAAAAATAAAATCAGGCACAAAGGCCAACGGGCAGGCATAAAGCCTGTAGAATAATCATATCAGACATATATTATCTATCAATGATTATTCCTGCAGGCAGCACTACAATCTATAGTCCCTAATTGGTATACCAATCGATCCATGCTATATAAATAAGTCTAGGTGTACTTTGGGCAAATTAAATATTTCTAATTACTTATGATCTTATCATTTCATGTCATGCACTATTAGTCCTCTATAGTAGTTTCATGTCAATTTATAGTAGGAAAATAGGTTCCCCTTTCATTTTCATGTAACTTATGCATTTAGCAATTCATATAGGTAATTTATATGTCATGTGTCACATAATATCTTGAACCTTTCTTTAGGTCCAGATTTGGTATCTTATCTTCTCCTAGCAATTTGGCTAAGATGTGGCTACTGTTTGGCTACACTTCCTTCATGGAAGTTGTCTCTCTCTATGTCTTGTCTTTTTTTTTTTTCCTTTTTGAATCATGTCATTTGGAGTTTTATAACTCAAGTTATGGTCAAATAACCAAAATTAGTTTCTTAACTCACTCAAGTTCCAGAACCAGGCAGATTCTTGAGTCAATTTTTTTCTAATTATTTGGACATGTTACAACTACTTTTAGGCCTAATATTCTTCATAGAAGTTGTTACCCTAGGTCTTATGATTACTCAAAATTTTGAATTACAATTTTTCAGGTATTGTAGAATTAATTATAGCAAATTAACTGGCCTGGACTCAGGTGCCCTGTGTCTACAGGATTCCACGTTTAGGTTAGTAGCTTTGACTCTCATGTTAGGGTTCTTACGCTCAACTTTTGAGAAATATTTCTAAATAAAAGTTGAAACGCTATCTCTTAGGTTTCCAGAACAGTTTGGCTTATCCCATTTGGGATTTTCTATTGAAAGTTATGGTATAAATTCTATTTTGGGGTCAGATGGTAGTTGAGGCAAATTCTAGGATTTAGTGTATTAATTTGTTCTAACAATTTGACTTAGTTCCCTTGGGTTCTGGGTTTTGGTCCAAACACCAATGTTGTAGATCTATGTCTTATAAAAAGTTTAGCATTGGTTTCATTGCATTTTCAATTTTGTAGACCAAGTTATGACATTTTTTTCTAAAACTGGTCGAGTAGGCCTATGTCCAGTAATTTCTGGACAATATGGTTCTGGACAGTTTTTGTGTCCCAACTTGGGCCAGCAATTTGGTTTGGTTATAGGCATTTCTGGGATCTATGTTCTTCATGAAAGTTGTAGTCCTATGTCTAAGCTTTCAAATGGCATAAATGCAGGTCATTTGGACCTATCTAGAGGGAGTTATGGCTAAATGAATAGGTCATTTTTCTAGGTTCAGTGTTTGGTCAGTCGGATTGGAACAGTAATTTGGTCAAGTTTTGGACAGAATTTGGGCATGGGTTTTTTTTTTTTTTTTTTTTTTATATGAAAAATGGGGTGTTTTGGGTCTAGTTTAACCTCCAATTGGCCTCATACTAATTGGAGTCACACAAGGTCAGGTGTAAATCAAAAACCAAACTAGACTTATGGGGTCCCTTAACCTGCACAAGAAAACACTCCCAAATTTTTAATTTCCTCCAACTCCCTTACATCAATTGGCATACATAGCACTTTAAAATAGTAACAATCCATCTCAATTTGGCCAATTTCAATCATAGCACAAAATCCCCAATTCATGATCACAATCCCTAATTTCATTCATCCAATTTGTGCAAACTCCATTCATTTAACTTCTAAAGCATATCAACTTATCAAACATCACCATTAAACCAATTTTCATCAATTAGAAACATCAAACCCTAAGGGATTTCATGGCTGCCGAATTAGGGATGCTAAATTCCTTAATCATTTCTTTAAATTTTCTTGCAATTCATACCTAATTTGGTATGTATACTACACCTAGAAGTTAAAGGAAAGGTTTTAGTACACTAACCTCTTGATGATCACTCCTTGACTTGTGTAAAGTTTCAGATTTACTCACTTCTTGGCAGCCAAAGTCTTGCTTATGGTGTGGGGATGATTTTTAATGAAGGGAATTATGAAAAATTATTGTGAGAAAGGGTAGAAAATCAAGCTAGAAAGCTTGAAAATGGTGGGAGTAAGGATGGCCATGGTGGATGGCAAGGTGAAGAAGAAATGAAGAAGATAACTCTTAGTTAATTAGCTCAATTTGTCTTATATATATAAGCTTTCTAATTTTAATTGGGTAAAAGTTTAATGATGTCATAAATAATAATTACATTTTTTAAATTCTTTCTTTTTCTTTTTTTGTCTTTTTCTTCATTTTCCCATTTTCCATACATAAATTCATCTTTTTAATTTATTTTATGTGTTTTAATTGCTCTCATTTTAATTGACATTTAGGTCAAAATTCAACTCGGGAGTTGAAATGACCAAAATGCCTTTCATTAGGCTCATCGGGTTATTTTTGGTCTACACCGATAAATAAATTTTCCTAAAGTTTCCTTGGTATTTATAATGTCATTTATGTCTCATAAAACCTTCCACTTAATCCAAAATATTTATTTTATAGGATTCCTCACTGGTCAGGGGTCAGCAACTATCTTCGCAGTCGCTTCCCAGTACGGTCACCCATCGCTGTGACCCCGGCTCATTTAACTGAGTTGTACTTCGCTTCTTTTACTTTTATTTAATTTTACTTAGTCTGTATTTGGTCAATTTTTGTTTCCTCACTGTAGTTTAGTGTAGTTCCATACATCCTGGCTGTCCAAATAGACATTTGTTATCAGAATAATAGAATGCACGGACTACCTAAAGTGAGGGCGTTACAATTCTCCCCTTCTAATAAAAATTGCGTCCTCAAAATTTACCCGATGTAAATAGTAGAGGAACTGCACCTATCTTCTTTCATCTCATATACTGGGTCTATCATTACATATACTAAAGCATTATAAAAGAAAATATACCTCTCCTAACATCTGCTGGATCTGGTTCCTCCCGAACCATAGCATATACTTAAGGTGCCACTCGGGCCTCGGGTCGCTCGACAGTCTCTGTGGCAGGCCTCTGTGAGGTACCTATCACCTCCGTGAAGGAGCGAAAGCATAGTAATTGGTTCATTGGAGTATTAAATTTCAAAAATTTTCTTCTAGGATTTCATGCCTCATGCCACATCTCTTATGTGCCCAATTAATTTCAATGCTCAATTATATATTAAAACAATGTAATATGTATTAGGATCTTCATTTGCCATTTAAGATTGTGAATTAATAAATTAATTCAATTAAACCTTAGTTTAAAAGAGGAGATTGGGCACTAACCTCTTTGATGCACTATAGATGCAATTGGCACCTTTAGGAAGCACCTAGGACCCCAAGTATTGTCCCTCTAGCTTGTCCACACCAAGATCACCAATGGGTAGCCCCCAAATCAGCTTCTCAAGCCTTGTCAATCAATTATAATTTGGGTTTTTGCTTTTAGAGAGGTTGTATGTGTGTATAGGACACTAGAAACAATTTCTAGCAATTTTCATTCAAAGGGAATGGAGTGATTCTCTTTGAATTGATGAGAAAGCAAGAAGAGGAGAAGAGGCAAAAGTGTGCCGCCACCTTTGAGGAAGAGAGAATGTTTTGTTTTATTCTTCTTTCTTTTCTCTTTTATAACTAGGTCATTAAGTCACTTAAACCTTATGCCACATGTCACCATCACATTGTATCTTATTTTTAATTAACTTAATCTCATTAAGCCAAGTGTCAAAGCTAGAATTAATCTTGACTTTGATTATCTTACATGATAGGAAGACAAATGGCAAGCTTATAAGGTGCCATGTGTCATCATCTCATGGTGCCACATGTCACCATGTGAAATAACCAAATTACCCTTATGTTGTAATTTTGAGTTCTCAACCCAAAATTATTATTTCTCCTCTTCTAATCAATTTATATCAAATATAAATTAATTAATCCCTATTAATTAATTTCTCATAATTAAATTCATATTTAAACACTTGAAATATAAATTTAACTTATACTATACATCTAATAACCTAGATTTGGTTTCAAGCCATGCTAGGGACTTTGCAATCTCATTGCGAACCAAACTTATTTAACTAATTAATTAAACTCTTTAATTAATCAATTAAATCACATTTTACTTGGTGATTATCTTGTGTATGTGTGTGTGACTCACTAGGCTCATCACTATTTGGCAATGAGATATGATATTAACTCTTAATATCATCAGAACTCTTTCTTACTATAAATGATTTCTCTAAATCATCTTAGGCATCTCATAAACCATGGTTGACACCTAGCATAGCATGCCATGGCCACCCAATCAGTAACAGGGAATACCTTAAATGAACCTATAATCATATGTTACCATACACTAGAATCTCTCTATTACAAAATCCCAATTCGAGCCGGAGTCATGGTTTATGTCAAACCACATTTGCTATGGATATTATGTTCTCTTTTAATTCCAGTTCTTGATTAATTAGATTTTTTTGTCAGAAACTCTTTTTTGACTAAATCTGTCTATCATAGCCAGGAACTTGAAATAACAAAAACAATTAAATGAACATAGGATTTTATCCCTATTTACTTAGGGTAATAGATTCCATCTTGATCAACACCTACATCCATATATAACTAGTAGGAGCCAACAAATCCCATATACCCATACACAGTACAAGTATATACAAGATAACTGTGTTATCTCAGGTCTAAAGATTATATGTATTGACATGATATATGACAATGCATTGACAAGAGTAAACTCCATGTGCTTGTCATATGCGTCACTGGTTCGGCCTACTTATCATGTATAAGTGCCTATCATCTTTGTTATATGACACGAGACTCACCATTCCATCATATTTATATCTCATATAAATACCTTGGGAACAAACATGAATACAATCTTTCTAGACAAGTCATGTCCTGTGTGAAGTATTCTCAATTGTGAACCAATTTATGATACTTTGTGCTAGAAATACTGTCACTCATGTTCTTAACAACTTAAGAAAAGAATTTCTAATAAAATATCAATGGAACTTTTCTATTACATATAAATATATTATGTATACGGAAAAGTGAAATTGCCTTTTTTTAATAAAATATGTACAAGATGCATATAAAATGATATGCTCTAGGGCATACTACTAACAATCTCCCACTAGCACTAGAGCCATTCATTACAGTTGTAATACCCCTCACCCGTCTACAATGTAGCTGAGCAAGGCATGTCAGACTCAGTGTCGGAGCACCCTATTTTATCTTACTTTATTCCTTTAAAAATTTTGTTTTCGTTATATTTTAATATCAATTATTTTCTATGGAGAAACCAGCAGAGTTTCCCTTGTTTCTATTACCATTTGGCATATTTCACTATTTCCCTGCTTGAAATTTCAACAATATTTTCACAATAAAATCTCATCAGTTATTTTCATAATCATCTCATATTTCAATATCTTCCACGTATTTCAATTCTCACATTCATTTCCATCCACTTTCATTCATACTCCATTCACATATCAAAATTCTCATATTTCCATTAATTTACATGATTTATAAGCTAATTTCATAAATTCATAATTTACATGATGTACAAATTAATAACAGTACCATAATTTACACTACAATTAATAACTAATTATAAATACATAAAATAACTTTTGTGAGCCCTATCTACATGCATTGCTGAGGAGGTGACAACTTGAACACATCTGACACTTCTGCAGATCTGGACTCCAAAAATTTCAGTCAAATGTTCACTGGGTTTTAGTTTTAGTACCTGCGCGAAGGAAACAATCCATTGCGCTAAGCATTGCTGCTTAGTGGTGTAATTATATAACAAAGAAAATAATATATACAAGTAAAGAAAAAACGAAAGATAATTTAAATATTTAAGAATCAATTTAATTTAATACAATGTGTCTAATATTAATTATCTTTTTTTCTAATTTGTTCCGCTTTGGAAGCATTTAATTCTTAAATTCACAGTAATAATGTACAATATACAGAATTAATAAAAATACTAAGTTTATATTCATATGGCAATAGAAGGTACATTTATAATATTTAGTTAAGTTATACCTATTTTTGCAACTCTTTTATCATTTTACTTAACAAATTTTATGTGGTTTGGATCATTTCATAATTCTAACTAATTCTTTTTAAGTCTATTTAACTCATTTATTTGATTTCTAATATTTTTAATTGCTAATAGTCTTAATTTATTTCAATAAATTACACTACCCAAGTAACCTATGGCAGGTTGACTAAACTGGATAATGGGTCGTTGGCACTAGACACCGCGATGCCTCGGGCCGTCATACCATGGGACGTGGAATGTCAATCACGTATGTAGTTAGTATGGCTAAAAAGCCATGATAACATATAATTGGACATAAAAGCCATGAGTGCGGGCATAAAGCCATGAGTGCGGGCATAAAGCCATGAATACAGGTATAAAGCCTTACGCAGTACTGCTAAAACAATACCCTATTGGCATGCCAATCTATCTAATCTGACACCGTGTCTAGGCAATACATGGGCACATAGTATCATTAAATGTTAATATATTATGTTTTATGACTTCATTATTTCATGAAAAATTCCATAATTTATACATTCATTTGATCATTCATATGATCACAATTCACATCAATTATCTTTCTATATCATTATATTCCAAGTATTTTTCCTTTCTACAATAATGAGAACTAATGTCTCATTCATGCATTAATATGATTCATTTATTCATTACACTATTTATATAAATTATCATTCATATTTCAAGTAATTCATGAATATTTCATGGATATCAACCTCATTATCTATTTATCATTGAGCTAATTTATTACACCAATTTACAGGTGCCTAGGTTCAAGCATTGTCATTTGTATTCATAAAAGGAAACTAAGTCTCAAATATTATTTGCACATCCTTTATACCTTTAATATTTTATTTATAGTCATTTATAAATCACATTTCAAATTAAATTAACAATATCCCTTAAGTTCTATTTGTGATGAGAATACAAACCTCATCTACACATTTACATAATTTAAATAATCATTAAATCATTTAAGTAGGGTACCTTTCACTCCATTAATTTTGGTTGTTACTATTCACTAGGCCATTCCTACACAAAAGTTGACTTTTTAATTCATAATAGATTTTTTAAGCATAAGTTCACCAAGATACCACATTTTGCATTTTATTTTTGTTGGCATTGATTGCCAATATCATTTCAAAGCTTATTTTATATTATTCAAAAATTTCAGATTTCATACTTTAAGTTTACTGTTCCATTGGTCATTGTTACAGTGGAAATTTGGCAAAATTTTCTTCATCAAAGTTGTTCCTTTATGTGTCTTCTTTAATTCTCTTTTTGAATCACTCCATTTGGAGTTTTTAGCTCAAGTTATGGCCTAAATACCATAACTGGCCGGATTGGTCTTATCCAAAAATTCTAGGCAGAATTTGGTTCTGCCAGATTTAGTGTTCTAATTTGGGCTAGAAATTTCAATTGGTTAAGCTCAAAATTTAAGTTTGTGTTCTTCATGAAAGTTGTTCTAAATTGTCTAAGCTTTCCATTGATATAAATTTTAGGTCAATTGGACATTTCTATAGTGAGTTATAACCAAATGAACAAACACTGTTCATTTGGTCATTTTCCAGGGACAACTTGTTGGTCACCCGGATTGGGGTAATTTCTAGGTCATTCTAACTTGGTTTTCTGGGAAATCTTTTTTCATAAAATTATGTGTCTAGTTTCATCTCCAATTGGCCTTGCACCAATTGGACTTGCACAATTTTACTTATAGCCTAAAAACCACACTGGACTCAAGGTCAAAAAAATCCTGCATAAACACAACACCACACTCCCTTAACTCATTTGGTATCTTCTCAACATATTTCAACAGTCATATATCCCAATAGCAATAATATTTGCTTAATTGCAATAAAGAAGACATAGATAATAAAATTCCCAAATGTATCAAACCCTAACCAAATTTATCAAACTTCAAAATTAAATGAAGTTCATAGCACTAACCTTGTGTGCTAGCTTCAATCAACCTTCAAGCACCCTTCCCTAAACCCTTCTTGGTAGAATTTCTTGCTCTTCCAAGTTTCCATTTTTTCTTGATTTCTTGAGTGCTCTCTTCTTTTCAAGGCTAAGTTTTGTGGTTTCTATTGATTTCTTAAAGAAATCATGTGAGAAACCTAGGAATTCAAGCTTTATTTTGGGTGTTAATGGAGGAAAATGTAAGAAAGAGAGAGAGAGCAAGGATGGATGAGAAACATGAAGAAGGTGCCTGAATTTTCTGCCCAAAAAGTGATTCATATATTAATTAAATATTCAATGGCAAATTTGTAATTACCTTGAATTTCCTAATCATTTTAGTTTGACTATTTATTTAATTATATTTAATTTTTATAATCTCCATTAATTAAACTAATTTAGCTTTATGACTTAATAAATTTCATTGTTGGTCAATGTGGGACTTCAAAATTTCATTGACCGAATTTTTACTCTTACCGAGTTTTCAGTTCGCCTTTTTCTTTAGTACCCAATAAGTCTTTCTTTTACTCATTTTTAATTTATTTCTCACCAATATTAATTCATATTTTATGTCATATAATTTATTTACTCAATTGGACAAGTTGGTCAACAATCATCTCTGAAGGTGACATGACAAAATGCCCTCGGTTTGGGTTAAGGAGTCAAATTATCTGTACCAATCTTAAAAATTCTCCTAACCTTTTCTTGACATTCTAATGCTACCTAGGTTGCCGTAACTCTTCTCTAGAGTCTTAAAAATTATTTCACTGGATTTCCCTTGAGTTTAGGGTTACTAGCTGTCTTCACCGCAACTTCCCATTAGGGTCACCAATCACCGGGGCACCGGCTCATTTAACTTTGTTGTATTTCATTTATAAAATTTTTTCTTAATTTTTCTTACTATTATTTGGTCTATTTATGACTCCTCACTCTAGTTTAATTATAGTTCCAGACATTCTAGCTGTCCAGATAGACATTGGTCACCGGAACAGTCGAATATACAGACTAGCTAAAGTGAGCGTGTTACAATTCTTCCCCTCTAACAAAAATTTCATCCTCGAAATTTACTAGGTGTAGGTATCTGAGATAATTCCTTTACCTTTCTATTGCTCCCTCTTTCTACTCCTTTTATATATATGGTATTATTTAGTTTTTCGAATTTATCATTATACACTTAGGTATGTCATAAAGGAAGGATACTTTACCTCAAATTCACATATGGAGCACCTTGCTCCTCTCCGGCTTGGGTGACATTTCCAAGTGGTGTTATTGTTGTACCTAGTCCTTCCACGACCTCTGTCTGGGTCCGTGGTAAATTCCTCTTAGAATAATCTTTCAGACAATGGTCCATGGCCTCACATCTATAACAAGCTCCCGTCAATACCCTGCATTCACCTTTATGCCACTTTTTACAATGGCCACATTTTCTTGCTAGTCTTGGTTCACTCACCATTAGTATCTCTGGTTGACCTCTTCTGGGTATAGGCCTGGGTCTAGGTCTCCTACTTTGATCAAATGTTTGACTTAACTGTTCTCTTAGCTTCTTATTACTAGACTGTCTAAATTTCCTCTTTTGCTGATCACCACTCCTCTTTTGTTCCTCTTCATGAGCACAGCTAATATATTTCTTTCTAAACTCTATCAGAAAGAATTCCCAAGTTATGTCAGCTGGTGGCACTACCTTGGTTATGACATCCCACCACCGATATGCAGCTTCTTGTAGCAATGAAACTGCACACTCCAAACTCTGTTCTGGTGTGCAATAGAGCTGCTGCAGGACTCTTTCAGTCCTTTCTAACCAATACTCAGCCGCTGAAGAATCATCTTCCTTTTTACCATTGAAATCTATAGCTTCATACTTCCTAATTTTTCCTAACGGTGATTTCCTCTTAGGTGGTGGTGGAATAACCCCAGTTATCTGTCAAAAAAATTTAGTCATCTGCTCAAACAAGGCCTGTTGGGGTTGTACAGGCACCTCTTGCACTGGTGAAGCAGGATCTCCCCGATTTCCAACATCACTTCCAGTCGAGATACGGCTTACTACTTCTTCCTCTACTGCCCTCTACGATTCTGAGTCCATGCCTTAAGCTAAAATAATAAAAGAAAACAGATCTGCATTAGTGTCACCTCGACTCATATGAATGCAATGCATGTTATGCACACGATCTTATTCTATCTATCGATGTCTAGGAACGCCTAAACCATTCTCTGATACCATTAAATGTAACACTCCTCACCCGTCTACAGTGTAGCCGAGCTAGGCATGTCACACTTAGTGCCGGAGCACCCTATTTTATCTTACTTTATTCCTTTAAAAATTTTATTCTTGTTATATTTTAATATCAATTATTTTTTTTATGGAGAAACCATCGGAGTTTCTCCTGTTTCTATTACCATTTGGCGTATTTCACTATTCACCTGCTTGAAATTTCAACAATATTTTCATAATAAAATCTCATCAGTTATTTTCATAATCATCTCATATTTCAATATCTTCCATGTATTTCAATTCTCACATTCATTTCCATCCACTTTCATTCATACTCCATTCACATATCAAAATTCTCATATTTCCATTAATTTACATGATTTATAAGCTAATTTCATAAATTCATAATTTACATGATGTATAAATTAATTACAATATTATAATTTACATTACAATTAATAACTAATTATAAATACATAAAATAACTTTTGTGAGCCCTATCTACATGCATTGCTGAGGAGGTGACAACTTGAACACATCTGACACTTTTACAGATCTGGACTCCAAAAATCCTAGTCAAATGTCTACTGGGTTTTAGCTTCAGTACCTACGCGAAGGAAACAATCCATTACACTAAGCATTGTTGCTTAGTGGTGCAATAATATAACAAAGAAAATAATATATACAAATAAAGAAAGAACGAAGCATAATTTGAATATTTAAGAATCAATTCAATTTAATGCAATGTGTCTAATATTAATTATCTTTTGTTCTAATTTGTTCCGCTTTGGAAGTGTTTAATTCCTAAATTCACAGTAATAATGTACAATATACAGAATTAATAAAAATACTAAGTTTATATTCATATGGCAATAGAAGGTACATTTGTAATATTTAGTTAAGTTGTATCTTTTTTTGCAACTCTTTTATCATTTTACTTAACAATTTTTATGTGGTTTGGATCATTTCATAATTTTAACTAATTCTTTTCAAGTCTTTTTAACTCATTTATTTGATTTTTAATATTTTTAATTGCTAATCGTCTTAATTTATTTCAATAAATTATACTGCCCAAGTAACCTATGATAGGCTGACTAAACTGGATAACGGGTTGTTAACACTGGACACCGCGGTGTCTCGGGCCGTAATACCATGGGACACAGAACGTCAATCACGTATGCAGTTAGTATGGCTAAAAAGCCATGATAACATATAATTGGACATAAAAGCCATGAGTGCGGGTATAAAACCATGAGTGTGGGCATAAAGCCATGAATATAGGTATAAAGCCTTACGCAGTACTGCTAAAATAATACCCTATTGGCATGCCAATCTATCCAATCTGACAGATGTGTCTAGGCAAAACATGGGCACATAGTACCATTAAATGTTAATATATTATGTTTTATGACTTCATTATTTCATGACAAATTCCATAATTTATACATTTATTTGATCATTCATATGATCACAATTCACATCAATTATCTTTCTGTACCATTGTACTCAAAGTATTTTTCCTTTCTACAATAATGAGAACTAATGTCTCATTTATACATTAATATGATTCATTTATTCATTACACTATTTATATAAATTATCATTCATATTTCAAGTAATCCATGAATATTTCATGGATATCAACCTCACTATCTATTTATCATTTAGCTAATTTATCACACCAATTTACAGGTGCCTAGGTTCAAGCATTTTTATTTGTATTCATAAAAGGAAACTAAGTCTCAGATATTATTTGCACATTCTTTATACCTTTAATATTTCATTTATAGTAATTTATAATCACATTTTAACAATATCCCCTAAGTTTTATTTGTGATGAGAGTACAAACCTCATCTACACATTTACATAATTTAAACATTGATTAAATCATTTAAGTGGGGTACCTTTCACTCCATTAATTTTGGTTGTTACTATTCACTTGGTCATTCCTACACAAAAGTTGACTTTTTAATTCATAATAGATTTGTTAAGCCTAAGTTCACAAAGATACCACATTTTTCATTTTATTTTTGTTGGCATTGATTGCCAATACCATTTCAAAGCTTATTTTATGTTATTCAAAATTTTCAAATTTCATACCTTAAGTTTACTGTTTCATTGGTCATTGTTACAGTGGAAATTTGGTAAAATTTTCTTCATCAAAGTTGTTCCTTTATGTGTCTTCTTTAATTCCCTTTTTGAATCACTCCATTTAGAGTTTTGTAGCTCAAGTTATGGTCTAAATACCATAACTGGTCGGATTGGTCTTGTCCAGAAATTCTGGGCAGAATTTGGTTCTGCTAGATTTAGTGTTCTAATTTGGGCTAGAAATTTCAATTAGATAGGTTCCAAATTTAAGTTTGTGTTCTTCATGAAAGCTGTTCTAAATTGTCTAAGCTTTTCATTGATATAAATTTTAGGTCAATTGGACATTTCTACAATGAGTTATGACCAAATAAACAAACATTGTTCATTATTCATTTGGGCATTTTCCAGGGACAGCTTGTTGGTTACCCGGATTGGGGCAATTTTTAGGTCATTCTAACTTGGTTTTCTGGGCAGGGTTTCTACATGAAAGTTGTGTCATTATGTGTCTAGTTTCATCTCCAATTGGTCTTGCACCAATTGGACTTGTACAATTCTACTTATGACCTAAAAACCACACTAGACTCAAGGTCCAGGAAATCATGCATAAACACAACACCACACTCCCTTAACTCATTTGGTATCTTCTCAACATATTTCAACAATCATACATCCCAATAGCAATAATATTTGCTTAATTGCAATAAATAAGACATAGATAATAAAATTCCCAAATGTATCAAACCCTAACCAAATGTATCAAACTTCAAAATTAAATGAAGTTCATAGCACTAACCTTGTGTGCTAGCTTCAATCAACCTTCAAGCACCCTTCCCTTTAATCAAACTTCAATTCCCCTTGGTAAACCCTTCTTGGTAGAATTTCTTGCTCTTCCAAGTTTCCATTTTTTCTTGATTTCTTGAGTGCTCTCTTCTTTTCAAGGCTAAGTTTTGTGGTTTCTATTGATTTCTTAAAGAAATCATGTGAGAAACCTAGGAATTCAAGCTTTATTTTGGGTGTTAATGGAGGAAAATGTAAGAAAGAGAGAGAGAGAAAGGATGGATGAGAAACATGAGGAAGGTGCCTGAATTTTCTGCCCAAAAAGTGATTCATATATTAATTAAATATTCAATGGAAAATTTGTAATTACCTTGAATTTCCTAATCATTTTAGTTTGACTATTTATTTAATTATATTTAATTTTTATAATCTCCATTAATTAAACTAATTTAGCTTTATGACTTAATAAATTTCATTCCTGGTCAATGTGGGACTTCAAAATTTCATTGACCGAATTTTCACTCTTACTGAGTTTTCAGTTCGCTTTTTTCTTTAGTTCCCGATAAGTCTTTCTTTTACTCATTTTTAATTAATTTCTTACCAATATTAATTCATATTTTATGTCATATAATTTATTTACTCAATTGGACAAGTTGGTCAAAAATCATCTTTGAAGGTGAAATGACCAAAATGTCCTCCGTTTGGCTTAAGGAGCCAAAATTATCTGTACCGATCTTAAAAATTCTCCTAACCTTTTCTTGGCATTCTAATGCTACCTAGGGTGCCGTAACTCTTCTCTGGAGTCCCAAAAATTATTTCACGGGATTCCCCTCAGGTTTAGGGCTACTAACTGTCTTCACCGCAACTTCCCATTAGGGTTACCCATTACAGGGGCACCGGCTTATTTAACTTTGTTGTATTTCATTTTTAAAATTTTTCCTTAATTTTTCTTACTATTATTTGGTCTATTTATGAATCCTCACTCTAGTTTAATTATAGTTCTAGAAATTCTAACTGTCCAGACAGACATTGGTCACCGGAGCAGTCGAATGCACGGACTAGCTAAAGTGAGGGTGTTACAATAGTATCTCAGACCCATCTTCTCAAGATGTCGGTCTAACTAAGCTTGTGACATAGCCTTAGTGAATGGATCAGCTGGATTTTTAGCTGATGCTATTTTCTGCATGGCTACATCACTTCGCCCAATTATCTCTCTAATAATGTGGTAGTGCCTTTCTATGTATTTGGATTTCTGGTGAGACCGAAGTTCTGCCATGAACTTCTTTATCCAAATAGCCTCTTTTGCAGCATCTGATGCAGCAATATACTCAGCCTCTGTAGTGGAATTAGCAGTCGTACTCTGTTTAGAACTCTTCCAACTGACTGCACCTCTATTACAAATGAACACAAACCCAGAGGTAGACTTTCTATCATCAATATCTGATTGGAAATCAGAATTAGTATAACCATCCAATTGCAAGTCACCACCTCCATAAATCAAGAATAAATCCTTAGTTCTTCTCAAGTACTTAAGGATATTCTTGACAGCTTTCCAGTGTTCCAAACCTGGATTGGATTGAAACCTGCTAGTCAAACTAACAACATATGCAATATCCGTCCTAGTACACATCATTGCACACATCAAACTTCTAATAGTCGAAGCATATGGAATTTTGGCCATCTTATCACTTTCTTCAGGTGTCTTTGGAGACATATCTTTAGAAAGGTGGATACCATGTATCACTGATAACAATCCTCTCTTGGAATCAAGCATGTTAAACCTCTTTAACACCTTTTCCAAGTATAGACTTTGGGATAAACCAATTATTCTTTTTGCTGTATCTCTATAGATGCGAATTCCAAGAATATAGGTTGCCTCCTCTAAGTCTTTCATGGAGAATATATTTGACAACCATACCTTTATAGTTGTCAACATACCTATGTAATTACCTATCAATAGAATGTCATCCACATATAATACAAGGAAAATGACGGCACTATCACTAACCTTCTTATATACACATGGTTCATCCACATTTTTGATAAAACCAAATGACTTAAGGGCTTCATCAAAATGGATGTTTCAACTCCTTAAAGCTTGTTTCAACCCATAAATGGATCACTTTACCTTGCACACCTTGGAACTATCTTAGGATTCAAAACCCCTAGGTTGTTCCATGAAAATATTTTCATCAATGTATCCATTGAGAAAAGCTGTTTTGACATCCATCTGCCAAATCTCATAATCATAGTATGCAGTTATTGCTAAAAAAATCCTAATTGATTTAAGCATGGCAATAGGTGAGAAAATCTCCTCATAGTCGATTCCTTGCCTTTAGCGAAACCCTTTCACAACTAGCCTTGCTTTATAGGTCTCTACCTTTCCATTAGAACCAATTTTCTTCTTGAAAACCCATTTATTTCCTATAGGTACAATACCTTCAGGTGGGTCAACAAGGTCCCAAACTTGATTCTTATGCATGGAATCAATTTTGAATTTCATAACTTCAATCCATTTTGAAGAGTCTATATTTGATATAGCTTCTTCATAGGTAAGTGGATCATCTCCATGATCTACTTCTTCATGAGTAAACAACTCTTGTTCATCTTCATGAAGAAAACTATATCTCACTGGTGTGTGAAATATCCTAGTTGATTTGTGAGGAATTACTGTAGATGTTTCATCAATAGGTGTAGGTTGACTAGATGGATCTATATCCATTTGATCTATTAGTTGGTCAGAATTCTCCAATTCTAACTCTATTTTCCTTCCTTTGCCACCTTCTTAAATAAACTGTTGTTCAAGAAATATGGCATCTCTGCTTACCATAACCTTTTGTGATGTAGGCAAACAAAAAGAATATCCAAAACTTTATTTTGTATATCTAACAAATCGACCTTTTTTTGATATGGTTTCCAATTTGTCAGTGTTCAGGTTTTTGATATAAGCTAGATAACCCCAAATCTTAACATACTTAAGACTCAATTTTCTTCCATGCCATATCTCATAAGGTATGAAAGAAACTGATTGTGATGGAATCCTATTCAGAATATGCGAAGCAGATTCTAATGTAAATCCCTAAAAGGAGATTGGCATATTAGTATAGCTCATCATACTGCGTACCATATCTAATAGGGTACGATTTCTCCTTTCAGATACACCATTCAGCTGTGGCGTTCCTGGAGGAGTCAACTGGGAAACAATGCCATGCTCTTTCAAGTATTCATCAAATTCAGTACTTAAGTATTCACCTCCATGATCTGAACGAAGAGTTTTAATACTTTTTCTTGTTTGATTTTCTACTTCAAATTTAAATTCTTTGAACTTTTCAAAGGATTCATATTTGTATTTCATCAAATACAAATACCCAAACCTTGATTTATCATCAGTAAAGGTAATAAAGTAATGAAAACTGCCTCTAGCCATTTCCTTAAATAGATTACATACATCACTATGTATTAGCTTGAAAATATTTTCAACTCTTAGTCCTTGTCTAACAAAGGGTGATCTAGTCATTTTGCTTTGAAGGCAGGATTCACAAGTTGGAGTAGGTTCAGAACCCAATGAGGATAAAATCCCCATTTTCTCTAGTTTTGCAATCTTATCTTCTGCAACATGACATATTCTTAAGTGCCAAAAATGTTTTAAACTAGATTTGATTTTCATAATGGCATCACATTTATTTAGATTGCTTGCATTCAATTTGTGTTTATCATTAATATCCAAATAATAAAGACCATCATGCATATAACCCGAGCCAACATATTTATTTCCAAAATAAATATTGCAAACATCATTTGTGAACTGAAATTCATAACTGTTTCTAGTCAAACTAGATATAGAAATGATATTCTTAAAAGCATTAGGTACATACAAAATATTATTTAAACACAAAACACGTCCACACATGTAAAAGGATTTAGATCTTATAGCTAAAGCTTCAACAGTTGAGCCATCGCCAATTCGGAGTCTAACATCTCGAGCATGCAAGCTGCTACTGTTTGCTAGTTCCTGCATATCATAAGAAATGTCAGAACTGGCACCAGTATCTAAAACCCAAGCTGTAGATGAACTATGAGCATCATCGGCATCTAAATAATAAGATATAGATATACCTTCTGAAGTTGTATCCTTCTTGTCCTTTAGAGAAGCAAGATATTCTGGGTAGTTCCTTTTCCAGTGCCCATCCTTCTGGCAGTGGAAATACTTTCCTTTGCCTCCATCAACTTTGGTCTTCGCTTTCTGTTTGGCTATTTTCTTGGAAGGTCCTAAAACTTGAGATTTCTTTTTCTTATTGTCCTTCTTCTTGTTGGACTTTCCAGCAGAAGAAGATGCAATCAAAGCTACCTCTTTTCCTTTATTGCCTGGCATATTCTTTTGGGCAATTACAAACATGTTAAGTAAACCAACTAAGGTGTATTCCTGCTTAGTCATATGGAAATTTGTCACAAAATTACTAAATGACCCAGGTAGGGACTGAAGGATCAAATCCGTCTGCAGTTGGAAATCCATGTTAAGGTCAAGATGTTCTAGTTGCTCAATAAGCTGAATCACCTTATGGACATGATCTCCTACATTCTGTCCCTTAGACATCCTCATTCGAAATAGTTGTCTAGATATCTCATACCTAGCATTCCTACTGTGCTCACCATACAACTCTTATAGGTGAAGGAGGATCTCACTTGCATTTTGCATGTTTTTATACTGCTTCTGTAACTCATTACTCATAGAAGCAAGCATGTAGCATTTGGCTCTCATATCATGCTCCTTCCACTTGTCCAAAGTGTCATGTTCCTCTTGAGTGGCCTCTGGAGGTAAGGGACTAGGAACCTTTGAGTTTAGAACATATCTAATACGTTCTAGGTTCAGGACAAGTTTTAAATTTCTTAGCCAATCAGAAAAATTAGGTCCTGTCAACCTATTGAGATCAAGTATGCTTGCAAGGATATTGGATGGTGGTGGTTGTTGTGTGCTCATTATTATCAGAAAATTAACTATAGAAAATAACTAGATTAATTAGTAAATGTATCATGTAATTAATCAAAATGTTTATGGTATTTTAATCAAGTTGGTCCTCCCACTAACTTGGCGAATCTTACACTTTCAAAGTAGGAAATAGAAATCCTAGTTGGATGGATTTCTAGTGAGTGATTGAATTCTTATAGTGTCACACCCTACCCCTCTGTAAGGCATAACAAGATCCCGTAGTATACCTAATGAGTTACCAAACTTCATCTACTGATAACCCATTAAATACACTACAAGTGATTTTAAAACTAATTTTACTTCTTTTTACAGTGGTGAGCACTATTGATAGGTGTTAAAAATTTTCTTTCATTGAAGTGAAACCAAATAACAAATTTAAAGTATTAATAATTTCTGTAAAAATTTTGGCAGAGTGCCATATGTATTTTAAATAAAACAGTTCATTAAAAACCTATAAAAGAACTTCCAATATATTTCTACAATCCCAAACTCCAATAAATTTGTTCAACACAATAAATTTCTCAACATTATCAACTCAGTTCAACAATCAATTTTCTAGTGTTTCCAAAAGCTGAGATAAGATAAATATATCACAATATTTTTACAAGCCAAAATAATCTACAATTTTAGTTTACAACTACTCAAGACCAAGTACAATAAATATATATAGTGCACGTACATTACAACAAAAACTACAAAATATGGTATACTCGATATACCCGGCGAAATCTCAAAATGTAGCACAAGAAGCCTACTCAGCTGCTCTGTTTGTCTGTCTACCTGCGATAGCAATGAAAAAGCTATCCCTGGGCCAATGTCTTAGTGATGCACAACATTAAGAAAATACAATTTAAAAACCATAAGCCTTAAATTATATGAACTGTGGATACTTAAAATCATAGTTAAATTCAAAAGACAGTGAATGTCATAAAGAATTAAACTCCATTTCACAATATCATTATAAATATCAATAAATCACACACAGCTAAATCATGATTTCATAGTCGAATTCGTCCCAAAAGCCGATGGCTAATGAAGAATAATATAGCTAGCTAGCAATAATATGAGTACTCATTCTATTCGTCCTCAACAAGCACACACCTTAACACTTCAGCCAAAGAGGGAATTTAAAGTCAATTCGTCCCACTAGACAAGCTAGTGAGGAATTCAATCAATATACATGATAGCTGTGGTTTCAAACCATTTGCAAAATTTTTCAAGCAATAAGTATCCATCAAATTTCCATTCAAACAATTTTCATAATTTAAAATAATAACATACAAATAGTCATAATTTATTTCAATTAAAAATTCAAAAGAAATAACTGTTGTGCACAAACCTTTGATAAATTCCTCTTGGCCCTGACTCATTGTTTCCTTCCCCTTCCCTGAGTCTTTGCTAACTGAAACACACAATTTAAAGTGTTTCAGTGCTCATTTAAACTGTCTCTAACAATAAGGTTCAATAATTAATTTATTTAATTCTATTATTTTTCTTAGTCAACCTATAATGTTGACCCTTGATGCACTCAAGGTAAATTAGGTTTAGTGTTACCAATATGTCCCATTTTGCATTTCAATATGCTACCAATATAGTGTAATTTACCATTGTTACAAGTTGGCATTCATTGCCAAATTATTTCAAACATCATTGTATGTAAATGTTAAGTTCTCAATTTTTGTGTGCTAGATTGGTCTAGCTTAAAGTCCTACTTTTCTTGGTTTTTAGCTTCTGGTCAAAGAAGAAAAATTGTAGCTCTATGTCTTATTGCACTCGGGGCAAAATTTGAGGTCATTTTGAGTTATATAGACCAAGATATGGTCAATTTACTAAAGCTGGACAGATTGCAATAAAATGGCAACTTTAGGTCACTTTTAGGTCATTTCTGGTTCTGGCAGTTTTTATACCCGAACTTGTGCAATCTATTTGGACTTGCTTATGGTCATTTCTGGGTTTTGGTGTCTTCATAGGAGTTGTATCTCTAGGTCTAATCAATTCATGGTAAAAATTTCAGGTCATTTGGACCTATTTTGAGTGAGTTATGGCCAAAACACTAACTGCTGCCCAAATGGTCAATTTTCAGGTTTGCAAAGTCACTAATTCAGATTTGGTCATTTTTTAAGTCACTTTCTGGACAGAATTTAGGTAGGCATTCTTCATGAAAGTTGGCAAATTTTGTGCCTAGTTTCACCTCCAATTGGCCTCATACCAATTGGAGACACACACACTTAGGGTTATAGGTCCATTTGCACACTGCCCTCTACATGCTTTTCAAACACCAAACCAAACACATGTTTACCAATTACATCATCACTTCCCCACAACATTCTGCATTTGGCACTAATCAAAACCATTTAATTCTCTACATTATAGGTCAACTTGGACAAAATATAACCACTTCAAAATACACCAAATACAGTCACAATTCACAAAGTTCAATCCCAACAATATATACACATAAATACTTCTAATTATCACACATACTTCCATCATCAAATTACATACTTATCACTACTATTCCACACACATAGGCTGCCATTTTTTTGTACAATACTTCAATAACATTTCATGAATTTGAACATTATCAATTTCCATTTTGAGGCTGCCCAAAAATTACACATACACATCAACTTCCATTTTCACTTTTTAAGCTTACAAATCAAACTTTATACATGAAAACCAACTCTAATACATTTAAACACTTAATTTAACATCTCAAACAACCATTTGCATGTAAAGAAAAGCTCTTCATGATGAAGTTCCATGGCTGCCGAAATGCTCCATCACCAATAATTTATCAAACCTCAAACTTCTTCCATAATTCAACTACCTACAACCTTAGTTACACTTTTAATGAAACAAGAATTGAAAATAACCACTTACCTCTTTTGAAGCTTCTTTAAACCTCACCAAAACTTATCTTTCTTGCTCCCTTATGGCTGCCCAAGGTGTGTAGGTAAGGTTTAGTAAAGGAACCTAATGAAAAGGTGACTTGATCAAGGTTGCATGGAGGTCCTTCCATGGCCAGCAATGGTGATTTGGAATGGAGCTTGAATTCGGCCAAAGTGAATTTGTGAGGAAGAATATGATGTTGAGATGTCCACTAAGGCATTGTATATGGCCACTTAATACAAAATTAGTGGAGCACTAAGTTAGCTTAATGATTAATTAATTTCCAATTTCCTTCATTTGCAATTAGGACACAATTCTTTCACTATTTACATTAGGTACCACTCTTTTAATTTTCATGACATTTTCAAAGTTTAATATCATTTATTTTTAATGGAAATTTAGGTCAAAAGGCAACTCTAGGTGTCAATTGACCACCATGCCCCTATTCAGGTTGTATTCCTAATTTTTCAGTAACACCGAGTTTTATCGATTTCTCGATTTCTTGTTTTTCCTTGTACTAATAAATTAATTTTTCTTTGATATTTCTAATGACATTTATACTTCAATAAGTCTTTAATTATGTCTCGAAACTAAACTCTGAGGGTTCCCTGCAGTCTCGAAATTAAACTTCCCCGTGTGGTCACCCATCGCTACGGTGTTGGCTTGTTTAACTTGGTTACATTTCATTGCTATTATTTTTCCTTTATTTTTCTTGTATTTTCCTTTCTTGTATTTCATTATTTTATGTCTTCTCACTAACATTTAAATGTAGTTCTAGGCATCCTAGCTATCTGGACAGACACTAGTCACCGGAACAGTAGAACTCACTACCGAACATAGGGGTGTTACAATTCTCCCCCCCTTAAAATAAATTTCGTCTCGAAATTTTACCTGGCATCAGTTTCTGAACAGCTGTGGGTGCTGTCTCCTCATGTCCTCTTCACGTTCCCAAGTAGCTTCCTGGCCTGTATGATGGTTCCATAGCACTTTTACCAAGGGTATCTGTTTATTCCTCAGCTGTTTCACCTCAAATGCTAGAATCTCTATAGGTTCTTCCTCATATGAGAGGTCTGGATTTACCTTAATCTCTTCAACTGATAGAACATGTGATGGGTCAGATATGTACCTCCTTAACAAGGGCACATGGAAGACACTGTGTACCCTTTCTAGCTCTGGAGGTAATGCTAACCGATATGCCAAAGGACCCACTCTTTCTAGAACTTCATATGGTTCGATGAAACGAGGACTCAGTTTACCCTTTCTGCCAAATCTCATAATCCTCTTCTAAGGAGAAACTTTGAGGAATACCTTATCACCCATTGCATATTCAATATCTCTTCTCTTCAGATCAACATAGGACTTCTGACGGTCTGATGCAGCCTTGAGTCGATCTTTAATCAATCTGATCTTTTCCTCTGTCTGCTGAATAATTTCTAGCCCAATCATCTTTCTTTCACCTACTTCATCCCAACATAGGGGAGTTCTGCACTTCCTGGCATAAAAAGCTTCATATGGAGGCATCCTAATGCTTAATTGATAACTGTTGTTATAAGCAAACTCAATTAAAGGCAAGTGTATATCCCGACTACCTTTAAACTCAATCACACAAGCCTATAGCATATCCTCCAATATCTAAATTACCCTCTCAGACTGGCTATCCGTCTGTGGGTGGAATACTGTGCCGAAGTTCAATCTAGTTCCTAGGGCTCTCTGAAGACTACCACAGAATCTAGAAGTGAACTTAGGATCTCTGTCTGATACAATCGATACTGGCACTCCATGCAGTTTTACAATCTCATTTATGTACAACCTGGCCAATCTCTCTAAACTATAGTCCATCCAGACTGGTAAAAAGTGAGCAGACTTTGTCAGTCTGTTAACTATAACCCATACTGCATCATGACTATTCTCTATCCTTGGAAGTCCCATCACAAAATCCATAGTTATTTGTTCCTATTTCCACTCTGGTATTGGCAATGGATGTAACAAACCTATTGGTACTTGATGTTCTGCCTTCACTTACTGATAAGTTAGGTATTTGGAAACAAAATCAGCTACATCCCTCTTCATACCCATGTTAGTAGTATGCCCTAGAGCATATCATTTAGTATGTATCTTGTACATAATTTTATTAATAAAAGGCATTTCCACTTTTCCGTTTACATAATATATTTATGTGTAATAGAAAAGGTCCATTTATATTTTGTTAGAAATATTATTCTTAAGTTGTTAAGAATATGAGTGACAATATTTCTAGCACAAAGTATCATAAATAGGTTCACAATCGAGGATACTTCATAATAAGGACATGACTTATCCAGAAAGATTGTATTCATGTTTGTTCCCAAGTTATTTATATGAGATATAAATAAGATGGAATGGTGAGTCTCATGCCATATAACAAACATGATAGGCACTTATAAATGATAAGTAGGCCGAACCAGTGACACTTATGACAAGCACATGGAGTTTACTCTTGTCAATGTTTTGTCATAAATCATATCATTGCATATAATCTTTATAACTGAGATAGCACAGTTATCTTGTATATTGGTATTTTGAGTTTGATACTTCTTTCATACTTGTTCTTTGTATTGGTATTTGGGCATGTGTTGGCTCATTCTAGTTATATATGGAGGTTGGTGTTGATAAAGATGTTATCTGTTCCTGTAAGTAAATAGAGATAAAATCCTATGTTCATTTAATTGTTCTTGATGTTTCAAGTTCTGGCCAGACAGATAGATTTATTCAGAAACGAGTTTCTGATGAGAAAAATCTTTTAATCAAGAACTGGAATTAAAAGAGAACATAATATTCATAGCAAATGGAGTTTGACATAAACCATGACTCCAGCTTGAGTTGGGATTTTGTAACAGAGAGATTCTAGTGCATGGTAACATATGATTATAGGTTCATTTAAGATAAATCTTATTACTAATTGGGTGGCCATGGCATGCTATGCTAGGTGTTAACCATGGTCTATGAGGTTCATAAAATGATTTAGAGAAATCATTTATGGTAAGAAAGAGTTCTGATGATATTAAGAGTTGATATCTTGTCTCATTGCCAATTAGTGATGAGCCTAGTAAGTCACACACATACACAAGTAATCACCTATTTAAATATGATTTAATTAATTAATTAAAGAGTTTAATTGATTAATTAAATAGGTTTGGTTTGCAATTAAATTGCAAAGTCCCTAGCATGACTTGAAACCAAATCTAGATTATTGGATGTATAATATAAGTTAAATTTATATTTAAAGTGTTTAAATATGAATTTAATTAATGAGAAATTAATTAATAGAGATTAATTAATTAATTTATATTTGATATAAATTAATTAGAAGAAGAAAAATAATTATTTTGGGTTGAGAACTCAAAATTAAGACACAGGGGCATTTTGGTCATTTTGCAGTGTGACACGTGGCACCATGAGATGGTGACACATGGGATTACACATAAGCTTGCCAAATGTTTTTTTAATCATGTAAGATGATTAAAATCAAGATTAAATATAGGTTTGACACTTGGCACAATGTGATTGGGTCACTTAAACCTAGAGCTAATCAAAAGGTGACATGTGGCTAGGGTTTAATGTGTTAACCTAGCTATTTAAGTGTGGTTATGAAAAGAAAAAACAACCAGCAGCCTCTCCTCTCATTTGTCACGCCACTTTGAGCCTCTCCAGCTATTTCTCTTCATCTCTCATCAATTCAAAGAGATTAGCCATCAATCTCTTGAATTAAGAACACTAGAAATTGTTTCTAGTGTCACATTTATCTCTAATCTCTTAAAAGGCAGAACTTGAATTTCTAATTAATAGATATAGCTTTAGAGGCTGTTCAAGGGCTGCCATAGGTGTTCTTGGTGTGGACAAGCTAGAGGGACAACATTTGGTGTCTTGAAGATGAATCTCAAAGCGCGAGACACTGCGATTGCATCAAGAGGTTAGTGTAATCGTTCTTGATTTAATCTAGGGTTCTAAAATTAATCTGATTAATTTTAAAATCTTAAATGGCAAATACAGATCCAAAAACATATTAAAAGAGTTTTAATATGTTGTTTATCATTGAAATCAAATAGATAAAAATAAATCTTGCATGGTGCATGTGACCCTAGGTGAAAATTTTTGAATTCAATGGTATAATCTTGTGTTTTTCACGCTTCCGTTCCTTCAATTGGTATCAGAGCCACTATATTTGCCATTTAGATTGTTGATTATATGATTTAATTGTGTGATTTGATCATGAGATGATTGATTCATTGCTGATTGGATCAAGAGGTGTGGCGGCACACATGGTGAAGCCACCATTGGTGGCTGCAACATTGGTTCCATGGGTGGTTCAAGGTTTGGCTTTTAATTCTGCAATTGTTGTATGATCTAAGGCCTATTCTTTGACTAATTAAAGTGTTTAATTAGTAGTTTTAATCACACAATTAAATTATGATTCAAATCAGAATTTTAAAAATTGTTTGAATGTGATTCAAATCTGAATTTTAAAAGTTGTTTGAATGTGATTCAAATCTGAATTTTTAAAGTTGTTTGAATCATATTTAAATCTGATTTTTTAAAATTGATTCAATAAAATTCAGATCTGATTTTTAAAAAAATATTTGAATGTGATTCAAATCTGATTTTTTAAAAAATGTTTGAATGTGATTCAAATCTGAATTTTTGAAGTTGTTTGAATGTGATTCAAATCTGAATTTTTAAATTTGTTTGAATGTGATTCAAATCTGAATTTTTAAATTTGTTTGAATGAGATTCAAATCTGAATTTTTAAATTTATTTGAATCATATTCAAATCTAGATTTTTAAGTTGAATATGAGATATTCATTTTAATTTAAGTATGTATGTTTTATTTAATTGTTAAATAGTGATATGCATGATGGATGATTATAGACTATAAAAGACTAATGTGATTGGATTTATTTCTTTTATGTTTCTTTGGGATTGTAAATTAATTTATTTATTTTAATTTATTTTGGGCATGTATTATTAAGTTTGTAATATTTTTGGGTTGTAATTTCATTTATTTAAGTTCTTGCAAATTCGCCTTGGTATGCCAAGGATTACTATGTAATATTGGATTGCAAGAAGTTCAAGGAGGTCAAGAGCATTGGTGGGACCAGTGGGAGGAATTCAATATCAAGTGTTGATTATGTACTCCTTCAGCAACTCTTGTAAAATGAATGAATGAAATGCACCTAGGAATGCCCTGATTCAATTCTTGGTGGCTCAGAATTGAATCCCTTAGAAAGTCCATGATCATACCATATTTCTCGCTTATCCATGAATGCATGAGATGTATGGGAATGTATGCAATTATATGATATATGCATGCTAAATGGATAATGTGCAAAGTGAGACCTTAATAGTAATAAGGATGGCTATAAAATCTTCCAAACAAATGATTAAGTTGGAAATGCTATAATTAAAGTAATTATAACATAAGCTCTCCATTGGGGCAATTATTTTAAGAAATTTTAAATAGTTGCATGAGATGCAATTAATTTAAGAGATTTTCTTAAGAATAATTGTTAAGCATGAGATGTTGTAAATATGTAAATGGTTTGGTGGCCAATATTGGATGTACCTGAGGACATTAAAATTATTTGCATAATTACTGACTCATGGGATCAACTTAACTAATGCAAGATAAGTCAATAATGGATGTACCTGAGATTTTGAGCATTAGGGGCTAGGTAAAGGATTGAACCTCACATGAGATGTGATGGGCAAGGAGTTGCTCACTTATAGATTATTATAATTCCGATAATGGATGTACCTGAGGATGATCAATAGAATTATAAGAATTCAATCACCCACTAGAAATCCATCCAACTAGGATTTCCGTTTTCTACTTTGGAAGTGTAGGATTCGCTAAGTTAGTGGGAGGACCAATTTGATTAAAAGACCATAATCATTTTGGTTAATTATATGATACATTTACTAATTAATCTGGTTATTTTCTGCAGTTAATTCTCTGATAAAAATGAGCACAAAACAACCACCACCATCCAATATCCTTGCAAGCATACTTGATCACAACAGGTTGACAGGACCTAATCTGTCTGATTGGCTAAGAAATTTGAAACTTGTCCTGAACCTTGAACATATAGGATATGTTCTAGATTCAAATGTTCCTGGTCCCTTACCTCCAGAGGCCACACAAGAGGAACATTAAACTTTGGACAAGTGGAAGGAGCATGATATGAGAGCTAAGTGTTACATGCTTGCTTCCATGAGTAATGAGTTACAGAAGCAACATGAGAACATGCAGAGTGCGAGTGAGATCCTCCTTCACCTACAAGAGTTGTATGGTGAGCACAGCAGGAATAATAGGTAAGAGATATCTAGACAACTATTCCGTATGAGGATGTCTGAGGGACAGAATGTTGGGGATCATGTCCACAAGATGATTCGGCTGATTGAGCAGTTGGAACATCTTGACTTCAACATGGATTTCCAACTACAGACGGATTTGATCCTTCAGTCCCTTCCTGAGTCTTTTGGAAATTTTGTGACAAATTTTCATATGACTCAACAGGAATGCACCTTAGATGGTTTACTCAACATGTTGGTTATTGCCCAAAAGAATATGCCAGGCAATAAAGGAAAAGAGGTAGCTTTGGTTGCATCTTCTTCTGCTGGAAAGTCCAACAAGAAGAAGGGCAATAAGAAAAAGAAACCTCAGATTCCTGGTCGTTCTAAGAAAATAGCTAAACAGAAAAGGAAGACTAAAGCTGATGAAGGCAAAGGAAAGTGTTTCCACTGCCAATAAGAAAGTGTTTCCATTACCAGTAAGAAAGTGTTTCCACTGGCCAGAGTATAGCAATCTAAATGAAAGCAATGCCGTGGTGAAAAACAACTCAAGTTCAAAATATATTTGGCACTTAAGGTTATGTCATGTTGCAGAAGATAGGATTACAAAATTGGAGAAAATGGGGATTCTATCCTTATTGGACTCTGAGCCTACTCCAACTTGTGAATCTTGCCTTCAGGGCAAAATGACTAGATCATCCTTTGTTGGACAGGAGCTAAGAGCTGAAAATATTTTGGTGCTAATACATAGTGATGTATGTGGTCCATTTAAAGAAATGGCTAGAGGGGGCTTTCATTATTTTATTACCTTTACTGATGATAAATCAAGGTTTGGGTATTTGTATTTGATGAAATACAAACATGAATCTTTTGAAAAGTTCAAAGAATTTAAATCTGAAGTAGAAAATCAAACAGGAAAGAGTATTAAAGCTCTTCGATCAGATCGTGGAGGTGAATATTTGAGTACTGAATTTGATGAATACTTGAGAGAGCATGGCATTGTTTCTCAGCTGACTCCTCCAGGAACACCACAACTGAATGGTGTATCTGAAAGGAGAAATAGTACCCTATTGGATATGGTACGTAGTATGATGAGCTATACTGATATGCCAATCTCCTTTTGGGGATTTGCATTAGAATTAGCCTTGTATATTCTGAATAGGATTCCATCAAAATCAGTTTCTTCCACACCTTATGAGATATGCCATAGAAGAAAACCAAGTCTTAAGCATGTTAAGATTTGGGGTTGTCCAACTTATATCAAAAAGCTGAACACTGATAAATTGGAGACCAGATCAGAAAAAGGTCGATTTGTTGGATATCCAAAAGATAGTTTTGGATATTATTTTTATTTGCCTACTTCACAAAAGGTTGTGATAAGTAGAGATAGTTTTGGATATTATTTTTATTTGCCTACTTCACAAAAGGTTGTGATAAGTAGAGATGCCACATTTCTTGAACAACAGTTTATTCAAGAAGGAGGCAAAGGAAGGCAAATAGAGTTAGAATTGGAGAATTCTGACCAACCATCAGATCAGATGGATATAGATCCATCTAGTCAACCAATACCCGTTGATGAAACATCTACAGCTGTTCCTCGTAGAACAACCAGGGTATCTCACACACCAGTGAGATATGGTTTTCTTCATAAAGAAGAACAAGAGTTGTCTACTCATGAAGAAGTAGATCATGGAGATGATCCACTTACCTATGAAGAAGCTATATCAGATATAGACTCTTCAAAATGGATTGATGCTATGAAATCCGAGATTGATTCCATGTATAAGAATCAAGTTTGGGATCTTGTTGACCCAGCTGAAGGTATTATACCTATAGGGAACAAATGGGTTTTCAAGAAGAAAATTGGTTCTGATGGAAAAGGTAGAGACCTATAAGGCAAGGCTAGTAGCGAAAGGGTTTCGCCAAAGGCAAGGAATAGACTATGAGGAGACTTTCTCGCCTGTTGCCATGCTTAAATCAATTAGGATTTTATTAGCAATAGCTGCATACTATGATTATGAGATTTGGCAGATGGATGTCAAAACAGCTTTTCTCAATGGATACATTGAAGAAAACATTTTCATGGAACAACCTAAGGGATTTGAATCCCAAGATGGTTCCAATGTATGCAAGCTAAAGCGATCCATTTATGGGTTGAAACAAGCTTCGAGGAGTTGGAACATTCGTTTTGATGAAGCCATTAAATCCTTTGGTTTTATCAAAAATGAGGATGAGCCATGTGTATATAAGAAGATTAGTGACAGTGCTATCACTTTCCTTGTCTTATATGTGGATGACATACTATTGATGGGTAATGACACGGGTATGTTGGCGACTATAAAGGTATGGTTGTCAAATACATTCTCCATGAAAGACTTAGGGGAGGCAACCTATATTCTTGGGATTCGCATCTATAGAGATAGAGCGAAAAGAATAATTGGTTTATCCCAAAGTCTATACTTGGAAAAGGTGTTAAAGAGGTTTAACATGCTTGATTCCAAGAGAGGATTGTTACCAGTGAGACATGGTATCCATCTTTCTAAAGAGATGTCTCCAAAGACACCTGAAGAAAGAGATAAGATGGCCAGGATTCCATATGCTTCGGCTATTGGAAGTTTAATGTATGCAATGTTGTGTACTAGGCGGATATCGCATATCTGTTAGTTTAACTAGCGGTATCAATCCAATCGTGTTTGGAACATCGATAGTGTCACGAATATCCTTAAGTACTTGAGAAGAACTAAGGATTTATTCTTGATTTATGGAGGTGGAGACTTGCAATTGGATGGTTATACTGATTCTGATTTCCAATCAGATATCGATGAAAGAAAGTCTACCTCTGGATATGTGTTCATTTGTAATGGAGGTGCAGTCAGTTGGAAGAGTTCCAAACAGAGCACGACTGCAGATTCCACTATTGAGGCTGAGTATATTCTTTGCATCGAATCTTTGTAAAAGAAGCTGTTTGGATAAAGAAGTTCGTGATGTAACTTATAGTAGTTCCTTCCATTGAGTCAGCGGTTCCACTACACCGTGACAATAATGGAGCGATCATCTGAGCTAAGGAACCAAGGTCTCACCAAAAATCCAAACACATAGAAAGGCGCTACCACATTATCAGAGAAATAGTTGGGCGAGGGGATGTAGCCATGCAGAAAATAGCATCAGCTGAAAATCCAGCTGATCCATTCACTAAGCCTATGTCACAGACTCAGTTAGACCAACATCTTGAGAAGATAGGTCTAAAATATTGTAATGAATGGCTCTAATGCTAGTGGGAGATTGTTAGTAGTATGCCCTAGAGCATATCATTTAGTATGTATCTTGTACATAATTTTATTAATAAAAGGCATTTCCACTTTTCCGTTTATATAATATATTTATGTGTAATAGAAAAGGTCCATTTATATTTTGTTAGAAATATTATTCTTAAGTTGTTAAGAATATGAGTGACAATATTTCTAGCACAAAGTATCATAAATAGGTTCACAATCGAGGATACTTCATAATAAGGACATGACTTATCCAGAAAGATTGTATTCATGTTTGTTCCCAAGTTATTTATATGAGATATAAATAAGATGAAATGGTGAGTCTCATGCCATATAACAAACATGATAGGCACTTATAAATGATAAGTAGGCCGAACCAGTGACACTTATGACAGCACATGGAGTTTACTCTTGTCAATGTTTTGTCATAAATCATATCAGTGCATATAATCTTTAGACCTGAGATAGCACAGTTATCTTGTATATAGGTAGTTTGAGTTTGATACTGCTTTCATACTTGTACTATGTATGGGTATATGGGCATGTGTTGGCTCCTGCTAGTTATATATGGAGGTAGGTGTTGATCAAGATGGAATCTGTTCCTCTAAGTAAATAGAGATAAAATCCTATGTTCATTTAATTGTTCTTGATGTTTCAAGTTCCTGGCCAGGACAGATAGATTTATTCATAAAAGAGTTTATGATGAGATAAATCTTTTTATCAAGAACTGGAATTAAAAGAGAACATAATATTCATAGCAAATGGAGTTTGACATAAACCATGACTCGGCTTGAGTTGGGATTTTGTATGCAGAGAGATTCTAGTGCATGGTAACATATGATTATAGGTTCATTTAAGATAAATCTTATTACTAATTGGGTGGCCATGGCATGCTATGCTAGGTGTTAACCATGGTCTATGAGGTTCATAAAATGATTTAGAGAAATCATTTATGGTAAGAAAGAGTTCTGATGATATTAAGAGTTGATATCATGTCTCATTGCCAATTAGTGATGAGCCTAGTAAGTCACACACATACACAAGTAATCACCTATTTAAATATGATTTAATTAATTAATTAAAGAGTTTAATTGATTAATTAAATAGGTTTGGTTTGCAATTAAATTGCAAAGTCCCTAGCATGACTTGAAACCAAATCTAGATTATTGGATGTATAATATAAGTTAAATTTATATTTAAAGTGTTTAAATATGAATTTAATTAATGAGAAATTAATTAATAGAGATTAATTAATTAATTTATATTTGATATAAATTAATTAGAAGAAGAAAAATAATTATTTTGGGTTGAGAACTCAAAATTAAGACACAGGGGCATTTTGGTCATTTTGCAGTGTGACACGTGGCACCATGAGATGGTGACACATGGGATTACACATAAGCTTGCCAAATGTTTTTTAATCATGTAAGATGATTAAAATCAAGATTAAATATATGTTTGACACTTGGCACAATGTGATTGGGTCACTTAAACCTAGAGCTAATCAAAAGGTGACATGTGGCTAGGGTTTAATGTGTTAACCTAGCTATTTAAGTGTGGTTATGAAAAGAAAAAACAACTAGCAGCCTCTCCTCTCATTTGTCACGCCACTTTGAGCCTCTCCAGCTATTTCTCTTCATCTCTCATCAATTCAAAGAGATTAGCCATCAATCTCTTGAATTAAGAACACTAGAAATTGTTTCTAGTGTCCTGTTTACATCTCTAATCTCTTAAAAGGCAGAACTTGAATTTCTAATTAATAGAAAAAGCTTTAGAGGCTGTTCAAGGGCTGCCATAGGTGTTTTTGGTGTGGAGAAGCTAGAGGGACAACATTTGGTGTCCTGAAGATGAATCTCAAAGGCGCAGACACGCTGCAGTGCATCAAGAGGTTAGTGTAATCGTTCTTGATTTAATCTAGGGTTCTTAAATTAATCTGATTAATTTTAAAATCTAAAATGGCAAATACAGATCCAAAAACATATTAAAAGAGTTTTAATATGTTGTTTATCATTGAAATCAAATAGATAAAAATAAATCTTGCATGGTGCATGTGACCCTAGGTGAAAATTTTTGAATTCAATGGTATAATCTTGTGTTTTTCACGCTTTCGTTCCTTCAACCCATCCACCAGTAATGCTCTTTCAGCTCTCTGTACATTTTAGTTCCACCAGGGTGTCTAGCAAAAGGAGACTCATGTGCTTCCTTCATAATGATCTGTCTCAATTCCACATCATTAGGAGTGCACATTCTGCCCTGATGTAGTAGTAAACCATCATCTCTCATAGAAAATTTAGGTTTCTTGCCCTGCTGGACTTCTTTCAGTAGCTTCTGATATTTTTCATCATTATGAGCAGCTATTCTGATCTGATCAATCAACATTGGCTGTACATGCCATGCAACTACTGTCTGTCCCTCATCATCAATCTCCAAACTAGCATGCTGTATTTTTAACTCATGTATCATGGACAAAGGAGAAACTCTGAGACTTGCCATTGTCTTGCGACTTAAGGTGTCAGCCACCACATTTGCTTTCCCTAGCTGATAGTCTATTAAGCAATCATAGTCTTTAATCAGTTCTAACCATCTCCTCTGCCTCAAATTCAATTCCTTTTGGGTGCCCATGTCACACCCTACCCCTCTGTAAGGCATAACATGATCCCGTAGTATACCTAATGAATTACCAACTTCGTCTACTGATAACCCATTAAATACACTAAAAGGGATTTTAAAACTTTTCTTACTTCTTTTTACAGTGGTGAGCACAATTTACAGGTGTTAAAAACCTTTTTAAACTGAATTGAAACAGCTAACACATTTGGACTATTAGTAATTTCTGTAAAAATTTTGGCGGAGTGCCCTCTGTATTTTGAAAAAAACAGTTCTTCAGAAAACCTGTAAAAGCACTTCAATATAATTCTCAATCTCCACTTCAACAGTTAAACAACACAATATCTTTTTCAATTCAAATCCATAATAATTTTTCAAAAACTGAGATAAAAGAAATATAATACAATTTTTACAAATCAAAATACTCATAATTTACTTTAAAACTTTAATGTACAATTTTAATTTACAACTTCTCAAAACTAAGAATAATATATACATACAGTGAACATACATTACAGTACAAAATGCAAAATGTGGTATACTCAATATACCCGATGATTCTCTCACTGAATGTACTAGCAGCCTAGTCTGCTGCCCTGTCAGTCTGTCTACTTGTGACAGCAATGAAAAGCTATCGCTGAGACAATGTCTCAGTGGTGCACAACATTAACTAAATACAACTTTAAATCACAATTCATAAATCATATAAATGATGGATACATAAAACCATAGTTAAATTCAAGACAATGAATGTCATAAAGAATTTAACACAATATCACATTAAATCTCAGTAATCACAACATAGTTAAATTCAAAAGACAGTGAATGTCAATAAGAATTTAAACTCCATTTCACAATATCACAATAAATTTCAATAGTCAAAACATGGTTAAATTCAAAAGACAGTGAATATCAATAAGAATTTAAACTCCATTTCACAAATTATCAAATCGCATAATAACACAATTTAGTCGAATAATTTAAGAATACAGTGTTGCCAATTCATTCACAACTTAAGCCATGACACAAAATTTTCGATCAATGCCGCGTTGTACACCACGACAAAGCAATCACAACCCCACTAATCGAAATCAATGAGGAATGGAGCTAGCTATATAATGAGTACTCATCTGATCACCTCAACTGGTAAACCAGAGAGGGAGAAAAATAAACGATCACGACTCCATAAATGGAGAAGGAAAATAAACGATCACAACCCCATAAATGGAGAAGGAATGATACGATACTGTCATGCTAAGTGTGAACACAAAATCAATTCCAAACATTTTATTTAAATGATTAGTGAGAATCCAATAAATTTCCAAAGTCATAATTTCATTCACAAAATGGCAACACAATTCATAAGTAACTTCAATTTTCACAAATCACACTAAATAATTTTTTCCGCAGTTTCAAACTATTTACAATGCTTTTCAAGCAATAAGTATCCATTCAAACACATTTCCATAATTAAAAACAATAATATACAAATAGTCATAATTTATTTCAATTGAAAAATTCAAAAGAAATAACTGTTGTGCACACACCTCTGATAACTGTCTCCTGGCCTTGACTCAATGTTTCTTTCCCTTTCCTTGAGTCTTTGCTAACTGAGAAACACAATTTGAAGTGTTTTAGTACTCATTTAAACTGTCTCTAACGATAATGCTTGATAATTAATTCACTGAATTCTATTATTTGCTTAGTCAACCATATATGTCGACCCTCGATGCATTCTAGGTAATTTAGGTTTTAATGTTACTAACATGTCACATTCGATAGCCTTTTAAGGTTGGTACATGTTACCAAACTCATTTTCATGTATCTTGCATTTTCTTGCAATTTGCTGGATTCCGGGATACTAGTTTGACCTAGCCGGAGAACCTAGTTTCCTTGGTTTTCGGGATTCGGTCAAAACTACAAACTTGTAGATCTATGTCATATTGCACGCGGGGAAAAATTTCAGATCATTCTGAGTTTACTAAACCAAGTTATGGTCATTTTACTATTGCTGGTCAAATTGCATCAAAATTGGTCACTTTAGGTCATTTTAGGTCAATTTTGGTTCGGCCAGTTTTTGGACCTGAACCTGTGCAAGCTGTTTGACTTGCTTATGGTCATTTCTGGGCTTTGGTGTCTTCATAAGAATTGTAGATATAGATCTTAACTATTCATGGTCAAATTTCAGGTCAATTGGACCTGTTTTGAGTGAGTTATGGCCTAAACACTAACTGCTGCCCAAATGGTCAATTTTCAGGCCTTATTTGCACTTAATCCGGATTTGGTCATTTTTCAAGCTACCTTGCAAGCAGAATTTTAGCAAGCTTCCTTCATGAAAGTTGGCACATTTTGTGCCTAGTTTAACCTCCAATTGGTCTCATACCAATTGGAGCCACACTCTTAAGGTTCTAGGCCAAAATGCATACTGCCCTATTGCACTTCCTTTATTACTCATCAAATATCACTTTTAGCATTTACCAATTCACACATTCTTAGGCAATCTGGTTAGTACCATAACCTAAACATATTTTACCATATATTGTTGATCATTTTGGCAGCTTACAATCACATTCAACATACACCATTAAGTGCAGAATTTGTCAAAATCAATTACAACAATTTAATCACCCATTCATGCTCATTTACATGTCCAACTTCACACCACCACACATATACTCAAACTGCCATAATAACTAACACAATTCAACATTAATATTCCATAAACCAAACATAAAATAACATCCTTATGGTTCACCAAACCAGGCTGCCAATTCATGCATTACATTCCATTAATTCCCAAGCTTCAAATTTCAAATACACATCCACATATACTAAGTATACATCACCCAAATAATTTCCTACACACATATACATTTAATCAATCCTTTAATCTACCATTTAGAAGCAAGAATAAGCTGCCCTCAAAGTGTTTCCATGGCTGCCAAAAGTACACATCCCCTTTAAACATCAAACCTCAAAAATTTCTCCATAAATCAAGTACCCATAACATCTTTACAAACTTTAATAAAACAATAATAAAAAACTCAAACTTACCACTTTGGAAATTCTTCAAAACTCCACAAAAACTTTCATTTCTTGCTGCCTATCTACTGCCCATGGTGTGAGGATCACTTTTCATGAAGACACTTGCAAGAAATCAAGGCTT
Source organism: Hevea brasiliensis (assembly GCF_030052815.1). Lineage (NCBI taxonomy): Eukaryota > Viridiplantae > Streptophyta > Magnoliopsida > Malpighiales > Euphorbiaceae > Hevea > Hevea brasiliensis. The sequence continues at coordinate 94,150,647 of NC_079496.1, read as the reverse complement.
GATCATGGAGAACTTGAGCTCCATGCATGGTGCGGCCATGGGAGAGGTTTGAGAGCTTTCATTCTTTCGAATGAATTTTTCAAGTGGAGAAGATGAATTGCAGAATGTTAGTGGACATTTCTGTCCACTTAGGGTATTATATGGTATATAATAATTTACTTAGTGCTCCACTAACATAGGTTAATAATAAATAATGTTAAACTTTCCATATTCCTACATTAAGTCCCTAATTTTTGCTAATTGAATTAGGTACCACTAATTTAATTTTTCATGACATTTTATGTAACACCCCTATGTTCGGTAATGCGTTCTACTGTTCCGGTGACCAGTGTTGTCCAGACAGCTAGGATGCCTAGAACTACACTTCGATATGAGTGAGGAGACATTAAATAATGAAATATAAGAAAAGAAAATACAAGAAAAACAAAGGAAAAGTAATAGCAAAGAAATATAATCAAGTTAAGCGAGCCGAAAACCCTAGCGATGGGTGACCGCATCGGGAAGTCACGGCGTGGACCGTTGACTAGCCCTAAACTGCGGAGAACCCTGGAAAATATTTTTAGGAATTAAATAGACCCCTATTGAAGTATAAATATTATTAGAAATATTAAATAAAAATTAAATAATTAGTACAAAGAAAAGTGGAAAATCAAAAAACGGACAAAACCCGGTGTTACCGAAAAATCGAGAATGCAACCCGAACAGGGGCATTGTGGTCATTTGACACCCTGAGTTGTCTTTTGACCTAAATTTCCATCAAAAATAAATAATATTACACTTGGAAAATATAATGAAAAATTAATTTAGGGGTACCTAATGTAAATAGCAAAAATGGGGAGTTAAATATGGGAAATTGAAACTTTTGAATAAATTAACATTAAACTTGCAATAGTGCTCCACTAACTCATTAAAGTGGACCATTTAATCTTCATCATGGACCAGCAGATTGTCATTTTCCTCATTTCTTAAAATTCAGCCAAAAATGGAGAAGGGAAGAACTCCATTGCCGCATGGTTTTGGAGCTCCATGCAAGGGTGATCCAAGCTTCTTTCTCTCCACTTCCCTTCATTAAAGTTAATCTTCACACCATGGGTAGTAGATAGGCAGCAAGAAGATCAAGTTTTGGTGAAGTTTTGAAGAGTTTCCAAAGTGGTAAGTATGTATTTTTTATTAGTGCTTCATTAAAGTTTGTGAGGAGGTTATGGGTACTTGAATTATGGAGAGATTTTTAAGGTTTGATGTTTAAATGGGGATGTGTCCTTTTGGCAGCCATGGAAACACCTTGAAGGCAGTTTATTTTTGCTTGTAAATAGTGAATTAAATGATTGATTAAATGTATATTGTGTAGGAAATTGTTTGGGTGATGTATACTTAGTATATGTAAATGTGAAATGAAATTTAAAGCTTGGAAATTAATGGAATATAAATGTACCATTGTGGCAGTTTGTTGACTCTTGAAGAATGCTGGCATTCATGCTTGGTTTATGGAATAATGATGTTAAAATGTGTTGGTTGTTATGGCAGTTTGAGTGCATGAATGATGGTGTGAAGTTTGACATGTAAATGAGCATGAATTGGTGATTGAATTGTTGTAAATTGAGTTGGACAAATTCTGCACTTGTTGGTGCACATTGAATGTAATTGTAAGCTGCCAAAATGACCTATAAAATGTTGTAAATTATGTTTAGGTTGTGGTACAACCAGAATTGGTTTAAATGTTAAGTTTGGTGAGTGTTAAAAGTGATGCTTGATGTGTATGCAAGAATTTCAATAAGGCAGTTTGAGTTTTAGGCCTAGAACTTTAATTGTGTGGCTCCAATTGGTATGAGACCAATTGGAGGTGAAACTAGGCACAAAATGTGCCAACTTTCATGAAGGAAGCTTGCCAAAATTCTGCTTGCAAGGTAGCTTGAAAAATGACCAAATCCCGATTAAGTGCAAATGAGGCCTGAAAATTGACCATTTGGGCAGCAGTTAGTGTTTAGGCCATAACTCACTCAAAACAGGTCCAATTGACCTAAAATTTTAACCATGAATAGTTAAGACCCATATCTACAAGTCTTATGAAGACACCAAAGCCCAGAAATGACCATAAGCAAGTCAAACAGCTTGCACAATTTCGGGTCCAAAAACTAGCCGAACCTAAAATGACCTAAAGTGACCTAAAGTGACCAATTTTGATGCAATTTGACCAGCAATAGTAAAATGGCCATAACTTGGTCTACATAACTCAGAATGACCTGAAATTTTGCCCTGCGTTCCATAAGACATAGATCTACAAGTTTTTAGTTTTGACCAAAACCCGAAAACCGAGGGAACTAGGTCGTCCGGTTAGGTCAAACTAGTATCCTGGAATCCAGCAAATTGTAAGAAAACGCAAAATACATAGAAATGAATTTGGTAACATGTACCAACCCTAAAAGACTATCGAATGTGACATATTAGTAACGTTAAAACCTAATTTACCTAAAACGCTTCGAGGGTCGATATATTAAGTTGATTAAGCAAAAAAATAGTATTCAGTGAATTATTTATCAAACATTATCGTTATAGACAGTTTAATTAAGTACTGAATCACTTCAAATTGTGTTTCTCAGTTAGCAAAGACTCAGGGAAAGAGAAGGAAACACTGAGTCAAGACCAAGAGACAGTTATCAGAGGTTTGTGCACATCTAGTTTTTAACTGATTTTGTTTTGGATATTTCATATGATTAAATGACATATTTTTCTTATGTATTATGTTTAACAAGCATTGGATTTAATTCAATGATTATTGAAATTGTTATAGTATGTATGAATTTAGCCTTGTGAAATGGTATTTCCACAAGTATTAAGCATTGTTATGGATTGAATAAATTATGTTTTGGAAAATTGTGATAGAACATGTTTTGAATTGTGATGGTAATTTTCATGGAAAAATGCAAATTTATGATTTGAATTGTGATGAGTATAAAAATTATTAGATATTGGAATTGACTTTGAATCGAATTATATTGTGATTTATGCTCACTAAAAGGATTGTGATACTGTTTTATATCTCACTATAGATGCTTGACTAGGTTATTACCCGTCTCTCTCATTTGTTGAGAAGACAATGGAGTTAATTGTGTTTTGATTACCATGGTATGTGCACAGGCTTAGATTTTCCTCTGATTTGAGGTTAGATCTAAGTTTATTTTATCGTTATGGCCCTTGCGGAAGATTCATTATTGTGATGGTACTGTGCACGATGATTCGACCTCCCCGACCATAGGGAGTTAGAATCACATCGACTATGGCCCTTTCGGATTAGTCTTGCATAGTTAGTGAGATAAAGAATGATTTTTGAGATACAGAATGATTTTTGAGATAAAGAATGATTTTTAAGATACAGCATGGCTTTTGAGATACAGAATGGCTTTTGAATGGTAAAGAATTGTGATTTCAATTATGATTTATGTATAATTGATTTTGTTGGAATTATCAAAATGGTTAGTTATGATTTGATAAATTGAATTTCATGATCGAAGTCATTTTATATAAATGATTCACATTATTGGCAATGAATATTTTGAGTTTTGGAATTTGATGAGTATTCAGATTTCCAAATTATTTACTGTAATTTTGTCAATGTATATGGTACTATGTTTTAAATTATAGTTGTGCACCACTGAGTTCACCACTCAGCGATAGCTTTGTATGCTGTCGCAGGTAAAAAGAGCATAGAGCAGTGAATAAGTTTCTTTGAAGACATATTCAGATCAGCTCCAGGTATATCATACGTATATCCATGTACATAGGTTTTGATGTATGCATGTAATAATATGTATGTAAATTATTTGAGCAGTTGTATAAAAACTCTTGTAAAATATTTTGGTATGTAATTAAATGTAAATTATTGTAAATATAAATTTGAGATTTCATTTACTTGAATAGTTTTGTAATATAAATTTTGAGTCTTATAATCAATGAAATATTTCTTCATGATGAGATTGGTTTGAAAATGAATTGAGTGTTTATTGAGAATTGAATTGTGAATTGAAATAAAGTTTATTGGAGTTGTATTTGAGAAAACATATTGGAAGCATTTTCTTTTGCAGGATTGAAGAACTGTTTTCTCAAAATACAGCCGGCACTTTACCGAAATTTTGAAAAAAATTTTATAACACCAAATTTTAATCGATGATTTAAATTTCTCGAAAATTGTTTTAAAATCCCTTGTAGTATATCTAATGGGTTATCGGTAGGCGAAGTACAGTAATTCATTAGGTGTACTACGGGATCATATTGCATCTTACAAGGGAGTAGGGTGTGACATTTTACAAATATAATATCATGTATTTTTAATGGATATTTAGGTCAAAAGACAACTCGGGGTGTCAAATGACCACAATGCCCCTGTTCGGGTTGCATTCCCAATTTTTCGGTAACACCGGGTTTTGTCCGTTTTTCAATTTCTCACTTTTCTTTGTACTAATTAATTAATTTTTCTTTGATATTTTTAATGGCATTTATACTTCAATAGACATTTATTTAAGTCCTAAAAATATTTTCCAGGGTTCCCCGCGGTCCAGGGCTAGTTAACGGTCCACGCCGCGACTTCCCGGTGCGGTCACCCATCGCTAGGGTTCTTGGCTCGCTTAACTTGGTTACATTTCTTTGCTATTATTTTTCCTTTGTTTTTCTTGTATTTTCTTTTCTTGTATTTTATTATTTTATGTCTCCTCGCTCATATCGAAGTGTAGTTCTAGGCATCCTAGCTGTCCGGACAACACTGGTCACTGGAACAGTAGAACGCACTACCGAACATAGGGGTGTTACAATTCTCCCCCCCTTAAATAAATTTCTTCCACGAAATTTTACCCAATAGCCATCTTACAATAGTCATACGTTTATTTTCTCTTTTCTATATGATCGTATAATCTTCTTTTCCTCAAATTTGTATAAGACTTTTAACAATCTAATACAATGTTTAATTTGTTTGTATAACACCAATCTTCTCTTACTATTGCCCTGTCTAATATTTTGGTTCATATTCCTTCTTGAATGACCCTTGAGGTCATGTTAGAATGATTTATCTAGTCGTTGGTCCTCTGACCATTCTAGTCAATAGTCTTCCTCATATTCGTAACATTTTTTTGTTATATCTTAACCAACTGTTCAAATTTTTACTTCCCCAATTCTTTTTATCTATTAATATTCTATAACTTACTTCCTTTTGTATTAAACTATAACCTTTCAATATTCTAACTTTTGAGTTTTAACTCCCTAAGTAGGATTTTCAAACTTATTTCCAACAATTAAATTCTGTTCTGGCGTAACTATATCAAAACATATGCCGTTGGCAACTATTCTCATCTTGGTGTACTATTGAGTAGTACGTAGCTCTACACAATAATCTCAAGTCAGTACTGTAATCTGCAGCTTATAGTATAAACATCAAGAATATTGCATAGTTACTATGATACATCCCAATAGATCAAATTTTCTGATATTTTATCCTTTTCGAATTTACTGATATTCGAATCTTATTTTGATTACAAGATCCATTAGCAATTACTAACAGTAACATCCTTGCCCTCATCTAGAGCAATTCCATTACTGCATCTTACTTTTACGTCCTCTTGCCTTACATTAAGTAGGCTCGCCAATTAGCTTTATAATTTATGGTGTGTCAGAAAATACTTTTCACCGATAAACTCTTCCAAAACTAATTTCACTTATTATCACAATCCTTATCCTAAAGGACTAATCACTAATGCATCAAAATTTATTCCCCTGTAAAGGAATAACAACAGAACATATAATTCTAACACTAACATAAAAGTATTGGACTCGTGTCAAACAATACATAAACGAAGAGTGCCATTCTTCTTCTTAACAAACAATACTGGCACTCCCCCTGGTGACACACTAGGGCGGATGAAGCCCTTTTCAAGTAGTTCTTGCAATTGCACTTTCAACTCCTTCAACTCTGCTGGTGCCATTCTATATGGTGTTATGGAGATTGGATCCACACTAGGCATAACATTAATTTCAAACTGCACTTCTCTTCCCGGAGGTAATCCTGGCAATTCATCAGGAAACACTTCTGGAAAGTCATATACTGTAGGGATGTCCTTTAATGCTGGACTCCCCACTTGGGTGTCTACCACATGTGCCAAGTATGCTTCACACCCCTTTATAATCATTTTTCTAGCTAGTGCAGCCAAAACGATGTTTGTTGGCAATAGCTGCCTCTCCCCATGTTTTACCACATCACTGTACTGAGGGAGGCCAAAAATGACTGTCTTCAGCCTACAGTCAATCATGGCATGATGCCTAGCTAACTAATCCATGCCCAAGATGATATCATAATCTCTGAAGGGCATTTCAATGAAATCAAATAGAAAAGTGTGTCCTTGGATCACCAAAGGACAATCCCTATGCATTCTATTAACCCTGACCTCTTGTCCTAACGGACTTGTTACTAGCACCTCAAGGTCCATTTTTGTACATGGAATAGCAATGCAATCAATGATGCTAGCACACACATAAGAATGGGTAAAACCCGGATCAAATAACACAAACACATCTTGATTAAAAGTTGAGAAGGTACCAGCCACAACATCAGATGTCTCGGCCTCTTCTCTCTGCCTTATTGCATAGATTCTGACTGGAGCACTATCTTGCTCTGAATGTTTCACTGTACCTTGGTTGCCTACTGGGCTACCTCTACCCCTGCCTTTACCTCTGCTAGGTGGTTGTGAACTTCTGGTGACAGGGCTCTGAACTGACCCTTCTGCAGTAGTAGGAGGTGGTCCAACTCTGCGACTATTGGTGCAGTCCTTGGCAAAGTGTCCTGTGCCTCCACAGTTATAACAGGCTCCAATAGCCTTATAGCATATCCCACCATGATATCTTCCACAAGTTTCACATTGGCGGGAATGGTAGGAACCTCCGGTACTCTGCTGACCAGATAGAAGAGGTTTCTGTCCTGAATGTCTTCCCCTACCAGACTTCTTACCACCTCTGCTGTGTCCCCCATAGTTCTTCCTCTTTCCAGTAGGACCACTGGAACTCTGTTCTACTGATTTTCCCTCTTTCTCTGTCTTCTCTGATTTCTTTTTCTCAGGAGCAGCTTCAGACTCAATTCTTTCCAACTCTAGGGCTTGAGAAACAAGTTCAGAGAAGTTAGTGTGTTTGAATCCGACTACTTGTAATCTAATACTGGGCTTTAAGCCGGTTTCAAACCTCTTGCATCTCTCCTTGCTGGTAGAAAGTAGATTTACTGCATAATGGCTTAGGCGGGAAAATTCTCTTTCATACTCAGCCACTGATTTGCTCCCCTGTTTTAGACTTAGGAACTCTTGTAGCTTCTGGTCTACATAAGCATCAGGGACATATTTTTGTCTGAATTCCCTAAGAAAGTCATTCCATGTTAACACTGCAGGTTCTACCAGACGGTGGGGAATGGTTTTCCACCAGTCATAAGCATCCCCCTGTAACAAAGATACTGAGTATTCAAATCTGATCTCCTCCGTGCAATGCAGTTTCTTGAATACCCTATCCATCCTCTCTAACCATTGTTATGCCTCTAGAGGATTTACTGTCCCCTTGAACTCTGTAGCCTCATATTTCATCAATTTGTCATACTGTCGAGCAGGAGACTGTGGTTATACCACTGGTGTCTGTACTGGGACTTGAGTAGGTACATTACCAGCCATTTGTTGAAACATTCCAGCCATCTGCTGAGCGAACTGAGTAGGGAACTGCGTTACTGTGGGGGCTGGTGTTACTGAACCACTGACATTATGTAGGGCTGGGGCATCCCCTTGCACCTCAGCCTCAATAGATTGATCGAATGAACGATCACCCTCTTCCATAATCAAAGCGAGGATCTTAGATCTCCTGAACAAATAACACAAGGAGATTTCCTCCCGTTAGCGCATATTTATAGTGTAATGTACTGTATGTATCAAACAATGATATTGAGCAGTTGTACTATGAAGAAAGAATATTCAAATTATAGGTGAAAATAGAATTTAAAAACTAGCTCTGATACCACTAAAACATGTCACACCCTACCCCTCTTTAAGACATAACATGATCCCGTAGTATACCTAATGAATTACCAACTTCGTCTACTGATAACCCATTAAAGACACTACAAGGGATTTTAAAACTTTTCTTACTTCTTTTTACAGTGGTGAGCACAATTTACAGGTGTTAAAAACCTTTTTAAACTGAATTGAAACAGCTAACACATTTGGACTATTAGTAATTTCTGTAAAAATTTTGGTGGAGTGCCCTCTGTATTTTGAATAAAACAGTTCTTCAGAAAACCTGTAAAAGCACTTCAATATAATTCTCAATCTCCACTTCAACAGTTAAACAACACAATATCTTTTTCAATTCAAATCCATAATAATTTTTCAAAGACTGAGATAAAAGAAATATAATACAATTTTTACAAATCAAAATACTCATAATTTACTTTACAACTTCAATGTACAATTTTAATTTACAATTGCTCAAAATCAAGAACAATATATACATACAGTGAACATACATTTCAGTACAAAATGAAAAATATGCTATACTCAAGATACCCGATGATTCTCTTGCTGAATGTACTAGCAGCCTAGTCTGCTGCCCTGTCAGTCTGTCTCCCTTTGTGTTTAGGGTTGGTACATGTTACCAAACTCATTTTCATGTATCTTGCATTTTCTTGCAATTTGCTGGATTCTGGGATACTAGTTTGACCTAGCCGGACAACCTAGTTTCCTCGGTTTTTGGGTTTCACTCAAAACTACAAACTTGTAGATCTATGTCTTATTACACGCGAGGCAAAATTTCAGGTCATTCTGAGTTTACTAGACCAAGTTATGGTCATTTTACTATTTCTGATCAAATTGCATCAAAATTGGTCACTTTAGGTCATTTTAGGTCAATTTTGGTTCGGCCAGTTTTTGGACCTGAACTTGTGCAAGCTATTTGACTTGCTTATGGTCATTTCTGGGCTTTGGTGTCCTCATAAGACTTGTAGATATAGGTCTTAACTATTCATGGTCAATATTTCAGGTCAATTGGACTTGTTTCGAGTGAGTTATGGCCTAAACACTAATTGCTGCCCAAATGGTCAATTTTCAGGCCTTATTTGCACTTAATCCGGATTTGGTCATTTTTCAAGCTACCTTGCAAGCAGAATTTTAGCAAGCTTCCTTCATGAAAGTTGGCACATTTTGTGCCTAGTTTCACCTCCAATTGGTCTCATACCAATTGGAGCCACACTCTTAAGGTTCTAGGCCAAAATGCATACTGCCCTATTGCACTTCCTTTATTACTCATCAAATATCACTTTTAGCATTTACCAATTCACACATTCTCACCCAATCTGGTTTGTACCATAACCTAAACATATTTTATCACATATTGTTGATCATTTTGGCAGCTTACAATCACATTCAACATACACCATTAAGTGCAGAATTTGTCAAAATCAATTACAACAATTTAATCACCTATTCATGCTCATGTACATGTCCAACTTCACACCACCACACATATACTCAAACTGCTATAACAACTAACACAATTCAACATTAATATTCCATAAACCAAACATAAAATAACATCCTTATGGTTCACCAAACCAGGCTGCCAATTCATGCATTACATTCCATTAATTCCCAAGCTTCAAATTTCAAATACACATCCACATATACTAAGTATACATCACCCAAATAATTTCCTACACACATATACATTTAATCAATCCTTTAATCTACCATTTAGAAGCAAGAATAAGCTGTCCTCAAAGTGTTTCCATAGTTGCCAAAAGTACACATCCCCTTTAAACATCAAACCTCAAAAATTTCTCCATAAATCAAGTACCCATAACATCCTTACAAACTTTAATAAAGTAATAATAAAAAACTCAAACTTACCACTTTGGAAATTCTTCAAAACTCCACAAAAACTTTCATTTCTTGCTGCCTATCTACTGCCCATGGTGTGAGGATCATTTTTCATGAAGACACTTGCAAGAAATCAAGGCTTGATCATGGAGAACTTGAGCTCCATGCATGGTGCGGCCATGGGAGAGGTTTGAGAGCTTTCATTCTTACAAATGAATTTTTCAAGTGGAGAAGATGAATTGCAGAATGTTAGTGGACATTTCTGTCCACTTAGGGTATTATATGGTATATAATAATTTATTAGTGCTCCACTAACATAGGTTAATAATAAATAATGTTAAACTTTCCATATTCCCACATTAAGTCCCTAATTTTTGCTAATTGAATTAGGTACCACTAATTTAATTTTTCATGACATTTTACAAATATAATATCATGTATTTTTAATGGACATTTAGGTCAAAAGACAACTCGGGGTGTCAAATGATCACAATGCCCCTGTTCGGGTTGCATTCCTAATTTTTCGGTAACATCGGGTTTTGTCCGTTTTTCGATTTCTCACTTTTCTTTATACTAATTAATTAATTGTTCTTTGATATTTCTAATGGAATTTATACTTCAATAGACATTTATTTAAGTCCTAAAAATATTTTCCAGGGTTCACTGCGGTCCAGGGCTAGTCAATGGTCCACGCCGCGACTTCCCAGTGCGGTCACCCATCGCTAGGGTTCTCGGCTCGCTTAACTTGGTTACATTTCTTTGCTATTATTTTTCCTTTGTTTTTCTTGTATTTTCTTTTCTTGTATTTTATTATTTTATGTCTCCTCGCTCATATCGAAGTGTAGTTCTAGGCATCCTAGCTGTCCGGACAACACTGGTCACTGGAACAGTAGAACGCACTACCGAACATAGGGGTGTTACAGCCCAAGTACTTCAAGCTCTTGTGATATGTGTAAATGTAGCATTTTTCCCCATACAAATAGTGTCTCCAGATCTTTAGAGTAAAAAAAATAGCTACAAGCTCCAAGTCATGTGTTGGGTAGTTCCTCTCATGAGGTTTCAGCTGGCGTGATACATAAGTAATGACATTCCTATCTTGCATCAGTACACAGCCTAGCCCATTGTGAGAAGCATCACTATAAACTGTGTATTCTTTACCCAGTGTAGGTAAAGTAAGGACTGGAGCTTCAGTCAAATACCTCTTCAACTCATTAAAACTCTACTGGCATTTATCTGTCTATTGAAATTTCACATCTTTCCGAAGCAGCTTGGTCAGTGGAGAAGCTAACATAGAAAACCCTTTCATAAGCCAACGGTAATATCTAGCTAAACCCAGAAAACTGTGAATTTCTGTGATATTCCTGGGTGGCTTCCAATTAAGGATAGCTTCTACCTTGCTGGAATCTACCTTGATCCCTTCAGCTGACACAGCATGTCTCAAGAAAGAGATTTCTTTTAGCCAAAATTCACATTTCGACAATTTGGCGTATAGCTGTTTCTCCCTTAAGGTTTGTAGTACAATCCACAGATGTCTGTCATGCTCCTCTGCATTCCTCGAATATATCAAAATATCATCAATAAACACCACCACAAATTGGTCAAGATATGGTCTGAAGATAGTGATCATCAGATCTAAAAAAGCAGCTGGAGCATTAGTTAACACGAATGGCATTACTAGAAACTCATAGTGGCCATATCGAGTTCTGAAAGCAGTTTTTGGAATACTCTGCTCTTTCACTTTCAACTGATAATAACCAGATCGCAAATCAATTTTAGAGAATACAGCTGCACCCTTCAACTAATCAAACAGATCATCAATGCGAGGCAATGGATATCTGTTCTTTATTGTCACCTTATTTAACTACTGGTAGTCAATACATAAGTGGAGAGTGCCATCTTTCTTCTTAACAAACAATACTGGTGCTCCCCAAGGTGACACACTAGGGCGGATGAAGCCCTTTTCAAGTGGTTCTTACAACTGTACCTTCAACTCCTTCAACTCTGCGGTGCCATTATGTATAGTGTTATGGAGACAGGATCCACACTAGGCATAACATTAATTTCAAACTGCACCTCTCTTTTTGGAGGTAATCCTGGCAATTCATCAAGAAACACATCTGGAAAGTCATGTACTGTAGGGATGTCCCTCAATGCTGGACTCCCCACTTGGGTGTCTACCACATGTGCCAAGTATGCTTCACACCCTTTTCTGATCATTTTTCTGGCTAGTGCAGCCGAAACGATGTTTGATGGCAATAACTGCATCTCCCCATGTATTACCACACCACTGTACTGAGGGAACCAAAAGTGACTGTTTTCAGTCTACAGTCAATCATGGCGTGATGCCTGGCTAACCAATCCATGCCCATGATGATATCATAATCGTTGAAGGGCATTTCAATGAGATCAGACAGAAAAGTGTGTCTTTGGATCACCAAAGGACAATCCCTATACATTCTATTGACTCTGACCTCTTGTCCTAGCGGATTTGTTACTGGCACTTCAAAGTCCATTTTCACACACGAAACAGCAATGTAATCAATGATGCTAGTACTCACATAGGAATGGGTAGAACCCGGATCAAATAACACAAACACATCTTGATTAAAAGTTGAGAAGGTACCAGCCACAATATCAGATGTCTCAGCCTCTTCTCTCTGTTTCATTGCGTAGACTCTGACTGGAGCACTGCCTTGCTCTGATTGATTCACTGTGCCTTGGCTGCCTGCTGGACTACCTCTACCCCTGCCTCTACCTCTGCTAGGTGGTTGTGAACCTCTGGTGGCAGGATTCTGAACTAACCCTTCTCCAGTAGTAGGAGGTGGCCCAACTCTACAGGCACTGGTGCAGTCCTTGGCAAAGTGTCCTGTGCCTCCACAGTTATAACAGGCTCCTATGGCTTTATAGCATACCCCACCATGGCTTCTACCACAAGTTTCACATTGGTGCGGAGGGTAGGAACTTCTGGTAGTCTGCTGACCAGATGGAGGAGGTTTCTGTCCAGAATATCTTCCCCTACCAGACTTTTTTACACCCCTGCTATGTCCCCCGAAGTTCTTTCTCTTCCCAGTAGGACCACTGGAACTTTGATCTACTAACTTCCTCTCTTTCTCTTTTTCTGTCTTCTCTGATTTCTTTTTCTTTGGGGCCGCTTCTAACTCAATTCTTTCTAATTCCAGTGCTTGAGAAATAAGCTCAGAGAAGTTAGTATGTTTGAATCCGACCACTTGTAGTCTGATACTAGGCTTCAAGCTGGTTTCAAACCTCTTACATCTTTTCCTACTGGTAGCAAGGAGACTTCCTGCATAGTGGCTCAGGCGGGAAAATTCCCTTTCATATTCTATCACTGACCTATTTCCCTGTTTCAGACTTAAGAACTCCTGTAGCTTCTAGTCCACATAGGCATCTGGGACATATTTTTGTCTGAACTCTTGCAGAAAGTCATCCCAGGTTAGTACTGGAGGTTCCACCAAACTATGAGGAATGGTTTTCCACCAGTCATATGCATCTCCCTATAGTAGTGACACCGAATACTCAAATCTGAGCTCCTCTGTACAATGTAGTTTCTTGAACAACCTATCCATTCTCTCTAACCATTATTCTACCTCTAGAGGATCTACTGTCCCCTTGAACTTAGTAGCCCCATATTTAATCAGCTTGTCATACTGCCTAGCTGAAGGCTGTGGTTGTACCACTGATGTCTGTAGTGGGACTTGAGTAGGCATGTTACCAGCCATCTGTTGGAATATTGTAGCCATTTGCTCGAATCGAGTAGGGAATCTGGCATCTTGAGGCACAGTGCGGTGATCCACTCACATTGTGTAGGGCTGGGGCATCCCCTTGTACCTCAGCCTCTATTGATTGATCGACTGAATGATCCCCCTCTTCCATAGTTAATTTGAGGATTTTAGACCTACTGAACAAATAACATAAGGAGATTTCCTCCCGTTAGTGCATATTTATAATGTAATGTACTGTATGTATCAAATAATGACATTGAGCAGTTGTACTATGTAGAAAGAATATTCAAATTACAGGTCAAAACAGAATTTAAAAACTAGCTCTGATACCACTTAAACAAGTCACACCCTACCCCTCTGTAAGGCATAACATGATCCCGTAGTATACCTAATGAATTACCAAACTTTGTCTACTGATAACCCATTAAATACACTACAAGGGATTTTAAACTTTTTTTACTTCTTTTTACAGTGGTGAGTACTATTGACAGGTGTTAAAAATTTTCTTTTACTGAAGTGAAACTAAATAACAAATTTAAAGTATTAATAATTTCTGTAAAAATTTTGGCAGAGTGCCATCTGTATTTTGAATAAAATAGTTCTTCAAAAACCTGTAAAAAGCACTTCCAATATATTTCTCTCAAACTCCAATAAATTTGTTCAACACAATAAATTTCTCAACATTATCAACTCAGTTCAACAATCAATTTTTCAGTGTTTCCGAAAGCTGAGATAAGATAAATATATCACAATATTTTTACAAGCCAAAATAATTTACAATTTTAGTTTACAACTGCTCAAGACCAAGTACAATATATACATACAGTGCACATACATTATAACAAAAACTACAAAATATGGTATACTCGATATACCCAGTGAAATCTCAAAATGTAGCACAGGCAGCCTATTCTGCTGCTCTGTCTATCTATCTACCTGCGACAACAATAAAAAGCTATCGCTGAGCCAATGTCTTAGTGGTACACAACATTAAGAAAATACAATTTAAAATCCATAAGCCATAAATTATATGAACTGTGGATACTTAAAATCATAGTTAAATTCAAAAGACAGTGAATGTCATAAAGAATTAAACTCCATTTCACAATATCACAATAAATATCAATAAATCACGCACAGCTAAATCATGATTCCATAGTCCAATTTATCCCAAAAGCCGATGGCTAATGAAGAATAACATAGCTAGCTAGCAATAATATGAGTACTCATTTTATTCGTCCTCAACAGGCACACACCTCAACACTTCAGCCAGAGAGGGAATTCAAAGTCAATTCATCCGACTAGACAAGCTAGTGAGAAATTCAATCAATATATATGATAGCTGTGGTTTCAAACCATTTGCAATGTTTTTCAAGCAATAAGTATCCATCAAATTTCCATTCAAACAATTTTCCACAATTTAAAATAATAACATACAAATAGTCATAATTTATTTCAATTGAAAATTCAAAAGAAATAATTATTGTGCACAAACCTTTGATAAATGCCTATTGGCCCTGACTTAGTGTTTTCTTCCCCTTCCCTGAGTCTTTGCTAACTGAAACACACAATTTAAAGTGTTTCAGTACTCATTTAAACTGTCTCTAACAATAAGGTTCAATAATTAATTTATTTAATTCTATTGTTTTCCTTAGTCAACTTATAATGTTGACCCTTGATACACTCTAGGTAAATTAGGTTTTGTGTTACCAATATGTCACATTTTGCATTTCAATATGCTACCAATATAGTGCAATTTACCATTGTTACAAGTTGGCATTCATTGCCAAATTATTTCAAACATCATTGCATGTAAATGTCAAGTTCTCAATTTTTGTGTGCTAGATTGGTCTAGCTTAAAGTCCTATTTCTCTTGGTTATTAGCTTTTGGTCAAAGAAGCAAAATTGTAGTTCTATGTCTTATTGCACTCAGGGCAAAATTTCAGGTCATTCTGAGTTGTATAGACCAAGATATGGTCAATTTACTCAAGCTGGACAGATTGCACTAAAATGGCAACTTTAGGTCACTTTTAGGTCATTTCTTGTTCTGGCAGTTTTTATACCCGAATTTGTGAAAGCTATTTGACTTTCTTATGGTCATTTCTGGGTTTTGGTGTCTTCATAAGAGTTGTAGCTCTATGTCTAATCTATTCATGGTAAAAAGTTCAGGTCATTTGGACCTGTTTTGAGTGAGTTATGGCCAAAACACTAACTGCTGCCCAAATGGTCAATTTTCAGGTTTGCAAAGTCACTAATCCGGATTATGTCATTTTTCAAGTCACTTTCTGGACAGAATTTAGGTAGGCTTTCTTCATGAAAGTTGGCACATTTTGTGCCTAGTTTCACCTCCAATTGGCCTCATACCAATTGGAGCCACACACTTAGGGTTATAGGTCCATTTCAAACACCAAACCAAACACATGTTTACTAATTACATCTTCACTTCCCCACAACATTCTGCATTTAGCACTAACTAAAACCATTCAATTCTCTACATTATAGGTCAACTTGGACAGAATATAACCACTTCAAAATACACCAAATGCAGTCATAATTCACAAAGTTCAATCTAACAATATATACACATAAATACTTCTAATTATTACACATACTTCCATCATCAAATTACATACTTATCACTACTATTCCACACATATAGGCTGCCATTTTTTTGTACAATACTTCAATAACATTTCATGAATTTGAACATTATCAATTTCCATTTTGAAGCTGCCCAAAAATTATACATACACATCAACTTCCATTTTCACTTTTTAAGCTTACAAATCAAACTTTATACATGAAAACCAACTCTAATACATTTAAACACTTAATTTAACATCTCAAACAACCATTTGCATGCAAAGACAAGCTATTCATGATGAAGTTCCATGGCTGCATAAATGCTTCATTACCAATAATTCATCAAACCTCAAACTTCTTCCATAATTCAACTACCCACAACCTTAGTTACACTTTTAATGAAACAAGAATTGAAAATAACCACTTACCTCTTTTGAAGCTTCTTTAAACCTCACCAAAACTTATCTTTCTTGCTCCCTTATTGCTGCCCAAGGTGTGTAGGTAAGTTTTAGTGAAGGAACCTAGTGAAAAAGGTGACTTGATCAAGGTTGCATGGAGGTCCTTCCATGGCCAGCAATGGTGATTTGGAATGGAGCTTGAATTTAGCTAAAGTGAATTTGTGAGGAAGAAGATGATGTTGAGCTGTCCACTAAGGCATTATATATGGGCACTTAATACAAAATTAGTGGAGCACTAAGTTAGCTTAATGATTAATTAATTTCCAATTTCCTTCATTTACAATTAGGACACAATTCTTTCACTATTTACATTAGGTGCCACTCTTTTAATTTTCGTGACATTTTCAAAGTTTAATATCATTTATTTTTAATGGAAATTTAGGTCAAAAGGCAACTCTAGGTGTCAATTGACCACAATGCCCCTATTCGGATTGTATTCCCGATTTTTCGGTAACACCGAGTTTTGTCGGTTTCTCGATTTCTTGTTTTTCCTTGTACTAATAAATTAATTTTTCTTTGATATTTCTAATGACATTTATACTTCAATAAGTCTTTAATCATGTCTCGAAACTAAACTCCAAGGGTTCCCTGTAGTCCTGGGGTCGGCTATTACCTGTGCCGTAATTTTCCCGTGCGGTCACCCATTGCTGCTGTGCTGGCTCGTTTAGCTTGGTTACATTTCATTGCTATTATTTTTCCTTTATTTTTCTTATATTTTCCTTTCTTGTATTTCATTATTTTATATCTTCTCAATAACATTTAAATGTAGTTCTAGGCATCCTAGCTGTCTGGATAGACACTAGTCATCGGAATAGTAGAACGCACTACCGAACATAGGGGTGTTACATATAGTCTTATTGATCATCCTCAGGCACATCCATTATTGGAATTACAATAAACTATAAGTGAGCAACTCCTTGCCCATCACATCTCATGTGAGGTTCAATTATTTATCTAGCCCCTAATGCTCAAAATCTCAGACACATCCATTATTGATTTATCTTGCATTAGTTAAGTTGATCCCATTAAGCCAGTAAACATGCAAATAATTTTAATGTCCTCAGGCACATCCATTATTAGCCATCAACTATTTACATATTTACAACATCTCATGCTTAACAATTATTCTTAAGAAAATCTCTTAAATTAAATGCATCACATGCAAGTATTTAAAATTTCTTAAAATAATTGCCTCAATGGAGGGCCAATGATATAATTACTTTAATTATACCATTTCCAACTTAATCATTTATTTGTAAGATTTAGTGGTCGGCTTAATTACTATTATGGTCTCACTTTGCTCATTATCCAATTAGCATGCATATATCATGTACTTGTATACATTCCCATACATCTCATGCATACATGGATAAATAAATAATATGGTATGATCATTGAATCAGGGCATTCCTAGGTGTATTTCATTCATTCATTTTACAAGAGTTGCTGAAGGAGTACATAATCAACACTTGATCTTGATTTCCTCCCACCGGTCCCACTAATGCTCTTGACCTCCTTTATCTTCTTGCAATCCAATTACATTGTAATCCTTGGCATACCAAGGTGAATTTACAAGAATATGGACTTTAAAGTCCTCAAATAAATGAAATCATAGTCCAAATTATTACAACACTTATAATACATGCCACTAAAATAAAATTAATTATTTTACAACCCAAAGAAAAATAAAAGAATTAAATCCAATCACATTGGTCTTTTATTATCCATGATCATCCATCATGCATATTAAAATTTAACAATTAAATAAAATATACATACTAAAAAAATTAAATTGAATATCACATATTTAACCAAAAATTCAGATTTGAATCTCATTCAAACAAATTAAATTTAGAAACCCTTTTCCAAATTTAACTCTGTGAAAATAATTTTCATAAATTAATTGTGTGATTAAAATTCCTAATTAAACCATTTAATTAGGTATGGGCCTAATTATGGGCCTAAAAACCAAGCCTATACACCAAATACACCCTTAGGGTGTAAATCATATTCAAGCCACCACGCATGAGAAGCACCACCTTGATGCTGCCACCTTTGGTGAATCCAACCAGCATTAGATCAATCATAATTTGATCAAATCACACAATTAAATCTCATAAACAATTCTAATGGCAAATATAGTGGCTCTGATACCAATTGAAGGAGCGGAAGCATGGTAATTGGTTCATTGGAGCATTGAATATTTCTTTTAGGATTTCATGCATCATGTCACATCTCTTATGTGCCTAATTAATTTCAATGCTCAATTGCATATTAAAACATTTTAATATGTATTAGATGTTCATTTGCCATTTAAGATTGTGAATTAACAAATTAATTCAATTAAACCCTAGTTTAAAAGAGGAGATTAGGTACTAACCTCTTTGATGCACTATAGATGTAATTGGCACATTTAGGAAGCACCTAGGACCCTAAGTGTCACACCTTACCCCTCTATAAGGCATAACATGATCCCGTAGAATACCTAATGAACTACCAAACTTCACCTATCGATAACTCATTAAGTACCCTACAAGGGATTTTAAAACAATTTTCTTACTTTTATAAGTGGTGAGCATTTTCTAATAGGTATTAAAACATTTAATTAGAGTTTGAAAACTAGTTAAGATTTTTGTCCCATTTTATTTTTTCTCAAATTTTATAGAAATTTCGGCAGAGCGCTGTCTGTATTTTGAGAAAATAGTTCTTCAAATTCCTGTAAAAAGCACTTACAATAATTTATCTCAACAACTTCTTCAATTTCACAACCATCCCAATCAATTTCAACATTATTTATCAATTTCCAAAAATTCAAATCCACAATTTCCAATTCAAATATCATCCAAAATATTACTAATTAATTTCATTCAAATTAAAATAAAATACTTCCATTCATATGTAATTAAATGTAAAACAATTTATATACATCATTCTAAAAATTTACATTAGGAAAAATCCAAACTAAAATTTATTACAAACTTTATACAAACTGCTCAAGACCAGTTTTACATGTCCATACCTTTACATACATTACATATATCAAAATAAATTTTTACAGTCAGGGTATAAAATATACCCGATAGACTTCAGATTAGGTAGCTCCTCTATCCTCAGCAGCTCACTCTGCTGCTCTTCTAGTCTCTATATCTGCGACAGTAATAATAGCCATCGCTGAGTACTAGTACTTAGTGGTGCACAATATACTAAAATAATCTTTATGCAGAATTTAAATCATATTTATTCAAAAATTGAACTGAACATGAGAATTAAATACAAAAAATGAATTATGAGATTTTAATCCAAACAATTTCATTTCGAAGTGTCAAAACCAATTTCATAAAACCCACTGTTATATCATGCCGTGTGACACCCCTTACCCATCTACAGTGTAGTCGAGCAAGTTATGCCACTCAGTGTGCCGGAGCACCAATTTATGTTTCTATTTACAATTTATCCCTTTTTAATTCATTTATTTTCAATTTTTGATAAATATAAATTTTTTCGCAAATTTTATAGAAAATCCGGTAGAGTGCCGGCTGTAAATTGGAAAAACAGTTCTTCTGAACCTGTTTAAAAACACTTCCAATATAATTTTCAAATCCCAAATCCATTATACACATTTGAAGTCAATCTTAAAATCTCAATCTCAAATCACAATACTATTTTTAAAACTTTTCTATTCACTTCATCACTTGAAGCATATTCATAAATATTTCTCAACATATCATTTATCAACATACATTATGCAGAAAATTTCAATAATATGAAATTTTATATATTTACATTAATACATAATTACAAGAGTTTATAGTTACAATCCAAAACTAATACAAAATGCCAAAATACAAAATGCTCCCAAAATCCTATGTCCTACCATATGCACTGCAGGTGTGAGGTGACTCGGGACTCCGGATGCAAATCTAAAGGCTCACCCGGTCTGATGTCTGCTGGGCTCACCAGCTAGGTCTCCAGTACCTGCGCGTGGCAAAAGCGACGCGCTAAGCAATTCTGCTTAGTGGTAACAATATAAAATAAAATAAAATAAAACGAATATGCAGAATGTGTGTTTACATTTTTGGTAGACTTAACTTCTGATATTATTTGCATTATTATTAGATTAAAATTTGGTAAGGTTTATTATCATTGCCCGAGTAACCCATACTAATTGACTGGACTGGATAAACGGGTAAACCGGCACTGAGTACTAAGTACCTCGGACCATCACACTATCGGTCACATTGTGTCTCCCGGTATGCAACAGAACAACTAATAAGCTATAATAATTATTGGGATTAAAACCCAAGTGTAATAATTCAAATAACATAGCCAAAGGCTATTATGTCACAGAATGGCATGGGAAGCCATGAAACACAGAATGGCACGAAGCCATATGCAGTACTGCTAACAGAAAACTATTGGCATGCCAAGATATCCAAACCAATCTTGTTAGGTATACTAGGGCATATTACACTTTTAAATTTCAAAATTTTTGAATTTCAAGTTTGAATGTTACTACTCATTTTATTAGTCAACTAAAATATTGACTTTTGCATAGACAATAGGTACATTGGTTTTAATACACTCAACATACCACATTTTGCATTCAAAATTTGTTGGTATTGGTTGCCAATACCATTTCTAAGCTTAATGTTAGTTGGGCAGAATTTTCAGTTTTTATGCTTTGTATTTACTGTTCCATTGGTCAATATTGCAGTGGGAATTTGGAAAAGTAATTAACATGAAAGTTGTTCCTTATTTTGTCTAGTTGCATTTCCTTTTTTGAATCACTCCATTTGGAGTTTTTTAGCTCAATTTATGGTCCGAAAACCACAACTGGCCGGATTAAAATTTTGTCCAGAATTTCTGGACTGACCATATCTACAGTGTAATGAATAGTGACTGCAACTCACCTTTTGAATATGTTCTGGCCATGATTTGGGTTAGGTTTCTTCATGAAATTTGTTGGTCTATATCTCAGCTTGTTGCTGGTAAAATTTCAGGTCAATTGGACCTTTCTACACTGAGTTATGGCCAAATGACTAAACACTATTCATTTGGTCATTTTGCCCAGGCAGACTGCAGGTCACCCGGATTAGGGCAAGCTTTTGGTCCACTTGGTTTGGTTTTATGAGCATGGTTTCTTCACCAAAGTTGTGCCATTATGTGTCTAGTTTCATTTCCAATTGGCCTTGCACCAATTGAACCTCTTCAATTCAAGTTATGGCTGCCCAAAACTGCTGAACTCATGTCCAATTCTGTAGGTCACCAAGGGCAGCCACACCAAACCCAAATCCCATCACTCAACACACTTCATTTTTGATTTAAACAGAACTAAATGGTCACTAATTGACCATTAAAACCTATTTTCACCATTAACTGATTAAGGTCTCCAATTTATGCCCAAACCCTAACCCTAATATCTTGTGTCATGCATTTACATACCTTCCATTGTCCTAAGCATTGTATTAATGTTAAAGGCAGCCAAATTGCAATTTAACTCTAAGAAATCTTCAAAACTCTACTAGGTTCAAGGCTGCCCAAAATTTTGAGATGGACATACACAAGATATTTAGCAAATTTCTTTGCAACTGTGCACTCAATTATACTTATTCAACATAAATTTGAAGAGAAACATAAGTTTAAGTCACTAACCTCTTAGGGAGCTAATCCAAAGCTTGTAAGAACTCTTTCTTTTTAATTCTTTTTGCCCCCAAAAGACTCACCAAGATGATAGAACAATTTTTTGTGTTGGGAGTATAAGGGTTAATGGGGTGAGAGTTAGGGAAAATCAAGCTTTGAAAAGCTTGCAAATGGGTAACAATGGTGGAGGTTCACGGCAAGGAGAAAATAAGGAAGAAGAAGTCTGATTTTTTGTTCATTTTCCAGCCCATTTGTCTCTTTTAAGTAAGCTTTTACCATGTGTCAACATTGGGTTGGTTGGGAGAATCTTAATGACATCATTATGATGTCATAAGTCTATTTTCTTTCATTTTCTCATCTTTTCTTGTCTATTTAATTGCAATTAAATTATTAACAACATTTATTCATATTTTATGTTATATAAATTATTTATTTAACTGGACAAGTTGGCTGAAAATCATCTCTAAAGACGAAAATGACCAAAATGCCCTCCGTTTGGCTTAACGAGCCAAAATTGTCTGTACCGATTGAAAATTTTTTCTAAGCATTTTCTTGGAATTCTAATGCCATAAGAACCTCAATAACCCTTCTCTAGAGTCCTAATAATTATTTTATAATTTTCCCCTGGGTCTAGGGCTCCTAGTTATGAGAACTGCAACTTCTCACTAGGTTACCCATCGCTAGGGCACCGGTTCATTTAACTTGGTTGTATTTTATTTTTAAAATTTTTTCTAAATTTTTCTTATTAATATTTGAGTTAATTATGGTTCCTTACTTTAGTTTAAATGTTTTTCCGGATGTTCTAGCTGTCCTGACCGACACTGGTCACCGGAATAGTAGACTGTACGGACTAGCTGAGGATGTTACATGCCGTTTGAAACAAATATCATCTCAATAGCCAGAGGCTTATGAGAAGTCACATCACAAGGCTAGCTAGCTCAAATATATGGGAACCCATTCTTTTTCTTCTTCTACTAGCACACACCTCAACACTTCAGTCAGAGAAAGAATCAAAATTTGAAACTGATTTCCCCCATTGGTCATGCTAGTGAGGTGTTCAAATATATGGTCATGACACTGTGGTTTCAAAATTTATCTTAACAATTTACTAAACATTTATGTCATCTCAAATATACACAAATAACTTTCAACAATTTAAATCAAAAGCATAATAAATATTTCATCATAATGATGCCGCAATTCAATATTTCAATTTATTCAAAACAATATGCAGAAGAAAATTTACAGAAATTCTACGTTGTGCACAAACCTTAAGCGAGTCACCTCTTGGCCTTGACTCGATTCCTCGAGTTCTTTCCCGGTGTTCTTTTCCACTGAAACACACAGTGTCAATACCATAACTTAGCATAAATCCAAAAATAAATTTAAATTCACTTTTATCTAGCTATATATGCTAAACTTGATGTTTTTTAAAATTTGTGTTTCGGGATTACTATTCAAGTCAATTTATTGACTTTCTAAAGCTTAATAGGCATGGGAATTCCAACTTCACCCACATACCACATTTTGGTTACTAAATTTGTTGGTTTTGGTTGTTTACTCAAATTCTAAGTTTTTTAGGCAAATTTGCAAATTTTCAGTTTTGGGTGTCTTATGTTGCACTGCTCCATTGGTCATTTTACTGTTAGAATTTGGCAAAATTTTCTTCATAGAAAATGTTCCCTATTGTTTTAAATTTATTCCCCTTTTTGAATCACTCCAATTGGACTTTTGTAGCTCAAGTTATAGCCATGTGAATCATGGCTTCCGGATTGGACTTAACCCAGATTTATGGGCAAATTCTGGTTCTGGCAGTTTTAGGTTACCAAATTTGGGTGGCCAAATAACTTGGTTAAGGGAATAATTTTGGTTTGTGTTCTTCATGAAAGTTTTAGGTCTATATCTCAGCTTTCTACTGGTAAAATTTCAGGTCATTTAGACCTGCCTAGTCCAAGTTATGGCCAAATGAACAAACACTGTTCATCTAGTCATTTTTATACAGGGCAGAACACTCACACCCGGATTTGAACAATTTGTTCACTATGGTATGGTCACTTTTTGGGCATGATTCCTGAATGAAAAATGTTCCATTTTGTGTCTATTTTCATTCTCAATTAGTCTCACACCAATTGGACTTGTAAATTTTCATTTTTGGTCCCTGAAAGGGACCTTGGTCCTACTGCCTACAGCATGACCCTAAGCAATCCGAATTTGCATTTGGTTCCAACACTTCTAACATACTCCAATTGGTCACAAATGACCATTTATCAGCTCAAACTAGGTCAAATACATCATTTAATAATTTCTCACATTTTTTTCTTCTAAAACCCTAGGTGCCAAAACCCTAGTTCATGCCATTGATTAATTCCTAATCAAATCATTACACTAATCACATATTCAACATTACCCAAGCTCCAAATCATATTATAACTTCATCAAACACTCCAATTCCCATCAACCATAGGCTGGCCGAAATTCATGTATAGTCCACATACAATTATGTTTGTTTCATTTTATGTTAATTTCTAAGTTCATTTAATCATAAACACTAGAATTATACTAAAAATACAAAGTTTAGCTTACTAACTTTCTTAGAACTTCAAAATCCTTCAATTCTCTATCTTTTTGCCCTTTGTTTCCTTTTTCAATCTTCTTCTCAAGTTGAGGTAACAAGCTTTGATGAGGTGTTTATGGAAAATATTAGGGTTAAGTGAGTGAATTCAAGCTTGAGTGCAAGCTTCAATGGAGTTTTGGTGAGAGAGAGGGAGAGAGAGGTGAGGGACGGCAAGGATGAAGATGAGTGTTTTCTTATTTTTTTTCTTTTCTTTTTCTTTTATTATTTTATCCCTTATGAAGACCAAAATTTAAATAAAATAAATTTTAATTATAATAATTATTGCATCATGCATGAGGTCATGCATGATGTCATCACTTTTTACTTTTCCTTTTTCTTTTTTTTTCTATTTATTTTTCCATTAGTTCTTTAATTTAATTCCTGATTCTAAAATTTTCTTTTCTCTGATTTTATTTGACAGTTAGGTCAGGAGTCAGCTTTCGGGATCAATTGACTAAATTTCCCTTAGCTAGTTTGACCCGGTTTGAAAATAATTCAATATTTCTTCCAGATCCCTGACGAAATTATTTGACCTACTTAACAATTCTTTTTGTGATTTTCTCTTTTCCACTGTGTTTGCAATAGTCCTAAGGACCGCGGCGTCATATTTTATGGTTCGAAATTTGAGTTGAAATTAACCTCGCAATCCTTCCTGAGAAGGTCACCTATCGCTGTGACTCTCGGCTCATTTAACTTCTTATGTTCTGTTTTTCTTATTTATACTTAACTAATTGACAATTATTAATTATTTGTGTTCAGGGCTTATCTAGTTGTCTTAAGTGTGGTTCTAATCCCCTTAATTGTCCAGACCGACTCCGGTCACCAGAACAGTGAAATATACCAGGCTATACAAATAGGGGTATTATAATTTTCGCCCCCTTAAAATAAATTTCGTCTTGAAATTTTACTTGGTATCAATCTCTGAACAGCTGTGGGTGCTATCTCCTCATATCCTCCTCTCATTCCCAAGTAGCTTCTTGGCTCGAATGATGATTCCACAACACTTTCACTAATGGGATCTGCTTGTTCTGTAGCTGCTTCACCTCATAAGCCAGAATCTCAATGGGTTCTTCCTCATATGTGAGGTCTGGGTTCACTTCAATTTCTTCTACCGGTAGTATATGAGATGGGTCTGATCGATACCTCCTCAACATAGACACATGGAAGACATTATGTATCTTTTCCATCTCTGGAGGTAGTGCTAATCGATATGCCAAAGGACCCACTTTTTCCAGAACCTCATATGGCCCAATGAAACGATGACTCAGTTTCCCCTTTCTACCGAATCTCATAATCCTCTTCCAAGGAGAAACCTTGAGGAATAATTTGTCACCCACTGCATACTTAATATCCCTTCTTTTCATATCAATATATGACTGCTGATGGTCTGATGCAGTCTTAAGTTGATCTCTGATCACCCCAATCTTCTCCTCGGTTTGTTGAACAATTTCGGGCCCAATCATCTTTCTTTCACCTACCTCATCCCAACATATGGGAGTTCTGCATTTTTTGCCATACAAAGCTTCATATGGAGGCATCCCAATGCTTGATTGGTAGTTATTGTTGTAAGCAAAATCAATCAAAGGCAAGTGTATGTTCCAACTACCCTCAAATTCAATCACACAAGCCCGTAGATTGTCCTTCAAGATCTGAATTACCCTCTCAGACTGGCCATCTGTTTGTGGGTGGAATGCCGTGCTGAAGTTCAATCTAGTTCCTAGGGCTCTCTGAAGACTACCCCAGAATCTAGAAGCTTACCTAGGATCTCTGTCAGATACGATGGATACTGGCACTCCATGTAGTTTTACTATCTCATCAATGTATAACTTGGCCAATCTTTATAAACTGTAGTCCATCCGAACTGGTAGAAAATGAGAAGACTTGGTTAGTCTGTCAATAATGACCCAAACTACATCATGACTCTTCTGTGTCCTTGGAAGTCCCATCACAAAATCCATTGTTATTCTCTCCTATTACCATTATGGTACTCGCAGTGGATGTAACAACCCAGCGGGTACTTGATGCTCTACCTTCACTTGTTGACAAGTTAGGCATTTAGAAACAAACTCTGCCACATCTCTTTTCATATCATCCACCAGTAATGCTCCTTTAGCCCTCTATACATTTTTATGCCACTAGGGTGCATGGCAAAAGGAGATTCATGTGCTTCCTTCAAAAT
Organism: Hevea brasiliensis; assembly: GCF_030052815.1. Lineage (NCBI taxonomy): Eukaryota > Viridiplantae > Streptophyta > Magnoliopsida > Malpighiales > Euphorbiaceae > Hevea > Hevea brasiliensis. Next base: position 94,123,555 of record NC_079496.1, on the reverse strand, counting down.
GATCTTCCTTAAATCAGCATCATTAGGAACACACATTCTGCCTTGGTATAACAGTAGACCGTCATCTCTTATTGAGAATTCTGGTTTCTTGCCCTGTTTGACTTCTTCCAACAGCTTTTGATACCTTTCATCATTCTGAGCAGCCATTCTAATCTGATCAATCAACACTAGCTGTACATGTCATGCAATTATTGTCTGCCCCTCATCATTAATCTCTAAGCTGGCATGTAATGATCTCATCTCATGTACCATAGACAAAGGAGTAACCCGTAGACTTGCCATAGTCTTGCGACTTAAGGCGTCAGCCATAACATTAGCTTTCCCTAGCTGATAGTCTATCAGATAATCATAGTCTTTTATCAACTCTATCCATCTCCTCTGTCTCAAATTCAACTCCTTCTGAGTGCCCAAATGCTTCAAACTCTTATGATCTATATAGATGTAACACTTTTCCCCATACAAATAGTGTCTCCAAATCTTAAGAGCAAACACAATAGCTACAAGCTCCAAATCATGTGTCGGATAATTCCTCTCATGCGGTTTTAGCTGGTGTGATGCATAGGAAATGACATTTCGATCTTGCATCAATACACAACCTAACCCATTGTGAGAAGCATCACTATATACTGTGTATTCTTTACCCGGGGTAAGTAAAGTCAGGACTGGAGCCTCAGTTAAACACCTCTTCAATTCATCAAAACTCTGCTAGCATTTATCTTTCCACTGAAATTTCACATCTTTCCTAAGCAGCTTGCTCAATGGACATGCCAATATTGAAAATCCCTTCACAAATCAACAGTAGTATCCAGTTAAACCTAGAAAACTGCAAATCTCTGTGATATTTCTGGGTGGCTTCCAATTAAGGACAACTTTTATCTTACTTAGATCTACCTTGATGCCCTCTACTGATACTACATGCCCTAAGAAAGATATTTCTTTCAGCCAAAATTCATGCTTCGACAATTTGGCGTATAGCTGTTTCTCCCTCAAAGTCTGCAGTACAATCCGCAGATGTTTATCATGCTCTTCTGCACTCCTTGAATAGACCAATATATCATCTATGAATACCACAACAAACTGGTCGAGGTATGGTCTGAAGAAAGTGTTCATCAGATCCATAAAAGAAGCGGGAGCATTAGTCAACCCAAATGGCATGACCAAGAACTCATAATGGCCATAGCGGGTTCTGAAGGTAGTTTTAGGAATACTCTACTCTTGTAGTTTCAGTTGATAATAACCTGATCTCAGGTCAATTTTGGAGAACACAGCTGCACCCCTCAACTGATCAAATAAGTCATCAATGCAGGGCAATGGATATCTATTCTTTATTGTCACCTTATTCAACTGCCGATAATCAATATATAAGTGGAGAGTGCCATCTTTCTTCTTAACAAATAACACTAGCACTCCCTAAGGTGACACACTAGGGTGGATAAAGCCCTTATCAAGTAGCTCTTGCAATTACACTTTCAATTCTTTCAATTCTACAGGTGCCATTCTATATGGTGTTATGGAGATTGGGTCCACACCAAGCATAACATCAATCTCAAACTGCACCTCTCTTTCTAGAGGTAATCCTAGCAATTCATCAGGAAACACATCCGAAAAGTCACATACTGTAGGAATGTCCCTTAGTATTGGACTCCCCACTTGGATGTCTATCACATGTGCCAAATATGCTTCACACCCCATTTTGATCATCCTTCTGGCTAGTGCAGCCGAAATGATGTTTGATGGCAGCAAATGCCTCTCCCCATGTATTACCACATCACCGTACAAAGGGAGACCAAAAGTGATTGTCTTCAGTCTATAGTCAATCATGGCGTGATGCCTAGCCAACTAATATCATAATCTCTGAAGGGCATTTCAATCAAATCTGACAGAAAAACATGTCCTTGGATCACCAAAGGATAGTCTCTATAAATTTTGTTGACCCGAATCTCTTATCCTAACGGACTAGTTACTAGCACTTCAAAACCCATTTGGACACATGGAACAGCAAGAGAACTGACTATGCTAGCACTAACATATGAGTGGATTGAACCTGGATCAAACAATATAAATACTTCTTGATCAGAGATAGAGAATGTACTGGTTACAACATCAGAAGTCTCAGCCTCTTCTTACTGTCTCATCATGTAAACTCTGGCTGAAGCACTTCCTTGTGCTGACTGACCAACAGTACCCTGACTGCCTGAAGCATGGCCTCTACCTCTGCCTCTTCCTCTGCCAACTGGTTGTGAACCTCTGGGAGCAGGACTCTGAATAGATCCTTCTGCAATCGTAGGAGCTGGACCAAATCTAGGAGCACTAGTGCAATCTTTTACAATATGGCCCTTGCCTCCACAGTTAAAACGGACTCCTGTTGCCCAATAGCATTCTCCCCCATGAATCTTGCCACAAGTCTCATAGGGGCGGGGAGGTTATGAACCCTTGCTTGACTGCTGACCAGACCTTAGGGGTCTCTGTCTAGAGAATCTGCCCCTTCCAAATCTTCCACCTCGACCTCTGCTAGGTCCACCAAATTTCTTTTTCTTTCCAGAGGTACCACTAGGACTTGGCTCTACTGACTTTTCCCCTTATCTTTTTCTGATTTCTCAGTTTTCTCTGATTTTTCCTTTACTAGGGTTGCTTCTGTTTCAATTCTCTCTAACTTAAGTGCTTGAGAAATGAGCTCTGAAAAAATGTTGTGTCTGAATCCCACTACTTGCATCCTCAAACTGGGCTTCAAACCGGGCTTTAAATCAGTCTCAAATCTCTTACATCTTTCCTTGCTGGTAGAAAGGAGACTCCCAGCATAGTGACTTAAGCAGGAGAACTCTCTTATACTCTGCCACTGATCTGTTCCCTTGTTTCAGACTCAGAAACTCTTGTAACTTTTGATCCACATATGCGTTTGGGATGTATTTCTGTCTGAACTCTCTAATGAAGTCATCCCAGGTCAGTACTGGTGGTTCAGCTAAGCTATGGGGAATGGTCTTCAACCAATCATACGCATCCCCTTGTAGTAGCGACACAGAGTATTCAAACTTCAACTCATCTGGGTAGTGCAGCTTCTTGAACACTCTGTCCATTCTTTCCAGCCATTACTCTGCCTCTAGTGGGTCTACTGTACCCTTGAATTTCGTAGCCCCATACTTCAATAGCTTGTCATACTGTCTGGCTAGAGGCTGTGGTTGTATCACAGATGTCTGGGGTGGAGCTTGAGCAGGCATAGCCCCAGCCATTTGTTGAAACATCGCAGCCATCTGCTGTGCGAACTATGCAGAAAACTGTGGCATTTGTGGGGCTGGTGCTACTCAGCCATTACTCTGCCTCTAGTGAGTCTACTGTACCCTTGAATTTCGTAGCCCCATACTTCAACAGCTTGTCATACTGTCTGGCTAGAGGCTGTGGTTGTATCACAGATGTCTGGGGTGGAGCTTGAGTAGGCATACCCCCAGCCATTTGTTGTAACATCGCAGCCATCTGCTGTGCGAACTATGCAGGAAACTGCGGCATTTGTGGGGCTGGTGCTACTGATCCACTGACATTTTGTAGAGTTAGGGCTTCCCCTTATGCCTCAGCTTCAACAGATTGCTCAACTGAGCGATCCCCTTCTTTCATATCAGTCTATAGTAGGATATCTCCTGAATAAATAACACGAGGAGATTCCCTCTGTTAGTTCATATTTATGATGTAATGCACCGTATGTAACAGATAAGGACATTGAGCAGTTGCACTTAGCAAGGAAAAGACACAATTTCACAAGTTAAAACATACTTTAAAAATTTGCTCTGATACTATTAAAATATGTCACACCTTACCCCTCTGTAAGGCATAACATGATCCCGTAGAATACCTAATGAACTACTGAACTTCACCTACTGATAACTCATTAAGTACCCTACAAGGGATTTTAAAACAATTTTTTTACTTTTATAAGTGGTGAGCATTTTCTAATAGGTATTAAAACATTTAATTAGAGTTTAAAAACTAGTTAAGATTTTATCCCATTTTATTTTTCCACAAATTTTATAGAAATTTCGGCAGAGTGCCGTCTGTATTTTGAGAAAATAGTTCTTCAATTTCCTGTAAAAAGCACTTACAATAATTTTTCTCAACAACTTCTTCAATTTCACAACCATCCCAATCAATTTCAACATCACTTATCAATTTCCAAAAATTCAAATCCACAATTTCCAATTCAAATATCATCCAAAATATTACTAATTAATTTCATTCAAATTAAAACAAAAATACTTTCATTCATATGTAATTAAATGTAAAACAATTTATATACATCATACTAAAAATTACATTATAAAAAATCCAAACTAAAATTTATTATAAACTTTATACAAACTGCTCAAGACCAGTTTTATATGTCCATACCTTTACATACATTACATACATCAAAATAAATTTTTACAGTCAGGGTATAAAATATACTCGATAGACTTCAGAGTAGGTAGCTCCTCTATCCTCAGCAGCTCACTCTGCTGCTCTTCTAGTCTCTATATCTGCGACAGTAATAATAGCCATTGCTGAGTACTAGTACTTAGTGATGCACAACATACTAAAATAATCTTTATGCAGAATTTAAATCATATTATTTAAAAATTGAACTGAACATGAGAATTAAATACAAAACATGAATTATGAGATTTTAATCCAAACAATTTCATTTTGAAGTGTCAAAACCAACTTCATAAAATCCATAGTTATATCATGCCGTTCGAAACAAATATCATCTCAATAGCGAGAGGCTTATGAGAAGTCACATCACAAGGTTAGCTAGCTCAAATATATGGGAACCCATTCTTTTTCTTTTTCTACTGGCACACACCTCAACACTTCAGCCAGAGAAGGAATCAAAATTCGAAACTGATTTCCCTCACTAGTCATGATAGTGAGGTGTTCAAATATATGGTCATGACACTATGGTTTCAAAACTTATCTTAACAATTTAATAAACATTTATGTCATCTCAAATATACACAAATAACTTTCAATAGTTTAACTCAAAAGCATAATAAATATTTCATAACAATGATGCCGTAATTCAATATTTCAATTTATTCAAAACAATATGCAGAAGAAAATTTACAGAAATTCTACGTTGTGCACAAACCTTAAGCGAGTCGCCTCTTGGCCTTGACTCGATTCCTCGAGTTCTTTCCCAGTGTTCTTTTCCACTGAAACACACAGTGTCACAGTGTTTCAATACCATAACTTAGCATAAATCCAAAAATAAATTCAAATTCACTTTTATCTGGCTTATATATGCTAAACTTGACGTTCTTTAAAATTTGTATTTCGGGATTACTATTCACTATACTATTCAAGTCAATTTATTAACTTTCTAAAGCTTAATAGGTATGGGAATTCCAACTTCACCCACATAGCACATTTTGGTTACTAAATTTGTTGGTTTTGGTTGTTTACTCAAATTCTAAGTCTTTTAGGCAAATTTGCAAATTTTCAATTTTGGGTGTCTTATGTTGCATTGCTCCATTGGTCATTTTACTGTTAGAATTTGACAAAATTTTCTTCATAGAAAATGTTCCCTATTGTCTTAACTTTATTCCCCTTTTTGAATCACTCCAATTGGACTTTTGTAGCTCAAGTTATAGTCATTTGAATCATGGCTGCTAGATTGGACTTAACCCAAATTTCTAGGCAAATTCTGGTTCTGGCAGTTTTAGGTTACCAAATTTGGGTGCCAAATGACTTGGTTAAGGGAATAATTTGGGTTTGTGTTCTTCATAAAAGTTTTAGCTCTATATCTCAGCTTTCTACTTGTAAAATTCATGTCATTTAGACCTGCCTAGTCCAAGTTATGGCCAAATGAACAAACACTGTTCATCTGGTCATTTTTGTATAGGGCAGAACACTTACACCCGGATTTGGCCAATTTTTTCACTATGCTATGGTCACTTTTTGGGCATGATTCCTGAATAAAAAATATTCCATTTTGTGTCTATTTTCATTCCATATTGGTCTCACACCAATTGGACTTGTAAATTTTCATTTTTGGTCCCTGAAAGGGACCTTGGTTCTGCTGCCTGCGGCATGACCCTAAGCAATCCAAATTTGCATTTGGTTCCAACACTTCTAACATACTCCAATTGGTCACAAATGACCATTTCTCAGCTCAAACTAGGTCAAATAAATCATTTAACAATTTCTCACTTTTTTGTCTTCCAAAACCCTAGGTGCCAAAACCCTAGTTCATGCCATTGATTAATTCCTAATCAAATCATTACACTAATCACATATTCAACATTACCCAAGCTCCAAATCATATTGTAACTTCATCAAACACTCCAATTCTTATCAACCCTAGGCTGGCCGAAATTCATGTATAGTCCACATACAATTATGTTTGTTTCATTTTATGTTAATTTCTAAGTTCATTCAATCATAAACACTAGAATTATACTAAAAATACAAAGTTTAGCTTACTAACCTTTCTTAGAACTTCAAATCCTTCAATTCTCTATCTTTTGCCCTTTGTTTCCTCTTTCAATCTTCTTCTCAAGTTGAGGTAACAAGCTTTGATGAGGTGTTTATGAAAAATATTAGGGTTAAGTGAGGGAATTCAAGCTTAAGTGCATGCTTCAATGGAGTTTTGGTGAGAGAGAGGGAGAGAGAGGTGAGGGACGGCAAGGATGAAGATGAGTGTTTTCTTATTTTTTTCTTTTCTTTTTCTTTTATTAGTTTATCCCTTAGAAAGACCAAAATTTAAATAAAATAAATTTTAATTATAATAATTATTGCATCATGCATGAGATTATGCATGATGTCATCAGTTTTTACTTTTCCTTTTTCCTTTTTTTTCTATTTATTTTTCCATTAGTTCTTTAATTTAATTCCCGATTTTGAAAATTTTTTTTCTCTGATTTTATTTGACAATTAGGTCAAGAGTCAGCTCTCGGGGTCAATTGACCAAATTGCCCCTCACCGGTTCGACCCGATTTGAAAATAATTCAATATTCCTTCTGGATCCCTGACCTAATTATTTGACCTACTTAATAATTCTTTTTTATGATTTTCTCTTTTCCACTGTGTTCGCAATAGTCCTAAGGACCGTGGCGTTACATTTTACAGTTTGAAATTCGAGTTTAAATCGACCTTGCAATCCTTCTCGAGAAGGTTACCCATCGCTGTGACTCTCGGCTCATTTAACTTCTTATGTTCTATTTTTGTTATTTATACTTAACTAATTGACAATTACTAATTATTTGTGTTCAGGGCTTATCTAGTTGTCTGAAGTGTGGTTCTAATCCCCTTAATTGTCTAGACCAACTCCGGTCACCGGAACAATGAAATATACCAGGCTATACAAATAGGGGTGTTACACCAAGTGTTGTCCCTCTAGCTTCTCCACACCAAGAACTACATGGGCAGCCCATAAATCAGCTTCTCAAGCCTTGCTAACCAATTATAATTTGGGTTTTTGCTTTTAGAGAGAGTTGTATGTGTGTATAGGACACTAGAAATAATTTCTAGCAATTTTAATTCAAAGGGAATTGAGTGATTCTCTTTGAATTGATGAGAAAGCAAGAAGAGGAGAAGAGGGAAAAGTGTGTCACCACCTTTGAGGAAGAGAGAATGTTTTGTTTTATTCTTGTTTCTTTTTCCTTTTATAATTAGGTCATTAAGTTACTTAAACCCTATGCCACATGTCACCATCACATTGCATCTTATTTTTAATTGAATTAATCTCATTAAGAAAAGTGTCAAAGCTAGACTTAATCTTGACTTTGATCATCTTACATGATAGGAAGACAAATGGCAAGCTTATATGGTGCTATGTGTCACCATCTCATGGTGCCATATGTCACCATGTAAAATAACCAAATTACCCTTATGTTGTAATTTTGAGTTCTCAACCCAAAATCATTATTTCTCCTCTTCTAATTAATTTATATCAAATATAAATTAATTAATCTCTATTAATTAATTTCTCATAATTAAATTCATATTTAAACACTTTAAATATAAATTTAACTTATACTATACATCCAATAACTTAGATTTAGTTTCAAGCCATGCTAGGGACTTTACAATCTCATTGCAAACCAAACCTATTTAATTAATTAATTAAACTCTTTAATTAATCAATTAAATCACATTTTCTTAGTGATTATCTTGTGTATGTGTCACATCTTATCCCTCTGTAAGGCATAACATGATCCCGTAGAATACCTAATGAACTACCAAACTTCACCTACCGATAACTCATTAAGTACCCTATAAGAGATTTTAAAACAATTTTCTTACTTTCATAAGTGGTGAGCATTTTCTACTAGATATTAAAACATTTAATTAGAGTTTGAAAACTAGTCAAAATTTTTGTTCCATTTTATTTTTTCGCAAATTTTATAAAAATTTCGGCAGAGTGCCATCTGTATTTTGAGAAAACAGTTCTTCAAATACCTGTAAAAAGCACTTCCAAAGATTTATCTCAACAACTTCATCAATTCAACATCCTTCCCAACCAATTTCGACATCATTTCTCAATTTCCAAAATTCAACATCATCAAATAATATAATTCAATTTCATTCAAATTAAAATAAAATATTTCCATTCATATTTCAATAAAGATAAAACAATTTAGATATATCATTCTAAATATTTACATTAGGAAAAATCCAAACCAAAATTTATTACAAGCTTTATACAACTGCTCATGACCATTTCCTACATTTACATACATTACATATATTAAAATAATTTTTACAATCAGGGTATAAAATATGCCTGATAAACTTCAGAGTAGGTAGCTCCTCAATCCTCAGCAGCTCACTCTGCTGCTCCTGTAGTCTCTATATCTGCGACAGCAATAACAGCCATCGCTGAGTACTAGGACTCAATAGTGCACAACATACTAAAATAACCTTTATGCAAAATTTAAATCATACTTATTCAAAAATTAAACTGAACATGAAATATAAATTCAAAACATGATTTATAAGATTTTAATCCAAACAATTTCATTTCAAAAGTCTCAAAACAAATTTCATAAAAATATACAGTTATATCATGCCATTCAAAACAAATATCATCTCAATAGCCAGAGGCTAAAGAGAAGTCACATCACAAGGCTAGCTAGCTCAAATATATGGGAACCCATTCTTTTTCTTCTTCTACTGGCACACACCTCAACACTTCAGCCAGAGAAGGAATCAAAATTCAAAACTGATTTCCCCCACTAGTCATGCTAGTGAGGTATTCAAATATATGGTCATGACACTGTGGTTTCAAAACTATCTTAACAATTTACTAAACATTTGATGCCATTTCAAATATATACAATTAAACTTTCAACAATTTAAATTAAAAGCATAATAAACATTTCAAGACAATGATATCACAATTCAATATTTCAATTCATTCAAAATGATGTGCAGAAGAAAATTTACAGAAATTCTATGTTGTACACAAACTTTATATAAGTCACCTCTTGGCCTTGACTTGACACCTCGGGTTCTTTCCCGATATTCTTTTCCACTGAAACACATAGTTTCACAGTGTTTCAGTATCATAACTTGTCATAAATCCAAAAATAAATTCAAATTTACTTTTACCTAGCTTTAATATGCTAAACTTGGCGTTCTTTAAAATTTGTGTTTCGAGTTACTATTCATTACACTATTCAAGTTAATTTGTTGACTTTCTAAGGCTTAATAGGTATGAAAATTCTAATTTCACTCACATACCACATTTTGGTTACCTAATTTTTTGGTTTTGGTTGTTTTCTCAAAACTTAAGTCTTTTACTCAAAATTTCAAATTTTCAGTTTTGGTGTCTTATGTTGCACTGTTCCATTGGTCATGTTGCTGTTAGAATTTGGCTAAGTTTTCTTCAAGAAATTGTTTCTTATTGTCTTAAATTTATTATCCTTTTTGAATCACTCCAATTGGAGTTTTATAACTCAAGTTATAGTCATTTGAATCATGGCTACCGGATTGGCCTAACCCAGATTTTTTGGGCACCAAAATTGGTTCTGGCAGTTTTAGGTCACCAAATTTGGGTGGCTAGATGACTTGGTTAAGGGCATAATTTGGGTTTTTATTTCTCATGAAAGTTTTAGATCTATATCTCAGTTTTCTACTGGTAAAATTGCAGATTATTTAGACTTGCCTAGCCCAAGTTATGGCCATACTGTTCATTTGGTCATTTTTGTACAGGGCAGAATACCTATTTTCGGGTTTGGTCAATTTGTTCACTAGGTTTTAGTCACTTTCTGGGCATAATTCCTAAATGAAAAATGTGTAATTTTGTATCTAGTTTCATACCCAATTGGCCTCACACCAATTGGGTTGGTAAATTTTTAGTTTTGATTCCTAAAAAGGACCTTGGTCATGCTGTCAGAAAACTGATCACATCCAATCCGAATTTCTATTCAATTCCAACACTTCCAACATACCACAATTGGTCACAATTAACAAATTTTCAGCTCAAACTAGTCAAACACACCATTTGACCAATTCTCTAATTTTTGTCTTCCAAAACCCTAGGTCCAAACCCTAACTCACTACTTTGTTACATTTAATTAATTCCAAACATACAAATACAATTTCTCAACTCATTCAAGCTTCCTAACACATTTAATTCAATGGAACTCATCAAACCTTAGTCCCCACATCTTGGCCAAAATTTCCTCTATATCCCTAACATAGTGTTTTTATTTCATTTACAACAATTTCTAACTTACATCAATTACTTAAATAAGAATTCAAATAGATAATTGAAGAATTTGTCACTAACCTCTTGTGAAGTTTCCCAAAGCTTCAATTTCCCTTTATTTTCCTTCAAATTTCCTTCTCAATAGGCTTGCCAAGATCTAAGAACAAGGTTTATTTAGGAAAATTGTGGGATTTATGGGGTTGATTCAAGCTTTAAAAGCTTGAAATTAAGTAGCTATGGAGGATTTAGTGAGAGAAGGGAGAGAGATGAGAGGCCACGGCAAATGGAAGAAGAAGAAGATAAAAAATTGGCTTTTTAATTTTGTTTTTATTCTTTAATTTGACTTAGTCAATTAGTTAATTAAATTAAAATTAATTATGAAATCATAGTTGCATCATCATGATGATGTCATCAATTTTTTTAACTTTTTTTTTTCTTTTTCATTTATGTTTTTCTTTGGTTCTTTTAATTTAATTCTTGATCCTAAAATTTTCTTTTCTCTGATTTTATTTGATAGTCAGGTCAGGATTCAGCTCCAGGGGTCAATTGACCAAATTGCCCCTCGCCGGTTCGACCCGGTTTACAAATAATTCAATATTTCTTCCGGATCCCTGACCTAATTATTTGACCAGCTTAACAATTCTTTTTCGTGATTTTCTCTTTTCCACTGTGTTCACAATAGTCCTAAGGACCATGATGTCACATTTTACGGTTCAAAGTTTGAGTTTAAATCGACTTCGCAGTCCTTCCCGAGAAGGTCACCAATCGCTGTGACTCTCAGCTTATTTAACCTCTTATGTTTTGTTTTTCTTATTTATACTTAACTAATTGACAATTACTAATTATTTGTGTTTAGGGCTTATCTAGTTGTCTTAAGTGTGGTTTTAATCCCCTAAATCATCCGGACCGACACCGGTTATCAGAATAGTGAAATATGCCAAACTATACAAATAGGGGTGTTACAGTATGTGTGTGTGATTCACTAGGCTCATCATTAATTGACAATGAGATATGATATTAACTCTTAATATCATCAGAACTCTTTCTTACCATAAATGATTTCTCTAAATCATCTTAGGCATCTTATAGACCATGGTTGACACCTAGCATAGCATGCCATGGCCACCCAATCAGTAATAAGGAATACCTTAAATGAACCTATAATCATATGTTACCATGCACTAGAATCTCTCTGTTACAAAATCCCAATTCGAGCTGGAGTCATGGTTTATGTCAAACTACATTTGCTATGAATATTATGTTCTCTTTTAATTTTAGTTCTTAATTAATTAGATTTTCTTGTCAAAAACTCTTTTCTGACTAAATCTGTCTATCTTGGCCAAGAACCTAAAACATCAAGAACAATTAAATGAACATAGGATTTTATCCCTATTTACTTAGGGTAACAGATTCCATCTTGATGAACACCTACCTCCATATATAACTAGTAAGAGCCAACACATGCCCATATACCCATACACAGTACAAGTATGAAAGCAATATCAAACTCAAACCACCTATATACAAGATAACCATGTTATTTTAGGTCTAAAGATTATATGCACTGATATGATATATGACAATGCATTGACAAGAGTAAACTCTATGTGCTTGTCATATGCGTTACTGGTTCGGCCTACTTATCATGTATAAGTGCTTATCATGTATGTTATATGGCATGAGACTCACCATTCCATCTTATTTATATCTCATATAAATACCTTGGGAATAAACATGAATACAATCTTTCTGGATAAGTCATGTCCTGTGTGAAGTATCCTCAATTGTGAACCAATTTATGATACTTTGTGCTAGAAATACTGTCACTCATATTCTTAATAACTTATGAATAGAATTTCTAACAAAATATTAATGGACCTTTTCTATTACACATAAATATATTATGTAAACAGAAAAGTGAAATTGCCTTTTATTAATAAAATATGTACATGATACATATAAAATGATATGCTCTAGGGCATACTACTAACACTCTAGCCTCATGGGTCGTCTAACACTCTATGCTGCGGGAACAGATCTCCTAGTCAGTGATGGGGCAGTGGGAACACTCCGATGGGGACAATCCCATAGAAAGTGATCAGTAGCTCCACATCGGAAGTATCCCCCAGTCAATAGTCAGCACTCCCGTCGGTGCCTCCTTTCACAATGGGTACATAATGGTATGGAGGCTAATCCCCCTACTGCTGTGTCTGGAGAACTCCCTACTGATGCTTTAGACTGTCCTCCTCTCTGGAAAAATTGAGACCTCTGTCTCTAGCCCTAGCCTTGGGAACCCTTGGGCCTCTTACTCTCAGAAATTAGTGTACTAGATTGGCCCTATCCAGAACCTCTCTTTCGTTGTCTATCCTTCTGAGAATACTAATCATTTCATACTCTCTCTACATTAAGAGCTGTGGCCACTAACCAAGAGAAGTCTGTATACCCATGTGCCGTCACTATAAGTCTAATATTATCGTTCAGTCCATCCTTAAACCTACAGCACCGATCTGCCTCTGTAGGCATTATCTCCCTAGCATATCTACCTAACCTCACAAACTCCCCCTCGTACTCAGAAACCGTGAGCTATCTCTGCCTCAAGGTCAGAAACTCTTTCCTTCTAGTCTCTTGGTACACATGACTAATATACTTCTTTCTGAACTCAGTCAGAAAGGAATCCCAAGTAAGCGCTATCGGTTGCACTACTCTAGACACAGTTTCCCACCACTAGTCGACTTCCTCCTATAGTAACGACATAACGCACTCTAGCTGCTGCTCTGGTGTGCAATGTAGTTGCTTCAACACTTTCTCAGTCTGCTCTAGCCAATGCTCAGCAGCGGCTGGGTCATCTTCCTTCTTACGCATAAAATCGATGGCCCCATATTTTTTCAACTTCTTGAGTGGGGATCGCTGTGTAGACTGTGGCTGTTAGGTGGCTTCAATAAACTAGCAGAGCATCTGAGTCATCTGCTCCAAAAATGCCTACTGCGCTTTACCCGTAGCACTATGTGATGACTCCTCTCTCCTGTCTCGCCCCTAATTACTGATAGGCATGTGGCTACCAATCTCCTTCGCCTCAGGTATGTAAGACCCTTCCTCTGAAGGATTGGACTCCATCAATCCTATAAAAAAAACAAAGAACATATCTGCATTAGTGTCACCTTGACTCCTAAATAAGGGCTCATGCATGTTATACACACTATAACTTTCTACCTATCTAGGTCTAGGACCGCCTAAACCTTTGCTCTGATACCAATAAATGTAACACCCCTCACCCATTTACAGTGTAGCCGAGCACGGCGTGCTACATTCAGTGCCGGAGCACCCTGTCCTTTCTTGTCGTTTACAATATTGATTTAATTGTCTATTTAATTATAGTATCTTACGTGTAAAAATTTTTTTTTGTCACATTTTACTTTTATGGAGACCTGGACAGAGTCTCCTCTGTTTTATTAGTGCATAGCGGGTTTTCTTATTTACCTATTAAAATTAATTATATCTATTTCATCACATCATTTCTCATATCAATTATTCATGTACCATATCATATCATTACTCATAAAATTTTCAAGAAAATAAACTTTCATTTCATTCACATAACATTACATACAATAATGTATAATTATATACAATCCAAGATTTAATTACATGTCTCAAAATAATTTACAACATTTACTTATGTACAATGATCAAAATGCAAAATCTAAATTTACATGAGCCCTACCAAAATAGACTGGTGAGGTGACACTGACACTGTAGCAGGTCTGATCAAAATCCTATCTAGGCTCTACTGCTGCTGCTGCTACTGCTGGTGATGATCTCCTGTACCTACGTGAGGAAACAATCCATCGCACTAAGCATTTCTGCTTAGTGATGCAATAATTGAAAAAAATAACTAATAATTGAAATATTTATTCCATGTAAAATTTACTAATTTTTTTTGAATTTATTACATATTTATGAAACTTTAGTAGCAAACAATTTATCGGGATCTTTTTATTCATATATTACATATTCAATCTTATTATATGCATATTAGTACTTTCTTCATATATTTATTTAAATTTAAAGTGTATTACACATGTCTGTGCCTAAGTAACCTATGACAGAATATAAAGACTGGATACATGGGAGTATGCTAGTTAAACATCCGTATGTCTAACATGTATACATCTGTCATGTCAGGCACAAGGCCAGCGTGCAGGTATAAAGCCAGAAATAAAATTAGGCACAAAGGCCAACAGGCAGGCATAAAGCCTGTAGAACAATCATATCAGACATATATTGTCTATTAATGATTATTCCTATGAGCAGTACTGTAATTTGTAGTCCCTAATTAGTATACCAATCGATGCTATATAAATAGTTTAGGTGTACTTTGGGCAAATTAAATATTTCTAATTACTTATGATCTTATCATTTCATGTCATGCACTATTAGTGCTTTATAGTAGTTTCATGTCAATTTATACTAGGAAAATAGGTTCCCCTTTCATTTTCATATAACTTAAGCATTTAGCAATTCATATAGGTAATTTACATGTTATGTGTCTGATAATGTCTTGAACCTTTATTTAGGTCCAAATTTGGTATCTTATCTTGTCCTAGCAATTTGGCCGAGATGTGGCCACTGTTTGGCTACACTTCCTTCATGGAAGTTGTCTCTCTGTGTCTTTTCTTTGTTTTCCTTTTTGAATCATGTTATTTGGAGTTTTAGAACTCAAGTTATGGTCAAATAACCAAAACTGGTTCCTTAACTCACTCAAGTTCCAAAATCAGGCAGATTCTGGAGTCAATTTTTTCCTAATTATTTGGACATGTTACAGCCACTTTTAGGCCTAATGTTCTTCATAGAAGTTGTTACCCTATGTCTTATGATTACTCAAATTTTGAATTACAATTTTTCAGGTTTTGTAGAATTAATTATAGCAAATTAACTGGTCTGGACTCAGGTGCCCTGTGTCTATAGGATCCTTGTTCAGGTCAGTGATTTTGACTCTCATTTTAGGACTCTTACACTCAAATTTTGAGAAAAGTTTTTAAATAAAAGTTGAAGCCCTATCTCTTAGGTTTTCAGAACAGTTTGGCTCATCCCATTTCGGGTTTTCTAGTGAAAGTTATGGTATAAATTCTATTCTGGGGGTCAGGTGGTAGTTGAGGCTAATTCTAGGATTTGGTGTACTAACTTGTTCTAATAATTTGACTTAGTTCCCTTGGGTTATGGGTTTTGGTCCAAAGACCAATGTTGTAGATCTATGTCTTATAAAAATTTTATCATTAGTTTCATTGCATTTTCAATTTCTTAGACCAAGTTATGGCATTTTTTCTATAACTAGTCGGGTAGGCCTTTGTCCAGTAATTTCTGGACAATATGGTTTTGGATAGTTTTTGTGTCCTAAATTGGGCCAGCAATTTGGTTTGGTTAGAGGTATTTCTGGGATCTATGTTCTTCATGAAAGCTGTAGTCCTATATCTAAGCTTTCCAATGGTATGAAATGCAGGTAATTTGGACATGTCTAGAGGGAGTTATGGCCAAATGAACATGTACTATTCATTTGGTCATTTTTCTGGGTTCAATGTTTGGTCAGCTGGATTGGAATAGTAATTTTGTCAAGTTTTGGACAAAATTTGAGCATGGTTTCTCAATGAAAAATGGGGTGTTTTGGGTCTAGTTTCACCTTTAATTGGCCTCATACAAATTGGAGTCACACAAGGTAAGGTATAAATCAAAAACCAAATTAGACTCATGGAGTCCCTCAACCTGTATAAGAAAACACTCCCAAATTTTTAATTTCCTCCAACTCCCTTACTTCAATTGGCATACATAGCACTTCAAAATAGTAACAATCCATCTCAATTTGTTCAACTTCAATCATAGCACAAAATCCCAAATTCATGATCACAAACCCTAATTTCATTCATCTAATTTGTGCAAACTCCATTCATTCAACTTCTAAAGTATATCAACTTATCAAACATCACCATTAAACCAATTTTCATCAATTAGAAACATCAAACCCTAAGGGATTTCATGGCTTCCAAATTAGGGATGCTAAATTCCTTAATCATTTCTTTAATTTTTCTTGCAATTCATACCTAATTTGGTATGTATACTACACCTAAAAGTTAAAGGAAAGGTTTTAGTGCACTAATCTCTTGATGATCACTTCTTGTGTCACACCCTACCCCTCCGTAAGGCATAACATGATCCTGTAGTACACCTAATAAATTACCGTACTTCGCCTATTGATAACTCATTAAATATACTACAAGGGATTTTAAAATAATTTTCGTTCATTTTGAAAGTGGTGGATAATTTTTTTATAAATATTAAAAACCTTTATTTGACATTAAGTCATAAATTAAATTTTTAGGTAATTAAAATTTTTGCAATTTCTATAAAAATTTTGACAGAGTGCCGGCTGTATTTTTGAGAAAATAGTTCTTCAAAACCTGTAAAGAAACACACTTCTAATGTTTTTGCTCATTTCAAATCATTTGCGTCAACTATCTCCATTTCAAATCATTTCTCAAAACAATTCAATCTCAAAAATGTATAAATCATTTACATCAATTATCTCAATTCATTTTCAATCCAAACTCGTCATAAAGGAAACCATACATAAATTCAAACTCAAAAAGAAATTAAATAGTACATTCATTAAAGTACTAAAATTAATATTACAAATAATTTTCATTTCAATTACACACTAAAATAACATTACAAAAGTTTTTGTACAACTGCTCAAATAATTTACATACATATAATTACATGCATACATCAAAATCTATGTACAAGGGTATACCTATGATATACCCGGAGCTAGTCCTAATGTGTCTTCAAGGAAGCTTTCTCAGCTGCTCTATGCTCTTTTCACCTATGACAGCATACAAAGCTATCGCTGAGTGGTGAACTCAGTGGTACACAACTATAATTTAAAACATAGTAAAATATACATTGACAAAATTATAACAATTCATTTGAAAGTCTCGAAATTCAACAAAATTTCAAAAGTCAAAATCTTTGTTGCCAATAATATAAATCATTTGTTAAAATAACTTTGAGTAAGAAATTCAATTTATCAAATCACAACTGGATATTTAAAGTAATTTCAGCAATCATGGAAATAAAGATTAATTCCAATAAAACCAATTATGCATAAATCCCATTTGAAATCGAAATTCTTTACTACTTAAAAACCATTCTTTATCTCACTAACCATGCAAGACTAATCCGCAAGGGCCATCTTCAGGGTGATTCTAACACCCTATGGTCGGGGAGGTCGAATCATCGTGCACAGTACACAACATAATAATAAAACTTCCGAAAGGGCCATGAAAAAGTTGGATCTAACCTCTAATAAGAGGAGAGTCTAAGCCTGTGCACGTACCGTGGTAATCAAAACAAAGCTAATCCATTGTCTCCTCAATAAATGAGAGAGATGGGTAATAACCTAGTCAAGCATCTATAGTGAGATATAAAATAATATCATGAATCTCTTTGTCTTTTTTTGTGAGCATAAATCACAACACAATTCAATTTAATATCAATTCCAATATCCAATAATTTTTATGCTTTTGGGTTACTGCTTTCTATTGTGCCATTGGTCTGGTTATTGTAGGAATTTGGCTAAATATCCCTCATCAAAGTTGTTCCTTATTATCTTAGCTTTAATAACCTTTTTGAATCACTCCATTTGGAGTTGTATAACTCAAGTTATAGTTAATTAATCATAACTAGGTTAAATCTAAATTTTGATTTCCTTAATAGGCAGATTTAATACTAAATTTAAATAATTTATTTGGATAGTTTGTAGTATAATTTATGTAACACCCTCTTTATAGCAACTCCGTACATTCTACTATTTCGGTGACCAGTGTCGGTCCAGACAGCTAGAACGTCCGGAAAAATATTTAAACTAAAGTGAGGAACCATAATTAACTCAAATATTAATAAGAAAAATTTAGGAAAAAATTTTAGAAATAAAATATAACCAAGTTAAATGAGCCGGTGCCCTAGCGATGGGTAACCTAGTGGGAACTTGCAGTTCTCGCAACTAGGAGCCCTAGACCAGAGAGAAAATTCATAAAATAATTTTTAGTACTCTAGAGAAAGGTCATTGAGATTCCTATGGTATTAGAATTCCAAGAAAATGCTTAGAAAAATTTTTCAATCGGTACAGACAATTTTGGTCTGTTAAGCCAAACAGAGGGCATTTTGGTCATTTCACCTTCAGAGGTGATTTTTGGCCGATTTGTCCAATTAAGTAAATAATTATTATGACATGAAATGTGAATAAATATTGCTAAAAATTAAATTGAAATTAAGTAGACAAGAAAATAAAAGAAAATGAAAGCAATTGGAATTATGACTTCATTATGATGTCATTAAAATCCTCCCACCCAATCAAACTTTGACACATGGCACTAACTTATTTAAAATGACTTTGTGGGTAGAAAAAAAAAAGAAAAAAAATCACTTGCTTCTTCTCCTTCCTTCAACCAGCCATTTCCTCTCCTCCATACCCAACCTCCATTAAAGCTTATCAAAGCTTTAAACCTCACCAAATCTCACTTGAAATCCTTACATAGCTTCACAAAAAATTAACCTAGCAACATGAACATTCTCTTGGCAGCCAAAAGAAGAAGAAAAAAGAGAGTTTAGTTGGCTTGAAATTCTGCTTCAACAAGGTTAGTGTCCAATTCTTATTCCTTTTGCTTTAATTCATGTTCAATGGCATGAATTGTGTAGGAAATATAAGAAAATAAAACAAATAAGTGTGTGTGAGCACCTTATAAATTTTGGCAGCTAGGGTTAGTTAGGGTTTGATGATTTTGCTTGGTAGAAAAATGGTTATGAGCAGCCTTTGGTAGTGGATGAGGGATTGAACATAATTAAGTAAGTGAAA
The DNA here is from genome assembly GCF_030052815.1 of Hevea brasiliensis. Lineage (NCBI taxonomy): Eukaryota > Viridiplantae > Streptophyta > Magnoliopsida > Malpighiales > Euphorbiaceae > Hevea > Hevea brasiliensis. Next base: position 94,103,972 of record NC_079496.1, on the reverse strand, counting down.
TGCAAGAATTGTGCATGTATGAAATGAAAAAAAAAAAAAAATTGGACACTTAAACAATTCTAGGGTTTGCTCATGTGATGGTTTATTAACCTTTTAATGGTCAATTAGTGACCATTTGAATGTGGGTGAGGAGTAAATGAAGTGAGTTGTGGATTGGTATTTGAGTTTGGGTGAGCTGCCTTGGCTGACCTGCAGGACTGAGTATGAGTCCAGCAGGTTTGGGCAATTATAAATGGAGTTGCAGAGGTTCAATTGGTGTAAGGCCAATTGGACATGAAACTAGATACATAATGACACAACTTTGGTGTAGAAACCCTGCCCAGAAAACTAAACCAAGTTGACCTAAAAAATGCCCTGATCCGGGTGACTTGCATTCTGCCTGAGCAAAATGACTAAATGAACAGTATTTATTCATTTGGTCATAACTCAGTGTAGAAAAGTGAAATTGACCTGAAATTTTATAAGAAGAAAGCTGAGACATAGACCTACAACTTTTATGAAGAACACAAATCCAAATTCTAACCATAACCTAGTTAAATTGCCAACCAAACTTAGGTTACCAAATTTGGCAGAACCAGTTTTGCCCAGAACTTTAGATTCTGTCTAATCCGGCCAGTTATGGTGTTTAGGTCATAACTTGAGACAAAAAAAACTCTAAATGGAGTGATTCAAAAAATGAAATGTAACTAGACACAATAAGGAATAACTTTCATGAAGACAATTTTGCTAAATTCCTATTGTATAAATGACTAATGGTATTGGCAAATAACTAGACACAATAAGATAAAAAACTTAGTGCTTGAAATCTGAAAATTGTGAATAACCAACACTAAGCTTAGAAATGGTATTGGCAACCAATACCAATAATTTTAGAATGCAAAATGTGGTATGTTGGGAATATTAGAACCAATGTACCTATTGTTTATGCAAAAGTCAACATTTTAGTTGACTAATGAAATGAATAGTAACACTTAAACTTCAATTTCAAGAATTGTGAAATTTAAAAGTGTAACATGCCCTAGTACACCTAGCAAGATTGGTTTGGATAGGTTGGCATGCCAATAGGGTTCAGTTAGCAGTACTGCACATGGCATGATGCCATTCTATGATTTTATGGCTTTTAGCCATTCTGACATTGTGTTGAGACTTGGCCTTGTGCCTAATGTTATTACAGCTTATTAGCTGTTCTATTGCACACTAGGAGATACATATGTGATCGATGGTATGACGGCCCGAGGTACTTGACACCCAGTGCCAGTTTACCCATTTATCCAGTCCAATCATCCAGTATAGGTTACTTGGGCAACCAAAAATGAAAGTGGATAAATTGAATGAAATTATAAATATAACAAGTACATAATAAATAAGATTACCAATAATGATCGAAAAATAGTATGCATAAGACATCAGAACATGCACTGCATATTTATTTTCTGTTATTTCTTTTTATTCTATTATAGGCACCACTAAGCATTATTGCTTAGCACGTTGCTTTTTGCCACGCTTAGGTTCTAGAGAGACCGATAGAGAGCCCAGTAGACCACAGACTAGGTGAGACCATCTACAGCTCTGCATAGTATTCGTATCACCTCACCGTCTTTAGTGCTTTGGTAGGACACTAGGTTTCATTTTGGTATTTTGTAATTAACTTTTATTTTCTCATATGTAATTGAAGCTTATGTAATGTATTTTGGTATTAATGTAAATAGTGAAAATTGTGTTTATGAATGAAAAAGTGAATATTTATTTATGACTTTTACATGAATATCATATGAGATGGATGATTGAGAAATGCAAATGTTGTTGAAAAATATTGAGATTTTGTTTATGAAATGGAGTTTGGGATTGATTGATAATTTTGGAAGTGTTTTTCACAGGTTCTGAAGAACTATTTCTCCATTTTTAGCTGATACTCTACCGGATTTTCTATAAAATTTGCGAAACCTCAAATAAATTGATGTTTTCCATAAATGACTTAAATAAATTATACTCCACCAATTGTACTTCATAACTATGAAAAAAAAAATAAATAAGAGGATAAAAATAATTGAAATAAAATAGGGTGTTCCAGTACACTATGTGGCATATCTTGCTCGGCTACACTGTAGACGGGTAAGGGGTGTCACATTTAGTGGTATCAGAGCATGGTTTTGGCGTTTCTAGGCCTAGATCGAGTCCATACCATGCATTGCATTTGTAAGAGTCGAGGTGACACTAATGCAAATCTGTTTGTCTTTGTTATTCTGAATAGAATATGGACCCCACATCTTAGAGGGCAGTTGAGGAGGAAGTGGAGAGTCATGCTCCACCTGCAGCAGCTGAGACTGGGGGTAGGGGAGAACCTACTCCACCAGCTCCAGCTGAGTCTGCTCAGCCTCCACAGGCCATGTTTCAACAAATGGCCGAGTTTTTTAGACAAATGACTGGGGTAATGCCACCACCACCACCACCTCCACAGCAGAAATCACATCTGGAAAGATTAAGAAAATTTGGAGCAGTGGTTTTCTTTGGCAAGAGAGAAGATGATTCTGTTGTAGCCGAGAACTGGTTGAACAGAAAGGAAGGGTTTTAAAATAACTCCACTGCACTCCAGAGCAAAATTTAGAAGCTACTGTATCTCTGTTATAAGATGATGCCTACCAATGGTAGGATACAGTGTCTAGTGAAGTGCAGCCCGAACTAATAACTTGGGACTTCTTCCTCTTAGAATTCAAGAAGAAATATGTGGGTAGTGTATACCTAGAAGAGAGAAAAAGAGAATTCATTAACCTAAGGCAGAGACAGCTAACAGTGGCAGAGTATGAAAAGGAATTTGTCAGACTGAGCCGCTATGGAAGGGAGATAGTCCCTAATGAGGCCGAAAGGTGTAAAAGATTTGAAGAGGAATTAAATGATAACATAAAGATCATGATTACTGCCTTGGGAATCACAGACTTCACCAAGTTAGTGGAAGCTGCAATAAAAGTTAAAAAGGTTAGAATACGTGAGTAGACCAGAAGAGAGAGACAATAGAAGAGGGGCCCGGGTCAGTCTAGCTCATCTCCTGCACCAGGGAAGAAGTTCAAAGGTCCACCTACACAGAGTTCAAGACAACCTCAAGGTCAGGGTTAGTATTAAGGGCCCAGGCCATAATTCACCCCTAGGAGAGGTCAGTCCACACCATCAGTGAGCAGCTCTCTAGGGACGGGGTTCAGGGAACTAGCCCCAGCATCTTTTGCATTTCCGCATTGCCTGATGTCACACCCTACACCTCCGTAAGATGTAACATGATCCCGTAGTATACCTAATGAATTACCAAACTTCGTTTACTGATAACCCATTAAATGCACTACAAGGGATTTTAAACCTTTTCTTGTTTCTTTTTACAGTGGTGAGCACTTTTGACATGTGTTAAAATTTTTTTTATCGAAGTTAAATCACATATTAGGTCTGAAATAGCCACAAATTTTATAAAAATTTTGGCAAAGCGCTGTCTGTATTTGGAGCAAAACAGTTCTTCAAAAACTTGTAGAAAACACTTTCAATATATTTGTTTCAGTCCCAAACTCCAATATGGCTCAATACAAATCAATTTTCTCAAACATAAGTCAAACTCAATTCAACATCACTTTCAGTAGTTTCAAAAATAGAATGCAAAATGACTAAGTATTTCAAAGCTGAGATAAGAAAATTATAGTACAACATTTTTACAGGCCAAAATAATTTATAACTTTAGTTACAACTACTCAAGACCAAGTACAATATATATATACAGTGCACATACATTACAATTATAATTACAAGGAAGTGGTATACTCAATATACCCGGCAAAATCCCAAAAGTATAGCACAAGCAGCCTACTTTGCTGCTTTATCTGTCTGTCTACCTGCGACAGCAATGAAAAAGCTATCGCTGAGTAAAATTTACTCAGTGGTGTACAATAACAATTTAAAATGTGGTATATAAAACATTTATTGACAATTTATAATACAAATAATTCACAATTTCCTGTCATAATTTTCAAAGTTCATATAACGCAAATTTGATCAAATAATTGAATAACACAGTGTTGCCAATCAATAACACAACTTAGGTCATGACACAAACTTTTCCGAACATACCGTGTTGTATACCACGACAAGGCATACTCACCTCAATAATCGAAATCAATGAGGAAGGTGGCCAGCTAGCTAATGAGAACTCATCCATACTCATCTCAGACTAGTAAGTCAAAGAGGGAGGAATATAGTGTACCTATCAGAGCACTTGCAGGCGTTACGTATTGCCATCCCTGCAAGCTCCTGGGTTCACGCGTGAGAGTTCCTAGGAATCGTAGGCGTTACGTATCGCCGTCCCTACTTTGCTCCGATACCACTAAACACAATTGATCTCAAAATTTCCATTTATAAAGTAGGCAACACAATAATTCTCAAATAAAATCCTCAAAGCTAAAACAATAAAAAATTATTTATAACTCATTTCTCCAAATAAAGTTTTTAGTAAAAGCAGTGAATATAAAAAGTATTGTGCACAGACTTGGTTTGAGTCACCTCTAGGCCTTGACTCAATGTTCCCTATGCTTTTCAATATCCTTTTCAACTGAAACACACAATTTAAAGTGTTTCAGTACTCAGTTAAATTGCTTTTAACAATAAAATCCAATATCTAAATTTTCTTAGTACTATTCCCTTCAATTTATTTCATTAGTCAACCTATAATATTGACCTTTGATGCACTCTAGGTGAATTAGGTTTAATGTTACCAATATGTCACATTTTATAGTCCTTTAGTATTGATATATGTTACCAAATTTATTTTCAAGTGTATTGCATTTTATTGCAATTTACTGGATTTCGGTATGCTATTTTGACTTAGCCGGATGACCTAGTTCTCTCGGTTTTCGATTTTTGGTCCGACTTACAAACTTGTAGGTCTATGTCTTATTGCACTCGGGGCAAAATTTCAGGTCATTCTAAGTTGTATAGACCAAAATATAGTCAATTTACTAAAGCTGGATAGATTGCACCTTTAGTGCAAAATTTGGTCAATTTTAGGTCACTTTTAGTTCTGGCAGTTTTGGTACCCGAACTTGTGCAAGCTATTTGACTTGGTTTTGGTCATTTCTGGGTTTTGGTGTCTTCATATGAATTATATCTCTATGTCTAAGCTATCAATGGTAAACATTTTAGGTCAATTGGACCTATTTTGAGTGAGTTATAACCAAAACACTAACTGCTGCCCAAATGGTCAATTTTCAGGCTTTCAAGTCACTAATCCGGATTTGGTCACTTTTTAGGTCAGTTTCTAGGAAGAATTTTGGCAACATTTCTACATGAAAGTTGGCCTATTTGGTGTCTAGTTTCACCCTCTATTGGTCTCATACCAATTGGGTTCACAGTTTTGCACTTGTGACCTAATTTATGTGCTGCCAACATACACAACCTGCACAAGACAATTACACTTCCCATTTGACATTCCTCCTCCTCCTCATGACTTCATTATTTATTCATAGCACTTCTACAAATACTAAACACAATTCCAGAAAGCATATTGGGCAGAACACTCAAGTGGTCAATGCACACAATTCACCATTAAAGTCCAACATTCACATCCACTCAAATTCAATGTACATCAACACTTATTTTACACATACACTTCCATGGCAATTATACAAACTGCCCATAATTCAACACCATCATATTTCATTAATAAACTTCATATTCACACACACAAATTCATGATATTATAGGCTGCCAAACATGGCAGTTTGCCAAAGCATCAAGGTCCCATTTCAAACCCTTAATTCAAGCACTAACATGCACATACTTGGTCATTAGCCTACTACAACTTTTATTTAAGTTAATCAACCTTAATTGTAACACCCCTATGTTTGATAGTGCGTTCTACTGTTCCGGTGACCAGTGTTATCCGGACAGCTAGGATGCCTAGAACTACACTTCGTTATGAGTAAGGAGACATAAAATAATGAAATACAAGAAAAGAAAATACAAGAAAAACAAAGGAAAAATAATAGCAAAGAAATGTAACCAAATTAAGCGAGCCGAGAACCCTAGCGATGGGTGACCGCACCGGGAAGTCACGGCGAGGACCGTTGACTAGCCTTGGAAAATATTTATAGGACTTAAAGAGACATCAATTGAAGTATAAATATCATTAGAAATATCAAAGAAAAATTAAATAATTAGTACAAAGAAAAGTGAGAAATCGAAAAGCAGACAAAACTCGGTGTTACCGAAAAATCGGGAATGCAACCCGAACAGGGGCATTATGGTCAATCGACATCCCGAATTGTCTTTTGACCTAAATGTCCATTAAAAATAAATAATATTACACTTGAAAAATATAATGAAAAATTTAATTGGTGGTATATAAAATAAATAGCAAAAATTATGGGTTTAATGTGAGATAAATGAAAGTTAAACATAAAATATATTTGATTTGGTGTAAGTGGACCACTTAGGATTATAATATGTGTTTAGTGGGCAAAATTGCTCCACTAAACACTTCATCTTCCTCACTTGGTTCACCCATGCCGAAATGAAGAAGTGAAAAGCTCCCATGGCCGCCCACCTTCAAAGCTTAACAATCCCATGATCAAGCCTCCTTTTCCCACACCTATCTTCATTAAAATTTATCCCCACCACAAGGAAGAAGTAGATACCAATATTAAAAAGTTTTAGTGAAGATTAAGCAAGTCCCAACAATAGGTAAGTTGAGTTTTTGAATATTTCTTTGTTAAAGTTTGAAAACATGTTATGGGTGTTTGCTTTGTGAAGAAATTTTTAAGTTTTGAGGAGTTATTGATATATCCAGTTTGGACAGCCATGGAGTTGTATATTTGATGATTTATTCTTACATATATTTGATGGGAAATTATGTTGAGTAGGGTAATTAATGTCCTAGTAAGTTATTTCCATGTATATGTGGTGATTGTGCAATTGGGATTGAAGTTGACGAAATTATGGACACTTTGGCAATGTGAAGCATTTTGGCAGCCTTGAGGCTTCTTGATGAGTGTTTAAATTCATGAAGATACTGGGTAAATTGTGACATTGAGGATTGATGAATATGTATGTAAATTGGTTGTGGAAATTGTATGTAACAATTAGGAGTGTTTATGTGTATTTATGGTTGTATTTGGACTTTGTGAATTAGAGTTTCATTTGGTGTATTGAAGATAATTGTATTCTGCCCAAAGTGACTTTAAAGTGAAGTGATATATGGTTTTGGTAATGTACCAAATCAGAATTGGTAAGAGAGATGGACTTATAGCAAGGTAATGTGTAATTGCTAGATGTTTAAGTAATGTATTTAAGGACAGTGTGCATTTCAGCCTATAACTCTAAATATGTAACTCCAATTGGTATAAGACCAATTGGAGGTGAAACTAAGCACAAAATGTGCCAACTTTCATGAAGGAAACATACCAAAATTTTGCTTGCAAGGTAGCTTGAAAAATGACCAAATCCGGATTAAGTGCAAGTGTGGCCTGAAAACTGACCATTTGGGCAGCAGTTAATGTTTAGGCCATAACTCACTCAAAACAGGTCCAATTGACCTGAAATTTTAACCATGAATAGTTAAGACCCATATCTACAAGTCTTATGAAGACACCAAAGCCAGAAATGACCATAAGCAAGTCAAACAGCTTGCACAATTTCGGGTCCAAAAACTGGCCGAACCAAAGTTGACCAAAATTGACCTAAAATGACCAAATTTGATGCCATTTGACCAGCAATAGTAAAATGACCATAACATGGTCTAAATAACTCAGAATGACCTGAAAGTTTGTCCCGCGTTCCATAAGACATAGATCTACAAGTTTGTAGTTTTGACCGAAACCCGAAAATCGAGGAAACTAGGTCTTCCGGCTAGGTCAAACTAGTATCTCGGAATCCAGCAAGTTGCAATAAAATGCACTAAACAAGGAAATGAATTTGGTAACATGTACCAACCCTAAAAGACTATTGAATGTGACATATTAGTAACATTAAAACCTAATTTACCTAGAATGCATCGAGGGTCGACATATTAGGTTGACTAAGGAAATAATAGAATTCGACAAATTAATTATTGAACCTTATTCTTAGAGACAGTTTAAATGAGTACTGAAACACTTCAAATTGTGTTTCTCAGTTAGCAAAGACTCAGGGAAGGGGAAGGAAACACTGAGTCAGAGCCAAGAGATAGTTATCAGAGGTTTGTGCACAACTAGTTTTTAACTGATTTTGTTTTGAATATTTCATATGATTAAATGATATATTTTTCTTATGTATTATGTTCAGCAAGCATTGGATTTAATTCAATGATTATTGAAATTGTTATAGTATGTATGAATTTAGCTTTATGAAATGGTATTTCCATAAGTATTATGCATTGTTATGGATTGAATAAATTATGTTCTGGAAAATTGTGATAGAACATGTTTTGAATTGTGATGGTAATTTTTATGGAAAAATGCAAATTTATGATTTGAATTGTGATGAGCATAAAAAATTATTGGATATTGGAATTGACTTTGAATCAAATTATATTGTGATTTATGCTCACTAAAGGATTGTGATATTGTTTTATATCTCACTGTAGATGCTTGACTAGGTTATTACCCTTCTCTCTCATTTGTTGAAAAGACAATGGAGTTAGTTGTGTTTTGATTACCATGGTACGTGCACAGGCTTAGATTTTCCTCTAATTTGAGGTTAGATCTAAGTTTATTTTATCGTTATGGCCCTTCCGGAAGATTCATTATTGTGATGGTACTGTGCACGATGATTCGACCTCCCCGACCATAGGGAGTTAGAATCACATCGAATATGGCCCTTTCGGATTAGTCTTGCATAGTTAGTGAGATAAAGAATGATTTTTGAGATACAGCATGGTTTTTGAGATACAATATGGTTTTTGAGATACAACAAGATTTTTGAGGCACAGAATGTTTTTGAACAGTAAAGAATTATGATTTCAGTTATGATTTATGTATAATTGATTTTGTTGGAACTACCTTAAATGGTTAGTCATGATTTGATAAATTGAATTTTGTGATCAAAGTCATTTTATACAAATGATTTACATTACTGGAAATGAATATTTTGAGTTTTGGAATTTGATGAGTATTCAGATTTCTAAATTATTTACTGTAAATTTTGTCAATGTATATTGTACTATGTTTTAAATTATAGTTGTGCACCACTGAGTTCACCACTCAGCGATAGCTTTGTATGCTATCGCAGGTAAGAAGAGCATAGAGCAGTGAGTAAGTTTTTTGAAGACACTTTCAGATCAGCTCTAGGTATATCATAGGTATACCCATGTATATAGGTTTTGATATATGCATGTAATAATATGTATTTAAATTATTTGAGCAGTTGTATAAAAACTCTTGTAAAATATTTTGGTATGTAATTAAATGTAAATTATTGTAAATGTAAATTTAAGATTTCATTTACTTGAATAGTTTTGTAGTATAAATTTTGAGTCTTATAATCAATGAAATATTTCTTCATGATGAGATTAGTTTGAAAATGAATTGATTGTTTATTGAGAATTGAATTGTGAATTGAATTAAAGTTTATTGGAGTTGTATTTGAGAAAACATATTGGGAGCATTTTCTTTTGCAAGATTGAAGAACTGTTTTCTCAAAATACAGCCTGCATTTTGCCGAAATTTTAAAAAAAAATTTATAACACCAGATTTTAATCGATGATTTAAATTTCACAAAAATTGTTTTAAAATCCCTTGTAGTATATTTAATGGATGGATTATCGGTAGGAGAAGTACGGTAATTCATTAGGTGTACTACGGGATCATGTTACATCTTACAGGGGAGTAGGGTGTGACATGTTTTGTGGTATCAGAGCAATGGTTTTAAAGTAAATTTTGAACGGTGAATTTGAAATCTTTTTGTCGATAACTATAACTGCTCAAATGTTTGATACATATAGTACATTTACATCATAAATATGAACTAATGGAGAGGAATCTCCTTATGTTGGTTGTACAGGAACAAAAAATCCTATGAAAAGATATGGAAGAGAATAATGAGACAATAGAACAGTCCGTGATGGTAGAAGTACAAGTTGAGGCCCCAGCTCCACAAAGTGTCGAAGGCCCGACTGTACCAGTTTTACCATTACAAATTACTGCACAAATGGCCCAACAAATGGCCACTTTCTTTCAACAAATGGCTGATAATCACCCCAAGCCTGGCATGCACTCCAACCCCACAAGGGCAGTGTGAAATAGAGAAGAGGGAGAAATCTACGGGTCAGAGCTCGAGTAGTTATTTGAGAAAGAATTTGAGGAACCCCGAGCTCAGGGATACGATAGAGGCAGATCATCAGGGCAGAGAACACCAAGATCTAGTCGTCGAACAACCAGAAGTTCCTATTCTGCCCGTTTCTGCCATGTTTATGGTAAGCTACATGGAGGTATTTGTCGTAAGGCCTCTGGAGCCTGCTACAATTGTGGAAAACTTGGACACTTTGCTAAAGATTGTACTAGAGCACCTCGATCTGCTTTCCGGAGTTCACAGACCGTCAATCAGAGTCGAGATAGAAATAGAGTTGGTACTCCTCACCACTATGACAAAGTGAATCAACCCGAATATAGTAGCGCACCAGTCAGAGCGTCTACTATGCGCCAAGGAGAAAGAGCAGAAACTTCAGATGTAGCACTGGTAAGTTTTTAATTTTTGAAGGAAACAATGAGTTATTATTTGATCCCAGCACTACTTATTTATATGTTAGTGTTAGAATTCTATGTTTTGTTGCTATTCCTTTATAGGGGAATAAATTTTGATGTATTAGTGACTAGTCCTTTAGGATAATAACTACAATAACAAGTATGATTGACATTAATTTTGGAAGAATTGTTAGCTAAAAGTATTTTCTAACATACCATAAATTATAAAGCTAATTGGCAAGCCTACTTAATGTAAGGCAAGAGGACCTAAAAGTAAGTTACAGTAATAGAATTGCTCTAGATGAGAGCAAAGATGTTACTGTTAGTAATTATTAATGGATATTGTAATTAGAATTGGTTTGGGATATTAGTGGATTCGAGAAAGATAAGATGTTAGAAAACCTAGTCCATGAGGTTATAACATAGTGACTATATAATGTTCTCGATGTTTGTATTGTAAGCTACATATTATAGTACCGACACGGGATTATTGTGTAGAGTTACGTGCTTCCTCGTGGTATAATAAATTAAGAATATTTGTAAGTAATCTATAAATTGATACAGTTGCACCCGAATAGAGTACTATTACTGGAAATAAATGTGAAAATTTTAGTAAGAAATTTAAAACTTCAGAACTAGCCTATCAAACAACTACACTTGTAAGGTAGCTAGAGTCAATGACTCAGTTATATTAATGTGAATTACCTGTACCACAGTAATTGCTATAAGCTTAGAGATATCAGTACGACTTATCATCCTCAGACGGATGGATAGTCAAAACAAGTGATTCAGGTAAATTTTAAAACTCGTTGAGTTTCTATAAATAATGAAATGAAATGTTAATAATAACCTGTAAAATGTAATAAACCCTCGAGAATATACTGAGAACTTCTGTCCTTGAATCCGAGGGGAGATGGGACAGATACCTCCCACTACCAGAATTTGTATACAATAATGAGTATCAAGCTAGCATACAAACGGCACCCTATGAAACACTGTAAGGGAATGGATAACTATGGATTTTGTGATGAGACTTTCGAAGACACAGAATAGTTATGATGCAGTATGGGTTATAGTTGACAGACTAACCAAGTCTAATCACTTTTTGCCAGTCCGGATGGACTATAGCCTGGAAAGATTGGCCAGATTGTAAATAAATGAAATTGTAAAATTGCATGGAGTGCCAGTATCAATTGTATCTGACAGAGATCCTAGGTTCACTTTTAGATTCTGGGGTAGTCTTCAGAGAGCCCTAAGAACTAGATTGAACTTCAGCACAACATTCCACCCATAGACAGATGGCCAACCTGAAAGGGTTATTTAGATATTGGAGGATATGCTACGGGCTTGTGTGATTGAGTTTGAAGGTAATTGGGATACACACTTGCCTTTGATTGAGTTTGCTTATAACAACAGCTACCAATCAAGCATTGGGATGCCTCCATATGAAGCTTTGTATGGCAAAAAGTGTAGAACTCCCCTATGTTGGGATGAAGTAGGTGAAAGGAAGATGATTGGGCCAGAGATTGTTCAGCAGACAGAGGAAAAGATCAGATTGATTAGAGATAGACTCAAGGCTGCATCAGACCGTCAGAAGTCCTATGTTGATTTGAAAAGAAGAGATATTGAATATGCAGTGGGTGATAAGGTATTCCTTAAAGTTTCTCCTTGGAAGAGGATTATGAGATTTGGCAGAAAGGGGAAACTGAGTCCTCGTTTCATCGGACCATATGAGGTTCTGGAAAGAATGGGTCCTTTGGCATATCGGTTGGCATTACCTCCAGAGTTAGCAAGGATACACAATGTCTTCCATGTGTCCATGTTAAGGAGGTACAGATCTGACCCATCTCATGTACTATCAGTTGAATAGATTGAGGTAAATCCAGACCTCTCATATGAGGAAGAACCCATAAAGATTCTGGCTTATGAGGTGAAGCAACTGAGGAACAAACAGATACACCTGGTTAAAGTGCTGTGGAACCATCATTCAGGCCAGGAAGCTACTTGGGAATGTGAAGAGGATATGAAGAGACAGCACCCACAGCTGTTCAAAGACTAATGCCAGGTAAAATTTCGAGACGAAATTAATATTAAAGGGGGGAGAATTGTAACACCCCTATGTTCGGTAGTGCGTTCTACTGTTCCGGTGACCAGTGTTATCCGGACAGCTAGGATGCCTAGAACTACACTTCGTTATGAGTGAAGAGACATAAAATAATGAAATACAAGAAAAGAAAATACAAGAAAAACAAAGGAAAAATAATAACAAAGAAATGTAACCAAGTTAAGCGAGCCGAGAACCCTAGCGATGGGTGACCGCACCGGGAGGTCACGGCGAGGACCGTTGACTAGCCCTGGACTATGGGGAACCCTGGAAAATATTTATAGGACTTAAAGAGACATCAATTGAAGTATAAATATCATTAGAAATATTAAAGAAAAATTAAATAATTAGTACAAAGAAAAGTGAGAAATCGAAAAGCAGACAAAACCCGGTGTTACCGAAAAATCGGGAATGTAACCCGAACAGGGGCATTATGGTCAATCGACATCCCGAATTGTCTTTTGACCTAAATTTCCATTAAAAATAAATAATATTACACTTGGAAAATATAATGAAAAATTTAATTGGTGGTATATAAAGTAAATAGCAAAAATTATGAGTTTAATGTGAGATAAATGAAAGTTAAACATAAAATATATTTGATTTGGTGTAAGTGGACCACTTAGGATTATAATATGTGTTTAGTGGGCAGAATTGCTCCACTAAACACTTCATCTTCCTCACTTGGTTCACCCATGCCGAAATGAAGAAGTGAAAAGCTCCCATGGCCGCCCACCTTCAAAGCTTAACAATCCCATGATCAAGCCTCCTTTTCCCACACCTATCTTCATTAAAATTTATCCCCACTTCACAAGGAAGAAGTAGATACCAATATTAAGAAGTTTTAGTGAAGATTAAGCAAGTCCCAACAATAGGTAAGTTGAGTTTTTGAATATTTCTTTGTTAAAGTTTGAAAACATGTTATGGGTGTTTGCTTTGTGAAGAAATTTTTAAGTTTTGAGGAGTTATTGATATATCCAGTTTGGACAGCCATGGAGTTGTATATTTGATGATTTATTCTTACATATATTTGATGGGAAATTATGTTGAGTAGGGTAATTAATGTCCTAGTAAGTTATTTCCATGTATATGTGGTGATTGTCCAATTGGGATTGAAGTTGACGAAATTATGGACACTTTGGCAATGTGAAGCATTTCGGCAGCCTTGAGGCTTCTTGATGAGTGTTTAAATTCATGAAGATACTGGGTAAATTGTGACATTGAGGATTGATGAATATGTATGTAAATTGGTTGTGGAAATTGTATGTAACAATTAGGAGTGTTTGTGTATTTATGGTTGTATTTGGACTTTTTGAATTAGAGTTTCATTTGGTGTATTGAAGATAATTGTATTCTGCCCAAAGTGACTTTAAAGTGAAGTGATATATGGTTTTGGTAATGTACCAAATCAGAATTGGTAAGAGAGATGGACTTACTAGCAAGGTAATGTGTAATTGCTAGATGTTTAAGTAATGTATTTAAGGATAGTGTGCATTTCAGCCTATAACTCTAAATATGTAACTCCAATTGGTATAAGACCAATTGGAGGTGAAACTAGGCACAAAATGTGCCAACTTTCATGAAGGAAACATACCAAAATTCTGCTTTCAAGGTAGCTTGAAAAATGACCAAATCTGGATTAAGTGCAAGTGAGGCCTGAAAACTAACCATTTGGGCAGCAGTTAGTGTTTAGGCCATAACTCACTCAAAACAGGTCCAATTGACCTGAAATTTTAACCATGAATAGTTAAGACCCATATCTACAAGTCTTATGAGACACCAAAGCCCAGAAATGACCATAAGCAAGTCAAACATCATGCACAAGTTCAGGTCCAAAAACTGGCCGAACCAAAGTTGACCAAAATTGATCTAAAATAACCAAATTTGATGCCATTTGACCAGCAATAGTAAAATGACCATAACTTGGTCTACATAACTCAGAATGACCTGAAATTTTGCCCCGCGTTCCATAAGACATAGATCTACAAGTTTGTAGTTTTGATCGAAACCCGAAAATTGAGGGAACTAGGTCTTCCGGCTAGGTCAAACTAGTATTCCGGAATCCAGCAAGTTGCAATAAAATGCACTAAACAAGGAAATGAATTTGGTAACATGTACCAACCCTAAAAGACTATTGAATGTGACATATTAGTAACATTAAAACCTAATTTACCTAGAATGCATCGAGGGTCGACATATTAGGCTGACTAAGGAAATAATAGAATTCGACAAATTAATTATTGAACCTTATTCTTAGAGACAGTTTAAATGAGTACTGAAACACTTCAAATTGTGTTTCTCAGTTAGCAAAGACTCAGGGAAGGGGAAGGAAACAATGAGTCAGAGCCAAGCGATAGTTATCAGAGGTTTGTGCACAACTAGTTTTTAACTGATTTTGTTTTGAATATTTCATATGATTAAATGACATATTTTTCTTATGTATTATGTTCAACAAGCATTGGATTTAATTCAATGATTATTGAAATTGTTATAGTATGTATGAATTTAGCTTTATGAAATGGTATTTCCATAAGTATTATGCATTGTTATGGATTGAATAAATTATGTTCTGGAAAATTGTGATAGAACATGTTTTAAATTGTGATGGTAATTTTTATGGAAAAATGAAAATTTATGATTTGAATTGTGATGAGCATAAAAAATTATTGGATATTGGAATTGACTTTAAATCAAATTATATTGTGATTTATGCTCACTAAAGGATTGTGATATTGGTTTATATCTCACTATAGATGCTTGACTAGGTTATTACCCGTCTCTCTCATTTGTTGAGAAGACAATAGAGTTAGTTGTGTTTTGATTACCATGGTACGTGCACAGGCTTAGATTTTCCTATGATTTGAGGTTAGATCTAAGTTAATTTTATCGTTATGACCCTTGCGGAAGATTCATTATTTTGATGGTACTGTGCACGATGATTCGACCTCCCCGACCATAGGGAGTTAGAATCTGATTCGACCTCCCCGACCATAGGGAGTTAGAATCACATCGAATATGGCCCTTTCGGATTAGTCTTGCATAGTTAGTGAGATAAAGAATGATTTTTGAGATACAGCATGGTTTTTGAGATACAACATGATTTTTGAGGCACATTTTGAACAGTAAAGAATTATGATTTCAGTTATGATTTATGTATAATTGATTTTGTTGGAACTACCTTAAATGGTTAGTCATGATTTGATAAATTGAATTTCGTGATCAAAGTCATTTTATACAAATGATTTACATTAATGGCAATGAATATTTTGAGTTTTGGAATTTGATGAGTATTCAGATTTCCAAATTATTTACTGTAAATTTTGTCAATGTATATTGTACTATGTTTTAAATTATAGTTGTGCACCACTGAGTTCACCACTCAGCGATAGCTTTGTATGCTGTCGCAGGTAAGAAGAGCATAGAGCAGTGAGTAAGTTTTTTGAAGACACTTTCAGATCATCTCTAGGTATATCATAGGTATACCCATGTATATAGGTTTTGATATATGCATGTAATAATATGTATTTAAATTATTTGAGCAGTTGTATGAAAACTCTTGTAAAATATTTTGGTATGTAATTAAATGTAAATTATTGTAAATGTAAATTTAAGATTTCATTTACTTGAATAGTTTTGTAGTATAAATTTTGAGTCTTATAATCAATGAAATATTTCTTCATGATGAGATTAGTTTGAAAATGAATTGATTATTTATTGAGAATTGAATTGTGAATTGAATTAAAGTTTATTGGAGTTGTATTTGAGAAAACATATTGGGAGCATTTTCTTTTGCAGGATTGAAGAACTGTTTTCTCAAAATACAGCGGGCACTTTGCCGAAATTTCGAAAAAAATTTCATAACACCAGATTTTAATCGATGATTTAAATTTCACAAAAATTGTTTTAAAATCCCTTGTAGTATATTTAATGGATTATCGGTAGGAGAAGTACGGTAATTCATTAGGTGTACTACGGGATCATGTTACATCTTACAGGGGAGTAGGGTGTGACATTAATTCCCATCCATTAAAGATAAGAAAAACTCAAATACCACAAACCTTCATGGCTGCCGAAAATTGATAAATTCATATCTCACTAGTTTTTTAATTTCTCTTCACCAAAGTACTCACCTTAACCTAAATACAAGGTTTACTAAAGCAAGGGAGGAAAAATAAGCACTAACATTTTTTTGAGCTTCACCAAAACTTCATCAAATCCTCTTCTTTTTGCTTCCAACATGCTGCCCAAGGTGTGTGTGCAATCTTTAATGAAGAAACCAAGTGGAAAGGAGGCTTGAATCATGAGTGCATGGTGGTGGAGTGAGGTTTGGCCATGGAGGATTTCCATGGTGTTTCTCTCAGCTGGTTTGTTTCCAAGGTTGAAGATAAAATTTTTTGTCCCAAATTGGCTTATATTTGTGTCCCAAAATCTGAGTTAGTGGAGCACTAACCATAAATTAATAATTTAATTACTTAAAGTTCCATAATTTGCACATTTGCCTCATTTCTTCCATTATTTATATAATGTACCTCATTTTTATTTTTCATGACATTTTGAAAGTGTAATATCATTTATTTTTTAATGGACATTGAGGTTAAAAGGCAACTCTAGGTGTCAAATGATCAAAATGCCTCTTTTCGGGTTGCATTCTCGATTTTTCGATAACATCGATTTTTATCAGTTTCTTGAATTTTTCATTTTTCTTTATACTAATTCTTTATTTTTCTTTGACATTTCTAAAGTAAATTACACTTCAATAAGTCTTTAATTATGTCTCAAAACTTAATTCTGAGGGTTCCCTGCGGTCTTGGGGTCGGCTATTGCCTGTGCCGTAACTTCCCCGTGCGGTCACCCATTGCTGCGGTGTTGGCTCGTTTAACTTAGTTTCATTTCATTACTATTATTTTTCCTTTGTTTTTCTTGTATTTTCCTTTCTTGTATTTCATTATTTTATGTCTCCTCACTAACATTTAAATGTAGTTCTAGGCATCCTATCTGTCCGGACAGACACTAGTCACCGAAATAGTATAACGCACTGCTAAATATAGGGGTGTTACACCTGAAGTGGCATAAGGGGGAGTGTTAGAGAGTAACGGATGCCTGGTTAAGGTGTAGGTTGACAAAGCATCAGTTAAGGAACTATCCATGGAGAACTGTTAAAGCTGCTCCAACACAAGTAGACAGACCTGCTCCTACACCACATAGGGGTAGGAAATCTGGTAAATCTGAGGCAGTGGGACCATCACAGAGACCTGCATCTGAGCTAGCAGAGAGGTCAGAGCACCTGCCAGAGCCTATGCCATAAGAGCTCAAGAGGAGCAAGATGCCCCAGATGCCATCAGCGGTACGTTTTCCCTCTACAATACATGCATTAGTGGATCCAAGATCCACTCATTCATACATCTGCATCAACTTACTCGTAGAAAGGGGGATACTAGTAGGGGAGAGTGACCAAGATATCCTGGTCACTAATCCATTGGGCCACAGTGTAGTGGTGAACAAGGTGTATAAGGGTTGCCCATTAAGGATTTAGGGGTATGAATTCTTGGCAGACCTGATTGAGTTGCCTTTCCATGAGTTTGACATGATTTTGGGAATGGACTGGTTGTCATGTCATCAAGCAATGGTTGATTGTAAACTAAAGAGGATTTCTTTGAAAACTCTTGAGCGAAATGAGATCACAGTTGTGGTGGAAAGGATAGATTTCTTGTCCAATGTCATCTCAGCCACAATTGCAAGAAAACTGATGAGAAAATGCTGTGAAGCCTGCCTAGCACATGTGGTGGATACTAGGTAGGCTAAGCCAGATCTGTATGACATACCCATAGTGAAAGACTTCCTAGATGTGTTCCCTAAAGAATTGCCTGGCTTGCCACTAGAAAGGGAAGTTGAATTTGCTATTGAAATACTGCCAGGTACAGCACCAATCTCTATTACTCCTTATAGGATGGCACCCACAAAATTGAAGGAAGTAAAAATCTAGTTACAGGAGTTACTAGATAAGGGGTTCATGCCCCAGTGTGTCACCATGGGGAGCTCCAGTACTGTTTGTGAAAAAGAAAGATGGAACTTTGAGATTATGCATTGATTACTGGCAGTTGAATAAAGTGACTGTGAAGAACAAATATCCGTTGCCTAGAATTGATGATCTGTTTGATCATTTGAAGGGAGCAGGAGTATTTTCCAAAATTGATCTCAGATCAGGGTATCATCAGTTGAGGGTGAAGGATGCAAATGTGCCAAAGACTGCATTCAGGACCCGGTATGGGCATTATGAGTTTCTGGTGATGCCCTTTGGCCTAACAAATGTACCAGTAGCATTCATGGACCTTATGAATTGCATCTTCCATCCATACCTAGATCGGTTCGTAATGGTCTTTATTGATGATATTTTGGTGTATTCCAATACCAGGGAAGAACATGATGAGCATGTGAGGATTGTTCTGCAAACCCTGAGAGAAAAGAAGCTGTATGCTAAGTTGTCTAAATGTGACTTCTGGTTATATGAGTTTGCATTCCTCGGACACTTAGTGTCAGCTGATGGGATTAGAGTGGATCCTAAGAAAATAGAAGCAGTGATGGAATGGAGGCCTCCCAAAAATACAACTGAGGTCAGAAGTTTCTTGGGGTTAGCTGGGTATTACAAAAGATTTGTGAAGGTATTTTCTTTAATAGCTGCTCCAATGAACAAGTTGTTACACAAGAATATCAGATTTGACTGAAATGACAAGTGTCAGACCAGTTTTGAGAATTTGAAGGCTATATTGATAGAGGCAACAGTGTTAACATAGCCAGTGTCGGGAAAGGACTTTGTGGTCTATAGTGATGCCTCTCATAATGGGTTAGGGTGTGTATTGATGCAAGAGGGGAAGGTGGTCGCCTATGCTTCTAGGCAGCTAAGGCCACATGAATAGAATTACCCTACCCATAATCTAGAACTTGCAGCAATTATCTTCGCACTGAAGATATGGAGGCATTACTGGTATGGTGAAAAGTGTTATATTTACACAGCCCACAAAAGTCTGAAATACTTGCCAACCCAGAAGGAGCTCAACCTTAGATAGAGGTGATGGATTGAGTTCGTGAAGGACTATGATTGTGTGATTGATTACCATCCTGGGAAGGCAAATATAGTTGCTGATGCTTTGAGCAGAAAATTCATCACAGCTTTGAGATCATTGAATGCCCGTCTATCATTGGCTCGAGATGGAGCTATTTTGGCTGAGTTGCAAGTGAGGCCAAACCTGCTACAGCAGATTTTGGATGGGTAGAAGGTAGATGAGAAGTTAATGGCTATTAAGAGTAAAATCCTAGAAGGGAAAGCAACTAACTATGAGGTGAAAGCAGATGGGTGCCTGTACTACAAAGGAAGAGTGTGTGTACCAGATAATGGGGAATTGAACGCCAATATTCTGAAAGAGGCACATACCAGTGTTTATGCTATGCACCCAGGAAGTACAAAAATATATCATGATTTGAAGCTTCATTATTGGTGGCCTGGCATGAAGAAGGACATAGCTGATTATGTGACTAAATGCTTGACATGTCAGCAAGTCAAGGCAGAACATCAAGTTCCATCGGGTTTGCTACAGCCTATACACATACCTGAATGGAAATGGAATCAGGTCACCATGGATTTTGTAAGTGGTCTACCTCTCACCCAGAAGAAGCATGATGCAGTATGGGTGATAGTAGATAAATTGATGAAGTCAGCACACTTTTTGCCAATTAGGACTGACTACTCACAGGAGAAGTTAGCAGAATTGTATATCAATGAGATAGTTATAGACTGCATGGAATTCCACTTTCCATCATATCTGATGGAGACCCAAGGTTTACATCGAGATTTTAGAAGAAGTTGCGTGAATCCTTGGGTACACAACTCCACTTCAGCACAGCTTTCCATCCTCAGACGAATGGGCAATCAATTAAATTAATTCAAATATTGAACTGAAATGATAATAATAACATGAAATATATGTCAGGTCCTAGAGGATATGCTAAGGAGTTATGTTATTGAGTTTGAGCGAAGTTGGGATAGATAACTCCCATTGGCAGAATTTGCATACAACAATAGCTACCAAGCTAGCATCCAAATGGCCTCGTATGAAGCACTGTATAGGAGGAAATGTAGAACTCCAGTGTGCTGGACTGAATTAGGCGAAGATAAACTAATAGGGCTAGACCTGGTTAAACAGACTGAGGAGAAGGTAAAGCTAATCAAAGCCAATACGAAGGTTGCCTCAGACAGACAAAAATCTTATGCCAACCTGAAGAGAAAAGAAATAGAATATGCAGTTGGCGACAAAGTGTTCCTCAAGGTGTCACTGTGGAAGAAGGTATTGAGGTTTGGAAGAAAAGGTAAGTTAAGCCCTAGGTTCATAGGCCCATATGAAGTCATTTAACGTGTAGGTCCAGTGGCCTACAGGCTAGCTTTACCACCAGAGCTGGACAAGATCCATAATGTGTTTCACATATCTATGCTAAGAAGATATTGCTCAGATCCTTTACATGTCATCTCATAGAAGAAATTGAAGTACAATCGGATTTGACATATGAAGAAGAACCCATACGGATCTTGGCTCGGAAAGTGAAAGAGTTGAGAAATAAGCAGATTCCACTGGTGAAAGTGCTTTGGAGGCACCACAACACCGAGGAGGCAACAGTTTTCTCAACTGTTTGCATCAAGTAAATTTCGAGGACGAAATTTAAATTAGAGGGGAAGAGTTGTAACACCCTCCTTGTAGCAACTCCATACATTTTACTGTTTTGGTGACCAGTGTCGGTCCGGACAGCTAGAACGTCCGGAAAAATATTTAAACTAAAGTGAGGAACCATAATTAACTCAAATATTAATAAGGAAAATTTAGAAAAAATTTTAAAAATAAAATACAACCAAGTTAAATGAGCCGGTGCCCTAGCGATGGGTAACCCAGTGGGAAGTTGCGGTTCTCACAGCTAGGAGCCCTAAACTCGAGAGAAAATTCGTAAAATAATTTTTGGGACTCCAAAGAAGGGTCATTGAGGTTCTTATGGTATTAGAATGCCAAGAAAATGCTTAGAAAATTTTTTCAATCGGTACAGACAATTTTGATTTGTTAAGCCAAACGGAGGGCATTTTGGTCATTTTGCCTTTAGAGGTGATTTTTGATCGACTTGTCTAGTTAAGTAAATAATTATTATGACATAAAATGTAAATAAATATTGCTAAAAATTAAATTGAAATTAAGTAGACAAGAAAAGAAAAGAAAATGAAAGAAATTAAAATTATGACATCATTATGATGTCATTAAAATCCTCCCACCCAATCAAACTTTGACACATGGTACTAACTTATTTAAAATGACTTTATGGGCAGAAAAAAAGGAAAAAAATTAGTTGCTTCTTCTCTTTCCTTCAACCAGCTGTTTCCTCTCCTCCATACCCAACCTCCATTAAAGCTTATCAAAGCTTTAAACCTCACCGAATCTCACTTGAAATCCTTACCTAGCTTCATAAAAAATTAACCTAGCAACTTGAACGTCCTCTTGGCAACCAAAAGAGAAAGAAAAAAGAGAGTTTAGTTGGCTTGAAATTCTGCTCCAACAAGGTTAGTGTCCAATTCTTGTTCCTTTTGCTTTAATTCATGTTCAATGGCATGAATTGTGTAGGAAATATAAGAAAATAAAACAAACAAGTGTGTGTGTGCACCTTATAAATTTTTGCAACTAGGGTTAGCTAGGGTTTGATGATTTTGCTTGGTAAAAAAATGGTTATGAGCAGCCTTTGGTAGTGGATGAGGGATTGAACATAATTAACTAAGTGAAATGTAAGAATTGTGCATATATGAAATGAAAAAAAATTTGGACACTTGAAAAATTCTAGGGTTTGCTCATGTGATGGTTTATTAACCTTGTAATGGTCAATTAGTAACCATTTGAATGTGGGTGAGGAGGAAATGAAGTGAGTTGTGGATTGGTATTTGAGTTTGGGTGAGCTGCCATTGCTGACCTGCAGGACTGAGTATGAGTCTAGCAGTTTGGGCAGTTATAAATGGAGTTGTAGAGGTTCAATTGGTACAAGACCAATTGGAAATGAAACTAGACACATAATGGCACAACTTTGGTATAGAAACCTTGCCCAGAAAACCAAACCAAGTTGACCTAAAAATTGCCCTAATCTGGGTGACTTGCATTCTGCCTGGGCAAAATGACTAAATAAACAGTATTTATTCATTTGGTCATAACTCAGTGTAGAAAAGTGCAATTAACCTGAAATTTTATAAGAAAAAAAGCTGAGACATAGACCTACAGCTTTCATGAAGAACATAAATCCAAATTCTGACCATAACCTAGTCAAATTGCCAACCAAACTTAGGTTACCAAATCTGGCAGAACCAGTTTTGCCCAGAATTTTGGATTCTGTCCAATCCGACCAGTTATGGTGTTTAGGCCATAACTTGAGATAAAAAAAACTCCAAATGGAGTGATTCAAAAAAGGAAATGTAACTAGACACAATAAGGAACAACTTTCATGAAGACAATTTTGCCAAATTCCTACTGTATAAATGACTAATGGAATAGTAAACATAGTGCTTGAAATCTGAAAATTGTGAATAACCAACACTAAGCTTAGAAATGGTATTGGCAACCAATACCAACAATTTTAGAATGCAAAATGTGGTATGTTGGGAATATTAGAACCAATGTACCTATTGTCTATGAAAAAAGTCAATATTTTAGTTTACTAATGAAATGAATAGTAATACTTAAACTTCAATTTCAAGAATTGTGAAATTTACTTAAACTTCAATTTCAAGAATTGTGAAATTTAAAAGTGTAACATACCCTAGTACACCTTGCAAGATTGGTTTGAATAGGTTGTCATGCCAATAGAGTTCAGTTAGCAGTACTACACATGGCATGATGCCATTCTATGATTTTATGGCTTTTAGCCATTCTGACATTGTGTTGAGACTTGGCCTTGTGCATAATGTTATTATAGCTTATTAGTTATTCTATTGCACACCAGGAGATACATATGTGACCGATGGTATGACAGCCCGAGATACTTGATACCCAGTGCCAGTTTACCCATTTATCCAGTCCAATCGTCCAGTATAGGTTACTTGGGCAACCAAAAATGAAAGTGGATAAATTTAATGAAATTATGAATATAACAAGTACATAATAAATAAGATTACCAATAATGATCGAAAAATAGTCTGCAAAAGACATCAGAACATGCACTGCATATTTATTTTATGTTATTTCTTTTTATTCTATTATTGGCATCACTAAGCATTATTGCTTAGCGTGTTGCTTTTTGCCACGCGTAAGTTTTGGAGAGACCGATAGAGAGCCCAGTAGACCACAGACTGGGTGAGACCATCTGCAGCTCTGCATAGTGTCCGTGTCACCTCACCATCTTTAGTGCATTGGTAGGACACTAGGTTTCATTTTGGTATTTTGTAATTAACTTTTATTTTCTCATATGTAATTGAAACTTATGTAATGTATTTTGGTATTAATGTAAATAGTGGAAATTGTGTTTATGAACGAAAAAGTGAATATTTATTTATGACTTTTACATGAATATCATATGAGATAGATGATTGAGAAATGGAAATGTTGTTGAAAAATATTGAGATTTTGTTGATGAAATGGAGTTTGGGATTGATTGAAAATTTTGGAAGTGTTTTTCACAGGTTCCAAAGAACTGTTTCTCCATTTTTAGCCGGTACTCTGCCGGATTTTCTATAAAATTTGCGAAACCTCAAATAAATTGATGTTTTCCATAAATGACTTAAATAAATTATACTTCACCAATTGTACTTCATAACTATGAAAAAAAAATAAGGGAGGATAAAAATAATTGAAATAAAATAGGGTGTTCCGGTACACTGTATGGCATATCTTGCTCAGCTGCACTGTAGACGAGTAAGGGGTGTCACAATTTAGTTTTAGCATTCTTCATAGGATTTGTTATCCTATGTCTTAAGGTCACTCAGAATTTTTTGTTACAATTTTTCATGTTTTCTAGAATTAATTATAGCCAAGATATTGGACTTGACTCAAGTTGGCTAATAGTCATATGATTCTTAATTAGGTCAGTAGATTTGACCTATAATTTAAGCTTCTTACATTCATAAATTGTGGGAGGTTTTTAAAACAATATTGTAGTTCTGTTTCTTAGCTTTCAAAAATAGTATAGCTCATTACAATTGAATTTCTCTAGAGGAAGATAAGCTTAAAACATCATTCTGGATTCATTGGTCAATTGTGCAAATTTCTAGAATTGGTATGCTGGTTTAACCTAATTAATTGACTTAGTTCTTTTGATTTTTGGGTTTTGGTCGAATTACCAATTTTACAGGTCTATGTCTTATTAAAATTTTGACATTGATTTCATGTTGTTTGGAGTTTCTTGGACCAAGTTATGGTCATTTTACAAATGCTGGTCAAGTTGCACTTACTTGACAAATTCTGGGTCACTTTTAGATAAATTTCAAGTCTGGCAGTTTTTGTAACCCAACTTGGGTAATCAATTTGACTAGTAAATGGCATTTCTAGGTTCTATTATCTTCACAAAAAAGGTAGCTCTATGTCTAAGCTTTCCATTGATATAAATTTCAGGTCATTTGGACCTGTTTTGAGTGAGTTATGGCCAAAAGACTGATTACTGTTCATATGGTCAAATTCTAAGTTCACATTTTAAGCAATCTAGATTTGGTCACTTTTTAGGACACTTTCTAGGTAGAATTTTGGCATATCCTCTACATGAAAATTGGTCTATTATAGGTCCTATTTCACCTCCAATTAGCCTCCTACAAATTGGGGTCACACATTTTCATTTATAACCTAAAATGTATACTATTTTCAATAAACATAACCTGCATTATAACTTTGCACTTCTAATGGACATTATTCACATTATAATTTGGTCAATTGTCCAACAACAACCCAATGTGACCAATATGCAACAATAACCCAATTTGATCAAGTGTCCAGCAATATACATTTACTCAATCCAATTAGGTCAATTGTCTAACCAATCATACAATTTTCAAGTAACCAAATCAAAACCCTAATTCAACTAATCAAAATCAACAATACACATAACATCAATTACTAGTACATGAAATTAGCTTAACGAACTTCCCAAACAGTAATTTAAATGTAAGAATTAAACAATCTTCTATACCTTTCATGGCTGCCCAATTCAACATTGCACAATCCTTCAAAATCTACTTCAAAATTCTAGCTCTAAACATCAATTTCTCACTTACAACTAACATCACAACCTAATTAACTTCATTACCCACCAATTACATGTAAAGAGAAATCAAGCTCCTTTAATATCCATGGCTGCCAAAAATAGTACACATCATTAACTCCTCAAATTCTTCAAATTTCTTCACCATTTAACACTTCTCAACCTCCATACAAACTTTAATGAAGCAAGAATTGAAAACAAGCACTTACCTATTTTTGAAGCTTGTTAAATCTTCACTAAAACCTCTTGAAATTACCATCAACTTCTTCCTTGTAAGCTGGGGTTCAACTTTAATGAAGACAAATGGTGGAAATCATGACTTGATCAAGGAGTTTGGTGCTTGTAAAAGTGGGCGGCCATAGATGAGTTTTTGAGAGAAACTTGGTTCGACCAAAGTGAATTAGAAAGAGGAAGATGAATGCAGAAGATAGTGGAAGGAAATCTGTTTTCTTATGCTTCTCTATAGCCCATAAACCTCCACTAATGTTAAAATAATATTAATTTAATTAAACTTTTAATTATCCTAAACTTTACCCCTTTAATTTCCCTTAATTACATTTCATTTTAATTTCATTTTTCATCTGATTTTTAAAATTTAATATTACTTTATTTTCATGGACATTTAGGTCTCAAAAGTCAACTCTAGGTGTCGATTAACCAAAATGCCCCTCTTCGGGTTGTATTCCCGATTTTTCGATAACACCGATTTTTGTCGGTTTCTTGCTTTTTCATTTTTCTTTGTACTACTTCATTAATTTTTTTTCTTTGACATTTCTAATGTCAATTACACCTCTATAGGCCTTTAATTATGTCTCGAAATTTATTTTCGAGGGTTTCCTATGGTCCTGGCGTCGGCAATTGCCTTCGTCGTAACTTCCCGGTGCGGTTACTAATCGCTATGGTGCCGGCTCGTTTAATGTAGTTTCATTTCCTCTCTTTTATTTTTCCTTAATTTTTCTTGTATTTTCTTATTATTTATTTCATCATTTTATGCCTTCTCACTCTCACTAAAGTGTAGTCCTAGACATCCTGACTTATCCGAACAGACATTAGGTCATCGAAGAAGCAAAATGTACGGACTACGTAAAATAAGGATGTTACACCTTGACTTGTGTAAACTTTGAGATTTCCTCACTTCTTGGCAGCCAAAGTCTTGCTTATGGTGTGTGGATGATTTTTAATGAAGGGAATTATGGAAAATTATGGTGAGAAAGTGTAGAAAATCAAGCTAGAAAGCTTGAAAATGGTGGGAGTAAGGATGGCCATGGTGGACGGCAAGGTGAAGAAGAAATGAAGAAGATAACTCTTAGTTAATTAACTCAATTTGTCTTATATATATAAGCTTGTCTAATTTTAATTGGGTAAAAGTTTAATGATGTCATAATTAATAATTATATTTTTAAATTTTTTATTTTTCTTTTTTTTTCCTTTTCTTCATTTTCCCATTTTCTATACATAAATTCATCTTTTTAATTTATTTTATGTGTTTTAATCCCTCTACTTAAATTGACATTTAGGTTAAAATTCAACTCTGGGATTGAAATGACCAAAATGCCATTCATTAGGCTCATTGGGTTTTTTTTGGTTTGTACCGATAAATAAATTTTCCTGAATTTTCCTTGGCATTTATAATGTCATTTATGTCTCATAAAACCTTCCATTTAATCCAAAATATTTATTTCATAGGATTCCTCATGGGTCAAGGGTCAGCAACTGTCTTCGCAGTCATTTCCCAGTATGGTCACCCATCGCTGTGACCCCGGTTCGTTTAACCGAGTTGTACTTCGCTTCTTTTACTTTTCTTTAATTTTACTTATTTTGTATTCGGTCAATTTATATTTCCTCACTCTAGTTTGAGTGTAATTTCAGACATCCTGGCTATTCAAACATACATTAGTCATCGTAACAATAGAATGCACGGACTACCGACAGTGAGGGCATTACAAGTATTATCCAATGGCTATGTCTCTAGGCTAGAGGAATCTAAAGTTGTATCCAGAGGCAATAGGGATCTTAGGGGATAAACTTAGCCATAAACTCCACATGGCAGTGCTGGTGAAAGTCATGCCAATAGTGAAGAATGGCATCAACCACCTCATAAAAGAGAAGAGTAGGTGGCTAGCCAGCTAAGAATACTAGTTCAATTTGTTAGTAGTATGCCTTAGAGCATATCATTTAGTATGTATCTTGTACGTGTTTTAATTAATAAAAGGCATTTTCACTTTTTCGTTTACATAATATATTTATGTGTAATAGAAAAGGTCCATTGATATTTTATTAGAAATTTTATTCTTAAGTTGTTAAGAATATGAGTGACAGTATTTCTAACACAAAATATCATAAATTGGTTCACAATCGAGGATACTTCACAATAAGGACATGACTTATCCAGAAAGATTGTAATCATATTTTTTCCCAAGTTATTTATATGAGATGTAAATAAGATGGAATGGTGAGTCTCATGCCATGTAACAAACATGATAGGCACTTATACATGATAAGTCAGTCGAACCAGTGACGCTTATGACAAGCATATGGAGTTTACTTTTGTCAATGTATTGTCATAAATCATATTAGTACATATAATCTTTAGACCTGAGATAGCACAATTATCTTGTATATAGGTGGTTTGAGTTTGATATTGCTTTCATACTTGTACTATGTATGGGTATATGGGCATGTGTTGGCTCCTACTAGTTATATATAGCGATAGGTGTTGATCAAGATGGAATCTGTTCCTCTAAGTAAATAGGGATAAAATCCTATGTTCATTTAATTATTCTTGATGTTTCAAGTTCCTAGCCAAGACAGATAGATTTAATCAGAAAAGGGTTTCTGATGAAAAAAATCTTTTTAATCAAGAATTAGAATTAAAAGAGAACATAATATTCATAGCAAATGGGGTTTGACATAAACCATGACTCCAGCTCTAATTGGGATTTTGTAACGGAGAGATTCTAATGCATGGTAACATATGATTATAGGTTCATTTAAGATAAACCTTATTACTGATTGGGTGGCTATGGTATGCTATGCTAGGTGTTAACCATAGTCTATGAGCTGCATAAAATGATTTAGAGAAATCATTTAAGGTAAGAAAGAGTTCTGATGATATTAAGAGTTGATATCATGTCTCATTACCAATTAGTGATAAGCCTAGTAAGTCACACACATACACAAGTAATCACCAAATTGAATATGATTTAATTAATTAATTAAAGAGTTTAATTGATTAATTAAATAGGTTTGGTTTGCAATTAGATTGCAAAATCTTTAGCATGGCTTGAAACCAAATCTAGGTTATTGGATGTATAGTATAAGTTAAATTTATATTTAAAGTGTTTAAATATGAATTTAATTAATGAGAAATTAATTAATAAAGATTAATTAATTAATTTATATTTGATATAAATTGATTAGAAGAAGAGATATAATTATTTTGGGTTGAGAACTCAAAATTAAGACACAGGGGTATTTTGGTCATTTCATAGGATGACATGTGGCGCCATGAGATGGTGACACATGGCACTATACATAAGCTTGCCATATGTCTTTTAATCATGTAAGATGTTCAAAGTCAAGATTAAATATAGGTTTGACACTTGGCACAATGTGATTGGGTCAATTAAACCTAGAGCTAATCAAAAGGTGACATGTGGCAAGGGTTTTAAGTGGTGACCTAGCTACATAATGTGTTATTATGAAAAGAAAAAATAACAAGCTGCCATTCATCTCTTTGTGCCGCCACCCTTGGCTGCTCTCCTTTCTCTTCTTCTTTATCTCTTATCAATTCAAAGAGATTAGCAAATAATCTCTTGAATTAAAAATATTAGAAATTGTTTCTAGTGTCCTGTTTATATCTGTAATCTCTCAAAAGGCAAAACTTGATTTTCTAATTTATAGAAAAAGCTTTAAAAGCTGTTCAAGGGCTGTCATAGGTGGTCTTGGTGTGGACAAGCTAGAGGGACAATATCTGGTGTCCTAAGGCGCATCCCAAAGGTGTCAAACACACTGCAATGCATCAAAAGGTTAGTGCACTTGTTCTTGATCTAATCTAGGGTTCTAATGAATTAATCTGATTAATTCTAAAATCTTAAATGGCAAATCTAGATCCAAAACATATTAAAAGAGTTTTAATATATTGTTTGTCATTGAAATCAAATAGATAAAAATGAATCTTGCATGATGCATGTGACCCTAGGTGAAAAATTTTTTGAATTCAATGATATAAACTTGAGTTTTTCATGCTTCCGCTCCTTCACAATCTAGCCATCCCAATGGAAAGACTGTTACTCCCACACTAATTCTTTGTAATACTAAACCAATAACTCACCATAGTGTTTATGATGTAGAGGCAGTTACAAGTCCTCAGGTGAACTAGCTTCTTAGCAGGTACAAATGCCTCAAGTGACCTTTGGCTTGGGGATAACAACTATAAGGGAACTACTATGCCGGTTGTGCAAGTTCGTTAACCAATGACACTGGTGCTATAGGCACTAACAGTTTCAGTCTTGGTACTTATTGTTCCAATTATGCCTCAAGTGACTATGGATATAGTTAGAGAAGTTGTACAGGAGCCATATGATCGAGCCTTAGATAGATTGTCCACCCAAAATTCAATAAACCATATCCAAATATCATTGATAGATAGAACCTGTATCTAAGAGAGTATTGCATTCCCGATTTTAGTGTATTCTTAGGTGAAGATGGATTATCAATTATAGGTCCTCAGGTGGTACTAGCTTCTTAGCAGTTACAAATGCCTCAGGTGACCTTTGGCTTGGGGTAATAACAACTATAGGGGAATTACTGTGTCAGTTGTGTAAGTTCCTTAACCAGTGACACCGGTGCTACAGGTACCAACACTTTTAGTCCCAGTAATTATTATTCCAATCATGCCTCAAGTGACTATGGATGTCGTTAGAGATGTTGTATATGAGCTATACGACTAGGCTTTAGATAAATTGTCCACCCAAAATTCCATAAAACCTACCAAGATATCATGGATAGATAGAACCTGTATCCAAGAGAGTATTGCATTCTCGACTTTAGTGTATTCTCAGGTAAAGATGGATAGTCAATCCTAGAACATATAAGAAAGTTCACAATTCAGTGTGGTGAATTAGTGAATTATGAGAACTTTGTTAGCTATAAGCTAAGGCTTTGTCTAAACTCTCTCATTGGTGCTGCTTTCACTTGGTATTACTTTTGGTAGGGATGAAGAGGTTATTTCATACCTAATTCTTCAGAACTGAGCTAGAGGTATGTGTTGTTGAGTTATCACCAATGCTATTTTCACCCTGTATTACTCTTGGTAGGGGATGGAGAGGTTATCTCATATCTAGTTCTTCAGAGTTGAGCTAGAGGTATACGTTATAGAGTTATCCAAAATGACTTAAAGAAGTGGTGAGACAACTTATGCTTTTATTGGTCGGTTCAAGAAGGTAAGTAGCAGATGCAAGGTATTCTTACCAATGTTTTAATATGTCAAAATGGCTTAATGGGCTATAGACATCAAACTAAGGAAGAACTTATAGGGATGAAATTCAGAGACTTCTACGAGCTTACTGCTAAGGTAGCTAAGTATGAGGACTTAATTATGGAGGAGTCACATTAGAAGAGAACATCTATGGGAACCTAAAACCAAGAGTAAATAACCATGAACTTACCACAGCTGACCTAGTTACCATTAGCACCTGTGTGTGTCCTGCTTTAGGTATACTAAGTAAAATATGCCTTAGAGGAAAACTTATTCAACCTCAAATATATCTCCTAAATATGCTTTTGATACCAGTAAGACGAAGGAAATATTTGATTTCTTGTTAAGGGAGAAATTCATCAACCTTCCTGTTGATCACAAACTCCTAACTAAAGAGAAGATGAAGGGAAGTATGTCACACCTATTCTCTTGTAAGGCATGACATGTTCCTATAGCATACCTAATGAATTACTAAACTACTGTGCCCTTACCTGTCTATAGTGTAACCGAGCAAGATATGCCACACAGTGTACCAGAACACCCTACTTTAATTCAATCATTTTTATTCTTCCTAATTTATTTTTTTCATAGTTATGAAGTACAATTTGCAAAATATAATTCATTTTAGTCATTTATTGAAATCATAAATTTATTTGAGGTTCTGCAAGTTTTATAAAAAATCCGGCAGAGTACCGGCTAAAAATGGAAAAAAACAGTTCTTCGGAACCTGTGAAAAACACTTCCAAAATTTTCAATCAATCCCAAATCCATTTCATCAATAGAATCTCAATATTTTTCAACAACATTTCCATTTCTCAATCATTCATCTCATATGATATTCATGTAAAAGTCATAAATAAATATTCACTTTTTCGTTCATAAACACAATTTGTACTATTTACATTAATATCAAAATACATTACATAAGTTTCAATTACATATAAGAAAATAAAAGTTAATTACAAAATACCCAAAATGAAACCTAGTGTCTTACCAATGCACTGACGTCAGTGAGGTGACATGGATACTATGCAGAGCTACAGATGATCTCACCTAGTCCACGGTCTACTGGGCTCTTAATCGGTCTCTCCAGAACCTACGCGTGGCAAAACCAATGCGCTAAGCAATAATGCTTAGTGGTGCCACTAATAGAATAAAAAGAAATAACATAAAATAAATATGCAGTACATGTTCTGATGTCTTATACAGACAATTTTTCGATAATTATTTGTAGTTGTTATATTTATAATTTCATTAAATTTATTCACTTTCATTTTTGGTTGCACAAGTAACCTATACTGGATGACTGGATTGGATAAACGGGTAAACTGGCACTGGGTATCAAGTCCCTCGGGCCATCATACCATCGGTCACATATGTGTCTCCCAGTGTGCAATAGAATAGCTAATAAGTTGTAATAACATTAGGCATAAGGCCAAGTCTCAACACAATGTCAGAATGGCTAAAAGCCATGAAATCACAGAATGGCATAATGCCATGAGTAATACTGCTAACTGAACCCTATTGGCATGCTAACCTATCCAAACCAATCTTGCTAGGTGTACTAGGGCATGTTACACTTTTAAATTTCACAATTCTTGAAATTGAAGTTTAAGTGTTACTATTCATTTCATTAGTCAACTAAAATGTTGACTTTTGCATAGACAATAGGTACATTGATTCTAATATTTCCAACATACAACATTTTGCATTCTAAAATTATTGGTATTGGTTGCCAATACCATTTCTAAGTTTAGTGTTGGCTATTCACAATTTTCAGAATTCAAGCACAAAGTTCACTATTCCATTAGTCATTTGTACAGTAGGAATTTGGCAAAATTGTCTCATGAAAGTTTTTTCTTATTGTGTCTAGTTACATTTCCTTTTTTGAATCACTCCATTTGGAGTTTTTTAGCTTAAGTTATGGCCTAAAAACCATAACTGGCCAGATTAGACAGAATCCAAAATTCTGGGCAAAACTGGTTCTGCCAGATTTGATAACCTAAGTTTGGTTGGCAATTTGACTAGGTTATGGTCAGAATTTGGATTTGTGTTCTTCACAAAAGTTGTAGGTATATATCTCGCTTTCTGCTGGTAAAATTTCAGGTCAATTGGACCTTTCTACACTAAGTTATGACCAAATGAATAAACATTATTTATTTAGTCATTTTGCCTAGGCAGAATGCAAGTCACCCGGATTAGGGCAATCTTTAGGTCAACTTGATTTAGTTTTCTAGGCAGGGTTTCTTCACCAAAGTTGTGCCATTGTGTGTCTAGTTTCATGTCAAATTGGCCTTACATCAATTGAACCTCTACAACTCCATTTATAGCTACCTAAACCTGCTGGACTCACAATCAGTCCTGCAGGTCAGCCAAGGCAGCTCACCCAAACATAAATGCCAAGCCACAACTCACTTCATTTCCTCATTATACACAGCCAAATGGTCACTACTTGACTATTTAAACTTTTATTCACACACATGAACAAAGTCTCAATTTTATACCCAAACCCTAACTCAACCATCTCAAATCATGCATTTAACTTGCATTTCATTATCCTAATCATGAATTTAATATTGAAGGCAGCCATGATACCATTTTACCTCAATGAGAACTTCACAACCTACCAAGTAAAAGGCTACCAAAATTTTTTGGGAGGTATACCCATAATTTTTATGCAATTTTCTTATAGATTTTTACTTAATCTCACTTCCTCAACATGAAACTAAAGAGAAACATGAAGTTTGGTCACTGACCTTGAGTGGAGTTAATTCCAATCTTGCAAGAGCTCTTCTTTTTCACTTCTTTTTGCTCCCAAAAGCTTCACTAAGATGAACTATCAAGTTTTTGTGTTGGGAATTTAGGGTTTAGTGGAAGAAAAACCAAGGAAACCAAGCTTCGAAAACTTGGCAATGGAGGACAATGGAATGTGTATGGGGCGGCTGGTTTGGGTGAAGGTGATGGCTGCTGAGTTTTTTTTTTTTTTGCTATATTCTTATCTCATTTTATTTATTTTAAATGGGATTGATTAATTACAATTGGTGGTAAGTGTTTAATGACATCATGGTGATGTCATAATTCTAATTTCTTTCATTTTCTTTCCTTTTCTTGTCTACTTAATTTCAATTTAATTTTTAGCAATATTTATTCACATTTTATGTCATAATAATTATTTACTTAACTGGACAAGTCGGCCAAAAATTATCTCTGAAGGCAAAATGACCAAAACGCCCTCCGTTTAGCTTAACAGACCAAAATTGTCTGTACTCATTGAAAAAAAATTTTAAATATTTTCTTGGCATTCTAATGCTATAGGAACCTCAATGACCCTTCTCTGGAGTTCCAAAAATTATTTTATGAATTTTCCCTCTGGTCTAGGGCTCTTCGTTGCGAGAACCGCAAGTTCCCTTTGGATTACCCATCACTAGGGCACCGGCTCATTTAACTTGGTTGTATTTTATTTCTAAAATTTTTCCTAAATTTTTCTTGTTAATATTTGAGTTAATTATGGTTCCTCACTTTAGTTTAAATATTCTTCCAGACGTTCTAGCTGTTTGGACAGACATCGGTCACTGGAACAGTAGAATGCACAGAGTTGCTACAGGGAGGGTGTTACAACTCTTCCCTTCTAATTTAAATTTCGTCCTCAAAATTTACCTGATGCAAACAATTGAGGCAATTGTTGCCTCATCGTCTCTTCACTTTCTCAAGTTGCCTTCTCAGTGTTGTGGTGCCTCCAAAGCACTTTCACCATTGGAATCTGCTTATTCCTCAACTCTTTCACTTCTCGAGCCAAGATCCGTATGGGTTCTTCTTCATATGCCAAATCCGGTTGTACTTCAATTTCTTCCATGGAGATGATATGTGAAGCATCTGAGTGGTATCTTCTTAGCATAGATACGTGGAACACATTATGGATCTTATCCAGCTCTGGTGGTAAAGCTAGCCTGTAGGCCACTAGACCCACACGTTCAATGACTTCATATGGGCCAATGAACCTAGGGCTTCACTTACCTTTTCTTCCAAACCTTAGTACCTTCTTCCACGGTGACACCTTGAGGAAAACTTTATTGCCAACTGCATATTTTATTTCTTTTCTCTTCAGGTCGGCATAAGATTTTTGTCTGTCTGAGGTAACCTTCAGATTGGCTTTGATTAGTTTTACTTTCTCCTCAGTCTGTTTCACCAGGTCTGGACCCACCAGTTTATCTTCGCCCAATTCAGTCCATCACACTGGAGTTCTACATTTCCTCCCATACAGTACTTCAAACGAGGCCATTTGGATGCTAGCTTGGTAGCTATTGTTGTATGCAAATTCTGCCAGTAGGAGGTATCTATCCCAACTTCCCTCAAACTCAATGACATAACTCCTCAGCATATCCTCAAGGACCTGACATATATTTCATGTTATTATTATTATTTCAATTCAATATTTGTATTAGTTCAATTGGTTTCAATTGTTTACCTGGATTACTTTCTGATTGTCCATCTGTCTGAGGATGGAAAGCTGTGCTGAAGTAGAGTTGTGTTGTAACATCCCCACTGTACGTGTTCTGTACGTTCAGTTGTTCCAGTAGTCAAATAACAGTCCAGGCAAGTTAGGATGTCTGGAACTACACTTCGGTGATTGTAAACAGACATATAATGATGAAATAAATAAAAAGAAAATACAAGAAAAATCAAACAAAAATGAAAGAGAGAAAATGAAACTAAGTTAAACGAGCTGGCACCATAGCGATGGGTGACCGTATTGGGAAGGCCGTTGCCGACCCTAGGACCACGGGGAGCCCTCTAAATCTAATTTTGAGACATAAATAAAGGTTTATTAAATTGTAATTGACACTAGAAATATTAAAGAAGAATTAATAGATTAGTACAAAGAAAAATGAAAAATCGAGAAACAGACAAAAATCAGTGTTACCGAAAAATCAGGAATGTAACCCGAAGTGGGGTATTTTGGTCATTTGAAACATAGTGTTGCCTTTTGACCTTAATGTCCATTAAAAATAAATGATATTACACTTTAGAAATGTGACACCCCTTACCCGACTACAGTGTAGCCGAGCAAGTTATGCCACTTAGTGTGCCGGAGCACTCTATTTTATCTTAATTCATTTTTATCGTAGTTTTGAATATAACTTGTGAAATATAATTCATTTATTGAAATTGTAATTTATTTGAGGTTCCGAAAATTTTAAAGAAAATCCGGCGGAGTACCGGCTAAAAATGGAGAAAACAGTTCTTCGGAACCTGTGAAAAACACTTCTAATAATCATATTCATCTATTCACAAACTCCAATATCAAAATCTCAATATTTTTCAACCATTCGTTTCTCAATCATTCATCACATTTGATAGTCATGTAACAGTCACAGATCAATATTCACTTTTCCATTTACAAACACAATTTTGCATTATTTACATGAAAATCAAAATACATTACATAAGTTTCATTTACACAAAGGAAAATAAAAATCAATTACAAAATACCAAAATGAAGCCTAGTGTCCTACCAATGCAGACGGTGAGGTGACACGGACACTATGCGTAATCGTGAACCGCCTTACCGAATCTGTGGTCTCATCGGGCCCTCTGTCCAAATCTTTCGCACTACGCGTTGCAAAAGCGACGCGCTAAGCATAAAGCTTAGTGGTGCCAATAATACAAGAAAATATAATATGCAAATAAAAATAATAATTTCCTTGCTATTGTGTTCATAAGAAATGAGTAATTACTAACTTATTGTTTAGTCGAGGGCTAATCATGTTTTATGATATTAACTTCTTCATGCATTTCGTTAATTTTTTTTTTTCATGATCTTGAGCTTCCTTGTATTTTTGTAATCATTCCTGATACTTAATTTTCGTATTTTCTTTAATAATCAGTTCACAGTTATACTTTTCCATTCATTTGGTTGCCCAAGTAACCTATACTGGATGACTGGACTGGATAACGGGTCGTTGGCACTGGGCACCGCGGTGCCTCGGGCCGTCATACCATGGGACGCAGAACGTCAACCACGTATGCAGTCAATATAGCTAAAAGCTATGATATCACATAATCGGGCATAAAAGCCATGAATACGGGCATAAAAGCCATGGATACGGGCATAAAGCCATGAATACAGGCACAAAGCCTTTCCTTTCGCAGTACTGCTAAAACAATACCCTATTGGCATGCCAAACTATCCAATCCGACACACATGTCTAGGCAATACAAGGGCACATAATATCATTAAATGTTCATAAGTTTT
Source organism: Hevea brasiliensis (assembly GCF_030052815.1). Taxonomy (NCBI): domain Eukaryota; kingdom Viridiplantae; phylum Streptophyta; class Magnoliopsida; order Malpighiales; family Euphorbiaceae; genus Hevea; species Hevea brasiliensis. The sequence continues at coordinate 94,066,200 of NC_079496.1, read as the reverse complement.
ATTATTTCATTTTATGTTCCAATTATCGTTCATAGTATTTTAATTTTATTTATAGTAGAAGCATAAATCTTCAAATCTCATTTTTATATAATTTATGCATTCATCATACCATTCACGTTAATTGCAATTTACATCAATCGATTTTCATGTACCATTTGTACATCGAAATATTTTCATTTCTCTCATGATGAGAGCAATTAACCCATTTACACATCCATGTGATTCATCTAATCGTTACAATATTTATATGAATTAGTATTCACATTATTACCTCTCATGTACCAATTTTTGTACAAGGTATTATAATCCTATTTGAAACAAAGATGTAAATCCTAATGATAACTTTATCTCATTTATACTCTAAACAATCCATTTGTGTTAATTACAATTTATATTTCAAGTTGTATTACTTATGTAATATGTGTCATTTTGTTTACTATTCACCTTACTAGTCAACCAAAATGTTGACTTTTTCATACACAATAAATTTATTGAACCTAAGTTCTCAAAGATACCACATTTTGCATTTAAAACTTGTTGGAATAAGTCACAAATACCATTTCCAAACTTAAAACCAAGAGGGCAGAATTTTTAGTTTTTGTGACCCAACTTTACTGTTCCATTAAGCCCCGTTGCAGTGGGAATTTGAGGAAATGGTAAACATGAAAGTTGTTCCTTATTTTGTCTAGTTGAATTTCCTTTCTTGAATCACTCCATTTGGAGTTTTGTAGCTCCAGATATGGTCCAAAAACCACAGCTGGCCGGATTGCCAAACTGCAGAATTGACCATATCTACAGTAACATGAACAGTGACTGCCACTGCCATTTGGGTTAGGTTCTGGTCATAATTTGGGGTAAGTTTCTTCATGAAAGTTGTTTGTCTATGCCTTAACTTGTTGCTATAAACATTTCAGGTCAATTGACCATATCTACAGTGAGTTATGGCCAAATGAACAGTTACTATTTATTTGGTCATTTCTGCAGGTGCTGTTGCAGGGTATCCGGATTGGGGCCAACTTTTGGTCCACTTGCTTTGGTCTTTTGGGCATGGTTTCTTCAGAAAAAATGTGCCATTATAAGCCTAGTTTCATGTCCAATTGGCCAAACACCAATTGGACCAACACAGCCAAAGATATGGCTGTCCAAGTGGACTGAAATTTTAGTCACTCTGCTGCTATCCTTAGGCAGCCTACACATTCACTTGGCCATGCTATATTTCAATCCAAATTGTGGTCAACTTACCTAAAATGGTCACTAATTGATCCTTAAAATGTTCTCTAACAATTTCCTAAGCCAAGTCAATTTTTCACTCTTAAAACCCTAGCTCAAATTCAAGGGTTACACCAATTACCTTAGTTAGCATACCAATTCATTATACTTGTGTATATGTACCTTAAACATCATTTCTAATCCACTCTAAGTCCAACAAAAAACTCATTTCTATTCCTTCAATAGGGCTGCCAAAATTCATGGCATTCATACACATAATTTTTATTCATTTTAGTTACAATTCCTTACTTATTTCAAGTCCCTTAACATAGAAATAAAGAGCTTTAGGTGTATATATGCACTAACCTTTAAGTGGCAGATTTTTCCCAAGCTAAAACTTCACTTTCCTTCACTTTCTAGGCTGCCAAAAGGTTATGCAAGGTGTAAGAATAAATTTTAGTGAAAGGGGTAGGAGGAATTATGGTGAAAAGAGGAGAGAAATGAAGCTTTGGTTGAAAATCAATGGAGGTTTGGCTATGGAATTTGAGAGCTACGGGTGAGCTTTGTGAAGGTGAGGGCTGCTGGAATTTTAGGAGCTTTTGTTGTATTCTTATACATATTTTATTAGTTAATTTAAGTGTTGACTAAATGTGATTGGTGGGTAAGTGTTTAATGACATCATATGATGTCATAATTGGTATTTTCTTCCATTTTTTTTTCTCTTCTCTACTCATTTTCACTTTAATTTTTGGTAATGTTTCTCCATATTTTATATCATAATAATTATTTACTCCACTGGACAAGTCGGCCAAAAATCACCTCTGAAGGCGAAATGACCAAAATGCCCTCCGTTTAGCTTAACGGGTCAAAATTGTCTGTACCGATTGAAAATTTTTTCTAAATATTTTCTTGGCATTCTAATGCCATAGAAACCTCAATGACCCTTCTCTGGAGTCCCAATAATTATTTTATGAATTTTTTCCCGGGTCTAGGGCTCCTCGTTGCGAGAATCGCAACTTCCCTCTGGTTACCCATCGCTTGGGCACCGGCTCATTTGACTTGGTTGTATTTTATTTCTAAAATTTTTCCTAAATTTTTCTTATTAATATTTGAGTTAATTTTGGTTCTTGACTTTAGTTTAAATATTTTTCCGGACGTTCTAGCTGTCCGGACCGACACCGGTCACCGGAACAGTAGAATGTACGGAGTTGCTACCGGGAGGGTGTTACAAGAAATGTCATGAAAAATTAAATTGTGATACATTATGTAAATTGTGAAAGAAAGGAGGTAAATGTGTAAATAAAGGAAACTTAGTATAATTAAACATTAAACCATTTATTAGTGCTCTACTAACTATAATATAAAGTACATAAAATAAACATTAGTGGGCAGAAATGGGTCATCTTCAACCTTGAGAAAAAGCTTGCCGAATTGCTCCTTCCAAAAACCTCCATGGCCACCATGCATGAAGCTTTCTCTCTCCATCATCAAGCCCTCATTTTCACTTGCTTCCTTCATTAAAGCTTGCCTATTCACCTTGGGGAAGATATTGGCAACAAGAAAAACCAGATTTGGTGAAGTTTTGATAAGCATCAAAAGTTGTAAATGTCCAAAACCTCTCCCTTGGTTTAGTAAACCTTGTGTTTAGGTTGAGGTGAGTATTTTGGTGAAGAGAAATGAAAGAAATAGTGAGAAATGGACTTTTCCATTTTTGGCAGCCATGAACCTTTGTTGAGCTTGAGTTATTTTTACTTCTAATGAATGGAAATGAAGGTTGATTAATTTAAATGAAAGTTGTAGTAAGTTTGTATCTAAGTATATGCATGTAGTGTTTGAATTAAGGGTGTGAAATGGAACTTTGATGCCTTGAGCAAACTGCCATATTTGGCAGCCCCTAATAGCATGAATTTGTGTGTGAACATGTAGTTATTAATGAAATATGCTAAGGTTAAATTGTGGGCAGCAAGTGTAAGTGATATTGAAGTATGGTTATGTTGAAGTGTATGTGTAATATTGACATTGAGATGTGTTAAATTATAGTGGAAGTGAATGTTGAATTAATGGTGAATTGTGTGCATTGAGCACTTGAATATTCTGCCCAAAATTGTTGCTAGAATTGTGTACAATATATATATGGAAGTGTTATTGATTGAATATTGAAGAAATGAGGAGGAGAAGGAATATCAAATTGGAAGTGTATGTGCTTTGTGCAGGTTGTGTGTGAAGGCAGTACATAAATTAGGCCATAAGTGCCAAACTATGAACTCAATTGGTATGAGGCCAATAGGGGGTGAAACTAGACACCAATTAGGACAACTTTCATGCAGAAATGTTGCCAAAATTCTGCCTAGTAACTGACCTTAAAAATGACCAAATCCGGATTAGCAACCTTGCAACCCAGATTTTTGACCATATGAACAGTAGTCCTTTGGATGACCATAACTCACTCAAAAAAGGTCCAATTGACCTAATTTTGACCATGAATAGTTAAGACCTATATCTACAAGTCTTATGAAGACACCCAAGCCCAGAAATTGCCAGAACCAAGTCAAATGGCTTGCACAAATTCAGGTACAAAAACTGCCGAACCAAAAGTGACCTAAAAATTTACCAAATTTTGCACCAAAAGTGCAATCTGTCCAGCTTTAGCAAATTGACCATATCTTGGTCTACACAACTCGGAATGACCTGAAATTTTGTCCCGCGTGCAATAAGACATAAAGCTACAATTTTGCTTCTTTGACCAAAAGCTAAAATCCAAGAGAAATAGGACTTTAAGCTAGACCAATCTAGCACACAAAAATTGAGAATTTGACATTTTGCATATAGTGATGCTTGAAGCATTTTGGCAATGATCGCCAACTTGTAAAAATGGTAAATTGCACTATATTGGCAGCATATTGAGATTTAAATTGTGACATATTAATGCTAGAAACAACTTATCCATATTACCTAAAAAGGTCAACACATGCATTGACTTGTGAATTATATAATAGTTAGTAAACTCAAAAAAAAAATTGAAGGATTAAACAATTAATTTATAATGTGCCCTAGTTTGCCTAGTTGACTAGTATGGATAGGTTGGCATGCTAATAGGATTCTAACAGCTGTTCTGTAAATGGCTTCATGCCATACTGTGTTTTTACGGCTTATTATGCGGCATTGTGACTTTAATAGCCTACAGCTATACATATTGTGTATTTACTTTTGGGTTATCGCCAGATTGACTATATGGCTTTTTAGCCACCCTATTTGCACACTAGGAGACACTTTGTGACCGATGGTGTGACGGCCCGAGGTACTAGGTACCCAGTGCTAGTATATCCGTTTATCCAGTCTGGTCAGTATATAGGCTACACGGGTAGTAATCCAAGTACTATTAAAAATTCAAATACATAAATCCAGTCTACTGACATACAGCACCACCAAAAATTCGTAAACACTTTATTTACTTTATTTGAGTGTATATTTATTTATATTTGGCACCACTAAGCAAAATTGCTTAGCGCGTTGCTTTTGTAACGCGTAGGTATTGGAGACACCGCTGGGGAGCCCAGCAGACCTACGACCGGGTGAGACATAAGATCTGCACAGGAGTCCAGAGTCATCTGCACTGCATTGCATACATGGTAGGACTTAGGATATCTTGTATTTTGTACTTTTGTTGTATATTTGAAATTCGGCCCTGTATTTAGTAATGTTTTGAAAACTTTAAAGTTTGTAATATCTTGTACATATTAAATAACATGGAAACTTTCTGGATATATTTCAATTATTATGGACTGTATTATGGAACTGTTTAATGACTGTAAAAGTTTATAGACTTTATTGAGAAATAGAGACTGTGAAATATTTGAGATTTTAATATTATCATATTAAACTATTTTTAACAGGTTTGGAAGGACAGTTTGTCCGAAATACAAATAGCATCTTGCCAAATTTTTATTACCAGTCTTGAAACACTGATTTTATTAAAGTATGAAAATAGTATCAACATGATATGAATATTACATAAAAGACTTCTTAAAATCAAATTGAGTTCAGTAAATGAAATAATCACACACTAGGTGTTTCGGCACGCCTTGCTCGGCTATTCTGTAGACGAGTGAGGGGTGTTACATTTAGTGGTATCAGAGCACGGTTTAGGCGTTTCTGGACCTAGATAGATTGCACATCATGCATTGCATTGTAAGTGTTAAGATGACTCTAATGCAGATCTTTTGATTTGTTTTGTTATTTTGATCAGAATATGGACTCCACATCGCAGAGAGCAGTCGATGAGGAAGTGGAAAGTCATGCTCCATCTATGACTGAACCAGGAGACAGGAGGGAACCTGTTCCACCAGTACCAAATGCATCAGCCACATTTCAGCAAATTGCTGAGTTCTTTAGACAGATGGCAGGAGTTATGCCACCACCACCACCTCCACATCAAAAATCTCATATGGAGAGACTCAGGAAGTTTGGAGCAGTGGACTTTCTAGGCAAAAGAGAAGATGATTACATCACGGTGAAAACTGGTTGGACAGAACTGGAAGAGTCTTGAAACAACTTCATTGTACTCCAGAGCAGAATTTGGAAGCTGCTGTATCACTACTGCAAGATGATGCATACCAGTGGTGGGATACAATAACTAGTGAGGTGCCACCAGAATAGATAACTTGGGATTTCTTTCTCACTGAGTTCAGAAAGAAGTATGTGGGCAGTGTATACTTGGAAGAGAAGAGAAGGGAGTTTATTACCCTACGCTAGAGACAACTGACAGTGGCTGAATATGAAAGAAAATTTGTCAGACTAAGCCGCTATGGGCGGGAAATAGTCCCTAATGAGGCAGAGAGATGTAAGAGATTTGAGGAAGGACTCAATGATAACATTAAAGTAATGATTACAGCCTTGGGGATTACAGAGTTTGCCAAGTTAGTGGAAGCTACACTAAAGGTTGAAAAAGTTAGAATGAATGAGTAGAACAGAAGGGACAGACAGCAGAAAAGAGGTTAGGGTCTGACCGGTACATCTTCTGCCCCTAGTAAGAAATTCAGAGGTTCGCCTACTCAGAGTTTCAGTAGAGCACCAAGTCAGGGTCAGTCACAGAGGCCCAAATCTCAGTTTGCACCAAGGAGAGGCCAGTCCACCCCTTCAATGGGTAGCTCTCCAGGGACAGGATACAGGGCACCAGCCCCAACAGTATCTGTTGCTTGCCCACATTGCCAAAAATGGTATAAGGGTGAATGTTGGAGGATGATAGGTACTTATTTACGGTGTGGATCTACAAACCACCTAGTTGGAGATTGTCCAAGCAAAACTGTTACATCCACTCCGGTATCAACTGATAGGCCTGCCCCTTCAGCTCCAAGGGGTAGAAGGCCGGGTAAGGCTGAGGCAACCGGTACTTCATAGAAACCTGTATCAGAATTTGTGGAGAGAGCAGAAGGCAGAAAACCAACCAGAGCCTATGCTATAAGGGCACAGGAGGAACAGGAAGCTTCAGATGTCATTAAGGGTATGTTCCTCCTTTATAATACTTCTGTGCATGCATTAGTGGATCCTGGATCTACTCATTCATATATTTGTATCAAGCTGCCCATAGAAAAGGGAATACCAGTGGAGGAAAGTGACTAACACATCCTGGTCACAAATCCGCTAGGCCACAGTGTGGTAGTAAACAAAGCGTATAAGGGTTGTCCATTGAAGATTCAAGGGAAAGAGTTCTCAGCAGACTTAATCGAACTGCCTTTCCATGAGTTTGATGTGATTTTGGGAATGGACTGGTTATCCCATCATCAGGCAATAGTAAATTGTAAATTGAAGAGAATCTCTCTGAAAACTACTGAGAACGAAGAAATAATAGTAGTGGGTGAAAGGACAGATTTCTTATCCAATGTCATCTCCGCTACAGTTGCAAGGAGATGGTTGAGAAAAGGGTGTGAAGCCTATCTGGCACACGTGGTTGACACTAGGCAGGGTAAATTTAACTTGTCTGACATACCCACAGTAAGGGATTTCTCTGAGCTTTTTCCTAAGGAATTGCCTAGTTTACCACCAGAAAGGAAAGTTGAATTTGCTATTGAGATTATGCCGGGTACAGCTCCCATTTCAATTGCTCCGTATAGGATGGCACCTGCTGAATTGAAAGAGTTAAAAATCCAGCTGCAAGAATTACTAGACAAGGGGTTCATACGCCCCAGTGTGTCACCTTGGGGAGCTCCGGTACTATTTGTAAAGAAGAAAGATGGGACACTGAGGTTATGTGTTGACTACCGGCAGTTAAACAGAGTAACAGTGAAGAACAAGTATCCATTGCCTAGAATTGACGATCTGTTTGATCAGTTGAAGGGAGCCAGTGTGTTTTCTAAGATTGATCTCAGATCAGGGTATCATCAGCTAAGGGTTAAGGATGCAGATGTGCCTAAGACTGCATTTAGAACCCGGTATGGGCATTATGAATTCCTGGTGATGCCATTTGGGTTAACAAATGCTCCAACCGCATTCATGGACCTTATGAACCGTATCTTCCATCCATACTTAGATTGGTTCGTAGTGGTCTTCATTGATGACATCCTGGTGTATTCCAAGGATAAAGCAGAACATGATGAGCATTTGAGAATTGTTCTGCAGACTCTAAAAGAGAAGAAATTGTATGCTAAATTGTCCAACTGTGAGTTCTGGTTGAATGAGATTGCATTCCTTGGACATGTAGTATCAGCTGAAGGGACTATAGTGGATCCCAAGAAGATTGAAACAGTGATAGAATGGAAGCCTCCCAGAAATACAACTGAGATCAGAAGTTTCTTGGGGTTAGCTGGATATTATAGAAGATTTGTAAAGGGATTTTCCCTGATAGCTGCTCCAATGACCAAATTACTACACAAGAATATGAAATTTGACTGGAATGACAAGTGTCAAGCCGCTTTGAGAGGTCAAGGCTATGTTGACAGAGGCACCAGGTGTTAACACGACCAATGTCCGGAAAAGACTTTGTAGTCTCTGAGTGATGCCTCACACAATGGGTTAGGGTGTGTACTCATGCAAGAAGGGAAAGTGGTCGCATATGCTTCCAGGTAGTTAAGGCCACATGAAAAGAATTACCCTACTCATGATTTAAAGTTAGCAGCAATTATCTTCGCATTGAAGATATGGAGGCATTACTTGTATGGAGAAAAATGCTACATATACACAGACCATAAGAGTTTGAAGTATCTGCCAACCCAGAAGGAACTTAATTTGAGATAGAGGCGATGGATTGAATTCCTAAAAGATTATGATTGTGTGATTGACTATCACCCTGGGAAGGCAAATGTAATTGCTGATGCTTTAAGCATAAAATCTATTGTAGTATTAAGATCTCTGAATGCCCAACTATCCTTAACTCATGATGGAGTTATTTTGGCTGAGTTGCAAGTGAAGCTGAATCTGTTACAACAGATACAGGATGGGCAGAAGACAGATGAGAAATTAATGGCTGTTATGGGCAAAATCACTGAGGGGAAGGAAACTGAATATGAAGTGAAAGAAAATGGGTGCCTGTACTATAAAGATAGAGTATGTGTACCAGATGATAAAGATTTGAAAACTAGTATTCTGAAAGAAGCACATAACAGTGTGTATGCTATGCACCTGTGAAGCACAAAATGTACCATGACACGAAACTCCAATACTGGTGGCGGTATGAAGAAGGACATAGTTGACCATGTAACTAGATGCTTGACACACAACAAGTCAAAGCGAACATCAAGTTCCATCGGGTTTTTGCAGCCATAAACATACACGAATGGAAATGCGATCGAGTCACTATGGACTTTGTCGGTCTACCTCTCACTCGGAAGAAGCATGATGCAAGATGGGTGATTGTGGATAGGTTGACCAAATCAAGACATTTTCTCGCGATCGAATCGACCACTCACTGAAAAAACTAGCAGAATTGTACATCAGTGAGATAGTTAGACTACATGGAATTCCACTTTCCATTATATCTGATAGAGACCTGAGGTTTACATCTAGATTTTGGAAGAAATTACAAGAATCCTTGGGCACACAACTCCATTTTAGTACGGTTTTTCATCCTCAGATGGATGGACAGTCAGAAAGAATAATCCAGGTCATCGAGGATATGCTGAGAAGTTGTGTTATTGAGTTTGAAGGAAGTTGGGACAGATACCTTCCACTGGCAGAATTTGCATATAATAATAGCTATAAAGCTAGCATACAAATGGCACCCTATGAAGCACTGTATGGGAGAAAATACAGAACACCTATATGTTGGATTGAATTGGGTGAAGATAAACTAGTGGGGCCAGACCTGATAAAACAGACAGAGGAAAAGGTGAAACTGATAAAGGCCAATTTGAAAGTTGCCTCAGACCAACAGAAATCTTATGCTGACTTGAAAAGAAAGGATATTGAGTATGAAGTTAGCGAGAAAGTGTTTCTCAGAGTATCACCGTGGAAGAAAGTGTTGAGATTTGGGAAAAAGGGAAAATTAAGCCCTAGGTTTACTGGCCCATATGAAGTTATTGAACGTGTGGGACCAGTAGCCTACAGATTAGCCTTACCACCTGAGCTGGATAAGATACATAATGTGTTCCATGTCTCGATGCTCAGAAGATACAGATCAGATCCTTCACATGTCATCTCAGCAGAAGAAATTGTAGTACAACCTGACCTGACATATGAAGAAGAACCAATTAAAATCTTAGCACGAGAGGTAAAAGAGCTCAGAAACAAGACAATTCCACTCATGAAAATCCTATGGAGACACCATAACACGGAAGAGGCAACATGGGAGAGCAAGGAGACAATGAGGCAACAGTTCCCTCAGCTCTTCACATCAGGTAAATTTCGAGGATGAAATTTTTATTTAGAGGGGAAGAGTTGTAACATCCCCATTGTACGTGTTCTGTACGTTCAGATGTTCCAGTAGTCAAATAACAGTCCAGGCAAGTTAGGATGTCTGGAACTACACTTCGGTGATTGTAAACAGACATATAATGATGAAATAAATAAAAATAAAATACAAGAAAAATCAAAGAAAAATGAAAGAGAGAAAATGAAACTAAGTTAAACGAGCTGGCACCACAGAGATGGGTGATCGCACTGGGAAGGTCGTTGCCGACCCTAGGACCGCGGGGAACCCTCTGAATCTAATTTTGAGACATAAATAAAGGTTTATTGAAATGTAATTGACACTAGAAATATTAAAGAAAAATTAATAGATTAGTATAAAGAAAAATGAAAAATCGAGAAACAGACAAAAATCGGTGTTACCGAAAAATTGGGAATGTAACCCAAAGTGGGGTATTTTGGTCATTTGACACATAGTGTTGCCTTTTGACCTCAATTTTCATTAAAAATAAATGATATTACACTTTAGAAATGTCATGAAAAATTAAATTGTGATACATTATGTAAATTGTGAAAGAAAGGAGGTAAATGTGTAAATAAAGGAAACTTAGTATAATTAAACATTAAACCATTTATTAGTGCTCCACTAACTATAATATAAAGTACATAAAATAAACATTAGTGGGCAGAAATGGGTCATCTTCAACCTTGAGAAAAAGCTTGCTGAATTGCTCCTCCCAAAAACCTCCATGGCCACCATGCATGAAGCTTTCTCTCTCCATCATCAAGCCCTCATTTTCACTTGCTTCCTTCATTAAAGCTTGCCTATTCACCTTGGGGAAGATATTGGCAACAAGAAAAACCAGGTTTGGTGAAGTTTTGATAAGCATCAAAAGTTGTAAGTGTCCAAAACCTCTCCCTTGCTTTAGTAAACCTTGTGTTTAGGTTGAGGTGAGTATTTTGGTGAAGAGAAATGAAAGAAATAGTGAGAAATGGACTTGTCCATTTTTGGCAGCCATGAACCTTTGTTGAGCTTGAGTTATTTTTACTTCTAATGAATGGAAATGAAGGTTGATTAATTTAAATGAAAGTTGTAGTAAGTTTGTATCTAAGTATATGCATGTAGTGTTTGAATTAAGGGTGTGAAATGGAACTTTGATGCCTTGAGCAAACTGCCATATTTGGCAGCCCCTAATAGCATGAATTTGTGTGTGAACATGTAGTTATTAATGAAATATGCTAAGGTTAAATTGTGGGCAGCAAGTGTAAGTGATATTGAAGTATGGTTATGTTGAAGTGTATGTGTAATATTGACATTGAGATGTGTTAAATTTTGGTGGAAGTGAATGTTGAATTAATGGTGAATTGTGTGCATTGAGCACTTGAATATTCTGCCCAAAATTATTGCTGGAATTGTGTACAATATATATATATATGGAAGTGTTATTGATTGAATATTGAAGAAATGAGGAGGAGAAGGAATATCAAATTGGAAGTGTATGTGCTTTGTGCAGGTTGTGTGTGAAGGCAGTACATAAATTAGGCCATAAGTGCCAAACTATGAACTCAATTGGTATGAGGCCAATAAGGGGTGAAACTAGACACCAATTAGGCCAACTTTCATTTAGAAATGTTGCTAAAATTCTGCCTAGAAACTGACCTTAAAATGACCAAATCTGGATTAGCAACCTTGCAACCCAGATTTTTGACCATATGAACAGTAGTCCTTTGGATGACCATAACTCACTCAAAATAGGTCCAATTGACCTGAAATTTTGACCATGAATAGTTAAGACCTATATCTACAAGTCTTATGAAGACACCCAAGCCCAGAAATTTCCAGAACCAAGTCAAATGGCTTGCACAAGTTCAGGTACAAAAACTGCCGAACCAAAAGTGACCTAAAAATTTACCAAATTTTGCACCAAAAGTGCAATCTGTCCAGCTTTAGCAAATTGACCATATCTTGGTCTACACAACTCAGAATGACCTGAAATTTTGCCCCGCATGCAATAAGACATAGAGCTACAATTTTGCTTCTTTGACCAAAAGCTAAAAACCAAGGGAAATAGGACTTTAAGCTAGACCAATCTAGCACACAAAAATTGAGAATTTGACATTTTGCATATAGTGATGCTTGAAGCATTTTGGCAATGAACGCCAACTTGTAAAAATGGTAAATTGCACTATATTGGCAGCATATTGAGATTTAAATTGTGACATATTGATGCTAGGAAAAACTTATCCATATTACCTAAAAAGGTCAACACGTGCATTGACTTGTGAATTATATAATAGTTAGTAAACTCAAAAAAAAAATTGAAGGATTAAACAATTAATTTATAATGTGCCCTAGTTTGCCTAGTTGACTAGTATGGATAGGTTGGCATGCCAATAGGATTCTGACAGCTATTCTGTAAATGGCTTCATGGCATACTGTGTTTTTACAGCTTATTATGCCAAGATCAGGACTTTAATAGCCTACGGCTATACATATTGTGTATTTATTTTTGGCTTATCGCCAGATTGACTATATGGCTTTTTAGCCACACTATTTGCACACCGGGAGACACTTTGTGACCGATGGTGTGACGGCTCGAGGTACTAGGTACCCAGTGCTAGTATATCCGTTTATCCAGTCTGGTCAGTATATAGGCTACACGGGCAGTAATCCAAGTACTATTAAAAATTCAAATACATAAATCCAGTCTACTGATATACAGCACCACCAAAAATTTGTAAACATTTTATTTACTTTATTTTAGTGTATATTTCTTTATATTTGGCACCACTAAGCAAAATTGCTTAGCGCGTTGCTTTTATAACGCGTAGGTATTGGAGACACCACTGGGGAGCCCAGCAGACCTACGACCGGGTGAGACATCAGATCTGCACAGGAGTCCAGAGTCATCTGCACTGCATTGCATACATGGTAGGACTTAGGATATCTTGTATTTTGTACTTTTGTTATATATTTGAAATTCGGTCCTGTATTTAGTAATGTTATGAAAGCTTTAAAGTTTGTAATATCTTGTACATATTAAATAACATGGAAACTTTCTGGATATATTTCAATTATTATGGACTGTATTATGGAACTGTTTAATGACTGTAAAAGTCTATAGACTTTATTGAGAAATAGAGACTGTGAAATATTTGAGATTTTAATATTGTCATATTAAACTGTTTTTAATAGGTTTGGAAGGACAGTTTGTCCGAAATGCAGACAGCATCTTGCCAAATTTTTATTACCAGTCTTGAAACACTGATTTTATCAAAGTATGAAAATAGTATCAGCATGATATGAATATTACATAAAAGACTTCTTAAAATCAAATTGAGTTCAGTAAATGAAATAATCACAGACTAGGTGTTCCGGCACGCCGTGTAGCACGCCTTGCTCGGCTATTCTGTAAACGGGGTGAGGGGTGTTACATGTGTACCTAAGGATTCATGCAATTTCTTCCAAAATCTCAATGTAAACCTTGGATCTTGATTAGATATAATGGAAAGTGGAATTCTATGTAGTCTAACTATCTCACTGATATACAATTCTGCTAACTTTTTTAGTGAGTAGTCAGTCCTAACTGGCAGAAAGTGTGCTGACTTTGTCTAACTATCTACTATCACCCATATTGCATCATGTTTCTTCTGGGTGAGAGGTAGACCACTTACAAAATCCATGGTTACCCGATCCCATTTCCATTCAGGTATGCGTATAGGTTGTAGCAAACCCGTTGGAACTTGATGTTCTACCTTGACTTGCTGACATGTCAAGCATTTAGTCACATAGTTAGCTATGTCCTTCTTCATACCAGGCCACCAATACTGAAGCTTCAATCATGATACATTTTTGTACTTCCTGGGTGCATAGTATAAACACTGGTGTGTGCCTCTTTCAGAATACTGGCTTTCAATTCCCCATTATCTGGTAGACATACTCTTCCTTTGTAGTACAGACACCCATCTGCTTTCACCTCATAGTCAGTTTCTTTCCTTTCTAGGATTTTGTTCTTAATAGCCATTAACTTCTCATCTACCTTCTGTCCATCCAAAATCTGTTGTAGCAGGTTTGGCCTCACTTGCAACTCAACCAAAATAACTCCATCTCGAGCCAAAGATAGATGGGCATTCAATGATCTCAAAGCTGTGATGGATTTTCTACTCAAAGCATCAGAACTACATTTGCCTTCCCAAGATGGTAGTCGATCACACAATCATAGTCCTTCAGGAACTCAATCCATCACCTCTGTCTAAGGTTGAGCTCCTTCTAGGTTGGCAAGTATTTCAGACTTTTGTGGTCTGTGTAAATGTAGCACTTTTCACCATACAAGTAGTGCCTCCATATCTTCAGTGCGAAGATAATTGCTGCAAGTTATAGATCATGGGTAGAGTAATTCTGTTCATGTGACCTTAGCTGCCTGGAAGCATAAGCGACCACCTTCCCCTCTTGCATCAATACATACCTTAACCCATTATGAGAGGCATCACTGTAGACCATAAAGTCTTTTCTTGAAACTGGCTGTGTTAACACTAGTGCCTCTGTCAACATAGCCTTCAACTTCTCAAAACCGGTCTAACACTTGTCATTCCAGTCAAATCTGACATTCTTGTATAACAACTTGGTCATTGGAGCAGCTATTAAAGAAAATCCCTTCACAAATCTTATGTGATACCCAACTAGCCCTAAGAAACTTCTGACCTCAGTTGTATTTCTGGGAGGCTTCCATTCCATCACTGCTTCTATTTTCCTGGGATCCACTTTAATCCCATCAGCTGACACTATGTGTCCAAGGAATGCAATCTCATTTAACCAGAAGTCACACTTGGACAACTTAGCATACAGCTTCTTTTCTCTCAGGGTTTGCAGAACAATCCTCACATATTCATCATGTTCTTCCCTGGTCTTGGAATACACCAAAATATCATTAATAAAGACCACTACGAACCGATCTAGGTATGGATGGAATATACAGTTCATAAGGTCCATGAATGCTGCTGGTGCATTTGTTAGGCCAAAGGGCATCACCAGGAACTCATAATGCCCATACCGGGTCCTGAATGCAGTATTTGGCACATCTGCATCCTTCACCCTCAACTAATGATACCCTGATCTGAGATCAATTTTGGAAAATACTCCTGCTCCCTTCAATTGATCAAACAGATCATCAATTCTAGGCAACAGATACTTATTCTTCACAGTCACTTTATTCAACTACCAGTAATCGATGCATAACCTCAAAGTCCCATCCTTTTTTTTCACAAACAGCACTGGAGCTTCCCATGGTGACACACTGGGGCCTATGAACCCCTTATCCAGCAACTCCTGTAATTGGATTTTCAGTTTCTTCAATTCTGTGGGTGCCATCCTATAAGAAGCAATAGAGATTGGTGTTGTACCCGGCAGTATCTCAATAGCAAATTCAACTTCCCTTTCTGGTGACAAGCTAGGCAATTCTTCTTGGAACACATCTAGCAAGTCTCTTACTGTGGGTATGTCACACAGATCTGGCTTAGCCTGCCTAGTATCCACCACATGTGCTAGGTAGGCTTCACAGCCTTTTCTCATCAGTTTTCTTGCAACTGTGGCTGAGATGACATTAGATAAGAAATTTGTCCTTTCCCCCACAATTGTAATCTCATTACCCTCAGGAGTCTTCAAGGAAATTCTCTTCAATTTATAATCAATCATTGCCTAATGACGTGACAACCAGTTTATTCCCAAAATCACGTCAAACTCATGGAAAGGTAACTCAATCAGGTCTGCCAAGAATTCATACCCCTGAATCCTTAATGGGCAACCCTTATATACTTTGTTCACCACTACACTGTGGCCCAATGGATTAGTGACCAGAATGTCTTGGTCATTCTCCCCTACTAATATCCCCCTTTCTATGGGTAAGTTGATGCAGATGTATGAATGAGTGGATCCTGGATCCACCAATGCATGCACAGATGTATTGTAGAGGGAAAACGTACCCCTGATGACATCTGGGGCATCTTGCTCCTCCTGAGCTCTTATGGCATAGGCTCTGGCAGGTGCTCTGACCTCTGGCCTTTCTGCTGGCTCATATGCAGGCCTCTGTAATGGTCCCACTACCTCAGATTTGCCAGATTTCCTATCCCTTTGAGGTGTAGGAGCAGGTCTGTCTGCTTGTGTTGGAGCAGCTATAGTAGTTCTGTGTGGACAGTTCCTTAACTGATGCTCTGTTGACCCACACCTTAAGCAGGCACCCATCACTCTCCAACACTCCCCCTTATGCCACTTCAGGCAATGCAGACATGCAGAATATGCTGGGGTTGGTCCCCTGAACCCCGTCCCTAGAGAGCTACCCACTGATGGTGTGGACTGACCTCTCCTAGGGGTGAACTGTGGCCTAGGCCCCTGGGACTGACCTTGACCTTGTGGTTAATCTGAACTCTGTGCAGGTGGACCTTTGAACTTCTTTCCTAGTGCAGGAGATGAGCTAGACTGACCCGGGCCCCTCTTCTGCTGTCTCTCTCTTCTGGTATGCTCACTTATTCTAACCTTTTTAACTTTTATTACAGCTTCCACTAACTTGGTGAAGTCTGTGATTCCCAAGGTAGTAATCATGATCTTTATGTTTTCATTTAATCCCTCTTCAAATCTCTTACACCTTTCGGCCTCATTAGGAACTATCTCCCTTCCATATCGGCTTAGTCTGACAAATTCCTTTTCACACTCTGCCACTGTCAGCTGTCTCTGCCTCGGTTAATGAATTCTCTTCTTCTCTCTTCTAGGTATACACAACCCACATATTTCTTCTTGAATTCTGAGAAGAAGAAGTCCCAAGTTATTACTTCTAGCTGCACTTCACTAGACACTGTATCCCACCATTGGTAGGCATCATCTTGCAACAGAGATACAGCAGCTTCTAGGTTTTGCTCTGGAGTGCAGTGGCTTTAAAACCCTTCCTATTCTCTTCAACCAATTTTCGGCTGCAACAGAATCATCTTCTCTCTTGCCAAAGAAATCCACTGCTCTAAATTTTATCAATCTTTCCAAATGTGATTTTCGCTGTGGAGGTGGTGGTGGTGGCATTACCCCAGCCATTTGCTAGAACATGGCCTGTGGAGGTTGAGCAGGCTCTGCTGGAGCTGGCAGAGCAGGTTCTCCCCTACCCCCAATCTCAGCTGCTGCAGGTGGAGCATGACTCTCCACTTCCTCCTCAACTTCCCTCTGTGATGTAGGGTCCATATCCTATACAAAATAACAAAGACAAACAGATCTACATTACTGTTACCTCGACTCTTACAAATGCAATGCATGGTATAAACTCTATTTAGACCCAAAAACGCTTAAACCGTACTCTGATACAACTAAATGTGACACCCCTTACCCGTCTACATTGTAGCCGAGCAAGATATGCCACACAGTGTACCGGAACACCCTATTTTAATTCAATCATTTTTATTCTTCCTAATTTATTTTTTTTCATAGTTATAAGTACAATTTGTGAAATATAATTCATTTCAGTCATTTTTTGAAATCATAAATTTATTTGAGGTTTTGCAAGTTTTATAGAAAATTCGGCAGAATACCAGCTAAAAATGGAGAAAACATTTCTTCGGAACCTATGAAAAACACTTCCAAAATTTTCAATCAATCCCAAACTCCATTTCATCAACAAAATTTCAATATTTTTCAACAACATTTCCATTTCTCAATCATTCATCTCATATGATATTCATGTAAAAGTCATAAATAAATATTCACTTTTTCATTCATAAACACAATTTCCACTATTTACATTAATACCAAAATATATTACATAAGTTTCAATTACATATGAGAAAATAAAAGTTAATTACAAAATACCCAAAATGAAACCTAGTGTCCTACCAATGCACTGACATCGGTGAGGTGACACGGACACTTTGCAGAGCTGTAGATGATCTCACCTAGTTTGTGGTCTACTGGGCTCTCAATCTGTCTCTCCAGAACCTACGCATGGCAAAAGCAACACGCTAAGCAATAATTCTTAGTGGTGCCAATAATAGAATAAAAAGAAATAACAAAAAATAAATATGTAGTGTATGTTCTGATGTCTTATGCAGACAATTTTTTGATAATTATTTATAGTTGTTATATTCATAATTTTATTAAATCTATCCACTTTCATTTTTGGTTGCACAAGTAACCTATACTAGATGACTAGACTGGATAAATGGGTAAACTGGCAGTGGGTATCAAGTACCTCAGGCCGTCACACCATCGGTCACATTTATGTCTCCCGGTGTGCAATAGAACAGCTAATAAACTGTAATAACATTAGGCACAAGGCCAAGTCTCAACACAATGTCAAAATGGCTAAAAGCCATGAAATCATAGAATGGCATAATGCCATGTGCAATACTGCTAACTGAACCCTATTGGCATGCCAACCTATCCAAACTAATCTTGCTAGGTGTACTAGGGCATGTTACACTTTAAAATTTCACAATTCTTGAAATTGAAGTTTAAGTGTTACTATTCATTTCATTAGTCAACTAAAATGTTGACTTTTGCATAGACAATAGGTACATTGGTTCTAATATTCCTAACATACCACATTTTGCATTCTAAAATTGTTGGTATTGGTTGCCAATAAAATTTCTAAGCTTAGTGTTGGTTATTCACAATTTTCAGAATTCAAGCACTAAGTTTACTATTATATTAGTCATTTGTACAGTAGGAATTTGGCAAAATTGTCTTCATAAAAGTTGTTCCTTATTGTGTCTAGTTACATTTCCTTTTTTGAATCGCTCCATTTGGAGTTTTGAAGCTCAAGTTACGGCCTAAAAACCATAATTGGCCGGATTGGACAGAATCCAAAATTCTGGGCAAAACTGGTTCTGCCAGATTTGGTAACCTAAGTTTGGTTGGCAATTTGACTAGGTTATGGTCAGAATTTGGATTTGTGTTCTTCACAAAAGTTGTAGGTTTATATCTCAGCTTTCTGCTGGTAAATTTCAGGTCAATTGGACCTTTCTACACTGCGTTATGACCAAATGAATAAATACTGTTCATTTGGTCATTTTGCCTAGGCAGAATGCAAGTCACCCGGATTAGGGCAATCTTTAGGTCAACTTGGTTTGGTTTTCTGGGAAGGGTTTCTTCACCAAAGTTGTGCCGTTATGTGTCTAGTTTCATGTCCAATAGGCCTTGCACCAATTGAACCTCTACAACTCCATTTATAGCTGCCTAAACCTGCTGAACTCACAATCAGTCCTGTAGGTCAGCCAAGGCAGCTCACCCAAACTCAAATGCCAAGCCACAACTCACTTCATTTCCTCATCATACACAGCCAATGGTCACTAATTGACCATTTAAACTTTTATTCACCAACACATGAACAAAGTCTCAATTTCATACCCAAACCCTAACTCAACCATCTCAAATCATGCATTTAACATGCATTTCATTATCCTAATCTTGAAGTTAATATTGAAGGCAGCCATGATACCATTTTACCTCAATGAAAACTTCATAACCCTACCAAGTACAAGACTGCCGAAATTTTTGGGGAGATATACCCATAATTTTTATGCAATTTTCTTATCGATTTCCACTTAATCTCACTTCCTCAACATGAAACTAAAGAGAAACATGAAGTTTGGTCACTAACCTTGAGTGGATTTAATTCCAATCTTGCAAGAGCTCTTCTTTTTCACTTCTTTTTGCTCCCAAAAGCTTCACTAAGATGAACTATCAAGTTTTTGTGTTGGGAATTTAGGGTTTAGTGAAAGAAAAACCAATGAAGCCAAGCTTTGAAAACTTGGCAATGGAGGACAATGGAATGGGTATGGGGCTGCTAGTTTAGGTGAAGGTGATGGCTGCTGAGTTTTTTTTTTGTATTCTTATCTCATTTTATTTATTTTAAATGGGCTTGATTAATTGTAATTGGTGGTAAGTGTTTAATGACATCATGGTGATGTCATAATTCCAATTTCTTTCATTTTCTTTCCTTTTCTTGTCTACTTAATTTCAATTTAATTTTTAGCAATATTTATTAACATTTTATATCATAATAATTATTTACTTAACTGGAAAAGTCGGCCAAAAATCACTTCTGACGGCGAATGACCAAAATGCCCTCCGTTTGACTTAACAGACCAAAATTGTCTGTACCGATTAAAAAAAAAATTTTAATATTTTATTGGCATTCTAATGCCATAGGAACCTCAATGACCCTTCTCTGGAGTCCCAAAAATTATTTTATGAATTTTCCCCTTGGTCTAAGGCTCCTTATTGCGAGAACTGTAACTTCCCACTGGGTTACCCATCGCTAGGGCACTAGCTCATTTAACTTGGTTGTATTTTATTTCTAAAATTTTTCCTAAATTTTTATTATTAATATTTGAGTTAATTATGGTTCCTCACTTTAGTTTAAATATTCTTCCAGATGTTCTAGCTATCCGGACCGACACCGGTCATCAAAATAGTAGAATGCACAGAGTTGTTATAGGGAGGGTGTTACAACTACACCTACCGATAACCCATTAATTATGCTAAAAGGGATTTTAAACAAATCATAGCTTTTTATCTTATCAATTCTTTTGCGGAAAACTGCATGGAAATAATTAAAATTCAATGTAAACATTCATTGGAAATAATGATAGACTAAATATTACAAAAGTTACATTTCCATAAGTCTCAAAGTAAAATGCAAATAGTTACATACTCAAAATGTGATAGTAATGTAATGCTTTTAAGTATAAACTGCTCAATGTCTGTACATGCATACATATAGGTACAAAATACATCAAAAGGAAATTATAGGGGTATACCTACGATATATACCCATAATTCAAACCAAAATGCTGCTTCCAAGTCTCTCACTCAGTAGCCTTCTCCTTTCCTTTACCTCTGACAGCATAAATAAGCTATCACTGAGTATATCACTCAGTGGTACATAACTAATAACTTTAAAACTTAAGGTAAAACACAACTTGTCTAAATACAAGAAATCATATATTTGCATAATCATGATAGCATCACAAAACTTTCTGAGTCCATAAGAATCATTTATTGAAATCACATTTCGAATGAGAAATCATACTTTACAAATCACCATTTACAAAGCATAAGTGTTGCCAACATCAATACACAGTTTAGACTATGACACAAAATTTCACAATCAATGCCATGTTGTACACCACGACAAAGCAATCTCAATCTCACTAACCGTTATTAATGAGGGAAGGGCTAGTTAGCTAATGAGTACTCATATAGTCTTACCCCACTAACCATTATTAATGGGAGACATAATAAATATTAATTATCAACCCCAAGTAGTCGTTACTATTCGAGAGTTTCAAAAGGGACTATCATGATAACTGTGGTTTCAAAACAGTTTCCAAAAGTTTCCCACTCAACAATCATTTTTGCAACCTAATAAACACATTCAAATCATCATAAAATCCATATAAAGGTGGCAACACCTAAATTTCTCAAATGAAAGAGAAAAATCATATTTCATTCAAAGTAAACTCATTTAAAGCAAACTCATTCAAATAAACACATTCCAAAAAAATTTACAAGTTTAAAAATAAAAAAAAGGTTAGTTGTGAATAAACCTTTAATGAACTCCTTTATCTTTACATACTTCTCCTTATCCATCCCAACCTCTTTCTTTACTGAAAATACACAAATAGAATACGTCAATACTCATCTCAATTGTTACTAAGTACTCATTACATGAATCTCTAATGCATCCTAAGTTAGCTTTGTAAATTTTAAAGAGTTTTGGATTTTGGACAGCTTAGTGTCTCAATTTTTGAACCCAATTTTTACCTAATTCCAATCATAATTTGATGAGGTGTTCCCCATGAAAATTGTCCCTCTAGGTCTCATCTTTATGTCCCTTTTTGAATCACCTCATTTGGAGTTGTGTAGCCAAAGTTATAGTCAAATAAATATTACTATTCACGTGGGGCTGATTCTGGCAGATTTTGTGACTTAGATTTGTCCAACAATTTGATTGAGTTAAGTTCATAATTTGGCCTTAAGTTCTTCATGTGAAATGTTCTACTATATTTTAGGTTTCTATTGGTTCAAGAATCACCTAAATCAGAGTTTTCTAGAGAGAGTTATGGCCTTGCAAATTTTATTGTTCATTTGGTAAATTTTCAGATTTCCAGATTTTGGCTTCTAGTTTCAAGGTTCATTTAGGGTAGTTTATGGTCATTTTCTAGGTAGGGTATCTTCATGAAAATTCTAGCCCTATATCTTAAGTTTCATTTTCAATTGGTTTCACACCAATTAGAGTTGTGTAGCTCAATTTATGGGCTGTCAAACACACTAAACTCAATGTGTAAAATTCTGCCCTAGGTTCAAATTTTCATTTCTTCAATTACTCCCACTAACCAACCTCAATTCACATTTAATTCACTCCAAATGACTATAATTTAGCATTGACACATCCATAGCACTCATAGCACAAAAAACCCTAATTTTTCAAATCCCTAGTTTGCACTTTTCCCCAATCCTACCATTTCATTACTTCCATTCATAATGCCAATATTAATTCAAAATAAAGGAACCTCAAATGACCATAATTTAACACTACACATACCAATTTCACTCTCTAGCATCAAAGCCCTAATTTTCCCATGAACTCTAATATTCTATAATTCAATTTATGCAAATCCCATGCAATCTCACTAACCCAATCATGTAAACTACTTCAATTACACTTGAATTCATCATCAATTTAACTAAAACACATCAAAACCCTAATTTTTCCCAAGTTGGCCCAAAAATCACACCTCTTCATACATGTATGATTTCTTTCGATTTCTCATAAATTTTCATCATAATCTAACTTAATTCAAGGTTTGTATAACTAATCAAGCATGAAAAGAACTTACCTAAATTGTGACCTTCCTAATCTTCAATTTCTTCCAAATCTCTTGTTCCCCTTGCTTTTAATCTCTCAAACAAGGATTAATTTGATGTTCTCTACCAATAAGATGGAAAATCCATGGGGGACAAGTGGGAGATCAAGGACTGAGAGAGGTTGTACGTGGAAGAATGAAAGAAAAAGAAGAAAGAAAAAGAGAGGGGGAGAGAGCAATGGGGCGGCACAAATTTGGGGAGGGAGGAAAAGGGTTTTTCCCTTATATATTTATCTCTATTTTGATTTATTTAATTAGTTTTAATTGAGTTGTCCAAAGCCCATTGGTCCTAAAATTTTAATTAGGTCAAAATAGAATTAAAATTCTAGATTTTTATTTCTTTTATTTTCTTTACACATTTTTATTTGAAATTTTTCCTCAAAAATTACTTCATAATTCAATTCATAAATTTCACTTAATTTAATTAATATTTTGATCAAAAATCAACTCTTGAAGTGAAATGACCAAAATACCCCTCATCGGGTCATAATTTTTCTTTTTCATAACACCCGATGAGTCCTTAGGTCTTTGGTTTACTTAAATTTTTATAGTGTCTATCTCAATTAATTTTCTTTTTATTTTTGGTCCTCAAGGTATCTTTGAATAGTACTAGTCACGGATAAAAAATGTTACTGTTCAGAGCTCAGAGGTTCAGGCTGTTACAATTCTCCCCTCCTTAAAAAATAAAATTTCGTCCTCGAAATTTACCTGGCCTTAGTCTCTAAAGAGTTATGGGTGCTGTCTTCTCATTACTTGCTGACAAGTTAGGCATTTGGCAACATTTTCTGTAATGTCTTTCTTCATTCCTCTCCACCAATAGTGCTCTTTCACACTTCGGTATATTTTGGTTCTACTAGGGTGCATTGCAAACGATGAATCATGTACTTCCTTTAAAATGGTCTGCCTCAGTTCAACATTCTCAAGAATGCACATTATGCCCTTATATAACAATAAGCCCTCATCAATTACTAATAATTCTGCTTTTTTGCCATCCAAAGCCTCTTCCATCAACTTCACATACTTATCATCCTTCTGTGCAACTGCTTTAATTTGTTCTGCCAGCATTGGCTTCATTTGCCAAGTAGCTACCATTTGACCATCTTTATTAATCTCCAAATTAGCATGCAATGCCCTTAAGTCATGCACCATGGACAATGGAGAAACCTTTAAACCAGCCATAGTCTTATGACTTAAAGCATCAGCTACAACATTAGCTTTTCCAGGCTGATAGTCTATCAAACAATCATAATCTTTTATCAGCTTTAACCATCTCCTCTGCCTCAAATTTAACTCCTTTTGTGTGCCCAAGTACTTCAAACTTTTATGATCTGCGTATATATAACATCTCTCCCCATACAAGTAATGTCTCCAGATCTTCAAGGCAAAGACAATGGTTGCTAGCTCCAAGTCATGCATAGGATAATTCCTCTCATGCGGTTTAAGCTAGCGTGAAGCATAGGCAATGACATTCCTATCTTGCATCAACACACAGCCTAATCCGTTATGAGAAGCATCACTATATATGGTATACTCCTTACCCAAAGTGGGTAAGGTTAAGACTGGAGCTTTAGTTAAATGCCTCTTTAACTCATTAAAACTTTCCTGGCAGCGATCAATCCATTGAAATTTTACATTCTTCCTAAGTAGCTTGGTCAGTGGAGATGCTAGCATGGAGAATCCCTTCACAAACCTTTGGTAATACTCGGCTAAACCAAGAAAACTCTGAGCTTCTGTGACATTTCTAGGTGGCTTCCAATTAAGAATGGCTTTTACCTTACTAGGATCCTCCTGGATACCTTCTGCAGATACAATACGCCCCAAAAATGTAATCTCCTTTAGCCAAAACTCACATTTCAACAGTTTGGCATATAACTGCTTCTCCCTTAAAGTCTACAATACTATCCTCAAGTACTTGTCGTGTTCCTCTGCATTCTTTAAGTACACCAAATTATCATCAATGAACACCACAACAAATTGGTCCAAATATGGCCAGAAGATAGTGTTCATCAGGCCCATAAAAGCAGCTGGAGCATTAGTCAACCCGAATGGCATTACCAAGAACTCATAGTGGCCATACCGAGTCCTAAAGGCAGTTTTAGGAATACTTTGCTCCTGTACCCTCAACTGGTATTAGCCTGATCTCAAGTCAATTTTGGAGAATATAGTTACATCCTTCAATTGATCAAACAAATCATTGATCTGTGGCACTGAATATCTATTCTTTACGGTCACCTTATTCAACTGTCTATAGTCTATGCATAGGCGGAGAGTACCATCCTTTTTCTTCACAAATAATACTGGTGCTTCCCAAGGTGACATGCTAGGGCAGATGAAACCCTTATCTAACAATTCCTGCAATTGCACCTTCAACTCTTTCAACTCAGCATGTGCCATCCTATAAGGAGTGATGGAGATTGGCTCCACACTAGGCATAATCTCAATTTCAAATTGCACCTCTCTTTTCGGAGGCAATCCCGATAATTCTTCCGAAAAGACATCTGGAAAATCCCATACTGTAGGAATATCTTTAAGATCTGGACTCCCCACCTGGGTGTCTATCACATGAGCTAGATAAGCTTCACATCCCTTTCTAATCATCTTTCTAGCAAGTGCAGCTGAAATGATGTTGGATGGTAATAACTGCCTCTCCCTGTGTATCACTACGTCTGCATACTCAGGAAGACCAAAAGTGATTGTCTTCAGTCTACAGTCGATCATGGCATGATGCCTGGCTAACCAATCCATACCCAAGATGATATCATAATCTCAGAAGGCCATGTCAATTAAGCCTGACAGGAATGTATGTCCTTGGATCACCAAAGGACAATCCTTATACAATTTGTTCACCCTAACCTCTTGCCTTAAGGGACTAGTCACTAGCACATCATAATCCATTTTCAAGCAAGGAGTGGCAATAGAACATGCAATACTGGCACTAGCATAAGAATGTGTAGAACCAGGGTCAAACAGTACATATACATCTCCACCAAAGATGGAGAAAGTACTAGCCATAACATCTGATGTCTCAGCTTCCTCCCTCTGGTGCATGGTTTACACCCTAGCTGATGCACCACTCTGCTCCGGTTGGCTCGTTGTGCCCTGGCTGCCAGAAGTGTTACCTCTACCCCTGCCTCGGCCTCTACTAGCTGTCTGTTGTCCTCTGGAAGTAGAACCTTGAATAGATGCCTCAGTGGTGGTAGGCGTCCCAGACCTGCGAGCACTAGCGCAATCTCTAGCAAAATGCCCACTTTCACCACAGTTGTAACATGCTCCTATGGCCTTATAACATACTCCTCCATGATTCCTGCCACAGGTTTCATAGGTACGAGTAGGAAAAGGAACCCCTAGATGTCTAATGTCTGGATCTAGGTGGCCTCTGCCCTGAGAATCTTCCCCTACTAGATCCTCTGTTACTTGGTCCCCCAAAGCTTTTCCTCTTACCCAAATTATTACTTGGACTTCGACCTGTAAGCTTACTGCTCTTCTCTTTTTCAGTGGTTACTTTCTCAGATGCCCCTTCCAGTTCTATCCTTTCCAATTCAAGGGCCTATGATATCAACCTAGAGAAGTTGTCATGTCGAAACCCAACCACTTGCAATCTCAAACTAGGCCTCAAACTGGCCTCAAACCGTTTGTATCTGTCGCTACTGGTAGTAAGTAGGCTTCCAGCATAGTGGCTAAGACGAGAAAAGTCTCTCTCATACTCAGCTACAGTCTTGTTCCCTTGCTTCAAACTGAGAAACTCCTGTAGCTTCATATCCACATAGGTATCAGGAACATACTTTTGTCTAAACTCCCTAAGAAAGTCATCCCAGGTCAGCACTGGCGGCTCAGCCAAACTGTGGGGAATGGTCTTTCACCACTCATATGCATCTCCATGCAGCAGGGAAATTGAATATTCAAACTTCAACTCATCTATGCAGTGCAATTTCTTGAAGACCCTCTCCATCCGTTCTAACCATTGCTCAGCTTCCAATGGGTCCACTGTACACTTGAACTCTGTTGCCCCATACTTCATTAACTTGTCAAATTGTCTGGCTGGGGATGGTGGTTGCATTGGAGGTGCTTGCACAGGAGCTTGGACTGGTATATTACCAGCCATTTGCTGAAATAGTGCAGCCATCTACGCAGAGAACTGAGCAGGAAACTACATGCGTGGGACGAGTGCGGTGACCATCGGCATTCTCGGGAAGCCGGGCCTCCCCTGCACTCACCTCATCGACACTTACTCTTTGTGTGATCCCCCTCTTCCATACTGAATCACAAAGAATTCTACTCCCTGGATAACCAACATAAGGAGATTTCCCTCCATTAGTCCATATTTATGATGTAATGCACTATATGCATCAATTAATGACAGTTGAGCAGTTGTACTTATCAAAATTTTTCAAACATGAAATTTCAAAACTTGTATAAAAACCAAAGCTCTGATACTACTAAAACTTGTTACACCTTATCCCTGATAAGGCATGACATGTTCCCATAGCATACCTAATGAATTACCGAACTCCACCAACCAAGAACCCATTAGTTATGTTACAAAGGATTTTAAAACAAATAATAGCTTTTTATCTTATCAATTCTTTTGCAGAAAACTGTATGAGAATAGTTAAAATTCCATGTAAACATTCATTGGAAATAATGATAGACTAAATATTGTAAAAGTTACATTTTCATAAGTCTCAAAATAAAATACAAATAGTTACAAACTCAAAATACTTTAGTAATGCAGTACTTTTTAATACAAACTGCTCAATGTCCGTACATCCATACATATAGGTACAAAATACATCCAAAGGAATCACAAGGGTATACCTAACATAAATACCCACAATCAGTACCAAAATGCTACTTCCAAGTCTCTCACTCGGCAGCATTCTCCTTTCCCTTACCTGCGATAGGATAAAGAAGCTATCGCTGAGTATATCACTCAGTGGTGCACAACTAATAACATTAAAACTTAAGGTAAAACACAATTTTTCAAAGCATAATAAATCACATTTTTCTTAAGCATGAAAACTTCACAATAGTTCTAAGTCCAAAAGAGCCATTTATTGGAATAACATTTCAAAAGAGAAATCACACTTCATAAATAACAATTCACAAAGCATTAGTGTTGCCAACATCAACACACAGTTTAGGCCATGACACAAAATTTTACAATCAGTGCCGTGTTGTACACCACGACAAAGCAATCTCAACCTTACTAACCATTATTAATGAGGGAAGGGCTAGCTAACTAATAAGTACTCATGTAGTCTTAGCCCACTAACCGTTATTAATGAGAGACATAAACAATATCAATTATCAAGCCCAAGTAGCCATTACTACTGGAGAGTTCTGAAAGGGACTGTCATGCTAACTGTGGTTTCAAAACAGTTTCCAAAAATTTTCCACTCAACAATCACATTTATAAACCAATAAACACATTTAAATGCATCATAATATCCATATAAAGGTGGCAACACCCAAATTTCTTAAATGCAAGAGAAAAACCATATTTCAGTCAAAGTAAACTTGTTCAAAGAAAACTCATTCAATTTAACACATTCCAAGCAATTTACAAGTTTAAAAACGAAGAAAAGGTTAATTGTGCACAAACCTTCAATGCTCTCCTTTCTCTTTACTCACTATTCCTTATCCGTCCCAACCTCTTTCTCTATTGAAAATATACAAATAGAATGTCTCAATATGTATCTCAATTACTGCCAAGAACTCATTACATGAATGTCTAAAGCATCCCAAATTAGCTTTGCAAATTTTAGAGAGTTTTGGTTTTGGATAACTTAGTGCCCCAATTTTTGAACCCAATTTTTACCTAGTTTTGATCATAACTTAGTGAGGTTTTCTTCATGAAAATTGTTCATCTAGGTCTTAACTTTATTTTCCTTTTTAAATCGCCTAATTCGGAGTTGTGTAACTCAAGTTATGACCAAAACACAGTTACTATTTACGTCACTGTTCATCATACAGATTCAGTTCTGGCAGATTTATCAATCCAACTTCGTTTAGCAATTTGGTCGAGTTAAGTCCATAATTTGGTCTAATGTTCTTCATACAAAATGTTCTACTATGTCTTAGGTTTTCATCGGTTCAAGAATCTCCTAAATCGGAGTTTTCTAGAGAGAGTTATGGCCATGCAAAGTTTACTATTTATATGGTAAATCTGCAAATTTCCAGATTTCTACAGATTCGGTGATTCAACTTTACTTAGCAGTTTGATTGGTTTAAGTCCATAATTTGGCCTCAAGCTCTTCATATGAAATGTTCAACTATGTCTTAGGTTTCCATCGGTTTAAGAATCGCCTAAATCGGAGTTTTCTAGTGAGAGTTATGGCCATGCAAAATTTACTGTTTATATAGTCAAATTCTGCAGGTTCTAGAATTTGACCATATGAACAGTAAATTTTGCATAGCCATAACACTCAGAATTTTATCTCTAAGTTCAAGGCTCATTTCGGATAGCTTAAAGTCATTTTCGGGGCAGGGTATCTTCACGAATATTCTAGCCCTATGTCTTAAGTTTCATTTCCAATTGGTTTCACACCAATTGGAGTTGTGTAGCTTAAGTTATGGTCTTCCAAACACTCTGAATTCAGTGTACAAAATTCTGCCCTAAGTTCAATTTTTCATTTCTTCAATTACTTCCATTAACCAACCTCAATTCACATTTAATTCACCCAAAATGACTATAATTTAGCATTGACACATCAATGGCACTTCCTAGCACAAACCCCACAATTTTCAAACACCAAAGTTTGCAATTTTCCCTAATCCTACCATTTCATTACTTCCATTCATCAACCCAATGTAAATTCAAACTAAATAAACCTCAAATGATCATAATTTAACACTAGACACACCAATTTCACTCTCTAGCACCAAAACCCAATTTCCCCATGAACCCTAATCTTTCATAATTTAATTTATGCAATCCCATGAAATCTTACTACTCCCAATCACGCATACTACTTCAATTTAACTTAGATTTATCATCAATTTAACTAAAATACATAAAAACCCTAATTTTCCCTAAGTTGGCCAAAACCCTAGTTTAGATTTCCATACATGTTTCCTTTCAATTTCTCATGTTATTTCATCGCACCCAATATCACACCTTACCCCTCTGTAAGGCATAACATGATCCCGTAGAATACCTAATGAACTACTGAACTTTACCTACTGATAACTCATTAAGTACCCTACAAGGGATTTTAAAACCATTTTCTTACTTCTTAGAAGTGGTGAGCATTTTAGTAGGAATTAAAAACATTTAATTGAAGTTTCAAAACTAGTAAAAAATTTTATCCATTTTTATTTGTTCGTAAATTTTGAAAAAATTTCGGCAAAGTGCCGTCTGTATTTTGACAAAACATGTAACACCCCTATTTGTATAGCCTGGTATATTTCACTGTTCTGGTGACCGGTGTCAGTCCGGACAATTAAGGGGATTAGAACCACACTTAAGACAACTAGAGAAGTCATAAATACAAATAATTAGTAATTGCCAATTAGTTAAGTATAAATAAGAAAAACAAAACATAAGAAGTTAAACGAGCCAAGAGTCACAGCAATGGGTGACCGTCTCGGGAATGATTGCGAAGCCATTTTAAACTCAAATTACGAACCATAAAATGTGACACTGCGGTGCATAGGACCATTACGAACACAGTGGAAAAAAGAAAATCACAAAAAAGAACTGTTAAGCCAGTCAAATAATTAGGTCAGGGAGCCAAAAGGAATACTGAATTATTTGCAAATCGGGATGAACCGGCGAGGGGCAATTTGGTTAATTGACCCCGAGAGCTGACTCCTGACCTAGCTGTCAAATAAAATCAGAGAAAGAAAAATTTCAGAGTCTGGAATTAAATTAAAGAACTAATGAAAAAAATAAATATAAAAGAAAAAGAAAATTGAAAAAAATTTATTAACTCATGCTTAACTCATTGGATGACATCATCATGATGTCAAAATACAATTTTAATTTGCCTACCCAAATTAACCAAGTCAATTCTTGTTAATGAGACATAAAATAATAAAAAAGAAATGAAAAAAATCATTTTTTGGTCTTATTCTTCCTAAGTGCCACCCCAATTTTCTCTCCTCTCTTTCTCATTTTTTCTTCCACCATTTTTAAGGAACAAAAGCTTGAACTCTTTCGTTTCTTTCCATAAATCCCCTAAATCCCAACATTAAATCTTACCCTTAGACCTAGATAAACACTTTGGGAGCAAGAAGGGAGAGAAAACTTGGAGAATTGAAGAACTAGGGAATCTACAAATTGAAGTAAGTGCAACTTCAAGTTTAGATTCTTATTGAATTCATGAATTTAAGTTTATGTGTGATGAAATTGCATTAGAAATAAAGGAAACCATGCTTAAATAAGGAAAGAGAGAATGTGGCAGCCATGGAACCTTAAGGTTTTGATGGTATTTAGTTAGGCTAAACATGAAATCTTGGTGAATATATGTTATATATGTGAATTGTATATTTAGATTACATGAATTGTAAAGATTGGACAAACTTAGGGTTTTGGACATTAGGGTTTGGAGACCAAAAAAGTGAGAAACTTGTAAATGGTGTTTTTGACCTAATTTGAAGTGAGAAATGGTCATTTGTGACCTAATTAAGTGTGTTAGAAGTGTTTGAATCAAAGCCAAATTCGGATTGGGTATGCACCATGACCAAAAGTCAACTTTGAGGGACCAAAAATAAAATTTTACAAGTCCAATTGGTATGGGACCAATTGGGAATGAAAATAGGCACTAAATTACACAATTTTCATTTAGGAAGCATGCCCAAAAAGTGACCAAAACCTAGTGAACACATTGACCAAAGTTGGAAAATTGCAGGCTGTCCTGTATAAACTGACCAAATGAACAGTATTTGTTCATTTGGTCATAACTCGAGCTAGGCAGGTCAAAATGACCTGAAATTTTACCAGTGGTTAGATGAGATACAGACCTAAAACTTTCATGAGGAACACAAACCCAAATTATGCCATTAACCAAATCAAATAACTGAGCAAAGTTGAGTCACTGAATCTGTAGAACTGTAGATTTGCCATATGAACAGTAAAGTTTCAATGGCTATAACTCTCTCTAGAAAACTTTGATTTAGGTGATTCTTGAACCGATGGAAACCTAAGACATAGTAGAACATTTCATATGAAGAAAATTAGACCAAATTATGGACTTAACTTGATCAAATTCCTGAACGAAGTTGGAGCAATAAATCCGCAGAACTAAATTCTGCAGCATCAGCAGTAACTGTATTTTGGCTATAACTTGAGCTACAAAACTCCAATTGGGGTGATTCAAAAAGGAGAATAAACTTAAGATAATAGGAAACATTTTCTATGAAGAAAGTTTTGCCAAATTCAAACAGTAAAAGGACCAATGAAATAGTGCAACTTAGGACTCCAAAACTGAAAATTGGCAATTTTGCCTAAAAGACTTAAGTGTTGAGAAAATGACCAAAACCAACAAGTTTAGTGACCAAAATGTGGTATGTGGGTGAAGTTGAAATTCCCATAGCTATTAAGCCTTAGAAAGTCAATAATTTGATATGAATAGTGTAGTGAATAGTAACCCAAATCACAAAAATTTCAAGAACGTCGAGTTTAGTACATTAGAGCTAGGTAAAAGTGAAGTTAAATTTATTTTTGGATTTATGCTAAGTTATGGTACTGAAACACTGTGAAACTGTGTGTTTCATCTGAAAAAGACTTGGAAGCTCGGAGAGACTGAGTCAAGGCCTAGAGGCGACTCACGTCAGGTTTGTGCACAATAAACTTTATTTGAGCATTTTGTCATTGAAAAATTGATTTAGTGTGATTAATGAAAATTTGAAGTTAATTATGAATGGTGTTACCATCTTGTGAATGAAATTGTGACTTTGGTAATTTATTGGATTTCTCATGAATCATTTGAATAAAATGTTTGAAATTGATTTTTGATTCACACTTAGCATGACAGTATCTTATTATTCCTCCTCCATTTATAGGGTGAGATCGGTTATCTTTCCTCCCTCTCTGGTTTACCAGTTGAGGTTGTAGATCGGATGAGTACTCATTAGCTAGCTAGCCACCTCCCTTATTGATTTCGATTGGTGGGGTTGTAGATTGCTTTGATGTGGTGTACAACACGACATTGATCGAAAAATTTTGTGTCATTGCTTAAGTTGTATATGAATTGGCAACACTGTGTTTCCTAAATTATTTGACTAAATTGTGTTATTATGAGTTTTGATAATTTGAGAAATATTTAAATTGCGTTTTGTTAATGAATGATTTATGTATTGTATTTAATTTTTTTTTTATTGTGCACCACTGAGTATTTTTATACTCAGCGATAGTTTAATTTACTGTCGCAGATAAGAGCAAGGAGAAAGCAGCAGAGTGAACTGTGGGATTGACAATAACTTCTTGATCCCTTTTGTACGGGTATTGTTTTATACCCTTGTAATTATTTTGATGTAAATACTGTAATATCATAAGTATCAATGTAAAGTGAGCAGTTGTATAATAAATTGTAATAATATTATTTTTAGATTTTATATCTGTAAAATTAATTTGTGCATACAATACTGATGGAATGATATGGAATAATTTGTTTTGAGAATTTTGAGATGTATTGACTTAAGAATATTTGGAGGTTGGGAGTTAGGAAAAAAATTTATTGGAAGTGCTTTTTACAGGTTTTTGAAGAACTGTTTTCTCAAAATACATACGGCACTCTACCGAAATTTTTATAAAATTTGCGGAGAAAAAAAAAGGACAAAATTTTTACTAGTATTTAAGCTTTGAATAAATGATGTTAATTCCTACCAAAATGCTCACCACTTTCAAAATGTAAGAAAATAGTTTTTAAAATCCCTTGTAGTGTACTTAATGAACTATGGGTAGGTGAAGTTCGGTAGTTCATTAGGTATTCTATGGGATCATGTTATGCCTTACAGAGGGATAAGGTGTGACATATTTTAGTGGTATCAGAGCATGGTTTTGCAATAAATTTTGACTACTTATGTGAATATTTCTTTGATAAGTACAACTGCTCAAGTGTCTTTAATTGATACATATGACATATTTACATCATGAATATGCACTAACGGAGGTCAACCTCCTTGTGTTTGATCTCAAGAAGTAGAAATTTTGGAAAACGGAATAGAAGAAGGAGATCATTCCATGGAATAATCTGTTGAGGCTGAGGTTCAAGTGGAAGCCCCAGCACTCCAGAACATGAGTGGGTAGCCACTCCAGCTCCTACTCCAGCACCGCAGTTCCCTGCTCAGTTTGCACAGCAGATGGCTGCGTTTTTCTAGCAAATGGCGGGAAATGTGCCACCCCAAGCCCAGATGCAAGCACCTATAGCACAACCACAGCCCTCGGCTCGACAATATGAGAAATTGATGAAATTTTTGGTTACCGAGTTTAAGGGCACTGTGGATCCACTGGAGGCAGAGCAGTGGTTGGAAAGAGTGGAACGAGTTTTTAGAAAGCTGCAGTGTACCGAAGAATTAAAATTTGAATATTCAGTATCTCTTCTGCAAGGGGATGCATATGAATGGTGGAAGACCATCCCCCACAACCTGGTTGAGCCACCCGTGTTAACCTGGTCAGACTTTTTAAGGGAGTTTCGATAGAAGTGGGTCCCCGATGCATATGTGGATATGAAGTTACAAGAATTCTTGAGTTTGAAACAAGGGGACAGAACCATAGCAGAGTATGAGAGAGACTTCTCAAGGCTAAGCCACTATGCTGGAAGCTTAGTCTCCACCCCCAGAGACAGATGTAAGAGGTTTGAGTCCGGGTTAAGGCCGAATCTGAGAATGCAAGTTGTGGGTTTCTGACATCAGAATTTCGCTGAGTTGATCTCACACGCCCTGGAATTGAAAAAGATAGAATCAGAAGGGGTAGTGAAAAAGGGTACACAAGAGAAAGATAATACTGAAATGACTATTGGACAAGCACCTGAGAGTGGTTCTGGGAAGAGAAAACAGTTTGGGGGATCCAATTCCCTCTGGCCAAAGACCACCTCGGTCTGGTCAGCAGACCCAGCAAGCACCCCGAGGAGCTCTATCAGTACGGAAGTGTGAAACTTGTGGTAGAACTCATGGTGGGGTTTGTTTCAAGGCTACCGATGCATGTTTTAACTATGGAGGGAGAGGACATTTCGCTAAGGATTACACTAGTCTGCGCCGGTCTGGACCTTCTGCTACATCTGAAGGATCAGCCCAAGTCTCTGCACCTACAGGATCACAGCCAGCTGCTAGAGGTAGAGGCAGAGGTAGGGGTCCTGGTAACACTCCTGGAAGTCAAAGCACTGTTAACCAGCCAGTATCCAGTGGCGCACCAATCAGAGTGTATACCATGCGTCAGAGGGAGGAAGCTGAAACATCAAACGTAGTAGCTGGCATTTTCTCCATCCTTGACCAAGATGTACATGTGTTATTTGATCCTGACTCCACACATTCGTATGTTAGTGCTAGTGTGATGTGTTCTGCTGCTATTCAGTGTGTACCAATGGGCTATGATGTGCTAGTAACTAGTCCATTAGGCTAGGAGGTCAGGGTAAATAGACTACATAGGGACTGTCCTTTAGTGATCCAAGGACACACTTTTCTGTCTGATTTAATTGAAATGCCCTTCAAAGATTATGACATTATCTTGGGCATGGATTGGTTAGCCAGGCATCATGCGATGATTAACTGTAGACTAAAGACAGTCACTTTTGGTCTTCCTCAGTATGGTGATGTAGTAATACATGGGGAGAGGCAGTTATTGCCTTCAAACATCATTTCAGCTACACTGGCCAGAAAAATGATTAGGAAAGGGTGTGAGGCGTACTTGGCACATGTGATAGACACCCAAGTGGATAGTCTAGCTCTGAAGGACATCCCCACTATATGTGACTTTCCGGATGTGTTTCCTGATGAATTGCAAGGATTACCTCCAGAAAGAG
Source organism: Hevea brasiliensis (assembly GCF_030052815.1). NCBI lineage: Eukaryota > Viridiplantae > Streptophyta > Magnoliopsida > Malpighiales > Euphorbiaceae > Hevea > Hevea brasiliensis. The sequence continues at coordinate 94,030,291 of NC_079496.1, read as the reverse complement.
AAGTGCAGTTTGAAATTGATGTTATGCCATAACGCCATACAAAATGGCACCAGCAGAACTAAAAGAATTCAAAGTACAGTTGCAAGAGTTGCTTGACAAGGGCTTCGTCTGCCCTAGTGTGTCACCTTGGGGAGCGCCGGTGTTGTTTGTAAAGAAGAAGGATGGCACTCTCCGGTTATGCATTGACCATCAGCAGTTGAATAAGGTGACAATAAAGAACAGATACCCATTGCCTCGCATTGATGACTTGTTTGATCAGTTGAGGGGTGCAGCTGTGTTCTCCAAAATTGACCTGAGATCAGGTTATTATTAGCTGAAAGTACAAGAGCAAAGTATTTCTAAAACTGCCTTTAGAACCCGCTATGGCCATTATGAGTTCTTGGTCATGCCATTCGGGTTAACTAATGCTCCGGCTGCTTTTATAGATCTGATTAACACTATTTTCAGACCATACCTCGACCAGTTTGTTGTGGTATTTATTAATGATATATTGGTCTATTCGAGAAGTACCGAAGAGCATGATAGACATTTGCACATTGTACTGCAAATTTTGAGGGAGAAACAGCTATATGCCAAATTGTCGAAGTGTGAATTTTGGCTGAAGGAGATATCCTTTTTGGGACACATAGTATCAGCAGAGGGTATTAAGGTAGATCCTAGCAAGATAGAAGCTGTTCTTAATTGGAAACCACCCAGAAATATCACAGAGATTCGCAGTTTTTTGGGTTTAGCTAGATGCCACCGTCATTTTGTGAAGGGATTCTCCATGTTGGCATCTCCATTGACCAAGCTACTTAGGAAAGATGTGAAATTTCAGTGGACGGATAAATGCCAGCAAAGCTTTGATGAATTGAAGAGATGTTTGACTGAAGCTCCAGTCCTGACTTTACCTACACCGGGTAAAGAATATACAGTTTATAGTGATGCTTCTCACAATGGGTTAGGCTGTGTATTGATGCAAGATCGAAATGTCATTGCCTATGCATCACGATAGCTAAAACCACATGAGAGGAATTATCCGACACATGACTTGGAGCTTGCAGCCATTTTGTTTGCTCTTAAGATTTGGAGGCACTATTTGTATGGGGAAAAGTGTTACATCTACACAGATCATAAGAGTTTGAAGTATTTGGGCACCCATAAAGAGCTAAATTTAAGACAGAGGAGATGGTTAGAGTTGATAAAGACTATGATTGTCTAATAGAGTATCAGCCAGGGAAAGCTAATGTTGTAGCTGATGCCTTAAGTCGCAAGACTATGGCAAGTCTATGGGTTACTCTTTTGTCTTTAGTACATGAGTTGAGATCATTACATGCCAGCTTAGAGATTAATGATGATGGGCAGACAGCAGTTGCATGGCATGTACAGCCAGTGTTGATTGATCAGATTAGAATGGTCGCTCGTAATGATCGAAGTATCGGTGATGGAAGAAGTCCGACAGGGTAAGAAACCAGAATTCTCAATCAGAGATGATGGTCTATTGCTACACCAGGGAAGAAGGTGTGTTCCTAATGATGTTGATTTGAGGCAAATCATTTTAAAGGAAGCACATGAGTCTCCTTTTGCCATGCACCCTGGTGGCACAAAAATGTATAGAGGGCTAAAGGAGCATTACTGGTGGATGGGTTTAAAAAGGGATGTGGTAGAGTTTGTATCAAAATGCCTAACTTGTCAGCAAGTAAAGGCAGAGCATCAAGTACCCACTGGGTTGTTACATCCACTACTAGTGCCAGAATGAAAATGGGAGAGAATAATGATGGATTTTGTGATGGGACTTCCGAGGACACAAAAGAGTCATAATGCGGTATGGGTCATTGTTGACAGACTAACCAAGTCGCTCATTTTCTGCCAGTTCGAATGGACTACAGTTTAGAAAGATTGGCCAAGTTGTACATTGATGAGATTGTGAGACTTCATCGAGTGCCAGTATCCATTGTATCAGACAGAGATCCTAGGTTCACTTCTAGATTCTGGGGTAATCTTCAGAGAGCCCTATGAACTAGATTGAACTTCAGTATGGCATTCCACCCACAGACAGATGGCCAGTCCGAGAGGGTAATTCAGATCTTGGAGGATATGCTACGGGCTTGTGTGATTGAATTTGAGGACAGTTGGGACACACACTTGACTTTGATTGAGTTTGCCTACAACAACAGCTACCAATCAAGCATTAGAATGCCTCCATATGAAGCTTTGTATGGCAGAAAATGCAGAACTCCCCTATGTTGGGATGAGGTAGGTGAAAGAAAGATGATTGGACCCGAAATTATTCAGCAAACTGAAGAGAAAATCAGAGTGACCAGAGATCAACTTAAGACTGCATCGGACCGTCAGAAGTCCTACATTGATCTGAAGAGAAGGGATATTAAGTATGCAGTGGGTGAAAAAGTTTTCCTCAAGGTTTCTACTTGGAAGAGAATTATGAGATTCGGCAGAAAGGGGAAATTGAATCCTCGTTTCATTAGGCCTTATGAGGTTCTGGAAAAAGTGGGTCCTTTGGCATATCGGTTGGCACTACCTCCAGAGTTAGAGAAAATACATAATGTCTTCCATGTGTCTATGTTGAGGAGGTACCGATCAGACCCATCTCATGTACTACCAGTAGAAGAAATTGAAGTGAATCCAGACCTCACATATGAAGAAGAACCCATAGAGATTCTGGCTTATGAGGTGAAGCAGCTGCGGAACAAGCAGATACCATTGGTAAAAGTGCTGTGGAACCATCATTCGGGCCAGGAGGCTACTTGGGAACGAGAGGAGGACATGAGGAGACAACACCCACAGCTGTTCAGAAATTAATACCAGGTAAATTTTCGAGATGAAATTTATTTAAGGGGGAGAGAATTGTAACACCCCTATTTGTAAAGCCTAGTATATTTCACTGTTCAGGTGACCGGTGTCGGTCCGGACAATTAAGGGGATTAGAACCACACTTAAGACAACTAAGAAGTCATAAATACAAATAATTAGTAATTGCCAATTAGTTAAGTATAAATAAGAAAAACATAACATAAGAAGTTAAACAAGCTGAAAGTCACAGCGATGGGTGACCATCTCGGGAATGACAGCGAAGCCATTTTAAACTCAAATTACGAACCGTAAAATGTGACGCTGCGGTCCATAGGACCATTACAAACACAGTGGAAAAAAGAAAATCATGAAAAAGAACTATTAAGCCAGTCAAATAATTAGGTCAGGGAGCCAAAAGGAATACTGAATTATTTGCAAACCGGGATGAACCAGCGAAGGGCAATTTGGTCAATTGACCCCGAGAGCTGACTCCTGACCTAGCTGTCAAATAAAATCGGAGAAAGAAAAATTTCAGAGTCGGGAATTAAATTAAAGAACTAATGAAAAAAATAAATATAAAAGAAAAAGAAAATTGAAAAAAATTTATTAACTCATGCTTACCTCATTGGATGACATCATCATGATGTCAAAATACAATTTTAATTTGTCTACCCAAATTGACCAAGTCAATTCTTGTTAATGAGACATAAAATAATAAAAAAGAAATGAAAAAAATCATTTTTTGGTCTTATTCTTCCTAAGTGCCGCCCCAATTTTCTCTCCTCTCTTTCTCATTTTTTCTTCCACCATTTTTAAGGAACAAGAGCTTGAACTCTTTAGTTTCTTTCCATAAATCCCCTAAATCCCAACATTAAATCTTACCCTTAGACCTAAATAAACACTTTGGGAGCAATAAGGGAGAGAAAACTTGGAGAATTGAAGAACCAGGGAATCTACAAATTGAGGTAAGTGCAACTTCAAGTTTAGATTCTTATTGAATTCATGAATTTAAGTTTATGTGTGATGAAATTGCATTAGAAATAAAGGAAACCATGCTTAAATAAGGAAAGAGAGAATGTGGCAGCCATGGAACCTTAAGGTTTTGATGGTATTGTTAGTAGTATGCCCTAGAGCATATCATTTAGTATGTATCTTATACATAATTTTATTAATAAAAGGCATTTCCACTTTTCCGTTTACATAATATATTTATGTGTAATAGAAAAGGTCCATTGATATTTTGTTAGAAATATTATTCTTAAGTTGTTAAGAATATGAGTGACAATATTTCTAGTACAAAGTATCATAAATAGGTTCACAATCGAGGATACTTCATAATAAGGACATGACTTATCCAGAAAGATTGTATTCATGTTTGTTCCCAAGTTATTTATATGAGATATAAATAAGATGGAATGGTGAGTCTCATGCCATATAACAAACATGATAGGCACTTATAAATGATAAGTAGGCCGAACCAGTGACACTTTTGACAAGCACATGGAGTTTACTCTTGTCAATGTTTTGTCATAAATCATATCAGTGCATATAGTCTTTAGACCTGAGATAGCACAGTTATCTTGTATATAGGTAGTTTGAGTTTGATACTGTTTTCATACTTGTACTATGTATGGGTATATGGGCATGTGTTGGCTCCTGCTAGTTATATATGGAGGTAGGTGTTGATCAAGATGGAATCTGTTCCTCTAAGTAAATAGAGATAAAATCCTATGTTCATTTAATTGTTCTTGATGTTTCAAGTTTCTGGCCAGGACAGATAGATTTATTCAGAAAAGAGTTTCTGATGAGAAAAATCTTTTAATCAAGAACTGGAATTAAAAGAGAACATAATATTCATAGCAAATGGAGTTTGACATAAACCATGACTCCAGCTTGAGTTGGGATTTTGTAACAGAGAGATTCTAGTGCATGGTAACATATGATTATAGGTTCATTTAAGGTAAATCTTATTACTAATTGGGTGGCCATGGCATGCTATACTAGGTGTTAACCATGGTCTATGAGGTTCATAAAATGATTTAGAGAAATCATTTATGGTAAGAAAGAGTTCTGATGATATTAAGAGTTGATATCATGTCTCATTGCCAATTAGTGATGAGCCTAGTAAGTCACATACATACACAAGTTATCACCTATTTAAATATGATTTAATTAATTAATTAAAGAGTTTAATTGATTAATTAAATAGGTTTGGTTTGCAATTAAATTGCAAAGTCCCTAGCATGACTTCAAACCAAATCTAGATTATTAGATGTGTAGTATAAATTAAATTTATATTTAAAGTGTTTAAATATGAATTTAATTGATGAGAAATTAATTAATAGAGATTAATTAATTAATTTATATTTGATATAAATTAATTAGAAGAAGAAAATAATTATTTTGGGTTAAGAACTCAAAATTAAGACACAGGGGCATTTTGGTCATTTCACAGTGTGACACATGGCACCATGAGATGGTGACACATGGGATTACACATAAGCTTGCCAAATGTTTTTTTAATCATGTAAGATGATTAAAATCAAGATTAAATATAGGTTTGACACTTGGCACAATGTGATTGGGTCACTTAAACCTAGAGCTAATCAAAAGGTGACATGTGGCTAGGGTTTAATGTGTTAACCTAGCTATTTAAGTGTGGTTATGAAAAGAAAAAATAACCAGCAGCCTCTCCTCTCATTTGTCACGCCACTTTGAGCCTCTCCAGCTATTTCTCTTCATCTCTCATCAATTCAAAGAGATTAGCCATCAATCTCTTGAATTAAGAACACTAGAAATTGTTTCTAGTGTCCTGTTTACATCTCTAATCTCTTAAAAGGCAGAACTTGAATTTTTAATTAATAGAAAAAGCTTTAGAGGCTGTTCAAGGGCTGCCATAGGTGTTCTTGGTGTGGACAAGCTAGAGGGACAACATTTGGTGTCCTGAAGACGAATCTCAAAGGCGCAGACACTGCAAAGGCATCAGGAGGTTAGTGTAATCGTTCTTGATTTAATCTAGGGTTCTAAAATTAATCTGATTAATTTTAAAATCTTAAATGGCAAATACAGATCCAAAAACATATTAAAAGAGTTTTAATATGTTGTTTATCATTGAAATCAAATAGATAAAAATAAATCTTGCATGGTACATGTGACCCTAGGCGAAATTTTTTTGAATTCAATGGTATAATCTTGTGTTTTTCACGTTTCCGTTCCTTCAATTGGTATCAGAGCCACTATATTTGCCATTTAGATTGTTGATTATATGATTTAATTGTGTGATTTGATCATGAGATGATTGATTCATTGCTGGTTGGATCAAGAGGTGTGGCAGCACACATGGTGAAGCCACCATTGGTGGCAGCAACATTGATTGAATAAAATTCAGATCTGATTTTTTAAAAAATGTTTGAATGTGATTCAAATCTGAATTTTTAAATTTGTTTGAATGAGATTCAAATCTGAATTTTTAAATTTATTTGAATCATATTCAAATCTGGATTTTTAAGTTGAATATGAGATATTCAATTTAATTTAAATATGTATGTTTTATTTAATTGTTAAATAGTGATATGCATGATGGATGATCATGGACTATAAAAGACCAATGTGATCGGATTTATTTCTTTTATGTTTCTTTGGGATTGTAAATTAATTAATTTATTTTAATTTATTTTGGGCATGTATTATTAAGTTTGTAATAATTTTTGGGTTGTAATTTCATTTATTTAAGTTCTTGTAAATTCGCCTTGGTATGCCAAGGATTACTATGTAATATTGGATTGCAAGAAGTTCAAGGAGGTCAAGAGCATTGGTGGGACCAGTGGGAGGAATTCAATATCAAGTGTTGATTATGTACTCCTTCAGCAACTCTTGTAAAATGAATGAATGAAATGCACCTAGGAATGCCCTGATTCAATTCTTAGTGGCTCAGAATTGAATCCCTTAGAAAGTCCATGATCATACCATATTTACTGCTTATCCATGAATGCATGAGATGTATGGGAATGTATGCAATTATATGATATATGCATGCTAAATGGATAATGTGCAAAGTGAGACCTTAATAGTAATTAGAATGACCATAAAATCTTCCAAACAAATGATTAAGTTGGAAATGCTATAATTAAAGTAATTATAACATAGGCCCTCCATTGGGGCAATTATTTTAAGAAATTTTAAATAGTTGTATAAGATGCAATTAATTTAAGAGATTTTCTTAAGAATAATTGTTAAGCATGAGATGTTGTAAATATGTAAATGGTTTAGTGGCCAATATTGGATGTACCTGAGGACATTAAAATTATTTGCATAATTATCGCTCAATGGGATCAACTTAACTAATGCAAGATAAGTCAATAATGGATGTACCTGAGATTTTGAGCATTAGGGGCTAGGTAAAGGATTGAACCTCACATGAGATGTGATGGGCAAGGAGTTGCTCACTTATAGTTTATTGTAATTCCAATAATGGATGTACCTGAGGATGATCAATAGAATTATAAGAATTCAATCACCCACTAGAAATCCATCCAACTAGGATTTCCGCTTTTCTACTCGAAGTGTAGGATTCGCTAAGTTAGTGGGAGGACCAATTTGATTAAAAGACCATAATCATTTTGGTTAATTACATGATACATTTACTAATTAATCTGGTTATTTTCTGCAGCTTAATTTTCTCGATAAAAATGAGCACAAAACAACCACCACCATCCAATATCCTTGCAAGGATACTTGATCACAACAGGTTGACAGGACCTAATCTGTCTGATTGGCTAAGAAATTTGAAACTTGTCCTGAACCTTGAACATATAGGATATGTTCTAGATTCAAATGTTCCTGGTCCCTTACCTCCAGAGGCCACATAAGAGGAACATGAAACTTTGGACAAGTGGAAGGAGCATGATATGAGAGCTAAGTGTTACATGCTTGCTTCCATGAGTAATGAGTTACAGAAGCAACATGAGAACATGCAGAGTGCGAGTGAGATCCTCCTTCACCTACAAGAGTTGTATGGTGAGCACAGCAGGAATGCTAGGTATGAGATATCTAGACAGCTATTCCGTATGAGGATGTCTGAGGGACAGAATGTTGGGGATCATGTCCACAAGATGATTCGGCTGATTGAGCAGTTGGAATATCTTGACTTCAACATGGATTTCCAACTACAGACGGATTTGATCCTTCAGTCCCTTCCTGGGTCTTTTGGGAAATTTTGTGACAAATTTCCATATGACTCAACAGGAATGCACCTTAGCTGGTTTACTCAACATGCTGGTTATTGCTCAAAAGAATATGCCAGGCAATAAAGGAAAAGAGGTAGCTTTGGTTGCATCTTCTTCTGCTGGAAAGTCCAACAAGAAGAAGGACAATAAGAAAAAGAAACCTCAGATTCCTGGTCCTTCTAAGAAAATAGCTAAACAGAAAAGGAAGACTAAAGCTGATGAAGGCAAAGGAAAGTGTTTCCACTGCCAACAGGAAAGTGTTTCCATTGCCAATAAGAAAGTATTTCCATTACCAGTAAGAAAGTGTTTCCACTGGCCAGAGTATAGCAATCTAAATGAAAGCAATGCCGTGGTGAAAAACAACTCAAGTTCAAAATATATTTGGCACTTAAGGTTATGTCATGTTGCAGAAGATAGGATTACAAAATTGGAGAAAATGGGGGTTCTATCCTTATTGGACTCTGAGCCTACTCCAACTTGTGAATCTTGCCTTCAGGGCAAAATGACTAGATCACCCTTTGTTGGACAGGGGCTAAGAGCTAAAAATATTTTGGAGCTAATACATTGTGATGTATGTGGTCCATTTAAAGAAATGGCTAGAGGGGGCTTTCATTATTTTATTACCTTTACTGATGATAAATCAAGGTTTGGGTATTTGTATTTGATGAAATACAAACATGAATCTTTTGAAAAGTTCAAAGAATTTAAATCTGAAGTAGAAAATCAAACAGGAAATAGTATTAAAGCTCTTCGATCAGATCGTGGAGGTGAATATTTGAGTACTGAATTTGATGAATACTTGAGAGAGCATGGCATTGTTTCTCGGTGACTCCTCCAGAACACCACAACCGAATGGTGTATCTGAAGGAGAAATCGTACCCTATTGGATATGGTACGTAGTATGATGAGCTATCTTGATATGCCAATCTCCTTTTGGGGATTTGCATTAGAATCACTTTGTATATTTTGAATAGGAAACCATCAAAATCAGTTACTAACACACCATATGAGATAAGGCATGGAAGAAAACCAAGTCTTAAGCATGTTAAGATTTGGGGTTGTCCACTTATATCAAAAGGTGAACACCGATAAATTGGAGACAGATCGTAAAAGGGTCGATTTGTTGGATATCCAAAAGATAGTTTTGGATATTATTTTTATTTGCCTACTTCACAAAAGGTTGTGATAAGTAGAGATGCCACATTTCTTGAACAACAGTTTGTTCAAGAAGGAGGCAAAGGAAGGCAAATATAGTTAGAATTGGAGAATTCTGACCAACCAACAAGTCAGATGGATATAGATCCATCTAGTTAACCTATACTCGTTGATTAAACATCTACAGCTGTTCCTCGTAGAATAACCAGGGTATCTCACCCACCAGTGAGATATGGTTTTCTTCATGAAGAAGAACAAGAGTTGTCTACTCATGAAGAAGTAGATCATGGAGATGATCCACTTACCTATGAAGAAGCTATATTAGATATAGACTCTTCAAAATGGATTGATGCTATGAAATCGAGATTGATTCCATGTATAAGAATCAAGTTTGGGATCTTGTTGACCCACCGAAGGTATTGTACCTATAGGGAACAAATGGGTTTTCAAGAAGAAAATTGGTTACGATGGAAAGGTAGAGACCTATAAGGCAAGGCTAGTAGCGAAAGGGTTTCGCCAAAGGCAAGGAATCGACTATGAGGAGACTTTCTACTTTGTTGCCATGCTTAAATCAATTAGGATTTTATTAGCAATAGCGTACTATGATTATGAGATTTGGTAGATGGATGTCAAAGCTTTTCTCAATGGATACATTGAAGAAAACATTTTCATGGAACAACCTAGGGAATTGAATTCCAAGATGGGTCCAAGGTATGCAAGCTAAATCTATCCATTTATGGGTTGAAACAAGCTTCGAGGAGATGGAACATCCGTTTTGATGAAGCCATTAAATCCTTTGGTTTTATCAAAAATGAGGATGAGCCATGTGTATATAAGAAGGTTAGTGACAGTGCTATCACTTTCCTTGTCTTATATGTGGATGACATACTATTGATGGGTAATGACACGGGTATGTTGACGACTATAAAGGTATGGTTGTCAAATCGTTCTCCATGAAAGACTTAGGGAGGCAACCTATATTCTTGGGATTCGCATCTATAGAGATAGAGCGAAAAGAATAATAGGTTTATCCCAAAGTCTATACTTGGAAAAGGTGTTAAAGAGGTTTAACATGCTTGATTCCAAGAGAGGATCACATTACAGTGAGACATGGTATCCATCTTTCTAAAGAGATGTCTCCAAAGACACCCAAGAAAGAGATAAGATGGCCAGATTCCATATGCTTGGCTATTGGAAGTTTAATGTATGCAATGTTGTGTACTAGGCGGATATCGCATATCGTTAGTTTGACTAGCGGTATCAATCCAATCCAGTTTAGAACATCGATAGCGATCAAGAATATCCTTAAGTACTTGAGAAGAACTAAGGATTTATTCTTGATTTATGGAGGTGGAGACTTGCAATTAGATGGTTATCGATTCGACTTCCAATCGGATATCGATGATAGAAAGTCTACCTCTGGATATGTGTTCATTTGTAATGGAGGTGCGATCGGTTGGAAGAGTTCCAAAGCGAGCACGATCGCAGATTCCACTATTGAGGTCGAGTATATTCTTTGCATCGAGATCTTGCAAAAGAAGTCGCTTGGATAAAGAAGTTCGTGACAGAACTTACAGAAGTTCATTCCATTGAGTCGCCAGCCCACTACACCGTGACAATAATGGAGCAATCATACTGAGCTAAGGAACCAAGGTCTCACCAGAAATCCAAACACATAGAAAGGCGCTACCACATTATCAGAGAAATAGTTAGGCGAGGCGATGTAGCCATGCAGAAAATAGCATCAGCTGAAAATCCAGCTGATCCATTCACTAAGCCTATGTCACAGACTCAGTTAGACCGACATCTTGAGAAGATAGGTCTAAGATATTGTAATGAATGGCTCTAGTGCTAGTGGGAGATTGTTAGTAGTATGCCCTAGAGCATATCATTTAGTATGTATCTTGTACATAATTTTATTAATAAAAGGCATTTCCACTTTTCAGTTTACATAATATATTTATGTGTAATAGAAAAGGTCCATTGATATTTTGTTAGAAATATTATTCTTAAGTTGTTAAGAATATGAGTGACAATATTTCTAGCACAAAGTATCATAAATAGGTTCACAATCGAGGATACTTCATAATAAGGACATGACTTATCCAGAAAGATTGTATTCATGTTTGTTCCCAAGTTATTTATATGAGATATAAATAAGATGGAATGGTGAGTCTCATGCCATATAACAAACATGATAGGCACTTATAAATGATAAGTAGGTCGAACCAGTGACACTTATGACAAGCACATGGAGTTTACTCTTGTCAATGTTTTGTCATAAATCATATCGATGCATATAGTCTTTAGACACGAGATAGCACGATTATCTTGTATATAGGTAGTTTGAGTTTGATATCGCTTTCATACTTGTACTATGTATGGGTATATGGGCATGTGTTGGCTCACGCTAGTTATATATGGAGGTAGGTGTTGATCAAGATGGAATCTGTTCCTCTAAGTAAATAGAGATAAAATCCTATGTTCATTTAATTGTTCTTGATGTTTCAAGTTTCGGCCAGACAGATAGATTTATTCGAAAAGAGTTTCGATGAGAAAAATCTTTTAATCAAGAACTGGAATTAAAAGAGAACATAATATTCATAGCAAATGGAGTTTGACATAAACCATGACTCAGCTTGAGTTGGGATTTTGTATGTAGAGATTCTAGTGCATGGTAACATATGATTATAGGTTCATTTAAGGTAAATCTTATTACTAATTGGGTGGCCATGGCATGCTATGCTAGGTGTTAACCATGGTCTATGAGGTTCATAAAATGATTTAGAGAAATCATTTATGGTAAGAAAGAGTTCTGATGATATTAAGAGTTGATATCATGTCTCATTGCCAATTAGTGATGAGCCTAGTAAGTCACACACATACACAAGTTATCACCTACTTAAATATGATTTAATTAATTAATTAAAGAGTTTAATTGATTAATTAAATAGGTTTGGTTTGCAATTAAATTGCAAAGTCCCTAGCATGACTTCAAACCAAATCTAGATTATTGGATGTGTAGTATAAATTAAATTTATATTTAAAGTGTTTAAATATGAATTTAATTGATGAGAAATTAATTAATAGAGATTAATTAATTAATTTATATTTGATATAAATTAATTAGAAGAAGAAAATAATTATTTTGGGTTAAGAACTCAAAATTAAGACACAGGGGCATTTTGGTCATTTCACAGTGTGACACATGGCACCATGAGATGGTGACACATGGGATTACACATAAGCTTGCCAAATGTTTTTAATCATGTAAGATGATTAAAATCAAGATTAAATATAGGTTTGACACTTGGCACAATGTGATTGGGTCACTTAAACCTAGAGCTAATCAAAAGGTGACATGTGGCTAGGGTTTAATGTGTTAACCTAGCTATTTAAGTGTGGTTATGAAAAGAAAAATAACCAGCAGCCTCTCCTCTCATTTGTCACGCCACTTTGAGCCTCTCCAGCTATTTCTCTTCATCTCTCATCAATTCAAAGAGATTAGCCATCAATCTCTTGAATTAAGAACACTAGAAATTGTTTCTAGTGTCCTGTTTACATCTCTCATCTCTTAAAAGGCAGAACTTGAATTTCTAATTAATAGAAAAAGCTTTAGAGGCTGGTCAAGGGCTGCCATAGGTGTTCTTGGTGTGGACAAGCTAGAGGGACAACATTTGGTGTCCTGAAGACGAATCTCAAAGGCGCAGACACGCTGCAGTGCATCAAGAGGTTAGTGTAATCGTTCTTGATTTAATCTAGGGTTCTAAAATTAATCTGATTAATTTTAAAATCTTAAATGGCAAATACAGATCCAAAAACATATTAAAAGAGTTTTAATATGTTGTTTATCATTGAAATCAAATAGATAAAAATAAATCTTGCATGGTGCATGTGACCCTAGGCGAAATTTTTTTGAATTCAATGGTATAATCTTGTGTTTTTCACGCTTCCGTTCCTTCAGGTATTTAGTTAGGCTAAACATGAAATCTTGGTGAATATATGTTATATATGTGAATTGTATATTTAGATTACATGAATTGTAAAGATTGGACAAACTTAGGGTTTTGGACATTAGGGTTTAGAGACCAAAAATGTGAGAAACTTGTAAATGGTGTTTTTGACCTAATTTGAAGTGAGAAATGGTCATTTGTGACCTAATTAAGTGTGTTAGAAGTGTTTGAATCAAAGCCAAATTCGGATTGGGTATGCACCATGACCAAAAGTCAACTTTGAGGGACCAAAAATAAAATTTTACAAGTCCAATTGGTATGGGACCAATTGGGAATGAAAATAGGCACTAAATTACACAATTTTCATTTAGGAAGCATGCCCAAAAAATGACCAAAACCTAGTGAACACATTGACCAAATTTGGAAAATTGCAGGCTGTCCTGTATAAACTGACCAAATGAAAAGTATTTGTTCATTTGGTCATTACTCCAGCTAGGCAGGTCAAAATGACCTGAAATTTTACCAGTGGTTAGATGAGATATAGACCTAAAACTTTCATGAAGAACACAAACCCAAATTATGCCATTAACCCAATCAAATTATTGAGCAAAATTGAGTCACTGAATCTGCAGAACTGCAGATTTGCCATATGAACAGTAAAGTTTCAATAGCTATAACTCTCTCTAGAAAACTCTGATTTAGGTGATTCTTGAACCGATGGAAACCTAAGACATAGTAGAACATTTTATATGAAGAAAATTAGACCAAATTATGGACTTAACTTGATCAAATTCCTAAATGAAATTGGAGCAATAAATTTGCAGAACTAAATTCTGCAGCATGAACAGTAACTGTATTTTGGCTATAACTTGAGCTACAAAACTCCAATTGGGGTAATTCAAAAAGGAGAATAAACTTAAGACAATTGGAAACATTTTCTATGAAGAAAGTTTTTCCAAATTCTAACAGTGAAAGGACCAATGAAACAGTGCAACTTAGGACTCCAAAACTGAAAATTGGCAATTTTGCCTAAAAGACTTAAGTGTTGAGAAAATGACCAAAACCAACAAGTTTAGTGACCAAAATGTAGTATGTGGGTGAAGTTGGAATTCCCATAGCTATTAAGCTTTAGAAAGTTAATAATTTGACTTGAATAGTGTAGTGAATAGTAACCCTGCAACATTCATCACTCCATAATTAGATCAATAGGTTTAACTTCCTGCAGGTGAGTGTTTGAACCGTTGCCTTATCCAGTGTTCATCTTTATTTTCTTTTTATTTATGCTCGTAATTTTCGTTAAAGTTTGTCTTGTGTCAGAAAGTCCCACGTAGGAGGTTATCCTCATAAGTCTATCTTTCGATACAATAGTTCATGTTATTTATTTATTCTTGGTCTTTATTTATCTCCCAACGCGGGTGTTCAGGTTACGGATAATGTATAGGTAGTTTGATAAAGTGTTGGTAGCAATATCTTAACCTAAGAGTTTTTTAAAAAAAAGGGATAAACGTTAGGATAATAAATCAGAGAATCATGAAGTCGAACCACTAGACTAGCTCCAGAGGATGACTGGGTAAGGTGGAGAGTCGGAGTAAAATTGAATTTCAGACTAGCAAATAAAAGAGAGCGGATGTTGCTTGTCTAAGGGTACTGGTAGGCCGATCACATAAGAGATTGGCAAAAGTTCAGTCCGGTATTCCCTATTTAGTCACAAGGCACCGATGAGTTTTTTAAAAAAAAGGGGCCTAATCCTGGTCCCCAATGTCCTCGGATGCCAAAACCCATAGCTTAAGGTAGGGTCCTTGCGCGATACAATCGTAATTAAATTTCAAGAGGTCCGGGGAAAGTTTTTACCCGATCCTCATCCAAACCAAATAAGAGATCGGAGGAGAGTTCTTATCTAATTCTCATCCAAAAAATTTAATAAATATTTAAAAGAGATCGGAGGAGAGTTTTTTTCTGATTCTCGATCCAAAAATTTCTAATAAATATTTAAAAGAGATCGGAGGAGAGTTCTTATCCGATTCTCAATCAAAAATTCTCATAAATATCTAAAAGAGATCGGAGGAGAGTTCTTATCCGATTCTCACAAAAAAAATTCTTATAAAATATCTAAAAGAGATCAGAGGAGAGTTCTTATCCGATTTCCAATCGAAATTTTAATCTAAAAGAGATCGGAGGAGAGTTCTTATCCGATTCTCAAATCGAATTCTAACAAATATGCAAAGTGATCCCACAAACGAAAACCGCAACACAACACCAATTCACTAAGGTTGTCTCATTTACTTATGTATCTGGGTAATCCGAATTAGTGAAAAATCAAATATTTCTTTTTATCAAAAGGATTAACATTTCCATTCGAACCCCCTTAACTATCGATTTTAATTTATAAAGAAGGTAAGGTTAAATCTGTTCACCCTCATTGAGGGACGAGGTGGGGTGCCTAACACCTTCCCCATCCGTTTACGGACCGCGAACCTAGAATCTCTATTTTTGAAGTGGTTTCATTTTAATTTGTATTTCACAAATGGTTTTCTTTAATTTCCCTCAAAATTAAAGTGGCGACTCCTCACTCTTTCCCACTTCGGTGAGTGTTCGTCCAGGCGACCGCAAAACCCCTTGTGACAGCTTGGCGACTCCACTGGGGATATGTCATTTTTCCTTTAACCCCGGCCCAGAGGTCCAAAAGCAAATTTAATTTTATGCTCCTATAAACTAGAATTATAGTTAGGTAGGTTCAATTTACGAAATTCAAAAATCTTAATCTATTGATGTTTGTTATTTCCACTAACCGCTTTGTTTATTTTTGTTTTATATCCTACAACATTTTTTGTCTAAAAAAAAAAGGAAAAAAACTCCCCCATATCGGGAAGAGGTAAAGATGTCCCTTCACACACTGAACACTCACACGATGTCCTCACACACTCCAGCCCTATACCCGGGCTTTCTTACCCTTTTAAGAAGTAGAAGGGAGTTATGTAGCAGTACCCGTGGGTTTTACCCCGTTAGTATCCATGAAGGCTTCTGCTCAAATTGAAACTCGTTCTATTCACTGTGATACCAGTGGAATTCTCCCGTCAGTATCATGGTGATAGAATGGGGCTCTACTGTTTACAGTAGGGGCAATTTGGGAACTTGTGGCTTTTAGAAAATTAGACCTTGAGCTAAATTATCACGATAGCTGGAAGCCGTAGCAAGCTACCTTATAAGATAGAACTATCCAATTAGGCAGCACCCATCCGATACCTGGACTCTCCCTATTTTATGACAAAAGGGGCATATTTACTCTTACCCTATTCAGCTTATTTTATTTTGTTCTTATTTTTTAGGGTAATCTTGAATCATACTGTTAGGAAAACCTACACACTTTCCTACTTTGATAAATGTGTAGGTGTTGCTCTGCCAATAGTATAATTCAAAATTACCTAAATTTATCCTGCTAACAAGTCTTTCCTGCAGGCATCACCAAAATAAGGTCTGTAAAAGGATAAGCATCATTTTTAACATGGCATCCTCGAGTCAGTCGGCAGAAGAAGTTCTTAAATCAGAAAAAAATGCTAAACCGCGGCCCGAACCTCCTCATAGTTCAGTGCCCCCACAAAGTAATGTCATCAGAGAATATACTGGCTTATTACCTCCATTGGACCTAAGCAAAATTGAGGTCAAAATGAACAGTCTTGAGGGTCTGGCTAATGGTTGGAAGTCATTTCCCGATCAGGTCAAAGCACGATTTGAGAAGAAATATGGGAGGATTGTAATCTTGATATGAGTCAAAGTCCAAGTCCTGACATTAAAGGCCATGCTGTCAGTTTGGAATCCTAAGTATGGGGTGTTCTCTTTCAATGATATCGATACTACTCCCACTATGGAAGAATATCAGGCATTGCTAGAAATTCCTTATGCGGCGCAGAATCGGATTTATCCACACCTCGAGCATAGGCAGACCTGGAAATGGTTCGCACATATGATGGGGATTCCCCCGGAAGAAGCAAAGGCGAGGGAAACTGTCAAAGGGAACACGCATGGATGGTATTGGACTTATCTCAAGAAGTGGTTGGATCAATACATCCAAGATGAACAGTGGGATCAAGCTTCATTGACGCTCGCTTTAGGGATCTACGGCCTGATCTTGTTCCCTAGACCTTCAGGAATTATAACCTGCAACGTTGCGGAGATGTTCTGGGCAGTAGAAAAACAGAAGGTCAATCCAGTACCGGCAATTCTTGCCGAGACTTTCTTAACCCTTACTTACTGCATACGATAAGGCAAGGGATCCATTAAATGCTGTTCTCAATTGTTGCACCTCTGGATCATCAGTCATATGTGTCCCGTGGAGACGAAGGGGTTAACATGGTATCTTAACCAGCCTCTCATCGAGAAGATGACCAGATTAGTAATCAACCCAAAGGATGAGCCGCAGTGGCAAGAACGGATTTTGAGCTTCAACAGCCATGACTACTGTTGGAGGAAATTATGGACGTCGGGTCAATCCATTTTGGTCAGCACGGGGGTAATCAATCAGTATCCCTAATCGGAGTGACTGGATACACAAGCTACACTCCGGCATTAGTAATGAGACAGTTTGGCTCAACACAGTTCAGAATCAACATTGAAGAATACCACCGAGGTCATTTCTACCATGAGCTCAATGAGGAGGAAGGATTGAAAATAGCTCACAGATCCTGGGAAAACATCACTATGATGGAAAGGTCGCCTAAAGGTCCGAGTGCCACGGGCGATTATCTTAAATGGAGGGCTGGCAGGGATCAAGGACACTTAACTGCAGATCCAACCAAATTCGAAGGCAGCAACCCTCGTCAAAACGTCCTTTCAGAAGAAGCTAGTGATCATTTGGCCGATTCTCTACAAAAGGCGAATACCGAAAACTCGCAACTGCAAGAACAAATAAAACAGTTAGAGGACCAACAGCAGATCCTCAAAAGAAAAGTAAGAAGGCTCAGGGAAGAGGCGAAGACTGAAAAGATAGGGTTCGAAGAGCAAGAAATGCAATGGGAAAGGGAAAAGAGCTCCCTCTAGGCTACAGTGAAAGAAGCAGAAGTACAGAGTAGCAAGCTTTAGGAGAAAATGAAAAATTAGGATATACTCATAGAAGAGTATAAACAAGAAAGCAAAAAGAAGAAGTTTGAACTGAAGGAACAGGCACTGCTTATCAATGATATTCTGAAAGAATGTGCTAAAGAAAGAAAGGAAAAAGAAAGACAAGCCGCTCTTTATCAAGAGCTAAAAGAGAATGTTAACCAGCTGGAGAGAATGATAGCACAAGGGAAACAAGAACTCTTACCTGAATCCGAATATGCCCTAAAAATGTTCGACCCTGCCAGACAAGAAGAAAGGCTCTATGAATATCTCAGGAAATGTCATTACATTATAAAGAACCTTCCTGAGCCTAGGCCAATGTAAAGTATGCCATGTATAAATCATTCAATTAATGGAACAACTTTGTGCCATTGTTTAGCAAAATTGTGAATGAATAGTATGACTCCCGTAGGAACCTCCTCGCTAGGGTTATGCGAAAAATTGGATGCGCCATATGGACAGGTACCATAAATGCGCATTCAATCCAGTCATTCACCGTCGGACTATCGAACGATGCTATGATAAAAATGATGCAATTATCCTTCTGCAGATTTCATCTTGGCTCTCAGATGCCACCGTATCCTTTGTCTGCACCATGACCCTTTTAATTTTTAGTTCAAAATTCATTGAAAAATTTCCTTTTACTTCCTGCAGAAAATCAACATTGCTTCAAACAAAGCAAGCCTGACCAGACACGCAGTTCAACCCAGACGAGTGTACTTAACAAGATCACGAACAAGAAGGTTAATGGAAGACCAGGAACAAGTCCAGAACCTACAAGGACAAGTTTTCGAATTGAAAGACCAAGTCTCGGAGCTCATGAGACTAATGAGGGAAATTTCCCATAATAAGCCTGTTTCAGAGCCTAACTTACCACTACCTCCCCCACCTCCTACAACGATTGATTCTTATCATGCATCGACCTCTTTCACCTTCCAGCCATCGATCCCGGATCCGACAATCACTGTCAATCCGGCCCCACTAAATAATGACCAACCTTTCTCCTATTATCCGGCTATCTCGAATGCCAAACCATACCCTTCAGTCCTGATCCCTCCAATTCATCTCGCCCCTCATTTCCCAACTGGAGGAGTATCTCTTGCAGTGGGAGGAGAAAATAAGACGAGAGAAAATGAGAAGCTCTCTGCTTTAGAAGAGAGACTAAGAGCAATAGAGGGACTGAACATGTATGGTTCAGTTGATGTGGCGTCGCTGAGATTGGTGCCTGATGTGGTGGTGCCGCCTAAGTTTAAGGTACCGGATTTCCACAAATGCACTAAGAATTCAGACCCTCGCATTCACTTGGCCACTTATATTGCCAAAATGCCTGCCCTGACAAAGGATGATAAACTCCTGGTTCACTTCTTTCACGAGAGTCTCTCCGGGGCCGCCTTGAGATGGTGTATTCAGTTGGACAGGAGCAAATTGCGCTCCTAGAAAGATTTGGCAGATGCTGTAACACCCTCCCGGTAATCATTCCGTACATTCTACTGTTCCGGTGACCGGTGTCGGTCCGGACAGCTAGAACGTCCGGAAAAATAATTAAACTAAAGTCAGGAACTATAATTAACTCAAATATTAATAAGAAAAATTTAGTAAAAATTTTAGAAAATAAAATACAACCAAGTAAAACAAGCCGGTGCCCAAGCGATGGGTAACCGGAGGGAAGTTGCGGTTCTCGCAACGAGGAGCCCTAGACCTGGGGGAAAAATTATAACATAATTTTTGGGACTCCAGAGAAGGGTAATTGAGGTTCCCATGGCATTAGAATGCCAAGAAAATACCTAAAAAAAATTTTCAATCGGTACAGACGATTTTGACCCGTTAAGCCAAACGGAGGGCATTTTGGTCATTTCGCCTTCCGAGGTGATTTTTGGCCGACTTGTCCAGTTGAGTGAATAATTAATATGACATAAAATATGAATTAATGTTGATGAAAAATTTATTAAAAATGAGAAATGAAAATAAGAAAACAAAAGTAAGAAGAAAAGTAAGTAAATGGGAATTATGATGTCATCAAGAAAAACTATGACCAATCAAAATTTAGCCATTATTTGACTAACTAATAAAGAGATAAAAGAAGACCTAAACAATTAAAAAACCAGCTGCTTTCTTCTTCTTCTTCTTCCTTAAAAACGTGATCCTCTCTTCTTCCTCCCTCCATGAAAATTTTCTTTCATTACCTCCATTTCCCATGAGTTTCCACCACTAAACCCTAACCTCTTTCATTAAACCTTGACCATATCACTTGGAGAAGCTTTTGGCAGCTAAGGAAAGGAAGAAAAGTGAGGTTTAGGGCTTTGGAAATTCTGCCCAAACAAGGTTAGTGCACTTATACCCATTAAACTCTTTAATTCCATGATTTTGGACTTGAACTTAGTAAGATTTGTAGTTTAAATGAACAAAAAACCTATGGGTATGAACACTTCAATTTCGGCAGCCCTAAGAAGAACCAATAAGGGAGTGTTTTGAATGTTTTTAATGGACTTAGCATGAGTTGGAGATTGTATTTAAGTTATATAATTACCTAGATGTTTAACTAGGGTGCTAAAGGAGGTTTATGGGTAAATTGCCTTGGACACTAGGATTTTGAGGCATGAAAAAGTGACTTGGCTGACCAACCTATTAAAGAACACTCTAATGGTCAATAAGTGACCATTTTGGATATGTTGACCATAATTAGAACTGAAAAATGGTAGGGTAAAGTGAAAGTGAAATCTGCCCTAGGACAGCAGCATAGGGACTGAAAATTCAGTCCCTTTGCACAGCCATAACTTGGGCTGTGTTAGTCCAATTGGTGTTTGGCCAATTGGACATGAAACTAGGCTTATAATGGCACATTTTTGCTGAAGAAACCATGCCCAAAAGACCAAAGCAAAAGGGTCAAAACTCAGCCACAATCCGGATACCCTGCACTGAATTCTGCAGAATTTGCCAAATTAACAGTAACTGTTCATTTGGCCATAACTCACTGTAGATTTGGTCAATTGGCCTGAAATTTTTACAGCAATAAGTTAAGACATATACAAACAACTTTCATGAAGGAACCTACCCCAAATTATGGCCAGAACCCATTCAACCA
This sequence comes from Hevea brasiliensis, assembly GCF_030052815.1. Classification (NCBI taxonomy): domain Eukaryota; kingdom Viridiplantae; phylum Streptophyta; class Magnoliopsida; order Malpighiales; family Euphorbiaceae; genus Hevea; species Hevea brasiliensis. Next base: position 94,008,992 of record NC_079496.1, on the reverse strand, counting down.
AGTGACTCAAGTTACTGTTCATGCACTGTAGATATGGTAAATTTCTGCAGAATGCATATCCGGACAGCTTGGGTTTTTGAGCCATATCTGGAGCTACAAAACTCCAAATGAAGTGATTCAAAAAAAGAAATTCAACTAGACAAAATAAGGAACAACTTTCATGTTTTACATTTCTTCAAATTCTAACAGTAACAGTGTCCAATGGAACAGTGAAATTGACTCACCAAAACTGAAAATTTTGCTTGTGTGGGTTTACACTTTGAAATGGTATTAACACTTAATGCCAACAAGTTTTAAACACCAAATGTGGTATATTGGGAGTGCCAAAGTCAATGTACATATTTTCTACCCAAAAGTCAACATTTTTGTTGACCAATGAGGTGAATAGTGACACCAAAACCAAAAATTGGCAATTTTGCCAAAATGACCTAAGCTTTGAGAAAGTGACCAAAACTAATAAGTTTTAAATGCAAAATGGGGTACATTGGGAGTGTTAAAACCAATGCACCTATGTTCTATGCAAAAGTCAACTTTTTGTTGACTATTGAAGTGAATAGTGACATAAAAACTTGAAATTCAAAAAAATTGAAGAATTCAAAAGTATCAAATGCCCTAGTAGGCCTAATGTGATTGGTTTGGATAGGTTGGCATGCCAATAGGGTTCTGATAGCAGTACTGCGTATGATATATGGCTTCATTGCCATTCTGTGATGTGATAGCCTATGGCTATACTGATTATGATGTTTTACTTGGCTTTATGCCTTATTGTTTATATGGCTTATTAGCCATTCTGTTTGCACACCGGGAGACACATTGTGACCGATGGTGTGACGGCCCGAGGTACCTGGTACCCAGTGCTAGTTTACCCGTTTATCCAGTCCGGTCAATTTGTATAGGTTACTTGGGCATGGAAAAGTATAACTGTAATTGAACTGATTGTTAAAGAAAATAAGAAAACTAAATATCAGGAATGATTACGATAGAATACAAAGAAACTTAAAAGTCATGAAGAAGTTAATATCATAAAACAAGATTTGCCCTCGACTAAACACTAAGTTGGTAATTATTCAGTTCTTATGAACACAATGGCTAAGAAATTATGATTTTTATATTGCATATTATTTCTTTCTATTTTATTATTTGCACCACTAAGCTTTATGCTTAGCGCTTTGCAACGCTGTAGGTAATCAAGATTGGACAGAGGGCCAGTAGACCACAGATTCGGTAAGGCAGTTCACAGTTCTGCATAGTGTCTGTGTCACCTCACTGTCAGCAGTGCATTGGTAGGACGCTAGATGTCATTTTGGTATTTTGTAATTGATTTTATTTTCTCATATGTATTTGAACTTATGTAATATATTTTGATATTCATGTAAATAATGTAAAGTGTGGTTGTAAATGGAAAAGTGAATGTTTATCTATCATATATGCATGGTATCATATGAGATGGATGAATGATTGAGAAATGAATGGTTGACAAATATTAAGAACTGAAATAGAGAAATATTGATGAGATTTTGATATTGGAGTTTGGAAATGATTGAATGTGAATATTGGAAGTGTTTTTCACAGGTTCCGAAGAACTGTTTTCTCCATTTTTAGCCGGTACTCCGCCGGATTTTCCATAAAATTTTCGGAACCTCAAATAAATAATAATTTCGATAAACGGCTTAAATATATTATATTTCACAAGTTATATTCAAAACTACGATAAAAAAAAAATGAATTAAGATAAAATAGAGTGCTCCGGCACACTGAGTGGCATAACTTGCTCGGCTACACTGTAGTCGGGTAAGGGGTATCACATTTAGTGGTATCAGAGCACGGTTTAGGCGTTTCTGGGCCTAGATTGAGTCCATACCATGCATTGCATTTGTAAGAGTCGAGGTGACACTAACGCAGATCTGTTTATCTTTCTTATTTTGAATAGGATATGGATCCTTCATCTCAGAGAGCCGTTGAGGAGGAAGTGGAGAGTCATGCTCCACCGCAGCACCGAGACCGGGGCATGAGAGAATCGCTCCGCCACTCAAGCAGAGCTCGCCGTCTCCACAGGCCATGTTCCAACAAATGGCCGACTTCTTTAGACAAATGGCCGGGGTAATGCCAGCACCACCACCACCACCACCAGCTCCACAGCAGAAATCACACTTGGAGAGGCTAAGAAAATTTGGGGCAGTGGATTTTTATGGCAAGAGAGAAGATGACTCTGTTGCAGCCGAGAATTGGTTGAACAGAACGGGCAGAATTCTAAAACAACTTCACTGCACTCCAGAGCAAAACCTGGAAGCTGCTATATCCTTGCTGCAAGACGATGCATATGAGTGGTGGGACACTGTGTCCAGTGAAGTGCAGCCAGAAGCTGTAACTTGGAACTTCTTTCTCTCCGAATTTAAGAAGAAATATGTGGGTACCGTATACCTAGAAGAGAGAAGAAGAGAATTCATCAACCTGAGGCAGAGACAATTGTCAGTGGCTGAGTATGAGAAGGAATTTGTAAGATTAAGCCGCTATGGAAGGGAGATAGTCCCTAATGAAGCTGAAAGATGTAAGAGATTTGAAGAGGGACTAAATGACAACATAAAGATTCAGCTCACTGCCCTGGGAATTACAGAATTTACCAAGTTAGTGGAAGCTGCATTGAAAGTGGAGAAAGTGAGAGTAAATGAACAAAATAGAAAAGATAGGCAGCGTAAGAGGGAATTTGGACCAGGACAGTCAAGTATACCGACTGATAGTAAGAAGTTTAAGGGTTCTGGTTCACAAGATCAGACACAGGGCCACAGAGGCCAGATTGGAATGTCTATAGCTAGTTCCCCAGGCACAATAACAAGGGGATCAACCCTAATGCCTGAATGTATGCATTGTGGTAGAAGACACAGAGGGGAGTGTCGACTGTTAACTGGAGAGTGTTTCAAGTGTGGGGCTACGGATCATTTCATAAGAGATTGCCCTCAGAGGAGTGGCTCAATAGCTCCTGTACAAGTTCATAGACCTTCCCCTATAGTTCAAAGGGGTAAAGGATCGGGTAGAGCAGAAACGGCTGACATTACACAGAAGATTGTTTCTGAGACAGTTGAAAAGCCCGAAGTCAGGGTGGCACCACAAGTATATGTTATGGAAGCTCAGGAAGAGCCAAACCCAGACACTGATGAGGCGATACAAGGAAGTGAAGAAACAAGGAGGTAGCAACTCCTCGATTACTTAAGTCAGGTAAATTTCGAGGACGAAATTTAAATTATAGGGGAAGAGTTGTAACACCCTCCCAGTAATCATTCCGTACATTCTACTGTTCCGGTGACCGGTGTCGGTCCGGACAGCTAGAACGTCCGGAAAAATAATTAAACTAAAGTCAGGAACTATAATTAACTCAAATATTAATAAGAAAAATTTAGTAAAAATTTTAGAAAATAAAATACAACCAAGTAAACGCAGCCTGGTGCCCAAGCAATGGGTAATCGAGGGAAGTTCTCGCAACGAGGAGCCCTAGACCTGGGGGAAAAATTATAAAATAATTTTTGGGACTCCAGAGAAGGGTAATTGAGGTTCCCATGGCATTAGAATGCCAAGAAAATACCTAGAAAAATTTTTCAATCGGTACAGACGATTTTGACCCGTTAAGCCAAACGGAGGGCATTTTGGTCATTTCGCCTTCCGAGGTGATTTTTGGCCGACTTGTCCAGTTGAGTAAATAATTAATATGACATAAAATATGAATTAATGTTGATGAAAAATTTATTAAAAATGAGAAATGAAAATAAGAAAACAAAAGTAAGAAGAAAAGTAAGTAAATGGGAATTATGATGTCATCAAGAAAAACTATGACCAATCAAAATTTAGCCATTATTTGACTAACTAATAAAGAGATAAAAGAAGACCTAAACAATTAAAAAACCAGCTGCTTTCTTCTTCTTCTTCTTCCTTAAAAACGTGATCCTCTCTTCTTCCTCCCTCCATTAAAATTTTCTTTCATTACCTCCATTTCCCATGAGTTTCCACCACTAAACCCTAACCCCTTTCATTAAACCTTGCCCATATCACTTGGAGAAGCTTTTGGCAGCCAAGGAAAGGAAGAAAAGTGAGGTTTAGGGCTTTGGAAATTCTGCTCAAACAAGGTTAGTGCACTTATACCCATTAAACTCTTTAATTCCATGATTTTGGACTTGAACTTAGTAAGATTTGTAGTTTAAATGAACAAAAAATCTATCGGTATGAACACTTCAATTTCGCAGCCCTAAGAAGAACCAATAAGGGAGTGTTTTGAATGTTTTTAATGGACTTAGCATGAGTTGGAGATTGTATTTAAGTTATATAATTACCTAGATGTTTAACTAGGGTGCTAAAGGAGGTTTATGGATAAATTGCCTTGGACACTAGGGTTTTGAGGCATGAAAAAGTGACTTGGCTGACCAACCTATTAAAGAACACTCTAATGGTCAATAAGTGACCATTTTGGATATGTTGACCATAATTAGAACTGAAAAATGGTAGGGTAAAGTGAAAGTGAAATCTGCCCTAGGACAAAAGATAGGGACTGAAAATTCAGTCCCTTTGCACAGCCATAACTTGCTGTGTTAGTCCAATTGGTGTTTGGCCAATTGGACATGAAACTAGGCTTATAATGGCACATTTTTGCTGAAGAAACTATGCCCAAAAGACCAAAGCAAAAGGGTCAAAACTCAGCCACAATCCGGATACCCTGCACTGAATTCTGCAGAATTTGCCAAATTAACAGTAACTGTTCATTTGGCCATAACTCACTGTAGATTTGGTCAATTGGCCTGAAATTTTTACAGCAACAAGTTAAGACATAGACAAACAACTTTTATGAAGGAACCTACCCCAAATTATGGCCAGAACCCATTCAACCAAGTGACTCAAGTTACTGTTCATGCACTGTAGATATGGTAAATTTCTGCAGAATGCGTATCCGACAGCTTGGGTTTTGAGCCATATCTGGAGATAAAAAACTCCAAATGAAGTGATTCAAAAAAAGAAATTTAACTAGACAAAATAAGGAACAACTTTCATGCTTTACATTTCTTCAAATTCCAACAGTAACAGTGTCCAATGGAACAGTGAAATTGACTCACCAAAACTGAAAATTTTGCTTGTGTGGGTTTACACTTTGAAATGGTATTAACACTTAATGCCAACAAGTTTTAAACACCAAATGTGGTATATTGGGAGTGCCAAAGTCAATGTACATATTTTCTACCCAAAAGTCAACATTTTTGTTGACCAATGAGGTGAATAGTGACACCAAAACCAAAAATTGGCAATTTTGCCAAAATGACCTAAACTTTGAGAAAGTGACCAAAACTAATAAGTTTTAAATGCAAAATGGGGTACATTGGGAGTGTTAAAACCAATGCACCTATGTTCTATGCAAAAGTCAACTTTTGTTGACTATTGAAGTGAATAGTGACATAAAAACTTGAAATTCAAAAAATTGAAGAATTCAAAAGTATCAAATGCCCTAGTAGGCCTAATGTGATTGGTTTGGATAGGTTGGCATGCCAATAGTGTTCTGATAGCAGTTCTGCGTATGATATATGGCTTAATTGCATTTCTGTGATGTGATAGCCTATGGCTATACTGATTATTATGTTTTTCTTGGCTTTATGCCTTATTGTTTATATGGCTTATTAGCCATTCTGTTTGCACACGAGAGACACATTGTGACCAATGGTGTGACGTACCCGAGGTACTGGTGCTAGTTTACCCGCTTATCCAAATCGGTCAATTTGTATAGGTTACTTGGGCATGGAAAAGTATAACTGTAATTGAACTGATTGTTAAAGAAAATAAGAAAACTAAATATCAGGAATGATTACGATAGAATACAAAGAAACTTAAAAGTCATGAAGAAGTTAATATCATAAAACAAGATTTGCCCTCGACTAAACACTAAGTTGGTAATTATTCAGTTCTTATGAACACAATGGCTAAGAAATTATGATTTTTATATTGCATATTATTTCTTTCTATTTTATTATTTGCACCACTAAGCTTTATGCTTAGCGCGTCGCTTTTGCAACGCGTAGGTACTGAAGATTGGACAGAGGGCCAGTAGACCACAGATTCGGTAAGGCAGTTCACAGTTCTGCATAGTGTCTGTGTCACCTCACTGTCAGCAGTGCATTGGTAGGACGCTAGATGTCATTTTGGTATTTGGTAATTGATTTTATTTTCTCATATGTATTTGAACTTATGTAATATATTTTGATATTCATGTAAATAATGTAAAGTGTGGTTGTAAATGGAAAAGTGAATGTTTATCTATCATATATGCATGGTATCATATGAGATGGATGAATGATTGAGAAATGAATGGTTGACAAATATTGAGAACTGAAATTCAGAAATATTGATGAGATTTTGATATTGGAGTTTGGAAATGATTGAATGTGAATATTGGAAGTGTTTTTCACAGGTTTCGAAGAACTGTTTTCTCCATTTTTAGCCGGTACTCCGCCGGATTTTCCATAAAATTTTCGGAACCTCAAATAAATAATAATTTCGATAAACGGCTTAAATATATTATATTTCACAAGTTATATTCAAAACTACGATAAAAAAAAATGAATTAAGATAAAATAGAGTGCTCCGGCACACTGAGTGGCATAACTTGCTCGGCTACACTGTAGTCGGGTAAGGGGTGTCACAGATGCTTTCCTGAAGCAATACAAGTTCAACTGCGACGTGGCCCCCACAAGGAGAGATCTCCAAAACTTGGTGCAGAGGGACAGGGAAAGCTTCAAAGAATATGCTCAGAGATGGAGAGAGAAAGCAACGGATGTATGTCCTCCGGTTACTGATAACGAGCTTTGCTCCCTGTTCATTGAGACATTGAAGGCTCCATACTTCAATCTGATGATTGGAAACACTTCCAATAGCTTCTTAGACATCATCCAAGCTGGTGAGAGAATAGAAGCCAACTTAAGGATGGGACGACTGCAGGAGTTGATTGAGAACCCTGCAAAGAAAAATGCCAGTTTTGGCAAAAAGAAGGAGGGTGATGTGCATTCCATCACTCGGCAGAACAATTACTCCCCACTTCCTCAAAGTAACTACTGGCCATATCCTCCCCCTCATGGCCAAACTATTACAAACATTCCACCCCCTTTTCCAAATTATCCTCACCCGCGCCCACAGTATCCACCACTGACAAATTGCCAACCTAGACCACCTCCTCCACCTACTCAACCCAGACCACCTCAAAATAACCCGAGACCACCATGAAATCCTGATCCACCTCTTCCCCTGCCACTTAGTGAAATATGTAACACCCCAAAGTTCGGTAGTGCGTTCTGCTGCTCCGGTGACCAGTGTTGTCCGGACAGCTAGGATGCCTAGAACCGTACCTCAATATGAGTGAGGAGACATAAAATAATGAAATACAAGAAAAGAAAAACAAAGGAAAAATCATAGTAAAGAAATGTAACCGAGTAAGTGAGCCGGGAAACCTAGCGATGGTGATCAGACTGAAGTCACTACGTGGACCGTTGACTAACCCCCGGATCATGGAACCCCGAAAACATTTTAGGACATAAATAGACCCTTATTGAAGTATAAATCTCATTAGAAAGATTAAAGAAAAATTAAATAATTAGTACAAAGAAAAGTGAGAAATCGAAAAACAGACAAAATACGGTGTTACCGAAAAATCGGGAAAGCCACCCGAACAGGGGCATTATGGTCATTTGACATCCCGAAGTGTCTTTTGACCTAAATGTCCATTAAAAATAAATAGTATTACACTTAGAAAATGAAATGAAAAATTAATTTGGTGGTACCTAAAATAAATAGTGGAAATCATGGGTTAAATGTGGATTATGGGAAAGTTAACTTAATATATGATTTAATTCTTCTTAGTGGACCACTATAGGATTAATTAAACATTAAGTATGGCAGGTGTAAGTCCACTAAACCCACCAGATAGTTCATCTTCTCCATTCCATCAAATATGCCGAATTGATGGTGAGAGAAAACATCCATGGCCGTTTCACTTAAGCTCTCTTAACTCCCTTCATTCCAACTCAAATCACTTAGTGTTCTTCACTAAAATTTGTCTACACATCACAAGGAAGATATTGATACCAATTTTGGGAAGTTTGGTGAAGGTTTAGCAAGTTACAAATAAAGGTAAGTTTGCATTTTTGAGAAATCCTTTGTTAAAGTTCATGTTTATGTTATGGGTGTTAGTTTGGTGAAGGAAAATTTTGAGTTTGAAGGGTTATTGTTGTTTCCATTTTGGACAGCCATGGGGTCACATTTTTGATGATTTAATATGCATATAATTGATGAGAAATAATGTTGATCATGGTGATTTAGTAACCTAGTGATTTACTTCATGTTTATATGGTGATTTATGCACTTGGATGGGAAATTGTATATTGGTACGGCAATGTAATGTTGAAGAATGGTTTGTGGCAGCTTGTGGATACTTGAGTGATGGTGTATATTGAAGGAAGAGTGGTCAGAATATTGACCTAGAAGGATTGATGATATGTATGTGAATGAATGTTGTAAAGTGTATGTAAAGTTTGTAATGTTTAGGTGTGGTTGTAATGGTATTTAGAAATTGTAATTGTGAATGATATTTGGTGTGTTGAGGGTGATTGGAATCTGCCCAAAATAATGCTAATGTAATGTAGAAAATGTTTTTGGTAATGTGCCAAAACAGTTTGGTAGGGTATGGAAGTAAACCTTGCAAGGTGAGTATGTGTTTGAAGTTGGGGTGTGAAATGCATATTGAGGGCAGTGTATATTTTAGCCTATAACCTTGAATGTGTAACCTCAATTGGTATGAGACCAATTTGAGGTGAAACTAGGCACAAAATGTGCCAACTTTCATTGAGAAACCATGCCAAAATTCTGCTTGCAAAGTGACCTAAAAATGACCAATTCGGATTAGGTGCAATTAGGACCTGAAAAATGACCAATTGGGCAGCAGTGAGTGTTTAGGCCATAACTCACTCAAACCAGGTCCAATTGACCTGAAATTTTGACCAAGAATAGTTAAGACCCATACCTACAAGTCTTATGAAGACACCAAAGCCCAGAAATGACCATAAGCAAGTCAAACAACTTGCACAAATTCGGGTCCAAAAACTGGCCGAACCAGAATTGACCAATTTGACCTAAAATTGACCTAAAATGGTACCACTTGACCAGCAATAGTGTAATGACCATAACTTGGTCTACTTAACTCGGATTGACCTGAAATTTTGCACCGCGTGCAATAAGACCTAGATCTACAAGTTTGTAGTTTCGACCGAGACCCGAAAACCGAGGGAACTAGATCGTCCGGTTAGGTCAAACCAGTGTTCCGGAATCCAGCAATTTGCATTAAAATGCACTAAGCGAGGAAATGACTTTGGTAAAACATACCAAACCTAAAACCCTATCGAGTGTGACATATTAACGACACTAAAACCTAATTTACCTAAAACGCATCGAGGGTTGGTATATTAGGTGATTAAGCGAATAATTGAGTATGCATTGTGGTAGAAGACACAGAGGGGAGTGTCGACTGTTAACTGGAGAGTGTTTCAAGTGTGGGGCTACGGATCATTTCATAAGAGATTGCCCTCAGAGGAGTGGCTCAATAGCTCCTGTACAAGTTCATAGACCTTCCCCTATAGTTCAAAGGGGTAAAGGATCGGGTAGAGCAGAAACGGCTGACATTACACAGAAGATTGTTTCTGAGACAGTTGAAAAGCCCGAAGTCAGGGTGGCACCACAAGTATATGTTATGGAAGCTCAGGAAGAGCCAAACCCAGACACTGATGAGGCGATACAAGGAAGTGAAGAAACAAGGAGGTAGCAACTCCTCGATTACTTAAGTCAGGTAAATTTCGAGGACGAAATTTAAATTATAGGGGAAGAGTTGTAACACCCTCCCGGTAATCATTCCGCACATTCTACTGCTCTTGATCGGTCGGTCCCATACCTAGAACGTCCGAAAAATAATTAAACTAAAGTCAGAACCTATAATTAACTCAAATATTAATAAGAAAAATTTAGTAAAAATTTTAGAAAATAAAATACAACCAAGTAAACGCAGCCTATGCCCAAGCAATGGGTAATCGGAGGGAAGTTGCGTTTCGCAACGAGGAGCCCTAGACTGGGAAAAATTATAAAATAATTTTTGGGACTCCAGAGAAGGGTAATTGAGGTTCCCATGGCATTAGAATGCCAAGAAAATACCTAGAAAAATTTTTCAATCTGATGCACGATTGTGACCCGATCAGCCAAACGGAGGGCATTTGGGTCATTTCGCCTTCCGAGGTGATTTTTGGCCGACTTGTCCAGTTGAGTAAATAATTAATATGACATAAAATATGAATTAATGTTGATGAAAAATTTATTAAAAATGAGAAATGAAAATAAGAAAACAAAAGTAAGAAGAAAAGTAAGTAAATGGGAATTATGATGTCATCAAGAAAAACTATGACCAATCAAAATTTAGCCATTATTTGACTAACTAATAAAGAGATAAAAGAAGACCTAAACAATTAAAAACCAGCTGCTTTCTTCTTCTTCTTCTTCCTTAAAAACGTGATCCTCTCTTCTTCCTCCCTCCATTAAAATTTTCTTTCATTACCTCCATTTCCCATGAGTTTCCACCACTAAACCCTAACCCCTTTCATTAAACCTTGCCCATATCACTTGGAGAAGCTTTTGGCAGCCAAGGAAAGGAAGAAAAGTGAGGTTTAGGGCTTTGGAAATTCTGCTCAAACAAGGTTAGTGCACTTATACCCATTAAACTCTTTAATTCCATGATTTTGGACTTGAACTTAGTAAGATTTGTAGTTTAAATGAACAAAAAATCTATCGGTATGAACACTTCAATTTCGCAGCCCTAAGAAGAACCAATAAGGGAGTGTTTTGAATGTTTTTAATGGACTTAGCATGAGTTGGAGATTGTATTTAAGTTATATAATTACCTAGATGTTTAACTAGGGTGCTAAAGGAGGTTTATGGATAAATTGCCTTGGACACTAGGGTTTTGAGGCATGAAAAAGTGACTTGGCTGACCAACCTATTAAAGAACACTCTAATGGTCAATAAGTGACCATTTTGGATATGTTGACCATAATTAGAACTGAAAAATGGTAGGGTAAAGTGAAAGTGAAATCTGCCCTAGGACACAAAGCATAGGGACTGAAAATTCAGTCCCTTTGCACAGCCATAACTTGCTGTGTTAGTCCAATTGGTGTTTGGCCAATTGGACATGAAACTAGGCTTATAATGGCACATTTTTGCTGAAGAAACTATGCCCAAAAGACCAAAGCAAAAGGGTCAAAACTCAGCCACAATCCGGATACCCTGCACTGAATTCTGCAGAATTTGCCAAATTAACAGTAACTGTTCATTTGGCCATAACTCACTGTAGATTTGGTCAATTGGCCTGAAATTTTTACAGCAACAAGTTAAGACATAGACAAACAACTTTTATGAAGGAACCTACCCCAAATTATGGCCAGAACCCATTCAACCAAGTGACTCAAGTTACTGTTCATGCACTGTAGATATGGTAAATTTCTGCAGAATGCGTATCCGGACAGCTTGGGTTTTTGAGCCATATCTGGAGATAAAAAACTCCAAATGAAGTGATTCAAAAAAAGAAATTTAACTAGACAAAATAAGGAACAACTTTCATGCTTTACATTTCTTCAAATTCCAACAGTAACAGTGTCCAATGGAACAGTGAAATTGACTCACCAAAACTGAAAATTTTGCTTGTGTGGGTTTACACTTTGAAATGGTATTAACACTTAATGCCAACAAGTTTTAAACACCAAATGTGGTATATTGGGAGTGCCAAAGTCAATGTACATATTTTCTACCCAAAAGTCAACATTTTTGTTGACCAATGAGGTGAATAGTGACACCAAAACCAAAAATTGGCAATTTTGCCAAAATGACCTAAACTTTGAGAAAGTGACCAAAACTAATAAGTTTTAAATGCAAAATGGGGTACATTGGGAGTGTTAAAACCAATGCACCTATGTTCTATGCAAAAGTCAACTTTTTGTTGACTATTGAAGTGAATAGTGACATAAAAACTTGAAATTCAAAAAAATTGAAGAATTCAAAAGTATCAAATGCCCTAGTAGGCCTAATGTGATTGGTTTGGATAGGTTGGCATGCCAATAGGGTTCTGATAGCAGTACTGCGTATGATATATGGCTTCATTGCCATTCTGTGATGTGATAGCCTATGGCTATACTGATTATGATGTTTTACTTGGCTTTATGCCTTATTGTTTATATGGCTTATTAGCCATTCTGTTTGCACACCGAGAGACACATTGTGACCAATGGTGTGACGGCCCGAGGTACCTGGTACCCAGTGCTAGTTTACCCGTTTATCCAGTCCGGTCAATTTGTATAGGTTACTTGGGCATGGAAAAGTATAACTGTAATTGAACTGATTGTTAAAGAAAATAAGAAAACTAAATATCAGGAATGATTACGATAGAATACAAAGAAACTTAAAAGTCATGAAGAAGTTAATATCATAAAACAAGATTTGCCCTCGACTAAACACTAAGTTGGTAATTATTCAGTTCTTATGAACACAATGGCTAAGAAATTATGATTTTTATATTGCATATTATTTCTTTCTATTTTATTATTTGCACCACTAAGCTTTATGCTTAGCGCGTCGCTTTTGCAACGCGTAGGTACTGAAGATTGGACAGAGGGCCGATGAGACCACGATTCGGTAAGGCGCTTCACGCTCGCATAGTGTCTGTGTCACCTCACTGTCAGCAGTGCATTGGTAGGACGCTAGATGTCATTTTGGTATTTGGTAATTGATTTTATTTTCTCATATGTATTTGAACTTATGTAATATATTTTGATATTCATGTAAATAATGTAAAGTGTGGTTGTAAATGGAAAAGTGAATGTTTATCTATCATATATGCATGGTATCATATGAGATGGATGAATGATTGAGAAATGAATGGTTGACAAATATTGAGAACTGAAATTCAGAAATATTGATGAGATTTTGATATTGGAGTTTGGAAATGATTGAATGTGAATATTGGAAGTGTTTTTCACAGGTTTCGAAGAACTGTTTTCTCCATTTTTAGCCGGTACTCCGCCGGATTTTCCATAAAATTTTCGGAACCTCAAATAAATAATAATTTCGATAAACGGCTTAAATATATTATATTTCACAAGTTATATTCAAAACTACGATAAAAAAAAATGAATTAAGATAAAATAGAGTGCTCCGGCACACTGAGTGGCATAACTTGCTCGGCTACACCGTAGTCGGGTAGGTGTCATGATGCTTTCCAAGCAATACAAGTTCAACTGCGACGTGGCCCCCACAAGGAGAGATCTCCAAAACTTGGTGCAGAGGGACAGGGAAAGCTTCAAAGAATATGCTCAGAGATGGAGAGAGAAAGCAACGGATGTATGTCCTCCGGTTACTGATAACGAGCTTTGCTCCCTGTTCATTGAGACATTGAAGGCTCCATACTTCAATCTGATGATTGGAAACACTTCCAATAGCTTCTTAGACATCATCCAAGCTGGTGAGAGAATAGCCAACTTAAGGATGGGATGACTGCAGGAGTTGACTGAGAACCCTGCAAAGAAAAATGCCAGTTTTGGCAAAAAGAAGGAGGGTGATGTGCATTCCATCACCTGGCAGAACAATCACTCCCCACTTCCTCAAAGTAACTACTGGCCATATCCTCCCCCTCATGGCCAAACTATTACAAACATTCCACCCCCTTTTCCAAATTATCCTCACCCGCGCCCACAGTATCCACCACTGACAAATTGCCAACCTAGACCACCTCCTCCACCTACTCAACCCAGACCACCTCAAAATAACCCGAGACCACCATGAAATCCTGATCCACCTCTTCCCCTGCCACTTAGTGAAATATGTAACACCCAAAAGTTCGGTGAGTGCGTCACGCTCCCGGTGACCGGTGTTGTCCTGGACAACTAGGATGCCTAGAACCGTACCTCAATATGAGTGAGGAGACATAAAATAATGAAATACAAGAAAAGAAAAACAAAGGAAAAATCATAGTAAAGAAATGTAACCGAGTAAGTGAGCCGGGAAACCTAGCGATGGGTGACCGCACCGGGAAGTCACGGCGTGGACCGTTGACTAACCCTCGGATCATGGAACCCCGAAAACATTTTTGGACATAAATAGACCCTTAATGAAGTATAAATCTCATTATAAAGAATAAAGAAAAATTAAATAATTAGTACAAAGAAAAGTGAGAAATCGAAAAGCAGATAAAATACGGTGTTACTAAAAATCGGAAAGCCACCAACAGGGGCATTATGGTCATTTGACATCCCAAGTGTCTTTTGACCTAAATGTCCATTAAAAATAAATAGTATTACACTTAGAAAATGAAATGAAAAATTAATTTGGTGGTACCTAAAATAAATAGTGGAAATCATGGGTTAAATGTGGATTATGGGAAAGTTAACTTAATATATGATTTAATTCTTCTTAGTGGACCACTATAGGATTAATTAAACATTAAGTATGGCAGGTGTAAGTCCACTAAACCCACCAGATAGTTCATCTTCTCCATTCCATCAAATATGCCGAATTGATGGTGAGAGAAAACATCCATGACCGTTTCACTTAAGCTCTCTTAACTCCCTTCATTCCAACTCAAATCACTTAGTGTTCTTCACTAAAATTTGTCTACACATCACAAGGAAGATATTGATACCAATTTTGGGAAGTTTGGTGAAGGTTTAGCAAGTTACAAATAAAGGTAAGTTTGCATTTTTGAGAAATCCTTTGTTAAAGTTCATGTTTATGTTATGGGTGTTAGTTTGGTGAAGGAAAATTTTGAGTTTGAAGGGTTATTGTTGTTTCCATTTTGGACAGCCATGGGGTCACATTTTTGATGATTTAATATGCATATAATTGATGAGAAATAATGTTGATCATGGTGATTTAGTAACCTAGTGATTTACTTCATGTTTATATGGTGATTTATGCACTTGGATGGGAAATTGTATATTGGTACGGCAATGTAATGTTGAAGAATGGTTTGTGGCAGCTTGTGGATACTTGAGTGATGGTGTATATTGAAGGAAGAGTGGTCAGAATATTGACCTAGAAGGATTGATGATATGTATGTGAATGAATGTTGTAAAGTGTATGTAAAGTTTGTAATGTTTAGGTGTGGTTGTAATGGTATTTAGAAATTGTAATTGTGAATGATATTTGGTGTGTTGAGGGTGATTGGAATCTGCCCAAAATAATGCTAATGTAATGTAGAAAATGTTTTTGGTAATGTGCCAAAACAGTTTGGTAGGGTATGGAAGTAAACCTTGCAAGGTGAGTATGTGTTTGAAGTTGGGGTGTGAAATGCATATTGAGGGCAGTGTATATTTTAGCCTATAACCTTGAATGTGTAACCTCAATTGGTATGAGACCAATTTGAGGTGAAACTAGGCACAAAATGTGCCAACTTTCATTGAGAAACCATGCCAAAATTCTGCTTGCAAAGTGACCTAAAAAAATGACCAATTCGGATTAGGTGCAATTAGGACCTGAAAAATGACCAATTGGGCAGCAGTGAGTGTTTAGGCCATAACTCACTCAAACCAGGTCCAATTGACCTGAAATTTTGACCAAGAATAGTTAAGACCCATACCTACAAGTCTTATGAAGACACCAAAGCCCAGAAATGACCATAAGCAAGTCAAACAACTTGCACAAATTCGGGTCCAAAAACTGGCCGAACCAGAATTGACCAATTTGACCTAAAATTGACCTAAAATGGTACCACTTGACCAGCAATAGTGTAATGACCATAACTTGGTCTACTTAACTCGGATTGACCTGAAATTTTGCACGCGTGCAATAAGACCTAGATCTACAAGTTTGTAGTTTCGACCGAGACCCGAAAACCGAGGAACTAGATCGTCCGGTTAGGTCAAACCAGTGTTCCGAATCCAAAGAATTTGCATTAAAATGCACTAAGCGAGGAAATGACTTTGGTAAAACATACCAAACCTAAAACCCTATCGAGTGTGACATATTAACGACACTAAAACCTAATTTACCTAAAACGCATCGAGGGTTGGTATATTAGGTGATTAAGCGAATAATTGAGTATGCATTGTGGTAGAAGACACAGAGGGGAGTGTCGACTGTTAACTGGAGAGTGTTTCAAGTGTGGGGCTACGGATCATTTCATAAGAGATTGCCCTCAGAGGAGTGGCTCAATAGCTCCTGTACAAGTTCATAGACCTTCCCCTATAGTTCAAAGGGGTAAAGGATCGGGTAGAGCAGAAACGGCTGACATTACACAGAAGATTGTTTCTGAGACAGTTGAAAAGCCCGAAGTCAGGGTGGCACCACAAGTATATGTTATGGAAGCTCAGGAAGAGCCAAACCCAGACACTGATGAGGCGATACAAGGAAGTGAAGAAACAAGGAGGTAGCAACTCCTCGATTACTTAAGTCAGGTAAATTTCGAGGACGAAATTTAAATTATAGGGGAAGAGTTGTAACACCCTCGAGAATCATTCCGTACATTCTCATTCGGTGACCGGTGTCGGTCCGGACAGCTAGAACGTCCGGAAAAATAATTAAACTAAAGTCAGGAACTATAATTAACTCAAATATTAATAAGAAAAATTTAGTAAAAATTTTAGAAAATAAAATACAACCAAGTAAAACGAGCCGGTGCCCAAGCAATGGGTAGCAGGAGGAAGTTCGGTTCTGCAACGAGGAGCCCTAGACCTGGGGGAAAAATTATAAAATAATTTTTGGGACTCCAGAGAAGGGTAATTGAGGTTCCCATGGCATTAGAATGCCAAGAAAATACCTAGAAAAATTTTTCAATCGGTACAGACGATTTTGACCCGTTAAGCCAAACGGAGGGCATTTTGGTCATTTCGCCTTCCGAGGTGATTTTTGGCCGACTTGTCCAGTTGAGTAAATAATTAATATGACATAAAATATGAATTAATGTTGATGAAAAATTTATTAAAAATGAGAAATGAAAATAAGAAAACAAAAGTAAGAAGAAAAGTAAGTAAATGGGAATTATGATGTCATCAAGAAAAACTATGACCAATCAAAATTTAGCCATTATTTGACTAACTAATAAAGAGATAAAAGAAGACCTAAACAATTACAAAACCCGCTGCGTGCTTCTTCTTCTTCTTCCATAAAAACGTGATCCTCTCTTCTTCCTCCCTCCATTAAAATTTTCTTTCATTACCTCCATTTCCCATGAGTTTCCACCACTAAACCCTAACCCCTTTCATTAAACCTTGCCCATATCACTTGGAGAAGCTTTTGGCAGCCAAGGAAAGGAAGAAAAGTGAGGTTTAGGGCTTTGGAAATTCTGCTCAAACAAGGTTAGTGCACTTATACCCATTAAACTCTTTAATTCCATGATTTTGGACTTGAACTTAGTAAGATTTGTAGTTTAAATGAACAAAAAATCTATCGGTATGAACACTTCAATTTCGGCAGCCCTAAGAAGAACCAATAAGGGAGTGTTTTGAATGTTTTTAATGGACTTAGCATGAGTTGGAGATTGTATTTAAGTTATATAATTACCTAGATGTTTAACTAGGGTGCTAAAGGAGGTTTATGGATAAATTGCCTTGGACACTAGGGTTTTGAGGCATGAAAAAGTGACTTGGCTGACCAACCTATTAAAGAACACTCTAATGGTCAATAAGTGACCATTTTGGATATGTTGACCATAATTAGAACTGAAAAATGGTAGGGTAAAGTGAAAGTGAAATCTGCCCTAGGACAGCAGCATAGGGACTGAAAATTCAGTCCCTTTGCACAGCCATAACTTGGGCTGTGTTAGTCCAATTGGTGTTTGGCCAATTGGACATGAAACTAGGCTTATAATGGCACATTTTTGCTGAAGAAACTATGCCCAAAAGACCAAAGCAAAAGGGTCAAAACTCAGCCACAATCCGGATACCCTGCACTGAATTCTGCAGAATTTGCCAAATTAACAGTAACTGTTCATTTGGCCATAACTCACTGTAGATTTGGTCAATTGGCCTGAAATTTTTACAGCAACAAGTTAAGACATAGACAAACAACTTTTATGAAGGAACCTACCCCAAATTATGGCCAGAACCCATTCAACCAAGTGACTCAAGTTACTGTTCATGCACTGTAGATATGGTAAATTTCTGCAGAATGCGTATCCGGACAGCTTGGGTTTTTGAGCCATATCTGGAGATAAAAAACTCCAAATGAAGTGATTCAAAAAAAGAAATTTAACTAGACAAAATAAGGAACAACTTTCATGCTTTACATTTCTTCAAATTCCAACAGTAACAGTGTCCAATGGAACAGTGAAATTGACTCACCAAAACTGAAAATTTTGCTTGTGTGGGTTTACACTTTGAAATGGTATTAACACTTAATGCCAACAAGTTTTAAACACCAAATGTGGTATATTGGGAGTGCCAAAGTCAATGTACATATTTTCTACCCAAAAGTCAACATTTTTGTTGACCAATGAGGTGAATAGTGACACCAAAACCAAAAATTGGCAATTTTGCCAAAATGACCTAAACTTTGAGAAAGTGACCAAAACTAATAAGTTTTAAATGCAAAATGGGGTACATTGGGAGTGTTAAAACCAATGCACCTATGTTCTATGCAAAAGTCAACTTTTTGTTGACTATTGAAGTGAATAGTGACATAAAAACTTGAAATTCAAAAAAATTGAAGAATTCAAAAGTATCAAATGCCCTAGTAGGCCTAATGTGATTGGTTTGGATAGGTTGGCATGCCAATAGGGTTACGATAGCGATCGCGTATGATATATGGCTTCATTGCCATTCTGTGATGTGATAGCCTATGGCTATACTGATTATGATGTTTTACTTGGCTTTATGCCTTATTGTTTATATGGCTTATTAGCCATTCTGTTTACACCGAGAGACACATTGTGACCAATGGTGTGACGGCCGAGTACACAGTACCCAGTGCTAGTTTACCCGTTTATCCAGTCCGGTCAATTTGTATAGGTTACTTGGGCATGGAAAAGTATAACTGTAATTGAACTGATTGTTAAAGAAAATAAGAAAACTAAATATCAGGAATGATTACGATAGAATACAAAGAAACTTAAAAGTCATGAAGAAGTTAATATCATAAAACAAGATTTGCCCTCGACTAAACACTAAGTTGGTAATTATTCAGTTCTTATGAACACAATGGCTAAGAAATTATGATTTTTATATTGCATATTATTTCTTTCTATTTTATTATTTGCACCACTAAGCTTTATGCTTAGCGCGTCGCTTTGCAACGCGTGAGTGCGAAAGATTGACAGAGGGCGATAGACCACGAGTTCGGTAAGGCAGTTCACAGTTCTGCATAGTGTCTGTGTCACCTCACTGTCAGCAGTGCATTGGTAGGACGCTAGATGTCATTTTGGTATTTGGTAATTGATTTTATTTTCTCATATGTATTTGAACTTATGTAATATATTTTGATATTCATGTAAATAATGTAAAGTGTGGTTGTAAATGGAAAAGTGAATGTTTATCTATCATATATGCATGGTATCATATGAGATGGATGAATGATTGAGAAATGAATGGTTGACAAATATTGAGAACTGAAATTCAGAAATATTGATGAGATTTTGATATTGGAGTTTGGAAATGATTGAATGTGAATATTGGAAGTGTTTTTCACAGGTTTCGAAGAACTGTTTTCTCCATTTTTAGCCGGTACTCCGCCGGATTTTCCATAAAATTTTCGGAACCTCAAATAAATAATAATTTCGATAAACGGCTTAAATATATTATATTTCACAAGTTATATTCAAAACTACGATAAAAAAAAATGAATTAAGATAAAATAGAGTGCTCCGGCACACTGAGTGGCATAACTTGCTCGGCTACACTGTAGTCGGGTAAGGGGTGTCACAGATGCTTTCCTGAAGCAATACAAGTTCAAGCTGACGTGGCCCCACAAGGAGAGATCTCCAAAACTTGGTGCAGAGGGACAGGGAAAGCTTCAAAGAATATGCTCAGAGATGGAGAGAGAAAGCAACGGATGTATGTCCTCCGGTTACTGATAACGAGCTTTGCTCCCTGTTCATTGAGACATTGAAGGCTCCATACTTCAATCTGATGATTGGAAACACTTCCAATAGCTTCTCAGACATCATCCAAGCTGGTGAGAGAATAGAAGCCAACTTAAGGATGGGACGACTGCAGGAGTTGACTGAGAACCCTGCAAAGAAAAATGCCAGTTTTGGCAAAAAGAAGGAGGGTGATGTGCATTCCATCACTCGGCAGAACAATTACTCCCCACTTCCTCAAAGTAACTACTGGCCATATCCTCCCCCTCATGGCCAAACTATTACAAACATTCCACCCCCTTTTCCAAATTATCCTCACCCGCGCCCACAGTATCCACCACTGACAAATTGCCAACCTAGACCACCTCCTCCACCTACTCAACCCAGACCACCTCAAAATAACCCGAGACCACCATGAAATCCTGATCCACCTCTTCCCCTGCCACTTAGTGAAATATGTAACACCCCAAAGTTCGGTAGTGCGTTCTGCTGCTCCGGTGACCAGTGTTGTCCGGACAGCTAGGATGCCTAGAACCGTACCTCAATATGAGTGAGGAGACATAAAATAATGAAATACAAGAAAAGAAAAACAAAGGAAAAATCATAGTAAAGAAATGTAACCGAGTAAGTGAGCCGGGAAACCTAGCGATGGGTGATCAGACTGGAAGTCACGGCGTGGACCGTTGACTAACCACGGATCATGGAACCCTGGAAAAAATTGTTTGGAAATAACTAGACCCTTATTGAAGTATCAATCTCTTTAGAAAGATTTTTGAAAAATTAAATATGTAGTACTAAGAATAGTGTGAAATCGAAAAAACAGATAAATACGGTGTTACCGAAAAATCGGAAAGCCACGAACAGGGGCATTATGGTCATTTGACATCCCAAGTGTCTTTTGACCTAAATGTCCATTAAAAATAAATAGTATTACACTTAGAAAATGAAATGAAAAATTAATTTGGTGGTACCTAAAATAAATAGTGGAAATCATGGGTTAAATGTGGATTATGGGAAAGTTAACTTAATATATGATTTAATTCTTCTTAGTGGACCACTATAGGATTAATTAAACATTAAGTATGGCAGGTGTAAGTCCACTAAACCCACCAGATAGTTCATCTTCTCCATTCCATCAAATATGCCGAATTGATGGTGAGAGAAAACATCCATGGCCGTTTCACTTAAGCTCTCTTAACTCCCTTCATTCCAACTCAAATCACTTAGTGTTCTTCACTAAAATTTGTCTACACATCACAAGGAAGATATTGATACCAATTTTGGGAAGTTTGGTGAAGGTTTAGCAAGTTACAAATAAAGGTAAGTTTGCATTTTTGAGAAATCCTTTGTTAAAGTTCATGTTTATGTTATGGGTGTTAGTTTGGTGAAGGAAAATTTTGAGTTTGAAGGGTTATTGTTGTTTCCATTTTGGACAGCCATGGGGTCACATTTTTGATGATTTAATATGCATATAATTGATGAGAAATAATGTTGATCATGGTGATTTAGTAACCTAGTGATTTACTTCATGTTTATATGGTGATTTATGCACTTGGATGGGAAATTGTATATTGGTACGGCAATGTAATGTTGAAGAATGGTTTGTGGCAGCTTGTGGATACTTGAGTGATGGTGTATATTGAAGGAAGAGTGGTCAGAATATTGACCTAGAAGGATTGATGATATGTATGTGAATGAATGTTGTAAAGTGTATGTAAAGTTTGTAATGTTTAGGTGTGGTTGTAATGGTATTTAGAAATTGTAATTGTGAATGATATTTGGTGTGTTGAGGGTGATTGGAATCTGCCCAAAATAATGCTAATGTAATGTAGAAAATGTTTTTGTAATGTGCCAAAACAGTTTGGTAGGGTATGGAAGTAAACCTTGCAAGGTGAGTATGTGTTTGAAGTTGGGGTGTGAAATGCATATTGAGGGCAGTGTATATTTTAGCCTATAACCTTGAATGTGTAACCTCAATTGGTATGAGACCAATTTGAGGTGAAACTAGGCACAAAATGTGCCAACTTTCATTGAGAAACCATGCCAAAATTCTGCTTGCAAAGTGACCTAAAAAAATGACCAATTCGGATTAGGTGCAATTAGGACCTGAAAAATGACCAATTGGGCAGCAGTGAGTGTTTAGGCCATAACTCACTCAAACCAGGTCCAATTGACCTGAAATTTTGACCAAGAATAGTTAAGACCCATACCTACAAGTCTTATGAAGACACCAAAGCCCAGAAATGACCATAAGCAAGTCAAACAACTTGCACAAATTCGGGTCCAAAAACTGGCCGAACCAGAATTGACCAATTTGACCTAAAATTGACCTAAAATGGTACCACTTGACCAGCAATAGTGTAATGACCATAACTTGGTCTACTTAACTCGGATTGACCTGAAATTTTGCACCGCGTGCAATAAGACCTAGATCTACAAGTTTGTAGTTTCGACCGAGACCCGAAAACCGAGGGAACTAGATCGTCCGGTTAGGTCAAACCAGTGTTCCGGAATCCAGCAATTTGCATTAAAATGCACTAAGCGAGGAAATGACTTTGGTAAAACATACCAAACCTAAAACCCTATCGAGTGTGACATATTAACGACACTAAAACCTAATTTACCTAAAACGCATCGAGGGTTGGTATATTAGGTGATTAAGCGAATAATTGAGTATGCATTGTGGTAGAAGACACAGAGGGGAGTGTCGACTGTTAACTGGAGAGTGTTTCAAGTGTGGGGCTACGGATCATTTCATAAGAGATTGCCCTCAGAGGAGTGGCTCAATAGCTCCTGTACAAGTTCATAGACCTTCCCCTATAGTTCAAAGGGGTAAAGGATCGGGTAGAGCAGAAACGGCTGACATTACACAGAAGATTGTTTCTGAGACAGTTGAAAAGCCCGAAGTCAGGGTGGCACCACAAGTATATGTTATGGAAGCTCAGGAAGAGCCAAACCCAGACACTGATGAGGCGATACAAGGAAGTGAAGAAACAAGGAGGTAGCAACTCCTCGATTACTTAAGTCAGGTAAATTTCGAGGACGAAATTTAAATTATAGGGGAAGAGTTGTAACACCCTCCCAGTAATCATTCCGTACATTCTACTGCTCGGTGGATCGGTCCCATGACCTAGAACGTCCGGAAAAATAATTAAACTAAAGTCAGGAACTATAATTAACTCAAATATTAATAAGAAAAATTTAGTAAAAATTTTAGAAAATAAAATACAACCAAGTAAAACGAGCCGGTGCCCAAGCAATGGGTAACCGGAGGGAAGTTGCGGTTCTCGCAACGAGGAGCCCTAGACCTGGGGGAAAAATTATAAAATAATTTTTGGGACTCCAGAGAAGGGTAATTGAGGTTCCCATGGCATTAGAATGCCAAGAAAATACCTAGAAAAATTTTTCAATCGGTACAGACGATTTTGACCCGTTAAGCCAAACGGAGGGCATTTTGGTCATTTCGCCTTCCGAGGTGATTTTTGGCCGACTTGTCCAGTTGAGTAAATAATTAATATGACATAAAATATGAATTAATGTTGATGAAAAATTTATTAAAAATGAGAAATGAAAATAAGAAAACAAAAGTAAGAAGAAAAGTAAGTAAATGGGAATTATGATGTCATCAAGAAAAACTATGACCAATCAAAATTTAGCCATTATTTGACTAACTAATAAAGAGATAAAAGAAGACCTAAACAATTAAAAAACCAGCTGCTTTCTTCTTCTTCTTCTTCCTTAAAAACGTGATCCTCTCTTCTTCCTCCCTCCATTAAAATTTTCTTTCATTACCTCCATTTCCCATGAGTTTCCACCACTAAACCCTAACCCCTTTCATTAAACCTTGCCCATATCACTTGGAGAAGCTTTTGGCAGCCAAGGAAAGGAAGAAAAGTGAGGTTTAGGGCTTTGGAAATTCTGCTCAAACAAGGTTAGTGCACTTATACCCATTAAACTCTTTAATTCCATGATTTTGGACTTGAACTTAGTAAGATTTGTAGTTTAAATGAACAAAAAATCTATCGGTATGAACACTTCAATTTCGGCAGCCCTAAGAAGAACCAATAAGGGAGTGTTTTGAATGTTTTTAATGGACTTAGCATGAGTTGGAGATTGTATTTAAGTTATATAATTACCTAGATGTTTAACTAGGGTGCTAAAGGAGGTTTATGGATAAATTGCCTTGGACACTAGGGTTTTGAGGCATGAAAAAGTGACTTGGCTGACCAACCTATTAAAGAACACTCTAATGGTCAATAAGTGACCATTTTGGATATGTTGACCATAATTAGAACTGAAAAATGGTAGGGTAAAGTGAAAGTGAAATCTGCCCTAGGACAGCAGCATAGGGACTGAAAATTCAGTCCCTTTGCACAGCCATAACTTGTGCTGTGTTAGTCCAATTGGTGTTTGGCCAATTGGACATGAAACTAGGCTTATAATGGCACATTTTTGCTGAAGAAACTATGCCCAAAAGACCAAAGCAAAAGGGTCAAAACTCAGCCACAATCCGGATACCCTGCACTGAATTCTGCAGAATTTGCCAAATTAACAGTAACTGTTCATTTGGCCATAACTCACTGTAGATTTGGTCAATTGGCCTGAAATTTTTACAGCAACAAGTTAAGACATAGACAAACAACTTTTATGAAGGAACCTACCCCAAATTATGGCCAGAACCCATTCAACCAAGTGACTCAAGTTACTGTTCATGCACTGTAGATATGGTAAATTTCTGCAGAATGCGTATCCGGACAGCTTGGGTTTTTGAGCCATATCTGGAGATAAAAAACTCCAAATGAAGTGATTCAAAAAAAGAAATTTAACTAGACAAAATAAGGAACAACTTTCATGCTTTACATTTCTTCAAATTCCAACAGTAACAGTGTCCAATGGAACAGTGAAATTGACTCACCAAAACTGAAAATTTTGCTTGTGTGGGTTTACACTTTGAAATGGTATTAACACTTAATGCCAACAAGTTTTAAACACCAAATGTGGTATATTGGGAGTGCCAAAGTCAATGTACATATTTTCTACCCAAAAGTCAACATTTTGTTGACCAATGATGTGAATAGTGACACCAAAACCAAAAATTGGCAATTTTGCCAAAATGACCTAAACTTTGAGAAAGTGACCAAAACTAATAAGTTTTAAATGCAAAATGGGGTACATTGGGAGTGTTAAAACCAATGCACCTATGTTCTATGCAAAAGTCAACTTTTTGTTGACTATTGAAGTGAATAGTGACATAAAAACTTGAAATTCAAAAAAATTGAAGAATTCAAAAGTATCAAATGCCCTAGTAGGCCTAATGTGATTGGTTTGGATAGGTTGGCATGCCAATAGGGTTACGATAGCGATCGCGTATGATATATGGCTTCATTGCCATTCTGTGATGTGATAGCCTATGGCTATACTGATTATGATGTTTTACTTGGCTTTATGCCTTATTGTTTATATGGCTTATTAGCCATTCTGTTTGCACACCGAGAGACACATTGTGACCAATGGTGTGACGGCCCGAGGTACCTGGTACCCAGTGCTAGTTTACCCGTTTATCCAAATCGGTCAATTTGTATAGGTTACTTGGGCATGGAAAAGTATAAGCGTAATTGAACTGATTGTTAAAGAAAATAAGAAAACTAAATATCAGGAATGATTACGATAGAATACAAAGAAACTTAAAAGTCATGAAGAAGTTAATATCATAAAACAAGATTTGCCCTCGACTAAACACTAAGTTGGTAATTATTCTTCTTATGAACACAATGGCTAAGAAATTATGATTTTTATATTGCATATTATTTCTTTCTATTTTATTATTTGCACCACTAAGCTTTATGCTTAGCGCGTCGCTTTGCAACGCGTAGGTGCGAAAGATTGACAGAGGGCCGATGAGACCACGATTCGGTAAGGCGGTTCACGATTCTGCATAGTGTCGTGTCACCTCACCAATCCGCAGCAGTGCATTGGTAGGACGCTAGATGTCATTTTGGTATTTGGTAATTGATTTTATTTTCTCATATGTATTTGAACTTATGTAATATATTTTGATATTCATGTAAATAATGTAAAGTGTGGTTGTAAATGGAAAAGTGAATGTTTATCTATCATATATGCATGGTATCATATGAGATGGATGAATGATTGAGAAATGAATGGTTGACAAATATTGAGAACTGAAATTCAGAAATATTGATGAGATTTTGATATTGGAGTTTGGAAATGATTGAATGTGAATATTGGAAGTGTTTTTCACAGGTTTCGAAGAACTGTTTTCTCCATTTTTAGCCGGTACTCCGCCGGATTTTCCATAAAATTTTCGGAACCTCAAATAAATAATAATTTCGATAAACGGCTTAAATATATTATATTTCACAAGTTATATTCAAAACTACGATAAAAAAAAATGAATTAAGATAAAATAGAGTGCTCCGGCACACTGAGTGGCATAACTTGCTCGGCTACACTGTAGTCGGGTAAGGGGTGTCACAGATGCTTTCCTGAAGCAATACAAGTTCAACTGCGACGTGGCCCCCACAAGGAGAGATCTCCAAAACTTGGTGCAGAGGGACAGGGAAAGCTTCAAAGAATATGCTCAGAGATGGAGAGAGAAAGCAACGGATGTATGTCCTCCGGTTACTGATAACGAGCTTTGCTCCCTGTTCATTGAGACATTGAAGGCTCCATACTTCAATCTGATGATTGGAAACACTTCCAATAGCTTCTTAGACATCATCCAAGCTGGTGAGAGAATAGAAGCCAACTTAAGGATGGGACGACTGCAGGAGTTGATTGAGAACCCTGCAAAGAAAAATGCCAGTTTTGGCAAAAAGAAGGAGGGTGATGTGCATTCCATCACTCGGCAGAACAATTACTCCCCACTTCCTCAAAGTAACTACTGGCCATATCCTCCTCATGGCCAAACTATTACAAACATTCCACCCCCTTTTCCAAATTATCCTCACCCGCGCCCACAGTATCCACCACTGACAAATTGCCAACCTAGACCACCTCCTCCACCTACTCAACCCAGACCACCTCAAAATAACCCGAGACCACCATGAAATCCTGATCCACCTCTTCCCCTGCCACTTAGTGAAATATGTAACACCCCAAAGTTCGGTAGTGCGTTCTGCTGCTCCGGTGACCAGTGTTGTCCGGACAGCTAGGATGCCTAGAACCGTAACTCAATATGAGTGAGGAGACATAAAATAATGAAATACAAGAAAAGAAAAACAAAGGAAAAATCATAGTAAAGAAATGTAACCGAGTAAGTGAGCTGAAACCTAGCGATGGTGATCAGACTGAAGTCACGGCGTGGACCGTTGACTAACCTGGATCATGGAACCACGGAAAACATTTTTGGACATAAATAGACCCTTATTGAAGTATAAATCTCATTAGAAAGATTAAAGAAAAATTAAATAATTAGTACAAAGAAAAGTGAGAAATCGAAAAAGCAGATAAAATACGATTATCTTGAAAAATCGGAAAGCCACGAGCAGGGCATTATGGTCATTTGACATCCCAATTGTCTTTTGACCTAAATGTCCATTAAAAATAAATAGTATTACACTTAGAAAATGAAATGAAAAATTAATTTGGTGGTACCTAAAATAAATAGTGGAAATCATGGGTTAAATGTGGATTATGGGAAAGTTAACTTAATATATGATTTAATTCTTCTTAGTGGACCACTATAGGATTAATTAAACATTAAGTATGGCAGGTGTAAGTCCACTAAACCCACCAGATAGTTCATCTTCTCCATTCCATCAAATATGCCGAATTGATGGTGAGAGAAAACATCCATGGCCGTTTCACTTAAGCTCTCTTAACTCCCTTCATTCCAACTCAAATCACTTAGTGTTCTTCACTAAAATTTGTCTACACATCACAAGGAAGATATTGATACCAATTTTGGGAAGTTTGGTGAAGGTTTAGCAAGTTACAAATAAAGGTAAGTTTGCATTTTTGAGAAATCCTTTGTTAAAGTTCATGTTTATGTTATGGGTGTTAGTTTGGTGAAGGAAAATTTTGAGTTTGAAGGGTTATTGTTGTTTCCATTTTGGACAGCCATGGGGTCACATTTTTGATGATTTAATATGCATATAATTGATGAGAAATAATGTTGATCATGGTGATTTAGTAACCTAGTGATTTACTTCATGTTTATATGGTGATTTATGCACTTGGATGGGAAATTGTATATTGGTACGGCAATGTAATGTTGAAGAATGGTTTGTGGCAGCTTGTGGATACTTGAGTGATGGTGTATATTGAAGGAAGAGTGGTCAGAATATTGACCTAGAAGGATTGATGATATGTATGTGAATGAATGTTGTAAAGTGTATGTAAAGTTTGTAATGTTTAGGTGTGGTTGTAATGGTATTTAGAAATTGTAATTGTGAATGATATTTGGTGTGTTGAGGGTGATTGGAATCTGCCCAAAATAATGCTAATGTAATGTAGAAAATGTTTTTGGTAATGTGCCAAAACAGTTTGGTAGGGTATGGAAGTAAACCTTGCAAGGTGAGTATGTGTTTGAAGTTGGGGTGTGAAATGCATATTGAGGGCAGTGTATATTTTAGCCTATAACCTTGAATGTGTAACCTCAATTGGTATGAGACCAATTTGAGGTGAAACTAGGCACAAAATGTGCCAACTTTCATTGAGAAACCATGCCAAAATTCTGCTTGCAAAGTGACCTAAAAATGACCAATTCGGATTAGGTGCAATTAGGACCTGAAAAATGACCAATTGGGCAGCAGTGAGTGTTTAGGCCATAACTCACTCAAACCAGGTCCAATTGACCTGAAATTTTGACCAAGAATAGTTAAGACCCATACCTACAAGTCTTATGAAGACACCAAAGCCCAGAAATGACCATAAGCAAGTCAAACAACTTGCACAAATTCAGGTCCAAATCTGGCCGAACCAGAATTGACCAATTTGACCTAAAATTGACCTAAAATGGTACCACTTGACCAGCAATAGTGTAATGACCATAACTTGGTCTACTTAACTCGGATTGACCTGAAATTTTGCACCGCGTGCAATAAGACCTAGATCTACAAGTTTGTAGTTTCGACCGAGACCAAAACCGAGGGAACTAGATCGTCCGGTTAGGTCAAACCAGTGTTCGAATCCAAAGAATTTGCATTAAAATGCACTAAGCGAGGAAATGACTTTGGTAAAACATACCAAACCTAAAACCCTATCGAGTGTGACATATTAACGACACTAAAACCTAATTTACCTAAAACGCATCGAGGGTTGGTATATTAGGTGATTAAGCGAATAATTGAGTTCAGTGCATTATTTACCAAACCCCATCGATAGAGACAGTTTAATTTGGTACTGAAACACTTCAAATTGTGTTTCGATTAACAAGGACTCAAAGAAAAGGGAAAGAAATCGAGTCAAGACCGAGAGACAAATATCAGAGGTTTGTGCACAACAACTGTTTCTTTTGAATTATTTTCAATGGAAATAAATATTGATTATTTGTATATCATTATTTTAAATTGTGGAAATGTGTTTGAGGAATATTTATTGATTGAAAAATATTGTGAATAGTTTGAAACTGTGAAAAATGGTTTGAATGACATTGATGGATACTTATTGATTAAAAAGCATTAGAAATGGTTTGAAACCACAACTATCATGTATATTGATTGTATTCCTCTCTAGCTTGTCTAGTGGGATGAATTGAATTCCCTCTCCGGTGAAGTGTTGAGGTGTGTGCTGTTGAGGACGAATAGAATGAGTACTCATATTTTTGCTAGCTAGCCATGTTATTCCTCATTAGTCATCAACTTTTGGGATGAATTGAATACCTCATTAGCCATCGGCTTTTGGGATGAATTGAATTATGGATCATGATTAAGCTGTGTGTGATTTACTGATGTGTATTGTGAGATTGTGAAATGGATTTTAAACTCTCATTGACATATACTGTCTTTTGAATTCAAACCTGATCTGACTTATGGAAAATTATTGTGATATTGAGAAATGGAGTTTAAATTCTTATTGACCTTTATTGTCTTAAATTTGACTATGGTTTTAAGTATCCACTATTTACATGATTTATGAATTGTGATTTAAATTGTATTTGGTTAATGTTGTGCACCACTGAGACATTGTCTCGTGATAGCTTTTATTGTCCGCAGTAGAGATAGACAGGGCAGCAGACTAGGCTGCACATACCTCCAGCGAGAGATTACCTGGTATATTGAGTATACCGCTTTTTGCATTTTGTACTGTAATGTATGACACTGTATGTACATATTGTATTTGGTTTTGAGCAGTTGTAAATTAAATTGTACCTGAAGTTGTAAATTAATTATGAGTGTTTTGGATTGTAAAAGTTCTATTATATTTCCTTATCTCGGACTTTGAAAAATTCCTATGGAATTGTGTTGATAAATTGTTGTGTTGAGAAATGTATTGGAGTTGAGATTTGGAAAATTATTGAAGTGCTTTTACAGGTTTTCTGAAGAACTGTTTTATCCAAAATACAGAGGGCACTCTGCCAAAAATTTTACAGAAATTCTAAATAAATCAAATGAGTTAGTTATTTCACTTCAGTTCACCAAAGTCTTTAACACCTGTAAATAGTGCTCACCACTGTAAAAGAAGTAAGAAAAGTTTTTAAAATCCCTTGTAGTGTATTTAATGGGTTATCAGTAGACGGAGTTCGTAATTCATTAGGTATACTACGGGATCATGTTATGCCTTACAGAGGGGTAAGGTGTGACATGTTTTAGTGGTATCAGAGCAAAGTTTTAAATTCTGTTTTCACCTGTTATTTGAATGTCCTTTCTTCATAGTACAACTGCTCAATATCATTGTTTAATACATACAGTACATTACAGTATAAATATGCACTAACGAGTAAATATCCTTGTGTTATTGTTCAGAAAGCTAAGATCCTCGCATTGAATATGGAAAAGGGTGATCGTTCATCGATCGATCTATTGAGGTCGAGGTGCAAGGGATGCCCCAGTGTACAAAATGTCGATGGTTCAAGAAGACTACCGCAGCATCTGCGATTCCTGCTCAGTTCGCTCAGCAGATGGCTGCAATATTCCAACAAATGGTTGGTAATGCGCCTACTCAAGTCCCAATTCAGACACCCGTGGTACAACCACGCCTCCTACAAGGCAAGATGATAAATTGATGAAGTATGGGGCTCTGAGTTTAAGGACGAGAGATCCTATAGAAGTTGAGCAGTGGTTAGAGAGGATGGATAGGGTGTTCAAGAAACTTCATTGTACAGAGGAGCTCGGACTTGAATACTCGGTATCCTTACTACAAGGGGATGCTTATGATCGTGGAAAACCATTCCCACGATGCAGTAGAACTGCAGTGACACTGGAATGACTTCCTCGGAATTCGCATAAATACATCCTCGATGCTTATGTAGACCGAAGCTACAAGAATTCTTAAGTTTGATAGAGAGGGGCAGATCTGTGGCTGAGTATGTAAGAGAATTTTCCCGCCTTAGCCATTATGCGGTGAGTCTACTCTCTACCAAAGAGGAGAGATGCAAGAGGTTTGAAACCGGCTTAAAGCCCGAGATTAGAGTACAAGTGCTCGGCTTCAAACACACTAACTTCTCTCGAACTTGTTTCTCAAGCCCTAAAGTTGGAAAGAGTTGAGTTTGAGATCGCTTCCCGAGAAGAAGAGGTCGAGAAGACAGAGAAAGAGGGAAAATCAAGAGATCGAGTTCCGGTGGTCATCTGGAAAGAGGAAGAACTATGGGGACATGGCAGAGGCGGCAAGAAATGCAGGGGAAGACATTCGTGACAGAGACCTCCCTATCTGTCACAGAGTACCGAAGTTCCTACCCTCCCCGCCAATGTAAAACTTGTGGAAAGAATCATGGTGGAATCTGTTACAAGGCTATTGGAGCTTGTTATAACTGTGGAGGCACCGGACACTTTGCCAAGGACTGCACCAGTAGTCGCAGAGTTGGACCACCTCCTACTACTGCAGAAGGGTCAGTTCAGAGCCCTGTCACCAGAAGCTCACAACCACCTAGCAGAGGTAGAGGCAGGGGTAGAGGTAACCCAGCAGGCAGCCAAGGCACAGTAAAACAGTCAGAATAAGACAGTGCTCCAGTCAGAGTCTATGCCATGAGACAGAGAGAAGAGGCAGAGACATCTGATGTTGTGGCTGGTACCTTCTCAACTTTTAACCAGAATGTATTTGTGCTATTTGATCCGGGTTCTACCCATTCTTATGTGAGTGCTAGCATCATTGATTGCATTGCTGTTCCATGTACAAAAATGGACTTTGAGGTGCTAGTAACAAGTCCCCTAGGACAGGAGGTCAGGGTTAACAGAATGTATAGAGATTGTCCTTTGGTGATCCAAGGACACACTTTCCTGTCTGATCTCATTGAAATGCCCTTCAGAGATTATGATATCATCTTGGGCATGGATTGGTTAGCTAGGCATCATGCCATGATTGACTGTAGGCTGAAGACAGTCACTTTTGGTCTCCTCGATGCTGATGTGGTGATACAAGGGGAGAGGCAGCTATTGCCATCAAATATCATTTCGGCTGCACTAGCCAGAAAAATGATCAGAAAAGGGTGTGAAGCATACTTGGCACATGTGGTAGACACCCAAGTGGGGAGTCCAGCATTGAAAGACATCCCTACAGTACATGATTTTCCAGACGTGTTTCCTGATGAATTGCCAGGATTACCTCCGGAAAGAGAAGTGCAGTTTGAAATTAATGTTCTGCCTGGTGTGGATCCAATCTCCATAACGCCATACAGAATGGCACCAGCAGAGTTGAAGGAGTTGAAGATACAGTTACAAGAATTACTTGAAAAGGGCTTCATCCGCCCTAGTGTGTCACCTTGGGGAGCACCAGTGTTGTTTGTTAAGAAGAAGGATGGTACTCTCCGCTTATGTATAGACTACAGGCAGTTGAATAGGGTGACAATAAAGAACAGATATCCATTGCCTCGCATTGATGATCCGTCGATCGATTGAAGGGTGCAGCGATTCTCCAAAATTGATTTGCGATCTGGTTATCATCGATTGAAGGTGCAAGAGCGAGTATTCCAAAAGCGCTTTAACTCGGTATGGCCACTATGAGTTTCTAGTAATGCCATTCGGGTTAACAAATGCTCCAGCTGCTTTTATGGATCTGATGAACACTATCTTCAGACCATATCTTGATCAATTTGTGGTGGTGTTTATTGATGACATTTTGATATACTCGAGGAGTGCAGAGGAGCATGATAGACATCTGCGGATTGTACTGCAGACTTTAAGGGAGAAACAGCTGTACGCCAAATTGTCGAAATGTGAATTTTGCTGAAGGAAATCTCCTTTTGGGACATGTTGTGTCACCGAAGGGATCAAGGTAGATTCCAGAAGGTAGAAGCTATCCTTAATTGGAAGCGCCAGAACATCACGTAAATTCGCAGCTCGGGCTTAGCTGGATATTACCGTCGGTTTGTGAAGGGATTCTCTATGTTATCTTCTCCACTGACCAAGCTGCTTCGGAAAGATGTAAAATTTCAGTGGACTGATAAATGTCAGCAGAGTTTTGATGAGTTGAAGAGGTGCTTAACTGAAGCTCCAGTTCTCACTTTACCTACTCCGTAAAGAATACACAGCTTATAGTGATGCTTCTCACAATGGGTTAGGCCGTATCTGATGCAAGATCGAATGTCATTGCTTATGCATCACGCCACTGAAACCGCATGAGAGGAACTACCCAACACATGATCTGGAGTTAGCAGCTATTGTTTTTGCTCTAAAGATCTGGAGACACTATCTGTATGGAGAGAAATGCTACATCTTCACAGATCACAAGAGCTTGAAGTACTTAGGTACCCAGAAGGAATTGAATTTGAGGCAGAGGAGATGGCTAGAACTCATTAAAGATTATGATTGCTTAATAGACTATCAGCCAGGAAAAGCAAATGTGGTGGCTGACGCCTTAAGTCGCAAGACTATGGCAAGTCTCAGAGTTTCTCCTTTGTCCATGGTATATGAATTGAAAGCACAGCATGCCAGTTTAGAGATTGATGATGAGGGACAGACAGTAGTTGCATGGCATGTACAGCCAGTGTTGATTGATCGATCGTAATGGTCGCATTGCAGTGATGAAAAATATCGGTTACCGAAAGAAGTTCAGCAGGCAAGAAACCTGAATTTTCTCGTGAGAAATGATGGTTTATTGCTACATCGAAGCGTAATGTGCTCCTAGTGATGTGGAATTGAGACAGATCATTATGAAGGAAGCACATGAGTCTCCATTTGCTATGCACCACAGTGGAACTAAAATGTACAGAGGGTTGAAAGAGCATTCTTGGTGGATGGGCATGAAAAGAGATATAGCCGAATTGCTTTCCAAATGCCTAACTTGTCGCAAGTAAAGGCGAACATCAAGTTCCACTGGTTTATTACATCCTTTGTCGATGCAGTGGAAATGGGAACGAATAACTATGGATTTTGTTACAGGACTTCCAAGGACACAGAGTAGTCATGATGCAGTATGGGTTATAGTTGACAGATTGACTAAGTCTGCTCACTTTTTGCCAGTTCGGATGGACTATAGCCTGGAAAGATTGGCGGATTGTACATATATGAGATTGTAAAATTGCATGGAGTGCCAGATCAATTGTGTCCGACAGAGATCCTAGGTTCACTTCTAGATTCTCGGGTAGTCTTGAGAGCCCTAGGAACTAGATTGAACTTCAAAGACAAGATTCCACCCACGCATGCATGGCCACCGAGAGGGTTATTCAGATATTAGAGGATATGCTACGGGCTTGTGTGATTGAATTTGAAGGTAGTTGGGATACACACTTGCCTTTGATTGAGTTTGCTTATAACAACAGCTACCAATCAAGCATAGGGATGCCTCCATATGAAGCTTTGTATGGCAGAAAGTGTAGAACTCCCTTATGTTGGGATGAAGTAGGTGAAAGGAAGATGATTGGACCAGAAATTGTCCAGCAGACAGAGGAAAAGATCGATTGATCAGAGATAGACTCAAGGTCGCATCGACCGCCAGAAGTCCTATGTTGATCTGAAGAGAAGAGATATTGAGTATGCAGTGGGTGATAAGGTATTCCTCAAAGTTTCTCCTTGGAAGAGGATTATGAGATTTGGCAGAAAGGGGAAACTAAGTCCTCGTTTCATCGGACCATATGAAGTTCTGGAAAGAGTGGGTCCTTTAGCATACCGGTTGGCATTACCTCCAGAGCTAGCAAGGATACACAGTGTCTTCCATGTGTCCATGTTAAGGAGGTACAGTCGACCCATCTCATGTACTAACAGATTGAAGAGATTGAAGTAAATCCAGACCTCTCATATGAGGAAGAACCCATAAAAATTACGGCATATGAGGTGAAGCGGTGAGGAACAAACAGATACACTGGTTAAAGTCTTTGTGGAACCATCATTCGAGCCAGAAGCAACTTGGGAACGTGAAGAGGATATGAGGAGACAGACCCACAGCTATTCAGAGACTAATGCTGTAAAATTTGAGACGAAATTTATTTAAGGGGGAGAATTGTAACACCCCAAAGTTCTAGAGTGCTCACGCCGCTCGGTGACTGTTGTCCTGGACACTAGGATGCCTAGAACCGCACCTCAATATGAGTGAGGAGACATAAAATAATGAAATACAAGAAAAGAAAAACAAAGGAAAAATCATAGTAAAGAAATGTAACCGAGTAAGTGAGCTGGAAACCTAGCGATGGGTGACTCAGAGGAAGTCACGGCGTGGACCGTTGACTAACTCCTCTGCGGGAACCACAGAAAACATTTTTGGATATAAATAGACCCTTATTGAAGTATAAATCTCATTAGAAAGATTAAAGAAAAATTAAATAATTAGTACAAAGAAAAGTGAGAAATCGAACAACAGATAAAATACGGTGTTACCGAAAAATCGGAAAGCCACCCGAACAGTGGCATTATGGTCATTTGACATCCCGAAGTGTCTTTTGACATAAATGTCCATTAAAAATAAATAGTATTACACTTAGAAAATGAAATGAAAAATTAATTTGGTGGTACCTAAAATAAATAGTGGAAATCATGGGTTAAATGTGGATTATGGGAAAGTTAACTTAATATATGATTTAATTCTTCTTAGTGGACCACTATAGGATTAATTAAACATTAAGTATGGCAGGTGTAAGTCCACTAAACCCACCAGATAGTTCATCTTCTCCATTCCATCAAATATGCCGAATTGATGGTGAGAGAAAACATCCATGGCCGTTTCACTTAAGCTCTCTCAACTCCCTTCATTCCAACTCAAATCACTTAGTGTTCTTCACTAAAATTTGTCTACACATCACAAGGAAGATATTGATACCAATTTTGGGAAGTTTGGTGAAGGTTTAGCAAGTTACAAATAAAGGTAAGTTTGCATTTTTGAGAAATCCTTTGTTAAAGTTCATGTTTATGTTATGGGTGTTAGTTTGGTGAAGGAAAATTTTGAGTTTGAAGGGTTATTGTTGTTTCCATTTTGGACAGCCATGGGGTCACGTTTTTGATGATTTAATATGCATATAATTGATGAGAAATAATGTTGATCATGGTGATTTAGTAACCTAGTGATTTACTTCATGTTTATATGGTGATTTATGCACTTGGATGGGAAATTGTATATTGGTACGGCAATGTAATGTTGAAGAATGGTTTGTGGCAGCTTGTGGATACTTGAGTGATGGTGTATATTGAAGGAAGAGTGGTCAGAATATTGACCTAGAAGGATTGATGATATGTATGTGAATGAATGTTGTAAAGTGTATGTAAAGTTTGTAATGTTTAGGTGTGGTTGTAATGGTATTTAGAAATTGTAATTGTGAATGATATTTGGTGTGTTGAGGGTGATTGGAATCTGCCCAAAATAATGCTAATGTAATGTAGAAAATGTTTTTGGTAATGTGCCAAAACAGTTTGGTAGGGTATGGAAGTAAACCTTGCAAGGTGAGTATGTATTTGAAGTTGGGGTGTGAAATGCATATTGAGGGCAGTGTATATTTTAGCCTATAACCTTGAATGTGTAACCTCAATTGGTATGAGACCAATTTGAGGTGAAACTAGGCACAAAATGTGCCAACTTTCATTGAGAAACCATGCCAAAATTCTGCTTGCAAAGTGACCTAAAAAAATGACCAATTCGGATTAGGTGCAATTAGGACCTGAAAAATGACCAATTGGGCAGCAGTGAGTGTTTAGGCCATAACTCACTCAAACCAGGTCCAATTGACCTGAAATTTTGACCAAGAATAGTTAAGACCCATACCTACAAGTCTTATGAAGACACCACAGCCCTGAAATGACGATCAGCAACTCAAACAACTTGCACAAGTTCGGGTCCAACAACTGGCCGAACCAGAATTGACCAATTTGACCTAAAATTGACCTAAAATGGTACCACTTGACCAGCAATAGTGTAATGACCATAACTTGGTCTACTTAACTCGGATTGACCTGAAATTTTGCACCGCGTGCAATAAGACCTAGATCTACAAGTTTGTAGTTTCGACCGAGACCGAAAACCGAGGAACTAGATCGTCCGGTTAGGTCAAACCAGTGTTCGGAATCCAAAGAATTTGCATTAAAATGCACTAAGCGAGGAAATGACTTTGGTAAAACATACCAAACCTAAAACCCTATCGAGTGTGACATATTAACGACACTAAAACCTAATTTACCTAAAATGCATCGAGGGTCGGTATATTAGGTGATTAAGCGAATAATTGAGTTCAGTGCATTATTTACCAAACCCCATCGATAGAGACGGTTTAATTTGGTATCAAACACTTCAAATTGTGTTTCTCGATTAACAAGGACTCAAAGAAAAGGGAAAGAAATACTGAGTCTAGACCAGGAGACAAATATCAGAGGTTTGTGCACAACAACTGTTTCTTTTGAATTATTTTCAATGGAAATAAATATTGATTATTTGTATATCATTATTTTAAATTGTGGAAATGTGTTTGAGGAATATTTATTGATTGAAAAATATTGTGAATAGTTTGAAAGCGTGAAAAATGGTTTGAATGACATTGATGGATACTTATTGATTAAAAGCATTAGAAATGGTTTGAAACCACAACTATCATGTATATTGATTGTATTCCTCTCTAGCTTGTCTAGTGGGATGAATTGAATTCTCTCTGGTGAAGTGT
The DNA here is from genome assembly GCF_030052815.1 of Hevea brasiliensis. Lineage (NCBI taxonomy): Eukaryota > Viridiplantae > Streptophyta > Magnoliopsida > Malpighiales > Euphorbiaceae > Hevea > Hevea brasiliensis. The sequence continues at coordinate 93,970,689 of NC_079496.1, read as the reverse complement.
TGAGGTGTGTGCTGTTGAGGACGAATAGAATGAGTACTCATATTTTTGCTAGCTAGCCATGTTATTCCTCATTAGTCATCGACTTTTGGGATGAATTGAATACCTCATTAGCCATCGGCTTTTGGGATGAATTGAATTATGGATCATGATTAAGCTGTGTGTGATTTACTGATGTGTATTGTGAGATTGTGAAATGGATTTTAAACTCTCATTGACATATACTGTCTTTTGAATTCAAACCTGATCTGACTTATGGAAAATTATTGTGATATTGAGAAATGGAGTTTAAATTCTTATTGACCTTTATTGTCTTAAATTTGACTATGGTTTTAAGTATCCACTATTTACATGATTTATGAATTGTGATTTAAATTGTATTTGGTTAATGTTGTGCACCACTGAGACATTGTCTCAGCGATAGCTTTTATCTTTGCCGCAGGTAGAGAGATAGACAGGGCAGCAGACTAGGCTGCACATACCTCCAGCGAGAGATTGCCTGGTATATTGAGTATACCGCTTTTTGCATTTTGTACTGTAATGTATGACACTGTATGTACATATTGTATTTGGTTTTGAGCAGTTGTAAATTAAATTGTACCTGAAGTTGTAAATTAATTATGAGTGTTTTGGATTGTAAAAGTTGTATTATATTTCCTTATCTCGGACTTTGAAAAATTCCTATGGAATTGTGTTGATAAATTATTGTGTTGAGAAATGTATTGGAGTTGAGATTTGGAAAATTATTGAAGTGCTTTTACAGGTTTTCTGAAGAACTGTTTTATCCAAAATACAGAGAGCACTCTGCCAAAAATTTTACAGAAATTCTAAATAAATCAAATGAGTTAGTTATTTCACTTCAGTTCACCAAAGTCTTTAACACCTGTAAATAGTGCTCACCACTGTAAAAGAAGTAAGAAAAGTTTTTAAAATCCCTTGTAGTGTATTTAATGGGTTATCAGTAGACGGAGTTCGTAATTCATTAGGTATACTACGGGATCATGTTATGCCTCACAGAGGGGTAAGGTGTGACAAAATATACCGATACCTCGTCGGTATAAACCAAATAGTGCCGATTCTCCTTGACCCAATTCAGCCGCCATACCTTAGGTGTATGATGCCACTGCCCGGTGTGAGTATCATGGAGGGGCACAAGGGCATTCAACCAATAACTGCGGGGCACTCAGGGGAAGGGTGCACGCCCTAATCAGGAATGGATGGTTGAAGATTGAAGGGAATGGTTCTCTCTCCAATGTTACCTCAAACCCATTGCCCAATCATGGTACGGGCAATAGTGCAAATATGATAGAGTTGGAAGGAGAAGGGTCAACTTTGGAGGTGGATCAACTAATTCCTCACTTTGGGGAAATTTTGACAATGGCAGTAAGGGAAGGTTACCTCCACCCCCAAATAACAGAACCTGAAGATAAGACGGGATGCCCCTATCATGGAAGGGCAGCTAACCACAAGCTGCAAAATTGTGAAGAGTTCAAACAAGAGGTCCAGAACTTACTGTCCCTCAAAGTTCTGAGATGCCAGGCAAAGTCAAAAATGGAGGGCGGAGTAAATACATCCCGATTCAGCCAAAATGCCTCTACCCTAATCACAGAATCACTTTCTCACCCCCAACATCGTCACCACCAGTAACAATCATACGAACCCCGCCTCAGCTCCCTGTCACAAACACCCATGCTATACCTTGGAATTATAACTTTCAAGTTTTCACCCAAGGAGCGTCAAGCAGTACACCGGCTCCTAGTCTTGCTTCACCTTCGGCACTTCCTAAACCGTGCTTCACTCCTCATGAACACTTTAAGATGACTTATGCCGGACCTACCAGCAGTGCTACTCCCCAAGCTAATCCTCAGCCCATCACTGAATCTTCCCTGCTTGAGCTAGAAGTTGAGTTTATAACTAGAAGTGGAAGATGTTATGGGAATGAGGAAAAAGAAAAGAAGAAAGGGAAAGTAAAAATGGGAGAGTCACAGGAGAGTACGGAAGAGGAGGTTGAGAAAACGGAGGGAGTAAAACCTACCCGACCAAGAGAGGAAGAGGAGCTGCTACTTCAATTAATGAAGCAAAGTGAGTACGACGTTGTTGAGAAGTTAAGAAAGATGCCTGCTCGAATTTCATTACTATCCTTGATTCTGAGCTATGAGGTGCACCGTCAAGCCCTGCAAAAAATTCTGAATCAGGCCTTCATGAACCCCGACATCACACCGGGGCAGTTCGAGAAGATAGTGGGACAAATCCAGGCATCCAGTTTTGTCACTTTCTCAGAAGAAGAGATAGACCCAGCAGGCTTAGCGCACACTAAGGCCCTACATGTGACAGTTAAGTGTAAAGGTTGCATAGTGGCCAAGGTCCTTATTGATAATGGATCCGCACTCAATGTACTACCTAATGCCACCTTGGCTAGGCTGCCAGTTGACCGTTCAAATATACGTCAGAGTGCTGTGGTGGTGAGAGCCTTTGATGGTACAGGAAGAGAAGTGCTGGGAGACATTGACTTGCCCCTCCAAATTGGTGCATGCACCTTCAACGTCACATTCCAAGTGATGAATATCGAACCTGCGTACACTATGTTGCTGGGGAGGCCTTGGATCCATTCAGCGAATGCCGTTCCTTCAACTTTGCACCAGAAGATTAAATACATTATGGACGGCAAAATCATCACTGTGAGAGGGGAAGAAGCCATATTGGTCACCAAGCCACAATCACTTCCTTATGTGGAAGCTGCTGAGGAGTCGTTGGAAAGCTCTTTCCAGGCTCTCAAATTACAAGAGACCATCTCAAGAAATGAAGGGGCTATGGCTATGGTAGCCAAGGTGATGTTGAGGAATGGGTATGAAGAGGGCAAGGGGTTAGGCGCCGCATTGCAAGGGATTGTCGAACCTATACCAGCTATCCAGAAGGTAGGCCATTGCGGTTTGGGTTATGAGGAAGATGCCCTCATGGATGGGCAATTCTGGATGAGGAATATGATTCAGGATCAAAGATTTGATCAGAAAATTGGGAAAATGAAGGTAGTCCCGAGAATCACGGAGGTCTTCACTAAACCGGTCATTGAAAATCTGGCAGAGATTGAAGAATCACCCGATGAACCATCCATCGATGTCATCTATCTTAATTCCTTGTATGAGGCTCTAGTCTCGCCAATAGCTGAAGGGCAAGAACTGGACAACTGGACAGCAGAGGACATCCCTGTACTCAATTTCGAGTAAAGTACTTTTGGTTATCTACACTTGATCATTTTGTCCATGGTGGCAAGTGTAATATTGTAAATGGACCCTTTTCTTATGTCATAAATGTTAATGAATTAATAGCGCATTTTATATCCAATTTTCTTTTTTCTTTCTTTTTTGAAATCCATCCTTATAATATATTCCATTTTCGTTTATCCAGGACCATTCATCAATTAACACCTAATAATTCAATAGACTCAGAAATTCCTCTGGTTAATTTTGAAATCCCCATAACTGCCATTACTTCAAGTGATTTTTGAGGTGGAACTCACAGAAGAAAAGGATGAAAAAGATGAACCTTCCCTAGTGCCTTGTGGGGACGAAACCCACACCGTAAACTTAGGCACGGAAGAAGTGAAAAGGGAACTTAAGTTTGTGGAGAGTGAAGAATTAGAAGATATGATCAGTTTGCTCAAGGAATTCCTAGATGTATTTTCTTGGAGCTATGATGATATGATTGGTTTGGACCCTCATATAGTGACGCACAAAATTCCCCTAATTCCGGGGACAATCCCGGTGAAGCAGAAATTAAGAAGAATGAATCCTGACACACTGCTTAAAGTTAGGGATGAGGTCAAAAAGCAGTATGATGCTGGATTTCTGGAAGTAGTCAAATATCCCCAATGGATAGCTAACATTGTCCCGGTGATGAAGAAGGACGGGAGAGTCAGGGTGTGCGTTGATTACAGGGATCTTAATAAAGCAAGCTTGAAAGATGATTTCTCTCTCCCTCACATTGATGTGTTAATAGACAATGCTGCGGGATTGGGCAGGTGTTCGTGTATCGATGGGGCATCGGGGTATAATCAAATCCCAATGGATGAGGAAGACAAGGAGAAAACTGCTTTCATCACTCAATGGGGAGTATTTTGTTATCGGGTCATGCCTTTCGGGTTAAAGAATGCTAGCGCCGCCTACCAGCGCACTATGGTCACATTATTCCACGATATGATGCATAAAGAAGTGGAGGTGTACGTGGATGATATGATTATCAAATCCAAGGGAGGAGAGAGCCATGTGCAAGTGCTAAGGAAAGTATTCGAGAGACTCAGGAAATATCAGCTGAAACTGAACCCTGCTAAATGCATATTCGGAGCTAGATCTGGGAAATTGTTGGGATTCATAGTGAGTGAGAAGGGAATAGAAGTTGATCCAGACAAAGTCTGAGCCATTCAAGAGATGCCATCCCCAAAAACAGAAAGGGAGGTGCGCAGTTTCCTGGGGAAGTTGAACTACATATCAAGGTTTATTTCCAATCTCACCGCTAAAGCTGAGCCTATTTTTAGACTACTCCGCAAGAACAACACCACTCAATGGGATTCAGTTTGTCAAGAGGCTTTCAAGAAGATCAAGCAGTACCTATCCAACCCACCAGTATTGGTTCCGCCGGTGGCAGGAAGGCCGCTGATTCTGTATATGGCAGTCCAACAAAGCTCAATGGGATGTGTTTTGGGGCAACATGATGATACCGGCCGAAAGGAGAGGGCTATTTATTACCTGAGCAAAAAATTCAATGATTGTGAGTCAAGGTACTCTTTCCTAGAGAAAACTTGCTGCGCGTTAGCCTGGACAGCAAATCACCTCAAACACTACATGTTGAATCATAAGACATGGCTCATCTCCAGGATGGATCCTATTAAGTATGTATTCGGAAGCCCATTCGTGCCAGGAAGGATAGCCAAATGGCAGGTCATGCTCTCCCAATATGACATGGTCTATATGACCAGAAAAGCAGTCAAAGGTAGCGTGATCGCTGATCTCCTAGCAGAAAACCCTATCCAGGATTATGAAGCTCTGGATTTTGAGTTCCCTGATGAGCATATTAACGAAGTAGACTGCGGAGAAGAAGAGCCAGCTGATGTATGGGAAATGTATTTCGACGGAGCTGTCAATTTGTCCGGTAGTGGAATCGGAGCTGTATTGGTATCCCCAGATGGAAAACACTTCCCGATAGCTATCAAGTTGAAATTTGACTGCACCAACAACGTCGCAGAATACGAAGCTTGTGTGATGGGTCTACAGGCTGCCATCGAAATGAAAGTCAGGAAGTTGGAGGTATATGGAGACTCAGCCCTGATCATTTATCAAGTCAAGGGAGAATGGCAAACTAAGGATGTTGACCCCATGTAGCTCAAAATGAGCATTGATTTTGATGATAACAAAACTCAAAGAGAATCTATCTAACCTAACCTTAAAGTGATGTGTAGATTCTTTGTCTTATGCATAAAGAACCTTTGAAGTTGTATCTAAGGAGAAAGGATACTCAAAGGTATTTCAAGACAAATCCAAAATGAGAAAAAGGCTATGGAAATCAAGACTCAAAGCAAAGGTATGAAAAGCATAGTGTTAGAGTCTTAGGTCTTTTTGTGAAAAAGAATAGATGAGAATTTAGTCATATGGAGCTCAAAAATGAAAATTTATTTTCTGATTACTTTTTCTCATCATGACCTTGAACACAACTATTGAAACATTTTTTAAAGGTCTAAATCATTTTACATTGCAAGTTGAGACATGCAGCTGTTGACTTAGTTTCCTAACTGGTTTGCTAAAATTTTCGGTTTGCTAATGTGTTTGCTAAAAACATTAGTTTACTAACCAGTTTGCTGACTGCTCCTAAAATTTTATTAGTTTGCTAATTTATCAGAGCTGCTCAACTTCGCACAAAAGGACAAAATAACGGCTATTTTGTCTTGGGCAGTGTGTATAACGTTCCAAAAGGGTTTCAAACGGTCTAAAATGATTTGGGACTATAAATACACATTCTTCACTTCATTTACACTTAATGAAAGCTTACATTTGAACTCCAACATTGATTTTTCATTTATTGCTTTCATTCAAGAGCTTTAAAGATTTTGAGCTACCATTGGCAAATCAACTCATCTCTTCTTTATAGTTTGATTTGTATTATGTAAGAGTGAGTGTTGAAACATTGAATTACATTCAAGAGAGGTTGTACAAGCACCTATTGAAGCTTAGGAGAGTTAGTGCTTGTGATTGCACTTGAGAAGGTTTCAAGCTACCTTGGTGTAAAAGCTTGGTGTTGAGAAATTGTAAAGGGCTTTTGGTCTCTTTCCTTCAAAAGAGCAAATAGTGGAGAGAAGACTCAAAGAAGGTTCTTTGAGAGAGTGGATGTAGGCTAGTTAAGCCGAACCACTATAAAATCCTTGTGTTTGATCTCTCTATCCTTTACCTTTTACTTTTGTGCAATTTTAAATTTTTCCTCATATACATGATATTGAATGTTGGTTAAATAGATTGAGTTGATAAATTTGTGAACATATTGAGTGACTTGAGAAAATTGGTTGATGAATGCTTTGTTAGATATTGCCATAAACATTGATTGAGAATTGAATTGCAACTTAGGAACACATTGTTGAAGCACATATCATTTTCTTTTTATAGAGAAGCACATAGTTGAACGAAGCCTCAATTTTTCATTAGGCTATAAGCAAGGGCCGAAAAATTGTTAAAGTCCAATTCACGCCCCTCTTGGACTATTTTGGGACAACAAATTGGTATCAGAGCCTGACTCTCTTGCTTAGGGTATTACAACCTTAGAGTGATCCATAATGGCTAGTTCATCTAGTAATACTGCCGGTATACCTGCACCTTTAGTTGAAGGCTACTCAATCACTAGACCGCCACTTTTCAATGGCACTAATTATTCATTTTGGAAAGTAAGAATGAGAAATTTCATACAATCTGTGGATATTGATGCATGGAGAATTATTAAAAATGGTCCACATGTTCCTCAAAAGAATGGTACTGGAACTACAAAAGTTCCAAAATATGAAGATGAATATGATGACAATGATTGGAAGAAAATCTCTATAAATGCTAAAGCTATTAATATTTTGCATTGTTCACTTGACCTTAATGAATACAATCGTGTTTCAGGATGTCAATCGCTAAGGAAATTTGGGATAAGCTTGAAGTGACTTATGAAGGAACTGATGTTGTTAAAGAGTCCAAAGCAAACCTTCTTATTCGAGATTATGAGCTGTTTGAAATGAGGCCAGGAGAATCAATTGCGGATATGAGTACAAGGTTTACTGATCTTGTGAATCTTCTCAAAGCGCTTGGTAAAAGATTTGAGGAAGCTGAACTTGTGAAGAAAATTCTTAGATCACTTCCAAAATCTTGGGAAGCAAAGACTACAGTTATCCAAGATACCAAGGATTTTAAGACTTTCACCTATGATGAACTCATTGGCTCTCTTATTGCACATGAGATGGTATACAAAAAGGGTGAAGTTGAAAATGAACAAAAGAAGAAGAAAAGCATTGCTCTCAAGTCAAACAAGGATGAAGATAAGAAGAAAGGTGTTGCATTTAAAGTTGACTTAAGTGACAACTCAAGTAGTTCAAGTGATGATGAAGATGAAATGGTTGTGCTTGCAAGAAAATTTAAAAGAGCTTTCAAGAAGGGTGGAAGCAAATACAAGAAATTCTTGAAGAAGTATACTCCCAAGGATAAACATTTCAAAGATTCAAAAGAAGAAATTGTATGTTATGAGTGTCACAAACCTGGACATATCAAGCCCAAATGTCCACTACTCAAGAAGAAGAAAGAAAAAGAAGATAGGAGCAAGAAAGCAATGAAAGTAGTATGGAGCAACAGTGAAGAATCTTCAAATGATGAATCAAGTGACAAAGAGGCTGCTCTCCTTTGTATGATGGCACTTGAAGAGAAAGTCGAAAGTTCACAAAAGGAAGAAGAAAGTGACAATGAGGTAAACTCTTATGAATCTCCTAATGTAGAAGAACTTGAACTTGCATTTGCTAGAGTATATGATGAGTATAGAAATTACAAAAGAAAGTGCACTAAAATGAAGTTAGAAATTGAATCATTGAGATCACAAAATATTGCCATGTCCAATGTGTATAAAGAAAATGAATTTTATAAAGGACAAATTGCCATGTTTAAAGAACTAGATTTAGAGTTGAAAATCTCAAAAGATACTTGTGAAATGCTCATTGAGAAAAATAAAGTTCTTGAAACTAAAGTAGAGTCTTTGACAAATGATTTGGCAAAATTTACAAAAGGAAAAGAAACTCTAGATGTACTTCTTGGAAACCAAAGAACTTCAAATGAGAAATATGGAATTGGTTTTGATGGTTTCATGAACTATGACAAGTACAAGAATCATTTCATTAAAGCATCTACATCTTCCTTGCCTAATGTTACATGTTATTATTGCAATAAAAGAGGTCATATGATTAGCTCTTGTGCATTTAGGAAAGGTCATCTTAAGGTAAAGAAGGTATGGGTACCAAAGGGAACCTTACCTAAGGTCACTAACCCCCAAGGACCCAAAGTTGCTTGGGTACCTAAAGCTAAATGATTAAATTTCAGGTTTGTTGCAAACGGATGAAGGAAAGTGATAAATGGTATATAGATAGTGGTTGTTCAAAGCACATGACTGGTGAAAAGGACAAGTTCTCAAAAATCACAATGAAAGATGGAGGATATGTAAAATTTGGAGATAAAGGGAAAGGAAAAATAATTGGAAATGGCACAATTGGAACCAAACCTTGTATTGAAGATGTATCACTGGTTGAAGGTTTGAAATACAACTTGCTAAGTGTAAGCCAACTCTGTGATAAAGGTTTTGAGGTAAAGTTTACTTCTTCTCTATGTACAATCAATAGCTTAGATAATGATACATTGTTCATTGCCAATAGATCCAATAATGTTTACTTGCTTGACATGAATAATTTTGAAACTAATCATGGTACATGTCTAGTATCTCTTGATAACTCTAGTTATTTGTGGCATAGAAGACTAGGTCATGCAAGCATGCATACACTCTCAAAATTGTCTAAGAAAGAACTTGTTAATGTTCTTCCTAAGATTAAGTATGAAAATGAATTTCAATGTAGAGCTTGTGCACTAGGAAAGCATACTAGAGCATCTTTTAAATCTAAATATATTGTGTCTACCACTAGGCCATTAGAATTGCTTCATCTTGATTTATTTGGACCCGTAACTCCTACTAGTCTTGGTGGAAAGTCATATGCTTTAGTTATTGTTGATGACTATTCAAGATATACATGGACATTTTTCCTTGCTCATAAAGATGAAACTTTTGAAAAATTCACCTCTTTTAGTAAAATGGTTCAAAATGAAAAAGGCTTTTGCATCTCATCTATAAGAAGTGACCATGGAACTGAATTTGAAAATCATTTGTTTGAGAAATATTGTGATAAACATGGAATTAATCATAATTTTTCAGCTCCTAGAACACCACAACAAAATGGGGTAGTGGAAAGGAAAAATAGGACTTTGCAAGAAATGACTAGAACTATGTTGAGTGAAAATAATTTGCCAAAATACTTTTGGGCTGAAGCTGTTAATACATCTTGCTATGTGTTGAATATTGTTTTGATCAGACCAATTTTGAAAAGACCCCTTATGAGCTATGGAAAGGAAGGAAACCAAATATCTCATATTTCAAAGCATTTGGTTGTAAATGCTATATTTTAAATAACAAGAAGGATAACTTAAAGAAATTTGATGCTAAATCCGATGAAGGAATCTTTCTTGGGTATTCAACAAAGAGTAAAGCCTATAGAGTGTTCAATAGAAGAACTTTGGTTATTGAGGAAACTATTCATGTTTTGTTTGATGAGACTAACCCTTCTATTAGAAGGAAAAATGCTTGTGATGATAATAATGAGCAGATTTTTGGAAAAGAAAATTAAACATCAAGTCAAGAAATGGAACAAGTTGATGACAAAGATGAGGAAACTCAAGGAGAAACTACAATAGATGTCCATGATGCCAATGAAGATCAAATTAATGAAGAAATACCAAATTTGGAAGAATTACAAGTAAATGAGCCCCAACATGAAAATTTACCTAAAGAATGGAGATTCCATATAAATCATCCTCAAGAAGACATTATTGATGATCCATCTCAGAGGATGATGACTAGAGCTCAATTGAGAAGATATTTTGGTAATGTTGCTTTTGTTTCACAAATTGAACCTAAATGTTTTGAAGATGCTCAAAATGATGAAAGTTGGATTCTTGCTATGCAAGAAGAACTAAATCAATTTGAGAGAAATAAAGTTTGGAATTTAGTGCCTAAACCAAAAGATCATTCAATTATTGGTACTAAATGGGTTTTTAGAAACAAAATGGATGAAAAAGGCAATGTTGTTAGGAACAAAGCTAGACTAGTGGCTCAAGGCTACAACCAAGAGGAAGGGATTGATTTTGATGAAACCTTTGCTCCGGTTGCTAGAATTGAAGCTATTAGAATGTTGTGTGCCTTTGCATGTTACAAGGATTTTATGCTTTATCAAATGGATGTTAAGAGTGCATTTTTAAATGGTTATATTGATGAGGAAGTGTATGTTGCACAACCTCCAGGCTTTGAAAATCATGAGCATCCAAATCATGTTTATAAACTTACTAAAGCCTTATATGGTTTAAAGCAAGCTCCTAGAGCATGGTATGAAAGGCTTAGTAAATTCCTTTTACAAAATGATTTTCAAAGAGGCAAAGTGGATACAACACTGTTTGTTAAAAAGCATCATAATGATATGCTCATTGTGCAAATTTATGTTGATGATATAATTTTTGGTGCTACTAATGAATCTCTTTGCAAGAAATTTTCTAAGATTATGCAGAATGAATTTGAAATGAGTATGATGGGTGAGCTCACATTCTTCCTTGGACTTCAAATTAAACAAATGAAAGATGGCATCTTCATAAATCAATCAAAGTACATCAAGGATATGTTAAAGAAATTTAAGATGGAAAATTTGAAGAGCTTGGGCACTCCTATGAGTTCAACAATTAAAATGGACAGTAATGAAAAAGGTAAAGAAGTAGATACCAAGCTTTATAGAGGTATGATTGGCTCTCTTTTGTATCTTACTGCATCTAGGCCAGATATACACTTTAGTGTTTGCTTGTGCGCAAGATTTCAATCATGTCCAAAAGAATCCCATCTAAGTGCAGTCAAAAGGATTTTTAGATATCTCATAGGTTCACAATCAATTGGTTTATGGTATCCAAAATGTGAATCATTTAATCTTGTTGGTTATAGTGACTCTGATTTTGCTGGAAGTAGACTGGATAGAAAGAGTACTTCAGGTACTTGTCAATTCCTTGGTCTTGCACTAGTTTCTTGGCACAGTAAGAAACAAACTTCAGTAGCTTTATCTACAGCTGAGGCAGAATATATAGCTGCTAGTAGTTGTGTTGCACAAATCTTATGGATGAAACAACAATTGGAAGATTTTGATTTAAAATATAATCTTGTTCCAATTAGGTGTGACAACACAAGTGCCATAAACTTGGTCAAAAATCCAGTCCAACATTCAAGAACTAAACACATTGAGATCAGACATCATTTTATTAGAGATCATATTCAAAATGGAAATATCAAAATTGAGTTTGTTACCTCTGAAAATCAACTTGCTGACATTTTTACAAAACCTCTTAATGAAGAAACATTTTGTAGAATTAGAAGGGAAATTGGTATGTGTGAACTAGTTGTTTGAAATTCAATTCATAATAATTTCATGTTGTTAAATATGTGAGTGATATGCTGCGATATAGGTTTGCTAAGAAACCTTTAGAGAATATTAGCTAACTTGTTTGTGTACTCATGAAATTAGTTTACTAAGTTGTATACTAATATTGCGTGACTAAAATTAGTTTGCTATATCATGAACTGTTCAAATTTCAAACCAAAAGGTGATTGTTCTTGAAGTTTTCTACGTGTTCACCAATGCATTTATCTTTCCACATTTGATATCATACTCTCAGTAATGTGTCAGACATGTAAAAATGGTTATTTGTGCATATAGGTATAGGTAGACTTGTTTGAAATGCAAAATAAAATAATAAAAAAAAAGGGGGAAAGAAAAGGGAAAAACAGGTTCAGTTGACAGTACAGTGAAAATGGAAAGCGCGGGACTCAAGAGGACTTAAACCCTCTGCCACACGAAACCTCCCACGCTTTCTCTCTCTCTCTCTGTTTCGATTTCCGACATCCCCAAACACCATACCCGATACTTCTTTCAGGCGAAGCATACCCTAACTCACCAAAAATCTCATTTTTTTTTTCTCTTCTTCTCTTCACTCACCGAAATACCATTACCCGATTTCATTTTGTCTCAATGGCTCGCACAAAATGAAAATCCCCTGTTGTTGCCGCTGCTTCATCTTCCTCGTCCGCCTCCGATGATGTTCCTGTCGCGGCATTACGGAAGAAAATGAAAGGAAAGCACGACGTGCCAAAATCAAACTCAGTTAGTGAGTCCTCTCACTCGTCCAAGGGTGTCGAATCCCCAAAATCGACGCCAGAAAAGAAAAAGACGGTACAGAAGCAAGGGACGAATGCTAAAAAGAAAATGGGTATCGCAAAGCTTTCGAGTTCAGTGGATAAAGCACTGTTGGATTGCAAATTCATCAAATGGGAGAACTTTAATCAGGTAAACTTTCACTTTAAAGAGCTTTTTGAGTTTCAAGGCTGGTTGGGTGTCTGTGAATGCGCAAATGAATACTACCCTAGGCTTGTACAAGAATTTTATAGAACCATGCGAACTGTTGATGATGAGGATCGATTTGAAGTCATTTTGAATACAAATACATATAGTGTCTCTATTGAACTGATAGCCACGGCTTTAAATTTGCCCAATGATGGAAATAGAATTTCCACACATAAGGATGTTGCTAGAGTAGCAGGGTTTAATCTGGTTGAATTTGAAAATGAGGTGTTCCCTGCTAACACTGCCAAAAATGAGAAATCCACCAGCACTAAAGCCCTCCAAAGATATCAAAATTATTCACGGTATGGTGAATTATGTGTCTGTCCAATCGCGATTATGGCTATCTGAGTCACTTGGACATGTGTATTATGTGGCACATTGTGAATAAAGTTAGGTTGAATTTAGCTTACTTAATCTTCAAAAACATGTGCAAAGCCTATGGGATTGGGAAACTGCCTTATGCACATTTGTTAAGCTCATGTGTTTAAAGAGCTAAAGGTGAATGTCACTAAGGAAATCTCTAGGGCTGACTTGATAGTGCTTAGAGAAATACATTCCGAAACTGATGGGAGAAAAACAAGATTTGAAAAGGGTGGTTCCTCCTCTGCTAAAGTTGATTCTGGTTCTACTAGTGAAGTTTTGAATGAAATTCAAGGGATAAAGGCTACTGTTAATGAACATTTTAGTGCAACAAGTCAGTCCCTTGACATTCTCAGAAAATTTGTGGATGTGGTTGACTATAAAGTGAGTCACCTGCTCACTCAAAATGAGGAGTTAAAGAAGCTGATTCTGGCTCTTCAGCAGGCCAAGGAACTTGGAGTTCCAACTAAAGTTGAGGTTGGTACTCAAGTTTCTGCTGATAAGGGAGAAAGCAACAAAGTTGAAGAGTCTCCTGCTGATATGGCATGTGAAAGTGGTAAACTTGTCGGGCGAATTTGAACTCAGAGTGGATGCCCCTGATGAGCAAGCTAGTGACCAGGTTCTTGAACCTGAGATTGGTCCTACAACTGATGTACCTCCTGACCTTGATGGTAACAAAGTTGTAGCAACTGAAAGTGAGTTGCCAAAGGAAAGTGCAACGGTTCTAGAATCTGAACAAGCTGTTGAACCTCCACCTGCACCACCAGTTGAGCCAGCTGCTGTTCCTACACAGCACCAGGAACCTTCTCTCAAAGAACACCAAGCTAGTGCTCAAACTCATTTATTCGCAGCCGCTCGCAAAGAAAGAAAGGTAAGAAAAGGTACAAGTCAACCGTGTCAAATCCGCACTGCACTTCGCCGCCGCTTCTTCAACCCCTTCTGAAGATGATGAGGCCGAGAAAAATGATCAAGTAGCTGACCAAGCCCCTCCGGCCCCTGTTATTAAACTGCCTAGGAAGAAAATGGTGCCTTCAAAATCCACTCGCAGGAGTACCAGACTTAAATAGCATCTCATCTGGATTTTTAGTTTACTGATTGCATTTTTAGTTTACTAGTCTGTGTGCTACTTTTGGTTTTTAGTTTGCTACTGTCTACCTTACTGCATTTCCATTTTGGCTAACATGATTCTTTTTGGGTATTTTCTCCTGTTTCCTTTTTGATTGATGATAAAAAGGGGGAGAATGGTTATGGATATATGCTTATACTTGTGATTGATACTTGTGAAGTGTGAATATGTTTGATAGCATAATTTCAGGGGGAGCTTATGTACAGAAAATGGATTTCTTGGATAATATGTGCATATATTTAGGGGGAGCTTTTTCGGTATACTATACTTGGATTTACATACTCACATAAATTCTCACACACTTTTATTTTTTACTGTTGATTCAGTTGAGTTTTGTCATCATCAAAAAGTGGGAGATTGTTGACCCCATGTAGCTCAAAATGAGCATTGATTTTGATGATAACAAAACTCAAAGAGAATCTATCTAACCTAACCTTAAAGTGATGTGTAGATTCTTTGTCTTATGCATAAAGAACCTTTGAAGTTGTATCTAAGGAGAAAGGATACTCAAAGGTATTTCAAGACAAATCCAAAATGAGAAAAAGGCTATGGAAATCAAGACTCAAAGCAAAGGTATGAAAAGCATGGTGTTAGAGTCTTAGGTCTTTTTGTGAAAAAGAATAGATGAGAATTTAGTCATATAGAGCTCAAAAATGAAAATTTATTTTCTGATTACTTTTTCTCATCATGACCTTGAACACAACTATTGAAACATTTTTTAAGGTCTAAATCATTTTACATTGCAAGTTGAGACATGCAGCTGTTGACTTAGTTTCCTAACTGGTTTGCTAAAATTTTCGGTTTGCTAATGTGTTTGCTAAAAACATTAGTTTACTAACCAGTTTGCTGACTGCTCCTAAAATTTTATTAGTTTGCTAATTTATCAGAGCAGCTCAACTTCGCACAAAAGGACAAAATAACGGCTATTTTGTCTTGGGCAGTGTGTATAACGTTCCAAAAGGGTTTCAAACGGTCTAAAATGATTTGAGACTATAAATACACATTCTTCACTTCATTTACACTTAATGAAAGCTTACATTTGAACTCCAACATTGATTTTTCATTTATTGCTTTCATTCAAGAGCTTTAAAGATTTTGAGCTACCATTGGCAAATCAACTCATCTCTTCTTTATAGTTTGATTTGTATTGTGTAAGAGTGAGTGTTGAAACATTGAATTACATTCAAGAGAGGTTGTACAAGCACCTATTGAAGCTTGGGAGAGTTAGTGCTTGTGATTGCACTTGAGAAGGTTTCAAGCTACCTTGGTGTAAAAGCTTGGTGTTGAGAAATTGTAAAGGGCTTTTGGTCTCTTGCCTTCAAAAGAGCAAATAGTGGAGAGAAGACTCAAAGAAGGTTCTTTGAGAGAGTGGATGTAGGCTAGTTAAGCCGAACCACTATAAAATCCTTGTGTTTGATCTCTCTATCCTTTACCTTTTACTTTTGTGCAATTTTAAATTTTTCCTCATATACATGATATTGAATGTTGGTTAAATAGATTGAGTTGATAAATTTGTGAACATA
The DNA here is from genome assembly GCF_030052815.1 of Hevea brasiliensis. Classification (NCBI taxonomy): domain Eukaryota; kingdom Viridiplantae; phylum Streptophyta; class Magnoliopsida; order Malpighiales; family Euphorbiaceae; genus Hevea; species Hevea brasiliensis. The sequence goes on along the minus strand of NC_079496.1, from coordinate 93,954,929 downwards.
TTGAGTGACTTGAGAAAATTGGTTGATGAATGCTTTGTTAGATATTGCCATAAACATTGATTGAGAATTGAATTGCAACTTAGGAATACATTGTTGAAGCACATATCATTTTCTTTTTATAGAGAAGCACATAGTTGAACGAAGCCTCAATTTTTCATTAGGCTATAAGCAAGGGCCGAAAAATTGTTAAAGTCCAATTCACCCCCCTCTTGGACTATTTTGGGACAACAAAGGATCCGAAGCTAATCCCATATCAGAAGTACTTACTGAAGCTAATTAAGAAGTTCAAAGAAATCTCTTTCACTCACCTTAGTCGAGACAAGAATCAATTTGCAGATGCCTTAGCCACCCTGGCTGTTATGGCTCAAATGGAAGAAGGGCAGACGACTCAGGTATTAAAGATTAAAGCAAGGAGTGAGCCGGCATACTGCTTTATGATCGAGGAAGAACCTGATGGTAAACCTTGGTATCATGACATCCTGCTTTACATCAGAACCAGAGAATTCCCCTCAGGGGCGAGCAAAAATGAAAAGAGGATGATTCGGAGATTAGCATTGGGATACTTCCCCAGTGGAGAAATTCTATACAAAAGGAGCTCCAATGGCGAATTGTTGAGATGTGTGGATGCAAAAGAAGCGAAGAGAATCCTTTTCGAGACTCATGAGGGAAACTGTGCAACCCATGCCAATGGGCATATGATGGCTAAGCAAATCATAAGACGGGGATATTTTTGGACTACCATGGAAAAGGATTGCGTCTAGTATTTCCGAAAGTGCCATAAGTGTCAAATCTACGCGGATCCGATAAATGTTCTGCCTCACCAATTGTTCAACCTCGTTTCACCATGGCCTTTCGCAATGTGGGGCATCGATGTGATTGGTCCCATCAACCCTAAGGCATCCAATGGGCATAGATTTATCCTGGTGGCTATCAATTATTTTTCTAAATTGGTCGAAGCGACATCATATGCCCACATTACACAGAACACATTTCTCAAATTCCTCAAAAATAATATTATCTGCCGCCATGGCCTCCCCAATGAAATCGTCACTGACAATGCCAAGAATTTGAATGGTCCGAAGATCCAAAGATTATGTGATCAATACAAAATCCGACATCTCAATTCCTCACCATACCGTTCCCAGATGAATGGAGCAGTGGAAGCTGCAAACAAAAATCTCAAGAGAATAATCCGGAAAATGACAGTCACTTATAAGGATTGGCATTATATGCTTCCCTACGCCCTTCACGCATACCGGACTTCTGTAAGGACATCAACTGGGGCAACCCCATACTCACTGGTTTACGGGATGGAAGCTGTACTACCTATTGAGGTAGAAATTCCTTCTCTAAGAATTCTGAAAGAATCAGGGATTGATGAGTCGGAATGGATCCAGTCAAGGTTGGACCAATTAAATTTGCTAGATGAGAAAAGGCTAGTGGCGGCTTTTCATGGGCAATTATACCAAAGAAGAATGGCCAGGGCATTTAACAAAGGTGTTCGCCCACGTAAATTTCAACCAGGGGACCTAGTCCTGAAGAAGGTGCTTCCGAATCAAAACGATCCCCGGGGTAAATGGTCACCAACCTACGAGGGACCCTATATGGTTAAAAAAGCATTTTCTGGTGGGGCATTGATCTTGGGCCACATGGACAGTGAAGAATTTCCAAGACCTGTGAATGCCGACACCGTCAAAAGATACTATGCCTAAAAAAAAAAAAAGTAGCGGTGAAAACCCGAAAGGGCGCTCCTAGCAAAATGTGAGAAGGAAGGCGAAAACCCTGGAAGGGCGTTTTCTGTAAAATGAGCAAGGGATGAAAACCTGAAAGGGCGCCCTGAAAGAGCGAGCAAAAAAAAAAAAAAAGGGGGTGAAAACCCGAAAGGGCATCCCAAGAACCAAAAGGGAAAAATAAGGAATGGGGCATGAAACCGAGGATGGTAATAAACCGTCACGGCATGAGGCTTCAGAGTACTTGAAATAATAGCAGTTAAGAGACTTCAAAGCTAACTACAAGGAATATGTGAGATCTATCCTTGTACCCTTTTTCTTTGAAACTGTACCTTTGTTTCTTAAAACCATAATAAAGTCATACTTTCTTCGCGTTTGTCTCTTCGCTTTTATCTTTCCCTTATACTCATTCTTTAATATTGTCTTTCTTCAACCTCTTTATCTAATGCGCTATTAATCAGTTAAAATTTTGCCATAAGATTAGGATTTGAAAATTGATAACCTCACGTACTTTGCTATGAGATTTGCAGGAAATGGCCTAAAAAAAAAAAAAACTAGAGGTGAAAACCTAGAAGGGCGCTTCTAGTCAAATGGGTGAAAGGAAAGTGAAAACCCACAATGGCGCTTTTCTCAAAATAAGAAGAAAGTCGAGAATAGAAAAGGGGCATCCGAAGAAATGAGGTCGTAGGTCAAGTCTTGTAACTCGTCCTCCATTAATCATTGGCCTTCGGAATCCTGTTAAGTACACTTTATCGTGGAGGAACTTCTCGTGTCGAGATTAGACTTGCTTTGTAAGTTGATTTTAATTTTCCTGCATTTTAAATTTCTTGTCAATCAACCTCTGGTTCCTTGATCTAAGTTGATTTTAATTTTCCTGCATTTTAAATTTCCTGTCAATCAACCTCTGGTTCCTTGATCTAAGTTGATTTTAATTTTCCTGCATTTTAAATTTCCTGTCAAGGAACCAGAAATCAACCTCTGGTTCCTTGATCTAAGTTGATTTTAATTTTCCTGCATTTTAAATTTCCTGTCAATCAACCTCTGGTTCCTTGATCTAAGTTGATTTTTTTGCATTTTAAATTTCTTGTTAATCAACCTCTGGTTCCTTGATCTAAGTTGATTTTCCTGCATTTTAAATTTCTTGTTAATCAACCTCTGGTTCCTTGATCCAAATTGACTTTAATTTTTCAGCATTTAAATTCCTGTCACCAACCTCAACATTTCAATGCCCAATCGTCCAAAATATGGGTCTGAATCTTTACATAATCCCTACACGGAAAATTCTTTCCAGTAGGAATTATGTAAAGAACGGCAGCTATCGACACCATATTTTGGCCGATCCTCAAAATTAATAAACTTTGAAAGTGATTCCCTGCACCAAGTCCCCTAACCAGTCAATCACATTTTCGATCTCTCCTCAAAAGGAATCGAATCAATACTAAGTCTAAAGCCTCACCAATCTCTCAAACCAATTGTCAAGTCTCTTAACCAGTCAATCACATTTTCGATCTCTCCTCAAAAGAAATCGAATCAATACTAAGTCCCCATATCATTAAAGCCTCATCGATCTCTCAAACCAATTGTCAAGTCTCCTGACTAGTCAATTACATTTCCAATCTCTCTTGTCAAACGAAATTGAACCAACACTAGACCTTTATGTCACCAGTCTTATTGTTGATCTCCCTTTTAAAAGTTTGGGGATAATCGTCTGATAAAGTTAAGGTTTCAATCCGGTTTAATGATGATTCCGATCTTAAGTGTTCAAATTAAATTTCCAATTTTAATCAAGTCCCGTTTAGCGTTTGTTCTCAGCCGATCTCATGCTTACAATGTTTTCCGACCTCTTACACTTGGATTAATAATCACTTTTAGTTGTCGTAATATGTTCATACAATCAAGTGCTTATGCAATTCAAATACTTTCCGATCCCATCCATTCATTGAACAAAAAGGGGAGTTTAATTTCATTTCAAATTAAAATTTATACAAGTCATTCGGCTGGAGGATCACCCCCAGCCTGTTCTATATTTTGTTCGCTTTCTCTCTCACCTTCAGCCTCCTCCTCGCTATCCTCTTCATCCTGGGGAGTCAGATCCACCATCCAAGAGATGTCCTCCTCGGGATACCGCTTTCTAAGCTCGGCCAAGAGATCCCCATGAGCGTTCACATAAGCACTGGCCACCCTCGTCACTGCCTCTTCTTCTTTTGCTTTAAGCTCCTCAGTGAGGCGAGCGACTTCAGCAGCTCGGAGTGCCCGAACCTCTTCAAGAACATGAGCCTGCTCGGCCAGCTTATCCTCATAAAATTTCATCCGCCCCTCAATTTCAGATAAGTAGTTTTGGGCGGACGAAAGTTGAGATCGGAGGGAAGCAGCTTCCTGACCCACCTTTTCGACATCCTGCCTCAAACGGTGAGCCTTCTCCCAGATAATATGTTGGTTCACCATACTCTCCATGCTCAGGCTCATGGTTTGTGTCAGGATATCGTCGAGGCTGTTCGGGGTTAGCCTATCCCGATCCTCCCGAAGGCAGATGGAGGACCCCAAGTGTAACAGCCCGATCCTTCTCCAGTTAGTATTGTCCGCTTTGGCCCATGGGCCTCACGGATTTGTCCCTTGGGAGGTTTCATTCCAAAAGCACGCTGACCAGGTGAGGAAGGCTCCCACATATATGGCCCAAATCTTTTCTTCCCGTTTCCGATGTGGGACACGAAGTTTCCACCCCAGTGCGTAGCTGGTTGAACAAGCACGTCCCAACCCCATCCCTGGGTCGTGACAAGCCCACGGCTTACGCACAGTGCGTCCTCGCACCACACACCGTACTAGAGGAGTCCACTCGATACCAAATGTAACCCGATCCTTCTCCGATTAGTATTGTCCGCTTTGGCCCATGGGCCTCACGGATTTGTCCCTTGGGAGGTTTCATTCCCAAAGCGCGACTGTGTGAGGAAGGCTCCCACATATATGGCCCAAATCTTTTCTTCCCGTTTCCGATGTGGGACACGAAGTTTCCACCCCAGTGCGTAGCTGGTTGAACAAGCACGTCCCAACCCCATCCCTGGGTCGTGACACCAAGACCTTAGCAAAACCCGGGTTCTCTCGAACCGTGCAGTTCTTCTCCAGTGAGTGGATCAGGATTTGGTCGCCGCGGGAAAGGGTCCTCACAAGTGTCGAAGCAACTGGAGGGGGTGGTGGCGGCTCTTCTTGACGAGGAGGAGACTGGACCACTTCTATGTCAGGGATCGGCTGTCCCGAGGGTTGAGACGAGCCTCCTTGCATTTCCCCAGGATCATGCCTGGGTGTCTGAAGCAACTCGGCCCGTTTCATGTCCCGCACTTTCCTAGAGACTTCTCTTTTTCGCTTCTGGCTCTCTTTAGAAGTCTCGCTGCTTGCCATACCTGCACAAAGAAAAGGTCAGTGAGACCGCTAAGGCCCAAAGATCAGAGATATAGAAAGTACCAAAGCCGAGGTCAGAGAGCTGAAGCCGGCATTCTTAGCCGGTGACCAGTTGCATAGTCCAATGATGCAGTTCGGCTGTCACTGCATCGAAACAAGAGAATTTTTGTCTGGCCGACTGATCTTTCAGTTCCATCACCATTAGGCCCTCTTCCCTATTCAGGGTGATGCGCTTCGGAAGTAAGGGGCCCTGGTGTAGCCAGCTGCGTGGGAAACCCTCAAAGCCGTTTAGAATTTTGCTCCTTAGAATAAAGAAGCGATTCTTCCAATTCTTCAGGGAGGAGGGCAGATAGGTAAAGAGCCCGCAATGTGGCTTCGCCTTAAAGAACCAGTACTCATCGTCCTTTCGGCGAGTTAGCCTATGTAGCTCGGTAATACCTTCGCTATTGGACTGAGTCCTTTGGCTCGGCAAAGGCCTCTGAAGGATACTAGGATCCGCCATGAGTTCGAGTAAACTTGGGCTATGCACACTTGGTGAAATTTTAGAACTTCCTTGAAGAAGTCATCAAGAGGGAACCACAGCCTGGCTTTTAATTGCTCTTCGTATACCATGATCATATCATTCTCTTCGAAGAAGTGATCGGCACGAAGATCGCCGTGACACTTAATGAATTCATATGAATTGGGCTGAATGTTATACTCTTGGCTGAATGACTGCAGGTCGGTTTCTTGAAGAATTGATGATAGCTTGTCCATGGGAAGGTTTTCTCTCCCTGAAGAATGTGTTTGCCTTGAGGATGCTGCTTGACCGCAGGCTGGAATGGAGGTCCTAGGGGGTTCAGATCGCCCGATTGTTCTGACTACCTCTACCTCATCTGACGACCACGAGACCTGAATGGAAAGGGGGCTTGTCGCTCTCTGACCCTCGGCGCCGCTCATTTTCAAAGAAAAGAGGAAATTTAAACTAAAAGAAAGATCAAAACCCTTACCGGAGTGTGATCGGTGTCGGAAGAACTTGAAAAAACGAGAGGATTTTGGAATCGCTCGCGAAAGGCTGAAAATGACATTCAACTGGCTGACCCGTCCCCTATTTATACCCATCTGAGCATTTAATGCTCACGGTGTCTCAAGCGGAGCATCGGTTCGTGGGATTCGCCAGCTTTTTCTGACACGTCTCACGAATATTCCAGAAATTCCATAATAAAAAGAGATCGGCTAGTTACAGATCGGTGAATTTAGGCGGATGTTTGGAAGTGCTGATCGGTTAAGGGGCTGTCCAGTCAGGAACCGGATCGGATAAACACATCAGAGATCGAAAAATAGTCAATGTAATAATAATAAAAATGATAGTTGTCAAAATAAAATTTTATTTCCGAAAAGGTCGGATTACATCATTTGGGCGATCTCTAGAGATCGGATTACATTAAAAGTCGGATTACATCATTTGGGCGATCTCTAGAGATTGGATTACATTAAAGGTCTGATTACATCATAGGGGCGATCTTTAGAGATCGGTGGAACATCCTATCTAATAAAGGCCTATGTCAAAGCCTAGTCTCGTGGCTGAATCAAAAGATTTATCCTACCATAGACAGCGGATAGACGTACAGCCCAGATGGGGTGATTATGACTCTCATGAGGATGGAGAGTCATCTCCACTGTTATCGACCAGAACCGAGCTGTAGTCGGGACACCCAATGTGGTGAGGAGCCAAATGAACTTCAAGGGGCAGTCACCGATGTTAAGAGGAATATTAGCAGTCTTCTCGCCCGAAATCAGTTCGACGATTATATCGGTCGAACGATTCGAGATCAACGCGATCGAGGTCTTCGATCCAAGTCGGCAAATTAGTCCGGTTCTCTCACTGTCATCAAATGAGGTTATCATAATTCTCCGATCACCAGGATCGTAAATTTTCAGTTGAGGAATAAAGAGGACAATCGGAAAAAGATCAAAAGCAACTATCATCGCCGGGATTATTACCGGAGTGGTTAGAACAGGAAATGTGAGAAGGAAAGAGGAGAAAATCAAATGCGAAGGGGTTTCCCGTTGAAGGTATATATATAGGGAAAGTCTGAGCATTTATTGCGAGCAGAAAACGAAGCGAATGCCTTGGAAATCAAAGGAATAAATGCTTTGACTGAATCAGACCGAATAAAGGAGAAGATCGGAGTAGGAGAGGTCGAAAGAGGGGAGCCCGGCATGAGAGATCGGAAAAGGATCGTGTTAGAAAGATCGGAAGGGAGGGGAGGTCGAAAAACAAAGAGAATAAGACAACTTCCGCTAACTGTCGTCATAATCAGAGCCGAGGTAGTTAAAGCGTTGCAGACGAAATCTCCACCGCACGCCTCAGAATCGCCCACATTACTGACAGATGCCAGAGTATGTCATGACAGTGCTGTACATCCCAATCTCCACTGTTGATCTTACTTGTAAGGATGAGCCCGGAGCCCTTGGATCAAAGAAGAAGACGACAAGACCAGCGCCTTTTATTCCTAGCCCTCGGATCGGCCTGGACAAGAAAATTTGGAACCGTCAGATTAGAAGAGAAAAAGGACAAAATTTCTGAAAAGGATCTCAGCCGTTCATTCTGATTCTCTTTAATTCCCAAGCGTCAGATCATGTCTTTCAAAATCCAAACCTTCCATCTCCCTCAAAATAAATCCTGACCCTTCATGGGGAGCACACGGTCCCTATAAATACTTGCATGAAAACTGTTCAAGGAAGGACGAAAAAGAGTGGTGATTATAGTGGAAAGGCTTTGAAAATTAATTCAGTTTCGCTACTCTGCTATTTTTAAGCTAGAAAGACTTTAGAAACCAGTTTTCTCAAGTATTTTCTTTGAAAAAGTATTGGACACTGGAACTCCTGATTTTCAGTTTGTTCATTGCTCTGTGATACCCTTTCTTAAGTTTCAGTTCTGTTTTCACCACCTTTATATTCACTTTTATTTTCTGAGTTCAATCTCCTTCATTATCATTCCAGTTCGATTATATGCTAACTAGGCATTCATCATTTCAAGGCAAGCATTAGTCCTCAGACTATTAGCCCGAGACTCTGCAACATTCGTCACTCCATAATTAGATCAATAGGTTCAACTTCCTGTAGGTGAGTGTTTGAACCGTTACCTTATCCAGTGTTCGTCTTTATTTTCTTTTTATTTATGCTCGTAATTTTTGTTAAAGTTTGTCTTGTGTCAAAAAGTCCCACGTAGGAGGTTATCCTCATGAGTCTATTTTTGGATACAACAGTTCATGTTATTTATTTATTCTTGGTCTTTATTTATCTCCCAACGCAGGTGTTCAGGTTACGGATAACGTATAGGTAGTTTGATAAAGTGTTGGTAGCAATATCTTAACCTAAGAGTTTTTAAAAAAAAAAGGGATAAACGTTAGGATAATAAATCAGAGAATCATAAAGTCGAACCACTAGACTAGCTCCAGAGGATGACTGGGTAAGGTGGAGAGTCAGAGTAAAATTGAATTTCAGACTAGCAAATAAAAGAGAGCGGATGTTGCTTGTCTAAGGGTACTGGTAGGCCGATCACATAAGAGATTGGCAAAAGTTCAGTCCGGTATTCCCTATTTAGTCACAAGGTACCGATGAGTTTTTAAAGAAAAAGGGGCCTAATCCGGGTCCCCAATGTCCTCGGATGCCAAAACCCTTAGCTTAAGGTAGGGTCCTTGCGCGATACGATCGTAATTAAATTTCAAGAGGTCCGAGGAAAGTTCTTACCCGATCCTCATCCAAACCAAATAAGAGATCGGAGGAGAGTTCTTATCCGATTCTCATCCAAAAATTTTAATAAATATTTAAAAGAGATTGGAGGAGAGTTCTTATCCGATTCTCGATCCAAAAATTTCTAATAAATATTTAAAAGAGATCGGAAGAGAGTTCTTATCAGATTCTCAACCAAAAATTCTAATAAACATTTAAAAGAGATCGGAGGAGAGTTCTTATCCAATTCTCAATCAAAAATTCTCATAAATATCTAAAAGAGATCGGAGGAGAGTTCTTATCCGATTCTCACAAAAAAAAATTCTCATAAAATATCTAAAAGAGATCGGAGGAGAGTTCTTATCCGATTTCCAATAGAAATTTTAATCTAAAAGAGATCGGAGGAGAGTTCTTATCCGATTCTCAAATCAAATTCTAACAAATATGCAAAGTGATCCCACAAACGAAAACCGCAACACAACACCAATTCACTAAGGTTGTCTCATTTACTTATGTATCTGGGTAATCCGAATTAGTGAAAAATCAAATATTCCTTTTTATCAAAAGGATTAACATTTCCATTCGAACCCCCCTAACTATCGATTTTAATTTATAAAGAACATAAGGTTAAATCTGCTCACCCTCATTGAGGGATGAGGTGGGGTGCTTAACACCTTCCCCACCCGTTTACGGACCCCGAACCTAGAATCTCTGTTTTTGAAGTGGTTTCATTTTAATTTGTATTTCACAAATGGTTTTCTTTAATTTCCCTCAAAATTAAAGTGGCGACTCCTCACTCTTTCCCACTTCGGTGAGTGTTCGTCCAGGCGATCGCAAAACCCCTTGCGACAACAATTCAAACTATATACATGGTAAATCATTCCTATACATTTAAACACTTAATTCAACACCTCAAAACACCATTTACATGAAGAAATAATTCATTAACCTTGATATTCCATGGCTGCCAAAAACAGTACCTTCCAATAACTCATTAATTCTTCCAATTTCTTCCATAAATCAACTCCTCTCAACACTAACACAAACTTTAATGAAGCAAAAATGGAAAACAAGCACTTACCTATCTTTGAAGCTTGTTAAATCTTCTTCAAATCTCTCCCTTTTTGCTCCCAAAATGCTACCCAAGATGTGTACTTCAACTTTAGTGAAGACAACTTGCAAGAACTATGGCTAAAAATGCAGTGCATGAAGGTTGAGTGGGGTTTGGCTATGGAGTTTTAAATGGTGGTTCACTTCGGCCATGGATAACAAATTCAAGAATGAGATGATTTTTAGTGGAGAAATCTGTCCACAAGGCTTATATAGGTCCCACAATTCATGGTTAGTGGAGCACTAACTTTGGATTAATGTTTAATTAATTTCCAAGTTCCATAATTTGCAAATTTGCCACCAAACTTTCACTATCTATATTTCATTTCTAATTTTCATTTTTCATGGGATTTTCAAACTTTAATTTCATTTATTTTTCATGGACATTTAGGTCAAAAGCCAACTTGGGGTGTTAATTGACCAAAATGCCACTATTCGGTTTGTATTCCCTATTTTTCGGTAACACCGATTTTTGTAGATTTCTCAATTTTTTTTTCATTTTTCTTTGTACTAATAAATTATTTTTTTTTTTACATTTCTAATGTCATTTATACTTCAATAGATGTTTATTTAAGTCTTAAAAATATTTTTCAGGGTTCCCCGTGATCCAGGGCTAGTCAACGGTCCTCGCCGCAACTTCCCGATGCGGTCACCCATCGCTATGGTTACCGGCTTGTTTAACTTAGTTTCATTTCATTACTATTATTTTTCCTTTGTTTTTATTGTATTTTACTTTCTTGTATTTCATTCTTTCATATCTCCTCACTAACATTTAAATGTAGTTCTAGGCATCCTAGTTGTCCGGACAGACACTGGTCACCGAAACAGTAAAATGCGCTACTGAACATAAAGGTATTACAATTCTCGCCCCCTTAAAATAAATTTCGTCCACAAAATTTTATTCAATAGCCATCTTACAATAGTCATATGTTTATTTTTTCCTTTTTATATGATCGTATAATCTTCTTTCCTTTGAATTTGTATAAGACTTTTAACAATCTAATACAACATTTAATTTGTTTGTATAACACCAATCTTCTCTTACTATTATTCTGTCTAATATTTCAATTCATGTTTCCTTTTTGAATGACCCTTGAGGTCATGTTAGAATTATTTATCTAGTCATTGGTCCTTTGACCATTCTAGTCAACAATCTTACTCACATTCATAACATTTATTTGTTATATCTGAACCAACTGTTCAAATTTTTACTTCCACAACTCTTTTTATCTATTAATATTCTATAACTTACTTCCTTTTGTACTAAACTATAACCTTTTGATATTCTAACTTTTGAGTTTTAAATCTCTAAGTAGGATTTTCAAACTTATTTCCAACAATAAAATTCTGTCCTGGCATAACTATACCAAAACAGATGTCGTTGGCAACTATTCTCATCTTAGTGTACTATCGAGTATTACGTAGCTCTACACAATAATCTCAAATCAGTACTGTAATCTGCAGCTTACAGTATAAACATCAAGAGCATTGCATAGTTACTACGATACATCCCAATAGATTAAACTTTCCTATCCTTTTATCCTTTTCGAATTCACTAATATTCGAAACTTATTCTGATTACAATATCTATTGACAATTACTAACTGTAACATCTTTGCCCTCATCTAGAGCAATTCCACTACCATAACTTACTTTTAGGTAACTAATAAATATTTTATATATATATATATATATATATATATATATATATATATATATATATATATATATATATATATATGAGGGACAACAGGAAGGCAAACAATACTGGCACTAACATAAAAGTATGCAGACCCCGGGTCAAACAATACATATATATATTAGTTACTAGTTTAGAGAGTACCAGCAACGATGTCAAAAGTCTCAGCCTATTCCCTCTGTTGTATAGCGTATACTCTAGCTGAAGCATCACCCTGTTCTGGCTGATTCATAGTACTCTGACTTCTAGGTGTACTACCCCTACCTCTACCTCTGCCTCTACTAACTGATGGTGAACTCTTTGGGGTAGAAACTTGGGTTGATCCCTCTGGTGTAGTAAATGATTCAGAACGGCGTGGATTTATACAATCCCTAGCAAAATGACCAATCTTTCCACAATTAAAACATGCTCCTATGGCTCTATAACATAACCCACTATGTGGTTTACCACAAGTTTCACAAAGTTGATCTGACAGAGCATTTCTAGGTTTCTGTTGAGTTTGCTGATCGGATCGAGGTGGTTTCTGTCCAGAAGATCTATCTCTACCGGACTTTTTACCACCTCTATTGTGTCCCCCAAAATTTTTCCTCTTTCCAGTAGGACCACTGAAACTCTATTCTACTGACTTTCTCTCTTTTTCTATCTTCTCTGATTTCTTTTTCTCAGGGACCGCTTCAGATTCAATTCTTTCTAATTCTAGTGCTTGAGAAATAAGCTCAAAGAAGTTATTATATTTGAATCCGACCACTTGCAATCTGATACTAGGCTTCAAGTTGGTTTCAAACCTCTTACATCTCTCCCTACTAGTAGAAAGTAGACTTACTGCATAATGGCTCAGGCGAGAAAATTCCCTTTCATATTCAGCCACCGATCTACTCCCCTGTTTCAGACTTAGGAACTCTTGCAGCTTCTGGTCCACATAAGTATCAGGGACATAGTTTTGTCTGAACTCCCATAGAAAATCATTCGATGTTAGCACTGAAGGTTCTACCAGACTATGGGGAATGGTTTTCCACCAGCCATATGCATCCCCCTATAGCAGAGACACTGAATATTCAAATCTGAGCTCCTCTGTGTAGTGCAGTTTCTTGAACACCCTATCCATTCTCTCTAACCACTGTTCTGCCTCTAGAGGATCTACTGTCCCCTTGAACTCAATAGCCCCATATTTCATCAATTTGTCATACTGCCTAGCAGAAGACTGTGGTTGTACCACTGGTGTCTGTAATGGGACTTGAGTAGGCACGTTACCAGCCATCTGTTGGCACATTGCGACCATCTGTGGCGAATCGAGCAGAAACTGCAAGATCGAGGGGTGCGGCTGATCCACTGACATTGCGCAGGGCTGGGGCATCCCCTTGTACCTCAGCCTCTATCGATTGATCGACTGAACGATCACCCTCTTTCATAGTCAATTCGAGGATTTTAGACCTCCTGAACAAGTAACACAAGGAGATTTTCTCCCGTTAGTGCATATTTATAATGTAGTGTATTGTATGTTTCAAACAATGACATTGAGCAGTTGTACTATGAAGAAAGAATATTCAAATTATAGGTGGAAACAGAATTTAAAAACTAGCTCTGATTCCACTAAAACATGTCACACCCTGCCCCTCGGTAAGGCATAACATGATCCCGTAGTATACCTAATGAATTATCAAACTTCGCCTACTAATAACCCATTAAATACACTACAAGGGATTTTAAACCTTTTCTTACTTCTTTTTACAGTGGTGAGCACTATTACAGGTGTTAAAAAGTTTCTTTTACTGAAGTGAAACAGCTAACACATTTGAAGAATTAATAATTTCTGTAAAAATTTTAGCAGAGTGCCATCTGTATTTTGAATAAAACAGTTCTTCAAAAACCTGTAAAAAGCACTTCAAATATATTTCTCAATCTCAAACTCCAACATCCAAATCAACACAATGAGTTTCTCAACATTTGTCTACTCAATCCACAATAATTTTCCAGCGTTTTCAAAAGCTGAGATAAAAGAAATATTTACAAACCAAAATAATTTACAAATTTAGTTTACAACTTTAATGTATAATTTTAATTTACAACTGCTCAAAACCAAGAACACTAAATACATATAGTGAACATACATTACAATACAAAATGCAAAATATGGTATACTCAATATACCCGCTGAACTCTCAATATAGCATTAGCAGCTTAGTCTGCTGCCCTATCAGTCTGTCTACCAGCGGCAGCAATAAAAAGCTATCGCCGAGTAAAATTTACTCAGTAGTGCACAATAACAATTTGAAATGCGATATATAAAACTTTTATTGACAATTCACAAATCAACCATTTCACAATTTACAAAGTTCATATAACACAAATTTGATCAAACAATTGAATAACACAGTTTTGCAAATCAATAACACCATTCGATCAAATAACTGAATAATACAGTGTTGCCAATCAATAACACCATTTAGGCCATGACACAATTTTTCCGCACATGCCGTGTTGTACACCACGATAAGACACACTCACCCCAATAATCGAAATCAATGAGGGAGGAAGCTAGCTAAATAATGAGTACTCATCCACACTCACCTCAGACTGGCAAGTCAAAGAGGGAGGAACATAATCACACTCATCCCAAACTGATAATTCAAAGAGGGAAGAATATAATAACAGTGTCATGCCAAGTGTGAATTAAAACAATTCCAAATCACAATATTTCATACAATTCCCAAATCACATTTTATCTCAAAATTTCCATTTGCAAAGTAGGCAACACAATAATTTCCAAATAAGATTCTCAAAGCCAAAAACAATCAAAAATTATTCATAACTCATTTCTCCAAATAAATTTTCTAGTAAAAGCAGTGAATATAAAAAGTATTGTGCACAGACACAATTTAAAACTATAATGTTCAAATAAATTTTTAAGTAGAAAATAAGAACTCAAAATTATTGTGCACAAACACAATTTAAAATAATAACATACAAATAATCATAATTTATTTCAATTGAAAAATTCAAAAGAAATAACTATTGTGCACAAACCTCTGACATATGCCTCTTGGCCCTGACTCAATGTTCCTTATGCTTCTCAATATCCTTTTCAACTGAAACACACAATTTAAAGTGTTTCAGTACTCAATGAATTTGTTTCTAACAATAAAATCGAATATTTAAATTTTCTTGGTACTGTTCCCTTCAATTCATTTCATTAGTCAACCTATAATATTGACCCTTGATGCACTCTAAGTGAGTCAATTCTAATGTTACCAATATGTCACATTTTATAGCCTTTTAGTGTTGGTACATGTTTACCAAATTCATTTTCAAGTATATTGCATTTTATTGCAATTTGTCGGATTTCGGTATACTAATTTGACCTAGCTAGATGACCTAGTTCCCTCGGTTTTCGAGTTTCGGTCCAAACTATAAACTTGTAGTTCTATGTCTTATTGCACGCGGGGCAAAATTTCAGGTCATTCTGAGTTGTGTAGGCCAAGTTATGGTCAATTTACCAATGCTGGACAAAATGTACCAAAATGGTAACTTTAGGTCATTTTTAGGTCACTTTTGGTTCGGCCAGTTTTGGTACCTGAACTTGTGCAAGCTATTTGGCTTGGTTCTGGCCATTTCTGGGCTTTGGTGTCTTCATAAGAATTGTAGATCTATGTCTAAACTATTCATGGTAAAAATTTCAGGTCATTTGGACCTGTTTTGAGTATGTTATGGTCAAAACACTAACTGCTACTCAAATGGTCAATTTTCAGGCTTTCAAGTCACTAATCTGGATTTGGTCATTTTTCAAGTCACCTTCTAGGCAGAATTTAGGTAAGCTTCCCTTAACCATTGGCCTCATACCAATTGGAGTCACACAATTCCATTTATAGCCTAAAACATATACTGCCCTTAACACATTTTAAAAGCATCAATCCAAATACACATTCAACAATTGCATCTTTACTTCCCAAACCATTTTGCACTTATACCATACCATGCTCATTCAATAGTTTACATTATAACAACTTTGGGCAGAATACCATGAGCTTATATACACCATAGATAACTCCTAATTTACAATATCCAATTCTAAACAATTTTCCATATATTATTCCATACCAATACATACAATTTACACTACCAATTTACATACATTATCACCATTATTTCATATACATATGCTTCCATTTTTTTATGCCATAATTCAACCACTTTTCATGAACTTAAACATTACCAATCTTCACCATGAGGCTGCCCAAGTAATTCCATTTGAACTTTTCAAACTTACAATTCAAACTATATACATGGTAAATCATTCCTATACATTTAAACACTTAATTCAACACCTCAAACACATTTACATGAAGAAATAATTCATTAACCTTGATATTCCATGGCTGCCAAAAACAGTACCTTCCAATAACTCATTAATTCTTCCAATTTCTTCCATAAATCAACTCCTCTCAACACTAACACAAACTTTAATGAAGCAAAAATGGAAAACAAGCACTTACCTATCTTTGAAGCTTGTTAAATCTTCTTCAAATCTCTCCCTTTTTGCTCCCAAAATGCTGCCCAAGATGTGTACTTCAACTTTAGTGAATACAACTTGCAAGAACTATGGCTAAAAATGCAGTGCATGAAGGTTGATTGGGGTTTGGCAATGGAGTTTTAAATGGTGGTTCACTTCGGCCATGGATAACAAATTCAAGAATGAGATGATTTTTAGTGGAGAAATCTGTCCACAAGGCTTATATAGGTCCCACAATTCATGGTTAGTGGAGCACTAACTTTGGATTAATGTTTAATTAATTTCCAAGTTCCATAATTTGCAAATTTGCCACCAAACTTTCACTATTTATATTTCATTTTTAATTTTCATTTTTCATGGGGTTTTCAAACTTTAATTTCATTTATTTTTCATGGACATTTAGGTCAAAAGCCAACTTGGGGTGTCAATTGACCAAAATGCCCCTATTCGGTTTGTATTCCCTATTTTTCAGTAACACCGGTTTTTGTCGATTTCTCGATTTTTTTTTCATTTTTCTTTGTACTAATAAATTTTTTTTTTTTACATTTCTAATGTCATTTATACTTCAATAGTGTTTATTTAAGTCTTAGTTTCATTTCATTGCTATTATTTTTCCTTTGTTTTTATTGTATTTTACTTTCTTGTATTCCATTCTTTTATGTCTCCTCACTAACATTTAAATGTAGTTCTAGGCCTCCTAGCTATTCGGACAGACACTGGTCACCGAAACAGTAGAACGCGCTACCGAACATAAGGGTGTTGCATAAGCTTAAAGTAAAATGATGTAATTAAAATATTTTGGCCAATAAAAATTAAACAAATACATATAAGAAGATAAGAGAGAGTTGAAGAAGACAAATTAAAAATTAAAAGCCATCTTCTTCATTTTTTTTCAAGATAGCCGAATCTCTTTCATGGTGAGCTTTCACCATTTTTGTCAAGCTTGAGCTTGATTTCTCCTTCATTCTTCCACCAAAATCGATAACTCCTTCCATCAAAAATTAATTCCACACTTAGACTAAGCTATTGACAACCAAGAAAAGAGCAAAAGAGAAAGTTTTTCACAAGTCCAAGAAGTGCCACTTCAAGGTTAGTGCTAAATCTCTTACTTCTCTCTTTACATTTTTTATTTGAACTTTGAGTTAAGTTAGAAAATGGAGAAAATTTGAAGAAAATATATATGTTAGGGACATTCAAATTTTCAGAAGCCATGGGGGAAGGTTGAGAATTGTTGATTTGATTAAATTAAATTGCTTGGGAATGATGTTTGATAATTATATTAGAATTAGATGTTGATTTGTGTATGTTAGATGAAGTAATGGATTGTTAGGGTTAGGGTTTTGAGATTTAATTGAGGATTTAATGCTTAGATATTTAATTTAAGTTCTAATGGTTAATTAGTGACCATTTGATGAATTTTGACCTTAAATTGGAGACCATTGTGGCATTGGAATTGAAATGGGTGTGCTGCCTTGTGTGCCCTGCAGGACTGGTTGTGAGTCTAGCAGGTTTGGGTAGCCATAAATGGAGTTTTATAGGTTCAATTGGTGCAAGGCCAATTGGACATGAAACTAGACACATAATGGCACAACGTTGGTGAAGAAGCCCTGCCCAGAAAACTAAACCAAGTTGACCTAAAAATTATCCTAATCTGGGTGACCAACATACTACCCTGGAAAATGACCACATGAACAGTATTTGTTCAAATGGTCATAACTCAGTGTAGAAAAGTTCAATTGATCTAAAATTTTACTAGTAGAAAGTTGAGACATAGCTCTACAACTTTCATGGAGAACATAAATCCAAATTCTGATCATAACCTAGTCAAATTGCCAACCAAACTTAGGTCACCAAATCTGGTAGAACCAAATTGCCCAAAAATTCTGGGTACAGGTCAATCCGGCCAGTTATAGTAAAATAACCATAACTTGAGCTACAAAACTCCAAATGGAGTGATTTAAAAAAATTAAATATAACTAGACACAATAAGAAACAACTTTCATGGAGACAATTTTATCAAATTCCTACTGTACAAATAACCAATGGAATAGTAAACTTAAGGTATGAAATCTGAAAATTTTGAATAACATGAGATAAGCTTTGGAATGGTATTGGAAATCAATACCAATAAAAATAAAATGCAAAATGTGATATCTTGGAGAACTTAGGTTCAATTAATTTATTATGTATTAAAAAGTCAACAATTTGAGTGAATAGTAATGTGAATAGTAATATAAAGACACAAAGTGTAAGAACTAAATTGGTAGAGGAAATTAAGGTATGAAATTTGAAATCCATGAAATGTTCATGGATTATTTGGAATAGAAATAGTAATTTACCTAAATGACTTAATGAACATTTAAGTTATGTGAATATATAGTTAAGATTTGTATTCCCATTACTAGTAGGTCTAATAAAACATAAGTGATACCACTTGAATAGGAAATGAAATTAACCTAGATTGATTGTTGAGACTTATACTCCCAACACCAATGGAGTTCATAATATATTAGCAATATAACTTGAAGTATGGAATATACTTTACATGAATAGATTGTTGAATGAATAAATGTGATAAAAGTGTCATTTGGGATTTAGGTTCCCATCAAGAGAGAAAGGAAAGATATTTTAAATGTGAATTGTGATCAATATGAATGATGTAAGGAATGTATGAATATTATTATGTATGTATAAATTATGGAATTTGTCATGAAATAATGAAGTCATAAAACACAATATATTAATATTTAATAATATTATATACCCTTGTATTGCCTAGACATGTGTGTTAGATTGGATAGATTGGCATGCCAATAGGGTATTGTTTTAGCAGTACTGTGAAAGAATTTATGCCTGTACTCATAGCTTTATGCTCGCACTCATGGCTTTATGCCCGCATTCATGGCTTTATGCCAATATTCACGGCTTTTATGCCCGATTATGTGTTATCATGGCTTTTTAGCCAAACTGACTGCATACGTGGCTGATATTCTGCGTCCCATGGTATGACGGCCCGAGGCACCGCAGTGTCCAATGCCAACGACCAGTTATCCAGTTTAGTCGGCCTGGCATAGGTTACCGGGGCAGAGAATAAAAAAAAATTATTGAAATAAGTTAAAAATATTAGAAACTAAATAAATCAGTGAGAAAAATCTAAAAGGTATTAAACTAGTATTAAGAATTTAATTATTATGAAATGATCCACAACACATAGAAAATATTAAGAGAGTAAATGAAAGACTAGCAAAATAAGCATAACGTAAGTAATTATTAGAAATACATCCTCCATAATAAAAAAGAAATAAACTAAATATTTAGATTTATTTATACATTATAGAAATGATTATTGTAAACTTATGACAAAAGAGATTCTAGAGAGCAACATAAATGAGGAAAAATGTACTGTATAAAAAATTTCATATGAACCCAGTAAAATTCTTGAATATAGAAAATATGCTCCAATTATTTTTATTTGTATACATTATTTCTTATTATATTATTACATCATTAAGCAGCAATGCTTAGCGCGATGAATTTGTTTCCTCGCGCAGGTACTGAAGTTAAATCCAACGAATACTAAACAGAGATTTTGGAGTCCAAATCTGCAGAGTGTCAAAGGTTGTCACCTCCTCAACAATGCATGTAGTTAGGGCCCATGTATATCACTTTATGTATTTTGTATGTTAAAATATTTCGTATGTTGTAATTCGTATGTTGTAATATAAATTAAGAATTTGTAAGTAATATTTATGTGATGTAAATTTATAAATTGATTATTTCATATGTAATTAAATTGTATATCATGTAAATTAATGAAGATTGAAAATTATCATATATGAGTTGAGAATGAATGGGAATGAATATGAAATTGATATATATGAATGAGAAGTGAATTATGAGATGGTTATGAGAATAATGGATGAGATTTTATTGTAAAAATATTGTTGAATTTTCAAGCAGGTGAAAAATAAAATGCGCCAAATATAAATAAAATAGGGGAAACTCCGCTGGTTTCTCCATAGAAAAATAATTAATATTAAATTAAACGAATTCAAAATTAATAAAGTAATAAAGTAAGATAAGATAGAGTGCTCTGGCACCGAATGTAGCACACTTTGCTCGGCTACGCTATAATCGGGTGAGGGGTGTTACACACCGTGAAATAGTTTTTTTTTTTTTTTTTTGCCAAATCATTTTTTTCCACATATAACAAGTTGAATAGAGTCCAATGAAACATCTGCTGAAGGTGACTTCATGTGCTTAACGTAGAAGCCAAACTTGCTTATTGGTTGCCCACACAAATCCTATCTTTTTATTATTCTTTTTTGGAGAAATGTTTAATTGTGAGCCATTTCCCTATGGCTTCTAATTCAAGAACTTTTCATGCTACCATTGGGTGTCAGTTGTTTGCTTTCGGCGTTGCTTTGCCTTCAACCATTGTAGTCTCTTTTTTTGTGTCTTTGTCAATTGTTTCGAAAATTTCATATGCTACACCAAGTTCCATCCTTCACTTGGTGGACTTCTATGTGGTAGCTGAAACGAGCCCTATTCTCCTTGGTTGCATTTGGCTTCTAATGCCCTAAAAACGAGATTTATCTGTCAGGTGCAATGATCCTTGTGCCCTTCATTTGTTTCCTTTTAGGAATCATGTAAAATTTATTGCCTTAGAACCCAAGCTTTCTTGAGTTTAGTTCCTTAATCCTTCAGCACCTCTATTTAGGTCTGTTTCCCTTCAAAATTGCATTTGAATCAAAGGTGACAGTGTTTATGGTTGCCATTGGTATTGATTCCTCCTTATGAGGCAATTTATAGTGCTGCTCCTCTTAGACTAGCGCTCCTCCCTCTTCATTGGATTCTTGAAGTCACTATTTAATCCCACTTACCCCTTGGGCTTCCTATCAGGTGGGTGATAGTGTTGTTCCTCTGGGATTGGCTTTCCTTACATCTCACAGGATTCTTGAATGTTAGCCATTGTATGACTAAAATTTTTTCCTGTCTGCCCCTAGTGTGTTTTTCTAGCTTCAAAAGAAACTACTTTACCCCTTAACTAGCCTGTAGAAATTGTGGAAACAATGATGTGAAGGCATTCTCAAGAATAGTTCCAATCTTTACCTCCATTGTTGAAAGAATTGAGTAAAACGCACACTGACATTTTGTATGGCCAATGCAGCCAAAGGTAGCTCATCCTTATATAATTGTTGTTCACCTGCATTGAGTTCCCACTTCCTTAGGGTCTGACCCTGCAACTTTTTTTCAATAATAACTTCTTATTTTGGCTATCAGGAATCAAGCTCACCATCCAAAACTCTTGTATGACAATGTGATCTGAATGTTGAGAAAGTAGAAACAATGCCACTAGGCATGCCAAATTACAATTTCCGCACTAAATTGATTTTACTCAATTTAAGCATATGAACAACACGTATAGCCTATCCACACGTGTGAATTGGTTTGAGGTGCACCAAGAATGCTAAGATCCCAATTATAAATGCACTGTTCTGACTTTTAATCTGAATGCTTGGCGAGAAACAAGTAACCAAATTTTCCTTTGGGTTCCTTAACCCCATTAGCATATACTTTGTCAAGCTCTTTATTGCATCAACTTTGGACATTTGAGAAAAATCAAGATGACTGCTATAATTGAAAGATCATTGTGCTTGAAAAATAAAGATTGTTCATTGTTGGAAAAGTAAAAGATCCCATTTGCAATGTAAAATATGTATAGAAAAATAGAATGAGTTTTGAGAAATTAAAAAATTAGTTTTCTTGAAATATAAATATTTGCAGGAAAATGTAAACTATGCTTAGAAAATTAAAGGGTTGATTGCTCAAAGTAAATATTTGCAAGAAATTGTTGATTGAAATTGAAGGCTAATTGCTTGAAATATAAAGAAAAAGACTGAAACTGAAGCCGAATACTGGGTAAACTAAAAATATTGTTGAACTAAAGAGAAATTGAACTAAGACATTGTCTGTGTTGATTTGGCTGGCTGATTGATTGTGTTGAAATGAAACTTTGATGCTCTATTCACAGACTTGAGTTGCTTAATGAGCAAGTACTACATTGAGTAAAACTAAATGAACAGGCATGCTATATTTAGTTATAACCCCTGCATCAGCTTCTACGCCTCAAGTTTACTATTGCATCCCTTGTTCTTAATAAAATCACATGATTTTTTTGTTTCCAACCACTTTGCTCAATATTTGCACCACTTCCACCGCTTTCTGCACTTGGTAACAATCTTGCAACAACTTCACTTATTGTTACTTAATTTTAAGAAACTAACAGGTAATGCTCCACGATCTATAACAACTTCCACAGGTAGCCATAACCACTTTAATTGCTTCTAATTCCA
This sequence comes from Hevea brasiliensis, assembly GCF_030052815.1. Taxonomy (NCBI): domain Eukaryota; kingdom Viridiplantae; phylum Streptophyta; class Magnoliopsida; order Malpighiales; family Euphorbiaceae; genus Hevea; species Hevea brasiliensis. The sequence goes on along the minus strand of NC_079496.1, from coordinate 93,932,417 downwards.
GAATAATTAATGCACTCTTAACTTTTGATCTTCTATCAGGTTAAACCATGGACCTGGTCATTTTAATCAGACAATTTAATTTTATGTCTAGAACCAATTAATTAAGTCAGATCTAAAATAATAAAATTAATTGTAGCGCAAACACATTAATTAATGAATTCTATATTGAATTCATTTATAAATGAAATTAATTTTATCATAGAATTAAATCTAACTGCGTCTTAACAATTTTCTAAGTTTAGGTCTCTTTTTCTTAATTCCTATCGCGTCATTTATTAATTGGTCAATATATACTTACCCTTTACTAGTTTAGTACACACACACACACACACACACACACACATTGTTCCTTTTAATGAAATTTCTGTGATTGATAAGGCTGATTATCCCTGTTACCAACTCTGTCAACTGCCTGGATACATGAACATGAACATGAACACCGGTAACAAAATTTTCATTAATACTTAAAAGCGGAAAATTCCATGCTTAGAACAATAAGCGCTCTTGATAGATATCTAATGCTTGCATAACCTTCTCAATGAACTTCTTCCGATCCAATCTATACCTGCATAAGCCCACAGTTGTTCACTTGAAACCACAAGCACATTCAAATGCATATTCTCAGGGAAAAGAGTGTAAGAGCAACATACTTTATCGCAGCTTCTAGAGGCCTCCCAGCTTCTAGCATTGAATCTGTTAGCAGTAGAACGAGGCAAGAAATTGTCAGCATAACTGAAAAAAAAGAGGGGAGAAAAAAAAAAGTTCTCAATGAAGTTACATCAACACAGAAACTATTAGTCCTACAGTCATTTAGTAACAAGTTTCAAGAATTTAAAGCCTAACAGGCACCTGACTAGACTCAAATATAAGACTTGAGAAGTCGACTAACAAATAAAAATAATGCCAACGATCCCAAATCATTTACGGGATGATAAGCACTATGGCACAGGCAAAACAGAGGTAAATAAATGATGCTGTTGCAGTTTATTAAGAACTGCATAATGAACACGCAATTTACCTAACAATTTTTGGTCTTCCTTGGAAGTTGTGGGAAATCCTGCGAGCATCTGTTGGCATTCTTCTTGCAATTCCTTCACAGCTTTCCTTTCTGCACTTGGAAGTGGAGGCACATCCCCATCTGACCAAGTAGGCAATGTTCGTGCTGCAGCTATGATAGCTCCATCAACAAAAGCATCTCTATTTCTCATTAGCTGACCTGTATGAAAATTTGCATTTGTTACGTCTGCCAAAATTCAACACCTCAAATGTCATGATAAATCATATCAATCATACTGTTATGATAATATTCTTCAGGAAGGCCAGATATATTGAATATTGACAAGAAAGAATCCAAATGAATGCGCGCATTGCCAGAGAACTGGATAACATCCCAAGGATTCTGCAATATTAAGCCAGACAAGAATCTTATTAGATTTTTGGGGATAATACTAGTGAATGCCAGATCATAATTTGACAAATTGCAAAATATAAAATGAAATTTAAGAAGCAAAAATAACTAGCTGTTTTTGTGGAATCTTTGAATAAGATAAACACACCAAGATGCAAATTAGATCGAGTACCATGAAGAATAGAATTCATAATAAAAGAAAAGGAAAAGACCCATTCTTAATTGTATCACATGGCACATGCCCCTCACATGTAATGTTAGGGCAACACCTGTTAAACAAACAGCTCAATGTAAACCAGGTTTTCAGTTGTTTAAAGCAAAAAGTTTCCACGTGCATCATGCTATAAACTGTACAGTGATCTTAACCCCATCAAATAAGCACATTTCTGGGAATATAGGAAAGGAATGAAGGAAAATGTAATTTTCCTTTTGGCATAGAGTGAAGCCAAAAGAAAATTACCACAGATGATGAAAAGCCATATCGTTGCATAAACATGTCATTCTTCTGTCCATTCATGTAATTGATAGTCATCTGCCAAGATTAAAACCATTGGGTATTAGACATGTACTAGATCAAGTTTAGAAGATTATATATTACTATTCCATGACATGCTAATATATTAAAGAAAAATGTTTAGAGAGGCAACTAATATCATGAGGGAGTGTAAATAATTGAAATAAGATGATGCATGTGAATTATCTTCCAAGTACCAAAATGAAAACGACAATCAATGAGATCAGACCAGAATATCAGACCTGTGACCTTATGCAACTTGATCTCAAGAAAGAAAAAATCATCATTTAGTCATTTTCAAGAGAAATTCTTATGAAGTCTTTAATCAATTAAAAAAAAAAAAAAAGGAGCAATGACACTAGACAAAATCCCCAAAAAAAGGGTATCTCAATAGTTGCTGATTAATCAACATGGTGCCAAACAGAGTTTCATTCTCAGTTTCAATTCTCAATTTCTCATGAATTTTATGTATGTATTTTCCATGTTACAAATACTTAACAATATAGGAACTGATTCAAAATCAAAATATTGGAAAGAAATAAATAGTACCTCTTCTCCTTTCTTAATCTGTTGACCAGCATTTATCATCACCTCAAGCATGCGATCCTTAAATCGCCAATGGAAAAAACAGTTCGGCTGGAAGGAATGGTTTAGCATATCTGCAAAATATTACTAAATTTGCCTGTTATTGTACTGAAAAAGTAAAGAATGCATCACATAACTAGTATTCTAAGAAAAATAGTGAATACTTTGATAAGGAAATTTGTTGGGTGGTATATATACATAAACAGATCAGGAAAAGAGTAAACATGAGACAATTATGAAAAGTCAAGGAACTTCTGACTTTAAAGAGGAGTAGCCTTTAAGTAGGAAACAATCTCCATAAAATCTCTGTTTTTAGTTGTTATGGAAAGTCAATCACTATATTATTTCTCTGTATATTCTGTATTCTGTATTCCTATTTAGGATTTCCTATTTAGGATTTCTTCCTAATTAGTAGAACACAATTATAGGAATCAATTGTATATATATACCCATGTACAGATTAATTGATATTAATGATAATCATCTCTTTCTACATTGTATCAGAGCAGGTCATCAATTTAGAGTGACTATTTATTCTCACTATCCAGCTTAAGAGAGACCTTGGCCGCCGACCGGCCGTTTCGACCCCGATCAACATCGCCGGCGTTGCCTCAACCCCCTCATTCCACCACTGTGTGTTGTTGCCTGATCCAGTATACCATTAAAGGACTTCTGAGGTTTAGCTCTCAGATCGTATTTCGGTATTTGCTTGATTTGTAATTTTGGGTTATTTTGCTGCTATAAGCACTTTGGATTAGCATTTCGGTTAGTTTTCTTTGTCTTAACAAATGGCAGACAATAAGAATGTTATTTCTGATGTGATTCCAGTGATGACTAAGATCACGAAACACAAACTTAATGGTTCGAATTACCTAGAGTGGAGTAAGACTGTTAGGGTCTATTTGCGTAGCATTGATAAGGATGATCATCTTACTAAAGATCCACCCACTGATGATACACGACAAACTTGGCTAAGGGAGGATGCTCGATTGTTTTTGCTGCTTCGGAACTCGATTCATAGTGAGGTAATTAGTTTAATTAATCATTGTGAATTTGTTAAGGAATTGATGTATTACTTAGATTTTCTGTATTCTGGTGAAGGGAATATCTCCCGTATTTATGATGTTTGTAAGGCATTCTACCGTGCTGAGAAAGAGGATAAGTCTCTCACGACTTATTTTATAGATTTTAAACGGGTAAATGAGGAACTTAATGTATTGTTGCCTTTTAGTCCTGATGTGAAAGTTTAGCAGGCCCAACGGGAACAACTGGCTGTTATGAGTTTTCTTGCAGGCCTTCCTTCAGAGTATGAGACTGCTAAATCTCAGATTCTCTCCAGTTCTGAGATTTTCTCTTTGCATGAAACGTTCACACGGGTCCTTCGTACAGAGAGTACTCAATCTTCACAGTCTGCCAGTAGTGCTCTTGTTAGCCGTAATCCAAATGGGCAACAGGGTAATAGAAGAGGAAGTAGAGGAATTACAGGCAACAGAAATAATCAGCGTAATGGAGAGGCTAGTCCTAATTAGAACTCAAGAGAAGTCATTTGTTATTATTGCCATTAGCCTGGCCATACAAAATATAATTGCCCGCAACTTCAGAGGAAAAATCAGCAATCACAGATAGCAAATATGGCAACAGAGAATTCTACAGTATCTTCCTTTGAGAAAACTATTTTGGTATCTGCAGAGGATTTTGCACAATTTTCCCAGTATCAGGCATCTCTAAAACCTACCAGTTCCCCTGTTGAGTCAGGTACTAGTCCCCCTGTCACTGCGATCGCTGAGTCAGGTAAATCCACTACATGCCTTGTGTCTTCCTCATCCAAATGGGTTATTGATTCTGGTGCGACAGATCACATGACAGGTAATTCTAGTCTTCTATCTGCTTTTCAGTCTAATCTCACTTCCTCTATTGTTACTTTAGCTGATGGTTCTACTTCTTGTGTCATGGGTTCTGGAACTACGAACCCGACTTCGTCAATTTCTTTGTCTTCTGTTTTGTGTCTACCAAAATTCTCATTTAATCTACTTTCTGTTAGTAAACTTACTCGTATCTTAAATTGTTCTGTTTCTTTTTTTCCTGACCAGTGTTTCTTTCAGGATCTTACAACGAAACAGATTATTGGTAGAGGACGCGAGTCAGGTGGTCTCTACATTCTGGAAAATCATGTACCGCGGTCACTTGTTTGCTCCAGTACCTTAACACCTCTTGATGCTCATTGTAGATTGGGTCATCCTTCTTTGTCTACCATAAAGAAGCTGTGTCCTTAATTTCAGTCTTTATCAGTACTAGAATGTGAGTCGTGTCAGTTTGCAAAACATCATCGTTTGCTTTCTGTGTCTAGAGTCAATAAACGGGCTTCATCCCCTTTTGAGTTAGTTCATTCTGATATTTGGGGTCCTTGTTCTGTTACTTCTAAAACTGGATTTCGTTATTTTGTTACTTTTATTGATGATTAATCTCGTGTTACCTGGTTATATTTAATGAAGAATCGTTCTGAGTTGTTTTCTATCTTTTGTGCCTTTTGTAATGAAATCAAAACTCAATTTAATATTTCTGTGTGCATAATAAGAAGTGACAATGCCAAAGAATACTTCTCAGCACAATTTCAGTCTTATATGACACAAAATGGCATTCTTTATCAGTCTTCTTGTGTGGTTACCCCATCCCAAAATGGCGTGGCCGAAAGAAAAAATCGGCATCTTCTTGAGGTAACTCGTGCTCTTTTTTTTCAGATGAAAGTACCTAAACACTTTTGGGCGGATGCAGTTTCTACGGCATGTTTTTTGATCAATCGTATGCCGTATTCTGTCCTTAATGGGGATATTCCTTATACTGCTTTGTTTTCTACAAAATTTTTGTTCCCTATTAAACCCCGTATTTTTTGTTGTACCTGATTTGTGCGTGATGTTCGTCCACAGGTTACTAAATTGGATCCAAAATCTCTCAAATGTGTCTTCCTTGGGTACTCTCGGCTCCAAAAAGGGTACCGTTGTTTTTCTCCTTCTCTTAATCGTTATCTTGTTTCTGCAGATGTCACATTTTTTGAGTCCACTCCATTTTTTCCTCCATCATCTGTGTATGAGAGTCAGGAGAGGAGGATGATCTCTTAATATATACTGTCCAACCAATGTCTAGTCCTCTCCCACAGCCTATTCCTTCTGTCTCTAGACCTACTCGACCTCCCGTTGTTCATGTTTATTCCAGAAGATTGGAGATTTCTGACTCAGATCCTCCACCAGCTACTTCGTTGGGAGATCCTGTACCTCATACTAATCATGATTCTGATCTAGACTTACCCATTGCTCTTCGTAAAGGTAAATGTTCATGTACTTACCCTATCTCTTCTTTTTTTTCTTATAATCAATTGTCTTCTTGTTCTCGGTGTTTTGCTACTTCTTTAGACTCTGTTCCTATCCCTAATACTGTTGGTGAGGCACTGTCTCATTCTGGCTGGTGTGATGCTATGAAAGAGGAAATAGAGGCTTTAGATGCTAATGGTACGTGGAAACTATTGTCTTTGCCCACTGGTAAAAAAGCTATTGGTTGCAAATGAGTATTTACAGTAAAGGTAAATCCTGATAGTTTTGTGGCTAGGTTAAAAGCACGCCTTGTAGCAAAAGGATATGCTCAAACATATGGGGTTGATTACTCTGATACTTTTTCTCCTGTAGCTAAACTTACTTCTATTCGCTTGTTTATCTCTTTAGCAGCTACATATGATTAGCCCCTGCATCAATTGGATATCAAGAATACTTTCCTTCATGGTGATCTTCAGGAGGAGGTCTATATGGAGCAACCACCTGGGTTTGTTGCTCAGGGGGAGTTGGATAAAGTTTGTAGGCTTCGAAAGTCTCTTTATGGCTTGAAACAAAGTCCTAGGGCATGGTTTGGGAGATTCAGTGAAGCAGTACAGGAATTTGGTATGCAAAAGAGTAAGTGTGATCACTCAGTATTTTATAGGCAATCTGAGGCTGGTCTAATTATCTTGGTAGTCTATGTGGATCATATTGTCATCACTGGAAGTGACTCTGCAGGTATTTCATCTCTTAAAATCTTCCTCCAAACTCAGTTTCAGACCAAAGACTTGGGATTGTTAAAGTATTTCTTGGGTATCGAAGTTATGAGAAGTAAGAAGAGTATTTTCTTGTCTCAAAGAAAATATGTCCTCGATCTATTGACAAAGACAGGAAAATTAGGCGCTAAGCCTTGTAACGCACCAATGACTCCAACTTTACAACTGTTAGCAGGGGATAGTGAGTTGTTTGAAGATCCAGAGAGATACAGGAGATTGGTAGAAAAATTGAACTACCTTACAATCACTCGTACTGACATTGCTTATGCCGTTAGTGTGGTAAGTCAGTTTATGTCTTCCCCAACTGTTGCTCATTAGGAAGCCTTGGAACAAATCTTGTGTTATCTGAAGGGCGCTCCAGGAAGAGGTTTGCTATATGGTAATCATAGGCATTTGAATATTGAATGTTTTTCAGATGCCAACTGGCTGGATCTAAGGTTGGCAGGAGGTCAACAACTGGATATTGCGTTTTTATTGGAGGAAATTTGGTGTCTTGGAGAAGCAAGAAGCAGAGTGTAGTTTCTCGATCTAGTGCTGAATCTGAATACAGAGCCATGGCACAATCAGTATGTGAGGTAATGTGGATACTTCAATTACTAGATGAGACAGGTTTTAAGACCTCCCTACCTGCGAAATTGTGGTGTGATAATCAAGCTGCTCTTCATATTACTTCTAATCCGGTGTTTCATTAGCGGACCAAACATATTGAAATTGATTGTCACTTTATTCGTGAAAAGATTCAACAACAGATCATCTCAACAGGACACATCAAAACTGGAGAGCAGTTAGGAGATATTTTCACAAAAACTCTGAATGGAGCTAGGATTGACTACATTTGTAACAAGTTGGGCATGATTAACATCTATGCTCTAACTTGAGGGGAGTGTTATGGAAAGTCAATCACTATATTATTTCTCTGTATATTCTGTATTCTGTATTCCTATTTAGGATTTCTTATTTAGGATTTCTTCCTAATTAGTAGAACACAATTATAGGAATCAATTGTATATATATACCTATGTACAGATTAATTGATATTAATGAGAATCATCTCTTTCTACATTAGTCTACTATGTTTCACTTGTTATTTAGAACTGGGCTTGACAGCAGAAATTCAACACATTTATGGTGTTGTATTTGAAAAATGATTTAAACTCATTGTTTAGGAAAACAAGGCCTTTTCTTAAACTTTGTTACAAAAACAAACTCAGTCCTTGAGATTTTATTTTGTTAACAAAATGTTCATTCAGTCTAAATTGTGGTTAGTGAGAGCTGAAATACCCAAAATAACCCAAATTAATTAATGTCTTTCCCTATATCTCCCTCACCCTCTATGCCTCCACATAGAGTTAGGAACAGATTCAGATTGTAAATATAATCAACAGATTGAGTCTGAAATTATAATGGAAAAATTCCAATACTGTTTACAGAACCAGAACTAAGAAATAGTAGAAGGAACAAAACAAGGAAATCAAAATGACTCCTAAGCGCCCCAGGAAAAAGATCCCATGCAGGAAACCAGCCCATCTATAAAAGAGAATTTTCCACTGAACAAAAACATGCCCAGCTCACCATTTTATCCCCTAATTATATTCTTCTCTTTCCCCTTCCCAGTTGTCCTACACGTGCTTCTCATACGTTGATTCTCTCTGACAAACTTTATCTTTTCAGTTACCTATAGACATTTATTTTTTGACTCTTGGAATGCATGATTTGTAAAAGCAGTGAGGAGCCCTATGATAAAATACCACTGGATAATGAGGAATCTTAAAGCACTCAAGAGACTTTAAAATGATAGAAATATCTTTAGTTAATCGATTCAATTTTATTTTGGTCTTCTAATTGGGAGCATAAAAATGTTCTTTTTACTGAAAGAGTCTAAAAGCCCAAATTATTTAACTAGGCTTAGTTTAATATTTTTAGAACTTCATGTGAGCCTAAAAAATAATTAAAGGAATTCAATTAAATATCTCAATTCATTAAATTTACTAAATTTTCTAATGTAAAAGTGGATTTTTAATGGACTTTTGACTTAATTATATTTTAAAGTCTTTTGAAAAATTTTTTAAGTTAAAAATAAAAAATAGAAAAAGAACAAAAAATATATTTGAGGGTTAATTATCCCTCTTAACCAGTTGGTTAGAGGAATAATTATTCCCCATTTATCTATTTCAGATAGGATTTTGAAATTTTTTAAGAGATAATTATCCCTCATAACCGGTTGGTTAAAGGAATAATTATCCCTAATTTATCTATTTTAGATATAATTTTGAAATTATCTGAGAGATAATTATCCATCATAACTAGTTGGCTAGAGGAATAATTATTCCCCATTTATCTATTATAATTTTGAAATTATTGCGGGATTATTATCCCTTATTGGCTAGAGCGATAACTATCCCTATTTATTTATTGAATTTAGATGGGCTTTAAAATTATCTTTCTTTTACTATAAATACCCTTACCTAGATCACCTGAAGAGTGGAAGAAGATTAATCCATAATCTACTGGAGCGCTAGGGAGATTCTCCATTAATCAGAAGACTCCCTTTTGTGCTATTAGAGCTATAATTACCCATCTTTTTGCCAAAATTATTTTAACGGCTTTCAAATTTAAGTTCATTCTAGGTGCATCTCCATTGATCTCAACATATTTCCATCATTTTGGAGTTATTTTTTAGTGCTCTAAGGGATCTCTAATCTAAGAATTAAAGACTAATTACAAGGTAAATCCGATTTGACAAATCTTGCTTTATCTATGCATTTAAATATGAGTCAATTCTATAATTTTGGATAAATATTTTTAGATTTGCAATAGCCTTAACTCAAAGAAAATGCCTGATGGATGGAGGAAGAGTATTTTAGTACCTATTTTTAAAAATAAAGGAGACATACAAAGTTGCTCAAACTATAGGGGAATTAAACTCATGAGCCATACTATGAAGTTGTGGGAGAGAGTTGTGGGAGAGAGTTGTGGAGCATCGACTACGTCATGATACTTCTATCTCTCTCAATCAATTTGGTTTCATGCCCGGTCGTTCAACTATGGAAGCAATCTTTCTTATTAGAAGCTTGATGGAGAAATATAGAGATGTGAAGAAAGATCTACACATGGTTTTTATTGATTTGGAGAAGGCTTATGATAGTGTTCCAAGAGATGTCTTATGGAATGTGTTAGAACAAAAGAGGGTATCTATTAGATACATACAAGTGTTGAAAGATATGTATGAAGAAGCAACTACTATTGTGCGCACAGTGGGAGGGGACACAAGAGATTTTCCGATCTCAATTGGATTACACCAAGGATCGCCATAAGCCCTTACCTTTTTACATTAGTTTTAGATGAATTGACGAAACATATACAAGAAAGTATTCTTTAGTGCATGATGTTTGCGGATGATATTGCTCTGATAGATGAGACACGAGAAGGAGTCAATAGAAAGCTAGAACTTTGGAGAAGTACTCTAGAGTCAAAGGGTTTTAAGTTAAGTAGAACGAAGACAGAATACATACATTGTAAGTTCAGTGAAGACCAAACTGGTGATAGGGAAAGAGTTAGTTTGAATGGAGTGGTACTGTCCCAAAGTAATCACTTTAAATATCTAGGCTCAGTCCTTCAAGTAGATGGGGGATGTGAGGAGGATGTTAGTCATACGATTAAAGCCGGATGGTTGAAGTGGAGACGTGCCACGGGAGTTTTAAGTGATGGTAAGATTCCCAATAAGTTGAAAGGAAAATTTTACCGTACAGCCATACGACCGGCTATGTTATGTGGTAGTGAGTGTTGGGCACTGAAAGAGTCGTATGCGTCTAAGATAAGAGTTGCAGAGATGAGAATGTTAAGGTGGATGAGTGGCCATACTAGACTAGATAAAGTCCGTAATGAGAGTATTAGAGAAAAGGTAGGAGTGGTGCCAATTGAAGATAAGTTGAGAGAAGGGAGATTGAAGTGGTTTGGTCATGTGAAGCGTAGACATACGGAGGCTCCAGTTAGACAAGTTGAGCACATTAGGTTAGAGGATAAAAAAAAAAAAGAGGGTAGACCTAAATTTACTTGGAGGAGAGTAGTACAACATGACCTAGAAGCATTACACATTTCTGAGGATTTAACCCAAAATCGTTTAGAGTGGAGAAAGCGAATCCATATAGCCGACCCCAAATTTTTGGAATAAAGGCTTAGTTGAGTTAAGTTGAGTATTTTATAAGCCCAATCAATTTCTTGATAATGTCACCTTTCATTTATTTATTTATTGTTGTCTCATTGTACATTAACCCATGCATTTTTTTTATTGATTTATTTTCATATTTTTGACAATTTTAGAAGTGAATATAAAGTGGTAGCCCGTACATTATAATTTCCATTTTTATATACATAATATTGTATTTGATTTATTCTTCTTTTGATTTTATACTAACTTTGCTTATTTTGTTGTGCGTAAGTTCAATGTTTGTCTTTTAATAACATTAGAAGATTGAATGAGAGAAATTTATATTGAAGTTCCAAAAGATTTTAAATAAGTTTTATTAATTTTAGGCTTTAATTTTTGTTGTTCTTTTTGTTATAATATTTTGTTCTTTTGAGCATAAAAAGGCAAGAATGAATCCAAAGAAATTTCAAAAGGAGACAAAATATGGTCAAAAGAGAAAAAAAAAATAGAATGAAGGTTAAAGGAATAAGTTGAAAATTGGAACAAAATGAGCTGCATCAGAATTCAAAGCCTTTGTATGGGATAAAAACCTAAAAGGACAAGTAATAATTGTATGATTTTTATTGGGCTTGGAAATGCCATTTTAATTTTAATTCTCTTTTCTCCTCCATTTACTTTAGTTGTAGGTTTTATTTATTTTACTTTGGGCTTTTGATTATTTTAATCATGTTGAAATAAACTTAATTAATTGGACTTAGTAAAGATGTATAATAAGATAATGTACATGCTAGACTTTAGTTAGTTAATTCTTTCTACTTGTTTTATGAATGTAAATGAGTTTGTATGAAATTAAATTAGCTAAATATGCATATAGGACAAGGTGGTAAAAGGGTAACATTACTAAATTAGCAACTTGGCATGTTATGAATTATTTGTGTATGTACATGGTTGATTTATTTGAATTAATTGTGTGTGTAACTTTAGACTTGCATTAACTGTACAGACTTTAGGAATCAATTGTAGAGGCTGGCCCTTGTTCTAAGATAAGCCCAGGCAAAGAGGGTGCCTAACACCTTCCCTCTCTCGTACTCACTATCCCAAACCTAGGTTATTAGGCTTATGGTAAAAGAAGGCCATTGGACCTCTGCAAAGGGTAAGTTGTCACCCACATCCCTTCTTAGGAATTTGTCCAGTTATTACCCAGGTGGCGACTACTTTCTTCCGCCTTTGAAGACTAGCATTGAGGTAGTGCTATGGGAAGATAATATTCAACGAGGTCCGAGGGTCCCACATTACCCTTTTCTTATAACGTGCGCGCGCTCGCGTGTGTGTGTGTGTGTGTGTATCTATGTGTGCGTGTGTGTGTATAGTTGAATGAATTAAACAGAATTTCTTCTCCCAAATGTCTCTTTCTTTTCTCCTTCCTTTCTATTTTATATGATATCAAAGCCAGAGAAAAGGCTTGACCTGTTCTTCATCAGACTTCCCCTATTTTTGTTGAAAACGGCACTGCCGTTCCTATACACCCTTTTCTAGAGGGGGGTGGACTACACCACCCATCTAAGTCATTGGAATCCTCACCGTTAACGTTCATGCGCTGCCGCAGTATCACCAAAATTATTACACGTATCGACGCGTGATAGATATTCCGGCCACCTTTCTTGCCGGAGTCAACACCGATCAGCTCGCCCTTGACCGATAAGTCTTCTCAACTACAAAACAGCTCTAGGTCTCCTTGGTCTCCCAACTCTAAAGGCAAAAGCTTCTATTTCCACACTGTTTCAAACCTGTTTCATTCAAACAATTTTTTTCAAGTGTAACTTTTCAGTAGCACTCTCAGCGTGATTGAAAAGATCAGCTCCTCCAACGCAATTGACTCTAACCTAATTTTCTCTTCTTTTTCTAATTCTCCAACAATTACTACTGTTAAACTGTAAGGTAGCAATAATTATAATGTCATTGTCAACCTCAGTAGAATTGTGGTTTATGGGACAAGGTTATGATAATCATCTAGCTACAACTAATAGAACTAGTTGCAACAAAATTGATGCACAGTTATGTAGTCTTTTGTATTCTTTGGACCCTAAATTACTCACCTTATTTCAATCATGTAAAACACGTTGTAAGGTTTGGACTAAGGCTAAGACTTTATTTACTAATGACATACGTGTATATAAAGTCATCTCAGATATTTGTCCATCTCCAGCAGAATCAGCAAGATATGGTAAGTTATTTAGGGCAAATGAAAACACTAAAGGATGAGTTCAATTCTTTTATGCCATTCTCTGATAGCATTACTGCATAGGAACACCAGCGAGACAAGTTTTTTATGGTCTTGGCTTTGATAGGACTTCAATCTGACCCAGTGTTGTTAAGGCAAAAGGCGACACTAAGGCGAAAAGGTACCCTATGGCCTTAGACAAGAGGCAAGAGGCAAGAGGCGAGGCAAGGGCCTTTGTGAAGCAAGGCATCATAGCTTAAATTTTCTAAATTATACATATATATGTATAACACCTTACACAAATGTATTCAGATTTCAATAGTTACCTAGTCTTACTCTTTTACAGCAAAACAACACCTACACAAATGTACTCAAATTTCAATAGTTATTAATTTCCTCAATAGCTATTAGCCTACAATGACACATAAAATACATGTGATATTCACCATAAATTTGTAAGGAGCACCTCAATGTCAATTTTAATTTCTAATTACTAGTAAAACTACATACAGATATTAAAAAATGACCATATAACAAAAAATTAAACAACAAATTAAAAAAAAAAAAAACATATCTAACAAAACAATTAAAATAAAAATTAAACAATACCCATATAACAAAAAAAAATAGCAACAACCATATAACAATAATAAAATTAACAATGATACCCATATAACAACAAATTAATAAGAAACATTTCATATCAAACAAAACAATTAAAAAAAATAAAAATAAATAAAACAATATGACCAGCAGAGTAAAAAGAAGAGAGAAGAGGAGAGATTCTGTTTTGAAGAAAAAGACCAAAGAAAAGAAAAAAAAAAAACAGAGGTTCTGTTTTGAACTACAACAAAGTATAAGAAGAGAGAAGAAAATGAGACTTTGCTGTGTTGAAACTTGAAAGAAGAAAATATAGAAGAAGAGGAGAAGTGGAGAAGAAATAAAGGAATGAAGGAGTAGAGAAGAGAGCGAGGGGAAGATAAGATATACCCATAGTCCCATACAGCAAAATTCATTAAAGAGAGGAGGAGGGGAAACAAAAAAAAAAAAGCATGCAAAGATACTATTGCATTTTAGAGAAGAATAGAATAGAGAAGAGAACAAAGAGAGGAAAGGAGAAGAAGAAGAAGAAGAAAAGGGGAGAGAGAGAGACAAGAGAGACATACCGTTGTTGAGAGAAGTGAGCTACGTTGTGCGCTTCTTCGTTTCTCCTTTCTGCTTTTTGTTTACATGAGGTAGCCAAGACCAGGTAGGGTTTTGCTTTATTTGGGTTACAAAACAATTAAAAAAAAGAGAAAAAAAATTTACTTCAAAGAGGCGTCGCCTCAATGTCTCAAAGCCCCTCGCCTCACCTGCTGGAGAAGCTTGCCTTATTGACGGCTAGCTAGGCAGTAGTGCCTCACCTTGGCGCCTCTGGCGCCTTTAACAACACTGATCTGACCTTAGTTTTGTTCGGGATCAAATCTTAACTAGTTTTGTTATTCCTTCTTTGGAAGATGTCTCTGCTCAATTGTTGTGCATTTCTTTAAGTGCATTTGAAACTAATAAAATTAAACATCCATTTTAGCTATGCAAACTAAAAATATCAGCATGGACATGGCGATTTCTGAAAAAGGAAAGGAAAAGGCTCTAAATCACATTGTACCTACTGTGACAAAAGTGGCCACACTCACGATACTTGTTGGGCTTTGCATGGCTCTAAATCCCATTATACCTATTGTGACAAAAGTGGCCACACCTGAGATACTTGTTAGGCACTGCATGGTCGACCACCATGCATCAATCAATCCAACACAAGCAAACCCACAACTCATGTGGCTCAAACCCATGGTGATGGACTACTTCCATTACCAGATGCAAAAGATCAACAGTCCAATTCCATTTTCTTAACTGGAGTTGAATACAATGAGTACTTACAGTATCAAGCTGCTAAACAACAGTCATCCTCATCTGGCACTTCTCATTCTAGTAATTCCTTTGTTTATCTAACTAAGTCTACACCCATTAGCCCATGTATATTAGACTATGGTGCATCTGATAATATCTCTGGTAATAAGAACCTTTTCTCTAACCTTAGTTCCCCTTCAATTCCCTCTAGAGTTATACTTGCTAATGGCACACATGCTGTGGTTAAGGGAATAAGAGAAGTTTGACCTCTTTCTTATGTTTCTTTAAGTTCAGTTTTATTTGCACCTAAATGTCCACACAATTTGATTTCCATAAGCAAATTAACCAAAAATTTTGATTGCTCTGTCACTTTTATGGCTAACTCTGTTATTGTGCAAGACCGGAGTACGAGAAAGACAATTAGAATAGGACATAAGTCATAAGGATTGTATCATCTATCTACCTCAAGATCACTAGTTGCTTTCACTTCCATTGCATCTGCTAATCTTCTCCATAGCCGTCTGGGTCATCCAAGTCTTACAAAACTTAAAAAACTTAATACCTACTCTTTCTACATTGTCTTCTTTAGAACGTGAGTTGTGTTAACTTGGGAAACAAACTCGAGCTTCATGTCCAAAGCGCTCTATGTTTGATATTGTTCATTCAAACATATGGGGATCAAGTCATGTCAGTTCAACTTTAGGATTTCATCAATTTATTACCTTTATTGATGATTATTCTCATTGCACTTGAGTACTTTTAATAAAAAAATCATTCTGAATTGTTCTTTACTGTTCAAAAATTTTATGTTGAAATTCATAATAAATTTGGTGCTACAATTAAGGTATTGCGTAGTGATAATGCAAAATAATACTTATCCTCTTCCTTCACCAATTTCATGTCTTCTCAGGGAATCACTCATTAAACCTTTTGTGCATATACTTCACAGCAAAATGGAGTTGCTAAACAAAAAAATCGACATCTTATTGAATTTGCCCGTACCTTACTTAAACACCATCATGTTCCCCTTCATTTTTGGGGAGTTGTTGTTCTCACTACTCGCTATTTAATTAACCAAATGTCTTCCTCTGTGTTGCAGCATCAAAGTCCTCACTCAATTCTATTTCTAGATAAAGATTTCCATCATTTGTCATGGCGTGTGCATAGCTGTACTTGTTTTGTCTATGATCAAACTCTTGGAACAGATAAACTGCAGCCTAAACCTGTTATGCGTGTCTTTCTCGGATACTCCCACTTTCAAAGAGGTTACAAATGCTATAATCCAACAACAAACAAACATTTTATTTCAGCAGATGTAACCTTTTTTGAAACATTCCCATGTTTTGTCACCAAACATCAAAACCAAAAAATGCATTTCAAAAGTTTTACTTGTTCCTCTTCTTTCCCCAGCACAAGTCAATGTTCCTAGTCCTCATTCTTCTGTTAACACAATTAATCCTTTTCTTCATGATATAGGTACAATGGCTGCTCCTAATGACTCATCACCTATTCCTCCGTCACCTACTCCAGTCATGCCTTCAGTAGAAACAGCATCTCCTCCCATTGCCTGCTGCAAAGGTGTTCGTTCCTTTTGAAACTCACATCCTATTTATAATTTTTTTACTTATAATCGTTTATCACCATCCTATTATGCCTTTGTTTCCGCCTAGTTTAATATTTCAATACCCAAGATTGTTAGAGAAGCATTGGATCATCCAGGGTAGAGAGGTGCAATGATAGAGGTGTAGAAAGAGATGATTCTCCTTAATTTCAATTAATCTGTACATGGGTATATATATACAATTTATTCCTATAATTGTGTTCTACTAATTAGGAAGAAATCCTAAATAAGAAATCATAAATAGGAATACAGAATACAGAATATACAGAGAAATAATATAGTGATTGACTTTCCATAACACTCCCCCTCAAGTTGGAGCATAGATGTTAATCATGCCCAACTTGTTATAAATGCAGTCAATCCTAGTTCCATTCAGAGCTTTTGTGAAAATATCTCCTAACTGCTCTCCAGTTTTGATGTGTCCTGTTGAGATGATCTGTTGTTGAATCTTTTTACGAATAAAGTGACAATCAATCTCAATATGTTTGGTCCGCTCATGAAACACGGGATTAGAAGCAATATGGAGAGCAGCTTGATTATCACACCACAATTTCGCAGGCAATGAGGTATTAAAACCTGTCTCATCTAGTAATTGAAGTATCTACATTACCTCACATACTGATTGTGCCATGGCTCTGTATTCGGATTCAGCACTACATCGAGAAACTACACTCTGCTTCTTGCCTCTCCAAGACACCAAATTTCCTCCAAGAAAAACGCAATATCCAGTAGTTGACCTCCTGTCAACCTTAGATCCAGCCCAGTCGGCATCTGAAAAACATTCAACATTCAAATGCACATGATTACCATATAGCAAACCTCTTCCTGGAGCGCCCTTCAGATAACACAAGATTTGTTCCAAGGCTTCCCAATGAGCAACAGTTAGGGAAGACATAAACTGACTTGTCACACTAACGGCATAAGCAATGTCAAGACGAGTGACTGTAAGGTAGTTCAATTTTCCTACCAATTTCCTGTATCTCTCTGGATCTTCAAACAACTCACTATCCCCTGCTAACAGTTGTAAAGTTAGAGTCATTGGTGCACTACAAGGCTTAGCACCTAATTTTCCTGTCTCTGTCAATAAATCGAGGACATATTTTCTTTGAGACAAGAAAGTACCCTTCTTACTTCTCATAACTTCGATACCCAAGAAATACTTTAACAATCCCAAGTCTTTGGTCTGAAACTGGATTTGGAGGAAGGTTTTAAGAGATGAAATACCTACAGAGTCACTCCCAGTGATGACAATATCATCCATATAGACTACCAGGAGAATTAGACCAGCCACAGATTGCCTATAAAATACTGAGTGATCACACTTACTCTTTTGCATATCAAATTCCTGTACTGCTTCACTGAATCTCCCAAACCATGCCCTAGGACTTTGTTTCAAGCCATAAAGAGACTTCCGAAGCTTACAAACTTTACCCAACTCCCCCTGAGCAACAAACCCAGGTGGTCGCTCCATATACACCTCCTCCTGAAGATCATGATCCATGAAGGAAAGCATTTTTTATATCCAATTGATGCAGGGGCCAATCATATGTAGCTGCTAAAGAGATAAACAAGCGAATAGAAGTAAGTTTAGCTACAGGAGAAAAAGTGTAAGAGTAATCAACCCATATGTCTGAGCATGTCCTTTTGCTACAAGGCATACTTTTAACCTCGCAACAGAACCATCAGAATTTACCTTTACTGTAAATACCCATTTGCAACCAATAGCTTTCTTACCAGTGGGCAAAGGCAATAGTTTCCATGTACCATTAGCATCTAAAGCCTCCATTTCCTCTTTCATAGCATCACACCAACCAGGATGAGACAGTGCCTCACCAACAGTATTAGGGATAGGAACAGAGTCTAAAGAAGTAACAAAACACCGAGAACAAGAAGACAATTGATTATAAGAAACAAAAGAAGAGATAGGGTAAATACATAAACGTTTACCTTTACGAAGAGCAATGAGTAACTCTAGATCAGAATCATAATCAGTATGAGGTACAGGATCTCCCAACGAAGTAGCTGGTGGAGGATCTGAGTCAGGAATTTCCAATCTCCTGGAATAAACATGAACAACGGGAGGTCGAGTAGGTCTAGAGACAGAAGGAACCGGCTGTGGGAGAGGACTAGACATTGGTTGGACAGTATATATTAAGAGATCATCTTCCTCTCCCTAACTCTCATACACAAATGATTGAGGAAAAAATGGAGTGGACTCAAAAAATGTGACATCTGCAGAAACAAGTTAACGATTAAAAGTAGAAGAAAAATAACGGTACCCTTTTTGGAGCCGGGAGTACCCAAGGAAGACACATTTGAGAGATTTTGGATCTAATTTAGTAACCTGTGGACGAATATCACGCACAAAACAGGTACAACCAAAAATACGAAGTTCAATAGGGAATAAAGATTTTGTAGGAAACAAAGCAGTATAAAGAATATCACCATTAAGGACAGAAGACGACATACGATTGATCAAAAAACATGTCGTAGAAACTGCATCCGCCCAAAAGTATTTAGGAACTTTCATCTGAAAAAGAAGAGCGCGAGTTACCTAAAGAAGATGCCTATTTTTTCTTTCGGCCACGCCATTTTGGGATGGGGTATCCACACAAGAAGACTGATGAAGAATGCCATTTTGTGTCATATAAGACTGAAATTGTGCTGAAAAGTATGTTTTAGCATTGTCACTTCTTAATATGCGCACAGAAATATTAAATTAAGTTTTGATTTCATTACAAAAGGCACAAAAGATAGAAAACAACTCAGAACGATTCTTCATTAAATATAACCAGATAACACGAGAGTAATCATCAACAAAAGTAACAAAATAACGAAATCCAGTTTTAGAAGTAACAGAACAAGGACCCCAAACATCAGAATGAACTAACTCAAATGGGGATGAAGCCCGTTTATTGACTCTAGACACAGAAGGCAAACGATAATGTTTTGCAAACTGACACGACTCACATTCTAGTACTGATAAAGACTGAAATTGAGGACACAGCTTCTTCATGGTAGACAAAGAAGGATGACCCAATCTACAATGAGCTTCAAGAGGTGTTAAGGTACTGGAGCAAACAAGCGACCGCAGTACATGATTTTCCAGAATGTAGAGACCACCTGACTCGCGTCCTCTACCAATAATCAGCTTCATTGTAAGATCCTGAAACAAACACTGGTCAGGAAAAAAGGAAACAGAACAATTTAAGGTACGAGTAAGTTTACTAACAGAAAGTAGATTAAAAGAGAATTTTGATAGACACAAAACAGAAGACAAAGAAATTGACAAAGTCGGGTTCGCAGTTCCAGAACCCATGACACAAGAAGTAAAACCATCAGCTAAAGTAACAGTAGAGGAAGAGAGATTAGACTGAAAAGCAGATAGAAGACTAGAATTACCTGTCATATGATCTGTCGCACCAGAATCAATAACCCATTTGGATGAGGAAGACACAAGGCATGTAGTGGATTTACCTGACTCAGCGATCGCAGTGACAGGGGAACTGGTAGGCTTTAGAGATGCCTGATACTGGGAAAATTGCGCAAAATCCTCTGCAGATATCAAAATAGTTTTCTCAAAGGAAGATACTGTAGAATTCTCTGCTGCCATATTTGCCATCTGTGACCGCAGATTTTTCCTCTGAAGTTGCGGACAATAATATTTTGTATGGTCAGGCTCATGGTAATAATAACAAATGACTCCTCTTGAGTCTTTATTAGAACTAGCCTCTCCATTACGCTGATTACTTCTGTTGCCTGTAATTCCTCCTCTACTTCCTCTTCTATTACCCTGTTGTCCATTTGGATTACGGCTAATAAGAGCACTACTGGTAGGCTGTAAAGATTGGGTACTCTCTGTACGAAGGACTCGTGTGAATGTTTCATGCAAAGAGGAAATCTCATAACTGGATAGAATCTGAGATTTAGCAGTCTCATACTCTGAAGGAAGGCCTGCAAGAAAACTCATAACAGCCAGTTGCTCCCGTTGGACCTGCTGAACTTTCACATCAGGACTAAAAGGCAACAATATATTAAGTTCCTCATATACCCGTTTAAAATCCATAAAATAAACCGTGAGAGACTTATCCTCTTTCTCAGCACGGTAGAATGCCTTACAAACATCATAAATACGAGAGATATTCCATTTACCAGAATACAAAAAATCTAAGTAATCCATCAATTCCTTAACAAATTCACAGTGATTAATTAAACTAATTACCTCAATGTGAATCGAGTTCCGAAGCTGCAAAAACAACCGAGCATCCTCCCTTAGCCAAGTTTGTCGTGTATCATCAGTGGGTGGATCTTTAGTAAGGTAATCATCCTTATCAATGCTACGCAAATAGACCCTAACAGTCTTTCTCCACTCCAGGTAATTCGAACCATTAAGTTTGTGTTCCGTGATCTTAGTCATCACCGGAATCACATCAGAAATAACATTCTTATTGTCTGCCATTTGTTGAGATAAAGAAAACTAACCGAAACGCTAATCTAAAGTGCTTATAGCAGCAAAATAACCCAAAATCACAAATCAAGCAAATACCGAAATAGGATCTGAGAGCCAAACCTCAGAAGTCCTTTAATGGTGTACTGAATCAAGCAACAGCACACAGTGGTGGAATGAGGGGGTTGAGGCGACGCCGGCGATGTTGATCGGGGTCGAAACGGCCGGTCGGCGACCAAGGTCTCTCTTGAGCTGGATGGTGAGAACAAATAGTCACCCTAGATTGATGACCTGCTCTGATACCATGTAGAAAGAGATGATTCTCCTTAATTTTAATTAATCTGTACATGGGTATATATATACAATTGATTCCTATAATTGTGTTCTACTAATTAGGAAGAAATCCTAAATAAGAAATCCTAAATAGGGATACAGAATACAGAATATATAGAGAAATAATATAGTGATTGACTTTCCATAACAAGAGGAAATGACAGCTTTTCACAATATTGGTACTTGGTAGTTGATTCCATTGCCACAGGGTGGATGCTGCTAGATTTATAGTGTGAAGTAAGGTCCGGATGGGAAGATTGATAGATTAAAGGTTCGTCTTGTTGCTTAAGGCTACACTCAAATTTATGAGACTGATTATGGTGACAACTTCTCTCCTGCAACTAAAATTGCATCAGTCCATCTACTTATCTCTTTGGCAGCAATGCATCACTAGACACTTTATTAGTTGGATATTAAAAATGCCTTTTTGCATGGGGAACTGGTTGAGGAGGTATATATGGAGCAACCACCAGGATTTGTTGCTCATGAGGAGTCTGGCCTAGTATGCCGTCTACGACGTGCACTATATGGTCTCAAACAATCTCTAAGGGTATGGTTTGGTCAATTCAGTGTAGTTTAACAGTTTGGAATGACTCAGAGTGGAGCTGATCATTCAGTGTTTTTTTTCATGATAATCATGGTAAATGCATTTATATAGTAGTCTACGTTAATGACATTGTCATAACAGGAAATGACCATGATGGGATTGTTCGTCTCCAACAACATTTGTTCAGTCACTTACTAAAGATTTGGGAAAACTGAAATATTTTTTGGGAATTGAGGTGGCACAATCCTCAACGGCTATTACAATTCCCGAAAGAAAATATGCTTCGGACATACTTGAAGAAACTAGCATGATAGATTACAAACCTATAAACACTTCTATGGATCCAAATGCCAAACTTGTTCTAGGACAAGTGGAGCCATTGAAAGATCCTGGCAAATATCGAAGGCTGGTTGGTAAGCTAAATTATCTTACTATTATAAGACCAGATATCTCATTTGTTGTTAGTGTCGTAAGCCAGTTTTTCTAGGCTCCGAGTAGTGATCACTAGAATGCAGTAATTTGCATTCTCAAGTATATTAAAGGATCTCCTAGACAAGGTTTGTTGTATGAAGACAAGGGTCATTCACAAGTTGTTAAGTACTCCGATGCAAACTGGGCAGATTCTCCTGTAGATAGGCAATCTACTGTAGGATACTGTGTTATGATTGGAGGGAATCTAATATCCTAGAAGAGTAAAAAGTAGGACGTAGTCGCTAGAACAAGTGCAGAAGCAGAATATAGAGCTATGGCCCGAGCAACTTGTCAGCTTATCTAGTTAAAAAAGCTTCTCCAAGAATTAAGGTGTGGGGAGGTTAAACAAATGAAGCTAATATATGACAATCAAGTTGCCCTTCATATCGTCTCAAATCCAGTCTTTCATGAAAGAACAAAACATATAGAGGTGGATTGTCATTTTATTAGAGAGAAGATCGAATCAGGGTGTATTGCTACTAGTTTTGTTAATTCAAATTATCAACTAGCAGATGTCTTCACTAAGTCTCTTAGAGGTTCCTGGATTGAATATATTTGTAACAAGCTCGAAGTAGATGACATGTACGCTCTAGCTTGTATTATCCTACAGTAGAGTTAAGATTATCCCGTGCTATTGTATTATCCTAAATCTAATAGGAGAGCAGTGTTTGAGTTGGTTTAGGATTAGTTTTCCTAACCTTTCTCTTCTTGTAACGTGAATATTTATATATATATATATATATATATATATATATATATATATATATATATATATATATTTGTGTATAGTTGAATGAATTAAACAAAACTTCTTCCCCCAAATCTCTCTTTCTTTTCTCCTTCCTTTCTATTTTATAGTCAAATTAGTTATTTTTGACGAGAAAGAACTTAAAGCTTGGATTAGGAAATGTATTAAACATTTTGAAGTGTTTAGGATTCCTAAGGATCAAATGGTGGGAATTGCTAGCATGTTTTTGATTGACAGACAGGGCTGATTCTTGGTAGTTTGTATCATAATTGGGCTAAAGGGGATGGATCTCATTCTTGGGGGGATTTTGAAAGGAAATTGTGTAAGAGATTTGGGCAGGATGGATTGGAGGATGTAATTGAGGAGTTTATGTAGATAAAACGAGGGAACCATTGAGGTGTATCAACGTAAGTTTGAAGATATTAGGATTTGGCTAGGAAAAGTTATGCCTAATCTAGAAGAAGCCTATTTCTTGTCTATTTTCATAGGGAGATTAAGGGAAGATATCAAACTTATGGTTAGAATGATGAGGCCTACTTCTTTTTCCCATGCTTTGGAGATTGCTAATTTTCAACAGCAGTTTCTGAATAGTAACAAGAAAACAAATGCTTGCGCTAGACCATTGTTTCAAATAACGACCACTACGTAACGTAACAACCGTTGTTTACAGGTTTTGAAAGGGCCCATTACGCAATACACCGTTATTTACAAACAAACCTAGAGTTGCAGGTGTAACGGCCGTTACGTAAAGGTAACGACCGTTATTTACTGTTATGTAATTGTAACGGCTGTTGCATTAATTATTTCTCTGTTACAATGACATTGAAACAATATTATTTTGCTTTTCATTTCTTTGCCTACGTATTTTCTTTTTCATAACTGCTATATCTCTCATATTCTCTCAAATTTTCACCCAAATTTCACCTTTCCTCTACAAAATGTCTCCCTTATTGTTTGCTAAGCTAAAATCATCATTAAATATCTCTATTCTAGCTATAAATTATTTAATGCTAATGATATCTAAACATGATAGATTTAATGTTTTTATTTGATATATTTGTGCTTATTATATAGTTGTGTATCTTAATTTTACTTGTATCTACTAATATATAGTCATTTTATGAATTTTGTAAATATTTCAAAAGAATTTGCGTAGCGTCAAGCTGTTACCGTTACGTTACAGCTGTTACAAGATTATTTTCGTTACTTGTGACCGCAATTTGAAACCATGCCCTTGACCTTACTAAAGTAATTTTATATCTACTTCCTTTGGTTCAGTATCTACTTATTTCAAATTTATCCCATCTCACTCAAATTACCCTAATGCACCAAGACCACCCATTACTGACCAAAACACTAACCTGAAACAACCTACACCTATTTAGAAATCATTGCTTACAACCGGTCAAGCCTCCATGAACTAACCTGCAACTAAGACAACCACTAGTATTAGTAATTACTCCAATACCATTAGACAACCAAGACCATGTTTTAAATGTGGAGAGAAGTTTTTCTCTGGCCATCAATGTAAGCAACAAAAGGCTGTTATGGCTATTTGGGTTCGTGATAATGAAGGGGCAGCTTTTCTATCGTAAGGGCAAGAAGTATAAGATAGTGAGGAGGTATGGCATGATGCGTTAGATGGAGATGTGATAAATTCCATGGATGAAATGACCCTTTCAGTTCATGCAATCGAAGGGATGCAAGGGAACTGACACTATTAGAGTTAAGGGCAAGTATAGAAACAGGCAGTTATTGATTTTATTAGATAGTGAGAGTACCCATAGCTTCCTGGATGTGAAAGTGGCTAAGTAATTGAAGCTTCCATTAATGGATGTACCTCCATTTGTTGTATCAATAGCAAATGGGAGAAAATTTTCTAGTTCCAGTATGTGTCCCTCCTTTTCATGGAAAACTCATCATGATTCCTTTAGCTTTGATTTCAAGCTGTTAGATATAGAAAGTTTTGACATTATTCTTGGAGTGGATTGGATGAAAACTTTCAATTATGAGTTTTTGATTTCCAGAATTCAACAATGAGCTTTTATAGGGCAGGAATGCTAGAGTTGTTGAAGGGAATTACTAAGACAGAGCTCAAATCTGAGTCTCTAAATTATTTGGATGAAGAGCTATTAAGTCACAACCAAGGTGGAGACTTCTAGGCAACATTATTTTCTGTTCAACTATTTCAGCTCCAGTGTGTTGACCATGGTTTTAAATCACGCTCGCAGGTAAAGAAAACAAGCCTATAACGGCCCTAACGTAATGGTAATGGCCTGATGCTATGCAAATTTTTTTTGAAAAATTTGCAAAGTTTGTAAAATAATTATATATTGATAGATACAAGTAAAACTAAGATACACAACTATATAGTAAGCACAAATACATTAAATAAAGATATTAAATTGTATAAAACAACAAATAACTCACCACTTTTAGTCTTTTTCTAAGAATTAGATTTGAAGAATAGAGTAAATTATTAATCTTAGCCAAGATTCTTAAAAAATAATGAAAGGAGAGTTGTTGTATGAAGGAGGAAACTTTGAGTAAAAATTTGAGAGAAATTGAAGCCAAACAGCAACTGCTAAAGTGCTGCACACAAAAACAAGAAAAGGGCACCAAACACTGTGCACATATGAAAAAATGGCAGAGGAATTTTCAAAGTAACAGCCGTTACCATTATTCAACAGTCGGTAACAGCCGTTACCATTATGTAACGGCCATTACACCTACAAATACCTATTTACCTGTAAATAATGACCTCACACGTAATAGCCCCCTCAAAACCTGTAAATAACGATAGTTACATAACGTAATAGCCGTTATTTGAAACCACGGTATTGACTCTCATGCTTCTGTGTTGGCAAATTTTCTTCTTCCTCTACTTATCCTATTGATTTGTAGCAATTATTGGCTAAATACCAGTGTATTTTTTAGGATTCCAAAGGATTTCCACCCATGGTTTCAAATAATGACTGTTACATTATTTAAAAGTTTTGAAGGAGTCCGTTATGCGTGAGGCCATTATTTATAGGCAAACAGATACTTGCAAGTGTAACGGTCGTTACGGCCATTATGTAACAGTAACGGACGTTACCTACCATTAAATAGCAATAACGACCGCTGCTTTAAAGATTCCTTTGCCATTTTTTTACATGTGAACAGTATTTTGGTGCCTTTTATCTTCTCTCTGCATGCAGCACATTAGTAGCTAATGCTTGACTTCAATTTCTCTCAAATTTTCACTCAAAGTTTCCTCCTTTCTTCATACATCTCTCCTTTCATTGTTTTCTAAGAATCTTGACTAAGATTAGTAAATTACTCTATTCTCCAAAGTTAATTCTTTAAAAAAGACTAAAAGAGATGAGTTATTGGTTGTTTTAATGTTTTTATTTGATATATTTGTGCTAACTATATAATTGTTCATCTTAGTTTTACTTGTATCTACCAATATAGTCATTTTACGAAATTTGCAAATTTTTCAAAAAAATTTGAGCTGCACTAGGCTGTTACCATTACATTATGGTCGTTGTAGGCCTGTTTCTGTTACTCGTGACCGCAACTACGATTTGAAACCATGTTTCCACCCTTCAGAAGCCCTAATCATTCTATTCCTCTAATGCCTACTGCTCAGCCTGTTAATAAAAAGCCATGAAGGTATCCCCACTTTCAAAAAGCTGAGATAAAGAAGCTTGTTAAGGAGATGTTGGATAATAGTGTAATATAATCAAGCACTAGTCTCTATGCCTGTCCAGTGCTATTGGTTAAGAAAAAAGATGGGTCATTGAGGTTTTGCATTGACTACAAAAGGCTTAATTATATAACTATTAAGGACAAATTTCCAATCTCTATTATAGATGATCTATTGGATAAGCTTTATGGGGCCTCTATTTTTCTAAGATTTATTTAAAGGCTGGCTATCATCAGATTTGAATGAACCCTTTGGATGTCCACCAAACAACTTTAAGACTCATCAAGGGCATTATAGTTTCACTATCATGTCCTTCGGGTTGACTAATGCCCCTACCACTTTTCAAGCCCTTATGAACCACATATTTCAGCCATTTTTAAGGAAATTTGTCCTACTTTTTTTTTTTTTTTTTTGATGACATGTTAATATATAGTTCATCTCGGTCTGACCACTTAAGGCACTTGGAGGGGGTATTTAAAGTGCTGCAACAACAACATTGTTTGCTAAGTTGAGTAAGTGTTCATTTGGCAACCTGAGATTGACTATTTAGGACACATAATTTCAACAAAGGGTGTTGCTACTAACACTGCTAAAGTCCAAGCAATGGTTTCCTGTCTAGCCCCAAAATCAATAAAGGAATTAAGAAGCTTTTTAAGGTTAACTGGTTACTATAGAAAGCCTATGTTGCACTATGGTATCATCGGCAAACCATTGACTGCTTGCTTAAAAAAGATGCTCTTTAAAAGGATGAAGTGGCTCAAAATGCTTTTGAGCAACTTAGGGAAGCTATATCCAAGGCTCCTATGCTGGCTTTGCTTTAAAAAGCAGTTTAATATTGAAACTGATGCAAGTGGTATTGGCATGGAAGCAGTGTTGCAGCATTGTGGGCACCCTATAGCCTTCATTTCTAAGACTTTTAGGCCAAGAACTAAAGCATTATCTATTTATGAGAGGAAATTATTAGTAATTACCTCTGTTGTCTCTAAATGCAGGCATTATTTGGGGCAGGGTCCCTTCTTCATTAAGACATATCATGAGAGTATTAAACACCTACTAGAGCAAAGCTTGCACACTAATTTGCAACTCAGCGAGGGTCTCTAAATTGTTGGAACTGCAGTACAAAATTTTGTACAAGGGAATGGACAAAAAAATTGTTGATGCATTGTCCAAGAGGCTTGCACCTTCAGATGGTCAATGTTGACTCTACAATCTTCAATACAGCCTACTTAGATGACTCATTTAATTCAGAGCTATGTGAATGATAAGCAAGCTACTGAATTGATTTCCCATTTATCTTTTGATGACAAAATCCATCTTGGGTACTCTTTCAAAAATGGTCTTCTATTTAATAAAGACATGCTTTATGCAGAAGATAATGGGACTTTGAAGGAACATTTATTAGCTTTGTATCATGATTCTTAATTGGGAGGGCATTCTGGTATTAATGCTACCTATGTTTTCTTTTGGCCTGGAATATTGATAATGCAAAATAGGAAGTTTAGAATTTTATTTAGGAATTTTAATTATTATATAATTAGAAATTTTAAAGAGTTTTTATTGTTTAGGAATTTTATTATTATTAAGTCTATTATTTTTTAATTTATCTTATTTAGTATTCCTAATTAGAGTTGAATTAGGATTTCTATTTCTAATTTGATTAGGGTTGTAAGCTCTATAAATATAGCTAATTGTCTATTATTCAGTGGCTTTATATTACGATTATTATTGAGATTAAATAAAATTATTGAGGATTAGTTCTCTTTTTCAAAGATTGGTTCTTGTTTTATTCTTTGTTCTTAGCTATTTTACATCAATTTTGGTATCAGAGCCTAAAATCGAGCCAAATTTGCATCGCTTTTCACAAAATTATCAGACTTCTCATTCAAGTCCTCCCATTCGTTAGATTACCACCGGTATTTTTGTCCTTCGAAATTTTTCCTTGTTGCCTACAATTCAAAAAAAATAATAATAAAAGAGAGTCGAAAACCAAAAGAACCTAGAATTACTATCTCTATGTCATTGGATAGATAATTATAGATATAAATGTGATCGTGAAATGTGTTCTTTCTTACATAGTGAATATCGAGAAGTTGAACAGATTTTAATAGATAAAGAAAGGAAATATGAAGTTTTATAATAATTCTTACAAGCTAAGGAAAAAGAGCTTGAAGAATGCAGGAAAGAACTTGTGATTTCAAGTGTAAAAAAATTAAAAGCACGGCTTGATAAGTTATTAAAAGTAGAAGTACAAGTTGATGAGTTATCAAAAATAGAGCTTAATAAGTTATCGGTAGCTGTGCAAGAACTTAAAGAAGAAATTCAAATTGTAAATCAAGGAAAGAAGCTTGACATTAAAGATGAACAAGAAGAAAAATTCGATGTGCAGCTTGTAGATGAGAATGAGGAACAAAAAGAGCAACCTAAGGAAATAAAGGTTGAAGAGTATGAGATTGAAGAATCCAACGATTCAAGTCTTGAGCATTCACATGTTGAAGAGCCTTTTCCAGAGCAAGAAATTGAAAAAACTGCACAACCAAAGCTTGAGGAAGATATATTGGGGAATGAAAAAGATTCTATGGAGACATCAATGAAAATTGAAAATCCTTTTGAGTTAAAGGGCATTTCAACTATTGTTGTAACTGATTTTATCTTCCCAGATGTTTCTAAGAATACAAAAGCAAGTGCAAACTTCTTCAAGTCATTCTTATTGCTACCATCCAAGAAGATTGTACTGTGTGTTCTCCTTACTTGGTTCTTGATCCTTCAATACTTTAGAACTCGAGGTCGAGTTTTCTTCAACTAGGGAAGCATAATGCAGAATAGGAAGTTTAGAATTTTACTTAAAAATTTTAATTATTATAGAATTAGAAATTTTAAAGAGTTTTTATTATTTTGGAATTTTATTATTATTAAGTCTATTATTTCCTAATTTATCTTATTTAGTATTCCTAATTAGAGTTGAATTAGGATTTCTATTCCTAATTTGATTAGGGCTGTAAGCTCTATAAATAGAGCTAATTTTCTATTATTCAGTAGCTTTGGATTATGATCATTATTGAAATTAAATAAAATTATTGAGAATTAGTTCTCTTTTTCAAGGATTGGTCCTTATTTTGTTCTTTTTTCTTAGCTATTCTACATCAGTTGAAGGCAGTAGTGGAATGGATCAAGGGCCGTGATACATGTGCCAGGTGTAAGAGTGAAACCTGTGCGTCTCCAGGGCTGTTACAACCAAGCTTGGTAACATGTTACCATGGATTTTATAGAACAATTGCCAAGATCCACCCACTTTATAGCATTACATCATCCTTTTTCCACTAAAGACATTGCTAAACTGTTCTTAGACAATATATTCAAGTTACATGGATTGGTCCTTATTTTGTTCTTTTTTCTTAGCTATTCTACATCAGTTGAAGGCAGTAGTGGAATGGATCAAGGGCCGTGATACATGTGCCAGGTGTAAGAGTGAAACTTGTGCATCTCCAGGGCTGTTACAACCAAGCTTGGTAACATGTTACCATGGATTTTATAGAACAATTGCCAAGATCCACCCACTTTATAGCATTACATCATCCTTTTTCCACTAAAGACATTGCTAAACTGTTCTTAGACAATATATTCAAGTTACATGGATGTCTTACCACTATTATTTCTGACAGAGATAAAGTATTTACTAGTTTCTTTTAGAGGGAGCTCTTCAAGTTGATGGGTACCAAGCTAGACTATAGCACTGCATACCATCCACAATTAGATGGTCAATCAAAAAGGTTGAATCAAAGTTTGGAGGGTTATTTGAGGTCCATTTGCTTTTAGAAACCACATTCATGGTATAAATGGCTCTCTCTAGCTGAATGGTGGTAGAATACTTATCATCATAATGCTTTGAAAATGTCCCCCTTTGAAGCATTGTATGTGTATAAACCTCCTCCCTTGGTATTTTTACCGGTTGATTCTACTGCAGTTGGGGTTGTTTTTGATTTTGTGGAGGAAAGACAGCATATGTCTCAATTGATCAAGGAAAATTTATTGAAAGCACAAAATAGAATGAAGCAATATGCTAATAGAAAAAGAACAAAAAGATAGTTTGAGGTTGGTGATTGGGTATATCTCAAGTTGCAGCCTTATAGATAAGTGTCTGTGGCTGTTAGGAAGAATTTTAAATTTCCAGCAAGATACTATGGTCCTTTCCAAGTGATTTCCAAGGTAGGTTCAGTAGCATAGAAGCTTCAATTGCCTGACTCAGCTACCTTTCACCCTATTTTTCATGTCTCTCTCCTCAAGAAGAAAGTAGGGGATGGTGCGACATTGGTCTAGGACTTACCCTCTTTTCAGGATGATATCATTTTGGAAGCCCCTAAGAAAGTCCTTCAAACTAGGGTGATTACCAGAAATGACCAACAAGTGCTTCAAGGCCTCATCAAATGGGTCAACTTGCCTGTTACAGAAGCAACTTAGGAGGATCAATCTTTCATTCTACATTAGTTTCCTGACTTCTAATCCTCTTGGGGACAAGAAGATTCTCTTAGGGAATATATTATTACAATTATAGGAAAGGGAAGAAAATTAAAGAGAGAGAAATTGGGAGTGTTGGATAGAATAGAATTTGGGGGGGAAAAATATTAGTCTGTTAAAAAATCAATTGAGACAGCTTATTAAGTTAGACAGCAGTTATGCTACTTGTTAAATAGGAAGAAACTCACTTGTATTCACTCATTCCAGTTGATGAATCAATAACAAGATTTCTCCTCTCTCAGACTCCATTTCTCTTGTCATCTAAGTCTACTTCTCTTCTCACCTCCTCTATTTCTTCTATTCTTCCTAAATTCAATTACAATCTTTGTATTCAGAGATTGATCAGTGGTGATACCTAACAGGAGGCATTGACGTATCTTGATTAGCGTGGGTTGTTAAGCCTTAGGGCAGTTATTTTAAACTGATATATAAAAAGAACTCCCAGGAACTTGCAAAGGAGTGTTGATATCTTGCATTCTCTATAAATCTCTTCTTCCCCAGTAATTCTTATGTGTTCTTACCTTTCTAGTTCAATTCTTCCTTTTGTTTGCATCATAAATAAACAAAATTCACAAACCCAATTCAATTGAAATCAAAATTCTCCACAATCAAAAGCTAAAAGTAAATTTAAAAAACAATTAAAAACCAAGAAATTGAACCTTAATTCAAGACTGTCTAAGGATAACATTGAAATTGAAGATAGGTTATGTTGACATTTATGATTACCTTTCTTGGCTAGAGGTTTCAAATATGGTAGTCAAGAAGTGAGATGCTAGGTGGTGAGGATTGTGGCAACTAGGAAAGTAGAATGTGGCAAAGCAACGAATCGTTGAGACAGCGAGGCAATGAACGAATCGGTGAAATGACGAGGCAGTGAGATATGATATGTGGCTATGTTGGCGAGGTAGGGCAACGAGAGGTGAGCTTCCATTGTGAGTTTGAGACTGGTGGAAGGTGAGGTTGTGTGATACAATTTTCATCTTCAAATGAAGCTGAAGTGGATTGGGGATTGTTGGGTTGTGACAAGGAGGGTTGGGCTTGTTGTATTTGCAACAAGGAAGGGAGGCTTTTTGCTTGTTGGAATGAGGATGGGTGGGTTTACTAGTTCTTGACAAGAAAGTCTGGGTTCTGGCAACCATAGGGTGAGTGAAGCGGGTGAGGAAGAAACAGTCCACCTTTGGGTGAGTGATGCGGGTGAGGAAGAAACATCTTATACATGGCTCTATTTTTCTCTCTTGAACAGAAGATGGAGATAGAAAGAAAAAACCAAGGAGAGAGAGACATTGGAGAGCGGGGAGGGGAAACAGGTAGGATAATTTAGGGATTTAAATTTTATTTTCGGGGTTGACTTAAATATTAAGCTTTGACTAATAGAAATTTGTGTCCAATTTGGATGGAATGACCATTCTGTTGGCAGAATAAAATAATATTTTGCTGATGTAATCTGGACTATATTGTTTCAAATTACGCAACTCCAGAATAATTTAATTAATGTGGACTAAGACTATTTTTCCTTATGAAGAACATATTATTAAAATATCAAGGTAAGTGCACTAAATACAACCAATCTTGCATTGCAGATTAAAAGGCTTGCTTAATAACTTCAAGGATAGTTGCCTCTCGGTTCATCCAACACTAAATCTCTTCATATCATGAGTCATTTATAAATGGAGAATTACTTCAAGGAAAAGTATAATGGGACTTTAACAGATATCTATGCCATCCAAAGCAAGAGAAAACACACATTATAAATATAATTTACCATATATAGTCAACAATCAAGTGACACAGAGCAAATACTTAATGAATATCGTAGACCCAAACTATCTAAGAATGTCTCCACATTATGTATTAAGGAACTGACTAACATCAAAATTCTCTCATTCGATCTTTTTCTATTGCCAAGGAGTTACAAAATATACCATGGCTTTTCAGTTTCAGTTAAAACATCAAAACTATATTTTTGAATCAAATAGAACATATATATTATCACTCTTACAGAACCACAAAGGACTTCTACATTGGCTTAACTGAGTTATAATAACATTAGGAATAAAGGTTTTAATGAATTGAGTGTACAAATATAATCAAGATTCAATTAGGCAGTTGGCAAAGGTAGCTGGGAACATTTAAGTCAAATAACACACTGAAAAAAAAATGATATAGCGGTAAAAAACATATGATACATTTGATTGTAAGAAGCCTCTGTGGTTCTGCTTTTGTAACTGACCATTAATATCAAATAACTGTACCAAAGATAAGGAATATTAGAGATACTGAGATAGAAGCTCACCAGCATAAGGAACTAGCATGTTTGCATCTTGAACTAAAGCACCAATTCTCATTTGCATGTTAATGCACCGAGATTGCGCCATACTAACAGCCCAAATGAATCTCTCAGGATCACGTGCAAGGCGCTTTATTTTGAGGGGAACACCAGAGTGCTGTGTGGTTGAATACATAAAATGTTTGTCAGAGGGTAACATCAACGGAAATAGGACATTCGTAAGATAGGCAGGTTTCTTATACCCAATTTTTTTCCCAAAATTCCAAGGCTCGGCGTTGCTGTTTTCTCATATTCAATGAAAGATTCTCATCCTGCAACTCCAAAAGCTCCTCCTATACCACATATCATCCAACAGGAAAGAGAAACACGGTTGGTTGGTTATGCTTGATACGCCTTTAAAGAAAAAAGCTACACTAAACAAATTAATCAGAGACAAAGAGCTATCAACTAGAAATTTTAGAATGTGAAACCACTGAAAACTAGTAAAACACTACTGAGAGTTGAGTGTACATAGCAAATATCATTTTGGCATATAAACTATTGCTTTTAGGTGATGGAAAAATAAAATTTGAATGTAATGGCCACTTGTAGATTGTGAGTCTTCATCCCTCATGCAGTCATGCCCCCATTTTTCAAATTTAACTTTTGAAGTGAGAAGGCTGAAAGTGTTCAATTCATACAAGTTGAAATACTAAAAACAAACACCAAATGCAAACATAATTCATTGAATCAAACTAGATTCTAGTGTCATCCTATAATTTAATGGATCAAATCAACCATGCAACTTAAAAATTCTAAATGAAAATAGGTATGCATTACAGTTACTGGAAGAAGTAATACAATTTACATGAAGAATTCTATTGTATGTATAATGAACTTGAGGCAATAGGTATACATCAAACATGGATTTAACTCACTGTTGTGGCTACAACAGTTACAGTCATGAATAACGGAAACTGGATTGTCATGGAAGCTTGGAAAGGGGGCTGCTGTAACAAAAATTAAAAATAATACCCAAAAAAAAATTTTATATGGCAATGGCCATTACTTAATGGAAAACCTATGGGTAACGGCCTTTACCTTTACATAACAGAAGTAACGACCATTACAATAACAGAAAAAAAGAAATGTCCTTTACATAATGGAGGTAATGGTAAAGGTAACCCCAAAAACCTTTATATAATGGCCGTTATTTAAAACCATAGCATCAAAGCTTCAATTGTATATTCATTTGCATATTTGAAGCATGAGCCTTAAAGTGGATTTCTAGAGTTTTGCTTACTCCTTCCCAAAAGCTGAGACTAAGCTTTAAGGTATAAGAATAAAACACATACTAAAAACCATCTCTTCAAG
Organism: Hevea brasiliensis; assembly: GCF_030052815.1. Taxonomy (NCBI): domain Eukaryota; kingdom Viridiplantae; phylum Streptophyta; class Magnoliopsida; order Malpighiales; family Euphorbiaceae; genus Hevea; species Hevea brasiliensis. The sequence goes on along the minus strand of NC_079496.1, from coordinate 93,897,567 downwards.
ATAATTCTTAGAAGAAGGTATGGCCCAGAATTGACTCAATATGAAATTGAAAGCTGGTAAAGGAAACAAATCTTAATCCATGATTATTAGAGCAAAGCAAGTCATACGAAGGATCACATAACAATACAGTCACACATTTTTGCACGCACCTCTGTGGCTAAAAGCAAGCTAGTGCACTCTTCCACACTAGGTAAGAAGTCACCATATAGCTGCCAAAAGTTATCCTTACAATCAAATGCATATAAAAGAAGGCATGCCAACCTCAGGTCCCAATCTGTCTGGCAGAGAGAAACTGGTATAAAAAAGACCATTCATAAAATTCTTTTAATAAAAAAGATTAAGAACTATCCCAAATTGCAGCAAATATATCTGCCATCAATTAAATTGAACCCACAAAGAATACATAAAAAGAAGGGATCAGAAAGAAATACCAAAAACATATAACGTATAAATGAAGTAGTAAATTAACTATTAACAGTAAAAACATAACTTTAAAGACAAGGAAAAATACCTCTGGGTCAGTTGAGTTGATAATATCGAATATTGGATGACCAACAGGTATTATGTCAGGAAAAAACATCCATGGGAGCTTCTTGCTTATGGTTAACATCAACTCAATAGGGATTTCCATTATGATCTGTTCATATAAGTTCAAAACCTCAGATAGGAAAAACCAAAACCACAAATGCGAGTCCATTTTATAATTTAGTGCAAATAGGAACAAGAATAGAATTAGCACTGGAATAATGAAGTTTGATAATTTATACAACAGCATGGAGACACAAATACACACGAACAAATGGATAAGGATAGATATAGTGCTGCCAATTACACATAGTAAACTGCTGAATTGAAGCAACTCACCCTGGCACGGCGAAGTGGTTCAACATCCTTAGAAGCATAGACTCCAAATCCATCTGGCCCTTCCTTAAACTCAACTCCATAAGCACGCATACTTCGAACATAACCTATCTTGTAGAAATCAGGGTCTGCTGGTTCCAACTGTTACAGAGAAAAAAAAAATGAGGAAAAAAAAATAATCACAGGCTTTATCCTATTCTTAAAAAATAAATTAAAAATTTGCCTAAGGTGTCCTAGTTTATGAGGCTCCCTGAATTATGGGTTCTAGAGAGGGTCGGATGTTCGCAGCTTAATGCACAGTGAGTTTTTAAAACAAATAGATAGAGAAATTTTAGTCTCTTAGGAAGGAAACCTGAGGAAAGAACATGTAGAATCTCATTTATGACCTTTTATGCGTTTCTACTATAAATATTAAAAAGCAAAAACAGAAAATTTCTCAGAAACTTTGCAGCACTCTCCGTTGGACTTAATTTGCTTTCTTGGGTACCATTTCCCATTAATGATACAATCCAATAGCAAATTGTTCAACATTTTAGGAATCACTAATTTTCTTAATTCTACAAACTGCCTATACAAGTTTTAGGATTTCATCAACCAGACCGGCAAACCTTTAAGAAGCCCCAGGTGAATTGCGCTTTCTTAGTCACATAGCCCAAAATTACTCAGCAACCAAACAGTAAATTAAAAGAAATATATTAAAATGAGGATAGCATTTCACCTCAGACGGAGATTCCTCTACTTTGGGAGGTTGAAAGAGAGGAAACGGAGGTATTTCCACTAAAGAAGCTTTGATGGGTCTGATAAGATTATTAGTGCTGCTGCTTCCTCTGTTTCTGGTGATTGAGTATCTGGGTCTTGCAGACCATAAAGCAGACTGTTTCTTTCACGTATATACACCAAAAATAAAGAACTTCGTATATGCAAAAATCAAAAGATTTGCACAAACACACACACACAAAGAAAGAGAGAGAGAGAGAGAGAGAGAGAGAGAGAGAGAGAGATTGGACCTGGGAGTAGATGAAGAAGCAGTGAGCGAGCTGATGAAGAGCAACAGACGAGGCCATTTGCCCAGTAGCTATTACACTTCAGTGTTCAACTCTGACTCCGCCAAACTAAAAACAAGGTTGCACAACGTTATCTACTTAAGGAAAAAAAAAAAAAGCTTACGGATTTTACCGCTTTTTATTTTTGACGCCGTTACACCACTAAATATGGTTAATGTGTCATTAAATATTTAATTAAAAATAATTTTAAATTATATATTTAGATCATACTTATAATAAAATTAAAAAAAAAATAAAAATCACTTCTAGTGAAATGATCTAAACCTTATTTGGCAAACAAATGAATGATTTTTCTAGTCCCAGACAATCGTCTTGAAGGGCACTATTCAATGGATATTACCTATAAGGTATCTACCGTTGGCCTTGCTTATTCACAAAACCTTTAACGACTCAAATTTGAATTTGTTACACGCGATAAAACTTTGGTCAGCATATAAATTTATAATAAGTTTAAATTACATCAAAATTGTATTTAAAGTACATATTTTTATATAAATATTTTTTTAACTATAAAAGGTAATTACAATTTTTTTATATTACAAATAATTAAGTTGCAAACTACAATAATACAATAACAAAAGTACATGTCAGTACAAAAAAAATCTACAAAATGTATATATATCTTTAAGCAAAGTTAAGACTTGAAATTCAACTAACTAAAATTCACTAACTATAACTTCTATACTAAAAGGTAATATAAACAAAGGGATGAGCTAAGTGCTCAATAAGTAAAAACCTACTAAGAGAAAGAAAACGTGTATAAAACAATTTATAGTCAAGTACATGAAATGTAACAATCACATGAGATTTATAAAGCACAAATAAGCCACATCAAAGTCGTTCATGTCATTAGTGATTCTCATGTCATTAGTGATTCTCCAACATCTAAGAAGTCCAGCCTATTAAATAAACTATTTAGCACTTCCTCTTTCATATCATATCAAACAATGGTACTGGAGACACAAAATTTTCTTACTTGGGCATCCCACAGCATAAATACAGTGAGCTCATAAATGCATGCATGCCATAATCTTTGCTTTCCTTTCCTTTCCCAATAGAAACTAGTGGGTCATCTATGAACTACCAGCACATTATAAGTAACAAATGCAATGCAACATTTTTGTGATATGCATTATTAACCTATGTAGTTATGCAAGTATAATTAATATAAATAATAGCTAACATGATGTATGAATGTGCCTGTAACACCCTCATTGTAGCAACTCCGTACATTCTACTGTTCCGGTGACTGGTGTCGGTCCGGACAGCTAAAACGTCCGGAAAAATATTTAAACTAAAGTCAAGAACCATAATTAACTCAAATATTAATAAAAAAAATTTAGGAAAAATTTTAGAAATAAAATACAACCAAGTTAAACGAGCCGGTGCCCAAGCGATGGGTAACCAGAAGGAAGTTGCGGTTCTCGCAACGAGGAGCCCTAGACCTGGGGAAAAATTCATAAAATAATTATTGGGACTCCAGAGAAGGGTCATTGAGGTTCCTATGGCATTAGAATGCCAAGAAAATATTTAGAAAAATTTTTCAATCGGTACAGACAATTTTGACCCGTTAAGCCAAACGGAGGGCATTTTGGTCATTTCGCCTTCAGAGGTGATTTTTGGCCGACTTGTCCAGTTGAGTAAATAATTAATATGACATAAAATATGAATAAACATTACTAGAAATTAAATTGAAAATGAGTAGTGAAGAAAGGAAAAGAAAATGAGGAAAAAGGCCCATTATGACATCTTTATGATGTCATTTAAAAGTTCTAACCAATCATATTTAAACAACCTATTAATTAACAAATAAAAGAGATAAACATGGCCAAAGGAATTAAAATACCAGCTGCCTTCTCTTCAGCCAAAAACGTGAGTTTCTCTTCTTCCTCCCTCCATGAAAATTTTCTTTCATTTCCTCCATTTCCCATGAATTTTCACTACTAAACCCTAGACACCTTTCATTAAAACTTGTCCATACCTCTTGGGGAAGTGTTTGGCAGCCTAGAAAGTGAAGGAAAGTGAAGTTTAATCTTGGAAAATTCTGCCATTAAAGAGGTTAGTGCCTATTATGCATACATCTTTCTCTTTCCATGATTAGAGACCTAAAATAAGCAAGAATTTGTGAATTAAATGAATGGAATTTATGTGTATGTATACAATGAATTTTGGCAGCCCTAGGGAGGAACAAGATTAAGTGTTTTTGATGGACTTAGAGTGGACTAAAGATGATGTTTAAGGTATATATATATATGTATGATGAATTGGTGTGCTAACTAAGGTAATTGGTGTAATCCTTGAAAATGAGCTAGGGTTTGGGAGTGAAACTTGGATTTAGCTTGGGAAATTGTTAGAGAACATTTTAATGGTCAATTAGTGACCATTTTAGGTAAGTTGACCATAATTAGGAGTGAATTATTGCATGGCAAAGTGGAATGGGCAGGCTGCCCCATGAGTGCAAAGAGGTGATCAAATTTCAGTCCACTTGGACCGCCATATCTTGGGCTGTGTTGGTTCAATTGGTGTTTGGCCAATTGGACATGAAACTAGGCTTATAATGGCACATTTTTTCTGAAGAAACCATGCCCAAAAGACCAAAGCAAGTGGACCAAAAGTTGGCCCCAATCCGGATACCCTGCAACCAGCACCTGCAGAAATGACCAAATGAACAGTAACTGTTCATTTGGCCATAACTCACTGTAGAATGGTCAAATTGACCTGAAATTTTTACAGCAATAAGATAAGATATAAACAAACAACTTTCATGAAGAACATTACCCCAAATTATGCCATTAACCCATTCAAATTATTGAGCAAAATTGAGTTATCAAACCTGCAACTCTGCAGATTTTCATTTGAGCAGTAATGTTTGGATGGCTATAACTCTCTTCAGAAAACTCGGATTTAGGCGATTCTTGAACCGATGGAAACCTAAGGCATAGTAGAACATTTCATATGAAGAAAGTTAGACCAAATTATGAACTTAACTTGATCAAATTATTGACCAAAGTTTGATCAAAATCTGCCAGAACCCAAGATACCAGTATGAATAGTGCACGTGAACAGTAAACTTATTTTGGCCATAACTCACTGTAGAAATGGTCAATTGACCTGAAATTTTTACAGCAACAAGTTAAGACATAGACAAACAACTTTCATGAAGAAACCTACCCCAAATTATGACCAGAACCTAACCCAAATGGCACTCACAATCACTGTTCATGTGACTGTAGATTTGGTAAAATTCTGCAGAAATGAAATCCGGCCAGCTGTGGTTTTTGGACCATATCTGGAGCTACATAACTCCAAATCGAGTGATTCAAAAAAAGAAATTCAACTAGACAAAATAAGGAACAACTTTCATGTTTGCCATTTCCTCAAATTACCACTGCAACAGTGCTTAATGGAACAGTAAAATTAAGCTTCAAAAACTAAAAATTCTGCCCTCTTGGTTTTAAGTTTAGAAATGGTATGGGTGCTCAATGCCAACAAGTTTTAAATGAAAAATGTGGTATGTTTGAAGTGCTAAAGTCAATGTACCCACTTTCTATGCAAAAGTCAACTTTTTTGTTGACCAATGAAATGAATAATGTTGACCAATGAAGTGAATAGTGACACCAAGACTTGAAATATAAAATTTGTAATTACATAAATAGATTCTTGAATGTATAAATGAGAAAAGAAAAATGTTTTGAATACAATGGTACATGTGAACCATTGTTTAGAATTGTGATCAATATGAATAACATAATGAATGAATAAATGAACCATATTAATGTATGAATGAGACATTAGTTCTCATTATTGTAGAGAGGAGAAATATTTTGAGTACAATGGTATATGAATACCATTATTGTGAATTATGATCAATAGGAATGATGTAAGAAATGTATGAATATGATGATCAATGTACAAATTATGAAATTTATCGTGAAATAATAAAGACATAAAACACAACATATTAATATTTGATGATATTATATGCCCTTGTATTGCCTAGACATGTGTGTCAGATTGGATAGTTTGGCATGCCAATAAGGTATTGTTTTAGCAGTACTGCGAAAGGCTTTATGCCTGTATACATGGCTTTATGCCCGTATTCATGGCTTTTATGCCCATATTCATGGCTTTTATGCCCGATTATGTGATATCATGGCTTTTTAGCCATACTGACTGCATACATGGTTGACGTTCTGCGTCCCATGGTATGACGGCCCGAGGCACCGCGGTGTCCAGTGCTAACTACCCGTTATCCAGTTTAGTCAGCCTGTCGTAGGTCACTTGGGCAGTGTAATTTATTTAAATAAATTAAGGCTATTAGTAATTAAAAACATTAGAGATCAAATAAATGAGTTAATAAGACTTCAAAAGAATTAGTTACAATTATGAAATGATCCAAACCACATAAAAATTGTTAAGTAAAATGATAAGAGAGTTGCAAAAATAGGTATAACTTAACTAAATATTTTAAATGTACCTTCTATTGCCATATGAATATAAATTGAGTATTTTTATTAATTCTGTATATCGTACATTATCACTATGAATTTCGGAATTAAACGCTTCCAAAGCGAAACAAATGAGAACAAAAGATAATTAACATTAGACACATTGTATTAAATTAAATTGATTCTTAAGCATTCAAATTATGCTCTGTTCTTTCTTTATTTGTATATATTATTTCTTGTTATATTATTGCACCACTAAGCAGAAATGCTTAGCGCGATGGAATTGCTTCCTCGCGCAGGTAATGAAGGTAAAAACCAGTAGACTGTCGACTGAGATTTTTAGAGTCCAGATCTGCAGAAGTGTTAGAAGAGTTCAAGATTGTCACCTCCTCAGCAATGCAAGTAGATAGGGCCCATATAGATCATATTTTGTATTTAGTATAAAATGCTAGATATTGTATTATAATATAGATTATGAGCAGGTAATTAATAGAAATGTAATGTAATTTAATAAATTAGCTTTTTCATATGTAATTAATTTATATATCATGTAAATTATGAAATTATGTAAATTAAAGAAATTTGAAAATTTTACTTATGTGATTTGAGCATAAATAAGATTGTATGGATTCGAAGACAGATTTGAAATATATAGATAATGCATGGAAATGAATATGAAATTGAGATATATGAATGAGATGTGAATTATGAGATGGTTATGAAAATAATTGATGAGATTTTATTTGTAAAATATTATTGAAATTTTCAAACAGGTAAATAGTAAAATACGCCAACCGTAATAAAATAGGGAAACTCCAAAACTTTCCGTCGAAAAACAATTAATATTAAAATATAATGAGATCAAATTATGAAAGGAATAAAGTAAGATAAGATAGGGTGCTCCGGCACCGAATGTAGCACACTTTGCTCGGCTACACTGTAGTCGGGTGAGGGGTGTTACAGTGCCAGAATGCTATAAACATTTATTTGAGGAAATTTAGTTAAAATAATTAAAGTAGGTTGTACTGATAGAATAGTGGACCTTGTATTACTATTGGATTTGCTAAGGCTATTACCACTGTTGGTTGGATTGTCCTATAAAAATGTACCAATATTTATTATACACTAATTATTATTTAACTGTGTTTACATTATTTATTTAAGTGTAATGTCAAAAATTCGACAGAATCTCCCTTATAACTAAACCGATCCTTATTGTGTAAAATCTCACAAGTGCATGAATCGTGATAAGTAAAGTATCGTTACTGAACTAAACAGTAATTTTAATTATCTAGATGATTGAATTAGAGAATAATAATAAAATCTAAATTAAAGAACACTAATGTAGAATCTAAAATAGCTAACTAAATTTGAATATCAATGAATAAAAACATTACAGATCTAGGGATTCACACTCTAATTAAGTACATATTCAATGTAGCTCACTCAATAAATGGGAATTTATCTTTTAAGGAAATTAACCCTAATTTATTTCAAGCTCTCTCTCAATACTCTCAAGCTGTATTTTAATCAACTCAAACCCTAATTTTATAGTGATTAAATTAATTAAAACCCATTAAGTTTTATGATTAATTATTAAATCTACATAGAATTTCAGCCTATCTGTAAATCAAGACCTAAGTTTAAAATCCTATTTATCCAATATTAACTTTCATCTTTCAATCCTTCAATTAATATTTATAATCAATACTAAGTGAAACTCAACACAAAGCAAGTATTAAGAATACAAGATATTGAATCAAAGAACAAGAAATCCCAATTTATTGAATAAAAACATATTAGATCCATAATTAAATTAAAAGTATTACATCTCTAACTCTAGAATAAAGAAACTACTCATTTTTTACAATCGAGTTCGAAAAATATGAAAGAAAGATCATGAAAAGAAATAGAACTAAGGAACCCAAATGGAGAATTGCAACCTTGAACTTTTAGAACTTCAGCTGGAACTCCTTCCAGCAATCTTGCATATCCCTCTCTTCTCTTACCTCTCTCAAGACTTGTTTGCTCTCTTAAAAGTAAAAAGGTCGATCCCTCTTAGAACTTAGACTTTTTGTATTTATATCTGAGGAAATATCTTGTTTTATAGTCTTAACAACCTTAGAAATTCTCCAAGAAGGCTAAAAATCGTGAGAGGTTAGGTATGAAATTATGTCTCTGACCATTACATGGCCATTGTAACTACTTTTATTTGCACGGGTCAGACCCATGTAGCTTACTGCCTTTTGTTTCTCAAGTTCTTCTAGCATAGACAGTTGCAACGGTTATGGAGGTTACATGGGTCAAGTTACATGGCCCATGCAATTTTAATGGCTCTGAGTTTGGCTTTGCACAAGCCGTGTACCCATTTAGGAGTTCATGATGCTTCATTTGGTTTCAATTCATAGGCCTGTGAGTTATGGGCTAATAATACTTCAGTTATGGGCTAATTATACTTCTGCTGTATAACTCTAATGCTACTTCTCTGTAACTAAAGCTTTATTTCTTTCATTCCCTCCCTCTCTATTTCAAGGAGAAGTATCTTACATTCCCTATTTACCCCTTACATACTTGTACTAAGTATGGGTATATAGGCGTGTGTTGGCTCTGATTAGTTATATATAGAGATAGGTATTTAGCTAAGATGGGATCCATTACCCTAAGTGAATGAGGATAAAGTCCTTCGCCTATCTAAATTGTTCTTGATAAATAAAGTTCTTGGCCAGAATAGAAATCAGATCCCTCCCCTTTCTGTGTTTTTTCTTCACCATAAATCACTAGTTAGATAATTTTATTTGTAAGGGTAATTATCACACTCAATCACTCAACTTTATAAATGTTTTTATAAAAGTCACTAGAATTTAATTTCTTTAATAAAACTCACTTAAATTCAATTTGATTTTATAAAATTCATTGTAATAAGAAATTAAAATTTTTTAGGTTAACTGACTTGTCAATTATTTTACAAATAAAATTAATTAAATAGTTGTAATGACCCAAATAAGAGCTGTTACTGGCGCTAGGGATCGGGTCAGCTTAAACTTGCCGAAACCCATAGTAAGCTTAAAACCTATTAAATATAAGCTTGTTCCATATACACCAAAACCTAAGTAACTCATAACCAATCACATTTTAGCATTTACACTAGACCATAATTCATTTTCTTTTTAAAAAGTTCAGAATTTAAACCTTCTCATTTCATTCATAAACGCTAAAGTGTAATTCTTTCATATGTTCATGGATACTAAAAAAATTGTGCTTAAAAGGTTAAGGTAAACTTACAAACATATCTTAAACTTTAAACAATACATAGTAAATTTCTTTATAACCAATCACAGTATCTAACCATTATAATTTACATGTCCATTCTATAACTCATCACACTTAGTCTCTCTAAAACACCACTTTTGACCTATCTTGTCCCCTAAACTTTACGATCTTATTCCTATAGTCTAATGTAGTATAATTAGCTGAGAGTCAATTCATCCCTAGAATGACATCAAAATCAATCAATTCTAGAACCACTAGATTAGTTGGAAAGCATTTGTCCTCAACCATTACTGGATAGGAGTAATAGATGATCTCTGTCATTAAAGGGGTCAATACTTGGGTCCACTAACAAGCAGAGGACAATCTAAATTGGACACCATCAATCCTAACCTTAGGATTGTATCAAGGGTAACAAAAGAGTGAGAAGCACCCAGATCAACCAAAGCATACACATTGAAGCTTCCTGTGTGAAGTGTACCTGATACTATAATGTTGGAGGTATTTGCTTTCTGCATCTTTCCCCCTTTCTCCTTCTTAAGTGTAGGCTAGTCAGTAAGTTAATTTGAAAATCTTTAATTTTCGGTCACAATGACTATTATGAAATCAAATTAAAATTTAGTGAGTTTTATGAAAGAAATTAAAGTTTAGTAACTTTTATAAGAATACTCATAAAGTTGATTGACAGTGTATGATATTTACTCTATTTATAAAATAGTTGATAAGTTAGTAGATTAATCTGAAAATCTTTAATTTTTAGTCACTATGATTTTTATGTAATCAAATTAAAGTTTAATGAGTTTTATGAAAGAAATTAAAATTCAGTGACTTTTATGAAAACACCCATAAAGTTAAGTGATGGCGAGTGATAATTATCCGAAATGTCAAGGTTGAGGCTTGCTATGAGTTCTAGTGGCCTTATGCCTCTCAATGCTCTAACGTCGATGACAGTCCAAATTTAGGTTGTTACACATGCATTCATTGAAGTTGTTAAAGTTTTCTTATGTTAGTAATAGAAATTGTTTACGTATGTGTTGTAAATTTAAAAGAAGAAATTTAGAAATTGAGATAAAGAAATAGCTAAATCTCTTTATATATTTATATGCATAACTGTTTATTATAAGAATTAGATGCTATGTCCGTGTTGCGAAATCAAATATGCAATTAATCGAGAATTGGTAGGTTATGAGTTTAGATTATTGATTGCGGTTTTTGAGGAGCATACCATTTACAAGTAAATTAAAGTTCATTTCAGAAGAAGCTCCACCAAAATTTCAATAGAACATTTCACTATTGAATAAAACTTTAAATAAAGAAATGGATTAGGTACTCAAATGGATAAAATTAATTAAATCATAAATAAGTGAAAAGAATAAGAACATATTTTAGCTTTAGACGTTACACAATTTTTTTTACAATATTTACATACATATTGATTAATTTTTCATTTCTTTGTAATTAAAAAATTACATAATTTTTTATCTAAAAATAGCCAGTCCTAAAAATCGAACCTGTAACTGCCTATATTCAAAATCGTTGCAATTTTAGATTTGAGCTGGCCTAGTTCGTCTAATCTCAATTTGGCCCCCTCCCAAAACATTCTTGGAGCAGACGAACAGCAGGCCTACTCTTGATGGATTTGTGAAACTAAGCCCAAAAGTGACTGAAGACAAATTCTAAACCCCGCCCGTAAGACCGTCAGACATGACATAGAATCAACGGTCTTAATCCCATTAAATATACACTATAAATAGTTTCATTTATTATGCATTGACATGATTTTTGAAATTATGATTAGAGATGGTAATTTTAAACAAGATTCATGAATACGATACAAAATAAATGGTTATAGTTAAATTTATTCATTTTATTAAAGATTAATTTATGAGACACTAATAATTATGTTGTGTTGTAAATTGATTCATTAACTTGATTTGATATATATATATATAATTGTTTATATAATTGTTTATAGTTTCTATTAAAATTTATGTAATTTATGAATTTATGTAACAAATTTAAAATTATATTGTTTAATAATTATATTTTTAATTTTTTAATTAAAATATTGATTAGTTATATGTTGAATTATCACTTGCTCATTTGATGTTAGAATTCGTATTCTATATATTATTAAATTTATACATAATTAAAATTGTATTTTAAAATTGTTAAATCATTTCAAAACATGTCAAATAAGTTGTTGAACATTTTAAAATGAGTCAAATTGTATTAAACGAGTTATAATGTTAAATAAATGATATTACATCGAATTAATTCAAAATGATTTAATTTATATTGACTTATATAATACCATAGAAGGTCGTGTTAATATTTACATATTAACTATTAATAATGTTTTTTTCGTGTCAACCCCCTCAATGTACTCATATCTAGCAGAACATACTTATCAATCCAAATCATCACCCCTAATTATGTCCACATTTCTCTCTCTCTCTCCCTCTCTCTCTCTAGAACACTCCAGCTCACTACATTCTTTGCCACAATAAAATTCTCCTGGATAATCCTCATTATTATCTCATCTAATTCCACTAAACCTATCCCGTGCATCAAATTCACCAGAGTGCCCATCTTTCTTCCCACCTATCTCTGTCTCTCTACCCCATACCTCTTTTAACTATATCCTAATTGACACTATCCTAAGTGACACTTACCATTTCCCCTTTTCCCTCATCGTATTAAGAACCCACCTACACCCACAATACCTGAATATTCTTGGATGGAACAACACAAGTTATCCAAGAGTAGGGAAAATAAAAACCTAGAGCTTGTAACTGGCAGAAAACTCATTTGAGAGCAAATTCTAATTCAAAAATAAATACAATATTCACAGTAGTGAGAACAAAAAGAAGGTGAAACCATAGCTTGATGCCCTGGGGTGGGTATGGCAACACTAAACAACCTGCATTGAGAGAGCAAATTGCCTCACAAATATGTAGTATGAACTAGGGAAGACTGTCGATTTCAAAGATTGACACGTGACGGCCAAATAAGTTGGAAAGTAATTTGGGAACCTCCATGTCAATTTGGCTTTAGGCAAGCGATGCTAAAAATTCACATAATAATTTTAGCTTCCCATAAGCTGAAGACAGTTTGGCCACGACGAGATTTCAGCTGCAATTTGGTCAACAGACACTTTCAATTCTCCATTACCTGGGAAAATGAATGAATAGTTTAGCAATGCAACAGAAAGAAACTCTGCTCTATGTTAAGCATCTCATGTCCACAGGTGGCATTCTGAAAATTTGCCCATTTGATTTAAGGTGGCATGAAAAAACATTTGACAGTCCTACATAAATTGAAGAGATAGTTTATAATCTATTTGCTAAATTAATAAAACATCACAATAGGGACTTATAGCCATTTTCACGTGAACATAAATAGGATAAAGAAACATCATCATGGCATCAATGGAAAAATGAAAAGACATGAAAACATTTATAGGCTCAAGAGCAAGCCTTTCATAGCTATATGCAAATCTGGTAACAGGTCAACCTCGTTGGTTTCGGGATTGTTATTTTAACAAATGTCACTTGGGTTTGTGAATTGTTACTTCATCACATTCTACTTAAAGTACTTCATCTAGACATTGGTTTTGAACTGTTTTCATATCATCTTATTTATGAGCTAATAATTTAGCATCGAATGACTCCCTAAAAGGTGGTTTGACGTTATATCCAACTAACATATGCCAAACCGTTCACAGGGCAAGACAATCAGAGCTAAGCAAGAGTACCCTGTCTTTTGCTTTATACGATAGGTCACATTCACACCTATGGCCTACTAAATGCTCAAACCCCCTATTTTACAAACCATGCCAAGCTCCTCGCTACTTCAAACAGATTAAGATAATAAAAGAAAATAAAAGAGTTTCACTCAGTAAAACCAAGATAATTTTGTTTAATGTTCTACAGTGGGTAATGACATACATCATAGACCAAAAAACAAAAGTATGCATAACTACCGCATATCCTAAACCAAAATGATCTAATTTTCCAAGAAACCAGAAACCTTTCAGTATCATTTGTTTAACTGTTCTACTCTAGCAGACCAAGATATCAATCACTATAAAATATCTTCCTCTAACACCCAAAGGCTAAAAATAAATAAAGAAATAAATTTCTACAACAGGAAATGGACACTGATGCTACTACGCCCGAAATCGAGTCAAATAGTCAATGCTGGTTGGAAAAATCCAACCCCATCAAAGAGTGAAAACAAAGAAGAAAATCATCACTAGAGTGCAAAGAAGAAAATCTTGGCTAGTGAAACAGACCAACCAACATGTGCCTTGAGTTAGCTGTACAGACCAAATAAGGTTCCCACTATCAGACTGAGTAAAAAATGGCTTGAGTCACCCAGACCGAGCATCCAGTCAATGATAATAATGCCGTATAAGGAAATCTAGTTTATTAACCGAATATTGATATTTATGCAGATAGCTACAATAGCTACTTAGCAGAAACAGTCATTAATCAGTTAAGCTCTGAAACTCTAATTATTCAATCCTTCATTTTCACAAATCTCTTGAGCTTAGGAGAGGCTACCACAAATCTCCAACTTCTTGTGCGTAGGAGAGGCTACTGACCTCACTATTTTCTTTGTTCACACGCTGAATGGGCTGTCTGACTGGACATCTGGACTCACGGCAGCATCAGATACCGCATAGATACCATATCAGAATCTTAGTTGAAGAAGGTCTCATCCTTATAGAGAAAAAATTTATCTTTCATTGTCAAAGCTTAAAGGACGATTTCAACATACTGAGTAAATTCTACAATCTGGAAATTAAACATTCACAAATTCAATTCTAAAAGAAAATGAATGTTCATATAAACCGAAGGTTAACAATCAATAAGGTGTACCTTTTCCTACTCTGTCCAGCTCCCAATCGTAGAATCCAACAATTCCATCACCTTTTTAACACCCTCACTATTAGCATCACCAAAATAACTGCGCAAAGCCTCATCCAACCTAACTGCCTCCCATACCCTAGCCTCTCTCAACAAGCTCCTATAAACCCTTCTCCTTAATCCAGAACCAGGCACAAAACCCACACCCACCATATCCCTCAAAACCCTGAAAGCCTCAAGAATCAACCCACATTCGCAAAACCCATTAACCAAAAGCTTATACACAATCTTTTCCACTTTACATGGAAAGCCAGGCCTGAGCATCCATTGGTACAATTTGTAGGCTTCTTTGGGTCTCTTCTTTTTGACATATGAGCTAACGAGCATGACAGTGATGCGAGTGAGATGAGGATGGGCTTGTGGGGTGTGTCTAAGAATGGTAAGAAGTGACATGGATTTGGTCATGTCAGGTTGGGAAGTGAGGGAATGAATCAGAATGGAGAAAGATATGGATTTGTAAGCTGGATTTGTGAGAAGGGCAGTAGCAGTTAGGTGGATTGCTGTGCTTAGATGGTCAGAAAGGCATAGGCGAGGGATCAAAAGATTGATTTTAGTTAGCTCTTGTTGTGTTAGCGCTAGTTTTGAATTGGTGGGTTTCTCAATTTCACTCGATGATGATGATGATGATGCATAGGCTTGTTGAAGTAGAGGAGAGATGATAATCGATTTCTCTGACGGATGAGAGAGAAATTGAAGGCGGCGTTGTGCTTGTTTGAGGGATTGCATTTTCAAATTTTTCATCTAGTCGGTCTGATGGATAAGAGAGAAACTGAAGGTGGCTTTAGCTAATTTAGGGCCGGCCACTGTTACCGGGCGAACCAGACCGGCGGTTCAACTATTGTTAAAATAATAAAATACAATTTACCGTATAAGATTTGATAAATCTTATAATTTAATATTAATAAAAAAAATTAAAATATCTTTATTTTTTAATTTAAAAATAATTTAATTTTTAAAATTTTATTTTTATAATAATTCAGTCTTTAAAATTTTATTTTATTACTAATTTAACCTTTATAACTTTAAAATGTCAATCCATTAAATTAAAAATCTAAAATTTAAATTATTAAAATATAAATTAATTACTTTAAAGTTTTCAAAAATTTTGATTAATTACAAAATTATCTATATATTTTAAAATTAATTTCTAAATATTATAACTATTTATAAATAAGTCTTTATAATTTTATAAAATTCTATTTATATCATTATTATTTTAATAATATGTAAATAATTATATATATATATATATTATCAATTTACAATATTTTAATATATTATATTGTTATATATAAAAAGAGAAAAAAAGAAACATAAACTCAAATTTTTATTAAAATAAAATTTTAAGAACTACATTATTTTCAAATTGAAAATAGAGTTTAGTATTTTAATATTTTTACTAAATTTAATAAGAAATTAATATATAATTCTAGCACTATGAATTAACTTATAGTGTTACATCTTATCCCCCAATAAAACATAACATGATTTCATAGTATACCTAATAAATTACCAAATTTCATCTATCGATAATCTATTAAATATACTACAAGAGATTTTAACAAAACAATTTCATTTTTAAGTTAAATTATTGTAAAAAGGTGAAGACATTAGTTTATAATAATTCAGTCTTTAAAATTTTATTTTATTAATAATTTAACCTTTATAACTTTAAAATGTCAATCCATTAAATTAAAAATCTAAAATTTAAATTATTAAAATATAAATTAATTACTTTAAAGTCTTTAAAAATTTTGATTAATTACAAAATTATCTATATATTTTAAAATTAATTCTTAAATATTATAACTATTTATAAATAAGCCTTTATAATTTTATAAAATTCTATTTATATCATTATTATTTTAATAATATATAAATAATTATATATATATATATATATATTTTTATCAATTTACAATATTTTAATATATTATATTGTTATATATAAAAAGAGAAAAAAAGAAACATAAACTCAAATTTTTATTAAAATAAAATTTTAAGAACTACATTATTTTCAAATTGAAAATAGAGTTTAGTATTTTAATATTTTTACTAAATTTAATAAGAAATTAATATGTAATTCTAGCACTATGGATTAACTTATAGTGTTACATCTTATCCCCCCATAAGACATAACAGGATCTCGTAGTATACCTAATAAATTACCGAACTTCATCTATCGATAATATATTAAATATACTACAAGGGATTTTAACAAAACAATTTCATTTTTAAGTTAAATTATTGTAAAAAGGTGGAGACATTAGTTGGTAAATTAATTAGACATTCTATAATTCAAAGAAATTATTTTAGTTTATTTTACGAAAAATTTGCGTGGTTATGGCTAAAAGTTTACTAAATTACAATTTTAAAACCTATTAAATTCATCTGTGGCAGTTTATACAACATAATTAAATAAATCATCATTCAAAAAATTTTCTTTCTTTCATCCACAAACCAAAAAGGATACAACTTTTACATTTACAATATAAGAGATATTTTATTTCAAGTTGACATCCATTGGAATTAAGGAAATCGATTACAAAATTTACAAATGTTCAAACTTACAAGAAAGAATATTACAACAATTTACATTTGATTACAAAGTTTTTATACAACTGCTCGAATGTAATTATATACATATAACTACATAATTATATCAAAACCTAATATACAAGGGTATACCTATAATATATCCAAAGATAATCCCTGTAAGGCTTCGAGTCACAACTTCAAATAATCTCACTCAACTGTTTTATCCTTTCTTTCACCTGTGACAACATACAAAAATTATCGCTGAGCGGTGAACTCAGTGGTGCACAACTAATAATTTAAAACTCAATATAAATCACAATTTACCAAATCATAATAAAGCATTTAAAATATTCACATTTTTCTTGAACCATGAAAACAATATAATATTTTTCAACCATTAATAAGCATTTGTTTCAATCACATTTTATTAAAGTATGAACAATTTAAGGGTGTTGCCAATAATTCACACAGTTGGACCCATGACACAAAATTTTCGATCAATGTCGTATTGTACACTACAACAAAGTAAACTCTTCCCAATAACCGAGGCTAAAGGGAGGCACCAAAGGCTAGCTGGCTAATGAGTCCTGATCCAAATCAACCTCAACTAGCAAGGCAGAGAGGGAAACTCAACCTCACAAGAAGAGAAGATCGCATCAAATATTATCTCACTAGACAAACTAATGAGGAACACAAATCATATTGCCATGTCAACTGTGGTTTCAAAACATATTCAAAATAATTTCTATTCACAAAATGCATTTACAGATTAATAAACATGTTTAATTGTTGTAAATTCATACACATGGTTGGCAACACATCAAGTTCTAAAAAATACTTTAAAACACATTCAAAACCAGCCCACCCCCTTGCTACAATGAAATCAAGGGCCAACATCTGTCTTTCCATAATATAAATTTATTTCATAATTCATAATCTTCAAAATAATGCATTAAATTCTTAAAAGCATAAAAGAAATCATATTTAAATCATACAAAGTCAATTCAACAAATTAAAGTTCTCAAATACAAAGAAAAACATAATTCATTCATATAAATCTCATTCAAATCAATTACAAATTTAAAAACAAGGGCAAAAGCTAGTTGTGCACAAATCTTTTTATACTTCTCTTAACTTAGCTTAACTTTTCTCTTCTTTGGAAGACTCCTTTTATACTGAAAATATACAATTAAAGTGTCTCAATACTCATCCCAACTATCACCAATAACTAATCAAATAATTGCCTAATGAATCCCTAAGTTAACTTTGCAATTTTAATGAAATTCTGGGTTTTGGACAGTTTTGGACCTTTACTATAGAACCCAATTTCAACCTAATTCCAGTCCTTATTTGCTAAAGTAATCTTCATCAAAATTGTTCCTTTATATGTTAGGTTTAATTTCCAATTTGAATCACTTAATTTGAAGTTCTGTAGCTCAAGTTATAACCAAAACATTAGACACTGTTCTAGGTGTTATATCCTTAAATTCTAGGCTTTCCAGATTTGTACTTTAAATTTATATTCTATATTCGGTTATCTTAAGCTCATAATTTGGCACTAGTCCCTAAAATAATATTTTAGGCCTTTGTCTTAGGTTTCCAAATCAATTTGAATCACTTCAATTGGAGTTATGTAGAGGAAGTTATGGCCTAATAACCATTCAGAGGTCACAGGGCAAAATTGGCTAAGGTGCAGGACTTCTAGATATGGCATTCCTGATTTACCCTAACAATTCTCTTATTTTTCCCTAAGAACTGGGTTTAGGTCCAAACTGTTAGTAGTATGCTCTAGAGTATATCATTTTGTATGTATCTCGCATATATTTTATTAATAAAAGACAATTTCATTTTTCCATTTACATAATATATTTATGTGTAATAAAAAATGTCCATTTATATTTTATTAGAAATTCTATTCTTAAGTTGTTAAGAATATGAGTGACAGTATTTCTAGCACAAAGTATCATAAATTGGTTCACAATCGAGGATACTTCATAAAGGACATGTTTATCTAGAAAGATTGTAATCATGTTTGTTCCCAAGTTATTTATATGAGATATAAATAAGATGGAATAGTGAGTCTCATGCCATATAACAAACATGACAGACACTTATACATGATAAGTAGGCCGAACCAGTAATACTTATGACAAGTACATGGAGTTTACTCTTGTCATTGCATTGTCATATATCATATCAGTGCATATAATCTTTAGACCTGAGACAACGCAATTATCTTGTATATAGGTGGTTTGAGTTTGATACTGCTTTTATACATGTACTGTGTATGGGTATATGGGCGTGTATTGGCTCCTACTAGTTATATATGGAGATAGGTGTTGATCAAGATGGAATCCGTTACCCTAAGTAAAAAACTCAACTCAACTCAACTAAGCCTTTATCCCAAAAATTTGGGGTCGGCTATATGGATTCGCTTTCTCCACTCTGAACGATTTTGGGTTAAATCCTCAGAAATGTGTAATGCTTCTAGGTCATGTTGTACTACTCTCCTCTAAGTTAATTTAGGTCTACCCCTTTTTTTCTTTCTATCCTCTAACCTAATGTGCTCTACTTGTCTAACTGGAGCCTCCGTATGTCTACGCTTCACATGACCAAACCACCTCAATCTCCCTTCTCTCAACTTATCTTCAATTGACACCACTTCTACCTTTTCTCTAATACTCTCATTACAGACTTTATCTAGTCTAGTATGGCCACTCATTCACCTTAACATTCTCATCTCTGTAACTTTTATCTCAGATGCATACGACTCTTTCAGTGCCGAACACTCACTACCATATAACATAGCCGGTCGTATGACTGTATAGTAAAATTTTCCTTTCAATTTATTGGGAATCTTACGATCACATAAAACTCCCGTGGCACGTCTCCACTTCAACCATCCGGCTTTAATCCTATGACTAACATCCTCCTCACATCCCCCATCTACTTGAAGGACTGAGCCTAGATATTTAAAGTGATTACTTTGGGGTAGTATCACTCCATTCAAACTAACTCCTTCTCTATCACCAGTTTGGCCTTCACTGAACTTGCAATGCATGTATTCTGTCTTCGTTCTACTTAACTTAAAACCCTTTGACTCTAGAGTACTTCTCCAAAGTTCTAGCTTTCTGTTGACTCCTTCTCGTGTCTCATATATCAGAACAATATCATCCGCAAACATCATGCACCAAGGAATACTCTCTTGTATATGTTTCGTCAGTTCATCTAAAACTAATGTAAAAAGGTAAGGGCTTATGGCTGATCCTTGGTGTAATCCAATTGAGATCGGAAAATCTCTTATGTCCCCTTCCACTGTGCGCACAATAGTAGTTGCTCCTTCATACATATCTTTTAATACTTGTATGTACCTAATAGATACCCTCTTTTGTTCTAACACATTCCATAAGACCTCTCTTGGAACACTATCATAAGCCTTCTCCAAATCAATAAAAACCATGTGTAGATCTTTCTTCACATCTCTATATTTCTCCATCAAGCTTCTAATGAGAAAGATCGCTTCCATAGTTGAACAACCAGGCATGAAACCAAATTGATTGAGAGAGATAGAAGTATCATGACGTAGTCGATGCTCTACAACTCTCTCCCACAACTTCATAGTGTGGCTCATGAGTTTAATTCCCCTATAGTTTGAGCAACTCTGTATGTCTCCCTTATTTTTAAAAATAGGTACTAAAATACTCTTCCTCCGTTCATCAGGCATTTTCTTTAAGTTTAGAATCTTATTAAATAATTTAGTTAACCATGCCACTCCCATATCTCCCAAATACTTCCACACTTCAATTGGTATTTCATCGGGTCCACAGGCTTTACCCACTTTCATTCTCTTAAGTGCTTCCTTTACTTCTAAAGATCTAATCCTTCCAGTATAATTCACATTTTTTTCTATTGTTTTATAATCTATATTCACGCTATTACCATTTTGACTATTATTAAAGAGATCATTAAAATAATTTCTCCATCTTTCTTTAATGTCCTCATCTTTTAACACTTTTCCTTCTTTATCCTTAATGCACCTAACTTGATTGAGATCTTGACATTTCCTTTCTCTCCTCCTTGCTAATCTATAAATATCTTTCTCCCCTTCTTTAGTTCGAAGTTTCTCATATAACTTTTCAAATGCCTGTGCTCTTGCTTGACTAACTGCCTTTTTTGCCTCTTTCTTTGCTATCTTGTACTGTTCATATGCCTCATTATTATCACATTTAGGTAATTTCTTATACCATTCTCTTTTTCTCTTCACTGCCTTTTGTACTTCCACATTCCACCACCATCTCTCTTTTGAGGGTGGTCTATGTCCTTTAGACTCTCCAAGTACTTTTCTAGCTACTTCTCTAATCTTTGATGCCATCTGTATCCACATATCATTAGCCTCCATATCCAGCTTCCATACTTCGGACTCGAGAAGCTCATTTTTGAACTTCACTTGCTTTACTCCTTTGAACTCCCACCACTTTGTTCGAGCTATACTATTTCCTCTGACCTTACTTGAATTGTTCCTAAACTTGAAATCCAGGACCACCAACCGATGTTGACTTGTTAAAGCTTCTCCTGGAATGACCTTGCAATCCTTGCATAGAGCTCTATTTGTCTTCCTAGTTAAGAGGAAGTCAATTTGGCTTTTATGTTGCCACTTTTGAACGTCACTAAATGTGACTCTCTTTTTGTAAAGTAGGTATTTGCTAGTATTAGGTTGTATGCCATAGCAAAATCTAAGATGCTTTTTCCCTCCTCATTTCGACTGCCAAAACCAAAACCTCCATGAACATTCTCATAACCTTATCTATCACTTCCTACATGCCCATTCAAATCTCCACCAATGAAAACATTCTCTTCATTCGGTATGCTTTGCATTAAATCATCCATATCTTTCCAAAACCTTTGTTTACTCTCACTGTTTAGTCCTATTTGTGGGGCATACTATATTTATTGTTTCTCCTTCTAATACTAGCTTTACTAGTATAATTCTATCTCCTATTCTTTTCATAGCTATTACTGCGTCTTTCAATGTCCTGTCATGATTATGCCCACTCCGTTCTTGTTTCTCTCCTTTCCTGTAAACCACAGTTTGTACCTTGAATTACCCACTTCCTTACTTTTCTCTCCTACCCATTTAGTCTCCTGAATACAAGCAATATTCACCCTTCTCCTTTCCAAGGTATCCACAAGCTCCATTAATTTTCCTGTAAGTGATCCAACATTCCAAGTACCAACCCTGATCCTCCTCTTATCCTGCTCCTTCCTAATTGGTCTCCTTCTATGATATTTTCTATTGTTTTTTATGTCTATCTTGTATTCTGTTCCACTATTTATTCTACTATCTGTCCTATGGACTACCTTCTTTACCCACACCCATCCATGATGTGGGAACCCTTGCTCATTTAGCACCACACCCGGGCGCCGGCATGGCCCGTCGCTTTCGGTGAACGCCCTACACCCTTGCATATTTCTCACTACACCCGGGCTCCGATGTAGTGCGCCGTTAGTAGAGGACGCCCCAACGTTTATATCATTTAAATCCATATCATAGGGTGTGACGAAATTTTTACGCTGGTTGTCACCTACCGCAACCCTCCTCCTTTATTCGGGCTTGGGACCGGCTAAGCGCAAACTACTTAGGTGGAGTTCGTTACCCTAAGTAAATAGGGATAAAATCCTATGTTCATTTAATTATTCTTAATGTTTTAAGTTCCTGGCCAGGATAGACAGATTTAGTTAGAAAAGAGTTTCTGATAAGAAAATATAATTAATCAAGAACTGAAATTAAAAGAGAACATAATGTTTATAGCAAATGGGGTTTGACATTAATTATGACTCCAGCTCGAATTGGGATTTTGTAACGGAGAGATTCTAGTGCATGGTAACATATGATTAAAGGTTCATTTAAGGTATTCCTTATTATTGATTGGGTGGCCATGACATACTATGCTAGGTGTCAACCATGGTCTATGAGATGCCTGAAATGATTTAGAGAAATCATTTACGGTAAGAAAGAGTTCTAATGATATTAAGAGCTAATATCATTTCTCATTGCCAATAAGTAATGAGCTTAGTAAGTCACACATCTATATAAGCTAATCACCATTTAAAATGTGATTTAATTGATTAATTAAAGAGTTTAATTAATTAATTTAAGAGGTTTGGTTTGCAATAAGATTGCAAAGTCCCTAGCATGGCTTGAAACCAAATCTAGGTTATTGGATGTATAGTATAAATTAAATTTATATTTAATTTGATTAAATATGAATTTAATTATGAGAAATTAATTAATGGAGATTAATTAATTAATTTATTTATATTTGATATAAATTGATTTAAAGAGGAGAAATTATAATTTTGGATTGAGAACTCAAATTAAAAAGTAAGGGCAAATTGGTCTTTTCACATTGTGACATGTGGCACCATGAGATAGTGACATATGGCACCATATGATCTTGCCACTTCTCTTCCTATGATGAAAGACCACATATCATGATTTAAATGGAGCTTGACACTTGGCTTTATAGGATTAAATCAAATAATAACAAGATGGGATCTTGTGATGACGTGCGGCAAGGAAGTTAGGGTTTGACCTAAGTATATAAAGAAAAGTTATAAAGAAAAATTAACTACTCCTCTCTTTTTTCTCTCATGTTGGACGGCAACATGAAGTCTTCTTCTCCTCTTCAAATTCTCAATTGATTCAAAGGGAAAAACATTGATTTCCTCTTGAATTAAAATTATTAGAAAGTGTTTCTAACACCTAATACATTCATACAACTTTCACAAAGCATAAACCCCATCTCATAATTGGTTGACAAGGCTTGAGAAGCCAATCTAGGGGCTGTCATTGTAACTTTGGTGTGTATGCTTGTGGTGGACAAACTAGAGGAACAACATTTGGAGTCTTAAGAACATCCTAAGAGGCTTCAATTGTGCATCAAGAGGTTAATACCTAAAAATCCCTCTTTTAGTTAGGATTTAATTGAATTAAATATTAATTCATAATCTTTAATGGCAAATGAAATTTTAATGCATGCTAAAATATGTTTTGGTATGCAATTGGGCATTGGAAATTGATTAGGATCATAAGACACTTGGTATGGTGCATGTAACTTTAGAAATAAATTTTGAAATTCAAGGTTCTAATGCCCTTTATTCACGCTTCCACTCCTTCAATTGGTATCAGAGCCATTATATTTGCCATTAAGATTGTTTATGAGGTTTAATTGTGTGATTGGATAAAATTTGGATTGATTTAAAGCTGGTTGAGTGCTCAACGGGGGTGGCTTAAATGAGAAACACGCCTCAAGGGTGTGTTGGAATTTTGGGCTTGGTTTTAGGCCCATTATGTAATTGTTGTGTATTTTAAGGCCCATAATTAAGCACATACCTAATTAAATTATTTAATTAGGAATTTTAATCACACAATTAATTTTTGAAAATTATTTTCAAGGTATTAAATTTGGAAAAAAGGTTTCTAAATTTAAAATTATTTGAATGAGGTTCAAATTTAATTTTGGTTGAATATGTGATATTCAATTTAATTTTTAGTATGTATATTTTATTTAATTGTTAAATTTTAATATGCATAATGGATGATCATGGATAATAAAAGACCAATATGATTGGATTTATTTCTTTTATTTTTCTTTAGGATGTAAAATAATTAATTTTATTTTAGTGGTATGTATTATAAATATTGTAATAATTTAGGTTGTAATTTCATTTATTTGAGGACTTTAAAGTCCATGTTCTTATAAACTCGCCTTGGTATGCCAAGGATTACAATGTAATTAGATTGCAAGAAGATCAAGGAGGTCAAGAACATTGATAGGACCAGTGGGAGGAAATCAAGATCAAGGGTTGATTATGTACTCCTTCAGTAACTCTAGTAAAATCAATGAATGAAATACACCTAGGAATGCCCTAATTCAATTCTTGGTGGCTCAGAATTGAATCCCTTAGAAAGTCCATGATCATACCATATTATTTATTTATCCATGTATGCATGAGATGTATGTGAATGTATGCAAGTATATGATACATGCATGCTAATTGAATGATGTGCAAGGTGAGACCATAATAGTAATAAAATCGACCACAAAATCTTCTAAGCAAATGATTAAGTTGGAAATGGTATAATTAAAGTAATTATATTATGGCCCTATTAGTAGTATGCCCTAGAGCATATCATTTAGTATGTATCTTGTACATCTTTTATTAATAAAAGACATTTTCACTTTTCTGTTTACATAATATATTTATGTGTAATAAAAAAGGTCCATTGATATTTTGTTAGAAATTCTATTCTTAAGTTGTTAAGAATATGAGTGATAGTATTTCTAGTACAAAGTATCATAAATAGGTTCACAATCGAGGATACTTCACAATAAGGACATGACTTATCTAGAAAGATTATAATCATGTTTATTCCCAAGTTATTTATATGAGATGTAAATAAGATGGAATGATGAGTCTCATGCCATATAACAAACATGATAGGCACTTATACATGATAAGTAGGCCGAACCAGTGACACTTATGACAAGCACATGGAGTTTACTCTTGTCAATGCATTGTCATAAATCATATCAGTGTATATAATCTTTAGACCTAAGATAGCACAGTTATCTTGTACATAGATGATTTGAGTTTGATACTGATTTCATACTTGTACTGTGTATGGGTATATGGGCATGTGTTGGCTCCTACTAGTTATATATGGAGGTAGGTGTTGATCAAGATGGAATCTATTCCTCTAAGTAAATAGGGATAAAATCCTATGTTCATTTAATTGTTCTTGATGTTTTAAGTTCCTGGCCAGGACAGATAGATTTATTCAGAAAAGTGTTTCTGATGAGAAAATCTTTTTAATCAAGAACTGGAATTAAAAGAGAACATAATATTCATAGCAAATGGGGTTTGACATAAACCATGACTCCAGCTCGAATTGGGATTTTGTAACAGAGAGATTCTAGTGCATGGTAACATATGATTATAGGTTCATTTAAGGTAAACCTTATTACTAATTGGGTGGCCATGGCATGCTATACTAGGTGTTAACCATGGTCTATGAGGTGCATAAAATGATTTAGAGAAATCATTTATGGTAAGAAAGAGTTCTAATGATATTAAGAGTTGATATCATGTCTCATTGCCAATTAGTGATGAGCCTAGTAAGTCTCACACATACACAAGTAATCACTAAATTAAATATGATTTAATTAATTAATTAAAGAGTTTAATTGATTAATTAAATAGGTATGGTTTGCAATTAGATTGCAAAGTCCCTAGCATGACTTGAAACCAAATCTAGGTTATTGGATGTATAGTATAAGTTAAATTTATATTTAAAGTATTTAAATATGGATTTAATTAATGAGAAATTAATTAATAGAGATTAATTAATTAATTTATATTTGATATAAATTAATTAGAAGAAGAGAAATAATTATTTTGGGTTGAGAACTCAAAATTAAGACACAGAGGTATTTTGTTCATTACACAGGGTGACATGTGGCACCATGAGATGGTGACACATGGCACTACACATAAGCTTGCCAAATGTCTTTTAATAATGTAAGATGATTAAAATTAAGATTAAATATAGGTTTGACATTTGGCATAATGTGATTGAGTCAATTAAACCTAGAGCCAATCAGAAGGTGACATGTGGCAAGGGTTTTTAGTGGTTACTTAGCTATATAAGTGTAAGGATGAAAGAACAAACACAACAAGCTGCTCATTCTCTTTGTGCCGCCACCCTTGGCTGCCATTTCCTTCTCTTCTTCTTCTTCTCTCATCAATTCAAAGAGATTAGAAAACAATCTCTTGAATTAAAAATACTAGAAATTGTTTCTAGTGTTCTGTTTACATCTGTAATCTCTAAAAAGGCAAAACTTGATTTTCTAATTCATAGAAAAAGCTTTAGAAGCTATTCAAAGGCTGCCCTTGGTGATCTTGATATGGAGAAGCTATAGGGACAACATCTCGTGTCCTAGACACATCCCAAAGGTGTTAAATACACTGCAGTGCATCAAGAGGTTAGTGTACTTGTTCTTTATCTAATCTAGGATTTTAATAATTAATTTGATTAATTATAAAATTTTAAATGACAAATGTAGATCCAAAAATATATTAAAAGAGTTTTAATAAGCTGTTTATCATTGAAATTAAATAAATAAAAATGAATCTTGCATGATGCATGTGACTCTACATGAAAAATTTTGAATTTCAATGATCTAAACTTGTGTTTTTTCATGCTTCCGCTCCTACAGACCCTCTATTGAGGCAATTATTTTAAGAAATTTTAAATACTTGCATGTGATGCATTTATTTAAGAGATTTTCTTAAGAATAATTGTTAAGCATAAGATGTTGTAAATATGTAAATAGTCGGTGGCCAATAATGGATGTGCCTGAGGACATTACAATTATTTGCATGTTTACTAGCTCAATGGGATCAACTTAACTAATGCAAGATAAATCAATAATGGATGTGCCTGAAATTTTGAGTATTAGGGACTAAATAAATTATTGAACCTCACATGAGATGTGATGGGCAAGGAGTTGCTCACTTATAGTTTATTATAATTCCAATAATGGATGTGCCTGAGGATGATCAATAAGACTATAAGAATTCAATCACCCACTAAAAATCCATCCAACTAGGATTTCTGTTTCTTACTTTGGAAGTGTAGGATTCGCCAAGTTAGTGGGAGGACCAATTTGATTAAAAGACCATAATTATTTTGGTTAATTACTTGATATATTTACTAATTAATCTAATTATTTTCTGTAGTTAATTTTTCTGATAATAATGAGCACAGAACAACCACCACCATCCAATATCCTTGCGAGCATACTTGATCATAATAGGTTGACGGGACCTAATCATTCTGATTGGCTCAAAAATTTATAACTTGTCCTAAACCTAAAACGTATTGGATATGTTTTAGACTCAAAGGTTCCTGGTCCCTTACCTTCAGAGGCCACTTAAGAGGAACTAGGACAAGTGGAAGGAGCATGATATGAGAGCCAAATGTTACATGCTTTCTTCTATGACTAATGAGTTACAAAAGCAGCATGAAAATATGCAGAATGCAAGTGAGATCCTCCTTCATCTGTAAGAGTTGTATGGTGAGCACAGCAGGAATGCTAGGTATGAGATATCTAGACAGCTATTCTGCATGAGGATGTCTGAGGGACAGACTGTAGGAGATCATGTCCACAAGATGATTCCGCTGATTGAGCAGCTAGAACATCTTGATTTTCACATGGATTTCCAACTGTAGACGGATCTGATCCTTCAGTCCCTATCTGAGTCATTTGGGAATTTTGTGATAAATTTTCATATGACAAAGCAAGAGTGTACTTTGGCTGGGTTGCTTAACATGCTGGTTATTGCCCAATAGAATATGCCGAGCAATAAAGGGAAAGAGGTGGCTTTGATTGCATCTTCTTCTTCTACTAGAAAGTCCAAAAAGAAGAAGGGCAATAAGAATAAGAAACCTCAAATTTTTGGACCTTCCAAGAAGATAGCCAAACAAAAGGGAAGACCGAAGCTGACAAGGGCAAGGAAAAGTGTTTCCACTGCTAGAAGGATGAGCACTGGAAAAGAAACTACCCAAAGTATCTTGCTTCTTTGAAGGACAAGAAGGATAGACCTTCAGAAGGTATGTCTGTATCTTGTTATTTAGATTCTGATGATACTCATAGTTCATCTACAGCTTGGGTTTTAGATACTGGTGCTAGTTCTCACATTACTTTTGATATGCTAGAACTAGTAAGTAGTAGCAGCTTGCAGTCACGAGATATTAGACTTCGAGTTGGCAATAGCTCAACTGTTGAAGCTTTAGCCATAGGATCTAAATCTTTATACATGAATGGACATGTTTTGTATTTAAATAATGTTTTGCATGTACCTGATACTTTTAAGAATATCATTTCTATATCTAGTTTGATTAGAAATGGCTATGAATTTTAGTTCACAAATGATGTTTGCAATATTTATTTTGGAAATAAATATGTTGGCTCGGGTTATATGCATGATGGACTTTATTATTTAGATAATAATGTTAAATACAAATCTAATGCAAGCAATATAAATGAATGTAATGCCATGATGAAAATCAACTCAAGTTCAAAATATATTTGATACTTAAGATTAGGTTATGTTGCAGAAGATAGGATTACAAAACTGGAAAAAATGGGGATTTTATCCTCATTGGGTTCTGAACCTACTCCAACTTGTGAATCCTGCCTTCAAGGCAAAATGACTAGATCACCTTTTGTTGGACAAGGGTTAAGAGCTGAAAATATTTTGGAATTGATACATAGTGATGTATGTGGTCCATTTAAGGAAATGGCTAGAGGCGATTTTCATTACTTTATTACATTTACTGATGATAAATCAAAGTTTGGGTATTTGTATTTGATGAAATACAAACATGAATCCTTTAAAAAGTTCAAAGAATTTAAATGTGAAGTAGAAAATCAAATAGGAAAAAGTATTAAAACTCTTCGATCAGATCGTAGAGGTGAATACTTAAGTACTGAATTTGATAAATAATTGAAAGGGCATGGCATTGTCTCCCAACTGACTCCTCCAGGAACACCATAACTGAATGGTGTATCTGAAAGGAGAATCGTACCCTATTAAATATGGTATGCAGTATGATGAGCTATACTAATATGCCAATCTCCTTTTGGGGATTTGCATTAGAATCAGCTTTGCATATTGTGAATAGGATTCCATCAAAATCAGTCTCTTCCACACCTTATGAGATATAGCATGAAAGAAAATCGAGTCTTAAGCATGTTAAGATTTGGGGTTGTCCAGCTTATATTAAAAAGCTGAACACTGATAAATTGGAAACCAGATTAGAAAAAGATCGATTTGTTGGATATCCAAAAGAAAGTTTTGGATATTATTTTTATTTACCTACATCACAAAAGGTTATGGTAAGTAGAGATGCCATATTTCTTGAACAACAGTTTATTCAAGAAGGTGGCAAAGAAAGGCAAATAGAATTAGAATTGGAGAATTCTAACCAACCAATAGATCAAATGGATATAGATCCATTTAGTCAACCGACACCTATTGATAAAACATCTACAATAATTCCTCGCAGATTGACCAGGATATCTCACCCACCAGTGAGATATGGTTTTCTTCATGAAGATGAACAAGAGTTGTTTACTCATGAAGAAATAGATCATGGAGATGATCCTCTTACCTATGAAGAAGTTATATCAGATATAAATTCTTCAAAATGGATTAAAGCTATGAAATCCAAAATTAATTCCATGTATAAGAACCAAGTTTGGGACCTTGTTGACCCACCTGAAGGTATTATACCTATAGGGAATAAATGAGTTTTCAAGAAGAAAATTGGTTTTGATGAAAAGGTAGAGACCTATAAAGCAAGGCTAGTTGCAAAAGGGTTTCGCCAAAGGTAAGGAATCGACTATGAGGAGACTTTCTTATCTGTTGCCATGCTTAAATCAATTAGGATTTTATTAGCAATAGCTACATACTATGATTATGAGATTTGGCAAATGGATGTCAAAACAACTTTTCTCAATGAAAACATTGATGAAAACATTTTCATGGAACAACTTAGGGGTTTTGAATCTCAAGATGGTTCCAAGGTATGCAAGCTAAAATGATCAATTTATGGGTTGAAACAGGCTTCGAGGAGTTGAAACATCCATTTTGATGAAGTCATTAAATCATTTGATTTTAATAAAAAATATGGATAAGCCATGTGTATATAATAAGGTTAGTGATAGTGCTGTCACTTTCGTTGTCTTATATGTGGATGACATTCTATTGATAGATAATAACATAGGTATGTTGACAACTGTCAAGGTATGGTTATCAAATACATTTTCCAAGAAAGACTTAGGGGAGGTAACCTATATTCTTGGAATTCACATATATAGAAATAGAGCAAAAAGAATAATTGATTTATCCCAAAGTCTATACTTGGAAAAGGTGTTAAAGAGGTTTAACATGCTTGATTCTAAGAGAGGATTGTTACCAGTAAGACATGGTATCCACCTTTCCAAGGAGATGTCTCCAAAGACACTAGAAGAAAGAGATAAAATGGCTAGGATTCTATATGCTTCGGCTATTGGAAGTTTAATGTATGTAATGTTGTGTACTAGGTCAAATATCGCATAAGCTGTTAGTTTGACTAGCAGGTTCAATCCAATCTAGGTTTGGAACACTGGATAGTTGTCAAGAATATCCTTAGGTACTTGAGAAGAACTAAGGATTTATTCTTAATTTATGGAGGTGCTGACTTGCAATTGGATGGTTATACTGATTCTGATTTTCAATCAGATATCGATGATAGAAAGTCTACCTTTGGGTTTGTGTTCATTTGTAATGGAGGTGCAGTCAGTTGGAAGAGTTTCAAATAGAGTATGATTGCTAATTCCACTACAGAGGTCGAGTACATTGCTGCATTAGATGCTGCAAAATAGGCTGTTTGGATAAAGAAGTTCGTGATAGAACTTGCAGTAGTTCCTTCCATTGAGTTAGCAGTTCCTCTCTACTGTTACAACAATGGAGTGGTCATACAAGCTAAGGAACCCCGGTCTCACCAGAAATCCAAACACATAGAAAGGCGCTACCACATTATCAAAGAGATAGTTGGGGGAGGCGATGTAGCCATACAGAAAATAGCATCAGTCAAAAATCCAGCTCATCCATTCACAAAGCCTATGTCATAAACTCAGTTAGACCGACATCTTGAGAAGATGGGTCTAAGATATTGTAATGAATAGCTCTAGTGCTAGTGGAAGATTGTTAGTAGTATGCCATAGAGCATATCATTTTGTATGTATCTTGTACATATTTTATTAATAAAAGGCAATTTCACTTTTCCATTTATATAATATATTTATGTGTAATATAAAAGGTCCATTGATATTTTGTTAGAAATTCTATTCTTAAGTTGTTATGAATATGAGTGATAGTATTTCTAGCACAAAGTATCATAAATTGGTTCACAATCGAGAATACTTCACAAAGGACATGACTTATCTAGAAAGATTGTAATCATGTTTGTTCTCAAGGTATTTATATGAGATATAAATAAGATAGAATGGTGAGTCTCATGCTACATAACAAATATGATAGGCACTTATACATGATAAGTAGGCCGAACCAGTGATGCTTATAACAAGCACATGGAGTTTACTCTTGTCAATGCATTGTCATATATCATATCAGTGCATATAATCTTTAGACCTGAGACAACACAGTTATCTAGTATATAGGTGGTTTGAGTTTGATACTGCTTCCATACTTATACTGTGTATGGGTATATGGGCATGTGTTGGCTCCTACTAGTTATATATGGAGATAGGTGTTGATCAAGTTGGAATCCATTATCCTAAGTAAATAGGGATAAAATCCTATGTTCATTTAATTGTTCTTGATGTTTTAAGTTCCTGGCCAGGACAGATAGATTTAGTTAGAAAAGAGTTTCTGATAAAAAAATCCAATTAATCAAAAACTGGAATTAAAAGAGAACATAATGTTCATAGCAAATGGGGTTTGACATTAACCATGACTCCAGTTCGAATTGGGATTTTTTAACGGAGAGATTCTAGTGCATGGTAACATATGATTAAAGGTTCAGTTAAGGTATTCCTTATTACTGATTAGGTGGCCATGGCATACTATGCTAGGTGTTAACCATGGTCTATGAGATGCCTGAAATGATTTAGAGAAATCATTTACGGTAAGAAAGAGTTCTAATGATATTAAGAGTTAATATCATTTCTCATTGCCAATAAGTAATGAGCCTAGTAAGTCACACATCTACACAAGCTAATCACCATTTAAAATATGATTTAATTAATTAATTAAAGAGTTTAATTAATTAATTAAAGAGGTTTGATTTGCAATAAGATTGCAAAGTCCTTAACATGACTTGAAACTAAATCTAGGTTATTAGATGTATAGTATAAATTAAATTTGTATTTGATTTGATTAAATATGAGTTTAATTATGAGAAATTAATTAATGGAGATTAATTAATTAATTAATTAATTTATATTTGATATAAATTGATTTAAAGAGGAGAAATTATAATTTTGGGTTGAGAACTCAAATTAAAAAGTAAGGGCAAATTGATCTTTTCACATGGTGACATGTGAAACCATGAGATGGTGACATGTGACACCATGAGATGGTGACACATGGCACCATATGATCTTGCCACTTGTCTTCCTATGATGGAAAACCACATATCAAGATTTAAATGGAGCTTGACACTTGGCTTCATAGGATTAAATCAAATAATAACAAGATGAGATCTTGTGATGACATGTGGTAAGGGAGTTAGGGTTTGACCTAAGTATATAAAGAAAAATTATAAAGAAAAATCAACTACTCCTCTCTCTTTTCTCTCATGTTGGATGGCAACATGAAGTCTTCTTCTTCTCTTCAATTTCTCAATTGATTCAAAGGGGAAAACTTTGATTTCCTCTTGAATTAAAATTATTAGAAAGTATTTCTAACACCCAATACATTCATACAACCTTCAAAAAGCATAAACCCCATCTCATAATTGGTTGACATGGCTTGAGAAGCCAATCTAGGGGCTGCCATTATAACTTTGGTGTATGCTTGTGGTGGACAAACTAGAGAGATAAAATTTGAGGTCCTAAGAACATCCTAAGAGGCTTCAATTGTGCATCAAGAGGTTACTACCTAAAAATTCCTCTTCTAGTTAGGGTTTAATTGAATTAAATGTTAATTCATAATCTTTAATGGCAAATGAAAATTTAATGCATGCTAAAATATGTTTTGGTATGCAATTAGGCATTGGAAATTGATTAGGATCATAAGACACTTGGTATGGTGCATGTAACCTTAAAAATAATTTTTGAAATTCAAGGTTCTAATGCCCTTTATTCACGATTCCACTCCTTTACAAACATGACATTTTTAGTTTTATGTCTTATGAGTATTTTGGCTTTAGAATTATCTAATTTGCATTTATATAACTCCAGTTATGGCCATTTTGCCAAAACTGGTCGGATGTCTAATCCATCATATTTTCCAGGTTCAGTCCAGAATATAGGCAGTTTTACTAGACTAACTTTGTCTAATAATTTAATCAAGTTTGGGTCAAAATTTGATTCTATAATCTTCATAAGAATGTTTCTCCTATGTCTCAGGTTTCTATTGATTCAAGAATCACCTAATTTGGAGTTTTCTATAGTGAGTTATGCCTAATTTAATAAGTATTGTTCATATAGTCATTTTCTCCAGGCCCAAAATTGGTAACCCAGATCCAAGCCTAATTTGAGGTATCCTATAGTTATTTTCTGGGCAGACTCTCTTCATAAAAGTTGGAGCATTATGTCTTATGTTTCCTTTGTAATACCCCTCACCTGTCTACAGTGTAGCCGAGCAAGATGTGCTATATTCGGTGTCGGAGCACCCTATCTTATCCTATCTTATACTAAATTCATTTATTTATATTATCTTACGTGTAGTAATTTTTTTTTATCACATCTTTTTTTTTGGTGGAGACTCAGACAGAGTCTCCTCTGCTTTTATTAATGAATGGTGGGTGTCATTGTTTACCTATTAAAAATAAATTATATCAATTTCATTTTCCTTAAACCATGTCATATCATCACAATACTTATAATCATTTCAAGTAAATAAAATACTTTATTGCATTCATATAAACTCAAGTACAATATTTATTATTTTATTTACAATCACAAAATGACTTATACTATTTACTTACATACAATAACCAAAATGCAAAATTTAACTATACATGAGCCCTACCAAAATAACAGTCTGAGGTGACAACCACTCTGCAGCAGATCTGATCAGAATCCTATCTAGCACTACTGCTACTGATGTTGCTATTGCTGCTGCTCTCCTGTATCTACGTGATGGAAAAATCAACGCGCTAAACATAACGCTTAATGTTACATAAAATAAAGGAAAAATAACTAAACAATTCAAAATAATTATTCTATGTGTAATTTCATAAGTCTCTAAGTTATTTACATATTTTATGAAATTTTGGGAGTAAGTAAATTATTATGATCTTCTTGGGTCATTTATGTCATTTTCAATCTCATTGCTCATCTCTGTGATATCTTCATGTAATTATTTAAATTTAAGAATTATTATTCATATCTGTGCTCAAGTAATCTATAACAAACTATAAATACTAGATACACGGGAGTATACTAGTTAAACATCCGTATGTCTAACATATATACATCTGTCATGTCAGGCACAAGGCTAGCGGACAGGCATAAAGCTAGAAATAAAATTAGGTACAATTGCCAACAGGCAAGCATAAAGCCAATAGAACAACCATCTTAGACATATATTGTCTATCAATGATTATTCCTGTGGGCAGTACTGCTATCTGTAGTCCCTAATTGGTATACCAATTAATCCATACTATATAAGTGAGTCTAGGTACACTTTGGGCAAATTAATATTATTAAGTATTTATTAACATTTTCATATTACTTATGATGGGAAACACAAGTCCCCCATGCATATTCATGTCACTTTTATGCTTAACACTTCATTTTAATCAACTTTATATCATATAACAAGTCATTTTATGAACCTTTCTCAAGGTCCAGATTTGATGTATTAACTTCACCTAATAAATTAGTCAAGATGTGGCCACTGTTTGGCCATATATCCTTCATGGAAATTGTTCCTCTATCTGTTATCTTTGTTTTTCTTTTTGAATCATGTCATTTGGAGTTTTAGAACTCAAGTTATGGTCAAATAACCAAAACTGGTTCCTTAACTCACTCAAGTTCCAAAACTAGGCAGATTTTGGAGTCAATTTTTTCCTAATTATTTGGACATGTTGCAGCCACTTTTAGTGTAACACCCCTATGTTCGGTAGTGCATTCTACTGTTTCGGTGACCAGTGTCTGTCCAGACAAATAAGATGCCTAGAACTACATCTAAATGTTAGTGAGGAGACATAAAATAATGAAATACAAGAAAGGAAAATACAAGAAAAATAAAGGAAAAATAATATCAATGAAATGTAACCAAGTTAAACGAGTCAAAAACCGTAGCGATGGGTGACCGCACTGGGAAGTTGCGGCGAGGATCGTTGACTAGCCCTGGACTGCGGAAAACCCTGGAAAATATTTTTTAGACTTAAATAAACATCTATTAAAGTATAAATGTCATTAGAAATATCAAAGAAAAATTAATTAATTAGTATAAAGAAAAACGAGAAATCGAGAAAACGACAAAACTCGGTGTTACCGAAAAATTGAGAATACAACCCGAATAGGGGCATTGTGGTCAATTGACACCCTGAGTTGCCTTTTGACCTAAATGTCCATTAAAAATAAATGATATTGCACCTAGAAAATGCCATAAAAATTAGAAGTCAATTACATAGAATAAATGAAGGAAATCTAAGGGATGTAATTGAAATTAACTAAAGTTGATTATTATAATGCTTAGGATGATTAATGGAGCACTATGGGATTAAATAAACCTTTAAGTAGACAGATGTAAAAGCCATTTGGGATAGAAGATGAATTCATCTTCAACCTCTCAAAACAATGGCCGAATGGAACTCCATGAAAACTCCATGGCTGAAACATGAACAACCACCATGCACCTCCATTCAAGCCCTCATTTCACTTTAACTTCTTCATTAAACCTTGCCTACACAACAAGAAGGAAGGGTTTTAATGAGTTTTTAACAAGCTTCAAATTAAGTAAGTGCTCATTTCCTCTCCCTTTCTTCATTAAACTTTGAGTGGATGTTGTGGGTAGTTGATTTGTGGAAGAATTTTTGAAGTTTGATAAATTAGTGGAAATATACATTTTGGTAGCCATGGAACCTCAATAAGAACAGCTTATTCTTGCATGTAATTAGTGGTTTGAATGATGATTTAAATGTTTGATTGTATGGCAGTTGAATTCCATGTGTAAGGTTGATTTGAAAGCTTGAAAAATTGTTTAAATGGAAATTTATGGGTATGTGTAAACTTGTGGTAACTTCATGAAGAAGATTGAAGTGTTTGAGTTCATAAAATATTGTTGAATCATGTTGTCATTGATGGCAGCATGTGTATATGAATAATTGTTTGAATTTGGATATGTGTATAGTGGTTTGAATTTGGACATGTAAATGAGGTATGTCTTGTGGTTAATTGTTGTAATTGGACTTGGAAAATTCTGTATTATAGTGTGTATGTTGAATGTGGTTACAGCCTGCCAAAATGACCAAAAATGAGTTGCTAAATGTGTTTATGTTATGGTACAAACCAGAATTGGCATGGATGTGTAACTTGGTAAGTGTTAAATGTGTAATTGATGAGTGATGAACAATGTGTAATAGGGCAGTGTGTGTTTTGGCTTAGAACCTTAAGTGTGTGTGGCTCTAATTGGTATGAGACCAATTGGAGGTGAAACTAGGCACAAAATATGCCAACTTTCATGAAGGAAGCTTACCAAAATTTTGCTTAGAAGGTGACTTGAAAAATGACCAAATCTGGATTAGTGCATTTAAGGACTGAAAATTTATCATTTGGGCAACAGTTAGTGTTTTGGCCATAACTCACTCAAAACAGGTCTAATTGACCTGAAAATTTTCCCATGAATAGTTGAGACATATATCTACAACTCTTATGAAGACATGAACACCCAAAAATGACCATAAGCAAGTTAAATAGCTTGCATAAGTTTAGGTCTAAAAACTGGCCGAACCAAAAGTGACCTAAAAATGACCTAAAGTAACCATTTTGATACATTTTGACCAGCATTGGTAGATTGACCATAACTTGGACTACATAACTCAGAATGACCTGAAATTTTGCTCGTGTGCAATAAGACATAGACCAATAAGTTTGTAGTCTTGACCGAAACCCGAAAACCGAGTGAACTAGGTCATCCGGCTAAGTCAAATTAGTATACCGAAATCTGGCAAATTGCAATAAAATGCAATATACTTGAAAATGAATTTGGTAACATGTACCAACACTAAATGGCTATAAAATGTGACATATTGGTAACATTAGAATTGACTCACTTAGAGTGCATCAAGGGTCAACATTATAGGTTGACTAATGAAATGAATTGAAGGGAACAATACCAAGAAAATTTAAATATTGGATTTTATTGTTAGAAACAAATTCATTGAGTACTGAAACACTTTAAATTGTGTGAATCAGTTGAAAAGGATATTGAGAAGTATAAGGAACACTGAGTCAGGGCCAAGAGGCATATATTAGAGGTTTGTGCACAATAGTTATTTCTTTTGAATTTTTCAATTGAAATAAATTATGATTATTTGTATGTTATTGTTTTAAATTGTGTTTGTGCACAATAATTTTGATTTCTCATTTTCTACTTAAAAATTTAATTGAACATTATAGTTTTAAATTGTGTCTGTGCACAATACTTTTTATATTCATTGCTTTTACCAGAAAATTTATTTGGAGAAATGAGTTATGAATAATATTTGATTGTTTTGGCTTTGGAAATCTTATTTGGAAATTATTGTGTTGCCTACTTTGTAAATAGAAATTTTGAGATAAAATATGATTTGTAGTTTGTATGAAATATTTAAATATTGTGATTTGGAATTGTTTTGATTCACACTTGGCATGACACTGTTATTATATTCCTCATTCTTTGACTTATCAGTCTGAGGTGAGTGTGATTATATTCCTCCCTCTTTGACTTGTCAGTCTGAGGTGAGTGTGGATGAGTACTCATTATTTAGCTAGCTTCCTCCCTCATTGATTTCGATTATTGGGGTGAGTGTGTCTTGTTGTGGTGTATAACACGACATGTGCAGAAAAATTGTGTCATGGCCTCAAATGGTGTTATTGATTGGCAAAACTGTATTATTCAGTTATTTGATCAAATGGTGTTATTGATTGGCAAAACTGTATTCTTCAGTTATTTGATCAAATGGTGTTATTGATTGGCAAAACTGTGTTATTCAATTGTTTGATCAAATTTGTGTTATATGAACTTTGTAAATTGTGAAATGGAATTGTGAATTATTTGATTTGTGAATTGTCAATAAAAGATTTATATATCGCATTTCAAATTGTTATTGTACACCACTGAGTAAATTTTACTCAGCAATAGCTTTTCATTGCTATCGCAGGTAGACAGACTGACAGGGCAGCAGACTAGGCTGCTAATGCTAAATTGAGAGTTCATGGGGTATATTGAGTATACAATATTTTTTGCATTTTATATTGTAATGTATGTTCACTTATGTATATATTGTTCTTGGTTTTGAGCAGTTGTAAATTAAAATTATACATTAAAATTGTAAACTAAATTTGTAAATTATTTTGGCTTGTAAATATTGTGATATATTTCTTTTATCTCGGTTTTTGGAAACACTGGGAAATTGGTTGTTGAACTGTGTTGATAATGTTTGAGAAATTTATTGTGTTGAACAAATTGTTGGGGTTTGGGATTGAGGAATTATATATTTGAAGTGCTTTTTACAGGTTTTTGAAGAACTGTTTTATTCAAAATATAGATGGCACTGCCAAAATTTTTACAGAAATTATTAATACTTTAAATATGTTATTTGGTTTCACTTCAGTTAAAAATTTTTTTAACACCTGTCAATAGTGCTCACCACTGTAAAAAGAAGTAAGAAAAGTTTTAAAATCCCTTGTAGTGTATTTAATGGGTTATCAGTAGACGAAGTTGATAATTCATTAGGTATACTACGGGATCATGTTATGCCTTACGGAGGGGTAGGGTGTGACATTTAGGCCGAATGTTCTTCATGGAAGTTGTTACCCTATGTCTTATGATTACTCAAAATTTTAAATTTCAATTTTTTAGGTCTTGTAGAATTAATTATAGCAAACTAACTGGCCTAGACTCAGGTATCCTGTGTTTATAGGATTCCAGGTTTGGGTCAGTGTCTTTGACTTCCATTTTAGGATTTTTACACTAAAATTTTGAGAAACTTTTCTAAATCAAAGTTGAAGCCCTATCTCTTAGGTTTTTAGAACAGTTTGGCTCATTCAATTTGGGATTTTCTAGTGAAAGTTATGGTATAAATTCTATTCTAGGGTTAGGTGGTGATTGAGGCAAATTCCAAGATTTGGTGTACTAATTTGTTCTAGCAATTTGGCCTAGTTCCCTTGGCTTCTGGGTTTTGGTAAAAATATCAATATTGTAGATCTATGTCTTATAAAAATTGTGACACTTGTTTCATTGCTTTTGCAATTTTGTAAACCAAGTTATGGCCTTTTTGCCAAAACTAGTATGGTAAGCCTATGTCTAACAAATTCTGGGCAGATTGGTTTTGGATAATTTTGTTGATCTAATTTGTGCTAACAATTTGACTTGGTTAGAGGCAGATCTGGGTTCTATGTTCTCCATGAAAAATGTGCTCCTATGTTTACCCTTTCCAATGGTTCAAGAATCAGGTCATTCTGACCTTCCTAGTGTGAGTTATGGCCATTTGAACATTTACTGTTCATTTGATCATTTTTCCAGGTCCAGATTAGGGTTACCCAGATTCAAGCTACTTTTAGGCCAGATTAGGGACAGTTTTTGGTTATAGTTTCTTCATGGAAAATGTTGTAAATTGTCCTAGGTTTCATCTCCAATTGGCCTCACACCAATTGGAGAAACACAATTCAACTTATGGCTTAAAAACCACACTGGACTTAAGGTTCAATTTCATGCACAGAAAAATCAGCACTCCCAATTTCAAATCCTTCCAACTCCCAAACTTCATTTCACATTCATAGCACTTATCATAGTCAACAATTCATCTCAACATCATCAATTTCAAGCCATACACAAAATTCTCAAATTTTCACAAAAACCCTAACTTTAAATTTCTAATTCATGGCATACATATACCAAACTCATACTAATCACTTTATCCATCATTTATACTCATCAATAACATAAATAAACCACTTAATTTCATCAAAAATCAACAATTCTCAAACTTTCTCATGGATGCCAAAATTTAGAGGTTCTATTTACTCATGGTTTTCTTTTGATTTCATGCAATTTCTACTTGATTTAGTATGCTTACAAAGATTAAAGAAGGAAAAGAACTTGTTTAGTGCACTAACCTTGTGAGTAGAAATTTTCCAATCTTTAAACTTCACTTTCTTTGGTTTTCTTGGCTGCCAAACACTCTAGGAGGGTCCAAGGGTTACTTTTAGTGTTGGGGCTTTGGATTTTTTGGTGAAGAATAAGGAGATTCAAGCTTGATTGTAAATAAAAATGGAGGAGATGAGGGGAGCTGGTTCGGCCAGCTGAAGAAGAAGAAGATAATGGACTAATTTTTCTTTATTTTTGTCTCTTTTTATGACTTTTATAAATGCTTGTTGAATGGTGAATGGTTAGAAAAATTTTAATGACATTATTCTTACTTAATGCTTGTGTAATAATTCAATTAAACTTTAGTTTCTCTTTTTTTCTTTTTTAATCATTTTTAATTAAATTTTTAGTAATATTTATTCACATTTTATGTTATATAATTTATTTACTTGATTGGACAAGTTGGTCGAAAATCATCTCTGAAGGTGAAATGACCAAAATGCCCTTTGTTTTGCTTATCGAGCTAAAATTGTCTATACTGATTTAGAAAATTCTCTAAGCATTTCCTTGGCATTCTATTACCATTGAAACCTCAATAACTCTTTTGTGGAGTCTTAAAAATTATTTCACAAGGTTTCCCCACGGGTATAGGGTCGACAACTGTCTTTACAGTCGCTTCTCGTTAGGTCACCTATCGCCGGAACCTTGGTCTCATTTAACTCATTTACAATTCATTTCTTTTATTTTTCCTTAATTTTTCTTGGTCTTTATTTAATCATCTCATGATTCCTCGCTCTAGTTCAAGTGTAGTTTTAGACATCCTGGCTATCCGAATAGACATTGGTCACCTGAACAATAGAATGTATGGACTATCTAAAGTGAGGGCGTTACATCTTTTCCCAGTGGATAAACTAGCACTGGGTACCTAGTACCTCGGGCCGTCATACCATCGGTCACAAAGTATCTCCCGATATGCAAATAGTGGGGCTAAGAAGCCATATAATCAATCAGGCAATAAGCCGAGTATAATAACATAATCCATATAGCCATAGGCTATTAAAATCATAGTGCGGCATAATAAGCCATAAAACACAATGTGGCATGATGCCATTTACAATACAGCTGTCAGAACCCTACTGACATGTCATCCAATCCAAACTAGTCAACTAGGCAAACTAGGGCATATTACAAGATTACATATTTAATTCTTTATTTTTAGGGTTTATACTTTATTATGCCTTTCACTTGTCAATGAAAATATTGACCTTTTTATACATCATGGATAAGTTGATTCTAGTATCAACATATCACAATTTACATTTCAATATGATGCCAATATAGTACAATGTACATTTCTCACAAGTTGGCATTTATTGCCAATTTATTTCTAGGCTTCATTGCATATTATTGTCAATTTTTCAGTTTTAGTATGCTAGATTGATCTAGCTAAATGTCCTATTTATATTAGTTTTTAGCTTCTAGTCAAAGAAGCAAATTTGTAGTTTTATATCTTATTGAACTTTTGGCATAGATTTCAGGTCATTCTGAATTGTATAGACCAAGATATGGCCAATTTACTAAAGCTGGACAGATTGCATTTTCAATGCAACTTTAGGTCATTTTTAGGTCAAGTTCAATTCTGGCAGATTTGGTACCCTAACTTGGGCAATCAATTTGACTTGGTTCTGGTCATTTCTGAGCTTTGATTTCTTCATAAGAGTTATAACTCTATGTCTAAGATTTCCATTAATATAAATTTTAGGTCATTTGGACCTGTTTTGAGTGAGTTATGGCCAATTGAATGGCTAGTATTCATATGGTCAATTTCTGGGTTCTCAAAGTTGTAATTCCGGATTAGGTCAGTTTTAAGGTCAGTTTCCAGAAAGAATTTCGACAACATTTTTGCATGAAATTTGGCCTATTTTATGTCTAATTTCACCTCCAATTGGCCTCATACCAATTGGGGTCACAATTTTGCACTCATAACACAATTTAGGTACTGCCAACAATACACAACCTGCACATGAAAATTTCACTTCCAATTTGACAATTCTCCTCCTCCCAATACTACAATATTGCATTCATGGCACTTTCATATCATTAAATACAATTCAATCATGGCAATTTGAGCAGAATACTCATGTGCTCAATGCGCACATTACACCCTTAATTCTCAAAATTTAATTCAAACCAAAATCAATACAAATCATCACCTAATTTATACATATACTTTCATTATCAATCATACATACTACCCTCAGCTGTCAATATCCTTCCCCAAGTGTGGTGATCAACTTTAATGAAGCAATCAAGTGGAAAGGAGGCTCACTTCATGGTTGCATGGAGGTCCATCAAGGTTTGGCTATGGAGTTCTCTTTGGGAGGTATCAGTTGGTGTAATTGCTAGAGGTTGAAGATGAATTCTACTGTCCCATTTAGCTTATATAGGTGTCCAAGGATTGAGTTAGTGGAGCACTTACATGATTTTTAATGTTTCTTTATTCCAACTTTCCTAAATTACATTTTATGCCTCAATTTTCATTATTTATATTATGTATCACATTTTTAATTTTTTATGACATTTTCAAAGTGTAATACCACTTATTTTTAATGGACATTAAGGTCAAAAGGCAACTCTAGGTGTTAAATGACCAAAATACCTCTCTTCAGGTTGTATTCCGATTTTTCGTTAATATCGATTTTTGTCGGTTTCTTGATTTTTCATTTTTTATTTGTACTAATTCATTAATTTTTTTTGACATTTCTAATGTCAATTACACTTCATTAGGCTTTTAATTATGTCTCGAATTTTTATTCCGAGGGTTCCCTGCGGTCCTGGGATCGGCCATTGCCTGCGCCGTAACTTCTCAGTGCGGTTACCCATTGCTACGGTGCCGGCTTGTTTAACCTAGTTTCATTTTCTTTCTTTTATTTTTCTTTAATTTTTCTTGTATTTTCTTTTTATTTATTTCATCAATTTATGTCTATTCACTATCACTGAAGTGTAATTCCAGGCATTTCTGACTGTCTATATTCTGGATGTCTGTCCAGACAACCTCAGTCATCGGAATAGTATAATGTACTGACTACGTACGTGAGGATGTTACATTTTTCCTTCAAATATTCTTTTCAC
This sequence comes from Hevea brasiliensis, assembly GCF_030052815.1. NCBI lineage: Eukaryota > Viridiplantae > Streptophyta > Magnoliopsida > Malpighiales > Euphorbiaceae > Hevea > Hevea brasiliensis. The sequence goes on along the minus strand of NC_079496.1, from coordinate 93,853,224 downwards.
AAGCAAATATCAAATTTTTACTTAAGTAACTAGAGGTTTTATGGAAGAGATTCATGGATTTTGGAGTTTGGGGTGTTAAAAATGGAGGAAGAAAGTGAATGAGAGGGAGCCGGCCATTGGAGAGGTAGAAGATGAGATTTTTGGCTTTATTTTATTTTATTTTTTTGTCTTATTTATAGAGATAATTATCCCATAATCTAATTAATTTAAAATTATAATTTTTAATTGTGTCATGGTGATGTTATTATGATGTCATAATTGCAAAATTCTAATTTCCTAATTCTTTTCCATACACTTCTTCATTTTTTTTTATTTCTTTTCAATATTTTAATCTCACTTATTTTAATTGATATTTAGGTCAAACGTCAACTCTTGTAGTGAATTGACTAAAATGCCCCTTATCGGGTTATAGTCCATTTTTTTTTTATAATACTCGACGAATCCTTAGGTTATGATTCACTTAACTGTACTTCTTCTCTTTTCATTTCTTTGATTTTCAATTTTTTCAAAATTTTAAATTAATCCTTGATTAAGGATTCTACGGAGTTCCATATGAATTTAGAATAGCAACTGATCTTACAGTCACTTCCCGTTTTGGTCACCCATTTTCAGAACTCAGGCTCATTTAACCAATTGTGCTTCATTTTTCTTATTTTCATCCAACCTCATCTTATTTTTATTAATTTAGTTTATGACTTCTCTCTGTAATTTAACTATGGTTCTAGACATTCTAGCTGTCCAAACAGACATTAATCACCGGAACAGTAAAATGTACGAAACTGTCCAATATGAGGGTATTACATATATGTTTATTAAAATATTAATGATTAAATTATTTGGTTTTAAAACTAGAGTAAAAACTAAATTGCTAATAAAATAAAATCTTAGACACTAAATTATTTTCAATTTGAAAATAGAGTTAGGTCATTTTGGTCATTTTTGTTAAAATTAATAGTAATATAATTAAAATTTTAATGACCAAGACTAAATTATAAATTTTGTTAAAACTCAAGATTAAATTATAGTTTATATACATATATCAAATAATTATAACTCGTAATTACTTTTATATGTGTAAATAAATAAAATTTAATCATAATAAATTTTAAATTTTTTTTAAATAAGTTAAACTTTATTTTAATTTATTGAATGATAAAAAATTTTATTTTATAAAAAATAAGACAATAATAAAAATATTCACAATTAATTTATTATTTAAAATTTTTTAGTAAATAAATTTATATAACCTTATGACATATTTTTTTTCAAATAATTTACATTTTATTTATTAATCATTAGAATTCTATAATTATATTAGAAAATTTATGATTTATTAAAAAAAATAACCTCAATTAATACAAGCCATGCTCTTTATCTTAAAATTTAATTAAAAATAATCACAACATATTATAGTAACTTTGAATAGTCTTAAATTTTTGCAGCTGTACGTATATAATGCAAATAAAAAAAATTCAATAACAAACATATTTGGATCAATTAAGAAAATTTTTGTTAAAGATTTTATTCTTGAAATCATTTTTGACATATCCTAATTATAATATAAATTAAATAAAAACAAAGAGAAAAACAGTTATGCCTAGCTTGACTTCGTCTAATGAATGAAGGCATAATACACAAACCTAAGTTTGAGTCCCACGACCACTTTTCCAATCTTTCTAATTAAAAAAACGACAATTCCAAATAAATATTTTGTATGATATGTAAGAATTTTTTTTTTTTTAAACCATCCAATAGGTGAGAAATTCTGAAAATAAAAAGTTAGAAAATTTGAGTTTTAACATTAACCCATGAGTCTCTTTAAATAAAATATTAAAGAATTTAATAATATTTAAAATTAAATATAGTGTAAAAATTTAAATTATATTAAAATTTTATTAAAAAATGTAAAATAGTTTGAGATGAATATTTTACATAGTAAGATGTATTTTTTTTTTCAAAACATTTAATTGATGAGCATATTGATAAATTTTTTCATACACTGTATTTTTATTATCTTTAATTTATAATTATTTTTAAATTTTGTAAACGTTTATCTAAAATATAATTATATTCAATTTATTTAATTTTATGATAAGTATAAAAATATTATCATAGAATTTAATAATATTTAAACTATATTATTAAAAAAAATTATATTAAAATTCTTCGTAACTTTTTAAACCTAATAACGAAAATTTTAAAATTTATTCTCTTTAAAATTCAAAGTTAATAATTTACAGAAATCATTATTCTCATTAAATATGAAATTAATATGTAATAATATTTTAATATATATTAAAATAACATCAAAAGTAAAAAAATAAATAGAAAAATAGGATTTTTTTTAGGAATAAAAGTTATTAATAAAAATTTATATAGCAAATAATATATTTTATATAATATAATGTAAAATTTTAAATTCAATAGTATTATCATTTTTTACTTTTTAGTACGTTTTTTTTTTAGAAAATATGTTAGTTTAGCTTTTATTGAATTTTTTTTATTTTTTTTATTAATAATCTAATTATATTTTATAAAATATAAATAACAAATTTTTAATATCAGTAGATAGAACTCTTAAATTAGTATTCCTAAATTTTACTCAATTAGGATTTTATATTAATTAATTAATTAAATTTTTTATAACAATAAAATTAAATAATCATATTAAATATAAAAAAAGGTGTTTTTGTTCATTTAAAAGTTTGCTCTTTTATCTTAAATACAGTAAGCAGAAATGTCTATAAATTAGTTCTAACTTAAATTTAATATATTTTGATTATAAAAATAAATAATTTAATATTTTTAAGAAAATAAATTAGACCCTTAACAAAGGATAATTATTAAAATAGTATAATTTTAAAAACTATTTAACTTAATAATATGAAATCCAAACTAATACCAACATGATGTGTCGTAAGAGAAACTATCAATTAGACAAGTATTTTCATTTTAAAAGCATGAACATGAAACGCCAATTGAGATTGTATTTTCCCGTGAGTGTGTTAGAGTTGCAATACAATTTTGCTAAAGAAAAAGTCAAACAAGCTAGCATTTTTTTTTTTAATGGTCGGAGTTTTTGTAGCATTAAAAAGGTCAATTGAGTTGGCAGTTTTAAAAGTACAATAAAGTTGCACTTCTTTTTTTTTTTGTTAGAAGATATTGATTTCATTGATGGAATTAAGAAGGCAAACAACCTAATACTGATTGTTGTTGGTACATATAATTGCAGCTAAATGAAGCATCATGAAGAGATTTTTGTGCCAAGAAATGAGCTATTCTATTTGCAGACCTATGGATTACATGGAAAGAAAAAAACAATCCAACTTGCTGCTTAGTTCATGAATGTCATGTATAAAATGCTCTCAATTGCTGCTGGTGGTTGATTGTATTGGATAGTTTTGATGAGAATTTGACAATCACCTTCAAATAAAAGTCTTGTAAAACCTCTATCAACAGCTCGTTTGAAGAGCCTCCCTGCATGCAACACTTTCCAGAATCAAAGAGTCATCCATATGGGCAAAATTTTGACATTTCCAACACCATGGAACCTCTGTGATCCCTAAATATTGTTGCAATAGCTCCTCTACCATTCTTGACATCAACTATTGCATCAAAGTCTACTTTAAGAACATTGGAAGAAGGGGCGTCCAAGTTGGAGAGGCATCCATATGGATTTGGGGAGAATATCTATTGTTCACCGAAGAACTCACATCATTGAAGGAATCTTGGTAAGACAAAGCAAAACCAATGACAGTTTGAATGTCAATTTGCTGACCATTAAACAATAGCGCATTCCTGCATTTCCAAATACTCCAAAGCAAGAACACCACTAATTGGATAAGATCAGTGGCCAAATGGTGACTTTGCAAATGATGGATAAGAGTTTCCCAATAGTCAATCATAGAAGAGCAAGGGAGCTTGATGGAGCAGAAGAGAATGGGGGAATTAAACCAAATGGCAACAACTTTAGGGTAATAAAAAAAATGTGCTTTAAGGATTCTTTCTTTCCATTAAAAAGAAAATGCGGCTATAATGACCCATTTAGGGGCCGTTATCGACGTTAGAGAATGGGTCAGCTAAAAGCTGTCGGAACTCGTAACAAGCCTAAAACCTGATAAACATAACTCATTCCATATAAACTAAAACCTAAACAACTCATAAACAATCACACATTAGCATTTACATTGGAACATAAATATTTTCCTTTAAAATAATTTAGAATTTGAACATTTTCATTTCATTCATAAACACTAAAGTGTCATTCCTTCATACAATCATAAATACTCAATGAGTGCACTTTGAAGGTTAAGGTAAACATCCATATATAACTTAAACTTAAACATTACATATTACAATTCTTCTGAAACCAAGCACAGTCTCTAGTCATTTACAAATTAAATATCTAATCTACAACACAACATATAAAAAAACAAGCTAACTAGCGCCTCTGACTAGCTCTTCCTACAGGTAACTCTACTCCTACAATCCTGCACTTGGGGGTTAGGGGAAAGGGATAAGCTTAAAAAAAGCTTAGTGAGTAAACCAACCATTACATTTATCATAATCATCTCATACATATGCAGTGCATCAGTCACATGAGTTTTTTACATCATAAACAATTCACATAAGATGGACTTATCACCAGTAATTTTCCATAACCAATTTGGCCAATTTATATAGATGGTCTTCAGGACTTACACTTAAATACATAGCACAACCGAAGTGCCTAGCTCATAAAGAAGCGGTAACACCCTGAACCTCCTAGCATAGAATAATACTATTTTTGGTCTATGAATAGTACTGTTTAAACCACCTTGAGGACCATAAATAAAAGGAAAATTTATTGAGATAGACACAAAAAAAATTTAAGTGAACCAAAAACCTAAAGACTCATTAGGTATTATGAAAAAGATGGACTATAGCCCGATGAGCGGCATTTTGGTCAATTCACTACAAGAGCTAATTTTTGACCAAAATATCAATTAAATTAAATGAAAAATAATGTATAAAATTATGAAGAAATTTTGAGAAAAAAGTTAAGTGTAAATGTAAAAAGAAAAGAAAATAAATAAAAAATTAAGTTTAATTACATTAAGATACTATTAAATTTTAGTTTTAATTAATTTTTTTTTGGAGTAATTACATATTATAAGAAGACAAAAATGAATTGAAAAGCAAAAGAATTGTCTTCCTTTTCTCTCCCTTTGGCCACCACCCATCCCCCACTCTCTCTCCCTTCTTTCTTCATTCCACCATTAACAATCTCTCTCTCAACCCTTAATTCCCTACTTTTCTTTCATGGGTTCTCCATTAAACTAGTAGAAAACATTAAAGTAACCTTAGATTGAGAGATTGAAGCAAGAATAATAAGAGTTTTGGAAGAGAATTAGAAGACTAGAAACTCTCCATAAGAGGTAAGTTTCTTTTCTTGCTTAATTAGTTATACAACCTTTGAATCAAGTTAGATTGTGATAAAATTACATGAGAAAGCATGGAATTATGCATGTCTAGAAAGGTTGTGATTTTTGGCCAACTTGGGGAAAATTAGGGTTTGGTGTTTTTTAACTAAATTGATGATGAATTCAAGGTTAATTTAAGTGATATACATGTTTGGGGTAGTGAAATTGCATGGGAATTGCATAAATTAGAAAATTAAAATTAGGGTTCATGGCAAATTAGGGCTTTTATTGTATAAAGTGTAATTAGTGTTTATAATGGCAAATTTCGGTCTTTTGAAGTTCCTTTAGTGTGAATTGACCATTGGTTGATGAAAGAAATTGAGGGAAGGGTATGGATTAGGAAAATTACAAAATAGGGTTTTGAAAAATTGGGGGTTTTGTGCTATGAAGTATTATGGATGTATTAATATTAAATTATGGTCATTTGGGATGAATAACATGTGAATTGATATAGGTTAGTGGAAGTAATTAAGGGAGGTGACAATTGAACTTTAGGGTTAAAATTCTGGACACTGAGTCCAGTGTACTTAGCAGCACATAAATTGAGCTACACAACTCTAATTGGTGTGAAACCAATTGAAAATGAAACTTAAGACATAGGGGTAGAATTTTCATGAAGATATCCTGCTTAGAAAATGGCCATAAATTGCCCTAAATGAGCCTCGAATCTGAAAGTGGCAATTCTAGACCCTGTAGAATGACCACGTAAACAGTAATCTTAGAATTGTCATAACTCACTCTAGGAAACTCCAAATGACCTGATTCTTGTACCTATGGAAACCTGAGACATAGAAGAACATTTCATATGAATAACTTGGAAATTATGAACTTAAGTCAACTAAATTGCTGGACAAAGTTGGATTAACAAATATGCCCTGTACCAGAAACAAACCTAAAAATTTGGAATTTTGCATACCTGACCAGTTTTGGTAAAAATGCCATAACTTGGTCTAAAAAACTGCAAATTCAATGATTCCTAAGCCAAAATTTTTATAGCACATAGAACTACAACTTTTTTGTTTTGACTAGAACCTAGATCTTAGGGCAACTTAGGGAAATTGCTAGAGAAAATAGAAATGCTTAAGCTAGATTTCCAGTAGTTTAGCTAAATGGCCTTATGACCCCAGCAGGATTATTAAGTCATAACTTTCTCTACAAAACTCCAATTGGAGTGATTCAAAATGGGTTGGAAACCTAAGATAAAGACCTACAATATTGTTTGAAAAACCTAGATCAAATTATAAACGTAAGAGGCTGGGATGGTAGATGCAAAATTGGGAGAAATTCTGAAAACCTGGAATCTGCAAAATTTATCCACATGAACAGTAAAATTAATTTGACTATAACTTGAGCTACAAAACTCCAAATTAGGTGATTCAAAAAGAGAAATAAAGCTGAGACCTAGAGGAACAATTTTTATGAAGAGTACCTCACAAAATTATGATTTGAACTAGGTAAAAATTAGGTTCAAATATTAAGCCGCTAAGCTGCCAAAACCCAAAACCTCATTAAAATTACAAAGCTAACTTAGGGATGCTTTAGACAATTATGTAATGAGTTCTTAGCAAGAGTTGAAATGAGAATTGAGACATTCTATTTGTGTATTTTTATTAGAAAAAGAGGTTGGTACAGACAAGGAGAAGTAAGTAAAGAAGAAGCAGACTCATTGAAGATTTGTGCACAACTAATCTTTTTCTTTGTTTTTAAATTTGTAAATGGATTTGAATGAGTTTATTTTGAATGAGAGATGGTTTTTCTCTTGCATTTGAGAAATTTGGGTGTTGCCACCTCTATATGGGTTTTATGATGATTTGAATGTGTTTATTGATTTGCAAATGTAATTATTGATTGAGAAACTTTTGAAAATTGTTTTAAAACCACAGTTAGCATAACAGTCCCTTTCGAAACTCTCCAGTAGTAATAGCTAATTGGGGTTTGATATTTGATTATGATTATTTCCCCCATTAATAATGGTTAGTGTGGTGAGACTATATGAGTACTCATTAGCTAGTTAGCCTTTCCCTCATTAATAACGATTGGTGAGGTTGATTTGCTTTGTCGTGGTGTACAACATGATATTGATCGTGAAATTTTGTGTAATGGTCTAAACTGTATGTTGATGTTGGAAACACTTATGCTTTATGATTTATGATTATGAATTATGATCTCTTAATTGAAAGGTGCTTTCAAAAAATGGTTCTTATGGACTTAGAAATTATGGTGATATTTTTATGATTATGGAAAATATGATTTGCTATATTTTGACAAGTTGTGTTTAACTTTAAGTTTAAAAATTATTAGTCGTGCACCACTGAGTTATATACTCAGCGATAGCTTCTTTATGCTGTCACAGGTAAGGGAAAGGAGAAGGCTGTCGAGTGAGAGACTTGAGAGTAGCTTTTGTATTAACTTTGGGTAGTTACAGTTGGTATACCCTTGTAATTCCTTTGATGTATTTTGTAGTTATATATATGATGTACGGACATTGAGTAGTTTGTATTAAAAAACATTATATTGCTATAACATTTTGAGTTTGTAAATATTTGTATTTCATTTTGAGACTTATGTAAATATAGATTTTGTAATGTTAAGTTCATTATCTCTAATGAATGAAACTTTTGAAATCAAATGTTTACTTGAAATGTAAATGTAATAATTTTATGATTATGAAATGGATTGAAGAAAATCTTTTACCTGACTTATATTATGATTTCAACAGGTTATATATTTGGGTTTTGCTAAAGTTTTAACTATCACCATGTAGAATAAAGATAAAATAAAAAGCTATGATTTGTTCAAAATCCCTTATAGTATATTTAATGGGTTATCGGTAAGTGTAGTTCGGTAATTCATTAGGTATGCTACGAGAACATGTCATGCCTTACAAGGGATAAGGTGTGACATGTTTTTGTGGTATCAGAGCTTTGGTTTTCATACAAGTTTTGAATTTTATATTTGAAAAATTTTGATAAGTACAACAGCTCAATTGTCATTAATTGATACATATAGTGCATTACATCATGAATATGGACTAATGGAGGGAAATCTTCTTGTGTTGGTTGCTTAGGATGTAAAATTCCTTGTGATTGGTTATGGAAGAGGGGGCTCACATAATATAGCAATCAGTAGTAGCTAAGGTACAGGAGGAGGCCCTAGCTACTTAGAATGCCAGTGGGTCAGCTGCACCAATCACGCCTATGTAGTTTCCTACTCAGTTCAGCAGATGGCTAGCCTATTTCAACAAATGGCTAGCAATATCCCAGTTTAAGCTCCAATATAGGCACCTCTAGTGTAGCCACCACCCCTAGCTAGACAATATGACAAGTTAATGAAGTATGGGCCAACAGAGTTCAAGGGTACAGTGGACCCATTGGAAGCCAAGCAATGATTAGAACGGATGGAGAGGGTATTCAAGAAACTGTACTGCATTGATGATTTGAAGTTTGAATACTCAGTCTCTCTGCTGCATGGGGATGCTTATGAATGGTGGAAGACCATTCCTCACAGTTTGGTAGAGCCTCCGGTCTTGACATGGGAAGACTTCCTTAGGGAATTTCGATAGAAGTATGTTCCGAATACATATGTAGATATGAAGCTTTAAGAGTTGTTGAGTTTGAAGCAAGGGGATAGGACTATGGTAGAGTATGAGAGAGAATTTTCATGTCTAAGCCATTATGCTGGGAACTTACTCACCACCAGTAGGGATAGATGCAAGCGGTCTGAAGCTGGATTGAGGCCTAGCATACGACTACAGGTGGTTGGTTTTAGACATGGGAACTTCTCAGAATTGATATCTCAGGCCTTTGAGTTAGAAAGGATAGAACTGGAAGGGGCATCTGAGAAGGTAACCACTAAAAAAGAAAAGAGTAGTAAGCCTACAGGTCAGAGTTCAAGTAGTAATCTGAGTAAGAGAAAGAGCTTTGGGGGACCGAGTAACAGAGGATTTGGTAGAGGAAGATTCTCAGGGCAGAGGCCACCTAGATCTGGTCAACAGACATCTAGGGGTTCCTTTCTTATCTGTAACTGTGAAACCTGTGGCAAGACACATGGAGGAGTATGTTATAAGGCCATAGGAGCCTGCTACAACTGTGGTGGAAGTGGGCATTTTGCTAGGGATTGCACTAGTGCCCGTAGATCTGGGCCACCTACCACCACTGAGGGATCTGTTCAAGGTTCTGCTTTCAGAAGGCCACAGATAGTTAGTTGAGGCCGAGGCAGGGGTAGAGGCAGCACATCTAGTAGCAGTGGTACAGTAAACTAGTCAGAGCAGAGTGGTGAACCGACTAGAGTATATATAATGCACCAGAGGGAAGAGATTGAGACATCAGATGTTGTGGCTGGTATATTCTCCATCTTTAACAAGGATGTTTATGTGCTGTTTTACCTCGGTTCTACACATTCTTATGCTAGTGCCAGTATTGCATGTTTTATTGCTATTCCTCATTTGAAATTGAATTTTGAAGTATTAGTGACTAGTCCTTTAGGACAAGAGGTTAGGGTGAACAAATTATATAAGGATTGTCCTTTGATAATCCAAGGACATACATTCCTATCGAATTTAATTGAAATACCCTTATGAGATTATGATATCATCTTAGGCATGGATTAGTTAGCCAGGCATCATGCCATGATAGACTGTAGACTAAAGACAGTCACTTTTGGTCTTCTCGAGTATGCAGATGTAGTAATACACAAGGAGAGGCAGTTATTACCATCCAACATCATTTTAGCCACACTTGCTAAAAAGATGATTAGGAAGGGATGTGAAGCTTATCTAGCTCATGTGATAGACACCCAGGTGGGAGTCCAGATCTTAAGGATATTCCTACAGTATGTGATTTTCCGGATGTCTTTCCTGAGGAGTTACCAGGATTGCCTCCGAAAAGAGAGGTGCAGTTTGAAATTGAGATTATGCTGGGCGTGGAGCCAATTTTCATCACTCCTTATAGGATGGCATGTGCTGAGTTGAAAGAGTTGAAGGTGCAATTGCAAGAGTTGCTAGATAAGGGTTTCATCCTCCCTAGCGTGTCACCTTGGGGAGCACCAGTATTATTTGTGAAAAAGAAGGATGGTACTTTCTGCCTGTGCATAAACTACAGACAGTTGAATAAGGTGACTATAAAGAATTGATATCCTCTGCCACGGATTGATGATCTGTTTGATCAGCTGAAGGATGCAACTATATTCTCCAAAATTGACTTGAGATCGGGCTACTATAAGTTGAGGGTGTAGGAGCAGAGTATACCTAAAACTACCTTCAGGACTCGGTATGGCCACTATGAATTCTTGGTGATGCCATTCGGGTTGACCAATGCTCTAGCTGCTTTTATGGGTTAATGAACACTATCTTCAGGCCATATTTGGATCATTTTGTTGTGGTGTTCATTAATGATATTTTGGTTTACTCAAAGAATGCAGAGGAACATGATAAGCACTTGAGGATAGTATTATAGAATTTGAGGGAGAAACAGTTATATGCCAAACTATCGAAATGTGAGTTTTGGCTGAAGGAGATTACATTTTTGGGGCATATTGTATCTTCAGAGGGTATCAAGGTGGATCCTAACAAAGTAGATGTAACACCTCGAAGTTCGGTAGTGCGTTCTACTGCTCCGGTGACCAGTGTTGTCCGGACAGCTAGGATGCCTAGAACTACACTTTGACATGAGGGAAGAGACATAAAATAATGAAATACAAGAAAAGAAAATACAAGAAAAACAAAGGAAAAATAATAGCAAAGAAATGTAACCAAGTTAAGCGAGCCGGGAACCCTAGCGATGGGGAGAAGTCACGGCGTGGACCGTTGACTAGGAACCCTGAAAAACATTTTTAGGACTTAAATAGACCCTTATTGAAGAATAAATATCATTAGAAAAATCAAAGAAAAATTAAATAATTAGTACAAAGAAAAGTGAGAAATCGAAAAATGGACAAAACCCGGTGATACCGAAAAATCGGGAATGCAACCCGAACAGGGGCATTATGGTCATTTGACTTTCCGAATTGTCTTTTGACCTAAATGTCCATTAAAAATAAATAATATTACACTTATAAAATAAAATGAAAAATTAATTTGGTGGTACTTAAAGAAAATAACAAAAACTATGGGTTTAATGTGGAATAAATGAAAATTAAACATATAAAATCAATTTCTTATGTGAGTGGACCACTAAGGGATTATAATATTCACTAATGGGCAGATTTAAACCCACCAAATACTTCATCATCTTCATTTCTTCTCCCATGCCGAAGTGAACTCCATTAAAGACTCCATAGCCAAATTTTGAGAAAGCTCCATTAACTCCTTTATTTCACCTCTAATCACTTAGGTTTCTTCATTAAGTTTTATCCCCACATCACAAGGAAGAGTTTGATACCAATTTTAAGAAGTTTAATCAAGGTTTGGCAAGTTTCAACCATAAGGTAAGTTAGTATTTTTGAAGATAGCTTTGTTAAGTTTTGTGTGCATGTTATGGGTGTTGGATTTGTGAAGAAAATTTTTGAGTTTGAAGAGTTATTGTTGTGTTCATTTTGGACAGCCATGGAGTCATGTAATTGATGAAATAATTGTGCATATATTTGATGAGAAATGATGTTGATCATGATGATTTAATAACCTAGTGAATTACTTCACATGTATATGGTGAATTTTGCACTTGGAATGGGATTTAATGAATTGTAGGACACTTTGGTGTTGAAGGACAATTTCGGCAGCCTTGAAACTCTTGGATAAGTGTATGTGTTCATGAAGATATGGGCAGAATTGTGGCATTAAGGATTGAAGGATATGTGTATGAAATTGTTGTGTAAAGAGTATGTAAAAACTAGTGATGTTTATGTGTATGTGTAATGGTATTTGAACTTTGGGAATTAGAGTTATATTTGGTATGTTGAGGATAATTGTAATCTGCCCAAAGTGATGTTAATGTAAAGTAATATATAGTTTTGGTAATGTACCAAAACAGATTTGGTAGGGAAGTAAACATATTGCAAGGTAAATGTGTGTAATTGATGTGTGTTAAACAAAGTAACCAAGGGCAGTGTACATTTTAGCCAATAAGTTTAAATGTGTAACCTCAACTGGTATGAGACCAATTGGAGGTGGAACTAGGCACAAAATGTGCCAACTTTCATTGAGAAAGCATACCAAAATTCTGCTTGCAAGGTGACCTAAGAAAATGACCAATTCGGATTAGGTGCAATTAGGACCTGAAAAATGACCAATTGGGCAGCAGTGAGTGTTTAGGCCATAACTCACTCAAAACAGGTCCAATTGACCTGAAATTTTAACCATGAATAGTTAAGACCCATACCTACAAGTCTTATGAAGACACCAAAACCCAGAAATGACCAGAAGCAAGTCAAAAAGCTTGCACAAGTTCGGGTCCAAAAACTGGCCGAACCAAAGTTGACCAAATTGACCTAAAATTGACCTAATTTGATGCCATTTGACCAGCAATAGTATAATGACCATAACTTGGTCTACTTAACTCGGATTGACCTGAAATTTTGCCCCGCGTGCAATAAGACATAGATCTACAAGTTTGTAGTTTTGACCGAAACCCGAAAACCGAGGGAACTAGATCGTTCGGCTAGGTCAAACTAGTATCCCGAAATCCAGCAATTTGCAATGAAATGCAAGAAAACGCAATATACATAGAATTGAGTTTGGTAACACGTACCAACCCTAAAACCCTATCGAATATGACATATTAATGACACTAAAACCTAATTTACCTTAAACGCATCGAGGGTCGGTATATTAGGTAATTGAGCAAATAATAGCCTTCAGTGAATTACTTATCGAACATTATCGTTAGAGACAGTTTAATTTAGTACTGAAATACTTCAAATTGTGTTTCTCAGTTACCAAAAACTCAGGAAAAGGGAAGGAAACACTGAGTCCAGACCAGGAGACAATTATCAGAGGTTTGTGCACAACTAGTTTTTAATTGATTTTGTTTGAATATTTCATATGATTAAATGACGTACTTTTCTTATGTATTATGTTTAACAAGCATTGGATTTAATTCAATAATTATTGAAAATTATTATAGTATGTATGAATTTAGCTTTGTGAAATGGTATTTCCCCAAGTATTAAGCATTGTTATGGATTGAATAAATTATGTTTTGGAAAATTGTGATAGAACATGTTTTGAATTGTGATAGTAATTTTCATGGAAAATGCAAATTTATTATTTGAATTGTGGTGAGCATAAAAAAATTATTGGATATTGGAATTAAATTTGAATCGAATTGTATTGTGATTTATGCTCACTAAAAGGATTGTGATATTGTTTTATATCTCACTATAGATGCTTGACTAGGTTATTACCCGTCTCTCTCATTTGTTGAGAAGACAATGGAGTTAGTTGTGTTTTGATTACCATGGTACGTGCACAGGCTTAGATTTTCCTCTGATTTGAGGTTAGATCTAAGTTTATTTTATCGTTATGGCCCTTGCGGAAGATTCATTATTCTGATGGTACTGTGCACGATGATTCGACCTCCCCGACCATAGGGAGTTAGAATCTGATTCGACCTCCCCGACCATAGGGAGTTAGAATCACATCGAATATGGCCCTTTCGGATTAGTCTTGCATAGTTAGTGAGATAAAGATTAATTTTTGAGATACAACATGATTTTTGAGATACATATTGATTTTTGAGATACAGAATGGCTTTTGAATGGTAAAGAATTGTGATTTCAATTATGACTTATGTATAATTGATTTTGTTGGGATTACCTAAATGGTTAGTTATGAATTGATAAATTGAATTTCATGATCGAAGTCATTTTATACAAATGATTCATATTATTGGCAATGAATATTTTGAGTTTTGGAATTTGATGAGTATTCAGATTTCCAAATTATTTACTGTAAATTTGTCAATGTATATTGTACTATGTTTTAAATTATAGTTGTGCACCACTGAGTTCACCACTCAGCGATAGCTTTGTATCTTTGTCAGTAAGAAGAGCGTAGAGCAGTAAGTAAATTTCCTTGAAGATATATTCAGATCAGCTCTAGGTATATCATAGGTATACCCATGTACATAGGTTTTGATGTATGCATGTAATAATATGTATGTAAATTATTTGAGCAGTTGTATAAAAACTCTTGTAAAATATTTTGGTTTGTAATTAAATGTAAATTATTGTAAATGTAAAATTGAGATTTCATTTACTTGAATAGTTTTGTATTATATTTCTTGTATCTCAGTCTTTGAAAAATCATTGCGGATTTGAGTTGAGAAAAATGTTGTGTTGAGAAATATGTTGGAGTTGAGATTTGCAAATACATATTGAAGTGCTTTTTACAGTTTTCTTTATCCAAAATACGATGGCACTCTGCCAAAATTTTCTGAAATTCCAAATAATTCAAATGTGTCAATTCTATCACTTGATTCAAAAGGTTTTAACACTGTAAATAGTGCTCACCACTGTAAAAGAAGTAAGAAAAGTTTTGAAAATCCCTTGTAGTGTATTTAATGGGTTATCAGTAGACGGAGTTGGTAATTCATTAGGTATACTACGGGATCATGTTATGCCTTACAGAGGGGTAGGGTGTGACAGTAGAAGCTATTCTTAACTGGAAACTACCCAGAAATGTCACTAAAGTTCATAGTTTTCATGGGTTACCAAGGTACTACAGTCGTTTTGTGAAGGGATTCTCCATGCTAGCATCGCCACTAACCAAGTTGCTTCAGAAAGATGTGAAATTTCAATGGACTGACAAATACCAGGAAAGCTTTGGTGAGTTGAAATGGTCATTGACTAAAGCTCCAGTCCAGACCTTACCTATCCTGGTAAAGACTACACTATATACAGTGATGCTTCTCATAATGGATTGGGCTGTGTGTTGATGCAAGATAAGAACGTCATTGCCTATGCTTCTTGTAACAGCCTCCCTGTAGCAACTCCGTACATTTTACTGTTCTGGTGATCAGTGTGGGTCTGGACAGCTAGAACGTCTGGAAAAATATTTAAACTAAAGTGAGGAACCATAATTAACTAAAATATTAATAAGAAAAATTTAGGAAAAATTTTAGAAATAAAATACAACCAAGTTAAATGAGCCGGTGCCCTAGCGATGGGTAACCTAGTGGGAAGTTGCGGTTCTTGCAATTAGGAGCCCTAGACCCGAGGGAAAATTCATAAAATAATTTTTGGGACTCCAAAGAAGGGTCATTGAGGTTCCTATGGCATTAGAATGCCAAGAAAATGCTTAGAAAAAATTTTCAATTGGTACAGACAATTTTGGTCTGTTAAGCTCAATGGAGGGCATTTTGGTCATTTCGTCATCAGAGATAATTTTTGACCGACTTGTTCAGTTAAGTAAATAATTATTATGACATAAAATGTGAATAAATATTGCTAAAAATTAAATTGAAAATGAGTAGAGAAGAAAAGAAGAGAAAATTGAGATTAAATGACAATTTTGACATCACATGATGTCATCAACCCTTTCCCCACCAATCACAATTAAGTTACCTTATTAAAAGGGGATAATTGAGATAAAAATACACAAAAGCAATCAGCAGCCATCACTTTCCTTCAACCAGCCATTTCCTCTCTTCCCACCTAAAACCACCATTGAAGGTCCACCAAAGCTTCATTTCACACCAAATCTCACCTTGAAACCACCACTTAGCTTCACAAAAAATTAACCTAGCAACTTGAACATCCTCTAGGCAGCCAAAAGAGGAAGAAAAAAAGAAGTTTGGGTGGCTTGAAATTCTGCTCCATTCAAGGTTAGTGTCCAATCTTTGTTCCTTTTGCTTTAATTCATGTCTAAGTGCATGAATTGTGTAGGAAATGTAAGAAAATAAAATAAACAAGTGTGTGTGTGCACCCTACAATTTTGGCAGCTAGGGTTAGCTAGGGTTTGTTTATTTTTCTTGTTAGAAAAAGGGTTATGCGTAGCCTTTGGTAGTGGATGAGGGATTGAACATAATTGAGTACATGAAATGCAAGAATTGTGCATGTGTGAAATGAAAAAAAAATTAGACACTTGAACAATTCTAGGGTTTGTTCATGTGATGGCTCATTAACCTTGTAATGGTAAATTAGTGACCATTTGAATATGTATGATGAGAAAATGAAGTGAGCTGAGGATTGGCATTTGTGTATGGGTGAGCTGCCTTGGCTGACCTGCAGGACTGAGCATGAGTCCGGCAGGTTTGGGCAGTTATAAATGGAATTGTAGAGTTTTAATTGGTGCAAGGCCATTTGGACATGAAACTAGACATATAATGGCACAACTTTGGTATAGAAACCTTTCCCAGAAAACCAAACTAAGTTGACCTAAAAATTGCCCTAATCCGGATGACCTGCATTCTGCCTAGGCAAAATGACCAAAATGAACAGTATTTATTCATTTGGTCATAACTTAGTGTAGAAAGGTCCAATTGACCTGAAATTTTACCAGCAGAAAGCTGAGACATATACCTACAACTTTCATGAAGAACACAAATCTAAATTCTGACCATAACCTAGTCAAATTGCCAACCAAACTTAGGTTACCAAATCTGGCAGAACCAGTTTCGCCCAGAATTTTGGATTTGTCCAATCCGGCCAGTTATGGTGTTTAGGCTATAACTTGAGCTACAAAACTCCAAATGAAGTGATTAAAAAAAAGAAATGTAACTAGACAAAATAAGGAACAACTTTCATGAAGACAATTTTGCCAAATTCCTATTGTATAAATGACCAATGGAATAGTAAATGTGAGGCTTGAAATTTGAAAATTTTGAATACCTAATACTAAGCTTAGAAATGGTATTGGCAACCAATACCAACAATTTTAGAATGCAAAATGTGGTATGTTGGGAGTGTTAGTATAATGTACCTATTGTCTATCCAAAAATCAACATTTTAGTTGACTAATGAAATGAATAGTAACACCTAAACTTAAATTTCAAGAATTGTAAAGTTTAAAAGTGTAACATGCCCTAGTACACCTAGCAAGATTGGTTTGGATAGGTTGGCATGCTAATAGGGTTCAGTTAGCAGTACTGTACATGGCATTATGCCATTCTGTGATTTTATGGCTTTTAGCCATTCTAACATTGTGTTGATACTTGGCCTTGTGCCAAATGTTATTACAGCTTATTAGCTGTTCTGTTGCACACCAAGAGATGCATATGTGACCGATGGTGTGACAGCCTAAGGTACTAGATACTCAGTGCCAGTTTACCCATTTATCCTGTCCAGTCATCCAGTATAGGTTACTTGGGCAACCAAAAATGAAAGTGAATAAATTTAATAAAATTATGAATATAACAAGTACAAAATAAATAAGATTACCAATAATGATCGAAAAATTGTCTGCATACGACATCAGAACAGGCACTGCATATTTATTTTATGTTATTTCTTTTTATTTTATTATTGGCACCACTAAACATTATTGCTTAGCGCGTTGCTTTTTGCCATGCGTAGGTTCTGGAGAGACCGACCGAGAGCCCAGTAGACCACAGACTGTTAGTAGTATGCCCTAGAGCATATCATTTAGTATGTATCTTGTACATATTTTTATTAATAAAAGGTATTTCCACTTTTCCGTTTACATAATATATTTATGTGTAATAGAAAAGGTCCATTGATATTTTGTTAGAAATATTATTCTTAAGTTGTTAAGAATATGAGTGACAATATTTCTAGCACAAAGTATCATAAATAGGTTCACAATCGAGGATACTTCATAATAAGGACATGACTTATCCAAAAAGATTGTATTCATGTTTGTTCCTAAGTTATTTATATGAGATATAAATAAGATAAAATGGTGAGTCTCATGCCATATAACAAACATGATAGGCACTTATAAATGATAAGTAGGCCGAACCAGTGACACTTATGACAAGCACATGGAGTTTACTCTTGTCAATGTTTTGTCATAAATCATATCAGTGCATATAATCTTTAGACCTGAGATAGCACAGTTATCTTGTATATAGGTAGTTTGAGTTTGATACTGCTTTCATACTTGTACTGTGTATGGGTATATGGGCATGTGTTGGCTCCTACTAGTTATATATGGAGGTAGGTGTTGATCAAGATGAAATCTGTTCCTCTAAGTAAATAGAGATAAAATCCTATATTCATTTAATTGTTCTTGATGTTTCAAGTTCCTGGCCAAGACAGATAGATTTATTCAGAAAAGAGTTTCTGATGAGAAAATCTTTTTAATCAAGAACTGGAATTAAAAGAGAACATAATATTCATAGCAAATGGAGTTTGACATAAACCATGACTCCAGCTTGAGTTGGGATTTTGTAACAGAGAGATTCTAGTGCATGGTAACATATGATTATAGGTTCATTTAAGGTAAACCTTATTACTAATTGGGTGGCCATGGCATGCTATGCTAGGTGTTAACCATGGTGTATGAGGTTCATAAAATGATTTAGAGAAATCATTTATGGTAAGAAAGAGTTCTGATGATATTAAGAGTTGATATCATGTCTCATTGCCAATTAGTGATGAGCCTAGTAAGTCACACACAAACACAAGTTATCACCTATTTAAATATGATTTAATTAATTAATTAAAGAGTTTAATTGATTAATTAAATAGATTTGGTTTGCAATTAAATTGCAAAGTCCCTGGCATGACTTGAAACCAAATCTAGATTATTGGATGTATAGTATAAGTTAAATTTATATTTAACGTGTTTAAATATGAATTTAATTAATGAGAAATTAATTAATAGAGATTAATTAATTAATTTATATTTGATATAAATTGATTAGAAGAAGAAAAATAATTATTTTGGGTTGAGAACTCAAAATTAAGACACAGGGGCATTTTGGTCATTTCACAGTGTGACACGTGGCACCATGAGATGGTGACACATGGGATTACACATAAGCTTGCCAAATGTTTTTTAATCATGTAAGATGATTAAAATCAAGATTAAATATAGGTTTGATACTTGGCACAATGTGATTGGGTCACTTAAACCTAGAGCTAATCAAAGGGTGACATGTGGCAAGGGTTTAATGTGTTAACCTAGCTATTTAAGTGTTGTTATGAGAAAATAAAATACAACCAGCAGCCACACTCCTTGGTCACGCCATTTTGCAGCCCTCCCTCTATTCTTCTTCATCTCTCATCAATTCAAAGAGATTAGCCATCAATCTCTTGAATTAAGAACGCTAGAAATTGTTTCTAGTGTCCTGTTTACATCTCTAATCTCTTAAAAGGCAGAACTTGAATTTCTAATTAATAGAAAAGGCTTTAGAAGCTGTTCAAGGGCTGCCATAGGTGTTCTTGATGTGGACAAGCTAGAGGGACAGCATCTGGTGTCCTGAAGATGAATCTCAAAGGCGCAGACACGCTGCAGTGCATCAAGAGGTTAGTGTAATCATTCTTGATTTAATCTAGGGTTCTAAAATTAATCTGATTAATTTTAAAATCTTAAATGGCAAATACAGATCCAAAAACATATTAAAAGAGTTTTAATATGTTGTTTATCATTGAAATCAAATAGATAAAAATAAATCTTGCATGATGCATGTGACCCTAGGTGAAAATTTTTGAATTCAATGGTATAAACTTGTGTTTTTCACGCTTCCGTTCCTTCAATTGGTATCAGAGTCACTATATTTGCCATTTAGATTGTTGATTATATGATTTAATTGTGTGATTTGATCATGAGATGATTGATCCATTACTGGTTGGATCAAGAGGTGTGGCGGCATGCTTGATGAACTCCAACATGGTGCGCATGGCTTTGGAAGATCATGGTGCGCATGGTTGTTATTAAATTCTGCAATTGTTGCATGATGAAAGGTTCATCATATGACTAATTAAAATGTTTAATTAGGATTTTTAATCACACAATTAAATTATGATTCAAATCAGAATTTTAAAAATTGTTTGAATGTGATTCAAATCTGAATTTTAAAAGTTGTTTGAATGTGATTCAAATCTGAATTTTTAAAGTTGTTTGAATCATATTTAAATCTGATTTTTTAAAATTGATTGAATAAAAATCAGATTTGATTTTTTAAAAAATGTTTGAATGTGATTCAAATCTGATTTTTAAAAAAATGTTTGAATGTGATTCAAATATGAATTTTTGAAGTTGTTTGAATGTGATTCAAATATGAATTTTTAAATTTGTTTGAATGAGATTCAAATTTGAATTTTTAAATTTATTTGAATCATATTCAAATCTGGATTTTTAAGTTGAATATGAGATATTCAATTTAATTTAAGTATGTATATTTTATTTAATTGTTAAATAGTGATATGCATGATGGATGATCATGGACTATAAAAGACCAATGTGATTGGATTTATTTCTTTTATGTTTCTTTGGGATTGTAAATTAATTAATTTATTTTAATTTATTTTGGGCATGTATTATTAAGTTTGTAATAATTTTTGGGTTGTAATTTCATTTATTTAAGTTCTTGTAAATTCGCCTTGGTATGCCAAGGATTACTATGTAATATTGGATTGCAAGAAGTTCAAGGAGGTCAAGAGCATTGGTGGGACCAGTGGGAGGAATTCAAGATCAAGTGTTGATTATGTACTCCTTCAGCAACTCTTGTAAAATGAATGAATGAAATGCACCTAGGAATGCCCTGATTCAATTCTTGGTGGCTCAGAATTGAATCCCTTAGAAAGTCCATGATCATACCATATTTACTGCTTATCCATGAATGCATGAGATGTATGGATATGTATGCAATTATATGATATATGCATGCTAAATGGACAATGTGCAAAGTGAGACCTTAATAGTAATTAGAATGACCATAAAATCTTCCAAACAAATGATTAAGTTGGATATGCTATAATTAAAGTAATTATAACATAGGCCCTCCATTGGGGCAATTATTTTAAGAAATTTTAAATAGTTGCATGAGATGCAATTAATTTAAGAGATTTTCTTAAGAATAATTGTTACGCATGAGATGTTGTAAATATGTAAATGGTTTGGTGGCCAATATTGGATGTACCTGAGGACATTAAAATTATTTACATAATTACTGGCTCAATGGGATCAACTTAACTAATGCAAGATAAGTCAATAATGGATGTACCTGAGATTTTGAGCATTAGGGGCTAGGTAAAGGATTGAACCTCACATAAGATGTGATGGGCAAGGAGTTGCTCACTTATAGTTTATTGTAATTCCAATAATGAATGTACCTGAGGATGATCAATAGAATTATAAGAATTCAATCACCCACTAGAAATCCATCCAACTAGGATTTCCGTTTCCTACTTTGGAAGTGTAGGATTCGCTAAGTTAGTGGGAGGACCAATTTGATTAAAAGACCATAATCATTTTGGTTAATTACATGATACATTTACTAATTAATCTGGTTATTTTCTGCAGTTAATTTTCTGATAAAAATGAGCACAAAACAACCACCACCATCCAATATCCTTGCGAGCATACTTGATCACAATAGGTTGACAGGACGAAATCTGTCTGATTGGCTAAGAAATTTGAAGCTTGTCCTGAACCATGAACATATAGGATATGTTCTAGATTCAAATGTTCCTGGTCCCTTACCTCCATAGGCCACACAAGAGGAACATGATACTTTGGACAAGTGGAAGGAGCATGATATGAGAGCTAAGTGTTACATGCTTGCTTCCATGAGTAATGAGTTACAGAAGCAACATGAGAACATGCAGAGTGCGAGTGAGATCCTCCTTCACCTACAAGAGTTGTATGGTGAGCACAGCAGGAATGCTAGTTATGAGATATCTAGACAGCTATTCCGTATGAGGATGTCTGAGGCACAGAATGTTGGGGATCATGTCCACAAGATGATTCGGCTGATTGAGCAGTTGGAACATCTTGACTTCAACATGGATTTCCAACTACAGACGAATTTGATCCTTTAGTCCCTTCCTGAGTCTTTTGGGAATTTTATGACAAATTTCCATATGACTAAATAGGAATGCACCTTAGCTGGTTTACTCAACATGCTGGTTATTGCCTAAAAGAATATGCCAGGCAATAAAGGGAAAGATGTAGCTTTGGTTGCATCTTCTTCTGCTGGAAAGTCCAACAAGAAGAAGGGCAATAAGAAAAAGAAACCTCAGATTCCTGGTCCTTCCAAGAAAAAAATAGAAAGGAAAAAAAGACCAAAAAAAAGAAGGCAAAGGAAAGTGTTTTCCACCACCGCCAGTCCAAAGAAAAAGAAAGCGAAAACAAAAAGAATGTTTCATGAAGAGAAAAAAAATGTCATATAAATGAATGCAATGCATGAAAACCATGCCACTGAAAAAAAAAAGTTCAAAATATAAAATATATGTTTATTTGCGATTATGTTGTACAAAAGGAGAAAAAATTAATTTAAAAAAATGGATAATTTTTATTTTATCTCACTTGAAATCCTCTCTTGGGATAAATATTCTTGTGATTGTAATGGACAAGCTTTATTGAAATGAAAATATTTTAGCTATATTTTTTAGCTAATATTTATATTTTAAATAAGTCCATTTAAAGGTTTGAGTATTTTTTTATTTTTTTTTTTATGATTTTATTTTTTTTTTTTCATATTTATTTATTGATGAATGTGAAATAAAAATGTAAAATATGAAAAAAAAAAAAATAAGAATAAAAAAAAAAAGAAAAAATCAAAAGAAAGAAAAGCAAAAAATCAAAATCGTGATCGTGAAAGATCTTGATTGAATCTGAAATGATGAATGATGAATTGAGCAACCGACTCGGAATTCTCCTCCAGAAAAGCCACTCGAAAAAGTAAAATCGAAAGAAGGAAAAAAATCGATATGATATCTGATGGAGTTATGAATGATGATGATTGATGATGCATTTCTTCTTTTCTTCTTATTTATATTACATTTTTATATTTTTTTATATATATTCATTCAAAAATATTTCTTCCACACCTTATGAGATAATGCATGGAAGAAAAAAAGAGAAAAAGCATGTAAGAAGAAAGGTTGTCAAAAACATATCAAAATAAAAAACAATAATAAAAAAAAAAGATATTGCATAAAAAAAATAAATTTTGGATATAAAATTTATTATTTTTTTATTTATTTTTTTTTTTTTTATTTATTTTAGGTTGATGATACACAAAAGGGAGAGCAGAGATGAGGAAAACAAGAGAAAAAAGAAAAAGGAAAAAAAGGAAGCAAAAAAGAAAAAAAATGAGAGAATCATCAACAATGATATCATCATCGATGTAGATCGATCTAGTTAGATATCTAGTTACCTATACAAAACTGAAACAATCTCATTAGAAAACCCACTTTGAGAAGAACTGCACTTCATGATATGGTTTTTTTCAAGAAGAGAAGAAAGAGATGTCAGAAAGAAAGAGAAGAAGAGATGGAGAAAGATGAGATGATTATGAAGAGAATCAATATATAATATATTATGAATTTGATGATATGAAATTGATATTGATTCCATGTATAAGAATGAGATGTATTGGAATCTTTTTGGAAATAAGGTTGTTTCATTGTTTCAAGAAGAAAAAAATGAAAAAAAAAAGAAAAGAGAATTAAATTGGAAAGGTAGAAAAAGGCAGAGTAAAGGCTAGTAATAAAATGGTTATGAGGAAGGAGAAAGGAGAGATGAGACTTAGATTTATTAATTGCTATTGCCATTTTTAAATTTTATATACTTTGATTATTTTTTTTGGTTAAAATGAAATTTTTGTGAATGGGATTTTTGGAAAATGGAACATTTTTTCAATGGATGGATAAAAGAAAACAATTTCAAGCACAAAGATTTCCAAAAGTTGAATGTCCAGTTAAGGTGAAGCCAAGCAAAAGAAATTGATCCATTTATGGGTTGAAACAAAATCCATTAAGATGATGCATTTTGAAATTTGATGATAAATGTTTGGTTTTTATAAAAATGAGGATGATATATGATATATTGTTATTGATATATGATATGATTAGTATTATATTGATTATATGTGTGATGATGTGACTATGACACGTATGTGATTGTGTGATAAAGGATATTTATAAAGGTATGAAATATTGAGGTATTAGACAAGAAATATATTTAAAGATTTTGATGGAAGGAAGATCTGTTAAAGAGAGAAAATATATTTGGAAATAAGTGTTTATGTTTATAAAAAAGAAGATGAGAGAGGGGTTAAGAGGTTATAGAAAGAGGATATAGATGAGACATGAGAAGATATGGAAGACTAAAGAGAAGATGACAGATAAGAGATGAAAGAAGAGAGATGAGAGAGATCCATATATATCATGTTGTTGTTATTGTATTATATTTTGTTGTTATATTTATTGTATCATAGAAACTATATTATTCGATATATCCAACTATTGACTGATTAGTTGAATATTCCAAGTACTTTTCGAATGATGGATTAAGAAGAGTTATTTTATTTATATTGATATTGATGATAGGATTGGAGATTATTATAGTTGGAGGATTTTGATATCGATGATTGAATATCCATTCGATATATATGTTCATATGTGATATGTGTGCATGTGTTTGATATGTGTGTTTTGTTGGAGAGTTCCCCACGAGTTGCAAAGAGCATTCCAGAAGAAATCGCACAGAGGAGTAAGAAGGATTTGGATAAATACATCGAGAAGTAAGTTACAAGTTGAGTGAAGAGTATCGTGACACTAGTGGCACATACTAACTTACAAGCACATTGACAGCTCACACACAAACAGCAATGGATCAGCAACATAAAAGAAAACAACCACAAAGGAAACCAAATCAAAACACAAAAAGGCACACATATGATATAGCAAAACATCAAATAAAATAAACTCATAATCATAATATCAAAATAAAATCATCTAAAATCACAAGGTTTGTTAATCTTTTCAAGTTTCTTTTGCTCTAGTGCTAAGATGAGATAGACATTTTGGCTGAATGGCTAGTGAGGTCTAGTATGTATGAGAGTTAGTAGTATATTTGTATTGTTATATATTTTTTATTTATTATTAATATATTTTATATATAATATTATATAATTTATTTATATATTTATATATAATTTTATTTATATTATTTATTTTATTTATATTTATTAATAATAGAATATTATTTATAAGAATTTATTAATATATTCTTAAAATAAATATAATAAAATGAGGATAATATAGACAAGTACATAAATATATCTTCATAATCAATCTGTCATAAATGTTATAAATATATAGAAATTATTTATAGATATAATATGTGAAGTAAATAATATGATATGATATA
This sequence comes from Hevea brasiliensis, assembly GCF_030052815.1. Taxonomy (NCBI): domain Eukaryota; kingdom Viridiplantae; phylum Streptophyta; class Magnoliopsida; order Malpighiales; family Euphorbiaceae; genus Hevea; species Hevea brasiliensis. The sequence continues at coordinate 93,827,544 of NC_079496.1, read as the reverse complement.
TATATAATAAATAAATAAATGAATTATAAATGATAACATATATAATATAAACACATATAACTGATAAGTTATATTTTGTCATAATAATGTCATCACACATATTAAGCTTTATCTTCTTATATATTATATATATGTTATATAATGTCATATATTAGGTATTATTTGTTTGATATATGTTATTATGTTGTATATGTATGTGTATATGGGTATTATTTGGTATATTGTAATGTAGTATATATAGAATGTTATATCTGTTTTCTTAGTTATAAATATAAATATAATGATGTTGAGATAAAATCTGTTGTTGAAATCTATGTTTTAAAAGAATTTCTTTTAAAATCTCTTTTCAATGAAGAAATGGAAAAGAGATTAATCTAGAAAAATTTAAAAAAGTTTGATATAATAAAAAAATTTTAACATTTTTCATTTTAAATGAGAGAGGATAATTTTGATAGTAATTTTTAAATATTTTAGAATTACATAAAATTATTATTTTTTGTGTCATTCTATATTAAAAATTATTACTATTTGTTAATGGTTTATATGTGTTGTAAATGGCATGCTATGTGTTGTGGTGTTGATAATTATTAAATTGAAATGAAGAGATTTGAATTAAGAGTTGAGATCATATTTATTGTGAGATCATATATCACAAAAGATTAGATAAAAGTGACACACCTAGTATCACACAATTATCATTATTTTAATTAATTAATTAATTATTAATTTATTAAAATATTAAATAATTAATTAAAAAAAATTAATTTAAAAATTTAAAAAGCAGTTTAATTATTAAATTAAATAAAAATTTAATTAATTAATAATTAATTAAAAATTAATTATTAAAATGTAATTAAATAAATTTATTATTAATTAAATTAATTAATTATTTTAATTAATTTATTTTATTTATTAATTAATTAAATTAATTATTATATTAATTAATTTATTATTTTTTTTTTAAAAAAAAATTTTTATTTGAAGAGAAAATAATTATTGGTGGAACAAGGGGATTTGAACACCATGGGATTACACATAAGAAAATAATTGTTTTTATTAAATAAAGATGTAAAAATATGGCATTAAAATAATTTGTAACTTAAATACTTTTTAAAAATGAAAGAAAAAAAAAAAATGTGTTAAAATGTTAATTAAAAGGGTATAATGTTATAATGTATGTTAAAGTGTGTTAAAAGTAAAGGTAATAAATAAACCCTAACTTGTTATGTTGTTCCTAGGTCACGCCATTTTGCAGCCCTCCCTCTATTCTTCTTCATCTCTCATCAATTCAAAGAGATTAGCCATCAATCTCTTGAATTAAGAACGCTAGAAATTGTTTCTAGTGTCCTGTTTACATCTCTAATCTCTTAAAAGGCAGAACTTGAATTTCTAATTAATAGAAAAGGCTTTAGAAGCTGTTCAAGGGCTGCCATAGGTGTTCTTGATGTGGACAAGCTAGAGAGACAACATCTGGTGTCCTGAAGATGAATCTCAAAGGCGCAGACACGCTGCAGTGCATCAAGAGGTTAGTGTAATCGTTCTTGATTTAATCTAGGGTTCTAAAATTAATCTGATTAATTTTAAAATCTTAAATGGCAAATACAGATCCAAAAACATATTAAAAGAGTTTTAATATGTTGTTTATCATTGAAATAAAATAGATAAAAAAAAATCTTGCATGATGCATGTGACCCTAGGTGAAAATTTTTGAATTCAATGGTATAAACTTGTGTTTTTCACGCTTCCGTTCCTTCACAGACTGGGTGAGATCTTCTGCAGCTCTGCATAGTGTCCGTGTCACCTCACCGTCATCAGTGCATTAGTAGGACACTAGGTTTTATTTTGGTATTTTGTAATTAACTTTTATTTTCTCATATGTAATTAAGACTTATGTAATGTATTTTAGTATTGATGTAAATAGTGGAAATTATGTTTATGAATAAAAAAGTGAATATTTATTGATGACTTTTACATGAATATCATACGAAATGAATGTTTGAGAAATGTAAATGTTGTTGAAAAATATTGAGATTTTGTTAATGAAATGGAGTTTGGGATTGATTGAAAATTTTGAAAGTGTTTTTCACAGGTTCCGAAGAACTGTTTAATCCATTTTTTGCCAGCACTCTGCCGGATTTTCTATAAAATTTGTGGAACCTCAAATAAATTATAATTTCAATAAATAACTTAAATGAGTGATATTTCATGAATTTTACTTCATAACTATGAAAGAAATCAAGTAGGAAGAATAAAAATAGTTGAATTAAAATAAAGTGATCTGGTACACTGCGTGGCATATCTTGCTCAGCTACACTGTAGACGGGTAAGGGGTGTCACATTAAGTGGTATCAGAGCATGGTTTAGGCATTTCTGGGCCTAGATCGAGTCCATACTATGCATTGTATTTGTAAGAGTCGAGGTGACACTAATGCAGATATGTTTGTCTTTGTTATTTTGAATAGGATATGGACCCTACATCACAGAGGGCAGTTGAGGAGGAAGTGAAGAGTCATACTCCACCTGCAGCAGCTGAGACTTGGGGTAAGGGAGAACCTGCTCCGCCAGCTCAAGCAGAGCCAGCTCAGTCTCCACAGGCCATGTTCCAGCAAATGGCCGAATTCTTCAGACAAATGGCTGGGGTAATACCACCACCACCACCATCTCCACAGCAGAAATCACATTTAGAAAGATTGAGAAAATTTGGAGCAGTGGACTTCTTTGGAAAGAGAGAAGATGATTCTGCTACAGCCGAGAACTGGTTGAACAGAACGAGAAGGGTTTTAAAATAACTCCACTGCACTCCAGAGCAAAACCTATAAGCTGCTGTATCTTTGTTGCAAGATGATGCCTACCAATGGTGGGATACAGTGTCTAGTGAAGTGCAGCCAGAAGTAATAACTTGGGACTTCTTCCTCTCAAAATTCAAAAAGAAATATGTGGGTAGTGTATACCTAGAAGAAAGAAGAAGAGAATTCATTAACCTGAGGCAAAGACAGCTGACAGTGGCCGAGTATGAAAAGAAATTTGTCAGATTGAGTCGTTATGGAAGAGAGAATGAAGCTGAGAGATGTAAGAGATTTGAAGAGGGATTAAATGATAACATAAAAATCATGATTACTACCTTGGGAATTACAGACTTCACCAAGTTAGTGGAAGCTGCATTAAAAGTTGAAAAGGTTAGAATAAGAGAGCAGACCAGAAGGGAGAGACAGCAGAAGAGGGGCCCGGGTCAGTCTAGCTCATCTCCTGCACCAGGAAAAAGGTTCAAAGGTCCACCTGCACAGAGTTTAGGTCAACCTCAAGGTCAGGGTCAGTCTTAGGGGCCTGTGCCACGCTCACCCTAGGAGAGGTCACCCACACCATCGGTGGCGCCTCCAGGGACGGGGTTCAGGGGACTAGCCCCAGCATCTTCTGCATGTCCACATTGCCTGAAGTGGCATAAGGGGGAGTGTTGGAGAGTGACTTATGCCTGTTTAAGGTGTGGGTCAACAAAGCATCAGCTGAGGAACTGGCCACGCAGAACTATTACAGCCGCTCCAACACAAGCAGACAGACTTGCTCCTGCACCACAAATGGGTAGGAAATCTGGCAAATCTGAGGTAGTGGGACCATCACAGAGGCCTGCATCTGAGCCAGCAGAGAGGCCTGAGGGCAGACCACCTGCCAGAGCCTATGGCATGAGAACTTAGGAGGAGCAAGATGCCCCGGACGTTATCAGGGGTACGTCCTCCCTCTATAATACATCTGTGCATGCATTGGTGGATCCAGGATCCACTCATTCGTACATCTGCAACAACCTACCTGTAGAAAGGGGGATACTAGTAGGGGAGAGTGACCAAGACATCCTGGTCACTAATCCATTAGGCCACAGTGTAGTGGTGAACAAAGTGTACAAGGGTTGCTTGTTAAGGATCAAGGGTATGAATTCTTGGCAGACCTGATTGAGTTACCTTTCCATGAGTGTGACGTGATTTTGGGAATGGACTGGTTGTCACGTCATTAGGCAATGGTTGATTATAAACTGAAGAGGATTTCTTTGAAAACTCCTATGAGTAATGAGATCACATTTGTAGGGGAAAGGACATATTTCTTGTCCATTGTTATCTCAGCCACAGTTGCAAGAAAACTGATGAGAAAATGCTGTGAAGCTTACCTAGCACATGTGGTGGATACTAGGCAGGCTAAGCCAGATCTGTGTGACATACCCGCAGTAAGAGACTTCCCTAATGTGTTCCCTGAAGAATTGCTTGGCTTGCCACCAGAAAGGGAGGTTGAATTTGCTATTGAGATACTGCCAAGTACAGCACCAATCTCTATTGCTCCTTATAAGATGGCACCCACAGAATTGAAGGAACTGAAAATCTAGTTACAGGAGTTACTAGATAAGGGGTTCATATGCCCCAGTGTGTCACTAAAGGGAGCTCCAGTGCTGTTTGTAAAGAAGAAGGATGGGACTTTAAGGTTGTGCATCGATTACCGGTAGTTGAATAAAGTGACTGTGAAGAACAAATATCCGTTGCCTAGAATTGACGATCTGTTTGATCAGTTGAAGGGAGTAGGATGCAGATGTACCAAAGACTGCATTCAGGACCAGGTATGGGCATTATGAGTTTCTGGTGATGCCCTTTGGCCTAACAAATGCATTAGCAGCATTCATGGACCTTATGAATCGTATCTTCCATCCATACTTAGATCGGTCCGCAGTGGTCTTTATTGATGATATTTTAGTGTATTCCAATACCAGGGAAGAACATGATGAACATTTGAGGATTGTTCTGCAAACCCTGAGAGAAAAGAAGTTGTATGCTAAGTTGTCCAAGTGTGACTTCTGGTTGAATGAGATTGCATTCCTTGGACAGATAGTATCAGCTGGTGGGATTAGAGTAGATCCCAAGAAAATAGAAGCAGTGATAGAATGGATGCCTCCCATAAATACAACTGAGGTCAGAAGTTTCTTGGGGCTAGCTAGGTATTACAGAAGATTTGTGAAGGGATTTTCTTTAATAGTTGCTCTAATGACCAAGTTGTTACACAAGAATGTCAGATTCGACTGGAATGACAAGTGTCAGACCAGTTCTGAGAAGTTGAAGGCTATGTTGACAGAGGCACCAGTGTTAACATAGCCAGTGTCGGGAAAGGACTTTGTGGTCTATAATGATGCCTCTCATAATGGGTTAGGGTGTGCATTGATGCAAGAGGGGAAGGTGGTCGCTTATGCTTCCAGGCAGCTAAGGCCACATGAACAGAATTACCCTACCCATGATTTAGAACTTGCAGCAATTATCTTCGCACCGAAGATATAGAGGCACTACTTGTATGGTGAAAAGTGCTACATTTACACAGACCACAAAAGCCTAAAATGCTTGCTAACCCAAAAGGAGCTCAATCTTAGACAGTGGTGATGGATTGAGTTCCTGAAGGACTATGATTGTGTGATTGACTACCATCCTAGGAAGGCAAATGTAGTTGCTGATGCTTTAAGTAGAAAATCCATCACAGCTTTGAGATCATTGAATGCCCATCTACCCTTGACTCGAGATGGAGCTATTTTGGTTGAATTGCAAGTGAGGCCAAACCTGCTACAGCGGATTTTAGATGGGTAGCAGGTAGATGAGAAGCTAAAGGCTATTATGAGCAAAATCCTAGAAGGGAAAGAAACTGACTATGTAGTGAAAACAGATGGGTGTCTGTACTATAAAGGAAGATTATGTGTACCATATGATAGGGAATTGAAGGCCAGTATCCTGAAAGAGGCACAAACCAGTGTTTATGCTATGCACCCGGGAAGTACAATAATGTACCATGATATGAAGCTTCATTATTAGTGGCCCGGTATGAAGAAGGACATTGCTGACTATGTGATTAAATGCTTGACATTTCAGCAAGTTAAGGCAGAATATCAAGTTCCATCGGGTTTGCTACAGCCTATACGCATACCTGAATGGAAATGGGATCGGGTCACCATGGATTTTATAAGTGGTCTACCTCTCACTCAGAAGAAGCATGATGTAGTATGGGTGATAGTAGATAGATTGACGAAGTCAGCACATTTTTTGCCAGTTAGGACTGACTACTCACTAGAGAAGTTAGCAGAACTGTATATCAGTGAGATAGTTAGACTACATGGAATTCCATTTTCCATCATATCTGATTAAGACCCAAGGTTTACATCGAGATTTTGGAAGAAATTGCATGAATCCTTGGGTACACAACTCCACTTCAGCACAGCTTTCCATCCTCAGACGGATGGGCAATTAGAAAGAGTAATCCAGGTAAACAATTGAAACTAATTGAACTAATACAAATATTGAACTAAAATGATAATAATAACATGAAATATATGGCAGGTCCTTGAGAATATACTGAAGAGTTGTGTCATTGAGTTTGAGGGAAGTTGGGATTGATACCTCCCACTAGCAGAATTTGCATACAATAATAGCTACCAAGCTAGCATCCAAATGGCCCCGTATGAAGCATTGTATGGGAGGAAATGCAGAACTCCAGTGTGCTAGACTGAATTGGGTGAAGATAAACTGGTAGGGCCAGACCTGGTGAAACAGACTGAGGAGAAGGTAAAACTAATCAAAGCCAATCTGAAGGTTACCTCAGACAGACAAAAATCCTATGCTGACCTGAAGAGAAAAGAAATAGAATACATAGTTATCGATAAAGTGTTCCTCAAGGTGTCAATGTGGAAGAAGGTACTGAGGTTTGGAAGAAAAGGTAAGTTAAGCCCTAGGTTCATTAGCCCATATGAAGTCATTGAACATGTGGGTCCAGTGGCCTATAGGCTAGCTTTAACACCAGAGATGGACAAGATCCACAATGTGTTCCATGTATCTATGCTAAGAAGATGTCACACCTTACCCCTCTGTAAGGCATAACATGATTCCGTAGAATACTTAATGAACTACTGAACTTCACCTATCGATAACTCATTAAGCACCCTACAAGGGATTTTAAAACAATTTCTTACTTTTGGTAAGTGGTGAGCATTTCTAATAAGTATTTAAAACATGTACTTAAGTGAAAAGCTAGTTGGAAATTTTGGCCCATTTTATTTTTCCGTAAATTTTATAAAAATTTTGACAGAGTTTCCTCTGTATTTTGAGAAAACAGTTCTTCAAATACCTGTAAAAAGCACTTCTAAAAATTTTTCTCAACCACAACTTCAATTTCACAATCAAACTCTATCAATTTCAACAATTCCACAATCATTTCATTTGAGACAAAACAATTTATATACATCCTTACAGAATTCACATCAAAAGAAATACAAACTAAATTTTATTACAAACTTCATATAAATTTTGTACAAGCTGCTCAAGACCCATTTACATGTCCATACCTTTATATGCAATACATACATCAAAATAAATATTTACAGGCAGGGTATAAATTATACCCGAAGACTTCAAGATGATAGTTCCTCACACCTCAGCAACTCAGTCTGCTGCTCTTCTAGTCTCTATATCTGTGACAGCAATAGAAGTTATCGCTGAGTACTAGGACTCAGTGGTACACAACATACTAAAATAATCTTTATGCAAAAATAAAATTACATTTATTCAAAAATTTGACTAAACATAAGCATTAAACACAAAACATGAATTATGAGATTTTAATGCAAACCAAGTTCATTTCAAAGTATCAAAACACATTTCATAAAACCCACAGTTAGATCATGCCATTCGAAACAAATAGAATCTTAATAGCCAGAGGCTAAAGAGAAATCATATCACAAGGCTAGCTAGCTCAAATATATGGATATCCATTCACATCCTCTTCTACTGGCACACCTCAACACTTCTCCAGAGAAGGAATCAAAATTCGAAACTAATTACCCCCACTAGTCGTGCTAGTGAGGTGTTCAAATATATGGTCATGACACTGTGGTTTCAAAACTTATCTTAACAATTTGCTAAACATTGCTATTTCAAATATACACAATAACTTTCACAGTTTAATCAAAACATCATAAATAATGTCACAAATAAACTTTCAAAAATTCCAAATCACAAGTAAAATACATATTTCGTTCACTTTATCAATGAATTTTAAAGCATGAAGATGTAGTGCACAAACCTCAAAAGAGTCACCTTTTGGCCTTAACTCGACTCCTCGGGTTCTGTCCCGGTATTCTTTTCCACTGAAACACATAATTTTATAGTGTTTCAGTACCATAATTTAACATAAATCCAAAAATAAATTTAACTTCACTTATACCTAGCTCTAACGTGCTAATTTCGACGTCCTTGAAATTTTGTGTTTCGGGTTACTATTCACTGCACTATTCAAGTCAAATAGTTTACTTTCTAAGGCTTAATAGGTATGGGAACTCCAACTTCACCCACATACCACATTTTGGTCATTAAACTTGTTGGTTTTGGTCGTTTTCTCAAAGCTTAGGTCATTTTGGCAAAATTGCCAATTTTCGGTTTTGGAGTTCTAAGTTGCACTATTCCATTGGTCAATCTACTGTTGGAATTTGACAAAACTTCCTTCATAGAAAATGTTCCTTATTGTCTTAAGTGTATTCTTATTTTTGTATCACCTCAATCAGAGTTTTGTAACTCAAGTTATGGCCAAAATAAAATTACTATTCACGTGCACTGTTCATGCTGAGATTTTGGGTTCTGGCAGATTTTGATTCAACTTTGGTCAGTAATTTGATTAAGTTAAGTTCATAATTTGGTCTAAATTTCTTCATATGAAATGTTCTACTATGTCTTAGGTTTCCATCGGTTCAAGAATCGCCTAAATCGGAGTTTTGTAGAGAGAGTTATAACCCTTCAAACATTACTGCTCAATAGAAATTCTGCAGAGTTGCAGGTTTGGTAACTCAACTTTGCTCAATAATTTGAATGTGTTAAAGACATAATTTGGGGTGGTGTTCTTCATAACAGTTTTAGATCTATATCTTATCTAATTTTTGGTAAAATTTCAGGTCAATTTGACCTTCCTAGCTCGAGTTATGACCAAATGAACAGTTACTGTTTATTTGGTCAGTTTGGTGCAGTGGCAGCCTGCTCTCATTTCACTTTGGTCAATTTGTTCACCTAGTTTTGGTCAGTTTTTGGGCATGGTTCCTCAATAAAAATTGTGCTCTTTTATGTCTATTTTCATCCCCAATTTGTGGCATATCAATTGGACTTGTAAAATTTGAGTTTTGATCCTTCAAAGTGGGTTTGGTCATGCTGCCAGCAGCATGACCATTGGACCTACGAATTTGATTTTCATTCCAACAATTCCCACACACCTATTTTGGTCATTATTGACCATTTTTCATCTCACAATAGACCAAAGTCATCATTTATGCATTTCTCTAAAATTTGGTTCCAAACCCTAGCATTCAAAACTCTAACTCATCAATTTCATTCATTTAACCAATTCAATGGCTATATACACGCTTCTTTAACTCTATCAAACTCATACACACCTTTAAGTCCATCAAATTCATGCACACACATCAAAACCCTAGCTGGATGAATTTTTCTTTAATCCTCCCATAATTAATTTCTTTTCATTTTAAACATATTACAAGTAATTCAAGCTATAAACACAACTACTAAATTTCAAACTTACAAATTAATGTGCTTACCTCACTTGAATTTAAATTCTCTAGTTGCTCTCCTCTTTCCTTCTTTCTTTGATGATCAATCTCCTTGTCAAGTGACTAAAACAAGTTTTTATGAGTGAATTTGGGGTAAGGTAAGATCAAATGGATGTTTAAAAGCTTGAAGCAAGCTTTAATGGTGGACCTCCATAGAGATGAGAGGGAGAAGGTGGGCGGCAAGATGGAAGGAAGAAGAAGACAATTCTTTTTTTTTTTTCTTTTGTTTTCTTTTTATCCTTATCCCCTTTTGAAGACCAAAAATCCATTTTAAAGAAATAATTTAATTAATTTGTTTATGACATCATTCATGATGTCATCACCTTTGACTTTTCCCATCTTTTTTTTTTCTATTAGTTCTTTAATTTAATTCTCGATTCCGAAATTTTCTTTTCTCCGATTTTATTTGACAGTTAGGTCAGGAGTCAGCTCTCGAGGTCAATTGACCAAATTGCCCCTCGCCGGTTCATCCCGGTTTGCAAATAATTCCATATTTCTTCTGGCTCCCTGACCTAATTATTTGACTGGCTTAACAGTTCTTTTTCATGATTTTCTCTTTTCCACTGTGTCCATAAGGGTCTTAAGGACCGCAGCGTCACTTTTTACGGTTCGAAATTTGAGTTTAAAATGACTTCGCAGTCGTTCCCGAGGAGGTCACTCATCGCTGTGACTCTCGGCTCGTTTAACTTCTTATGTTCTGTTTTTCTTATTTATAGTTAACTAATTAAACATTACTAATTATTTGTGTTTATGGCTTCTCAAGTTGTCTTAAGTGTGGCTCTAATCTCCTTAATTGTCCGGACCGACACCGGTCACCGGAACAGTGAAATCTACTAGGCTATGCAAACGGGGGTGTTACAATTCTCCCCCCCTTAAATAAATTTTGTCCCGAAATTTTACCTGGTAGTAATCTTTGAATAGCTGTGGGTGCTGTCTCCTCATGTCCTCTTCTCGTTCCCAAGTAGCCTCCTGGCCCGAATGATGGTTCCACAACACTTTTACCAATGGTATCTGCTTGTTCCGTAGCTGCTTCACCTCATATGCCAGAATCTCTATGGGTTCTTCTTCATATGTGAGGTCTGGATTCACTTTAATTTCCTCTACTGGTAATACATGAGATGGGTCTGATCGGTACCTCCTCAACATAGACACATGGAAGACATTATGTATCTTTTCCAACTCTGGAGGTAGTGCCAACCGATATGCCAAAGGACCCACTCTTTCTAGAACCTCATATGGCCCAATGAAACGAGGACTCGCTTTCCCTTTCTCGCGAATCTCATAATTCTCTTCCAAGGAGAAACCTTGAGGAAAACTCTCTCACCCATCGCATCTGAATATCCCTTCTTTTCAAATCAATGTAGGACTTACGATGGTCTGATGCATCTTAAGTCGACCTCTAATCACCCCGATTTTCTTCGCCATTTGCGAACGATTTGAGTCCAATCATCTTTCTTTCACCCACGTCATCCCAACACAACGGGGTTCTACATTTTCTGCCATACAAAGCTTCATATGGAGGCATTCCAATGCTTGATTGGTAGCTGTTGTTGTAAGCAAACTCAATCAAAGGCAAGTGTGTATCCCAACTGCCCTCAAACTCAATCACACAAGCCCGTAGCATGTCCTCCAAGATCTGAATTACCCTCTCGGTCGCCATCATGCGTGGGTGGAATGCGATCTTGAAGTTCAATCTAGTTCCTAGGGCTCTCTGAAGACTACCCCAGAATCTAGAAGTGAACCTAGGATCTCTGTCTGACACGATGGATACTGGCACTCCATGCAGTCTCACAATCTCATCGATGTATACCTTGGCCAATCTTTCCAAACTGTAATCCATCTGGACTGGCACAAAATGAGCATACTTAGTTAGTTTGTCGACAATGACCCATACTGCATCATGACTCTTCTGTGTCCTCGGAAGTCCCATCACAAAATCCATCGTTATTCTTTCCCATTTCCATTCGGGCACTGGTAGTGGATGTAACAACCCAGTGGGTACTTGATGCTCTGCCTTTACTTGTTGACAAGTTAGGCATTTGGATACAAACTCTGCCACATCTCGTTTCATACCCATCCACCAGTAATGCTCCTTTAGCCCCCTATACATTTTTGTGCCACCAGGGTGCATGGCAAAAGGAGACTCATGTGCTTCCTTCAAAATGATCTTCCTCAATTCAACATCATTGGGAACACATATTCTGCCCTGGTGTAGCAGTAGACTGTCATCTCTGATTGAGAATTCTGGTTTCTTGCCCTGCCTGACTTCTTCCATCAACTTCTGATACTTCTGATCATTCTGAGCAGCCATTCTAATCTGATCAATCAACACTGGCTGTACATGCCATGCAACTGCTGTCTGCCCATCATCATTAATCTCTAAGCTGGCATGCAATGATCTTAACTCATGTACCAAAGACAAAGGAGTAACCCGTAGACTTGCCATAGTCTTGCGACTTAAGGCGTCAGCCACAACATTAGCTTTCCCTGGCTGATAGTCTATCAGACAATCGTAGTCTTTTATCAACTCTAACCATCTCCTCTGTCTCAAATTCAGCTCTTTCTGGGTGCCCAAATACTTCAAACTCTTATGATCTGTATAGATGTAACACTTTTCCCCATATAAATAGTGTCTCCAGATCTTAAGAGCAAACACGATAGCTGCAAGCTCCAAATCATGTGTCGGATAATTCCTCTCATGCGGTTTTAGCTGGCGTGATGCATAGGCAATGACATTTCGATCTTGCATCAACACACAACCTAACCCGTTGTGAGAAGCATCGCTGTAAACTGTATATTCTTTACCCGGTGTGGGTAAAGTCAGGATTGGAGCCTCTGTCAAACATCTTTTCAATTTATTAAAACTTTGCTGGCATTTATCCGTCCACTGAAATTTTACATCTTTTCTAAGCAGCTTGGTCAATGGAGATGCCAACATGGAGAATCCCTTCACAAATCTACGATAGTATCCAGCTAAACCCAGAAAACTGTGAATCTCTATGACATTTCTGGGTGGCCTCCAGTTAAGGATAGCTTCAATCTTACTTGGATCTACCTTAATGCCCTCTTCTGATACTACATGCCCTAAAAAGGATATCTCCTTCAGCCAAAATTCACACTTCGATAATTTAGCATATAGCTGTTTCTCTCTCAAAGTCTGTAGTACAATCCGCAGATGTCTATCATGCTCTTCTACATTCCTCGAATAGACCAATATATCATCTATAAATACCACAACAAACTGGTCGAGGTATGGTCTGAAGATAGTGTTCATCAGATCCATAAAAGCAGCCGGAGCATTAGTTAACTCGAATGGCATGACTAGGAATTCATAATGGCCATAGCGGGTTCTAAAGGCAGTTTTAGGAATACTCTGCTCTTGTACTTTCAGCTGATAATAACCTGATCTCAGGTCAATTTTGGAGAACACAGCTGCACCCCTCAACTGATCAAACAAGTCATCAATGTGGGGCAATGGATATCTATTCTTTATTGTCACCTTATTCAACTGCTGATAATCAATGCATAATGTGACACCCCTTACCCGTGTATAGTATACCCGAGTAAGTAATGCCACACGGTGTACTGGCACACTCTAATATTCCTCAATTAATTTATACAATGCTTTTGCATATAATTTATGAAATACAATTTATTTAAACCATTTATCAAAAGTATTATTCATTTAAGGTTCCGAAAATTTTAAAGAAAATCCGGCAGAGTACCAGCTAAAATGGGGAAAACCGTTCTTCGGAACCTGTTAAAAACACTTTCAATATTTTTATTCCATCATCTCAACAATATTTCTCAATTTCAATTCTCAATAATCTTTTCATTTCTCAAACATCCATTATCAACACCAAACTCAATATCAAGATTTCAACATTTCAATTTCTATTTTCATTCATCACTCACATGTGATGCTCGCATATAAATCACAAGTAAACATTTGCTTTTCCATTTACAGCCACACTTTACATTATTTACATGAATATCAAAATATATTACATAAGTTCAAATACATATGAGAAAATAAAATCAATTACAAAATACCAAAATGACATCTAGCGTCCTACCAATGCACTGCTGACAGTGAGGTGACACAGACACTATGCAGAACTGTGAACTGCCTTACCGAATCTGTGGTCTACTGGCCCTCTGTCCAATCTTTCGCACTACGCGTTGCAAAAGCGACGCGCTAAGCATAAAGCTTAGTGGTGCAAATAATAAAATAGAAAGAAATAATATGCAATATAAAAATCATAATTTCTTAGCCATTGTGTTCATAAGAACTAAATAATTACCAACTTAGTGTTTAGTCGAGGGCTAATCTTGTTTTATGATATTAACATCTTCATGACTTTTAAGTTTCTTTGTATTCTATCGTAATCATTCCTGATATTTAGTTTTCGTATTTTCTTTAACAATCAGCTCAATTACAGTTATACTTTTCCATGCCCAAGTAACCTATACAAATTGACCGGACTGGATAAACGGGTAAACTAGCACTGGGTACCGTGTACTCGGCCACACACCATCGGTCACAATGTGTCTCTCGGGGTGCAAACAGAATGGCTAATAAGCCATATAAGCAATAAGGCATAAAGCCAAGTAAAACATCATAATCAGTATAGCCATAGGCTATCACATCACAGAATGGCAATGAAGCCATACATCATACGCAGTACTGCTATCAGAACCCTATTGGCATGCCAACCTATCCAAACCAATCACATTAGGCCTACTAGGGCATTTGATACTTTTGAATTCTTCAATTTTTGAATTTCAAGTTTTTATGTCACTATTCACTTCAATAGTCAACAAAAAGTTGACTTTTGCATAGAACATAGGTGCATTGGTTTTAACACTCCCAATGTACCCCATTTTACATTTAAAACTTGTTAGTTTTGGTCACTTTCTCAAAGCCTAGGTCATTTTGGCAAAATTGCCAATTTTTGGTTTTGGTGTCACTATTCACCTCATTGGTCAACAAAAATGTTGACTTTTGGATAGAAAATATGTACATTGACTTTGGCACTCCCAATATACCACATTTGGCATTCAAAACTTGTTGGCATTAAGTGTTAATACCATTTCAAAGTGTAAACCCACACAAGCAGAATTTTCAGTTTTGGTGAGTTAACTTCACTGTTCCATTGGACACTGTTACTGTTGGAATTTGAAGAAATGTAAAACATGAAAGTTTTTTCCTTATTTTGTCTAGTTGAATTTCCTTTTTTGAATCACTCCATTTGGAGTTTTGTAGCTCCAGATATGGCCCAGAATCCCAAGCTGGTCGGATTGCCAAATCTGCAGATTTACCATATCTATAGTGCATGAACAGTAACTAGAGTCACTTGGTTGGATGGGTTCTGGCCATAATTTGGGGTAGGTTCCTTCATGAAAGTTGTTTGTCTATGTCTTATCTTGTTGCTGTAAAAATTTCAGGCCAATTGACCAAATCTACAGTGAGTTATGGCCAAATGAACAGTTACTATTCATTTGGTCAATTCTGCAGAATTCAGTACAGGGTATCCGGATTGGGGCCAAGTTTTGGTCCTCTTGCTTTGGTCTTTTGGGCATGGTTTCTTCAGCAAAAATGTGCCATTATAAGCCTAGTTTCATGTCCAATTGGCCAAACATCAATTGGACTAACACAGCCCAAGTTATGGCAGTGCAAAGGGACTGAATTTTCAGTCCCTATGCTGCTGTCCATAGGCAGATTTCACCTTCACTTTACCATCCAATTTTTCAGTTCTAATTAGGGTCAACCTACCTAAAATGGTCACTAATTGACCATTAAAAAGTTCTCTAACCATTTCCTAAGCTAAGTCACAATTTCACCTTTCCAAACCCTAATGTCCAAACCAATTACTCATAAACCTTGATTAACATGCTTAGTTCAATCTCCATGCATATTAATACCTTAACCATGATTTCCAACCACTCTAAGTCCAACAAAACACTCATTTCTATTCCTTCAATAGGGCTGCCAAAATTCATGGCATTCGTACACATAATTTTTATTCATTTTAGTTACAATTCCTAACTTATTTCAAGTCACTATCATGGAATATAAGAGTTTCAAATGAATAGGTGCACTAACCTTAGGAGGGCAGAATTTTCCCAAGCAATTCCTTCACTTTCTTGGCTTTTCTTGGCTGCAAAACACTCCTACAAGGTGTGTGGACAAGTTTTAATGAAGAGACCTAAGGGTTTTAGGGTAAGGAATCAAAGATTGGAAGGTATAAAAAAATAAAAGCTATGGAGGAAGAAACTCACGTTTTGGCTGGTTGAAGATGAAGAAGGAAACCAGAAATTTTTGGTCTATTTTTGACTCTTTTAAGTGTTTTAAGATTGCTTGTTAGATGGTGATTGGTTGGGAGTAAGATAATGACATCATGTGATGTCATTATCCTTAATTTTCACTAATTTTCTTTTCTACCACATTTCAATTTAATTTTTAGCAATATTTATTCATATTTTGAGTCATAATAATTATTTACTTAACTGGACAAGTCGGCCAAAAATCACCTCTGAAGGCGAAATGACCAAAATGCCCTCCGTTTGGCTTAACGGGTCAAAATTGTCTGTCTGATTGAAAATTTTTCTAAATATTTTCTTGGCATTCTAATGCCATAGGAACCTCAATGACCCTTCTCTGGAGTCCCAAAAATTATTTTATAATTTTTCCCCCGGGTCTAGGGCTCCTCGTTGCGAGAACCGCAACTTCCCTCTGGTTACCCATCGCTTGGGCACCGGCTCGTTGAACTTGTTTGTATTTTATTTCTAAAATTTTTACTAAATTTTTCTTGTCAATATTTGAGTTATTTATGGTTTCTCACTTTAAATATTTTTCCGAACGTTCTAGCTGTCCGGACCGACACCGGTCACCGGAACAGTAGAATACACGGAGTTGCTACGGGGAGGGTGTTACACATAACCAGAGAGTGTCATCCTTCTTCTTTACAAACAATACTGGCGCTCCCCAAGGTGACACACTAGGGCGGATAAAGCCCTTGTCAAGCAACTCTTGCAATTGTACTTTCAACTCTTTTAATTCTGTAGGTGCCATTCTATATGGCGTTATGGAGATTGGGTCCACACCAGGCATAACATCAATTTCAAATCAGCACTTCTCTTTCTCGAGGTAATCACGCAATTCATCAGAAATACATCCAAAAGTCACATACGAGGGGATGTCCTTCGATCTTTGGACTCCCACTTGGGTGTCTATTACATGTCCCAAGTATGCTTCACACCCTTTCTCGATCATTCTTCCGCTAGTGCAATTAAATGATGTTTGATGGCAGTAAATGCCTCTCCCCGTGTATTACCACATCACCGTATAAAGGGAGACCAAAAGTGACTGTCTTCAGTCTACAGTCAATCATGGCATGATGCATGGCTAACCAATCTATGCCCAAGATGATATTATACTCTCTGAAGGGCATTTCAATCAAGTCTGACGGGAAAACATGTCCTTGGATCACCAAAGGACAGTCTCTATAAATTCTGTTGACCCGGACCTCTTGTCCTAACGGACTAGTTACTAGCACTTCAAAACTCATTTGCACACATGGAACAGCAAGTGAACTAACTATGCTAGCACTAACATATGAATGGGTTGAACCTGGAACAAACAATACAAATACTTCTTGATCAGAGGTAGAGAATGTACCAGCTACCACATCAGAAGTCTCAGCCTCTTCTCGCTGTCTCATTGTGTAGATTCTGGTTGAAGCACTTCCTTGTCCTGACTGACCAACTGTGCCCTGATTGCCTAAAGTAGTGCCTCTACCTCTACCTCTTTCTCTGCTAACTGACTGTGAACCTCTGAGAGCAGGACTCTGAATAGATCCCTCGGCAGTAGTAGGAGCTGGACTATATCTTGGAGCACTAGTAAAGTCTTTAGCTATATGGCCCTTGTTACCACAGTTAAAGCAGGCTCCAGTGGCCCAGTAGCACTCCCCCCCATGAATCTTGCCACAAGTCTCACAGGGGCGGGCAGAATGTGAACCCTCGATCGCCGACTGCACCTAGGGGTTTCTCGTCCGAAAATCTGCCTCTACTAAATCTTCCACCTCGACCCCCTACCGGGTCCACTAAACTTCTTTCTCTTTCCAGTAGAGCACCGCACTGCTCAACTGATTTTTCCCCCTTGTCTTTTTCTGATTTCTCAGCTTTTTCTGATTTTTCTTTCATTGGGGTTGCTTCTGATTCAATTCTCTCTAGTTTAAGTGCTTGAGACATAAGCTCTGAGAAGTTGCTGTGTCGAAATCCCACAACTTGCATCCTTATGCTGGGCTTCAAACCTGTCTCAAATCTCTTGCACCTTGCCTTGCTGGTAGTAAGGAGACTCCCCGTATAGTGACTCAGGCGGGAGAACTCCCTCTCATACTCTGCCACCGATCGGTTCCCTTGTTTTAGACTAAAAAATTCTTGCAATTTCTGGTCAACATATGCATCTGGGATGTATTTCTGTCTGAATTCTCTGATGAAGTCATCCCAGGTCAACACTGGTGGTTCAGCCAAGCTGTGGGGGATGGTCTTCCACCAATTATACGCATCCCTGCGAGAGCGACACAGAGTACTCAAACTTCAGTTCATCTTGGCAATGTAGCTTCTTAAATACTCTGTCCATTCTTTCAAGCCATTGCTCTGCCTCTAAAGGGTCCACTGTACCCTTAAATTCTGCAGCCCCATACTCCAATAACTTATCATACTGTCTGGCTGGAGGCAATGGTTGTGCCACAAGTGGTTGGGGTGGAGCTTGAACAGGCATACCCCCAGCCATTTGCTGAAACAACGCAGCCATCTGCTGTGCGAATTGTGCAGGGAACTGCGGCATTTGTGGGGCTGGTGCTGCTGACCCACTGACATTCGGTAAAGCTGGGGCTTCCCCTTGTGCCTCAGCTTCAACAGACTGCTCAACCGAGCGATCCCCTTCTTCCATTTCAGGTTGAAGTTAGGGTATCTCCTGAACAAGTAACACAAGGAGATTTCCCTCCATTAGTTCATATTTATGATGTAATGCACTATATGTAACAATTATGGACATTGAGCAGTTGTACTTAACAAGGAAAAACACAAATTCACAAGTTAAAACATATTTCAAAAATTTGCTCTGATACCACTAAAACATGTCACACCTTACCCCTCTGTAAGGCATAACATGATCCCGTAGAATACTTAATGAACTACCGAACTTCACCTACCGATAACTCATTAAGCACCCTACAAGGGATTTTAAAACAATTTCTTACTTTTGGTAAGTGGTGAGCATTTCTAATAAGTATTTAAAACATGTACTTAAGTGAAAAGCTAGTTGGAAATTTTGGCCCATTTTATTTTTCCGCAAATTTTATAAAAATTTTGACAGAGTTTCCTCTGTATTTTGAGAAAACCGTTCTTCAAATACCTGTAAAAAGCACTTCTAAAAATTTTTCTCAACCACAACTTCAATTTCACAATCAAACTCTATCAATTTCAACAATTCCACAATCATTTCATTTGAGACAAAACAATTTATATACATCCTTACAAAATTCACATCAAAAGAAATACAAACTAAATTTTATTACAAACTTCATACAAATTTTGTACAAGCTGCTCAAGACCCATTTACATGTCCATACCTTTATATGCAATACATACATCAAAATAAATATTTACAGGCAGGGCATAAATTATACCCGAAGACTTCAAGATGATAGCTCCTCACACCTCAAAGTCTCACGCTTCTTCTAGTCTCTCAGACTGTGATAATAGAAGCTATCGCTGAGTACTAGGACTCAGTGGTACACAACATACTAAAATAATCTTTATGCAAAAATAAAATCACATTTATTCAAAAATTTGACTAAACATAAGCATTAAACACAAAACATGAATTATGAGATTTTAATGCAAACCAAGTTCATTTCAAAGTATCAAAACACATTTCATAAAACCCACAGTTAGATCATGCCATTCGAAACAAATAGAATCTCAATAGCCAGAGGCTAAAGAGAAATCATATCACAAGGCTAGCTAGCTCAAATATATGGATGTCCATTCACATCCTCTTCTACTGGCACACCTCAACACTTCTCCAGAGAAGGAATCAAAATTCGAAACTAATTACCCCCACTAGTCGTGCTAGTGAGGTGTTCAAATATATGGTCATGACACTGTGGTTTCAAAACTTATCTTAACAATTTGCTAAACATTGCTATTTCAAATATACACAATAACTTTCACAGTTTAATCAAAACATCATAAATAATGTCACAAATAAACTTTCAACAATTCCAAATCACAAGTAAAATACATATTTCGTTCACTTTATCAATGAATTTTAAAGCATGAAGATGTTGTGCACAAACCTCAAATGAGTCGCCTTTTGGCCTTAACTCGACTCCTCGGGTTCTGTCCCGGTATTCTTTTCCACTGAAACACACAATTTTATAGTGTTTCAGTACCATAATTTAACATAAATCCAAAAATAAATTTAACTTCACTTATACCTAGCTCTAACGTGCTAATTTCGACGTCCTTGAAATTTTGTGTTTCGGGTTACTATTCACTGCACTATTCAAGTCAAATAGTTGACTTTCTAAGGCTTAATAGGTATGGGAACTCCAACTTCACCCACATACCACATTTTGGTCATTAAACTTGTTGGTTTTGGTCATTTTCTCAAAGCTTAGGTCATTTTGGCAAAATTGCCAATTTTCGGTTTTGGAGTTCTAAGTTGCACTATTCCATTGGTCAATCTACTGTTGGAATTTGACAAAACTTCCTTCATAGAAAATGTTCCTTATTGTCTTAAGTGTATTCTCATTTTTGGATCACCTCAATCGGAGTTTTGTAGCTCAAGTTATGGCCAAAATAAAATTACTGTTCACGTGCACTGTTCATGCTGAGATTTTGGGTTCTGGCAGATTTTGATCCAACTTTGGTCAGTAATTTGATTAAGTTAAGTTCATAATTTGGTATAAATTTCTTCATATGAAATGTTCTACTATGTCTTAGGTTTCCATCGGTTCAAGAATCGCCTAAATCAGAGTTTTGTCGAGAGAGTTATAACCCTTCAAACATTACTGCTCAATAGAAATTCTGCAGCATTGCAGGTTTGGTAACTCAACTTTGCTCAATAATTTGAATGGGTTAGTGGCATAATTTAGGGTGGTGTTCTTCATAACAGTTTTAGATCTATACCTTATCTAATTGCTGGTAAACTTTCAGGTCAATTTGACCTTCCTAGCTCGAGTTATGACCAAATGAACAGTTATTGTTCATTTGGTCAGGTTGGTGCAGTGGCAGCCTGCTCTCATTTCAATTTGGTCAATTTGTTCAACTAGTTTTGGTCAGTTTTTGGGCATAGTTCCTTAATGAAAATTGTGCTCTTTTATGTCTATTTTCATCCCCAATTTGTGGCATATCAATTGGACTTGTAAAATTTGAGTTTTGATCCTTCCAAGTGGGTTTGGTCATGCTGCCAGCAGCATGACCATTGGACCTACGAATTTGATTTTAATTCCAACAATTCCCACACACCTCTTTTGGTCATTATTGACCATTTTTCATCTCACAATAGACCAAAGTCATCATTTATGCATTTCTCTAAAATTTGGTTCCAAACCCTAGCATTCAAAACCCTAACTCATCAATTTCATGCATTTAACCAATTCAATGGCTATATACATGCTTCTTTAACTCTATCAAACTCATACACACCTTTAAGTCCATCAAATATTCATGCACACACATCAAAACCCTAGCTGGATGAATTTTGCTTTAATCCTCCCACAATTAATTTCTTTTCATTTTAAACATATTACAAGTAATTCAAGCTATAAACACAACTACTAAATTTCAAACTTACAAATTAATGTGCTTACCTCACTTGAATTTAAATTCTCTAGTTTCTCTCCTCTTTCCTTCTTTCTTTGATGATCAATCTTCTTGTCAAGTGACTAAAACAAGTTTTTATGGGTGAATTTGGGGTAAGGTAAGATCAAATGGATGTTTAAAAGCTTGAAGCAAGCTTTAATGGTGGACCTCCATAGAGATGAGAGGGAGAAGGTGGGCAGCAAGATGGAAGGAAGAAGAAGACAATTCTATTTTTTTTTCTTTTGTTTTATTTTTATCCTTATCCCTTTTTGAAGACCAAAAATCCATTTTAAAGAAATAATTTAATTAATTTGTTTATGACATCATTCATGATGTCATCACCTTTGACTTTTCCCATCTTTTTTTTTTCTATTAGTTCTTTAATTTAATTCTCGAATCAGAAATTTTCTTTTCTCTGATTTTATTTGACAGTTAGGTCAGGAGTCAGCTCTCGGGGTCAATTGACCAAATTGCCCCTCGCCGGTTCATCCCGGTTTGCAAATAATTCCATATTTCTTCCGGCTCCCTGACCTAATTATTTGACTGGCTTAACAGTTCTTTTTCGTGATTTTCTCTTTTCCACTGTGTCCATAAGGGTCTTAAGGACCGCAGCGTCACTTTTTACGGTTCGAAATTTGAGTTTAAAATGACTTCACAGTCATTCCCGAGGAGGTCACTCATCGCTGTGACTCTCGGCTCGTTTAACTTCTTATGTTCTGTTTTTCTTATTTATAGTTAACTAATTAAACATTACTAATTATTTGTGTTTATGGCTTCTCAAGTTGTCTTAAGTGTGGCTCTAATCTCCTTAATTGCCCGGACCGACACCGGTCACCGGAACAGTGAAATCTACCAGGCTATGCAAACGGGGGTGTTATAGAAGATACCGCTCAGATATTTCACATGTCATCTCCATGGAAGAAATTGAAGTACAATCAGATTTGACATATGAAGAAGAACCCATACAGATCTTGGCTCGGGAAGTGAAAGAGTTGAGGAATAAGCAGATTCCACTGGTGAAAGTGCTTTAGAGGCACCACAACACTGAAGAGGCAACTTGGAAAAGTGAAGAGATGATGAGGCAATAGTTCCCTCAACTGTTTGCATTAGGCAAATTTCGAGGACGAAATTTAAATTAGAGGGGAAGAGTTGTAACACCCTCCCTGCAAAGAACTCAGTACATTCTCATCAAGCCAAAGGACTGTCGGTCCGGACAGCTAGAACATCCAAAAAAATATTTAAACTAAAGTGAGGAACCATAATTAACTCAAATATTAATAACAAAAATTTAGGAAAAATTTTAGAAATAAAATACAATCAAGTTAAATGAGCTGGTGCCCTAGCGATGGGTAACCTAGTGGGAAGTTGTGGTTCTCGCAACTAGGAGCCCTAGACCCGAGGAAAAAATCATAAAATAATTTTTAGGACTCCAAAGAAAGGTGATTGAGGTTCCTATGACATTAAAATGCCAAGAAAATGCTTAGAAAAATTTTTCAATCGGTACAGACAATTTGGGTCTGTTAAGCCCAACGGAGGGCATTTTGGTCATTTCGTCTTCAGAGATGATTTTTGGCTGACTTGTTCAGTTAAGTAAATAATTATTATGATATAAAATGTGAATAAATATTGCTAAAAATTAAATTGAAAATGAGTAGAAAAGAAAAAAAGAGGAAAATGAGATTAAATGACAATTTTGACATCACATGATGTCATCAATCCTTTCTCCACCAATCACAATTAAGCTTCCTTATTAAAAGGGGATAATTGAGATAAAAATACACAAAAGCAATCAGCAGCCATCACTTTCCTTCAACCAGCCGTTTCCTCTCTTCCCACTCAAAACCACCATTGAAGGTCCACCAAAGCTTCATTTCACACCAAATCTCACCTTGAAACCACCACTTAGCTTCACAAAAAATTAACCTAGCAACTTGAACATCCTCTAGGCAGCCAAAAGAGGAAGAAAAAAAGAAGTTTGGGTAGCTTGAAATTCTGCTCCATTCAAGGTTAGTGTCCAATCTTTGTTCCTTTTGCTTTAATTCATGTCTAAGTGCATGAATTGTGTAGGAAATGTAAGAAAATAAAATAAACAAGTATGTGTGTGCACCCTACAATTTTGGCAGCTAGGGTTAGCTAGGGTTTGATGATTTTGCTTGTTAGAAAAATGGTTATGAGCAGCCTTTGGTAGTGGATGAGGGATTGAACATAATTGAGTACATGAAATGCAAGAATTGTGCATATGTGAAATGAAAAAAAATTGGACACTTGAACAATTCTAGGGTTTGTTCATATGATGGTTCATTAACCTTGTAATGGTCAATTAGTGACCATTTGAATGTGTATGATGAGGAAATGAATTGAGTAGAGGCTTGGCATTTGTGTATGGGTGAGTTGCCTTGGCTGACCTGCAGGACTGAGCATGAGTCCAGCAGGTTTGGGTAGTTATAAATGGAATTATAGAGGTTCAATGTCACACCTTACCCCTCTATAAAGCATAACATGATCCCGTAGAATACCTAATGAACTACCGAACTTCACTAGCCGATAATTCATTAAGTACACTACAAGGGATTTTAAAACCATTTTCTTACATTTTGGAAGTGGTGAGCGTTTTGGTAGGATTTAAAATCATTTATTCAAGTCTTAAAAACTAGTAAAAATTTTTGTCCATTTTTATTTTTTCGCAAATTTTATAAAAATTTCGGCAGAGTGCCGTCTGTATTTTGAGAAAACAATTCTTCAAATACCTAAAAAAAAACACTTCCAATAAATTTTCATAACTCCCAACCTCCAAATAAACTCAATTCAACTCAGTTCAACATAACCCAAATCAATTTCACAATTCAATAAAAAATTTGTCATCTAAAAATACTTCATCATTTCATTCACATTGCATTTAAAATTCAATTTACATATACAGGTCTTAATTTATAAAAAGAAAATCCAAAATACCATTATCATAAGTTACTGTACAACTGCTTAACTTTACATTGAAATATAAAACATTATAATATTTACATCAAATAATTACAAGGGTATAAATAAATACCCGTACAAAGAGGATCAGTGAAGTCCACTATCTTAGTAGCAGCTCACTCTACTATTTTCTTCTTGCCCTTATCTGCGACAACAAAATAAGCTATTGCTGAGTATAAAAATACTCAGTGGTGCACAATAAAAATTTGAAATACAATACATAAATCAGTCATTGACAAAACACAATTTAAATATTGCACAACATTTCACAAATTATCAAAACTCATTATAGCAAAATTTTGGGTCAAATAATTTAATAAACACAGTGTTGCCAATTCATACATAACTTAAGCCATAACACAAAATTTTCGATCAATGCCGTGTTGTACACCATGACAAAGCAATCTACAACCCCACTAATCGAAATCAATGAGGAAGGTGGCTAGCTAGCTAATGAGTACTCATCCGATCTATAACCTCAATTGGTAAACCAGAGAGGGAGGAAAATAATCGATTTTAACCCTATAAATAGAGGAGGAATAATAAGGCACTGTCATGCTAAGTGTGAATCAGAAATCCATTTTAATCATTTTCTTCAAATATTGCATACAAAAATCAAATCAATTTCCAAAGTTACAATTTTATCACAAAGTGGCAACACAAAAGTTCTTAAACTCATAATGCGTACTAAATCAATTTTTCAAGCATAAAATGCTGAAATAGGGTTTATTGTGCACAAACCTGACGTGAGTCGCCTCTAGGCCTTGACTTAGTCTCTCAGACTTTCTGAGTCTTTTTCAGCTGAAACACAAAATTTATAGTGTCTCAGTATCTTTACTTCATAATAATTCTAATAACTAATTCCAATATGTTTAAACTTACATTCTTGCAAATTTCATGTTGAGGTTACTATTCATGATACTATTCAAGTCAAAATATTGACTTTCTTATACTTAAAAGGTATGGGAACTCCAACTATCCTCACAGACCACAAGCTTCTTTTCAAGACTAAAAGACCAAGTTTAATTAAGGGGACTATGGGATTTATGGTTAGATCAAGTGGTTCTTCAAGCTCAAAATGAGCTTTAATGTAGGAAAGTGAGGGTGAGGGAGACAGAGGTGAGTGACGGCTTGAAGAAGATAAGTCTCTTTTTTTTTTCTTTTTCTTTTCTTTTTTTTTTATGTCTTTATGAAGACCACAAATTACCATAAATTTAATTTTTAATTATAATATTTATGGCATCATGCATAATGTCATGCATGATGTCATTTCTTTTCACATTTTTCATTTTTCATTTATTTTTTCTATTTATTTTTTCATTAGTTCTTTAATTTAATTTTCAATTTTGAAATTTTCTTTTCTCTGATTTTATTTGACAGTTAGGTCAGGAGTCAGCTCTCGGGGTCAATTGACCAAATTGCCCCTCGTCAGTTTAACCCAGTTTGCAAATAATTCAATATTTCTTTCGGCTCCCTGACCTAATTATTTGACTGGCTTAACAATTTTTTTTCATGATTTTCTCTTTTCCACTGTGTTCGCAATAGTCCTAAGGACCGCAACATCACATTTTACGGTTCGAAATTTGAGTTTAAATCGACTTCGCAATCCTTCTCGAAAAGATCATCCATCGCTGTGACTCTCGACTCATTTAACTTCTTATGTTCTGTTTTTCTTATTTATACTTAACTAATTGACAATTACTAATTATTTGTGTTTATGGCTTATCTAGTTGTCTTAAGTGTGGTTGTAATCCCCTTAATTATCCGGACCGACACCGGTCACCGAAATAGTGAAATATACCAGGCTATGCAATTAGGGTTGTTACAATTCTCCCCCCCTTAAAATAAATTGCGTCTCGAAATTTTACCTAGTATCAATCTCTGAACAACTGTGGGTGCTGTCTTCTCATGTTCTCCTCTCATTCCCAAGTAGCCTCCTGGCCTGAATGATGGTTCCACAGAACTTTCACTAACGGGATCTGTTTATTCCGTAGCTGCTTCACCTCATAAGCCAGAATCTCTATGGGTTCTTCCTCATATGTGAGGTCTGGATTCACTTCAATTTCTTCCACTGGTAGTACATGAGATGGGTCTGATCGATACCTCCTCAACATAGATACATGGAAGACATTATGTATCTTCTCTAACTCTGGAGGAAATGCCAAACGATATGCCAAAGGACCCACTCTTTCCAGAACCTCATATGGCCCAATGAAACGAGGACTCAGTTTCCCCTTCCTGCCAAATCTCATAATCCTCTTCCAAGAGGAAACCTTGAGGAATACTTTATCACCCACTGCATATTCAATATCCCTTCTCTTTAGATCAACATAGGACTTCTGATGGTCTGATGTAGTCTTAAGTCGATCTCTGATCACCCTGATTTTCTCCTCAGTCTGCTGAACAATTTTGGGCCCAATCATCTTCCTTTCACCCATGTCATCCCAACACAATGGGGTTCTACATTTTCTACCATACAAGGCTTCATATGGAGGCATCCCAATGCTTGATTGGTAGCTGCTGTTGTAAGCAAACTCAATCAAAGGCAAGTGTGTGTCCTAACTGCCCTCAAACTCAATCACACAAGCCCGTAGCATGTCCTCCAAGATCTGAATTACCCTCTCAGATTGGCCATCTGTCTGTGGGTGGAATGCAGTACTGAAGTTCAATCTAGTTCCTAGGGCTCTCTGAAGACTACCCCTATCTGATACGATGGATACTGGCACTCCATGCAATCTCACAATCTCATCTATATACAACTTGGCTAATCTTTCTAAACTATAGTCCATCCGAACTGGCAGAAAATGAGCAGACTTGGTCAGTCTATCAATAATAACCCAAACCGCATCATGACTCTTCTGTGTCCTCGGAAGTCCCATCACAAAATCCATAGTTATTCTCTCCCATTTCCATTCTGGCACTGGTAATGGATGTAATAACCCAGTTGGTACTTGGTGCTCTGCCTTTACTTGTTGACAAGTTAGGCATTTGGAAACAAATTCGGCCACATCTCTTTTTATACCCATCCACCAATAATGCTCCTTTAGCCCTCTATACATTTTTGTACCACTAGGGTGCATGGCAAAAGGAGACTCATGTGCTTCCTTCAAAATGATTTGCCTCAAATTAACATCATTAGGAACACACATTCTGTCCTGGTGTAGCAATAGACCATCATCTCTTATTGAGAATTCTGGTTTCTTGCCATGCTGGACTTCTTCTAATAGCCTCTGATACTTCTGATCATTCTGAGTAGCCATTCTGATATGATCAATCAACACTGGCTGTATATGCCATGCAACTGTTGTCTGCCCCTCATCATTAGTCTCTAAACTGGCATGTAATGATCTCAACTCATGTACCATAGACAAAGGAGTAACCCGTAGACTTGCCATAGTCTTGCGACTTAAGGCGTCAGCCATAACATTAGCTTTCCCTGGTTGATAGTCTATCAGATAATCATAGTTTTTTATCAACTCTAACCATCTCCTCTGTCTCAAATTCAACTCTTTCTGGGTGCCCAAATACTTCAAACTCTTATGATCTATGTAGATGTAGCACTTCTCCCCATATAAATAATGCCTCTAGATCTTAAGAGCAAACACAATAGCTGCAAGCTCCAAATCATGTGTCGGATAATTCCTCTCATGCGGTTTTAGCTGGCGTAATGCATAGGCAATGACATTTCAATCTTACATCAATACACAGCCTAACCCATTGTGAGAAGCATCACTGTAAACTGTATATTCTTTACCCGGAGTAGGTAAAGTCAAGACTGGAGCTTCAGTCAATCACCTCTTCAATTCATCAAAACTTTGTTGGCATTTGTCCGTCCACTGAAATTTCACATCTTTCCTAAGTAGCTTGGTCAATGGAGATGCCAACATGGAGAATCCCTTCGCAAATCGACAATAGTATCCAGCTAAACCCAGAAAAATATGAATCTCCATAATATTTCTAGGTAGCTTCCAATTAAGGACAGCTTCTTTCTTGCTAGGATCTACCTTAATACCCTCTGCTGATACTATGTGTCCCAAAAAGGATATCTCCTTCAGCCAAAATTCACACTCCGACAATTTGGCGTATAGCTGTTTCTCCCTCAAAGTTTACAGTACAATCCGTAGATGTCTATCATGCTCTTCTACACTCCTCGAATAGACCAATATATCATCTATGAATACCACCACAAACTGGTCGAGGTATGGTCTAAAGATAGTGTTCATCAAATCCATAAAAGCAGCTGGAGCATTAGTTAACCCGAATGGCATGACCAAGAACTCATAATGGCCATATCGGGTTCTGAAGGCCATTTTAGAAATACTCTGCTCTTATACCTTTAGCTGATAATAACCTGATCTTAGGTTAATTTTGGAGAACACAGCTGCACCCCTCAACTGATCAAATAAGTCATCAATGCGGGGCAATGGGTATCTGTTCTTTATTATCACTTTATTTAACTGCCGATAGTCAATGCATAACCTGAGAGTGCCATCCTTCTTCTTTACAAACAACACTGGCGCTCCCCAAGGTGACAGACTAGGGTAGATAAAGCCCTTGTCAAGCAGCTCTTGCAACTGCACTTTCAATTCTTTTAATTCTGTAGGTGCCATTTTATATGGTGTTATAGAGATTGGGTCCACACCAGGCATAACATCAATCTCAAACTGCACCTCTCTTTCTGGAGGTAATCCTGGTAATTCATTAGGAAATACATCTGGAAATTCACATACTGTGGGGATGTCCCTCAATGCTGGACTACCCACTTGGGTGTCTATCACATGTGCCAAGTACGCCTCACACCCCTTCCTAATCATTTTTCTAGCCAGTGCAGCTGAAATAATATTTAAAGGCAATAACTGCCTCTCCCCATGTATTACTACATCACCATACTGAGGGAGACCAAAAGTGACTATCTTCAGTCTACAGTCAATCATTGCATGATGCCTGGCTAACTAATCTATGCCCAAGATAATGTCATAATCTCTAAAGGGCATTTCAATCAAATTAGACAGAAAAATGTGTCCTTGTATCACTAGAGAACAATCCTTATATAATCTATTTACCCTGACCTCCTGGCCTAATGGACTAGTTACTAGCACATCATAGTCCATTGGTACACACTGAATACTAGTAGAACACATCACACTAGCACTAACATATGAATGTGTGGAGCCAGGATCAAATAACACATATACATCTTAGTCAAGGATGGAGAAAATACCAGCTACTATGTCTGATGTTTCAACCTCCTCCCTTTGATGCATGGTATACACTCTAACTGATGCGCCATTGGGTACTGGCTGGTTAACAGTGCTTTGACTTCCAGGAGTGTTACTAGGACCCCTACCTCTACCTCTACCTCTACCAGCTGGCTGTGACCCTCTAGGTGTAGAGACTTGGGCTGACCCTTCAGATATAGCAGAAGGTCCAGATCGGCGTAAACTAATACAATCCTTAGTAAAATGTCCGCTCCCTCCATAGTTATAACATGCACCTATGGCCTTGAAACACACCCCACCGTGTGTTCTACCATAGGTTTCACACTGCCGGACTGATAAAGATCCTTGAGAAGCTTATTGGGTCTGCTGACCAGATCGGGGTGGTCTTTGACCAGAGAATCTGCCTCTGCCAGATCTGCGAGAGCTAGATCCTCCAAACTGTTTCCTTTTCCCTGAACCACTTTCAGGTGCTTGACTAGTAGTCTTTTCAATATTCTCTTTCTCATGTGTACCCTTCTTCACTGCCCCTTCTGATTCTATCCTTTCCAGTTCCAGGACTTGTGAAATCAGCTCAGAAAAATTCTGGTGTCTGAATCCCACAACTTGTATCCTCAGATTCGGCCTTAACCCGGACTCAAACCTCTTACATCTTTCACTGGGGGTGGCGGCTAAGCTTCCAGCATAGTGGCTTAGCCTTGAAATGTCCCGTTCATACTCTGCGATTGTTCTATCCCCTTGTTTTAAACTCATGAATTCTTGTAACTTCATATCCACATAAGCATCGGGAACCCACTTCTGTCGAAACTCCCTCAAAAAGTCTGACCAGGTCAACACAAGTGGCTCAACCAGGCTATGGGGGATGGTCTTCCACCATTCACATGCATCCCCTTGCAACAGAGAAACAGAGTACTCGAACTTCAGCTCTTCTGCACACTGCAGCTTTCTGAAAATCCGTTCCATTCTTTCCAACCACTATTCTGCCTCCAGTGGATCCACAGTGCCCTTAAACTCGGTGGCCCAAATTTCATCAATTTTTTCATATTGTCGAGCCGAGGGCTGTGGTTGTGCTATGGGTGCTTGCATCTGAACTTGAGGTGGCACATTTCCCGCCATTTATTGGAAAAATGCAGCCATCTGTTATGCAAACTGAGCAGAAAATTGCGGCGCTGGAGTAGGAGTTAGAGTGGCTGACCCACTCACGTTCTGGAGTGCTGGGGCTTCCCCTTGAACCTCAGCCTCAACAGATTGTTCCACGGAATGATCTCCCTCTTCCATTCTGTTTCCCAATATCTACTTCCTGAGATCAAACACAAGGAGGTTGACCTCTATTAGTGCATATTCATGATGTAAATATGTCATATGTATCAATTAAAGACACTTGAGCAGTTATACTTATCAAAGAAATATTCACATAAATAGTCAAAATTTATTGAAAAACCATGCTCTGATACCACTAAAACATGTCACACCTTACCCCTCTGTAAAGCATAACATGATCCCGTAGAATACCTAATGAACTACCGAACTTCACCTATCGATAATTCATTAAGTACACTACAAGGGATTTTAAAACCATTTTCTTACATTTTGGAAGTGGTGAGCATTTTGGTAGGAATTAAAATCATTTATTCAAGGCTTAAAAACTAGTAAATTTTTTTTTTCCATTTTTATTTTTTCGCAAATTTTATAAAAATTTCGACAGAGTGCCATCTGTATTTTGAGAAAATAATTCTTCAAATACCTAAAAAAAAACGCTTCCAATAAATTTCCACAAATCCCAAGCTCAATTAAACTCAGTTCAACATAACTCAAATCAATTCCACAATTCAATAAAAAATTTGTCATCTCAAAATACTTCATCATTTCATTCACATTGCATTTAAAATTTAATTTACATATGCAGGTCTTAATTTACAAAAAGAAAATCCAAAATACCATTATCATAAGTTACTGTACAACTACTCAACTTTAAATTGATACATAAAAAATTATAATATTTACATCAAATAATTACAAGGGTATAAATAAATACCCGTACAAAAAGGATCAGTGAAGTCCACTATCTTAGTAGTAGCTCGCTCAGCTGTTTTCTCCTTGCCCTTATCTGCGACAGCAAAATAAGTTATCGCTGAGTATAAAAATACTCAGTGGTGCACAATAAAAATTTGAAATACAATACATAAATCATTCATTGACAAAACACAATTTAAATATTGCACAATTACATTTCACAAATTATCAAAACTCATTATAGTAAAATTTTGGGTTAAATAATTTAATAAATACAGTGTTGCCAATTCATATACAACTTAAGCCATGACACAAAATTTTCGATCAATGCTGCATTGTATACCATGACAAAGCAATCTACAACCCCACTAATCGAAATCAATGAGAGAGGTGGCTAGCTAGCTAATGAGTACTCATCCGATCTATAACCTCAACTGGTAAACCAGAGAGGGAGGAAAATAATCGATCTCAACCCCATAAATGGAGGAGGAATAATAAGGCACTGTCATGCTAAGTGTGAATCAGAAATCCATTTCAATCATTTTATTCAAATATTGCATACAAAAATCAAATCAATTTCCAAAGTTACAATTTCATCACAAAGTGGCAACACAAAAGTTCTTAAACTCATAATGCGTACCAAATCAAGTTTTCAAGGATAAAATGCTGAAATGGGGTTTATTGTGCACAAACCTGACATGAGTCGACTCTAGGCCTTGACTCAATCTCTCAGACTTTCTGAGTCTTTTTTAGCTGAAACACGAAATTTATAGTGTCTCAGTATCTTTACTTTATAACAATTCCAATAACTAATTCCAATATGTTTAAACTTACATTCTTGCAAATTTCATATTGAGGTTACTATTCATGATACTATTCAAGTCAAAATATTGACTTTCTTATACTTAAAAGGTATGAGAACTCCATCTATCCTCACATACCACATTTTGGTCACCAATTTTGTTGGTTTTGGTTGTTTTCTTAAAACTTAGGTCTTTTAGGCAAAATTGCAAATTTTCAGTTTTAGTGTCTTATGTTGCACTGTTCCATTGGTCATTTTACTGTTAGAATTTGGCTAAGTTTTCTTAATAGAAATTGTTCCTTATTGTCGTAAATTTATTCTCCTTTTTGAATCACTCCAATTGGAGTTTTGTAGCTCAAGTTATAGCCATTTGAATCATGGCTGCCGGATTGGACTTAACCCAGATTTTTGGGCACCAAATTGGTTCTGGCAGTTTTAGGTCACCAATTTTGAGTGGACAAATGACTTGGTTAAGGGCATAATTTGGGTTTGTGTTCTTCATGAAAGTTTTAGGTCTATATCTCAGCTTTATATTGGTAAAATTTCATGTCATTTAGACCTGCCTAGCCCATGTTATGGCCAAATGAACAGATGTTCATTTGGTCATTTTTGTACAGGTCAGATTGCCTAAGTCCGGATTTGGTCAATTTGTTCACTAGGTTTTGGTCACTTTTTGGGCATGATTCCTAAATGAAAAATGTTCCATTTTGTGTCTATTTTCATTCCCAATTAGTCTCATACCAATTGGACTTGTAAATTTTCAGTTTTGGTCCCTCAAAGGGACCTTGGTCCTGCTGCCTGTAGCATGACCCTAAACAATCTGAATTTGCAATTGGTTCCAACACTTCTAACATACTCCAATTGGTCACAAATGACCATTTCTCACCTCAAACCAATTCCAACACACCATTTAACACATTCTCACACTTTTGTCTCCAAAACCCTAGTTGCCAAAACCCTAGTTCATGCCATTGATCAATTCCTTAATCAAATCATTACACTAATCACATATTCAACATTATTTAAGCTGTAATTCATGTTTAGTTTAACTAAACAATATCAAATCCAATACCCTATCAAGCTGGCCAAATTCACATATGGTCCCTCAACAAAAATTTTCTTTTCATTTAAAGTTTATTTCCATGTTCAATAAGTTAAAAATGTAAGAATCAAACTAAAAGTGTTAAGTTTGCTTACTAACCTTACTTTGGATTTCCAAAACTTCAATTCCCTTCTTCTTTTCTTCTTTCTTTCTTGTTCAAGCTTCTTTTCAAGACTGAAAGACTAAGTTTAATTAAGGGGACTATGGGATTTATGGCTAGATCAAGTGGTTCTTCAAGCTCAAAATGAGCTTTAATGGAGGAAAGTGAGGGTGAGGGAGAGAGAGGTGAGTGACGACTTGAAGAAGATAAGTCTTTTTTTTTTCTTTTTCTTTTCTTTTTTTTTTTATGTCTTTAGGAAGGCCACAAATTACCATAAATTTAATTTTTAATTATAATATTTATGGCATCATGCATGATGTCATGCATGATGCCATCTCTTTTCACTTTTTTCATTTTCCTTTTATTTTGTCTATTTATTTTTCTATTGGTTCTTTAATTTAATTTCCGACTCCGAAATTTTCTTTTCTCTGATTTTATTTGACAGTTAGGTCAGGAGTCAGCTCTCGGGGTCAATTGACCAAATTACCCCTCGTCGGTTCAACCCGGTTTGCAAATAATTCAATATTTCTTCTGGCTCCCTGACCTAATTATTTGACTGGCTTAACAATTCTTTTTCATGATTTTCGCTTTTCACTGTGTTCGCAATAGTCCTAAGGACCGCAGGGTCACATTTTACAGTTCGAAATTTGGGTTTAAATCGACTTCGTAATCCTTCCAGAGAAGGTCACCCATCGCTGTGACTCTCGGTTCATTTAACTTCTTGTGTTCTGTTTTTCTTATTTATACTTAACTAATTGACAATTACTAATTATTTGTGTTTATGGCTTATCTAGTTGTCTTAAGTGTGGTTCTAATTCCCTTAATTATCCGGACCGACACCGGTCACCAAAATAGTGAAATATACCAGGCTATGCAAATAAGGGTGTTACATTCAATTAGTGCAAGGCCATTTGGATATGAAACTAGACACATAATGGCACAACTTTGGTATAGAAACTTTTCCCAGAAAACCAAACCAAGTTGACCTAAAAATTGCCCTAATCCGTGTGACCTGCATTCTGCCTGGGCAAAATGACTAAATGAATAGTATTTATTCATTTGGTCATAACTCAGTGTAGAAAGGTCCAATTGACCTGAAATTTTACCAGCAGAAAGCTGAGACATAGACCTACAACTTTCATGAAGAACAGAAATCCAAATTCTTACCATACCCTAGTCAAATTGCCAACCAAACTTAGGTTACCAAATCTGGCAGAACCAGTTTCGCCCAGAATTTTGGATTCTGTCCAATCTGGCCAGTTATGGTGTTTAGGCCATAACTTGAGCTACAAAACTCCAAATGGAGTGATTCAAAAAAAGAAATGTAATTAGACAAAACAAGGAACAACTTTCATGAAGACAATTTTGCCAAATTCCTATTGTATAAATGACCAATGAAACAGTAAATGTGAGGCTTGAAATCTGAAAATTTTGAATACCTAATACTAAGCTTAGAAATGGTATTGGCAACCAATACCAACAATTTTAGAATGCAAAATGTGGTATGTTGGGAGTATTAGAACCAATGTACCTATTGTCTATGCAAAAGTCAACATTTTAGTTGACTAATGAAATGAATAGTAACACCTAAACTTAAATTTCAAGAATTGTAAAGTTTAAAAGTGTAACATGCCCTAGTACACCTATAAAGATTGGTTTGGATAGGTTGGCATGCCAATATGGTTCAGTTAGCAGTACTACACATGAAATTATGCCATTCTGTGATTTTATGGCTTTTAGCCATTCTGACATTGTGTTGATACTTGGCCTTGTGCCAAATGTTATTACAGCTTATTAGCTGTTCTGTTGCACTCCGGGAGATGCATATGTGACCAATGATGCCTACCAATGGTGGGATACAGTGTCTAGTGAAGTGCAGCCAGAAGTAATAACTTAGGACTTCTTCCTCTCAGAATTCAAGAAGAAATATGTGGGTAGTGTATACCTAGAAGAAAGAAGAAGAGAGTTCGTTAACCTGAGGCAAAAACAGCTGACAGTGGCCGAGTATGAAAAGGAATTTGTCAGATTGAGTCGTTATGGAAGGGAGATAGTCCCTAATGAAGCCAAGAGATATAAGAGATTTGAAGAGGGATTAAATGATAACATAAAGATCATGATTACTGCCTTGGGAATTACAGACTTCACCAAGTTAGTGGAAGCTACATTAAAAGTTGAAAAGGTTAGAATAAGAGAGCAAACCAGAAGGGAGAGACAGCTGAAGAGGGGCCCGGGTCAGTCTAGCTCATCTCCTGCACCAGGAAAAAGGTTCAAAGGTCCACCTGCATAGAGTTTAGGTCAACCTCAAGGTCAGGGTCAGTCCTAGGGGCCCAGGCCATAGTTCACCCCTAGGAGAGGTCAGTCCACACCATCAGTGGGCAGCTCTCCAGGGATGGGGTTTAGGGGACCAGGCCCTGCATCTTCTGCATGTCCACATTGCCTGAAGTGGCATAAGGGGAAGTGTTGGAGAGTGACTAGTGCCTACTTAAGGTGTGGGTCGATAGAGCATCAGCTGAGGAACTGTCCACGCAGAACTATTATAGCTACTCCATCACAAGCAGACAGACCTGCTCTTGCACCACAAATGGGTAGGAAATCTGGCAAATTTGAGACAGTGGGACTATCACAGAGGCCTGCATCTGAGCCAGCAGAGAGGCCTGAGGGCAGACCACCTGCCAGAGCCTATGCCATGAGAGCTCAGGAGGAGCAAGATGCCCCGGACGTCATTAGGGTTACGTTCTCCCTCTACAATACATCTGTGCATGCATTGGTGGATCCAGGATCCACTCATTCATACATCTGCATCAACCTACCTGTAGGAAGGGGGATACTAGTAGGGGAGAGTGACCAAGACATCCTGGTCACTAATCCATTAGGCCACAGTGTAATGGTGAACAAAGTGTACAAGGGTTGCCCGTTAAGGATTCAGGGGTATGAATTCTTGGTAGACCTGATTGAGTTACCTTTCCATGAGTTTGACGTGATTTTGGGAATGTACTAGTTGTCATGTCATCAGGCAATGGTTGATTATAAACTGAAGAGGATTTCTTTGAAAACTCATGAGGGTAATGAGATCACAGTTGTAGGGGAAAGGATAGATTTCTTGTCCAATGTTATCTCAGCCACAGTTGCAAGAAAACTGATGAGAAAAGGCTGTGAAGCCTACCTAGCACATGTGGTGGATACTAGGCAGGCTAAGCCAGATCTGTGTGACATACCCACAGTAAGAGACTTCCCCGATGTGTTCCTTGAAGAATTGCCTGGCTTGCCACCAGAAAGGGAAGTCAAATTTGCTATTGAGATACTGCCGGGTACAGCACCAATCTTTATTGCTCCTTATAGGATGGCACCCACATAATTGAAGGAACTGAAAATCTAGTTACAGGAGTGACTGGATAAGGGGTTCATATGCCCTAGTGTGTCACCATGGGGAGCTCCAGTGCTATTTGTAAAGAAGAAGGATGGGACTTTAAAGGTTGTGCATCGATTACCGGCAATTGAATAAAGTGACTGTGAAGAACAAATATCGGTTGCCTAGAATTGACGATCTGTTTGATCAGTTGAAGAGAGCAGGAGTATTTTCTAAAATTGATCTCAGATCAGGGTATCATCAGTTGAGGGTTAAGGATGCAGATGTGCCAAAGACTACATTCAGGACCTGGTATGGGCATTATGAGTTTCTAGTGATGCCCTTTGGCCTAACAAATGCACCAGCAGCATTCATGGACCTTATGAACCGTATCTTCCATCCATACTGTGACACCTCTTACCCGTCTACAGTGTAGCTGAGCAAGATATACCACACAGTGTGCCGGAGCACTAATTCACATTTCCATTACAATTTACTCTTTTTAATTCATTAATTTATAATTTTGATTAATCTGAATTTTTTCACAAATTTTATAAAAAATCCGGCAGAGTGCCGGCTATAAATTAGAAAAACAATTCTTCTGAACCTGTTTAAAAGAGACTTCTAATATAATTTTCAAGTCCAGAACTCCACTATACACACATCTTAACTCAAACTCAAAATCTTAACACTATTTTCAGAATTTTTCTGTTCACATCATCACTTGAAGCATATTTATGAATATTTCTCAACATTTCATTTTTCAACATAATATACAGAAAATTTCAATAACATAAAATTTCATATCTTTACATTATCACATAAGTTCAAGAGTTTATAATTACAATCAAAATACAAAATGCAAAATACAAAATGCCACCCAAAGTCTTAATGTCCTACCAAGTACACTGCAGATGTGAGGTGACTTTGGACTCAGTATGTAGCTCTGAAAGTTCACCCGGTCTGATATCTACTGGGCTCCCAAGCTATGTCTCCAGTACCTGCGTGTGGCAAAAGCGACGCGCTAAGCAATTATGCTTAGTGGTGATAATATAAAATAAAATATCTAAAATAAAGTAAATATGCAGAATGTATGTTTACATCTTTGGTAGACTTAATTTCTGATATTTATTGTAGTATTATTCAATTAAAATTTGATAAGATTTATTATCATTGCCCGAGTAACCCCTACTGGTCGACTAGACTGGATAAACGGGTAAACTGGCACTGGGTACTAAGTACCTCGGACCATCACACCATTGGTCACATTGTGTCTCCCGGTGTGTAACAGAATAGCTAATGAGCTGTAATAATTATCAGGGATAAAACCCGAGTATAACAACTCAATCAACATGGCCAAAGGCTATTATGTCACAGAATCACGTGAGGCCATAAAACACAGAATGGCATGAAGCCATATGCAGTATTGCTAACAGAACCCTATTAGCATGCCAGCCTATCCAAACCAATCTTGTTAGGTGTACTAGGGTATGTTACACTCTTAAATTATACAATTCTTGAAATTCAAGTTTAGGTGTTACTATTCAATTCATTAGTCAACAAAAATGTTGACTTTTACATGGACAATAGGTACATTAGTTTTAATACTCCGAACATACCACATTTTTCATTCTAAAATTGTTGGTATTGGTTACCAATACCAGTTCTAAGCTTAATGTTAAGTATTCAAAATTTTCAGATTTCAAGCTTTGTGTTTACTATTCCATTAGTCATTTTTGTAGTGGGAATTTGGCAAAGTGGTCAACATGAAAGTTGTTTCTTATTTTGTCTAGTTACATTTCTTTTTTTGAATCACTCCATTTAGAGTTTTGTAGCTCAAGTTATGGCTCAAAAAGCACAACTGGCCGGATTACAAATTTTCCAGATTTTCTGGACTGACCAAATCTATAGTATTTTGAGCAGTGACTACAGGTCACTTTTTGAATATGTTATGGTCATAATTTGGGTTAGGTTTCTTCATGAAAGTTGTAGGTCTATATCTCAGCTTATTTCTGGTAAAATGTAAGATTAATTTGACCTTTTTACACTGAGTTATAGCCAAATAACTAAATAATGTTCATTTGGTCATTTTGCCCTGGCAGAATTCAGGTTACCCGGATTAAGGCAATTTTTAGGTCAATTTGGTTTGGTTTTATGGGCATGGTTTCTTCACCAAAGTTGTGCCATTATGTGTCTAGTTTCATGTCCAATTGGCCTTGCACCAATTGAACCTATAAAACTCCAGTTATTGCTGCCCAAACCTGCTAGACTCATGCCCAGTCCTGCAGGTCACCAAGGGCAGCCTCACTAACTTTAATTCCCACTGCACAAACCACTTCATTTCTTGTTTACACATAACCACATGGTCACTAATTGACCATTAAAACTTACTTTCACCATTACATGCTCAAAGTCTCCATTTCATACCCAAACCCTAACCCTAACATCTCAAATTATGCATTTAACTTGCATTTCACTATTTCACTTAAGAGACTAATGTTAAGGTAGCCATACTACCATTTTTAGTTCCATGAAATCCTCAAAACCTTACCACATCCAAGGCTGCCAAAAATGAGGGATGGGCATACACATGTTATTTGTTAAATTTCTTTGTAAATTTAAACTCAATCATACTCCTCCAACATAAATTGAAAGAGAAAAACAAGTTAAGTCACTAACCTCTAATGGAGAGAAATTCAAACTTGCAAGAGTTCTTTTTTTACACTTATTTTTGCTCCCAAAAGATTCACCAAGATGAAATATCAATGTTTTGTGTTGACACTTAGGGTTTTTATTGAAAGAAAACTAGGGAAAATGAAGGTTTGGAAGCTTGTTAATGGAGGAGTGAAGGAGAGCATGGGTGACGCTTTGAAGAAGGGAGAAGGCTAATGGTTTGTTCTAGATTTCTGCTCTCTTTTATGTATTTTAATTGTGTGTCATAAATTTGATTGGCCAAAGGAATTAATTACCTCATGCTTATATAAGCAATAGGTAATAAATCCAATTTATTTTCTTTTTCTTTCCTTTCCTTTCCTTTCCTATTCATTTTTAAATAATTTTTCATCAATATTTTTTATATTTTATGTCATATAATTCACTTACATAAATGGACAAGTTGGTCAAAAATCATCTCTGAAGACGAAATGACTAAAATGCCATCCGTTTGGCTTAACGAGCCAAAATTGTGTGTATCGATTGATTAAATTTTCTTTGTGTTTTCTTAACATTCTATTGTCATGGGAACTACAATATGTGACACCCTTACCCGTCTACAGTGTAGCCGAGCAAGATATATCACACAGTGTACCGGAACACCCTATTTTAATTCAATCATTTTTATTCTTCCTAATTTATTTTTTTTTCATAGTTATGGAGTACAATTTGTGAAATATAATTCATTTCAGTCATTTATTAAAATTATAAATTTATTGAGGTTCCGCAAATTTTATAGAAAATCCAGCAGAGTACCAGCTAAAAATGGAGAAAACAGTTCTTCGGAACCTGTGAAAAACACTTCCAATATTTTTAATCAATCCCAAACTCCATTTCATCAATAAAATCCCAATATTTTTTTCAACAATATTTCAATTCTTCAATCATTCATCTCATATGATAATCATGTAAAAGTCATAAATAAATATTCACTTTTGCATTCATAAACACAATTTCCACTATTTACATTAATACCAAAATACATTACATAAGTTTCAATTGCATATGAGAAAATAAAAGTTAATTACAAAATACCCAAAATGGAACCTAGTGTCCTACCAATGCACTGACGTCAGTGAGGTGACACGAAAACTATGCAAAGCTACAGAAGGTCTCACCCAGTCTGTGGTCTACTGGGCTCTCGGTCGGTCTCTCCAGAACCTACGCGTGGCAAAAGCAACGCACTAAGCAATAATGCTTAGTGGTGCCAATAATAAAATAAAAAGAAATAACAGAAAATAAATATGCAGTGAATGTATTGATGTCTCATTGCAAATAAATTTTCGATGAGTA
Source organism: Hevea brasiliensis (assembly GCF_030052815.1). NCBI lineage: Eukaryota > Viridiplantae > Streptophyta > Magnoliopsida > Malpighiales > Euphorbiaceae > Hevea > Hevea brasiliensis. The sequence goes on along the minus strand of NC_079496.1, from coordinate 93,786,494 downwards.
TTTGTAGTTTTACTTATTTTGTACTTGTTATATTCATTATTTCATTAAATTTATCCACTTTCATTTTTGGTTGCCCAAGTAACCTATACTGGACGACTGGACTGGATAAACGAGTAAACTGGCACAGGGTATCAAGTACCTCGGGCCGTCACACCATTGGTCACATATGTGTCTCCTGGTGTGCAACAGAACAGCTAATAAGCTGTAATAACATTAGGCACAAGGCCAAGTATCAACATAATGTCAGAATGGCTAAAAGCCATGAAATCACAGAATGGCATAATGCCATGTGCAGTACTACTAACTGAACCCTATTGGCATGCCAACCTATCCAAACCAATCACATTAGGCCTACTAGGGCATTTTGCACTTTTAAGTTTCACAATTTTTGAATTTCATGTTTGAATGTTACTATTCATTTCATTAGTCAACTAAAATGTTGGCTTTTGCATAGACAATAAGTACATTGGTTTTAATACTCCCAACATACCACATTTTGCATTCAAAATTTGTTGGTATTGGTTGCCAATACCATTTCTAAGCTTAATGTTAATTGGACAAAATTTTTAGTTTTTATGCTTTGTCTTTACTGTTCCATTAGTCATTTTTGTAGTGAGAATTTGGCAAAATGATCAACATGAAAGTTGTTCCTTATTTTGTCTAGTTGAATTTTATTTTTTGAATCACTCCATTTGGAGTTTTGTAGCTCAAGTTATAGTCCAAAAACCACAACTGGCTGGACTGAAAATTTTCTGGACTGACCATATCTACAGTGCAGTGAATAGTGACTGCAACTCACTTGTTAGATAGGTTCTGGTCATAATTTGGGTTAGGTTTCTTCATGAAAGTTGTTGGTCGATATCTCAGCTTGTTTCTGGTAAAATTTCAGGTCAATTGGACCATTCTACACTGAGTTATGGCCAAATGACCAATTACTGTTCATTTGGTCATTCTGCAGAAACAAACTACAGGTCACCCGGATTAGGGCAAGCTTTTGGTCCACTTGGTTTGGTCTTATGGACATGGTTTCTTCACCAAAGTTGTGCCATTATGTGTCTAGTTTCATGTCCAATTGGCCTTGTACCAATTAAACCTCTACAATTCAAGTTATGGCTGCTTAAGCCTACTGGACTCATGTCCAATTCTGCAGGTCACCTAGGGCAGCCACACTAAACCCAAATCCTATCACTAAACACACTTCATTTCTTGTTTACCCATAACCAAATGGTCACTAATTGACCATTAAAACTCACTTTCATCATTACATGATCAAAGTCTCAATTTCATGCTCAAACCCTAACTACAATTTCCAATTCATGGCATACACACACCAAACTCATACCAAATCACTTTATCCATCATCTATACTCATCAATAACATAATTAAGCCACTTAATTTCGTCAAAAACCAACAATCCTTAAACTTTCTCATGGCTGCCAAATTTAGAGATTTCATTTACTCAAGTTTTTCTTTTAATTTCACACAATTTCTACTTGATTTAGCATGCTTATAAGATTAAAGAAAGAAAAGAAATTGTTTAGTGCACTAACCTTTTTGAGCTTCACTTAACCTTGATTAAACATCCCTAATCTCTTCTTCTTTGGCTGCCAATAGCTTTTTCTAGGTGAAAGATCAAATTTTTGTGAAGAGACTTGGCAATTTTGGTGAACAAATGGAGAGAAAATTCAAGCTTTTAAGCTTGAAAATGGTGGAACCTCTTCTCTCTCTCTCTCTCTCAACGTTTTTGGCTGCCCAAAGGTTGAAGATGCAGATTGGTTTTTCAATTTTTTGGTCTCTTTTATCTCTTTTAATGAGTTTAACAAATTGTGATTGGTGGAGGAAATTTAAATGACATCATATGATGTCATAATTAGCATTTTCTTTTATTTTTTTTTCTTATATACTCTACTCATTTTCAATTTAATTTTTAGCAATATTTATTCATATTTTAGATCATAATAATTATTTGCTTAACTGGACAAGTCGGCCAAAAATCATCTCTAAAGACGAAATGACCAAAATGCCCTCCGTTTGGCTTAACGGGCTAAAATTGTCTGTACCGATTGAAAAATTTTTCTAAGTATTTTCTTGGCATTCTAATGCCATAAGAACCTCAATGACCCTTATCTGGAGTCCTAAAAATTATTTTATAATTTTTCCCCCAGGTCTAGGGCTCCTAGTTGCGAGAACCGCAACTTCTTACTAGGTTACCTATCGCTAGGGCACCGGCTCACTTAATTTGGTTGTATTTTATTTCTAAAATTTTTCCTAAATTTTTCTTATTAATATTTGAGTTAATTATGGTTCCTCACTTTAGTTTAAATATTTTTCCAGACGTTCTACCTGTCCGGACCGACACCGATCACCGGAATAGTAGAATGTACGGAATTGCTACAGGGAGGGTATTACACAATAATCCTTCTTTGAGGTCCTAAAAATTATTTTATGAAGTTTTCCTCCGGTTTAGGGTTGCTAACAGCCTTCACCGTCACTTCCCTTTCAGGTTACTCATCCCTGGGGTTTCGGCACGTTTAACTTTAGTGTATTTCATTCCTATAAATTTTCCTTGATTTTTATGAGCATTATTTAGTTTCTTTATAACTCCCCACTTTAGTCTAATTATAATTTCAAACATTCTAGCTGCCCGAACCGACATTGGTCACTGGAACAGTAGACTGTACGAACTAGCTAAAGTGAGGATATTACAACTCTTCCCCTTTAATAAAAATTTCGTCCTCGAAATTTACTTGATGCAAATAGTTGAGGGAATTATTGCCTCATCATCTCTTCACTTTCCCAAGTTGCCTCTTCAGTGTTGTGGTGCCTCTAAAGCACTTTCACCAGTGGAATTTGTTTATTTCTCAGTTCCGTCACTTCCCAAGCTAGGATCCATATAGGCTCTTCTGTATATGTCAAGTCTGGTTGGATTTCAATCTATTCCATGGAGATGACATGTGAAGGGTCTGAGCGATATCTTCTTAGCATAGAAACATGGAATACATTATGGATTTTATCCAGTTCTGGTGGTAAAGCTAGCCTGTAGGCCACTGGACTCACACGTTCAATGACTTTATATGGGCCAATAAACCTAGGTCTTAACTTACCCTTTCTTCCAAACCTTAGTACTTTCTTCCATAGTGAGATTTTGAGAAACAGTTTGTTGCCAATTGCATACTCTATCTCTTTTCTCTTCAAGTCGGCATAAGATTTCTGCCTATCTGAGTTAACCTTCAAATTTGCTTTGATTATTTTTACTTTTTCCTCAGTTTCTTTCACCAAGTCTGGTCTTGCCAGCTTAACTTCACTCAATTTAGTCCAACATACGGGGGTTCTACACTTTCTCCCATACAGTGCTTCATACGGGGCCATTTGAATGCTAGCTTGGTAGCTATTATTATATGCAAATTCTGCCAGTGGGAGATATCTATCCCAACTTCCCTCAAACTCAATGACACAACTCCTCAGCATATCCTCCAGGATCTATCATATAATTCACATTGTTACTATCATTTCTATTTATTAATTGTGAAAATTCAATTAGTTTTTAGGTTTACCTGGATTACTCATTTCGACTGTCCATCCGTCTGAGGATGAAAAGTCGTGCTAAAGCGGAGTTGTGTGCCCAAGGCTTCTTGCAACTTTTTCCAGAATCTCAATGTAAACCTTGGGTCTCGATCAGATATGATGGAAAGTGGGTTCCATGCAGTCTAACCATCTCACTGATATACAATTCTGCTAGCTTCTCCAGTGAGTAGTCAGTCCTAATTGGCAGAAAATGTGCTGACTTTGTCAATCTGTCCACTATCACCCATACTGTATCATGCTTCTTCTGGGTGAGAGGTAGACCACTAACAAAATCCATAGTGACCCGGTCCCATTTCCATTCAGGTATACTTATAGGCTGTAGCGATCCTAATGGAACTCGATATTCTGCTTTAACTTACTGACATGTCAAACACTTAGTCACATAGTCAGCTATATCCTTCTTTATACCAGGCCACCAATAATGAGGCTTCAAATCATTATACATTTTTGTGCTTCCCGGGTGCATAGCATAAACACTAGTGTGTCTTATTTTAGAATACTAGTTTTCAGTTCCCCATCATTTGGTACACACACTCTTCCTCTGTAGTACAGACACCCATCTGCTTTCACCTCATAATCAGTTTCTTTCCCCTCTGGAATTTTACCCACAATGGCCATTAATTTTTCATCTGCCTTTTACCCATCTTGTATCTGCTGTAGCAGGTTTGGCTTCACTTGTAACTCAGCTAAAATAGCTCCATCTTGAGCTAAGAACAGACGGGCATTTAGTGATCTTAAATCTGTGATGGACTTCCTACTCAAGGCATCAGCAACTACATTTGCCTTCCCAGGATGATAATCTATCACACAATTATAGTCCTTTAGGAACTCAATCCATCGCCTCTGTCTAAGATTGAGCTCCTTCTGGGTTGGCAAATATTTTAGACTCTTGTGGTCTGTATAGATGTAGCATTTTTCACCATATAAATAATGCCTCAAATATCTTCAATGCGAAGATAATTGCTGCTAACTCCAAGTCATGAGTAGGATAGTTCTTTTCATGTGGCCTTAATTGCCTGGAAGCATAGGCGACCACTTTCCCCTCTTGCATCAATACACACCCTAACCCATTATGTGAGGCATCACTATAGACCACAGAGTCTTTTCCCGACACTGGCTGTGTTAACACTGGTGCTTCTGTTAACATAGCCTTCAGCCTCTCAAAACTGGCTTGGCACTTATCGTTCCAGCCAAATTTCACATTCTTGTGTAACAACTTGGTCATTGGAGCAACTATAAGAGAAAACCCCTTCACAAATCTTCTATAATACCCAACTAGCCCCAAGAAACTTCTGACCTCAGTTGTATTTTTGGGAGGCTTCCATTCCATCACTGTTTCTATCTTTTTGGGATCCACTCTAATCCCTTTTGCTGATACTATGTGTCCAAGGAAAGAGATTTCACTCATCCAGAAGTCACACTTGGACAGCTTAGCATACAATATCTTTTCTCGTAGGGTTTGCAGAACAATCCTCAAATGTTCATCATGTTCTTCCCTGGTCTTGGAATACACCAGAATATCATCAATAAAGACCACTACAAACCGATCTAAGTATGGATGGAAGATACGGTTTGTAAGGTCCATAAATGCTGCTGGTGCATTTGTTAACCCAAACGGCATCACCAAAAATTCATAATGCCCATACCGGGTTCTGAATGCAGTTTTTGACATATCTGCATCTTTTACCCTTAACTGATGATATCCTGATCTGAGATCAAATTTTGAAAATACACTGGCTCCCTTTAACTGATCAAACAGGTCGTCAATTCTGGGCAATGGATATTTATTCTTCACAGTTACTTTATTCAACTGCCGATAATTAATACACAATCTCAAGGTTCCATCCTTCTTCTTCACAAACAACACCGGAGCTCCCCTTATTAAGCAACTCTTGTAACTGAATTTTCAACTCTCTCAATTCAGTGGGTGCCATCCTATAAGGAGCAATAGAAATTGGTGCTGTACCCGGCATTACCTCAATTGCAAACTCGACTTCCCTTTCTGGTGGTAAACTAGGCAATTCTTTAGGAAATACATCTGCGAAGTCTCTTACTATGGGTATATCACACAGATTTGGCTTAGTCTACCTAGTATCAACCACGTGTGCTAGGTAAGCTTCACAGCCTTTTCTCATCAATCTTCTTGCAACTGTGGCTGAGAAAACATTGGACAGAAAATCTGTCCTTTCACCCACAACAGTAATCTCATTACCTTCAGAAGTTTTCAGAGAAATCCACTTCAATTTGCAATCAACTATTGCCTGATGACGTGACAATCAGTCCATTCCCAAAATCACATCAAACTCGTGGAAGGGCAATTCAATAAGGTCTGCCGAGAATTCATACCCCTGAATCCTCAACGAGCAACCTTTGTATACTTTATTCACTACCACACTGTGGCCTAGTGAACTTTTGACCAGAATATCTTGATCACTCTCCTCTATCGAAACTCCCCTCTCTACGGGTAGTTTGATGCAGATGTATGAATGAGTGGATCCTAGATCCACCAATGCATGCACAGAAGTGTTGTAGAGAGAGAATGTACCCCTGATGACGTTCGGGGCATCTTGCTCCTCCTGAGCTCTGATGGCATAGGCCCTGGCAGGTACTCTAGTCTCTAGCCTCTCAGCTGACTCGGATGCAGGCCTCAGTGATGGACCAGCTGCCTCAAATTTACCAGGCTTCCTACCCCTTTGAGGTGCAGGGGCAGGCTTATCTGCTTATGTTGGGGCAACTGTAGTTGTCCTCTTCGGACAATTCTTGATCTGATGTTTTGTAGATCCACATCGTAAGCATGCACCAATCACTCGCCAACAGTCCCCCCTTGTGCCACTTCTGGCAGTATGGACAGGCAGAAGATGTTGGGGCTGGTCCCTTGAACACCGTCCCTGGAGAGCTGCCCACACTGGCCTCTCCTAGGTGTGAACTGTGGTCTGGGCCCCTATGACTGACCTTGACCTTGTGCTTGTCCTGAACCCTGAGAAGGAGGACCCTTACTCTTCTTACTGGGAGCAGAAAATGAACTGGATTGACCTGGACCCCTCTTCTGCTGGCTTTCCTTCTAGTTTGCTCATTTATTCGGACCCTTTCTACTTTCAATGCAGCATCTACTAATTTGGCAAAATCAGTGATCTCCAATGCTGTTATCATGACTTTGATATTGTCATTAAGCCCTTTTTTTAAACCTTCTACACCTCTTTACCTCTGCAGGGACTATCTCCCTCCCATACCGGTTCAGTCTGATGAATTCTCACTCATACTCTACCATTGATAGTTGCCTCTATCTCAGACTGATAAATTCTCTTCTTCTCTTTTCTAAATATACTTTACTGACATATTTCTTCCTAAACTTTGTGAGGAAGAATTCCCAGGTGATCCATTTCGGTTGCACGTCACTGGTTATTATGTCCCACCACTGATATGCATCATCCTGAAGTAGGGACACAACACCCTCCAGGTTCTGCTCGGGGGTGCAATTAAGCTATTTTAGCACTCTGATTGTTCTATCCAACCAATTTTCTGCTATCATGGGATCATCCTCCTTCTTCCCAAAGAAATCCACAGCCCCATGTTTTCGCAGTTTCTCCAGATGGGACTTCTGTGGTGCTGGTGGAGGTTGTGGTGGTGGAATTGCCCCCATCATTTGCCGGTAAAACTCGATCATTTGTTGAAATAGTGCAAAATGAGGTTGGGCAAGTGCCTCAACTGCTACAGGAGCAGGTTCTCCCCTGCCCCCAGATTCAGCCCTTGGTGGAGCACGACTCTCCACCTTTTCATCAACTGCTCTTTGAGAAGTAGGATCCATATCCTAATCAAAATAAAAAAACAAACAGATCTGCATCAGTGTCACCTCAACACTAACAAATGCAATGCAATGGTATGCACTCTATCTAGGCCCAGAAACGCCTAAACCGATGCTCTGATACCACTAAATGTGACACCCCTTACCCGTCTACAGTGTAGCCGAGCAAGATATGCCACACAATGTGCCAGAGTACTAATTCACATTTCCATTACAATTTACTCTTTTTAATTTATAATTTTGATTAATCTAAATTTTTCCATAAATTTTATAGAAAATCTAGCAGTGTGCCGGCTATAAATCAGAAAAACTGTTCTTCTGAACCTGTTTAAAAGACACTTTCAATATAATTTTCAAATCTAGAACTCCATTATACACACATCTCAACTCAATCTCAAAATCTCAACACTATTTTTAGAATTTTTCTGTTCACATCATCACTTGAAGCACATTTATGAATATTTCTCAACATTTCATTTTTCAACATAATATATAGAAAATTTCAATAACATGAAATTTTATATCTTTACATTATCACCTAAGTTTAAGAGTTTGTAATTACAATCAAAATACAAAATGCCACCCAAAGTCCTAATGTCCTACCAAGTGCACTGCAGATGTGAGGTGACTCTGGACTCAGTTTGCAACTCTGAAAGATCACCTGGTTTGATGTCTGCTGGGCTTCCCAGTTATGTCTCCAGTACCTGCGTGTGGCAAAAGCGACGCGCTAAGCAATTATGCTTAGTGGTGACAATATAAAATAAAATATCTAAAATAAAGTAAATATGCAGAATGTATATTTACATCTTTGGTAGACTTAATTTCTGATATTTATTACAGAATTATTTGATTAAAATTTGATAAGATTTATTGTCATTGCCCGAGTAACCCCTATTAGTCGACTGGACTGGATAAATGGGTAAACTGGCACTGGGTACTAAATACCTCGGACCATCACACCATCGGTCACATTGTGTCTCCCGGTGTGCAACAGAATAGCTAATGAGCTGTGATAATTATCAGGGATAAAACCCGAGTATAACAACTCAATCAACATAGCCAAAGGCTATTATGTCATAGAATGGCATGTGAGGCCATAAAACACAGAATGGCATAAAGCCATATGCAGTACTACTAACAGAACCCTATTGGCATGCCAACCTATCCAAACCAATCTTATTAGGTGTACTAGGGCATGTTACACTCTTAAATTATACAATTCCTGAAATTCAAGTTTAAGTTTTACTATTTAATTCACTAGTAAAAAAAAATGTTGACTTTTACATGGAAAATAGGTACATTGGTTTTAATGCTCCCAACATACCACATTTTGCATTCTAAAATTGTTGGTATTGGTTGCCAATACCATTTCTAAGCTTAATGTTAATTGTTCAAAATTTTCAGATTTCAAGCTTTGTGTTTACTATTCCATTAGTCATTTTTGCAGTGGGAATTTGGCAAAGTGGTCAACATGAAAGTTGTTCCTTATTTTGTCTAGTTACATTTCTTTTTTTGAATCACTCCATTTGAAGTTTTTTATCTCAAGTTATGGCCCAAAAACCACAACTGGCCGGATTATAAATTTTCTAGATTTTCTGGACTGACCAAATCTACAGTATTTTGAGCAGTGACTGAAGGTCACTTTTGAATATGTTATGGTCATAATTTGGGTTAGGTTTCTCCATGGAAGTTGTAGGTCTATATCTCAGCTTATTGCTGGTAAAATTTTAGGTCAATTTGACCTTTCTACACTGAGTTATGGCCAAATGACTAAATACTGTTCATTTGGTCATTTTGCCCAAGTAGAATGCAGGTCACCCGGATTAGGGCAATTTTTAGGTCAACTTAGTTTGGTTTTATGGGCATGGTTTCTTCACCAAAGTTGTGCCATTATGTGTCTAGTTTCATGTACAATTGGCCTTGCACCAATTGAACCTCTATAACTCCAGTTATTGCTACCCTAACTTGCTGGACTCATGCCCAGTCCTGCAGGTCACCAAGGGCAGCCTCACTAACTTCAATTCCCACTACACAAACTACTTCATTTCTTGTTTACACATAACCACATGGTCACTAATTGACCATTAAAACTTACTTTCACCATTACATGCTCAAAGTCTCCATTTAATACCCAAACCCTAACCCTAACCCTAACATCTCAAATCATGCATTTAACTTGTATTTCACCATTTCACTTAAGAGACCAATGTTAAGGTAGCCATACTACCATTTCTAGTTCCATGAAATCCTCAAAACCTTACCACATCCAAGGCTGCCAAAAATGTGGGATGGGCATACACATATTATTTATTAAATTTCTTTGTAAATTTAAACTCAATCATACTCCTTCAACATAAATTGAAAGATAAAAACAAGTCACTAACCTCTAATGGAGAGAAATTCAAACTTGCAAGAGTTCTTCTTTTACACTTCTTTTTGCTCCCAAAAGATTCACCAAGATGAAATATCAATGTTTTGTGTTGACACTTAGGGTTTTTATTGAAAGAAAACTAGGGAAAATAAAGGTTTGGAAGCTTGTTAATGGAGGAGTGAGGGAGAGCATGGGTGACGTTTTGAAGTAGGGAGAGGGCTGCTAGTTTGTTCTAGATTTCTACCCTTTTTTATGTATTTTAATTGTGTTTCATAAATTTGATTAGCCAAAGGAATTAATTACCTCATGCTTACATAAGCATTAGGTAATAAATCCAATTTACTTTCTTTTTCTTTCCTTTCCTTTCCTATTCATTTTTAAATAATTTTTCATCAATATTTGTTTATATTTTATGTCATATAATTCACTTACATAAGTGGACAAGTTGGTCAAAAATTATCTCTGAAGACGAAATGACCAAAATGCCTTCCGTTTGGCTTAATGAGCCAAAATTGTGTGTACCGATTGATCAAATTTTCCTTGTGTTTTCTTAACGTTCTATTGTCATGGGAACCCCAATAATCCTTCCCTGAGGTCCCAAAAATTATTTTATGAAGTTTTCCTCGGGTTTAGGGTTGCTAACGGCCTTCACCGTCACTTCCCTTTTGGGTTACTCATCCCTGGGGTTTCGGCTCGTTTAACTTTAGTGTATTTCATTCCTATAAATTTTCCTTGATTTTTATGAGCATTATTTAGTTTCTTTATAACTCCCCACTTTAGCCTAATTATAATTTTAAACATTCTAGCTGCTCGGACAGACATTGGTCACCGGAACAGTAGACTGTACGGACTAGCTAAAGTGAGGATGTTACACATACTTAGATTGGTTCGTAGTGGTCTTTATTGATGATATTTTGGTGTATTCCAAGACCAGGGAAGAACATGATGAGCATTTGAAGATTGTTCTGCAAACCCTGAGAGAAAAGAAGTTGTATGCTAAGTTATCCAAGTGTGACTTCTGGTTGAATGAGATTGCATTCCTTGGACACATAGTATCAGCTAATGGGATTAGAGTGGATCCTAAGAAAATAAAAGCAGTGATGGAATGGATGCCTCCCATAAATACAACTAAGGTTAGAAGTTTCTTGGGGCTAGCTGGGTATTATAGAAGATTTGTGAAGGGATTTTCTTTAATAGCTGCTCCAATGACCAAGTTGTTACACAAGAATGTCAGATTCGACTGGAATGACAAGTGTCAGACTAGTTTTGAGAAGTTGAAGGCTATGTTGACAAAGTCACCAGTGTTAACACAGCCAGTGTCGGGAAAGGACTTTGTGGTCTATAGTGATACCTCTCATAATGGGTTAGGGTGTGTATTGATGCAAGAGGGGAAGGTGGACACTTATGCTTCCAAGTAGCTAAGGCCACATGAACAGAATTACCCTACCCATGATATAGAACTTGCAGCAATTATCTTTGCACTGAAGATATGGAGGCACTACGTGTATGGTGAAAAGTGCTACATTTACACAGACCACAAAAGCCTGAAATACGTGCCAACCCAAAAGGAGCTCAACCTTAGACAAAGGTGATGGATTGAGTTCTTGAAGGACTATGATTGTGTGATTGACTACCATCTTGGGAAGGCAAATGTAGTTGCTGATGCTTTCAGCAAAAAATCCATCATAGCTTTAAGATCATTGAATGCCCGTCTATCCTTGACTCGAGATGGAGCTATTTTGGCTGAGTTGCAAGTGAGGCCAAACCTGCTATAGCAGATTTTAGATGGGCAGTAGGTAGATGAGAAGCTAAAGGCTATTATGACCAAAATCCTAGAAGGGAAAGAAACTGACTATGCAGTGAAAACAAATGGGTGTTTGTACTATAAAGGAAGATTATGTGTAACAGATGATAGCGAATTGAAGGCTAGTATCCTGAAAGAGGCACACACCAGTGTTTATGCTATGCACCCAGGAAATACAAAAATGTACCATGATCTGAAGCTTCATTATTAGTGGCCTGGTATGAAGAAGGACATAGCTGACTGTGTGACTAAATGCTTGACATGTCAGCAAGTCAAGGCAGAACATCAAGTTCCATCAGGTTTGCTATAGCCTATACGCATACCTGAATGGAAATGGGATCGGGTCACCATAGATTTTGTAAGTGGTCTACCTCTCACCCAGAAGAAGCATGATGCGGTATGGGTGATAGTAGATAGATTGATGAAGTCAACACATTTTCTGCCAGTTAGAACTGACTACTCACTAGAGAAGTTAGCAGAATTGTATATCAGTGAGATAGTTAGACTGCATGGAATTCCATTTTCCATCATATCTGATCGAGACCTAAGGTTTACATCGAGATTTTGGAAGAAATTGCATGAATCCTTGGGTACACAACTCCACTTCAGCACAGCTTTCCATCCTCAGATGGATGGGCAATCAGAAAGAGTAATTCAAGTAAACAATTAAAACTAATTGAACTAATACAAATATTGAACTGAAATGATAATAATGACATGAAATATATGGCAGGTCCTTGAGGATATGCTGAGGAGTTGTGTCATTGAGTTTGAGGGAAGTTGGGATAGATACCTCCCACTGGCAGAATTTGCATACAACAATAGCTACCAAGCTAGCATCTAAATGGCCCCGTATGAAGCATTGTATGGAAGGAAATGCAGAACTTCAGTGTGCTAGACTGAATTGGGTAAAGATAAACTGGTAGGGCCATACCTGGTGAAATAGACTAAGGAGAAGGTAAAACTAATCAAAGCCAATCTGAAAGTTGCCTCAGACAGACAAAAATCCTATGCCGACCTGAAGAGAAAAGAAATAGAATACATAGTTAGCGATAAAGTGTTCCTCAAGGTGTCATTGTGGAAGAAGGTACTGAGGTTTGGAAGAAAAGGTAAGTTAAGCCCTAGGTTCATTGGCCCATATGAAGTCATTGAACGTGTGGGTCCAGTGGCCTATAGGCTAGCTTTACCACAAGAGCTGGATAAGATCCCCAATGTGTTCCATGTATCTATGCTAAGAAGATGCCGCTCATATCCTTCACATATCATCTACATGGAAGAAATTGAAGTACAATCGGATTTGACATATGAAGAAGAACCCATACGGATCTTGGCTCGGGAAGTGAAAGAGTTGAGGAATAAGCAGATTCCACTGGTGAAAGTGCTTTGGAGGCACCACAACACTGAAAAGGCAACTTGGAAAAGTGAAGAGATGATGAGGCAACAGTTCCCTCAACTGTTTGCATCAGGTAAATTTCGAGGACGAAATTTAAATTAGAGGGGAAGAGTTGTAACACCCTCCCTGTAGCAACTCCGTACATTCTACTGTTTCGGTGGCCAGTATTGGTCTGGACAGCTAGAATGTTTGGAAAAATATTTAAACTAAAGTGAGGAACCATAATTAACTCAAATATTAATAAGAAAAATTTAGGAAAAATTTTAGAAATAAAATACAACCAAGTTAAATTAGCCGGTGCCTTAGTGATGGATAACCTAGTGGGAAGTTGCGGTTCTCGCAACTAGGAGCCCTAAACCCAAGGAAAATTCATAAAATAAATTTTGAGACTCCAGATAAGGGTCATTGAGGTTCCTATGGCATTAGAATGCCAAGAAAATGCTTAAAAATTTTTTTCAATTGGTACAGATAATTTTGGTCTGTTAAGCCCAATGGAGGGCATTTTGGCCATTTCGTCTTCAGAGATAATTTTTAGCCGACTTGTTCAGTTAAGTAAATAATTATTATGATATAAAATGTGAATAAATATTGCTAAAAACTAAATTGAAAATGAGTAGAGAAGAAAAGAAGAGAAAAATGAGATTAAATGATAAATTTGACATCACATGATATCATCAACCCTTTCCCCACCAATCACAATTAAGCTACCTTATTAAAAGGGGATAATTGAGATAAAAATACACAAAAGCAATCAACAGCCATCACTTTCCTTCAACTAGCAGTTTCCTCTCTTCCCACCCAAAACCACCATTGAAGCTACACCAAAGCTTCATTTCACACCAAATCTCACCTTGAAACCACCACTTAGCTTCATAAAAAATTAACCTAGCAACTTGAACATCCTCTAGGCAGCCAAAAGAGGAAGAAAAAAAGAAGCTTGGGTAGCTTGAAATTATGCTCCATTCAAGGTTAGTGTCCAATCTTTGTTCCTTTTGCTTTAATTCATGTCTAAGTGCATGAATTGCGTAGGAAATGTAAGAAAATAAAATAAACAAGTGTGTGTGTGCACCCTACAATTTTGGCAGCTAGGGTTAGCTAGGGTTTGATGATTTTTCTTATTAGAAAAATGGTTATGAGCAGCCTTTGATAGTGGATGAGGGATTGAACATAATTGAGTACATGAAATGCAAGAATTGTGCATGTGTGAAATGAAAAAAAAATTGGACATTTGAACAATTCTAGGGTTTGCTCATGTGATGGTTCATTAACCTTGTAATGGTCAATTAGTGACCATTTGAATGTGTATGATGAGAAAATGAAGTGAGTTAAGGCTTGGCATTTGTGTATGGGTGAGCTGCCTTAGCTGACTTGCAGGACTGAGCGTGAGTCCAGCAGGTTTGGGAAATTATAAATGGAATTGTAGAGGTTCAATTGGTGCAAGGCCATTTGGACATGAAACTAGACACATAATGGCACAACTTTGGTATAGAAATCTTGCCCAAAAAACTAAACCAAGTTGACCTAAAAATTGCCCTAATTTGGGTGACCTGCATTCTGCCTAGGCAAAATGACCAAATGAAGAGTATTTATTCATTTGGTCATAACTTAGGGTAGAGAGGTCCAATTGACCTGAAATTTTACCAGCAGAAAGCTGAGACATAGAACTACAACTTTAATGAGGAACACAAATCCAAATTCTGACCATAACCTAGTCAAATTGCCAACCAAACTTAGGTTACCAAATCTGGCAGAACCAGTTTTGCCTAGAATTTTGGATTCTGTCTAATCCGGCCAATTATGGTTTTTAGGCTATAACTTGAGTTACAAAACTCCAAATAGAGAGTGATTCAAAAAAAGAAATGTAACTAGACAAAATAAGGAACAACTTTCATGAATACAATTTTGCCAAATTCCTACTGTATAAATGATCAATGGAACAATAAATATGAGGCTTGAAATCTGAAAATTTTGAATACCTAATACTAAGCTTAGAAATGGTATTGGCAACCAATACCAACAATTTTAGAATGCAAAATGTGGTATGTTGGGAGTATTAGAACCAATGTACCTATTATATATGCAAAAGTCAATATTTTAGTTGACTAATGAAATGAATAGTAATACCTAAACTTAACTTTCAAGAATTGTAAAGTTTAAAAGTGTAACATGCTCTAGTACACCTAGCAAGATTGGTTTGGATAGGTTGGCATGCCAATAGGGTTCAGTTAGTAGTACTACATATGGCATTATGCCATTCTGTGATTTTATGGCTTTTAGCCATTCTGACATTGTGTTGATACTTGGCCTTGTGCCAAATGTTATTACAGCTTATTAGCTTTTCTGTTGCACATTGGGATATGCATATGTGATCGATGGTGTGACGGCCCAAGGTACTAGATACCCAGTAACAGTTTACCCATTTATCTTATCCAGTCATCCAATATAGGTTACTTGAGCAACCAAAAATGAAAGTGAATAAATTTAATGAAATTATAAATATAATAAGTACAAAATAAATAAGATTACCAATAATGATCGAAAAATTATCTGTATACGACATCAGAACATGCACTGCATATTTATTTTCTGTTATTTCTTTTTATTTTAATATTGGAACCATTAAGCATTATTGCTTAGTGCATTGCTTTTTGCCACGCGTAGGTTTTGGAGAGACCGACCGAGAGCCCAGTAGACCACAGACTAGGTGAGATCTTCTGCAGCTCTGCATAGTATCCATATCATCTCACCGTCATCAGTGCATTGGTAGGACACTAGGTTTTATTTTGGTATTTTGTAATTAACTTTTATTTTCTCATGTGTAATTAAGACTTATGTAATGTATTTTAGTATTGATGTAAATAGTGAAAATTATGTTTATGAATAAAAAAGTGAATATTTATTGATGACTTTTACATGAATATCATACGAAATGAATGTTTGAGAAATGGAAATGTTGTTGAAAAATATTGAGATTTTGTTGATAAAATAGAGTTTGGGATTGATTGAAAATTTTGGAAGTGTTTTTCACAGGTTCTGAAGAACTGTTTTATCCATTTTTAGCCGGCACTCTGCTGGATTTTCTATAAAATTTGCGAAACCTCAAATAAATTATAATTTCAATAAATGACTTAAATGAATGATATTTCACGAATTTTACTTCATAACTATGAAAGAAATAAAGTAGGAAGAATAAAAATAGTTGAATTAAAATAAGGTGTTTTGGTACACTGCGTGGCATATCTTGCTCGGCTACACTGTAGACGGATAAGGGGTGGCACACTTCTCGCTGGCTTAAATCCCATGAGAGGAACTATCCTACACATAACTTAGAACTAGCAGCGATTGTATTTGCTCTGAAGATCTGGAGACAATATTTGTATGGGGAGAAGTGTTACATCTACACAGATCACAAAAGCTTGAAGTATCTGGGTACACAGAAAGAATTGAATTTGAGGCAGAGAAGGTGGTTAGAGCTAATAAAAGATTATGACTGCTTAATAGACTACCAACCTGGGAAAGCAAATGTGGTGGCTGACGCCTTGAGTAGGAAAACCATAGCTGGTTTGAGAGTTTCACCTTTATCCATGGTACATGGTTTGAGGGCTTTACATGCCAATTTGGTGATTAATGATGATGGGCAGATGATAGCTACTTGGTAAGTGAAGCTAATGCTAACAGAACAAATTAAAATAGTCGCTCAGAATGATGATAAGTATGTGAAGTTAGTGGAAGAGACTCGGGATGGCAAGAAACTAGAGTTGTTGGTGAATGATGAGAGCTTATTGTTATATCAAGGTAGAGTGTGCATTCCTGATAATGTTGAACTGAGGAAGATCATTTTAAAGAAAGCACATTTCACCTTTTGCTATGCACCCTAATGGAACCAAAATATACAAAACCATGAAAGAGCACCATTGGTGGAGGGGAATGAAAAAGGACATTACAGAATATGTTGCTAAATGCCTAACTTGTCAGCAAGTAAAGACAAAACACCAAGTGTCAACAGGGTTGCTATAGCTATTGCCAATTCTCGAGTGGAAATGGGAAAGAATCACTATAGATTTTTTGATAAGACTTCCACGTACACAGAAGAATCATGATGTAGTTTGGGTTATTGTTGATAGATTGACCAAGTCTACACACTTTCTGCCAGTGAGGATAGATTACAGCCTGGAAAGATCGACTAAATTGTACATTGATGAAGTGGTGAGGTTGCATGGAGTGCCAGTGTCTATTATATCAGATAGAGATCCAAGGTTCACTTTTAGGTTCTGGGGTAGTCTCTAAAAAGCCTTAGGAACTAGATTGAGGTTCAGCATACCATTCCATCCACAGACAGATGGTCAGTCTGAAAGGATCATTCAGATTTTGGAGGACATGCTTTAGGCCTGTGTGATTGAGTTTGAAGATAGTTGGGACACACATTTGCCTTTGATTAAATTTTCCTACAATAATAGTTATCAGTCAAGCATTAGGATGCCTCCATATGAAGTGTTATACGGTAGGAAGTGTAGAACTCCCTTGTGTTGGGATGAAGTGGGCAAGAGGAAGTTGATTGGTCCGGAACTAGTGCAGTAGACGGAAAAAAAGATTAAGCTCATTAGAGACAGACACAAGGCTGCATCGGATAGATATAAATCTTACATTTATTTGAAGAGAAGATATATTCAGTATAGTGTGGGTGAAAAAGTATTCCTTAAAGTTTCTCCTTGGAAGAAGATCATGAGATTTGGTAGAAAGGGGAAACTGAGTCCTTGCTTCATTTGGCCGTATGAGGTTTTGGAAAGAGTGGGTCTATTGGCATATAGGTTGGCATTGCATCCAGAGTTAGAGAAGATTCACAATGTCTTTCATGTCTCCATGCTAAGGAGGTATAGATCAGACCCCTCTCACATCTTGCCAGTAGAGGAGATTGAGGTGAATCCAGACCTGACATATTGTAACATCCTCACTTTAGCTAGTCCGTACAGTCTACTGTTCCGGTGACCAAGGTCGGTTCGGGTAGCTAGAATGTTTGAAATTATAAATAGACTAGAGTGAGGAGTTATAAAGAAACTAAATAATGCTCATAAAAATCAAGAAAAAATTTTTAGAAACGAAATACACTAAGGTTAAATGAGCCGAAACACTAGGGATGAGTAACCTAAAAGGGAAGTGACGGTGAAGGCTGTTAGCAACCCTAGACCCGGTTCAAAAATTATAAAATAATTTTTGAAACTCTAGAGAAGGGTCATTCAGATTCTTATGGCATTAGAATGCCAAGGAAATGCTTAGAAAATGTTTTCTATCGGTACATACAATTTTGGTTCGTTAAGCTAAATAGAGGGCATTTTGGTCATTTCGTCTTTAGATATGATTTTTGGCCAACTTGTCTAGTTAAATAAATAATTTATATGACATAAAATATGAATAAATATTGTTAAAAATTTAATTGAAATTAAGCAAACGAGAAAAGAAAAGAAAATGAAAAGAAAATGGGATTTATTACCTCATGCTTATGTAAGCATGAGATAATTAAAAAGGATGGCCAATCAAATTAAAGGAAGGTAATTAAAATACATTAAAGGATAAAGAAAAGGAGAAAAACTATAGAATTTGCAGCAGCCATTCTTTCTTCCTCTCTTGCCGTCCCATGTCTCTCCCTCACTCCACCATTTTTGAATTAACAAGCTCCTTTCCCTTAGTCCTCTCTCAACAAAACCTTAACCTAGCAACATAAAAACTTGTTCTTACATCCTAGTGAAGCTTTTGGGAACAAAAAGAAGTAAAGTGGAAGAGTTCTTACAAGCTTGAAGGGTGACTCCATTAGAGGTTTGTGACCTAACCTTGGTTTTCACTTTAAATTCCAGTTTAAGGACTATGAATGAGTGCAAATTACAAAGAAAATTTATTAAATACCATTTGTATGCCATCCCATAATTTCGGCAGCCTTGGTTGGGGTAAGATTGTGATGATTTTTATGGAGTTAAAATGGTAGTATGGCTACCCTCAATATGCATCTCTTGAGTGGAGTGATGAAATGCAAATGATAATGCATGGTTGATGATGTTTGAGTTAGGGTTTGGGATGAAAATGAGACTTTGATAATGTGATGATGAAAGTAGGTTTTAATGGTCAATTAGTGACCATTTGGTTTTGTTTAAATAAAAAATGAAGTGGATTGTGTAGTGGGATTTGATTTTGGTGTGGTTGCCCTTGGTGACCTGCAGGACTGGGCATGAGTCCAGTAGGTTTGGGCAGCAATAACTGGAGGTTCAATTGGTGCAAGGCCGATTGGACATGAAACTAGACACATAATGGCATAAATTTGGTGAAGAAAGCATGCCCAGAAAACCAAACCAAGTTGACCAAAAGATTGCCTTAATCTGGGTGACCTGCATTCTGCCTGGGCAAAATGATCAAATGAACAGTGTTTAGTCATTTGGCCATAACTCAGTGTAGAAAGATTCAATTGACCTGAACTTTTACCAAAAACAATCTAAGATATAGACCAACAACTTTCATGCAGAAACCTAACCCAAATTATGACCATAACATATTCAAAAAGTGACCTGAATTCACTGCTCCTAATACTGTAGATTTGGTCAGTCCAGAAATTCTAGAAAAATTGCAATCCAGCCAGTTGTGGTTTTTGGGCCATAACTTGAGCTACAAAACTCCAAATGGAGTGATTCAAAAAAGGAAATGTAACTAGATAAAATAAGGAACAACTTTCATGTTGATCATTTTGTCAAATTCCCACTGTAAAAATGACTAATTGAATAGTAAACACAAAGCTTGAAAATTGAAAATTCTGTCCAATTAATATTAAACTTAGAAATAGTATTGGTAACCAATACCAATAATTTTAGAATGCAAAATGTGGTATGTTGGGAGTATTAGAACCAATGTACCTATTATCTATGCAAAAGTCAACATTTTAGTTGACTAATGAAATGAATAGTAACACCTAAATTTAAATTTCAAGAATTGAAAAATTTAAAAATTTAACATGCCCTAGTACACCTAGCAAGATTGGTTTGGATAGGTTGGCATGCCAATAGGGTTCTATTAGCAGTACTGCATATGGCTTTATGCCATTCTGTGTTTCATGGCCTCCTATGCCATTCTGTGACATAATAGCCTTTGGCTATGTTATTTGAGTTGTTACACTTGGGTTTTATCCTTGATAATTATTACAGCTTATTAGCTGTTCTGTTGCACACCGGGAGACACAATGTGACCGATGGTGTGATGGTCCGAGGTACTTAGTACCCAGTGCCAGTTTAACCATTTATCCAGTCTAGTCGACTAATATGGGTTACTCGGGCAATGATAATAAATTTTACCAAATTTTAATCGAATAATACTGCAATAAATATCAGAAATTAAGTCTACCCAAAAATGTAATCATACATTCTGCATACTTATTTTATTTTATTTTATATTGTCACCACTAAGCAGAATTGCTTAGTGCGTCACTTTTGCCATGCACAGTTACTGGAGACCTAGCTGAGGAGCCCAGCAGACATCAGACCAGGTGAACTTTCAGACTTGCATCCGGAGTCTAGAGTCACCTCACATCTGCAGTGCACATGGTAGGACATTAGGACTTTAGGGTAACATTTTGTATTTTGTATTTTGTATTAGTTTTGGATTGTAACTATAAACTCTTAAAATTATTTGATAATGTAAATATATGAAATTTCATGTTATTGAAATTTTCTGTATAATGTATGTGGAAAAATGAAATGTTGAGAAATATGTATAAATGTGCTTCAAGTGATGAAGTGAACAGAAAAGTTCTAAAAATAGTGTTGTGATTTTGAGATTGATTTGAAATGTGTGTAATGGAGTTTTGGATTTGGAAAATTATATTGGAAGTGTCTTTTAAACAGGTTTAGAAGAACTATTTTTCCAATTTACAGCCAGCACTCTGCCGGATTTTCTATAAAAATTTCGGAAAAATTCAGATTTATCAAAAATTGTAAATAAATGAATTAAAAGGGATAAATTGTAATTAAAATATGAATTGGTGATTCGGCACACTGAGTGGCATAACTTGCTTAGCTACACTGTAGACAGGTAAAGGGTGTCACATTTAGTGGTATTAGAGCATCGGTTTAGGGGTTTCAGGGCCTAGATAGAGTGCATACCATTGCATTGCATTTGTAAGTATTGAGGTGACATTGATGCAGATATGTTTGTTTTCTTATTTTGAATATGATATGGATCCTGCTTCTCAAAGAGCAGTTGATGAAGAGGTGGAGAGTCGTGCTCCACCAAGGGCTGAATCTGGGGGCAGGGGAGAATCTGCTCCATCGGCAGCTGAGGCACCTACCCAACCTCAGTTTGTGCTATTTCAGCAAATGACCGAATTCTACCGATAAATGATGGGGGCAATTCCACCACCACAGCCACTACCTCCACCAGCACCACAGAAGTCCCGTCTGGAGAAACTGCGAAAACATGGGGCTGTAGATTTCTTTAGAAAGAGGGAGGATGATCCCATGATAGCAGAAAATTGGTTGGATAGAACCATCAGAGTGTTGAAACAGCTTAACTGCACCCCCGAGCAGAAACTGGAGGGTGCTGTGTCCCTACTTCAGGATGATGCATATTAGTGGTGGGACACAGTAACTAGCGAGGTGCAAGCAAAACGGATCACGTGGGAATTCTTTCTCACAGAGTTTAGGAAGAAATATGTTAGCAAGGTGTATTTAGAAGAGCGAAGAAGAGAATTTATCAGTTTGATACAGAGACTGAGCAGGAATTCGTCAGACTGAGCCGGTATGGGAGGGAGATAGTCCCTACAGAGGCAGAGACGTGCAGAAGGTTCGAAGAAGGGATCAATGACAATATCAAAGTCATGATCACAGCATTGGAGATTACGAATTTTGCTAAGCTAGTAGATGCTACATCAAAAGTAGAAAGGGTCCGAATAAATGAGCAAACTAGAAGGGAAAGATAGCAGAAGAGGGGTCTAGGTCAGTCCAACACATTTTCTGCTCCCAGTAAGAAGAGTAAGGGTCCTCCTGCTCAGGTTTCAGGACAACCATAGGGTCAGGGTCACCTCAGGCCTGCACTACGCTCACACCTAGAGAGTCCACCCACACCATCGGTGGCGCCTCTCAGGATGGTGTTTAGGGACCAGCCCAAGCATCTTCTACTGTCAAGATCGCGTAAGTGGCATAAGGGGGACTATTAGCGAGTGACCGATGCATGCTTATGGTGTGGATCTACAGAACATCAGATCAAGAATTGTCCGAAGAGGACTACTACAGTTGCTTCAACACATGCTGATAGACCTACTCCTGCACCACAAAGGGGTAGGAAGCCCAGTAAATCTGAGGCAGCTGGTCCATCACTGAGGCCTGCATCCGAGTCAGCTGAGAGGCTAGAGACTAGAGTACTTGCCAGGGCCTATGCCATCAGAGCTCAGGAGGAGCAAGATGCCCCGGATGTCATCAGGGGTATGTTTTCCCTTTACAACACTTCTGTGCATGCATTGGTGGATCCAGGATCCACTCATTCCTACATTTGCATCAAACTACCCATAGAGAGGGGAGTTCCAGTAGAGGAGAGTGATCAAGACATTCTGGTCACAAATCCATTAGGCCATAGTGTGGTAGTGAATAAAGTATATAAAGGTTGCCTGTTGAGGATTCATGGGTATGAATTCTCGGCGGACCTAATTGAATTGCCCTTCCTCGAGTTTGACGTGATTTTGGAAATGGACTGGTTGTCACGTCATCAGGCAATAGTTGATTGCAAATTGAAGAGGATTTCTCTGAAAACTTCTGAGGGTAATGAGATTACTGTTGTGGGTGAAAGGACAGATTTCCTGTCCAATGTTATCTCAGCCACAGTTGCAAGAAGATTAATGAGAAAAGGCTATGAAGCTTACCTAGCACATGTGGTTGATACTAGGCAGGCTAAGCCAAACCTGTGTGATATACCCACAGTAAGAGACTTCTCAGATGTATTTCCTGAAGAGTTGCCTGGTTTACCACCAGAAAGGGAAGTCGAGTTTGTTATTGAGGTAATGCCGGGTACAGCACCAATTTCAATTGCTCCTTAAAGGATGGCACCCACTGAATTGAAGGAGTTGAAAATTCAGTTGCAGGAGTTACTTGATAAGGGGTTCATACGCCCCAGTGTGTCACCATGGGGAGCTCCAGTGCTGTTTGTGAAGAAGAAGGATGGAACTTTGAGATTGTGTATTAATTACCAGCAGTTGAACAAAGTAACTGTGAAGAATAAATATCTGTTGCCCATAATTAATGATCTGTTTGATTAGTTAAAGGGAGCTGGTGTATTTTTAAAAATTGATCTCAAATTAGGATATCATCAGTTGAGGGTAAAGGATATAGATGTGTCAAAAACTGCATTCAGAACCCGGTATGGGCATTATGAATTTCTAGTGATGCCGTTTGGGTTAACAAATGCACCAACAACATTTATGGACCTTTATGAACTGTATCTTTCATCCATATCTAGATCGGTTTGTAGTGGTCTTTATTGATGATATTCTGGTGTATTCCAAGATCAGGGAAGAACATGATTAACATTTGAGGATTGTTCTGCAAACCCTGCAAGAAAAGAAGCTGTATGCTAAGCTGTCCAAGTGTGACTTCTGGATGAGTGAAATCTCCTTTCTTGGACACATAGTATCTGCTGAGGGGATTAGAGTGGATCCCAAAAAGATAGAAGCAGTGATGGAATGGAAGCCTCCCAAAAATACAACTGAGGTCAGAATTTTCATGGGGCTAGCTGGGTATTACAGAAGATTTGTGAAGGGGTTCTCTCTTATAGCTGCTCTAATGACCAAGTTATTGCACAAGAATGTGAAATTTGGCTGGAACGACAAGTGCCAAGCCAGTTTTCAGAGGCTGAAGGCTATGTTGACAGAAGCACTAGTGTTAACACAGCCAGTGTCGGGAAAAGACTTTGTGGTCTACAGTGATGCCTCTCATAATGGGCTACAGTGTGTATTGATGCAAGAGGGGAAAGTGGTCGCCTATGCTTCCAGACAGTTAAGGCCACATGAACAGAACTACCCTACTCATGACCTGGAGTTAGCAGCAATTATCTTCGCACTAAAGATATGGAGGCATTATTTATATGGTGAAAAATGTTATATCTATATAGACCACAAGAGTCTAAAATATTTGCCAACCCAAAAGGAGCTTAATCTTAGACAGAGGCGATGGATTGAGTTCTTAAAGGACTATGATTGTGTGTTAGATTATCATCCTGGGAAGGCAAATGTAGTTGCTGATGCTTTAAGCAGGAAGTCCATCACAGCTTTAAGATCACTAAATGCCTGTCTGTCCTTAGCTCAAGATGGAGCTATTTTGGCTAAGTTACAAGTAAGGCCAAACCTGCTACAGCAGATACAAGATGGGCAGAGGGTAGATGAAAAATTAATAGCCATTGTGGGTAAAATTCCGGAGGGAAAGGAAACTCTTTATGAGGTGAAAGCAGATGAGTGTTTATACTACAGAGGAAGAGTGTGTGTACCAGATGATGAGGAACTGAAGACTAGTATTCTTAAGGAAGCACACACTAGTATTTATGCTATGCACCCAAGAAGCACGAAAATGTATAATGATTTGAAGCCTCATTATTGGTGGCCTGGTATGAAGAGGGCTGTAGCTGACTATGTGACTAAGTGTTTCACATGTCAGCAAGTTAAAGCAGAACATCAAGTTCCATCAGGATTGCTATAGCCTATAAGCATACCTGAATGGCAATGGGACCGAATCACTATGGATTTTGTTAGCGATTTACCTCTCACCCAAAGGAAGCATGATGCAGTGTGGGTGATAGTGGATAGATTGACGAAGTCAGCATATTTTTTGCCAGTTAGGACTGACTACTCACTGGAGAAGTTAGCAGAATTGTATATCAGTGAGATAGTTAGACTGCATGGAATCCCACTTTCCATCATATCTGATAGAGACCCAAGGTTTACATCGAGATTCTGGAAAAAGTTACAAGAAGCCTTGGGCACACAACTCCATTTTAGCACGGCTTTTCATCCTCAGACGGATGGACAGTTAGAATGAGTAATCCAGGTAAACCTAAGAACTCATTGAATTTTCATAGTTAATAAATTGAAATGATAGTAACAATGTGAATTATGTGATAGATCCTGGAGGATATGCTAAGGAGTTGTGTCATTGAGTTTGAGGGGAGTTGGGATAGATACCTTCCACTGGCAAAATTCGCATATAACAATAGCTACCAAGCTAGCATTCAAATGGCTTCGTATGAAGCACTGTATGGGAGAAAATGTAGAACCCCAGTATGTTGGACTGAATTAGGTGAAGATAAGCTAGTAGGACCAGACCTGGTGAAACAGACTCAGGAAAGAGTAAAGATAATCAAAGCTAACCTGAAGGTTGCTTCAGATAGACAGAAATCTTATGTCGACTTGAAGAGAAAAGAGATAGAGTATGCAGTTGGCGATAAAGTGTTTCTCAAAGTCTCACCATGGAAGAAAGTACTGAGGTTTGGAAGAAAGGGTAAGTTAAGCTCTAGGTTCATTGGCCCATATGAAGTCATTGAATGTGTGGGACCAGTGGCCTATCGGCTAGCTTTACCACCAGAACTGGATAAAATTCATAATGTATTCCACGTTTCTATGCTGAGAAGATATCGCTTAGACCCTTCACATGTCATTTCCATGGAAGAGATTGAAATCCAACCGGACTTGACATATACAGAAGAACCTATATAGATCCTAGCTCGAAAAGTGAAGGAACTGAGAAATAAACAAATTCCACTAGTGAAAGTGCTTTGGAGGCACCACAACACTGAAGAGGCAACTTGGGAAAGTGAAGAGATGATGAGGCAATAGTTCCCTCAACTGTTTGCATCAGGTAAATTTCGAGGACGAAATTTTTATTAGAGGGGAAGAGTTATAATATCCTTACTTTAGCTAGTCCATACAGTCCACTGTTTCGATGACCAAGGTCGGTCCGGGTAGCTAGAATGTTCGAAATTATAAATAGACTAGAGTGAGGAGTTATAAAGAAACTAAATAATGCTCATAAAAATCAAGGAAAATTTTTTAGAAACGAAATACACTAAGGTTAAACGAGCCAAAACATCAGGGATGAGTAACCCGAAAGGGAAGTGACGGTGAAGGCCATTAGCAACCCTAGACTCGGCGGAAAAATTATAAAATAATTTTTAGAACTCCAGAGAAGGGTCATTGAGATTTTTATGGCATTAGAATGCCAAGGAAATGCTTAGAAAAATTTTTCTATTGGTATATACAATTTTGGCTCGTTAAGCCAAACGGAGGGCATTTTGGTCATTTCGTCTTCAGAGATGATTTTTGGCAAACTTGTCCAGTTAAATAAATAATTTATATGATATAAAATATAAATAAATATTATTAAAAATTTAATTGAAATTAAGTAGACAAGAAAAGAAAAGAAAATGAAAAGAAAATGGGATTTATTACCTCATGCTTATGTAAGCATGAGGTAATTAATAAGGATGGCCAATCAAATTAAAGGAAGGTAATTAAAATACATTAAAGGATAAAGAAAAGGAGAAAAACTCTAGAATTTGCAGCAGCCACTCTTTCCTCCTCTCTTGCCGTCCCATGTCTCTCCCTCACTCCACCATTTTTGAATTAACAAGCTCCCTTCTCTTAGTCCTCTCTCAACAAAACCTTTACCTAGCAACATAAAAACTTGTTCTTACATCCTAGTGAAGCTTTTGGGAACAAAAATAAGTAAAGTGGAAGAGTTCTTACAAGCTTGAAGGGTGACTCCATTAGAGGTTTGTGACCTAACCTTGGTTTTCACTTTAAATTCGAGTTTAAGGACTATGAATGAGTGCAAATTACAAAGAAAATTTATTAAATACCATTTGTATGCCATCCCATAATTTCAGCAGCCTTGGTTGGGGTAAGATTGTGATGATTTTTATGGAGTTAAAATGGTAGTATGGCTGCCCTCAATATGCATCTCTTGAGTGGAGTGATGAAATGCAAAAGATAATGCATGGTTAATGATGTTTGAGTTAGGGTTTGGGATGAAAATGAGACTTTGATAATGTGATGATGAAATTAGGTTTTAATGGTCAATTAGTAACCATTTGGTTTTGTTTAAATAAAAAATGAAGTGGATTGTGTAGTGGGATTTGAGTTTAGTGTGGTTGCCCTTGGTGACCTGCAGGACTGGGCATGAGTCCAGCAGGTTTGGGTAGCAATAACTAGAATTGTAGAGGTTTAATTAGTGCAAGGATAATTGGACATGAAACTAGACACATAATGGCACAACTTTGGTGAAGAAACCATGCCTATAAAACCAAACCAAGTTGACCAAAAGATTACCCTAATCTGGGTGACCTGCATTCTGCCTGGGCAAAATGACCAAATGAATAGTGTTTAGTCATTTGGCCATAACTCAGTGTAGAAAGGTCCAATTGACCTGACATTTTACTAGCAACAAGCTGAGATATAGACCAACAACTTTTATGAAGTAACCTAACCCAAATTATGACCATAACATATTCAAAAAGTGACCTGAAGTCACTGTTGCTAATACTGTAGATTTGGTCAGTCTAGAAATTCTGGAAAAATTGCAATCCGGCCAGTTGTGGTTTTTGGGCCATAACTTGAGCTAAAAAACTCCAAATGTAGTGGTTCAAAAAAGAAAATGCAACTAGAAAAAATAAGGAACAACTTTCATGTTGATCATTTTGCCAAATTCCCACTGCAAAAATGACTACTTGAATAGTAATCACAAAGCTTGAAAATTGAAAATTCTGTCCAATTAACATTAAGCTTAGAAATGGTATTGGTAACCAATACCAACAATTTTAGAATGCAAAATGTGGTATGTTGGGAGTATTAGAACCAATGTACCTATTGTCTATGCAAAAGTCAACATTTTAGTTGACTAATGAAATGAATAGTAACACCTAAATTTAAATTTCAAGAATTGAAAATTTTAAAAATGTAACATGCCCTAGTAAACCTAGCAAGATTGGTTTGGATAGGTTGGCATGCCAATAGGGTTCTGTTAGCAGTATTGCATATGGCTTCATGCCATTCTGTGTTTCATGGCCTCCTATTCCATTCTGTGACATAATAGCCTTTGGCTATGTTATTTGAGTTGTTACACTTAGGTTTTATCCCTGATAATTATTACAGCTTATTAGTTGTTCTGTTGCACACCGGGAGACACAATGTGACCGATGGTGTGATGGTCCGAGGTACTTAGTACCCAGTGCCAGTTTACCCATTTATCCAGTCCAGTCGACTAATATGGGTTACTTGGGCAATGATAATAAATTTTACCAAATTTTAATCGAATAATACTGCAATAAATATCAGAAATTAAGTTTACCAAAAAATGTAATCATACATTCTGCATACTTATTTTATTTTATTTTATTTTATATTGTCACCACTAAGCAGAATTGCTTAGCGCGTCACTTTTGCCACGCGCAGTCTTCGAGACCTAGGTGGGAGCCAAAGGACATCGATCGGGTGAACTTTTAGACCTGCATCCGGAGTCCAGAGTCACCTTACATCTGCAATGCACATTGTAGGACATTAGGACTTTGGGGTAGCATTTTGTATTTTGTATTTTTTATTAGTTTTGGATTGTAACTATAAACTCTTGAAATTATTTGATGATGTAAATATATGAAATTTCATGTTATTGAAATTTTCTATATAATGTATGTGGAAAAATGAAATGTTGAGAAATATGTATAAATGTGCTTCAAGTGATAAAGTGAACAGAAAAGTTCTGAAAATAGTGTTGTGATTTTGAGATTGATTTGAAATATGTGTAATGGAGTTCTGGATTTGAAAAATTATATTGGAAGTGTCTTTTAAATAGGTTCAGAAGAAATGTTTTTCCAATTTACAGCCGGCACTCTGCCTGATTTTCTATAAAAATTTCGAAAAAATTCAGATTTTTCAAAAATTGTAAATAAATAAATTAAAAGGGATAAATTGTAATTAAAATATGAATTGGTGCTTCGGCACACTGAGTGGCATAACTTGCTCTGCTACACTGTAGACGGGTAAGGGGTGTCACACATATGATGAAGAACCCATAATGATCTTGGCATATGAGGTGAAACAGCTGAGGAACAAGCAGATACCACTGGTCAAAGTGCTTTGGAACTATCATTCAAGCTAGGAGGCTACATGGAAGCGTGAGGAGAACATGAGGAGTGTAACGCCCTCACCGTAGGTAGTCCGTACATTTTACTTTTCTGACGTCTAATTTCTGTTTGGACAGTCAGAATGTCTGGAGCTACACTTAAACTATAGTGAGGAGGCATAAATTGATGGAATAAATGTTAAGTAAATATAGGAAAAATTTTGAGAAAATAAAATAAAATTTAAGAAAATTTATTAATTAGTATAAAAATAATAAAAATAACCCGATGAGCACCATGAAGGGCATTTTGGTCATTTCACCCCCAGAGGTGAATTTTGACCTAAATGTCAAAAATTTAATTTGAAAGAATGAAATAATTAACATAAGTTAAAATTTATGAGTTGAATTAGAAAGAAGAAGAAGAGAAAAGAAAAAGAAAAGAAAAGAAAAGAAAAGAAAAAGGTTTATGACAATTAAAAAAAAAAGTACCATATATAGAATATATAAATACCCATAAGAAGACAAAAACCCCACCAACTTGTTTTCTTCTTCCTCTTCTCTCTCTCCTTGCCATCTCCATTGGTTCCTCTCTTCCACCATTTTCATTCAAGCTTAAAGCTTGATTTCTCCTCACTCACTCACCGAAACCCATAGTCTTCTTCATTAAAAATAATCTCCACCCCATAAGGAAGCTACTGGTAGCCATTAGAAGAAGGGAAATTGAAGTTTGCAAGTTAAGTCACAAAGGTAAGTGCAAGATACCACTTTCTCTCTTCTTTAAATCTTATAAGAATGATGAGATGAGTGAGTATCACATAAAAATAAAAACAAATGATAAGAAAATGAAATGCCCAAATTTCGGTAGCCATAGAATCCTTGAGGTTTGATGCTTTTAAATGATGAAAAATAGTTCCGTGAGAATGTTTGAATAGTTGATATGATTAGAAGTGTAAATGAGTTAAGTTTGTGTAAATTGGGTGATTACAATTAAGGTTTATGTACATGATTTAGGGACTTTAACCAAACCAAATTGCTGGCCAAATTTGCATCACAAAATTGTCCAGAATTAAGTTGTCTAGAAACTGCTCGACATAAACTCACCCGACTAATTTTGGAAAAATGGCCATAACTTGGTCTACAAGAACTCAAATATAATGAAACCAGTGGCAAAATGTCCACAAGACAGAGACCTTCAAAATTCGTATTTTGACCAAAACCCAGAAATTAAGAGAACTAGGTCAAATAGTTAGAATAAGTCACTGCATTGAAACCTGTAATCTGACCAAACTTCACTTGACCCCAGAACAGTCTTTTAGTCATAACTCCCACTATAAAAATCTAATTGGGATGAGCCATACCTTTCCAGAAACCTATGAGATAGGGATAAAACTTTGTTTTAGGAACCTTCCTCAAATTATGAATTTAAGAATCTCAAAAAGTGACCTGCAGTCACTGACCTGAACTGATCACTTGTTGGCACAGGGTACATGAGCCCAGGTCAGTTAATTGGCCATAAATAATTTCACAAAACTTGAAAAATTATGATTCAAATTTCTTAATCATCATAAGACATAGGAAAATGATTTCTATGAAGATCACCTTACCTAAAAGTGACTGCAACATGTTCTATTAATTAGGTAAACTCTAAGTCCAAAAGCTGCCTAGTTGAGGAACCGGAATCTGAGTCAGTTATGGTTACTCGACCATAACTTGAATTTTAAAAATCAAATTGACATGATTTAAAAGGGAAAATAAAGATAAGACATACAGGAACAACTTCCATGAAGGAAGTGTGGCCAAACAGTGGCTACAATCTGATCAAATGGATAGGTAAATGTAAGACACAAAAACTGAAACTAAAGAAAGGTTCATGAGATAAATTATTTTATGGTATGAATTTAACCCTAACAAGCCATTAAACATTAAATCACATGAAAGGGGTATGTGGGACCTATTTTCCCACTATAAAATGACATGAATATTTCCAATAAATAAGTAATAAGGTTTCATTGCCCATAGTATACCTATACTATTTATTTAGTTTGGATCAATTGGTATACTAATTAGGGACTACAGATAGCAATACTGCCCATAGGAATAATCATTAATAGATAAACTATGTCTGGCATGATTTTTTAACAAGCTTTATGCCTGCCCGTTGGCCAATGTGCCTAATATAGTATCTAGCTTAAATGCCTGCCCACAGGTTTCATGCTTAACATGACCGAAATATAATGGATAGACATATGGCTGTCTAACTAGTATACTCCTATGTATCCTGCTTTTATAATTTGTTATAGATTTCTTGGGCACTGATAATAATTAATTAGGACTTAATATACAATAAGTAAACAGAAAAGATCCCAATAATTTTAATTTTTTCTAAAGTGCAATGAAAATGTAAAAGACCCAGAAATTATGAATTGCCATTATTATTTCAATTGTTAGTTATTGTTATTATAAATTATGCACCACTAAGCGTTATGCTTAGTACATTGGTTTTCCATTGCGTAGGTATTGGAGACCAGTCTGAGCAGCCACAGTAGCAGTACCACTAGTGCCCTGACAGAGCTCTGACCAGATCTGCCATCATCCAGAGTCACCTCAGTCTTTTGTATTTTGTTGGTAGGGCCCATGTATGTCTAGATTTTGTTCTTTTGTTCATTGTATATAAACACATGATGTATTTCATTTTGGATTGTAATTAAACTTTGAGATTATAATGAAAACTTGTAATTTATTATCTATGAATTTCTATATGAATGCAATAGATGATACTCTTTGAGATCTCATAAATAATAGTGAATGACATGATAAAGGAGACTATGATATGGAAATGTGTGAAATGAATATGAACATGTTAACAGGTGATTAGTGGAACCCGCGATATGCTAATAAAATAGAGGAGGCTCTATCTGGGTCTCCACGGAAATAAGTTATATATATAAAAAAAATTTCTACATATGGATTACATGCTTTTAAATAATATTAGAAGTTTACAATGGACATGATAAAACAAGATAGGGTGCTTCGGCACCAAATGTGGCACTTCTTGCTTGGCTATATAGTAGACAGGTAAGGGCTGTCACATTTTAGTGGTATCAGAGTAGAGGTTTAGGTGGTCCTAGACCTAGATAGTTAGAAATAGATAGAGTGCATCATATGCATGGGCCTTTAAATAGAGTCGAGGTGACACTAATGCAGATCTGTTCTTTGTCTGTTTTATAGGATCGATGGCATCTGTTCCTTCAGAGCATGGACCTCTAGGACCGATAGAGGAAGAGGTAGAGAGTCATGCACCTGCACCTGCTCCTAGTGGGGAGCAAAGCAGTAGAGCCGAGTCATCCCATGGTACTGCAGGGAGAGCACAGCAGGCCTTCTTGGAATAGATGACTTAGCTGCTCCGTTAGGTCACCAGAGCCATCCCACAGCCACAACCACCTCCACCTCCACAGCCACAGCTGCCACCACCATCACCACCTGTACAGCCACCACCGCCCCCACAGCCACTACCTGTACATAGATCCCCACTAGAGAAATTGCAGAAGTATGGGACAATTAACTTTAGGGGTAAGAAGGAGGATGATCTAGCCGCAGTAGAGTATTGGCTGGAGAGGACAGAGAGGGTATTGCAACAGTTGCACTACACCCCAGAGCAGCAGTTGAAGTGTGCTCTGTCACTGCTATAGGAGGATGCTTATAGATGGTGGGCGACAATATCGAGAGTGGTACAGCCCGCACAGAACACCTGGGAGTTCTTTCTGGCTGAATTCAGAAAGAAATACATCAGTCATGTGTACTTAGAGGCCAGAAGGAGAGAATTCCTAGCACTCAGACAGAGGCAGCTTACAGTCTCCAAATATGAGCGAGAATTCGTCAGACTTAGTGGATAAGCGTTGGAGTTGATGCACATAGAAATTGATAAGTGTAGAAGGTTTGAGGACAGACTGAATGACAATATCATGCTGATAATGACATCTCACTACTTCACTGATTTCTCTCTGTTGGTAGCATCAGCCCTTGATATGGAGAGAGTAATAAATGAAGAGCAGTCTAGAAAGGATAGGGAACGCAAGAGGGGTTCTGGATCTGGTTAGTTCAGTTTAACAAACAGTGGTAGTAAGAAGCCCAATGAGTCTTAGGGTCCGACTCAGGGCTGAGGTAAGAGGCAGAAATCTCGGTTTGCTCCGTGAGGAGGAGGACAGTCTGGTGCATCAGTGGGTAGTTCTCCGGGTACAGCTACATGGGGATCAGCCCCACCACCCTCTTGTACACATTGTGGGAGACCCCATTAAGGAGAGTGCAGATTGTTAACTGGTGGATATTTTACATGTGGATTTAGGGATCACTTCCTGAAAGATTGTCCACAGAGAAATGCTAGTGTTCCCACTACTCTACCCCAGACAGAGAGACCTGCCCCAGCAGTACAGAGGGGCAGAAGACCTGCGAGGCCTAATATAGCTGGTACATCATAGAGGCCTACTGCAGAGATAGTTCAGAGGTAGGAGACTAAAGTAGCACCCCATGCTTATGCTATGAGAGCTCGAGATGAGCCAAAGCCAGCTGATGTCATAAGGGGTACTTTCTCACTTTATGATTTATCTATATATGCATTAATTGATCCTGGCTCCACACATTCATATGTGTGCATTGCCCCACCTATTGGTAGAGGGGTATAAGTAGAGGAGTTAGAGGAGGACATACAAGTTACAAACCCTTTAGGCCATAGTGTCATGGTGAAAAAGGTCTACAAGTGTTGTCCTCTGAGGATACAGGGTTATGAGTTTCCAGCTGACTTGATTGAGCTACCATTCTGTGAGTTCGATGTGATATTGGGTATGGATTGGTTATCACATCATCAGGCGATGGTAGATTTTTAGCTAAAGAGGATGTCACTACAAATAGCAGAAGGGGATGAGATTACAGTTGTGGGTGAAGGAACGAGTTGTCTTTCTACTATCATATTAGCCACAGCAGCCAGAAGAATGATAAGAAAGGGCTGTGAAGCTTTCTTCGCACATGTGGTTGACACCAAGAAGACTAGCCCAAGCATACAGGAGATCCCCACAGTATGGGAATTTTCGGATGTGTTTCCGAAAGAGTTACCGGGTTTACTACCTGATAGAGAAGTGGAGTTTGCTATAGAGGTTATGCTGGGTACTGCACCAATCTCCATTGCTCCATATAGGATGGCACCTACTGAACTGAGAGAGTTGAAAGTTCAGTTACAGGAGCTACTAGACAAAGGCTTCATACGCCCTAGTGTGTCACTCTGGGGAGCACTAGTGCTATTTGTGAAGAAGAAGGACGGTACCCTTCGGCTATGTATAGACTACCGACAATTGAATAAGGTGATTGTGAAAAACAAATATCCTTTACCTCGAGTAGATGACCTATTTGATTAGTTGAGGGGAGCTAGAGTATTCTCCAAAATAGATCTCATATCAGGCTACCACCAGTTGAGGGTGAAGGAGACAGATGTTCCTAAGACTGCTTTTAGGACCCATTATGGACACTATGAGTTTCTAGTGATGCCATTTGGGCTGACAAATGCAACAGCAGCTTTTATGGACCTAATGAGCTGCATCTTTCATCCCTACTTGGATCGGTTTGTTGTGGTCTTTATAGATGATATCTTAGTGTATTCTAAGAACCGGGAGAGCATGATGAACACCCGAGAGTAGTACTACAGACACTGTGGGAAAAGTAGTTGTATGCCAAGTTTTCCAAGTGTGACTTCTAGTTAGATGAGATATCCTTCCTTGGACACATTGTATCAGTAGATGGGATCAGGGTAGATCCAAAGAAGATTGATGCAATAATTGAATGGAAGCCTCCTAGAAATGTAACAGAGGTTAGAAGCTTTTTGGGGTTAGCTGGATACTACAGGAGATTTGTGAAGGGATTTTCCCTTATAGCAGCCCCACTGACTAAACTGCTACACAAGAATACAAAGTTTGACTGGAATGATAAATGCCAAACCAGCTTTGAGAAGCTGAAGGCTATGCTTACAGAAGCTCCAGTGCTGACACAGCCAGAGTCAGATAAAGACTACGTGATCTACAGTGATGCCTCTCACAATGGGCTAGGGTGTGTTCTGATGCAAGAAGGGAAAATAGTTGCCTATGCTTTTAGACAGCTAAGGCCACATGAAAAGAACTACCCAACTCATGATCTGGAATTGGCGGCAATAATATTTGCATTGAAGATATGGAGGCATTACCTATATGGTGAGAAATGATTCATCCATATGGATCACAAGAGTCTGAAGTATTTGCCAACCCAGAAGGAACTCAATCTGAGACAGAGGAGATGGATTGAATTCCCTAAAGATTATGACTGTGTGATCAACTATCACCTAGGAAAGGCAAATGTACTGGCTGACGCACAGAGCAGGAAGTCCATGATGGCTTTAAGAGAACTGAATGCTCGGTTGTCTTTAGCACAGGATGGGGAAATTTTGGCTGAGTTGCTTGTAAAGCCAAGTTTGTTATAGCAAATACAAGAAGCACAGTTAAGGGATGAAAAGTTGCTAACTGTGATGGGCAAAACTCAAGAGGGGAAGGAGATTGACTATGAGTTGAAAGGAGATGGGCACCTGTATTATAAAGGTAGAATATGTGTACCAGGAAATGAGGAACTGAAGAAGAATATTTTGAATGAGGCACACAGTAGCTTCCATGCTATGCTCCC
This sequence comes from Hevea brasiliensis, assembly GCF_030052815.1. NCBI lineage: Eukaryota > Viridiplantae > Streptophyta > Magnoliopsida > Malpighiales > Euphorbiaceae > Hevea > Hevea brasiliensis. The sequence goes on along the minus strand of NC_079496.1, from coordinate 93,750,721 downwards.
AGGAAGTACCAAGATGTACCAAGACCTAAAAACACATTATTGGTGGTCTAGAATGAAGAAAGAGATTGGTGATTTTGTGACCAGATGTTTGACATGCCAGCAAATTAAGGCTGAGCATCAGGTTCCATAAGGGTTGTTACAACCTATATTCATACCAGAGTGGAAATGGGACTGCATCACCATGGATTTTGTCACTGGGCTACCATTGATACAAAGGAAGCATGATACTATATGGGTGATTGTGGATAGATTGACCAAGTCAACTCACTTCCTACCCGTTAGAGCCAACTACTCACTGGACAGGTTAGCAGAGATTTATATAGATGAGATAGTCCGGCTACATGGAGTGCCAACATCTATCATATCTGACAAAGTCCCGAGATTTACTTCGAGGTTTTGGAAGAGGCTACAGGAGTCTTTTGGCACTTAACTGCACTTTAGTATGGCTTTTCATCCACAGACGGATGGACAGTCAGAAAGGGTGATTTAAGTAACCCTTAGAACTTAATGAATTGCTATAATTGTTAAAGGAATGATAATAATGACCCGACACTAATGACACGAATAATACGATATGATAGGTATTGGTGGATATGTTAAGAAGTTGCATTATTGATTTTAAAGGAAGTTGGGAGAAGTACCTTCCTTTGGTAGAGTTTGCTTACAACAACAGCTACCAAGCCAGCATAAAAATAGCTCCATATGAAGCATTGTATGGGAGGAGATGCAGGACTCCCTTATGTTGGACAGAAATGGGGGAAGAGAAAGTAGTGGGCCCAGATTTAGTGCGACAGACTGAGGACAAAGTGAAAATCATTAGAGACAATTTGAAAGTCATCTCAGACAGACAGAAGTCATATGCCAACCTAAGGAGAAAGGATATAGAGTATGAGGTTGACGATAAGGTGTTTCTCAAGGTATCACCTAGGAAGAAAGTGCTAAGGTTTGGTAAGAAGGGTAAGTTAAGTCCTAGGTTTATTGGTCCATACGATGTTATTGAACGTGTGGGTCCAGTAGCCTACAGGCTAGCTTTACCCCCTGAGCTGGAAAAGATTCACAATGTGTTCCATGTGTCGATGCTCAGGAGATATAGATCAAATCCTTCACATGTCATTTCAGTAGAGGAGATAATTGTGCAACTTGATTTGACATATGAAGAAGAACCAATTAGAATCTTAGCACGGGAAGTGAAAGAACTCAGAAACAAGAGGATCCCACTAGTGAAAGTCTTGTGGAGACACCACAACACAGAAGAAGTGACATGCGAGAGCGAGGAGATGATGAGGCAGTAGTTCCCTTAGCTCTTCACATCAGGTAAATTTTGAGGAGAAATTTCTATTTAGAGGAGAAGAATTGTAATGCCCTTACCATAGGTAGTCCGTACATTTTACTGTTCCAACGACTAATGTCTGTTCGGACAGTCAGAATATCTGGAACTACACTTAAACTATAGTGAGGAGGCATAAATTGATGGAATAAATATTAATAAAATATAGGAAAAATTTAGAGAAAATAAAATAAAATTTAAGAGAATTTATTAATTGGTACAAAAATAATAAAAATAACCCGATGAGCACCATGAAGGGCATTTTGGTCATTTCACCCCAGAGGTGAAGTTTGACCTAAATGTTAAAAATTTAATTTGAGAGAATGAAATAGTTAAAATAAGTTAAAATTTATGAGTTGAATTAGAAAGAAGAAAAAGAGAAAAGAAAAAGAAAAGAAAAGAAAATAAAAAGGTTTATGACAATTTAAAAAAAAAAATTAAAATACCATATATAGAATATAGAAATACCCATAAGAAGACAAAACCCCACCAACTCATCTTCTTCTTCCTCTTCTCTCTCTCCTTGCCATCTCCATTGGTTCCTCTCTTCCACCATTTTCATTCAAGCTTAAAGCTTGATTTTATCCTCACTTACTCACTAAAACCCATAGTCTCCTTCATTAAAAATCATCTCCACCCCATAAGGAAGCTATTGGTAGCCATTAGAAGAAGGGAGATTGAAGTTTGCAAGTTGGGTCACAAAGGTAAGTGCAAGATACTACTTTCTCTCTTCTTTAAATATTGTAAGAATGATGAGATGAGTGAGTATCACATGAAAATGAAAACAAAAAATAAGAAAATGAAATGCCCAAATTTCGGCAGCCATGGAATCCTTGAGGTTTGATGCTTTTAAATGATGAAAAATGGTTCCATGAGGATGTTTGAATTGTTGATATGATTAGAAGTGTAAATAAGTTGAGTTTGTGTAAATTGGTAGATTGGAATTAGTGTTTATGTACATGATTTAGCGACTTTATGTAAATACTTGAAATTGACTTGGTTGAGTTGAGATTGTTACTTATAGAAGTGCTATGCATGCCAATTGAAGTAAAGAAGATAAAGGAGATTGAATTTTGGGAGTGCCATTTTCTGCAGGTTTGGGACTCAATGAGTCCAGTGTGTTTGATGAACCATAACTAAAATTATGTGACTCTAATTGGTATAAGGCCAATTGAAGGTGAAACTAGGCCCAAAATAGCCCATTTTCCATGAAGAAACCATGCCCAAATTTTGTCCAAAATTTGACCTAAACAGTACCCAAATCCGGATGACCCTGCACAAAATCCAGAGAATGACCAAAGGAACAGTACATATTCATTTGGTCATAACTCCCACTATACTGGTCCAAATGACCTGAATTTAATACCATTGGAAAGCTTAGATATACGGCTAAAATTTGCATGAAGACCATTGAACCCAGAAATGCCAAAAACCAAACCAAATTGTTGGCCAAAGTTGGGTCACAAAACTATCTAGAATTAGGTTGTCTAGAAACTGCTAGACATAAACTCACCCGACCTATTTTGGAAAAATGGCCACAACTTTGTCTACAAGAACTCAAATGTAATGAAACTAGTGGAAAAATGTCCACAAGACACAAACCTACAAATTTGGTATTTTGACTAAAATCCAGAAATCAAAAGAACTAGGTCAAATAGTTAGAACAAGTCACTATATCAAAACCTAGAGTCTGACCAAACTTCACTTGACCCCAGAACAGCCTTTTAGTCATAACTCTAACTAGAAACTTCCAATTGGGATGGGCCATACCTTTCTAGAAACCTATACAACTTTGTTTTAGGAACCTTCCTCAAATTATGAATTTAAGAACCTCAAAAAGTGACCTGCAACCACTGACCTGAACTGATCACCTGTTGGCATAGGGTACATGAGCCTAGGTCAGTTAATTAGCCATAAATAATTCCAAAAAACTTTAAAAAATATGATTCAAATTTCTCAATGATCATAAGACATAGGAAAATAATTTCTATGAAGATCAGCCTACCTAAAAGGGATTGCAACATGTTCCATTAATTAGGTAAACTCTAAGCCCAAAAGCTTCCTAGTTAAGGAACCATAATTTGGAAATGAGTTAGTTATGGTTACCCGACATAACTTGAGTTCTAAAAATCAAATTGACATGACTTAAAAAGGAAAATAAAGATAAGACATACAGGAATGACTTCCATGAAGGAAGTGTAGCCAAACAATGGCTACAAACTGATCCAATGGATAGGTAAATGTAAGACACAAAAACTGAAACTAAAGAAAGGTTCATGAGATAAATTATTTTATGGTATGAATTTAACCCTAACAAACCATTAAACATTAAATCACATGAAAGGGATATGTGGGACCTATTTTCCACTATAAAATGACATGAATATTTCCAGTAAATAAGTAATAAGGTTTAATTTCCCATAGTATACCTATACTATTTATTTAGTTTGGATCAATTGGTATACCAATTAGGGACTACAGATAGCAGTACTGCCTATAGGAATAATCATTAATAGATAAAATATGTCAGGCATAATTGTTTTACAAGCTTTATGTCTGCCCGTTGGCCAATGTGCCTAATATTGTATCTAGCTTAAATGCCTGCCCGCAGGCTTCATGCCTGACATGACCGTCGTATACTAGATGTATGGCTGTCTAACTAGTATACTCCCATGTATCCAGGTTTTATAATTTGTTATAGGTTTCTTGGGCACTGATAATAATTAATTAAGACTTAATATACAATAAGTAAATAAAAAATATCCCAATAATTTTAATTATTTCCAAAGTGCAATGAAAATATAAAAGACCCAGAAATTATGAATTGCCATTATTATTTCAATTGTTAGTTATTTTTATTATAAATTATGCACCACTAAGCATTATGTTTAGCGCGTTGGTTTTCCATCACGTTGGTATTGGAGACCAGTCCGAGCAACCGCAACAGTAGCACCAGCAATGCCCTGACAGAGCTCTGACCAGATCTGCCACCGTCTAGAGTCACCTCAGTCTTTTGTATTTTGTTGGTAGGGCCCATGTATGTTTAGATTTTGTTCTTTTGTTCATTCTACATAAACAAATGATGTATTTCATTTTGGATTGTAATTAAACTTTGAGATTATAATGAAAACTTGTAATTTATTATCTATGAATTTCTATATAAATGCAATAGATGATACTTTTTGAGATCTCATAAATAATGGTGAATGATATGATAAAGGAGAATATGATATAGAAATGAGTGAAATGAATATGAACATATTAGCAGGTGACTAGTGGAACCCGCCAGATGCTAATAAAACAGAGGAGGCTCTATCCGGGTCTCCACAGAAATAAGTTATATAAAGAAAAAAAATTCTACACATGGATTACATGCTTTTAAATGATATTAAAAGTTTACAATGGACATGATAAAACAAGATAGGGTGCTCCGGCACCGAATGTGGCACTTCTTGCTTGGCTATACAGTAGAAGGGTAAGGGGCGTCACAAGGAGGCAGCACCCACAACTCTTCAAAGACTAAGACCAGATAAATTTCGAGGATGAAATTTTATTTTTAAGGAGAGAAGAATTGTAACACCCCGAACCTCCTAGCTCGGAATAATACAATTTTTGGTATGTGAATAGTACTATTCAAAGCCACCTTGAGGACCATAGATAAAGAAAAAATTTATTATGATAGACACAACAAAAATTTAAGTGAACCAAAAACCTAAAGACTCATCGGGTATTATGAAAAAGATGGACTATAGCCCAATGAGGGACATTTTGGTCAATTCACTTCAAGAGTTGATTTTTGACCAAAATGTCAATTAAATTAAATGAAAAATAATGTATTGAATTATGAAGAAATTTTGAGGAAAAAGTTAAGTGTAAATGTAAAAAGAAAAGAAAAGAAATAAAAATTTAAGTTTAATTACATTAAGACACTATTAAATTTTAGTTTTAATTAATTTTTTTGGGGTAATTACATATAATAAGAAGACAAAAATGAATTAAAAAGCAAAAGAATTGTCTTCCTTTTCTCTCCCTTTGGTTGCTACCCATCCCCCACTCTCTCTTCCTTCTTTCTTCATTCCACCATTAATAATCTCTCTCCCAACCCTTGATTCCCTACTTTTCTTCTATGGGTTCTCCATTAAACTAGTAGAAAACATTAAAGTAACCTTAGATTGAGGGATTGAAGCAAGAAGAACAAGAGTTTTGAAAGAGAATTAGAAGATTAGAAACACTCAATAGAGGTAAGTTTCTTTTCTTGCTTAATTAGTTATACAACCTTTGAATCAAGTTAGATTGTGATAAAATTACATGAGAAAGCATAAGAATTATGCATGTATCGAGAGGTGTGATTTTCAGCCAACTTGGGGAAAATTAGGGTTTGTTATGTTTTAACTAAATTGATGATGAATTCAAAGTTAATTGAAGTGATATACATGTTTGGGGTAGTGAAATTGCATGGGAATTACATAAATTGGAAAATTGAAAATTAGGGTTCATGGAAAATTAGGGCTTTTATTTTATGAAGTGTAATTAGTGTTTTTAATGGCAAATTTTGGTCTTTTGAAGTTCCTTTAGTGTGAATTGACCATTGGTTGATGAAAGGAATTAAGGGAAGCGTATGGATTGGGAAAATTGCAAAATAGGGTTTTGGAAAATTAGGGGTTTTGTATTATAAAGTGCTATGGATGTATTAATGTTAATTATGGTCATTTGGGATGAATGAAACGTGAATTGATGTTGGTTAGTGGAAGTAATTAAGGGAGGTGACAATTGAACTTTAGGGTTGAAATTTTGGACAATGAGTTCAGTGTACTTAGTAGCTTATAAGTTGAGCTACATAGCTCCAATTGGTATGAAACCAATTGAAAATGAAATTTAAGACATAGGTTTAGAATTTCATAAAGATATCCTGCGCAGAAAATGACCATAAACTACCCTAAATGAGCCTTGAATCTGGAAGTGGCAATTTTGCATCCTGTAGAATGACCACGTGAACAATAATCTTAGAATTGTAATTACTCACTCTAGGAAACTTCAAATGACCTGATTCTTGAACCTTTGGAAACCTGAGACATTGGAGAACATTTTATAACTTGAGGCCAAATTATGAACTTAACTCAATCAAATTGCTAGAAAAAGTTGGTTCAATAAATCTTTCATGTACCAGAACCAAACCTGGAAATTTTGAATTTTGCATGCCTAACCAGTTTTGGTAAAAATGCCATAACTTGGTTTACAAAATTGCAAATGCAATGATTCCTAAGCAAAAATTTTTATAAAACATAGAACTACAACTTTTATGTTTTAACTAGAACCTAAATCTTAGGGCAACTTAGGGAAATTGCTAGAGAAATTAGAAATGCTTAAGCTGGATTTCTAGCAGTTTAGCTAAATGGCCTTATGACCCCAGCAGGGTTATTAGGTCATAACTTTCTCTATAAAACTCCAATTGGAGTGATTCAAAATGGGTTGGAAATCTAAGACAGAGACTTACAATATTATTTAAAGGACTAGATCAAATTATAAACGTAAGAGGCTGGGATGGTAGATGCAAAATTGGGAGAAATTCTAAAAACTTAAATCTATAAAATTTGTCCACGTGAACAGTAAAATTAATTTAACTATAACTTGAGCTAAAAAACTCCAAATTAGGTGATTCAAAAAGAAAAATAAAGCTGAGACCTAGAGGAACAATTTTCATGAAGAGTACCTCATAAAATTATGATTCAAACTAGGTAAAAATTAGGTTCAAAAATCAAGCCACTAAGCTGCTAGAGCCCAAAACCTCATTGAAATTGCAAAGCTAACTTAGGGATGCTTTAGACAATTATGTAATGAGTTCTTAGTAAGAGTTGAAATGAGTATTGAGACATTCTATTTGTATGTTTTTATTAGAAAAGTGGTTGGTACAGATAAGGAGAAGTAAGTAAAGAAGAAGCAGACTCATTGAAGATTTGTGCACAACTAACCTTTTTCTTTGTTTTCAACTTTGTAAACGAATTTGAATGAGTTTATTTTGAATGAGAGATGGTTTTTCTCTTGCATTTGAGAAATTTGGGTGTTGCCACCTCTATATGGGTTTTATGATAATTTGAATGTATTTATTGATTTGCAAATGTGATTGTTGATTGAGAAACTTTTGAAAATTATTTTAAAACCATAGTTAGCATGACAGTCCCTTTCGGAACTCCCCAGTGGTAACGGCTACTTGGAGTTTGATATTTGATTATGATTATGTCCCCCATTAATAAAGGTTAGTGTGATGAGACTATATGAGTACTCATTAGCTAGCTAGCCCTTCCCTCATTAATAACGGTTAGTGAGGTTGATTTGCTTTGTCATGGTGTACAACACGACATGGATCATAAAATTTTGTGTCATGGTCTAAACTGTGTATTGATGTTGACAACACTTATGCTTTATAATTTGTGAATGTGAATTATGATCTCTTCATTAAAAGGTGATTTCAATAAATGGTTCTTATGGACTTAGAAATTATGGTGATATTTTCATGATTATGGAAAATGTGATTTGTTATATTTTACAAGTTGTGTTTAACTTTAAATTTTAAAATTATTAGTTGTGCACCACTGAGTGATATACTTAGCAATAGCTTTTTTATGTTGTCACAGTTAAGGGAAATGAGAAAGCTACCGAGTGAGAGACTTGGGAGCAACTTTTGTATTGAATTTGGGTATTTACATTAGGTATATCCCTATAATTCCTTTGATGTATTTTGTAGCTATATGATTGATGTACGGACATTGAACAGTTTGTATTAAAAAGTATTACATTGCTATAATATTTTGAGTTTGTAAATATTTGTATTTCATTTTGAGACTTATGTAAATGTAGATCTTGTAATGTTAAGTTCATTATCTCTAATGAATGAAACTTTTGAAATCAAATGTTTACTTAAAATGTAAATGTAATAATTTTATGTTTGTGAAATGGATTGAAGAAAATCTTTTACTTGACTTATATTATGATTTCAACAGGTTATATATTTGGGTTTCACTAAAGTTTTAACTATCACTATACAGTTTTCCACAAAATAAAGATAAAATAAAAAGCTATGATTTGTTCAAAATCCCTTGTAGTATATTTAATGGGTTATCGGTAGGTATAGTTTGTAATTCATTAGGTATGCTACGGGAATATATCATGCCTTACAAGGGATAAGGTGTGACAGAAGCTCCTCATGTCTTCCTCTTTCACAATAGTGAGCCAGGGGCTTTTTAGGCATCTCTTATTCTTACCATCTCATATCATGCATGACCATACATATAACATCTCATATCTATATCATGAGAGAAATCAGTGGGTCATTCAACATCCATCGTGCATCAATAATTAATATGCAATAATACAATATATTCATGTTCTAGATATAGAAAACCTAATAAATCATAAAATGATTTATGAGAATGAATTTCAATTCAATTAAATAAGTTTACATTCATTAAGGTTAGTTTTACTCACCTCTTATAGGCTATTAACCACTAAACACGAATGGTTGCTATCCTCTTAACCTTGGCTTCTTGGGTCATTCAAATCCAATCCTATAAAAGTCGAACCTTAATAAGTTATCTGAAGCTCTAGAACTCTATACACATACAAAATAACTTATTCTAAGTGCTTTTGGGTCAGAAAAATAAGTAAAGAAATAAGGTTCGTAAAACCAACTTTGGCCGTCGAAGTCTTGAGCCTTAAATGCCCTTTTTGGGTGATAGTGACTGTGGCTGCTGAAGTAGAAAGCTTTAGCTACCGAAGTCCTGAGCTTCTCTACTCCAGCTGCCCAAGTTAGGAACTTTAACTGCTAACGTCCTGAACTAAAAAAGAAAAAAAAAAAAAACTCCTGAGAAGCTTTAGCTGCTCTGGTTGCTAAAACTATAGTTTTCAACCACTGAACCCAGGAATTTCTAGAATTTCCAATTTTGAATTCTATAGGAATTACATTTATGAAACCTATTCTTTATTCTCAAAGCTCCATAACTCATAACAAACACTCATTCAAGCAATATTATCAATAGCTAATACTTTTTAAACTCACAAACACAATATGCAATGGAAAAACAAGTACATTCAAGACCAAAATCAACTTTCCCTAATTAGAACCACCCTAAAACCACACCTATGCCTCCACATACCCATGCTTTCTTACCCTCTTTTACTTTCAATGTCAACAGAAAACAAGACTATCATACTCATAAGCCTTAAAACTCCTCATAAGATTCAAAAGAACTCAATCATAACACATGCATCTAAAAATATCATAAGTTTTAACTTTTCTCCTAACTTCAAAACAAGGAAACATAAAGTGATAATATCGAAATGTAAAACTCTTGGCCGAATAAGAAGTCATAAACATCCAAGAAACTCACCTTTCTTGAAACTGAAAATCTACCCTTTGAAAGCTACAATTCGTTGCTTGCTTCTTACCAAAACCAATTTAAAACATATACTCTTGATTAACAAAGAAATATCTTTAAAAAGAAGGGAGATTTTTAGGAACAATTGTGTAAAAACCCAATTGCATGTGCTAGTGACAAGGAAAGAGAGAAAGAAATTGACTTTCTTTAAATTTTGAAACAGAGTGAGTTATTTATACCCCTGCTGTCGAGGGGACTTTTGACTATTGAGGGGACTCCATGCTGCCTAAAAGGACATTGCAATAGAGAAAGGGGACTTTGACTACCAAAAGTCTAACTTTTGACTGCTAAATTTTTTTTACCTAAAAATAATTCTTAAACTGCTTTACTTGGCAAAAAACAAACAACACGTAATCATGCATATATACATCTTTAACGCATCATTGAACTCATAAAAAAACTTACCACTATCTCTTTTGTCTATGAAACCCTATGCTTTAATGAGAATTTCCCATCAATAACAAGAATTCTGACATTGGAAAATGGTGGGTGTTACATTCTTCTCCCTTTAGGAACATTCATCCTCGAATGTTGAAACAAACATCAAACATAACAATAATAAACATACCTAAAGCACAAAAGGATATTGCTATAACATGGAGTCATGAGTCCATGTGCATTCTTTCATATTGTGGTAACTTCTAGTATCTCTTTGTTTTTTAAACTCCTGATCTGTGTATCCATGATGCTAATAAGCTGTTTGAAATAAAAAAGATCCTCTGAAATTTTCATATTAGGTTCATTGATTACCTTGTTCGGATTTAACACAAACTTCTGTAGCATAAAAACATGAAAAAATGGATGGATCCTTTCCATTTCTAATGGCAGAGCTAGCTTGTAAGATACATTCTCGACCTTTTGTAGCACCTCATAGTGTCCAGTATACATTGGAGCTATTTTACCCTTCTTTCCAAATCGGATAACACCCTTTATTAGATATACCTTGAGAAGCACCATGTCCCCTATCTAAAAAACTACTTCCTTTTTGTGGAGATCTGCATAACTCTTTTATCTACTGTCTGCTGTCTTTAACCTTGCCTTGGTAAATGCATTGCCTGATTGGTGATTTCCACCAACTTATTACCTGCTAAAGCTTTCTCATCAACTTCTTCCCAGCACATAGGAGACCTATATTTCCTCACATACAAAGCTTCATATGAAGCCATTCTAATGCTAGAGTGATAGTTGTTATTGTATGCAAACTCAACCAGAGGTAGATACTTCTTCCATGATCCTTCAAAGTAGAGTATACACATTCTTAGCATATCCTCCAAAGTCTGTATGATTCTTTCTGACTGCCCATCGATTTGAGGATTGAAAGCCATGTTGAAATCCCGTCTAGTGCCCATCTCATTCTGAAGACAACGCTAAAACTTAGAGGTGAACTTTGGTCTCCTATTAGAAATTGTTGTCACTGGAGCTCCATCCAACCTTACTATCTCTGCCATATGTACTTGAGCTAATTTATCCACAGAGTAGTTAACTCTCATAGGAATGAAATGGGCAGTCTTGGTTAACCTATTCATTATTACTTGTATAGAGTCATATCTATTGGAGGCTATAGGTAACCCTACAACAAAGTCCATGGCCATGTTTTCCCATTTCCATTCTAAAATGGATAGTGGGTTAAGCATTTTTGTCGGCTTATGATGCTCCAACTTCACTCTCTAACACATCTCACAAGTAGAAACAAACTGTGTAATCTTTTTCTTCATAGAAGGAAAACAATACACCTTCTTTAGATTTTGATACATTTTGGTGGCTCTGGGTTGTATGTTATATATCACATTATGAGCTTCTCTCACAATGTCTCCCTTGAGTTCGAAATCATCTGGTACACATAATCTACTGCCATGCCTTAAAATCTTTTTCCCATTAAATCCAAACTTATGGTTTATACACTTTTATACTGCTTCACCAATTTCACCAATTTTAGATCTTTGTGCTGCTTCTTTACTACTCATCTCAATTACATTGGTGCCACTTTTATCTATGCTATCCAGGTGTCTTTTGTTGATAACTCCAATTGCAATCCCTCTCATATTAGTTGGTATAGCTCCTTTAAGATGGGTTGTGTCACACCTTACCCCTCTGTAAGGCATAACATGATCCCGTAGAATACCTAATGAACTATCAAACTTCACCTACCAATAACTCATTAAGTACCCTACAAGGGATTTTAAAAAACTTTTTCTTACTTTTTGGAAGTGGCGAGCATTTTCTTTCATTTAATATAAGTTTAAAAGCTAGCTAAAATTTTTGTTTATTTTTATTTTTACACAAATTTTGGAAAAATTTCGGTAGAGTGCCGTCTGTATTTTAAGAAAATAGTTCTTTACAAACCTATAAGTGTCACACCTTACCCCTTTGTAAGGCATAACATGATCCCATAGAATACTTAACGAACTATCGAACTTCACCTACCGATAATTTATTAAGTACCCTACAAGGGATTTTAAAACCATTTTCTTACTTTTTGGAAGTGGTGAGCGTTTGGTAGAAATTAAAAACATTTAATTGAAGTTTGAAAACTAATTAAGATTTTTGTCCATATTTATTTTTTTGCAAATTTTATAAAAATTTCGGCAGAGTGCTGTCTGTATTTCGAGAAAATAGTTCTTCAAAGGCCTAAAAAAAAAAAAAAACACTTCCAAATAATTTCATTTCACAGCCTCAATCTCCAATAATATCCCAACAATACAGTCAACCACAATTTAAATCAAAATTCACTTTTCAAAATATTATTAAAATAATTTCATTAATAAACGTGGCATTAAAATTAATTTTACATACACAATCTTAATACGGAAAGAAAATCCAAAATAATATTATTACAATTTTATCTGTACAACTGCTCAAATTATACAGATACATATGTATACTATCATATTTACATCAAGCTAAACTACCAAGGTATAGACAAATACCCGTACAAAAATTCTTCAACTGTGCTCCTCTCTGACTGTAGCAGCTCACTCTGTTGCTATGTCCTTTTCTCTATCTATGACAGCAAGTTAAAGCTATCGCTGAGTATAAAAATACTCAGTGGTGCACAATAACATACGAAATGCATAATATAAAGCATTTATGAACAATTCATAATTCAAAAATCTCACAATCACATTTCACAATTTTTAAAATCACAATTATAGCAAATCATAATTTTCAAAGCTTAATATAACACAAATTTCATTAAACAATTTAATAATCATAGTGTTGCCAATCAATAACACAACTTAGGCCATGACACAAAATTTCCAAACATGCCGTGTTGTACACCACGACAAGGCAAACTCACCCCACTAATCGAAATCAATGAGGGAGGTGGCTAGCTAGCTAATGAGTACTCATCCAAACTCACCTCCTGACTGGGAAGCCAAAGAGGGAGGAATATAGTCAAACTCACCCCATAAATGGAGGAGGAACATAATAAGGGATTGCCATGCCAAGTGTGAATCAAAACAATTTAAAACTATGATGTTCAATTATAATTGATACAACAATTAAACAAACTTCATTTCAAATCTCCATTTCCAAAGTAGGCAATACACAAATTCTCAAATAAAATTTTCAAAACCATAACCAAATTCAAAACCATATTGTTCAAATATTCTATACAAATCAATAAATAATTTTCATTTCAAATTTCCACTATAAAATAGGAACACAACATTCTCGAAATTTATAATGAATAAAACACATTCACAATGTATAACAAATCAATTTTCATTGTGAAAACTATAATTTATAAATTTTTGTGCACAAACTTGACGTGAGTCACCTCTAGGCCTTGACTCAGTTTGCCCTATCCTTTTCCAGTTTTTTTTTTTTTAACTGAAACACACAGTTTATAGTGTTTCAGTATCTTATCTCACAAAAAATCCAATAATTAATTTATAAATACTTAATTCTAGCCCAAATATGCTTAAACTAACGTTCTTAGAAATTTTCATTTCGAAGTTACTATTCATGATACTATTCAAGTCAAAATATTGACTTTCTTATGCTTAATAGGTATGGGAAATCCAACTATACTCACATACCACATTTTGGTTACCAAACTTGTTAGTTTTGGTCATTTTCTCAAAACTTAAGTCTTTTAGGCAAACTTTCAAATTTTCAGTTTTGGTGACCTATTTTGTACTGTTCTATTGGTTATGTTGCTGTTAGAATTTGGCTAAGTTTTATTTATAGAAATTGTTCCTTATTGTCTTAACTTTATTCTCCTTTTTGAATCACTCCAATTGGAGTTTTGTAGCTCAAGTTTTAGCCATTTAAATCATGGTTGCCGGATTGGTATAACCCAGATTTTCTGGGCACCAAAACTGGTTTTGGCAGTTTTAGGTCACCAAATTTGGGTGGCTAAATGACTTGGTTAAGGGTATAATTTGGGTTTGTGTTCTCTATGAAAGTTGTAGTTCTATATCTCAGTTTTCTACTGGTAAAATTTCAGGTTATTTAGTCCTGCCTAGCTAAAGTTATGGCCAAATGAACAAATACTATTCATTTGGTCATTTTTCTACAGGGCAGAATACCTAAGTCCAGATTTGGTCAATTTGTTCACTATACTATGGCCATTTTTTGGGCATGATTCCTAAATGAAAAATGTGACATTTTATGTCTAGTTTCATTCCCAATTAGCTTCACATCAATTGGGTTGGTAAATTTTCAGTTTTGGTCCCTGAAATGGACCTTGGTCCTACTGCCTGCATAATGGCCCTAAGCAATCCGAATTTTCATTCAATTCCAATACTTCCAACATACCACAATTGGTCACAAATGACCATTTTCCAGCACAAACTAGGTCAAACACACCATTTGACCAATTCTTCAATTTTTAGCTTTCAAAAACCCTAGGTCCAAACCCTAATTCACATAATTTGTTACATTTAACCAATTCAACACATATAACATACTTCCTCAACTCAATCAAGCTTAGATACAATTTTAATTCCATCAAAACACATGTATATTCATATCAAACCCTAGCTGGCCAAAATTACCCTAGTCCTCCAACACTTGTTTTCATTTCATTTTATGTTAATTTCTAAGTTCATTTAACTATAAACACAAGAATTAAACCAAAAGTTTCAAGTTTGGATCACTAACCTTAGTGCATAATTTTTTTTCCTCTTCAACTTCTTCCTTTCTTCTTTCTTTCTCTTTAACCCTTGTTTTCTAGTTGCCCAAACAAAATTTAGTTATGGTAGGATAATTTTCTATGGTGAGATTTGTTGTCTTCAAGCTCAAAGATGAGCTTTAATGGAGGATTTGAGAGGAAGAGGGTGAGGGAGAAGTGGGGCGGCAACTTTGAAGAAGACAACCTTTTTTTTTTCTTTTCTTTTATAAATTTTTATCCTTTAGGAAGACCAATAATTATCCAAAATTATAATTTTTTTATTATAATGTTTATTGCATCATGCATGATGTCATCACTTTTCACTTTTCTTTTTTCTTTTTTTTATTTATTTTTCCATTAGTTATTTTATTTAATTCCCAACTCCGAAATTTCTTTTCTCTAATTTTATTTAACAGTTAGGTCAGGAGTCAGCTCCAGGGGTCAATTGACCAAATTGCCCCTCGCCGGTTCGACTCGGTTTGTAAATAATTCAATATTTCTTTCGGACCCCTGACCTTATTTGATTGGCTTAACAATTCTTTTTTGTGATTTTCTCTTTTCCACTGTGTTTGCAATAGTCCTATGGATCGCAGCGTCATATTTTATGGTTCGAAATTTGAGTTTAAATCGGCCTCGCAGTCCTTCCCGAGAAGGTCACCCATCACTGTGACTTTCAGCTCATTTAACTTCTTGTGTTCTGTTTTTCTTATTCATACTTAACTATTTGACAATTACTAATTATTTGTTTTTAAGGCTTAATTTAGTGTCTTAGGTATGGTTATAATTATCTTAATTATCCGAACCGACGCCGGTCATCGGAATAGTAAAATATACCTGGCTATACAAATAGGGGTGTTACAATTCCCCCCCCCCCCCTCTTAAAATAATTTTGTCCTCGAAATTGTGTCCACTATCTGTCCTCAAATAGTCATACATATTGTTTTCTAATATTTTTCTCACATTTCTGCGTAGTTTCATAATCGAACTAGTGGTCCATAGCACTTTAACCAATACTATTTACTCATCGATTGCTTACCTCGTGTACCAAGTTTCTTATGAGCTTCTGTCATAATTTAGATTCAAATTCATTTCAATTTTAGAGGTAAGCAAATTTGTGTGCTAGTGGATCCACTCTTTCTAGGATTTCGTACGATCCTATGGGTGAGAACTCAATTTTACTCTATTCTTATCAAATTTCTTGATCATTTGATGCAACCTTTAGTTTAGTTTAGAATATTTTAGTCTTTTCTTGTTGTTGTTTTAGCAATTATCTTCCTTTGTAGTCTTTTTTTTTTTTTTTAAATGACCTTGTTGGTCATATATGAATTACTTATCTCTTTATTGGCCATAGGTCCATAACCATTATTTTACCATCTCCATTTATGACCAAGGCTTATGGGCCATTTTGCACTATCTTGTTTGCTTTTGTTTAACTTATTTCTTTCTTGATAAAATAGTTTGGGATATCGTTACGCGTCTTAAGTAAGTTGTTTGCCTTGGTGGCAATTCCTCATCTAGTGTTTTTCTCATTTCTTACTGTTCTATTTATTTCTCCTTTTTTCATTTCACAACTTAACTTTAATTATTTTATTCTTCAATCTTATCCTCTTCCTTAACTTGACTATCGAGTCCTAATTTAGCACTTCTTATCATCCCTAATCACTCCGCTATACTTCAATATTACTTTGATTTGGTCCTCAGACCATTTTAGTCAACACTTTAACTACTATTCATAATTTTAATTTTTTTTCATTAAATTTGCACCAACTATTCTAATTTTTTACTTCCATAAATTTTTATTTTTTTTTTAATTTATTTATCGATATTCTATAGCTTATTTTGCACTGATGTGTAGTCATTACTTTCTTTTGTACTGAACTATAACCTTTAAATATTCTAACTTTAGAGTTTTAAACCACAAGTTAGGACTTTCAAACTCCTTTCTAATAAGAAAACTTTATCTTATCATAACTATACCAAAATAGATGCCGTTTGCAACTATTCTTATCCTTGTGTACTATTGGGTAGTATGTAGCTCTACATAATAAATCCCAAGTCAATATTGTAATCTGCAGCTTACAGCACAACATCAAGAATATTGTATAGTTACTATGATACATCCCAATAGATCAAACTTCCTCTTATCTTATTTCTTTTAAATCCACTAATATCTTAAACTTATTTTCATTATGGTATCCACTGACATTTATCAGCAGTAATACCTTTACCCGTATCTAAGGTAGCTATATTACTATAACTTACTTTTAGGTTCTCTTGTCTCACCTAATTAGGCTTACTAATTAACTTTACAAATTCTTGTGTGCTAGCAAATACTTTTCACTGACAAACTCTTCCAAAATTAATTTTTAAAGGACTAGTCACTAACATATCAATTTTCTTTTTTTTTTTTACACATATACATATCTTAGTTAAGAATCAAGAAAAAAACCAGCAACCATGTCAGAAGCCTCATCCTCGTCCCTCTGTCGCATAGTGTATACTCTTACTGGAGCATCACCTTGTCTTGGTTGATTCACAGTACTCAGATTTCCAGGTATACTACCCCTACCTCTGCCTTTGCCTCTACCAACTGCTTGTGAACTCTTCAGGGTAGAAACTTGGACTAATCCTTCTGACGTGGTAAATGATCCATAACGACGTGGAGTTACACAATCCTTAGTAAAATGATCAGTCCCTCCACAATTAAAACATGCTCTTATAGCTCTATAACATACTCCACTATGTGGTTTATCACAAGTCTCACAAAGTCAATCCGATAGTGTATTTTTGCTTGTTTATTGAGTTTGCTGATCGGATTGGGGTGATTTCTGTCCAGAAGATCTACCTCTACCCGATTCACACTAGCTAGATCCTCCAAAATGTTTTCTTTTCCCAGAGCCACTCTCAGTAGCTTGGCCAGTAACCTTTTCAGTTTTCTCTTTCTCTTCTATACTCTTTTTCACTGCCCCTTCTGATTCTATTCTTTCCAGTTCCATGGCTTGTGAAATTAATTCAAAAAAATTATGGTGTCGGAACCCTACCACTTGCATTCTCAAGCTAGGCCTCAACCCAGCCTCAAACCTCTTACATCAGTCTCTGGGGGTGGTGACCAAACTTTTGGCATAGTGGCTTAGTCGAAAGAAATCCCGCTTATACTCTGTTACAATTCTGTCCCCTTGCTTCAAACTTAAAAACTCTTACAACTTCATGTCTACATAAGTATCGGGGACCCACTTTTGCCGAAATTCCATCAAAAAGTCTGCCCATGTGAGGACTGGTGGCTCTACCAGGCTGAGGGGGATGGTCTTCCACCACTCATATGCATCTCCTTACAGAAGTGATACTAAATATTCGAACTTCAACTCTTCTACACACTGCAGCTTTGTGAAAACCCGTTCCATTCTTTCTAACCACTGTTTTGTCACCAGTGGATCCATAGCGCCCTTAAACTCAGTGGCCCCAAATTTCATTAACTTCTCATATTGTCAAGCCAGAGGCTGTGATTGTGCTGTAGGTGCTTGCATCTGAGCTTCTGATGGCACATTTCCTGCTATTTGTTGAAAGAACGCAGCCATCTGCTTTGCAAACTGAGCAGGGAACTGCAGTGCTTGAGTAGAAGCTAGAGTGGTTAACCCACTCACGTTCTGGAGTGCTGGGCTTCCCCTTAGACCTTAGCCTCGACAGATTGCTCCACAGAATGATCTCCCTCTTCCATTCCATTTTCCAGAAATTTTCTACTCTCTGATAACAAACACAAGGAGGTTGGCCTCCGTTAGTGCATATTCATAATGTAAATATGTCATATGTATCAAACATTTGAGCAGTTGTATTTACCGACAAAATATTTCAAATTCATAGTTCAAAATTTATTTTAAAACCTTTGCTCTGATACCAATAAAACATGTCACACCTTACCCCTCTGTAAGGCATTATATGATCCCGTAGAATACCTAATGAACTACCGAACTTCACCTACCGATAACTTATTAAGTACCCTACAAGGGATTTTAAAACCATTTTCTTACTTTTTGGAAGTGGTGAGCGTTTGGTAGAAATTAAAAACATTTAATTGAAGTTTTAAAACTAGTTAAGATTTTTGTCCATATTTATTTTTTCACAAATTTTATAAAAATTTCAGCAGAGTGCCGTCTGTATTTTGAGAAAACTTTTCCTCAAAGGCCTGAAAAAAAAAAATTACTTCCAAATAATTTCATTTCACAGCCTCAATCTCCAATAATATCCCAACAATACAGTCAACCACAATTTAAATCAAAATTCACTTTTCAAAATATTTTTAAAATAATTTCATTCATAAACGTGGCATTAAAATTAATTTTACATACACAATCTTAATATACGGAAAGAAAATCCAAAATAATATTATTACAATTTTATCTGTACAACTGCTCAAATTACAGAGATATATATGCATACTATCATATTTACATCAAACTAAACTACCAGGGTATAGACAAATACCCGTACAAAAATTCTTCAATTGTGGTCCTCTCTGACTGTAGCAGCTCACTCGGCTGCTATGTCCTTTTCTCTATTTGCGACAGTAAGTTAAAGCTATCGCTGAGTATAAAAATACTTAGTGGTGCACAATAACATACAAAATGCATAATATAAAACATTTATGAACAATTCATAATTCAAAAATCTCACAATCACATTTCACAATTTTTAAAATCACAATTATAGCAAATCATAATTTTCAAAGCTTAATATAATACAAATTTCATTAAACAATTTAATAATCATAGTGTTGCCAATCAATAACACAACTTAGGCCATGACACAAAATTTCTAAACATGCCGTGTTGTACACCACTATAAGGCAAACTCACCCCACTAATCGAAATCAAAGAGGGAGGTGGCTAGCTAGCTAATGAGTACTCATCCAAACTCACCTCCTGACTGGAAAGCCAAAGTGGGAGGAATATAGTCAAACTCACCCCATAAATGGAGGAGGAATATAATAAGGGACTGCAATGCCATGTGTGAATCAAAGCAATTTAAAACTATGATGTTCAATTGTAATTGATACAATAATTAAACAAACTTTATTTCTGTAACATCCTCACTTTAGCTAGTCCGTACATTCTACTGTTCTGGTGACCAGTGTCAGTCCAGACAGCTAGAACGTCTGAAAAAATATTTAAACTAAAGTGAGGAACCATAATTAACTCAAATATTAATAAGAAAAATTTAGGAAAAATTTTAGAAATAAAATACAATCAAGTTAAATGAGCTAGTGCCCTAGCGATGGGTAACCTAGTGAGAAGTTGCGGTTCTCACAACTAGGAGCCCTAGACCAGGGGGAAAAATTATGAAATAATTTTTGGGACTCTAGAGAAGGGTCATTGGGATTCTTATGGCATTAGAATGCCAAGGAAATGCTTAGAAAAATTTTTCAATCGGTACAGATAATTTTGGCCCATTAAGCAAAACGGAGGGCATTTTGGTTATTTCGTCTTCAGAGATGATTTTTGGCTAACTTGTCCAGTTAAATAAATAATTTATATAACATGAAATATGATTAAATTTTGTTAAAAATTTAATTAAAATTAATTAGACAAGAAATGGAGAGAAAATTAAAGAAAATGGACTTATGACATCATAATGATGTCATTAAGATTCTCCCAACCAACCCAAAGTTGACACATGGCATAAGCTTACTTAAAAGAGACAAATGGGCTGGAAAATGAACAAAAAATCAGACTTCTTCTCCCTTTCATCTTCCTTGCCGTGAACCTCCTCCATAGCCAAACCATTTTCAAGCTTTCAAAGCTTGATTTTCACTCACTTCTACCCAACAAAACCGTAACCTAGCAACAAAAAAAAAATGTTCTTGCATCTTGGTGATTCTTTTGGGAGCAAAAAGAAAGGAAAAGAAAGAGCTTTAGCAAGTGGGAAAATCTCACTCCATAGAGGTTAGTGACTTAAACTTAAATTTCACTTTAAATTCATGTTTAATACTTATGAATGAGTGCAAATGATAAGGAAATTGATGGAGTACCATTTGTATGTAAACCCTAAGTTTTGGCAGCCTTGGTTGGGGAAGATTGTGATGATTTTAATGAAGTTAAAAGGGTAGTATGGCTGCCCACAATATGTCTCTTTTATGTGGATTGATGAAATGCAATCCTAATGCATGGTTTGAAATGTTGAGTTAGGGTTTGGAGTGGGAAAATGGGACTTTGACCATGTGAAGATGGAAGTAGGTTTTAATGGTCAATTAGTGACCATTTGGTTTGGTTTGAATAAAAGATGAAGTGTGTTGAGTGATGGGATTTGGGTTTGGTGTGGCTGCCCTTCGTAACCTGCAGAATTGGACATGAGTCCAGCAGGTTTGGGCAGCCATAACTTGAATTGTAGAGGTTCAATTGGTGCAAGGCCAATTAGACATGAAACTAGACACATAATGGCACAACTTTGGTGAAGAAACCATGCCCATAAAACCAAACTAAGCGGACCAAAAGCTTGCCCTAATCCGGGTAACCTGCAGTCTGCCTGGGCAAAATGACCAAATGAACAGTGTTTGGTCATTTGGCCATAAATCAGTGTAGAAAGGTCCAATTGACCTGACATTTTACCAATAATAATCTGAGATATAGACCAACAACTTTCATAAAGAAACCTAACACAAATTATGACCAGAACATATTCAAAAAGTGAGTTGCAATCACTGTTCATTACACTGTAGATATGGTCAGTCTAGAAATTTTGGACAAAATTTCTATCCGGCCAGTTGTGGTTTTTGGACCACAACTTGAGCTACAAAACTCCAAATAGAGTGATTGAAAAAAAGAAATTCAACTAGACAAAATAAGGAACAACTTTCATGTTGATCATTTTACCAAATTCCCACTGTAAAAATGACTAATAGAATAGTAAAGATAAAGCATGAAAACTGAAAATTCTGCTTAATTAACATTAAGCTTAGAAATAGTATTGGCAACCAATACGAACAAATTTTGAATGCAAAATGTGGTATGTTGGGAGTATTAAAACCAATGTACCTATTGTCTATGCAAAAGTCAACATTTTGGTTCACTAATACAGTGAATAGTAACACAAAAACTTGAAACTCAAAAATTATAAAACTTAAAAATGTAATATGCCCTAGTATACCTAACAAGATTGGTTTGGATAGCTTGGCATGCCAATAGGGTTCTGTTAGCAGTACTGCATATGGCTTCATGCCATTCTGTGTTTCATGGCTTCCATGGCATTCTGTGACATAATAGCCTTTGGCTATGTTATTTGAATTATTACACTTGGGTTTTAATCCCGATGATTATTATAGCTTATTAGTTGTTCTGTTGCACACCAGGAGACACAATGTGACCGATGGTGTGATGGTCCGAAGTTCTTACTGCCCAGTGCTAGTTTACTTGTTTATCCAGTCCAATTAACTAGTATGGGTTACTCGGGCAATGATAATAAACCTTATCAAATTTTATGTGAATAATACTGCAAATAATACCAGAAATTAAGTCTACCAAAAAAAAAAATAAAAATCATACATTCTGCATAATTATTTTATTCTATTTTATTTTATTTTATATTATCACCACTAAGCAGAATTGCTTAGCGCGTCGCTTTTGCCATGCGCAGGTACTGGAGACCTAGCTGGGGAGCCTAGCAAACATCAGACAGGGTGAGCCTTTAAAGCTGCATCCGGGGTCTAGAGTCACCTCACATCTGCACTGCATATGGTAGGACATTAGGACTATTGCTGGCCCTTTTGTATTTTGCATTTTGTATTAGTTTGGATTGTAATTATGAACTCTTGTAATTATGTATTAATGTAAATATATGAAATTTCATACTATTGAAATTTTCTGTATAATGTATGTTGATAACTGAAATGTTGAGAATTATTTGTGAATATGCTTCAAGTGATGAAGTGAACAGAAAAGTTTTGAAAATAGTATTGTGATTTGAGATTGAGATTTTGAGATTGACTTGAATGTGTATAATGGAGTTTGGATTTGGAAATTATTTTGGAAGTGTTTTTAAATAGGTTCAGAAGAACTGTTTTTCCAATTTACAGCCGGCACTCTTCCAGATTTTCTATAAAATTTGTGGATAAATTCAGATTTATCAAAATTGAAAATAAATGAATTAAAAGGGATAAATTGTAATAGAAATATAAATTGGTGCTTCGGCACACTGAGTGGCATAACTTGCTTGGCTACACTGTAGACGGGTAAGGGTGGTCACATTTAGTGGTATCAGAGCATCGGTTTAGGCATTTTTGGGCCTAGATAGAGTGCATACTATTGCATTGCATTTGTAAGTGCTGAGGTGACACTGATGCAGATCTGTTTGTTTTCTTATTTTGAATAGGATATGGATCCTGCTTCACAAAGAGCAGTAGATGATGAGGTGGAGAGTCGTGCTCCACCAAGAGCTGAATCTGGGGGTAGGGGAGAATCTGCTCCACCAGCAGCTGAGGCGCCTGCCCAACCTTAGTTTGCTTTATTTTGGCAAATGACTGAATTCTACAGATAAATGATGGAGGCAATTCCATCACCACAACCACAACCACAACCTCCACCAGTACCACAGAAATCTCATCTGGAGAAACTGTGAAAGCATGGCATTGTAGACTTCTTTGGGAAGAGGGAGGATGATCCTATAACCGCAGAAAATGGTTGGATAGAACCATCAGATGCTGAAACAGCTAAATTGCAGCCCCGAGCAGAACCTGGTGGGTGTTGTGTCCCTACTTCAGGATGATGCATATCAGTGGTGGGATACAGTAACCAGTGAAGTGCAATCAGAACGGATCACCTGGGAATTCTTCCTCACAGAGTTCAGGAAGAAATATGTTAGCAAGGTGTATTTAGAAGAGCGAATGAGGGAATTTATCAGTCTGAGACAGAGGCAATTATCAGTGGTGGAATATGAACGTGAGTTTGTCAAACTGAGCCGATATGGGAGGGAGATAGTCCCTACAGAGGCAGAGAGGTGCAGAAGGTTTGAAGAAGGACTCAATGACAATATCAAAGTCATGATCATGGCATTGGAAATCATAGATTTTGCTAAGCTAGTAGATGCTGCATCAAAAGTGGAAAGGGTCAAAATTAATGAACAAAATAGGAAAGATAGGTAGTGTAAGAGGGAATTTGGACCAGGACAGTCAAGTATACCGACTGATAGCAAGAAGTTTAAGGGTTCTGGTTCACAAGATAAAACACAGGGCCACAGAGGCCAGATTGGAATATCTATAGCTAGCTCCCTGAGCACAATAACAAGGGGATCAGCCCGAGCGCCTGAATGTATGCATTGTGGTAGGAGACACAGAGGGGAGTGTCGACTGTTAACTGGAGAGTGTTTCAAGTGTGGGGCTACGGATCATTTCATAAGAGATTGCCCTCAGAGGAGTGGTTCAATAGCTCCGGTACAAGTTGATAGACCTTCCCCTATAGCTCAAAGGGGTAAAAGATCGGGTAGAGCAGAAACGGCTGACATTTCATAGAAGATTATTTCTGAGACAGTTGAAAAGCCCAAAGTCAGGGTGGCACCACAAGTATATGCTACGGAAGCTCAGGAAGAGCCAAACCCAGACACTGATGAGGGGATACAAGGAAGTGAAGAAACAAGGAGGTAGCATTTCCCTAATTACTTAAGTCAGGTAAATTTCGAGAACAAAATTTTTATTAGAGGGGAAGAGTTGTAACATCCTCACTTTAGCTAGTCCATACATTCTACTGTTCCGGTGACCAGTGTCGGTCCGAACAGCTAGAACGTCCGAAAAAATATTTAAACTAAAGTGAGAAACCATAATTAATTCAAATATTAGTAAGAAAAATTTAGGAAAAATTTTAGAAATAAAATACAACCAAGTTAAATGAGCCGGTGCCCTAGCGATGGGTAACCCTAGTGAGAAGTTGCGGTTCTCGCAACTAGGAGCCCTAAACTAGGGGGAAAAATTATGAAATAATTTTTGGGACTCTAGAGAAGGGTCATTGAGATTCTTATGGCATTAAAATGCCAATGAAATGCTTAGAAAATTTTTTCAATCGGTACAGATAATTTTAGCCCATTAAGCCAAACGGAGGGCATTTTGGTCATTTCGTCTTCAGAGATGATTTTTGGCCAACTTGTCCAGTTAAATAAATAATTTATATAACATGAAATATGATTAAATGTTGTTAAAAATTTAATTGAAATTAATTAGACAAGAAATGGAGAGAAAATGAAAGAAAATGGACTTATGACATCATAATGATGCCATTAAGATTCTCCCAACCAACCCAAAGTTGACACATGGCATAAGCTTACTTAAAAGAGAAAAATGGGCTGGAAAATGAATAAAAAATCAGACTTCTTCTCCCTTTCTTCTTCCTTGCCGTGAACCTCCTCCATAGCCAAACCATTTTCAAGATTTCAAAGCTTGATTTTCACTCACTTCTACCCAACAAAACCCTAACTTAGCAACACAAAAAAGTGTTCTTGTATCTTGGTGATTCTTTTAGGAGCAAAAAGAAAGGAAAAGGAAGAGCTTTAGCAAGTGGGAAAATCTCACTCCATAGAGGTTAGTGACTTAAACTTAAATTTCACTTTAAATTCATGTTTAATACTTATGAATGAGTGCAAATGATAAGGAAATTGATGGAGTACCATTTGTATGTAAACCCTAAGTTTTGGCAGCCTTGGTTGGGCATGATTATGATGATTTTAAGGAAGTTAAAAGGGTAGTATGGCTGCCCACAATATGTCTCTTTTATGTGGATTGATGAAATGCAATCCTAATGCATGGTTTGAAATGTTGAGTTAGGGTTTGGAGTGGGAAAATGAGACTTTGACCATGTGAAGATGGAAGCAGGTTTTAATGGTCAATTAGTGACCATTTGGTTTGGTTTGAATAAAAAATGAAGTTTGTTGAGTGATGGGATTTGGGTTTGGTTTGGCTACCCTTGTTGACCTGCAGAATTGGACATGAGTCTAGCAGGTTTGGGCAGCCATAACTTGAATTGTAGAGGTTCAATTGGTGCAAGGCCAATTGGACATGAAACTAGACACATAATGGCACAACATTGGTGAAGAAACCATGCCCATAAAACCAAACCAAGTAGACCAAAAGCTTGCCCTAATCCGAGTGACCTGCAGTCTGCTTGGGCAAAATGACCAAATGAACAGTGTTTGATCATTTGGCCATAAATAGTGTAGAAAGGTCCAATTGACCTGAAATTTTACCAAAAATAAGCTGAGATATAGACCAACAACTTTCATGAAGAAACCTAACCCAAATTATGACCAGAACATATTCAAAAGGTGAGTTGCAGTCACTGTTCATTACACTGTAGATATGGTCAGTCCAGAAATTCTGGACAAAATTTCAATCCGGCCAGTTGTGATTTTTGGACTATAACTGGAGCTACAAAACTCAAAATGGAGTGATTCAAAATAGGAAATTCAACTAGACAAAATAAGGAACAACTTTTATGTTGATCATTTTGCCAAATTTCCACTACAAAAATGACTAATGGAACAAAAAAAATAAAGCATGAAAACTGAAAATTCTGCTTAATTAACATTAACCTTAGAAATGGTATTGGCAACCAATACCAACAAATTTTAAATGCAAAATGTGGTATGTTGGGAGTATTAAAACCAATGTACCTATTGTCTATGCAAAAGTCAACATTTTGGTTGACTAATAAAGTGAATAGTAACATCAAAACTTGAAACTCAAAAATTGTAAAACTTAAAAATGTAATATGCCCTATTATACCTAACAAGATTGGTTTGGATAGCTTGGCATGCCAATAGGGTTCTGTTAGCAGTACTGCATATGGCTTCATGCCATTATGTGTTTCATGGCTCCCATGGCATTTTGTGACATAATAGCCTTTGGCTATGTTATTTGAATTATTACACTTGGGTTTTAACCCCGATGATTATTACAGCTTATTAGCTGTTCTGTTGCACACCGGGAGACACAATGTGACTGATGGTGTGATGGTCCGAAGTACTTAGTACCTAGTGCCAGTTTACCCATTTATCCAGTCTAGTCAACTAGTATGGGTTACTCGGGCAATGATAATAAACCTTACCAAATTTTAAGTGAATAATACTGCAAATAATACCAGAAATTAAGTCTACCAAAAAAAAAATAAAAATCATACGTTCTGCATAATTATTTTATTCTATTTTATTTTATTTTATATTGTCACCACTAAGCAAAATTGCTTAGCGCGTCGCTTTTGCCACGCGCAGGTACTGGAGTCCTAGCAAGGGAGCCCAACAGACATCAGACGGGGTGAGCCTTCAGAGCTACATCCGGGGTCCAGAGTCACCTCACATCTGCACTGCATATGGTAGGACATTAGGACTACAGGTGGCCCTTTTGTATTTTGCATTTTGTATTAGTTTGGATTATAACTATGAGCTCCTGTAATTATGTATTAATGTAAATATATGAAATTTCATACTATTGAAATTTTCTGTATAATGTATGTTGATAACTGAAATGTTGATAATTATTTGTGAATATGCTTCAAGTGATGAAGTGAAGAGAAAAGTTTTGAAAATAGTATTGTGATTTGAGATTGAGATTTTGAGATTGACTTAAATGTGTATAATGGAATTTAGATTTGGAAATTATTTTGGAAGTGTTTTTAAACAGGTTCAGAAGAACTGTTTTTTCAATTTACAGCCAGCACTCTGCCGGATTTTCTATAAAATTTGTGAATAAATTCAGATTTATCAAAATTGAAAATAAATGAATTAAAAGGGATAAATTGTAATAGAAATATAAATTGGTGCTCCGGCACACTGAGTGGCATAACTTGCTCGGCTACATTGTAGACGGGTAAGGGGTGTCATAATTTCAAATCTCCATTTAAAAAGTAGGCAACACACAAATTCTCAAATAAAATTTCCAAAGCCATAACCAAATTCAGAACAATATTGTTCAAATATTCCATACAAATCAATAAATAATTTTCATTTCAAATTTTCATTATAAAATAGGCAACACAACATTCTCGAAATTCATAATGAATAAAACACATTCACATTGTATAACAAATCAATTTTCATTATATAAACTATAATTTATAAATTTTTGTGCACAAACCTAATGTGAGTCACCTCTAGGCCTTGACTAAGTTTGCCCTATCCTTTTCTAGCTCTTTTTCAGCTAAAACACGTAATTTATAGTGTTTTAGTATCTTATCTCACAATAAATCCAATAATTAATTCATAAATACTTAATTCTAGCCCAAATATGCTTAAACTAACGTTCTTGGAAATTTTCATTTTGGAGTTACTATTCACGATATTATTCAAGTCAAAATATTAACTTTCTTATGCTTAATAGGTATGGTAAATCCAACTATACTCACATACCACATTTTGGTTACAAAAGTTGTTGGTTTTGGTCATTTTCTTAAAACTTAAGTCTTTTAGGCAAACTTTCAAATTTTCAGTTTTGGTGACCTATTTTGCACTATTCCATTGGTTATGTTGCTGTTAGAATTTGGCTAAGTTTTCTTCATAGAAATTGTTTCTTATTGTCTTAACTTTATTCTCCTTTTTGAATCACTCCAATTGGAGTTTTTTAGCTCAAGTTATAGCCATTTGAATCATGGCTGCCGGATTGGTATAACCCAGATTTTCTGGGCACCAAAACTGGTTCTGGCAGTTTTAGGTCACCAATATTGGGTGGCTAAATGACTTGGTTAAGGGAATAATTTGGGTTTGTGTTCTTCATGAAAGTTGTAGGTCTATATCTCGGCTTTCCACTGGTAAAATTTCAGGTTATTTGGACCTGCCTAGCCCATGTTATGGCCAAATGAATAAACACTATTCATTTGGTCATTTTTGTACAGGGCAGAATACCTAAGTTCGGAATTGGTCAATTTGTTCACTATGCTATAGTCACTTTTTGGGCATGATTCCTGAATGAAAAATGTGTCATTTTATGTCTAGTTTCATTCCCAATTGGCCTCACACTAATTAGGTTGGTAAATTTTCAGTTTTGATCCCTGAGAGGGACCTTGGTCCTGCTGCCTGCATAATGGCCCTAAGCAATCCAAATTTCCATTCAATTCCAATACTTCCAACATACCACAATTGGTCACAAATGACCATTTTTCAGCTCAAACTAGGTCAAACACACCATTTGACCAATTCTCTAATTTTTGGCTTCCAAATCCCTAGGTCCAAACCCTAATTCACACAATTTGTTACATTTAAACAATTCAACACATATAACATACTTCTTCAACTCAATCAAGCTTAGATACAATTTTAATTCCATCAAAACACATGTATATTCATATCAAACCCTAGCTGGCCAAAATTACCCTAGTCCTCCAACGCTTGTTTTCATTTCATTTTATGTTAATTTCTAAGTTCATTTAACTATAAACACAAGAATTAAACCAAAAGTTTCAAGTTTGGATCACTAACCTTAGTGCAGAATTTTCTTTCCTCTTCAACTTCTTCCTTCTTTCTTTCTCATTAACACTTGTTTTCTAGTTGTCCAAACAAAATTTAGTTATGGTAGAATAATTTTCTATGGTAAGATTTATTGTCTTTTAGCTCAAAGATGAGCTTTAATGGAGGATTTGAGAGGAAGAGGGTGAGGGAGAAGTGGGGCGGCAACTTAGAAGAAGACAACCTTTTTTTTTTCTTTTCTTTTATAAATTTTTATCCTTTAGGAAAACCAATAATTATCCAAAATTATAATTTTTTTATTATAATGTTTATTGCATCATGCATGATGTCATCACTTTTCACTTTTCCTTTTTGTTTCTTTTTCTTCTATTGATTTTTCCATTAGTTCTTTAATTTAATTCCCAACTCCAAAGTTTTCTTTTCTTCGATTTTATTTGATAGTTAGGTCAGGAGTCAGCTCCAGGGGTCAATTGACCAAATTGCCCCTCGTCGGTTCGACTCGATTTGCAAATAATTCAATATTTCTTTCGGACCTCTGACCTAATTATTTGACTGCTTTAACAAATCTTTTTTGTGATTTTCCCTTTTCCACTGTGTTTGCAATAATCCTAAGGACCGCGACGTCACATTTTACAATTCAAAATTTGAGTTTAAATCGACCTCGCAGTCCTTCTCGAAAAGGTCACCCATCATTGTGACTCTCAGCTCATTTAACTTCTTGTGTTCTATTTTTCTTATTTATACTTAACTATTTGAAAATTACTAATTATTTATTTTCAAGGCTTAATTAAGTGTCTTAGGCGTGGTTCTAATTCTCTTAATTGTCCGGACCGACACCGGTCACCTGAATAGTGAAATATACCTGGCTATACAAATAGGGATGTTACAATAAGAACACTTCCAATAATTTATTTCATCAACTCAACAACTACCACAACAAACTTCAACATCATTTCTCAAACTCCAAAATTCAAATCAATAATTCACAACTCAATATTTCCATTCATTTTTCATTAAAGTAAAAATAAATTACATTTATCAACCACTTTACATTAGCAAATCCAAAATGATATTATTATAACTTTATACAACTGCCCATGACCAATTTTTACATATACATACAGTTACATATATAAATATGAACATTACATTCAGAGTATAAATTTATACCCGACAAAACTTCAGGAAAGGTGACTCCAAGATCCTTAGCAGCTCACTCTGCTGCTGCTCTAGTTCTATATCTGCGACAGCAATAACAGCCATCGCTGAGTACTATGACTCAGTGGTGCACAACATACTAAAATAACATTTATGCATAATTTAAATCATACTTATTCAAACACATTGCTGAAAATGGAAGACATATGCAAAACATGATTTATAAACTTTTGGTCCAACAATTTCATTTAGGAATTCTCAAATCAATTTCATAAAAATACACAGTTATATCTGCCATTCAAAACATATTCATCTCAATAGCTGGAGGCTTATGAGAAATCATGTCACACCCTACTCCTCTGTAAGATGTAACATGATCCCGTAGTACACCTAATGAATTACCGTACTTCGCCTACCGATAACCCATTAGATATACTACAAGGGATTTTAAAACAATTTCGTGCAATTTAAATCATCGATTAAAATCTGGTGTTATAAAATTTTTTTCAAAATTTCGGCAAAGTGCCGGCTGTATTTTGAGAAAACAGTTCTTCAATCCTGCAAAAGAAAAATGCTCCCAATATGTTTTCTCAAATACAACTTCAGTAACTTCAATTCAATTCACAATTCAATTCTCAATACACAATCAATTCATTTTCAAACTAATCCCATCATAAAGAAATATCTCATTCATTTCAAGACTCAAAATGTATATTACAAACTATTCAGATAATTGAAATCCCAAATTTACATTTACAATAATTTACATTTGATTACATACCAAAATATTTTACAAGAGTTTTATATACAACTGCTCAAATAATTTACATACATATTATTACATGCTTACATCAAAACCTATGTACATGGGTATACCTATGATATACCTGGAGCTTATCCGAATATATCTTCAACGAAATTTACTTACTGCTCTATGCTCTTCTTACCTGCGACAGCATACAAAGCTATCGCTGAGTGGTGAACTCAGTGGTGCACAACTATAATTTAAAACATAGTACAATATACATTGACAAATTTTACAGTAAATAATTTGAGAATCTGAATACTGATCAAATTTCACAACTCAAAATATTCATTGCCAATAATGTAAATCATTTGTATAAATGACTTGGAGCACAAAATTCAATTTATCAAATCATGACTATCCATTTAAGTAATTCCAACAAAATCAATTATACATAAACCATAATTGAAATCACCATTCCTTACCATTCAAAAGCCATTATGTATCTCAAAAATCATTATGTATCACAAAAATCATACTGTATCTCAAAAATCATACTATATCTCAAAAATCATACTATATCTCAAAAATCATACTGTATCTCAAAAATCAATCTTTATCTCACTAATATGCAAGACTAATCCGAAAGGGCCATATTCGATGTGATTCTAACTCCCTATGGTCGGGAGGTCGAATCGATTCTAACTCCCTATGGTCGGGAGGTCGAATCATCGTGCACCATCACAATAATGAATCTTCCGCAAGGGCCATAACGATAACATAAACTTAGATCTAACCTCAAATCAGAGGAAAATCTAAGCCTGTGCACGTACCATGGTAATCAAAACATAACTAACTCCATTGTCTTCTCAACAAATGAGAGAGACGGGTAATAACCTAGTCAAGCATCTATAGTGAGATATAAAACAATATTATAATCCATTTAGTGAGCATAAATCACAATATAATTCGATTCAAAGTCAATTCTAATATCCAATAATTTTTATGCTCATCACAATTTAAATCATAAATTTACATTTTTCCATGAAAAGTACCATCACAATTCAAAACATGTTCTATCACAATTTTCCAAAACATAATTTATTCAATCCATAACAATGCTTAATACTTATGGAAATACCATTTCACAAAACCAAATTCATACATACTATAACAATTTTCAATAATCATTGAATTAAATCCAATGCTTGTTAAACATAATTCATAAGAAAAATATGTCATTTAATCATATGAAATATTCAAACAAAATAACATAAAAACTAGTTGTGCACAAACCTCTCGATGATCGTCTCTCGATCCGACTCGATGTTTCCTTCCCTTTGAGTCCTTGTTAATCGAGAAACACAATTTGAAGTGTTTCAAGATTAAATTAAACTGTCTCTATCGATGGTGTTTGGTAAATAATGCACTGAACTCAGTTATTCACTTAATCACCTAATATACCGACCCTCATTGCGTTTTAGGTAAATTAGGTTTTAGTTTCGTTAATATGTCACATTCGATAGGGTTTTAGGTTTGCACGTTTTACCAAAGTCATTTCCTTGTTTAGTGCATTTTAATGCAAATTGCTGGATTCCGGAACACTGGTTTGACCTAACCGGACGATCTAGTTCCCTCGGTTTTTGGGTCTCGATCGAAACTACAAACTTGTAGATCTAGGTCTTATTGCACGTGGTGCAAAATTTCAGGTCAATCCGAGTTAAGTAGACCAAGTTATGGTCATTACACTATTGCTGGTCAAGTGGTACCATTTTAGGTCAATTTTAGGTCAAATTGGTCAATTCTGGTTCGGCCAGTTTTTGGACCCGAACTTGTGCAAGCTTTTTGACTTGCTTATGGTCATTTCTGGGTTTTGGTGTCTTCATAAGACTTGTAGGTATGGGTCTTAACTATTCATGGTTAAAATTTCAGGTCAATTGGACCTGTTTTGAGTGAGTTATGGCCTAAATACTCACTGCTGCCCAAATGGTCAGTTTTTAGGTCTTAAGTGTACCTAATCCGAATTGGTCATTTTCTTAGGTCACCTTGCAAGCAGAATTTTGGTATGGTTTCTCAATGAAAGTTGGCACATTTTGTGCCTAGTTTCACCTCAAATTGGTCTCATACCAATTGAGGTTACACATTTAAGGTTATAGGCTAAAATGTACACTGCCCTTGATTACTTTGCTTAACACACATCAACTACACACATTTACTTTGCAATTTGTTTACTTCCCTACCAATCTGTTTTGGTACATTAACCACAGTATAATCTACTTTACATTGACATTATTTTGGGCAGATTACCATTACCCTCAACACACCAAATATAATTCACATTTACAATATCTCAATACCATTACATACACACCTAAACACCACTAATTCTCACATACACTTTACACAATAATTTCATACACATATCCT
Organism: Hevea brasiliensis; assembly: GCF_030052815.1. Classification (NCBI taxonomy): domain Eukaryota; kingdom Viridiplantae; phylum Streptophyta; class Magnoliopsida; order Malpighiales; family Euphorbiaceae; genus Hevea; species Hevea brasiliensis. Next base: position 93,717,089 of record NC_079496.1, on the reverse strand, counting down.
TCATTCCTTAATGCCACAATTCTGCCAACACTCCCATGAATATACACATTTATTCAAGTGTCCCCAAGGCTGCCGAAATTGTCCTTCAACACCACATTGCCCTACAATCCATCAATTCTCATCCAAGTGCCAAAATCACCATGTATATGTAAAACAATTCATTAGGATATTAATTTACCATGATCAACATTATTTCTCATCAATTATATGCATAATAAATCATCAAATGTGTGACCCCATGGCTGTCCAAAAATGGCTATCTCAATAACTATTTAAACTTCAAAATTTCCTTCACAAAACTAACACCCATAACATAAACATAAAGTTTAACAAGAAAATTCTCAAAAATGCAAACTTACCTTTAATTGTAACTTGCTAAACCTTCACCAAACTTCTCAAAATTGGTATCAATATCTTCCTTGTGATGTGTAGACCATTTTTGTGAAGGAACTTAAAGGATTGGAGTTGAAAATGGGAGGTTAAGAAAGCTTGCATGAAAAATGGCTATGGAGTTTCCTCTCACCTCATTCACGGCAATGTTGAATGCAAATGAGGAAGCTGAATTATTCATCTGCATTTTAAGTGTACACATGTCCCACTATGTGTTTAATTAATTCCCTTAGTGGTCCACTAAAAAATTAAATCATTTTATAAGTTAAACTTTCACTTAATCCCACATTAACCCATGATTTTAGCTATTTACTTTAGGTACCACCAAATTAATTTTTCATTTCATTTTCTAAGTGTAATATTATTTATTTTTAATGGACATTTAGGTCAAAAGACTATTCGGGACGTCACATGACCATAATGCCCCTGTTCGGGTTATGGTCCCGATTTTTCTGATACCGGTTTTGTCTGCTTTTGATTTCTCACTTTTCTTTGTACTATTTATTTAATTTTTCTTTGATATTTCTAATGAGATTTATTCTTCAACAAGGGTCTATTTATGTCCTAAAAATGTTTTCCGTTCCCTAGTCAACGGTCCACGCCGTGACTTCCCACCCATCGCTAGGTTTCCACTGGCTTAACTTGATCACATTTCTTTGCTATTGTTTTTCCTTTGTTTTTCTTGTATTTTCTTTTCTTGTATTTCATTATTTTATATCTCCTCCTCATGTCAAAGTGTAGTTCTAGGCATCCTAGCTATCCGACAACACCGGTCACCTGAGCAAACTTTGGGGTGTTACAATTCTCCCCTTAAATAAATTTCGTCTCAAATTTTACCGCATTAATCTCTCCTCATATCCTTTTCACGTTCCCAAGTAGCTTCAATGATGGTTCCACAAAGACTTTTACCATTGTATCTGTTTGTTCCTCAATACACCTCATAAGCTTTATGGGTTCTTCCTCATATGAAAGGTCCGATTTACTTCAATCTCTTCAACCGATAGTACATGAGATGGGTCTCATCTGCCTCCTTAACATGGACACATGGAAGACATTGTGTATCCTTGCTAACTCGAGGTAATGCCAACCGATATGCCAAAGGACCCACTCTTTCCGTAACTTCATATGGTCCAATGAAACGAGGACTCGCTTTCTCTCGCCAAATCTTATAATTCTCTTCCAAGGAGAAACTTTGAGGAATACCTTATCACCCACTCAATATCTCTTCTTTTCATATCAACATAGGACTTTTGAGTCTATCTCTGATCAATCATCTTTTCCTCTGTCTCAATTTCGCCCAATCATCTTCCTTTCACCTACCTCATCCCAACATAGGGAGTTCGCACTTTCTACCATACAATGCTTCATATGGAGGCATCCCAATGCTTGATTGGTAGTGTTATAAGCAAACTCAATCAAAGGCAAGTGTGTATCCCAACTACCTTCAAATTCAATCACACAAGCCCGTAGCATATCCTCCAATATCCGAATAACCCTTTCGCCATCGGTGGAAGTTCAATCTAGTTCCTAGGGCTCTCAAGACTACCCTAATCTAGAAGTGAACCTAGGATCTCATACAATTGATAGCACTCCATGCAATTTTACAATCTCATATATGTATAATCCGCCAATCTTTCATAGTCCATCAAAGTGAGCATTATAACCTATACTACATCATGACTATTCAATCTCATCACAAAATCCATAGTTATACAATGTTTCATAGGGTGCCACTCGTATGCTAGCTTGATACTTATTAATGTATACAAATTAGTGGGATGTATCCCATCTCCTCTTCAATGACACAAGTTCTCGATATATTCTTGAGGGCTTATCACATTTTTATTTTTATCATTTCATTTCATTATTTATAGGAATTCAATGAGTTTCGAATTTACCATTATTTGTTTTTCAATTGTCCATCAGGATGATACGTTGTGATATCTCTAAGCTTATAGCAATAGTTCACATTATTGTACCTTACAAGTGTAGTCTTTTGACAAGTTAGAAGTTTTAAATTTCGACTAAAATTTTCACATTTATTTCATCAATTTATAGATTACTTACAAATATTCTTACTTATTGTACCATGAGGAAACACGTAGCTCTACACAATAATCCACAATACAAACATCGAGAACATTATATAGTCACTACGTTATAACCTCATGGACTAGGTTTTCTAACATCTTATCCTTCTCGAATCCACTAATATCCCAAACTGATTCTGATTACAATTTCCTTTGACAATTACTAATAGTAACATTTTTGCCCTCATCTAGAGCAATTCTATTATCAGAATTTACTTTTAGGTCCTCTTGCCTTACATTAGTAGGCTCGCCAATTAGCTTTATAATTTACGGTATGTTAGAAAATACTTTTAGCTAAAATTCTTCCAAAATTAATATCAATCATACTTGTTATTACAATTATTATCCTAAAAGACTAGTCACTAATACATCAAAATTCATTCCCATGTAAAGGAATAACAACAAGACATATAGTTCTGACACTAACACACAACTAAGTAGTGCTGGGATCAAATAATAACTGATTGTTTCTTTCAAAATTTAAGAACTTACGCTACATCCAAGTTTCTACTCTTTCTCCTTGGCGCGTGCACTACCATATTCGTTGATTCGTTATAGTGGTGAGGAGTACTAACTCTATTTCTATCTTGACTAACTCTTGAGGTGGTTTAGTACAATTTTTAGCAAAGTGTCCAAGTTTTCCACAATTGAGGTCTTATAGCATATCCCACCATGATATTTTCCACAAGTTTCACATAGGCGGAAGGGTAGGAACTTCTAGTTGTTTTAATGATCCACCTCTATCGGAGCTCGGGGTTCCTCAAATTCTTTTCTCTTTCTCAAATTACCCAGGTTTCTCCTCTTTTCCATTTCCATTTGTTGGAAGAAAGTGGCCATTTGCCATTTGTGCACACATCATGGTTTTCTCTTCCATATCTTTCCACAAGATTCTCTATTCACTAACATAAGGAGATTCCCTCCATTAGTTCATATTTATGATGTAAATGTACTATATGTATCAAACATTTGAAAAAGATTTCAAATTCAAATTTACTTTAAAACCATTGCTCGATATACACTAAACATGTCACAAGATGTAACATGATCACACCTAATGAATTAATAACCCATTAGATATACTACAAGGATTTTAAAACAATTTCGCAATTTAAATCATCGATTAAAATCGGTGTTATAAAATTTTTTCAAAATTTAAAATGCTCCCAATATGTTTTCTCAAATACAACTTCAAGAATTCAATTCACAATTCAATTCTCAATACACAATCAATTCATTTTCAAACTAATCCCATCATAAAGAAATATCTCATTCATTTCAAGACTCAAAATGTATATTACAAACTATTCGTATAATTGAAATCCCAAATTTACATTTACAATAATTTACATTTGATTACATACCAAAATATTTTACAAGAGTTTTATATACAAAATAATTTACATACATATTATTACATGCTTACATCAAAACCTATGTACATGGGTATACCTATGATATACCCGAGCTTATCCGATATATCTTCAACGAAAAATTTACTTATCTTTCTATGCTCTTCTTACTTGAAAGCGATAGCAAAGCTCTGAGTGGGTGTGTGAACTCGGTGCACACAACAATATAAAAAAACAACATAATATACATTTTATTATTTTATTTAAATATAAATAAGAATCGAAATCACATAAAATCAAATTTCATCAAAATTACAATAATTTAAAATAAATAAAATGTAATAATTGGAGATTTAACAAAAATTAATCAAATCAATCATTATCATAATTCCAATTTAATCAATTAATCAAAAACATAAACCATACAATTAGTCATAGTGAGATATAAAACAATATTATAATCCATTTAGTGAGCATAATCACAATATAATTCGATTCAAAAGTCAATTAATATATCCAAATTTTTTTGCTCATCACAATTTAAATCATAAAAATTTTTTTCCATGAAAAGTACCATCACAATTCAAACATGTTCTATCACAATTTTCCAAAAATAATTTATTCAATCCATAACTTTAATACTTATGTTTAATTTATCATTTTATAAGTTAAACTTTGTGATAATGCAATGAATCACCAATGACGTTCTTTGAAATTTGCATTTCGAGGTTACTATTCATGACACTATTCAAGTCAATTTGTTGACTTTCTAATGCTTAATAGGTATGAGAATTCTAATTTCACCCACATACCATATTTTGGTTACCTAATTTGTTAGTTTTGGTTGTTTTCTCAAACTTCAAGTCCTTTAGGCACAAATTTTAAATTTTCAGTTTTGGTGTTTAGTTTTGCATTGTTCCATTGGTCATGTTGCTGTGATAATTTAGCTAAGTTTTCTTCATAGAAGTTGTTCCTTATTGTCTTAACTTTATTTCCCTTTTTGAATCACTCCATTTAAAGTTTTTTAGCCTAAGTTATAGCCATTTGAATATGGCTGGCTGGATTTGGGGTTACCCAGAATTCTGGGCAAATTCTAGATTTTGGCAATTTTTATAGTTGATTACAAGTGGATTTTCAAATAGGTTATGGTAAAAATTTGGGTTTATTTTCTTCATGAAAGTTGTAGGGCTATGTCTCAGCTTTTTATTGGTAAAAATTTAGGTCATTTGGACCTTCCTAGACCAAGTTATGGTCATTTATGTAACTACTGTTCATTTAGTCATTTTTATACAAGTCAGTGTGCCCAATCCAGATTTAACCTAATTGTTGACTAAGTTATGGTCACTTTCTGGGCATGATTCCTAATGAACAATGTGTCATTTTGTGTCTAGTTTCATTCCCAATCGGCCTCACACCAATTAGGTTGGTTAATTTTTAGTTTTGGTCCTTGAAAGGGACCTAGGTCAAGCTGCCTGCAGATTGACCCTCACCAATCCGAATTGGAACTTGTTTCCAACAATTCATACACATCACAAATGGTCACAATTGACCATTTCTCAACTCAAATAAGGTCAATAACATCATTTGGCCAATTCTCAAAATTTTTTTTAATTTTTCACATGTTCAAAACCCTAGCTACACACAAAGTTCAATCTAATGCAATTTAAAGTGTGTATTCATGTTCTACACACCTAATTCACCTCAAATAACCATTCAAAACCATCAAACTCATTCATATCAAACCCTAACCCTAGCTGGATGAATTTTTTATTTAGTCCCTCAATAATTATTTTTGTTTGATTTCCCTCAATCTAAATTAATTCAAGTAGATATGCATGAATATAAAGAGAAATCAAAGAATGGATAACTAACCTCTTTGTGTGGCTTTTCTCTCTTCCTAAATTCCTCTTCTTTCCTCTTTTTTTTTTTTTATTGTCAATAGATAAATCAAGGTTCAAGTACAAGATTTACTTAAGAAACCTTCGAGAAATTATGGCTAGATTAGGGTTTGTGAAGCTTGGGGTATGGTTATTAATGGTGGAAGATGAAATGAGGAAAGAGAGAAGTGAGAGGGGTAGCCGGCCAACTTGTAGAAGAAGAGTTAATTCTATTTTTTTTTCTTTAATTTGGTCCCTTTTTAGTGGTATTTATCCACAAGTTTCAATAATTAAAAATTAGGTTTATTGCATCATGCTTATGTAATGCATGATGCAAATAAACTTTTTCTTTTTTTTTCTTTTTCATTTATTTTCCATTTACTTCTTTAATTTAATTCTTGATCCTGAAATTTTATTTTCTCTAATTTTATTAGACAGTTAGGTCAGGAGTCAGCTCTAGGGGTGAATTGACCAAATTGCCCCTCGCCGATTCGATCCGGTTTGCAAGTAATTCAATATTTCTTCTGGATCCCTGACCTAATTATTTGACTTGCTTAACAATTCTTTTTTGTGATTTTCTCTTTTCTACTATGTTCACAATGGTCCTAAGGACCGCAGCGTCATATTTTACGGTTCGAAATTTGAGTTTAAACTGACCTCGCAGTCATTCTCGAGAAGGTCACCCATCGCTGTGACCCCCAACTTATTTAACTTTTTGTGTTCTGCTTTTCTTATTTATACTTAATGATTTGGCAATTACTAATTATTTGTGTTTAGGGCTTATCTAGGTGTCTTAGCTATGGTTCTAATCCTCTTAATTGCCCGGACTGACACTGGTTATCGGAATAGTAAAATATACCAGGCTATGCAAATCAGGGTGTTACAGGTTGCATTTCCACTAATATGTGAGCCAAACTGCCAAATGATTTGTGGCTAAGGGCATCTACAACTACATTTGCTTTACTTGGATGGAACTGGATAGTACAATCATAATCACTTAGCAATTCCATCCATCTTCTTTGCTTGAGGTTCAACTCCTTCTAATTGAAGATGTATTGGAGACTCTTGTGGTCTGTGAAGATTTCACACTTAGCCCCATAAAGATAGTGTCTCCACATCTTAAGGGCAAAAACTACAGCCACCATTTTTAAGTCATGGATGGGATAGTTAGCTTCATACTTCTTCAATTGTCTTAAAGCATAAGCTATTACCTTATCATTATGCATGAGAACACACCTTAAACCCATTCTAGAGGCATCACAATACACTGTGAAAACTTCATTGCCCGAGGGCAAAGCCAAAACTGGTGCTATCACCAAACATTCTTTGAGCTTATAAAAACTTTCTTCACACTGATCAGTCCACTCAAACCTTCGATTCTTTTAAGTTAACCTAGTCATGTCACACCTTACCTCTTCGTAAGATATGACATGATCCCATAGTATACCTAATGAATCACTGAACTTCGCCTACCGATAATCCATTAAATATACTTCCAGGGATTTTAAACAATTCTATTTCATTTTTAGTGTAAAATGATGAGAAGAGAATTATTAAAGTATCCTTGAGTTAAGTATATGTTGTAAAATTAATTTGGGAATAAATTTGCATTTTTTAAATTTTATAGAAAATTTGCGTGGTGACGGCTAAAACTATGTAAAAACAGTTCTTCAAACTTATTGGAAATTAATTTATAAAAATATATCATACATAATTTAAACTCAATCAAACTCAAATCATCCCATTTCCTTCAACCAACACCAGGCAAATGTGCTCATCCCACTTATAAATCAAAATAAATGTTCTTATACAAAGTTACAAACCAAAAGATATCAAAATATTATTACAATTTCGTTTATACAACTGCTCATTTATCTTTTATATACATATAGGCTAGTTTACATCAAAATGAATTTACAGTGGGTATACCTATCATACCCAAGGATAATCCAAAACAGCTTCCAAAATACAGCTACAAGCAGCTTACTCTGCTGCCTTGCCTTTCTCTTTACCTGCGACAGCATAAAGAAGCTATCGCTGAGTATTTCACTCAGTGGTGCACAACTAAATTTCAAACATAATGTAAGACATTTTATCAAATCACAACAAGAAATTTGAAATATACCCAAATTTACCACAATTCATAAAACTGAAATCACAAATTTCAATAATTGTAAATCATTCATTTCAATCACATTTTATCCAAAATATTATTCACAATTTAAGGGTGTTGACAACAATTCACACAGTTAAGTACATGATACAAAATTTCCAATCATTGTCATTTTGTACACCATGACAAAGCCAATACGTTCCAATAACCAAAGGCTAAAGGGGAATACAAAGGCTAGCTAACAATTATGAGTACTCATCCAATACGTCCTCAACTGGTAAACCAGAGAGGGAAAACTCAACCCTACAAGTGAAGGAGATCATATCCAATATGTCTCACTAGGCAGGCTAATGAGGAACACAAATCATATTGCCATGCTAACTGTGGTTTCAAAACAATTTCAAATAATTACCATTCAAGAATCACATTGCAAATCAAATAAACACATTTTATTCATCAAATTCCTCTTATAGGGCTGGCAACACAATTTCCCAAAACACTTCTAAAGACATTCAAAACTGGCTCACCCCCTTGCTACAATAAAATTCATAGCTAACATCCGCCTTTCCATCATCATAAATCCATTTCACAAAATTAAAATTCTCAAATGCAAATGAAAATCATTACTTATCCATATAAATTCATTCAAATCAATTTCAAATTTTAAAACATAGAAAAAAGGCTAGTTGTGCACAAATCTTAATAGATTTCCTTTTTCTCGATTTACTTCTCTTTGCTTTTCAAAGCCTCCTTTTTTACTAAAAATACACAATTAAAGTGTCTCAATACTCATCTCAATTTTCTCTAATAGCTAATCAAATAAATGCCTAATGCATCCCTAAGTAAATTTTGAAGTTTCAATGTGTTCTGGGTTTAGAGCAGTTCTAGACCCTGACTTTGCAACCTTATTTTAACCTAGTTCTAATCATAATTTGGGAAGGTGATCGCAATGAAAGTTGTTCCTCTATATCTTAGTTTTAATTTCTAATTTGAATCACTCAATTTGAAGTTTTAGATCTCAAGTTATGGCCAAAATATTAGACACTATTCTAGGTGCCATATCTTGAAATTCTAGGTTTTCCAAATTTATACCTTAACTTTGCATTCTATATCCGGGCATCTTAAGCTCATAATTTGGCCCTATTCCCCAGAATAATATTTTAGGTCTTTGTCTTAGGTTTCCAAATCATTTTGGATCACTTTAATTGGAATTTTGTAGAGGAAGTTATGACCTGATAACCATTCGGAGGTCATAAGGCCAATTAGCTTAAGGTGCAGGAATTCTAGATTTAGGATTCCTGATTTATCCCAACAATTCCCCCACTTTGCCCTCTGAACTGGGTTCTGGTCAAAACATAAAGTTTTTAGTTCTATGTCTTATGAGAATTTTGGCTTTGGAATTATTACATTTTCAGTTTTGTAGCCCAAGTTATGGCAATTGTACTAAAACTGGTCGGATGCCTAATCCTTCACATTTTTCAGGTTCAGTCTAGCACTAAGGCAATTTGCTAAACTAAATTTGTGTAACATCCTCACTTTAGCTAGTCCATACAGTCTACTGTTCCGGTGACCAATGTCGATCTGGACAGCTAGAATGGTTAGAAAAATATTTAAATTAAAGTGAGGAACCATAATTAACTCAAATATTAATAAAAAAAATTTAGGAAAAATTTTAGAAATAAAATACAACCAAGTTAAATGAGCCGGTGCCCTAGTGATGGGTAACCTAGTGAGAAGTTGCGGTTCTCACAACCAGGAGCCCTAGACCTGGGGAAAAAATTAAAAAATAATTTTTTGGACTCCAGAGAAGGGTTATTGAGGTTCTTATGGCATTAGAATGCCAAGGAAATACTTAGAAAAAGTTTTCAATCGGTACAGACAATTTTGGCCCGTTAAGCCAAACCGAGGGCATTTTGGTTATTTTGTCTTCAGAGATGATTTTTGGCCAACTTGTCCAGTTAAATAAATAATTTATATAATATAAAATATGATTAAATATTGTTAAAAATTTAATTGAAATTAATTAGACAAGAAATGGAGAGAAAATGAAATAAAATGGCATTATGACATCATAGTGATGTCATTAAAGTTTTCCCAACCAACCCAATGTTGACACATGGCATAAACTCGTTTAAAAGAGACCAAATGGGCTGGAAAACAAAGAAGAAAATTCCAGCAGCCATTTTCTTTCAAAACCAACGGGAATATTGGAGAAAGAGAAAGAGAAAAAGAAGAGAAACCTCCATGGGAGCTTAGGAAAGCTTGAGATAACCCATTAAACCTCCTTGAAACTCATCTTGGTCTTCACAAAAAATTATTTCTACCCTTTGGGCAAGCTAAATACAGAAAAAGGAAGAAGAAAGGAGCAGCTTTGATAAGTTTGAAATTCATTCCATTAGAGGTTAGTGACTTAAATTCATATCTCTCTTCAAATTTATGTTGAAAAAGTATATTTGAGTGCAAAATTGCAAAGAAATTTGTTAAATATCTTGTGTATGCCCATCCCAATGTTTTGGGATGCCTTGAACCTAGTAGAGTTTTGAAGATTTCTTAGAGTTAAATTGCAATTTGGCTGCCTTTAACATCAATACAACGCTTAGGACAATGGAAGGTATGTAAATGCATGACTTGAGATATTAGGGTTAGGGTTTGGGCATAAATTGGAGACCTTAATCTTTTAATGGTGAAAGTATGTTTTAATGGTCAAATGCTGACCATTTGGCTTTGTGTAACTCAAAAATGAAGTGGGTTTAGTGATGGGATTTGGGATTAGTGTGGCTGCCCATGGTGACCTGCAGAATTGGACATGAGTCCAGCAGGTTTTGGCAGCCATAACTTAAATTGTAGAGGTTCAATTGGTGAAAGGCCAATTGTACATGAAACTAGACATATAATGGCACAACTTTGGTGAAGAAACCATGCCCATAAAACCAAACCAAGTGGACCAAAAGCTTGCCTTAATCCGGGTGACCTGCAGTCTGATTCTGCAGAATGACCAAATAAACAGTGATTATTCATTTGGCCATAACTCAATGTAGAAAGGTCCAATTGACCTGAACTTTTACCAGCAACAAGATGAGATATAGATCAATAACTTTCATGAAGAAACCTACCCCAAATTATGACCAGAACCTATCCAACAAGGGAGTTGTAATCATTGTTCACTACACTATAGATATGGTCAGTCCAGAAAAATTCCAATCCGGCCAGTTGTGGTTTTTGGACCATAACTTGAGTTACAAAACTCCAAATGGAGTGATTCAAAAAAAGAAATTCAACTAGACAAAATAAGAAACAACTTTCATGTTGATCATTTTACCAAATTCCCACTGCAAAAATGACCAATGGAACAGTAAATATAAGGTTTGAAAACTAAAATTTCTGCTCAATTAACTTTAAGCTTAGAAATGGTATTGGCAACCAATACCAATAAATTTTGAATGCAAAATGTGGTATGTCGGGAGTATTAAAACCAATGTACCTATTGTCTATACAAAAGTCAACATTTTGGTTGACTAATGAAGTGAATAGTAACACCAAAACTTGAAATTTAAAAATTATAAAACTTAAAAGTGTAAAATGCCCTAGTATACCTAACTAGATTGGTTTGGATAGCTTGGTATGCCAATAGGGTTCTGTTAGCAGTACTGCATATGGCTTCATGCCATTTTGTGTTTCATGGCTTTCCCATGCCATTCTGTGACATAATAGCCTTTGGCTATGTTATTGAGTTAATATACTTGGGTTTTGACCCTGATAATTATTACAGCTTGTTAGCTGTTCTGTTGCACACCGGGAGACACAATGTGACTGATGGTGTGATGGTCCGATGTACTTAGTACCCAGTGCCAGTTTTCCCATTTATCTAGTCCAGTAAATTAGCATGGGTTACTCGGGCAATGTTAATGAACCTTACCAAAATTTTAATCGTATAATAATGCAATAATACCAGAAATTAAGTCTACCCAAAAAATGAAATCATACATTCTGCATAATTATTTTATTCTATTTTATTTTATTTTATATTGTCACCACTAAGCAGAATTGCTTAGCGCGTCCCTTTTGCCATGCGCGCAGTCTTGGAGATCTAGGCTGGGAGCTCGGCAGACACCGACATGGGTGAGCCTCTGAGTGCATCAGGAGTTCAGAGTCACCTCACATCTGCACTGCATATGGTAGGACATTAGGACTATAGGTGGCTCTTTTGTATTTTGCATTTTGTATTAGTTTGGATTGTAACTATAAACTCTGGTAATTATGTATTAATGTAAATATATGAAATTTCATATTATTGAGATTTTCTGTATTATGTATGTTGATAAATGAAATGTTGAGAATTATTGTGAATATGCTTTAAGAGATGAAGTGAACAGAAAAGTTTTGAAAATAGTATTGTGATTTGAGATTGAGATTTTTGAGATTGACTTGAATGTATAAAATGGAGTTTGGATTTAGAAATTATTTTGGAAGTGTTTTTAAACAGGTTCAGAAGAACTGTTTTTCCAATTTACAGCTAGCACTCTGCCGGATTTTCTATAAAATTTGCGGATAAATTTAGATTTATCAAAATTGAAAATAAATGAATTATAAAGGGATAAATTGTAATAGAAACATAAATTGGTGCTCCGGCACACTAAGTGGCATAACTTGCTCGGCTACATTGTAGACGGGTAAGGGGTGTCATAATTTGTCTAGCAATTTGATTAGGTTAGTGTCATAATTTGGCTCAATGGTCTTCATAAGAATTGTTCTCCTATGTCTTAGGTTTGCATTGGTTCTAGAATCACATAAATTGGAGTTTTCTAGAGTGAGTTATACCTAATTTACTAAGTACTATTTATTTGATCATTTTTGGTCAGGTCCAAAATTACAATTCCAGATTCAAGTCTCATTTAGGGTAACTTATGGTCATTTTTTGGGAGGGGTGTCTTCATGACATTTCTAGCCTTATGTATTAGGTTTCATCTCTAACTAGCCTCATACCAATTGGAGCTATGTAACTCAACTTATACCCATTCAAACCTACTAGACTCAAGGGTCCAGAATTCCTGCACATCAAGCACACTTCCAATTCATTAACTCATCTCACCAACCAACTTCATTTCATAATCAATACACATCAACTGGTCAATATTTGACTACAAGAACATTAATTTCTTACCATAACACAAAATTCCCCAATTTCCAAAACCCTAGTTGCTCATCATCCCCATTGCATACAATTACATGTAACTCAACATCTAGTTCATGTATATAACTTCATATAAGCTAAGATTCATGATCAATTTTAACCAAGCACATCAAAACCCCAAGTTATATAGGCTGGCTAAAATTTAGCTTCTTCTATTCATGCATAATTTCTTCATTACTCATACAATTCCATCACAATTCGTTTTAATTTTAAGAATTAAAGTAGAGAAGAGACAAGATTAAGCATTAACCTCACTTAATAACTTTTCCAACATTCCAAACTTAAGTATTCTTCAATTCCCTTGCAACCAATCTTCTTTTCATAACCAAATAATAAGTTTTTGTCTTAAGGGCTATGGAAAATAAGGGAGATTTCAAGCAAATTTTGAGCTTGGAAGGATGAAAAATGGAGGAAGGAGGAAAACTATAGGGGACGACACAATGGAAGGTGGAAGAAGATGATATTTCTTTTTAATAATGATAATTAAAATGGTGTGTGTCTAGTATTTATAGGTCCTTAGTTTAATGACGTTATAAATAAGTCATGCTTATGTCATAATTCAAATTAAAATTTCGATTTTCATTTCATTTCTTTTCTTTTCTTTTACACATTTTTACTTCAATTTTCATCAACATTTCATCACTTTTCAATACATAAATTTCACTTAATTTAATTAAAATTTTGGTCAAAAGTCAACTCTTCAGTGAAATGACCAAAATGCCCCTCATCGGGTTATAGGGTATCTTTTTCCATAGTACCTGATGAGTCCTTAAGTTTTGATTCACTTATTGGTACTTATTCTCTTTTCATTTCCATGATTTTCACATTCTCAATAATTTCTAAATAATCCATTCATTAAGGTCTCCATAGGGTCCCATATGAATTTAGGGTAGCAACTGAACTTATAGTTACTCCCGTGTAGGTCACTCATCGTCGGGACCTCAGCTCATTTAACCTATTTGTGCTTCATTTCTTTTATTTTTATCCAACTTCATTTGATCTTTATCAATTTTATTTGTGGCTTCTCTATGTGATTTAAGTATAGTTCTAAACATTCTAGCTGTTCGGATAGACATTAGTCACTGAAATAGTATAATGTATAGGACTACTTAGTATGAGGGAGTTATAAGTCATAGGAGCAACAATCTTGGAGAAATTAGGTATAAATCTCTAGTAATAGCTGGCCAATCTTAGGAAGCTCTTGATCTCAGTGATAGTGGTTGTCCTTGGCCAATCTCTATTGCTTCAACTTTCTTAGGGTCTACTCAATACCATGTTCTAACACTACATGTCCTAAGAAAGATATGCTTTTCAATTAGAACCCTCATTTATTCTAGGTATGTTTTTCCATATTTGTTTATGCTATGCTTTATGTGTTTACATGTTATGTGTTTATTTTAACATTCGAGGATGAATGTTTTTATGGTGGGTATTATATTTTCCCCCCTCCCCCCCTAAAAACATTCATCTTCGAATGTTAAAATAAACACATAACATGTAAACACATAAAGCATAACATAAACAAAACATACCTAGAATAGATGAGGATATTAATGTAATATGGAGTCAGGGTCTCCCACATGCATTCTTCCATGTTATGTCAATTCCAAAGGACTTTGACCATAGGTATATCCTTATTCCTTAACTTCCTAATTAGTGTGTCCATGATCCATTCCTATTATTCGACATAAGAAAGACCCTCTGAAATTTCCATGTCGGGTTCACTTATAACCTTGTTTGAATCTGCCACATACTTTTGCAACATAGAAACATAAAACACTAGATGGATCCTCTCCATTTCTGGTGGCAAGGCTAGCTTATAAGATACATTTTTGACCCTTTGTAGCACCTCATATGGTCTAATATATCTTAGAGCTAGTTTGCCTCTTCTCCCAAACTGAAGGACACCCTTCAAAGGAGATATCTTTAAAAGCACCATATCCCCCTCTTGGAAAACCACTTCTCTTCTATAGAGATCTACATAGCACTTTTATCTACTGGTTACTGTCTTCAACCTTACTCTAATTAAGGTCATGGCTTGGTTGGTGATTTCCACTAACTCCGTCCCTGCTAAAGCTCTTTCACCCACTTCTTCCCAACACATAGGAGACCTACACTTCCTTTCATGCAGAGCTTTAGAGGATGCCATTTTGATACTAGAGTAATAGCTATTATTGTATGCAAACTCAACTAGAGGAAGGTACCTTTTCCATGATCCTCTAAAGTCAAGTACACACATTTTTAACATATCCTCCAATGTCTATATGGTCCTTTTTGATTGTCCATTTGGCTGAGGATGAAAAGCGGTGCTAAAGTCCAACCTGGTGCCTAACTCATTTTGAAGACAATGCCAAAACCTTAATGTGAATTGTGATCCTCTGTCAGAGACTATCGTTACTGGAGCTCCATGTAACCTTACTGTCTCTTCCATGTACAACTGAGCCAACTTATCCATAGAATAGTTAGCTCTTATAGGAATGAAGTGAGCAGTTTTGGTCAACTTATCCACTATAACTCATATTGAATCATGTCTATTAGAGGTCATTAGTAACTGCACAACAAAGTCCATCGTTACATTTTTCCCATTTGCATTTTGGAATGGGTAGTGGGTTAAACATTCCTACTAGCTTCTGATGTTTCAGTTTCACTCTTTGACAGACTTCATAAGTAGACACAAACTGTGCAATCCCTTTCTTCATGGAAGGCCACCAATACACTTTTTTTAGATCTTGATACATTTTGATAGCTCTAAGATGGATGTTGTAGCTAGCATTATGAGTTTCACTCATAATGTCTCCCTTAAGCTTGATATCTTCTAGTACACATAACTTACTGTCATATCTTAGCACTCCTTTCCCATCAGATTGGAACTTAGGGTTCTCACCCTTCTGCACTACTTTAACAATCTTCACTAACTCAAGATTTTTATGCTACTTTTTGCTACTTGTCTTAAGTACACTAGTGTCACCTTTATCTATGCTATCCAAGTACCCTTAATTGACAAATCCAGTTGTAACCTTCTCCAATTAGTTAGTGCAACTCCTTCAAGATAAGCCATCTTTCTATAGATATATTAGCCAAACTACCAAATGATTTTCAGCTGAGGGCATATGTAACAACATTTTCCTTTCTCGGATGGTATTGGATGATACAATCATAATCACTGAGTAGCTCTACCCATCTCTTTTGTCTAAGATTTAGCTCTTTTTGGTTGAAGATGCACTGAAGACTCTTATGGTCTGTGAAAATTTCACACTTAGCTCCATATAGATAGTGTCTCCACATCTTTAGGGTAAAGATTACTGTCACTATCTCTAAGTCATGAGTGGGATAATTAACTTTATACTTCTTTAGTTTTCTCGAAGCATAAGCTACTACCCTGCCATTTTGCATAAGATCAAATCCCACACCCACTCTAGATTCATCACAGTAAATGGTGAAATCTTTATTGCCTGAAAGCAAAGCTAGTACTGGTGCTGAAATCATACTTTTCTTAAGCTTCTGGAAGCTCTCTTTACACTGATCACTCCATTTAAACTTCTTATTCTTCTGAGTTAACTAGTCATTGGAGCAGCTATCTTGGAGAAAGTAAGCACAAATCTCCTATAATAGCCTACCAAACTAAGGAAACTCTTAATCTCAGTCACTGTAGTTGGCCTCAGCTAATCTGCCATTATTTCAACCTTTTTGAAATCCACTTCTATCCCATTCTCTGACACTATATGTCCGAAAAAGGATATACTCTTTAGTTAGAACTCACACTTAGAGAACATGGCATATAACTGATGCTGTCTCAATGTCTGAAGAACCATTCTTAGATGCTATGCATGCTCTTTGGGGCTTCTAGAATACATTAATATGTTATTAATGAAGATGATCACAAAGTGATCCAGATAAGGTCTAAATACCCTATTCATGAGATCCATAAATACAGCTGAGGCATTGTTTAACCCCATGGAATCACAAGAAAATCATAATGCTCGTATCTAGTTCGAAAAGTAGTCTTTGGAATATCCATCTCCTTGATCCTTAACTGGTGATATCCAAACCTTTAGTCTATCTTAGAGAAATAATTAGCTCCTGCTAACTGATCAAACAGGTCCTCGATACAGGGCAAAGGGCACTCGCTCTTTATGGTCACTCTATTCAATTGTTTGTAGTATATGCATAGTCTTAGGGATCCATCTTTCGTTTTCACAAATAGAACATGAGCACCACAATGAGAGGTACTCGGTTTAATGAGCCATTTAACTACTAACTCTTGTAGCTGTTCATTTAACTCCTTCAGCTCTGTGGGGCCATCCTATAAGGAGGGATAGATAAGGGTCTGGTGCCATGCACGAGATCAATTTTAAAATCTATCTCCCTTGCAGGTGTTTGTTAGTAGTTTACTCTAGAGTATATCATTTAGTATGTAACTTGTATATATTTTATTAATAAAAGGCAATTTCACTTTTCCGTTTACATAATGTATTTATGTGTAATAGAAAAGGTCCGTTGATATTTTGTTAGAAGTTCTATTCTTAAGTTGTTAAGAATATGAGCGACATTATTTCTAGCACAAAGTATCATAAATCAGTTCGCAATTGAGGATACTTCACACGGGACATAACTTATCCAAAAAGATTATAATCATATTTGTTCCTAGGGTATTTATATGAGATATAAATAAGATGGAGTGGTGAGTCTCATGCCACACAACAAACATGATAGGCACTTATACATGATAAGTAGGCCAAACCAGTGATGCATATGACAAGCACATGGAGTTTGCTCTTGTCAATGCATTGTCATATATCATATCAGTGCATATAATCTTTAGACCTGAGATAATACAGTTATCTTGTATATAGGTGGTGTGAGTTTGATACTGCTTTCATACTTGTACTATGTATGGGTTTATGGGCATGTGTTGGCTCCTACTAGTTATAAATGGAGATAGGTGTTGATCAAGATAGAATCTGTTACCCTAAGTAAATAGGGATAAAATCCTATGTTCATTTAATTATTCTTAATGTTTCAAGTTCCTGGCCAGGACAGACAGATTTAGTCAGAAAAGAGTTTCTGATAGGAAAATCTAATTAATCAAGAACTGGAATTAAAAGAGAACATAATGTTCATAGCAAATGGGGTTTGACATAAACCATGACTCTAGATCAAATTGGGATTTTGTAATAGAGAGATTCTAGTGCATGGTAACATATGATTATAGGTTCATTGAAGGTATTCCTTATTACTGATTGGGTGGCCATGGCACGCTAAGCTAGGTGTCAACCATGGTCTATGAGATGCCTTAAATAATTTAGAGAAATCATTTATGGTGAAAAAGATTTCTGATGATATTAAGAGTTAATATCATATCTCATTGCCAATTAGTGATGAGTCTAGTAAGTCACACGCATACACAAGATAATCACCAAGTAAAATGTGATTTAATTGATTAATTAAAGAGTTTAATTAATTAATTAATTAGGTTTGGTTTGCAATAAGATTGCAAAGTCCCTAGCATGACTTGAAACCAAATCTAGGTTATTGGATGTATAGTATAAGTTAAATTTATGTTTAAAGTGTTTAAATATGAATTTAATTACGAGAAATTAATTAATAGAGATTAATTAATTAATTTATATTTGATATAAATTGATTTGAAGAGGAGAAATAATGATTTTGGGTTGAGAACTCAAAATTACAACATAAGGGTAAGTTGGTCATTTCACATGAGATGGTGACACATAACATCAAATAAGTTTGCCATTTGTCTTCCTAGCATGCAAGGTGATCAAAGTCAAGATTAAGTTTACCTTTGACACTTGGCTTAATGTGATTAAGTCAATTAAAAATAAGATGCAATGTGGTGGTGACATGTGGCATAGGGTTTAAGTGATTACTTGACCTAATTATATAAAGAGAAGTTATAAGAAAAAAAATCAACCACCTCTCCTTTCTCTCTTATGTGTGGTGGCACACCTCTCTTCCTCTCTTCTCTTCATCTTTTCTCATCAATTCAAAGAGAATACTCCATTCCCTTTGAATTGAAATTGCTATAAATTGTTTCTAGTGTCATATACACACATACAACCTCTCTAAAGGCAAAAACCCAATTTATAATTGGTTGGCAAAGGCTTGAGAAGCAAATTTAGGGCTGCCCATTGGTGATCTTGGTGTGGACAAGCTAGAGGGATAACACTTGTGGTCCTAGGTACATCCTAAAGGTGCCAATTACATCCATATAGCATCAAAGAGGTTAGTGCTCAATCTTCTCCTTTAAACCAGGGTTTAAATGAATTAATTTGTTAATTCACAATCTTGAATGGCAAACATAGATCCTAATACATATTAAAAGTGTTTTAATATGCAATTGAGCATTGAAATTTGTAACATCCTCACTTTAGGTAGTCCGTACAGTCTACTGTTCTGGTGACCAATGTCGGTCTAGACAGCTAGAATGTTTGAAATTATAAATAGACTAGAGTAAGGAGTTATAAAGAAACTAAATAATGCTCATAAAAGTCAAGGAAAAATTTTAGAAACCAAATACACTAAGATTAAATGAGCCGAAACCCCAGGGATGAGTAACCCCGAAGGGGAAATGACGGTGAATGCAGTTAGCAACCCTAGACCAGGGGAAAAAATTATAAAATAATTATTGGGACTTCAGAGAAGGGTCATTAAGGTTCTTATGGTATTAGAATGCCAAGAAAATGCTTAGAAAAATTTTTCTATCGGTGCACACAATTTTGGCTCGTTAAGCCAAACGGAGGGTATTTTGGTCATTTCATCTTCAGAAATGATTTTTGGCCAACTTGTCCAGTTAAATAAATAATTTATATAACATAAAATATGAATAAATATTGTTAAAAATTTAATTGAAATTAAATAGATAAGAAATGGAGAGAAAATGAAAGAAAATGGAATTATGACATCATCATGATGTCATTAAAATTCTCCCAACCAATCCAATGTTGACACATAGCATAAGCTTATTTAAAAGAGACAAAATGGGCTGAAAAATGAAAAAAAAATTAGAACTCTTTCTTCTACCTTCTTCCTTGTCGTCACCTTCCCTCCATAGCCACCCATTTTCAAGCTTTTGAAAGCTTGATTTCCCTAGCTCTCACCCCACTAAACCCTATATTCCCAACAAAAAAAAGTGTTCTTGCATCTTGGTGAGCCTTTTGGGAGCAA
This sequence comes from Hevea brasiliensis, assembly GCF_030052815.1. Classification (NCBI taxonomy): domain Eukaryota; kingdom Viridiplantae; phylum Streptophyta; class Magnoliopsida; order Malpighiales; family Euphorbiaceae; genus Hevea; species Hevea brasiliensis. The sequence goes on along the minus strand of NC_079496.1, from coordinate 93,696,894 downwards.
AAAAAAAAAGGAAAATAAGAACTCTAGCAAGTGGGAAATCTCATTCGATTAGAGGTTTGTGACCTAACCTTAGTTTTCACTTTAAATTCATGTTAAGGACTAAGAATGAGTGCAATTTACAAAGAAAATTTGTTGAATACCATTTGTATGCCAACCCATAATTTCAGTAGCCTTGGTTAGGGTAAGATGGTGATGATTTTTGTGGAGCTAAAAGGGTAGTGTGGCTGCCCACAATATGTATTTCTTAAGTGGATTGATGAAATGCAATGATAAATGCATGATTTGTAATGTTTGAGTTAGGGTTTAGGGTGAAAAATGAGACTTTGATCATGTGATGATGAAACTAGGTTATAATGGTCAATTAGTGACCATTTAGTTTTGTTTGAATAAAAAATGAAGTGAATAGTGTAGTGGGATTTAAGTTTGGTGTGGCTGCCCTTGGTGACCTGCAGGACTGGGCATGAGTCCAGTAGGTTTGGGCAGAAATAACTGGAATTGTAGAGGTTCAATTGGTGCAAGGCCAATTGGACATGAAACTAGACACATAATGGCACAACTTTGGTGAAGAAACCATGCCCAGAAAACTAAACTAAGTTGACCAAAAGATTGCCCTAATTCAATGACCTGCATTCTGCCTGGGCAAAATGACCAAATGAACAGTGTTTGATCATTTGGCTATAACTCAACGTAGAAAGGTCCAATTGACCTGACATTTTACCAGCAACAAGCTGAGATATAGACCAACAACTTTCATGAAGAAATGTAACCCAAATTATGACCATAACATATTCAAAAAGTGACCTAAAGTCACTGCTCCTAACACTATAGATTTGGTAAGTCCAGAAATTCTGGAAAAATCATAATCCGGCCAGTTATGGTTTTTGGGCCATAACTTGAGCTGCAAAACTCCAAATGGAGTGATTCAAAAAAGGAAATGCAACTAGACAAAATAAGGAAGAACTCTCATGTTGATCATTTTGCCAAATTCCCATTACAAAAATGACTAATGGAATAGTAAACCCAAAGCTTGAAAATTAAAAATTCTGTCCAATTAACATTAAGCTTAGAAATGGTATTGGCAACCAATACCAACAATTTTAAAATGCAAAATGTGGTATGTTGATGATATTTAAACCAATATACCTATTATCAATGCAAAAGTCAACATTTTAGTTGACTAATAAAATGAATAGTAGCCATAAAATTTCAATTTCAAAGAATTACATAAATTAAAAGTGTTAAATGTCCTAGTAAGCCTAATGTAATTGGTTTGGATAGGTTTCCATGCCAATAGGGTTCTATTAGCAGTACTACATATGGCTTCATGCCATTCTGTGTTTCATGGCTTCCCATGCCATTCTGTAACATAATAGCCTTTGGCTATGTTATTTGAGTTGTTACACTCGGGTTTTATCCTTGATGATTATTACAGCTTATTAGCTGTTCTGTTGCACACCGGGAGACACAATGTGACCGATGGTGTGATGGTCCGAGGTACTTAGTACCCAGTGCCAGTTTGCTCATTTATCCAGTCTAGTCAACTAGTATGGGTTACTCAGGCAATGATAATAAACCTTACCAAATTTCAATCAAATAATACCGTAAATAATATCAAAAATTAAGTCTACCCAAAAAAGTAAACTTACATTCTGTATACTTAGTTTTATTTTATTTTATTTTATCACCACTAAGCAGAATTACTTAGCGCGTCGCTTTTGCCACACGCAGGTACTGAAGACCTAGCTGGGGAGCCCAGCAGACATCAGACCGGGTGAGCCTTCAAATCTGCATCCGAAGTCCAGAGTCGCCTCACATCTGCAGTGCACATGGGAAGACATTAGGACTTTGCGGTAGCATTTTGTATTTTATATTTTGTATCAGTTATGGATTGTAACTATAAACTCTTGAAATTATTTGATAATGTAAATATATGAAATTTCATGTTATTGAAATTTTCTGTATAATGTATGTTGACAAATAAAATGTTGAGAAATATATTTATGATTAAGCTTCCAGTGATGATGTGAACAGAAAAGAAAAATTTCTGAAAAAAATATTGAGATTGAGTTGAGATATGTGTGTATAATGGAGTCTGGATTTGGAAATTATATTGGAAGTGATTTTAAACAGGTTCAGAAGAACTGTTTTTCAAATTTATAGCCGGCACTCTGCCATATTTTCTATAAAATTTGTGGAAAAATTCAGATTTATCTAAAATTGAAAATAAATGAATTAAAAGGGATAAATTGTAATTGAAACATGAATTGGTGCGCCGGCACACTGAGTGGCATATCTTGCTTAGCTACACTGTAGATGGGGAAGGGGTGTCACATTTAGTGGTATCAGAGCATCGGTTTAGGCATTTCTGGGCCTAGATACAGTGCATACCATTGCATTGTAGTTGTAAGTGTTGAGGTGACACTGATGCAGATCTGTTTGTTTTCTTATTTTGAATAGGATATGGATCCTGGTTCTCAAAGAGCAGTTGATGAAGAGGTGAAGAGTCGTGCTCCACCAAGGGCTGAATCTAGGGGCAGGGGAGAATCTGCTCCACCAGCAGCTGAGGCACCTGCCCAACCTCAGTTTGCGCTATTTCAGCAGATGAATGAATTCTACTGGCAAATGATGGGGGCAATTCCACCACCACAACCACAGCCACAACCTCCACCAGTACCACAAAAGTCCCATCTGGAGAAACTACGGAAACATGGGGCTGTGGATTTCTTTGGGAAGAGGGAGGATGATCCCATGACCATAGAAAACTGGTTGGATAGAACCATGAGAGTGCTGAAACAGCTTAACTGCACCCTCGAGCAGAACCTGGAGGGTGCTATGTCCCTACTTCAGGATGATGCATATCAGTGGTGGGACACAGTAACTAGTGAGGTACAACCAGAATGGATCACCTGAGAATTCTTCTTTACAGAGTTCAGGAAGAAATATGTTAGCAAGGTGTATTTAGAAGAGCAAAGAAGAGAATTTATCAGTCTAAGACAGAGGCAATTGTCAGTGGTTGAGTATGAGCATGAGTTTGTCAGACTTAGCCGATATGGGAGGGAGATAGTCCCTACAGAGGCAGAGAGGTGCAGAAGGTTTGAAGAAGGGCTCAATGACAATATCAAAGTCATGATCACAGCATTGGAGATTACAGATTTTGCTAAGCTAGTGGATGTTGCATCAAAAGTGGAAAGGGTCCGAATAAATGAACAAAATAGAAGGGAAAGACAGCAGAAGAGGGGTCCCAGTCAGTCCAGTACATTTTCTGCTCCCAGTAAGAAGAGTAAGGGTCCTCCTGCTCAGGGTTTAGGACAACCACAGGGTCAAGGTCAGTCTCAGGGGCCCAGACCACAATTCACACCAAGGAAAGGCTAGTCCACACCATCAGTGGGCAGCTTTCTAGGGACAGTGTTTAGGGGACCAATCCCAGCATCTTCTGCCTGTCAGTACTGCCAGAAGTGGCATAAGGGGGACTATTGGTGAGTGACCGGTGCATGCTTATGGTGTGGATCTACAGAACATTAGATCAAGAATTGTCCGAAGAGGACTACCATAGTTGCTCTAACACAAGCTGATAGACCTGCTCTTGCACCACAAAGGGGTAGGAAGCCCGGTAAATCTGAGGTAATTGGTCCATCACTGAGGCCTACATCCGAGTCAGCTGAGAGGCCAGACACTAGAGTACCTGCTAGGGCCTATGCCATCAGAGCTTAGGAAGAACAAGATGCCCCGGATGTCATCAGGGGTACATTTTCCCTCTACAACACTTCTGTGCATGTATTGGTGGATCCAGGATCCACTCATTCCTACATTTGCATCTAACTACCCATAGAGAGGGGAGTTCCAGTAGAGGAGAGTGATCAAGACATTCTGGTCACAAATCCACTAGGCCACAGTGTGGTAGTGAATAAAGTGTATAAAGGTTGCCCATTGAGGATTCAGGGGTATGAAATCTTGGCAGACCCAATTGAATTGTGTGACACCCCTTACCCGTCTACAGTGTAGCCGAGCAAGCTATGCCACACGGTGTACCGGCACACTCTATTTTATCTTAATGAATTTTCATCATAATTTTGAATATAACTTGTGAAATATAATTTATTTAAGTCATTTATTGAAATTATAATTTATTTGAGGTTCCAAAAATTTTAAAGAAAATCCGGCAGAGTACCGGCTAAAAATGGAGAAAACAGTTCTTCGGAACCTGTGAAAAACACTTCCAATAGCCATGTTCAATCATTCTCAAACTCCAATATCAAAATCTCATCAATATTTCTCAATTTCAGTTCTCAATCATCCATCACATGTGATAATCAGGTATAAATCACAATTAGATATTTACTTTTCCATTCACAAATACAATTTTCATAATTTACATAAACATCAAAATACATTACACAAGTTCAGCTACATATGAGAAAATAAAAAAAAATTGTTACAAAATGCCAAAATGACACTTAGTGTCCTACCAATGCACTGCAGGTGACGAGGTGACACGGACACTATGCAGAACTGCAGGATGGACTCACCCAGTCTGCGGTCTACTGGGCTCACGATCAGTATCTCCAGTACCTACGCGTGGCAAAAGCAACGCGCTAAGCAATAATGCTTAGTGGTGCAATAATAAAATAAATGAAAATAGCAGAAAATGAATATGTAGTGAATGTATATGTTTTATTTGTTTGGTATTGGTATATCCATTATATTCATTAATTTTGTTCACTTTCATTCATTTGGTTGCCCAAGTAACCTATACTGAACGACTGGACTGGATAACGGGTAAACTGGCATTGGGTATCTAGTGCCTCGGGCCGTCACACCATTGGTCACATATGCATCTCCCGGTGTGCAATAGAATAGCTAATAAGCTGTAAATACATCAGGCACAAGGCCAAATCTCAATACAAGGTCAGAATGGCTAAAAGCCATAAATCACAGAATGGCATATTGCCATGTGTAGTACTGCTAACTGAACCCTATTGGCATGCCAAACTATCCAAACCAATCTTGTTAGGTATACTAGGGCATTTGGAACTTTTAAATTCTTTACTTTGTGAATTTCAAGTTTCAGTGTCACTATTCACCTCTTTGGTCAACAAAAATGTTGACTTTTAGGTAGAAATTAGGTACATTGGTTTTGGCTCCCAACATACCACATTTTGTATTTAAAACTTGTTGGAATTGGTCACCATTACCATTTCTAACTTAAAACCAAGAGGGCAGAAATTTTAGTTTTTGAAGCCTATGTTTACTGTTCTATTAAGCACTGTTACAGTGGGAATTTGGAGAAATGGCAAACATGAAAGTTGTTCCTTATTTTGTCTAGTTGAATTTCGTTTTTTGAATCACTCCATTTGGAGTTTTGTAGCTCCAGATATGGTCCAAAAACCACAGCTGGCCGGATTTCCAAAACTGCAGAATTACCAAATCTACAGTACCATAAACAGTGACTGTGATTGCCATTTGGGTTAGGTTCTGGCCATAATTTGGGGTAGGTTTCTTCATGAAAGTTGTTTGTCTAGGTCTTAACTTGTTTCTGTAAAAATTTCAGGTCAATTGAACATATCTACATTGATTTATGGCCAAATGAACAGTTACTGTTCATTTGGTCATTTCTGCAGGTGCTGTTGCAGGGTATCCGGATTGGGGCCAATTTTTGGTCCACTTGCTTTGGTCTTTTGGGCATGGTTTCTTCAGCAAAAATGTGCCATTATAAGCCTAGTTTCATGTCCAATTGGCCAAACACCAATTGGACCTACACAGCCAAAGATATGGCTGTCCAAGTGGGCTGGAATCTCAGCCACTCTGCTGCTGTCCCTAGGCAGCCTACACATTCACTTTGCCATGCTATATTTCAGTCCAAATTGTGGTCAACTTACCTAAAATGGTCACTAATTGACCATTAAAATGTTCTCTAACAATTTCCTAAGCCAAGTCAAATTTTCACTTCTCAAAACCCTAGTTTTCATTATAAGTTTTCACAATATACCTTAATTACTAACTCATTCACTATACATGTGTCTATATACCTTAAACATCATTTTAAGTCCAATCTAAGTCCATTAAAACACTCATTCCTATTCCTGAAATAGGGCTGCTGAAATCCATGTACACATGCACATGAGTTTTTGTCCATTTAAATTACAATTTCTTACTAAATTCAAGTCCTTAATCATGAAAGTAAAGAGGTTTAGGTATATAGATGCACTAACCTTTAAGTGGCAGAATTTTCCCAAAGCTTAACTTCACTTTCCTTCCCTTTCTAGGCTGCCAAACACTTTTCCAAGATGAGTGGACAAGTTTTAATGAAAGGGGTTTAGGGTTTAGTAGTGGAAACAAAGGAGAAAGGAAGCTTTTGGTTTAACATCAATGGAGGGAGAAGAGGAAGAAGTTTCGGCTGGTGAAAGGGGAGAGGATGGCTGATGGCATTTTTAATTCCTTTGGTCTATTTTTGGTCTCTTTTATTGGTTAACTAATTGGTTGTTTGAATGCAATTGGTTGTAACTTTTAATGACATCACATTATGTCATAATTTGCTTTTTATTTCATTTTTCTTTTCTTTTCATCACTACTCATTTTTAATTCAATTTTTGGTAATGTTTATTCATATTTTATGTTATAATAATTATTTACTCGACTGGACAAGTCGGCCAAAAATCATCTATGAAGGCGAAATGACCAAAATGCCCTCCGTTTGGCTTAACGGGTCAAAATTGTCTGTACCGATTGAAAACTTTTTCTAAATATTTTCTTGGCATTTTAATGCCATAGGAACCTCAATGACCCTTCTCTGGAGTCCCAAAAATTATTTTATGGATTTTTACCCGGGTCTAGGGCTCCTAGTTGCGAGAACCGCAACTTCCCTTTGGTTACCCATCGCTTGGGCACCGGCTCATTTAACTTAGTTGTATTTTATTTCTAAAATTTTTACTAAATTTTTCTTATCAATATTTGAGTTATTTATGGTTCCTCACTTTAGTTTAAATATTTTTCCGAACATTCTAGCTATTCGGACCGACACCGGTCACCGGAACAGTAGAATGTACGGAGTTACTTCCGGGAGTGTGTTACAACTCTTCACCTCTAATTTAAATTTTGTCCTCGAAATTTACCTGATGCAAACAGTTGAGGGAACTGTTGCCTCATCGTCTCTTCACTTTCCCAAGTTGCCTCCTCGGTGTTGTGGTGCCTCCAAAGCACTTTCACCAATGGAATCTGCTTATTCCTCAACTCTTTCACTTCCCGAGCTAGGATCCGTAGAGGTTCTTCTTCATATGTCAAATATGGTTTTATTTCAATTTCTTCCTTGGAGATGACATGTGAAGGATCTGAGCGGTATCTTCTAAGCATGGACATGTGGAACACATTGTGGATCTTGTCCAGCTCTGGTGGTAAAGCTAGCCTATAGGCCACTGGTCCCACACGTTCAATGATTTCATATGGGCCAATGAACCTAGGGCTCAACTTACCTTTTTTTCCAAACCTCAATACCTTCTTCCATGGTGACACCTTGAGGAACACTTTGTCGCCAACCGCATATTCTATTTCTTTTCTCTTCAGGTCGGCATAAGATTTACATGCATCGAGGCAACCTTCAGATTGGCTTTAATTAGTTTCACTTTCTCCTCAGTCTGTTTCACCAGGTCTGGCCCCACCAGTTTGTCTTCACCCAATTCAGTCCAGCACACTGGAGTTCGACATTTCCTCCCATACAGTGCTTTATATGGGGCCATTTGAATGCTAGCTTGGTAGCTATTGTTGTATGCAAATTCTGCCAGTGGGAGGTATCTATCCCAACTTCCCTCAAACTCAATGACACAACTCCTCAGCATATCCTCAAGGACCTGACATATATTTCATGTTATTATTATCATTTTAATTCAATATTTGTATCAATTACACTGGTTTTAATTGTTTACCTGGATTACTCTTTCTGATTGCCCATCCGTCTGAGGATGGAAAGCTGTGCTGAAGTGGAGTTGTGTACCCAAGGACTCATGCAACTTCTTCCAAAATCTCGATGTAAACCTTGGGTCTCGATCAGATATGATGGAAAGTGGAATTCCATGCGATCTAACTATCTCTCGATATACACCGCTAACTTCTCCGGAGTAGTCGGTTCTAATCGGCGAGAAAGTGTCTTGACTTTGTCAATCTATCAACTATCACCCATCTTGCATCATGTTTCTTCCGGTGAGAGGTAGACCACTTACAAAATCCATGGTGACCGATCCCATTTCCATTCGGTATGCGTATAGGTCAGTAGCAAACCCGATGGAACTTGATGTTCGCCTTGACTTGGCGACATGTCAAGCATTTAGTCACATAGTCGGCTATGTCCTTCTTCATACCAAGCCACCAATCTGAAGCTTGGATCATGATACATTTTGTACTTCACAGGTGCATAGCATAAACAACGGCATGTGCCTCTTCGAATCATCGGCTTTCAATTCCCCATCATCTGGTACACATAGTCTTCCTTTGTAGTACAGACACCCATCTGCTTTCACCTCATAGTCAGTTGCTTTTCCTTCTGAAATTTTTCTCATAATAGCCATTAACTTTTTATCTGCCTTTTGCCTATCTAAAATCTGCTGTAGCAGGTTTGGCCTCATTTGCAACTCAGCCAAAATAGCTCCATCTCGAACTAAAGATAGACGGGCATTCAGTGATCTCAAGGCTGTCATGGATTTTCTGCTCAAAGCATCAGCAACTACATTTGCCTTCCCAGGATGGTAGTCAATCACACAATCATAGTCCTTCAGGAACTCAATCCATCGCCTCTGTCTAAGGTTGAGCTCCTTCTGAGTTGGCAAATATTTCAGGCTTTTGTGGTCTGTGTAAATGTAACACTTTTCACCATACAAGTAATGCCTCCATATCTTCAGTGCGAAGATAATTGCTGCAAGCTCTAGATCATGGGTAGGATAGTTCTGTTCATGTGGCCTTAGCTACCTGGAAGCATAGGCAATCACCTTTCCCTCTTGCATCAATACACACCCTAACCCATTATGTGAGGCATCACTATAGACCACAAAATCCTTTCCTGACACTGGCTGTGTTAACACTGGTGCCTCTGTCAACATAGCCTTCAACTTCTCAAAACTGGTCTGACACTTGTCATTCCAGTCAAATCTAACATTCTTGTGTAACAACTTGGTCATTGGAGTAGCTATTAAGGAAAATCCCTTCACAAATCTCCTATAATACCCAGCTAGCCCCAAGAAGCTTCTGACCTCAGTTTTATTCCTGGGAGGCTTCCATTCCATCACTGCTTCTATTTTCTTGGGATCCACCCTAATCCCATCAACTGACACTATGTGTCCAAGGAATGCAATCTCATTCAACCAAAAGTCACAGTTGGACAACTAAGCATACAGCTTCTTTTCTCTCAGGGTTTGCAGAACAATTCTCAAATGCTCATCATGTTCTTCACTGGTCTTGGAATACACCAAAATATCATCAATAAAGACCACTACGAACCGATCTAGGTATGGATGGAAGATACGGTTCATAAGGTCCATGAATACCGCTGGTGCATTTGTTAGGCCAAAGGGCATTACCAGGAACTCATAATGCCCATATTGGGTCCTGAATGCAGTCTTGGGCACATCTACATCCTTCACCCTCAACTGATGATACCCTGATCTGAGATCAATTTTGGAAAATACTCCTGCTCCCTTCAACTGATCAAACAGATCATCAATTCTAGGCAATGGATATTTATTCTTCACAGTGACTTTATTCAACTGCCGGTAATCGATGCAAAGCCTCAAAGTCCCATCCTTCTTCTTTACAAATAGCACTGGAGCTCCCCATGGTGACACACTGGGGCGTATGAACCCCTTATCAAGCAACTCTTGCAACTGAGTTTTCAACTCCCTCAATTTAGTGGGTGCCATCCTATAAGGAGCAATGGAAATGGGTGCTGTACCCGGCAGTGTCTCAATAGCAAATTCAACTTCCCTTTCTGGTGGTAAACCAGGTAACTCTTTAGGAAATACCTCTGGGAAGTCTCTTACTGTGGGTATATCACTTAGGTTTGGCTTAGCCTGCCTAGTATCCATCACATGTGCTAGGTAAGCTTCACAGCCTTTTCTCATCATTCTTCTTGCAACTGTGGCTGAGATGACATTGGACAAGAAATCTGTCCTTTCCCCCACAACTGTGATCTCATTACCCTCAGAAGTTTTCAAAGAAATTCTCTTCAATTTGCAATCAACTATTGCCTGATGACGTGACAACCAGTCCATTCCCAAAATCACGTCAAACTCGTGGAAGGGCAACTCAATCAGGTCTGCCAAGAATTCATACCCCTGAATCCTTAACGGGCAACCCTTGTATACTTTGTTCACCACTACACTGTGGCCCAATGGATTAGTGACCAGAATGTCTTGGTCACTCTCCCCTACTAGTATCCCCCTTTCTATGGGTAAGTTGATGCAGATGTACGAATGAGTGGATCCTGGATCCACCAATGCATGCACAGGTGTATTGTAGAGGGAGAACGTACCCCTGATGACGTCCGGGGCATCTTGCTCCTCCTGAGCTCTCAGGGCATAAGCTCTGGCAGGTGGTCTATTATCTGGCCTCTCTGCTGGCTCAGATGCAGGCCTCTGTGATGGTCCCACTGCGTCAGATTTGCCAGATTTCCTACCCCTTTGTGGTGCAGGAGCAGGTCTGTCTGCTTGTGTTGGAGCAGCTGTAGTAGTTCTGCATGGACAGTTCTTCAACTGATGCTCTATTGACCCACACCTTAAGCAGGCACCAGTCACTCTCCAACACTCCCCCTTATGCCATTTCAAACAGTGTGGACATGCAAAAGATGCTGGGGCTGGTCCCCTGAACCCCATCCCTGGAGAGCTGCCCACTGATGGTGTGGACTGGCCTCTCCTAGGGGTAAACTGTGGCCTGGGCCCCTGAGACTGACCCTGACCTTGTGGCTGACCTGAACTCTGTGCAGATGGACCCTTGAACTTCTTCCCAAATGCAGGAGATGAACTAGACTGACCCGGGCCCCTCTTCTGCTGTCTATCCCTTCTGGTCTGCTCACTGATTCTTACTTTTTCAACCTTTATTGCAGCTTCCACTAACTTGGTAAATTCAGTGATTCCCAAGGCAGTGAGCTGGATCTTTATGTTGTCATTTAGTCCCTCTTCAAATCTCTTGCACCTTTCAGCTTCATTAGGGACTATCTCCCTTCCGTAGTTGTTCAATCTAACGAATTCCTTTTCATACTCGGCCACTGACAGCTGTCTCTGCCTCAGATTAATGAATTCCCTTCTTCTCTCTTCTAGGTATACAGTACCCACATATTTCTTCTTAAATTCAGAGAGAAAGAAGTCCCAAGTGACTATTTCTCGTCAGACTTTCATGGACACGATCCCACCATTCATATGCATCGTCTTGCAACAGGGATATGGCAGCCTCTAGGTTTTGCTCTGGGGTGCAGTGGAGTTGTTTTAGAACTCTGCCCGTTCTGTTCAACCAATTCTCGGCTGCAACAGACTCATCTTCTCTCTTACCGAAAAAGTCCACTGCTCCAAACTTTCTTAGCCTTTCCAGGTGTGATTTCTCCTGTGGAGATGGAGGTGGTGGTGGTGGTGCTGGAATTACTCCGGCCATTTGTCTAAAGAAATCGGCCATTTGCTGGAACATGGCCTGTGGAGGCTGAGCTTGAGCTGGTGGAGTAGGTTCTCCCCTACCCCCAGTCTCAGCTGCTGCAGGTGCAGCATGACTTTCCACTTCCTCCTCGACTGCTCTCTGTGATGAAGGGTCCATATCCTATTCAAAATAAGAAAGACAAACAGATCTGCATTAGTGTCACCTCGACTCTTACAAATGCAATGCATGGTATGGACTCAATCTAGGCCCAGAAACGCCTAAACCTGATATCACTAAATGTGACACCCCTTACCCGTCTACAGTGTAGCCGAGCAAGCTATGCCACACGGTGTACCGGCACACTCAATTTTATCTTAATTAATTTTCATCATAATTTTGAATATAACTTGTGAAATATAATTTATTTAAGTCATTTATTGAAATTATAATTTATTTGAGGTTTCGAAAATTTTAAAGAAAATCCGGCAGAGTATCGGCTAAAAATGGAGAAAACAGTTCTTCGGAACCTGTGAAAAACACTTCCAATAGCCATGTTCAATCATTCTCAAACTCCAATATCAAAATCTCATCAATATTTCTCAATTTCAGTTCTCAATCATCCATCACATGTGATAATCAGGTATAAATCACAATTAGATATTTACTTTTCCATTCACAAATACAATTTTCATAATTTACATAAACATCAAAATACATTACACAAGTTCAGCTACATATGAGAAAATAAAAAAAATTTATTACAAAATGCCAAAATGACACCTAGTGTCCTACCAATGCACTGCTGGTGACGAGGTGACACGAACACTGTGCAGAACTGCAGGATGGACTCACCCAGTCTGCGGTCTACTGGGCTCACGATCAGTATCTCCAGTACCTACGCGTGGCAAAAGCAACGCGCTAAGCAATAATGCTTAGTGGTGCAATAATAAAATAAATGAAAATAGCAGAAAATGAATATGTAGTGAATGTATATGTTTTATTTGTTTGGTATTGGTATATCCATTATATTCATTAATTTTGTTCACTTTCATTCATTTGGTTGCCCAAGTAACCTATCTTTGAGCATCGGATGGATAATCGTAACCGCATTGGGTATCTAGTACCTCGGCCGTCACACCATCGGTCACATATGCATCTCCCGTGTGCAGTAAGAGCTAACAAAGTCAGAATACATCAGGCACAAGGCCAAATCTCAATACAAGGTCAGAATGGCTAAAAGCCATAAATCACAGAATGGCATATTGCCATGTGCAGTACTATTAACTGAACCCTATTGGCATGCCAAACTATCCAAACCAATCTTGTTAGGTATATAGGGCATTTGGAACTTTTAAATTCTTTACTTTGTGAATTTCAAGTTTCGGTGTCACTATTCACCTCTTTGGTCAAGAAAAATGTTGACTTTTAGGTAGAAATTAGGTACATTGGTTTTGGCACTCCCAACATACCACATTTTGTACTTAAAACTTGTTGGAATTGGTCACCATTACTATTTCTAACTTAAAACCAAGAGGGCAGAAATTTCAATTTTTGAAGCCTATGTTTACTGTTCTATTAAGCACTGTTACAGTGGGAATTTGGAGAAATAGAAAACATGAAAGTTGTTCCTTATTTTGTCTAATTGAATTTCTTTTTTTGAATCACTCCATTTGGAGTTTTGTAGCTCCAGATATGGTCCATAAACCACAGCTGGCCGGATTTCCAAAACTGCAGAATTACCAAATCTACAGTACCATGAACATTGACTGTGATTGCCATTTGGCTTAGGTTCTGGCCATAATTTGGGGTAGGTTTCTTCATGAAAGTTGTTTTTCTAGGTCTTAACTTGTTTCTGTAAAAATTTTAGGTCAATTGACCATATCTACAGTGATTTATGGCCAAATGAACAGTTACTGTTCATTTGGTCATTTCTGCAGGTGCTGTTGCAGGGTATCCGGATTGGGACCAACTTTTGGTCCACTTGCTTTGGTCTTTTGGGCATGGTTTCTTCAGAAAAAATGTGCCATTATAAGCCTTGTTTCATGTCCAATTGGCCAAACACCAATTGGACCTACACAACCAAAGATATGGCTGTCCAAGTGGGCTGGAATCTCAGCCACTCTGTTGCTGTCCCTAGGCAGCCTACACATTCACTTTGCCATGCTATATTTCAGTCCAAATTGTAGTCAACTTACCTAAAATGGTCACTAATTGACCATTAAAATGTTCTCTAACAATTTCCTAAGCCAAGTCAAATTTTCACTTCTCAAAACCCTAGTTTTCATTATAAGTTTTCACAATATACCTTAATTACTAACTCATTCACTATACATGTGTATATATACCTTAAACATCATTTTAAGTCCACTCTAAGTCCATTAAAACACTCATTCCTATTCCTGCAATAGGGCTGCCGAAATCCAAGTACACATGCACATGAGTTTTTGTCCATTTAAATTACAATTTCTTACTAAATTCAAGTCCTTAATCATGAAAGTAAAGAGGTTTAGGTATATAGATGCAATAACCTTTAAGTGGCAGAATTTTCCCAAAGCTTAACTTCACTTTCCTTCCCTTTCTAGGCTGCCAAACACTTTCCCAAGATGAGTGGACAAGTTTTAATGAAAGGGGTTTAGGGTTTAGTAGTGGAAACAAAGGAGAAAGGAAGCTTTTGGTTTAACATCAATGGAGGGAGAAGAGGAAGAAGTTTCGGCTGGTGAAAGGGGAGAGGATGGCTGATGGCATTTTTAATTCCTTTGGTCTATTTTTGGTCTCTTTTATTGGTTAACTAATTGGTTGTTTGAATGCAATTGGTTGTAACTTTTAATGACATCACATTATGTCATAATTTGCTTTTTATTTCATTTTTCTTTTCTTTTCATCACTACTCATTTTTAATTCAATTTTTGGTAATGTTTATTCATATTTTATGTTATAATAATTATTTACTCGACTGGACAAGTCGGCCAAAAATCACCTCTGAAGGCGAAATGACCAAAATGCCCTCCGTTTGGCTTAACGGGTCAAAATTGTCTGTACCGATTGAAAAATTTTTCTAAATATTTTCTTGGCATTCTAATGCCATAGGAACCTCAACGACCCTTCTCTGGAGTCCCAAAAATTATTTTATGAATTTTTACCCGGGTCTAGGGCTCCTAGTTGCGAGAACCGCAACTTCCCTTTGGTTACCCATCGCTTGGGCACCGGCTCATTTAACTTAGTTGTATTTTATTTCTAAAATTTTTACTAAATTTTTCTTATCAATATTTGAGTTATTTATGATTCCTCACTTTAGTTTAAATATTTTTCCAAACGTTCTAGCTGTCCGGACCGACACCGGTCACCGGAACAGTAGAATGTACTGAGTTGCTATCGGGAGGGTGTTACAAATTGCCCTTCCACGAGTTTGACGTGATTTTGGGAATGGATTGGTTGTCACGTCATCAGGCAATAGTTAATTGCAAATTGAAGAGGATTTCTCTGAAAACTTCTGAGGGTAATGAGATCACTATTGTGGGTGAAAGAACATATTTTCTGTCCAATGTTATCTCAGCCACAGTTGCAAGAAGATTGATGAGAAAAGCAGGCTAAGCCAAACCTGGGTGATATACCCATAGTAAGAGACTTCCCAGATGTATTTCCTAAAGAGTTGTCTGGTTTACCACCAGAAAGGGAAGTTGAGTTTGCTATTGAGGTAATGCCGGGTACAGCACCAATTTCTATTACTCCTTATAGGATGGCACCCACTGAATTGAAGGAGTTGAAAATTCAGTTGCAGGAGTTACTCAATAAGGGGTTCATATGCCCCAGTGTGTCACCATGGGGAGCTCCGGTGCTGTTTGTGAAGAAGCAGGATGGAACTTTGAGATTGTGTATTGATTACCGGCAGTTGAACAAGGTAACTGTAAAGAATAAATATGCATTGCCCAGAATTGATGTTCTGTTTGATCAGTTGAAGGGAGCTGGTGTATTTTAAAAAATTGATCTCAGATCAGGGTATCATCAGTTGAGGGTAAAGGATGCAGATGTGTCAAAAACTGCATTCAGAACCTGGTATGGGCATTATGAATTTTTAGTGATGCCGTTTGGGTTAACAAATGCACCAGCCGCATTTATGGAGCTTATGAACTGTATCTTCCATCCATACTTAGATTGGTTTGTAGTGGTCTTTATTGATGATATTCTGGTGTATTCCAAGACCAGGAAAGAACATGATGAACATTTAAGGATTGTTCTGCAAACCCTGCGAGAAAAGAGGCTGTATGCTAAGCTGTCGAAGTGTGACTTCTAGATGAGTGAAATCTCCTTTCTTCGACACATAGTATCAGTTAAGGGGATTAGAGTAGATCCCAAAAAGATAGAAGCAGTGATGGAATGGAAGCCTCCCAGAAATACAACTGAGGTCAGAAGTTTCTTGGGGCTAGCTGGGTATTACAGAAGATTTGTGAAGGGGTTCTCTCTTATAGCTGCTCCAATGACCAAGTTATTGCACAAGAATGTGAAATTTGGTTGGAACGACAAGTGCCAAGCCAGTTTTGAGAGGCTAAAGGCTCTGTTGATAGAAGCACCAGTGTTAACACAGCCAGTGTCGGGAAAAGACTTTGTGGTCTACAGTGATGCCTCACATAATGGGCTAGGGTGTGTATTGATGCAAGAGGGGAAAGTGGTCACCTATGCTTCCAGGCAGTTAAGGTCACATGAACAGAACTACCCTACTCATTACCTAGAGTTAGCAACAATTATCTTCGCACTGAAGATGTGGAGGCATTATTTATATGGTGAAAAATACTACATCTATACAGACCACAAGAGTCTAAAATATTTGCCAACCCAGAAGGAGCTCAATCTTAAACAGAGGCGATGGATTGAGTTCCTCACGGACTATGATTGTGTGATAGATTATCATCCTGGGAAGGCAAATGTAGTTGCTGATGCTTTAAGTAGGAAGTCCATCACGGCTTTAAGATCACTAAATGCCCGTCTGTCTTTAGCTCAAGATGGAGCTATTTTGGCTGAGTTACAAGTGAAGCCAACCCTACTACAGCAGATACAAGATGGGTAGAGGGCAGATGAAAAATTAACAGCCATTATGGGTAAAATTTTAGAGGGAAAGGAAACTGAATATGAGATGAAAACATATGGGTGTCTATACTACAGAGGAAGAGTGTGTGTACTAGATGATTTGGAACTGAAGACTAGTATTCTGAAAGAAGCACACACTAGTGTTTATGCTATGCACCCAGGAAGCACGGAAATGTATAATGATTTGAAGCCTCATTATTGGTGGCCTAGTATGAAGAAGGATATAGCTGACTATGTGACTAAGTGTTTGACATGTCAGCAAGTTAAAGCAGAACATCAAGTTCCATCTGGATTGCTATAGCCTATAAGCATACCTGAATGGAAATGGGACTGAGTCACTATGGATTTTGTTAGTGGTCTACCTCTCACCCAAAGGAAGCATGATGCAATGTCGGTGATAGTTGATAGATTGACGAAGTCAGCATATTTTCTGCCAGTTAGGACTGACTACTCACTAGAGAAGCTAGCAGAATTGTATATCAGTGAGATAGTTAGACTACATGGAATCCCACTTACCATCATATCTGATCGAGACTCAAGGTTTACATTGAGATTCTGGAAAAAGTTGTAAGAAGCCTTGGGCACACAACTCCGTTTTAGCACGGCTTTTCATCCTTAGACGGATGGACAGTTAGAACGAGTAATTCAAGTAAACCTAAGAACTAATTGAATTTTCATAGTTAATAAATTGAAATGATAGTAACAATGTGAATTATGTGATAGATCCTGGAGGATATGCTAAGGATTTGTGTTATTGAGTTTGAGGGGAGTTGGGATAGATATCTCCCACTGGCAGAATTCGCATACAACAATAGCTACCAAGCTAGTGTTCAAATGGCTCCATATGAAGCACTGTATGAGAGGAAATGTAGAACCCCAGTGTGTTGGACTGAATTGTGCGAAGATAAGCTGGTAGGACCAGACCTGGTGAAACAGACTGAGGAGAAAGTGAAGATAATCAAAGCTAACTTGAAGATTGCCTCAGATAGACAGAAATCTTATGCTGACTTGAAGAGAAAAGAAATAGAGTATGTAGTTGGCGATAAAGTGTTTCTCAAAGTCTCACCGCGGAAGAAAGTACTGAGGTTTGGGAGAAAGGGTAAGCTAAGCCCTAGGTTCATTGGCCCATATGAAGTTATTAAATGTGTGGGACCAGTGGCCTATCGGCTAGCTTTACCACTAGAACTGGATAAACTTCATAATGTATTCCATGTTTCTATGCTGAGAAGATATCGCTCAGACCCTTCACATGTCATTTCCATGGAAGAGATTGAAATCCAACCAGACTTGACATATACAGAAGAACCTATACAGATCCTAGCTCGAGAAGTGAAGGAACTGAGAAATAAACAAATTCCACTGGT
The DNA here is from genome assembly GCF_030052815.1 of Hevea brasiliensis. Classification (NCBI taxonomy): domain Eukaryota; kingdom Viridiplantae; phylum Streptophyta; class Magnoliopsida; order Malpighiales; family Euphorbiaceae; genus Hevea; species Hevea brasiliensis. Next base: position 93,678,847 of record NC_079496.1, on the reverse strand, counting down.
GAAAGTGCTTTGGAGGCACCACAACACTGAAGAGGCAACTTGGAAAAGTGAAGAGATGATGAGGCAACCGTTTCCTCAACTGTTTTCATCAGGTAAATTTCGAGGACGAAATTTTTATTAGAGGGGAAGAGTTGTAACATCCTCACTTTAGGTAGTCCATACAGTCTACTGTTCCAGTGACCAATATCGATCCGGGCAGCTAGAATGTTTGAAATTATAAATAGACTAGAGTGAGGAGTTATAAAGAAACTAAATAATGCTCATAAAAGTCAAGGAAAAATTTTAGAAACCAAATACACTAAGGTTAAACGAGCCGAAACCCCAGGGATGAGTAACCCGAAGGGGAAGTGACGGTGAAGGCCGTTAGCAACCCTAGACCCGGGGGAAAATTATAAAATAATTATTGGGACTCCAGAGAAGGGTCATTAAGGTTCTTATGGAATTAGAATGCCAACAAAATACTTAGAAAATTTTTTCTATCGGTACACATAATTTTAGCTCGTTAAGCCAAACGGAGGGCATTTTGGTCATTTCATCTTCAGAGATGATTTTTGGCCAACTTGTCCAGTTAAATAAATAATTTATATAACATAAAATATGAATAAATATTGTTAAAAATTTAATTAAAATTAAATAGACAAGAAATGGAGAGAAAATGAAAGAAAATGGAATTATGACATCATCATGATGTCATTAAAATTCTCCCAACCAATTCAATGTTGACACATGGAATAAGCTTATTTAAAAGAGACAAAATGGGCTGAAAAATGAAAAAAAATTAGAACTCTTTCTTCTACCTTCTTCCTTGCCTTCGCCTTCCCTCCATAGCCACCCATTTTCAAGCTTTTGAAAGCTTGATTTTCCTAGCTCTCACCCCACTAAACCCTATATTCCCAACACCAAAAAGTATTCTTGCATCTTGGTGAGTCTTTTGGGAGAAAAAAGAAAAGGAAAACAAGAACTCTAGCAAGTGGGAAATCTCACTCCATTAGAGGTTTGTGACCTAACCTTAGTTTTCACTTTAAATTCATGTTAAGGACTAAGAATGAGTGCAATTTACAAAGAAAATTTGTTGAATACCATTTGCATGCCAACCCATAATTTCAGCAGCCTTGGTTAGGGTAAGATGGTGATGATTTTTATGGAGCTAAAAGGGTAGTGTGGCTGCCCACAATATGTATTTCTTAAGTGGATTGATGAAATGAAATGATAAATGCATGATTTGTAATGTTTGAGTTAGGGTTTGGGGTGAAAAATGAGACTTTAATCATGTGATGATGAAAGTAGGTTATAATGGTCAATTAGTGACCATTTGGTTTTGTTTGAATAAAAAATGAAGTGAATTGTGTAGTGGGATTTAAATTTGGTGTGGCTGCCCTTGGTGACCTGCAGGACTGGGCATGAGTCCAGCAGGTTTGGGCTGCAATAACTAGAATTGTAGAGGTTCAATAGGTGCAAGGCCAATTGGACATGAAACTAGACACATAATGGCACAACTTTGGTGAAGAAACCATGCCGAGAAAACCAAACCATGTTGACCAAAAGATTGCCCTAATCCGGGTGACCTGCATTCTGCTTGGGCAAAATGACCAAATGAATAGTATTTGGGCATTTGGCCATAACTCAATGTAGAAAGGTCTAATTAATCTGAAATTTTACCAGCAACAAGCTTAGATATAGACCAACAACTTTCATGAAGAAACCTAACCCAAATTATGACCATAACATATTCAAAAAGTGACCTGAATTCACTGCTCCTAACACTGCAGATTTGGTCAGTCCAGAAATTCTGGAAAAATCATAATCCGGCCAGTTATGGTTTTTAGGCTATAACTTGAGCTAAAAAACTCCAAATGGAGTGATTCAAAAAAGGAAATGCAACTAGACAAAATAAGGAACAACTCTCATGTTGATCATTTTGCTAAATTCCCACTGCAAAAATAACTAATGGAACAGTAAACCCAAAGCTTGAAAACTGAAAATTCTATCCAATTAACATTAAGCTTAGAAATGGTATTGGCAACCAATACCAACAATTTTAAAATGAAAAATGTGGTATGTTGATGATATTTAAACCAATATACCTATTGTCAATGCAAAATTCAACATTTTAGTTGACTAATGAAATGAATAGTAGCCATAAAATTTCAATTTCAAAGAATTACATAAATTAAAAGTGTTAAATGCCCTAGTAAGCCTAATGTGATTGGCTTGGATAGGTTGGCATGCCAATAGGGTTCTATTAGTAGTACTGCATATGGCTTTATGCTATTCTGTGTTTCATGGCTTCCCATGCCATTCTGTAACAAAATAGCCTTTGGCTATGTTATTTGATTTGTTACACTCGAGTTTTATCCTTGATGATTATTACAGCTTATTAGCTATTCTGTTGGACACCAGGAGACACAATGTGACCGATGGTGTGATGGTCCGAGGTACTTAGTACCCAGTACTAGTTTACTCGTTTATCTAGTCTAGTCAACTAGTACGGGTTACTCGGGCAATGATAATAAACCTTACCAACTTTTAATCAAATAATACCGCAAATAATATCAGTAATTAAGTCTACCAAAAAATGTAAACTTACATTCTGCATACTTAGTTTTATTTTATTTTATTTTTTCACCACTTAGTTTTATTTTATTTTATTTTGTCACCACTAAATAGAATTGCTTAGCGCGTCACTTTTGCCACGCGTAGGTACTGGAGACCTAGCTGGGGAGCCTAGCAGACATTAGACTGGGTGAGCCTTCAAATCTGCATCCGGAGTCCAGAGTCACCTCACATTTGCAGTGCACATGGTAGGACATTAGGACTTTGGGGTAGCATTTTGTATTTTGTATTTTGTATCAGTTTTGGATTGTAACTATAAACTCTTGAAATTATTTGATAATGTAAATATATGAAATTTCATGTTATTGAAATTTTCTGTATAATGTATGTTGACAAATGAAATGTTGAGAAATATATTTATGATTGAGCTTCCAGTGATGATGTGAACAGAAAAGAAAAATTTCTGAAAAAAATATTGAGATTGAGTTGAGATATGTGTGTATAATGGAGTCTGGATTTGGAAATTATATTGGAAGTGTTTTTAAACAGGTTCAGAAGAACTGTTTTTCAAATTTATAGCCTGTACTCTACCGGATTTTCTATAAAATTTGCGAAAAAATTCAGATTTATGAAAAATTGAAAATAACTGAATTAAAAGGGATAAATTGTAATTGAAACATGAATTGGTGCTTCGGCACACTGAGTGGCATATCTTGCTCGGCTACATTGTAGATGGGTAAGGGGTGTCACAAAATTAATTAGGCACAAAAGAGATATGGCATGATGCATGTAACCCTAGAAGAAAAAATTTGAAATTCAATGCTCTAATAAATAAATCACCATGCTTCCGCTCCTTCAATTGGTATCAGAGCCACTATATTTACCATTTAGATTGTTTATTGAGATTTAATTGTGTGATTTTGATCAAATTATGATTGATTCAAGTTTGGTTGGATATTCCATGGTGGCGGTATGAATATAAGTGCTCACCATAGTGGCGGCGTCAATGGTACTCCATGGGTGCACATGGTTTGGGCTTCCAATATACAATTATTGTGTATTCAAGGCCCATAATTAGGCCCATGCTTAATTAAATTATTTAATTAAGAATTTTAATCACACAATTAAATTTTCAAAATTTTTTTTAAGGTATTAAATTTGGAAAGAGTTTCTAAATTTAATTTGTTTGAATGAGATTCAAATCTGAATTTTTAAATTTGTTTAAATAAGATTCAAATATGAATTTTTTAGTTCAATATGAGATATTCAATTTAAATTTAGTATGTATGTTTTATTTAATTTTTTAAATGGTAATATGCATGATGGATAATCATGGACAATGAAAGACCAATGTGATTGGATTTATTTCTTTTATTTTTCTTTGGGTTGTAAAATAAATAATTTTATTTTAGGGGCATGTATTATAAATGTTGTAATAATTTTGGATTGTAATTTCATTTATTTGAGGACTTTAAAGTTCATATTCTTGTAAATTCGCCTTGGTATGCCAAGTATTGCAATGTAAATGGATTGTAAGAAGATCAAAGAGGTCAAGAGCATTGGTGGGACCAGTGGGAGGAATTCAAGATCAAGTGTTGACTATGTACTCCTTCAATAACTCTTATAAAATGAATGAATGAAATACACCTAGGAATGCCCTGATTCAATTCTTGGAAGCTCAGAATTGAATCTCTTAGAAAGTCCATGATCATACCATATTATTTGTTTATCCATTTATGCATGAGATGTATGGGAATGTATGCAAGTATATGATATATGCATGCTAAACGAATAATGTGTAAAGTTAGACCATAATAGTAATTAAGCCAACCACTAAATCTGCCAAACAAATGATTAAGTTGGAAATGGTATAATTAAAGTAATTATATCATGAGCCCTCCATTGAGACAATTATTTTAAGAAATTTTAAATACTTGCATGTGATGCATTTAATTTAAGAGATTTTCTTAAAGATAATTGTTAAGCATGAGATATTGTAAATATGTAAATGAGTTGATGGCCAATAATGGATGTGACTGAGGACATTAAAATTATTTGCATGTTTACTGGCTCAATGGGATCAACTTAACTAATGCAAGATAAAGATGTGCCTGAGATTTTAAGCATTAGGGGCTAAATGAGTGATTGAAGCTCACATGAGATGTGATGAGCAAGGAGTTGCTTACTTATAATTTATTGTAATTCCAATAATGGATGTGCCTAAGGATGATCAATAAGACTATAAGAATTCAATCGCCCACTAGAAATTCATCTAACCAGGATTTCAGTTTCCTACTTTGGAAGTGTAGGATTCGCCAAGTCAGTGGGAGGACCAATTTGATTAAAAGGCCATAATTATTTTGGTTAATTACTTGATACATTTACTAATTAATCTAGTTATTTTCTGCAATTAATTTTTTGATTATAATGAGCACACAACAACCACCACCATCCAATATATTTGCGAGCATACTTGATCACAGTAGGTTGACAGGGCCTAATTTTTCTGATTGGCTCAGAAATTTAAATCTTTTCTGAACCTAGAATGTATTGGATATGTTCTAGACTCATATGTTCCTGGTCCCTTACCTCCAGAGGCCACTTAAGAGGAACATGACACTTTGGATAAGTGGAAGAAGCATGATATGAGAGCTAAGTGTTACATGCTTGGATCTATGAGTAATGAGTTACAGAAGCAGCATAAAAATAGGCAAAGTGCTAGTGAGATCCTCCTTTACCAGCAAGAGTTGTATGGTGAGCATAGTAGGAATGCTAGATATGAGATATCTAGGCAGCTATTTCGAATGAGGATGTCTGAGGGACAGAATGTTGGGGATTATGTCCACAAGATGATTCGACTTATAGAGCAGCTGGAACATCTTAACTTTAACATGGATTTCCAACTGCAGACGAATTTGATCCTTTAGTCCCTACCTGAGTCATTTGGGAATTTTGTGACAAATTTCTATATAACTAAGCAAGAATACACCTTGGCTGGTTTACTTAACATGCTGGTTATTGCCCAAAAGAATATGCCGGGGCAATAAAGGAAAAGAGGTAGCTTTGATTTCATCTTCTTCTGCTAGAAAGTCCAACAAGAAGAAGGGCAATAAGAAAAAGAAACCTCAAGTTCTAGGACCTTCCAAGAAGATAGCCAAATAGAAAGCGAAGACCATAGCTAATGGAGGCAAAGGAAAGTGTTTCCACTGCTAGAAGGATGGGCACTGGAAAAGGAACTGCCCAGAGTATCTTGCTTCTCTAAAGGACAAGAAGGATACACCTTCAGAAGGTATGTCTATATCTTATTATTTAGATGCTGCTGATGCTCATAGTTCACCTACAGCTTGGGTTTTAGATACTGGTGCTAGTTCTTACATTACTTATGATATGCAGGAACTAGCAAATAGTAGCAGCTTACATGCTCGAGCTGTTAGACTCCGGATTGGCGATGGCTCAACTGTTGAAGCTTTAGCCATAGGATCTAAATCTTTTTACATGTGTGGACATGTTTTGTATTTAAATAATATTTTGTATGTACTTGATGCTTTTAAAAACATCATTGCAATATCTAGTTTGACTAGAAATGGTTATGAATTTCAGTTAACAAATGATTTTTGCAATATTTATTTTGGAAATAAATATGTTGGCTAGGGTTATATGCATGATAGTCTTTATTATTTAGATAATAATGATAAACACAAATTGAATGCAAGCAATCTAAATGAATGCAATGCCATGATGAAAATTAACTCGAGTTCAAAATATCTTTGGCGCTTAAGATTAGGTCATGTTGCAGAAGATAGGATTGCAAAGCTGGAGAAAATGGGGATTTTATTCTTATTGGGTTCTGAACCTACTCCAACTTGTGAATCTTGCCTTCAAGGCAAAATGACTATATCACCCTTTGTTGGACAAGGACTAAGAGCTAAAAATATTTTGGATCTAATTCATAGTGATGTATGTGGTCAATTTAAGGAAATGGCTAGAAGCGGATTTCATTACTTTGATTTCATTACTTTATTACCTTTACTGATGATAAATCAATATTTGGATATTTGTATTTGATGAAATACAAACATGAATCCTTTGAAAAGTTTAAAGAATTTAAATCTGAAGTAAAAAATCAGACAGGAAAAAGTATTAAAACTCTTCGATCAGATCGTGGAGGTGAATACTTAAGTACTGAATTTGATAAATACTTGAAAGAGAATAGCATTGTTTCCTAGCTGACTCCTCGAAGAATACCACAGCTGAATGGTGTATCTAAAAAGAGAAATTGTACCCTATTAGATATGGTATGCAGTATGATGAGCTATACTGATATGCCAATCTCCTTTTGGGGATTTGTATTATAATCAGCTTTGCATATTCTGAATAGGATTCCATCAAAATTAGTTTCTTCCACACCTTATGAGATATGGCATGGAAGAAAATGAAGTCTTAAGCATGTTATGATTTGGGATTGTCCAGCTTATATCAAAAAGCTGAACACTGATAAATTGGAAATCATATCAGAAAAGGGTTGATTTGTTGGATATCCAAAAGAAAGTTTTGGTTATCATTTTTATTTGCCTACATCACAAAAGGTTGTGGTAAGCAGAGATGCCATATTTCTTAAACAACAGTTCATTGAAGAAGGTGGCAAAGGAAGGCAAATAGAGTTAGAATTAGAGAATTCTGACCAATCAATAGATCAAACGGATATAGATCCATCTAGTCAACCTACACCCATTGATGAAACATCTACAGTAATTCCTCGTAGATCAACTAGGATATCTCACCCACCAGTGAGATATATCTCACCCACCAGTGAGATATATCTCACCCACTAGTGAGATATGGTTTTCTACATGAAGATAAACAAGAGTTGTTTACTCATGAAGAAGTAGATCATGGAAATCATCCACTTACCCATGAAGAAGCTGTATTAGATATAGACTCTTCAAAATGGATTGAAGGTATGAAATCCGAAATTGATTCCATGTATAAGAACCAAGCTTAGGACCTTATTGACCCACTTAAAGGTATTGTACTTATAGGGAATAAATGGGTTTTTAAGAAGAAAATTAGCTCTAATGGAAAGGTAGAGACTTATAAAGCAAGGCTAGTAGCGAAAGGGTTTCGCCAAAGGCAAGGAATCGACTATGAGGAAACTTTCTCGCCTGTTGCCATGCTTAAATCAATTAGGATTCTATTAGCAATAGCTGCATACTATGATTATGAGATTTGGCAGATGGATGACAAAACAGCTTTTCTCAATGGATACATTGAAGAAAACATTTTCATGGAACAACCTAAGGGTTTTGAATCCCAAGATGGTTCCAAGGTATGCAAGCTAAAGAGATCTATTTATGGGTTAAAACAAGCTTCGAGGAGTTGGAACATTCATTTTGATGAAGCCATTAAGTCATTTGATTTTATAAAAAATGTGGATGAACCATGTGTATATAAGAAGGTTAGTAATAGTGCTATCACTTTCCTTGACTTATATGTGGATGACATTCTGTTGATAGGTAATGACATAGGCATGTTGACAACTGTCAAGGTATGATTGTCAAATACATTCTCTATGAAAGACTTAGGGGAGGCAACCTATATTATTGAAATTCGCATTTATAGAGATAGAGCGAAAAGAATAATTGGTTTATCCCAAAGTCTATATTTGGAAAAGGTGTTAAAGAGGTTTAACATGCTTGATTCCAAGAGAGGATTATTACCAGTGAGACATGGTATCCACCTTTTTAAAGAGATGTCTCCAAAGACACTTGAAGAAAGAGATAAAATGGCCAGGATTCCATATGCTTCAGTTATTGGAAGTTTGATGTATGCAATGATATGCACTAGGCTAAATATCGCATATGCTGTCAGTTTGACTAGCAGGTTTCAATCTAACCCAGGTTTGAACACTAGATAGCTATCAAGAATATCCTTAAGTACTTGGGAAGAACTAAGGATTTATTCATGATTTATGGAGGTGGTGACTTGCAATTGGATGGTTATACTGATTTTGATTTCAAATCAGATATCGATGATAGAAAGTCTACCTCTGGGTTTGTGTTCATTTGTAATTGCAGTGCAGTCAATTGGAAGAGTTCCAAACAGAGTACAACTGTTGATTCCACTGCAGAGGCTGAGTATATTGTCGCATCAGATGCCACAAAAGAAGCTGTTTGGATAAAGAAGTTTGTGAAAGAATTTGCAGTAGTTCCTTCCATTGAGTCAGCAGTTCCACTTTACTGTGACAACATTGAGGCAGTCATATAGGCTAAGGAACCCCAATCTCACTAGAAATCTAAACACATAGAAAGGCGCTACCACATTATCAGAGAGATAGTTGGGCGAGGCGATGTAGCCATGCAGAAAATAGTATCAGCTGAAAATCCAGCTGATTGATTTACTAAGCCTATGTCACAAGCTCAGTTAGACTGACATCTTGAGAAGATGGGTCTAAGATATTGCAATGAATGACTCTAGTGCTAGTGGGAGATTATTAGTAGTATGCCCTAGAGCAGATCATTTAATATGTATCTTGTACATATTTTATTAATAAAAGGTAATTTCACTTTTCTGTTTACATAATGTATTTATGTGTAATAGAAAAAGGTCCATTGATATTTTGTTAGAAATTCTATTCTTAAGTTGTTAAGAATATGAGTGACAGTATTTCTAGCACAGAGTATCATAAGTCGGTTCACAATCGAGGATACTTCACATAGGACATGACTTATCCAGAAAGATTGTAATCATGTTTGTTCCAAAGGTATTTATATGAGATATAAATAATATGGAGTGGTGAGTCTCATGCCACATAACAAACATGATAGGCACTTGTACATGAGAAGTAGGCCGAACCAATGATGCATACGACAAGCACATGGAGTTTACTCTTGTCAATGCATTGTCATATATCATATCAGTGCATATAATCTTTGGACCTAAGATAACACAGTTATCCTATATATAGGTGGTTTGATTTTGATACTACTTTCATACTTGTACTATGTATAGGTATATGGGCATATGTTGGCTCCTACTAGTTATATATGGAGATAGGTGTTGATCAAGATGGAATATGTTACCCTAAGTAAATAGGGATAAAATCTTATGTTCATTTAATTATTCTTGATGTTTCAAGTTCTTGGCCAGGACAGACAGATTTAATCAGAAAAGAGTTTCTAATAGGAAAATCTAATTAATCAAGAACTGGAATTAAAAGAGAACATAATGTTCATAGCAAATAGGGTTTGACATAAACCATGACTCCAGCTCGAATTGGGATTTTGTAACAGAGAAATTCTAGTGCATGGTAACATATGATTATAGGTTCATTTAAGGTATTCCTTGTTACTGATTGGGTGGCCATGGCACGCTAAGCTAGGTGTCAACCATGGTCTATGAGATGCCTAAAATGATTTAGAGAAATCATTTATGGAGAGAAAGAGTTCTGATAATATTAGGAGTTAATATCATATCTCATTGCTAATTAGTGATAAGCCTAGTAAGTCACACACATACACAAGATAATTACCAAGTAAAATGTGATTTAATTGATTAATTAAAGAGTTTAATTAATTAATTAATTAGGTTTTGTTTGCAATAAGATTGTAAAGTCCCTAGCATGACTTGAAACCAAATCTAGGTTATTGGATGTATAGTATAAGTTAAATTTATATTTAAAGTGTTTAAATATGAATTTAATTGAGAAATTAATTAATAGAGATTAATTAATTTATTTATATTTGATATAAATTGATTTGAAGAGGAGAAATAATGATTTTGGGTTGAGAACTCAAAATTACAATATAAGGGTAATTTGGTCATTTCACATGGTGACATGTGGCACCATGAGATAGTGACACATGGCATCATATAAGTTTTCCATTTGTCTTCCTAGCATGTAAGGTGATCAAAGTCAAGATTAAGTCTACCTTTGATTCTTAGCTTAATGTGATTGAGTCAATTAAAAATAAGATACAATATGGTGGTGACATGTGGCTTAAGATTTAAGTGATTACTTGACCTAATTATATAAAGAGAAGTTATAAGAAAAAAAATCAGCCACCTCTCCTTTCTCTCTTATGTGTGGCGGCACACCTCTCTCCCTCTCTTCTCTTCATCTTTTCTCAACAATTCAAAGAGAATCACTCCATTCCCTTTGAATTAAAATTGCTAAAAATTATTTCTAGTGTCCTATACACACATATAACCTCTCTAAAGGCAAAAACCCAATTTATAATTGGTTGGCAAAGGCTTGGGAAGCAAATTGAGGGCTGCCCATTAGTGATCTTCGTGTGGACAGGCTAGAGGGACAACACTTGGGGTCGTAGGTGCTTCCTAAAGGTGCCAATTGCATCCATATTGCATCAAAGAGGTTAGTGCTCAATCTCCTCTTTTAAACTAGGGGTTAAATGAATTAATTTGTTAATTCACAATCTTAAATGGCAAAGATATATCCTCATACATATTAAAAGTGTTTTAATATGCAATTGAGCATTAAAATTAATTAGGCACATAAGAGATGTGGCATGGTGCATGTAACCCTAGAAGAAAAATTTTGAAATTCAATGCTCTAATGAACAATTCACCATGCTTCCGCTCCTTCACAACCTAGGTAGTTTTTCTGGAAAAACATCTAGGAACTCTGTAGACACCATATTTTGGTCAATCTACAAAATCATAGTTCGAATAATTACAATTATGTCGATCCCCCTAGTAGGCATTTGACCAATCACAACTAGTTATCTGACCCCGGGTCATTTTCTTTGAGCTAGTAACCTCCCAGATAAATAATAAACTTCAAAGTGTGCTCAAACGAAGTGTTTTCTGATCTCCTCGACTCATTTTGATTTTGTTTTTTGTTTTCCGATCTCCTCACATTCAAGATTCCAAAGTCCAGGACATCTTATGATCAGTTACCTCACCCGAATTGTTTAAGTGTTTAACCAAGTTAATGTTTTAACTGATCTTTAATAAGTAGTCTTGAACTCATCAAATTTAGACTAAGACCTATTCTCAAATCATTTTTATATATGCGTCTAAGTTTTAATCGGTTCTCGATCACAAGGCTTTTCGATCTCGCACTCACTATTAAATTTATCTGATCCCTTTAAATAGTTGTTTCACGATTAATAACCGATCTTAAGTTCTGTGTCCGAGCTTATTCGATTAAGTGGGGGTTGATTCAATACTCATCCATACTTAATTTTATATTTTCTGATCTTACCAAGATCTAATCACAAATAAAAAAGAACTTTAAAATTCATCCCAGGAAATAAAAAGACACAAATCATTCGACATGAGGATCTTCCCTAGCTTGCTCTTTAGTTACATCTTCAACATTTACTCCCTCCTCTCTCTCTTGTTCGCCCTCACTCTCAACTTCAGTACCTAGAGCAAGTTCCTCAAGCTAAGTGAAGTCCTCGTCGGGATAACGTTTGACAAGCTCAGCAAGGAGATCACTATGAGCTTTCATATAAGCCTCAGCTTCTTTTGTTAGAGCCTCCTCATCCTTCGCTTGAATCTCTTCAGAGAACTTAACTCGGACATCATCAAGCTCCTTTTCTAGTAGAGCTACCTTCTCTTCATAAGACTTCGTTTGTTCTTCCAGCTCGATAACCTGGGCATTTGTGGCAGAGAGTTGGTTCTGCATTTACGCCATGTCTTGAGACAACCTCAACATCTCCCTCTTCATAAGATAAACCTTCTCTCTGACCATGTGCTGGGTCGCCATTGCTTCCGAGCTCAAGCTCATTGAAAGGCTAAGAAGATCATCAATATTTTCAGGACCCATTCTTATCCGATCCTCAAGGAAAAAAATAATGGTGCTCAATACTTTTGCCAAATCAAGATTGCCCCTCATCGATTTTTTCTTTTCCCATGATTGTAGTAGTATTCTAGCGGCTTATGAAAGAGGTCATCCAGACAAAGCTCCTTGTCCTAAGGATTCGACCTCTGAAGCCAAAGTGATCGGAGGTTGGGGAGGAGTTTCAGATTGGGTGGGAGGCTCCACGGTAAGGATTTGCCCCTCTGGGATAGATTGATCTTGGATTAGAACCTCTGAGCTCGTCTCTTCATTTCGGGCTCTCTTCTGAGCTTTAGGCTCCACGGCAAGGATTTGCCCTTCTTGCTGAGCTCTTTATTTCACTTCCGAGCTTCCCTCACTGCCTCATTTTTAGCAATACCTGCACAGAAAAATGAGATTAGTGAGATCACCAGGGACTAAGAGATTAAAGATTCAGGTTTTACCTGTAACATCCTCACTGTAGCTAGTCCATACAGTCTACTGTTCAAGCTACCAATGTCAGTCTAAGCAGTTAGAATGTTAGAAATTATAAATAGACTAAAGTGAGGAGTTATAAAGAAACTAAATAACGCTCATGAAAATCAAGGAAAATTTATAGGAATGAAATACGCTAAGGTTAAACGAGCCGAAACCCCAGTAATGAGTAACTCGAAGGGGAAGTAACGGTGAAGGCCGTTAACAACCCTAGACCAGGGGAAAAATTTATAAAATAATTTTTAGGACTCTAGAGAAGGGTCATTGAGATTCTTATGGCATTAGAATGCCAAGAAAATGCTTAGAAAAATTTTTCTATCGGTACACACAATTTTAGCTCGTTAAGCCAAACGGAGGGCATTTTGGCATTTCGTCTTCAGAGATAATTTTTGGACAACTTGTCCAGTTAAATAAATAATTTATATGACATAAAATATAAACAAATATTGATGAAAAATTATTTAAAAAATGAATAGACAAGAAAAGGATAGAAAATGAGAAAAATGAGGATTATGACATCATTATGATGTCATTACTATTCTCCCACCCAATCAAATGTTGACACATGGCACTAATTTGTTTAAAAAGACTTAATGGGCAGAAAAGAAAAGAAAAAAAATCAGAAAGCTCTTGCATCTTCTTCTTGCCATCCTACCTCTCTCCCATGCCCACCATTTTCAAACTAACCAAAGCTTGATTTCCTTGGTTCTCATCCATTAAAACCTAAGTTTCCTAACACAAAAACTTGTTCTTTCATCTTGGTAAATCTTTTGGGAGCAAAAAGAAGAGAAAAAAAAGAACCTTAGCAAGTTTGAATTTCACTCTATTAGAGGTTAGTTACTTAAACTTGTTTTCTCTTTAAATTCATGTTGACGGAGTATGAATGAATGTAAATTTACAAAGAAATTTAATAAATACCATGTGTATGCCCATCCCATATTTTTGGCAGCCTTGGATGTGGTAAGGTTTTGATGATTTTCATGGAGCTAAAATGGTAGTATGGCTGCCCTTAGTATTAATCTCTTAAGTGGAGTAATGAAATGCAAGTTATAATGCATGGTTTGAGATAGTTGAGTTAGGGATTGGGATGAAAATGAGACTTTGAACATGTAAAGGTGAAAGTAGGTTTTAATGGTCAATTAATGACCATTTGGTTATGTATGAATAAGAAATGAAGTGGTTGGTTTAGTGGGAATTGAAGTTGGTGTGGCTGCCCTTGGTGACCTGCAGGACTGGGCATGAGTCCAGCAGGTTTGGGCAGCAATAACTGGAATTGTAGAGGTTCAATTGGTGCAAGGCTAATTGGACAAGAAATTAAACACATAATGGCACAACTTTGGTGAAGAAACCATGCGCAGAAAACCAAACCAAGTTGACCTAAAGATTGTCCTAATCTGGGTGACCTGCATTCTGCCTGGGCAAAATGACTAAATGAACAGTATTTAGTCATTTGGTCATAACTCAGTGTAGAAAGGTCCAATTGACCTGAAATTTTATCAAAAATAAGCTGAGATATAGACCTACAACTTTCATGAAGAAACCTAACCCAAATTATGACCATAACATATTCAAAAAGTGACCTGAAATCACTACTCAAAATACTATAGATTTGGTAAGCCCAGAAAATTTGGAAAATTTGTAATCCGGCCAATTGTGGTTTTTGGGCTATAACTTGAGCTAAAAAACTCCAAATGGAGTGATTCAAAAAAGGAAATGTAACTAGACAAAATAAGGAACAACTTTCATGTTGACCATTTTGTCAAATTCCCACTGCAAGAATGACTAATAGAATAGTAAACACAAAGCTTGAAATCTGAAAATTTTGAACAATTAACATTAAGCTTAGAAATGGTGTTGGCAACCAATACCAACAATTTTAGAATGCAAAATGTGGTATATTGGGAGTATTAAAACTAATATACCTACTGTCCATGTAAAAGTCAACATTTTCTTGACTAATGAATTCAATAATAACACCAAAACTTGAATTTCAAGAATTGTAAAACTTAAGAGTGTAATATGCCCTAGTACACCTAGCAAGATTAGTTTGGATAGGTCGGCATGCTAATAGGGTTCTGTTTGCAGTACTGCATATGGCTTCATGCCATTCTATGTTTTATGGCCTTACGTGCCATTCTGTGACATAATAGCCTTTGGCTATGTTGGTTGAGTTGTTATATTCGGGTTTTATCCCTGATAATTATTACAGCTTATTAGCTGTTCTATTGCACACTAGGAGACACATAGTGACCGATGGTGTGATGGTCTGAGTTACTTACTACCCAGTGCCAGTTTACCCATTTATCCAGTCTAGTCGACTATTATGGGTTACTCGGGCAATGATAATAAATCTTACCAAATTTTAATCGAATAATACTGCAATAAATATCAAAAATTAAGTCTACCAAAAGTATAAACATACATTCTGCATATTTACTTTATTTTAGTTATTTTATTTTATATTGTCACCACTAAGTAGAATTGCTTAGCGCGTCGCTTTTGCCACATGCAGGTACTAGAGACATAGCTGGGGAGTCCAGCAGACCTCATACTGGGTGAGCTTTCAGATCTGCACACAGAGTCCAGAGTCACCTCACATTTGCAGTGCATTTGGTAGGACATTAGGCCACTTTTGATATTTTGGTATTTTGTATTTTATCAACTTCTGTAATGTATATTATAAACTCATGTAATTATGCTTTCGATGTAATTATCTATGAACTATGTTCAATAATAAATGTGAGCATTTCTCATTGAGTTGACTGTGGTATGAAATGAATTGAATTTTGAGATACTGAAGTTATTTGAGAAATTATTGAGACTATATTGGTGGTTGATTGAGAATGATGTGATGATTTTATTGGAAGTGTTTTTAACAGATTCAGAATAACTGTTTTTCCAATTTATAGCCGGCACTCTACCGTATTATCTATAAAATTTGCGAAAAATTCAAATTAATCAAAAATTGTAAATAAATAAGTAAAAAGGGTAAATTGAATTGAAATATGATTTGGTGCTCCAGCACACTGTGTGGCATATCTTGCTCGGCTACACTGGAGACGGGTAAGGGGTGTCACATTACTCGTCCCAGGATTCGGATCAGAGAGTTGCAGCTGGATGTTCTCGTGAACGAACACACTCATCAACCACCACTTGAGTTCAACCATGATCACATCCAGGCATGAATATTTGCAAGAGTTCATGTAACACCTCATTTTCGTAGTCCATACGTCCTACTATTCCGACGGCTAATGTCTACCCCGGAAAGTCTGAATGTCTGGAACTACACTCCATTGATAGAAAACAAGCATAAAACAATGAAATATGTGATGAGAAAAATTAAGAAAAAATAAAAGAGATAAAATGTGACTAAGTTAAACGAGTCAAACCCGTAGCGATGGGTGACCACAACTAAAAGTTACGGCGGGGACCGTTGACTAGCCCTGGACCACGGGAGACCCCGGGAAATATTTTTTGGACATAATCAAAGGTTTACTGAGGTGTAATTGACATTGGAAATGTCAAAGAAAAATTAATAAGTTAGTATAACAAAAAACAAAAATTAAAGAAATTGGCGATACAAAGAGTTAATCGGTAGAATCGAAAAATTTGAAATATAAACTGAAGAGGGGCATTTTGGTCATTGACACCTAGAATGGACTTTTGACCTAAATGTCCATTAAAAATAAGTGGTATTAAATTTTTGGAACTCCATGAAAAATGAAATTAAAAATGAAATGCAATTAAAATAGAAATGGGGGATTAGTTTGCAAATATTGAAACCTTGGATTAACTAATGTTTAATTATTATTAGTGGACAATTAGTGGCCCTTAGTGGGGGTATAAATACCCATAAGTGGACAACAATGACCACTTCAACATTCATTTTCTTCATTTTTCACAACCATGGCTGAAACATATTCTCTCAAAATCTCCATGGAAAGTTTCAATCAAAGCTATCAATCCTCACCATTTTTCCACATAAAACCACAAGGTGCCTTCACAAGAACTTGTCCTTACCTCATGGGCAACATGTAGGAAGCAAAAAGAAGAAGTTTTGGTGAGGTTTAGCAAGCTCCAAATAAAGGTTAGTGCTAAATCTTTCCATTTTCCTTCACTAATCCTTGTGTTGAGCTTTGGGCAAGTTGAATTGCTAGGAAAAATTGAGGAAATGATTGAGTATTGGTGAACCTTAGTTTTGGCAGCCATGAAAATGCATGGTTAATAACTTATTCTTATATTTAATGTATGGGAATTAAGATTTATTAACTCAAATGGAAGTTGTATTAAGTTAATATCCAAGTATGTGTATGTTAGTGCTTGAATTAAGGGTTTAATAGTGGGACTTTGATGCTTTAGTAAACTGCTATGTTGGGTAGCCTTAAATATCATGAATTTGTGTGTGAGTTTAGGAAATTTATCAATGAAATATGATGGTGTTGAATGGTGGGCAGTTTGTGTAATTGCCATGGAAGTGTATGCGTAGGATTGATATTGAGGTATGTTGAATTTTGGTGGAAGTAAATGTTGAACTTGAATGGTGTATTGTGTGCATTGAACACTTGAGTGTTCTGTTCAAAATACCTTGCTGGAATTGTATACAATATATATAGAGGTGCCATGATTAAATGTTGAAGTATTGGGGGGAGAAGGAATGTCAAATTGAAAGTGTAATTATCTTGTGCAGGTTGTGTGTTGTTGGCAGTACCTAAATTAGGTTATAAGTGCAAAATTGTGAACCTAATTGGTATGAGGCCAATGGTGGGTGAAACTAGACACCAAATAGGCCAACTTTCATGTAGAAATGTTGCCAAAATTCTACCTAGAAACTGACCTTAAAAATGACCAAATCCAGATTAGTGACTTGAAAATCTAAAAATTGACCATTTGGGCAGCAGTTAGTGTTTTGGCCATAACTCACTCAAAACAAGTCCAAATGACCTGAAATGTTTACCATGAATAGATTACACATAGAGTTACAACTCTCATGAAGACACCAAAACCCAGAAATGACCATAAGTAAGTCAACTAGCTTGCACAATTTCGGGTACTAAAACTGCCAGAACTAAAAGTGACCTAAAATTGACTAAATTTTTGCACTAAAGGTGCAATCTGTCTAGCTTTAGTAAATTGACCATATCTTGGTCTATACAACTCAGAATGACCTAAAATTTTGCCTTGAGTGCAATAAGACATAGAGCTACAATTTTGCTTCTTTGACCAAAAGCTAAAAACCAAGAGAAATATGACTTTAAGCTAGACCAATCTAGCACACTAAAATTGAGAATTTGACATTTACATACAATGATGCTTGAAGTAATTTGGCAATGAATGCCAACTTGTAAAAATGGTAAATTGCACTATATTGGTAGCATATTGAAATGCAAAATGTGGCATATTGGTAACATTAAACCTAACTCACCTAGAGTGCATCGAGAGTCAACATTATAGGTTGACTAAGAAAAACAATAATATTAAATAAATTAAGTATTGTACCTTATTATTAGAAACTGTTTAAATGAGTACTGAAACACTTCAAATTGTGTGTTTCAATTAGCAAAGACTTAGGGAAGGGGAAGGAAACACTGAGTCAAGGCCAAAAGGTTACTCTTCAGAGGTTTGTGCACAGCTAGTTTTTAATTGATTTTGTTCTAAATATTTTATAGGATTAAATGAAGTTATTTTCTTTATGCATTATGTTTATCAAGTATTGGATTTAATTCAATAATTATTGAAATTATTATAGTATGTATGAATTTAGCTTTGTGAAATGGTATTTCAATGATTATTGAGCATTGTTGTGGATTGAATAAATTATTTTTGGAAAATTGTGATAGAATATGTTTTGAATTGCGATGGGCAATTTACATGGAAAAATGCAAATTTATGTTTTGAATTGTGATGAGCATAAAAATTATTGAATATTGGAATTGACTTTGAATCAAATTGTGTTGTGATTTATGCTCACAAAAAGGACAAAGAGATTCATGATATTATTTTATATTTCACTATAGATGCTTGACTAGGTTATTACCCATCTCTCTTATTTGTTGAGGAGACAATGGAGTTAGTTTTGTTTTGATTACCATGGTACGTGCACAGGCTTAGATTCTCTTCTTATTAGAGGTTAGATCTAAGTTTTTATTTGTTATGGCCCTTTCAGAAGTTTTATTATTGTGGTGTGTACTGTGCACGATGATTCGACCTTCCCGACCATAGGGAGTTAGAATCCGATTCGACCTCCCCGACCATAAGGAGTTAGAATCACCCCGAAGATGGCCCTTCCAGATTAGTCTTGCATAGTTAGTGAAATAAAGAATGGTTTTTGAATAGTAAAGAATTGTGATTTCAATTATGATTTATATATAATTGATTTTGTTGGAATTAACTTAAATGTTTGGTTGTGATTTGATAAATTCAATTTCGTGATCAAAGTCATTTCATATAAATGATTTATGTTATTGGCAATGAATAATTTGATTTTTGGAATTTGATGAGTATCCTGATTTCCAAATTATTTGCTGTAATTTTGCTAAGGTATTTTGTACTATGTTTTAAGTTATAGTTGTACTCCATTGAGTTCACCACTCAGCGATAGCTTTGTATGCTGTCACAGGTGAAAAGAGCATAGAGCAGTTGAGTAAGCTTCTTTGAAGACACATTTAGATCAGCTCCAGGTATATCATAGGTATACCCATGTACATAGATTTTGATGTATGCATGTAAATATATGTATGTAAATTATTTGAGCAGTTGTATAAAAACTCTTGTAAAATATTTTGGTATGTAATTAAATATAAATTATTGTAAATATAAATTTGAGATTTCATTTACCTGTATAGTTTTGTAATATTAATTTTTTAGTCTTATAATCAATGAAATATTTCTTTTATGATGAGGTTGGTTTGAAAATGAAATGATTTGATTATGGAGATTGAATATTGAGATGAAATGAAGTTTATTGGAGTTGTATTTGAGAAAACTTATTAGGAGTGTTTTCCTTTTCAGGTTTGAAGAACTGTTTTCTCAAAATACAGCCGACACTGCCGAAATTTTAAAAAATTTTTATAATACCAGATTTTAATCGATGATTTAAATTTATCGAGAATTGTTTTAAAATCCCTTGTAGCATATTTAATGGGTTACCGGTAGGAGAAGTACGGTAATTCATTAGGTGTACTACGGGATCATGTTACATCTTACGGAGGAGTAGGGTGTGACATGTTTAGTGGTATCAGAGCAATGGTTTTAAAGTAAATTTTGAACTGTGAATTTGAAATCTTTTTGCTGATAAATACAACTACTCAAATGTTTGATACATATAGTACATTTACATAATAAATATGAACTAATAGGGAGAAATATTCTTGTGTTGGTTGTACAGGAATAGAAAATCCTGTGAAAAGATATGGAAGAGAAGGATGAGACAATAGAATAGTATGTGACAGTGGAAGTACAAAGTGAGGCCCCAGTCCCTCAGAGAGTCGGAAGCCCAACTTTACCAGCCCCGCCTGTATAAATTACTACACAAATGGCCACTTTCTTTCAACAAATGGCTGATAATTTGTTAGCCCAAGCCCAAGTACAAACCCAACCCCCACAAGGGCAGTGTGAAATAAAGAAGAGGGAGAAACCTATGGGTTAGAGCTCAAGTAGTAATTTGGGGAAGAGAAAAGAATTTGAGGAGGCCCGAGCTCAGGGATATGACAGAGGCGGATCATCAGGGCAGAGACCACCAAGACCTAGTCGTCCAACAACCAGAAGTTCCTATTCTTCTCGTATCTGTAACTCTTATGGCAAACTACATGGGGTTATTTATCATAAAGCCACTAGAGCCTGCTACAATTGTGGTGAACATGGAAATTTTGTTAGAGATTGTACTAGAGCACCTCGATCTACTCTCCAAAGTTCATAGACAGTCAGTAGAGGTCAAGATAAAAATAGAGTTGGTACTCCTCATAATCATAGCACAGCAAATCAACCCGAACATAGTAGCACACCAGTCAAAGCATCCAATATGCGCTAAGGAGAGAGAGCGAAAACTTCGGATGTAGCTGCTGGTAAGTGCTTAATTTTTGAAAGAAACAATTAGTTGTCATTTGATCCCAAAACTACTTAGTTGTGTGCTAGTGTTAGAAGTTCTGTTGCTATTCCTTTGCATGGAAATAAATTTTGATGTATTAGTGACTAGTCCTTTAGGATAAAAACTATAATAATAAGTATGATTGACATTAATTTTGGAAGAATTGTTAGCTAAAAGTATTTTCTAACACACCATAAATTATAAAGCTAATTGGCGAGCCTACTTAATGTAAGGCAAGAGGACCTAAAAGTAAGTTACAGTAATAGAATTGCTCTAGATGAGGGCAAAGATGTTACTGTTAATAATTGTCAAGGGATATTGTAATCAGAATAGGTTTAGGATATTAGTGGATTCGAGAAAGATAAGATGTTAGAAAACCTAGTCCATGGTTATAACGTAGTGACTATGTAATGTTCTCGATGTTTGTATTGTAAGCTACAGATTACAGTACCAATATGGGATTACTGTGTAGAGCTACGTGCTTGCTCCTGGTACACCAAGAAAAGGATGTTTGTAAGTAGTCTTTGATTTGATACAGTTACACCCAAATAGAGTACTATTACGGGAAATAAATGTGAAAATTCTAGTCAGAAATTTAAAACTTCAGAACTAACCAATCGAAAGACTACACTTGTAAGGTAGCTAGAGTCAGTGACTCGGTTACATTAATGTGAACTACCTGTACCACAGTAATTGCTATAAGCTTAGAGATATCAGTACGACTTATCATCCTCAGACGGATGGATAGTCAAAACGGGTAATTCAGGTAAATTCTGAAACTCATTGAGTTCCTATAAACAATGAAATGAAATGATAATAATAACCTGTAATATATGATAAGCCCTCGAGAATATACTGAGAACTTGTGTCATTGAATCTGAGGGGAGATGGGACAGATAATTCCCATTAACAGAATTTGTATACAATAATAAGTGTTAAGTTAGCATACAAATGGTGCCCTATGAAACACTGTAAGGGAAAAAGTGCAGAACACCAGTACGTTGAATTGAGTTGGGAAAAGATATCTAGACATTGATATAGAGTCTTATAATTATTTTGATATTTTTGTCAGAAAAGAAAGATTTAGGTATTTGAAAATATATTTAGAAGTTGTAGTGTTATTCCCTCTAGAAACAAGAATAGATACCTTTCATTGATGGAGTTTGTGTATAGTGATATTTATTAAATAAGCATGAAGATACCAAGGTGTAAGGTCTTGTATGAGATAAATGCAGAATACCAAGACAAAAGGTAATTTAACAGAGTTGGAATTGGTAAAGGAGACTGAAGGACCAGTAAGGATTCCAGTATGAGAAATCAGAGAACTAATGAACAATAGACTTTCATGAGTAGAAATAATAAAGGCAAAAGAAAACAATAATGGGAGAGTGAATAAAATTATGAGATAAAGATATTCTTAGTTCTTTGAATCCGATGAATTTCGAGGACGAAATTCCTTTTTAGAGGGAAAGAGTTGTAACACCCTTATTTTTGTAGTCCGTACGTCCTATTGTTCCGATGGCTAATGTCTACGCCAAAAAGTCAGAATATCTGGAACTACACTCCAGTGATAGTAAACAAGCATAAAATAATGAAATATGTGATGAGAAAAATTAAGAAAAAATAAAAGAGATAAAATGTGACTAAGTTAAACGAGTCAAACCCATAGCGATGGGTGACCGCACCGGAAAGTTACGGTGAGGATCGTTGACTAGCCCTGTACAGCGGGAGACCCTGGAAAATATTTTTGGGACATAATTAAAGGTTTACCGAGGTGTAATTAACATTAGAAATGTCAAAGAAAATTTAATAAGTTAGTATAATAAAAAAATGAAAATTAAAGAAATCGGCGGTACAAGGAGTTGATCGGCAATATCGAAAAATTCGAAATATAAACCGAAGAGGGGCATTTTGGTCATTGACACCTAGAATGGACTTTTGACCTAAATGTCCATTAAAAATAAGTGGTATTAAAATTTTGGAACTCTATGAAAAATGAAATTAAAAATGAAATGCAATTAAAAGAGAAATGGGGGATTATTTTGCAAATATTGAAACCTTGGATTAAACTAATGTCTAATTATTATTAGTGGACAATTAGTGGACCTTAGTGGGGGCATAAATACCCATAAGTGGACAGCAATGACCACTTCAACATTCATTTTCTTCATTTTGCACAACCATGGCCGAAACATATTCTCTCAAAATCTCCATGGAAGGTTTCAATCAAAGCTGTCAATCCTCACCATTTTTCCACATAAAACCACAAGGTGCCTTCACATGAACTTGTCCTTACCTCATGGGCAGAATGTAGGAAGCAAAAAGAAGAAGTTTTAGCGAGGTTTAGCAAGCTCCAAATAAAGGTTAGTGCTTAATCTTTCCATTTTCCTTCACTAATCCTTGTGTTGAGCTTTGGGTAAGTTGAATTGCTAAGAAAAATTGAGGAAATAATTGAGTATTAGTGAACTTTAGTTTTGGCAGCCATGAAAATGCATGGTTAGTGACTTATTCTTATATTTAATGGATGGGAATTAAGGTTGATTAACTTAAATGGAAGTTGTAGTAAATTAATATCCAAGTATGTGCATATTAGTGCTTGAATTAAGAGTTTAATAGTGGGACTTTGATGCTTTAGTAAACTGCCATGTTGGGCAGCCTTAAATATCATGAATTTGTGTGTGAGTTTAAGAAATTTATCAACGAAATATGATGGTGTTGAATGGTGGGCAGTTTGTGTAATTGCCATGGAAGTGTATGTGTAGGATTGATATTGAGGTATGTTGAATTTTGGTGGAAGTAAATGTTGAACTTGAATGGTGTATTGTGTGTATTGAACACTTGAGTGTTCTATTCAAAATACCTTGCTGGAATTGTGTACAATATATATAGAAGTGCCATGATTAAATGTTGAAGTTTTAGGAGGAGGAGGAATGCCAAATTGGAAGTGTAATTGTCTTGTGCAGGTTATGTTGTTGGCAGTACATAAATTAGGTTATAAGTGAAAAATTGTGAACCTAATTGGTATGAGGCCAATGGGAGGTGAAACTAGACACCAAATAGGCTAACTTTCATGTAGAAATGTTGCCAAAATTCTGCCTAGAAACTGACCTTAAAAATGACCAAATCCAGATTAGTGACTTGAAAACCTGAAAATTGACCATTTGGGCAGTAGTTAGTATTTTGGCCATAACTCACTCAAAACAGATCCAAATGACCTGAAATTTTTACCATGAATAGATTAGACATAGAGTTACAACTCTTATGAAGACACCAAAACCCAGAAATGACCATAAGCAAGTCAAATAGCTTACACAATTTCGGAGACTAAAACTGCCAGAACTAAAAGTGACCTAAAATTGACCAAATTTTTGCACTAAAGTGCAATCTGTCCACCTTTAGTAAATTGACTATATCTTGGTCTATACAACTCAGAATGACCTGAAATTTTGCCCCGAGTATAATAAGACATAGTGCTGCAATTTTGCTTCTTTGATCAAAAGCTAAAAACCAAGACAAATAGGACTTTAAGCTAGACCAATCTAGCACACTAAAATTGAGAATTTGACATTTATATACAATGATGCTTGAAGTAAATTTGGCAATGAATGACAACTTGTAAAAATGGTAATTGCACTATATTGGTAGCATATTGAAATGCAAAATATGACATACTAGTAACATTAAACCTAATTCACCTAGAGTGCATTGAGGGTCAACATTATTGGTTGACTAAGGAAAACAATAGTATTAAATAAATTAAGTATTATACCTTATTATTAGAGACAGTTTAAATGAGTACTAAAACACTTCAAATTGTGTGTTTCAGTTAGCAAAGACTCAGGAAAGGGGAAGGAAACACTGAGTCAGGGCCAAGAGGTTACTCTTCAGAGGTTTGTGCACAACTAGTTTTTAATTGATTTTGTTCTAAATATTTTATAGGATTAAATGAAGTTATTTTCCTTATGTATTATGTTTATCAACTATTGGATTTAATTTAATGATTATTGAAATTATTATAGTATGTATGAATTTAGCTTTGTGAAATGGTATTTCAATGATTATTGAGCATTGTTGTAGATTGAATAAATTAGTTTTGGAAAATTGTGATAGAATATATTTTGAATTGTGATGGGCAATTTGCATGGAAAAATGCAAACTTATGTTTTGAATTGTGATGAGCATAAAAATTATTAGATATTGGAATTGACTGTGAATCGAATTGTGTTGTGATTTATACTCACAAAAAGGACAAAGAGATTCATGATATTGTTTTAAATCTCACTATAGTTGCTTGACTAGGTTATTACCCGTCTCTCTCATTTGTTGAGGAGACAATGAAGTTAGTTTTTTTTTTATTACCATGTTACGTGCACAAGCTTAGATTCTCCTCTTATTAGAGGTTAGATCTAAGTTTTTATTTGTTATGGCCCTTTCGGAAGTTTCATTATTGTGGTGTATACTGTGCACGATGATTCGACCTCCCCGACCATAGGGAGTTAGAATCCGATTCGACCTCCCCGACCATAGAGAGTTAGAATCACTTCGAAGATGGCCCTTTCGGATTAGTCTTGCATAGTTAGTAAGATAAAAAATGATTTTTGAATAGTAAAGAATTGTATTTCAATTATGATTTATGTATAATTGATTTTGTTGAAATTAACTTAAATGTTTGGTTGTGATTTGATAAATTCAATTTCGTGATCAAAGTCATTTCATATAAATGATTTATGTTATTGGCAATGAATAATTTGATTTTTGGAATTTGATGAGTATCCTGATTTCCAAATTATTTGCTGTAATTTTACTAAGGTATTTTGCACTATGTTTTAATTTATAGTTGTACACCATTGAGTTCACCACTCAGCGATAGCTTTGTATGCTGTCACACGTGAAAAGAGCATAGAGCAGTTGAGTAAGCTTCTTTGAAGACACATTTAGATCAGCTCTAGGTATATCATAGGTATACTCATGTACATAGGTTTTGATGTGTGCATGTAAATATATGTATATAAATTATTTGAGCAGTTGTATAAAAACTCTTGTAAAATATTTTGGTATATAATTAAATGTAAATTATTGTAAATATAAATTTAAGATTTCATTTACCTGTATAGTTTTGTAATATTAATTTTTGAGTCTTGTAATCAATGAAATGTTTCTTTTATGATGAAGTTGGTTTGAAAATGAAATGATTTGATTATGGAGATTGAATATTGAGATGAAATGAAGTTTATTGGAGTTGTATTTGAGAAAACATATTGGGAGTGTTTTCCTTTTCAGGTTTGAAGAACTATTTTCTCAAAATACAGCCAACACTCTGCCAAAATTTTAAAAAAAAATTATAATACCAGATTTTAATCGATGATTTAAATTTATCGAGAATTGTTTTAAAATCCCTTGTAGCATATTTAATGGGTTACCGATAGGAGAAGTACGATAATTGATTAGGTGTATTACGGGATCATCTTACATCTTACGGAGGAGTAAAATGTGATAGTTTGCTTGGCTCTTGAGCTCCTTCACCATGGCACTCTTAACATGAGTTAGCACGACTCTTCTCTCTAGCTTCTCGACCAAATAATTCCAACTTTGGGAAATCCCCTCAAAGCCATGGGGGTCTTTGCTTCGAAGTGCGAAGAATCGATCTTTCCAATTTTTGAGTGAAGATGACAGATCGATGAACAATCCATAGCATGGTTTTGCCTGAAAAAACCAGAACTCATCGTCCTTTTGTTTTACAAGCTTGTGCAATTTGGTGAAGACCTTCGTCGTGGTTCGAGTCCTTTAGCTCTGCATAATCCTCCAAAAGCCACCAGGGTTCGCCATGAGTTTAGATGTTCCTGGGTGATGCAAACCTGGGTATACTTCAAGACGTCCTTAAAAAATGACTCCAGAGGAAACTGTAACCTGGCCTTCAACTGCTCCTCATATACCACAATCATATTGACCTCATTAAAGTAGTGATCTGCTTGAAAGTTCCCATGACATCGAATGAGTTCAAAGGAGTCGAGTGGAAGGTTGAACTCCTGGCTTATTAACTCGAGATCAAACATTCCCAGAATTGAGGTGAGCTCATCTACCATAGGAGGCTCTTTCCTTATGATCGAGGCTTGTTATCGATTTGGCCCTGTAGGCTAACTAGTGGCCGGAATAATAGCCCTAATGGCTTCAGGTCGCATGTTCAGTTCGGCCTTATCACCTTCATCGGAAGACCAAGAAACATGAACGAAAAGTGGGCTTACAACTCTTTGATCGTCAGTGCCACTCATTTTTCAGAAAACGGAGACAAAATGACCAGAAAAAGATTAAAACTACTATCTGATAATGAATCGGTGCCAAAGAAATCAAGAACTTGAGAAAAGCCATCAAGGAAATTTAGGGTGAGCAGAGAATCAGAAAACAACATAAGCATGTAAATGGCTAACCCCCCCTCTTATTTATACTCGTTCGAGCATTAAATGCTCATGAGGCCCTAGGTGACGCATTGGTTAATGAGATATAATCATTTCCATAACGCAATAAAGGAAAATTCTAGAAGCATGGCAAGGAGATCGAATAGGTAAGATTGGCTAACGGGGATCAACCATATATCCGATAGAATAAGGTTTTGAGCCAAAGGGATCGATAAGATGGGGATTCGATGAAGGATTAGATTGGACACAGTTATTAGAGATTGGAAAAATAATCATGCAATAATAAAAAGAAGAATAAATTAAATCAATTTGAATAAATAAGACTTCATTTCATTTTCAAAAGATCAAGTTACATCATTTGTGTGATCTCTTAAGATCAGCAATTACAAATGTCCCTACACTACATTCTACCTATCTTGCTCCTACGGATTGGACCGCTCCCGATTCCAAGATGCCGTTCAAGAGACACGTGGAGATCGGGAGGGTAGCTCTTGTTAGCTATGGTAAAGACTATGGGAAGCTCAGTGTCATCACCGATGTCATTGACCAGAACCGAGCAGCAATCGGGCCCCCTGACATGGTTGGGAGCCAAATGAACTTCAGGAGGCAATCACCGACATCAAGATTGAAATTAGCAATCCTCTTGTCCGAGCTCGGTCTACAAATCATACAAATAAACTGATTGAAGACCCGCACGATAGTCAGTTTGGACCCTGATTAGTAAATTAGTCTGGTTCTCTCTCCATCATCGAATGACACTCTCATAATTCTCTGATCGCCGAAATGGTCCATTTTCAGGTGATGGGAAAAGAAAATGATCAAAAAGAGATCGAAGAGATCATCATGGTGAGAATTCTTG
This sequence comes from Hevea brasiliensis, assembly GCF_030052815.1. Taxonomy (NCBI): domain Eukaryota; kingdom Viridiplantae; phylum Streptophyta; class Magnoliopsida; order Malpighiales; family Euphorbiaceae; genus Hevea; species Hevea brasiliensis. Next base: position 93,650,663 of record NC_079496.1, on the reverse strand, counting down.
CCGGAAAAGTTAAAATCGAAGATGTAGTGCATGGGGAAATTAGCCAGAGAGAGAATAGTGTAAGTGTGAAAATGATAGGCTCCCCTCCTTTTTATATATAGGGCTTTGACATTTAATGCCTACAGAACTCAAAGCAGTTCATCGGTAATTAAAGAATTTATTACTTTGACCAATACAGGTCAGATGCAGAGGAAAGACGGGAAAGAATCAGGGAATAGGAAGAGATCGGGAAGCAAGAAAAGATCGAATGCAGAAAAGTGGATAGAGATCAGATAACAAGCCTCAAATCAGTCAATCACGATGAGAGGTCGGGTAGAAGGAGGAATGACTTATAGAGATTGGAGGGCTCGGGTGTCGAATCACTTTTAATCATAACCCTTAATTCATAAGAATAATTCCCCTATCATTAGATCTGAGTTAATTAAAGCATTTTGGGTACGATTTAGCTCTCACCACCAATTTCATTTTGTAAGGATGCACTCTTCGCCGTCAAATTTCAAACAGTTAAAGTAGCCTAGTATATCTCAACTTGCACTATTGATCATAATTGCAAGGATGGATTTAAGACCCTCAGATCAAAAGTAAATAACAGATTCGACACTTTTTATTCCCAACCCTTGAATCAATTTTGTAAGGCAAGACCCCTGATCATTGGATTAAAGAATGAAACGATAGAGATTCTGAACCAAATCCTGACCCTTAATCTTGATTCTCTTTAATTCTAAGTCGTCGGATCACATCCTTTTAAATCCAAGCCCTCTATCTCTTCCTGTTGGAATCTTGACCCTCTATTTTGAGTACACATTCCCTATAAATACTTGCATCCAATACTGTAGTGGGGGATAGCGATTATCGTTAGGAAACCTCTGAATTTCGATATAGTTTGATTGCCCTTCCTTCTGAAGCTCTTGAAATTCCTAGAGACTTTAGAAATAAGTTTTTTAAAGGATCTTTTCACTAAAGCTTCAGGTCTTGTAATCCATACCCTTAGCAATCATGCACCATCTTGAAAGCCCAATCGTAGTTCATTATTAAGGCCTCATTGTCATCTCCTCCGGCAACTGAAAGTTACGCTATCATCTCAGCTATAGCAGCTCCAAAGTTCATAGAGCATCGGTATTGATTCATCCATTATTTCAGCTCTCTATAGGTAAGCGTTTAACTTATCAATCTCTAAATATCGCTAGTTTGTGTTCATGACGTGAGCATTCTTAAGGTGCTTTGTCACACCGAGTTTTCAGAATAGGGTCGTATCAAGTTTGACTTGTGTTATAAATATTATCTTTGGCCTCCTATCATTCACGAGTCTTATAGTTATCATTACTTTTAATTCTTTTTTATTTCGTATGAGAGTGAAAGTTCGGGTCGCTAACACTCTGTAAATACCGTAAGGAGTATGGATAAAAGTGACAACTTAGAAATTTTCGATTCGAATAAATAAGGAAAATAATTAGGAAAATAGATGTATTCCAAATCAATGTAAAAGGTTCGGATGAGTTGTGAGGTCGAAAATCGAGATTAGCCCAGACAAGTAAATTATGAGATTAAAAAAATCGAGGTAAGCCCAGATGATAAGCTATAAGATCGAAAAATCGAGATAAACTCGGATCATAAGACACGAAACTCAGAATAGAAAAGTTAAAACAATAAGCTATAGGGGTGGAAACAAAGGAATTCGGATAGTGTAGAGATCAAGGAATTATGGGGAAGATCGATGAAGAGTTCGAATAAAAATTCACGATTTTTAAATTCACTTTTCAAAATAGGGAGTTCAGAAGAAAGTCCTTTCCTGGAATTCTTGTAACTTAACCTTTTATAAAGTGTCTGATACTATATCAGAAAGACTGGGAGAGAGTCCTTTCCTGAGTTCTTAACCAAAAGAGATCGAAAGAGAGTCCTTTCCTAAATTCTCTTAGCCAAAAGTTCTAAAATATTTTAAGAGATCGGGAGAGAGTCCTTTCCTGAATTCTTTTAGCCAAAATTCTAATAAAAACATTTTAAAAGATTAGGAGAGAGTCATTTCCTAAATTCTTTTGGCCAAAGTTCTAATAAAGATGTTTTGTATAAATTAGGGGAGATCGAGAGAGAGTCCTTTTCTTTCTAGCCCCGATACTTTCATTATAAATTTCATCATATATTCTAAACAATAGGTCTACAGGAGAGTCCTTCCAAAAAATCCTGAATCTTATATTGAGCCCCGATGGAGAGTCCTCCTCAAGGCCCTCATATTTATATAATTAAGGTAGAGTTATTCCTTTAGTTCAGCTTAATCAAAATATCAAAGTTCTAAAAACATTAAATCCTTGTAAAATGAAACGATATGGGCAAAGGTTTCACTGGTAATTATACCGATGATGGGACATTCCTCTATTAACTGAGAGTCCTCATTAATAAAGGGAATTCTCTAGGTTTTAATTAATACATCCCTTTTGAATTAGAGTCCTAATTAAAAGGAATGAAAATCTATACCTATATCGGTTCTTAAAGTATCCATTACACACACCGTACCCTCAGTTATTTGAATGCCAATAATGAGGTGCATAATGTGTGAGTCGAGAGTCCTCCTCACTCGTTATGAATCTCTAGGGATCAAATAACATCTCTTCGAAATTAGAGTCCTAATTCGAGGAGAGAAGAATTTAATAAAATACTTAACAAATTAAAAAAACACAACACCAATTCACTGTAGGGTCATCCCATATACTCGTGTTCTTGGGAAAACCAAAATGGTGAAATATCAAACGTTCCTTTTATTAATAACAAGGACCAACATTATAATTCTAACCCCAAAATTATCGATCTTAAATTATGAAGAGCACATCATTAAATCTGCTTATCCTCATTAAGGGACGAGGTGGGGTGCCTAATACCTTCCCTACCCATGAACAGACCCCGAACCTAGAATCTCTGTTTTAGAAGTGGTTTTATAAATTTTTTAAAATTTTTATTCTTACAAATGGTTTCCTTTAATTTCCCTCAAAATTAAAGTAGTGACTGCTCACTTTTTCTGCTTCGATGAGAATCATCCGGTGACCGCAAAACCCTTGCGATAGCTTGGGGACTCCATTGGGGAATACGCAAAATAACCCCGGTTTAGAAGTCGAAAAAGCAAATTTAATCATGTGCTCTTATAAATTAAAATCGATAATTATGGGGCTTAACTCATGAAATCAAAAGTCTTAATATTTTGATTATTACTATTTTTTTAACCTTTTTTTTTGTTTTGTTTATTTGATTTATTGCAGTAATCCTCATTTAAATTTTTTAGAATAAGGAAGAGGTAAATATGTTCCTTCACACACTAATCACTTACATAATGTCCTCACACACTTTAGCCCTATACTCGGGCTTTCTTACCCTTTTGGAAGTAAGAAGGAGTCATGTAGTGGTACCCATGGGTTTTACCCTATTAGTATCCTTGAAGACATCTGCTAAAATTGAAACTCATTCCGCTTATTGTGATACCCATGGATTTTTTTTCCGTTAGAATCACAATGATGGAATGAGGCTCTGCTATTTACAGTAGGGACAATTTGGGGACTTTTGAACTTTGGAAAGTTAGAACTTTAGCCAAAACTATCACATTAGTCAAAGACCATAGTATGCCGCCCTTAAGAGTAGAACCTTCCAATTAGTTAGTACTTGCTTAGTGTTAACAGCTTCCTTGTTTTAGGACAAAAGGGATATAATTATTCTTGCTCCACTCTTTCTTTTACCTTTTGGTTTTCCTTTCATAATGTGAAGGTAATTTTGAATTATGTTGTTAAGATAATTTGCACGCCTTTCTACTTTGATAGGTGTACAAATATTATCGCCCTAGTAGTATAATTCAAAATTACCTGAATCTATTTTGTTGACTTATTTTCTTTATAGGTATTATAAATTGGTGTCTACAGAGGGTAAGGAAAGCTTTAAAATGGCATCTTCAAGTCAGTTAGTCGAAGAGGTTTCAAAACAAAAACAGAATGCTCAACTAAAGGAACTGAAACATGAAAAACATAAGTTTATACCATTGAATTCAAAAATTTTCACATAGGGTCACATGCATCATGCAAGATTTATTTTTATCTATTTGATTTCAATAATAAACAACATATTAAAACTCTTTTAATATGTTTTTGGATCTGTATTTGCCATTTAATATTTTAAAATTAATCAGATTAATTTTAGAACCCTAGATTAAATCAAGAACAAATACACTAACCTCTTGATGCACTGCAGTGTATTTGTGCCTTTTAGATGCGTCTTCAGCATACCATATGTTGTCCCTCTATCTTGTCCACACCAAGAACACCTATGGCAGCCCTTTAATAGCTTCTAAAGCTTTTTCTATTAATTAGAAATTCAAGTTCTGCCTTTTAAGAGATTAGAGATGTAAACAGAACACTAGAAACAATTTCTAGTGTTCTTAATTCAAGAGATTGATGGCTAATCTCTTTGAATTGATGAGAGAAGAAGAAGAATAGATGGAGAGCCTCAAAATGGCGTGACAAAGGAGAGGAGTAGCTGCTAGTTACTTTTTTTTTTTCATAACAACACTTATATAGCTAGGTTAACACATTAAACCCTTGCCACACGTCACCCTTTGATTAGCTCTAGGTTTAAGTGACCCAATCACATTATGCCAAGTGTCAAACCTATATTTAATCTTAATTTTAATCATCTTACATGATTAAAAATATTTGGCAAGCTTATGTGTAATCCCATGTGTCACCATCTCATGGTGCCACGTGTCACACTGTGAAATGACCAAAATGCCCCTGTGTCTTAATTTTGAGTTCTTAACCCAAAATAATTATTTTTCTTCTTCTAATCAATTTATATCAAATATAAATTAATTAATTAATCTATATTAATTAATTTCTCATTAATTAAATTCATATTTAAACACTTTAAATATAAATTTAACTTATACTATACATCCAATAATCTAGATTTGGTTTCAAGTCATGCTAGGGACTTTGCAATTTAATTGCAAACCAAACCTATTTAATTAATCAATTAAACTCTTTAATTAATTAATTAAATCATATTTAAATAGGTGATAACTTGTGTATGTGTGTGACTTACTAGGCTCATCACTAATTGGCAATGAGACATGATATCAACTCTTAATATCATCAGAACTCTTTCTTACCATAAATGATTTCTCTAAATCATTTTATGAACCTCATAGACCATGGTTAACACCTAGCATAGCATGCCATGGCCACCCAAGTAGTAATAAGGTTTACCTTAAATGAACCTATAATCATATGTTACCATGCACTAGAATCTCTCTGTTACAAAATCTCAACTCAAGCTGGAGTCATGGTTTATGTCAAACTCTATTTGCTATGAATATTATGTTCTCTTTTAATTCCAATTCTTGATTAAAAAGATTTTCTCATCAGAAACTCTTTTCTAAATAAATCTATCTGTCCTGGCTAGGAACTTGAAACATCAAGAACAATTAAATGAACATAGGATTTTATCTCTATTTACTTAGAGGAGCAGATTCCATCTTGATCAACACCTACCTCCATATATAACTAGTAGGAGCCAACACATGCCCATATGCCCATACATAGTTCAAGTATGAAAGCAGTATCAAACTCAAACCACCTATATACAAGATAACTGTGCTATCTCAGGTCTAAAGATTATATGCACTGATATGATTTATGACAAAACATTGACAAGAGTAAACTCCATATGCTTGTCATAAGTGTCACTGGTTCGGCCTACTTATCATTTATAAGTGCCTATCATGTTTGTTATATGGCATGAGACTCATCATTCCATCTTATTTATATCTCATATAAATAACTTGGGAACAAACATGAATACAATCTTTCTGGATAAGTCATGTCCTTATTATGAAGTATCCTCGATTGTGAACCTATTTATGATACTTTGTACTAGAAATATTGTTACTCATATTCTTAACAACTTAAGAATAATATTTCTAACAAAATATCAATGGACATTTTCTATTACACATAAATATATTATATAAACGGAAAAGTGGAAATGCCTTTTATTAATAAAATATGTACAAGATACATACTAAATGATATGCTCTAGGGCATACTACTAACAATCTCCCACTAGCACTAGAGCCATTCATTACAATATATTAGACCCATCTTCTCAAGATGTCGGTCTAACTGAGCTTGTGAAAAAAGCTTAGTGAATGGATCAGTTGGATTTTTCAACTGATGTTATTTTTCTGCATGGCTATATCGCCTTGCCTAACTATATCTCTGATAATGTGGTAGTGCCTTTCTATGTGTTTGGATTTTCGGTGAGACCTTAGTTCCTTAGCCTCAGATGATCACTGCATTGTTGTCACAAAGGTAGTGGAACCGCCGACTCAATGGAAGGAACTACTGTAAGTTCTCATCACGAACTTCTTTATCCAAACGACTTCCTTTGCGATCATCGACGCGACAATATACTCAGCCTCTGTAGTGGAATCTACAGTCGTGCTCTGTTTGAAACTCTTCCAACTGACTGCACCTCCATTACAAATGAACACATATCCAGAGGTAGACTTTCTATCATCGATATCTGATTGGAAGTCAGAATCAGTATAACCATCCAATTGCAAGTCTCCACCTCCATAAATCAAGAATAAATCCTTAGTTCTTTTTAAGTACTTAAGGATATTCTTGACAGCTATCCAGTGTTCCAAACCTGGATTGGATTGATACCTGCTAGTCAAACTAACAGCATATGCGATATCCGACCTAGTACACAATATTGCATACATTAAACTTCCAATAGCCGAAGCATATGGAATCTTGGCCATCTTATCTCTTTCTTCAGGTGTCTTTGGAGACATCTCTTTAGAAAGGTGGATACCATGTCTCACTGGTAACCATCGTCTCTTGGAATCAAGCATGTTAAACCTCTTTAACACCTTTTCCAAGTATAGACTTTGGGATCAACCAATTATTCTTTTTGCTCTATCTCTATATGTGCGAATCCCAAGAATATAGGTTGCCTCCCCTAAGTCTTTCATGGAGAATGTATTTGACAACCATACATTTATAGTTGTCAACATACCTGTGTCATTACCCATCAACAGTATGTCATCCACATATAAAACAAGGAAAGTGATAGCACTGTCACTAACCTTCTTATATACACATTGCTCATCCTCATTTTTGATAAAACCAAAGGATTTAATGGCTTCATCAAAACAGATTTTCCAACTCCTCGAAGCTTGTTTCAACCGATAAATGGATCACTTTAGCTTGCATACCTTGGAACCATCTTGGGATTCAAAACCCCTAGGTTGTTCCATGAAAATGTTTTCTTCAATGTATCCATTGAGAAAAGCTGTTTTGATATCCATTTACCAAATCTCATAATCATAGTATGCAGCTATTGCTAATAAAATCCTAATTAATTTAAGTATGGCAACGGGAGAGAAAGTTTCCTCATAGTTAACTCCTTGCCTTTGGCGAAACCCTTTCGCTACTAGCCTTGCCTTATAGGTCTCTACCTTTCCATCAGAACCAATTTTCTTCTTGAAAACCCATTTGTTCCCTATAGGTACAATACCTTCAGGTGGGTCAACAAGATCCCAAACTTGATTCTTATACATGGAATTAATCTCGAATTTCATAGCATCAATCCATTTTGAGGAGTCTATATCTGATATAGCTTCTTCATAGGTAAGTGGATCATCTCCATGATCTACTTCTTCATGAGTAGACAACTCTTGTTCTTCTTTATGAAGAAAACCATATCTCACTGGTGAATGAGATGCCTTGGTTATTCTACGAGGAACGGCTGTAGATGTTTCATCAACGGGTATAAGTTGACTAGATGGATCTATATCCATCTGATCTATTGGTTGGTCAGAATTCTCCAATTCTAACTCTATTTGCTTTCCTTTGCCTCCTTCTTGAACAAACTGTTGTTCAAGAAATATGACATCTCTACTTATCACAACCTTTTGTGAAGTAGGCAAATAAAAATAATATCCAAAACTATCTTTTGGATATCCAACAAATCGACCTTTTTCTGATCTGGTCTCCAATTTATCAGTGTTCAACTTTTTGATATAAGCTGGATAACCCCAAATCTTAACATGCTTAAGACTTGGTTTTCTTCCATGCCATATCTCATAAGGTGTGGAAGAAATTGATTTTGATGGAATCCTATTCAGAATATACAAAGCTTATTCTAATGCAAATCCCCAAAAGGAGATTGGCATATCTGTATAGCTCATCATACTACGTAACATATCTAATAGGTTACAATTTCTCCTTTCAAATACACCATTCAACTATGGTGTTCCAGTAGGAGTCAGCTGGGAAACAATGCCATGCTCTCTCAAGTATTCATCAAATTCAGTACTCAAATATTCTCCTCCACGATCTGATCGAAGAACTTTAATACTCTTTCCTGTTTGACTACTTCAGATTTAAATTCTTTGAACTTTTCAAAGGATTTATGTTTGTATTTCATCAAATACAAATACCCAAACCTTGATTTATCATCAGTAAAGGTAATAAATTAATGAAAGCCCCTCTCTAGCCATTTCTTTAAATGGACCACATACATCACTATGTATTAGCTCCAAAATATTTTCAGCTCTTAGCCCTTATCCAACAAAGGGTGATCTAGTCATTTTACCCTGAAGGCAAGATTCACAAGTTGGAGTAGGCTCAGAGCCCAATGAGGATAGAATCCCCATTTTCTCCAATTTTGTAATCCTATATTCTACAACATTACATAACCTTAAGTGCCAAATATATTTTGAACTTGAGTTGGTTTTCACCATGGCATTGCATTCATTTAGATTGCTATACTCTAGCCAGTGGAAACACTTTCTTACTGGCAATGGAAACACTTTCCTGTTGGCAATGGAAACACTTTCCTTTGCCTTTGTCAGCTTTGGTCTTCCCTTTCTATTTAGCTATTTTCTTGGAAGGACCAGAAATCTGAGGTTTCTTTTTCTTATTGCCCTTCTTCTTGTTGGACTTTCCGGCAGAAAAAGATGCAACCAAAGCTATCTCTTTTCCTTTCTTATCCGGCATATTCTTTTGGGCAATAACCAGCATGTTGAGTATACCAGCTAAGGTGTATTCTTATTGAGTCATATGAAAATTTGTCACAAAATTCCCAAAAGACTCAGGAAGGGACTGAAGGATCAAATCCGTCTGTAGTTGGAAATCCATGTTGAAGTCAAGATGTTCCAACTGCTCAATCAGCCGAATCATCTTGTGGACATGATCCCCAACATTCTGTCCCTCATACATCCTCATACGGAATAGTTGTCTAGATATCTCATACCTAGCATTCCTGCTGTGCTCACCATACAACTCTTGTAGGTGAAGGAGGATCTCACTCACACTCAACATGTACTCATGCTGCTTTTGTAACTCATTACTCATGGAAGCAAGCATGTAACACTTAGCTCTCATATCATGCTCCTTCCACTTATCCAAAATTTCATGTTCCTCTTGTGTGGCCTCTGGAGGTAAGGGACCAGGAACATTTGAATCTAGAACATATCCTATATGTTCAATGTTCAAGACAAGTTTCAAATTTCTTAGCCAATCAGACAGATTAGGTCCTATCAACCTATTGTGATCAAGTATGCTTGCAAGGATATTGGATGGTGGTGATTGTTCTGTGCTCATTTTTATCAGAAAATTAACTGCAGAAAATAACCAGATTAATTAGTAAATGTATCATGTAATTAACCAAAATGATTATGGTCTTTTAATCAAATTGGTCCTCCCACTAACTTAGCGAATCCTACACTTCCAAAGTAGAAAACGAAAATCCTAGTTAGATGGATTTCTAGTGGGTGATTGAATTCTTATAATTCTATTTGATCATCCTCAGGTACATCCATTATTGGAATTACAATGAACTATAAGTGAGCAACTCCTTGCCCATCACATCTCATTTGAGGTTCAATCCTTTACCTAGCCCATAATGCTCAAAATCTCAGGTACATCCATTATTGACTTATCTTGCATTAGTTAAGTTGATCCCATTGAGCCAGTAATTATGCAAATAATTTTAATGTCCTTAGGTACATCCAATATTGGCCACTAAACCATTTACATATTTATAACATCTCATGCTTAACAATTATTCTTAAGAAAATCTCTTAAATTAATTGCATCTTATGCAACTATTTAAAATTTCTTAAAATAATTGCCCCAATGGAGGGCCTATGTTATAATTACTTTAATTATAACATTTCCAACTTAATCATTTGTTTGGAAGATTTTATGGTCATTCTAATTACTATTAAGGTCTCACTTTGCACATTATCCAATTAGCATGCATATATCATATAATAGCATACATTCCCATACATCTCATGCATTCATGGATAAGCAATAAATATGGTATGATCATGGACTTTCTAAGGGATTCAATTCTGAGCCACCAAGAATTGAATCAGGGCATTCCTAGGTGCATTTCATTCATTCATTTTACAAGAGTTGCTGAAATAGTACATAATCAACACTTGATCTTGAATTCCTCCCACTGGTCCCACCAATGCTCTTGACCTCATTGAACTTCTTGCAATCCAATATTATATAGTAATCCTTGGCATACCAAGGCGAATTTACAAGAACTTAAATAAATGAAATTACAAACCAAAAATTATTACAAACTTAATAATATATGCCCAAAATAAATTAAAATAAATTAATTAATTTACAATCCCAAAGAAACATAAAAGAAATAAATCCAATCACATTGGTCTTTTATAGTCCATGATCATCCATCATGCATATCATTATTTAACAATTAAATAAAACATACATACTTAAATTAAATTGAATATCTCATATTCAACTTAAAAATCCAGATTTGAATATGATTCAAATCTGGATTTTTAAGTTGAATATGAGATATTCAATTTAATTTATTCAAATAAATTTAAAAATTTAGATTTGAATCTCATTCAAACAAATTTAAAAATTTAGATTTGAATCACATTCAAACAACTTTAAAAATTCATATTTGAATCACATTCAAACATTTTTAAAAAAAAATCAGATTTGAATCACATTCAAACATTTTTTTAAAAATCAGATCTGAATTTTATTCAATCAATTTTAAAAAATCAGATTTAAATATGATTCAAACAACTTTAAAAATTTATATTTTAATCACATTCAAATAACTTTTAAAATTCAGATTTGAATCACATTCAAACAATTTTTAAAATTCTGATTTGAATCATAATTTAATTGTGTGATAATAATTCTAATTAAACAATTTAATTAGACATAAAATGGATCTTAGATCATACAACAATTGCACATTCACCATCCATTTACCTTTGCACACCATTGTGGTGCATCAACCATGCGCACCATGGTGTTCATCATTTATGTCGCCACCTTAGCTTTGCAACCAGCAATGAACTTTTGATCTCATGATCAAACACACAATTAAATCATATAAACATCAATCTAAATGGCAAATATAGTGGCACTGATACCAATTGAAAGGAACGGAAGCGTGAAAAACACATGTTTATACCATTGAATTCAAAAATTTTCACCTAGGGTCACATGCATCATGCAAGATTTATTTTTATCTATTTGATTTCAATGATAAACAACATATTAAAACTCTTTTAATATGTTTTTGGATCTGTATTTGCCATTTAAGATTTTAAAACTAATCAGATTAATTTTAGAACCCTAGATTAAATCAAGAACGATTACACTAACCTCTTGATGCAACGTATCTGCGCCTTTGAGATTCGTCTTAAGGACACCAGATGTTGTCCCTCTAGCTTGTCCACACCAAGAACACCTATGGCAGCCCTTGAACAGCTTCTAAAGCTTTTTCTATTAATTAGAAATTTAAGTTCTGCCTTTTAAGAGATTAGAGATGTAAACAGGACACTAGAAATAATTTCTAGTGTTCTTAATTCAAGAGATTGATGGCTAATCTCTTTGAATTGATGAGAGATGAAGAAGAATAGATGGAGAGCCTCAAAATGGCGTGACAAAGGAGAGGAGTGGCTGCTGGTTGCCTTTTTTTTTCATAACAACACTTATATAGCTAGGTTAACACATTAAACCCTTGCCACACGTCACCCTTTTATTAGCTCTAGGTTTAAGTGACCCAATCACATTGTGCCAAGTGTCAAACCTATATTTAATCTTAATTTTAATCATCTTACATGATTAAAAAACATTTGGCAAGCTTATGTGCAATCCCATGTGTCACCATCTCATGATGCCACGTGTCACACTGTGAAATGACCAAAATGCCCCTGTGTCTTAATTTTGAGTTCTTAACCCAAAATAATTGTTTTTCTTCTTCTAATCAATTTATATCAAATATAAATTAATTAATTAATCTCTATTAATTAATTGCTCATTAATTAAATTCATATTTAAACACTTCAAATATAAATTTAACTTATACTATACATCCAATAATCTAAATTTGGTTTCAAGTCATGCTAGGGACTTTGCAATTTAATTGCAAACCAAACCTATTTAATTAATCAATTAAAATTTTTAATTAATTAATTAAATCATATTTAACTAGGTGATAACTTGTGTATGTGTGTGACTTACTAGGCTCATCACTAATTGGCAATGAGACATGATATCAACTCTTAATATCATCAGAACTCTTTCTTACCATAAATGATTTCTCTAAATCATTTTATGAACCTCACAGACCATGGTTAACACCTAGCATAGCAGGCCATGGCCACCCAATTAGTAATAAGGTTTACCTTAAATGAACCTATAATCATATGTTACCATGCACTAGAATCTCTCTGTCACAAAATCCCAACTCAAGCTGGAGTCATGGTTTATGTTAATCTCCATTTGCTATGAATATTATGTTCTCTTTTAATTCTAGTTCTTGATTAAAAAGATTTTCTCATCAGAAACTCTTTTCTGAATAAATCTATCTGTCCTGGCCAAGAAGTTGAAACATCAAGAACATTTAAATGAACATAGGATTTTATCTCTATTTACTTAGAGGAACAGATTCCATCTTGATCAACACCTACCTCCATATATAACTAGTAGGAGCCAACACATGCCCTATACCAATACATAGTACAAGTATGAAAGCAGTATCAAACTCAAACCACCTATATACAAGATAACTGTGCTATCTCAGGTCTAAAGATTATATGCACTGATATGATTTATGATAAAACATTGACAAGAGTAAACTCCATGTGCTTGTCATAAGTGTCACTGGTTCAGCCTACTTATCATTTATAAGTGCCTATCATGTTTATTATATGGCATGAGACTCACCATTCCATCTTATTTATATCTCATATAAATAACTTGGGAACAAACATGAATACAATCTTTCTGGATAAGTCATGTCCTTATTATGAAGTATCCTCAATTGTGAACCTATTTATGATACTTTGTACTAGAAATATTGTCACTCATATTCTTAACAACTTAAGAATAATATTTCTAACAAAATATCAATGGACCTTTTCTATTACACATAAATATTATATGTAAACGAAAAAGTGGGAATGCCTTTTATTAATGAAATATGTACAAGATACATACTAAATGATATGCTCTAGGGCATACTACTAACATCAACAAAGATCTTGATTAATCCATGACTCAGAATCATTACAGACTGATGAAGTAGAAGCAGAAGCCCGTCCATTACATCCATTTGACCCTAGTAAAATTGAGATAAGAATAGTAGGTTTTGATGATTTATGGAACAGTTGGAAATAATTGCCCAATCATGCCTAAGCGAAGTTCGAGGAAAAGTATGGGAAGATTGTCTCGTTGACACAGGTCAAAGCACAAACTCCCACATTAAAGGCCATGTTATCTATTTGGAATCCCAGTTATAGAGTATTCTCTTTTAATGATGTTGATATGACACCCACGATAGAGGAATATCAGGCACTGCTGGAGATCCCTTATGTAGCTCAGAATTGCATTTATCTCCATCTTGATCATAGACAGACATGGAAATGGTTCGTACACATAATAGAACTATTGGCAGAAGAAGCGAAAGTTAAAGAAACCGTTAATGTTATCTATTTGGAATCCCAGTTATAGAGTATTCTCTTTTAATGATGTTGATATGACACCCACGATAGAGGAATATCAGGCACTGCTAGAGATCCCTTATGTAGCTCAGAATTGCATTTATCTCCATCTTGATCATAGACAGACATGGAAATGGTTCGTAGACATAATAGAACTATTGGCAGAAGAAGCGAAAGTAAAAGAAACCGTTAAGGGAAACTCACATGGGTGGCCTTGGACTTACATTACGAGAAATTTGGACTAGCTCTACAATGGGACAAGGCTTTGTCAGTACTAGCTCTGGGAATTTATGGACTGGTCTTATTTCCTGTACCTCTGGGAATTGTAACTCATAATGTTACAAAATTGTTTTGGGCAGTAAAGAACAGAATGTCAATCCAATACCTACTGTCTTCGCTGAAATCTTTTTGACTCTGACATATTGTAGGCAATAGGGTATGGGAGTCATTAAATGTTACTTCCAGTTGCTGTATCTTTCGATCCTCAGCCATGTCTGTCCACTGGAAACAAAGGGTTTAACCTGGTACTCCGATCAGCCTATCATTGAAAAAATGGTGAAGTTAGCAATAAGTCAAAAGAATGAACAACAATGGCAAGAGCAGATTCTAAGCTTTAATAGTCACAGTTATTGCTGGAGGAAGTTGCGAACTATGGGCCAACCTATTTTGATTAGTACAGGAGATTATCATTTTGTACATTTGGTAGGGCTGACAGGATGCACGAGTTACATCCCAGTTATGGTAATGAGGCAATTCGGCTCGACTCAATTCATTCCCAATATTGAGGGGTTCCATCAAACTCATTTCTATCTTGAACCCGGTAGAGAGGACGAAATGAAAACCTTGCGTAAATCCTAAGAAAAGGTAATCTTGATAGAATGGTCACCTAAAGGGCCAAGTACAACAGAAGAATATCTCCTATGGAGAAACAGGAGAGGCAAGGGGTATCAAGTCTCCAAATTGATAGGGTCTGAGGGTAACATGTCTCACCAAAAAGTCCGCTCAAAAGAAGTTAGTACCGGATTGGTTAGTCCTCTCCAGAGTTCAACAACTGAGAACCAACAACTGAAGGAATGCATAAAATGGTTAGAAGATCAACAGCAAATTCTGAAAAAGGAGGTAAAAAGGCTTAGAAAAGGAATGATGGCAGGGGAGGAAGAATATGAGGGATAGAAAATCTAGAGGGAAAAAGAGAAAGCCTTGCTCCAAAGCATGGTGAAAGAGGCAGGGATACAAAATGGCAAGTTACGGGAAAAATTGGAATATCATGAGATACTGGTGGAAGAATACAAATAAGAGAACAAAAGGAGGAAGCTTGAGCTTAAGGATCAGGCACAACTGATCAACGATATCTCGAAAGAATGTGCTAAGGAAAGAAAAAAAAAAGGACAGACAAGCCACCCTCTATCAAGAACTACAAGCAAATGTTGACTGGTTAGAAAAGATGATAGCACAAGGGAAACAAGAGCTGCTGCTAGAATCTGAATATACTTTGAAGACGTTCAATCCTGTAATAGAAGAAGCAAGATTTTATGAGTACCTCAAAAGATGTCATTGTATTTTAAGGAGCCTTCCTAAGCCTAGGCAATAACACAACACTATGTATGTTTTATGAATAATAGAATCGTGTTTTGGGACCTTAAAATTTATGAATAAATAGTATAACTCCCGTGAGATTTGTCCTCATTAGAGCTATGCAAAAAAGATGTATGTGCCATATGAACAAGTTTCATAGCCACGCATGTGCCCCGTCATTCACGGTTGGACTATTGAATGATGCCATTATAAAGATTGATGTGATTCACCCTCGGCAAACACCATTTTGGCAATTACTTACCACAGTATCATTTAATCAATCAGGACATTAGTCATGATAAAATTATTTTAAGGATTAAAACTGATAATACATTCTCTACAAGAAGCTAATATTGCTCCCAACAAAGCAAATCTGATTGAGCAACCAGTTGTACCAAGAAGAGTTTACTTAATAAGATCTCGAATGAAGAGGATAATGGAAGAGCAAGAACAAGTACAAAACTTGTAAGGACAAGTTTTAGAATTAAGGAAAAAGATCTTAGAGCTAATGAAAATGATGAGAGAAATGTCCCAAAGCAAAAAAAACCACCCGACCGGCATTAGAACCAAATCTACCAGTAATTTCCTCACTTATAACAACAATTGATTCTCATGCCCAAAAGCTTCACGATCAAGCCTCAACTTCTTTCACCTTCCAAACTCCCATTCTTGACCCAACAATCACCTTCAATCCGACATTCCCAAGCAGTGAATTACCTGTCTCTTACCATCAGGCTATCCCAAATGCAGAATTTCATCCTTCAGTACCAATCCCTTTAGTTTACCCTACAACTAATCTTCCAACTGGGGGAATAGTTTATGCAGCAGGGGGAGAAAATAGAGAGCAAGAAAATGAGAAATTGTTTACTCTAGTGGAAAGACTGAGAGCTATTGAAGGGTTAAATATGTATGGCTCAGTTGATATGTCTTCACTGAGATTAGTACCAGATGTAGTGGTACCACCAAAATTCAATGTTACACCTTACCCCTCTGTAAGGCATAACATGATCCCGTAGAATACCTAATGAACTACCAAACTTTACCTACCGATAACTCATTAAGTGCCCTACAAGGGATTTTAAAATAATTTTCTTACTTTTATAAGTGGTGAGCATTTTCTAATAGGTATTAAAACATTTAATTAAAGTTGAAAACTAGTTAAAATTTTTGGCCCATTTTATTTTTTCGTAAATTTTATAGAAATTTCGGCAGAGTGCCGTCTGTATTGTGAAAAAATAGTTCTTTAAATACCTATAAAAAGCACTTCCAATTATTTATCTCAACCACTCCTTCAAATTCACAATCATCCCAATCAATTTCAACATCATTTATCAACTTCCAAAAATTCAAATCCGCAATTTTCAATTCAAATACCATCCAAACTATTACTAATTACTTTCATTCAAATTAAAATAAAATACTTCCATTCATATGTAATTAAATGTAAAACAACTTATGTACATTATACTAAAAATTTACATTAGGAAAAATCCAACTAGAATTTATTATAAACTTTATACAAACTGCTCAAGACCAGTTTTACATGTCCTTACCTTTACATACATTACATACATCAAAATAAATTTTTACAGTCAGGGTATAAAATATACCCGATAACTTCAAAGCAGGTAGCTTCTCAATCCTCAGTAGCTCAATCTGCTGCTCTTCTAGTCTCTAAATCTGCGACAGTAATAACAGCCATCGCTGAGTATTAGGACTCTGTCACACCCTACCCCTCTGTAAGGCATAACATGATCCCGTAGTATACCTAATGCATTACCAACTTCGTCTACTGATAGCCCATTAAATACACTATAAGGGATTTTAAAAATGTTCTTACTTCTTTTTACAGTGGTGAGCACTATTTACATGTGTTATAATTTTTTTTGAACTGAAGTAAAATAACTAACACATTTGAATTATTAGTAATTTCTGTAAAAATTTTGGTGGAGTGCCATCTGT
Source organism: Hevea brasiliensis (assembly GCF_030052815.1). Lineage (NCBI taxonomy): Eukaryota > Viridiplantae > Streptophyta > Magnoliopsida > Malpighiales > Euphorbiaceae > Hevea > Hevea brasiliensis. The sequence goes on along the minus strand of NC_079496.1, from coordinate 93,633,076 downwards.
ATTTTGAATAAAACAGTTCTTCAAAAACCTATAAAAAGCACTTCAAATATATTTCTCAATCTCAAACTCCAACATTTAATCAACACAATATGGTTCTTAACATTTGTCAACTCAATTCCACAATAATTTTTTAGTGTTTTCAAAGGCTGAGATAAAAGAAATACATCACAATATTTACAAGCCAAAATAATTTACAATTTTAATGTACAATTTTAAGTTACAACTACTCAAAACCAAGAATAATATATACATACAGTGAACATACATTACAATACAAAATGCAAAATGTGGTATACTCAATATACCCGATGATCTTTCAGTGTAGTACTAGCAGCCTAGTCTGCTGTCCTGTCAGTCTATCGACCTGCGATAGTAATGAAAAGTTATCGCTGAGCCATTGTCTCAGTGGTGCACAACATTAACAAAATGCAACTTTAAATCACAAATCATAAGTCATATAAATAGTGGATACTTAAAACCATTGTTAAATTCAAAGACAGTGAATGTCATAAAGAATTTAAACTCTATTTCACAATATTACAATAAATATCAATAAATCATATACACACAGCTTAATCATGTTGCCAAAGTTCAATTTATCCTAAAAGCCGATGGCTAGCGAGGAATAACATAGTTAGCTAGCAATAATATGAGTACTCATTCTATTCGTCCTCAACAGGCACACACCTCAACACTTCAGCCAGAGAGGGAATTCAATTCATCCCACTAGACAAGCTAGCGAGAAATTCAATCAATATACATGATAGCTGTGGTTTCAAATCATTTACAATGCTTTTCAATCAATAAGTATCCATCAAATATCATTCAAACAATTTTTCACAATTTAAAACAATAATATACAAATAGTTATAATTTATTTCAATTGAAAATTCAAAAGAAATAATTGTTGTGCACAAACCTCTGATAACTGTCTCTTGGCCCTGACTCAGTGTTTCCTTCCATTTCCCTGAGTCTTTGCTAACTGAAAACACAATTTGAAGTGCTTCAGTACTCATTTAAATTGTCACTAAGAATAAAGTTTAATACTTAACTTATTGAATTCTATTATTTTTCTTAGTCAACCTAAAATGTTGACCCTCAATGCATTCTAGGTGAATTAGATTTTAATGTTACCAATATGTCACATTTGTAGCCCTTTTAGTATTGGTACATGTTACCAAATTCATTTCCAAGTATGTTGCATTTTATTGCAATTTGCCGGATTTCGGTATACCAATTTGACCTAACCGGATGACCTAGTTCCCTAGGTTTTTGGGTTTCGGTCCAAACTACAAACTTGTAGGTCTATATCTTATTGTACGCGGGGCAAAATTTCAGGTCATTCTGAGTTGTGTAGACCAAGTTATGGTCAATTTACCAATGCTGGACAGAATGTACCAAAATGGTAGGTTTAGGTCATTTTTAGGTCACTTTTGGTTCAGCCAGTTTTTGAACCTGAACTTGCGCAAGCTATTTGGCTTGGTTCTGGCCATTTCTAGGCTTTTGTGTCTTTATAATAATTGTAGATATATGTCTTAACTATTCATGGTAAACATTTCAAGTCAATTGGACATGTTTTGAGTGAGTTATGGCCAAAACACTAACTGCTACCCAAATGGTCAATTTTTAGGTTTTCAAAGCACTAATCCGGATTTGGTCATTTTTCAAGTCACCTTCTAAGCAGAATTTTGGTAAGCTTCCTTCATGAAAGTTGGCACATTTTGTGCCTAGTTTCACCTCCAATTGGTCTCATACCAATTGGAGTCACACACTTAAGGTTCTAAGCCCAAAACATACACTACCTATTCTACATTGTTCACCCTTTACCAATTACACATCCTATGCTTACCAAGTCACTCTTCCATGTCATTTCTGGTTTGTACCATAATATAAACACATTTAGCAACTCATTTTTGGTCATTTTGGCAGCTTATAACCATTCTCAATATGTACATTATAGTACAGAATTTTCCAAGTCCAATTACAAACAATTTAACCACATGACATAGCTCATTTACATGTCAAAATTCAAACCTTTATACACATATACATGCTACCATAACAAGCACCATAATTCAATAATATAATTCCATAAACCAAACCATAAAACAACACATTTTGGTCTACACTTCAAAGTTGCCGATTGTACATCTTCTTCAATTAGCTTCCAAGCTTCCAAAATCAAGTGTACTATCACACATACATTTAGTATACATTATCCAATTTATTCCTACACACATAAACACTTACATCAACACTTTAATCTACCATTTACATGCAAGGATAAACTGCTCTTATTGAAGTTCCATGGCTGCCAAAATGTACCTCTCCATTAACTCATCAAACTTCAAAAATCCTTCCACAAATCAACTACCCATAACATCCATTCAAGGTTTAATGAAACAAGAATAAAAAAAATACATACTTACCACTTTTGAAATTCTTTGAAACCTCACCAAAACTTAATTTTCTTATTGCCTATCTACTGCCCAAGTTGTGTAGAACAACTTTAGTGAAGAAATCAAGTGGAAAAGGTGAATTGATCAAGTTTGCATGGAGGTCCTTCTATGGCCAACAATGGTGGTTTGTGTGGGTGCTTGAATTCAGAAGGTGAGGATTTGAGGAAGAAAGAGTGCTGTAGATTATGAGTGGGACCAATTCTAATTTTTTTATGCTTTAGATATCCCATAGTGGTCCATTAAGTGATTAAAGAATTGAAGTTAATGTTTAACTTTCATTTATTCCACATTAAACCCATAATTTTTCTTATTCATACAACACATAATATTCATTTTTTTATGGCATTTTCAAACTTTATTACCATTTATTTTTAATGGACATTTAGGTCAAAAGGCAACTCAGGATGTCAATTGACCATAATGCCCCTATTCGGATTGTATTCCCGATTTTTCGGTAACACCGAGTTTTATCGTTTTCCCGATTTCCCGTTTTGCTTTGTACTAATTAATTAATTTTTCTTTGATATTTCTAATGATATTTATACTTCAGTAGATATTTATTTAAGTCCTAAAAATATTTTCCAGGGTTCTCCGCGGTCTAGAGCTAGTCAACAGTCCACGCCGCAACTTCCCGGTGCGGTCACCCATCGCTAGGATTCTCGGCTCGTTTAACTTGGTTACATTTCATTGCTATTATTTTTTCTTTGTTTTTCTTGTATTTTCTTTTCTTGTGTTTCATTATTTTATGTCTCCTCACCCATAACTAAGTGTAGTTCTAGGCATCCTAGCTGTCCGGACAACACTGGTCACAGGAACAATAGAACGCACTATCGAGCATAGGGGTGTTACAGACTCAGTGGTGCACAACATACTAAAATAAACTTTATGCAAAATTTAAATCACATTTATTCAAATATTGGACTGAACATGAGAATTAAATACAAAACATGAATTATGAGATTTTAATCCAAACAATTTCATTTTGAAGTGTCAAAACCAATTTCATAAAACCCACAGTTATATCATGCCATTCGAAACAAATATAATCTCAATAGCCAGAGGCTAAGGAGAAGTCACATCACAAGGCTAGTTAGCTCAAATATATGGATATCCATTCAATTTCTTCTTCTACTAGCACACACCTCAACACTTCAGCCAGAGAATGAATTAAAATTCGAAACTGATTACCCCCACTAGTCATGCTAGTGAGGTGTTCAAATATATGGTCATGACACTGTGGTTTCAAAACTTATCTTAATAATTTACTAAACATTTATGCCATCTCAAATATACACAAATAACTTTCAACAATTTAAATCAAAAGCATAATAAATATTTTGTCACAATGATGTCCCAATTCAATATTTCAAATTATTCAAAACAATATGCAGAAGAAAATTTACAGAAATTCTACGTTGTGCACAAACCTTATATGAGTCACCTTTTGGCCTTGACTTGACACCTCGGGTTCCTTCCCGGTATTCTTTTCCACTGAAACACACAATTTCATAGTGTTTCAGTATCACAACTAAGCATAAATCCAAAAATAAATTTGAATTCACTTTTACCTACCTCTAATGTACTAAACTTAACGTTCTTTAAAATTTGTGTTTTGGGGTTACTATTTACGATACTATTTAAGTCAATTTGTTGACTTTCTAAGGCTTAATAGGTATGGGAATTCCAACTTCACCCACATATCACATTTTGGTTACTAAATTTGTTGGTTTTGGTTGTTTACTCAAATTCTAAGTCTTTTAGGCAAATTTGCAAATTTTTAGTTTTGGTGTCTTAAGTTGCACTGTTCCATTGGTTATTTTACTGTTAGAATTTGGCAAAATTTTCTTCAAAGAAAATGTTCCCTATTGTCTTAAATTTATTCTCCTTTTTGAATCACTCCAATTGGAGTTTTGTAGCTCAAGTTATAGCCATTTGAATCATGGCTACCGGATTGGACTTAACCCAGATTTCTGGGCACCAAACTGGTTCTGGCAGTTTTAAGTCACCAAATTTGGGTGGCCAAATGACTTGGTTAAGGGCATAATTTGAGTTTTTGTTCTTCATGAAAGTTTTAGGTCTATATCTCAACTTTCCACTGGTAAACTTTCAGGTCATTTAGACCTGCCTAACCCAAGTTATGGCCAAATGAACAGATTTGGTCATTTTTGGTACAGGTCAGATTGCCAATTCCGGATTTGGTCAATTTGTTCACTAGGTTTTGGTCACTTTTTGGGCATGATTCCTAAATGAAAAATGTTCCATTTTGTGTCTATTTTCATTCCCAATTGACCTTCCTCCAATTGGACATGTAAATATTCAGTTTTGGTCCCTGAAAGGGACCTTGGTCCTGCTGCCTGCAGCATGACCCTAAGCAATCCGAATTTGCATTTGGTTCCAAGACTTCTAACATACTCCAATTGGTCACAAATGACCATTTCTCACCTCAAACCAAGTCCAACACACCATTTAATACATTATCACATTTTTGTATTTCAAACCCTAGGTGCCAAACCCTAATTCACCTATTTGTTGCATTTAACTAGTTAAACACATATACACATGCTTCCTTAACTCATTCAAACTTACCTATACTATTTATTCAATCAAATTCATATATTATCATCACAAACCCTAGCTGGCCAAATTTTCCTCTAGTCCTCCAACAATTATTTTCTTTTAATTTTAAGTTAAAATCTAAGCTACTTGAACAAAAAATATAGAAATTAAACTAAGAAATGGAGGTTTGCTCACTAACCTCAACCTTTGATTTTCAATCTTTAATTCCCTTCTTCTTTTCTTCTTTCTTTCTTGCTCAAACTTCTTTTCAAGTTGCTAAAACAAGTTTTAAGTAATAAAATTGGGGAAATCTATGGTTACTTTGAAGGTTTAAAAGCTTGAATTTAAGCTTTCATGGAGGATTTTGAAAGAGAGAGCTTGGGAGAGAGAGAGACGGCAAGGAATGAAAGATGAATGTTTTCTATTTTTTTTTCTTTTCTTTTTCTTTTATTAGTTTATCCCTTAGGATGACCAAAATTTAAATAAAATAAATTTTAATTATAATAATTATTGCATCATGCATGAGGTCATGCATGATGTCATCACTTTTTACTTTTCCTTTTTTTTTCTCTTTTTTTTTAATTTTTCTATTAGTTCTTTAATTTAATTTCTGATTCTGAAATTTTTTTTCTCCGATTTTATTTGATAGTTAGGTCAGGAGTCAGCTCTTGGGGTCAATTGACCAAATTGCCCTTCGCTGGTTCGACCCGGTTTGCAAATAATTCAATATTTCTTTCAAATCCTTGACATAATTATTTGACTGCCTTAACAATTCTTTTTCGTGATTTTCTCTTTTCCACTGTGTTCACAATAGTCCTAAGGACCGCAGCATCACATTTTACGGTTTGAAATTTGAGTTTAAATCGACTTCGCAGTTCTTCCCGAGAAGGTCACCCATCGCTGTGACTCTCGGCTCATTTAACTTCTTATGTTCTTTTTTTCTTATTTATACTTAACTAATTGGCAATTACTAATTATTTATATTCAGGGCTTATCTAGTTGTCTTAAGTATGGTTCTAATCCCCTCAATTGTTCGGACCGGCACCAGTCACCGGAATAGTGAAATATACCAGGCTATGCAAATAGGGGTGTTACATTGAAAGTCTCGGAATTTGACAAGTACAGCGGAAACTCTAACCCTCGCATCCACTTGGCCACCTACATAGCCAAGATGTCTGCTCTTACAGAAGATGACAGACTCTTAGTATATTTCTTTCATAGAAGCCTCTTAGGAGCAGCCTTGCGTTGGTGCATACAATTGGATAGGAATAAATTACGCTCCTAGAAGGATTTGGCAGATGCTTTCCTTAAGCAATATAAATTTAATTGTGATGCCACCCCCACATGGAGAGACCTCCAAAACCTGGTGCAGAAAGAAAGGGAGAGCTTTAAGGAGTATGCCCAGAGATGGAGAGAAAAGGCAGCTGAGGTTTATCCTCCTATGACAGATAATGAACTGTGTTCTTTGTTTATTGAAACATTAAAAGACCCATATTTCAACCTGATGATTGGGAACACTTTTAATAGCTTTTCTAATATTATCTAGATGGGGGAAAGGATTGAAGCAAATCTCAAGTTGGGGAGGTTATAGGAATTAGCAGGGGAAAACTCTTCGAAAAAGATTACTAACTTTGGGAAAAAGAGAAAAGGGGACGTATACTCCATTTCCAAGCAAACTCACTCATCACCCTAAAACAATTTTTGCCCATGCCCTTTGGTCCAAAGCCCAGTGGTGGCAAACGTTCCTCCCCCATTTCTAAATTATCCTCATCCTTGCCCACAATATCCACCCCAAGCTGCTTATAATCCTAAACCACCTGCCCAACTTGCTATATTTAGACCACCTGCTCCTCAACCTGGCCTAAGATCATCAAGGAATCCTGACCTTCCGTTACCTCTCCCACTCAGTGAAATATACTATTACTTGATGGGTGTCAATTAGATAGTGCACATCCCACTAGACCCCATCCAGCCGCCATGGGGATGTGAATATCATGGTGGGGCTGTGGGACATTCAACAGATAACTATGAAGCACTTTGGAGAAGGGTGCAGTCCATGATCAGGAATGGGTGGTTAAGAATTGAAGGAAATGGTTCTGCTTCTAACGTGACTTCAAACCCACTGCCCAATCACAACTCAGGGGAGGAGAATGGCGTAAATATGACAAAGCCCGTCGATGAGAATTTGAGTTTGGAAATGAATGAGTTGATCCCATATTTTAACGAAATTTTCATCATGGCATTACGAGAGGGGTATATAAGCCCACAAAGATCCAATTCTGAAAATGACCGGCTCAGTTCAGGATGTCCCTACCATAATGCGGTAGTTGACCATAGGCTAGAAAACTGTAGTGAATTCAAGGAAGAAATTCTGAGAATGCTATCACTCAAAATCTTGAGGTATCGGCGGAAGTCAAAAATAGAATATGAATTAAATACAGTCAGATTTGGTGAAAACACCTCAGGTTCTGCCCCAAAAATGGTTTTTTCTACACCTACCTCACCAACACCACCAGTACCACCCCTGACAGTCATACGAACCCCACTACAACTGCCAGTTACCAATAGTCATGTTATACCCTGGAATTATAATTTTCAAGCTTTTACACAAAGTGCATCTAGCAACACTTTTACTCCTACCCTCAAACATACCTATGCTCAACCCATCACCACCCCTAAACCATGTTTCACCCCCCATGCTCACTTCAAAATGACCTATACGGGCCCCTCCAATGATACTGCTCTCCAATTCACACCGAAACCTGTCCTAACAAATGACTCACCCCTACCAGATTAAGAAGTAAAATTTATCACTAGAAGTGGGAGGTGTTATAGCACTGATGAAAATAAAAATGAAGGGAAAGTAGAGGTAGGAGAGTCACCCGTGAATGTAGAAAAAGGGGGGAAAGTGGTAGAGAAAGGAGAGTCTAGTGAAAAGAAAGAGGAAGATGAACTATTGCTGCAAATCATGAAGCAGAGTGAGTATGACGTGATCAAACAATTAAAAAAGACACCTGCTCGAATCTCCTTGCTATCATTAATATTGAGCTCAGAAGTGCATCACCATGCCTTACAGAGGGTTTTGGACTAGGCTTTTGTAACCCCCGATATCACACTAGGGAAATTTGAGAAGATAGTTGGACAAAGTTAGGCATCAAATTTCATCACTTTCTCAGAAGACGAAATAGACCCGACTGGCTTGAAGCATACCAAAGCTCTGTACTTGACAGTTAAGTGTAAAGGATGTATGGTTGCTAAATTCTTGATTGACAATGGCTCGGTGCTCAATGTCTTGTCTAATGCAACCCTGGCAAGACTCCCAATAGACCTATCTAGGGTGCACCGAAGTGCCATGATTGTGAGGGCATTTGATGGCACGAAGAGAGATGTACTAGGAGATATTGATTTGCCACTTCAAATTGGGGCATGTACTTTCAATGTTACATTCCTGGTCATGGATATTGAACTAGCATAAACTATGCTATTAGGAAGACCCTGGATCTATTCAGCAAATGCAGTGCCCTCAACTCTACACCAGAGGATCAAATATGTTATGAATGGCAAAATCATCATGGTGAGAGGAGAAGAAGCTATGCTAGTCACTAAGCCCATGTCAGTTCCTTATGTGGAAGCAACTGAACGATCCTTACAGAGTTCATTCCAAGCATTGTAATTGCAAGGAACTACCCTGGGAGATGGGGGAGCTATAGCCATGGTCACAAAATTGATGCTGAGAAATGGCTATGAAGAGGGCAAGGGATTAGGCGCTACCCTACAAGGAATTGTCGAACCCGTGTCAGCTACTTAGAGAAGTGGCACTCTAGGTTGGGATATGATGAAGATGCCTTGACTGACGAAAAGTTCTGGATGAGGGACATGCTCAGGGATCGAAGATTTGACAAACCACTCGGAATGATGAAAAACGATCCAAAAATCATAGATGTTTTTTACCAGGCCAATCATTGAAAACATAAAAAAAGAGGATGGAGAATCTCCCTCAGAGCTATCTATCAATGTCCTACACCTAGATCCCATATCTGAAGTGCTGATCTTACTGACCGCTAAGGGGTAAGAGCTTGACAATTGGAAAGCCGAGGATTTTGTAAATGGACCTTTTCTTATGATTAAACGATCAACAAATTAATAGCGCACTTTCCCAAGCTCTTTGTCCAGTATTTTCTTTTAAAAGTTCATTGTTAAAATCTATTCTTTAATATACTCCATTTTCATTTCTTTAGGGCCATTGACTAATCCAGCCATAATAATCCAATCAACTCTGAAATTCCTTGTGTTAAACTTGAGAGTCCCATAATCGCCATTGATACTTGTGATTCCGAAGAAGAGTTTGTGAAAAAGCAGGGGGAAGTGAATGAACCCACTCTGGTACCCTGTGGTGATGAAGTGAGTACCTTAAATTTAGGGATAGAGGAAAATAAGAAGGAGCTCAAAATAGTGAATAATGAAGAATCAGAAGACATGATTCAATTGTTAAAGGAATTCATTGATGTATTCGCTTGGGGTTACGATGATATGCCGGGACTGGATCCCCAAATAGTCACACATAAAATTCCCTTAATTCCTAGAACAGTCCCAGTTAAACAAAAATTAAGGAGAATGAACCCTAACACACTGCTCAAGGTCAGGGATGAAGTTAGAAAGCAATATGATACCGGATTCCTAGAAATGGTAAAATACCTTGAATGGGTAGCTAATGTTGTCCCCGTAATGAAGAAGGATGGTAGGGTAAGGGTATGTGTTGACTATAGGGACCTTAATAAGGCAAGTTTGAAAGATGATTTCCCTCTCTCACATATAGATGTGCTAGTGGACAATGCTGCAGGATTGGGGAGATGTTCATGTCTAGAAGGAGCCTCAGGGTATAATCAGATTTTGATGGACAAGGATGACAAAGAAAAGACTACCTTTATCACCTAGTGGGGAGTTTTTTGCTACCGGGTGATGCCCTTTGGGCTAAAGAATGTAGGGGCAACTTATCAATGCGCTATGGTCACATTATTCCATGATATGATGCACAAAGAAGTGGAAGTTTATGTGGACGACATGATCATTAAATCTAGAGGGACTGAAAGCCATGTACGGGTATTAAGAAAAGTATTCGAAAGGCTTAGAAAGTATCAACTGAAGTTGAACCCGACTAAATGTGTGTTTGGGGCAAGATCAGGAAAGCTGTTGGGATTTATAGTGAGTGAGAAAGGAATAGAAGTGGTTTCAGATAAAGTTCAAGCCATTCAAGAAATGCCATCCCCAAAGATGGAAAGGGACGTGCGTAGTTTCCTAGGAAAATTGAACTACATCTCAAGATTCATCTCTAACCTCACAGCCAAAGCTGAACCCATTTTCAAGTTACTCAAGAATAATAATACTACCAAGTGGGATCAAGCTTGTCAAGAAGCTTTTGAAAAGATAAAGCAGTACTTATCAAATCTGCCAGTATTAGTTCCTCCGGTGATGGGTTGGCCGGTAATTTTGTACATGGCATTCAGCAAAGCTCGATGGGTCATGTTCTGGGACAACATGATGACACTGGGAGGAAGGAAAGAGCCATTTACTATTTGAGCAAGAAATTCAATGAATGTGACTCAAGATACTCATTCCTGGTAAAAACCAGTTGTGTGTTAGCATGGACAGCGAATTGACTTAAACATTACATGTTGAATCATAAAACATGGCTCATCTCCAGAATGGATCCAATCAAGTACGTATTTGAAAGTCCATTCATACCTAGAAGAATAGGAAAATGGCAGGTCATACTTTTTCAATATGATATTATCTATATGACAAGAAAGGCAGTAAAAGGAAGTGTGATAGCTGATCTCCTAGCTGAAAACCCAATCAATGATTATGAGGTTCTGGATTTCGAATTCCCAGACAAGTATATTAATGCAGTAGGTGATGATACTGAGGGACCGGATGATGTGTGGGAAATGTATTTTGATGGAGTAGTCAATTTATCCGGTAACGGGATTGGAGCAGTGCTGGTAGCCCCGGATGGAAAACATTTCCCAATAGCTATTAAGCTAAGATTTGGTTATACTAATTGTTAGTAGTATGCCCTAGAGCATATCATTTAGCATGTATCTTGTACATGTTTTTATTAATAAAAGGCATTTTCACTTTTCCTTTTACATAATATATTTATGTGTAATAGAAAAGGTCCATTGATATTTTGTTAGAAATTCTATTCTTAAGTTGTTAAGAATATGAGTGAAAGTATTTTTAGCACAAAGTATCATAAATAGGTTCACAATTGAGGATACTTCACAATAAGGACATGACTTATCCAGAAATATTGTAATCATGTTTGTTCCCAAGTTATTTATATGAGATGCAAATAAGATGGAATGGTGAGTCTCATACCATATAACAAACATGATAGGCACTTATACATGATAAGTAGGTCGAACCAGTGACATTTATGACAAGCACATGGAGTTTACTCTTATCAATGTATTGTCATAAATCATATTATTGCATATAATCTTTAGACTTGAGATAGTACAGTTATCTTGTATATAGGTGGTTTGAGTTTGATACTGCTTTCATACTTGTACTGTGTATGGGCATATGGGCATGTCCTGGCTCCTACTAGTTATATATGGAAGTAGGTGTTGATCAAGAAGGAATTTGTTCCTCTAAGTAAATAGGGATAAAATCCTATGTTTATTTAATTGTTTTTAATATTTCAAGTTCTTGGCCAGGACCGATAGATTTAATCAGAAAAGAGTTTCTGATGAGAAAATCTTTTTAATCAATAACTGGAATTAAAAGAGAACATAATATTCATAGCAAATGGAGTTTGACAGAAACCATGACTCCAACTCGAATTGAGATTTTATAATAGAGAGATTCTAGTGTATGGTAGCATATGATTATAGGTTCATTTAAGGTAAACCTTATTACTAATTGGGTGGCTATGGCATGCTATGCTAGGTGTTAACCATAGTCAATGAGCTGCATAAAATGATTTAGAGAAATCATTTATAGTAAGAAATAGTTCTGATGATATTAAGAGTTTCTAACACCCCTATTTGCATAGCCTGGTATGTTTTATTGTTCCGGTGATCGGTGTCAGTTCGAACAATTAAGAGGATTAGAACCACATCTAAGACACCTAGATAAGCCCTGAATGTAAATAATTAGTAATTACCAAATAGTTAAGTATAAATAAGCAAAACAGAACACAAAAAGTTAAATGAGCCGGGAGTCACAGCGATGGGTGACCTTCTCTGGAACTATTACGAGGTCAATCTAAACTCAAATTTCAAACCATAAAATGTGATGCCGCGGTCCTTAGGACTATTGTGAACACAGTGGGAAAGAGAAAATCTCCAGAAAGAATTGTTAAGCAGGTCAAATAATTAAGTCAGGGATGCAGAAGAAATATTGAATTACTTGCAAATCGGATCGAACCAGCGAGGGGCAATTTAGTCAATTCACCCCTAGAGCTAACACCTGACCTAACTGTCCAATAAAATCGGAGAAAAGAAAATTTTGGAATTGGGAATTAAATTAAAGAAATAAAAAAAAATAAAGGAAAAGAAAATAAAAATAATAAAGTGAGATCATCATGCATGACATAATGCATGACATAATAAAACTATAATTTTAAATTTGAAAAATGGGATAATCATCTACTTAAGTAACCAATTAAAAAAAAAGAAATTAAATTAAAACAAAAATTATTTTTGTGTCTTCTTCTCCACAATGTGCTGTCCCTCTCCCTTGGCCCTCTCTCTTTCATTTTTCTTTCTTAAAATCTCCATGGAAGCTTAACTCAAGCTTCACAAACCCTAATCTAGCCATAAGTTCCCTAAGGTTTCTTAAGTAAATCTTGTTCTTGAACCTTGATTCATCTATTGACAACAAAAAAGAGAGGAAAGAAGTGGAATTTGGGAAGAGAGAAAAGCCACACAAAGAGGTTAGTTATCCATTCTTTGATTTCTCTTTATATTCATGCATATCTACTTGAATTAATTTAGATATGAGGGAAATCAAACAAAAATATTTATTGAGAGACCAAATAGAAAAATTCATCCAGCTAGGGTTAGGGTTTGATATGAAATGAGTTTGATGGTTTTGAATGGTTATTTGAGGTGAATTAGGTGTGTAGAATATGAATACACACTTTAAATTGCATTAGATTGAACTATGTGTGTAGCTAGGGTTTTAAACATGTGAAAAATTAAAGAAAAATTAAAGAAAAATTTGAGAATTGGCCAAATGATGTTATTGACCTTATTTGAGTTGAGAAATGGTCAATTGTGACCATTTGTGGTATGTATGAATTGTTCGAAACAAGTTTAAATTCGGATTAGTGAGGGTCAATCTGCAGGCAGCATGACCTAGGTCCCTTTCAGGGACTAAAACTGAAAATTTACCAACCTAATTGGTGTGAGGCCAATTGGGAATGAAATTAGACACAAAATGGCACATTTTTTATTCAGGAATTATGCTCAGAAAGTGATCATAACTTAGTGAACAATTAGGCCAAATCTGGAATTGGCACACTGACCTGTACAAAAATGACTAAATGAACAGTAGTTACGTAAATGACCATAACTTGGTCTAAGAAGGTCCTAATGACCTGAATTTTTACCAGTAGAAAGCTAAGACATAGCCCTACAACTTTCATGAAGAAAACAAACCCAAATTTTGAACATAACCTATTTGAAAAACCACCTGCAGTTAATGTATAAAAACTGCCATAATCCAGAATTTACCTAGAATTCTGGGTAACAGCAAATCCGGCCAGTCATGTTCAAATGGCTATAACTTGGGCTAGAAAACTCCGAATGGAGTGATTCAAAAAGCGAAATAAAGTTAAGACAATAAGGAACAACTTCTATGAAGAAAACTTAGCCAAATTATCACAGAAACATGACCAATGGAACAGTGCAAAACTGAACACCAAAATTGAAAATTTGAAATTTGTGCCTAAGAGACTTGAAGTTTGAGAAAACAACCAAAACCAACAATTTAGGTAACCAAAATGTGGTATGTTGATGAAATTAGAATTTTCATACCTATTAAGCATTAGAAAGTCAACAAATTGACTTGAATAGTATCGTGAATAGTAAGACTGAAATATAAATTTCAAAGAACGTCAAATTAAGCATATTAAAGTTAGATTTGAAATTATTTTTGGACTTATGATAGTTTATGGTACTGAAACACTGTAAAATTATGTGTTTCAATGGAAAAGAATACCGTGAAAGAACCCGAAGCATCGAATCAAGGCTAAGAGGCGACTCGTATAAGGTGTGTGCACAACATAGAATTTCTATAAATTTTCTTCCACAAATTGTTTTGAATGAATTGAGATATTAAATTGTGACTCAATTGTGTTGAAATGTTTATTATGCTTTTAGCTTAAATTGTTGAAAGTTTACTTGTATGTGTTTGAAATGATAATAAATGTTAGTAAATTGCTAAGACAGTTTTGAAACTACAGTGTCATGACCATATATTTGAATGCCTCACTAGCATGGCTAGTGGGAGAAATTAGTTTTGAATTTTGATTCCTTCTCTGGCTAAAGTGTTGAGGTGTGTGCCAGCAGAAGAAGAAATTTGAATGGATATCCATATATTTGAGCTAGCTAACCTTATGATTTCTCATAAGCCTCCGGCTATTGAGATGAATATGTTTCAAATGGCATGATATAACACTGTGTTTTTATGAAATTGATTTGAGAATTCCTAAATGAAATTGTTTGGACTAAAAGTTTATAAATCATGTTTTGCATCTGTCTTTCATTTTCAGTAATGTGTTTGAATAAATGTAATTTAAATTATGCATAAATATTATTTTAGTATGTTGTGCACCACTGAGTCATAGTACTCAGCGATGGCTGTTATTGCTGTCGCAGTTATAGAGACTAGAGCAGCAGCAGAGTGAGCTGCTGAGGATCTTGGAGCCACCTTTCCTGAAGTTTTGTCAGGTGTAATTTTGTACCCTAAATGTAATGTTTATATTTGTGTATGTAACTGTATGTACATGTAATAACTGTTCATGAGCAGTTGTATAGAGTTGTAATAATATTATTTTAGATTTGCTAATGTAAAGTGGTTTATAAATGTAATTTGTTTTTACTTTAATAAAAAATGAATGAAAATATTGAGTACTATTTTGATGACAATTGAGTTGTGAATTATTGATTTGAATTTTGGAGTTTCAGAAATGATGTTGAGTTGTGTTGAGGTAGTAGTGAGTTGATGAAAAAGAATTCTTGGAAGTGTTTTTATAGGTTTTTGAAGAACTGTTTTCTTAAAATACAGACGGCACTCTGCCAAAATTTTTCTAAAATTTGTGTAAAAGTAAAAATAAACAAAAATTTTAACTAGCTTTTAAACTTCTATTAAATGTAAGAAAATGCTCACCACTTCCAAAAAGTAAGAAAATGGTTTTAAAATCTCTTGTAGGGAACTTAATGAGTTATCGGTAGGTGAAGTTTGGTAGTTCATTAGGTATTCTACAGAATCATGTTATGCCTTACAGAGGGGTAAGGTGTGACAGAGTTGATATCATGTCTCATTGCCAATTAGTGATGAGCCCAGCAAGTCACAAACATACACAAGTAATCACCAAATTAAATATGATTTAATTAATTAATTAAAGAGTTTAATTGATTAATTAAATAGGTTTGGTTTGCAATTAGATTGCAAAGTCTGTAGCATGGCTTGAAACCAAATCTAGGTTATTGGATGTATAATATAAGTTAAATTTATATTTAAAATATTTAAATATGAATTTAATTAATGTGAAATTAATTAATATAGATTAATTAATTAATTTATATTTGATATAAATTGATTAGAAGTAATTATTTTGGATTGAGAACTCAAAATTAAGACACAAGGGTATTTTGGTCATTTCACAAATTGACATATGGCACCATGAGATGGTAACACATGTCACTACACATAAGCTTGCTATATGTCTTTTAATCATGTAAGATGATTAAAGTCAAGATTAAATATAGGTTTGACACTTGGCAAAATGTGATTGGGTTAATTAAACCTAGAGCCAATCAAAAGGTGACATGTGGCAAGGGTTTTAAGTGGTGACCTAGTTATATCAGTATAAGGATGAAAGAACAAAATACACAAGCTGCTATTGTCTCTTTGGTGCTACCACCTTTGAGTGCCTTATATTATCTTCTTCTTTATCTCTCATCAATTCAAAGAGATTTCCCAATAATCTCTTGAATTAAAAATACTAGAAATCGTTTCTAGTGTCCTGTTTACATATGTAATCTCTCAAAAGGCAAAACTTGATTTTCTAATTGATTGGAAAAACTTTAGAAGCTGTTCAAGGGCTGCCATTGGTGATCTTGGTGTGGACAAGCTAGAGGGACAACATCTGGTGTCTTAGGCACATCCCAAAGTTGCCAAAAATACTGCAGTGCATCAAATAGGTTATTGCACTTGTTCTTAATCTAATCTAGGGTTGTAAAGAATTAATCTATTAATTCTAAAATCTTAAATGGCAAATGTAGATCCAAAATATATTAAAAGAGTTTTAATATGCTATTTATCATTGAAATCAAATAGATAAAAATAAATCTTCCATGATGCATGAGACCCTAGGTGAAAATTTTTTGAATTTAATGATCTAAACTTGTGTTTTTCATGCTTCCACTCCTTCAATTGGTATCAAAGCCACTATATTTGCCATTTAGATTATTAATTATATGATTTAATTGTGTGGTTTGATCATGAGATGATAGATCCATTGCTGGTTGCAAAGGAAAGGTGGCGGCATGGTGATGAACACCAATGGTGCGCATACTTTATGGTCTCCAATGGTGTGCGCAAGGTTTGGGTTTTTGAATCTACAATTGTTGTATGATCTAAGGTTCATCCTATGACTAATTAAGATGTTTAATTAGGTGTTTTAATCACACAATTAAATTTTGATTCAAATCTAAATTTTAAAAGTTGTTTGAATATGATTCAAATATGAATTTTAAAAATTGTTTGAATGTGATTTAAATCTGAATTTTAAAAATTGTTTGAATGTGATTCAAATCTGAATTTTTTAAGTTATTTGAATGTGATTCAAATCTGAATTTTAAAAGTTGTTTGAATGTGATTCAAATCTGAATTTTTAAAGTTGTTTGAATGTGATTCAAATCTGAATTTTTGAATTTGTTTGAATGTGATTCAAATCTAAATTTTTAAATTTATTTGAATGTGATTCAAATATGGATTTTTAAGTTAAATATGAGATATTCAATTTAATTTAAGTATGTATGTTTTATTTAATTGTTAAGTAGTGATATGCATGATGGATGATCATGGAGTATAAAAGACCAATGTGATTGAATTTATTTCTTTTATATTTCTTTGGGTTGTAAATTAATTAATTAATTTTAATTTATTTTGGGCATGTATTATAAAGGTTTAATATTTTTCGGTTGTAATTTCATTTATTTAGTTCTTGTAAATTCGCCTTGGTATGCCAATGATTACTATGTAATTGCATTGAAAGAAGATCAAGGAGGTCAAGAGCATTAGTGGGACCAGTGGGAGGAATTCAAGATTAAGTATTGATTATGTACTCCTTCAGCAACTCTTGTAATATGAATGAATGAAATGCACCTAGGAATACCCTGATTCAATTCTTAGTGGCTCAGAATTGAATCCCTTAGAAAAGTCCATGATCATACCATATTTATTTATTATCCATGAATGCATGAGATGTATGAGAATGTATGCAAGTATATGATATATGCATGCTAATTGGATAATGTGCAAAGTGAGACCTTAATAGTAATTAGGATGACCACAAAATCTTCCATGTAACACCCCTATTTGTATAGCCTGCTATATTTCACTGTTCCGGTGACCGGTGTCGGTCCGGACAATTAAGGGGTTTAGAACCACTCTTAAGATAACTAGATAAGCCTTAAACCCAAATAATTAGTAATTGCCAATTAGTTAAGTATAAATAAGAAAAACAGAACATAAGAAGTTAAACGAGTCGAGAGTCACAGCGATGGGTGACCTTCTCAGGAATGACTGCGAAGTCGATTTAAACTTAAATTTCGAACCGTAAAATGTGACGCTGTGGTCCTTATGACCATTATGAACACAGTGGAAAAGAGAAAATCATGAAAAAGAACTGTTAAGTCAGTCAAATAATTAGGTTAGGGAACTGGAAGAAATATTGAATTATTTGCAAACTGGAATGAATCGGCGAGGGGCAATTTGGTCAATTGATCCCGAGAGCTGACTCCTAACCTAACTGTCAAATAAAATCGAAGAAAAGAAAATTTCAAAATCAAGAATTAAATTAAAGAACTAATAGAAAAATAAATAAAAAAAAAAAGAAAATGAAAAAGTTAAAAAGGTGATGACATCATGCATGACATCATGCATGATGCCATAAAAATAATAACTAATATATTTAATTAATTGGAATTTATGGTCTTTCATAAGATAAAAAGAAAAGAAAAGAAAAGAAAAGAAAAAGATAAAAAGTCTTCTTCATTATCCCATTACCGCCCCACTCTCCTTCCCATCTCCATGAAAAGTCCTCCATTAAAGCTTGCTCTCAAGCTTATAATCCTTCATTAAACCTTGATCACTTCCATAAAAACCTCATTAGAGCTTGTTTTAGTCACTTGAGAAGAAGCTTGGTCATCAAAGAAAGAAGAAAAGAAGAGGGAAATTAGAGAATTCAAATTCAAGTGAGGTAAGCACATCAATTTGAAAGTTTGAGATTTATTTGTTGTGTTTTTAGCTTGAATTACTTGTAAATATGCTTAAACTCAACTCAACTCAACTAAGCCTTTATCCCAAAAATTTGGGGTCGGCTATATGGATTCGCTTTCTCCACTCTGAATGATTTTGGGTTAAATCCTCAGAAATGTGTAATGCTTCTAGGTCATGTTGTACTACTCTCCTTCAAGTCAATTTAGGTCTACCCTTTTTTTTTTCTATCTTCTAACCTAATGTGCTCTACTTGTCTAATTGGAGCCTTCGTATATATACACTTCACATGACCAAACCATCTCAACCTCCCTTCTCTCAACTTATCTTCAATTGGCACCACTCCTACCTTTTCTCTAATACTCTCATTACGGACTTTATCTAGTCTAGTATGGCCACTCATCCACCTTAATATTCTCATCTCTGCAACTCTTATCTTAGATGCATACGACTCTTTCAGTGCCCAACACTCACTACCATATAACATAGTCGGTCCTATGGCTGTATGGTAAAATTTTACTTGCAATTTGTTGGGAATCTAACGATCACATAAAACTCCCGTGGCACGTCTCCACTTCAACCATCCGACTTTAATCCTATGACTAACATTCTCCTCACATCCCCCATCTACTTGAAGGACTGAGCCTAGATATTTAAAGTGATTACTTTGGGGCAGTATCACTCCATTCAAACTAACTCCTTTCCTATCACCAGTTTTGCCTTCACTGAACTTGCAATGCATGTATTCTGTCTTCGTTCTACTTAACTTAAAACCCTTTGACTCTAGAGTACTTCTCCAAAGTTCTAGCTTTCTATTGACTCCTTCTCGTGTCTCATTTATTAGAACAATATCATCTGCAAACATCATGCACCAAGGAATACTCTCTTGTATATGTTTCGTCAGTTCATCTAAAACTAATGTAAAAAGGTAAGGGCTTATGGCTGATCCTTGGTGTAATCCAAATGAGATCGAAAAATCTCTTGTGTCCCCTCCCACTCTGCACACAATAGTAGTTGCTCCTTCATACATATCTTTCAATACTTGTATGTACCTAATAGATACCCTCTTTTGTTCTAACACATTCCATAAGACCT
Organism: Hevea brasiliensis; assembly: GCF_030052815.1. NCBI lineage: Eukaryota > Viridiplantae > Streptophyta > Magnoliopsida > Malpighiales > Euphorbiaceae > Hevea > Hevea brasiliensis. Next base: position 93,613,232 of record NC_079496.1, on the reverse strand, counting down.
CTCTTAGAACACTATCATAAGCCTTCTCCAAATCAATAAAAACCATGTGTAGATCTTTCTTCACATCTCTATATTTCTCCATCAAGCTTCTAATGAGAAAGATCGCTTCCATAGTTGAACGACCGGGCATGAAACCAAATTGATTGAGAGAGATAGAAGTATCATGACGTAGTCGATGCTCCACAACTCTCTCCTACAACTTCATAGTATGGCTCATGAGTTTAATTCTCCTATAGTTTGAGCAACTCTGTATGTCTCCCTTATTTTTAAAAATAGGTACTAAAATACTCTTCCTCCATTCATCAGGCATTTTCTTTGAGTTTAAAATCTTATTAAATAATTTAGTTAACCATGCCACTCCCATATCTCCCAAATACTTCCACACTTCAATTGGTAAATATGCTTAAAATGAAAAGAAATTAATTGTTGGAGGACTAGATGGAAATTCTAGCAGCTAGGGTTTGTGATGAAAAGCATGTATTTTGATTGAATTTAATATGGTAGGCAAGCTTGTATGGATGTGCCAATGAGATTGATATGCATTGAATTGGTTAAATGCAACAATTTAGTGTGTTTAGGGTTTGGACACTTAGGGTTTAGAGACCAAAAATGTGAGAAATGGGTGAATGATGTCTTTGACCTAATGTGAAGTGAGAAATGGTCATTTGTGACCAAATAAAGTGTGTTGGAATGGTTGGAGTAAAGCCAAATTCAGATTGAGTGCGGTTATGCTGCTGGCAGCATGACCAGGTTATCTTTGAAGGACCAAAATGAAATTTTACAAGTCCAATTGGTGTGAGACCAATTGGGAATGAAAATAGACACTAAATGACACAATTTTCATTTAGGAAGCATGCCCAAAAAGTGACCAAAAATAGTGAACAAATTGACCAAACTTGAAAAATCACAGTCTGCCTCTGTACAAACTGACTAAATGAATAGTGTTTGTTCATTTGGCCATAACTTGAGCTAGACAAGTCAAAATGACCTGAAATTTTACCAATGGTTAGATGAGATATAGACCTAAAACTTCAATGAAGAACACCAATCCAAATTATGCCATTAACCAAGTCATTTGGCCACCCAAATTTGGTGACCTAAAACTACCAGCACAAAAAATTGCCCAGTCTGGGTTGAATCCAATCCGGTAGCTATGGTTCAAATGGCCATAACTTGAGCTACAAAACTCTAATTGGGGTGACTCAAAAAGAAGAATAAACTTAAGACATTAGGAACCTTTTCTATGAAGAAAGTTTTACCAAATTCCAACAGTAAAATAACCAATGGAACAGTATAACCTAAGGCACCAAAACTGAAAATTGGCAATTTTGCCTAAAAGACTTAAGTTTTGAGAAAATGACCAAAACCAACAAGTTTGATGACCAAAATGTGGTATGTGGGTAAAGTTGGAGTTCCCATACCTATTAAGCCTTAGAAAGTCAATAATTTGACTTGAATAGTGTAGTGAATAGCAACCCGAAACATAAAAATTTCAAGAACGTCGAGTTTAACAGATATAAGCTAGATAAAAGTGAAATTGAATTTATTTTTGGATTTATGCTAAGCTATGGTACTGAAACACTGTGAAACTGTGTGTTTCAGCTAAAAAAGACTTGGAAGGTCTGAGAGACTAAGTCAAGGCCTAGAGGTGACTCACGTCAGGTTTTTGCACAATAAACCTTATTTGAGCATTTTGTCATTGAAAAATTGATTTGGTATGATTTATGAAAAGTTGATGTTAATCATGAATTGTGTTGCCACCTTGTGAATGAAACTATGACTTTGGAAATTTATTGGATTTCTCATGAATTATTTGAATAAATTGTTTTGAATTGATTTTGTGTTCACACTTAGCATGACAGTATCCTATTACTCCTCCTCCATTCATGGGGTGAGATCGATTATTTTTCCTCTCTCTCTGGTTTACCAGTTGAGGTTGTAGATCAGATGAGTACTCATTAGCTAGCTAGCCACCTCCCTCATTGATTTGATTAGTGGGGTTGTAGATTGCTTTGTCGTGGTGTACAACACGGCATTGATCGAAAATTTTGTGTCATTGCTTAAGTTGTGTATGATTTGGCAACACTTTGTTTATTAAATTATTTGATCAAATTGTGTTATTATGAGTTTTGATAATTTGTGAAATGTGATTGAGAAATATTTAAATTGTATTTTGTCAATGAATGATTTATGTATTATATTTTAAATTTTTATTGTGCACCACTGAGTATTTTTATACTTAGCGATAGCTTATTTTGCTGTCGCATATAAGAGCAAGGAGAAAGCAGCAGAGTGAGCTGTTACTGATATTGAGGACTACACTGATATTTTTGTATGAGTATTGTTTTATACCCTTGTAGTTATTTTGATGTAAATATTGCAATGTTTTATGTATCGATGTAAAGTTGAGCAGTTGTATAATAAATTGTAATAATATTATTTTTGGAACTTCTTTTTGTAAATTAAGATTTGTACTTGTGAATTTCATACTTTATGCATTGTGAATGAAGTAATGAAATATTTTGAGATGATAAACTTTGATTGGATTGTGAAATTATTTTGAAGTGGATTGAATTGAGTTGACATGAGATTATTTAGAGGTTGGGGGTTGTGGAAAATTTATTGGAAGTGTTTTTCTTAGGTAATTAAATAACTGTTTTCTCAAAATAGAGACGGAACTCTGTCAAAATTTTTATAAAATTTGCGACAAAATTAAAATGGACAAAAATTTTTACTAGTATTTAAGCTTTGAATAAATAATTTTAATTCCTACCAAAATGCTCACCACATCCAAAATGTAAGAAGATTGTTTTAAAATCCCTTGTAGGGTACTTAATGAGTTATCAGTAGGTGAAGTTCGATAGTTCATTAGGTAGTCTACGGGATCATGTTATGCCTTACAGAGGGGTAAGGTGTGACATGTTCAAATTTTTTGAAGTATGTTTTAACTTGAGAATTTGTGTCTTTTCTTGTTAAGTACAACTGCTTAATGTCCATATTTGTTACATACAGTGCATTACATCATGAATATGAACTAACGGAGGGAAATCTCCTTGTGTTATTTATTCAGGAGATACCCTAACTTCAGATTGAAATGGAAGAAGGAGATCACTCAGTCGAGCAATCTGTTAAAGCTGAGGTGTAACACCCCTATGTTCGGTAGTGCGTTCTACTGTTCTAGTGACCAGTGTTGTCCAGACAGCTAGAATGCCTAGAACTACACTTCGATATGAGTAAGGAGACATAAAATAATGAAATGCAAGAAAAGAAAATACAAGAAAAACAAAGGAAAAATAATAGCAAAGAAATGTAACCAAGTTAAGCGAGCCGAGAACCCTAGCGATGGGTGACCGCACCGAGAAGTCGCAGCGTGGACCGTTGACTACCCCTGGACTGCGGGGAACCCTGTAAAATATTTTTAAGACTTAAATAGACATCTATTGAAGTATAAATATCATTAGAAATATCAGAGAAAAATTAATTAATTAGTACAAAGAAAAGTGAGAAATCGAGAAAACGACAAAACTCGGTGTTACCGAAAAATCGGGAATGCAACCCGAACAAGGGCATTGTGGTCATTTGACACCCCGAGTTGTCCTTTGACCTAAATGTCCATTAAAAATAAATGATGTTACACTTAGAAAATGTCATGAAAAATTAAATTGGTGGTACATAGTTTAAATAGCAAAAATTAGGAGTTAAATGTGGGAATATGAAAACTTTAGAATATTAAATGTTTAATCTAAGTTAGTGGTCCACTAACTCAATTAAGTGGGCATATAATCAGCGTATTTTGGGCAGATTGCTCATCTTCTTCAACATTGCAAAAACCAGCCGTGAGCCTCCATTGAAGAACCTCCATGCCCATCCATGGCCGAGCTCTATGCAACCATGTTTTAGCCATATTTTTCACTAGCTTCCTTCACAAAAACTGTTCTACACCACTTGGGCAGCAGATAGGCAGCTAGAAGATCAAGTTTAGTCAAGCTTTTGAAGAGTTTTCAAAGTGGTAAGTTTGTATTTTTGGTTATTGCTTCATTAAAGTTTGTGAGGAGGTTATGGGTACTTGAATTGTGGAAAGAATTTTGGAGTTTGATGTTTTAAGGGAGATGTTTATTTTTGGCAGCCATGGAGGCTCCATAAGAATAGTTTATCCTTGATTGTAAATGGTAGATTAAAGGGTTGATTAAGTGTTTATGTGTGTAGGAATTTATTTGGGTGATGTACATTAAGTATATGTAAATGTGTACTTGAATTTGGAAGCTTGGAAATTAATAGAGTGCGATGTATGAATCGGTAGCTTGATTTGATGAACCATAAAAATGTTATTTCATGTTTAGTTTATGAAATATTAATGTTGAATTGTGATAGTTGTTATGGCAGCTTGGGTGTATGTATGATGGTGTGACGTTGGACATGTAAATGAGCTAGGTTAGGTGATTGAATTGTTGTAATTTGAGCTTGAAAAATTTTGTACTAAATGGTGCATATTGAGTGTGATTGTAAGCTGCCAAAATGACCAAAAATATGTTGTGAAATGTGTTTAGGTTATGGTACAAACCAGAATTGGCATGAATGTGTCATTTGATAAGTGTTAAATGTATCATTTGATGAGTGATGGACAATGAGCAATAGGACAGTGTGTGCTTTGGCTTAGAACCTTAAGTGTGTGGCTCCAATTGGTATGAAACCGATTGAAGGTGAAACTAGGCACAAAATGTGCCAACTTTCATGAAGGAAGCTTGCCAAAATTCTGCTTGTAAGGTAACTTGAAAAAAGACCAAATCCGGATTAGTGCAATTAAGGCCTGAAAATTTACCATTTGGGCAGCAGTTAGTGTTTTGGCCATAACTCACTCAAAACAGGTCCAATTGACCTAAAATTTTTACCATGAATAGTTAAGACCTATATCTACAAGTCTTATGAAGACACCAAAGCCCAAAAATGACCATAGTCAAGTCAAAAAGCTTGCATAAATTCGGGTCCAAAAACTGGCCGAACCAAAATTGACCTAAAATGACTTAAAGTGACCCATTTTGATGCATTTTAACCAGCAATAGTAAAATGACTATAACTTGGTATAGTAAACTCAGAATGACCTGAAATTTTGCCCCGCGTGCAATAAGACATAGATCTACAATTTTTTAGTTTCGACCGAAACCCGAAAATCGAGAGAACTAGGTCGTCCGACTAGGTCAAACTAGTATCGCAGAATCCAGCAAATTGCAAGAAAACGCAATATACATGGAAATGAATTGGGTAACATGTACCAACCCTAAAAGACTATTGAATGTGACATATTGGTAACATTAAACCTAATTCACCTAGAATGCATCGAGGGTCGACATCTTAGGTTGACTAAGGAAATAATAGAATTCAGTGAATTAATTATCAAGCATTATCGTTAGAGACAGTTTAAATGAGTACTGAAACACTTCAAATTGTGTTTCTCAGTTAGCAAAGACTCAGGGAAAGGGAAGGAAACACTGAGTCAAGGCTAGGAGACAGTTATCAGAGGTTTGTGCACAACAATTATTTCTTTTGAATTTTTCAATTGAAATAAATTATGACTATTTGTATATTATTATTTTCAATTATGGAAATGTCTTTGAATGGATGCTTATTGCTTGAAAAGCATTGTATATGGTTTGAAACTGTGGAAAAATTGATTTAGTGTGATTTATGAAAATTTGAAGTTAATTATGAATTGTATTGCCATATTGTGAATGAAATTATGACTTTGGAAATTTATTGGATTTCTCACGAATCATTTGAATAAAATGTTTGGAATTGATTTTGTGTTCACACTTAGCATGACAGTATCACATTATTCCTCCTCCATTTATGGGGTTGAGATCGTTTATTTTCCTCCCCCTCTAGTTTACCAGTTGAGGTTGTAGATCGGATGAGTACTCATTATATAGCTAGCTTCCTCCCTCATTGATTTCGATTAGTGGGGTTGTAGATTGCTTTGTCGTGGTGTACAACGCGGCATTGATCGGAAATTTGTGTCATGGCTTAAGTTGTGTATGAATTGGCAACATTGTGTTCTTAAATTATTTGACTAAATTGTGTTATTATGAGCTTTGATAATTTGTGAAATGGAGTTTAAATTCTTATTGACATTCACTGTCTTTTGAATTTAATCATGTTTTGACTTATTGAGATTTATTGTGATATTGTGAAATGGAGTTCAAATTCTTTATGACATTCATTATCTTGAATTTAACTATGGTTTCAGTATCCACTATTTATATGACTTATGATTTGTGATTTAAAGTTGTATTTGGTTAATGTTGTGCACCACTGAGACATTGTCTCAGTGATAGCTTTTCACTGCTATCGCAGGTAGACAGACGGACAGGGCAGCAGACTAGGCTGCTAGTGCATTCAGTGAGAGGTCATCGGGTATACTGAGTATACCACATTTTGCATTTTGTACTATAATGTATGTTCACTGTATGTATATATTGTTCTTGGTTTTAAGCAGTTGTAAATTAAAATTATACATTGAAGTTGTAAAATAAATTATGAGTTATTTTGACTTGTAAAATTTGTACTATATATTTTTTATCTCAGCTTTGAAAATACTAAAAAATTACTATGGATTTGAGTTGAGAAATATATTGAGTTGATCAAATATTGGAGTTGAGATTAAGAAATATATTTGAAGTGCTTTTTTACAGGTTTTTGAAGAACTGTTTTATTCAAAATACAAATGGCACTCCGCCAAAATTTTTACAGAAATTACTAATAATTCAGATGTGTTAGCTATTTCACTTCAATTCAAAAAAGCTTTTAACACCTGTAAATAGTGTTCACCACTGTAAAAAGAAGAAAGAAAAGTTTTAAAATCCCTTGTAGTATATTTCATGGGTTATCAGTAGACGAAGTTGGTAATTCATTAGGTATAATACGGGATCATGTCATGCCTTACAGAGGGGTAGGGTGTGACTTGTTTTAGTGGTATCAGAGCTAGTTTTAAATTATGTTTTCACATGTTATTTGAATATTCTTTCTTCATAGTACAACTGTTCAATATCATTGTTTGATACATACAGTACATTACATTAAAAATATGCACTAACGGGAGGAAATCTCCTTGTGTTATTTTTTCAGGAGGTCTAAGATCCTCGAATTGACTATGGAAGAGGGTGATCGTTCAGTCAATCAACTGATAGTGGCTGAGGTACAAGTTGAGGCCCCAGCTCTACAAAGTGTCGAAGGCCCGATTGTACCAGTTTTACCTGTACAAATTACTGCACAAATAGCCTAGCAAATGGCCACTTTCTTTCAATAAATGGCTGATACTCTGTCAGCTCAAGCTCAAGCACAAACCCAACCCCCACAAGGGTTGTGTGAAATAGAAAAGAGGGAGAAACTTATGGGTCAGAGCTCAAGCAGTAATTTGGGGAAGAGAAAAGAATTTGAGGAGCCCCGAGCTCAGGGATATAACGGAGGTGGATCATCAAGGCAGAGACCACCAAGGTCCAATCGTCGAACAACTAGAAGTTTCTACCCTCCTCGCCAATGTGAAACTTGTGGTAAAAATCATGGTGGGGTATGCTACAAAGCCATAGGAGCCTATTATAACTGTGGAGACATAGGACACTTTGTCAAGGACTACACCCGTACTTGCAGAGTTAGACCACCTCCTACTACTACTGAAGGGTCAGTTCAGAGCCCTGTCACTAGAGGTTCACAACCACCCAGCAGAGGTAGAGGCAGGGGTAGAGGTAGCCCAGCGGGCAGCCAAGGCACAGTGAAACGATTAAAGCAAGGTAGTGCTCCAGTCAGAGTCTACGTAATGAGACAGAGAGAAGAGGCCGAGACATCTGATGTTGTGGCTGGTACCTTCTCAACCTTTAATCAAGATGTGTTTATGTTATTTGATCCGGGTTCTACCCATTCTTATGTGAGTGCTAGCATCATTAATTGCATTGCTGTTCCATGTACAAAAATGGACTTTGAGGTGCTAGTAACAAGTCCATTAGGACAAGAGGTCAGGGCTAATAGAATTTATAGGAATTGTCCTTTGGTGATCCAAGGACACACTTTTCTGTCTGATTTCATTGAAATGCCCTTCAGAGATTATGATATCATCTTGGGCATGGATTGGTTAGCCAGGCATCATGCCATGATTGATCAGAGGTCAAGACGATTACTTTTGGTCTCCTCAAGCATGCTGATGTGGTAATACATGGGGAGAGGCAGCTATTGCCATCAAACATCATTTTGGCTGCACTAGCCAGAAAAATTATCTGAAAAGGGTATGAAGCATACTTGGCACATGTGGTAGACACCTAAGTGGAGAGTCCAGCATTGACGGACATCTCTACAGTATATGACTTTCCAGATGTGTTTCCTGATGAATTGCCAGGATTACCTCTAGAAAGAGAAGTGCAGTTTGAAATTAATGTTATGCCTAGTGTGGATCCAATCTCCATAACACCATATAGAATGGCACTAGCCGAGTTGAAGGAGTTGAAGGTATAGTTGCAAGAACTACTTGAAAAGGGCTTCATCCGCCCTAGTGTGTCACCATGGGAGCGCCAGTATTGTTTGTTAAGAAGAAGGATGGCATTCTTCGTTTATGTATTATTTGACCTAGGGTCTGCATATTTTTATGTTAGTGTTAGAATTATATGTTCTATTGTTATTCCTTTACAGGGGAATAAATTTTGATGCATTAGTGATTAGTCCTTTAAGATAAGAATTGTGATAATAAGTGAAGTGAGTTTTGGAAGAGTTTATCGACGAAACGTATTTTCTAACACACCATAAATTATAAAGCTAATTGGCGAGCCTACTAAATGTAAGGCAACAGAATGTAAAAGTAAGATGTGGAAATATAATTGCTCTAGATGAAGGTAGAGATGTTACTATTAGTAATTGTTAATGGATATTGTAATCAGAATAAGTTTCGGACATCAGTGAATTCGTAAAGGATAAAAGATAGCAAAGTTTGATCTATTGGAATGTATCGTAGTAACTATGCAATGTTCTTGATGTTTATACTGTAAGCTGCAGATTACAGTACTAACTTGAGATTATTGTGTAGAGCTACGTACTACCCGATAGTACACCTAGATGAGAATAGTTGCCAACGGCATCTGTTTTGGTATAGTTATGCCAGGACAGAATTTTATTGTTAGAAATAAGTTTGAAAATCCTACTTAGGGATCTAAAACTCAAAAGTTAGAATATCGAAAGGTTATAGTTCAATACAAAAGGAAGTAAGTTATAGAATATTGACAGATAAAAAGAGTTATGGAAGTAAAAATTCGAACAGTTGGTTCAGATATAACAAAGAAATGTTACGAATGTGAGGAAGACTATGGACTAGAATGGTCAGAGGACCAATGACTAGATAAATGATTCTAATATCACCTCTAGGGTCATTCAAGAAGGAACACGAACCGAAATATTAGACAGCAAAATAGTAAGAGGAGATTAGTTTTATACAAACAAATAAAACGTTGTATTAGATTATTAAAAGTCTTATACAAATTTGAGGAAAAGAAGATTATACGATCATATAGAAAGGAGAAAATAAATGTATGACTATTGTAAAATGGTATTGGGTAAAATTTCGTGGACAAAATTTATTTTAAGGGGGGGAGAATAGTAACACCCCTATGTTCGGTAGTGCGTTCTACTGTTCTAGTGACCAGTGTTGTCCGGACAGCTAGAATGCCTAGAACTACACTTCGATATGAATGAGGAGACAAAAAATAATGAAATACAAGAAAAACAAAGGAAAAATAATAGCAAAGAAATGTAACCAAGTTAAGTGAGCCGAGAACCCTAGCGATGGGTGACTGCACCAGGAAGTCGCAGCGTGGACCGTTGACTACCCCTGGACTGCGGGGAACCCTGAAAAATATTTTTAAGACTTAAATAGACATCTATTGAAGTATAAATATCATTAGAAATATCAGAGAAAAATTAATTAATTAGTACAAAGAAAAGTGAGAAATCGAGAAAACGACAAAACTCGGTGTTACCAAAAAATCGAGAATGTAACCCGAATAGGGGCATTGTGGTCATTTGACACCTCGAGTTGTCTTTTGACCTAAATGTCCATTAAAAATAAATGATGTTACACTTAGAAAATGTCATGAAAAATTAAATTGGTGGCACGTAGTTTAAATAGCAAAAATTAGGAGTTAAATGTGGGAATATGAAAACTTTAGAATATTATGTGTTTAATCTAAGTTAGTGGTCCACTAACTCAATTAAGTGGCCATATAATCAACATATTTTGTGCAGATTGCTCATCTTCTTCAACATTGCAAAAACCAGCCATGAGCCTCCCCTCCATGCCCATCCATGGCCAAACTCCATGCAACCATGATTTAGCCATATTTTTCACTAGCTTCCTTCACAAAAACTGTTCTACACCACTTGGGCAGTAGATAGGCAGTAAGAAGATCAAGCTTTTTAAGAGTTTCTAAAGTGGTAAGTTTGTGTTTTTGGTTATTGCTTCATTAAAGTTTGTGAGGAGGTTATGGGTACTTGAATTGTGGAAAGAATTTTGGAGTTTGATGTTTTAAGGGAGATGTTTATTTTTTGCAGCCATGGAGGCTCCATAAGAACAGTTTATCCTTGATTGTAAATGGTAGATTAAAGGGTTGATTAAGTGTTTATGTGTGTAGGAATTTATTTGGGTGATGTATATTAAGTATATGTAAATGTGTACTTGAATTTGGAAGCTTGGAAATTAATGGAGTGGGATGTATTAATCGGCAGCTTGATTTGGTGAACCATAAAAATGTTATTTCATGTTTAGTTTATGGAATATTAATATTGAATTGTGGTAGTTGTTATGGCAGCTTGGGTATATGTATGATGTAAATGAGCTAGGTTAGGTGATTGAATTGTTGTAATTTGAGCTTGAAAAATTCTGTACTAAATGGTGCATATTGAGTGTGATTGTAAGCTGCCAAAATGACCAACAATATGTTGTGAAATGTGTTTAGGTTATGGTACAAACCAGAATTAGCATGAATGTGTCATTTGGTAAGTGTTAAATGTATCATTTGATGAGTGATAGATAATGAGCAATAAGGCAGTGTGTGTTTTGGCTTAGAACCTTAAGTGTGTGGCTCCAATTGGTATGAAACCAATTGGAGGTGAAACTAGGCACAAAATGTGCCAACTTTCATGAAGGAAGCTTATCAAAATTCTGCTTGTAAGGTAACTTGAAAAATGACCAAATCCGGATTAGTGCAATTAAGGCCTGAAAATTGACCATTTGGGCAGCAGTTAGTATTTTGGCCATAACTCACTCAAAACAGGTCCAATTGACCTGGAATTTTTACCATGAATAGTTAAGACCTATTCTACAAGTCTTATGAAGACACCAAAGCCCAGAAATGACCATAGTCAAGTCAAAAAGCTTACATAAGTTCGGGTCCAAAAACTGGCCGAACCAAAATTGACCTAAAATGACTTAAAGTGACCCATTTTAATGCATTTTGACCAGCAATAGTAAAATGACCATAACTTGGTCTAGTAAACTCAGAATGACCTGAAATTTTTCCCCACGTGCAATAAGACATAGATCTACAAGTTTGTAGTTTCGACCGAAACCCGAAAAATGAGGGAACTAGGTCGTCCGGCTAGGTCAAACTAGTATCCTGGAATCCAGCAAATTGCAAAAAAACGCAATATACATGGAAATAAATTGGGTAACATGTACCAACCCTAAAAGACTATTGAATGTGATATATTGGTAACATTAAAACCTAATTCACCTAGAATGCATCGAGGGTCAACATCTTAGTTTGACTAAGGAAATAATAGAATTCAGTGAATTAATTATCAAGTATTATCGTTAGAGACAGTTTAAATGAGTACTGAAACACTTCAAATTGTGTTTCTCAGTTAGCAAAGACTCAGGGAAAGGGAAGGAAACACTGGGTCAAGGCTAGGAGACAATTATCAGAGGTTTGTGCACAACAGTTATTTCTTTTGAATTTTTCAATTGAAATAAATTATGACTATTTATATATTATTGTTTTCAATTATGGAAATGTGTTTGAATGGATACTTGTTGCTTGAAAAGCATTGTAAATGGTTTGAAACTGTGGAAAAATTGATTTAGTGTGATTTATGAAAATTTGAAGTTAATTATGAATTGTGTTGCCATCTTGTGAATGAAATTATGACTTTGGAAATTTATTGGATTTCTCACGAATCATTTGAATAAAATGTTTGGAATTGATTTCGTGTTCACACTTAGCATGACAGTATCACATTATTCCTCCTCCATTTATGGGGTTGAGATCGTTTATTTTCCTCTCTCTCTGGTTTAACAGTTAAGGTTGTAGATCGGATGAGTACTCATTATATAGCTAGCTTCCTCCCTCATTGATTTCGATTAGTGGGGTTGTAGATTGCTTTGTCGTGGTGTACAACGCGGCATTGATCGGAAATTTGTGTCATGGCTTAAGTTGTGTATGAATTGGCAACACTGTATTCTTAAATTATTTGACTAAATTGTGTTATTATGAGCTTTGATAATTTGTGAAATGGAGTTTAAATTTTTATTGACATTCACTGTCTTTTGAATTTAATCATGTTTTGACTTATTGAGATTTATTGTGATATTGTGAAATGGAGTTCAAATTCTTTATGAGATTCATTATCTTAAATTTAACTATGGTTTCAGTATCCACTATTTATATGACTTATGATTTGTGATTTAAAGTTGTATTTGGTTAATATTGTGCACCACAGAGACATTGTCTCAGCAATAGCTTTTCACTGCTGTCACAGGTAGACAGACGGACAGGGCAGCAGACTAGGCTGCTAGTGCATTCAGTGAGAGATCATCGATTATACTGAGTATACCACATTTTGCATTTTGTATTATAATGTATGTTCATTGTATGTATATATTGTTCTTGGTTTTGAGTAGTTGTAAATTAAAATTATACATTGAAGTTGTAAAATAAATTATAAGTTATTTTGACTTGTAAAATTTGTACTATATTTCTTTTATCTCACCTTTGAAAATACTGAAAAATTACTGTGGATTTGAGTTGAGAAATATATTGAGTTGATCAAATATTGGAGTTGAGATTGAGAAATATATTTGAAGTGCTTTTTTACAGGTTTTTGAAGAACTGTTTTATTCAAAATACAGATGGCACTCCGCCAAAATTTTTACAGAAATTACTAATAATTCAAATGTGTTAGCTATTTCACTTCAGTTCAAAAAAGTTTTTAACACCTGTAAATAGTGCTAACCACTGCAAAAAGAAGAAAGAAAAGTTTTAAAATCCCTTGTAGTGTATTTGATGGGTTATCAGTAGACGAAGTTGGTAATTCATTAGGTATACTACGGGATCATGTCATGCCTTACAGAGGGGTAGGGTGTGACATGAGGCACAAGGGGATGCCCCAGCTTTACAAAATGTCAGTGGATCAGCAGCACCAACCCCACAAATGCCGCAATTTCCTGCACAGTTTTCACAGCAGATGGCGGCAATGTTTCAACAAATGGCTAGGGGTATGCCTGCTTAAGCTCCACCTGAAACACCTGTGGCACAACCATTGCCTCCAGCCAGACAGTATGATAAATTACTGAAGTATGGGGCTGCAGAATTTAAGGGTACAGTGGACCCTTTAGAGGCAGAGCAATGGCTTGAAAGAATGGACAGAGTATTTAAGAAGCTGTACTGCTAAGATGAACTGAAGTTTGAATATTCTGTGTCTCTATTACAAGGGGATGCGTATGATTGGTGGAAGACCATCCCTCACAGCTTGGCTGAACCACCAGTGCTAACTTGGGATGACTTCATTAGAGAATTCAGACAGAAATACATCCCAGATGCATATGTTGATCAGAAACTACAAGAATTTTTGAGTCTGAAGCAAGGCAACAGAACAGTGGCAGAGTATGAGAGGGAGTTCTCCCGCATAAGTCACTATGCTGGGAGTCTCCTCTCTACCAACAAGGCAAGATGCAAGAGATTTGAGACTGGTTTGAAGCCCAGTTTGAGAATGCAAGTAGTGGGATTCAGGCACAGCAACTTCTCAGAGCTCATGTCTCAAGCACTTGAGTTGCAAAGAATAGAATCAGAAGCAACCCTAATGAAAGAAAAATCAGAGAAAGCTGAGAAATCAGAAAAAGACAAGGGGGAAAAGTGAGTAGAACAGAGTTCTGGTGGAACATCTGGGAAGAAGAAGAAATTTAGTAGACCCAGCAGGGGTCGAGGTGGAAGATTTGGTAGGGGCAGATTTTCCAAACAGAGACCCCCTAGGTCTGGTCAGCAGTCGAGCAGGGGTTCACATTCTGCCTGCCCCTGTGAGACTTGTGGCAAGATTCATGGGGGGGAATGTTATTGGACCACTGGAGCCTGCTTTAACTGTAGAGGCAAGGGCCATATAGCTAAAGACTACACTAGTGCTCTGTCTCTAAGATATGGTCCAGCTCCTACTACTGTCGAGAGATCTATTCAGAGTCCTACTCCCAGAGGTTCACAGTCTGTTGGCAGAGGAAGAGGCAAAGGTAGAGGCACTGCTTCAGGCAGTCAGGGCACAGTTGGTCAATCAGCACAAGGAAGTGCTTCAGCCAGAGTTTACACGATGAGACAGTGAGAAGAGGCTGAGACTTCCGATGTTGTAGCTGGTACATTCTCTATCTCTGATCAAGAAGTACTTGTATTATTTTGATCCAGGTTCAACCCATTCATATGTTAGTGCTAGCATAGTCTGTTCACTTGCTGTTCCATGTGTGCAAATGGGTTTTGAAGTGCTAGTAACTAGTACACTAGAACAAGAGGTCCGGGTCAACAAAATTTATAGAGACTGTCCTTTGGTGATCCAAGGACATGTATTTCTGTCAGATTTGATTGAAATGCCCTTCAAAGAGTATGATATCATCTTGGGCATGGATTGGTTAGCCAGGCATCACGCCATGATTGACTGTAGACTGAAGACAGTCACTTTTGGTCTCCCTCTGTACAGTGATGTGGTAATACACGGGAGAGGCAGTTATTGCCTTCAAACATCGTTTCAGCTGCACTGGCCAGAAAAATGATTAGGAAGGGGTGTGAGGCGTACTTAGCACATGTGATAGACACCCAAGTGGGTAGTCTAGCATTGAGGGACATCCCCACAATATGAGACTTTCTGGATGTGTTTCCTGATGAATTACCAGGATTACCTCCCGAAAGAAAGGTGTAGTTTGAGATTGATGTTATGCTTGGTGTGGACCCAATCTCTATAACACCATATAGAATGGCACCTATAGAATTGAAAGAGTTGAAAGTGCAATTGCAAGAGTTGCTTGACAAGAGCTTTATCTGCCCTAGTGTGTCACCTTGGGGAGCGCCAGTGTTGTTTGTTAAGAAGAAGGATGGCACTCTCCACTTGTGTATTGATTATCGGCAGTTGAATAAGGTGACGATAAAGGACAGATATCCATTGCCTCGTATTGATGACTTGTTTGATCAGTTGAGGGGTGCAGCTGTATTCTCCAAAATTAACCTGAGATCAGGTTATTATCAGCTAAAAGTACAATAGTAGAGTATTTCTAAAACAGCCTTCAAAACCCGCTATGGCCATTATGAGTTCTTGGTCATGCCATTCGGGTTAACTAATGCTCCGACTACTTTTATGGATCTGATGAACACTATCTTCAAACCATACCTCGACCAGTTTGTTGTGGTATTTATTGATGATATATTGGTCTATTCGAGAAATGCAGAAGAGCATGATAGACATCTGCGGATTGTACTGCAAACTTTAAGGGAGAAACAGCTATACGCCAAATTGTCGAAATGTGAATTTTGGCTGAAGGAAATATCTTTCTTGGGGCATGTAGTATCAGAAGAGGGCATCAAGGTAGATCTAAGTAAGATTGAAGCTGTCCTTAATTAGAAGCCACCCAAAAATATCATAGAGATTCGCAGTTTTCTGGGGTTAGCTGGATACTATCGTTGATTTGTGAATGGATTCTCCATGTTGGCATCTCCATTCACTAAGCTGCTTAGAAAAGATGTGAAATTTTAGTGGATGGATAAATGCCAATAGAGTTTTGATGAATTGAAAAGACGTTTGACTGAGGCTCCAGTCCTGACTTTACCTACACCGGACAAAGAATATACAGTTTACAGCGATGCTTCTCACAATAGGTTAGGTTGTGTGTTGATGTAAGATCGGAATGTCATTACCTATGCATCACGCCAGCTAAAATCGCATGAGAGGAATTATCGACACATGACTTGGAGCTTGCAGCCATTGTGTTTGCTCTTAATATCTGGAGACACTATTTGTATGGGGAAAAGTGTTACATCTACACAGATCATAAGAGTTTGAAGTAGTTGGGCACTCAGAAGGAGTTGAATTTGAGACAGAGGAGATAGTTAGAGTTAATAAAAGACTACGATTGTCTGATAGACTATCAGCCAGGGAAAGCTAATGTTGTGGCTGACGCCTTAAGTCGTAAGACTATGGCAAGTCTACGGGTTACTCTTTTGTCTATGGTACAGGAGTTGAGATCATTACATGCCAGTTTAGAGATTAATGATGAGGGGCAGACAGTAGTTGCATGGCATGTACAGCTAGTATTGATTGATCAAATTAGAATGGCTGCTCAGAATGATCAAAAGTATCAGAGACTGTTGGAAGAAGTCCAGCAGGGCAAGAAACTAGAATTCTCAATAATGTATAGAGGCAGAATATGTGTCCCTAATGATGTTGATTTGAGGCAGATCATTTTGAAAGAAGCACATGAGTCTCCTTTTGCCATGCACCCTGGTGGTACAAAAATGTATAGAGGGCTAAAGGAGCATTACTGGTGGATGGGTATGAAAAGAGATGTGGCAGAGTTTGTTTCCAAATACCTAACTTGTCAGCAAGTAAAGGCAAAGTATCAAGTACCCATTGGGTTGTTACATCCACTACCAGTGCCAGAATGGAAATGGGAAAGAATAACGATAGATTTTGTGATGAGACTTCCGAGGACACAGAAGAGTCATGATGCAGTATGGGTCATTGTTGACAGATTAACCAAGTCTGCTCATTTCTGCCAGTCCGAATGGACTACAATTTAGACAAATTGGCCAGGTTGTACATTGATGAGATTATGAGACTTCATGGAGTGCCAATATCCATTGTATCAGACAGAGATCCTAGGTTTACTTTTAAATTCTGGGATAGTCTTCAGAGAGCCCTAGGAACTAGATTGAACTTTAGTACTACATTCCACCCACAGACAGATGGCCAGTCTAAGAGGGTAATTCAGATCTTGGAGGACATGCTATGAGCTTGTGTGATTGAGTTTGAGGGCAGTTGGTACATACACTTGCTTTTGGTTGAGTTTGCTTATAACAACAACTACCAATCAAGCATTGGAATGCCTCCATATGAAGCTTTGTATGGTAGAAAATGTAGAACCCCATTGTGTTGGGATGACGTGGGTGAAAGAAAGATGATTGGACCCGAAGTTGTTCAGCAAACTAAAGAGAAAATTAGAGTGATCAGAGATCGACTTAAGACTGCATCAGACCGTCAGAAGTCCTACATTGATTTGAAGAGAAGGGATATTGAATATGCAGTGGGTGACAAAGTATTCCTCAAGGTTTCTCCTTGGAAGAGGATTATGAGATTCGACAGAAAGGGGAAATTGAGTCCTCGCTTCATTGGGCCATATGAGGTTCTGGAAAGAGTGGGTCCTTTGGCATATCATTTGGCACTACCTCCAGAGTTGGTGAAGATACATAATGTCTTCCATGTGTCTATGTTGAGGAGGTATCGATCAGACCCATCTCATGTACTACCAGTAGAGGAAATTCAAGTGAATCTAGACCTCACATATGAGGAAGAACCCATAGAGATTCTGGCTTATGAGGTGAATCAGCTACGGAACAAGCAAATACCATTGGAAAAGTGTTGTGGAATCATCATCGGGCAAGGAGGCTACTTGGGAACGAGAGGAAGACATGAGGAAACAACACCCACAGCTATTCAGAGATTAATACTAGGTAAAATTTCGAGATGAAATTTATTTAAGGGGGGGGGGAGAATTGTAACACCCCTATTTGTATAGCCTGGTATATTTCACTATTCCGGTGACCGGTGTCGGTCTGGACAATTAAGGGGTTTAGAACCACTCTTAAGACAACTAGATAAGCCTTAAACCCAAATAATTAGTAATTGCCAATTAGTTAAGCATAAATACGAAAAACAGAACATAAAAAGTTAAATAAGCCGAGAGTCACGGCGATGGGTGACCTTCTCGGGAACGACTGCAAAGTAGATTTAAACTCAAATTTTGAACTGTAAAATATGACGCCGCTGTCCTTAGGACCATTATGAACAGAGTGGAAAAGAGAAAATCACGAAAAAGAACTGTTAAGTCAGTCAAATAATTAGGTCAGGGAATCGAAAGAAATATTGAATTATTTGCAAATCGGGATGAATCAGTGAGGGGTAATTTGGTCAATTGATCCCGAGAGCTGACTCTTGACCTAACTGTCAAATAAAATCAGAGAAAACAAAATTTTGGAATCGAGAATTAAATTAAAGAACTAATAGAAAAATATATAGAAAAAAAAAGAAAATGAAAAAGTTAAAAGGGTGATGACATCATGCATGACATCATGCATGATGCCATAAAAATAATAACTAATATATTTAATTAATTGGAATTGATGGTCTTTCATAAGATAAAAAGAAAAGAAAAGAAAAGAAAAGAAAAAAAAAAGATAAAAAGTCTTCTTCATTATCCCATTGCCGCCCCACTCTCCTTCCCATCTCCATGAAAAGTCCTCCATTAAAGCTTGCTCTCAAGCTTACAATCCTTCATTAAACCTTGATCACTTCTATAAAAACCTCATTAGAGCTTGTTTTAGTCACTTGAGAAGAAGCTTGGTCATCAAAGAAAGAAGAAAAGAAGAGGGAAATTAGAGAATTCAAATTCAAGTGAGGTAAGCACATCAATTTGAAAGCTTGAGATTTATTTGTTGTGTCTTTAGCTTGAATTACTTGTAAATATGCTTAAAATGAAAAGAAATTAATTGTTGGAGGACTAGATGGAAATTTTGGCAGCTAGGGTTTGTGATGAAAAGCATGTATTTTGATTGAATTTAATATGGTAGGAAAGCTTGTATGGATGTGCTAATAAGATTGATATGCATTGAATTGGTTAAATGCAACAATTTAGTGTGTTTAGTGTTTGGACACTTAGGGTTTAGAGACCAAAAATATGAGAATTGGGTGACTGATGTCTTTGACCCAATGTGAAGTGAGAAATGGTCATTTGTGACCAAATGAAGTGTGTTGGAATGGTTGGAGTAAAGCCAAATTCGGATTGAGTGCAGTCATGCTGCTAGCAGCATGACCAGGTTATCTTTGAAGGACCAAAAATGAAATTTTACAAGTCCAATTGGTATGAGACCAATTGGGAATGAAAATAGACACTAAATTACACAATTTTCATTCGGGAAGCATGGCCAAAAAGTGACCAAAACCTAGTGAACAAATTGACCAAACTTGAAAAATCACAGTCTGCCTCTGTACAAACTGACTAAATGAACAGTGTTTGTTCATTTGGCTATAACTTGAGCTAGGCAGGCCAAAATGACCTGAAATTTTACCAGTGGTTAGATAAGATATAGACCTAAAACTTTCATTAAGAACACCCAACCCAAATTATTCCATTAACTAAGTCATTTGGCCACCCAAATTTGGTGACCTAAAACTGCCAGCACAAAAAATTGCCCAGAAAATCTGGGTTGAATCCAATCCGGCAGCCATGGTTCAAATGGCCATAACTGGAGCTAAAAAACTCCAATTGGGGTGATTCAAAAAGGAGAATAAACTTAAGACATTAGGGAACATTTTCTATGAAGAAAGTTTTACCAAATTCCAACAGTAAAATGACCAATGGAACAGTACAACCTAAGGCACCAAAACTAAAAATTGGCAATTTTGCCTAAAAGACTTAAGTTTTGAGAAAATGACCAAAACCAACAAGTTTGATGACCAAAATGTGGTATGTGGGTAAAGTTGGAGTTCCTATACCTATTAAGCCTTAGAAAGTCAACAATTTGACTTGAATAGTATAGTGAATAGTAACCCGAAACATAAAAATTTCAAGAACGTCGAGTTTAACAGATATAAGCTAGATAAAAGTGAAATTTAATTTATTTTTGGATTTATGCTAAGCTATGGTACTGAAATATTGTGAAACTGTGTGTTTCAGCTGAAAAAGACTTAGAAGGTCTGAGAGACTGAGTCAAGGCCTAGAGGTGACTCACGTCAAGTTTGTGCACAATAAACCTTATTTGAGCATTTTGTCATTGAAAAATTGATTTGGTATGATTTATGAAAAATTGATGTTAATCATGAATTGTGTTGCCACCTTGTGAATGAAACTATGACTTTGGAAATTTATTGGATTTCTCATGAATTATTTGAATAAATTGTTTTGAATTGATTTTGTGTTGACACTTAGCATGACAGTATCCTATTACTCCTCCTTTCATGGGGTGAGTCGATTATTTTTCCTCCCTCTCTGGTTTACCAGTTGAGGTTGTAGATCAGATGAGTACTCATTAGCTAGCTAGCCACCTCCTTCATTAATTTCGATTAGTGGGGTTGTAGATTGCTTTGTCGTGGTGTAAAACACGGCATTGATCGAAAATTTTGTGTCATTGCTTAAGTTGTGTATGATTTGGCAACACTTTGTTTATTAAATTATTTGATCAAATTGTGTTATTATGAGTTTTGATAATTTGTGAAATGTGATTGAGAAATATTTAAATTATATTTTTTCAATGAATGATTTATGTATTGTATTTTAAACTTTTATTGTGCACCACTGAGTATTTTTATACTCAGCGATAGCTTATTTTGCTGTCGCAGATAAGAGCAAGGAGAAAGCTGCAGAGTGAGTTGCTACTGATATTGAGGACTACACTGATATTTTTGTATGGGTATTGTGTTATACCATTGTAGTTATTTTGATGTAAATATTGCAATGTTTTTATGTATCGATGTAAAGTTAAGCAGTTATATAATAAATTGTAATAATATTATTTTTAGAACTTCTTTTTATAAATTAAGATTTGTACTTGTGAATTTCATACTTTATGCATTGTGAATGAAGTAATAAAATATTTTGAGATGATAAACTTTGATTGGATTGTGAAATTATTTTGAAGTGGATTGAATTGAGTTGACTTGAGATTATTTGGAGGTTGGGAGTTGTGGAAAATTTAGTGGAAGTGTTTTTCTCAGGTATTTGAATAACTGTTTTCTCAAAATATAGACGGAACTCTGTCAAAATTTTTATAAAATTTGCAGCAAAATTAAAATGGACAAAAATTTTTACTAGTATTTAAGCTTTGAATAAATAATTTTAATTCCTACCAAAATGCTCACCACATCCAAAATGTAAGAAAATTGTTTTAAAATCCCTTGTAGGGTACTTAATGAGTTATCGGTAGGTGAAGTTCGGTAGTTCATTAGGTAGTCTACGGGATCATGTTATGCCTTACAGAGGGGTAAGGTGTGACATTCCAAATAAATGATTAAGTTGGATATGCTATAATTAAAGTAATTATAACATGGGCCCTCCATTGGGGCAATTATTTTAAGAAATTTTAAATAGTTACATATGATGCAATTAATTTAAGAGATTTTCTTAAGAATAATTATTAAGCATGAGATATTGTAAATATGTAAATGGTTTGGTGGCCAATAATGGATGTGCCTGAGGACATTAAAATTATTTGCATGTTTACTGGCTTAATGGAATTAACTTAGCTAATGCAAGATAAGTTAATAATGGATGTGCCTGAGATTTTGAGCATTAGGGGCTAGGTGAAGGATTGAACATCACATGAGATGTGATGGGCATGGAGTTGCTCACTTATAGTTTATTGTGATTCTAATAATGGATGTGCCTAAGGATGATCAATAGGATTATAAGAATTCAATCACCCATTAGAAATCCATCCAACTAGGATTTCTGTTTTCTACTTTGGAAGTGTAAGATTCGCTAAGTTAGTGGGAGGACCAATTTAATTAAAAGGCCATAATCATTTTGGTTAATTACATGATACATTTACTAATTAATCTAGTTATTTTCTGCAGTTAATTTTCTGATAATAATGAGCACAGAACAACCACCACCATCCAATATTCTTGCAAGCATACTTGATCGCAATAGGTTGACAGGACCTAATCTATCTTATTGGCTAAGAAATTTGAAACTTGTCTTGAACCTTGAACATATAGGATATGTTCTAGACTCAAATGTTCCTGGTCCCTTACCTCCAAAGGCCACTCAAGAGGAACATGAAAATTTGGACAAGTGGAAGGAGCATGATATGAGAGCTAAGTGTTACATGCTTGCTTCCATGAGTAATGAGTTACAGAAGCAGCATGAGAACATGCATAGTGCGAGTGAGATCCTCCTTCACCTAAAAGACTTATATGGTGAGCACAACAGGAATGCTAGGTATGAGATATCTAGACATCTATTCCAGATGAGGATGTCTGAGGGATAGAATGTTGGGGATCATGTCCACAAGATGATTCGGCTGATTGAGCAGCTGATACATCTTGACTTTAACAGGGATTTCCAACTCCAGATGGATTTGATCCTTCAGTCCCTTCCTGAGTCATTTGAAAATTTTGTGACAAATTTCCATATGATTAAGCATGAATGCACGTTGGCTAATTTACTTTGTAACTTCCTCATTTTAGCTAGTCCATACAGTCTACTATTCCGGTGACCAGTGTCAGTTCGGACAGCTAGAACGTTCGGAAAAATATTTAAACTAAACTGAGGAACTAAAAATTAACTCAAATAATTAATAAGAAAAAAATTAGGAAAAATTATAAAATAATTCTTGGGACTCTAGAGTATGGTCATTGAGGTTCTTATGGCATTAGAATGCCAAGAAAATACTTAGAAAAAATTTTCAATCGGTAAAGACAATTTTGGCCCATTAAGCCAAACGGAGGGCATTTTGGTCATTTCATCTTCAGAGATGATTTTTGGGCCAACTTGTCCAGTTAAATAAATAATTTATATAACATAAAATATGATTAAATATTGTTAAAAATTTAATTGAAATTAATTGGACAAGAAAAGGATGGAAAAATGAAAGAAATTGAAATTATGACATCATAAGGATGTCATTAAAAGTCTCCAACCCAATCAAGTGTTGACACATATCACCAAGGTATATAAAAAGACTAAATGGCCAGAAAGTGAAGAAGAGAAATCAGAACACTCTACTTCTTCTTCTTGGCATCACCTCTCCCACCATAGCCCTCCGTAGCCAAGCTTTACCCAAGCTTGATTTCTTGGGTTTTCATCCATTAAAACTTAAATTTCTCAACACAAAAACTTGCTCATACACCTTGATGATCCTTTTGGGAGCAAAAAGAAGAGGAAAACAAGAGTTTTAGCAAGTGGGAAAATCTCACTCCTTTGAGGTTAGTGACCTAACCATGAATTTTACTTTAGATTCATGATAAGGACTTTGAATGAGTGTAAATTACAAAGAAAAAAATTGTTCAATACCATTTGTATGTAAACCCTAGATTTTTGGTAGCCATGGTTAGGGTTTGATTGTGTTGAGTTTAATGAAATTAAAAGACTATCATGGCTGCCCAGAATATGTATTTACTAAGTGGATTGAAGCAATGCAATGAAAATGTATGAAGGGTAATGTGTGAGTTAGGGTTTGGGGTGGAAAAATGAGATTTTGACCATGTAATGATTAAAATAGGTTTTAATGGTCAATTAGTGACCATTTAGTTTTGTTTAAATTAAAAATGAAGTGTGTTGAGTGATGGGATTGGGTTTGGTGTGGCTGCCATGAAAGTGACCTGCAGAATGGAGTGACCTACAGAATTGGACTTGAGTCTAGCAGGTTTGGGCAGCCATAACTTGAATTGTAGAGGGTCAATTGGTGCAAGGCCAATTGGACATGAAACTAGACACATAATGGCACAACTTTGGTGAAGAAACCATGCCCATAAAACCAAACCAAGTGGACCAAAAGCTTGCCCTAATCCGGGTGACTTGCAGTCTGTTTCTGTAGAATGACGACATGAAACTAGACACATAATGGCACAACTTTGGTGAAGAAACCATGCCCATAAAACTAAACCAAGTGGACTTAAAGCTTGCCCTAATCCGGGTGACCTGCAGTCTGTTTCTGCAGAATGACCAAATGAACAATGATTATTCATTTGGCTATAACTCCATGTAGAAAGGTCCAATTGACCTGAAATTTTACTAACAACAAGCTGAGATATAGACCAACAACTTTCATAGAGGAACCCAACCCAAATTATGACCAAAACCTATCCAACAAGTGAGTTGCAGTCACTGTTCACTGCACTATAGATATGGTCAGTCTAGAAAAATTTCAATCCGGCCAGTTATGGTTTTTGGACCATAACTTGAGATATAAAACTCCAAATGGAGTGATTCTAAAAAGAAAATTCAACTAGACAAAATAAGGAATAACTTTCATGTTGATCATTTTGCCAAATTCCCACTATAAAAATGACTAATGGAATAGTAAATAGGAAGTATGAAAACTGAAAATTTTGCTTAATTAACATTAAGCTTAGAAATGGTATTGGCAACCAATACCAACAAATTTTGAATGCAAAATGTGGTATGTTGGGAGTATTAAAACCAATGTACCTATTATCTATGCAAAAGTCAACATTTTGGTTGACTAATGAAGTGAATAGTAACACCAAAACTTGAAATTCAAAAATTGTAAAACTCAAAAGTGAAAAATGCCCTAGTATACCTAACAAGATTGGTTTGGATAGCTTGGCAGGCCAATAGGGTTCTGTTAGCAGTACTGCATATGGCTTCATGCTATTCTGTGTTTCATGGCTTTTCATGCCATTCTGTGACATAATAGCCTTTGGCTATGTTATTTGAGTTGATATACTTGGGTTTTAACCCTGATAATTATTACAGCTTATTAGCTATTTTGTTGCACACCGGGAGACACAAGGTGACCGATGGTGTGATGGTCTGAGGTACTTAGTACCCAGTGCTAGTTTACCCGTTTATCCAGTCCAGTCAACTAGTATGAGTTACTCGGGCAATGATAATAAACCTTACAAAATTTTAATTGAATAATAATGCAAATAATATCAGAAGTTAAGTTTACCAAAAATGTAAACACACACATTCTGCATATTCATTTTATTTTATGTTATTTTATATTATTTTATATTGTCACTACTAAGTAGAATTGCTTAGTGCGTTGCTTTTGCCACGCACAGGTACTAGAGACCTAGCTGGTGAGCCCAGCAGATATCAGACCAGGTGAGCATTCAGATTTGTATTCGGAGTCCCGAGTCACCTCACACCTGCTGTGCATATGGTATGACATAGGATTTTGGGAGTATTTTGTATTTTGGGCATTTTGCATTAGTTTGGATTGTAACTATAAACTCCTATAATTATGTATTAATGTAAACATATGAAATTTCATATTATTGAGTTTTTCTGCATTATGTATGTTGATAAATGAAATGTTGAGAATTAATTGTGAATATGCTTCAAGTGATGAAGTGAACAGAAAAGTTTTGAAAATAGTATTGTGATTTGAGATTGACTTGAATGTGTATAATGGAGTTCAGATTTGGAAATTAGTTTGGAAGTGTTTTTAAACAGGTTCAGAAGAACTGTTTTTCCAATTTACAGTTGGCACTCTTTCGAATTTTCTAAAAAAATTTTGCGGATAAATTCAGATTTATCAAAATTGAAAATAAATGAATTATAAAGGGATAAATTGTAATAGAAACATAAATTGGTGCTCCGGCACACTGAGTGGCATAACTTGCTCGGCTACACTGTAGACGGGTAAGGGGTGTCACATTTAGTGGCATCAGAGCATCGGTTTACGCGTTTCTGGGCCTAGATAGAGTACATACCATTGCATTGCATTTTTAAGTATTGAGGTGACGCTGATGCAGATCTGTTTGTTTTCTTATTTTGAATAGGATATGGATCCTGCTTCGCAAAGAGCAGTTGAGGAAGAGGTGGAGAGTCATGCTCCACCAAGGGCTAAATCTGGGGGCAGGGTAGAATCTGCTCCACCAGCAGCTGAGGCACCTGTCCAACCTCAGTTTGCAATATTTCAACAAATAACCAAGTTTTACTGGCAAATGATGGGGTCAATTCCACCACCACAACCACAGCCACAACCTCCACTAACACTATAGAAATCTCATCTGGAGAAGTTGAGAAAGCATGGGGCTGTGGACTTTTTTGGGAAGAGGGATGATGATCCCATGGCCGCAGAAAACTGGTTGGATAAAACCATCAGAGTGCTGAAATAACTAAATTGCACCCCCAAGCAGAACCTGGTGGGTGCTGTGTCCCTACTTTAGGATGATGCATATCAGTGTTGGGATACAGTAACCAGTGAGGTGCAATCTGAACGGATCACCTGGGAATTCTTCCTCACAAAGTTCAGGAAGAAATATATTAGCAAAGTGTATTTAGAAGAGCGAATAAGGGAATTTATCAGTCTAAGACAGAGACAGTTATTAGTGGCTGAGTATGAGCGTGAATTTGTCAGACTGAGCAGATATGGGAGGGAGATTATCCCTACAGAGGCAGAGAGGTGCCGAAGGTTTGAAGAAGGGCTCAATGACAACATCAAAGTCATGATCACAGCATTGGAAATCACAGATTTTGCTAAGCTAGTGGATGCTACATCAAAAGTGGAAAGGGTCAGAATCAATGAACAAAATAGAAGGGAAAGACAGCAAAAGAGGGGTCCGGGTTAGTCTAGTACATTTTCTGCTCCCAGTAAGAAGGGTAAGGGTCCTCTTGCTTAGAGTTCAGGACCACCACAGGGTTAGGGTTAGTCTCAGGGGCCCAGACCACAGTTCACACCTAGGAGAGGCCAGTCCACACCATCAATGGGTAGCTCTCCAGGGACGGTGTCTAGGGGACCAGCCCCTGCATCTTTTGCTTGTCAGTACTGTCAGAAGTGGTAAAAGGGGGAATATTGGCAAGTGACCGGTGCATGCTTACGGTGTGGATCGACAGAACACCAGATCAAGAATTGTCCGAAGAGGACTACTACAGTTGCTCCAACACAAACTGATAGACCTGCTCCTGCACCATAAAGGGGTAGGAAGCCCGGTAAACTTGAGGCAGCTGGTCCATCACTGAGGCCTGCATCCGAGTCAGCTGAGAGGCCATACACTAGAATACCAGCCAGGGTCTATGCCATTAGAGCTCAGGAGGAGCAAGATGCCCCGGATGTCATCAAGGGTATGTTTTCCCTCTACAACACTTCTGTGCATGCATTGGTGGATCCAGGATCCACTCATTCCTACATTTGCTTCAAACTACCCATAGAAAGGGGAGTTCCAATAGAGGAGAGTGATCAAGACATTCTGGTCACAAATCCACTAGGCCACAGTGTGGTAGTGAATAAGGTGTATAAAGGTTGCCCATTGAGGATTAAGGGGTATGAATTCTCAGCAGACCTAATTGAGTTGCCCTTCCACAAGTTTGACGTGATTTTGGGAATAGACTGGTTGTCACGTCATTAGGCAATAGTTGATTGCAAATTGAAGAGGATTTCTCTGAAAACTTCTGAGGGTAATGAAATCACTATTATGGGTGAAAGGATAGATTTCCTGTCCAATGTTATCTCAGCCACAGCCAAAAGAATATGTTGAGCAATAAAGGAAAAGAGGTAGCTTTGATTGCACCTTCTTCTACTGGAAAGTCCAACAAGAAGAAGGGCAATAAGAAAAAGAAACCTCAGATTCCTGGTCCTTCCAAGAAAATAGCTAAATAGAAAGGAAAGACTAAAGCTGATGGAGGTAAAGGAAAGTGTTTCCACTGCCATAATGATCGGCACAGGAATAAGAATTGCCCAGAGTATAGCCAATAATAGAAGCTTGCAGTAACGAGATGTTAGATTCTTGATTGGCAATGGTTCAATTGTTGAAGCCTTAGCCATAGGATCTAAATCTTTCTACATGTCTGGACATGTTTTGTGTTTGGATAATATTTTATATGTACCTGATGCTTTTAAGAACATCGCTTCTATATCTAGTTTGACTAGAAATAGCTATGAATTTTAGTTCACAGATGATGTTTGCAATATTTATTTTGGAAATAAATATGTTGGTTCGGGTTGTATGAATGATGGTCTTTATTATTTGCATAATAATGCCAAACACAAAATGAATGCAAGTGATCTAAATGAATGCAATGCCATGGTGAAAATCAACTCAAGTTCAAAATATATTTGGCACTTAAGGTTATGTCATGTTGCAGAAGATAGGATTGCAAAACTGGAGAAAATGGAGATTCTATCCTCATTGGGCTTTGAGCCTTCTCTAACTTGTGAATCCTATCTTCAAGCAAAATGACTAGATCACCCTTTATTGGATATGGACTAAGAGCTGAAAATATTTTGGATCTTATACATATTGATGTACGTGGTCAATTTAAGGAAATGGCTAGAGATATTTTTCATTACTTTATTACCTTTACTAATGATAAATCAAGGTTTGGGTATTTATATTTGATGAAATACAAACATGAATCCTTTGAAAAGTTCAAAGAATTTAAATTTGAAGTAGAAAATCAAACAAGAAAGAGTATTAAAGCTCTTCGATCAGATCATAGAGGTGAATACTTGAGTACTGAATTTGATGAATACTTGAGAGAGCACGGCATTGTTTCCCAGCTGACTCCTCCAGGAACACCACAATTGAATGGTGTATTTGAAAGGAGAAATCGTACCCTATTGGATATGGTAAATAGTATGATGAGCTATACTGATATGCCAATCTCCTTTTGGGGATTTGCATTAGAATCATGCTTTGCATATTCTGAATAGGATTCCATCAAAATCAGTTTCTTCCACACCTTATGAGATATGGCATGGAAGAAAACCAAGTCTTAAGCATGTTAAGATTTGGGGTTGTCCAGCTTATATCAAAAAGCTGAACAATGATAAATTGGAAACCAGATCAGAAAAGGGTCGATTTATTGGATATCCAAAAGATAGTTTTGGATACTATTTTTTTTTTGCCTACATCACAAAAGGTTGTGATAAGTAGAGATGCCACATTACTTGAACAACAGTTTATTCAAGAAGGAGGCAAAGGAAGGCAAATAGAGTTGGAATTGAAGGAACGGAAGCGTGAAAAACACAAGATTATACCATTGAATTCAAAAATTTTCACCTAGGGTCACATGCACCATGCAAGATTTATTTTTATCTATTTAATTTCAATGATAAACAACATATTAAAACTCTTTTAATATGTTTTTGGATCTGTATTTGCCATTTAAGATTTTAAAATTAATCAGATTAATTTTAGAACTCTAGATTAAATCAAGAACGATTACACTAACCTCTTGATGTGCCGCAATGTCCTGCGCTTTGAGATTCGTCTTCAGACACCGGATGTTGTCCCTCTAGCTTGTCCACACCAAGAACACCTATGGCAGCCCTTGAACAGCTTCTAAAGCCTTTTCTATTAATTAGAAATTCAAGTTCTGCCTTTTAAGAGATTAGAGATGTAAACAGGACACTAGAAACAATTTCTAGTGTTCTTAATTCAAGAGATTGATGGCTAATCTCTTTGAATTGATGAGAGATGAAGAGAAATAGCTGGAGAGGCTCAAAGTGGCGTGACATATGAGAGGAGAGGCTGCTGGTTGTGTTTTCTTTCATAACCCCACTTAAATAGCTAGGTTAACACATTAAACCCTAGCCACATGTCACCTTTTGATTAGCTCTAGGTTTAAGTGACCCAATCACATTGTGCCAAGTGTCAAACCTATATTTAATCTTGATTTTAATCATCTTACATGATTAAAAATATTTGGCAAGCTTATGTGTTATGCCATGTGTCACCATCTCATGGTGCCACGTGTCACACCGCAAAATGACCAAAATGCCCTCGTGTCTTAATTTTGAGTTCTTAACCCAAAATAATTATTTTCTTCTTCTAATTAATTTATATCAAATATAAATTAATTAATTAATCTCTATTAATTAATTTCTCATCAATTAAATTCATATTTAAACACTTTAAATACAAATTTAATTTATACTACACATCCAATAATCTAGATTTGGTTTCAAGTCATGCTAGGGACTTTGCAATTTTATTGCAAACCAAATCTATTTAATTAATCAATTAAACTCTTTAATTAATTAATTAAATCATATTTAAATAGGTGATAACTTGTGTATGTGTGTGACTTACTAGGCTCATCACTAATTGTCAATGAGACATGATATCAACTCTTAATATCATCGAACTCTTTCTTACCATAAATGATTTCTCTAAATCATTTTATGAACCTCATAGACCATGGTTAACACCTAGCATAGCATGCCATGGCCACCCAATTAGTAATAAGATTTACCTTAAATGAACCTATAATCATATGTTACCATGCACTAGAATCTCACTGATACAAAATCCCAACTCAAGCCGAGTCATGGTTTATGTCAAACTCCATTTGCTATGAATATTATGTTCTCTTTTAATTCCAGCTTGATTAAAAGAATTTTATCATCAGAAACTCTTTTCTCAATAAATCTATCTGTCCTGTACAGGAACTTGAAACATCAAGAACAATTAAATGAACATAGGATTTTATCTCTATTTACTTAGAGGAACAGATTCCTTCTTGATCAACACCTACCTCCATATATAACTAGCAGGAGCCAACACATGCCCATATACCCATACATAGTACAAGTATGAAAGCGAGATCAAACTCAAACTACCTATATACAAGATAACTGTGCTATCTCAGGTCTAAAGATTATATGCACTGATATGATTTATGACAAAACATTGACAAGAGTAAACTCCATGTGCTTGTCATAAGTGTCACCGGTTCGGCCTACTTATCATTTATAAGTGCCTATCATGTTTGTTATATGGCATGAGACTCACCATTCCATCTTATTTATATCTCATATAAATAACTTGGGAACAAACATGAATACAATCTTTCTGGATAAGTCATGTCCTTATTATGAAGTATCCTCGATTGTGAACCTATTTATGATACTTTGTGCTAGAAATATTGTCACTCATATTCTTAACAACTTAAGAATAATATTTCTAACAAAATATCAATGGACCTTTTCTATTACACATAAATATATTATGTAAACGGAAAAGTGGAAATGCCTTTTATTATTAAAAATATGTACAAGATACATACTAAATGATATGCTCTAGGGCATACTACTAACAGGAATTGGAGAATTCTGACCAACCAGCAGATCAGATGGATATAGATCCTTCTAGTCAACCTATATCTATTGATGAAACATCTACAGCTGTTCCTTGTAGAACAACCAGGGTATCTCACCCACCAGTGAGATATGGTTTCCTTCATGAAGAAGAATAAGAGTTGTCTACTCATGAAGAAGTTGATCATGGAGATGATCCACTTACCTATGAAGAAACTATATTAGATATAGACTCTTCAAAATGGATTGATGCTATGAAATCCGAGATTGATTCTATGTATAAGAATCAAGTTTGGGATCTTGTTGACCCACCCGAAGGTATTGTACCTATAGGGAACAAATGGGTTTTCAAGAAGAAAATTGGTTCTGATGGAAAGGTGGAGACCTATAAAGCAAGGCTAATAGCAAAAGGGTTTCGCCAAAGGCAAGGAATCGACTATGAGGAGACTTTCTTGCCTGTTGCCATGCTTAAATCAATTAGGATTCTATTAGCAGTAGCTGCATACTAAAATTATGAGATTTGGTAGATGGTTGTCAAAACAGCTTTTCTCAATGGATACATTAAAGAAAACATTTTCATAGAACAACCTAGGGGTTTTAAATCCCAAGATGGTTCCGAAGTGTGTAAGCTAAAGCGATCCATTTATGAGTTGAAAAAAGCTTCAAGGAGTTGGAATATCCGTTTTGATGAAGCCATTAAGTCATTTGGTTTTATCAAAAATGAGGATGAATCATGTGTATATAAGAAGCTTTGTGATAGTACCATCACTTTCCTTATCTTATAAGTAGATAATATTCTATTGATAGGTAATGACACAAGTATGTTGACAACTATAAAAGTATGGTTGTCCAATACATTCTCCATGAAAGACTTAGGGGAGGCAAACTATATTCTTGGGATTAACATCTATAGAGATAGAGCGAAAAGAATAATTAGTTTATCCTAAATTCTATACTTGGAAAAGGTGTTAAAGAGGTTTAACATGCTTGATTTCAAGAGAGGATTGTTACCAGTGAGACATGGTATCCAGCTTTTTAAAGAGATGTCTCCAAAGACACCTGAAGAAAGAGATAAAATGGCCAGGATTCCATATGCTTCGGCTATTGGAAGTTTGGTGTATGCAATATTGTGTGCTAGGCCGGATATCACATATGCTATTAGTTTGACTAGCAGGTATCAATCCAATCTAGGTTTGGAACACTGGATAACTGTCAAGAATATCCTTAAGTACTTGAGAAGAACTAAGAATTTATTCTCCATATATGGAGGTGGTGACTTGCAATTGGATGGTTGTACCGATTCTGATTTTCAATCAGATATTGATAATAGAAAGTCTACCTCTAGATATATGTTTATTTGTAATAGAGGTGCAGTCAGTTAGAAGAGTTCCAAACAGAGTACGACTGCTGATTACACTACAAAGGCCGAGTATATTGCAGCATCAGATGCTGTAAAAAAGTTGTTTGGATATAAGGAACCCCGGTCTCACTAGAAATCTAAACACATAGAAAGGCGCTACCACATTATCAAAGAAATAGTTGGGCAAGGCGACATAGCCATGCAGAAAATAGCATCAGCTGAAAAGTCCAGCTGATCCATTCACTAAGCCTTTGTCACAAGCTCAGTTAGACCGACATCTTGAGAAGATGGGTCTAAGATATTGTAATGAATGGCCCTAATGCTAGTGGGAGATTGTTAATAGTATGCCTTAGAGCATATCATTTAGTATGTATATTGTACATGTTTTTATTAATAAAAAGCATTTTCACTTCTTCGTTTACATAATATATTTATGTGTAATAGGAAAGGTCCATTGATATTTTGTTAGAAATTCTATTCTTAAGTTGTTAAGAATATGAGTGACAGTATTTCTAGCACAAAGTATCATAAATAGGTTCACAATCGAGGATACTTCACAATAAGGACATGACTTATCCAGAAAGATTGTAATCATGTTTGTTCCCAAGTTATTTATATGAGATGCAAATAAGATGGAATGGTGAGTCTCATGCCATATAACAAACATGATAGGCACTTATACATGATAAGTAGGTCGAACCAGTGACATTTATGACAAGCACATGGAGTTTACTCTTGTCAATGTATTATCATAAATCGTATTAGTGCATATAATCTTTAGACCTGAGATAGCATAGTTATCTTGTATATAGGTGGTTTGAGTTTGATACTGCTTTCATACTTGCACTGTGTATGGGTATATGGGCATGTGTTGTGTCACACCCTACCCCTCTGTAAGGCATAACATGATCCCGTAGTATACCAAATGAATTACCAACTTCGTCTACTGATAACCCATTAAATACACTACAAGGGGTTTTAAACCTTTTCTTACTTCTGTTTACAGTGGTGAGCATTATTTACAGGTGTTAAAAAATTTTTAACTGAAGTGAAACCAGATAACACATTTGAAGTATTAATAATTTTTATAAAAATTTTAGCAGAGTGCCATCTGTATTTTGAATAAAACAGTTCTTCAAAAACCTGTAAAAAGCACTTCTAATATTTTGTTCAATCCCCAAACTCTAATATCCAATCAACACAATAAGTTTCTCAACATTTGCCAACTCAAATCCACAATCAATTTCCAGTGTTTTTAAAAGCTGAGATAAAAGAAATATATCACAATATTTACAAGCCAAAATAATTTACAAATTTAGTTTATAACTTTAATGTACAATTTTAATTTACAACTACTCAAAACCAAGAACAATATGCACATACAGTGAACATACATTACAATACAAAATGCAAAATATGGTATACTCAATATACCCGATGAACTCTCAATGTAGCACTAGCAGCCTAGTCTGCTGCCCTGTTAGTCTGTCTACCTGCAACAGCAATGAAAAGCTGTCGCTGAGCCATTGTCTCAATGGTGCACAATATTAACAAAATGCAACTTTAAATCAGAAATCATAAGTCGTATAAATAGTGGATACTTAAAACCATAGTTAAATTCAAAGACAGTGAAAGTCATAAACAATTTAAACTCCATTTCACAATATCACAATAAATATCAATAAATCATACACACAGCTTAATCATGTTGCCAAAGTCCAATTCGTCCCAAAAGCCGATGGCTAGTGAGGAATAACATAGCTAGCTAGCAATAATATGAGTACTCATTCTATTCGTCCTCAACAGGCACACACCTCAACACTTCAGCCAGAGAAGGAATTCAAAGTCAATTCATCCCACTAGACATGCTAGCGAGGAATTAAATCAATATACATGATAGCTATGGTTTTAAACCATTTACAATATTTTTCAAGCAATAAGTATCCATCAGATATCCATTCAAAAAATTTTCCATAATTTAAAACAATAACATACAAATAGTCATAATTTATTTTGATTGAAAAACTCAAAAGAAATAACTGTTGTGCACAAACCTCTGATAAATATATGTTGGCCCTGACTCAGTGTTTCGTTCCCCTTCCCTAAGTTTTTGCTAACTGAAACACACGATTTGAAGTATTTCAGTACTCATTTAAACGGTCTCTAAAAATAAGGCTTAATAATTAATTTATTGAATTTTATTATTTTCCTTAGTCAACCTAAAATATTGACCCTCGATGTATTCTAGGTGAATTAGGTTTAATGTTACCAATATGTCACATTTTATATCCCTTTAGTGTTGGTATATGTTACCAAATTCATTTCCAAGTGTATTGCATTTTATTGCAATTTATCGGATTTCGGTGTACTATTTTAACCTAGTCGAACGACCTATTTTCCTCGATTTTCGAGTTTTGGTCTAACCTAAAAACTTGTAGGTCTATGTCTTATTACACGCGAAGCAAAATTTCAAGTCATTCTGAGTTGTGTAGACCAAGTTATGGTCAATTTACCAATGCTGGACAGAATGCACCAAAATGGTAACTTTAGGTCATTTTTAGGTCACTTTTGGTTCGGTTAGTTTTTATGACCAAACTTGTGCAAGGTATTTGGCTTGGTTCTGGCCATTTATGGGCTTTAGTGTCCTCATAAGAATTGTAGATCTATGT
Organism: Hevea brasiliensis; assembly: GCF_030052815.1. Taxonomy (NCBI): domain Eukaryota; kingdom Viridiplantae; phylum Streptophyta; class Magnoliopsida; order Malpighiales; family Euphorbiaceae; genus Hevea; species Hevea brasiliensis. Next base: position 93,577,926 of record NC_079496.1, on the reverse strand, counting down.
CTAATCTATTCATGGTAAAAATTTTAGGTCAATTGGACCTGTTTTGAGTGAGGTATGGCCAAAACACTAACTACTGCCCAAATGGTCAATTTTCAGGCTTTCAAGTCACTAATCCGGATTTGGTCATTTTTCAAGTCACCTTCTAGGCAGAATTTAGGTAAGCTTCCTTCACGAAAGTTGGCACTTTTTGTGCCTAGTTTCACCTCCAATTGGTCTCATACCAATTGGAGTCACACACTTAAGGTTCTAAGCTAAAACATACACTGCCCTACTACCCACTTCTCATCACTTACCAAGTACATATTCAACACTTACCAAACTACTTCCTTCATGCCAATTCTGGTTTGTACCTTACCATTAACACATTTAACAACACATTTTGTTCATTTTGGATAGCTTGTAACCATTCTCAATATGCACACTATAACACAGAATTTTCCAAAGTCCATTTACACCATTTAACCACATGTACATACTCCATTTACATACCCAATTCCAAACCATTATACACATATCCATGCTGCCATTAACAACAACATCTTAAACAACCATAAACAAGTAAAAACAAGCTACATATACTGAATTTCCATGGCTGCCAAAATGTACATCTCCATTAAAACATCAAACATAAAAAATTCTTCCATAAATCAACTCCCTACAACATCCACTCAAAGTTTAAGGAAACAAGGATTGAAAATACACATTTACCTCTTTTGGAATTCTTCAAAACTCCACCAAAACTTATCCTTCTTGTTCTTAGTATGCTGCCCAAGGTATGGAGGTCAAGTTTAATGAAGGGAACTAGGGGAAAGAGTGACTTAACCAAGGTTGCATGGAGGTCCTTCAAGCTCGGCCATGGAGTTTTTCTCTCACTTTGTTTCGGTTGGTTTGTCTCAAGGTTGAAGGTGATAGAATTTTTTTGTCCAAAGGTTGATTAAAGGTCCACTTAAGGGATGTTAGTGGAGCACTAATTGATTAAAAATCTATTTTAATGTTAAACTTTCTAATTTTTGCAATTTGGCCACCACACTTTCACTATTTACATAATGTATCTCATTTTAATTTTTCGTAGTATTTTCAAAGTTAAATATCATTTATTTTTAATGGAAATTTAGGTTAAAAGACAACTCGAGTGTCAAATGACTACAATGCCCCTATTCGGGTTGCATTCCTGATTTTTCGATAACACCGAGTTTTGTCGTTTTCTCGATTTCTCGTCTTTCTTTGTACTAATTAATTAATTTTTCTTTGATATTTCTAATGAAATTTATACTTCAATAGATGTTTATTTAAGTCTTAAAAATATTTTCCAGGGTTCCTCACAGTCCAGGACTAGTCAATGGTCCACGCCGCAACTTCCCGGTGCGGTCACCCATCGCTATGGTTCTCGGCTCGTTTAACTTGGTTACATTTCATTGCTATTATTTTTCCTTTATTTTCTTATATTTTCTTTTCTTGTATTTTATTATTTTATGTATCCTCACCAATATTTAAGTGTAGTTCTAGGCATCCTAGCTGTCCGAACAATACTGGTCATCGGAATAGTAGAACGCACTACCGAACATAGGGGTATTACAATTCTCCCCCCTTAAAATAAATTTCATCTCGAAATTTTACCTGGCATCAGTTTCTGAAAAGCTGTAGGTGCTGTCTCCTCATGTCCTCTTCACGTTCCCAAGTGGCTTCCTGGCCTGAATGATGGTTCCATAGCACTTTAACCACGTGTATCTGTTTATTCCTCAGCTGCTTCACCTCATATGCCAGAATTTCTATGGGTTCTTCCTCATATGAGAGGTTTGGATTTATCTCAATCTCTTCAACTGATAGTACATGAGATGGGTCAGATCTGTACCTCCTTAACATGGACACATGGAAGACACTGTGTATCCTTTCTAGCTCTGGAGGTAATGCTAACCGATATGCCAAAGGACCCACTCTCTCTAGAATGTCATATGGTCTGATGAAACAAGGACTCAGTTTCCCCTTTCTGCCAAATCTCATAATCCTCTTCCAAGGAGAAACTTTAAGGAATACCTTATCACCCACTACATATTCAATGTCTCTTCTATTCAAATCAATATAGGACTTCTGACGGTCTGATGCAGCCTTGAGTCGATCTCTGATCAATCTGATCTTTTCCTCTGTCTGCTAAACAACTTCTGGCCCAATCATCTTTCTTTCACCTACTTCATTTCAACATAGGGGAGTTCTGCACTTCCTGCTATACAAAGCTTCATATGGAGGCATCCCAATGCTTGATTGGTAGGTGTTGTTATAAGCAAACTCAATCAAAGGCAAGTGTGTATCCCAACTACCTTCAAACTCAATCACACAAGCCCGTAGCATATCCTCCAATATCTGAATTACCCTCTCAAACTGGCCATCTGTTTGTGGGTGGAATGCTATGCTAAAGTTCAATCTAGTTCCTAGGGCTCTCTAAATACTACCCCAGAATCTAGAAGTGAACCTAGGATCTCTGTCTGATACAATCGATACTGGCACTCCATGCAGTCTTACAATCTCATGTATGTACAATCTGGCCAATCTCTCCAGGCTATAGTCCATCTGGACTGGCAAAAAGTGAGCAGACTTGGTTAGTCTGTCAACCATAACCCATACCGCATCATGACTATTATGTGTCCTCGAAAGTCCCATCACAAAATCCATAGTTATTCGTTCCCATTTTCACTCTGGTACTGGCAATAGATGTAACAAACCTGCTGGTACTTGATGTTTTGCCTTCACTTGCTGACAAGTTAGGCATTTGGAGACAAAATTAGCTACATCCCCTTTCATACCCATCCACCAGTAATGCTCTTTCAACACTCTGTACATTTTAGTTCCACTAGGATGCATAGTAAAAGGAGACTCATGTGCTTCCTTCATAATGATCTATCTCAAGTCAACATCATTAGGAACGCACATTCTGCCCTGATGCAGTAGTAAACCATCATCTCTCACAGAGAATTCAGGTTTCTTGCCCTGCTGGACTTCTTTCAGTAGCTTCTGATATTTTTCATTGTTCTGAGCACCCATTCTGATCTAATCAATCAATATTGGCTGTACATGCCATGCAACTACTGTTTGTCCCTCATCATCAATCTCCAAACTGGCATGCTGTGCTTTTAATTCATGTACCATGGACAAAGGAGAAACTCTGAGACTTGCCATAGTCTTGCGACTTAAGGCGTCAGCCACCACATTTGCTTTCCTTGCCTGATAGTCTATTAAACAATCATAGTCTTTAATCAGTTCTAACCATCTCCTCTACCTCAAATTCAATTCCTTATGGGTGCCCAAATACTTCAAGCTCTTGTGATCTGTGTAAATGTAGCATTTCTCCCCATACAAATAATGTCTCTAGATCTTCAGAGCAAAAACAATAGCTGCAAGCTCTAAATCATGTGTTGGGTAGTTCTTCTCATGCGGTTTCAGCTGGCGTGATGCATAAGCAATGACATTCCGATCTTGCATCAATACATAACCTAACCTATTGTAAGAAGCATCACTATATACTGTGTATTCTTTACCTAGGGTAGGTAAAGTAAGGACTAGAGCTTCAGTTAAACACCTCTTCAACTCATCAAAACTCTACTTATCTGTCCACTGAAATTTTACATCTTTCCGAAGCAGCTTGGTCAATGGAGAAGCTAACATAGAAAATCCTTTCACAAACCAGTAGTAATATCTAGCTAAACCCAGAAAACTGTGAATTTCTGTGATATTCCTGGGCGGCTTCCAATTAAGGATAGCTTCTACCTTGCTGGAATCTACCTTGATCCCTTCAGCTAACACAACATGTCCCAAGAAGGAGATTTCTTTTAGCCAAAATTCACATTTCAATAATTTGGCGTATAGCTGTTTCTCCCTTAAAGTTTGCAGTGCAATCCGAAGATGTCTGTCATGCTCCTCTGCACTCCTCAAATATATTAAAATATCATCAATAAATACCACCACAAACTGGTCAAGATATGGTCTAAAGATAGTGTTCATCAGATCCACAAAAGCAGCTAGAGCATTTGTTAACCCGAATGGCATTACCAGAAACTCATAGTGGCCATATCGAGTTCTGAAAGCATTTTTTGGAATACTCTACTCTTGCACTTTCAAGTTATAATAACCAGATCACAAATCAATTTTGGAGAATATAGCTGCACCCTTCAACTAATCAAACAGATCATCAATGCGAGGCAATGGATATTTGTTCTTTATTGTCACCTTATTCAGCTGCCGGTAATCAATACATAAGCGGAGGATGCCATCTTTCTTCTTAACAAACAATACTGGTGCTCCCCAAGGTGACACACTAGGGCGGATGAAACCCTTTTCAAGTAGTTCTTGCAACTGTACCTTCGACTCCTTCAACTCTGCTAGTGCCATTCTGTATGGTGTTATGGAGATTGGATCCACACTAGGCATAACATTAATTTCAAAATGCACCTCTCTTTCTGCAAGTAATCATGGCAATTCATTAGGAATTACATTTGGAAAGTCATATACTGTAGGGATGTCCCTCAATGCTGGACTCCCCACTTGGGTGTCTACCACATGTGCCAAGTATGCTTTACACCCCTTTCTGATCATTTTTCTGGCTAGTGTAGCTGAAATGATGTTTGATGGCGATAGCTACCTCTCTCCATGTATTACCACATCACTGTACTAAGGGAGACCAAAAGTGACTATCTTCAGCCTACAGTTAATCATGGCGTGATGCCTGGCTAACCAATCCATGCCCAAGATGATATCATAATCTCTGAAGGGAATTTCAATGAAATCAGATAGAAAAGTATGTCCTTGGATCACCAAAAGACAATCTCTATACATTCTATTGACCCTGACCTCCTGTCCTAGTGGACTTGTTACTAGCACCTCAAAGTCCATTTTCACACACGAAACAGCAATGCAATCAATGATGCTAGTACTCACATAGGAATGGGTAGAACCTAGATCAAATAATACAAACACATCTTGATTAAAAGTTGAGAAGGTACCAGCCATAATGTTAGATGTCTCAGCCTCTTCTCTCTGTTTCATTGCGTAGACTCTGATTGGAGCACTACCTTGCTCTGATTGATTCACTGTGCCTTGGCTGCCTGCTGGACTACCTCTACCCCTACCTCTACCTCTACTAGGTGGTTATGAACCTCTAGTGACAGGATTTTGAAGTAGGAGGTGGCCCAACTCTATGGGCACTGGTGCAGTCCTTAGCAAAGTGTCTTGTGCCTCCACAGTTATAACAGGCTCCTATGGCCTTGTAGCATACCCCACCGTAGCTTCTACCATAAGTTTCACATTGGCGGGGAGGGTAGGAACTTCTGGTACTCTGCTGACCAGATGGAGGAGGTTTCTGTATCGAATATCTTCCCCTACTAGACATTTTACCACCTCTGTTGTGTCCCTCAAAGTTCTTCCTCTTCCTAGTAGGACCACTGGAACTCTGATCTACTGACTTCCCCTCTTTCTCTTTCTCTGTCTTCTCTGATTTCTTTTTCTCTGGGGCCGCTTCTAACTCATTTCTTTCTAATTCCAATGCTTGAGGAATAAGCTCAGAGAAGTTACTATGTTTGAATCCGACCACTTGTAATCTGATACTAGGCTTCAAGCTGGTTTCAAACCTCTTACATCTTTCCCTATTGGTAGCAAGGAGACTCCCTGCATAGTGGCTCAGGTAGGAAAATTCCCTTTCATATTCAGCCACCGATCTACTCCCCTGTTTCAAACTTAGGAACTCTTGCAGCTTCTGGTCCACATAAGCATCAGGGACATATTTTTGTCTGAACTCCCATAGAAAATCATTCCATGTTAGCACTGAAGGTTCTACTAGACTATGGGGAATGGTTTTCTACTAGTCATATGCATACCCCTATAGTAGTGACACTGAATATTCAAATCTGAGCTCCTCTATACAATGTAGCTTCTTGAACACCCTATCCATTCTCTCTAACCACTGTTCTGCCTTTAGAGGATCTACTGTCCCCTTGAACTCAGTAGCCCCATATTTCATTAGCTTGTCATACTGCCTAGCTGAAGACTGTGATTGTACCACTGGTGTCTGTAGTGGGACTTGAGTAGGCATGTTACCAGCCATCTGTTGGAACATTGTAGCCATTTGCTGAGCGAACTGAGCAGGAAACTGCGGTACCAAGGGGGCTGGTGTAGCTGATCCACTCACATTGTGTAGAGCTAGGGCTTCCCCTTGTACCTTAGCCTCTATAGATTGATCGACTGAACGATCACCCTCTTCCATAGTCAATTCGAGGATCTTAGACCTCCTGAATAAATAACACAAGGAGATTTTCTCTCGTTAGTGCATATTTATAATGTAATGTACTATATGTATCAAACAATGACATTGAGCAGTTGTACTATGAAGAAAGAATATTCAAATTACAGGTGAAAACAAAATTTAAAAACTAGCTCTGATACTACTTAAACATGTCACACCCTACCCCTCCGTAAGGCATAACATGATCCCATAGTATACCTAATGAATTACCAACTTCGTCTACTGGTAACCCATTAAATACACTACAAGGGATTTTAAACATTTTCTTACTTCTTTTTACAGTGGTGAGCACTATTTACAGGTGTTAAAATTTTTTAACTGAAGTGAAACCAGATAGCACATTTGAAGTATTAATAATTTCTGTAAAAATTTTGGCAGAGTGCTATCAATATTTTGAATAAAATAGTTCTTCAAAAACCTGTAAAAAGAACTTCCAATATTTTGTTCAATCCCCAAACTCCAATATCCAATCAACATAATAAGTTTCTCAACATTTGCCAACTCAAATCCACAATAAATTTCCAATGTTTTCAAAAGCTGAGATAAAAGAAATATATCACAATATTTATAAGCCAAAATAATTTATAAATTTAGTTTATAACTTTAATGTACAATTTTAATATACAATTTTAATTTATAATTTTAATTTACAACTGCTCAAAATCAAGAACAATATGTACATACAGTGAACATACATTACAATACAAAATGCAAAATATGGTATACTCAATATAACCGATGAACTCTCAATGCAGCACTAGCAGCCTAGTCTGCTGCCCTGTCAGTCTGTCTATCTGCGACGGTAATGAAAAGCTATCGCTGAGCCAATTTCTCAGTAGTGCACAACATTAACAAAATGCAACTTTAAATCATAAATCATAAGTCATATAAATAATGGATACTTAAAACCATAGTTAAATTCAAAGATAGTGAATGTCATAAAGAATTTAAACTCTATTTCACAATATTACAATAAATATCAATAAATCATACACACAGCTTAATCATGTTGCCAAAGTCCAATTCATCCCAAAAGCCGACGGCTAGTGAGGAATAACATAGCTAGCTAGCAATAATATGAGTACTCATTCTATTCGTCCTCAACAGGCAAACACCTCAACACTTCAGCCAGAAAGGGAATTCAAAGTCAGTTCGTCCCACTAGACAAGCTAGCGAGGAATTCAATGAATATACATGATAGTTGTGGTTTCAAACCATTTACATTGTTTTTCAAGGAATAAGTACCCATCAGATATCCATTCAAACAATTTTCCACAATTTAAAACAATAACATACAAATAGTCATAATTTATTTCAATTGAAAAATTCAAAAGAAATAACTGTTGTGCACAAACCTCTGATAAATGTCTTTTGGCCCTGACTCAGTGTTTCCTTCCCCTTCCCTGAGTCTTTGCTAACTGAAAGACACAATTTGAAGTGTTTCAGTACTCATTTAAACTGTCTCTAACAATAAGGCTTAATAATTAATTTATTGAATTTCATTATTTTCCTTAGTCAACCTAAAATGTTGACCCTCGATGCACTCTAGGTGAATTAGGTTTAATGTTACCAATATGTCACATTTTATAGCGTTTTAGTGTTAGTATATGTTACCAATTTTATTTCCAAGTGTATTGCATTTTATTGCAATTTATCGGATTTCGGTGTACTATTTTGATCTAGTCGGATGACCTAGTTCCCTGGGTTTTCGAGTTTTGGTCCAAACTACAAACTTGTAGGCCTATGTCTTATTGCACATGAGCCAAAATTTCAGGTCATTCTGAGTTGTGTAGACCAATTTATGGTCAATTTACCAATGCTGGACAGAATGCACCAAAATGGTAACTTTAGGTCATTTTTAGGTCACTTTTGGTTCGGTTAGTTTTTATGACCAAACTTGTGCAAGGTATTTGGCTTGGTTCTAGCCATTTATGGGCTTTAGTGTCCCATAAGAATTGTAGATCTATGTCTAATCTATTCATGGTAAAAATTTTAGGTCAATTGGTCCCATTTTGAGTGAGTTATGGCCAAAATACTAACTACTGCCCAAATGGTCAATTTTTAAGCTTCCAAGTCACTAATCCGGATTTGGTCTTTTTTCAAGTCACCTTTTAGGCAGAATTTAGGTAAGCTTCCTCCATGAAAGTTGGCACTTTTTGTGCCTAGTTTCACCTCCAATTGGTCTCATACCAATTGGAGTCACACACTTAAGGTTCTAAGCCAAAACATACACTGCCCTACTACACACTTCTCATCACTTACCAAGTACATATTCAACACTTACCAAACTACTTCCTTCATACCAATTCTGGTTTGTACCTTACCATTAACACATTTAACAACACATTTTGGTATTTTTGGATAGCTTCTAACCATTCTCAATATGCACACTATAACACAGAATTTTCCAAAGTCTATTTACACCATTTAACCACATGTACATACACCATTTACATACCCAATTCCAAACCCTTATACACATATCTATGCTGCCATCAACAACAACATCTTAAACAACCATAAACAAGTAAAAACAAGCTATATATACTGAATTTCCATGGCTACCAAAATGTACATCTCCATTAAAGCATCAAACATAAAAAATTCTTCCATAAATCAACTCCCTACAACATCCACTCAAAGTTTAAGGAAACAAGGATTGAAAATACACATTTACCTCTTTTGGAATTTTTCAAAACTCCACCAAAAATTATCCTTCTTACTCCTAGTATGCTGCCCAAGGTATGGAGGTCAAGTTTAATGAAGGGAGCTAGTGGAAAGAGTGACTTAACCAAGGTTGCATGGTGGACCTTCAAGCTCGGCCATTAAGTTTTTCTCTCACTTTTTTTCGGCTGGTCTGTCTCAAGGTTGAAGATGACAGAATTTTTTTGTGCAAAGGTTCATTAAAGGTCCACTTAAGGGATGTTGGTCAAGCACTAATTGATTAAAAATCTAATTTAATGTTAAACTTTTCAATTTTTGCAATTTGGCCACCACACTTTCACTATTTATATAATGTATCTCATTTTTATTTTTTATAGTATTTTCAAAATTTAATATCATTTATTTTTAATGGAAATTTAGGTCAAAAGACAACTTGGGGTGTCAAATGACCACAATGCCCCTATTCGTGTTGCATTCCCGATTTTCCAGTAACACCGAGTTTTGTCGTTTTCTTGATTTCTCATCTTTATTTGTACTAATTAATTAATTTTTCTTTGAAATTTATAATGACATTTACACTTCAATAGATGTTTATTTAAGTCTTAAAAATATTTTCTAGGGTTCCCCGCAGTCTAGGGCTAGTCAACGGTCCACGCCGCAACTTCTTGGTGCGGTCACCCATCGCTATGGTTCTCGGCTCGTTTAACTTGGTTACATTTCATTGCTATTATTTTTCATTTGTTTTTCTTGTATTTTCTTTTCTTGTATTTCATTATTTTAGGTCTCCTCACTAATATTTAAGTGTAGTTCTAGGCATCCTAGCTGTCCGGATAACACTGGTCATCGAAATAGTAGAACGCACTACCGAACATAGCGGTGTTACATGTTGGCTCCTACTAGTTATATATGGAGGTAGGTGTTGATCAAGATGGAATCTGTTCCTCTAAGTAAATAGGGATAAAATCCTATGTTCATTTAATTGTTCTTGATGTTTCAAGTTCCTGGCCAGGACAGATAGATTTAATCAGAAAAGAGTTTCTGATGATAAAATCTTTATAATCAAGAACTATAATTAAAAGAGAACATAATATTCATAGCAAATGGAGTTTGATATAAACCATGACTCCAGCTCGAATTGGGATTTTGTAACAGAGAGATTCTAGTGTATGGTAACATATGATTATAGGTTCATTTAAGGTAAACCTTATTATTGATTGGGTGGCTATGGCATACAATGCTAAGTGTTAACGATAGTTTATGAGCTGCATTAAATGATTTTGAGAAATCATTTATGGTAAGAAAGAGTTCTTATGATATTAAGAGTTAATATCATGTCTCATTGCTAATTAGTGATGAGCCTAGTAAGTCACACACATACACAAGTAATCACCAAATTAAATATGATTTAATTAATTAATTAATTAAAGAGTTTAATTGATTAATTAAATAGGTTTGGTTTGCAATTAGATTGTAAAGTCCCTAGCATGGCTTGAAACCAAATCTAGGTTATTGGATGTATAATATAAGTTAAATTTATATTTAAAGTGTTTAAATATGAATTTAATTTATGAGAAATTAATTAATAGAGATTAATTAATTAATTTATATTTGATATAAATTGATTAGAAGAAGAGAAATAATAATTTTGGGTTGAGAACTCAAAATTAAGACACAGGGGTATTTTGGTCATTTCACAGGGTGACATGTGGCGCCATGAGATGGTGACACATGGCACTACACATAAGCTTGTCATATGTCTTTTAATCATGTAAGATGATTAAAGTCAAGATTAAATATAGGTTTGACACTTGGCATAATGTGATTGGGTCAATTAAACCTAGAACCAATCAGAAGGTGACATGTGGCAAGGGTTTTAAGTGGTGACCTAGCTATATAAGTGTAAGGATGAAAGAACAAAATACACAAGCTGCTGTTGTCTCTTTGGTGCCGCCACCTTTGAGTGCCTCATCTTCTCTTCCTTTTCATCTCTCATCAATTCAAAGAGATTTCCCAACAATCTCTTGAATTAAAAATACTAGAAATCGTTTCTAGTGTCTTGTTTACATCTGTAATCTCTCAAAAAGCAAAACTTGATTTTCTAATTGATTGGAAAAACTTTAGAAGCTGTTCAAGGGCTGCCATTGGTGATCTTTGTGTGGACAAGCTAGAAGGACAACATCTGGTGTCCTAGGCGCATCCTAAAGTTGCCAAAAACACTGCAATGCATCAAACAGGTTAGTTCACTTTATCTAATCTAGGGTTCTAAAGAATTAATCTGTTAATTCTAAAATCTTAATTGGCAAATGTAGATCCAAAAATATATTAAAAGAGTTTTAATATGCTATTTATTATTGAAATCAAATAGATAAAAATAAATCTTGCATGATGCATGAGACCCTAGGTGAAAAATTTTTGAATTCAATGATCTAAACTTGTGTTTTTCATGCTTCCGCTCCTTCACTAATAACGTAGCAAAGTATGAAGCCTACGTGAGTGGCTTACAGGCTGCCATTAAAATGAAGATAAGGAAATTAGAGGTGTATGAGGATTCAGCTCTGATCATTTACCAAGTCAAAGGGGTATGGCAAACTAAAGACCCGAAATTGATCCAGTATCAGAAATATCTCCTTGAACTGATCAAGGAATTTGAGGAGATTTCTTTCACTCACCTGAGCCATGACAAGAACCAATTTACCGATGCCTTAGCTATTTTAGCTGTGATGATCTAGATGGAGGAAGGGCAGATAATGCAGTTATTATAAATTAAAGCAAGAAGTGAGCCAATATACTACTTTATGATTAAAGAAGAATCAAACAGCAAACCCTGGTATCATGATATTCAGGTGTACATCAAAAATAGGGAATACCCTCTTGGGGCAAGCAAAAATGAAAGAAGAATGATCAGAAGGTGGCAAAATCTTGTACAAGAGAAGCTCCAATGGTGAGTTGTTGAGATGTGTGAATGCAAAAAAAGCAAGGAGAATTCTTTTTGAAACCCATGAAGGGAACTGCACTACTCATAGCAATGGGTATATGATGGCAAAGCAAATCTTAAAGCGGGGTTACTTTTGGACCACTTTAGAAAAAGACTACATTGAGTACTTCCGAAAATGTCACAAATGCCAAATTAATGCTGATCAGATAAATGTCCCGCCTCATCAGCTCTATAATCTTGTCTCACCATGGCTTTTTGCAATGTGGGGTATTGACATAATCTGTCTAATTAATCCAAAAGCATCCAATAGACACAAGTTTATTTTGGTGGCCATCGATTACTTTACTAAATGGGTTGAAGCTACCTCACATGCTCACATCACGCAAAACACATTTCTGAAGTTTCTTAAGAATAATATTATCTGCTAGTATGGTATTCCCGGTGAGATTGTCACTGACAATGCCAAGAATTTAAATGGTCCGACGATTCAAAAGTTATGTGATCAGTACAAGATACGACATCTGAATTCATCACCATACCGACCCTAGATGAATGGAGCTATGGAAGCTACCAATAAAAATCTCAAGCGAATAATTGGAAAAATGACTATCACTTATAAAGATTGGCATGATACGGTAAGGATGTCGACTGGGGCAACTCCATATTCGCTGGTCTATGGGATGGAAGTTGTTTTGCCAATAGAGGTGGAAATTCCTTCTTTAAGGATTTTAAAAGAGGCAAATTGGATGAGACAGAATGGGTTCAATCAAGGTTACATCAGCTGAATTTGATGGATGAGAAAAAACTAACAGCAGTATGCCATGTACAGTTGTACCAAAGAAGAATGGCTAGAGCATTTAATAAGAATGTACACCTGCATGAATTCCAATCAGGAGATGTAGTTTTAAAGAAGATCCTCCTAAATCAAAGTGATTCTCAGGGCAAGTGGTCACTAACTTATGAAAGGCCCTATGTGGTTAAAAAAGCATTTTTTGGTGGTGCACTGATCTTGACTCACATGGATGGAGAAGAATTGCCAAGGCTGGTGAATGCAGATGCTGTAAAAAGGTATTATGCATTAAAAAAAAAGGTGGGGGTGAAAACCAGAAAGGGCACTCCTAGCAAAATGAGGGAAAGAAGGTGAAAACTCGAGAGGGCGTCTTTTGCAAAATAAGCAAAAGGTGAAAACCTGGAAGGGCTCCCTGAAAAAGACAGCTAAAAAAAAAAACGCTAGGAGTGAAAACCCGAAAGGGCGCTTCTAGCCAGAAACGGTGAAGAAATAAAGAGGGTCTCGAAATCAAGGGACAATAAGTTACACAAAGTGCTTTTCAAAGGTCACTTAGAACACTGGCGATTGAGGGACTTCAAAGTTAACTGAGGGCATTTGTGAGATTTATCTTTGTACCCTTTTCTCTAAAAATTGTATCTTTATTCTTTTGAATCATAAAATTATAGCATAATTATCTTCTCACGCTATGAATAAATTTGTGCATATCTTATCTACCTTGGTTTATGTGCTATTAATTTGTTGAAATCTTTCTTATAAGATGAGAATTTAAACACAGGTAATTTCATATACTTTATTTTGAGATTTACAAGAGGGTAAACGAAAATCAACTCCAATCCAAAACCGCCTCTAGGCATTTCCTTAAATGGACCACATACATCACTATATGTCAGTTTCAAAATATTTTTAGCTCATAACCCTTGTCCAACAAAAGGCGATCTAGTCATTTTGCCTTAAAAGCAGGATTCACAATTTAGAGTAGGTTCATAACCCAATGAAGATAAAATCCTCATTTTCTCCAGCTTTGTAATCCTATCTTCTACAATGTGACCTAATCTTAAGTGCCAAAGACGTTTTGGATTGGAGTTGATTTTTATTATGGCATTACATTCATTTATATTACTTGCATTGGATTTGTATTTATCATTATTATCCAAATAATAAAGTCCACTATGTATATAACCTGAGCCAATATATTTATTTCCAAAATAAATATTACAAACATCATTTGTGAACTGAAATTCATAACCATTTCTAGTCAAACTAGATACAGAAATGATGTTTTTAAATGCATCAGGTACATATAAAACATGATCCAAATACAAAACATGTCCATAAATGTACAAAGATTTAGATCCTATGGTTAAAGCTTCAACAGTTGAGCCATTGCCAATCTGGAGTCTAACATCTCGTGCTTACAAGCTGCTGCTGCTTGCTAGTTCCTGCATATCAAAAGAAACGTGAGGACTGGTACCGGTATCTAAAACTCAAGCTGTAGATGAACTATGAGCATCATCAAAATCTAAATAAGAAGATATAGACATACCTTCTAAAGGTTTATCTTTCTTGTTCTTTAGAGATGCAAGATACTCTAGGCAGTTCCTTTTCCAGTGCTTATCCTTCTGGCAGTGGAAATAATTTCCTTTGCCATTGTCAGCTTTGGTCTTGTCTTTCTGTTTGGCTATTTTCTTGGAAGGTCCAAGAACTTGAGGTTTCTTTTTCTTATTGCCCTTCTTCTTCTTGGACTTTCCAATAGAATAAGAAGATGCAATCAAAGCTATCTCTTTTCCTTTATTGCCCAGCATATTTATTTAGGCAATAACCATGATGTTAAACAAGCCAGCCAGAGTGCATTCTTGCTTAGTCATATGGAAATTTATCACAAAATTCCAAAATAACTCTGGTAAGGCTGAAGGATAAAATCTATCTGTAGTTGGAAATCCATGTGAAAATCAAGATGTTTTAGCTACTCTATGAGCTGGATCATCTTGCAGACATGATCTCTTACATTCTGTCCCTCTGACATCCTCATTCAGAATAGTTGTCTAGATATCTCATATCTAGCATTCCTACTATGTTCACCATACAACTCTTGTAGGTGAAGAAGGATCTCATTTGCACTTTGCATGTTTTCATGCTACTTCTATAACTCATTAGTCATAGAAGCAAGCATATAACATCTAGCTCTCATATCATGCTCCTTCCACTTGTCCAATGTCTCTAATTCCTTTGGAGTGGCTCCTGGAGGTAAGGGACCGGGAATTTTTGAATCTAGAACATATCCTATATGTTCTAGGTTCAGTTCTAGATTCAGGACAAGCTTCAGATTTCTGAGCTAATCAGAAAGATTAGGTCCTATCAACCTACTATGATCAAGTATGCCTGTAAGGATATTGGATGGTGGTGGTTGTTGTGTGCTCATTATTATCAGAATATTTTCTTGCAAAAAAATAACAAGATTAATTAGTATATGTATCAAGTAATTAACCAAAATGATTATGGTCCTTTAATCAAATTAGTCCTCCCACTAACTTGGCGAATCCTACAC
Source organism: Hevea brasiliensis (assembly GCF_030052815.1). Classification (NCBI taxonomy): domain Eukaryota; kingdom Viridiplantae; phylum Streptophyta; class Magnoliopsida; order Malpighiales; family Euphorbiaceae; genus Hevea; species Hevea brasiliensis. The sequence continues at coordinate 93,562,706 of NC_079496.1, read as the reverse complement.
TTCCATAGTAGGAAACAGAAATCCTAGTTGGATGGATTTCTAGTGGGTGATTGAATTCTTATAGTCTTATTGATTATCCTCAGTCACATCCATTATTGGAATCACAATAAACTGTAAGTGAGCAACTCATTGCCTATCACATCTCATGTGAGGTTCAATCATTCATCTGGCCCTCAATGCTCAAAACCTCAGGCACATTCATTATTGGTTTATCTTGCATTAGTTACGTTGATCCTATTGAACCAGCAAGCATGCAAATTAACTCAATGACCTTAGGCACATCCATTATTAGCCATTAAGCATTCACATACCCACAACATCTCATGTTGAACAAATTATTCTTAAGAAAATCTATTAAACAAATGCATTAATCCCATGTTTCCATAGCTAATAATGCAAGTGCTTAAAATTCCTTAAAGTAATTACCTCAATGGAGAGCCATGATATAATTACCATAATTATACCATTACCAACTTCATCATTTGTTTGGAAGATTTTTGTGGTTGGCTCAATTACTATTGTGGTCTCACTTTGCACATTATCCAGTTTGGCATGCATATATCACATATTTGCATACATTCATACACATCTTATGCATACATGGATAATCAAACAATATAGCATGATCATGGACTTTTAAGGGATTCAATTCTGAGCCACCTAGAATTGAATTAGAGCATTCTTAGGTGTATTTCATTCATTCATTTTACAAGATTTATTGAAGAAGTACATAATCAACATCTTGATCTTGATCTCCTCCCACTGGTCCCATCAATGTTCTTGACCTCCTTGTTCTTCTTGCTATCTAATTACATTGTAACCCTTGGCATACCAAGGTGAATATACAAGAATTTGGACTTTAAAGTCCTTAAATAAATGAAAATACATCTTAAATTATCACAACATTTATAATACATGCCACTAAAATAAAATTATTTATTTTATATCCCAAAGAAAAATAAAAGAAATAAATCCAATCATAATGGTCTTTTATTGTCCATGATCATCCATCATGCATATTAAAATTTAACAATTAAATAAATTTACATTTTTAAAATTAAATTGAATATCACATACTTAATTAGTATACAATTTGAATCTCATTCAAATAAATTCTAAATTTTAGGAACTTTTTCCAAATTTAATTTCATGAAAACAATTTTCAAAATTATTTGAGTGATTGAAAATCCTAATTAAACCATTTAATTAGGTCTAGGCTTAATTTTGGGTCCTTAATTATACAACAATTGTACAAAAGAGGCCCAAAATAGCCAAAACATGCCCTTAATGCATAACACAGCCCGTGTAACCATTACATGGCCCGTGGCGCCGATCACACGACTAGGAGCGCAAAATAACAAGGGCCGTGTTATGTGACTCTATCGGGTAGAGAGAAACATGGGCCAAGGCGCAAAAAAACACGGCCTATGTAACATGACACGTTCGCGCCTGTGGAAACCCATATATATTTATTATTATTTTATTTTAATTAGCTAACAATAATTTAATATACTTATAAAAAAAAAATATTTTATTGGATGGCCTGCTTATTTATTTTTATATATGTATTATTTTTGAAATTAAATAGATATCTGTAATATGAATAACCCAGTTTAATAATAACTCTTATCCCATTCTATACTTAATAGAACTCTTCAAATATATATACCATAATCATCTCTTTTTGCTAAACTTTGCTCTCAAGCCTGTTTATCACCTCTTTTGTATACCAAATACTCTCAACAGGTATTTTCATCATCGTTTATTTGTTGTTATATATGTATATATATAAATATATAAAATTTATGCTTTATATAATCTGATATGCGCAGAGAATTCATAAATTTTTACTTCTCTATTCATCACCTTCGATTCTGTTTTCAAGGTAAAAATTCTCATTCTTTGTTCAATAATGGGTGAATCTGATTTTATTTTCTTTCCTTGATTTGTTAGAATTACTGAAAAAATTCATTTTTTTCTTTGATCATTGGTATTGAATTGGGTTGATCATGATTACTATTGGACAATAGCTGATTTTTATAAAAAAAAAAAAAGAAAATATACAAAAGATTTCCTCATACTTGTAATATATATATATATATATATATATATATATATATATATATAAGTTATTTTATTTTATTATTATTTGATATTTTTCTTTAATATTTTGGGTGTGTAGGAGATTTGAATATTCAATCTGTCTGTTGAAATTGTCTCTCTTCCAATGAAAATAACCATTGTCTTGGAGGTTCTAGGTGAGTGGTAATTATAGTATATGGCACCGTTTTAGTCCCTTTTAAAATTTCTTAGCATTAAATTTGTTATTAAATAAAATTTTAAATCAGTATTTTAACAATTATTTTATATGTGATTTTCTAGAGTTTTATTTTATTGTTGAATTTTATTCTGATTTTGATTAAATAATTAATTTTGTCAATTATCTTTGCATTAGAGCCATTAGGATTTGGGGAACAGGCCTTTAGTGTCTTTATATTGATTGATATCTGACTATAAAATTTACTGATGTATTACACTGAATTTATTTGAGATTGATTTGATCTTATTAACTCTTTGAAATTATTGAAATAAACTATTGGAATTGCACTATTAGTTATTATTTGCTATCTAAAATTTTTTTATTGATTTTCATTGATTTGTACAAATTAATTTTCTATTTTGAATTGGTACATGTAAACTATCACGGTATTAGGTTGCATTGTCGAGTCATGCATCATTGCAGTTTATGATTTGCATTAGTATCACATGCATTGATATCTGTGAAGGAGGAGGAAGGTATCTAATATCTGGTAGCGCGCTTACCATCTGGCCTTTGGTGATGTGGGCTATCATCACCCTGGTGCACCGTACCATAAAATTTTTATTGAATGAATTTCTTTTATTTATATGTTTTATGAAATTATTTTATTAATGATTTTGATAGCATGAGCATGATTTTATTGGATAGAAAGAATTTTGCGAAATTAATCAAGCGTCTGCCTGTTCCTGTTCTGTTGTGTGCTATAATTATCATTTACTGAGTATTAGCTCAAACCACGTTTTCTCTATCTGTTATCTGTTTCAGATTAGTAGAATTTTGTAGCTGATTCAAATATTCTGTGACACCCCTTACCCATTTACTGTATAGCCGAGTAAGATATGTCACACAGTGTACGGGTACACCTTATTTTAATTCAACTATTTTTATTCTTCCTAATTTATTTCTTTCATAGTAATGAAGTATAATTCGTGAAATATCATTCATTTAAGTCATTTATTGAAATTATAATTTATTTGAGGTTCTGCAAATTTTATAGAAAATCCGGTATAGTGCCGGCTAAAAATGGATAAAACAGTTCTTCAGAACCTGTGAAAAACACTTCTAAAATTTTCAATCAATCCCAAACTCTATTTCATCAACAAAATCCCAATTTTTCTCATATATATACTCCTATTCTCATTCATTCATTCATTTCATATGAAATTCATATAAAAGTCATAAATAAATATTCACTTGTTCATTCATAAATATAATTTCTATAATTTGCATCAATACTAAAATACATTACATAAGTCTTAATTACACATGAGAAAATAAAAGTTAATTATAAAATACCAAAATAAAATCTAGTGTCGTACCAATGCACTGATGACGGTGAGGTGACACAGACACTATGCAGAGCTACATAAGATCTCACCTAGTCTGTGGTCTACTGGGCTCTCGGTCAGTCTCTCCAGAACCTACGCGTGGCAAAATGCAATGAGCCAAGCAATAATGCTTAGTGGTGCCAATAATAAAATAAAAAGAAATAACAGAAAATAAATATGCAGTGCATGTCCTGATGTCTTATGCAGACAATTTTTTTATCATTCTTGGTAATCTTATTTATTTTGTACTTGTTATATTCATAATTTCATTAAATTTATTCACTTTCATTTTTGGTTGCCCAAGTAACCTATACTGGATGACTGGACTGGATAAATGGGTAAACTGGCACTGGGTATCTAGTACTTCGGGCCGTCACACCATCGGTCACATAAGCATCTCCCGGTGTGCAATAGAACAGCTAATAAGCTGTAATAACATTAGGCACAAGGCCAAGTATCAACATAATGTTAGAATGGCTAAAAGCCATAAAATCACAGAATGGCATAATGCCATGTGCAGTACTACTAACTGAACCCTATTGGCATACCAACCTATCCAAACCAATCTTGCTAGGTGTACTAGGACATGTTACACTTTTAAATTGTACAATTCTTGAAATTTAAGTTTAGGTGTTACTATTCATTTCATTAGTTAACTAAAATGTTGACTTTTGCATAGATGATAGGTACATTGGTTCTAATACTCCCAACATATCACATTTTGCATTCTAAACTTGTTGGTATTGGTTGCCAATACCATTTTCTGAGCTTAGTGTTAGTTATTCAAAATTTTTAGATTTCAAGCCTCATATTACTGTTCCATTGGTCATTTATATAGTAGGAATTTGGCAAAATTATCTTCATGAAAGTTATTCCTTATTTTTTCTAGTTACATTTCGTTTTTTGAATCACTTCATTTGTAGTTTTGTAGCTCAAGTTATGGCCTAAACACGATAACTAGCCGGATTGGACAGAATTTGAAATTCTAGGCAAAACTGGTTCTACCAAATTTGGTAACCTAAGTTTGGTTAGCAATTTGACTAGGTTATGATAATAATTTGGATTTTTGTTCTGATGAAAGTTGTAGATCTATGTCTCAGCTTTCTCTTGGTAAAATTTCAGTTCAATTGGACCTTTCTACACTGAGTTATGACCAAATGAATAAATACTATTCATTTGGTCATTTTGCCCAGGCAGAATGCAGGTCATCCGGATTAGGGCAATTTTTAGGTCAACTTGGTTTGGTTTTCTGGGGAAGGTTTCTAGACCAAAGTTGTACCATTATGTGTCTAGTTTCATGTCCAATTAGCCTTACACTAATTGAACCTCTACAATTCCATTTATAACTGCCCAAACCTACTAGACTCATGCTTAGTCCTGCTGGTCAATCAAGGCAGCTCACCCATACATAAATGCCAAGCCTCAACTCACTTCATTTCCTCATTATACACATTCAAATAGTCACTAATTGACCATTACAAGGTTAATGAACCATTACATGAGCAAACCCTAGAATTTTTCAAGTGTCCAATTTTTTTTCATTTCATACATGCACAATTCTTGCATTTCACTTATTTAATTATGTTTAATACCCCATCCACTATCAAAGGCTGCTCATAAACATTTTTCTACTAAGCAAAATCATCAAACCCTAGCTAACCCTAGCTGCCAAAAATTGTAAGTTGCACACACACACTTATTTGCTTTATTTCCTTATATTTCCTACATAATTCATGCCATTAATCATGAATTAAAGCAAAAGGAGTAAGAGTTGGACACTAACCTTGTTGGAGTAGAATTTCATGCCAACTAAACTTGCTCTTTCCTTCCTCTTTTGGCTTCATAGAGGATGTTCAAGTTGCTAGGTAAATTTTTTTTGAAGCTAGGTAAGGGTTTCAAGTGAGATTTGGTGAGGTTAGGAGCTTGGGTGAGCTTTCATGAAGGAAATGGCTATGGGAGAAGAGGGAGACAGGAGTAGCTGATGACCCTTTTTTTTTGTTTATTCTTATCTCATTTTATTTATTTTAAATGGGCTTGATTAATTGTAATTGGTGGTAAGTGTTTAATGACATCATAGTGACGTCATAATTAGCTTTTTATCTCATTTTCTCTTATTTTCTTCTTTACTCATTTTCAATTTAATTTTTAACAATATTTATTCATATTTTGTGACATGATAATTATTTACTTAACTGGACAAGTTAACCAAAAATCACCTCTGAAGGCGAAATGACCAAAATGCCCTCAGTTTGGCTTAACAGACCAAAATTGTCTGTACCAATTGAAAAAAAAATTTAAGCATTTTCTTGGCATTCTAATGCCATAGGAACCTTAATGACCCTTCTCTGGAGTCCCAAAAATTATTTTATGAATTTTCCCTCAGGTCTAGGGCTCCTAGTTGCGAGAACCGCAAATTCCCACTAGGTTACCCATCGCTAGGGCCGGATTGGACAGAATCTAAAATTCTGAGCAAAACTGGTTCTCCCAGATTTGGTAACCTAAGTTTAGTTGGCAATATGACTAGGTTATGATTAGAATTTAGATTTGTGTTCTTCATGAAAGTTGTAGGTCTATGTCTCAGCTTTCTGCTGGAAACATTTCAGGTCAATTGGACATTTCTACACTGAATTATGACCAAATGAATAAACATTGTTCATTTGGTCATTTTGCCCAGGAAGAATGCAAGTCACCCGGATTAGGGCAATTTTTAGGCCAACTTGATTTGGTTTTCTGGGTAGGGTTTCTTCACCAAAGTGGTGCCATTATGTGTCTAGTTTCATGTCCAATTAGCCTTGCACCAATTGAACCTCTACAACTGCATTTATAATTGCCCAAACCTACTGGACTCATGCTCAGTCATGTAGGTCAACCAAGGCAGCTCACTCATACATAAATGCCAATCATTTAGTGATGTTAGTAGTATGTCCTAGAGCATATCATTTAGTATGTATCTTGTACATTTTTTTATTAATAAAAGGCATTTCCACTTTTCCATTTACATAATATATTTATGTGTAATAGAAAAGGTCCATTGATATTTTGTTAGAAATATTATTCTTAAGTTGTTAAGAATATGAGTGACAATATTTCTAGCACAAAGTATCATAAATAGGTTCACAATCGAGGATACTTCATAATAAGGACATGACTTATCCAGAAAGATTGTATTCATGTTTGTTCCCAAGTTATTTATATGAGATATAAATAAGATGGAATGGTGAGTCTCATGCCATATAACAAACATGATAGGCACTTATAAATGATAAGTAGGCCGAACCAGTGACACTTATGACAAGCACATGGAGTTTACTCTTGTCAATGTTTTGTCATAAATCATATCAGTGCATATAATCTTTAGACCTGAGATAGCACAGTTATCTTTTATATAGGTAGTTTGAGTTTGATACTGCTTTCATACTTGTACTATGTATGGGTATATGGGCATGTGTTGGCTCCTACTAGTTATATATGGAGGTAGGTGTTGATCAAGATGGAATCTGTTCCTCTAAGTAAATAGAGATAAAATCCTATGTTCATTTAATTATTCTTGATGTTTTAAGTTCCTGGCCAAGACAGATAGATTTATTCAGAAAAGAATTTCTGATGAGAAAATCTTTTAATCAAGAACTGGAATTAAAAGAGAACATAATATTCATAGCAAATGGAGTTTGACATAAACCATAACTCCAGCTTGAGTTGGGATTTTGTAATAGAGAGATTCTAGTGCATGGTAATATATGATTATAGGTTCATTTAAGGTAAACCTTATTACTAATTGGGTGGCCATGGCATGCTATGCTAGGTGTTAACCATGGTCTATGAGGTTCATAAAATGATTTAGAGAAATCATTTATGGTAAGAAAGAGTTCTGATGATATTAAGAGTTGATATCATGTCTCATTGCCAATTAGTGATATGCCTAGTAAGTCACACACATACACAAGTTATCACCTATTTAAATATGGTTTAATTAATTAATTAATTAAAGAGTTTAATTGATTGATTAAATAGGTTTGGTTTGCAATTAAATTGCAAAGTCCCTGGCATGACTTGAAACCAAATCTAGATTATTGGATGTGTAGTATAAATTAAATTTATATTTAAAGTGTTTAAATATGAATTTAATTAATGAGAAATTAATTAATAGAGATTAATTAATTAATTTATATTTGATATAAATTAATTAGAAGAAGAAAAATAATTATTTTGGATTAAGAACTCAAAATTAAGACACAGGGGCATTTTGGTTATTTCACAGTGTGACACGTGGCACCATGAGATGATGACACATGGGATCACACATAAACTTGCCAAATGTTTTTTTTTTTAATCATGTAAGTGAAGGAACGGAAGCGTGAAAAACACAAGTTTATACCATTGAATTCAAAAATTTTCACCTAGGGTCACATGCATCATGCAAGATTTATTTTTATCTATTTGATTTCAATGATAAACAACATATTAAAACTCTTTTAATATGTTTTTGGATCTGTATTTGCCATTTAAGATTTTAAAATTAATCAGATTAATTTTAGAACCCTAGATTAAATCAAGAACGATTACACTAACCTCTTGATGCATTGCAGCATGTCTGCGCCTTTGAGATTCGTCTTCAGGACACCAGATGTTGTCCCTCTAGCTTGTCCACACCAAGAACACCTATGGCAGTCCTTGAATAGCTTCTAAAACTTTTTCTATTAATTAGAAAATCAAGTTCTGCCTTTTAAGAGATTAGAGATGTAAATAGGACACTAGAAACAATTCCTAGTGTTCTTAATTCAAGAGATTGATGGCTAATCTCTTTGAATTGATAAGAGATGAAGAAGAAGAGATAAAAACCCTCAAAGTGGCGTGACAAAGGAGTGTGGCTGCTGGTTGTGTTTTATTTTCTCATAACAACACTTAAATAGCTAGGTTAACACATTAAACCCTTGCCACATGTCATCCTTTGATTAGCTCTAGGTTTAAGTGACCCAATCACATTGTGCCAAGTGTCAAACCTATATTTAATCTTGATTTTAATCATCTTACATGATTAAAAAACATTTGGCAAGCTTATGTGTTATGCCATGTGTCACCATCTCATGGTGCCACGTGTCACACTGCAAAATGACCAAAATGCCCCTGTGTCTTAATTTTGAGTTCTTAACCCAAAATAATTATTTTCTTCTTCTAATTAATTTATATCAAATATAAATTAATTAATTAATCTCTATTAATTAATTTCTCATTAATTATATTCATATTTAAACACTTTAAATATAAATTTAATTTATACTACACATCCAATAATCTAGATTTGGTTTCAAGTCATGCTAGGGACTTTGCAATTTAATTGCAAATCAAACCTATTTAATTAATCAATTAAACTCTTTAATTAATTAATTAAATCATATTTAAATAGGTGATAACTTGTGTATGTTTGTGACTTACTAGGCTCATCACTAATTGGCAATGAGACACGATATCAACTCTTAATATCATCAGAACTCTTTCTTACCATAAATGATTTCTCTAAATCATTTTATGAACCTCATAGACCATGGTTAACACCTAGCATAGCATGCCATAGCCACCCAATTAGTAATAAGGTTTACCTTAAATGAACCTATAATCATATGTTACCATGCACTAGAATCTCTCTGTTACAAAATCCCAACTCAAGCTGGAGTCATGGTTTATGTCAAACTCCATTTGCTATGAATATTATGTTCTCTTTTAATTCCAGTTCTTGATTAAAAAGATTTTCTCATCAGAAACTCTTTTTGGAATAAATCTATCTGTCCTGGCCAGGAACTTGAAACATCAAGAACAATTAAATGAACATAGGATTTTATCTCTATTTACTTAGAGGAACAGATTCCATCTTGATCAACACCTACCTCCATATATAACTAGTAGGAGCCAACACATGCCCATATACCCATACACAGTACAAGTATGAAAGCAGTATCAAACTCAAACTACCTATATACAAGATAACTGTGCTATTTCAGGTCTAAAGATTATATGCAATGATATGATTTATGACAAAACATTGACAAGAGTAAACTCCATGTGCTTGTCATAAGTGTCACTGGTTCGGCCTACTTATCATTTATAAGTGCCTATCATGTTTGTCATATGGCATGAGACTCACCATTCCATCTTATTTATATCTCATATAAATAACTTGGGAACAAACATGAATACAATCTTTCTGGATAAGTCATGTCCTTATTATGAAGTATCCTCGATTGTGAACCTATTTATGATACTTTGTGCTAGAAATATTGTCACTCATATTCTTAACAACTTAAGAATAATATTTCTAACAAAATATCAATGGACCTTTTCTATTGCACATAAATATATTATGTAAACGGAAAAGTGGAGATGCCTTTTATTAATAAAAATATATACAAGATACATACTAAATGATATGCTCTAGGGCATACTACTAATAATCTCCCACTAGCACTAGAGCCATTCATTACAATACCTTAGACCCATCTTCTCAAGATGTCGATCTAACTGAACTTGTGACAAAAGCTTAGTGAATGGATCAGCAGGATTTTTCAGCTGATGTTATTTTTCTGCATGGCTATATTGCCTTGCCCAACTATATCTCTGATAATATGGTAGTGCCTTTCTATGTGTTTGGATTTTGGTGAGACCTTAGTTCCTTAGCCTGTATGACTGCTCCATTATTGTCACAGTGTAGTGGAACTGGCGACTCAATGGAAGGAACTCTGTAAGTTACATCATGAACTTCTTTATCCAAACGACTTCCTTTGCGACATCGATGCGACAATATACTCGACACGTAGTGGAATCTGCGATCGTGCTTTGTTTGGAACTCTTCCAATGTTGCACCTCCATTACAAATGAACACATATCCAGAGGTAGACTTTCTATCATCGATATCTGATTGGAAATCAGAATCAGTATAACCATCCAATTGCAAGTCTCCACCTCCATAAATCAAGAATAAATCCTTAGTTCTTCTCAAGTACTTAAGAATATTCTTGACTATCGATGTTCCAAACCTGGATTGGATTGATACCTGCTAGTCAAACTAACAGCATATGTGATATCCGGCCTAGTACACAACATTGCATACATTAAACTTCCAATAGCCGAAACATATGGAATCCTGGCCATCTTATCTCTTTCTTCAGGTGTCTTTGGAGACATCTCTTTAGAAAGATGGATGCCATGTCTCACTGGTAACAATCCTCTCTTGGAATCAAGCATGTTAAACCTCTTTAACACCTTTTCCAAGTATAGACTTTGGGATAAACCAATTATTCTTTTCGTTCTATCTCTATAGATGCGAATCCCAAGAATATAGGTTGCCTCCCCTAAGTCTTTCATGGAGAATGTATTTGACAACCATACTTTTATAGTCGTCAACATACCTGTGTCATTACCCATCAACAGTATGTCATCCACATATAAGACAAGGAAAGTGATAGCACTGTCACTAACCTTCTTATATACACATGGCTCATCCTCATTTTTAATAAAACCAAAGGACTTAATGGCTTTATCAAACGGATGTTCCAACTCCTCGAAGCTTGTTTCAACCCATAAATGGATCGCTTTAGCTTGCATACCTTGGAACCATCTTGGGATTCAAAACCCTTAGGTTGTTCCATGAAAATGTTTTCTTCAATTTATCCATTGAGAAAAGCTATTTTGACATCCATCTGCCAAATCTCATAATCATAGTACGCAGCTATTGCTAATAAAATCCTAATAGATTTAAGCATGGCAACAAGCGAGAAAGTCTCCTCATAGTCGATTCCTTGCCTTTGGCGAAACCCTTTCGCTACTAGCCTTGCCTTATAGGTCTCTACCTTTCCATCAGAACCAATTTTCTTCTTGAAAACCCATTTGTTCCCTATAGGTATAATACCTTCAGGTGGGTCAACAAGATCCCAAACTTGATTCTTATACATGGAATCAATCTCGGATTTCATAGCATCAATCCATTTTGAAGAGTCTATATCTGATATAGCATCTTCATAGGTAAGTGGATCATCTCCATGATCTACTTCTTCATGAGTAGACAACTCTTGTTCTTCTTCATGAAGAAAACCATATCTCACTGGTGAGTGAGATACCCTGGTTGTTCTACGAGGAACAGCTGTAGATGTTTCATCAACATGTATAGGTTGACTAGATGGATCTATATCCATCTGATCTATTGGTTGGTCAGAATTCTCCAATTCTAACTCTATTTGCCTTCCTTTGCCTCCTTCTTAAACAAACTGTTGTTCAAGAAATGTGGCATCTCTACTTATCACAACCTTTTGTGAAGTAGGCAAATAAAAATAATATCCAAAACTATCTTTTGGATATCCAACAAATCGACCTTTTTCTGATCTGGTCTCCAATTTATCAGTGTTCAGCTTTTTGATATAAGCTGGACAACCCCAAATCTTAACATGCTTAAGACTTGGTTTTCTTCCATGCCATATCTCATAATGTGTGGAATAAACTGATTTTGATGGAATCCTATTCAGAATATACAAAGCTGATTCTAATGCAAATCCCCAAAAGGAGATTGGCATATCAGTATAGCTCATCATACTACGTACCATATCCAATAGGGTACGATTTCTCCTTTCAGATACACCATTCAGTATAACGTTCTGGAGAGTCGGTGAGAAACAATGCCATGCTCTCTCAAGTATTCATCAAATTCGATACTCAAATATTCACCTCCACGATCGTAGAAGAGCTTTAATATTCTTTCCTGTTTGATTTTCTACTTCAGATTTAAATTCTTTGAACTTTTCAAAAGACTCATGTTTGTATTTCATCAAATACAAATACCCAAACCTTGATTTATCATCAGTAAAGGTAATAAAATAATGAAAACCCCCTCTAGCCATTTCTTTAAATGGACCACATACATCACTATGTATTAGCTCCAAAATATTTTCACTCTTAGCCTGTCCAATAAAGGGTGATCTAGTCATTTTGCCACAAGGCAAGATTCACAAGTTGGAGTAGGCTCGAGCCCAATGAGGATAGAATCCCCATTTTCTCCAGCTTTGCAATCCTATCTTACGCAACCTGACATAACCTTAAGTGCCACATATATTTTGAACTTGAGTTGGTTTTCACCATGGCATTGCATTCTTTTAGATCACTTGCATTCAATTTGTGTTTGTCATTATAATCCAAATAATAAAGACCATCATTCATATAACCCGAACCAACATATTTATTTCCAAAATAAATATTGCAAACATCATCAGTGAACTGAAATTCATAGCCATTTCTAGTCAAACTAGATATAGAAATGATGTTCTTAAAAGCATCAGGTACATATAAAATATTATCCAAACACAAAACATGTCCAAACATGTAAAAAGATTTAGATCCTATTGCTAAAGCTTCAACAGTTGAGCCATTGCCAATCCGAACTCTAACATCTTGAGAACACAAGCTGCTACTATTTGCTAGTTCCTGCATATCATTAGAAATGTGAGCGGCACGATATCTAAAACCCAAGTGAAGATGAACTATGAGTATCATCGAATCTAAATAATAAGATATGGACATACCTTAGAAGGTGTATCCTTCTTGTCCTTCAGAGAAGTAAGATACTGCAGGCGGTTCCTTTTCAGTGCCCATCCTTTTGGTAGTGGAAACACTTTCCTTTGCCACCATCGACTTTAGTCTTCCTTTTACATTTAGCTATTTTCTTGGAAGGACCAGAATGAGGTTGCTTTTTCTTATTGCCCTTCTTCTTGTTGGACTTTCCAGAGAAGAAGATGCAACCAAAGCTACCTCCTTTCCTTTATTGCACAGCATATTCTTTTGGGCAATAACCACATGTTGAGTAAACCGGCTAAGGTGCATTCCTGTTTAGTCATATGGAAATTTGTCACAAAATTCCCAAAAGACTCAGGAAGGGACTGAAGGATCAAATCCGTCTGTTGTTGGAAATCCATGTTAAAGTCAAGATGTTCCAGCTGCTTAATCAGCCGAATCATCTTGTGGACATGATCCTTAACATTACATCCCTCGGACATCCTCATACGGAATAGGTCTAGATATCTCATACCTAGCATTCCTCTTGTGCTCACCATACAACTCTTGTAGGTGAAGGAGGATCTCACTCGCACTCTGCATGTTCTCATGTTATTCGTAACTCATTACTCATGGAAGCAAGCATATAACACTTAGCTCTCATATCATGCTCCTTCCACTTGTCCAAAGTATCATGTTCCTCTTGTGTGGCCTCTGGAGGTAAGGGACCGAGAACATTTGAATCTAGAACATATCCTATATGTTCAAGGTTCAGACAAGTTTCAAATTTCTTAGCCAATCAGACAGATTAGGTCTGTCAACCTATTGTGATCAAGTATGCTTGCAAGGATATTGGATGGTGGTGGTTGTTTTGTGCTCATTTTTATCGTAAAATTAAGCTGCAGAAAATAACCAGATTAATTAGTAAATGTATCATGTAATTAACCAAAATGATTATGGTCTTTTAATCAAATTGGTCCTCCCACTAACTTAGCGAATCCTACACTTCCAAAGTAGAAAGCAAATCCTAGTTGGATGGATTTCTAGTGGGTGATTGAATTCTTATAATTCTATTGATCATCCTCAGGTACATCCATTATTGGAATTACAATAAACTATAAGTGAGCAACTCTTTGCCCATCACATCTCATGTGAGGTTCAATCCTTTACCTAGCCCCTAATGCTCAAAATCTCAAGTACATCCATTATTGACTTATCTTGCATTAGTTAAGTTGATCCCATTGAGCCAGTAATTATGCAAATAATTTTAATGTCCTCAGGTACATCCAATATTGGCCACTAAACCATTTACATATTTACAACATCTCATGCTTAACAATTATTCTTAAGAAAATCTCTTAAATAAATTGCATCTTATGCAACTATTTAAAATTTCTTAAAATAATTGCCCTAATGGAGGGCCTATGTTATAATTACTTTAATTATAGCATTTCCAACTTAATCATTTGTTTGGAAGATTTTATGGTCATTCTATTTACTATTAAGGTCTCACTTTGCACATTATCCATTTAGTATGCATATATCATATAATTGCATACATTCCCATACATCTCATGCATTCATGGATAAGCAGTAAATATGGTATGATCATGGACTTTCTAAGGGATTCAATTCTGAGCCACCAAGAATTGAATCAGGGCATTCCTAGGTGCATTTCATTCATTCATTTTACAAGAGTTGCTGAAGGAGTACATAATCAACACTTGATCTTGAATTCCTCCCACTGGTCCCACCAATGCTCTTGACCTCCTTGAACTTCTTGCAATCCAAAATTACATAGTAATCCTTGGCATACCAAGGCGAATTTACAAGAACTTAAATAAATGAAATTACAACCCAAAAATTATTACAAACTTAATAATACATGCCCAAAATAAATTAAAATAAATTAATTAATTTACAATCCCAAAAAAACATAAAAGAAATAAATCCAATCACATTGGTCTTTTATAGTCCATGATCATCAATCATGCATATCACTATTTAACAATTAAATAAAACATACATACTTAAATTAAATTGAATATCTCATATTCAACTTAAAAATCCAGATTTGAATATGATTCAAATAAATTTAAAAATTCAGATTTGAATCTCATTCAAACAAATTTAAAAATTCAGATTTGAATCACATTCAAACAACTTCAAAAATTCAGATTTGAATTACATTCAAACATTTTTTAAAAAATCAGATTTGAATCACATTCAAACAGTTTTTAAAAAATCAGATCTGAATTTTATTCAATCAATTTTAAAAAATCAGATTTAAATATGATTCAAACAACTTTAAAATTCGGATTTGAATCACATTCAAACAACTTTTAAAATTCAGATTTGAATCACATTCAAACAATTTTTAAAATTCTGATTTGAATCATAATTTAATTGTGTGATAAAAACTACTAATTAAACACTTTAATTAGTCAAAGAATACGCCTTATATCATACAACAATTGCAGAATTAAAAGCCAAACCTTAAACCACCCATGGAAGCCAAACCATGCGCACCATTGATGGTGTTTTTACAAGTATCCCGCCAACTTGCTTTGCAACCAGCAATGAACTTTTGATCTCATGATCAAACACACAATTAAATCATATAATCAACAATCTAAATGGCAAATATAGTGGCTCTCATACCAATTGAAGGAACAGAAGCGTGAAAAACACAAGTTTATACCATTGAATTCAAAAATTTTCACCTAGGGTCACATGCATCATGCAAGATTTATTTTTATCTATTTGATTTCAATAATAAACAACATATTAAAACTCTTTTAATATGTTTTTGGATCTGTATTTGCCATTTAAGATTTTAAAATTAATCAGATTAATTTTAGAACCCTAGATTAAATCAAGAACGATTACACTAACCTCTTGATGCACTGCAGCGTGTCTGCGCCTTTGAGATTCGTCTTCAGGACACCAGATGTTGTCCCTCTAGCTTGTCCACACCAAGAACACCTATGGCAGTCCTTGAATAGCTTCTAAAGCTTTTTCTATTAATTAGAAAATCAAGTTCTGCCTTTTAAGAGATTAGAGATGTAAACAGGACACTAGAAACAATTCCTAGTGTTCTTAATTCAAGAGATTGATGGCTAATCTCTTTGAATTGATAAGAGATGAAGAAGAAGAGATAAAAACCCTCAAAGTGGCGTGACAAAGGAGTGTGGCTGCTGGTTGTGTTTTATTTTCTCATAACAACACTTAAATAGCTAGGTTAACACATTAAACCCTTGCCACATGTCACCCTTTGATTAGCTCTAGGTTTAAGTGACCCAATCACATTGTGCCAAGTGTCAAACCTATATTTAATCTTGATTTTAATCATCTTACATGATTAAAAAACATTTGGCAAGCTTATGTGTTATGCCATGTGTCACCATCTCATGGTGCCACGTGGCACAATGCAAAATGACCAAAATGCCCCTGTGTCTTAATTTTGAGTTCTTAACCCAAAATAATTATTTTCTTCTTCTAATTAATTTATATCAAATATAAATTAATTAATTAATCTCTATTAATTAATTTCTCATTAATTAAATTCATATTTAAACACTTTAAATATAAATTTAATTTATACTACACATCCAATAATCTAGATTTGGTTTCAAGTCATGCTAGGGACTTTGCAATTTAATTGCAAACCAAACCTATTTAATTAATCAATTAAACTCTTTAATTAATTAATTAAATCATATTTAAATAGGTGATAACTTGTGTATGTGTGTGACTTACTAGGCTCATCACTAATTGGCAATAAGACATGATATCAACTCTTAATATCATCAGAACTCTTTTTTACCATAAATGATTTCTCTAAATCATTTTATGAACCTCATAGACCATGGTTAACACCTAGCATAGCATGCCATGGCCACCCAATTAGTAATAAGGTTTACCTTAAATGAACCTATAATCATATGTTACCATGCACTAGAATCTCTCATTACAAAATCCCAACTCAAGCTGGAGTCATCGTTTATCTAAAAATCCATTTGCTATGAATAATATGATCTATTTTAAATCCAGAACTTGATAAAAAAGATTTTATCATCAGAAACTCTTTTCTGAATAAATATATCTGTCAACGCCAGTAACTTGAAACATCAAGAACAATTAAATGAACATAGGATTTTATCTCTATTTACTTAAAGGAACAGATTCCATCTTGATCAACACCTACCTCCATATATAACTAGTAGGAGCCAACACATGCCCATATACCCATACACAGTACAAGTATGAAAGCAGTATCAAACTCAAACTACCTATATACAAGATAACTGTGCTATCTCAGGTCTAAAGATTATATGCACTGATATGATTTATGACAAAATATTGACAAGAGTAAACTCCATGTGCTTGTCATAAGTATCACTGGTTCGGCCTACTTATCATTTATAAGTGCCTATCATGTTTGTCATATGGCATGAGACTCACCATTCCATCTTATTTATATCTCATATAAATAACTTGGGAACAAACATGAATACAATCTTTCTGGATAAGTCATGTCCTTATTATGAAGTATCCTCGATTGTGAACCTATTTATGATACTTTGTGCTATAAATATTGTCACTCATATTCTTTACAACTTAAGAATAATATTTCTAACAAAATATCAATGGACCTTTTCTATTACACATAAATATATTATGTAAACGGAAAAGTGGAAATGCCTTTTTATTAATAAAAATATATACAAGATACATACTAAATGATATGCTCTAGGGCATACTACTAACAGTAAGATGATTAAAATCAAGATTTAATATAGGTTTGACACTTGGCACAATGTGATTGGGTCATTTAAACCTAGAGCTAATCAAAGGGTGACATGTGGCAAGGGTTTAATGTTTTAACCTAGCTATTTAAGTGTGGTTATGAAAAGAAAAATAACCAGCAGCCACTCCTCTCCTTTGTCACGCCACTTTGAGGCTTGTCATTTATTCTTCTTCATCTCTCATCAATTCAAAGAGATTAGCCATCAATCTCTTAAATTAAGAACACTAGAAATTGTTTCTAGTGTCCTGTTTACATCTCTAATCTCTTAAAAGGCAGAACTTGAATTTCTAATTAATAGAAAAAGCTTTAGAAGCTGTTCAAGGGATGCCATAGGTGTTCTTGGTGTGGACAAGCTAGAGGGACAACATCTGGTGTCCTAAAGACGAATCTCAAAGGCGCAGACATTGCAAAGGCATCAAGAGGTTAGTGCAATCGTTCTTGATTTAATCTAGGGTTCTAAAATTAATCTGATTAATTTTAAAATCTTAAATGGCAAATACAGATCTAAAAACATATGAAAAGAGTTTTAATATGTTGTTTATCATTGAAATCAAATAGATAAAAATAAATCTTGCATGATGCATGTGACCCTAGGTGAAAATTTTTGAATTCAATGGTATAAACTTGTGTTTTTCACGCTTCCGTTCCTTGTATTGGTATCAGAGCCACCATATTTGCCATTTAGATTGTTGATTATATGATTTAATTGTGTGATTTGATCATGAGATGATTGATCCATTGCTGGTTGCAATGGATGTGTGGCGGCACACATGGTGAAGCCACCATTGGTGGCGGCAACAATGGTTCTTCAAAGTGGCGCAAGGTTTGCTTTTTAATTTACAATTGTTGTATGATCTAAAAGCTCATCCTATGTCTAATTAAATTGTTTAATTAGAATTTTAATCACACAATTAAATTATGATTCAAATCAGAATTTTAAAAATTGTTTGAATGTGATTCAAATCTGAATTTTAAAAGTTGCTTGAATGTGATTCAAATATGAATTTTTAAAGTTGTTTGAATCATATTTAAATCTGATTTTTTAAAATTAATTGAATAAAATTCAGATCTTATTTTTTAAAAAATGTTTGAATGTGATTCAAATCTGAATTTTTTAAAAATTGTTTGAATGTGATTCAAATCTGAATTTTTAAAGTTGTTTGAATGTGATTCAAATCTGAATCTTTAAATTTGTTTGAATGAGATTCAAATCTGAATTTTTAAATTTATTTGAATCATATTTAAATCTGGATTTTTAAGTTGAATATGAGATATTCAATTTAATTTAAGTGTGTATGTTTTATTTAATTGTTAAATAGTGATGTGCATGATGGATGATCATGGACTATAAAAGACCAATGTGATTGGATTTATTTCTTTTATGTTTCTTTGGGATTGTAAATTAATTAATTTATTTTAATTTATTTTAGGCATATATTATTAAGTTTGTAATAATTTTTGGGTTGTAATTTTATTTATTTAAGTTCTTGTAAATTCGCCTTGGTATGCCAAGGATTACCATGTAATATTGGATTGCAAGAAGTTCAAGGAGGTCAAGAGCATTGGTGGGACCAGTGGGAGGAATTCAAGATCAAGTGTTGATTATGTACTCCTTCAGCAACTCTTGTAAAATGAATGAATGAAATGCACCTAGGAATGCCCTGATTCAATTCTTGGTGGCTCAGAATTGAATCCCTTAGAAAGTCCATGATCATACCATATTTACTGCTTATCCATGAATGCATGAGATGTATGGTAATGTATGCTATTATATGATATATGCATGCTAATTGGATAATGTGCAAAGTGAGACCTTAATAGTAATTAGAATGACCATAAAATCTTCCAAACAAATGATTAAGTTGGAAATGCTATAATTAAAGTAATTATAACATAAGCCCTCCATTGGGACAATTATTTTAAGAAATTTTAAATAGTTGCATAAGATGCAATTAATTTAAGAGATTTTCTCAAGAATAATTGTTAAGCATGAGATGTTGTAAATATGTAAATGGTTTAGTGGCCAATATTGGATGTACCTGAGGACATTAAAATTATTTGCATAATTACTGGCTCAATGGGATCAACTTAACTAATGCAAGATAAGTCAATAATGGATGTACCTGAGATTTTGAGCATTAGGGGCTAGGTAAAGGATTGAACCTCACATGAGATGTGATGGGCAAGGAGTTGCTCACTTATAGTTTATTGTAATTCCAATAATGGATGTACCTGAGGATGATCAATAGAATTATAAGAATTCAATCACCCACTAGAAATCCATCCAACTAGGATTTCCGTTTTCTACTTTGGAAGTGTAGGATTCACTAAGTTAGTGGGAGGACCAATTTGATTAAAAGACCATAATCATTTTGGTTAATTACATGATACATTTACTAATTAATCTGGTTATTTTCTACAGTTAATTTTCTGATAAAAATGAGCATAAAACAACCACCACCATCCAATATCCTTGTAAGCATACTTGATCACAATAGGTTGACAGGACCTAATCTATCTGATTGGCTAAGAAATTTGAAACTTGTCCTGAACCTTGAACATATAGGATATGTTCTAGATTCAAATGTTCCTGGTCTCTTACCTCCAGAGGCCACACAAGAGGAACATGAAACTTTGGACAAGTGGAAAGAGCATGATATGAGAGCTAAGTGTTACATGCTTGCTTCCATGACTAATGAGTTACAGAAGCAACATGAGAACATGCAGAGTGCGAGTGAGATCCTCCTTCACCTACAAGAGTTGTATCGTGAGCACAACAGGAATGCTAAGTATGAGATATCTAGACAACTATTCCGTATGAGGATGTCTGAGGGATAGAATGTTGGGGATCATGTCCACAAGATGATTCGGCTGATTGAGCAGTTGGAACATCTTGACTTCAACATGGATTTCCAACTACAGACGGATTTGATCCTTCAGTCCCTTCCTGAGTCTTTTGGGAATTTAGTGACAAATTTCCATATGACTAAACAGGAATACACCTTAGCTGGTTTACTCAACATGTAGGTTATTGCCCAAAAGAATATGCCAGGCAACAAAGGAAAAGAGGTAGCTTTGGTTGCATCTTCTTCTGCTGGAAAGTCCAACAAGAAGAAGGGCAATAAGAAAAAGAAACCTCACATTCCTGGTCCTTCCAAGAAAATAGCTAAACAGAAAAGGAAGACTAAAGCTGATGGAGACAAAGGAAAGTGTTTCCACTGCCAAAAGGTTGGGCACTGGAAAAGGAACTGCCTAGAGTATCTTGCTTCTCTGAAGGACAAGAAGGATACACCTTCGGAAGGTATGTCCATATCTTGTTATTTAGATTCTGATGATACTCATAGTTCATCTACTTGGGTTTTAGATATCTTGTGCGATTCTCACATTTCTAATGATATGCGTGAACTAGCAAAGAGTGGCGACTTGCGTTCTCAAGATATTAGAGTCTGGATTGGCAATGGCTCAACTGTTGAAGCTTTAGCCATAGGATCTAAATCTTTTTACATGTTTGGACATGTTTTGTGTTTGGATAATATTTTATATGTACCTGATGCTTTTAAGAACATCATTTCTATATCTAGTTTGACTAGAAATGGCTATGAATTTCAGTTCACAAATGATGTTTGCAATATTTATTTTGGAAATACATATGTTGGTTTGGGTTATATGAATGATGGTCTTTATTATTTGGATAATAATGACAAACACAAATTGAATGCAAGTGATCTAAAAGAATGCAATGCCATGGTGAAAACCAACTCAAGTTCAAAATATATTTGGCACTTAAGGTTATGTCATGTTGCAGAAGATAGGATTACAAAATTGGAGAAAATGGGGATTCTATCCTCATTGGGCTCTGAGCCTACTCCAATTTGTGAATCTTGCCTTCAAGGCAAAATTACTAGATCACCCTTTGTTGGACAAGGGCTAAGAGCTGAAAATATTTTGGAGCTAATACATAGTGATGTATGTGGTCCATTTAAAGAAATGGCTAGAGGGGGTTTTCATTATTTTATTACCTTTACTGATGATAAATCAAGGTTTGGGTATTTGTATTTGATGAAATACAAACATGAATCTTTTGAAAAGTTCAAAGAATTTAAATCTGAAGTAGAAAATCAAACAGGAAAGAGTATTAAATCTCTTCGATCATATCGTGGAGGTGAATATTTGAGTACTGAATTTGATGAATACTTGAGAGAGCATGGCATTGTTTCTCAACTGACTCCTCCAGGAACGCCACAACTGAATGGTGTATCTGAAAGGAGAAATCATACCCTATTGGATATGGTACGTAGTATGATGAGCTATACTGATATGCCAATCTTCTTTTGGGGATTTGCATTAGAATCAGCTTTGTATATTCTGAATAGGATTCCATCAAAATCAGTTTCTTCCACACCTTATGAGATATGGCATGGAAGAAAACCAAGTTTTAAGCATGTTAAGATTTGGGGTTGTCCAGTTTATATCAAAAAGCTAAACATTGATAAATTGGAGACCAGATTAGAAAAAGGTCGATTTGTTGGATATCCAAAAGATAGTTTTGGATATTATTTTTATTTACCTACTTCACAAAAGGTTGTGATAAGCAGAGATGTCACATTTCTTGAACAACAGTTTGTTCAAAAAGGAGGCAAAGGAAGGCAAATAGAGTTAGAATTGGAGAATTCTGACCAACCAACAGATCAGATGGATATAGATCCATCTAGTCAACCTATACCCGTTGTTGAAACATCTATAGCTGTTCCTCGTAGAACAACCAGGGTATCTCACCCACCAGTGAGATATGGTTTTCTTCATGAAGAAGAAGAAGAACAAGAGTTGTCTACTCATGAAGAAGTAGATCATGAAGATGATCCACTTACTTATGAAGAAGCTATATCAGATATAGACTCTTCAAAATGGATTGATGCTATGAAATCCAAGATTGATTCCATGTATAAGAATCAAGTTTGGGATCTTGTTGACCCACCTGAAGGTATTGTACCTATAGGGAAAAAATGGGTTTTCAAGAAGAAAATTGGTTCTGATGGAAAGGTAGAGACCTATAAGGCAAGGCTAGTAGCGAAAGGGTTTTGCCAAAGGCAAGGAATCGACTATGAGGATACTTTCTCGCCTGTTGCTATGCTTAAATCAATTAGGATTTTATTAGCAATAACTGCATACTATGATTATGAGATTTGGCAGATGGATGTTAAAACAGCTTTTCTCAATAGATACATTGTGTAACATCCTCCCTATATGTGTTCTGTACGTTCTTTTGCTCGAGTGGCCAAATAACAGTCTAGGCAAGTCAGGATGTCTAGAACTACACTTCGGTGATAGTGAACAGACATATAATGATGAAATAAATAAAAAGAAAATACAAGCAAAATCAAACAAAAATGAAAGAGAGAAAATGATACTAAGTTAAACGAGCCGGCACCGCAGCAATGGGTGACTGCACCGGGAAGGCCGTTACCGACCCCAGGACCGCAGGGAACCCTCGGAATCTAATTTTGAGACATAGATAAAGGTTTATTGAAATGTAATTGACACTAGAAATATCAAAGAAAAATTAATAAATTAGTACAAAGAAAAACGAAAAATTGAGAAACAGACAAAAATCGGTGTTATCGAAAAATCGGGAATGTAACCCGAAGTGGGGTATTTTGGTCATTTAACACATAGTGTTGCCTTTTGACCTCAATATCCATTAAAAATAAATGATATTACACTTTAGAAATGACATGAAAAATTAAATTGTGATACATTATGTAAATTGTGAAAGAAAAGAGGTAAATGTGTAAATAAAGGAAACTTAATATAATTAAACATTAAACAACTCATTAGTGCTCCACTAACTATATTATAAACTACATAACATAAACCTTAGTGGGCAGAATTGGGTCATCTTCAACCTTGGGAGAAGCTTGCCGAATTGATCCTCTCAAAGTCCTCCATGGCCACCATGCATGAAGCTTTCTCTCTCCATCATCAAGCCCTCATTTTCACTTGCTTCCTTCATTAAAGCTTGCCTATTCACCTTGGGGAAGATATTGGAAACAAGAAAAACCAGATTTGGTGAAGTTTTGATAAGTTCCAAAAGTAGTAAGTGTCCAAAATCTCTCCCTTGCTTTAGTAAAGCTTGTGTTTAGGTTGAGGTGAGTGTTTTGGTGAAGAGAAATGAAAGAAATAGTGAGAAATGGACTTGTCCATTTTTGGTAGCCATGAACCCTTGTTAAGCTTGAGTTATTTTTACTTCTAATGAATAAAAATGAAGGTTGATTAATTCAAATGAAAATTGTAGTAAGTTTGTATTTAAGTATGTGCATGTAGTGTTTAGATTAAAGGTGTGAAATGGAACCTTGATGCCTTGAGCAAACTGCCATGTTTGGCAGCCCCTAATAGCATGAATTTGTGTGTGAATATGTGGTTATTAATGACATATGTTAATGTTAAATTGTGGGCAGCAAGTGTAAGTGATATTGAAGTATGAATATGTTGAAGTATATGTGTAATATTGGCATTTAAGTATGTTGAATTTTGGTGGAAGTGAATGATGAACTTAATGATGAATTGCGTGCATTGAGCACTTGATCATTCTGCCCAGAATTGTTTCTGAAATTGTGTACAATATATGTATGGAAGTGTTGTTGATTGAATATTGTAGTAATGAGGAGGAGAAGGAACATTAAATTGAGAGTGTATGAGCTTTGTGCAGGTTGTGTATTGAAGGCAGCACTTAAATTAGGCCATAGGTACCAAACTATGAACCCAATTGGTATGAGGCCAATTAGGGGTGAAACTAGACACCAAATAGGCCAACTTTAATGTAGAAAGGTTGCCAAAATTCTGCTTATAAACTGACCTTAAAAATGACCAAATCCGGATTAGTGCATTTAAGGCCTGAAAACTGACCATTTGGGCAGCAGTTAGTGTTTAGGCTATAACTCAGTCAAAACAGGTCCAATTGACCTGAAATTTTGTCCATGAATAGTTAAGACCTATATCTACAAATCTTATGAAGACACCCAAGCCCATAAATGGACAGAACCAAGTCAAATGGCTTGCACAAGTTCGGGTACAAAATCTGCCGAACCAAAAGTGACCTTAAAATTGACCAAATTTGCAGTAAAAGTGCAATCTGTCCAGCTTTAGCAAATTGACCATATCTTGGTCTACACAACTCAGAATGACCTGAAATTTTGCCCCGCGTGCAATAAGACATAGTGCTACAATTTTGCTTTTGACCAGAAGCTAAAAACCAAGGGAAATAGGACTTTAAGCTAGACCAATCTAGCACACACAAAATTGAGAATTTGACATTTTGCATACAATGATGCATGAAGCATTTTGGCAATGAATGCCAACTTGTAAAAATGGTAAATTGCACTATATTGGCAACATATTGAGATATAAATTGTGACATATTGATGCTAGAAACAACTTGTCCATATTACCTAAAAAGGTCAACATATGCATTGACTTGTGAATTATATAATAGTTAGTAAACTCCAAAAATTGAAGAATTAAACAATTAATTAATAATGTGCCCTAGTTTGCCTAGTTGACTAGTATGGATAGGTTGGCATGCCAATAGGATTTTGACAGCTGTTCTGTAAATGGCTTTATGCCATACTGTGTTTTTACAGCTTATTATGCCGCACTGTGACTTTAATAGCCTACGGCTATACATATTGTGTATTTATTCTTGGCTTATCGCCAGATTGACTATATGGCTTCTTAGCCACACTGTTTGCACACCGGGAGACACTTTGTGACTGATGGTGTGACGGCCCGAGGTACTAGGTACCCAGTGCCAGTATATCCGTTTATCCAGTCTGGTCAGTATATAGGCTACACGGGCAGTAATTCAAGTACTATTAAATTCAAATACCTAAATCCAGTCTACTGACATACAGCACCACCAAAAATTTGTAAACACTTTATTTTAGTGTATATTTCTTTATATTTGGCACCACTAAGCAAAATTGCTTAGCGCGTTGCTTTTGTAACGCGTAGGTATTGGAGATACAGCTGGGGAGCCCAGCAGACCTACGACCGGGTGAGACATCAGATCTGCACAGGAGTCCAGAGTCATCTGCACTGCATTGCATACATGGTAGGACTTAGGATATCTTTTATTTTGTACTTTTGTTGTATATTTGAAATTCAGCCCTGTATTTTGTAATGTTATGAAAACTCTAAAGTTTGTAATATTTTGTACATATTAAATGACATGGAGATTTTCTATATATATTTAAATTATTATAGACTGTATTATGGAACTATTTAATGACTGTAAAAGTCTATTGACTTTACTGAAAAATAGAGACTGTGAAATATTTGAGATTTTGATATCATCATATTAAACTGTTTTCAACAGTTTGGAAGGACAGTTTGTCCTAAATATAGACGGCACCTTGCCAAATTTTTATTACCAATCTTGAAACACTGATTTTATCAAAGTATGACAATAGTATCAACATGATATGAATATTACATAAAAGACTTCTTAAAATCAAATTGAGTTCAAGAAATGAAATAATCACAGACTAGGTGTTCCCGCAATCCATGTAGCACGCCTTGCTCGGCTATACTGTAGACGAGTGAGGGGTGTTACATTTAGTGGTATCAAAGCACGGTTTAGGCGTTTCTGGACCTAGATAGATTGCATATCATGCATTGCATTGTAAGTGTTAAGATGACTCTAATACAGATCTTTTGATTTGTTTTGTTATTTTGATCAGAATATGGACTCCACATCGTAGAGAGCGGTCGATGAGGAAGTGGAAAGTCATGCTCCATCTATGACTGAACCAGGAGACAGGAGGGAACCTGCTCCACCAGTACCAAATGCATCAGCCACATTTTAGCAAATGGCTGAGTTCTTTAGACAGATGGTAGGAGTTATGCCACCACCACCACCTCCACATCAAAAATCTCATATGGAGAGACTCATGAAGTTTGGAGCAGTGGACTTTCTGGGCAAAAGGGAAGATGATTCTGTCACAACTGAAAACTGGTTGGACAGAACTGGAAGAGTCTTGAAACAACTTTACTGTACTCTAGAGCAGAATTTGGAAGCTGCTGTATCACTACTGCAAGATGATGCATACCAGTGGTGGGATTCAATAACTAGTGAGGTGTCACCAGAAAAGATAACTTGGGATTTCTTTCTCACTGAGTTTAGAAAGAAGTATGTGGGCAGTGTATACCTAAAAGAGAAGAGAAGGGAGTTTATTACCCTACGCCAGAGACAGCTGACAGTGGCTGAATATGAAAGAGAATTTGTCAGACTGAGCCGCTATGGGCGGGAAATAGTCCCTAATGAGGTAGAGAGATGCAAGAGATTTGAGGAAGGACTCAATGATAACATTAAAGTAATGATTACAGCCTTGGGGATTACAGAGTTTGCCAAGTTAGTGGAAGTCAGATGAAGGTTGAAAAAGTTAGAATGAATGAGCGTAATGTAAGGACAGATACAGAAAAGAGGTCGTGGTCGACGGTACATCTTACGCCCTAGTAAGAAATTCAGAGGTTCGCCTTGAAGGAACGGAAGCGTGAAAAACACAAGTTTATACCATTGAATTCAAAATTTTTCACCTAGGGTCACATGCATCATGTAAGATTTATTTTTATCTATTTGATTTCAATGATAAAAAACATATTAAAACTCTTTTAATATGTTTTTGGATCTGTATTTGCCATTTAAGATTTTAAAATTAATCAGATTAATTTTAGAAACCTAGATTAAATCAAGAACGATTACACTAACCTCTTGATGTGCTGCAGCGCGTCTGCGCTTTTGAGATTCTTCTTTAGGACACCAGATGTTGTCCCTCTAGCTTGTCCACACCAAGAACACCTATGAAAGCCCTTGAACAGCTTCTAAAGCCTTTTCTATTAATTAGAAATTCAAGTTCTACCTTTTAAGAGATTAGAGATGTAAACAGGACACTAGAAACAATTTCTAGTGTTCTTAATTCAAGAGATTGATGGCTAATCTCTTTGAATTGATGAGAGATGAAGAAGAATAGAGGGAGGGCTGCGAAATGGCGTGACCAAGGAGTGTGGCTGCTGGTTGTGTTTTATTTTCTCATAACAACACTTAAATAGCTAGGTTAACACATTAAACCCTTGCCACATGTCACCCTTTGATTAGCTCTAGGTTTGAGTGACCCAATCACATTGTGCCAAGTGTCAAACCTATATGTAATCTTGATTTTAATCATCTTACATGATTAAAAAACATTTGGCAAGCTTATGTGTTATGCCATGTGTCACAATCTCATGGTGCCACGTGTCACACTGCAAAATGACCAAAATGCCCCTATGTCTTAATTTTGAGTTCTCAACCCAAAATAACTATTTTTCTTCTTCTAATTAATTTATATCAAATATAAATTAATTAATTAATCTCTATTAATTAATTTCTCATTAATTAAATTCATATTTAAACACTTTAAATATAAATTTAACTTATATTATACATCCAATAATCTAGATTTGGTTTCAAGTCATGCTAGGGACTTTGCAATCTAATTGCAAACCAAACCTATTTAATTAATCAATTAAACTCTTTAATTAATTAATTAAATCATATTTAATTAGGTGATAACTTGTGTATGTGTGTGACTTACTAAGCTCATCACTAATTGGCAATGAGAAATGATAACAACTCTTAATATCATCAGAACTCTTTCTTACCATAAATGATTTCTCTAAATCATTTTATGAACCTCATAGACCATGGTTAACACCTAGCATAGCATGCCATGGCCACCCAATTAGTAATAAGGTTTACCTTAAATGAACCTATAATCATATGTTACCATGCACTAGAATCTCTCTGTTACAAAATCCCAACTCAAGCTGGAGTCATGGTTTATGTTAAACTCCATTTGCTATGAATAGTATGTTCTTTTTTAATTCCAGTTCTTGATTAAAAAGATTTTCTCATCAGAAACTCTTTTCTGAATAAATCTATCTGTCCTGGCCAGGAACTTGAAACATCAAGAACAATTAAATGAACATAGAATTTTATCTCTATTTACTTAGAGGAACAGATTCCATCTTGATCAACACCTACCTCCATATATAACTAGTAGGAGCCAACACATGCCCATATACCCATACATAGTACAAGTATGAAAGCAGTATCAAACTCAAACTACCTATATACAAGATAACTGTGCTATCTCAGGTCTAAAGATTATATGCACTGATATGATTTATGACAAAACATTGACAAGAGTAAACTCCATGTGCTTGTCATAAGCGTCACTGGTTCGGCCTACTTATCATTTATAAGTGCCTATCATGTTTGTTATATGGCATGAGACTCGCCATTCCATCTTATTTATATCTCATATAAATAACTTGGGAACAAACATGAATACAATCTTTCTGGATAAGTCATGTCCTTATTATGAAGTATCCTCGATTGTGAACCTATTTATGATACTTCGTGCTAGAAATATTGTCACTCATATTCTTAACAACTTAAGAATAATATTTCTAACAAAATATCAATGAACCTTTTCTATTACACATAAATATATTATGTAAACGGAAAAGTGGAAATGCCTTTATTAATAAAAAATATGTACAAGATACATACTAAATGATATGCTCTAGGGCATACTATTAACAATCTCCCACTAGCACTAGAGCCATTCATTACAATATCTTAGACCTATCTTATCAAGATGTCGGTCTAACTGAGTCTGTGGCATAGGCTTAGTGAATGGATCAGCTGGATTTTTCAGCTGATGCTATTTTCTACATGGCTACATCGCCTCGCCCAACTATTTCTCTGATAATGTGGTAGCGCCTTTCTATGTGTTTGGATTTCTGGTGAGACCTTGGTTCTTTAGCCTGTATGACTGCTCCATTATTGTCACAGTGTAGTGGAACTGTTGACTCAATGGAAGGAACTACTGTAAGTTCTGTCACGAACTTCTTTATCCAAACAGCTTCCTTTGCAGCATCTGATGCAGCAATATACTCAGCCTCTGTAGTGGAATCTGCAGTCGTGCTCTATTTGGAACTCTTCCAACTGACTGCACCTCCATTACAAATGAACACATATCCAGAGGTAGACTTTCTATCATCGATATCTGATTGGAAATCAGAATCAGTATAACCATCCAATTGCAAGTCTCCACCTCCATAAATCAAGAATAAATCCTTAGTTCTTCTCAAGTACTTAAGGATATTCTTGACAGCTATCCAGTTTTTCAAACCTGGATTGGATTGATACCTGCTAGTCAAACTAACAGCATATGCGATAGCCGGCCTAGTACACAACATTGCATACATTAAACTTCCAATAGCCGAAGCATATGGAATCCTGGCCATCTTATCTCTTTCTTCAGGTGTCTTTAGAGACATCTCTTTAGAAAGATGGATACCATGTCTCACTGGTAACAATCCCCTCTTGGAATCAAGCATGTTAAACCTCTTTAACACCTTTTCCATGTATAGACTTTGGGATAAACCAATTATTCTTTTTGCTCTATCTCTATAGATGCGAATTCCAAGAATATAGGTTGCCTCCCCTAAGTCTTTCATGGAGAATGTATTTGACAACCATACCTTTATAGTCGTCAACATACCTGTATCATTACCCATCAACAGTATGTCATCCACATATAAGACAAGGAAAGTGATAGCACTGTCACTAACCTTCTTATATACACATGGCTCATCCTCATTTTTTATAAAACCAAAGGATTTAATGGCTTCATCAAAACGGATGTTCCAACTCCTCGAAGCTTGTTTCAACCCATAAATGGATCGCTTTAGCTTGCATACCTTGGAACCATCTTGGTATTCAAATCCTCTAGGTTGTTCCATGAAAATGTTTTCTTCAATGTATCCATTGAGAAAAGCTGTTTTGACATCCATCTGCCAAATCTCATAATCATAGTATGCAACTATTGCTAGTAAAATCCTAATTGATTTAAGCATGGCAACAGGCGAGAAAGTCTCCTCATAGTCGATTCCTTGCCTTTGGCGAAACCCTTTCGCTACTAGCCTTGCCTTATAGGTCTCAACCTTTCCATCAGAACTAATTTTCTTCTTGAAAACCCATTTGTTCCCTATAGGTATAATACCTTCAGGTGGGTCAACAAGATCCCAAACTTGATTCTTATACATGGAATCAATCTCGAATTTCATAGCTTCAATCCATTTTGAAGAGTCTATATCTGATATAGCTTCTACATAGGTAAGTGGATCATCTCCATGATCTACTTCTTCATGAGTAGACAACTCTTGTTCTTCTTCATGAAGAAAACCATATCTCACTGGTGGGTGAGATACCCTGGTTGTTCTACGAGGAACAGCTGTAGATGTTTCATCAACGGGTATTGGTTGACTAGATGGATCTATATCCATCTAATCTGTTGGTTGGTCAGAATTCTCCAATTCTAACTCTATTTGCCTTCCTTTGCCTCCTTCTTGAATAAACTGTTGTTCAAAAAGTGTGGCATCTCTACTTATCACAACCTTTTGTGAAGTAGGCAAATAAAAATAATATCCAAAACTATCTTTTGGATATCCAACAAATCGACCTTTTTCTGATCTGGTCTCCAATTTATCAGTGTTCAGCTTTTTGATATAAGCTGGACAGCCCCAAATCTTAACATGCTTAAGACTTGGTTTTCTTCCATGCCATATCTCATAAGGTGTGGAAGAAACTGATTTTGATGGAATCCTATTTAGAATATACAAAGCTGATTCTAATGCAAATCCCCAAAAGAAGATTGGCATATCAGTATAGCTCATCATACTACGTACCATATCCAATAGGGTACGATTTCTCCTTTCAGATACACCATTCACCGTATGCGTTCTGGAGGAGTCACCGAGAAACAATGCCATGCTCTCTCAAGTATTCATCAAATTCGATTTCAAATATTCACCTCCACGATCTGATCGAAGAGCTTTAATATTCTTTCCTGTTTGATTTTCTACTTCAGATTTAAATTCTTTGAACTTTTCAAAAGATTCATGTTTGTATTTCATCAAATACAAATACCCAAACCTTGATTTATCATCAGTAAAGGTAATAAAATAATAAAAACCCCCTCTAGCCATTTCTTTAAATGGACCACATACATCACTATGTATTAGCTCCAAAATATTTTCAGCTCTTAGCCCTTGTCCAACAAAGGGTGATCTAGTCATTTTACCCTGAAGGCAAGATTCACAAGTTGGAGTAGGCTCAGAGCCCAATGAGGACAGAATCCCCATTTTCTCCAATTTTGCAATCCTATCTTCTGCAACATGACATAACCTTAACTGCCAAATATATTTTGAACTTGAGTTGGTTTTCACCATGGCATTGCATTCTTTTAGATTGCTATACTCTGGCCAGTGGAAATACTTTCCTTTGCCTTTGTCAGCTTTGGTCTTCCTTTTCTGTTTAGCTATTTACTTGGAAGGACCAGGAATATGAGGTTTCTTTTTCTTATTGCCCTTCTTCTTGTTGGACTTTCCAACAGAAGAAGATGCAACCAAAGCTACCTCTTTTCCTTTATTGCCCGACATATTCTTTTGGGCAATAACCAGCATGTTGAGTAAACCAGCTAAGGTGCATTCCTGTTTAGTCATTTGGAAATTTGTCACAAAATTCCCAAAAGACTCAGGAAGGGACTGAAGAATCAAATCCGTTTGTAGTTGGAAATCCATGTTGAAGTCAAGATGTTTCAACTACTCAATCAGCCGAATCATCTCGTGGACATGATCCCCAACATTCTGTCCCTCAGACATCCTCATACGGAATAGCTGTCTAGATATCTCATACCTAGCATTCCTGCTGTGCTCACCATACAACTCTTGTAGGTGAACGAGGATCTCACTAGCACTCTGTATGTTCTCATGTTGCTTCTGTAACTCATTACTCATGGAAGCAAGCATGTAACACTTAGCTCTCATATCATGCTCCTTCCACTTGTCCAAAGTTTCATGTTCCTCTTGTGTGGCCTCTGGAGGTAAGGGACCAGGAACATTTGAATCTAGAACATATCCTATATGTTCAAGGTTCAGGACAAGCTTCAAATTTCTTAGCCAATCAGAAAGATTTGGTCCTGTCAACCTATTGTGATCAAGTATGCTTGCAAGGATATTGGATGGTGGTGGTTGTTTTGTGCTCATTAATATCAGAAAATTAATTGCAGAAATAACCAGATTAATTAGTAAATGTATCATGTAATTAACCAAAATGGTTATGGTCTTTTAATCAAATTGGTCCTCCCACTAACTTAGCGAATCCTACACTTCCAAAGTAGAAAACGGAAATCCTAGTTGGATGGATTTCTAGTGGGTGATTGAATTCTTATAATTCTATTGATCATCCTCAGGTACATCCATTATTGGAATTACAATAAACTATAAGTGAGCAACTCCTTGCCCAACACATCTCATGTGAGGTTCAATCCTTTACTTAGCCCCTAATGCTCAAAATCTCAGGTACATCCATTATTGACTTATCTTGCATTAGTTAAGCTGATCCCATTGAGCCAGTAATTATGTAAATAATTTCAATGTCCTCAGGTACATCCAATATTGGCCACCAAACCATTTACATATTTACAACATCTCATGCTTAACAATTATTCTAAAGAAAATCTCTTAAATTAATTGCATCTCATGCAACTATTTAAAATTTCTTAAAATAATTGCCCCAATGGAGGGCTTATGTTATAATTACTTTAATTATAGCATTTCCAACTTAATCATTTGTTTGGAAGATTTTATAGCCATCCTAATTACTATTAAGGTCTCACTTTGCACATTATCCATTTAGCATGCATATATCATATAATTGCATACATTCCCATACATCTCATGCATTCATGGATAAGCAGTAAATATGGTATGATCATGGACTTTCTAAGGGATTCAATTCTGAGCCACCAAGAATTGAATCAGGGCATTCCTAGGTGCATTTCATTCATTCATTTTACAAGAGTTGCTGAAGGAGTACATAATCAACACTTGATCTTGAATTCCTCCCACTGGTCCCACCAATGCTCTTGACCTCCTTGAACTTCTTGCAATCCAATATTACAAAGTAATCCTTGGCATACCAAGGCGATTTTACAAGAACTTAAATAAATGAAATTACAACCCAAAATTTATTACAAACTTAATAATACATGCCCAAAATAAATTAAAATAAATTAATTAATTTACAATCCCAAAGAAACATAAAAGAAATAAATCCAATCACATTGGTCTTTTATAGTCCATGATCATCCATCATGCATATCACTATTTAACAATTAAATAAAACATACATACTTAAATTAAATTGAATATCTCATATTCAACTTAAAAATCCAGATTTGAATATGATTCAAATAAATTTAAAAATTCAGATTTGAATCTCATTCAAACAAATTTAAAAATTCAGATTTGAATCACATTCAAACAACTTCAAAAATTCAGATTTGAATCTCATTCAAACATTTTTTAAAAAATCAGATTTGAATCACATTCAAATATTTTTTAAAAAATCAGATCTGAATTTTATTGAATCAATTTTAAAAAATCAGATTTAAATATGATTCAAACAACTTTAAAAATTCATATTTGAATCACATTCAAACAACTTTTAAAATTCAGATTTGAATCACATTCAAACAATTTTTAAAATTCTGATTTTAATCATAATTTAATTGTGTGATTAAAACTACTAATTAAACACTTTAATTAGTCAAAAAATAGGCCTTAGATCATCAACAATTGCAGAATTAAAAGCCAAACCTTGAACCACCCATGGAAGCCAAACCATGCGCACCATTGATGGTGTTCATCAAGCATGCCGCCACACCTCTTGATCCAACCAGCAATGGATCAATAATCTCATGATCAAATCACACAATTAAATCATATAATAAACAATCTAAATGGCAAATATAGTGGCTCTGATACCAATTGAAGGAACGGAAGCGTGAAAAACACAAGTTTATACCATTGAATTCAAAAATTTTCACCTAGGGTCACATGCATCATGCAAGATTTATTTTTATCTATTTGATTTCAATGATAAACAACATATTAAAACTCTTTTAATATGTTTTTAGATCTGTATTTTCCATTTAAGATTTTAAAATGAATCAGATTAATTTTAGAACCCTAGATTAAATCAAGAACGATTACACTAACCTCTTGATGTGCTGCAGCGCGTCTGCGCCATTGAGATTCGTCTTCAGGACACCAGATGTTGTCCCTCTAGCTTGTCCACACCAAGAACACCTATGGCAGCCCTTGAACAGCTTCTAAAGCCTTTTCTATTAATTAGAAATTCAAGTTCTGCCCTTTAAGAGATTAGAGATGTAAACAGGACACTAGAAACAATTTCTAGTGTTCTTAATTCAAGAGATTGATGGCTAATCTCTTTGAATTGATGAGAGATGAAGAAGAATAGAGGGACGGCTGCAAAATGGCGTGACCAAGGAGTGTGGCTGCTGGTTGTGTTTTATTTTCTCATAACAACACTTAAATAGCTAGGTTAACACATTAAACCCTTGCCACATGTCACCCTTTGATTAGCTCTAGGTTTAAGTGACCCAATCACATTGTGCCAAGTGTCAAACCTATATGTAATCTTGATTTTAATCATCTTACATGATTAAAAAACATTTGGCAAGCTTATGTGTTATGCCATGTGTCACCATCTCATGGTGCCACGTGTCACACTGCAAAATGACCAAAATGCCCCTATGTCTTAATTTTGAGTTCTCAACCTAAAATAATTATTTTTCTTCTTCTAATTAATTTATATCAAGTATAAATTAATTAATTAATCTCTATTAATTAATTTCTCATTAATTAAATTCATATTTAAACACTTTAAATATAAATTTAACTTATATTATACATCCAATAATCTAGATTTGGTTTCAAGTCATGCTAGGGACTTTGCAATCTAATTGCAAACCAAACCTATTTAATTAATCAATTAAACTCTTTAATTAATTAATTAAATCATATTTAATTAGGTGATAACTTGTGTATGTGTGTGACTTACTAGGCTCATCACTAATTGGCAATGAGAAATGATATCAACTCTTAATATCATCAGAACTCTTTCTTACCATAAATGATTTCTCTAAATCATTTTATGAACCTCATAGACCATGGTTAACACCTAGCATAGCATGCCATGGCCACCCAATTAGTAATAAGGTTTACCTTAAATGAACCTATAATCATATGTTACCATACACTAGAATCTCTCTGTTACAAAATCCCAACTCAAGTTGGAGTCATGGTTTATGTCAAACTCCATTTGCTATGAATATTATGTTCTCTTTTAATTCCAGTTCTTGATTAAAAAGATTTTCTCATCAGAAACTCTAAATCTATCTGTCCTGGCCAGGAACTTGAAACATCAAGAACAATTAAATGAACATAGGATTTTATCTCTATTTACTTAGAGGAACAGATTCCATCTTGATCAACACTTACCTCCATATATAACTAGTAGGAGCCAACACATGCCCATATACCCATACATAGTACAAGTATGAAAGCAGTATCAAACTCAAACTACCTATATACAAGATAACTGTGCTATCTCAGGTCTAAAGATTATATGCACTGATATGATTTATGACAAAACATTGACAAGAGTAAACTCCATGTGCTTGTCATAAGCGTCACTGGTTCGGCGTACTTATCATTTATAAGTGCCTATCATGTTTGTTATATGGCATGAGACTCACCATTCCATCTTATTTATATCTCATATAAATAACTTGGGAACAAACATGAATACAATTTTTCTGGATAAGTCATGTCCTTATTATGAAGTATCCTCGATTGTGAACCTATTTATGATACTTCGTACTAGAAATATTGTCACTCATATTCTTAACAACTTAAGAATAATATTTCTAACAAAATATCAATGGACCTTTTCTATTACACATAAATATATTATATAAACAGAAAAGTGGAAATGCCTTTATTAATAAAAATATGTACAAGATACATACTAAATGATATGCGCTAGGGCTTACTACTAACACGCCTACTCAGAGTTTTAGTAGAGCACCAAGTCAGGGTCAATCACAGAGGCCCAAATCTCAGTTTGCACCAAGGAGAGGCCAGTCCACCCTTTCAATGGCTAGCTCTCCAGGAACAGGGTACAGGGGACCAGCCCCAATGGTATCTGTTGCTTGCCCACATTGCCAAAAATGGCATAAGGGTGAATGTTGGAGGATGACAGGTGCTTGTTTACGGTGTGGATCTACAGACCACCTAGTCCGAGATTGTCCACACAGAATTGCTACATCCACTTCGGTATCAACTGATAGGCCTGCCCCTCCAGCTCCAAGGGGTAGAAGGCCGGGTAAGGCTGAGGCACCAGACTTTCAATGTAAACCCGTGTCGAGTCTATGGAGAGAGCAGAAGGCAGAAAACTAGCCAAAGCCTATGCTATAAGGGCACAGGAGGAATAGGATGCTCCAGATGTTATCAAGGGTACGTTCCTCCTTTATAATACTTCTGTGCATGCATTAGTGGATCCTGGATCTACTCATTCATATATTTGTATCAAGCTGCCCGTAGAAAAGGGAATACTAGTGGAGGAAAGTGACCAAGACATCCTAGTTACAAATCCACTAGGCCACAGTGTGGTAGTAAACAAGGTGTATAAGGGCTATCCATTGAAGATTCAAGGGACAGAGTTCTTAGCAGACTTAATCGAACTACCTTTCCATGAGTTTGATGTGATTTTGGGAATGGACTGGTTATCCCATCATCAGGCAATAGTTGATTGTAAATTGAAGAGAATCTCTCTGAAAAATGCTAAGAACGAAGAAATAATAGTAGTGGGTGAAAGAACAGATTTCTTGTCCAATGTCATCTCAGCTACAGTTGCAAGGAGATGGTTGAAGAAAGGGTGTGAAGCCTATATGGCAAATGTGGTTGACACTAGGCAGGGTAAACTTAACTTGTCTGACATACCCACAGTAAGGGATTTCTCTGAGGTATTTCCTGAGGAATTGCCTAGTTTACCACCAGAAAGGGAAGTTGAATTTGCCATTGAGATTATGCCGGGTATAGCTCCAATTTCAATTGCTCCGTATAGGATGGCACCTGCTGAATTGAAAGAGTTAAAAATCCAGCTGCAAGAATTACTAGACAAGGGGTTCATACGCCCCAGTGTGTCACCTTGGGGAGCTCCGGTACTATTTGTAAAGAAGAAAGATGGGACACTGAGGTTATGTGTTGACTACCGGCAGTTAAACAGAGTAACAGTGAAGAACAAGTATCCGTTGCCTAGAATTGACGATCTGTTTGATCAGTTGAAGGGAGCCGGTGTGTTTTCTAAG
Source organism: Hevea brasiliensis (assembly GCF_030052815.1). Lineage (NCBI taxonomy): Eukaryota > Viridiplantae > Streptophyta > Magnoliopsida > Malpighiales > Euphorbiaceae > Hevea > Hevea brasiliensis. The sequence continues at coordinate 93,524,378 of NC_079496.1, read as the reverse complement.
ATTGATCTCAGATCAGGGTATCATCAGCTAAGGGTTAAGGATGCAGATGTGCCTAAGACTGCATTTAGAACCCGGTATGGGCATTATGAATTCCTGGTGATGCCATTTGGGTTAACAAATGCTCCAGCAGCATTCATGGACCTTATGAACCGTATCTTCCATCCATACTTAGATCGGTTCGTAGTGGTCTTCATTGATGACATCCTGGTGTATTCCAAGGATAAAGCAGAACATGATGAGCATTTGAGAATTGTTCTGCAGACTTTAAAAGAAAAGAAACTGTATGCTAAATTGTCCAAGTGTCAGTTCTGGTTGAATGAGATTGCATTCCTTGGACATGTAGTATCAGCTGAAGGGATTAGAGTGGATCCCAAGAAGATTGAAGCAGTGATGGAATGGAAGCCTCCCAGAAATACAACTGAGATCAGAAGTTTCTTGGGGTTAGCTGGATATTATAGAAGATTTGTAAAGGGATTTTCCCTGATAGCTGCTCCAATGACCAAATTACTACATAAGAATATGAAATTTGACTGGAATGACAAGCGTCAAGCCAGTTTTGAGAGGCTGAAGGCTATGTTGACAGAGGCACCAGTGTTAACATAGCCAATGTCTGGAAAAGACTTTGTAGTCTACAGTGATGCCTCACACAATGGGTTAGGGTGTGTACTCATGCAAGAAGGGAAAGTGGTCGCATAAGCTTCCAGGCAGTTAAGGCCACATGAAAAGAATTACCCTACTCATGATTTGGAGTTAGCAGCAATTATCTTCGCATTGAAGATATGGAGGCATTACTTGTATGGAGAAAAATGCTACATATACACAGACCATAAGAGTCTGAAGTATCTGCCAACCCAGAAGGAACTTAATTTGAGACAGAGGCGATGGATTGAATTCCTAAAAGATTATGATTGTGTGATTGACTACCACTCTGGGAAGGCAAATGTAGTCGTTGATGCTTTAAGCAAAAACTCTATTGTAGCATTAAGATCTCTGAATGCCCAACTATTCTTAACTCATGATGGAGTTATTTTGGCTGAGTTGCAAGTGAAGCCGAATCTGTTACAACAGATACAGGATGGGCAGAAGACAGATGGGAAATTAATGGCTGTTATGGGCAAAATCACTGAGGGGAAGGAAACTGAATATGAAGTGAAGGAAAATGGGTACCTGTACTATAAAGAAAGAGTATGTGTACCAGATGATAAAGAGTTGAAAACCAGTATTCTGAGAGAAGCACATAACAGTGTGTATGCTATGCACCCAGGAAGCACAAAAATGTACCATGACCTGAAACTCTGATATTGGTGACTAGGTATGAAGAAGGACATAGTTGACTATGTATCTAGATGCTTGACATGTCAGCAAGTCAAAGCAGAACATTAAGTTCCATCAGGTTGTTACAGCCCATAAACATACTTGAATGGAAATGGGACCGAGTCACTATGGACTTTGTCGGTGGTCTACCTCTCACTCAGAAGAAGCATGATACAATATGGGTGATTGTGGATAGGTTAACCAAATCAGCACATTTTCTGCCAGTCATAACTGACTACTCACTGAAAAAGCTAGCAGAATTGTACATCAGTGAGATAGTTAGACTACATGGAATTCCACTTTCCATTATATCTGATAGAGACCCGAGGTTTACATCTAGATTTTGGAAGAAATTACAAGAATCCTTGGGCACACAACTCCATTTTAGTACGATTTTTCATCCTCAGACGGATGAACAGTCAGAAAGAATAATCCAGGTAAATTTTGAAACTCATTGAGTTATTATAAACAATAAATTGAACTGATAATGATAATAATGATAGTAATAACTGAATATGTGTGATAGGCCCTCAAGGATATGCTGAGAAGTTGTGTTATTGAGTTTGAGGGAAGTTGGGACAGATACCTTCCACTGGCAGAATTTGCATACAATAATAGCTATCAAGCTAGCATACAAATGGCACCCTATGAAGCACTGTATGGGAGAAAATGCAGAACACCTGTATGTTGGACTAAGTTGGGTGAAGATAAGCTAGTGGGGCCAGACTTGATAAAACAGACAGAGGAAAAGGTGAAACTGATAAAGGCCAATTTGAAAGTTGCCTCAGACTGACAGAAATCTTATGCTGACTTGAAAAGAAAGGACATTGAATATGAAGTTGGCGAGAAAGTATTTCTCAGAGTATTACCGTGGAGATAGTGTTGAGATTTGGAAAAAAGGGAAAATTAAGCCTTAGGTTTATTGGCCCATATGAAGTTATTGAACGTGTGGGACCAGTAGCCTACAGATTAGCCTTACGACCTGAGCTGGACAAGATACATAATGTGTTCCATGTCTCGATGCTCAGAACATACAGATCAGATCTTTCACATGTCATCTCAACAGAAGAAATTGTAGTACAACCTGACCTGACATATGAAGAAGGACCAATTAAAATCTTGGCACGAGAGGTAAAAGAGCTCAGAAACAAGACAATTCCACTAGTGAAAATCCTATGGAGACACCACAACACGGAAGAGGCAACATGGGAGAGCGAGGAGACAATGAGACAAAAGTTCCCTCAGCTCTTCATATCAGCTAAATTTCGAGGACGAAATTTTTATTTAGAGGGGAAGAGTTGTAACATCCTCCCTATACTTGTTCTGTACGTTCTTTTGCTCGAGTGGCCAAATAACAGTCTAGGCAAGTCAGGATGTCTGAAACTACACTTCGGTGATAGTGAACAGACATATAATTATGAAATAAATAAAAAGAAAATACAAGAAAAATCAAACAAAAATGAAAGAGAGAAAATGATGCCAAGTTAAACGAGCCGGCACCGCAGCGATGGATGACCGCACCGGGAAGGCCGTTGTCGACCCCAGGACCGCAGGGAACCCACGGAATTTAATTTTGAGACATAGATAAAGGTTTATTGAAATGTAATTAACACTAGAAATATCAAAGAAAAATTAATAAATTAGTACAAAGAAAAATAAAAAATCGAGAAACAGACAAAAATCAGTGTTATCGAAAAATCGGGAATGTAACCCGAAGTGGGGTATTTTGGTCATTTGACACATAGTGTTGCCTTTTGACCTCAATGTCCATTAAAAATAAATGATATTACACTTTAGAAATGACATGAAAAATTAAATTATGATACATTATGTAAATTGTGAAAGAAAAGAGGTAAATGTGTAAATAAAGGAAACTTAATATAATTAAACATTAAACAACTCATTAGTGCTCCACTAACTATATTATAAACTACATAAAATAAACCTTAGTGGGTAGAATTGTGTCTTCTTCAACCTTGGGAGAAGCTTGCCGAATTGATCCTCTCAAAGTCCTCCATGGCCACCATGCATGAAGCTTTCTCTCTCCATCATCAAGCCTTCATTTTCACTTTCTTCCTTCATTAAAGCTTGCCTATTCACCTTGGGGGAGATATTGGCAATAAGAAAAACCAGATTTGGTGAAGTTTTGATAAGCTCCAAAAGTAGTAAGTGTCCAAAATCTCTCCCTTGCTTTAGTAAAGCTTGTGTTTAGGTTGAGGTGAGTGTTTTGGTGAAGAGAAATGAAAGAAATAGTGAGAAATGGACTTGTCCATTTTTGGCAGCCATGACCCTTGTTGAGCTTGAGTTATTTTTAATTCTAATGAATGAAAATGAAGGTTGATTAATTCAAATGAAAATTGCAGTAAGTTTGTATTTAAGTATGTGATTGTAGTGTTTAGATTAAAGGTGTGAAATGGAACCTTGATGCCTTGAGCAAACTGCCATGTTTGGAAGCCCCTAATAGTATGAATTTGTGTGTGAACATGTGGTTTTTAATGATATATGTTAATGTTAAATTGTGGGCAGCAAGTGTAAGTGATATTGAAGTATGAATATGTTGAAGTATATGTGTAATATTAGCATTTAAGTATGTTGAATTTTGGTGGAAGTGAATGATGAACTTAATGATGAATTGCGTGCATTGAGCACTTGATCATTCTGCCCAAAATTGTTGCTGAAATTGTGTACAATATATGTATGGAAGTGTTGTTGATTGAATATTGTAGTAATGAGGAGGAGAAGGAACATTAAATTGAGAGTGTATGAGCTTTGTGCAGGTTGTGTATTGAAGGCAGCATCTAAATTAGGCCATAAGTACCAAACTGTGAACCCAATTGGTATGAGGCCAATTGGGGGTGAAACTAGACACCAAATAGGCCAACTTTCATGGAGAAAGGTTGCCAAAATTCTGCCTAGAAACTGACCTTAAAAATGACTAAATCCGGATTAGTGCATTTAAGGCCTGAAAACTGACCATTTGGGCAGCAGTTAGTTTTTAGGCCATAACTCACTCAAAACAGGTCCAATGGACCTGAAATTTTGACCATGAATAGTTAAGACCTATATCTACAAGTCTTATGAAGACACCCAAGCCCAGAAATGGCCAAAAACAAGTCAAATGGCTTGCACAAGTTCGGGTACAAAATCTGCCGAACCAAAAGTGACCTTAAAATTGACCAAATTTGTAGTAAAAGTGCAATCTGTCCAGCTTTAGCAAATTGACCATATCTTGGTCTACACAACTCGGAATGACCTGAAATTTTGCCCCGCGTGCAATAAGATATAGAGCTACAATTTTTCTTCTTTGACCAGAAGCTAAAAACTAAGGGAAATAGGACTTTAAGCTAGACCAATCTAGCACACACAAAATTGAGAATTTGACATTTTGCATACAATGATGCATGAAGCATTTTGGCAATGAATGCCAACTTGTAAAAATGGTAAATTGCACTATATTGGCAACATATTGAGATATAAATTGTGACATATTTATGCTAGAAACAACTTGTCCATATTACCTAAAAAGGTCAACATATGCATTGACTTGTGAATTATATAATAGTTAGTAAACTCCAAAAATTGAAGAATTAAACAATTAATTAATAATGTGCCCTAGTTTGCCTAGTTGACTAGTATGGATAGGTTGGCATGCCAATAGGATTCTCGACAAATGCTCAGAAATGGCTTTATGCCATACTGTGTTTTTACGGCTTATTATGCCGCACTGTGACTTTAATAGCCTACGGCTATACATATTGTGTATTTATTATTGGCTTATCGCCAGATTGACTATATGGCTTCTTAGCCACACTATTTGCACACCGGGAGACACTTTGTGACCAATGGTGTGACGGCCCGAGGTACTAGGTACCCAGTGCCAGTATATCCGTTTATCCAGTCTGATCAGTTTATAGGCTACACGGGTAGTAATTCAAGTACTATTAAATTCAAATACCTAAATCTAGTCTACTGACATACAGCACCACCAAAAATTTGTAAACACTTTATTTACTTTATTTTAGTGTATATTTCTTTATATTTGGCACCACTAAGCAAAATTGCTTAGCGCGTTGCTTTTGTAACGCGTAGGTATTGGAGATACAGCTGGGGAGCCCAGCAGACCTACGATCGGGTGAGACATTAGATCTGCACAGGAGTCCAGAGTCATCTGCACTGCATTGCATACATGGTAGGACTTGGGATATCTTGTATTTTGTACTTTTGTTGTATATTTGAAATTCAGCCCTATAGTTTGTAGTGTTATGAAAGCTCTAAAGTTTGTAATATTTTGTACATATTAAATGACGTGGAGATTTTCTATATATATTTAAATTATTATGGACTGTATTATGGAACTGTTTAATGACTGTAAAAGTCTATTGACTTTACTGAGAAATAGAGACTGTGAAATATTTGAGATTTTGATATCATTATATTAAACTGTTTTCAACAGGTTTGGAAGGACAGTTTGTCCTAAATATAGACGGCACCTTGCCAAATTTTTATTACCAATCTTGAAACACCGATTTTATCAAAGTATGACAATAGTATCAGCATGATATGAATATTACATAAAAGAATTCTTAAAATCAAATTGAGTTCAAGAAATGAAATAATCACAGACTAGGTGTTCTGGCACGCCATGTAGCACGCTTTGCTCGGCTATACTATAGATGGGTGAGGGGTGTTACACATTGAAGAAAACATTTTCATGGAACAACCTAGGGGTTTTGAATCCCAAGATGGTTCCAAGGTATGCAAGCTAAAGCGATCCATTTATGGGTTGAAACAAGCTTCAAGGAGTTAGAACATCCGTTTTGATGAAGCCATTAAATCCTTTGGTTTTATCAAAAATGAGGATGAGCCATGCGTATATAAGAAGGTTAGTGACAGTGCTATCACTTTCCTTGTCTTATATGTGGATGACATACTGTTGATGGGTAATGACACAGGTATATTGACGACTATAAAGGTATGGTTGTCAAATACATTCTCCATGAAAGACTTAGGGGAGGCAACCTATATTCTTGGGATTCACATCTATAGAGATAGAGCGAAAAGAATAATTGGTTTATCCCAAAGTCTATACTTGGAAAAGGTGTTAAAGAGGTTTAACATGCTTGATTCCAAGAGAGGATTGTTACCAGTGAGACATGGTATCCACCTTTTTAAAGAGATGTCTCCAAAGACACCTGAAGAAAGAGATAAAATGGCCAGGATTCCATATGCTTCGGCTATTGGAAGTTTAATGTATGCAATATTGTGTACTAGGCTGGATATTGCATATGCTGTTAGTTTGACTAGCAGGTATCAATCCAATCCAGGTTTGGAACATGGATAGTCACAAGAATATCCTTAAGTACTTGAGAAGAACTAAGGTTTTATTCTTGATTTATGGAGGTGGAGACTTGCAATTGGATGGTTATACCGATTACGATTTCCAATCGATATCGATGATAGAAAGTCTACCTCTGGATATGTGTTCATTTGTAATGGAGGTGCGATCGGTTGGAAGAGTTCCAACAGAGCATGACCGCAGATTCCACTACGTAGGTCGAGTATATTGTCGCATCGATGTCGCAAAGGAAGTCGCTTTGGATAAAGAAGTTCGTGACAGAAATTACAGTAGTTCCTTCCATTGAGTCAGCAGTTCCACTACACTGTGACAATAATGGAGCAGTCATACAGGCTAAGGAACCAAGGTCTCATCAGAAATCCAAACACATAGAAAGGTGCTACCACATTATCAGAGAAATAGTTGGGCGAGACGATGTAGCCATGCAGAAAATAGCATCAACTGAAAATCCAGCTGATCCATTCACTAAGCCTATGTCACAGACTCAGTTAGACTGACATCTTGAGAAGATAGGTCTAAGATATTGTAATAAATGGCTCTAGTGCTAGTGGGAGATTGTTAGTAGTATGCCCTAGAGCATATCATTTAGTATGTATCTTATACATATTTTTATTAATAAAAAAGGCATTTCCACTTTTCCGTTTACATAATATATTTATGTGTAATAGAAAAGGTCCATTGATATTTTGTTAGAAATATTATTCTTAAGTTGTTAAGAATATGAGTGACAATATTTCTAGCACAAAGTATCATAAATAAGTTCACAATCGAGGATACTTCATAATAAGGACAGGACTTATCCAGAAAGATTGTATTCATGTTTGTTCCCAAGTTATTTATATGAGATATAAATAAGATGGAATGGTGAGTCTCATGCCATATAACAAACATGATAGGCACTTATTAATGATAAGTAGGCCGAACTAGTGACACTTATGACAAGCACATGGAGTTTACTCTTGTCAATGTTTTGTCATAAATCATATCAGTGCATATAATCTTTAGACCTGAGATAGCACAGTTATCTTGTATATAGGTAGTTTGAGTTTGATACTGCTTTCATACTTGTACTATGTATGGGTATATGGGCATGTGTTGGCTCCTACTAGTTATATATGGAGGTAGGTGTTGATCAAGATGGAATCTATTCCTCTAAGTAAATAGAGATAAAATCCTATGTTCATTTAATTATTCTTGATATTTCAAGTTCCTGGCTAGGACAGATAGATTTATTCAGAAAAGAGTTTCTGATGAGAAAATCTTTTAATAAAGAACTGGAATTAAAAGAGAACATAATATTCATAGCAAATGGAGTTTGACATAAACCATGACTCCAGCTTGAGTTGGGATTTTGTAACAGAGAGATTCTAGTGCACGGTAACATATGATTATAAGTTCATTTAAGGTAAACCTTATTACTAATTGGGTGGCCATGGCATGCTATGCTAGGTGTTAACCATGGTCTAAGAGGTTCATAAAATGATTTAGAGAAATCATTTATGGTAAGAAAGAGTTCTGATGATATTAAGAGTTGATATCATGTCTCATTGCCAATTAGTGATGAGCCTAGTAAGTCACACACATACACAAGTTATCACCTATTTAAATATGATTTAATTAATTAATTAAAGAGTTTAATTGATTGATTAAATAGGTTTGGTTTGCAATTAAATTACAAAGTCCCTAGCATGACTTGAAACCAAATCTAGATTATTGGATGTGTAGTATAAATTAAATTTATATTTAAAGTGTTTAAATATGAATTTAATTAATGAGAAATTAATTAATAGAGATTAATTAATTAATTTATATTTGATATAAATTAATTAGAAGAAGAAAAATAATTATTTTGGGTTAAGGACACAGGGGCATTTTGGTCATTTCACAGTGTGACACGTGGCACCATGAGATGGTGACACATGGGATTACACATACACTTGCCAAATGTTTTTTTTAATCATGTAAGATGATTAAAATCAAGATTAAATATAGGTTTGACACTTGGCACAATGTGATTGGGTCACTTAAACCTAGAGCTAATCGAAGAGTGACATGTGGCAAGGGTTTAATGTGTTCACCTAGCTATTTAAGTGTGGTTATGAAAAGAAAAAATAACCAGCATCCACTCCTCTCCTTTGTCACGCCACTTTTAGGCTTTTCATCTATTCTTCTTCATCTTTCATCAATTCAAAGAGATTAGCCATCAATCTCTTGAATTAAGAACACTAGAAATTGTTTCTAGTGTCCTGTTTACATCTCTAATCTCTTAAAAGGCAGAACTTGAATTTGTAATTAATAGAAAAAGCTTTAGAAGCTGTTCAAGGGCTGCCATAGGTGTTCTTGGTGTGGACAAGCTAGAGGGACAACATCTGGTGTCCTGAAGACGAATCTCAAAGGCGCAGACACGCTTCAGTGCATAAAGAGGTTAGTGTAATCATTCTTGATTTAATCTAGAGTTCTAAAATTAATCTGATTAATTTTAAAATCTTAAATGGTAAATACAGATCCAAAAACATATTAAAAGAGTTTTAATATGTTGTTTATCATTGAAATCAAATAGATAAAAATAAATCTTGCATAATGCATGTGACCCTAGGTGAAAATTTTTGAATTCAATGGTATAAACTTGTGTTTTTCACGCTTCAGTTCCTTCAGGTGAGATACCCTGGTTGTTCTACGAGGAACAGCTGTAGATGTTTCATCAACGGGTATAGGTTGACTAGATGGATCTATATCCATCTGATCTGTTGGTTGGTCAAAATTCTCCAATTCTAACTTTATTTGCCTTCCTTTGCCTCCTTCTTGAACAAACTGTTGTTCAAGAAATGTGGCATCTCTACTTATCACAACCTTTTGTGAAGTAGGCAAATAAAAGTAATATCCAAAACTATCTTTTTGATATCCAACAAATCGACCTTTTTCTGATCTGGTCTCCAATTTATCAGTGTTTAGCTTTTTGATATAAGCTGGACAACCCCAAATCTTAACATACTTAATACTTGATTTTCTTCCATGCCATATCTCATAAGGTGTGGGAGAAACTGATTTTGATGGAATCCTATTCAGAATATACAAAGCTGATTCTAATGCAAATCCCCAAAAGAAGATTGGCATATCAGTATAGCTCATCATACTACGTACCATGTCCAATAGGGTATGATTTCTCCTTTCAGATACACCATTCAGCTGTGGCGTTCCTGGAGGAGTCAGCTGAGAAACAATGCCATGCTCTCTCAAGTATTCATCAAATTCAGTACTCAAATATTCACCTCCACGATCTAATCGAAGAGCTTTAATACTCTTTCTTGTTTGATTTTCTACTTCAGATTTAAATTCCTTAAACTTTTCAAAGGATTCATGTTTGTAATTCATCAAATACAAATACCCAAATCTTGATTTATCATCAGTAAAGGTAATAAAATAATGAAAGCCCCCTCTAGCCATTTCCTTAAATGGACCACATACATCACTATGTATTAGCTCCAAAATATTTTCAGCTCTTAACCCTTGTCCAACAAAGGGTGATCTAGTCATTTTGCCCTGAAGGCAAGATTCACAAGTTGGAGTAGGCTCAGAGCCCAATGACGATAAAATCCCCATTTTCTCCAATTTTGCAATCCTATCTTCTGCAACATAACCTAATCTTAAGTGCCAAATATATTTTGAATTTTGAGTTGATTTTCATCATGGCATTACATTCTTTTAGATTACTATACTCTGGACAGTGGAAACACTTTCCTGCTGGCAGTAGAAACACTTTCCTGCTGGTAGTGGAAACACTTTCCTTTACCTTTGTCAACTTTGATCTTTGTATTTCTGTTTGGCTATCTTCTTGGAAGGACCAGGAATCTGAGGTTTCTTTTTCTTATTGCCTTTCTTCTTATTGGACTTTCCAGCAGAAGAAGATGCAACCAAAGCTACCTCTTTTCCTTTATTGCCTAGCATATTCTTTTGGACAATAACCAGCATGTTGAGTAAACCTGCTAAGGTGCATTCTTATTTAGTCATATGGAAATTTGTCACAAAATTCCCAAAAGACTCAGGAAGGGACTAAAGGATCAAATCTGTTTGTAGTTGGAAATCCATGTTGAAGTCAAGATGTTCCAACTGCTCAATCAGCCGAATCATCTTGTGGACATGATCCCCAACATTCTGTCCCTCAGACATCCTCATACGGAATAGCTGTCTAGATATCTCATACCTAGTATTCCTGTTGTGCTCACCATACAACTCTTGTAGGTGAAGGAGGATCTCACTCGCACTCTGCATGTTCTCATGCTGTTTCTGTAACTCATTACTCATGGAAGCAAGCATGTAACACTTAGCTCTCATATCATGCTCCTTCCACTTGTCCAAAGTTTCATGTTCCTCTTGTGTGGCCTCTGGAGGCAAGGGACCAGGAACATTTGAATCTAGAACATATCCTATATGTTCAAGGTTCAGGACAAGTTTCAAATTTCTTAGCCAATCAGACAGATTAGGTCCTGTCAACCTATTGCGATTAAGTATGCTTGTAAGGATATTGGATGGTGGTGGTTGTTCTGTGCTCATTATTATCAGAAAATTAATTTCAGAAAATAACTAGATTAATTAGTAAATGTATCAAGCAATTAACCAAAATGATTATGGTTTTGTAATCAAATTGGTCCTCCCACTAACTTAGCGAATCCTACACTTCCAAAGTAGAAAACGGAAATCCTAGTTTGATGGATTTCTAGTGGGTGATTGAATTCTTATAATTCTATTGATCATCCTCAGGTACATCCATTATTGGAATTACAATAAACTATAAGTGAGCAACTCCTTGCCCATCACATCTCATGTGAGGTTCAATCCTTTACCTAACCCCTAATGCTCAAAATCTCAGGTACATCCATTATTGACTTATCTTGCATTAGTTAAGTTGATCCCATTGAGCCAGTAATTATGCAAATAATTTTAATGTCCTCAGGTACATCCAATATTAGCCACTAAACCATTTACATATTTACAACATCTCATTCTTAACAATTATTCTTAAGAAAATATCTTAAATTAATTGCATCTTATGCAACTATTTAAAATTTCTTAAAAAAATTGCTCCAATGGAGGGCCTATGTTATAATTACTTTAATTATAGCATTTCCAACTTAATCATTTGTTTGGAAGATTTTATGGTCATTTTAATTACTATTAAGGTCTCACTTTGCACATTATCCATTTAGCATGCATATATCATATAATAGCATACATTTCCATACATCTCATGCATTCATGGATAAGCAATAAATATGGTATGATCATGGACTTTCTAAGGGATTCAATTCTGAGCCACCAAGAATTGAATCAGGGAATTCCTAGGTTCATTTCATTCATTCATTCATTCATTTTACAAGAGTTGCTCAAGGAGTGCATAATCAACACTTGATCTTGAATTCCTCCCACTGGTCCCACCAATGCTCTTGACCTCCTTGAACTTCTTGCAATCCAATATTACATAGTAATCCTTGGCATACCAAGGCGAATTTACAAAAACTTAAATAAATGAAATTACAAGCCAAAAATTATTACAAACTTAATAATACATGCTCAAAATAAATTAAAATAAATTAATTAATTTACAATCCCAAAGAAACATAAAAGAAATAAATCCAATCACATTGGTCTTTTATAGTCCATGATCATCCATCATGCATATCACTATTTAACAATTAAATAAAACATACATACTTAAATTAAATTGAATATCTCATATTCAACTTAAAAATCCAGATTTGAATATGATTCAAATAAATTTAAAAATTCAGATTTGAATCTCATTCAAACAAATTTAAAAATTCAGATTTGAATCACATTCAAACAACTTTAAAAATTCAGATTTGAATCACATTCAAACAACTTTAAAAATTCAGATTTAAATCACATTCAAATATTTTTTTAAAAAATTAGATTTGAATCACATTCAAACATTTTTTAAAAAATCAGATCTGAATTTTATTCAATCAATTTTAAAAAATCAGATTTAAATATGATTCAAACAATTTTAAAAATTCAGATTTGAATCACATTCAAACAACTTTTAAAATGCAGATTTAAATCACATTCAAACAATTTTTAAAATTCTAATTTGAATCATTATTTAATTGTGTGATTAAAAATCCTAATTAAAAATTTTAATTAGTCATATGATGAACCTTTCATCATGCAACAATTGCGGAATTTAATAACAACCATGCGCACCATGATCTTCCCAAGCCATGCGCACCATGTTGGAGTTCATCAAGCATGTCGCCACACCTCTTGATCAAACCAGCAATGGATCAATCATCTCATGATCAAATCACACAATTAAATCATATAATTAACAATCTAAATGGAAAATATAGTGGCTCTGATACCAATTGAAGGAACGGAAGCGTGAAAAACACAAGTTTATACCATTAAATTCAAAAATTTTCACCTAGGGTCACATGCATCATGCAAGATTTATTTTTATCTATTTGATTTCAATGATAAACAACATATTAAAACTCTTGTAATATGTTTTTGGATTTGTATTTTCCATTTAAGATTTTAAAATTAATCAGATTAATTTTATAACCCTAGATTAAATCAAGAACGATTACACTAACCTCTTGATGCACTGCAGCGTGTCTGCGCCTTTGAGATTCGTCTTCAGGAGACCAGATGTTGTCCCTCTAGCTTGTCCACACCAAGAACACCTATGGTAGCCCTTGAACAGCTTCTAAAGCTTTTTCTATTAATTAGAAATTCAAGTTCTGCCTTTTAAGAGATTGGAGATGTAAACAGGACACTAGAAACAATTTCTAGTGTTCTTAATTCAAGAGATTGATGGATAATCTCTTTGAATTGATGAGAGATGAAGAAGAATAGATGAAAATCCTCAAAGTGGCGTGACAAAGGAGAGGAGTGGCTGCTGGTTGCTTTTCTTTTCATAACAACACTTAAATAGCCAGGTTAACACATTAAACCCTTGCCACATGTCACCCTTTGATTAGCTCTAGGTTTAAGTGACCCAATCACATTGTGCCAAGTGTCAAACCTATATTTAATCTTGATTTTAATCATCTTACATGATTAAAAAACATTTGGCAAGCTTATCTGTAATCCCATGTGTCACCATCTCATGGTGCCGCGTGTCACACTATGAAATGACCAAAATGCCCCTATGTCTTAATTTTGAGTTCTTTAACCCAAAATAATTAATTTTCTTCTTCTAATTAATTTATATCAAATATAAATTAATTAATTAATCTCTATTAATTAATTTCTCATTAATTAAATTCATATTTAAACACTTTAAATATAAATTTAATTTATACTACACATCCAATAATCTAGATTTGGTTTCAAGTCATGCTAGGGACTTTGCAATTTAATTGCAAACCAAACCTATTTAATTAATCAATTAAACTCTTTAATTAATTAATCAAATCATATTTAAATAGGTGATAACTTGTGTATGTGTGTGACTTACTAGGCTCATCACTAATTGGCAATGAGACATGATATCAACTCTTAATATCATCACAACTCTTTCTTACCATAAATGATTTCTTTAAATCATTTTATGCACCTTATAGACCATGGTAACACCTAGCATAGCATGCCATGGCCACCCAATTAGTAATAAGGTTTACCTTAAATGAACCTATAATCATATGTTACCATGCACTAGAATCTCTCGGTTACAAAATCCCAACTCAAGCTGGAGTCATGGTTTATGTCAAACTCCATGTGCTATGAATATTATGTTCTCTTTTAATTCCAGTTCTTGATTAAAAGATTTTCTCATTAGAAACTCTTTTCTGAATAAATCTATCTGTCCTGGCCAGGAACTTGAAACATCAAGAACAATTAAATGAACATAGGATTTTATCTCTATTTACTTAGAGGAACAGATTCCATCTTGATCAACACCTACCTCCATATATAACTAGTAGGAGCCAACACATGCCCATATACCCATACATAGTACAAGTATGAAAGCAGTATCAAACTCAAACTACCTATATACAAGATAACTGTGCTATCTCAGGTCTAAAGATTATATGCACTGATATGATTTGTGATAAAACATTGACAAGAGTAAACTCCGTGTGCTTGTCATAAGTGTCACTGGTTCGGCCTACTTATCATTTATAAGTGCCTATCATGTTTGTTATATGGCATGAGACTCACCATTCCATCTTATTTATATCTCATGTAAATAACTTGAGAACAAACATGAATACAATCTTTCTGGATAAGTCATGTCCTTATTATGAAGTATCCTCGATTGTGAACCTATTTATGATACTTTGTGCTAGAAATATTGTCACTCATATTCTTAACAACTTAAGAATAATATTTCTAACAAAATATCAATGGACCTTTTCTATTATACATAAATATATAATGTAAACGGAAAAGTGAAAATGCCTTTTATTAATAAAAATATGTACAAAATACATAGTAAATGATATGCTCTAGGGCATACTACTAACACATACATGCCTAATCTTTGCATTTCACCTACACAACTAAGTTCAATCATGCATTTAGCGCTAAGGGCTGCTCATCAACACTTGGCTATCAAGAAAAATCATCAAACCATAGCTAACCCTAGCTGCCAAAATTTATAAGGTGCACACACACACTTGTTTGTTTTATTTCTTATATTTCCTACACAATTCATGCCATTGAACATGAATTAAAACAAAAGGAACAAGAATTGGACACTAACCTTTTTTTGAGCAGAATTCTCCCAAGTTTAAACTTCACTTTCTTGGCTTTTCTTGGCAGCCAATCACCTTGCCAAGTTGTATAGACAAATTTTGTTGAAGTGGACTTAGGATTTCAAGTAAGATTTGGTGAGTTAGAAAGCTTATATAAGCTTTAATGGTGGTTTTGGGTTGGAGAAGAGGAAACGGCTAGTTTGGGTGAAGGAGATGAATCTGATTCATTTGTTTATTTTTGTCTCAATTATCCCTTTTTAATAGGTTAGCTTAATTGTGATTGGTGGCGAAAGGATTGATGACATCATGTGATGTCAAAATTGCCATTTAATCTCATTTTCTTTCCTTTTCTTCTGTACTCATTTTAATTTAATTTTTAGCAATATTTATTCACATTTTATGTCATAATAATTATTTACTTAACTGGACAAGTCAGCCAAAAATCACCTCTGAAGGCGAAATGACCAAAATGCCCTCCGTTTGGCTTAACAGACTAAAATTGTCTGTACCGATTGAAAAATTTTTCTAAGCATTTTCTTGGCATTCTAATGCCATAGGAACCTCAATGACCCTTCTATGGAGTCCCAAAAATTATTTTATTAATTTCTCTCTGGTCTAGGGCTCCTAGTTGTGAGAACCGTAACTTCCCACTGGGTTACCCATCGCTAGGGCACCGACTCATTTAACTTGGTTGTATTTTATTTCTAAAATTTTTCCTAAATTTTTTTTGTTAATATTTGAGTTAATTATAGTTCCTCACTTTAGTTTAAATATTTTTTTTCCGGATGTTCTAGCTGTCCGGACCGGCACTGGTCACCGGAATAGTAGAATGTACCGAGTTGCTACAGGGAGAGTGTTACAACTTTTTCCCTCTAATTTAAATTTCGTCCTCAAAATTTACCTAATGCAAAAAGTTGAGGGAACTGTTGCCTCATCGTCTCTTCACTCTCCCATGTTCCCTTCTAAGTGTTGTGGTGCCTCCAAAGCACTTTCACCAGTGGAATCTGCTTATTCCTCAACTCTTTCACTTCCCAAGCCAGGAACCGTATGGGTTCTTCTTCATATGTCAAATCTAATTGTACTTCAATTTCTTCCATAAAAATGACATGTTAAGGATCTAAGCGGTATCTTCTTAGCATAGACACGTGGAACACATTGTGGATCTTGTCCAGCTCTAGTGGTATAGCTAGCCTGTAGGCCACTAGACCCACACGTTCAATGACTTCATATGGGCCAATGAACCTAGGGCTTAACTTACCTTTTCTTCCAAACCTTAGTACCTTCTTCTATGGTGACACCTTGAGAAACACTTTGTCGCCAACTGCATATTCTATTTCTTTCCTCATCAAGTCGGCATAAGATTTCTGTCTGTCTAAGGCAACCTTCAGATTGGCTTTGATTAGTTTTACCTTCTCCTCAGTCTGTTTCACCAGGTCTGGCCCTACCAATTTATCTTCACCCAATTCAATCCAACACACTGGAGTTCTACACCCAATTCATACGGGGCCATTTGGATGCTAGCTTGGTAGCTATTGTTGTATGCAAATTCTGCCAGTGGGAGGTATCTATCCCAACGTCCCTCAAACTCAATGAGATAACTCCTCAGCATATCTTCAAGGACCTGACATATATTTCATGTTATTATTATCATTTTAGTTCAATATTTATATTAGTTCAATTGGTTTCAATTGTTTACCGGGATTACTCTTTTGGATTGCCCATCCGTCTGAGGATGGAAAGCTGTGCTAAAGTAGAGTTGTGTACCCAAGGATTCATGTAATTTCTTCCAAAATCTGGATGTAAACCTTGGGTCTCGATCAGATATGATGGAAAGTAGAATTCCATGCAGTTTAACTATCTCACTGATATACAATTCTGTTAACTTCTCCAGTGAGTAGTCAGTCCTAACTGGTAGAAAGTGTGCTGACTTCATCAATCTATCTACTATCACCTATACTACATCATGCTTCTTCTGGGTGAGAGGTAGACCACTTACAAAATCCATGATGACTCGATCCTATTTCCATTCAGGTATGCGTATAGGCTGTAGCAAACCCAATGGAACTTGATGTTTTGCCTTGACTTGCTGACATGTCAAGCATTTAGTCACATAATCAGCCATGTCCTTCTTCATACCAAGCCACCAATAATGAAGCTTTAAGTCATGATACATTTTTGTACTTCCTGGGAGCATAGCATAAACACTGGTGTGTGCCTTCTTCAGAATACTGGCTTTCAATTCCCCATCATCTGGTACACATACTCTTCCTTTGTAGTACAGACACCCTTCTTCTTTCACCTCATAGTCAGTTGCCTTTCCTTCTGAGATTTTACTCATAGTAGTTATTAACTTCTCATCTATCTTCTGCCCATCTAAAATCTGCTGTAGCAGGTTTGGCCTCACTTGCAACTCAGCCAAAATAACTCCATCTCGAGCCAAAGATAGGTGGGCATTCAATGATCTCAAAGCTGTGATGAATTTTCTTCTCAAAGCATCAGCAACTATATTTGCCTTCCCAGGATGGTAGTCAATCACACAATCATAATCCTTCAGGAACTCAATCCATCGCCTCTATCTAAGGTTGAGCTCCTTCTGGGTTGGCAAGTATTTCAGACTTTTGTGGTCTGTGTAAATGTAGCACTTTTCACCATACAAGTAGCGCCTCCATATCTTCAGTGTGAAGATAATTGCTGCAAGTTCTAGATCATGGGTAGGGTAATTCTGTTCATATGGCCTTAGCTGCCTGGAAGCATAGGCGACCACCTTCCCCTCTTGCATCAATATGAAAGGAACGGAAGCGTGAAAAACACAAGATTATACCATTGAATTCAAAAAATTTCACCTAGGGTCACATGCATCATGCAAGATTTTTTTTTATCTATTTGATTTCAATGATAAACAACATATTAAAACTCTTTTAATATGTTTTTGGATCTGTATTTGCCATTTAAGATTTTAAAATTAATCAGATTAATTTTAGAACCCTAGATTAAATCAAGAACGATTACACTAACATCTTGATGTGCTGCAGTGTCTGCGCTTTGAGATTCGTCTTCGTGACACCGGATGTTGTCCTCTAGCTTGTCCACACCAAGAACACCTATGGCAGCCCTTGAACAGCTTCTAAAGCCTTTTCTATTAATTAGAAATTCAAGTTCTGCCTTTTAAGAGATTAGAGATGTAAACAGGACACTAGAAACAATTTCTAGTGTTCTTAATTCAAGAGATTGATGGCTAATCTCTTTGAATTGATGAGAGATGAAGAGAAATAGCTGGAGACTCTCAAAGTGGCATGACAATTGAGAGGAGAGGCTGCTGGTTATGTTTTCTTTTCATAACCACACTTAAATAGCTAGGTTAACACATTAAACCCTAGCCACATGTCACCTTTTGATTAGCTCTAGGTTTAAGTGACCCAATCACATTGTGCCAAGTGTCAAACCTATATTTAATCTTGATTTTAATCATCTTACATGATTAAAAAAACATTTGGCAAGCTTATGTGTTATGCCATGTGTCACCATCTCATGGTGCCACGTGTCACACTGTGAAATGACCAAAATGCCCCTGTGTCTTAATTTTGAGTTCTTAACCCAAAATAATTATTTTCTTCTTCTAATTAATTTATATCAAATATAAATTAATTAATTAATCTCTATTAATTAATTTCTCATCAATTAAATTCATATTTAAACACTTTAAATATAAATTTAATTTATACTACACATCCAATAATCTAGATTTGGTTTCAAGTCATGCTAGGGACTTTGCAATTTAATTGCAAACCAAATCTATTTAATTAATCAATTAGACTTTTTAATTAATTAATTAAATCATATTTAAATAGGTGATAACTTGTGTATGTGTGTGACTTACTAGGCTCATCACTAATTGGCAATGAGACATGATATCAACTCTTAATATCATCAGAACTCTTTCTTACCATAAATGATTTCTCTAAATCATTTTATGAACCTCATAGACCATGGTTAACACCTAGCATAGCATGCCATGGCCACCCAATTAGTAATAAGATTTACCTTAAATGAACCTATAATCATATGTTATCATGCACTAGAATCTCTCTGTTACAAAATCCCAACTCAAGCTGGAGTCATGGTTTATGTCAAACACCATTTGCTATGAATATTATGTTCTCTTTTAATTCCAGTTCTTGATTAAAAGATTTTTCTCATCAGAAACTCTTTTCTGAATAAATCTATCTGTCCTGGCCAGGAACTTGAAACATCAAGAACAATTAAATGAACATAGGATTTTATCGCTATTTACTTAGAGGAACAGATTACTTCTTGATCAACACCTACCTCCATATATAACTTGCAAGAGCCAACACATGCCCATATACCCATACATAGTACAAGTATGAAAGCAGTATCAAACTCAAACTACCTATATACAAGATAACTGTATATCTCAGTCTAAAGATTATATGCATCGATATGATTTATGACAAAACATTGACAAGAGTAAACTCCATGTGCTTGTCATAAGTGTCACTGGTTCGGCCTACTTATCATTTATAAGTGCCTATCATGTTTGTTATATGGCATGAGACTCACCATTCCATCTTATTTATATCTCATATAAATAACTTGGGAACAAACATGAATACAATCTTTCTGGATAAGTCATGTCCTTATTATGAAGTATCCTCGATTGTGAACCTATTTATGATACTTTGTGCTAGAAATATTGTCACTCATATTCTTAACAACTTAAGAATAATATTTCTAACAAA
Source organism: Hevea brasiliensis (assembly GCF_030052815.1). Classification (NCBI taxonomy): domain Eukaryota; kingdom Viridiplantae; phylum Streptophyta; class Magnoliopsida; order Malpighiales; family Euphorbiaceae; genus Hevea; species Hevea brasiliensis. The sequence goes on along the minus strand of NC_079496.1, from coordinate 93,504,231 downwards.
ATATCAATGGACCTTTTCTATTACACATAAATATATTATGTAAACGGAAAAGTGGAAATGCCTTTTATTATTAAAAATATGTACAAGATACATACTAAATGATATGCTCTAGGGCATACTACTAACAATCTCCCACTAGCACTAGAGCCATTCATTACAATACCTTAGACCCATCTTCTCAAGATGTCGGTCTAAGCGAGCTTATGACAAAGGCTTAGTGAATGGATCAACCGAATTTTTCACCGATGTTATTTTTCTGCATGACTATATCGCCTTGCCCAACTATATCTCCGATAATGTGATAGTGCCTTTCTATGTGTTTGGATTTTGGGTGAGACCTTAGTTCCTTAGCTCGCATGATCGCTCCATTGTTGTCACAAAGGTAATGGAACTCTCGACTCAATGGAAGGAACTATCGTAAGTTACTCACGAACTTCTTTATCCAAACAACTTCTTTTGCAAGATTCGATGCAAAGAATATACTCACCTCGAGAGTGGAATCTACAAATCGTGCTCGCTTGGAACTCTTCCAACCGATCGCACCTCCATTACAAATGAACACATATCCAGAGGTAGACTTTCTATCATCGATATCCGATTGGAAATCGAATCGTGATAACCATCCAATTGCAAGTCTCCACCTCCATAAATCAAGAATAAATCCTTAGTTCTTCTCAAGTACTTAAGGATATTCTTGACAACTATCGATGTTCCAAACCTAGATTGGATTGATACCGCTAGTCAAACTAACGAGATATGCGATATCCAAACCTAGTACACAACATTGCATACATTAAACTTCCAATAGCGAAGCATATGGAATCTGGCCATCTTATCTCTTTCTTGGTGTCTTTGGAGACATCTCTTTAGAAAGGTGGATACCATGTCTCACTGGTAACAATCCTCTCTTGGAATCAAGCATGTTAAACCTCTTTAACACCTTTTCCAAGTATAGACTTTGGGATAAACCAATTATTCTTTTCGCTCTATCTCTATAGATGCGAATCCCAAGAATATAGGTTGCCTCCCTAAGTCTTTCATGGAGAATGTATTTGACAACCATACCTTTATAGTCGCCAACATACCAGTATCATTACCCATCAACAGATGTCATCCACATATAAGACAATGAAAGTGATAGCACTCACTAACCTTCTTATATACACATGGCTCATCCTCATTTTTGATAAAACCAAAAGATTTAATGGCTTCATCAAAACGGATGTTCCAACTCCTCAAGCTTGTTTCAACCCATAAATGGATCGCTTTAGCTTGCATACCTTGGAACCATCTTGGGATTCAAATCCCTAGGTTGTTCCATGAAAATGTTTTCTTCAATGTATCCATTGAGAAAAGCCGCTTTGACATCCATCCGCCAAATCTCATAATCATAGTATGCAGCTATTGCTAATAAAATCCTAATTGATTTAAGCATGGCAACAAAGTAGAATGTCTCCTCATAGTCTATTCCTTGCCTTTGGCGAAACCCTTTCGCTACTAGCCTTGCCTTATAGGTCTCTACTGCTCCATCGTAACCAATTTTCTTCTTGAAAACCCATTTGTTCCCTATAGGTACAATACCTTCAGTGGGTCAACAAGATCCCAAACTTGATTCTTATACATGGAATCAATCTCGATTTCATAGCATCAATCCATTTTGAAGAGTCTATATCCGATATAGCTTCTTCATAGGTAAGTGGATCATCTCCATGATCTACTTCTTCATGAGTAGACAACTCTTGTTCTTCTTCATGAAGAAAACCATATCTCACCGGTGGGTGAGATACCCTGGTTGTTCTACGAGGAACGACTTTAGATGTTTCATCAATGGGTATAGGTTGACTAGATGGATCTATATCCATCGATCTATTGGTTGGTCGAATTCTCCAATTCTAACTCTATTTGCCTTCCTTTGCCTCCTTCTTGAACAAACCGTTGTTCAAGAAATGTGGCATCTCTACTTATCACAACCTTTTGTGAAGTAGGCAAATAAAAATAATATCCAAAACTATCTTTTGGATATCCAACAAATTGACCTCTTTACGATCCGGTCTCCAATTTATCGTTGTTGACTTTTGATATAAGTGGACAACCCCAAATCTTAACATGCTTAAGACTTGGTTTTCTTCCATGCCATATCTCATAAGGTGTGGAAGAAACTGATTTTGATGGAATCCTATTCGAATATATAAAGTGATTCTAATGCAAATCCCCAAAAGGAGATTGGCATATCAAGATAGCTCATCATACTACGTACCATATCCAATAGGGTATGATTTCTCCTTTCGATACACCATTCACCGTATGGCGTTCTGGAGGAGTCAGCTGAGAAACAATGCCATGCTCTCTCAAGTATTCATCAAATTCAGTACTCAAATATTCACCTCCACGATCTGATCGAAGAGCTTTAATACTTTTTCCTGTTTGATTTTCTACTTCAGACTTAAATTCTTTGAACTTTTCAAAGGATTCATGTTTGTATTTCATCAAATACAAATACCCAAACCTTGATTTATCATCAGTAAAGGTAATAAAATAATGAAAGCCCCCTCTAGCCATTTCCTTAAACGGACCACATACATCACTATGTATTAGTTCCAAAATATTTTCAGCTCTTAGCCCTTGTCCAACAAAAGGTGATCTAGTCATTTTGCCTTGAAGGAAAGATTCACAAGATGGAGTAGGCTCAGAGCTCAATGAGGATAGAATCCCCATTTTCTCCAATTTCGCAATCCTATCTTCTGCAACATGACATAACCTTAAGTGCCAAATATATTTTGAAATTGAGTTGGTTTTCACCATGGCATTGTATTCTTTTAGATCACTTGCATTCAATTTGTGTTCATTATTATTATCCAAATAATAAAGACCATCATTCATATAACCCGAACCAACATATTTATTTCCAAAATAAATATTGCAAACATCATCTGTGAACTGAAATTCATAGCCATTTCTAGTCAAACTAGATATAGAAATGATGTTCTTAAAAGCATCAGGTACATATAAAATATTATCCAAACACAAAACATGTCCAAACATGTAAAAAGATTTAGATCCTATGGCTAAAGCTTCAACAGTTGAGCCATTGCCAATCCGGACTCTAATATCTTGAGAACGCAATCTGCTACTGTTTGCTAGTTCCTGCATATCATTAGAAATGTGAGAACTGGCACCAGTATCTAAAACCCAAGCTGTAGATGAACTATAAGTATCATCAGAATCTAAATAACAAGATATGGACATACCTTCCGAAGGTGTATCCTTCTTGTCCTTCAGAGAAGCAAGATACTCAGGCGTTCCTTTTCCAAAGGCCCATCCTTTTGGCAGTGGAAACACTTTCCTTTGCCTCCATCAGCTTTAGTTTTCCTTTTCTGTTTAGCTATTTTCTTGGAAGGACTAGGAATCTGAGATTTCTTTTTCTTATTGCCCTTCTTCTTGTTGGACTTTCCAGCAGAAGAAGATGCAACCAAAGCTACCTCTTTTCCTTTATTGCCTGGCATATTCTTTTGGGCAATAACCAGCATGTTGAGTAATTCAGCTAAGGTGCATTCCTATTTAGTCATAAGGAAATTTGTCACAAAATTCCCAAAATACTCAGGAAGGGACTGAAGGATCAAATCCGTTTGTAGTTGGAAATCCATGTTGAAGTCAAGATGTTCCAACTGCTCAATCAGTCGAATCATCTTGTGGACATGATCCCCAACATTCTGTCCCTCAGACATCCTCATACGGAATAACTGTCTAGATATCTCATACCTAGCATTCCTGTTGTGCTCACCATACAACTCTTATAGGTGAAGGAGGATCTCACTCGCACTCTGCATGTTCTCATGTTGTTTCTGTAACTCATTACTCATAGAAGCAAGCATGTAACACTTAGCTCTCATATCATGCTCCTTCCACTTGTCCAAAGTTTCATGTTCCTCTTGTGTGGCCTCTGGAGGTAAGGGACCAGGAACATTTGAATCTAGAACATATCCTATATGTTCAAGGTTCAGGACAAGTTTCAAATTTCTTAGCCAATCGCATGATTAGGTCCTGTCAACCTGTTGTGATCAAGTATGCTTGCAAGGATATTGGATGGTGGTGGTTGTTTTGTGCTCATTTTTATCAGAAAATTAACTGTAGAAAATAACCAGATTAATTAGTAAATGTATTATGTAATTAACCAAAATGATTATGGCCTTTTAATCAAATTGGTCCTCCCACTAACTTAGCGAATCCTACACTTCCAAAGTAGAAAACGGAAATCCTAGTTGGATGGATTTCTAGTGGGTGATTGAATTCTTATAATTCTATTGATCATCCTCAGGTACATCCATTATTGGAATTACAATAAACTATAAGTGAGCAACTCCTTGCCCATCACATCTCATGTGAGGTTCAATCCTTTACCTAGCCCCTAATGCTCAAAATCTGTGTACATCCATTATTGACTTATCTTGCATTAGTTAAGTTGATCCCATTGAGCCAGTAATTATGCAAATAATTTTAATGTCCTCAGGTACATCCAATATTGGCCACCAAACCATTTACATATTTACAACATCTCATGCTTAACAATTATTCTTCAGAAAATCTCTTAAATTAATTGCATCTCATGCAACTATTTAAAATTTCTTAAAATAATTGCCCCAATGGAGGGCTTATGTTATAATTACTTTAATTATAGCATTTCCAACTTAATCATTTGTTTGGAAGATTTTATAGCCATCCTAATTACTATTAAGGTCTCACTTTGCACATTATCCATTTAGCATGCATATATCATATAATTGCATACATTCCCATACATCTCATGCATTCATGGATAAGCAGTAAATATGGTATGATCATGGACTTTCTAAGGGATTCAATTCTGAGCCACCAAGAATTGAATCAGGGCATTCCTAGGTGCATTTCATTCATTCATTTTACAAGAGTTGCTGAAGGAGTACATAATCAACACTTGATATTGAATTCCTCACACTGGTCCCACCAATGCTCTTGACCTCCTTGAACTTCTTGCAATCCAATATTACATAGTAATCCTTGGCATACCAAGGCGAATTTACAAGAACTTAAATAAATGAAATTACAACCCAAAAATATTAAAAACTTAATAATACATGCCCAAAATAAATTAAAATAAATTAATTAATTTATAACCCCAAAGAAACATAAAAGAAATAAATCCAATCACATTGGTCTTTTATAGTCCATGATCATCCATCATGCATATCACTATTTAACAATTAAATAAAACATACATACTTAAATTAAATTGAATATCTCATATTCAACTTAAAAATCCAGATTTGAATATGATTCAAATAAATTTAAAAATTCAGATTTGAATCTCATTCAAACAAATTTAAAAATTCAGATTTGAATCACATTCAAACAACTTCAAAAATTCAGATTTGAATCACATTCAAACATTTTTTAAAAAATCAGATTTGAATCACATTCAAATATTTTTTAAAAAATCAGATCTGAATTTTATTGAATCAATTTTAAAAAATCAGATTTAAATATGATTCAAACAACTTTAAAAATTCAGATTTGAATCACATTCAAACAACTTTTAAAATTCAGATTTGAATCACATTCAAACAATTTTTAAAATTCTGATTTGAATCATAATTTAATTATGTGATTAAAACAACTAATTAAACACTTTAATTAGTCAAAGAATAGGCCTTAGATCATACAACAATTACAGAATTAAAAGCCAAACCTTGAACCACCCAAGGAACCATTGTTGCCGCCACCAATGGTGGCTTCACCATGTGTGCCGCCACACCTCATGATCCAACCAGCAATGAATCTCTTGATCTCATGATCAAACACACAATTAAATTATATAATAAACAATCTAAATGGCAAATATAGTGGCTCTGATACCAATTGAAAGGAACGGAAGCGTGAAAAACACAAGATTATACCATTGAATTCAAAAAATTTCACCTAGGGTCACATGCATCATGCAAGATTTTTTTTTATCTATTTGATTTCAATGATAAACAACATATTAAAACTCTTTTAATATGTTTTTGGATCTGTATTTGCCATTTAAGATTTTAAAATTAATCAGATTAATTTTAGAACCCTAGATTAAATCAAGAACGATTACACTAACCTCTTGATGTGCTGCAGCATGTCTGCGCCTTTGAGATTCGTCTTCAGGACACCAGATGTTGTCCCTCTAGCTTGTCCACACCAAGAACACCTATGGCAGCCCTTGAACAGCTTCTAAAGCCTTTTCAATTAATTAGAAATTCAAGTTCTGCCTTTTAAGAGATTAGAGATGTAAACAGGACACTAGAAACAATTTCTAGTGTTCTTAATTCAAGAGATTGATGGCTAATCTCTTTGAATTGATGAGAGATGAAGAGAAATAGCTGGAGAGGCTCAAATTGGCATGACAATTGAGAGGAGAGGCTGCTGGTTATGTTTTCTTTTCATAACCACATTTAAATAGCTAGGTTAACACATTAAACCCTAGCCACATGTCACCTTTTGATTAGCTCTAGGTTTAAGTGACCCAATCACATTGTGCCAAGTGTCAAACCTATATTTAATCTTGATTTTAATCATCTTACATGATTAAAAACATTTGGCAAGCTTATGTGTTATGCCATGTGTCACCATCTCATGGTGCCACGTGTCACACTGTGAAATGACCAAAATGCCCCTGTGTCTTAATTTTGAGTTCTTAACCCAAAATAATTATTTTCTTCTTCTAATTAATTTATATCAAATATAAATTAATTAATTAATCTCTATTAATTAATTTCTCATCAATTAAATTCATATTTAAACACTTTAAATATAAATTTAATTTATACTACACATCCAATAATCTAGATTTGGTTTCAAGTCATGCTAGGGACTTTGCAATTTAATTGCAAACCAAATCTATTTAATTAATCAATTAAACTCTTTAATTAATTAATTAAATCATATTTAAATAGGTGATAACTTGTGTATGTGTGTGACTTACTAGGCTCATCACTAATTGGCAATGAGACATGATATCAACTCTTAATATCATCGAACTCTTTCTTACCATAAATGATTTCTCTAAATCATTTTATGAACCTCATAGACCATGGTTAACACCTAGCATAGCATGCCATGGCCACCCAATTAGTAATAAGATTTACCTTAAATGAACCTATAATCATATGTTACCATGCACTAGAATCTCTCTGTTGCAAAATCCCAACTCAATTTGAGTCATGGTTTATGTCAAACTTCATTTGCTATGAATATTATGTTCTCTTTCAATTCAGTTCTTGATTAAAAGATTTTTCTCATCGTAAACTCTTTTACGAATATATCTATCTGTCTGGCCAGAACTTGAAACATCAAGAACAATTAAATGAACATAGGATTTTATCTCTATTTACTTAGAGGAACAGATTCCTTCTTGATCAACACCTACCTCCATATATAACTAGCGAGAGCCAACACATGCCCATATACCCATACATAGTACAAGTATGAAAGCAGATCAAACTCAAACTACCTATATACAAGATAACGTGCTATCTCAGGTCTAAAGATTATATGCACTGATATGATTTATGACAAAACATTGACAAGAGTAAACTCCATGTGCTTGTCATAAGTGTCACTGGTTCGGCCTACTTATCATTTATAAGTGCCTATCATGTTTGTTATATGGCATGAGACTCACCATTCCATCTTATTTATATCTCATATAAATAACTTGGGAACAAACATGAATACAATCTTTCTGGATAAGTCATGTTTTTATTATGAAGTATCCTCGATTGTGAACCTATTTATGATACTTTGTGCTAGAAATATTGTCACTCATATTCTTAACAACTTAAGAATAATATTTCTAACAAAATATCAATGGACCTTTTCTATTACACATAAATATATTATATAAACGGAAAAGTGGAAATCCCTTTTATTATTAAAAATATGTACAAGATACATACTAAATGATATGCTCTAGGGCATACTACTAACACAATACACACCCTAAACCATTATGAGAGGCATCACTGTAGACCAAAAAGTCCTTTCTCGACACTGGCTGTGTTAACACTGGTGCCTCTGTCAACATAGCCTTCAACTTCTCAAAACTAGTCTGACACTTGTCATTCCAGTCAAATCTGACATTCTTGTATAACAGCTTGGTCATTGGAGCAGCTATTAAAGAGAAACCTTTCACAAATCTTCTGTAATACGTAGTTAGGCCAAAGAAACTTCTAACCTCAGTTGTATTTCTAGGAGGCTTCCATTCCATCACTGCTTCTATCTTCTTGGGATCCACCCTAATCCCATTAGCTGACACTATGTGTCCAAGGAATGCAATTTCATTCAACCAGAAGTTACACTTGGACAACTTAGCATACAGCTTCTTTTCTCTCAGGGTTTGTAAAACAATCCTCAAATGCTCATCATGTTCTTCCCTAGTCTTGGAATACACCAAAATATCATCAATAAAGACCACTATGAACCGATCTAGGTATGGATGGAAGATACGGTTCATAAGGTCTATGAATGCTGCTGGTGCATTTGTTAGGCCAAAGGGCATCACTAGGAACTCATAATGCCCATACCGGGTCCTGAATGCAGTTTTTAACACATCTGCATCCTTCACCCTCAACTGATAATACCCTGATCTGAGATCAATTTTGGAAAATACTCCTGCTCCCTTCAACTGATCAAACAGATCATCAATTCTAGGCAACGAATATTTGTTCTTCACTGTCACTTTATTCAACTACCAGTAATCAATGCATAACCTCAAAGTCCTATCTTTCTTTTTCACAAACAGCACTAGAGCTCCCCATGGTGACACACTGGGGCGTATGAAACCCTTATCCAGCAACTCCTATAACTGGATTTTCAGTTCCTTCAATTCTGTGGGTGCCATCTTCTAGGGAGCAACAGAGATTCGTGCTGTACCTGGCAATATCTCAATAGCAAATTTGACTTCCCTTTCTGGTGGCAAGCCAGGCAATTCTTCAGGGAATACATCTGGGAAGTCTCTTACTGTGGGTATGTCACACAAATCTGGCTTAGCCTGTCTAGTGTCTACCACATGTGTTAGGTAGGCTTCATAGCCTTTTCTCATTAGTTTTCTTGCAACTGTGGCTGAGATGAAATTGGACAAGAAATCTATCCTTTCCCCACAACTGTAATCTCATTTCCCTCGAAAGTTTTCAAGGAAATCCTCTTCAATTTACAATTAACCATTGCCTGATGACGTGACAACCAATCCATTCCCAAAATCATGTCAAACTCATGGAAAGGTAACTCAATTAGGTCTGCCAAGAATTCATTCCCCTGAATCCTTACGGGCAACCTTTGTACACTTTATTCACCACTACACTGTGGCCCAATGGATTAGTGACCAGAATGTCTTGGTCACTTTCCCCTACTAATATCCCCCTTTCTACGGGTAGGTTGATGCAGATGTATGAATGAGTGGATCCTGGATCCACCAATGCATGCACAGATGTATTGTAGAGGGAGAATGTACCCCTGATGACGTCTGGGGCATCTTGCTCCTCCTGAGCTCTTATGGCATAAGCTCTGGCAGGTGTTCTGACCTCTGGCCTCTCTGCTGGCTCAAATGCAGGTCTCTGTGATGGTCCCACTTCCTCAGATTTACCAGATTTCTTACCCCTTTGTGGTGTAGGAGAAGGTCTATCAGCTTGTGTTGGAGCAGCTGTAGCAGTTCTGTGTGCACAGTTCCTCAACTGATGCTCTGTAGACCCACAGCTTAGGCAAGCACCTGTCACTCTCCAACACTCCCCCTTATGCCACTTTAGGCAGTATGGACAAACAGAAGATGCTAGGGCTGGTCCCCTAAACACCGTCCCCAGAGAGCTGCTCACTGATGGTGTGGACTGGCCTCTCCTAGGTGTAAACTATGGCCTGAGCCCTTGGGACTAACCCTGACTTTGATGTTGACCTGAACTCTATGCAGATGGACCTTTGAATTTCTTCCCTGGTGCAGGAGATGGGCTAGACTGACCCGGGCCCCTCTTCTGCTGTCTCGCTCTTCTAGTCTGCTCACTTATTCTAACTTTCTCAACTTTTACTGCAGCTTCCACTAACTTGGTGAAGTCTGTAATTCCAAAGGCAGTGATCATTATCTTTATGTTGTCATTTAGTCCCTCTTCAAATCTTTTACACCTTTTGGCCTCATTAGGGACTATCTCCCTTCTATAATAGCTCAGTCTAACAAATTCCTTTTCATACTCTACCACTGTCAGCTGGCTTTGCCTCAGGTTAATGAATTCTTTTCTTCTCTCTTCCAGGTATACACTACCCACATACTTCTTTTTGAACTCTGAGAGGAAGAAGTCCCAAGTTATTAGTTCTGGCTACACGTCACTAGACACTGTATCCTACCATTGGTAGGTATCATCTTGCAACAGAGATACAGTAGCTTCTAAATTTTGCTCTAGAGTGCAGTGGAGTTGTTTTAAAACTCTGCCTATTCTGTTCAACCAGTTTTTAGCTGCAACAGAATCATCTTCTCTCTTACCAAAGAAATCCACTGCTCCAAATTTTCTCAATCTTTCCAGATGTGATTTCTACTGTGGAGGTGGCGGTGGTGGCGGCATTACTCCAGCCATTTGTCTGAAGAACTCGGCCATTTGTTGAAACATGGTCTGTGGAGGCTGAACAGGCTCTGCTGGAGCTAGTAGAGCAGGTTCTCCCCTACCCCCAGTCTCAGCTGCTGCAGGTGGAGCATGACTCTCCACTTCCTCCTCAATTGCCCTCTGTGATGTGGGGTCCATATCCTATTCAAATAACAAAGACAAACAGATCTGCATTAGTGTCACCTCAACTCTTACAAATGCAATGCATGGTATGGGCTCGATCTAGGCTCAGAAATGCCTAAACCATGCTTTGATACCACTAAATGTGACACCTCTTACCCGTCTACAGTGTAGCCGAGCAAGATATGCCACACAGTGTACCGAAACATCCTATTTTAATTCAATCATTTTTATTCTCTCTAATTTATTTTTTTTTCATAATTATGGAGTACAATTTGCGGAATATAATTCATTTCAATCATTTATTGAAATCATAAATTTATTTGAGTTTTCGCAAATTTTATAGAAAATCCGGCAGAGTACCGGCTAAAAATGGAGAAAACAGTTCTTCGGAACCTTTGAAAAACACTTTCAATATTTTCAATCAATCCCAAACTCCATTTCATCAACAAAATCTCAATATTTTTTTCAACAAAATTTCCATTTCTCAATCATTCATCTCATATGATAATCATGTAAAAGTCATAAATAAATATTCACTTTTTCATTCATAAAAACAATTTCCACTATTTACATTAATACCAAAATACATTACATAAGTTTCAATTACACATGAGAAAATAAAAGTTAATTACAAAATACCCAAAATGAAACTTAGTGTCCTACTAATGCACTGACGTCGGTAAGGTGACACGTACACTATACAGAGCTGCAGAAGGTCTCACCCAGTCTGTGGTCTACTGGGCTCTCAGTCGATCTCTCTAAAACCTACGCGTGGCAAAAGCAATGCGCTAAGCAATAATGCTTAGTGGTGCCAATAGTAAAATAAAAAGAAATAACAGAAAAATAAATATGCAGTGCATGTTCTGATGTCTTACGCAGATAATTTTTTGATAATTATTTGTAGTCTTATTTATTATGTACTTGTTATATTCACAATTTCATTAAACTTATCCACTTTCATTTTTGGTTGCCCAAGTAACCTATACTAGATGACTGGACTGGATAAATGGGTAAACTGGCACTGGGTATCAAATACCTCGGGCCGTCACACCATCGGTCACATATGTGTCTCCCAATGTGCAACATAACAGCTAATAAGCTGTAATAACATTAGGCACAAGGCCAAGTCTCAACATAATGTCAGAATGGCTAAAAGCCATGAAATCACAGAATGTCATAATGCCATGTGCAATACTGCTAACTGAACCCTATTGGCATGCCAACCTATCCAAACTAATCTTGCTAGGTGTACTAGGGCATGTTACACTTTTAAATTGTACAATTCTTGAAATTTAAGTTTAGGTATTGCTATTCATTTTATTAGTCAACTAAAATGTTGACTTTTACATAGACAATAGGTACATTGGTTCTAATACTCCCAACATACCACATTTTGCATTCTAAAATTGTTGGTATTGGTTACCAATACCATTTCTAAGTTTAGTGTTAGTTATTCAAAATTTTTAGGTTTCAAGCCTCATATTTACTGTTCCATTGGTAATTTGTATAGTAGGAATTTGGTAAAATTGTCTTCATGAAAGTTGTTCCTTATTTTGTCTAGTTACATTTCTTTTTTTGAATCACTCCATTTGGAGTTTTGTCGCTCAAGTTATGGCCTAAACACCATAACTGGCCGGATTGGAAAGAATCCAAAATTCTGGGCAAAACTGGTTCTGCTAGATTTGGTAACCTAAGTTTGGTTGGCAGTATGACTAGGTTATGGTCAGAATTTGGGTTTGTGTTCCGCATGAAAGTTGTAGGTCTATGTCTCAGCTTTCTTCTGGTAAAATTTCAGGTCAATTGGACCTTTCTACACTGAGTTATGACCAAATGAATAAACATTGTTCATTTGGACATTTTGCCCAGCAGAATGCAAGTCACCTGGATTAGGGAAATTTTTAGGCTAACTTGGTTTGGTTTTTTGGATAAGGTTTCTTCACTAAAGTGGTGCCATTATGTGTCTAGTTTCATGTCCAATAGGCTTTGCACCAATTGCACCTCTACAACTCCATTTATAATTGCCCAAACCTGCTAGACTCATGCTCAGTCCTACAGGTTAGCCAAGGTAGCTCACCCATACATAAATGCCAAGCCTCAACTCACTTCATTTCCTCATCATACACATTGAAATGGTCACTAATTGGCCATTACAAGGTTAATGAACCAACACATGAGCAAACCCTAATGTTGTTAAGTGTCCATATTTTTCCATGTTCATACATGCCTAATCTTTGCATTTCACCTACACAACTAAGTTCAATAATGCATTTAGCACTAAGGGCTGCTCATCAACACTTTGCTATCAAGTAAAATTATCAAACCTAGCTGCCCCTAGTTGCCAAAATTTATAAGGTGCACACACATGCTTGTTTGTTTTATTTCTTATATTTCCTACACAATTCATGCCATTAAACATGAATTAAAACAAAAGGAACAAGAATTGGACACTAACCTTTTTTTGAGCAGAATTCTCCCAAGTTTAAACTTCACTTTCCTGGCTTTTCTTGGTAGCCAATCACCTTGCCAAGTTGTATAGACAAATTTTGTTGAAGTGGACTTAGGGTTTCAAGTAAGATTTGGTGAGTTAGAAAGCTTATATAAGCTTTAATGGTGGTTTTGGGTGGGAGAAGAGGAAACGGCTGGTTTGGGTGAAGGAGATGAATCTGATTGCTTTTGTTTATTTTTGTCTCAATTATCATTTTTTAATAGGTTAGCTTAATTGTGATTGGGGGGGAAAGGGTTGATGACATCATGTGATGTCAAAATTGTCATTTAATCTCATTTTCTTTCCTTTTCTTCTCTACTCATTTTTAATTTAATTTTTAGCAATATTTATTCACATTTTATGTCATAATAATTACTTACTTAACTGGACAAGTTGGCCAAAAATCACCTCTGAAGGTGAAATGACCAAAATGCCCTTCGTTTGGCTTAACAGACTAAAATTATATGTACCGAATGAAAAAATTTTCTAAGAATTTTCTTAGCATTCTAATGCTATAGAAACCTCAATGACCCTTCTCTAGAGTCCCAAAATTTATTTTATGAATTTTTCCCCTAGTCTAGGGCTCCTAGTTGTGAGAACCGTAACTTGTCACTGGGTTACCTATCGCTAGGGCACCAGCTCATTTAACATGGTTGTATTTTATTTCTAAAATTTTTCCTAAATTTTTCTTATTAATATTTGAGTTAATTATATTTCCTCACTTTAGTTTAAATTTTTTTTTCGGACGTTTTGGCTGTCCGGACCAACATTGGTCACCGAAACAGTAGAATGTATGGAGTTGCTACAGGGAGAGTGTTACACAAACCTTTCTTAAATCAATTTGTTATAGTGTTCATCGATGACATTCTAGTGTACTCAAAGAGTAAATAAGAGCATGAGTAGCATTTGAGAATTGTCCTTCAGACTTTATAGGAACATAAGCTATATGCCAAGTTCTCAAAATGTGAATTCTGGTTAGATATTGTGGCTTTCCTAGGCCATACAGTATCTAAGGATGGGGTGTGTGTTGATAAGAAGAAAGTTGAGGTAGTGCTTCATTGGCCTAGACCTACAACTGTGTCAGAGATTCGTAGTTTATTGTGTTTAGTAGGGCATTATAGACGGTTTTTTCAAGACTTCTCTTGTATTGCAACACCTTTAACTAAGTTGACATAGAAGAATGTAAAATTTTAGTGGTCTGAGGCTTGTGAAAATAGTTTTCAGGATAGCACCAGTGTTGGCCCTACCGTCTGGATCAGGGGGTTATGCATTGTATTGTGGTGCTTCTAAGATTGGCTTAGGATGTGTTTTGATGCAGCATCGATAGGTTATTACATATGCTTCTCATCAGTTAAAAAGGCACGAGCAGAATTATCCAACTCATAATTTGGAAATGGCTACAGTAAGTTTTGCTTTGAAAATCAGGAGGCACTATTTGTGTGGCGATACTTGTGAAATCTTCACTGACCTCAAAAGTCTCAAATACATCTTTGACCAATGTGATCTTAATCTTAGGCAAAGGAGATGGGTAGAATTACTGAAGGATTATGATTACACCATACAGTATCACCCTGGAAAAGCTAATGTGGTGGCTGATACTCTAAGCAGGAAGTCTTCTGATAGCTTAGCCCATATATCTGCCAAAAGAAGGCCTCTGATTGGTGAATTACATGAGTTGTTAAATCAGGTAGTAGAGTTTGAAATCATAGCTAGATCATTCTTAGCACATTTTCGAGTTAGGCCTATTTTGATTGATCGAATTAAGGTCGCTCAGAAGAGGGATTCTCAGTTGTGTGAGATTATATGTAACACCCCTATATTTGGTAGTGCGTTCTACTGTTCCGATGACCAATGTGTGTCTGGACAGCTAGGATGCTTAGAATTATACTTAAATGATAGTGAGGAGACATAAAATAATGAAATACAATAGAGAAAAATACAAGAAAAACAAAGAAAAAATAAGAGCAATGAAATGTGATTAAGTTAAATGAGCCAAAAACCATAGCGATGGGTAACCGCACCGGGAAGTTGTGGCGAGGACCGTTGACTAGCCCTGGACCGCAGGGAACCTTGGAAAATACTTTTGGGACCTAATTAAACAACTATTGAGGTATAAATGACATTAGAAATGTTAAAGAAAAATTAATAAATTAGTACAAAGAAAAACAAAAAATCAAGAAATAAACAAAAATCGGTGTTATCGAAAAATCGAGAATACAAACAGAATAGAGGCATTTTGGTCAATTGACACCTAGAGTTGCCTTTTGACCTCAATGTCCATTAAAAGTGAGTGATAGCACACTTTGAAAATGTCATAAAAATTAAAAATGTGGTATATAAAATAAACGATGGAAGTTTGGGGCATAATTACAATTAACGAAAAATTTAGATTATTAAACATTTAATCCAACTTAGTGGAGCACTATGGATTTGTATATTGATTAAGTGGACAGCATATCCCACTTCAGCCACTTCTTCTTCTTCATTTCATCTTCAAGAAAAATCCAATCCTCCCAAAAACTCCATGGATGGCCAAAGCTTCAAGCTCTCATCCACCAAGATAAAGCCATGAAATCTTTAAGGTTCTTTCATTAAACTTTATCCTCATACCTTGGGCAGCATATTGGGAGCAAAAAGAAGGAGTTTCGTTAAGGCTTGACTTTACGAGCCCCACCTGTACAAATTATTGCACAAATGGCCCAGTAAATGGCCACTTTCTTTCAACAAATGGCTGATAATCTGTCAGCCTAAGCCCAAGCACAAACCCAACACCCACAAGGGCAATATGAAATAAAGAAGAATGAAAGACCTGGTGATCAAAGTTCAAATTGTAAATTAGGAAAAAGGAAGAACACTGGAGAGCCTGGTGCTTATGGATCTGATAGAGGTGGATCTTCAGGGCAGAGGGCACTAAGGTCCAGTCGTCGAACAACTAAAAGTTCCTATTTTGCCCGTATCTACCATGTTTGTGGCAAACTACATGGGGGTATTTATCGTAAGGCCACTGGAGCCAGCTACAATTGTGGAAAGCTTGGACACTTTGTTAGAGATTATACTAGAGCACCTCGATCTACTCTCCGGAGTTCACAAACAGTCGGTCAGAGTAGAGATAAAAATAGAGTTGGTACTACTACCAACCATAACACAGTGAATCAACCCGAATGTAGTAGTGCACTAGTCAGAGTGTCCACTATGCGCCAAGGAGAAAGAACATAAACTTCGAATGTAGCTGCTGGTAAGTTCTTAATTTTTGAAAAAAACAATAAGTTATTATTTGATCCCAGCACTACTTAGTTGTGTGTTAGTGTTAGAACTATATGTTCTGTTGCTATTCCTTTACAGGGAAATAAATTTTGATGTATTAGTGACTAGTCCTTTAGGATAAAAACTATAATAACAAGTATGATTGACATTAATTTTGGAAGAATTGTTAGCTAAAAGTATTTTCTAACACACCATAAATTATAAAGCTAATTGGCAAGCCTACTTAATGTAAGGCAAGAGGACCTAAAAGCAAGTTATAGTAATAGACTTGCTCTAAACGAGGGTAAAGATGTTACAGTTATTAATTATTAATGGATATTGTAATCAAAATAAGTTTAGGATATAAGTGAACTCAATAAGGATAAGATATAAGAAAATTTGATCTATTGGAATGTATTGTAGTAACTATACAATGTTCTTGATGTTTGTACTGTAAGCTGCAGATTACAATACTGACTTGAGATTATTGTGTAGAGCTACATACTACTCGATAGTACACCAAGATGAGAATAGTTGCCAACGGCATCTGTTTTGGTATAGTTATGCCAGGACAGATTTTTATTATTGGAAATGAGTTAGGAAATCCTACTTAGGGATTTAAAACTCAAAAGCTAGAATATCATAGGGTTATAGTTCAATACAAAAGGAAGTAATTTATAGAATATTGATAGATAAACAAGTTGTGGAAGTGAAAATTTGAATAGTTCATTTAAATGAAACAAAAAATGTTATGAATATGAGTAAGATTGTTGACTAGAATGGTCAGAGGACCAATGATTAGATAAATAATTCTAACATGAACACAATGGTCATTCGATAAGGAAACATGAATTGAAATATTAGACAGAATGATAGTAAGAGAACATTAGTGTTATACAAACAAATTAAATATTGCATTAGATTGTTAAAAGTCTTACACAAACTTAAAGGAAAGAAGATTATATGATTGTATAGAAAAGAGAAAAACTAAGTTCTCACTCCATAGAATCACACAATGTTCTAGAAAGAGTGGATTCATTAGCACACAAAATTGCTTACCTCTAAAAAGGTGAAATGAATTTAAATTCAATGTATGATGGGGAAACTCATAAAGATCTTAGTACATGAGGTGAAGCAGCTGAGAAATAAATGTATACATTTGGTTAAGGTGTTATGGACCATCATTCAGGCCAGGAAGTTACTTAGGAACGAGAGGAGGATATGAGAAGGCAGCACCCACAATTGTTCAGAGACTAAAATCAGGTAAAATTTCGAGACGAAATTTATTTTAAGGGGGGGGGAGAATTGTAACACCCCTATATTCGGTAGTGCGTTCTACTATTTTAATGACTAATGTCTATCTGGATAGCTAGGATGCTTAGAATTATACTTAAATGTTAGTGAGGAGGCATAAAATAATGAAATACAATAGAGGAAAATATAAGAAAAATAAAAGAAAGCTAAGAGCAATGAAATGTGATTAAGTTAAACGAGCCAAAACCCGTAGCAATGGGTGACCGCACCAGAAAGTTACAGTGAGGACCGTTGACTAGTTCTGGACCGCGGGGAACCCTAGAAAATATTTTTGGGACCTAATTAAACATCTATTGAGGTATAAATGACATTAGAAATGTCAAAAAAATAATAATAAATTAGTGCAAAGAAAAACAAAAAATCAAGAAATAAATAAAAATCGGTGTTACCGAAAAATCGGGAATACAAACCGAATAGGGGCATTTTGGTCAATTGACACCTAGAGTTGCCTTTTGACCTCAATGTCCATTAAAAATGAGTGATAGCACACTTTGAAAATGTCATGAAAATTAAAAATGTGGTATATAAAATAAACAGTGGAAGTTTGGGGCATAATTACAATTAAGGAAAAATTTGGATTATTAAACATTTAATCCACCTCAGTGGAGCACTATGGATTTGTATTTTGATTAAGTATACAACATATCCCACTTCAGCCACTTCTTCTTCTTCATTTCATCTTCAAGCAGAATTCAATCCTCCCAAAAACTCCATGGATGGCCAAAGCTTCAAGCTCTCATCCACCAAGATCAAGCCATGAAATCTTCAAGGTTCTTTCATTAAACTTTATCCTCATACCTTGGGCAGCATATTGGGACCAAAAAGAAGGATTTTTGTTAAGGCTTGACCAAGCTCCCAAAAGAGGTAATGGTCCAATTCACTTCCTTTCTTAAGTAAAGTTTATGTTTAGCTTGAGATGAGTTGATTGGTGATGAAAATTGATGGAATTGTTGAGTTATTCGACTACCCAATTATAGGTAGCCATGGGACCCTATATTATTTGAGTATTCTACCCAATTTACTTTGTTGGAATTGTGTTGAATAAATATAGAACTGCCAAGAATGAATATTGAAGTATTGGGAGGAGGAGGATTGCCAAATTGAGAGTGTAAATTCTCTTATGCAGGTTGTGATTGTTGGCAGTGTATAAATTAGATTATAAGTGTAAAGTTATGACTCCAATTGGTATGAGTCCAATTTGAGGTGAAACTAGACATAAAATAGGCCAAATTTCATGTAGAAGTGTTGTCCAAATTCTACCTAGAAGTGACCTAAAAGAATGATCAAATCCGTAATTGCATGACATGAAAACCCAGAATTTTGACCATATGAACAGTAGTCAGTATTTTGGCCATAACTCACTCAAAACAGGTCCAAATGACCTGAAATTTATACCATGGAAAGCTTAGACATAGAGATACAACTGTTATGAAGACACCAAAGCCCAAAAATGACCAAAACCAAGTCAAAATGCTTGCACAAGTTGGGTTACAAAAACTGGCCGAATTGACTTTGACCTAAAAATGACCTAAACTTTGCAATATATGTGCAACTTGACCAGCAATAGTAAAATGACCATAACTTGGTGCATATAACTCCGAATGCCCTAAAACCAGTGAAAAATATTCACTAAGACATAGGCCTACAATAATGGTATTTTGACCAAAACCCAGAAAGTTAGGAAACTAGGTCAATTAACTTGATTAATTTGGCATACCAAATCTGGAAATGGTTCAAATGACCATTAACTCTAGCAAAGTTTTTTAAGTATAACTCCCACTAGAAGTCTTCAAATAAAATGAGCCATACCATTTTAAAAAGCTAAGAAATAGATCTTCAACTTTGTTTTAGACCTCTCCCTCACCTTATGAATGTAGGAAGCTCAAATGTTGGGTCAAATCTACTACCCTAGTTGAACATCCTGTCACTACAAGACCACTGAGTCCAGTGCAATAACTTGACCATAAGTAACTCTACAAGACTTGAAAAATTACAATAAAAAATTTTTAGTGACCATAAGACATAGGGTAACATATGCTATCAAGAGTAATAGACCTAAATATGGTAGCAACCTACTCAAATAAAATTGGAAAAGTGTAATACTAAAATTACCTAGTAAGGGAACCAAAATTCAGAATTGACCTAGTTATGGTCAATTGACCATAACTTGAGTTATTCAAATCCAAATGACATGATTCAAAAAGGAAATTAAAGAAGACACGATGAGAAACAATTTAGTCAAGAGAAATCTATTAAATTTACACTATAGCTTGGTCCAATAAACAGTAAACATTGGCCATGAAATCTAAATAATTACAATAAAATGTAATAAGCTTTAAAATGAAATTGGTAACATATACCAACACTTGGAGACTATAAAATGTGACAAATTGGGAACATTAAAATTGACTCACTTAGAGTGCATCAAAGGTCAATATTATAAGTTGACTAATGAAATGAATTGAAGGGAAAAGTATCAAGAAAATTTAGATATTGGAATTTATTGTCAGAAACGATTTAACTGAGTACTGAAACACTTTAAATTGTGTGTTTCAGTTGAAAAGGATATTGAAAAGCATAAGGAACATTGAGTCAAGGCCAAGAGGTTACTCATCAAAGGTTTGTGCACAACTAGTTTTTAATTGATTTTGTTCTGAATATTTCATATGATTAAATGACGTTATTTTGCTTATGTATTATGTTTTATCAAATGTTGGATTTAATTCAATGATTATTGAAATTGTTATAGTACGTATTAATTTAGCTTTGTGAAATAGTACTTCAACAAGTATTAAGCATTGTTG
Source organism: Hevea brasiliensis (assembly GCF_030052815.1). NCBI lineage: Eukaryota > Viridiplantae > Streptophyta > Magnoliopsida > Malpighiales > Euphorbiaceae > Hevea > Hevea brasiliensis. Next base: position 93,483,616 of record NC_079496.1, on the reverse strand, counting down.
TGGATTGAATAAATTATGTTTTAGAAAATTGTGATAGAATATGTTTTGAATTGTGATGGGCACTTTGCATGGAAAAATACAAATTTATGTTTTGAATTGTGATGAGCATAAAAAATTATTGGATATTGAAATTGACTTTGAATCGAATTGTGTTGTGATTTATGCTCATAAAAAGGACAAAGAGATTGATGATATTGTTTTATATCTCACTATAGATGCTTGACTAGGTTATTACCCATCTCTCTCATTTGTTGAGGAGACAATGGAGTTAGCTTTGTTTTGATTACCATGGTACGTGTACAGGCTTAGATTCTCCTCTTATTAGAGGTTAGATCTAACTTTTTATGTTATGGCCCTTTCGGAAGTTTCATTATTGTGATGTGTACTGTGCACGATGATTCGACCTCCCCGACCATAAGGAGTTGGAATCTGATTCAACCTCCCCGACAATAGGGAGTTAGAATCACCCCGAAGATGGCTCTTGCGGATTAGTCTTACATAGTTAGTGAGATAAAGAATGGTTTTTGAATAGTAAAGAATTTTGATTTCAAATGGGATTTATGCATAATTGATTTTGTTGGAATTAATCTTTATTTCCATGATTGCTGGAATTACTTTAAATGTCCAGTTGTGATTTGACAAATTGAATTTCTTGCTCAAAGTCATTTTAACTAATGATTTATATTATTGGCAATGAAGATTTTGACTTTTGGAATTTTATTGAATTTCGAGACTTTCAAATTAATTATTATAATTTTATCAATGTATATTGTACTATGTTTTAAATTATAGATGTGCACCACTGAGTTCACCACTCAGCGATAGTTTTGTATGCTGTAGCAGGTGAAGAGAGCATAGAGCAATTGAGTAAGCTTCTTTGAAGACACATTTAGATCAGCTCCAGGTATATCATAGGTATACCCATGTACATAGGTTTTGATGTATGCATGTAATAATATGTATGTAAATTATTTGAGCAGGTGTATAAAAACTCTTATAAAATATTTTTGTATGTAATTAAATATAAATTATTGTAATTGTAAATTTGAGATTTCATTTACTTGAATATTTTTGTAATATTAATTTTTGAGTCTTGTAATCAATGAAATGTTTTTTTTATGATGAGTTTGGTTTGAAAATGAAATGATTTGATTATTGAGATTGAATTGTGAGATAAAATGAAGTTTATTGGAGTTGCATTTGAGAAAACATATTGGGAGTGTTTTCTTTTTCAGGTTTGAAGATCTGTTTTCTCAAAATACAATCGGCACTTTGCCGAAATTTTGAAAAATTTTTATAACACTAGATTTTAATCGATGATGTAAATTTCACGAAAATTGATTTAAAATCCCTTATAGTACATTTAATGGGTTACAGTACAGTAATTCATTTGGTGTACTACGGGATCATGTTATATCTTACGGAGGAGTAGGGTGAGACATGTCTAGTGGTATCAGAGCAATGGTTTTAAAGTAAATTTTGAAATGTGAATTTGAAATCTTTTTCTCAGTAAATACAACTGCTCAAATGTTTGATACATATAGTACATTTACATCATAAATATGAACTAATGGAGAGAAATTTCCTTGTGTTGGTTGTACAGAAAATAGAAAATCCTGTGAAAAGATATAAAAGAGAAAGATGAGACAATAGAACCGTCTGTGACAGCGGAAGTACAAGGTGAGGCCCCAGCCCCTCAGAGAGTCAGAAGCTTGACTTTACCAGCCCCACCTATACAAAATACTGCACAAATAACCCAGTAAATGGCCACTTTCTTTCAACAAATGGCTGATAATCTGTTAGCCCAAGCCCAAGTACAAACCCAACACTCACAAGGGCAATATGAAATAGAGAAGAATGAAAGACCTGGTGATCAAAGTTCAAATAGTAAATTGGGAAAAAGGAAAAACACTGGAGAGCCTAGTGGTTATGGATCTAATAGAGGGGGATCTTCAGAGCAGAGGCGACCAAGGTCCAGTCGTCGAACAACTAGAAGTTCCTATCTAGTAGTCGTCAACCATGTTTGTGGCAAACTACATGGGGGTATTTATCATAAGGCCACTGGAGCCAGCTACAATTATGGAAAGCTTGGACACTTTGTTAGAGATTGTACTAAAGCACCTCGATCTGCTCTCCGGAGTTCACAAACAGTCAGTTAGAGTCGAGATAAAAATAGAGTTGGTACTGCTCACAACCATAACACAGTGAATCAACCAGAATATAGTAGCGCACCAGTCAAAGCATCCACTATGCACCAAAGAGAAAGAACAGAAACTTCGGATGTAGCTACTAGTATGTTCTTAAATTTTGAAAGAAATAATTAGTTATTATTTGATCCCAACACTACTTAGTTGTGTGTTAGTGTTAAAACTATATGTTCTGTTGCTATTCCTTTACATGGGAATAAATTTTGATGTATTAGTGACTAGTCCTTTAGGATTAAAACTATAATAACAAGTATGATTTACATTAATTTTGGAAGAATTGTTAGCTAAAAGTATTTTCTAACACACCAAAAATTATAAAGCTAATTAGCAAGCCTACTTAATGTAAGGCATGAGGACCTAAAAGTAATTTTTCAGTAATACACTTGCTCTAGACGAGGGTAAAAATGTTACAGTTATTAATTATTAATGGATATTGTAATCAGAATAAGTTTAGGATATAAGTGAACTCAATAAGGATAAGATATAAGAAAATTTGATCTATTGGAAAGTATTGTAGTAACTGTACAATGTTCTTGATGTTTGTTGTCGACACCATATTTTGGCCGACCCCTAGAATCAATAAAAATTCTTCTTTGAACAGCTAATCACGTTTCCGATCCCTCTTTGATAGGTGGTCACATTTCCGATCTCTCCTCACAAAGGATTGAATCAATGCTAAGTCCTCACATTCATTAAAGCCTCGCCGATCTCTCAAATCATTTACCGACCTCTCAAACCCGTTGTCGAATTTCCTGACTGTCAAGTATATTCTCGATCTCTGTTGATAAATAAAATGAACGCACTAGATCTTTTCCTACCGCTTTATTGCCGACCTCCTTTCCGAAGGTTTAAGAGCTAAGGTTTTAGTTCGATTTAATGAGGATTCCGATCTTAAGTGTTCGAGTTAAATTTTCGATCAAGTTCCGTTCAGCATTTCTTCCCTACCGATCTCATGCTTAAAGTGCTTTCCGATCTCTCATACTTAGATTAATAATCACATTTAGTTTTTGTTTTGCTGTGCTCATACAATCAAATACTCAGACAAACAATGGTTTAAAATTTTCCGATCACAATCATTCATTGAACAAAGAGGCATTTCATTTCATGTCATAATCAGACAAGTTATTCTACCGGGGATCACCCCGCTCGATCTACATTTGGATCACTCTCCCTCTCTCCTCACCTTCGGCTTCCTCCTCACTATCTTCGCCGCCGCCCTGGAGCCAGTCATCCATCCAGAGAAGTCCTCTTCAGGTAGCGCTTTGGAGTTCGGCCAAGAGATCCTTATGAGCATTCACATAGGCTCCGGCTATTCCCGACACCATCTCTTCATCTTTTCCTTAAGCTCTTTGTCTTTCTCTCAGAAGCTCCTTATCCTTCGCGTTAAGCTCCTCTATAAGTTGAGCGACCCGAGCGCTTCGTTGGCCCAAGTGCCCGGACTTCTCCGAGAGCCCGTTCTCTTTCAACTGTGTCACGAGACTTTTCGGCCACCGGTCTTCATGGTACTTCGCCCGTACATCGACTTGAGATATATAATCCCGAGCGGATGAGAGTTGGGATCGGAGGGAAGCCACTTCCTGATTTTTCTTCCCGACCTCCTTACCCAGGCGCTGAATCTTTTCCCGAATCATGGTCTGGTTCACCAGACACTCCACGTTTAGGCTCATGGTTCGAGTCAAGATATCATCGAGACCACTCCGGGATAGCCTGTCCCGATCCTCCTGAAAGAAGATGGTAGATCCCAGGACTTTGGCAAAATCGGGGTTCTCCCAAACACTCCGGTTATTCTTCAAGCAGTCGATCAGCATTTGAGCGCCACGAGAAGAGGTCCTCCCAGAAGCTTGAGGAGGCCCCCCTTCCGTGCTTGGGACAACTGAGAGAGGCGGGGGCTGCTCTTCCGATCTAGGAGGAGATCTGACAGCTTCAGTGGTCGGCGGACCCGAAGGTTGAGGCGGGTCTCTTTGTATCTACCAGTTCGTGGATCGGTGTTTGAAGACGCCCAACGCTTCATCTCCTTTACCTTCCGAGATCTCTCTTTCCTTCTTCCGCTTCCTAGAACCCTCACCACCCGCCATACCGCACGTAAAAGAGGTTAGTGAGATCGCTAAGGTCCCGAGAACGAGATATAGAAAATACCAATGCCGAGGTCGAGAGCGGAAGTTCGCGATCTCACGGTGATCGATTGCATGGTCCAATGGTGCGATTCAGCCACCGCATTTGGACAGAATATTTTAGAGTGGTGGCACGACTTTTCACTCCATCACTATCAAGCTTTCCTCTTGACTCGTGGTAATGTGCTTGAAGCGAGGGCCCTGGTACCACCACTACGAGGAAAGTCCTCAAAGCATTTCGGAACTTTACTCCTCGTAATGAAGAACCGGTTCTTCCAATTCTTAATGGATGAGGGAAGATCGGAAAAGAGTCCGCAATGAGGCTTCACTGAAAGAACCAGTGTTCGTCATCCTTTCGGTGAGTTAGTCTGCGGCTCAACACACCTTAGCCGTAGGTCTGATTCCCTTAGCTCGGCATAGACCTCGGAAAGCTACCAAGATCCGCCACGAGTTGGGGTGGATTTGAACAATGGATGCTCGGTGAAGTTTTAGGACCTCCTTATAGAAATCGGCTAGAGGGAACCTCGACCGCCTTTAATCGTTCCTTGTACACCATGACCATGTCATTCTCTTCAAAAGAGTGATCGACACGAAGATCGCCATGGCACTTGATCACTCATATGAATCAGACAAATGTTGTATTCTTGAACAAACGATTGCAGATCGGATTCCCTAAGAACCGACGGAAGCTCGTCTATAGGAAGGGTCTCTCTCCTTGAAGGTGCTGCAAGCCTTGATGGTATGACCCGACCCCGACCTGGAGCAGACCCTAGGGGTTTAGGTTGCACGCGGGCCCGACCGCCTCTTCTTCGCCGACGATGACCATGAGAACTGAATGGAAGGAGGGCTCGCCGCTTCTCTCGACCTTCGCACCGCTCATTTTTAAAAGAAACAAAGAACTTAAACAAGAAAGAAGATCAAAGTCCTTACGAGTCCGACGATCGGCGTCGAGAGACCGGAGAAAATGAGAGAACTTCAAGTTGTGAGCAGGGATTGAAAATGGAATGAGAGAACAACGCTAACCCTCCCACCCCTATTTATACTAGTCCGAGCATTTAATGCTCGCGAGGTTCTAGGCGCAGATCGATTGGTGGGACTCGACAATGTTTCGACACTTCTCTCAAATATCCGAATGTTCAGAGATCGGTTAATTGGAGATCGGCATAATAAGTTAAGTATTTTGAATAAAGGATCGCTTAAGTGTCATTCGTAAAGAACCAGATCGGATAACCACATTAGAGATCGGAAAAATAATCAATGCAAAAATAATAAGATGATAACCGACAAGATAAAGTCTTTATTTTCAAAAGATCGGATTACATCATGTGTTCGATCTCTATGGATAGGATTACACTAACATTCCAACCCAGCATTTCAGTGAGCTCTAGACATAGTATTGCATTGAAAATAAAAAACAACATTTGGGCGATCTCTAGGATCGGACTATAATAATGCTCTAACTTCATCTTTTGGGCAATCTCGAGAGATCTGTTTTCATTTAATGATTACATCATTTGGGCGATCTCTAGAGACCGGTGGAACATCCTATCTAAAAGGCCTATGTCAAAGCCTAGTCTTGTGGTCGAATCAAAAGATGTGTTTGACCAGAGACCTACTGCTGGCATCGGATAGATGTGCAGCTCGATAGGGTGACTATGACTCCCATGAAGATGAGAGACATCACACCGATGTTACCACTCGAAACCGACCACCGTCGGAACATCCAATGTGGAGGAAAGACGCCGGAACACCCAATGCGATGAGAAGCCGAATGAACTCGCTGAGCGACTCGAGATCGGTACAACCAAAGTTTGCAATACAGATCGGTCAAATCCAAATCTCTCACCATCATCAAGAAGGTCATTCGATCACCGGATCGTGAATTTTCATCGGTAAGTAAAGAAGTTCATCGGAAAAGATCAAAGCCACGCTTATAGCCGTAACTTCCACCGAGCAATAGAACAGGAAAGTAAGAAAAGAAGAGAGGAAAGTCGATGAAGAAAATGTCTCCGTCGACAGTGGGTATATATAGGGGAAATGGGCATTTAATGCCGAGCGGAAACGGCGGACGCTTGAGAATCGAGATGTAATTAATGCTTGGACCGAATCCGCATCGATTAAGGGATAATAGAGATCGGAGATAGGAGATCGCATGAGAGATCGGAATAGGAGCTAGGGAGGGATCGGAAGACAAAAAGAATAAGACAAATCCCAATAACCGCTGGCCGAATCGTGAGCCGAGGTAGTTAAAGCGTGGCACGAGATCTCCACCGCACGCCTAAGAATCGCCCGCACGCCGAATCGACAGTGCGTGGTATGTCATGACATCCTGTACATCCCAATCTCCACCGTTGATCTCACTTGTAAGGATGAATCCGAACCCTTGGATCAAAAGAGAAGACGACAATACAGCGTTTTCACTCTTAGCCCTCGGATCGTTCGGACAAGAGGATTCAAGACCGCAGATTAAAAGAGGAAAAGGACAAATATTCTCGAGAAGCGATCTCACCATTTATTTTGATTCTCTTTAATTCGAACATCCGATCATGTACTTCAAAATCTTGACCCTCCATCTCCTCAAAATAAATCCCGACCCTTCATGGGAGCACCGATTCCTATAAATACCGCATGAAAACTGCTCAAGGACGGAAAAAGTATAGACAAGAGGTCGCTATTATCGTGGAGGAACTCAAACTTCATTCGGTTTGTTACTCTGCTGTTTTGGAGTGATTAAAAGACTTTTGAAACTAGTTTTCGTGAGTGTTTTCTTGAAAAGATTTTGAATACTGGAACTCTACATTTCCAGTTTGTTCATTATCTGGTCATACTCTCATCACCTCTGCTTTCTTTTCCTCTGTTCAAGCTCAACTTCCTTCCACCTGGTTCTTACCTGGTTACCTTTTAGCTAAAGCATCTCTCGGTTTCACGACAGACATCAGTTCTCAGGCTGATCAATCCGTCATCTTCATCACTATTTACCACCTCATAGTTATTTCAATACATTTGGCTCCTCACAGACATCAACTCTCAGGCTGATCAATCCGCCATCTTCATCACTATTTACCACCTCACAGTTATTTCAATATATTTGGCTCCTCACAGGTAAGAGTTCATGTTACTGTTTTATTAAGTATTTGCATTTACTTTTCGCACTTTCTTTGTTCTCTTTACGTACGCGGTTTTCTCTAAGTTTATTCTAAGCAAAAAAAATCTCAAAGAACGTTACTCTCGAATTATCTCTTTAGTGATCGGTCCATCATTTCGTCAATTTTCGTCATTTCTGAATACGAGCTTTTAGCTCCTAGTAGCGTGTAAGTGGTCAGGCAAAATATAGGTATCTGAACTTAAAGGTCTCTTTTAAAAGAGAAAGCTTGAATAACACGTCAGGAAAATAGCCAAACTATTAGGCTGACGTGAACGGGAATTCGGCAAGATACCATGAAGAGGAATAAAACCAAAATAAACTAGACAAAACAGATCGGACATTAATAGGTATGCGTAAAATGACTACATGGAAGGTTGGTAAATCAAGTTTAGTATTACCCATTTAGTCATAGGGTATCAAGAAACCTTATCTCCAGCATTTTTGAATGCCAGAAACCTTAGTTTTAGGTTCTGGTGACATGTAGCTGAAATTGAAATTCGGGAGATCGGCAAAGCCCCTTCCAGGCTCCTGCTAATCCGAAAGAGATCGGAGGAGGGTTCTTATCCGGTCTCCCCCCAAAGTTTTAATAAACGTCTAAAAAAGATCGGAGGAGAGTTCTTATCCTGGTCTCCTTCAAAATTTTAATAAACATTAAATAGAGATCGGAGGAGAGTTCTTATCCGGTCTCAACTCAAAACATCAATAAATAACTCTAAAGGAGATCGGAGGAGGGTTCTTATCCGGTCTCCCCTCAAAATTTTAATAAACGTCTAAAAGGGATCGGAGGAGAGTTCTTATCCGGTCTCATCCTAAAAATAAATAACTTAAAGGGGATCGGAGGAGAGTTCTTATCCGGTCTCCCCTCAAAACTTTAATAAATAACTTAAAAGAGGTCGGAGGAGAGTTCTTATCCGATTCTCACACTCGTTCACTAAGGTTGTCTCATTTACTTGTGTATCTGGGTAATCCTAATTAGTGAAAAACCAAATATTCCTCTTACCAAAAGGATTAACATTACCGTTCAAGCCCTTCTAACTAATTTATAAAGGACGCAAAATTAAACCTACTTACCCTTATTAAGGGACGAGGTGGGGTGCCTAACACCTTCCCCACCCGTTTACGGACCCCGAACCTAGAATCTCTATCTTGAAGTGGTTTCATTCTTTATTTATCTTCTCAAATGGTTTTCTTTAGTTACCCTCAAAACTAAGGTGGTGACTCCTCACTTTTTCCCACTTCGGTGAGTGATCGTCCGGGCGACCGCAAAATCCCATTGCAACAGCTTGGCGACTCCACTGGGGAAAGCTATTGACCCAACCCCAGTCTAGAGGTCCAAAAGTAGGCCTAATTTTTGTCCGATCAAATTATATTTAGAGGGGCTCACTCGGCGATGTCTTATATGCTAATTATTATTGCTACTAACTATTTTGTTTTGCCTGTTCTATCTCTCACAGTGCTCTTCATTTCAAAAAGGAAGAAAAAGGAAAAATGGGAAAATAAAATCCCCATGAATTGGGAAGAGGTAAAGATGTCCCTTCACACACTGAACACTCACGCAATGTCCTCACACACTATGGTCCTAACCCGGACTTTCTTACCCTTTTAGGAAAGTAGGAGGGGGTCATGTAGCGGTGCCCGTGGGTTTTACCCCGTTAGTATCCGTGAAGGCTTCTGCTCAAATTGAAACTCGTTCTATTTACCGTGATACCCGTGGAATTTTCCCGACAATATCATGGGGGTAGAATGGGGCTCTCCTGTTCTGATGAGGGGCAATTTGGGAACTCGTGGCTATTAGAAAATTAGATCCTGAGCTAAACCGTCACGATAGTGAAAGCCGTAGTAAATCGCCTCATAAGATAGAACTATCCGGATAGGTAGCGCTTACCCTGTTAGAGTCTCCCTACTATAGGACAAAAGGGGCATACTTACTCTTACCCTATTCTGCTTTAATTTCCTTTTGTTCATTTCTTTAGAGGGTAATCTTGAATCCTACTAAAACGCCTACACATTTTCCTACTTTGATAAATGTGTACGTGTCACCCTGTCAACAGTATGATTCAAAATTACCCTAATTTGTCTTACTAACAAATTTTCAAGAACGCGTTACCAAACCAAGAGTCTGTATAAGGATAGGCATCATTTTTATCATGGCATCCTCGAGTCAGTCGGCAGGAGAGGCTCAGCATGCTAAACTTTGGTCCAAATCAGCTCATTGGTCGGTACCCTCGCAAAATGATGTTTCCGAGGCACACATTAGCTCAATACCTTCACTGGATCTGGACAAAATAGAGGTCAAAATGAACAACCTCGAGGGTCTGTCTAATAGATGGAGGTTGCTTCCCGATCAGGTCAAGGTACAGTTTGAAGAGAAGTACGGAAGGATTGCAACCTTAATGCAAGTCAAGGTCCAAATCCCTGCATTAAAAGCCATGTTGACGGTTTGGAATCCTAAGTACGGAGTGTTCTCTTTCAATGACATTGATACGGCCCCCACTATGGAGGAATATCGTGCATTGGGGATCCCATACTCATTGCGTAACCGGATCTTCTTACACCTCGAGCATAGGCGGACACTGGAAACGGTTGGCACATATGTTGGGTTCTCCCCGTAAGAAGTAAAGTCCAGAGAAACAGTCAAAGGGAACACGCATGGATGGCATTGGACGTACCTTGAGAAGCGGTTAGATCATCACCTCCAAGAGAAACAGTGGGATCAAGCTTCCGTGGCACTCGCCTTGGGAATCTATGGTCTGATCCTGTTCCCGGGGCCATTGGGGATCATCACTTGCAGTGCAGTGGAGGTATTTTGGACAGTAGGAAGGCAGGGGATCAATCCGATACCGGCAATTCTTGCCGAAACCTTGTTAACCCTAACTTACTGCAGACAACAGGGGAAAGGGTCCATTAAGTGTTGCTCTCAGTTATTATACCTCTGGACTATCAGTCACATGTGTCCTGTGGAGACAAAAGGATTGACTTGGTACCTTGATCAGCCTCCCATTGAGAAGATGATCCGGTTAGTGATCAGCCAAGAATGAAAAAGCGATGGAACGGATTTTGAGTTTCAATAGCCGTGATTACTGTTGGAGGAAGCTGTGGACGTCAAGCCAACCCGTCTTGATTGGTACAGGAGGTATTCAGTCGGTGTCCCTAATTGGAATAACCGGGTATACAAGTTACACTCCAAAGACCGTAATGAGGCAGTTTGGCTCAACACAGTCCATGATCAACATTAAAGAATACCACCAAGGTCACTTCTACCATGAGCTCAAGGAAGAAGAAGGGTTGAAAATGGCTCGCAAGTCCTGGGAAAACATCACTCTAATGGAGAGATCACCCAAAGGCCCAAGTGCCTCGGGCGATTACCTTAAATGGAGAGCTGATAGGGACCAAGAACACTCTACCGTAGAATTCAAGGACGACAACCCTCGCCAAGACGCCCTATTAGAGGAAGCTGATAATTGCCTGGTTGACTCGCTACAAAAGGCAAATACCGAGAACTCACAGCTGCAAGAACGAATGAAACAATTGGAGGACCAACAGCAGAAACTTAAGAGAAGGGTAAGAAAGCTCAAGGAAGAGGCAAGGGCCGAAAGGATAGGGTTCGAAGAGCAAGAGGTACAGTGGGAAAAAGAAAGAAACTCTCTCCAAGCTGAGTTCAAAGAGATGAAAGGGCAGAATAGTAAGCTTCAGGAAAGGATGAAGTACCAAGAGGTACTCGTTGAAGAGTATAAACAGGAAAACAAGAAGAAGAAGCTTGAATTAAAAGAACAGGCACTCCTCATCAACGACATCTTGAAAGAGTGTGCTAAAGAAAGGAAAGAGAAAGAGAAACAAGCTGCCCTCTATCAAGGACTGAAAGAAAATGTGGACCAGTTGGATGAAATGATAGCACAGGGAAAAAAGGAACTATTACCTGAATCCGAGTATGCTCTGAAAGTGTTCGATCCTGCCAAACAAGAGGAAAGGTTATATGAGTATCTCAGAAAATGTCATCTCATTATAAAGAACCTCCCAGAACCTAGGCCGATGTAAAGAATATGCTGTACGAATTATTCAGTTAATGAAATGATTTTTGGATCATTGTTTAGCAAAATTTGTGAATGAATAATATGACTCCCGTAGGAACTCCCTCGCTAGGGTTATGTGAAAAATTGAGTGCGCTATATGAACAGGTATCATAAATGCACATTTAATCCCGTCATTCACAGTCAGACTATCAAACGATGCCATGATAAAGTTGATGCGGTTATCCTTTTGCAGATTCCAACCTGGCTCTCAAATGCCACTGTATCCTTCGTCCAGACCAGGACTTTTAGTTTCTTTGCAAAACTCAAATTCATTTAAATTTTTTTTTTTATCCTCACAGGAAATCAATATTGATTCAAACAAGGCAAGTCTGACCAAGCACACGATCCAACCCAAGCGAGTGTACTTAACAAGATCTCGAACGAGGAAGATAATGGAAAATCATGAGCAAGTATAGAACCTACAGGGACAGGTCTCCGAGTTGAAAGATCAGCTTTCTGAAATTATGAGACTAATGAAGGAAATGTCTCAGAGCAAACCTGCTTCAGAACCTAGCCCACCATTACCTCCTCCGCCTCCTACAACAAATGATCCTCAAAGAAGCTTCAACCTCTTTTACCTTTCAGTCTCCCATTCCGGACCCGACAATCACTGTCAATCCGGTGACCATAAATAATGACCCACCTTTTTCCTATTACCCGGCCGTCTCAAATGCCGAGCCTCACCATTCAATCCCGATCCCTCCAGTTTACTCCACCCCTCAGCTCCCGGTTGGAGGAGCGTATCATGCGGTGGAAGGAGAACATAGGGCAAGAGAAAACGAGAAACTATCTGCCCTAGAAGAAAGATTGAGAGCAATAGAAGGGTTGAACATGTATGGCTCAGTCGATGTGTCGTCACTGAGATTGGTGCCAGATGTGGTGGTACCACCCAAATTCAAGGTTCCTGATTTCGACAAATACAATGGAAACTTCGGACTTCGCATCCACTTGGCAACCTACATTGCCAAAATGTCTGCCTTAACAGAAGACGATAGACTCCTCATTCACTTCTTTCACGAGAGCCTCTCCGGAGCAGCTCTGAGATGGTGTATACAATTGGACAGGAGCAAGCTGCACTCCTGGAAAGATTTAGCCGATACCTTTCTTAAGCAGTACAAATTCAATTGTGATGCAGCACCCACAAGGAGGGACCTCCAGAACCTGGTACAGAAAGACTGGGAAGGTTTTAAGCAGTACGCCCAATGATGGAGGGAGAAGGCTGCAAAAGTATATCCTCCGGTGACTGACAATGAACTCTGCTCCCTATTCATTGAAATATTGAAGGCTCCCTACTTCAACCTGATGATTGGAAATACCTCCAACAGTTTCTCAGATATCATCCAAGCCGGTGAGAGAATTGAAGCTAATCTGATAATAGGAAGGCTACAGGAGTTGGCTGAGAACCCTGTAAAAAAGACTGCCAATTTTGGCAAGAAAAAGGAGAGTGATGTGCATTCCATCACTCGATAGAATAATTTTCCCCAATTCCCCCAAAATAACTACCGGCCATATCCTCCCTCTCATGGCCCAACTATCGCAAACATCCCACCCCCTTTCCCTAATTATTCACAACCACGCCCACAATACGCCCCACCTGCAAATTTCCAACCAAGACCACCTCCTCCTCCAGCTCAACCACGACCACCACAAAATAACCCAAGACCTCCAAGGAATCCTGATCCACCCCTTCCCCTCCCTCTCAGTGAAATATACCGATACCTTGTCGGTATAAACCAAATCGTACCAGTCCCTTTAGACCCAATCCAGCCGCCATATCCCAGGTGGTATGATGCCACTGCCCGTTGTGAGTATCATGGAGGAGCACAAGGGCATTCAACTGACAACTGCGGGGCACTCAGAGGGAGAGTGCACGCTCTAATCCGGAACGGGTGGTTGAAGATCGAGGGAAATGGTTCCCTCCCCAATGTCACCTCAAACCCACTACCTAACCATAATGCGGGTAGTGGTGTGAATATGATTGAGTCTGAGGGAGAAGGATCAACACCGGAAGTGGACAAGTTGGTCCCTTATTTCAAAGAAATTTTTGCCATATCAGTAAGAGAAGGTCACCTTTGCCCTCAGGTAACGGGATTAGAAGAGAGTACGGGGTGTCCTTACCATGGAGGGGCAGCTGATCATGAGCTGCAAAATTGTGAGGGATTCAGACAAGAAGTCCAGAACTTGTTGTCTCTCAAGGTTCTAAGATGCCAGACAAGGCTGAAGATGGAAAAGGGAGTGAACACCACTGGATACAGCCAAAATACTTCTACCTCCAAACCCAAAATCACCTTCTCACCCCCAGCAGCCTCACCGCCGGTAACGGTTATCCGAACTCCACCTCAGCTCCCCATCACCAACACTCACGCTGTCCCTTGGAACTATAATTTCCAAGTTTTTACTCAGAGAGCATCAAGCAGCACATCCGCTCCTAGCCTTGCCTCACCTCCAGCACCACCTAAACCATGTTTTGCTCCTCACGAGCATTTCAGGATGACTTATGCTGGACCTGCTAGCAACATTACTCCCCAAACCAGTTCTCGGCCCGTTATTGCAACAAAACCTTCTCCACCTGAGCAAGAAGTCGAGTTTATAACTCGAAGTGGGAGGTGTTACGGGAACGAAGAAAGAGAGAAGAAAAAAGGGAAAGTAAAAATGGGAGAGTCATCAAGAAACACGGAAGAGGAGGTTGAGAAAGCAGAGGAAGCAGAGCCTATTGAGCGCAAGGAAGATGAAGAACTGCTGCTCCAAATAATGAAGCAGAGCGAGTATGACGTGGTGGAGCAATTGAGAAAAACCCCCGCCCGAATTTCACTGTTATCACTGATCCTGAGCTCGGAAGTCCACCGACAAGCCCTACAAAGAATCCTGGATCAGGCCTTTGTGAACCCCGACATTACTCCAGGGCAGTTTGAGAAAATAGTAGGACAAATCCAGGCATCCAGCTCTGTAGCCTTTTCTGAAGAGGAGGTAGACCCTGCGGGCTTAGGGCACAATAAAGCTCTACATGTAACTGTGAAGTGTAAGGGTTGTATAGTGGCCAAGGTTCTCATCGATAACGGATCGGCCCTCAATGTATTGCCTAGCGCGACTTTAGCCAGGTTACCGGTTGACCAATCGCATATACGTCAGAGTGCAATGGTGGTAAGAGCCTTTGACGGTACCAGGAGAGAGGTACTGGGAGACATTGACTTGCCAATCCAAGTCGGGGCATGTACTTTCAACGTCACGTTTCAAGTGATGAACATTGAGCCGGCTTACACTATGTTATTAGGGAGGCCGTGGATCCACTCTGCGAACGCTGTTCCTTCAACCTTACACCAGAAGATCAAATACATTAAGGACGGCAAAATCATCACAGTAAGGGGCGAAGAGGCCATACTGGTCACCAAGCCGCAATCACTTCCTTATGTGGAAGCGACCGAGGAATCATTGGAGAGTTCTTTCCAAGCCCTTGAATTGCAAGATACCGGGAAGGAAGGGGCTATGGCTATGGTGGCCAAAGTAATGTCAAGAAACGGGTATCAAGAGGGGAAAGGCTTGGGCACTGCCTTGCAAGGAATCGTCGAGCCCATACCGGCTATTCAGAAGATAGGCCGTTGTGGTTTGGGGTATGAGGAGGATGCCCTCGTGGATGGGCGATTCTGGATGAGGAGGATGCTTCGGGATCAGAGGTTCGACCAGGAGACGGGAAAAATGAAAATAGTCCCGAGAATTACGGAGATCTTCACCAAACCGGTCATCCAACATCCGGCAAGTACAGAAGAATCACCAGATGATCCATCCATAGATGTCATCCAACTGGATTCCTTGTATGAGGCCCTAGTTTCACCCATGGCTGAGGAGCAGAAGCTTGACAACTGGACAACGGAGGATATCCCTGTACTCAATTTCGAGTAAAGTACCTCTGGTTATCTACACTTGATCATTTTGTCCATGGTGACAAGTGTAATACTGTAAATGGACCTTTTCTTATGGCATTAATATTAATGAATTGATAGCGCATTTTAAATCCAATACTCTCTTTCCCTTTTAATTCCATCCTTATAACATGTTCTATTCTTTATTCATTCAGGACCATTCATCAATTAACACCTAATAATCCAATAGACTCAGAAATTCCTCTGGTTAATTTTGAAATCCCCATAACTGCCATTACTTCAAGTAATTCTGAGGAAGACCTTACAGAAGAAAGCAATCAAAAAGATGAACCCTCCCTCGTACCTTGTGAAGATGAAACGCACACAATAAACTTAGGCTCGGAAGAAGTAAAAAGGGAACTTAAGATAGTGAAGAGTGAGGAATTGGGAGATATGATCGGTCTGCTTAAGGAATTTCTCGACGTATTTTCATGGAGCTATGATGATATGGTCGGTTTAGACCCCCAGATAGTGACACATAAGATTCCCTTAATTCCAGGAACGATCCCGGTGAAGCAGAAACTGAGGAGAATGAATCCCAACACACTGCTCAAGGTTCGGGATGAAGTCAAGAAACAGTATGACGCCGGATTCTTGGAAGTAGTCAAATATCCCCAATGGGTGGCTAATGTCGTCCCAGTAATGAAGAAAGACGGGAGAGTCAGGGTGTGTGTTGACTACAGGGACCTTAATAAAGCAAGTTTGAAAGATGATTTCCCTCTCCCTCACATTGATGTGTTAGTTGACAATGCTGCGGGATTGGGTAGGTGTTCATGTATTGATGGGGCATCAGGGTACAATCAGATTCCGATGGACAAGGAAGACAAGGATAAAACTGCTTTCATCACTCAATGGGGAGTGTTCTGCTATCGGGTCATGCCCTTCGGGTTGAAAAATGCAGGGGCTACTTACCAGCGCGCGATGGTCACATTATTCCATGACATGATGCATAAAGAAGTGGAGGTATACGTGGATGATATGATCATTAAATCCAGGGGAGAAGAGAGCCACGTTCAGGTAATGAGGAGGGTATTCGAAAGGCTCAGGAAGTACCACTTGAAGTCAACCTGCTAAATGCATATTCGGAGCTAAATCGGGAAAGTTGTTGGGATTCATAGTAAGCGAGAAAGGGATAGAAGTAGATCCAGACAAGGTTCGAGCTATTCAAGAAATGCCATCCCCAAAAACAGAAAGGGAGGTGCGCAGTTTTCTGGGAAAGCTGAACTACATTTCAAGGTTTATTTCTAATCTTACTGCCAAAGCTGAGCCTATTTTCAGATTACTCCGGAAAAATAACTCTACTCAGTGGGATTCAGTTTGTCAAGAGGCTTTTGAGAAAATCAAGCAGTATCTGTCAAATCCACTGGTATTGGTTCCACTCGTGGCAGTGCCTTTGATCTTGTACATGGCGGTCAAAGAATTCAATGGGATGTGTTTTGGGACAACATGATGATACCGCCAAGAGAGAGGGCCATTTATTACCTAAGCAAGAAATTCAACGATTGTGAGTCAAGGTATTCTTCCTTAGAAAAGACTTGCTGCGCGTTAGCCTGGACAGCAAATCGCCTCAAGCACTACATGTTGAATCACAAGACATGGCTTATCTCCCGGATGGATCCTATCAGATACGTATTCGAAAGCCCATTCGTGCCGGGAAGGATAGCCAAGTGGCAGGTTATACTCTCCCAATATGATATAGTCTACATGACCCGGAAGCGGTGAAAGGTAGCGTAATTGTCGACCTCCTAGCGGAAAACCCTATCCCGGATTATGAAGCTCGATTTTGAGTTCCCGACGAACATATTAATGAAGTAGACTGCGAAGAAGAGGGGTCATCGATGTGTGGGAAATGTATTTTGACTGAGCAACAATTTATCCGAATGGAATTGAGTCATACTAGTGTCCCCGGAAGGAAAGCACTTCCCAATAGCCGCTAAGTTGGGATTTGACTGTACCAACAATGTCGCAGAATATGAAGCTTGTGTAATGGGTCTACATGCCGCTATAGAGATGAAAATCGAAAGTTGGAGGTGTATGGAGACTCGGCTCGATAATTTATCGTGTCAAGGGAGAATGGCAAACCAAGGATCCCAAGCTAATCCCCTACCGTAAATACTTCATCGAGATGATCAGGGAATTCGAAGAAATCTCTTTCACTCATCTGAGTAGAGACAAGAATCAATTCGCTGACGCCTTAGCTACTCTAGCTGTTATGGCTCAAATCGAAGAAGGGCAGACGTTTCAGACGTTGAAGATTAAAGTAAGGGATGAGCCAGCCTATTTCTTCATGATCGAAGAAGAGTTCGATGGAAAGCCTTGGTATCATGACATCCTGGTCTACTGTAGAACCGGAGAATTCCCTTCAGGGGCAAGCAAAAATGAAGAGAAGATGATTCGGAGGTTAGCATTGGGGTACTTTCCCAGTGGGGAAACCCTATACAAAAGAAGCTCCAACGGTGAATTATTGAGATGTGTGGATGCAAAGGAGGCAAAGAGAATCCTTTTTGAAACTCATGAGGGAAATTGTGCAACTCACTCCAATGGACACATGATGGCCAAGCAAATCATGCGGCGTGGGTATTTTTGGACCACAATGGAAAAGGATTGCATCGAGTATTTCTGGAAGTGCCACAAGTGTCAGATTTACGCAGATCCGATAAATGTGCCACCTCACAAGCTGTTCAATCTCGTCTCACCGTGGCCTTTTGCAATGTGGGGCATAGATGTGATTGGTCCCATCAATCCCAAAGCATCCAATGGGCACAGATTCATCCTTATAGCCATCAACTATTTCTCCAAGTGGGTCGAGGCGACATCCTATGCTCACATCACGCAGAACACGTTTCTCAAATTCTTCAGAAACAACATCATATGCCGGCATGGTCTCCCGAATGAAATTGTCACCGATAACGCCAAGAACACGAACGGTCCAAGATTCGTAAGCCGTGTGATCAATACGTAATCCGACATCTCAATTCCTCCCCATACCGTCCCCGGATGAATGGAGCGGTGGAAGCCGCGAACAAAAATCTAAAGAGGATAATCCGGAAAATGACGGTCACATATAGGGATTGGCATGACATGCTCCCTACGCTCTTCATGCATACCGGACTTCCATAAGAACCTCAATCGGGCAACTCCATACTCACCGGTCTACGGGATGGAAGCAGATACTGTTGAGGTTGAAATTCCTTCCTAAGGATTCGAAGGAATCGGGATTGGTGAGTCGAATGGATCCATCAAGGTTGGATCGCTTAAACTTGGCTGGATGAGAAAAGGTTAAAAGCGACATGTCACGCAATTATATCAGAGGAGAATGGCGAGCATTTGATAAAAACGTACGCCCACGGGAATTCCTACCCGGGGACTTAGTTCTAAAGAAAGTACTACCAAACCAAAACGATCCTCGGGGCAAATGGTCACCAACCTACGAGGGACCCTATGTGGTTAAAAAGGCGTTTACTGGAGGAGCCTTGATCTTGACCCACATGGACGGTGAAGAATTCCCGAGACCTGTGATTGCCGACATCACAAGAGATACTATGCATAAAAAGGAGAAGGGATGAAAACCCGAAAGGGCGTCCTAAAAAAAAAAAAAAAAAAAAACCTTCTTGGGGTGAAAACCAAAAAAGGGCGTCCCAAGAACCAAACTGGAGGAATAAGGAAGGGGGCATGAAACCGCGGATAGAGAGGCAACCGTCACGGCATGGGACTTCAGAGAACTTGGAATATGGCAGTTAAAAGACTTCAAAACCAACTAAAAGGAATATATGAGATCTATCCTTGTACCTTTCCTTTTCCTTTGAAAGTCTATTTTTCCTAAAGCCATGATAAAGTTATACTCCATTCCTTCTCGCTTTTGTTTTCCTCGCTTACTCACTTTTAATACTATCCTTTCTCTTTGACTAATGCGCTATTGATTAGTTAAATTTCTGCCATAAGATTTGAATTTAAAAATTGATAACCTCGCGTACTTTACTATGAGATTTGCAGGGAATAGCCGCCAAAAAAAAAAAAAAAAAAAAAAAAAAAAAACTAGAGGTGAAAACCCGAAAGGGCGCTTCTGGTCGAATGGACGAAAAGAAAGTGAAAACCCACAAGGGCGCTTTCCGAAGAATAAGGAGAAAGTCGGGAACGGAAAAGGGACATCCGAAAGAACGGGGTCATAGGTCAGGCCTTACAACTCCTCCTCCATTAATCGTCCGCCTTCATTATCTTGTTAAGTACACTTTGTCAGGGAATAACTTCATGTGCCAAAGTCAGACTTGTTTTGTGAGTTGATTTTAATTTCCTGCAATTCCACCATCAACCTCTGGTTCCTTGATCTAAGTTGATTTTAATTTTCTGCAATTTACATTTCCTGTTATCAACCTCTGGTTCCTTGATCTAAGTTGATTTTAATTTTCTGCAATTTACATTTCTGTTATCAACCTCTGGTTCCTTGATCTAAGTTGATTTTAATTTCATGCAATTTTAATTCCTGTTATCAACCTCTGGTTCCTTGATCTAAGTTGATTTTAATTTCATGCAGTTTACATTTCTGTTATCAACCTCTGGTTCCTTGATCTAAGTTGATTTTAATTTCATGCAATTTACATTTCTGTTATCAACCTCTGGTTCCTTGATCTAAGTTGATTTTAATTTCATGCAATTTACATTTCTGTTATCAACCTCTGGTTCCTTGATCTAAGTTGATTTTTAATTTCATGCAATTTACATTTCTGTTATCAACCTCTGGTTCCTTGATCTAAGTTGATTTTAAATTTCATGCAATTTACATTTCTGTTATCAACCTCTGGTTCCTTGATCTAAGTTGATTTTTAAATTTCATGCAAATTTACATTTCTGTTATCAACCTCTGGTTCCTTGATCTAAGTTGATTTTTAATTTCATGCAAATTTACATTTCTGTTATCAACCTCTGGTTCCTTGATCTAAGTTGATTTTTAAATTTCATGCAATTTACATTTCTGTTATCAACCTCTGGTTCCTTGATCTAAGTTGATTTTTAATTTCATGCAATTTACATTTCTGTTATCAACCTCTGGTTCCTTGATCTAAGTTGATTTTAAATTTCATGCAATTTACATTTCTGTTATCAACCTCTGATTCCTTGATCTAAGTTGATTTTAATTTCCTGCAATTTACATTTCTGCTATCAACCTCTGGTTCCTTGATCTAAGTTGATTTTAATTTCCTGCAATTTACATTTCTGCTATCAACCTCTGGTTCCTTGATCTAAGTTGATTTTAATTTCTTGCAAATCACATTTCCACCATCAACCTCTGGTTCCTTGATCTAAGTTGATTTTAATTTCCTGCAATTTACATTTCTGCTATCAACCTCTGGTTCCTTGATCTAAGTTGATTTTAATTTCCTGCAATTTACATTTCCACCATCAACCTCTGGTTCCTCGATCTAAGTTGATTTTAATTTCCTGCAATTTACGTCTTCTGTCATCAACCTCTGGATCCCTGATCTAAGTTGATTTTAATTTTTATTCCCCGATTCTTTGATCCAAGTTAATTTGGGTCTAACTTCTGTTGCCTATTTCTAGGTCATTAACTTAGGTGTGTTTTAGTTCCTTAACTTCAAACACCTAATCGTCCAAAATATGAGTCGGAATCTTTACATAATTCCTATACGGAAATTTTTCCTTTAATAGAAATTATGTAAAGAGGGGCAGCTGTCGACACCATATTTTGGCCGACCCCTAGAATCAATAAAAATTCTTCTTTGAACAGCTAATCACGTTTCCGATCCCTCTTTGATAGGTGGTCACATTTCCGATCTCTCCTCACAAAGGATTGAATCAATGCTAAGTCCTCACATTCATTAAAGCCTCGCCGATCTCTCAAATCATTTACCGACCTCTCAAACCCGTTGTCGAATTTCCGGACCTGTCAAGTATATTCCTGATCTCGTTGATAAATAAAATGAACTGCACTAGATCTTTTCCTACCGCTTTATTGCCGACCTCCTTTCCGAAGGTTTAAGAGCTAAGGTTTTAGTTCGATTTAATGAGGATTCCGATCTTAAGTGTTCGAGTTAAATTTTCGATCAAGTTCCGTCAGATTTCTTCCTACCGATCTCATGCTTAAAGTGCTTTCCGATCTCTCATACTTAGATTAATAATCACATTTAGTTTTTGTTTTGCTGTGCTCATACAATCAAATACTCAGACAAACAATGGTTTAAAATTTTCCGATCACAATCATTCATTGAACAAAGAGGCATTTCATTTCATGTCATAATCTGTACAAGTTATTCGGCTGGGGATCACCCCACTGATCTACATTTGGATCACTCTCCTCTCTCCCTCACCTTCGGCTTCCTCCTCACTATCTTCGCCGCCGCCTTGGGAGCCAGTCATCCATCCAGAGAAGTCCTCTTCTGGTAGCGCTTTTGGAGTTCGGCCAAGAGATCCTTATGAGCATTCACATAGGCTCGGCTATTCGACACCATCTCTTCATCTTTTCCTTAAGCTCTTTGTCTTTCTCTGTAAGCTCCTTATCCTTCGCGTTAAGCTCCTCTATAAGTTGAGCGACCTGGCGGCTTCGTTGGCACAAGTGCTGGACTTCTCCGAGAGCCCGTTCTCTTTCGGCCAGTCACGAGACTTTTCGCCAGTGGTCTTCATGGTACTTCGCCCGTCCCTCGACTTGAGATATATAATCCCGAGCGGATGAGAGTTGGGATCGGAGGAAGCCACTTCCTGATTTTTCTTCCCGACCTCCTTACCCGGTACGAATCTTTTCGAATCATGGTCCGGTTCACGGACACTCCACGTTTAGGCTCATGGTTCGAGTCAAGATATCATCGAGACCACTCGGGATAGCTTTGTCCGATCCTCCCGAAAGAAGATGGTAGATCCCGTGACTTTGGCAAAATCGGGGTTCTCCCTAACGATCGGTTATTCTTCAAGCGATCGATCGGCATTTGAGCGCCACGAGAAGAGGTCCTCCCGAAGCTTGAGGAGGCCCCCTTCCGTGCTTGGGACAAGCGAGAGGCGGGGCGCTCTTCCGATCTAGGAGGAGATCGGCGGCTTCAATGGTCGGCGGACCGAAGGTTGAGGCGGGTCTCTTTGTATCTCCCGTGTTCGTGGCCGGTGTTTGAAGACGTTCGAACGCTTCATCTCCTTTACCTTCCGAGATCTCTCTTTCCTTCTTCCGCTTCCTAGAACCCTCACCACCCGCCATACCGCACGTAAAAGAGGTTAGTGAGATCGCTAAGGTCCTGAGCGAGATATAGAAAATACCAATGCCGAGGTCGAGAGCGGAAGTTCGCGATCTCGGCGGTGATCGATTGCATGGTCCAATGGTGCGATTCAGCGATCACCGCATTTGGACAGAATATTTTAGAGTGGTGGCCTGACTTTTCACTCCATCACTATCAAGCTTTCCTCTTGACTCGTGGTAATGTGCTTGAGCGAGGCCCTGGTACCACCAGCTACGAGGAAAGTCCTCAAAGCGGCTCGGATCTTTACTCCTCGTAATGAAGAACCGGTTCTTCCAATTCTTAAGGGATGAGGCGGTCGAAAAAGAGTCCGCAACGAGGCTTCGCTGAAAGAACCGATGTTCGTCATCCTTTCGCGAGTTAGTGCATGCAGCTCGTGAACACCTTAGCCGTAGGTCCGATTCCCTTAGCTCGGCATAGACCTCGGAAAGCTACCAAGATCCGCCACGAGTTGGGGTGGATTTGAACAATGGATGCTCGGTGAAGTTTTAGGACCTCCTTATAGAAATCGGCTAGAGGAACCTCGCACCGCCTTTAACTGTTCCTTGTACACCATGACCATGTCATTCTCTTCAAAAGAGTGATCGACACGAAGATCGCCATGGCACTTGATCAGCTCATATGAATCAGGACAAATGTTGTATTCTTGAACAAACGATTGCAGATCGGATTCCCGAAGAACCGACGGAAGCTCGTCTATAGGAAGGGTCTCTCTCCTTGAAGGTGCTGCAAGCCTTGATGGTATGACCCGACCCAGGCACTGAGCGAGACCCTAGGGGGTTTAGGTTGCACGCTGGGCCCGACTGCCTCTTCTTCGTCAGACGATGACCATGAGAACTGAATGGAAGGAGGGTTCGCCGCTCTCTGACCTTCGGCACCGCTCATTTTTAAAAGAAACAAAGAACTTAAACAAGAAAGAATATCAAAGTCCTTACCGGAGTCTGATCGGCGTCGGAGAGACTGGAGAAAATGAGAGAACTTCGAAGTTTGTGAGCAGGGGATTGAAAATGGAATGAGAGAACAACTGGCTAACCCTCCCACCCCTATTTATACTAGTCCGAGCATTTAATGCTCGCGAGGTTCTAGGCAGCGCATCGATTGGTGGGACTCGACAGCTGTTCTGACACTTCTCTCAAATATCCGAATGTTCAGAGATCGGTTAATTGGAGATCGGCATAATAAGTTAAGTATTTTGAATAAAGGATCAGTTAAGTGTCATTCAGGTAAAGAACCAGATCGGATAACCACATTAGAGATCGGAAAAATAATCAATGCAAAAATAATAAGATGATAACCGACAAGATAAAGTCTTTATTTTCAAAAGATCGGATTACATCATTTGGGCGATCTCTAGGGATCGGATTACACTAACATTGGATCACATCATTTCTGTGATCTCTAGAGATCGGATTGCATTGAAAATAAAATACATCATTTGGGCGATCTCTAGGGATCGGACTACAATAAAGGTCTAACTACATCATTTGGGCAATCTCTAGAGATCTGATTACATTTCAGGATTACATCATTTGGGCGATCTCTAGAGACCGGTGGAACATCCTATCTAAAAGGCCTATGTCAAAGCCTAGTCTTGTGGCTGAATCAAAAGATGTGTTTGACCAGGAGACCGGCTGTTGGCATCGGATAGATGTGCAGCTCAGATAGGGTGACTATGACTCCCATGAAGATGAGAGACATCGTCACCGATGTTACCACTCGAAACCGACCCGCTGTCGGAACATCCAATGTGGAGGAAAGACGCTGTCGGAACACCCAATGCGATGAGAAGCCGAATGAACTCAGTTGAGCGACTCGAGATCGGTACAACCAAAGTCCGCAATACAGATCGGTCAAATCCAGTCCTCTCACCATCATCAGTAAAGGTCATTCGATCACCGGGATCGTGAATTTTCAGTCGGTAAGTAAAGAAGTTCATCGGAAAAAGATCAAAGCCACGATTATAGCGTAACTTCCACCGAGCGGCTAGAACAGGAAAGTAAGAAAAGAAGAGAGGAAAGTCGATGAAGAAAATGTCTCGTCGACAGGTATATATAGGGGAAATGGGCATTTAATGCCGAGCGGAAAGCAAGTGGACGCTTGAGAATCGAGATGTAATTAATGCTTGGACCGAATCTGCATCGATTAAGGGATAATAGAGATCGGAGATAGGAGATCGGCATGAGAGATCGGAATAGGAGCTAGGGGAGGATCGGAAGACAAAAAGAATAAGACAAATCCCAATAACCGCCGTCGAATCGTAGCGAGGTAGTTAAAGCGTGGCAGACGAGATCTCCACCGCACGCCTAAGAATCGCCCGCAATGATGACAGGTGCCAGGGTATGTCATGACAGTCCTGTACATCCCAATCTCCACCGTTGATCTCACTTGTAAGGATGAATCCGGAACCCTTGGATCAAAAGAGAAGACGACAATACCAGCGTTTTCACTCTTAGCCCTCGGATCGTTCGGACAAGAGGATTCAAGACCGTCCAGTTAAAAGAGGAAAAGGACAAATATTCTGAGAAGCGATCTCAGCCATTTATTTTGATTCTCTTTAATTCCTGAACATCCGATCATGTACTTCAAAATCTTGACCCTCCATCTCCCTCAAAATAAATCCTGACCCTTCATGGGGAGCACCCGATTCCTATAAATACCTGCATGAAAAACTGCTCAAGGACGGAAAAAGTATAGACAAGAGGTCGCTATTATCGTGGAGGAACTCAAACTTCATTCGATTTGTTACTCTGCTTTTGGAGTGATTAAAAGACTTTTGAAACTAGTTTTCAGGAGTGTTTTCTTGGAAAAGATTTTGAATCTTTGGAACTCTACATTTCAGTTTGTTCATTATCTGGTCATACTCTCATCACCTCTGCTTTCTTTTCCTCTGTTCAAGCTCAACTTCCTTCCACCAGTTCTTACACAGTTACCTTTTAGCTAAAGCATCTCTCGGTTTCACGATGGACATCGGTTCTCGGTGATCAATCCGTCATCTTCATCACTATTTACCACCTCATAGTTATTTCAATACATTTGGCTCCTCACAGACATCAACTCTCGGTGATCAATCCGCCATCTTCATCACTATTTACCACCTCACGCTTATTTCAATATATTTGGCTCCTCACGGTAAGAGTTCATGTTCTTGTTTTATTAAGTATTTGCATTTACTTTTCGCACTTTCTTTGTTCTCTTTACGCACGCGTTTTCTAAGTTTATTCTAAGCAAAAAAATCTCAAAGAACGTTACTCTCGAATTATCTCTTTAGTGATCGGTCCATCATTTCACAATTTTCGTCATTTCAATACGAGCTTTTAGCTCCTAGTAGCGTGTAAGTGGTCAGCAAAATATAGGTATCTGAACTTAAAGGTCTCTTTTAAAAGAGAAAGCTTGAATAACACGTCAGGAAAATAGCCAAACTATTAGGCTGACGTGAACGGGAATTCGGCAAGATACCATGAAGAGGAATAAAACCAAAATAAACTAGACAAAACAGATCGGACATTAATAGGTATGCGTAAAATGACTACATGAAAGGTCGGTAAATCAAGTTTAGTATTACCCATTTAGTCATAGGGTATCAAGAAACCTTATCTCGGCATTTTTGAATGCGAAACCTTAGTTTTAGGTTCCGTGACATGTAGTGAAATTGAAATTCGGGAGATCGGCAAAGCCCCTTCCAGGCTCCTGCTAATCCGAAAGAGATCGGAGGAGGGTTCTTATCCGGTCTCCCCCCAAAGTTTTAATAAACGTCTAAAAGAGATCGGAGGAGAGTTCTTATCCGGTCTCCCTTCAAAATTTTAATAAACATTAAATAGAGATCGGAGGAGAGTTCTTATCCTGTCTCAACTCAAAACATCAATAAATAACTCTAAAGGAGATCGGAGGAGGGTTCTTATCCTGTCCTCCTCAAAATTTTAATAAACGCGTCTAAAAGGGATCGGAGGAGAGTTCTTATCCGGTCTCATCCTAAAAATAAATAACTTAATGGGGATCGGAGGAGAGTTCTTATCCGGTCTCCCCTCAAAACTTTAATAAATAACTTAAAAGAGGTCGGAGGAGAGTTCTTATCCGATTCTCACACTCGTTCACTAAGGTTGTCTCATTTACTTGTGTATCTGGGTAATCCTAATTAGTGAAAAACCAAATATTCCTCTTACCAAAAGGATTAACATTCCCGTTCAAGCCCTTCTAACTAATTTATAAAGGACGCAAAATTAAACCTACTTACCCTTATTAAGGGACGAGGTGGGGTGCCTAACACCTTCCCCACCCGTTTACGGACCCCGAACCTAGAATCTCTGTCTTGAAGTGGTTTCATTCTTTATTTATCTTCTCAAATGGTTTTCTTTAGTTACCCTCAAAACTAAGGTGGCGACTCCTCACTTTTTCCCACTTCGGTGAGTGATCGTCCGGGCGACCGCAAAATCCCATTGCGACATTTGTACTATAAGCTGCAGATTACAATACTGGCTTGAGATTATTGTGTAGAGCTACGTACTACTTGATAGTAATCCAAGATGAGAATAGTTGCTAATGGCATCTGTTTTGGTATAGTTATGACAGGACATATTTTTATTGTTGAAAATGGGTTTGGAAATCCTACTTGGGGATTTAAAACATAAAAGTTAGAATATCAAAAGGTTATAGTTTAGCACAAAAGGAAGTAATTTATAGAATATTGGTAGATAAACGAGTTGTGGAAGTGAAAATTTGAATAGTTGATTTAAATAAAACAAAAAATGTTACGAATATGAGTAAGACTGTTGACTAGAATGGTCAGAGGACCATTGATTAGATAAATTATTCTAACATCACCACAATGGTCATTCGATAAGGAAACATGAATTGAAATATTAGATAGAATGATAGTAAGAGAACATTAGTGTTATACGAACAAATTAAATATTGTATTAGATTGTTAAAAGTCTTACACAAACTTAAAGGAAAGAAGATTATATGATTGTATAGAAAAGAGAAAAACTAAGTTCTCACTCCATAGAATCACACAAGGTTCTAGAAAGAGTGGATTCGTTAGCACGCAAAATTGCTTACCTCTAGAAAGGTGAAATGAATTTAAATTCAATGTATGATGGGGAAACTCATAAAGATCTTAGTACATGAGGTGAAGCAGCTGAGAAATAAATGTATACATTTGGTTATGGTGTTATGGACCATCATTCAGGCCAGGAAGTTACTTAGGAATGAGAGGAGGATATGAGGAGGCAGCACCCATAGCTGTTCACATACTAAAATCAGGTAAAATTTCGAGACAAAATTTATTTTAGGGGGGGGGGGGGGAGAGAATTGTAACACCCTTATATTCGGTAGTGCGTTCTACTATTCTAGTGACCAATGTCTGTCCGGATAGCTAGGATGCTTAGAATTATACTTAGATGTTAGTGAAGAGGCATAAAATAATGAAATACAATAGAGGAAAATACAAGAAAAATAAAGAAAAAATAAGAGCCATAAAATGTGATTAAGTTAAAAGAGCCAAAAACCCTAGCAATGGGTGACCGCACCGGAAAGTTGCGACGAAGACCGTTGACTAGCCCTGGACTGTTGGGAACCCTGAAAAATATTTTTGGGACCTAATTAAACATCTATTGAGATATAAATGACATTAGAAATGTAAAAGAAAAATTAATAAATTAGTATAAAGAAAAACAAAAAATCAAAAAACAAATAAAAATCGGTGTTACCGAAAAATTGGGAATACAAACCGAATAGGGACATTTTGGTCAATTGACACCTAAAGTTGCCTTTTGACCTCAATGTCCATTAAAAATGAGTGATAACACACTTTGCAAATGTCATGAAAATAAAAATATGGTATATATAATAAATGATGGAAGTTTGGGGCATAATTACAATTAAGGGAAAATTTGGATTATTAAACATTTAATCCACTTTAGTGGAGCACTATGGATTTGTATATTGATTAAGTGGACAACATATCCAACTTCAGCCACTTTTTCTTCTTCATTTCATCGTCAAGCAGAATCCAATCCTCCCAAAAACTCCATGGATGGCCAAAGCTTCAAGCTCTCATCCACCAAGATCAAGCCATGAAATCTTCAAGGTTCTTTCATTAAACTTTATCCTCATACCTTGGGCAGCATATTGGGAGCAAAAAGAAGGATTTTTGTTAAGGCTTGACCGAGCTCCAAAAAGAGGTAAGGGTCCAATTCACTTCCTTTCTTAAGTAAAGTTTATGTTTAGCTTGAGATGGGTTGATTGGTGATGAAAATTGATGGAATTGTTGAGTTATTCGACTACCCAATTATAGGTAGCCATGGGACCCTATATTATTTGAGTATTCTACCCAATTTACTTTGCTGGAATTGTGTTGAATAAATATAGAACTGCCAAGAATGAATATTGAAGTATTGGGAGGAGGAGGGTTGCCAAATTGAGAGTGTAAATTCTCTTATGCAGGTTGTGATTGCTGGCAATGTAAAAATTAGATTATAAGTGTAAAGTTGTGACTCCAATTGGTAAGAGGCCAATTGGAGGTGAAACTAGACATAAAATAGGCCAACTTTTCATGTGGAAGTGTTGTCCAAATTCTGCCTAGAAGTGACCTAAAAGAATGACCAAATCCGGAATTGCATGACATGAAAACCCAGAATTTTGACCATATGAACAGTAGTCAGTATTTTGGCCATAACTCACTAAAATATAGGTCCAAATGACCTGGAATTTATACCATGGAAAGTTTAGACATAGAGCTACAACTGTTATGAAGACACCAAAGCCCACAAATGACCAGAACCAAGTCAAAATGCTTGCACAAATTGGGTTACAAAAACTGGTCGAATTGACTTTGACCTAAAAATGACCTAAACTTTGCAATATAAGTGCAACTTGACCAGCAATAGTAAAATGACTATAACTTGGTCCATATAACTCCAAATGCCCTGAAACTATTGCCAAATTTTCACTAAGACATAGGCCTACAATAATGGTATTTTGACCAAAACTCGAAAACTTAGGGAACTAGGTTAATTAACTTGATTAAATTGGCATACCAAATCTAGAAATAGTTTAAATGACCATTAACTCCAGCAAAGTTTTTTAAGTATAACTCCCACTAGAAGTCTTCAAACAAAATGAGCCATACTATTCTAGAAAGCTAAGAAATAGATCTTCAACTTTGTTTTAGACCTCTCCCTCACCTTATGAATGTAAGAAGCTCAAATGCTGGGTCAAAACTACTGCCTTAGTTGAACATTCTGTCACTACAAGATCATTGAGTCCAGTCTAATAACTTGACCATAAGCAACTCTACAAAGCTTGAAAAATTACAATAAAAAATTTTTGGTGACCATAAGACATAGGGTAACATATCCTATGAAGAGTAATAGACCTAAATATGGCAGCAACCTACTCGAACAACATTGGCAACGTGTAATACTAAAACTGCCTAGTAAGGGAACCAAAATTCAGAATTGACCTAGTTATGGTCAATTGACCATAACTTGAGTTATTCAAATCCAAATGACATGATTCAAAAAGGAAATTAAAGAAGACACGATGAGAAACAATTTAGTCAAGAGAAATCTATACACTATAGCTTGGTCCAATAAAGAGTAAACATTGGCCATGAAATCTAAATAATTACAATAAAATATAATAAGCTTTAAAATGAAATTGGTAACATATACTAACACTTAGAGACTATAAAATGTGACAAATTGGGAACATTAAAATTGACTCACTTAGAGTGCATCAAAGGTCAACATTATAAGTTGACTAATGAAATGAATTGAAGGGAAAAGTACTAAGAAAATTTAGATATTGGATTTTATTGTCAGAAACGATTTAACTGAGTACTGAAACACTTTAAATTGTGTGTTTCAATTGAAAAGGATATTGAAAAGCATAAGGAACATTGAGTCAAGGCCAAGAGGCTACTCATCAAAGGTTTGTGCACAACTAGTTTTTAATTGATTTTGTTCTGAATATTTCATATGATTAAATAACGTTATTCTTCTTATGTATTATGTTTATCAAGTGTTGGATTTAATTCAATGATTATTTAAATTGTTATAGTATGTATGAATTTAGCTTTGTGAAATGATATTTCAACAAGTATTAAGCATTGTTGTGGATTGAATAAATTATGTTTTAGAAAATTGTGATAGAATATGTTTTGAATTGTGATGGGCACTTTGCATGGAAAAATACAAATTTATGTTTTGAATTGTGATGAGCATAAAAAATTATTGGATATTGAAATTGACTTTGAATCGAATTGTGTTGTGATTTATGCTCACAAAAAGGACAATGTGACACCCCTTACCTTTCTACAGTGTAGCTGAGCAAGATATGCTACACAGTGTACTGGAACACCATTTTTTTTTCAATCATTTTAAATATTTTTATCCTTCCTTATTTATTTCTTTCATAGTTATGAAATACAATTTGTGAAATATAATTCATTTAAATCATTTATGAAGAACATAAATTTATTTGAGGTTCCGTAAATTTTATAGAAAATCCGGCAGAGTACCGGCTAATAATGGAGAAAACAATTCTTCGGAACCTGAGAAAAACACTTCCAAAATTCTCAATCAATCCCAAACTCCATTTCATCATCAAAATCTCAATATTTTTCAACAATATTTCCATTTCTCAATCATTCATTTCTTATGATATTCATATACAAGTCATACATAAATATTCAATTTTTTTCATTCATAACCACAATTCTCACTATTTACATTAATACCAAAATACATTACATGAGTTTCAATTGCACATGAGAAAGTAAAAGTTAATTACAAAATATCAAAATAAAACCTAGTGTCCTACCAATGCACTGATGATGGTGAGGTGACACAGACACTATGCAGAGTTGCAAGAGGTCTCACCCAGTGTAACACCCTCCCGGTAGCAACTCTGTGCATTCTACTGTTCCGGTGACCGGTGTCGGTCTGGACAGCTAGAACGTCCGGAAAAATATTTAAACTAAAGTCAGGAACCATAATTAACTCAAATATTAATAAGAAAAATTTAGGAAAAATTTTAGAAATAAAATACAACCAAGTTAAATGAGCCGGTGCCCAAGCGATGGGTAACCCAGAGGAAAGTTGCGGTTCTCGCAACTAGGAGCCCTAGACCCGAGAGAAAATTCATAAAATAATTTTTGGGACTCCAGAGAAGGGTCATTGAGGTTCCTATGGCATTAGAATGCCAAGAAAATATTTAGAAAAATTTTTTAATCGGTATAGACAATTTTGACCCGTTAAGCCAAACGGAGGGCATTTTGGTCGTTTCGCCTTCAGAGGTGATTTTTGGCCGACTTGTCCAGTTGAGTAAATAATTATTATGAATTAAAATATGAATTAATGTTGATGAAAAATTAATTTAAAGTTAGTAGAAAAGAAAAGAAAAGAAAATACAAGATAATGCAAATTATGACATCATTATGATGTCATTTAAAAGTCTCCACCAATTACATTTAAACAACCACTTAATTAACTAATAAAAAGAGATAATTGAGACAAAAGAAATCAAAATACCATCTGTTCTTCCTCACCCAAAAACGTTACACTCTCTCCCAAACCCATTCCTCCATGGAAGCTTAATGGAAGCTTGAGACAACCCACCAAATCACCATAAAACCTTTAGTCTTCTTCACAAAAACTTGATTTTACCTCTTGGGAAAGTGTTTGGCTGCCAAGAAAATTAAAGAAAGTGAAGGAAATTGAAGGGAAAATTCTGCCCTCCTAAGGTTAGTGCCCAATTTATTCTCTCTCACTCAATTCATGTTTAAGAACATGATTTAAGTTGAAATTGTAAGTTTAATGTATAAATTGAACTTTGAGAACTTGGAGACTTGAAAAAAAATTAGGGTTTGCTCATGAAATGGTATATTAACATTCTAATGGTCAATTAGTGACCATTTTAGGTAAGTTAATCATAATTTGAAGTGAACTAAAGTGTTACAAA
Organism: Hevea brasiliensis; assembly: GCF_030052815.1. Classification (NCBI taxonomy): domain Eukaryota; kingdom Viridiplantae; phylum Streptophyta; class Magnoliopsida; order Malpighiales; family Euphorbiaceae; genus Hevea; species Hevea brasiliensis. The sequence goes on along the minus strand of NC_079496.1, from coordinate 93,450,974 downwards.
CCCAATTGGTAGGCTGCCTAGGGACAGTAGCAAGGAGGCTGTGAATCCAGCCTGTTTGGACTGCCATATCTTTGGCTGTGTAGGTCCAATTGGTATTTGGCCAATTGGACATGAAACTAGACTTATAATGGCACAATTTTGCTGAAGAAACCATGTCCAAAAGACCAAAGCAAGTGGACCAAAAATTGGCCCCAATTCGGATCCCCTGCAAATAGGTTATGCAGAATGACCAAATGAACAGTAACTGTTCATTTGGCCATAACTCACTGTAGATATGGTCAATTGACCTGAAATTTTTACAGCAACAAGTTAATACATAGACAAAAAACTTTCATGAAGAAACCTACCCCAAATTATGACCAGAACCTATCCAACAAGACAGTGGCAGTCACTGTTCATGGTACTGTAGATTTGGTAAATTCTGCAGAATTGAAACCCAGCCAGTTGTGGTTTTTGGACCATATCTAGAGCTAAAAAAATCCAAATGGAGTGATTCAAAAAAGGAAATTCAACTAGACAAAATAAGGGACAACTTTCATGTTTACCATTTCCTCAAATTCTTACTGCAACAGTGCTTAATGGAACAGTAAAGTTAGGCTTCAAAAACTAAAAATTCTGCCCTCTTTGTTTTAGACTTAGAAATGGTATTGGTAATTAATTCCAACAAGTTTTGAATGCAAAATGTGGTACATTGAGGGTGTTAAAACCAATACATCTATTTTCTATCCAAAAGTCAACATTTTTGTTGACCAATGAGGTGAATAGTGACACCAAAACTTGAAACTCAAAATTTGAAGAATTCAAAAGTATTAAATGCCCTAGTATACCTAACAAGATTGGTTTGGATAGTTTGACATGCAAATAGGGTTCAGTTAGCAGTACTGCACATGGCAATATGCCATTCTGTGATTTCATGGCTTTTAGCCATTCTGACCTTGTATTGAGATGTGGCCTCGTGCCTAATATTATTCTGACTTGTTAGCCGTTACATTTACTGGAGATACATATGTGACCGATGGTGTGACGGCCCGAGGTACTTGATACCCAGTGCCAGTTTACCCGTTTATCCAGTCCAGTCGTCTAGTATAGGTTCTTAGGCAACAAAATGAATGAAAATGGACAAAGTTAAAGAAATAAATGAATATAATAAATACAAAACAAATAAGACACATACATTCAATACATGTTTATTTTCTGCTATTTTCTTTTATTTTATTATATTATTGCACCACTAAGCATCATTGCTTAGCGCGTTGCTTTTGCCACGCGTAGGTTCTGGAGATACAGAACGTGAGCCCAGTAAACCGCAGACTGGGTGAGTCCATCCTGCAGCTCTGCACAGTGTCCGTGTCACCTCAACTTCTGCAGTGCATTGGTAGGACACTAGGTGTCATTTTGGCATTCTGTAAATAAATTTTGATTTTCTCATATGTAATTAAACTTGTGTAATGTATATTGATGTTCATGTAAATTATGATAATTGTATTTATGAATGGAAAAGAGAATGTTTATTTGTGATTTATACTTGATTATCACATGTGATGGATGATTGAGAACTTAAATTGAAAATTGATGGGATTATGATATTGAAGTTTGAGAATGATTGAATAAGAATATTGGAAGTGTTTTTCACAGGTTCCGAAGAACGGTTTTCTCCATTTTTAGCCGGTACTCTGCCGGATTTTCTATAAAATTTTCGGAACCTCAAATAAATTGTAATTTCGATAAATGGCTCAATTATATTATATTTCACAAGTTATATTCAAAACCATGATAAAAATTAATTAAGGTATAATAGAGTGTGCCGGTACACCGTGTGACATTGCTTACTCGGGTATATTGTACACGGGTAAGGGGTGTCACACCCAGTCTGTGGTCTATTGTGCTTTCGGTCGATCTCTCCAGAACCTACGCGTGGCAAAAAGCAACGCGCTAAGCAATGATGCTTAGTGGTGCCAATAATAAAATAAAAAGAAATAACAGAAAATAAATATGCAGTGTATGTTCTGATGTCTTATACAGATAATTTTTCGATCATTATTGGTAATTTTATTTATTTTGTATTTTTTATATTCATAATTTCATTAAATTTATCCACTTTCATTTCTGGTTGCCCAAATAACCTATACTGGATGACTGGACTGGATAAACAGGTAAACTGGCACTGGGTATCAAGTACCTCGGGCCGTCACACTATCAATCACATATGTACTCCCGATGTGCAACAGAACAGCTAATAAGCTGTAATAACATTAGGCACAAGGCCAAGTATCAACATAATGATAGAATGGCTAAAAGCCATGAAATCACAGAATGGCGTAATGCCATGTGCAGTATTGCTAACTAAACCCTATTAGTATACTAACCTATCCAAACCAATCTTGCTAGGTTTACTAGGGCATGTTACACTTTTAAAATTTTCAATTCTTAAAATTTAAGTTTAGGTGTTACTATTCATTTCATTAGTCAACTAAAATGTTGACTTTTGCATAGACAATAGGTACATTGGTTCTAATACTCCTAACATATCACATTTTGCATTCTAAAATTGTTAGTATTGGTTGCCAATACCATTTCTAAGCTTAGTGTTAGTTATTTAAAATTTTCAGATTTCAAGCCTCATATTTACTGTTCCATTAGTCATTTGTACAGTAGGAATTTGGCAAAATTGTCTTCATGAAAGTTGTTCCTTATTTTGTCTAGTTACATTTCTTTTTTTGAATCACTCCATTTGGAGTTTTTTAGCTCAAGTTATGGCCTAAACACCATAACTAGCTGGATTGGACAGAATCCAAAATTCTGGGCAAAACTAGTTCTGCCAGATTTGGTAACCTAAGTTTGGTTGGCAATTTGACTGGGTTATGGTCAGAATTTGGATTTGTGTTTTTAATGAAAGTTTTAGGTCTATTGGACCTTTCTACACTGAGTTATGACCAAATGAATAGACACTGTTCATTAAGTCATTTTTCCCAGGTAGAATGCAAGTCACCCGGATTAGGACAATTTTTAAGCCAACTTGGTTTGGTTTTCTGGGCAGGGTTTCTTCACCAAAGTTGTGCCATTATGTGTCTAGTTTCATATTCAATTGGCCTTGCACCAATTGAACCTCTACAACTCCATTTATAACTGCCCAAACCTGTTGGACTCATACTCAATCCTGCTGGTCAGCCAAGGCAGCTCACCTAAACTCAAATCCAACATCCTTACTCACTTCAATTCCTTTTCACACACATTCAAATGGTCACTAATTGACCATTACAAGGTTAATAAACCATTACATGAGAAAACCCTAGCTAACCCTAGCTTCCAAAATTTTTAGAGTGCACACACACACATTTTTATCTTGTTTTCTTACATTTCCTACTTACTTCATGCCATTAAACATGAATTTAATCAAAATAGCAAAAGTTTGGACACTAACCTTGATTTAGCTAATTCCCAAAGCTTGAGAACTCCTCTTTTTCTCTTTCTTTTTGTTGCCCAAGACTTGCTCTAGGTATAAGGGTAAATATTTGTGAAGGGAAGCTAGGGTTTTGGGGTGATTTGGGTGGTGAACTCAAGCTTGGTGAAGCTTTAATGGAGTTTTCCTTCCTCTCTCTCTCTCTCTACGTTTTTTGGCTGCCTAAAGGTTAAAGAAGCAACTAATTTTTCTTTCTTTTTTTCTGCACATTAAGCCATCTTAAATAAGTTAATGCCATGTGTCAGAGTTTGATTGGGTGAGAGGATTTTTAATGACATCATAATGATGTCATAATTCTAATTCCTTTAATTTTCTTTCCTTTTCCTGTCTACTAAATTTCAATTTAATTTTTAGTAATATTTATTCATATATTATGTCATAATAATTATTTACTTAACTGGACAAGTTGGCCAAAAATTATCTCTGAAGACGAAATGACCAAAATGACCTCCGTTTGGCTTACTGAGCCAAAATCATCTATACCGATTGAAAAAATTTTTCTAAGTATTTTCTTGGCATTCTAATGTCATAGAAACCTCAATGACCCTTCTCTGGAGTCTTAAAAATTATTTTATGAATTTTCCCCCCTGTCTAGGGCTCCTAGTTGCGAGAACCGCAACTTCTCATTGGGTTACCCATCGCTAGGGCACCGGCTCATTTAACTTGGTTGTATTTTATTTCTAAAATTTTTCCTAAATTTTTCTTATTAATATTTGAGTTAATTATGATTCCTCACTTTAGTTTAAATATTTTTCCAGATGTTCTAGCTATCCGGACCGACACTGGTCACCGGAACAGTAGAATGTACGGAGTTGCTACAGGGAGGGTGTTACAAACAAAGAGATTGATGACTAGGTTTATGGCCCTTTCGAAAGTTTCATTATTGTGATGTGTACTGTGCATGATGATTCGACCTCCCCGACCATAAGGAGTTAGAATCACTCCGAAGATGGCCCTTGCGGATTAGTCTTGCATAGTTAGTGAGATAAAGAATGGTTTTTGAATAGTAAAGAATTTCGATTTCAAATGGGATTTATGCATAATTGATTTTGTTGGAATTAATCTTTATTTCCATGATTGCTAGAATTACTTTAAATGTCCAGTTGTGATTTAATAAATTGAATTTCTTACTCAAAGTCATTTTAACTAATGATTTATATTATTGGTAACGAAGATTTTGACTTTTGGAATTTTGTTAAATTTCGAGACTTTCAAATTAATTATTATAATTTTGTTAGTATATATTATACTATGTTTTAAATTATAGTTGTGCACCACTGAGTTCACCATTCAGCGATAGCTTTGTATGCTATCGCAGGTGAAGAGAGCATAGAGCAGTTGAGTAAGCTTCTTTGAAGGTACATTCAGATCAGCTCCAGGTATATCATAGGTATACCCATGTACATAGGTTTTGATGTATGCATGTAATAATATGTATGTAAATTATTTGAGCAGTTGTATAAAAACTCTTGTAAAATATTTTGGTATGTAATTAAATGTAAATTATTGTAAATGTAAATTTGAGATTTCATTTACCTGAATAGTTTTGTAATATTAATTTTTGAGTCTTGTAATCAATGAAATATTTCTTTTATGATGAGGTTGGTTTGAAAATGAAATGATTTGATTATTGAGATTGAATTGTGAGATGAAATGAAGTTTATTGGAGTTGTATTTGAGAAAACATATTGGGTGTGTTTTCTTTTTCAGGTTTGAAGAACTGTTTTCTCAAAATACAGCTAGCACTCAATCGAAATTTTGAAAATTTTTTATAACAGTAGGTTTTAATCGATGATTTAAATTTCACGAAAATTGATTTAAAATCCCTTATAGTATATTTAATGGGTTACCGGTAGGCGATGTACGATAATTCATTAGGTGTATTACGGTATCATGTTACATCTTACAGAGGAGTAGGGTGTGACATTATAGATAGTATTCATCAAGGCCAAGCTCAAGGGTTCATGTTATATGATGATGAAGTTATTCGTTATGGCACTAGACTTTGTGTCCCCAATGTTGATGAGTTGAGAAGAGAAATCATGGAGGAGGCACACCATTCTGCTTACACAGTACACCCAAGTTCAACTAAGATGTACCGTGATTTAAGGGAGCATTATTGGTGGGGTGGCATGAAGAGGGATGTTGCAGACTTTGTTGCTAAATGTTTGACTTGTCAACAGGTTAAGGCAAAACATTAGTGACCATCTGGGTTACTTCAGCTGTTGCCTATTCCTGAGTGGAAGTGGAGTACATTGCCATGGACTTTGTTGTGGGTTTACCTAGTACACGATATGGTTACAATGCAATCCGAGTGATAGTGGACAGATTGACAAAATCTGCTCATTTCCTTCCTGTGAAGACTACATATGACTTTGCTAAACTTGCACAGTTGTATATAAACAAGATTATTAGTCTTCATAGTGTTCCAGTTTCCATTGTCTCTGATTGTGGTACTCAATTTACTTCTCGATTTTGGAAGAAATTCCATGAAGCTTTAGGAACATGAGTAGACTTTAGTACTGCTTTTCATCCTCAAACAAATGAACAGTTAGAAAGGACCATACAGACATTGGAAGACATGCTTTGTGCATGTGTTATGGATGGTGGCTGTTGGGATCATCATTTGCCTTTAGTGGAGTTTGCTTATAATAACAGTTATCAGGCAAGTATAGAGATGGCTCCATATGAGGCATTATATGGTCGAAGGTGTAGGTCATCGATTTGTTAGGATGAAGTTGGAGAAAGAAGGCTTACTAGACCAAAGTTAACTTCAGAGAAGGTTCGGCTAATTCGTGATAAACTTTTGACTACTCAAAGTCGACAGGGAAGTTATGCTAACCCTAAGCGTAAAGATATAGAGTTTATGGTTGGTGATAATGTATTTCTGAGAGTTTCACCTATGAAAGGAATCATGAGGTTTGGAAAGAAAGGGAAGCTTAGCCCTCGTTTTGTTGGTCCATTTGAAATTTTAGAAAGAATTGGAGCAGTTGCTTACCGTTTAGCACTTCCACCTGGTTTTGAGCATGTACATCCAGTTTTTCATATTTCTATACTTAGGAAGTATGTATCAGATCCATCTCATATTTTGCAACCTCAGACCATACAATTTAGGGATGATATGTCATATGAGGAGCAACCAGGAAAGATTTTAGATCGACAAATTAGAAAACTCTAGTCTAAGGAAGTGGCTTTGGTCAAAGTCTTGTGGCATAATCACTCAAGTAGTGATGCCACATGGGAGGCAGAAACTAAAATGGAGCCAAATATCCTCACTTATTTAATTCTTCAGGTTAGAATTTTGTCTATTCAAATTCAGGAATCGAAATTTTTTTTAGGAGGGAAGTATGTGGAAACCCATAAATATTTGTTATTTATTATTAATTTATTTTAATTAGCAAACAATAATTTAATATATTTATCAAAAAAATATTTTATTGGATGGCCTGCTTATTTATTTTTATATTTATATTATTTTTAAAATTAAATATATATCTGTAATCTGAACAACCCAGTTCAATAATAACTCTTATCATATTCTATACTTAATAAAACTCTTCAAATATATATACCCTAATCATCTCTTTCTGCTAAACTTTGCTCTCAAGCCTGTTTATCACCTCTTTTTTCTATCAAATACTCTCAACAGGTATTTTCATCATCGTTTATTTATTGTTATATATGTATATATATAAATATATAAAATTTATGCTTTATAATCTGATGTGCTCAGAGAATTTATAAATTTTTACTTCTCTATTCATCACCTTCGATTCTGTTTTCAAGGTAAAAATTCTCGTTCTTTGTTCAATAATGGTTGAATCTGATTTTATTTTCTTTCCTTGATTTGTTACAACTACTATAAAAATTCATTTTTTTTCTTTGATCATTGGTATTGAATTGGCTTCCTCATGAATACTATTAGACAATAGCTGATTTTTATAAAAAAAAAAAAAAAGAAAATATACAAAAGATTTCCTCATACTTGTAATATATATATAAGTTATTTTATTTTATTATTATTTGATATTTTTCTTTAATATTTTGGGTTTGTAGGAGATTTAAATATTCAATCTGTTAGTTGAAATTGTCTCTCTTCCATTGAAAATAACCATTGTCTTGGAGATTCCAGGTGAGTGGTAATTATAGTATATGATACCATTTTAGTCTCTTTTAAAATTTTTTAGCATTAAATTTATTATTAAATGAAATTTAAAATTAGTATTTTAACAATTATTTTACATGTGATTTTCTAGAGTTTTATTTTATTGTTGAATTTTATTCTGATTTTGATTAAATAATTGATTTTGTTAATTATCTCTGTATTAGAGCCATTAAGATTCTGGGAACAGGCCTTTAGTGTCTTTATATTGATTGATATCTGACTATAAAATTTATTGATGTGTTACATTGAATTTATTTGAGATTGATTTGATCTTATTGACTCTCTAAAATTATTGAAATAACCTATTGAAATTGCACTATCAGTTATTATTTGCTATCTGAAATTTTTTATTGATTTTGATTGATTTGTACAAATTAATTTTCTGTTTTGAATTGGTACATATGCCCAGTATCTGTTTCTGTTATCTGGCCCCACCGTGTTGACTATCACGGTATTAGATTGCATTATCGAGTCATGCCTCATTGCAGTTTATGGTTTGCATTAGTATCACATGCATTGATATTTGTGAAGGAGGAGGAAGGTATCTAATATCTGATAGCGTGCTTACCATATACCCTTTGGTGATGTGGGGTATCATCACCCTGGTGCACCGTACCATAAAATTTTTATTGAATGAATTTCTTTTATTTATATGTTTTATGAAATTATTTTATTAATGATTTTGATAGCATGAGCATGATTTTATTGGATAGAAAGAATTTTGCAAAATTAATCAAGCGTCTGCCTATTCTTGTTCTGTTGTGTGCTATAATTATCTTTCACTGAGCATTAGCTCAAACTACATTTTCTGTGTCTGTTATCTATTTCAGATCAGTAGAATTCTGCAGCTGATTCAAGTATTTAGTCCATTTTCTAGAGAAGGACAATCTTTGATTTGTTCTCATGGTATGCCCAAATTCATGTGTTCTCAGACTAATAATTAGTTTAGCTTATTGAACAGTATAAGTTTTCATTTGAAATCTGTAGAGACTCCTCAGTTTACTTATGGGATATTTATGATATTTGTTCAGTATTTTGTTTATTTAGATTTTTTTTTCGGATTAATAAGTGATAATATATTTATTCAAGATACTCTGATAAGACTTGTATGATTTAAGAATATTTAAATTATGCGCCGGTCACGACATAAAATTTTAGGTCGTGACAGTAAGCCCAGAAACACGGTCGGTGGCCTGGGACACGCCTAGGCCGTGTTTCTTGTGGCAATTAGGTTTTTCATTTCAAACCTTATCCAATCACGCAATTGTGTCCCAAAATAAATTCTAATAGCAAATATAGTGGCTTTGATACCAATTGAAGGCAGGGAAGCATGGATTTAGGGCCATTAGAAGGTTGAATTTCAAAATTTTATCTAGGGTTACATGCTAGTATACCAAGTAGATTATGAACCTAGCCAACCTCCTATGCCCATGGGCATGCTAAAACACCTTTTAGCATGCTTTATTAATTCATTTTCCATCTAATATTGTGAATTAACAATTAATTCAATAAACCCTAATTAAAAGAGGGATTAAATTCAACTAACCTCCAAAGGCACAGAATCAATCCTTCTTACTCCCTTTGGATGCTCCTAGGGCTCCAAATGTTGCCCCTCTAGCTTGTCCACCATAACCTTTACCAAGACACCTTTGTAATCCCAAAACCTCTCTTGAAGTTTGCCAACCACTTGAATGAAATGGGTTTGCTTTGGTGAGAGTTAATGGATGTGGGTGCACTAGAAACTCTTTCTAGTATTTTGATTCAAGAAAAAACAAACTTTCTCTTAGCTATCAATGGCAGAAAAATAAAAGAGGGAGAGAGAGCTAGTGTGCCAGCCAACAAGAAAAAGAAGAAGAGGATTTCTTCTTCCTTTTGTCTTGTATTTATATATAAGAGATAAAATCTAACTAATTGGTGCTACATGTCAATTCTTGATTTAATCTTCCTTTTTATTTGTCTCAATCTCATTAAGACAAGTGTCAAAGCTTGATTAAATCATCAAAAGATGATCTTCCATCATTGGAAGATAAGTGGCTCAATCATATAGGTGCCATGTGTCACCATCTCATTGTGCACCATTTTGCCCTTGTATATAATTTTTTAGTTCTCAACTCAATATTGTATTTTCTCCCTTAAATAATTTATATTACATATAAATTAATTAATTAATTTCACCATTTGATTTATATTTAAACTCTTTAAATATAAGTCTAATTTATGTTATACATCCAATATTCTAGATTTGGTTTCAAGTCATACTAGGGACTTTGCAATCTCATTGCAAACCAAATCTATTTAATTAATTAATTAAACTCTTTAATTAATTAATTAAATCATATTTTACTTGGTAATTAACTTGTGTATATGTGTGACTTACTAGGCTCATTACTAATTGGCGATGAAAAATGATATCAACTGTTAATATCATTAGAACTTTTTCTTACTGTAAACAATTTCTCTAAATCATTTTAGGCATCTTATAGACCATGGTTAACACCTAGCATAGCATGCCATGGCCACCCAAACGGTAATAAGAAATACCTTAAATGAACCTTTAATCATATGTTACCATGCACTAAAATCTTTCCGTTACAAAATCCCAATTATAGCTGGAGTCATGGTTAATGTCAAACTCCATGTGCTATGAATCTTATATTCTCTTTTAATTCAAATTCTTGATTAATTAGACTTTCCTATCAGAAATACCTTTCTAGCTAAGTCTATCTGTCCTAGCTAGGAACTTGAATCATCAAGAACAATTAAATGAACATAGGATTTTATCCCTATTTACTTAGGGTAACGGATTACATCTTGATCAACACCTATCTCCATATATAAATAGTAGGAGCCAACATATTCCCGTATACCCATACACAGTATGAGTATGAAAGTGTGTAACACCCCTAAGTTCGATAGTGCGTTCTACTGTTCCGGTGACCAGTGTTGTCCGGACAGCTAGGATGCCTAGAACTACACTTCGTTATGAGTGAGGAGACATAAAATAATGAAATAAAAGAAACGAAAATACAAGAAAAACAAAGAAAAAATAATAACAAAGAAATGTAACCAAGTTAAGCGAGCCGAGAACTCTAGCGATGGGTGACCGCACCGGGAAGTCACGGCGTGGACCGTTGACTAGCCCTGGACTGCGGGGAACCCTGGAAAATATTTATAGGACTTAAAGAGACATCAATTGAAGTATAAATATCATTAGAAATATCAAAGAAAAATTAAATAATTAGTACAAAGAAAAGTGAAAAATCGAAAAACGGACAAAACCCGGTGTTACCGAAAAATCGGGAATGCAACCCGAATAGGGGCATTATGGTCATTTGACATCCCGAATTATCTTTTGACCTAAATGTCCATTAAAAATAAATAATATTACACTTAGAAAATAAAATGAAAAATTAATTTGGTGGTACCTAATGTAAATAGCCAAAAGTGGAGTGAAAATTGTGTAAATAACACATTTAACATATTATATGATTTAAATTTGGTGAGTGGACCACTAGGGATTTAATTAAACACTAATGGGGCAGGTGTAAGTCCATTTCACCATCTGCACTTCATCTTCTCCAAATCCCCTCAACCTTGCCGAATTGAAGAAAAGAGAATCCTCCATTGCCGTTTGCATGAAGCTCCATTAACTCCTTTATTTCACCTCCAATCATCTAGGTTTCTTCATTAAAGATCACCTCCACATCACAAGGAAGAAGTAGATACCAATACCAAGAGATTTAGTGAAGGTTTAGCAAGTCCCAACCATAGGTAAGTTTGTATTTTTGAACATTGCTTTGTTAAACTTTATATACATGTCATGGGTGTGTGCTTTGTGAAGAAAATTTTCAAGTTTGAGGAGTTCTTGATATATCCATTTTTGGACAGCCATGGAGTTGTATGTTTAATGAAATATTCTTACATATGTTTGATGAGAATTCATGTTGAATAGGGTGAATTGATGTCCTAGTAAGTTATTTCCATATGTAATGGTGATTATGCATTTGAAATTGAAGTTGAAGAAAGTATGTGAAACTTTGGCATTGTGGAACAATTCGGCAGCCTTGAGACTCCATGATGAATGTATGAATTCATAAAGATATTGGCAGAATTATGACATTGAGGATTGATGGATATGTATATAAATTAGTTGTGGAAATTGTATGAAATAATGAGTAGTGTTTATGTGTATTTGTGGTTATATTTGGACTTTGTAAATTAGAGTTTTATTTGGTGTATTGAGGATATTTGTATTATGCCCAAAGTGACTTTAAAGTGAAGTGGTATATGGTTTTGGTAATGTACCAAATCAGAATTGGTAAGGGAAGTGGACTTAGAGTAAGGTAAATGTGTAATTGATACATGTTTGTGCAATGCAATTAAGGACAGCCTACATTTTAGCCCATAACTTTAAATGTGTAACTCCAATTGGTATGAGACCAATTGGAGGTGAAACTAGGCACAAAATGTGGCAACTTTCATTGAGAAATCATACCAAAATTCTGCTTGCAAGGTAGCATGAAAAATGACCAATTCGGATTAAGTACAATTGAGACCTGAAAATTGACCAATTGGGCAGCAGTTAGTGTTTAGGCCATAACTCACTCAAAACAGGTCCAATTGACCTGAAATTTTAACCATGAATATTAAGACCCATACCTACAAGTCTCATGAAGACACCAAAACCCAGAAATGACCATAAGCAAGTCAAACAGCTTGCACAAGTTCAGGTCCAAAAACTGGCCGAACCAAAGTTGACCAAAATTGACCTAAAATGACCTAATTTGATGCCATTTGACCAGCAATAGTAAAATGACCATAACTTGGTCTACATAACTCAGAATGACCTAAAATTTTGTCTCGCGTTCCATAAGACATAGATCTACAAGTTTGTAGTTTTGACCGAAACCCAAAAACCAAGGGAACTAGGTCGTCCAGCTAGGTCAAACTAGTATCCTAGAATCCAGCAAGTTGCAATAAAATGCACTAAACAAGGAATTGAAATTGGTAACGAGTACCAACCCTAAAACACTATCGAATGTGACATATTAGTGACACTAAAACCTAAATTACCTAGAACGCATCGAGGGTCGGTATATTAGGCGATTAAGCAAATAATAGCTTTCAGTGAATTATTTGTCAAACATTATCGATAGAGACATTTTAATTTAGTACTGAAACACTTCAAATTGTGTTTCTCAGTTACCAAAGACTCAGGAAAAGGGAAGGAAACACTGAGTCCAGACCAGGAGACAATTATCAGAGGTTTGTGCACAACAACTATTTCATTTGATTTTTTCCATTGAAATGAATTATGACTATTTGTACATTATTGTTTTAAATTGTGGAAATGTGTTTTAATGGATATTTATTGCTTGAAAAGCATTGTAAATGATTTGAAAACTGTGAGAAATTATTTGAATGATATTGATGGATACTTATTGATTGAAAAGCATTGGAAATGGTTTGAAACCACAGCTATCATGTATATTGATTGTATTCCTCGCTAGCTTGTCTAGTGGGACGAATTGAATTCCCTCTCTGGCTGAAGTGTTGAGGTGTGTGCCTGCTGAGGACGAATTGGATGAGTACTCATATTTTTGCTAGCTAGCTATGTTATTCCTCATTAGTCATTGACTTTTGGGACGAATTGAATACCTCATTAGCCATCGGCTTTTGGGACGAATTGAACTTTGGAACATGATTAAGCTGTGTGTGATTTATTGATTTGTATTGTGAGATTGTGAAATGAATTTAAACTCTTATTGACATATACTGTCTTTTGAATTCAACCATGATCTGACTTATTGAAATTATTGTGATATTGAGAAATGGAGTTTAAATTCTTGTTGACAATTACTGTCTTGAAATTAACTATGGTTTTAAGTATCCACTATTTATATAATTTATGAATTGTGATTTAAATTGTATTTGGTTAATGTTGTGCACCACTGAGACATTGTCTCGTGATAGCTTTTATTGTCGCGCAGTAGACAGACAGACAAACAGGGCAGCAGACTAGGCTGCTAGTACCTCCAGCGAGAGATTACCGGGTATAATGAGTATACCACATTTTGCATTTTGTACTGTAATGTATGACCACTATATGTACATATTGTTTTTGGTTTGAGCAGTTGTAAATTCAAATTGTACATTGAAGTTGTAAATTCAAATTGTACATTGAAGTTGTAAAATAATTATGAGTTATTTTGGCTTGTAAAAATTATATTATATTTCTTTTATCTCAGTCTTTGAAAAATCACTGTGGAATTGAGTTGAGAAATATGTTATGTTGAGAAAAATGTTGGAGTTGAGATTTGGAAAAATATTGAAGTGCTTTTTACAGGTTTTCTGAAGAACTATTTTATCCAAAATACAGATGGCACTCTGCCAAAATTTTTACAAAAATTCCAAATAATTCAAATGTGTTAGTTCTATCACTTCAGTTCAAAAAGGTTTTTAACACCTGTAAATAGTGCTCACCACTGTAAAAGAAGTAAGAAAAGTTTTTAAAATCCCTTGTAGTGTATTTAATGGGTTATCAGTAGACAGAGTTGGTAATTCATTAGGTATACTACGGGATCATGTTATGCCTTACAGAGGGGTAGGGTGTGACAAAGTGGTATCAAACTCAAACCACCTATATACAAGATAACTGTGTTATCTCAGGTCTAAAGATTATATGCACTGATATGATATATGACAATGCATTGATAAGAGTAAACTCCACATGCTTGTCATAAGCGTCACTGGTTCGACCTACTTATCATCTATAAGCACCTATCGTGTTTGTTATGTGGCATGGGACTCACCACTCTAACTCATTAATATCTCATATTAATACTTTGGGAACAAACATGATTAAAATCTATCTGTATAAGTCATGTCCTTTGTGAAGTATCCACAATTATGAACCAATTTATGATACTTTATATTCGAAATACTGTCACTCATATTCTTAACAAGTTAAGAATAGAATTTCTAACAAAATATCAATGGACCTTTTCAATTACACATAAATAGATCATGTAACAAAAAAGTATAATTGCCTTTTATTAATGAAATATATATACAAGATACATACAAAATGATATGCTCTAGGGCATACTACTAACAATAGTTAACTTAGGAACTTATTTGATTAGCTATTGGTGAAGGTTGGAATGAGTATTGAGACTTTATAATGGTGTAATTTAAGTGTAAAAGGAGACTTCCAAATAAGGGAAGAGTTAAGCCAAGTAAAGAGAATTGAAAGAAGGTTTGTGCACAACTTAGTTTCATTTTTGTTTTAAAAATTACAAATGATGTGAATGAACTTTTAAAAGCCAAATATGATTTCCTATTGCATTTATGAATTGATTATACTATCTTCAGCAATCTTGAAATGGATTTATAATTGTGGAATGGCGGATGTAATCTATTTGATTTCATTGTAGTAAAGGAGTGAGCCGGTTTGAATGCATTTAGAAGTGTTTTGAGAACTTGATGTGTTGCTAATCCTATATGGGGATTTATGATGAATGAAATGTGATTATTTGAATGGAAATCCTTTGAAAGTTGTTTTGAAACCATAGTTGACATGATAGTCCCTAACGGTATTCCCCATTAGTAACGGCTAATTAGGGTATGATATGTGATTATGTGACTTCCCTCTCTGGCTTTCCAGTTGAGGTTGAGATTGGATGAGTACTCATATTGCTAGCTAGCCTTTATCCCACTTTAGTCATGGCTATTGGGTTGAGATTATTTTGTCATGGTGTACAACATGACATTAATTGGAAATTTTGTGTCATAATCTAAACTGTGTGAATGTTAGCAACACTTGTGAATTCTGAATGCTTTAATAAAATGTGATTGAAAATAAAAGATTTGTTATTGATTGAAAATCGGTTTTCATGGTTCAAGAAAATTTTGAATTTTACAAATACCTTATTATAATTTGGTAAATATGTTTTTATTGTGTTTTAAAATTCATAGTGGTGTACCACTGAGTATCATTACTCAGTGATAGCTGTTTTAGGCTGTCGCAGGTAAAAGGAAAGATAAAGCGGTAGAGTGAGCTTCCTTGAAGCAGCATTTTGAAGTCGTGTTGAATTGTCTTCGGGTATATTCTAGGTATACCCTTGTAAATTTCATTTTGATGAAAATTAGAACTATATGTATGTAAAAGACAATTGAGCAGTTGTATAAAAAGAATTGTAATAATATTTTTGTAACTTCGAAGTTTGTAAAATTGTAATTACATATCTTTTTGAGTTGTAAATTATAAATGAATGTTTCTTTTGCATTATAAATTAGATGTTTTATTTTCTTGATGTGGAAATGAAGAGAAGAAATTACTTAATTGTCGATTGATTTAAATTTATATATATCATTTATCAAAGGTTAATTTTTAACAGGTTTAAAATTTTGGTTTTATGAATTTTTGCCCGTCATCATGCAGTTTTTCAGAAAAATAAAATGAAATAAAATTCTTTGTTTTGTAAAACACATAGCTTATTTCTTGACTATTTTCTCAACTTTTTGGAAATCATTTAACTTAAAAATAAATTTGATTCGCTGAAAATCCCTTGTAGTATATTTAATGGATTATTGGTAGGCGGACTTCGGTAATTCATTAGGTATACTATGGGATCATGTCATATCTTACAGAGAGGTAAGGTGTGACATGTTTTAGTGGTATCAGAGCAAGTGTTTATCCAAGTTTTGAATTGTAAATTTGAAATGTTTTCTGATAAGTACAATTACTCAAATGTTATTGATTGATACATATAGTACATTTGCATCGTGAAAATGGACTAATGAGGGAAAAATTTCTTTGTGTTGGTTGTTCAGGAGGTAGAAATCTCTATGATCTGATATGGAAGAGGGGGATCATTCTGAGGGACAATTAATTGCAGCCAAAGCTCAAGTAGAGGCCCCAACCCCTCAGGGTGTAGGAGGGCCGGCTACATAGATTCCTCCCATGCAGTTTCTTGCATAATTTGCATAGTAGATGGCTACACTCTTCCAGCAGATGGCTGGTAACATGCAAATACAACCACCAGTACAACCCAACCCCCAGCAAGATAGCATGAAAAGTTAATTAAGTATGGGGTTATAGAATTCAAAGGCACTGTAGATCCATTAGAAGCAGTGCATGGCTAGAATGAATGGAAAGGGTCTTTAAGAAGCTACTGTGCACTGAAGTATTAAAATTCGAATATGCAGTTTCTTTGTTACAAGGGGATGCTTATGAATGGTGGAAGACTATCCTTAATAGCCTGTTAGAGCCTCCAATCCTCACATGGGGTGATTTCCTCAAGGAATTCAAGCTGAAATACATCCCAGACACATATGTGGGCATGAAGGTTTAGGAGTTCTTGAGTTTGAAGTAGGGAAATAGAATAGTGGCTGAGTATGAGAGGGAATTCTCCCATCTAAGCCATTATGTAAGGGGTCTACTTACCACTAGTAAAGATCGATGCAAGAGATTTAAAGCTGGTTTGAGGCCTAGTATGAGGTTGCAAGTAGTTGGCTTTCAGCATGAGAACTTTTCAGAATTGATCTCACAAGCCCTTGAGTTAGAAAGAATAGAGTTAAAAGGGACAGTTGAGAAGGGGGGAAAGGAGAAGGGTGTGAAGACTGCTGGTCAAGGTTCAGGCAGTAGTTTGGGAGAGAGAAAGAACTTTGGGGGACCCCATACTCACAGATATGGCAGAGGTAGACCTTCAGTACAGAGGCCACCCAGATCTAGCCAGCAGGTGACTAGAGGAGCATCCTCTGTTCGCACATGTGAGACTTGTGGTAAGGTGCATGGAGGAATATGTTTCAGAGCCAATGGAGCCTATTATAACTGTGGTGGAACAGGGCATTTCACCAAAGATTGCACCAGCGCACACTGACCGATGCCATATACCATAGCAAAAGGATTCTGCCCCGAGAGGTTCACAGACAGTTAATATAGGTAGAGACAGAGGCAGAGGCAGAGGCAGAGGCAGAGGCAATGCTACTGGCAGTTAGGGCACAGTGAACCAACCTGAGCAGAGTGGTGCATCAGCCAGGGTGTATATGATGCATCAAAGGGAAGAAGCAGAGACCTCCAATGTAGTAGCCAGTACATTCTTAATCTTTGAATGGGATGTCTATATGTTATTTGATCCCAGCTCTACTCATTCATATGTTAGTACTAGAATTGTCTGTTCTACTGCTATTCCTTACATGAAAATGGATTTTGATGTGCTGTTGACTAGTCCCTTAAGGCAAGAAGTGAAGGTGAATAGATTATATAAGAACTGTCCTTTGGTGATTCAGGGGCACACATTTTTGTCAGATTTGATTGAAATGCCCTTTAGGGACTATGATATTATCTTGGGCATGGATTGGCTAGCTAAGCACCATGCAATGATTGACTGTAGATTGAAGACAGTCACTTTTGATCTTCCCGAGTATACAGATGTGCTGATATATGGGGAGAGGCAGTTATTGCCATCTAATCTCATTTTAGCTACACTTGGTAGAAGGATGATTCGAAAGGGGTGTGAAGCTCACTTGGCTCATGTGATAGATACCTAGGTAGGGAGCCCAGATCTTAAGGATATCCCTATGGTGTGTGATTTTTGGATGTTTTTCTTGATAAATTGCCAGGATTACCCCCGAAAAGAGAAATGCAGTTTGAGATAAAGGTGATGTCGGGTGTGGAGCCAATCTCTATCACTCCATATAGGATGGCGCATGCTGAATTAAAGGAATTAAAGGTGCAGTTACAGGAGTTTCTAGATAAAGGGTTCATATGCCCTAGTGTGTCACCATGGGCAACACCAGTGTTGTTTGTTAAAAAGAAGGATGGTACTCTCTGTCTATGCATAGACTACAGACAGCTGAATAAGGTAACAGTGAAGAATAGGTATCCTCTGTCAAGGATTGATGATTTGTTCGATTAGCTAAAAGACGCAACTATGTTCTCCAAGATAGATTTAAGCTCAGGATATTACCAGCGGAGGGTGCAGGAGTAAAGCATTCCCAAAAATGCTTTCAGGACTCAGTATGGCCACTATGAATTTTTAGTGATGCCATTCGGGTTTACAAATGCTCCGGCTGCATTTATGGGCCTGATGAACACAATCTTTAGACCATACCTTGATCAGTTCATGGTAGTGTTTATTGATGATATTTTGGTGTATTCGAAGAATGTAAAAGAGCTTGATAGGCACCTGAGAATTGTATTGCAGACTTTGAAGGAGAAATAGTTATATGCCAAACTATCCAAATGTGAGTTTTGCCTGAAGGGAATTGCCTTTTTAGGGCATATTGTGTCAGCAGAGGGTATTAAGGTGGATCGTAAAAAGGTAGAAGCCATTCTTAATTGGAAGCCACCCAAGAATGTTACCAAAGTTCATAGTTTCCTCGGTTTAGTCAGTTATTTCCACAGATTCGTGAAGGGATTCTCTATGATAGCTTCCCCATTAACTAAATTGCTACGAAAGGGTGTTAAATTTGAATGGACTGATAGGTGTTAAGAGAGCTTTAACAGATTGAAGAAGTGTTTGACTGAAGCTCCAGTCTTGACTTTACTCGGTGTAGGTAAAGAATACACCATTTACAGTGATGCTTCTCATAATGGATTAAGCTGTGTGTTGATACAACATAGGGATATCATTGCCTACGCTTCACACCTACTTAAACTACATGAGGGGAATTATCCTACTTATGATTTGGAGCTTGGAGCTGTCACACCTTACCCCTCTGTAAGGCATAACATGATCCCATAAAATACCTAATGAACTGCCATACTTCACCTACCGATAACTCATTAAGTACCCTACAAGGGATTTTAAAACAATTTTCTTACTTTTGTTAAGTGGTGAGCGTTTTCTAATAGGTATTAAAACATTTAATTCATGTTGAAAGCTAGTTGAAATTTTTGGCCCATTTTATTTTTTCGCAAATTTTATAAAAATTTTGACAGAGTTTCGTCTGTATTTTGAGAAAATAGTTCTTCAAATACCTGAAAAGAAAGCACTTCCAAAAATTTTCTCAACCACTACTTCAAATTCTCAATCAATCTCAAATCTCAAGATTTCACAATCAACATTTCTCAATTTCCAAAACTCAATAATCCTCAAAATACTAGCAATTCATCTCATTCAAATTAAATAAAGTAGTTCCACTCATATTTCATTAGAGACAAAACAATTTATATATATACATCATTACAAAATTTACATAAAAGAAAATTCAAACAAAATTTTTATTATAAACTTCATACAAACTTTGCACAAGCTGCTCAAGACCCATTTTACATGTCTATATATTTATGTGCAATACATACATCAAAAAAATTATTTACAGTTAGAGTATAAATTATACCCAATGACTTCAAGTTGATAGTTCCTCACACCTCAGCAGCTCAATCTGCTGCTCCTCTAGTCTCTAAATCTGCGATAACAATAAAAGCTATCGCTGAGTACTAAGACTCAGTGGTGCACAACATACTAAAACAATCTTTATACAGAATTTAAATCACATTTATTCAAAAATCTGACTGAACATGAGAATTAAATACAAATCATGCATTATGAGATTTTAATCCCAAACAATTTCATTTTGAAGTATCAAATCACATTTCATAAAACCCACAGTTAGATCATGCCATTCGAAACAAATAGAATCTCAATAGCTAGAGGCTAAAGAGAAATCAAATCACAAGGCTAGCTAGCTCAAATATATAGATATCCACTCACATCCTCTTCTACTTGCACACCTCAACACTTCTCCAGAGAAATCAAATTTCGAAACTAATTATCCCCACTAGTCGTGCTAGTGAGGTGTTCAAATAAATGGTCATGACACTGTGGTTTCAAAACTTATCTTAACAATTTGCTAAATATTGTCATTTCAAATATACACAATAACTTTCACAATTTAAATCAAAACATCATAAATAATGTCACAATAAAATTTTAACCATTCAAAGCAAAAGTAAAATGCATATTTCATTCACTTTATCAATGAATTTTAAAGCATAGTGATGTTGTGCACAAACCTCAAGTGAGTCACCTCTTGGCCTTGACTCGGTTCCTCGGGTTCTTTCCCGGTATTATTTTTAACTGAAACACACAATTTTATAGTGTTTCAGTACCATAACTTTGTTAGTAGTATGCCCTAGAGCATATCATTTAGTATGTATCTTGTACATATTTTTATTAATAAAGGCATTTCCACTTTTCCGTTTACATAATATATTTATGTGTAATAGAAAAGGTCCATTGATATTTTGTTAGAAATATTATTCTTAAGTTGTTAAGAATATGAGTGACAATATTTCTAGCACAAAGTATCATAAATAGGTTCACAATCGAGGATACTTCATAATAAGGACATGACTTATCCAGAAAGATTGTATTCATGTTTGTTCCCAAGTTATTTATATGAGATATAAATAAGATGGAATGGTGAGTCTCATGCCATATAACAAATATGATAGGCACTTATAAATGATAAGTAGGCCGAACCAGTGACGCTTATGACAAGCACATGTAGTTTACTCTTGTCAATGTTTTGTTATAAATCATATCAGTGCATATAATCTTTAGACCTGAGATAGCACAGTTATCTTGTATATAGGTAGTTTGAGTTTGATACTGCTTTCATACTTGTACTGTGTATGGGTATATGGGCATGTGTTGGCTCCTACTAGTTATATATGGAGGTAGGTGTTGATCAAGATGGAATCTGTTCCTCTAAGTAAATAGAGATAAAATCCTATGTTCATTTAATTGTTCTTGATGTTTCAAGTTCCTGGCCAGGACAGATAGATTTATTCAGAAAAGAGTTTCTGATGAGAAAAATCTTTTTAATCAAGAACTGGAATTAAAAGAGAACATAATATTCATAGCAAATGGAGTTTGACATAAACCATGACTCCAGCTTGAGTTGGGATTTTGTAACAGAGAGATTCTAGTGCATGGTAACATATGATTATAGGTTCATATAAGGTAAACCTTATTACTAATTGGGTGGCCATGGCATGCTATGCTAGGTGTTAACCATGGTCTATGAGGTTCATAAAAAGATTTAGATAAATCATTTATGGTAAGAAAGCGTTCTGATGATATTAAGAGTTGATATCATTTCTCATTGCCAATTAGTGATGAGCCTAGTAAGTCACACACATACACAAGTTATCACCTAATTAAATATGATTTAATTAATTAATTAAAGAGTTTAATTGATTAATTGAATAGGTTTGATTTGCAATTAGATTGCAAAGTCCCTAGCATGACTTGAAACCAAATCTAGATTATTGGATGTATAATATAAGTTAAATTTATATTTAAAGCGTTTAAATATGAATTTAATTAATGAGAAATTAATTAATAGAGATTAATTAATTAATTTATATTTGATATAAATTAATTAGAAGAAGAAAAATAATTATTTTGGGTTGAGAACTCAAAATTAAGACACAGGGGCATTTTGGTCATTTTGCAGTGTGACACGTGGCATCATGAAATGGTGACACATGGCATAACACATAAGCTTGCCAAATGTTTTTTAATCATGTAAGATGATTAAAATCAAGATTAAATATAGGTTTGACACTTGGCACAATTTGATTGGGTCACTTAAACCTAGAGCTAATCAAAGGGTGACATGTGGCAAGGGTTTAATGTGTTAACCTAGCTATTTAAGTGTGGTTATGAAAAGAAAAAATAACCAGCAGCCTCTCCTCTCATTTGTCACGCCACTTTGAGCCTCTCCAGCTATTTCTCTTCATCTCTCATCAATTCAAAGAGATTAGCCATCAATCTCTTGAATTAAGAACACTAGAAATTGTTTCTAATGTCCTGTTTACATCTCTAATCTCTTAAAAGGTAGAACTTGAATTTCTAATTAATAGAAAAGGCTTTAGAAGCTGTTCAAGGGCTGCCATAGGTGTTCTTGGTGTGGACAAGCTAGAGGGACAACATCTGGTGTCCTGAAGACGAATCTCAAAGGCGCAGACACGTTGCAGCACATCAAGAGGTTAGTGTAATCATTCTTGATTTAATCTAGGGTTCTAAAATTAATCTGATTAATTTTAAAATCTTAAATGGCAAATACAGATCCAAAAACATATTAAAAGAGTTTTAATATGTTATTTATCATTGAAATCAAATAGATAAAAATAAATCTTGCATGATGCATGTGACCCTAGGTGAAAATTTTTGAATTCAATGGTATAAACTTGTGTTTTTCACGCTTCCGTTCCTTCAATTGGTATCAGAGCCACTATTTTCCATTTAGATTGTTTA
Organism: Hevea brasiliensis; assembly: GCF_030052815.1. Classification (NCBI taxonomy): domain Eukaryota; kingdom Viridiplantae; phylum Streptophyta; class Magnoliopsida; order Malpighiales; family Euphorbiaceae; genus Hevea; species Hevea brasiliensis. The sequence continues at coordinate 93,428,074 of NC_079496.1, read as the reverse complement.
TTATATGATTTAATTGTGTGATTTGATCATGAGATGATTGATCCATTGCTGGTTGGATCAAGAGGTGTGGCGGAACACATGGTGAAGCCACCATTGGTGGCGGCAACAATGGTTCCATGGGTGGTTCAAGGTTTGGCTTTTAATTCTGCAATTGTTGTATGATCTAAGGCCTATTCTTTGACTAATTAAAGTGTTTAATTAGTTGTTTTAATCACACAATTAAATTATGATTCCAATCAGAATTTTAAAAAATTGTTTGAATGTGATTCAAATCTGAATTTTAAAAGTTGTTTGAATGTGATTCAAATCTGAATTTTTAAAGTTGTTTGAATCATATTTAAATCTGATTTTTTAAAATTGATTCAATAAAATTCAGATCTGATTTTTAAAAAAAAAATTTGAATGTGATTCAAATCTGATTTTTTAAAAAATGTTTGAATGTGATTCAAATCTGAATTTTTGAATTTGTTTGAATGTGATTCAAATCTGAATTTTTAAATTTGTTTGAATGAGATTCAAATTTGAATTTTTAAATTTATTTGAATCATATTCAAATCTGGATTTTTAAGTTAAATATGAGATATTCAATTTAATTTAAGAATGTATGTTTTATTTAATTGTTAAATAGTGATATGCATGATGGATGATCATGGACTATAAAAGACCAATGTGATTGGATTTATTTCTTTTATGTTTCTTTGGGATTGTAAATTAATTAATTAATTTTAATTTATTTTGGGCATGTATTATTAAGTTTGTAATATTTTTTGGGTTGTAATTTCATTTATTTAAGTTCTTGTAAATTCGCCTCGGTATGCCAAGGATTACTATGTAATATTGGATTGCAAGAAGTTCAAGGAGGTCAAGAGCATTGGTGGGACCAGTGGGAGGAATTCAAGATCAAGTGTTGATTATGTACTCCTTCAGCAACTCTTGTAAAATGAATGAATGAAATGCACCTAGGAATACCCTGATTCAATTCTTGGTGGCTCAGAATTGAATCCCTTAGAAAGTCCATGATCATACCATATTTACTGCTTATCCATGAATGCATGAGATGTATGGGAATGTATGCAATTATATGATATATGCATGCTAAATGGATAATGTGCAAAGTGAGACCTTAATAGTAATTAGGATGGCTATAAAATCTTCCAAACAAATGATTAAGTTGGAAATGGTATAATTAAAGTAATTATAACATAAGCCTTCCATTGGGGCAATTATTTTAAGAAATTTTAAATAGTTGCATGAGATGCAATTAATTTAAGAGATTTTCTTAAGAATAATTGTTAAGCATGAGATGTTGTAAATATGTAAATGGTTTGGTGACCAATATTGGATGTACCTGAGGACATTAAAATTATTTGCATAATTACTGGCTCAATGGGATCAACTTAACTAATGCAAGATAAGTCAATAATGGATGTACCTGAGATTTTGAGCATTAGGGGCTAGGTAAAGGATTGAACCTCACATGAGATGTGATGGGCAAGGAGTTGCTCACTTATAGTTTATTGTAATTCCAATAATGGATGTACCTGACGATGATCAATAGAATTATAAGAATTCAATCACCCACTAGAAATCCATCCAACTAGGATTTCCGTTTTCTACTTTGGAAGTGTAGGATTCGCTAAGTTAGTGGGAGGACCAATTTGATTAAAAGACCATAATCATTTTGGTTAATTACATGATACATTTACTAATTAATCTGGTTATTTTCTGCAGTTAATTTTCTGAAAAAAATGAGCACAAAATAACCACCACCATCCAATATCCTTGCAAGCATACTTGATCACAATAGGTTGACAGGACCAAATCTGTCTAATTGGCTAAGAAATTTGAAACTTGTCCTGAACCTTGAACATATAGGATATGTTCTAGATTCAAATGTTCCTGGTCCCTTACCTCCAGAGGCCACCCAAGAGGAACATGAAACTTTGGACAAGTGGAAGGAGCATGATATGAGAGCTAAGTGTTACATGCTTGCTTCCATGAGTAATGAGTTACAGAAGCAACATGAGAACATGCAGAGTGCTAGTGAGATCCTCCTTCACCTACAAGAGTTGTATGGTGAGCACAGCAGGAATGCTAGGTATGAGATATCTAGACAGCTATTCCGTATGAGGATGTTTGAGGGACAGAATGTTGGGGATCATGTCCACAAGATGATTCGGCTGATTGAGCAGTTAAAACATCTTGACTTCAACATGGATTTCCAACTACAGACGGATTTGATCCTTCAGTCCCTTCCTGAGTGTTTTGGGAATTTTGTGACAAATTTCCATATGACTAAACAAAGAATGCACTGAGTGGTTTACTCAACATGCTGGTTATTGCCCAAAAGAATATGCCGGGCAATAAAGGAAAAGAGGTAGCTTTGGTTGCATCTTCTTCTGCTGGAAAGTCCAACAAGAAGAAGGGCAATAAGAAAAAGAAGCCTCAGATTCCTAGTCCTTCCAAGAAAATAGCTAAACAGAAAAGGAAGACCAAAGCTGACAAAGGCAAAGGAAAGTGTTTCCACTGCCAACAGGAAAGTGTTTCCATTGAAAACAGGAAAGTGTTTCCATTGCTAGTAAGAAAATGTTTCCACTGGCCAGAGTATAGCAATATATATGAATGCAATGCCATGGTGAAAACCAACTCAAGTTCAAAATATATTTGGCACTTAAGGTTATGTCATGTTGCAGAAGATAGGATTACAAAATTGGAGAAAATGGGGATTTTATCCTCATTGGGCTCTGAGCCTACTCCAACTTGTGAATCTTGCCTTCAGGGTAAAATGACTAGATCACCCTTTGTTGGACAAGGGCTAAGAGCTGAAAATATTTTGGAGCTAATACATAGTGATGTATGTGGTCCATTTAAAGAAATGGCTAGAGGGGGTTTTCATTATTTTATTACCTTTACTGATGATAAATCAAGGTTTGGGTATTTGTATTTGATGAAATACAAACATGAATCTTTTGAAAAGTTCAAAGAATTTAAATCTGAAGTAGAAAATCAAACAGGAAAAAATATTAAAGCTCTTCGATTAGATCGTGGAGGTGAATATTTGAGTACTGAATTTGATGAATACTTGAGAGAGCATGGCATTGTTTCTCAGCTGACTCCTCCAGAACGCCACAACCGAATGGTGTATCGAAGGAGAAATCGTACCCTATTGGATATGGTACGTAGTATGATGAGCTATCTTGATATGCCAATCTTCTTTTGAGGATTTGCATTAGAATCGACTTTGTATATTCGAATAGGATTCCATCAAAATCGCTTTCTTCCACACCTTATGAGATATGGCATGGAAGAAAACCAAGTCTTAAGCATGTTAAGATTTGGGGCTGTCCACTTATATCAAAAGTCAACACCGATAAATTGGAGACCATATCAGAAAAAGGTCGATTTGTTGGATATCCAAAAGATAGTTTTGGATATTATTTTTATTTGCCTACTTCACAAAAGGTTGTGATAAGTAGAGATGACAAATTTCTTGAACAACAGTTTGTTCAAAAAGGAGGAAAAGTAAGTAAAATAGAGTTAGAATTGGAGAATTCAGACCAACCAATGCATCGATGGATATAGATCCATCTAGTCAACCAATACCCGTTGATGAAACATCTACACTGTTCCTCGTAGAACAACCGAGTATCTCACCCACCGATGAGATATGGTATTCTACATGAAGAAGAATAAGAGTTGTATACTCATGAAGAAGTAGATCATGGAGATGATCCACTTACATATTAATAAGCTATATCAGATATAGACTCTTCAAAATGGATTGATGCTATGAAATCCGAGATTGATTCCATGTATAAGAATCAAGTTTGGGATCTTGTTGACCCACCTGAAGGTATTATACCTATAGGGAACAAATGGGTTTTCAAGACGAAAATTGGTTACGATGGAAAGGTAGAGACCTACAAGGCAAGGCTAGTAGCGAAGGGTTTCGCCAAAGGCAAGAAATCGACTATGAGGAGACTTTCTGCTTTGTTGCCATGCTTAAATCAATTAGGATTTTACTAGCAATAGTGCATACTATGATTGTGAGATTTGGCGGATGGATGTCAAAGCGACTTTTCTCAATGGATAAATTGAAGAAAACATATTAATTGAACAACCTAGGCGATATGAATCCCAAGATGGTTCCAAGGTATGCAAGCTAAAGCGATCCATTTATGGGTTGAAACAAGCTTCGAGGAGTTGGAACATCCGTTTTGATGAAGCCATTAAATCCTTTGGTTTTATCAAAAATGAGGTGAGCCATGTGTATATAAGAAGGTTAGTGACAGTGCTATCACTTTCCTTGTCTTATATGTGGATGACATACTGTTGATGGGTAATGATACAGGTATGTTGACGACTATAAAGGTATGGTTGTCAAATACATTCTCCATGAAAGACTTAGGGGAGGCAACCTATATTCTTGGGATTCTCATCTATAGAGATAGAGCGAAAAGAATAATTGGTTTATCCCAAAGTCTATACTTGGAAAAGGTGTTAAAGAGGTTTAACATGCTTGATTCCAAGAGAAGAATGTTACCAGTGAGACATGGTATCCATCTTTCTAAAGAGATGTCTCCAAAGACACCTGAAGAAAGAGATAAGATGGCCAGGATTCCATATGCTTCGGCTATTGGAAGTTTAATGTATGCAATGTTGTGTACTAGGCCGGATATCGCATATGCTGTTAGTTTGACTAGCAGGTATCAATTCAATCTAGGTTTGGAACACTGGATAGCTGTCAAGAATATCCTTAAGTACTTGAGAAGAACTAAGGATTTATTCTTGATTTATGGAGGTGGAGACTTGCAATTGGATGGTTATACTGATTCTGATTTCCAATCAGATATCGATGATAGAAAGTCTAACTCTGGATATGTGTTCATTTGTAATGGAGGTGCAGTCAGTTGGAAGAGTTCCAAAAAGAGCACGAATGCAGATTCAACTACGTAGGTGAGTATATTCTTTGCATCGAATCTTTGCAAAGGAAGCTGTTTGGATAAAGAAGTTCGTGATGAACTTACGAGTTCCTTCCATTGAGTCAACGGTTCCACTACTTGTGACAACAATGGAGAAGCGATCCTCTGCCGAGGAGCTAAGGTCTCACCCAAAATCCAAACACATAGAAAGGCACTACCACATTATCAGATATATAGTTGGGCAAGGCGATATAGCCATGCAGAAAAATAACATCAGCTGAAAAATCCAGCTGATCCATTCACTAAGCCTATGTCACAGACTCAGTTAGACCGACATCTTGAGAAGATAGGCCTAAGATATTGTAATGAATGGCTCTAGTGCTAGTGGGAGATTGTTAGTAGTATGCCCTAGAGCATATCATTTAGTATGTATCTTGTACATATTTTTATTAATAAAGGCATTTCCACTTTTCCATTTACATAATATATTTATGTGTAATAGAAAAGGTCCATTGATATTTTGTTAGAAATATTATTCTTAAGTTGTTAAGAATATGAGTGACAATATTTCTAGCACAAAGTATCATAAATAGGTTCACAATCGAGGATACTTCATAATAAGGACATGACTTATCCAGAAAGATTGTATTCATGTTTGTTCCCAAGTTATTTATATGAGATATAAATAAGATGGAATGGTGAGTCTCATGCCATATAACAAACATGATAGGCACTTATAAATGATAAGTAGGCCGAACCAGTGACGCTTATGACAAGCACATGGAGTTTACTCTTGTCAATGTTTTGTCATAAATCATATCAGTGTATATAATCTTTAGACCTGAGATAGCACAATTATCTTGTATATAGGTAGTTTGAGTTTGATACTGCTTTCATACTTATACTATGTATGGGTATATGGGCATGTGTTGGCTCCTACTAGTTATATATGGAGGTAGGTGTTGATCAAGATGGAATCTGTTCCTCTAAGTAAATAGAGATAAAATCCTATGTTCATTTAATTGTTCTTGATGTTTCAAGTTCCTGGCTAGGACAGATAGATTTATTCAGAAAAGAGTTTCTGATGAGAAAAATCTTTTTAATCAAGAACTGGAATTAAAAGAGAACATAATATTCATAGCAAATGGAGTTTGACATAAACCATAACTCCAGCTTGAGTTGGGATTTTGTAACAGAGAGATTCTAGTGCATGGTAACATATGATTATAGGTTCATATAAGGTAAACCTTATTACTAATTGGGTGGCCATGGCATGCTATGCTAGGTGTTAACCATGGTCTATGAGGTTCATAAATTGATTTAGAGAAATCATTTATGGTAAGAAAGAGTTCTGATGATATTAAGAGTTGATATCATTTCTCATTGCCAATTAGTGATGAGCCTAGTAAGTCACACACATACACAAGTTATCACCTAATTAAATATGATTTAATTAATTAATTAAAGAGTTTAATTGATTAATTAAATAGGTTTGGTTTGCAATTAGATTGCAAAGTCCCTAGCATGACTTGAAACTAAATCTAGATTATTGGATGTATAATATAAGTTAAATTTATATTTAAAGTGTTTAAATATGAATTTAATTAATGAGAAATTAATTAATAGAGATTAATTAATTAATTTATATTTGATATAAATTAATTAGAAGAAGAAAAATAATTATTTTGGGTTGAGAACTCAAAATTAAGACACGAGGCATTTTGGTCATTTTGCGGTGTGACACGTGGCATCATGAGATGGTGACACATGGCATAACACATAAGCTTGCAAAATGTTTTTAATCATGTAAGATGATTAAAATCAAGATTAAATATAGGTTTGACACTTGGCACAATTTGATTGGGTCACTTAAACCTAGAGCTAATCAAAGGGTGACATGTGGCAAGGGTTTAATGTGTTAACCTAGCTATTTAAGTGTGGTTATGAAAAGAAAAATAACCAGCAGCCTCTCCTCTCATTTGTCACGCCACTTTGAGCCTCTCCAGCTATTTCTCTTCATCTCTCATCAATTCAAAGAGATTAGCCATCAATCTCTTGAATTAAGAACACTAGAAATTGTTTCTAGTGTCCTGTTTACATCTCTAATCTCTTAAAAGGCAGAACTTGAATTTCTAATTAATAGAAAAGGCTTTAGAAGCTGTTCAAGGGCTGCCATAGGTGTTCTTGGTGTCGACAAGCTAGAGGGACAACATCCGTGTCCTCAAGACGAATCTCAAAGGCGCAGACACTGCAACACATCAAGAGGTTAGTGTAATCGTTCTTGATTTAATCTAGGGTTCTAAAATTAATCTGATTAATTTTAAAATCTTAAATGGCAAATACAGATCCAAAAACATATTAAAAGAGTTTTAATATGTTGTTTATCATTAAAATCAAATAGATAAAAATAAATCTTGCATGATGCATGTGACCCTAGGTGAAAATTTTTGAATTCAATGGTATAAACTTGTGTTTTTCACGCTTCCGTTCCTTCAAACTTAGCATAAATCCAAAAATAAATTTAACTTCACTTTTACCTAGCTCTAACGTGCTAAATTCGACATTCTTGAAATTTTGTGTTTCGAGGTACTATTCACTATACTATTCAAGTCAAATTGTTGACTTTCTAAGGCTTAATAGGTATGGGAATTCCAACTTCACCCACATACCACATTTTGGTCACTAAACTTGTTTGTTTTGGTCATTTTCTCAAAACTTAGGTCTTTTTGGCAAATTTGCCAAATTTTTAGTTTTGGTGTCCCTAGTTGCACTGTTCCATTGGTCCTCTTTCTGTTGGAATTTGTTAAAACTTTCTTCATAGAAAATGTTCCCTATTTTCTTAAGTTTATTTTCCTTTTTGAATCACCCCAATTGGAGTTTTGTAGCTCATGTTATAGCCAAAATACAGTTACTGTTCATGCTGCAGAATTTAGTTATGTAGATTTATTGCTCCAACTTCGTTCAGCAATTTGATCAAGTTAAGTCCATAATTTGGTCTAATTTTCTACATATGAAATGTTCTACCATGTCTTAGGTTTCCATCGGTTTAAGAATCACCTAAATCGGAGTTTTCTAGAGAGAGTTATAGACATTGAAACTTTACTGTTCATATGGCAAATCTGCAATTTTGCAGATTCAGTGGTTCAATATTATTCAGTAATTTGATTAGGTTAATGGCATAATTTGGTCTTGTGTTCTTCATAAAATTTTTACGTCTACATCTCAACTAACTACTGGTAAAATTTCAAATCATTTTTACCTACCTAGCTCGAGTTATGACTAAATGAACAAACACTGTTCATTTGGTAAGTTTATACAGGGCAGCCTGCAATTTTCCAACTTTGGTCAATTTGTTCACTAGGTTTTGGTCACTTTTTGGGCATACTTCCTAAATGAAAATTGTGTCATTTAGTGCCTATTTTCATTCTCAATTGGTTCCATACCAATTGGACTTGTAAAATTTCATTTTTGGTCCCTCAAAGTTGACTTTTGGTCATGGTGCATACCCAATCTGAATTTGGCTTTGATTCAAACACTTCTAACACACTTAATTAGGTCACAAATGACCATTTCTTTCCTTAAACTATGTCAAAGACATCATTTAGAACTTCTTCACATTTTTGGTCCCTAAACCCTAATGTGCAGACCCTAATTCACACTAATTTTTGCATTTACTTGATTCCATGCCTTTAACCATAGTCATTCAACTAACTAAGGTTTATATACCCATTCAAACTATTCAAATCATGCAAATCACCCTCCCCTTTATGCTTGCCAAAATTTAGTAATGGTCCCTTACAATTTTTTCTTTTCATTATAAATATATTTACAAGCTAAATAAGTTAGAAATGTAAGAATCAAACTCAATTTATCAAATTTGATTACTAACCTTTTTATGCAGAATTTCCTTTTCTTCAAAACTCCTTCCTTTCTTTTTCTTTTTGTTGTCAAACTCCTTATCTAGGTCTAACTACAAGATTTAAAGTTGGAGAGTAAGGTTTTTATGGTGGAATTGAAGGTTTATGAAGCTTGACTTAAGAGCTCTAATGGAGTTTGAGGGAGAGAGCTAAGGGAGAGAGGTAGGCGGCTTCAAGGGAAAAGACGACAAAATGGATTTTTTTTTCTTTTCTTTTCTTTTGTCTTTTTTATCTCTTTAGAAAGACCAAAAATCTAAATAAATAAATTCATTAATTATATTTTTTATGGCATCATGCATTAGGTCATGCATGATGTCATCACCTTTTGAACTTTTTCATTTTCTTTCTTTTTTTTATTTTTCTATTAATTCTTTAATTTAATTCTCGATTTTGAAATTTTCTTTTCTCTGATTTTATTTGGCAGTTAGGTCAGGAGTCAGCTCTCGGAGTCAATTGACCAAATTGCCCCTCGCCGGTTCATCCCGATTTGCAATTAATTTCATATTTCTTCCGGCTCCCTGACCTAATTATTTGACTAGCTTAACAGTTCTTTTTCGTGATTTTCTCTTTTCCACTGTGTTTATAAGGGTCCTAAGGACCGCGGTGTCACATTTTATGGTTCGAAATTTGAGTTTAAAATGACTTCGTAGTCCTTCCCGAGACGGTCACCCATCACTGTGACTCTCAGCTCGTTTAACTTCTTATGTTCTATTTTTCTTGTTTATACTTAACTAATTGGACATTACTAATAGTTTGTGTTTATGGTTTATCTAGTTGTCTTAAGTATGGTTCTAATCCCCTTAATTGTCTAGACCGACTCTGATCACCGAAACAGTGAAATATACCAGGCTATGCAAACGGGGGTGTTACAGGAGCAATTGCCTTTGCTTTGAAGATTTAGAGACATTATTTATATGGGGAAAAGTGCTACATGTCACACCCTACTTCTCCGTAAGGCATAATATGATCCCGTAGTACACCTAATGAATTATCGTACCTCTCCTATCGGTAACCCATTAAATATACTACAAGGGATTTTAAAATAATTTCTGTTCATTTTTAAGTTGGTGGGTAATTTTTATCAAGTATTAAAAACCTTTAATTGACACTAAGTCATAAATTAAATTCTCGATTAAAATTTGGTGTTAAAAAATTTTTTTCAAATTTCGACAGAGTGCTAGCTGTATTTTGAGAAAACAGTTCTTCAAACCTGAAAGGAAAAACACTTCCAATATGTTTTCTCAACCACAACTCCAATACAAATCATTTTCATATCCCAATTCAACACAATCAACTCAATTCAATTTTCAAGCCATATATGGGTTTCAAAATTCAAGAGGAAATTTGAATATCAAACTCAATAGGATAATAAAATTAATATCACAAAAATATTAAAGTAAAGAAATTCTCAATTTAAGATTACAATAATTTGATTTCATTGCATACCAAAATAATATTACAAGTGTAACACCCCAAAGTTCGGTAGTGGGTTCTATTGCTCCGGTGACCAGTGTTGTCCGGACAGCTAGGATGCCTAGAACTACACTTTGACATGAGGGAGGAGACATAAAATAATGAAATACAAGAAAAGAAAATACAAGAAAAACAAAGGAAAAATAATAGCAAAGAAAGGTAATCAAGTTAAACGAGCCGGGAAACCTAACGATGGGTGACTGCACTGGGAAGTCACGGCGTGGACCGTTGACTAGCCCTGGACTGCGGGGAACCCTGGAAAACATTTTTAGGACTTAAATAGACCCTTATAGAAGAATAAATATCATTATAAAGATCAAAGAAAAATTAAATAATTAGTACAAAGAAAAGTGAGAAATCGAAAAACAGACAAAACCCGGTGTTACCAAAAAATCGGGAATGCAACCCGAACAAGGGCATTATGGTCATTTGACATCCCGAATTGTCTTTTGACCTAAATGTCCATTAAAAATAAATAGTATTACACTTAGAAAATAAAATGAAAAATTAGTTTAGTGGTACCTAATACAAATAGCTAAAATCATGGGTTAATGTGGAATAAATGCACAATTGGCTTATTATATGATTATTTGGAGTTAGTGGACCATTAAAGGATTAATTAAACACATATTGGGGCAGGTGTACTTCCATTACACCATCAGAAAATTTCATCTTCTCCATTGTACCAAAGTTGCCGTGAATGAAGGTGAGAGAAAACTCCATGGGCGTTTCATGCAAGCTCACTTAACCTCCCCATTTTCAACTCCAATCCCTTAAGTGGCTTCATGAAAGTTTGTCTACTCATCACAAGGAAGAGTTTGATACCAAATTTGAGAAGTTTAAGCAAGGTTTAACAAGCTTCAACCATAAGGTAAGTTAGTATTTTTGAAGATAGCTTTGTTAAGTTTTGTGTGCATGTTATGGGTGTTGGATTTGTGAAGAAAATCTTTGAGTTTGAAGAGTTATTGTTGTGTTCATTTTGGACAGCCATGGAGTCATGTAGTTGATGAAATAATTGTGCATATATTTGATGAGAAATGGTGTTGATCATGATGATTTAATAACCTAGTGAATTACTTCATATTTATATGGTGATTTTTGGCACTTGGATGAGAATTGATGAATTGTAGGGCAATTTGGTGTTGAAGAAGATTTTCGACAGCTTGGGGACACTTGAATAAATATATGTATTCATGGAAGTGTTGGTAGAATATTGACATAGAAGGATTGATGGATATGTATGTGAACTTGTTGTGTAAAGAGTATGTAAAAACTAGTAATGTTATGTGTATGTGTAATTGTGTTTGGACTTTGGGAATTAGAGTTATATTTGGTGTATTAAAGATAATTGTAATCTGCCCAAAGTGATGTTAATGTAAAGCAATATATAGTTTTGGTAATGTACCAAAACAGATTTGGTAGGGAAGTAAACATATTGCAAGGTAAATGTGTGTAATTGATGTGTGTTAAGCAAAGTAACCAAGGGCAGTGTACATTTTAGCCAATAAGTTTAAATGTGTAACCTCAATTGGTATGAGACCAATTGGAGGTGGAACTAGGCACAAAATGTGCCAACTTTCGTTGAGAAAACATACCAAAATTCTGCTTGCAAGGTGACCTAAGAAAATGACCAATTCGGATTAGGTACAATTAGGACCTGAAAAATGACCAATTGGGCAGCAGTGAGTGTTTAGGCCATAACTCACTCAAAACAGGTCCAATTGACCTGAAATTTTAACCATGAATAGTTAAGACCCATACCTACAAGTCTTATGGAGACACCAAAGCCCAGAAATGACCATAAGCAAGTCAAAAAGCTTGCACAAGTTCGGGTCCAAAAACTGGCCGAACCAAAGTTGACCAAATTGACCTAAAAATGACCTTATTTGATGCCATTTGACCAGCAATAGTGTAATGACCATAACTTGGTCTACTTAACTCGGATTGACCTAAACTTTTGCACCGCGGTCCATAAAACATAGATCTACAAGTTTGTAGTTTTGACCAAAACCCGAAAACCGAGGGAACTAGGCCGTCCGGCTAGGTCAAACCAGTATCCCGGAATCCGACAAATTGCAATAAAATGCAAGGAAACGCAGTATACATAGAAATGAAATTGGTAGCGTGTACCAAACCTAAAACCCTATCGAATGTGACATATTAAGGACACCAAAACCTAATTTACCTTAAACGCATCGAGGGTCGGTATATTAGGTAATTGAGCAAATAATAGCCTTCAGTGAATTGCTTATCGAACATTATCGTTAGAGACAGTTTAATTTAGTACTGAAACACTTCAAATTGTGTTTCTCAGTTACCAAAGACTCAGGAAAAGGGAAGGAAACACTGAGTCCAGACTAGGAGACAATTATCAGAGGTTTGTGCACAGCTAGTTTTTAACTGATTTTGTTTTGAATTTTTCATATGATTAAATGACATATTTTCTTACGTATTATGTTTAACAAGCATTGGATTTAATTCAATGATTATTGAAAATTGTTATAGTATGTATGAATTTAGCTTTGTGAAATGGTATTTCCATAAGTATTAAGCATTGTTATGGATTGAATAAATTATGTTTTGGAAAATTGTGATAGAACATGTTTTAAATTGTGATGGTAATTTTCATGGAAAAATGAAAATTTATAATTTGAATTGTGATGAGCATAAAAATTATTGGATATTGGAATTGAATTTGAATCGAATTATATTGTGATTTATGCTCACTAAATGGATTGTACTATTGTTTTATATCTCACTATAGATGCTTGACTAGGTTATTACCCGTCTCTCTCATTTGTTGAGAAGACAATGGAGTTAGTTGTGTTTTGATTACCATGGTACGTGCACAGGCTTAGATTTTCCTCTGATTTGAGGTTAGATCTAAGTTTATTTTATCGTTATGGCCCTTGCGGAAGATTCATTATTGTGATGGTACTGTGCACGATGATTCGACCTCCCCGACCATAGGGAGTTAAAATCTGATTCGACCTCCCCGACCATAGGGAGTTAAAATCACATCGAAGATGGCCCTATCGGATTAGTCTTGCATAGTTAGTGAGATAAAGAATGATTTGTGAGATACAGCATGGTTTTTGAGCTACGGCGTGGTTTTTGAGATACAACATGGTTTTGAGATAAGGATTGATTTTTGAGATACATAATGGCTTTTGAATGGTAAGGAATTGTGATTTCAATTATGGTTTATGTATAATTGATTTTGTTGGAATTACTTAAATGGTTAGTCATGGTTTGATAAATTGAATTTTGTGATCAAAGTCATTTATACAAATGATTTACATTATTGGCAACGAATATTTTGAGTTTTGAAATTTGATGAGTATTCAGATTCCCAATTTATTTACTGTAAATTTTGTCAATGTATATTGTACTATGTTTTAAATTATAGTTGTGCACCACTGAGTTCACCACTCAGCGATAGCTTTGTATCTTTATCGCAGTAAGAAGAGCATAGAGCGATAAGTAAATTTCCTTGAAGATATATTCAGATCAGCTCCAAGTATATCATAGGTATACCCATGTACATAGGTTTTGATGTATGCATGTAATAATATGTATGTAAATTATTTGAGCAGTTGTATAGAAACTCTTGTAAAATATTTTGGTATGTAATTAAATGTAAATTATTGTAAATGTAAATTTGAGATTTCATTTACTTGAGTAGTTTTGTATTATATTTCTTGTATCTCAGTCTTTGAAAAATCACTGCGAATTTGAGTTGAGAAAAATGTTGTATTGAGAAATATGTTGGAGTTGAGATTTGCAAATACATATTGAAGTGCTTTTTAACAGGTTTTCTGAAGAACTGTTTTATCCAAAATACAGAGGGCACTCTGCCAAAATTTTTACAGAAATTCCAAATAATTTAAATGTGTCAATTCTATCACTTCAGTTCAAAAAGCTTTTAACACCTGTAAATAGTGCTCACCACTGTAAAAGAAGTAAGAAAAGTTTTGAAAATCCCTTGTAGTATATTTAATGGGTTATCAGTAGACGGAGTTGGTAATTCATTAGGTATACTACAGGATCATGTTATGCCTTACAGAGGGGTAGGGTGTGACATGTTTTAGTGGTATCAGAGCAATGGTTTTAAAGTGAATTTTGAACGGTGAATTTGAAATCTTTTTGTCGGTAACTACAACTGCTCAAATGTTTGATACATATAGTACATTTACATCATAAATGTGAACTAATGGAGAGGAATCCCCTTATGTTGGTTGTACAGGAATAGAAAATCTTGTGAAAAGATATGGAAGAGAAGAATGAGACAATAGAACAGTCTGTGATGGCAGAAGAACAAGCTGAGGCCCCAGCTCCACAAAGTGTTGAAGGCCTGAATGTACCAGTTTTACCGGTACAAATTACTACACAAATGGCCCAGCAAATGGCCACTTTCTTCCAACAAATGGATGATAATCTGTCAGCCCAAGCGCAAGTACAGACCCAACCCCCACAAGGGCAGTGTGAAATGGAAAAGAGGGAGAAACCTATGGGTCAGAGTTCGAACAGTAATTTGGGGAAGAGAAAAGAATTTGAGGAACCCCGAACTCAGAAATATGATAGAGGCGGATCATCGAGGCGAGACCACTAAGATCTAGTCGTCGAACAACTAGAAGTTCCTACCCTTCCGCCAATGTGAAACTTGTAGAAGATATCATCGAGCTATTTGTCGTAATGAATCTGGAGCCTGTTACAATTGTGGAAAACTTGGACACTTTGCTAAAGATTATGCTAAACCACCTCGATCTGCTCTCCGGAGTTCACAGACCGTCAGTCAGAGTCAAGATAGAAATAGAGTTGGTACACCTCACCATTATAACACAGTGAATCAACCCGAATATAGTAGCGCACCAGTCGGAGCGTCCACTATGCACCAAGGAGAAAGAACAGAAACTTCAGATGTAGCTGCTGGTAAGTTCTTAATTTTTGAAAGAAACAATTAGATATTATTTGATCCCAGCACTACTTAGTTGTGTGTTAGTGTCAGAACTATATGTTCTGTTATTATTCCTTTATATGGAAACGAATTTTGATGTATTAGTGACTAGTCCTTTAGGATAATAACTATAATAACAAGTGTTAGTAGTATGCCCTAGAGCATATCATTTAGTATGTATCTTGTACATATTTTATTAATAAATGGCATTTCCACTTTTCTGTTTATATAATATATTTATGTGTAATAGAAAAGGTCCATTGATATTTTGTTAGAAATATTATTCTTAAGTTGTTAAGAATATGAGTGACAATATTTCTAGCACAAAGTATCATAAATAGGTTCACAATCGAGGATACTTCATAATAAGGACATGACTTATCCAGAAAGATTGTATTCATGTTTGTTCCCAAGTTATTTATATGAGATATAAATAAGATGGAATGGTGAGTCTCATGCCATATAACAAACATGATAGGCACTTATAAATGATAAGTAGGTCAACCGGTGACACTTATGACAAGCACATGGAGTTTACTCTTGTCAATGTTTTGTCATAAATCATATCGAGGCATATAATCTTTAGACACGAGATAGCAGCTTATCTTGTATATAGGTAGTTTGAGTTTGATACTGCTTTCATACTTGTACTGTGTATGGGTATATGGGCATGTGTTGGCTCCTACTAGTTATATATGGAGGTAGGTGTTGATCAAGATGGAATCTGTTCCTCTAAGTAAATAGAGATAAAATCCTATGTTCATTTAATTGTTCTTGATGTTTCAAGTTCCTGGACAGGACAGATAGATTTATTCAGAAAAGAGTTTCTGATGAGAAAATCTTTTTAATCAAGAACTGGAATTAAAAGAGAGCATAATATTCATAGCAAATGGAGTTTGACATAAACCATGACTCCAGCTTGAGTTGGGATTTTGTAACAGAGAGATTCTAGTGCATGGTAACATATGATTATAGGTTCATTTAAGGTAAACCTTATTACTAATTGGGTGGCCATGGCATGCTATGCTAGGTGTTAACCATGGTCTATCAGGTTCATAAAATGATTTAGAGAAATCATTTATGGTAAGAAAGAGTTCTGATGATATTAAGAGTTGATATCATGTCTCATTGCCAATTAGTGATGAGCCTAGTAAGTCACACACATACACAAGTTATCACCTAATTAAATATGATTTAATTAATTAATTAAAGAGTTTAATTGATTAATTAAATAGGTTTGGTTTGCAATTAGATTGCAAAGTCCCTAGCATGACTTGAAACCAAATCTAGATTATTGGATGTATAATATAAGTTAAATTTATATTTAAAGTGTTTAAATATGAATTTATTTAATGCGAAATTAATTAATAGAGATTAATTAATTAATTTATATTTGATATAAATTAATTAGAAGAAGAAAATAATTATTTTGGGTTAAGAACTCAAAATTAAGACACAGGGGCATTTTGGTCATTTTGTAGTGTGACACGTGGCACCATGAGATGGTGACACATGGCATAACACATAAGCTTGCCAAATGTTTTTTAATCATGTAAGATGATTAAAATCAAGATTAAATATAGGTTTGACACTTGGCACAATGTGATTGGGTCACTTAAACCTAGAGCTAATCAAAGGGTGACATGTGGCAAGGGTTTAATGTGTTAACCTAGCTATTTAAGTGTTGTTATGAGAAAATAAAACACAACCAGCAGCCACACTCCTTTGTCACGCCACGTTGAGGTTTTTTTATCTCTTCTTCTTCATCTCTTATCAATTCAAAGAGATTAGCCATCAATCTCTTGAATTAAGAACACTAGGAATTGTTTCTAGTGTCCTGTTTACATCTCTAATCTCTTAAAAGGCAGAACTTGAATTTCTAATTAATAGAAAAAGCTTTAGAAGCTATTCAAGGGCTGCCATAGGTGTTCTTAGTGTGGACAAGCTAGAGGGACAACATCTGGTGTCCTGAAGACGAATCTCAAAGGCGCAGACACGCTGCAGTGCATCAAGAGGTTAGTGTAATCGTTCTTGATTTAATCTAGGGTTCTAAAATTAATCTGATTAATTTTAAAATCTTAAATGGCAAATACAGATCCAAAAACATATTAAAAGAGTTTTAATATGTTTTTTATCATTGAAATCAAATAGATAAAAATAAATCTTGCATGATGCATGTGACCCTAGGTGAAAATTTTTGAATTCAATGGTATAAACTTGTGTTTTCACACTTCCGTTCCTTCAATTGGTATCAGAGCCACTATATTTGCCATTTAGATTGTTGATTATATGATATAATTGTGTGTTTGATCATGAGATCAAAAGTTCATTGCTGGTTGCAAAGCAAGTTGGCGGCATATTTGAAAAAATACCATCAATGGTGCGCATGGTTTGGCTTCCATGGGTGGTTTAAGGTTTGGCTTTTAATTCTGCAATTGTTGTATGATCTAAGGCCTATTCTTTGACTAATTAAAGTGTTTAATTAGTAGTTTTTATCACACAATTAAATTATGATTCAAATCAGAATTTTAAAAATTGTTTGAATGTGATTCAAATCTGAATTTTAAAAGCTATTTGAATGTGATTCAAATCTGAATTTTTAAAGTTGTTTGAATCATATTTAAATCTGATTTTTTAAAATTGATTGAATAAAATTCAGATCTGATTTTTTAAAAAATGTTTGAATGTGATTCAAATCTGATTTTTTAAAAAATGTTTGAATGTGATTCAAATCTGAATTTTTGAAGTTGTTTGAATGTGATTCAAATCTGAATTTTTAAATTTGTTTGAATGAGATTCAAATCTGAATTTTTAAATTTATTTGAATCATATTCAAATCTGGATTTTTAAGTTGAATATGAGATATTCAATTTAATTTAAGAATGTTCAAATCTGGATTTTTAAGTTGAATATGAGATATTCAATTTAATTTAAGAATGTATGTTTTATTTAATTGTTAAATAGTGATATGCATGATGGATGATTATGGACTATAAAAGACCAATGTGATTGGATTTATTTCTTTTATGTTTCTTTGGGATTGTAAATTAATTAATTTATTTTAATTTATTTTGGGCATGTATTATTAAGTTTGTAATAATTTTTGGGTTGTAATTTCATTTATTTAAGTTCTTGTAAATTCGCCTTGGTATGCCAAGGATTACTATGTAATATTGGATTGCAAGAAGTTCAAGGAGGTCAAGAGCATTGGTGGGACCAATGGGAGGAATTCAAGATCAAGTGTTGATTATGTACTCCTTCAGCAACTCTTGTAAAATGAATGAATGAAATGCACCTAGAATGCCCCGATTCAATTCTTGGTGGCTCGAATTGAATCCCTTAGAAAGTCCATGATCATACCATATTTATCGCTTATCCATGAATGCATGAGATGTATGGGAATGTATGCAATTATATGATATATGCATGCTAAATGGATAATGTGCAAAGTGAGACCTTAATAGTAATTAGAATGACCATAAAATCTTCCAAACAAATGATTAAGTTGGAAATGCTATAATTAAAGTAATTATAACATAGGCCCTCCATTGGGGCAATTATTTTAAGAAATTTTAAATAGTTGCATAAGATGCAATTTATTTAAGAGATTTTCTTAAGAATAATTGTTAAGCATGAGATGTTGTAAATATGTAAATGGTTTAGTGGCCAATATTGGATGTACCTGAGGACATTAAAATTATTTGCATAATTATGGCTCAATGGGATCAACTTAACTAATGCAAGATAAGTCAATAATGGATGTACCGAGATTTTGAGCATTAGGGGCTAGGTAAAGGATTGAACCTCACATGAGATGTGATGGGCAAGGAGTTGCTCACTTATAGTTTCATCAGTAATTCCAATAATGGATGTACCGAGGATGATCAATAGACTTATAAGAATTCAATCACCCACTAGAAATCCATCCAACTAGGATTTCCGCTTACTTTGGAAGTGTAGGATTCGCTAAGTTAGTGGGAGGACCAATTTGATTAAAAGACCATAATCATTTTGGTTAATTACATGATACATTTACTAATTAATTTGGTTATTTTCTGCAATTAATTTTCTGATAATAATGAGCACAGAACAACCACCACCATCCAATATCCTTGCAAGCATACTTGATCGCAATAGGTTGAGGACCTAATCATGCGATTGGCTATGAAATTTGAAACTTGTCCTGAACCTTGAACATATAGGATATGTTCTAGATTCAAATGTTCCTGGTCCCTTACCTCCAGAGGCCACACAAGAGGAACATGAAACTTTGGACAAGTGGAAGGAGCATGATATGAGAGCTAAGTGTTACATGTTTGCTTCCACGAGTAATGAGTTACAGAAGCAGCATGAAAACTTGCAGAGTGCAAGTGAGATCCTCCTTCACCTACAAGAGTTGTATGGTGAGCACAAAGAGAATGCTAGGTATGAGATATCTAGACAGCTATTCCGTATGAGGATGTCTGAGGGACAGAATGTTGGGGATCATGTCCACAAGATGATTCGGCTGATTGAGCAGTTGGAATATCTTGACTTCAACATGGATTTCTAACTACAGACGGATTTGATCCTTCAGTCCCTTCCTGAGTCTTTTGGGAATTTTGTGACAAATTTCCATATGACTCAACAGGAATGCACCTTAGCTGGTTTACTCAACATGCTGGTTATTGCCCAAAAGAATATGCCAGGCAATAAAGGAAAAGAGGTAGCTTTGGTTGCATCTTCTTCTGCTGGAAAGTCCAACAAGAAGAAGGGCAATAAGAAAAAGAAACCTCAGATTCCTGGTCCTTCTAAGAAAATAGCTAAACATAAAAGGAAGACTAAAGCTGATGAAGGCAAAGGAAAGTGTTTCCACTGCCAACAGGAAAGTGTTTCCATTGCCAATAGGAAAGTGTTTCCATTAGCCAGAGTATAGTAATCTAAATGAATACAATGCCATGGTGAAAACCAACTCAAGTTCAAAATATATTTGGCACTTAAGGTTATGTCATGTTGCAGAAGATAGGATTGTAAAACTGGAGAAAATGGGGATTCTATCCTCATTGGGCTCTGAGCCTACTCCAACTTGTGAATCTTGCCTTCAGGGCAAAATGACTAGATCACCCTTTGTTGGACAAGGGCTAAGAGCTGAAAATATTTTGGAGCTAATACATAGTGATGTATGTGGTCCATTTAAAGAAATGGCAAGAGGGGGTTTTCATTATTTTATTACCTTTACTGATGATAAATCAAGGTTTGGGTATTTTTATTTGATGAAATACAAACATGAATCTTTTGAAAAGTTCAAAGAATTTAAATCTGAAGTAGAAAATCAAACAGGAAAGAATATTAAAGCTCTTCGATCAGATCGTGGAGGTGAATATTTGAGTACTGAATTTGATGAATACTTGAGAGAGCATGGCATTGTTTCTCGGTGACTCCTCAGAACGCCACAGCTGAATGGTGTATCTGAAAGGAGAAATCGTACCCTATTAGATATGGTACGTAGTATGATGAGCTATGCTGATATGCCAATCTCCTTTTGGGGATTTGCATTAGAATCAGCTTTGTATATTCTAAATAGGATTCCATCAAAATCAGTTTCTTCAACACCTTATGAGATATGGCATGGAAGAAAACCAAGTCTTAAGCATGTTAAGATTTCGGGTTGTCCAGCTTATATTAAAAAGATGAAAACTGATAAATTGGAGACCAGATCAGAAAAAGGTCGATTTGTTGGATATCCAAAAGATAGTTTTGTATATTATTTTTATTTGCCTACTTCACAAAAGGTTGTGATAAGTAGAGATGCCACAATTCTTGAACAACAGTTTGTTCAAGAAGGAGGCAAAGGAAGGCAAATAGAGTTAGAATTGGAGAATTCTGACCAACCAACAGATCAGATGGATATAGATCCATCTAGTCAACCTATACCCGTTGATGAAACATCTACAGCTGTTCCTCGTATACCAGTGAGATATGGTTTTCTTCATGAAGAAGAACAAGAGTTGTCTACTCATGAAGAAGTAGATCATGGAGATGATCCACTTACCTATGAAGAAGCTATATCAGATATAAACTCTTCAAAATGGATTGATGCTATGAAATCCGAGATTGATTCCATGTATAAGAATCAAGTTTGGGATCTTGTTGACCCACCTGAAGGTATTGTACCTATAGGGAACAAATGGGTTTTCAAGAAGAAAATTGGTTCTGATGGAAAGGTAGAGACCTATAAAGCAAGGCTAGTAGCGAAAGGGTTTCGCCAAAGGCAAGGAATCAACTATGAGGAGACTTTCTCGCCTGTTGCCATGCTTAAATCAATTAGGATTTTATTAGCAATAGCTGCGTACTATGATTATGAGATTTGGCAGATGGATGTCAAAACAGCTTTTCTCAATGGATACATTGAAGAAAACATTTTCATGGAACAACCTAAGGGTTTTGAATCCCAAAATGGTTCCAAGGTATGCAAGCTAAAGCGATCCATTTATGGGTTGAAACAAGCTTCGAGGAGTTGGAACATCTATTTTGATGAAGCCATTAAATCCTTTGGTTTTATCAAAAATGAGGATGAGCCATGTGTATATAAGAAGGTTAGTGACAGTGCTATCACTTTCCTTGTCTTATATGTGGATGACATACTGTTGATGGGTAATGACACAGGTATGTTGACGACTATAAAGGTATGGTTGTCAAATACATTCTCCATGAAAGACTTTGGGGAGGCAACCTATATTCTTGGGATTCGCATCTATAGAGATAGAGCGAAATGAATAATTGGTTTATCCCAAAGTCTATACTTGGAAAAGGTGTTAAAGAGGTTTAACATGCTTGATTCCAAGAGAGGATTGTTACCAGTGAGACATGGTATCCATCTTTCTAAAGAGATGTCTCCAAAGACACCTGAAGAAAGAGATAAGATGGCCAGGATTCCATGTGCTTCTATTGGAAGTTTAATGTATGCAATGTTGTGTACTATGCCTGATATCGCATATGTCGTTAGTTTGACTAGCGGTATCAATCCAATCCAGTTTGGAATATCGATAGTCACAAGAATATTCTTAAGTACTTGAGAAGAACTAAGAATTTATTCTTGATTTATGGAGGTGGAGACTTGCAATTGGATGGTTATACTGATTCTGATTTCCAATCAGATATCGATGATAGAAAGTTTACCTCTGGATATGTGTTCATTTGTAATGGAGGTGCGATCGGTTGGAAGAGTTCCAAACAGAGCACGCATCGCAGATTCCACTACGAGGCTGAGTATATTCTTGCATCGGATGCTACAAAGGAAGTCGTTTGGATTAAAAGTTCGTGATGTAACTTACGAGTTCCTTCCATTGAGTCGGTTCCATTACACCGTGACAACAATGGAGTAGTCATACAAAGCTAAGGAACCAAGGTCTCACCCAAAATCCAAACACATAGAAAGGCACTACCACATTATCGTGAGATATAGTTGGGCAAGGCGATTTAACCATGCAGAAAATAGCATCACCGAAAATCCGGTGATCCATTCACTAAGCCTATGTCACGACTCAGATTAGACCGACATCTTGAGAAGATAGGTCTAAGATATTGTAATGAATGGCTCTAGCGCTAGTGGGAGATTGTTAGTAGTATGCCCTAGAGCATATCATTTAGTATGTATCTTGTACATATTTTATTAATAAATGGCATTTCCACTTTTCTGTTTATATAATATATTTATGTGTAATAGAAAAGGTCCATTGATATTTTGTTAGAAATATTATTCTTAAGTTGTTAAGAATATGAGTGACAATATTTCTAGCACAAAGTATCATAAATAGGTTCACAATCGAGGATACTTCATAATAAGGACATGACTTATCCATAAAGATTGTATTCATGTTTGTTCCCAAGTTATTTATATGAGATATAAATAAGATGGAATGGTGAGTCTCATGCCATATAACAAACATGATAGGCACTTATAAATGATAAGTAGGCCGAACCAGTGACACTTATGACAAGCACATGGAGTTTACTCTTGTCAATGTTTTGTCATAAATCATATCAGTGCATATAATCTTTAGACTAGAGATAGCACGTTATCTTGTATATAGGTAGTTTGAGTTTGATACTGCTTTCATACTTGTACTGTGTATGGGTATATGGGCATGTGTTGGCTCCTACTAGTTATATATGGAGGTAGGTGTTGATCAAGATGGAATCTGTTCCTCTAAGTAAATAGAGATAAAATCCTATGTTCATTTAATTGTTCTTGATGTTTCAAGTTCCTGGCCAGGACAGATAGATTTATTCAGAAAAGAGTTTCTGATGAGAAAATCTTTTTAATCAAGAACTGGAATTAAAAGAGAGCATAATATTCATAGCAAATGGAGTTTGACATAAACCATGACTTCATCTTGAGTTGGGATTTTGTAACAGAGAGATTCTAGTGCATGGTAACATATGATTATAGGTTCATTTAAGGTAAACCTTATTACTAATTAGGTGGCCATGGCATGCTATGCTAGGTGTTAACCATGGTCTATCAGGTTCATAAAATGATTTAGAGAAATCATTTATGGTAAGAAAGAGTTCTGATGATATTAAGAGTTGATATCATGTCTCATTGCCAATTAGTAATGAGCCTAGTAAGTCACACACATACACAAGTTATCACCTAATTAAATATGATTTAATTAATTAATTAAAGAGTTTAATTGATTAATTAAATAGGTTTGGTTTGCAATTAGATTGCAAAGTCCCTAGCATGACTTGAAACCAAATCTAGATTATTGGATGTATAATATAAGTTAAATTTATATTTAAAGTGTTTAAATATGAATTTAATTAATGAGAAATTAATTAATAGAGATTAATTAATTAATTTATATTTGATATAAATTAATTAGAAGAAGAAAATAATTATTTTGGGTTAAGAACTCAAAATTAAGACACAGGGGCATTTTGGTCATTTTGCAGTGTGACATGTGGCACCATGAGATGGTGACACATGGCATAACACATAAGCTTGCCAAATGTTTTTTAATCATGTAAGATGATTAAAATCAAGATTAAATATAGGTTTGACCCTTGGCACAATGTGATTGGGTCACTTAAACCTAGAGCTAATCAAAGGGTGACATGTGGCAAGGGTTTAATGTGTTAACCTAGCTATTTAAGTGTTGTTATGAGAAAATAAAACACAACCAGCAGCCACACTCCTTTGTCACGCCACTTTGAGGGTTTTTATCTCTTCTTCTTCATCTCTTATCAATTCAAAGAGATTAGCCATCAATCTCTTGAATTAAGAACACTAGGAATTTTTTCTAGTGTCCTGTTTACATCTCTAATCTCTTAAAAGGCAGAACTTGAATTTCTAATTAATAGAAAAAGCTTTAGAAGCTATTCAAGGGCTGCCATAGGTGTTCTTGGTGTGGACAAGCTAGAGGGACAACATCTGGTGTCCTGAAGACGAATCTCAAAGGCGCAGACACGCTGCAGTGCATCAAGAGGTTAGTGTAATCGTTCTTGATTTAATCTAGGGTTCTAAAATTAATCTGATTAATTTTAAAATCTTAAATGGCAAATACAGATCCAAAAACATATTAAAAGAGTTTTAATATGTTTTTTATCATTGAAATCAAATAGATAAAAATAAATCTTGCATGATGCATGTGACCCTAGGTGAAAATTTTTGAATTCAATGGTATAAACTTGTGTTTTTCACGCTTCCGTTCCTTCAACAAGTATGATTGACATTACTTTTGGAAGAATTGTTAGCTAAAAGTATTTTCTAACATACCATAAATTATAAAGCTAAATGGCGAGCCTACTTAATGTAAGGCAAGAGGACCTAAAAGTAAGTTACAGTAATAGAATTGCTCTAGATGAGGGCAAAGATGTTACTGTTAGTAATTGTCAAAGGAAATTGTAATCAGAATCGGTTTGGGATATTAGTGGATTCGAGAAAGATAAGATGTTAGAAAACCTAGTCCATGAGGTTATAACATAGTGACTATATAATGTTCTCGATATTTGTATTGTAAGCTGCAGACATTAAGATCGATAATCGGATTATTGTGTAGAGCTACGTGTTTCCTCGTGGTACAATAAGTAAGAATATTTGTAAGTAATCTATAAATTGATACAATTGCACGAATAGGTACTATTATCGAAATAAATGTGAAAATTTTAGTCGAAATTTAAAACTTCGTAACTAGCTGTCGAAAGACTACACTTGTAAGGTAGCTGGAGTCAGTAACTCGGTTACAATAATGTGAACTACCAGTACCACAGTAATTGCTATAAGCTTAGAGATATCAGTACAACGTATCATCCTCAGACAGATGGACAATTGAAACAAGTAATTCATGTAAATTCGGAAACTCATTGAGCTCCTATAAATAATGAAATGAAATGATAAAAATAACCTGTAAAATGTGATAAGCCCTCAAGAATATATCGAGAACTTGTGTCATTGAATCCGAGAGGAGATGGGACAGATACATCCCACTAACAGAATTTAATTTACAAACAAATTCAATTTCAAATAACCCTACATTTCTATTTAACCTAATTAATTAATTTTCACCAAGTTACCCTAAAGATAATTGAACTAAGTTAATTATGTACATGTGTAATTTATTTCTAATATCACATAAGGCCCAAACAATCACAACCTAATAAAGATTTCTAACATGCAAATTTATTTTACAATTACCAAGTATTAAATTAAATTTATTTACATGCCAATGTTAGTTTAATTTACAAACAAGATTAATTTTAATTTATAAAGTATTTATTTAAATTAATTACATGCAAAAATCAGTTAAATTAAAAACAAAGTTAATTTCAATTTACCAAATAAAAGTTCTATTATTACTATAATTTCATGCCAATGGTTATTTGAGAAGTTTAGAGCTACTTACCTGTTGGTAAATGCAGTTGCCATTAGGGTAAGCTACCCTTAAAAAAAGGGTCTTCTCTTCTAGTATGGCAATGATATCCCTAGCTTACTCCCATTTAGCTCCATATAAGCTCCACGCAAATGCCCTCTTTGGTACTTACCTTAGGACTACTTACCAATTTTGTTTATAATAAAAAAATAAAGAAACTAAAGAAAATAAAAAAAATAAAAAAAAATAAAATAAAAAAAATATTAATAACAATTTACATTGGATTCTAACTCTAGTCTCCTAAAGGGTTAAGAGTCCTAAATAGTTATAACTACCTAATGGTCTAAGTCTTCTAACATGATCCAAACACTTCATAACACTTCTTGAATTAAAAGAACATAGAAAAATAGATCAAATATCAATTAAAACCCAAGAAAATACAAGAACATGCATAAATATACAATTTCTAAATTCAGGCAGATTAACGGTAGCAAGAAATCCGATTTTTTAAAAATAGTTATACATGCCTAAAAATCATAAAAAAAATTACAAAAGATAGCCTATATATCATACAAGATCATAAAATTTTTAAATCAAACAAAACCCTAGCCAAATGGTCTACATAAATCGTAAGTTTTCTAAGTAACAGAATCGTACTACTTTTTTTGTAAAATTCATAACTCATTAACCACAATAGATATGAATGTAAAACCAATTGGAAAAGATTCATAAGATTCTAAAGTTAATTTTAGACACCAGATTTGCACAAAAATATTAAGGAACGAGGGATATATGGGCTCCACAAGTCGGATATCCTACAAATCAGATTTTACAGGAACCCTAACTTCAAACAGCCATAACTTACAAAATATTAAAGATTTTTTAGTTATTCGTGAGCCTAAAATTAATGGAATTTCGTGTAGAATATGACTATAATTTTTACAAATTTTTTACAAATTCAGAAATAAAGAAAAATAATAAAAATATGAGAGACAGAAACTAAACATGTGCAGAGTTGTGTATCCCCTCAAATTAAACATGATTACATTATCTATATGAACATATAAAATAAATTGAAAACAAAGAGCATAGAATTAAAATATTGTGTGACATAGATCTTGAAAAGAAAATGATAAAAACTGACCTTCCAGAAATCTTATATGAAAATCTTCTTGAAGAAAAGAAAAAATAAGGAAGAACTTAAAGAGTCTTGAATATCTCTAAATTTCCTATAGCTCTGAATTTTCTCTTCCTCTTTCCTTCCCCCCCCCCCCCCCCCCCCCTTCTCTTCCCTTCTCTAGTAGGGTATTTATAGGATTTTGGGAGAGAGGTGTGATAGGGTTTGGAGTCTTAGGGTGATAAAGTTTTAGATGACTTAAACAACTACGATTGCAGAATTCGAATAAGACTGGGATATGGGTGAGGTGTTTCAACCAATAGGAAGACAGGAAAAAATGGAAGGCACCAATAGGGAGTGAGGAAGAGGTGTGATAGGATTTGGAGTCTTAGGGTGATAAAGTTTAGATGACTTAAACAACTACGATTGCAGAATTTGAATAAAACTGGGATATGGGTGAGGTGTTTCAACCAATAGGAAGACAGGAAAAAATGGAAAAAGCACCAATAGGGAGTGAGGAAGAGAGTGGGGCCAAGGAGGAGAGACATATTTTGTTATTTTAATTTTTAGAAAATAATTAAATGGGTCCCATTTAAAATTCCTAACTAGGCTTTCTTAGGCCCATGGAGCCCAATTAAACTTAGTTAGATTCATTTAAGAACTACCCATATTAAATTTAAACAAAATAAAATTTTATTTAAATTTAATTAAATTAATTTCCCCAAAACTTTATTATTTTTTTTATTTTTTTTCAAGATGATGCCACGGAATTAATAATTCAGCTCCATGCCTCCAATTACATCTTACAGTCATATAATTTTTCATCATCGGGTTTCCCACGGCCTCAATACACATACTCATCACAAAATAAGGGTCTACAGTTTGCCCCCCTCTTTGGCGAAAGTTGAAATCAATGCGAAAGCATTACTCAAGTTTCGTCAAAGTGAAACTCAAATTTCTAATAACTATGAAACATTGTCTATGAGGATTAAGTCTATCTTGCTCGGTCGACATATTCTATGTTATGAGACTAGCTACAGTCTCATAACAGTAATAACTGTGTCATGTGAAAATTGAGTGCATCTTGCTCTGTCGATACACTATGCGTCATAAGACTAGCTACGGTCTCATAACAGTGATAACTGTGTCATGTGAAAAATGAGTGCATCTTGCTCTGTCGATACACTCTATGTCATGAGACTAGCTACGGTCTCATGACAATGGCAACTGTGTGATTTGAAATATTGTGGATTCATATTTAGGACCGCAGTCGTAAACTACCTACGTATCCCCCTCATTATCCTGAGGAAGAATCAGACCCACTCGTAGTTCGACACTTGAAACTGTGGTGATGCATATTCTTATACACCTTACACACCTACAGGTGACATGTTGATGCGTGTTCTTCTACGCCTTACACAACTATGCCATATGCCCTAAACAACGTCTAAGGACTTACCAAAAAATATCTATCATGAAATGTTATGGGTTCGTATTTAGGACCGCGGTCCTAAACTACCTACGTATCCCCCTCGCTATCCTGAGGAAGAATCAGACCCCCTAGTAGTTCGACAATTGAAACTGTGGTGATGCATGTTATTCTATGCCTTACACACCCACAGGTGATATGTTGATGCATGTTCTTCTATGTCTTGCACAACTATGTCATACACCCTAAACAACTTTAAGGACTTACCAAAAAATATTTATCATGATTTGAAAAATTTAGAATGACTGGGTCTCAAAATTCTCTCTGATTTTTATGTTTCCTGTGTGCTACTTCCTATCATGAGCACATTGATTTTACTAAAGATTCTAAAAAAACTTAGTCCTCTGGGGGACCTCTTTTTGCAAAAACTTTCTTATAGCCTCAAAGTTTTTTAGAAGAATTGTTCACCAAAAAAGACTTCCTCAAGGTCACAATACAATTTCCCTCTGATTTTTCTTTTTCTTCTCTCCCCCATGCTTCATTATTCTACAGCTATTTCAAAACTTTTCTGCCTTGACTCCTTTATCTTCCATGAGCTCAATTCTTTGTGCTCTAACTTTTGCCTGAAATGCTCTTTCGAGTTTTCATTTCAGCGAGCTTGCTCTAACTTTTGCCTAAGCGGCCCTTTCGGGTTTTCCATTTAGCGAGCTCTCTTTTTTCTTTTCTTTTTCTTGTTCCTTCTCTCTCTCTTTTTTTTTTTTTTTTTGAAATTATACAATCACCAAGATATTCATATCAAGCACCTATTCTATCATGCTCATAAGGCAATAGGTTAAATCAAAACAATGCAGTTCAATTACTTAATCTTTTGATGTATCCCTCAAGACACAAACATTCATAATCATAATTAAATAAAACCTATTCCTGGTTAATGCAATAAAAACTTCTTTATTTATTTAGGTACACCATTACTCCCTCTTACATTTAGTTTTGCTAAATTTTCAACCTTCCAAAGTTAGAAATAAGTTTTATAACCTGCTAAATGGCCTTTTCAGGTTTTCCATCCAGATCTTCTCTCATCTCTCCTTTTGCCTAGACCACCTTTTACAGGTTTTCAATCTAGCATTTTTTTTTCTTTGACCCTTACTTTTGCCTAGACTGCCTTTTGTAGGTTTTCAGCCTAGCGAGCCTGTCTCACACAAAGTACCATTTGAGCCTATCTAAATTGACTGGTTCTTAAAGTTAATTCCCATCCAAGTCTGATATTCTTACAGTAGCAAGATCTTTTTGACTATGTATGGACCATCCTAGCTTGGGTTGAACTTTCCTCTTAAATCAAAAAGGACGGGCCGAGCTTGTTTTAAAACTATGTCTCCCTCTTTGATCTTTCTTGGCTTCACCTTCTTATTAAAGGCCTTAGCTATCTTCCTCTGATAAGCCTGCATATGATACAAGGCTCACATTTTCTTCTCATCAATCAAAGCTAGTTCTTCATATCTCTTCTAGGCCCACTCATTTTCTAGGATCTTAGCTTCTAGCATCACTCTTAAGGATTTGACCTCTTGCTTAATGGATAGCATTACTTTAGTCTCATAGACTAAAGAGAACAGGGTTGCCCTCGTGGATGTCCTTGTAGTACTACGATAATCTTAAAGAACATAAGGGAGTTTTTCAGGCCAATCCTTATATGTTTCGAACATTTTTCCCAACTAGAACATTTCCATTCATATGGGGACCACACATTTCCTGCATGTATTTCTTTCATTATTTGCTCAACCTATTTTTCTATCACACATAATAGTTTGTAGAATTACCCCCCAACTAAAGTAAGTTGAGTGGCTAATCTATGAATTGTTGCTCTATCTCTTTTGTAGGCTTATTGCGAGTATTCTCTCACTTCTAGAGACCTCCTTATGTTTTCATATCATTTTCCTTCTCCCTCTATGTCCACATGTGCTACTACTAATCCTTCATAGCATAAAATTTTACTCCTCATTAGGATAACTAGCTAAGTCAACTTTTGATCACTCTTTTCCTATAGGGACACCAGCGTGGCTTGGGAATTGGCCATTTGATTTTAAGCTCGAGGCATGTGCTTCTTAGTACTTTGTTAACAAGGCTATAAATTTATCTCTTTCTTCTTAGGTTAAATCTTCAGCTAACTTAATGTCTTTAGGATTATTTGGTGTACCCAAATTAATAGAGATCAATTTTGATGCATTAACAAAAATAGATTCTAAATGATTAGGAATGCCATGCATATGCCCATTAGAATAAACATCAAACAAGTAAGCAGAAGGACTGGGAATGTTATTGATCTTCGCCTCGAAATATTTATCAAGTACATCAGAATTGGAAACATCAATATCACTACTGTGAGCATTACAAAAGATAGACTCAAACATAGGGTGTAGCTTTAGGTGTTTGGCTTTTCATGCAGTCCTTAGATCAATGGTGCTAATTTTATGCTTTAGCTCTTTCACATGTGGTAACCCTTAATCATATGTTCAGGTAATTGCCCCCTCTTTCAGGGACTTAGGAGGCTTTGGTTCTTCTTTCTCTTAAGTTGGCTCATAGCCCAAACCATAACTCGTGATCTGCCCCTTCATCTCAAGAAATGTCACTAGGCCATCTATACTTTTTCCTAGGCCCATGCCAGAAAAAAACTTTATCCCTTTCTTAACAGTAACCACTTTTAGATCCATCAAGTTTTCATAGATCCCAATAACTTGAAAATCAGACACTAGTGGAACTAAATCATCTAGTTGTAATGTAACTATCTCCTCATCAGAATCAGTCTAAACATCTAAAGGACGCTCATTATAGCTAGAATTATCACAAGGTCGACAACCATTATAGAATGAGGTTCATTGGGCTTTTGGATGGGTTGGATAGGTTCGTTGGGTAGGTTTATTGGGCTTTTAGATGGGTTGGATAAAGTCAATAATTCTGTTAGGGTTATTTGGGGTGATGGAGATCATGTAGAGACCTGGTGTAGGTGAAAATTTTGGTTAGGCATGGGGCTTTTTGGTTGATTTTCTGGGTCAATTATCCTTTTGGCATCAATTAGGTCCTAGATATCATGCTTAAGTTGAAAGCATCAGTCGGTGTCATGACTGTGGGCTTGGTTGGACTGGCAACATCGGTTGATATCACAGCTAGGTGGGAGTGGATTTGGTAGTGGTCTGGGTGCTAAGAACTGTAGGAGGTCTTAAGCTTTGAGATGCTCCAAAACTTCAGATAAGGGTTGGCTGAATTGGAAAAATCTCCTTGGGGTGTGAGACACAATTTGAACCTCAATAACTTTAATGCCACTTAATTGGCCTACCTCGGGGCCTCTTTCTAAAGTTGACCACAATTTTCTCTTCTAGCTCAAACATCTTGGCATTCAATATTTCATCAAGCACGACTATAGTTTCTTCCATCTTAAGTAATACAGGTGAAATCTTTACTAGTCTCTTCCCTTCCCTAACCCAAGTGACCTGATTGAAAGTCTCTTTGGTGTGTTTTGAGGCTATGTTTGCTAAAAAAAAATAGGATTTAAGGGTTAACCTAAGTATGCTATATACATGAATGCAATGTATGAATGGACCATTTTTTTTATTTTTTCCTTTTTTTTGCCTATACTTTTACAAAACCAAAACCAGACCATATAAACTAAACTAAAATCGGACCAAAGACTGAATCAAAACTGAAAAAAAAAAAAATCTATAGAACTGAATCTTCGCCCCCTTATACCTTCAACTCTCACGTGCAGGGTAAGAAAAAAAATTCTATCCTAGGCTATGGTACACTGGACACACCAACAGGGGGTGGTCCAGGACGATCCTTCCCTCACAAACAAAGGATTTATATCCTTAAAGTTTAACCATAAGTAAGCATCCTCTTGCTTAACATGGGTTTTAAAATGGACTTGGGCCTATACACTCATTGGGCTTATGCATAGGCCTAGGTTCATCTCAACTACCACTAGAACTTATGGTTTAAATAGTAAGGTTATAAATCCAGCACAACAAAAATCTACAAGGTACCTAGGGTTGAAATCTATGGCTCATGGCCTTCATTGGGTAGAAAAAGGGTCACCCATGCGAGAGCTTGTCCATTAAGCACAATGGCAGGAGTTGTGGCTCTTTTATATACTCGAAGGTACAGGCATGGGGTGCTAGCATTCACCAATTTGTCATAGCTCGAGTAGAACCATGGTCTCCTTGGCTAGTACTAATGGGGCTAAAAGGGTAAGGGTGATCCGTGTGATAGTGTAGTGCAATGCAAAAATTTTAACAAAGGAATAATATTAGACTAATAGAAACATGTTGGAGTAACTATCCATTTAGTCCCCAGTGGAGTCGCCAAACTGTAGGAGCGAGGGGGGGGGGGGCGTGAGGTGAAATATCATCCATTGGAATTATATAAAATGCACCAGGTAATGCCTAGGAAAGATGGTGGAGTCACAATGATCTCACTTAAGTATCACCTCCTTAGACAACATTTCCTAGACATGCACTTCATATAATCCTAATAGAATCAAACCACTGGTAAGTACCATCTTCCCATAACACTACCACAGTACTAAGGATTTATGCCACGAAGGCATAGATAGACAGGAGTTGCCACCCGAGTAATAACCGGGACATATTCAGTGTTTCTTCCGAGGGTTATGGATGACAACTTACTCCTTGCAGAGTTTCCACAACCGTCATTACCATAGCCCAATGTCTAGGTTCGGGATAGTGGGTACGTAAGGGGAAGGTGTTAGGCACCCCTTACGCCTGGTCTAACCTCGTTGATTCTAGTGCCAGTCCTCTACTAATGTTTCTAGAAGTCTTGTTTATTATTCCTTTATTAAACTTTATCCTAAAAAATGTAATTCTAATCCTACACACGCAAGTAATTCACAAAAGGGTTATTGTTTACACACAATTTTCATGCACAAGTAATTCCTATCTATGGGGTTGCTAATTATTTAAATGATATTTACCAGATGACGAAAATTAATTTATTATTGAGAATTTAATTTATAAACAAATTCAATTACAAATAACCCTACGTTTCTATTTAACCTAATTAATTAGTTTTCACCAAGTTACCCTAAAGATAATTGAACTAAGTTAATTATGTACATGCGTAATTTATTTCTAATATCACATAAGGCCCAAACAATCACAACCTAATAAAGATTTCTAACATGCAAATTTATTTTACAATTACCAAGTATTAAATTAAATTTATTTACATGCCAATGTTAGTTTAATTTACAAACAAGATTAATTTTAATTTACAAAGTATTTATTTAAATTAATTACATGCAAAAATCAGTTAAATTAAAAACAAAGTTAATTTCAATTTACCAAATAAAAGTTCTATTATTACTATAATTTCATGCCAATGGTTATTTGAGAAGTTTAGAGCTACTTACCTGTTGGTAAATGCAGTTGCCATTAGGGCAATCTACCCTTAAAAAAAGGGTCTTCTCTTCTAGTATGGCAATAATATCCCTAGATTACTCCTGTTTAGCTTCATATAAGCTCCACGCAAATGCCCTCTTTGGTACTTACCTTAGAGCTACTTACCAATTTTGTTTGTAATAAAAAAAATAAAGAAACTAAAGAAAATAAAAAAAATAAAGAAACTAAAGAAAATAAAAAAAATAAAGAAACTAAAGAAAATAAAAAAAATATTAATAACAATTTACATTGGATTCTAACTCTAGTCTCCTAAAAGGTTAAGAGTCCTAAATAGTTACAACTACCTAATGGTCTAAGTCTTCTAACATGATCCAAACACTTCATAACACTTCTTGAATTAAAAGAACATAGAAAAATAGATCAAATATCAATTAAAACCCAAGAAAATACAAGAACATGCATAAATATACAATTTCTAAATTCTGGCAGATTAATGGTAGCAAGAAATTTGATTTTTTAAAAATAGTTATACATGCCTAAAAATCATTAAAAAAAATTACAGAAAATAGCCTACATATCATACAAGATCATAAAATTTATAAATCAAACAAAACCCTAACCGAATGGTCTACATAAATCATAAGTTTTCTAAGTAACAAAATCGTACTACTTTTTTGTAAAATTCATAACTCATTAACCACAACAGATATGAATGCAAAAGCAATTGGAAAAGATTCATAAGATTCTGAAGTTAATTTTAGACACCAGATTTGCACAAAAATATTAAGGAACGAGGGATATATGGGCTCCACAAGTCGGATATCCTGCAAATCAGATTTTACAGGAACCCTAACTTCAAACAGCCATAACTTACAAAATATTAAAACTTTTTTAGTTATTCTTGAGCCTAAAATTAATGGAATTTCGTGTAGAATATAAATGTAATTTTTAATAATTTTTTACAGATTCAGAAAATAAAGAAAAATAATAAAAATACGAGAGACAGAAACTAAACATGTGCAGAGTTGTGTATCCCCTCAAATTAAACATGATTACATGATCTATATGAACATATAAAATAAATTGAAAACAAAGAGCATAGAATTAAAATATTGTGTGGCATAGATCTTGAAAAGAAAACGATAAAAACTGACCTTCCAGAAATCTTGTATGAAAATCTTCTTGAAGAAAAGAAAAAATAAGGAAGAACTTAAAGAGTCTTGAATATCTCTAAATTTCCTATATCTCTGAATTTTCTCTTCCTCTTTCCTCCCCCCCCCCCCCTCTCTTCCCTTCTCTAGTAGGGTATTTATAGGATTTTGGGAGAGAGGTGTGATAGGGTTTGGAGTCTTAGGGTGATAAAGTTTTAGATGACTTAAACAATTATGATTGCAGAATTCGAATAAGACTGGGATATGGGTGAGGTGTTTCAACCAATAGGAAGACAGGAAAAAATGGAAGGCACCAATAGGGAGTGAGGAAGAGGTGTGATAGGGTTTGGAGTCTTAGGGTGATAAAGTTTAGATGACTTAAACAACTACGATTGCAGAATTTGAATAAAACTGGGATATGGGTGAGGTGTTTCAACCAATAGGAAGACAGGAAAAAATGGAAAGCACCAATAGGGAGTGAGGAAGAGAGTGGGGCCAAGGAGGAGAGGCATATTTTGTTATTTTAATTTTTAGAAAATAATAAAATGGGTCCCATTTAAAATTCCTAACTAGGCTTTCTTAGGCCCATGGAGCCCAATTAAACATAGTTAGATTCATTTAAGAACTACCCATATTAAATTTAAACAAAATAAAATTTTATTTAAATTTAATTAAATTAATTTCCCCAAAACTTTATTATTTTTTTTTATTTTTTTTCAAGATAATGCCACGGAATTAATAATTCAGCTCGATGCCTCCAATTATATCTTATAGTCATATAATTTTTCATCATCGGGTTTCCCACGGCCTCAATACACATACTCATCACAAAATAAGGGTCTACACATATAATTACATACATACATCAAAATCTAATGTACAAGGGTATACCTCTAATATACCAGAAGCTAATCCCAATGAGTCTTCAAGGTGCAGCTACCGAAAATCTCACTCATCTACTTTATCTTTAATTTTACCTGCGACAGCATACAAAGCTATTACTGAGTGGTGAACTTAGTAGTGCACAACTATAATTTAAAATATAATATACAATACCTTGCCAAAATTTTACCAAAGAATTTGGAAATCTTGAAATCCAATTGAAATTCCAAAAGTCAAAATATTCATTACCAATAAAATAAATCTTTTGTTAAAATGACTCTACATAAGAATTTGAATTTATCAAATCATAACTGAATATTTAAAGTAATTCCAGTAATTTATGGAAGCAAATCTTAATTTCAATAAAATCAATTAAGCATAAATCCCATTTGAAATCACAATTCTTACTATTCAAAACCCATTCTTTATCTCACTAACTATGTAAGACTAATCTGTAAGGGCCATCTTCAGGCAATTCTAACTCCCTATGGTCAGGGAGATCAAATCGAAATTCTAAGTTCCTATGGTGGGGGAGGTCGAATCATCGTGTATAGTACACACCACAATAATGCAACTTCCGAAAGGGCCAATGAAAAATTTAGATCTAACCTCTAATAAGAGGAAAATTTAAGCATGTGCACGTACCATGGTAATCAAAACAAAGCTAACTCCATTATCTCCTCAGCAAATGAGAAAGACGAGTAATAACCTAGTCAAGCATCTATAGTGAGATATAAAACAATATCATGAATCTCTTTGTCCTTTTTTTTGTGAGCATAATCACAACACAATTCAATTCGATGTTAATTCCAATATCCAATAATTTTTATTCCCATCACAATTCAAAACATCAATTTGTATTTTTTTTTTTCATGCAAATCCCATTTTAATCACAAATTTCTGAAACTGGATTCATTCAATCTATATCAAAAATAAAATCATAACTTAATCATTTTCCTATAACTAAACTCATTTATACCATAACACATTTCAATAATCATTGAAATAAATTCAATAATTGGTAAACATAATACATAAAGAAACTAAAATCCTTTAATCAAATAAAATATGCAAAACTTTAACAATGTAAAACTAGTTGTGCACAAACCTTTTTGTTGACTAATTTACTCCACCTTTCATTTCTCTTTCGAATATCCCTTTTTAACTGAAACACATAAATTTAATGTGCTTTAGTATCCATTTCTAATACTTAAATTCTAACAATTTCTTTGCAGACTTGTCCTACCGATTACGGTTTATAATTTCGGGTCTTTCACATTTTTGTGTATAGTGGCACTATTCATGATACTATTCAAATCAAAATATGAACTTTTCCATACTTAATAGGTTTATTAATTCTAATTGCACCCATATACCACATTTTGGGTGTCAATTTTATTGGCATTGATTGCCAATTAAAATTCTAATTTCCCTAGGTGTAAAATCCAAAATTTCAATTTTGGTTCATTGTTTTGTATTGTTCCATTGGCCTAGTTACTATAGGAATTTGGCTAAGTGTCCTCCATCGAAATTGTTCCTTAATGTCTTAGCTTTAATTCTCTTTTTAAATCACTCCATTTGGAGTTTTGTACCTCAAGTTATGGTCATTTTCCTCAGGCTCGCCAGATTGGTTTTAACCCAGAATTTCTAGGCACTTCTAGGTTCTAGAAGTTTTGGTGTGCCAACTGTAGCTTATTTTTCGGATAGGTTATGTTCAGAATTTGGGTTTGTATTCTTCATAAAAGTTGTATTGCTATGTCTCAGCTTTCCATAGGTATAAAATTTAGATCATTTGGACCTTCCTACACCAAGTTATGGCCAAATGAATGAATACTATTCACTGTACATTTGGTTAGTCTGGTACAGTGACAGTGCACATTATCCAGATTTGACCTAATTGTTCACTATCTTAATGTCATTTTCTGGGCATGATTTCTGCACAAAAATTGTGGCATTATGTGTCTACTTTCATATCTAATTGGCCTCACACCAATTGGGGTGGTAGAATTACAATTTTGGTCCCTGAAAGGGACCTAGGTCAGGCTATCCAGAATTGGACCCCTACCTATCCGAATTTGGTTTTATTTCTCACCATTCAAACAAATCCCAATTGGTCTCAATTGACCATTTTGAGTCCCAATTGGGTCAATTTAGTTCAATTTCAAAAAGCCCTAATCTTTACCCCAATTTTCAATGGTTATAACCCTAATTCTTAATTTCTAATTCATGCTACATACAATACATGTCAACCAAAGTGACCAATCATATACATATCAATATCCAACCTTATATTCAAGTTTTAATCTAACAAAATACATTTCTCCTTTAAACTAGGCTGGCTAAATTTGCTTTTTAACCTTTAGGCATGTTTTCTTTAATTTTTTCTTCATAATTTCAACTAACTTCAACTTGTTCTCACAAATCAAACAATTATTTTGAAATTAAATTACACTTACCTGAATTGAAGCTTTTTCTAGTTCCTTAATTCCTCACTTTTTCCTTCTTCTTCCTTCTTCAATCTTACTCTTCAGGTTCAATTTGAAATTTATGCTATTTTTCATATATATATATATATATATATATATATATATGTATTGTTTAATTCGTAATCATCCCATAATTTAGATAATTGGAAATTAAAATGTTTAATGGTGTCATGCTTACCTCATCTTAGTGATGTCATAATTCCTTTATTCAATTTCTTTTCTTTTTCCTTTTTATTTTTCCATAGTTCTTTAATTTAAATCTATTTTTTGAAATTTTCATTTCTCAGATTTTATTGGACAGTTAGGTCATGAGTCACCTATAGGTGTGAATTGACTAATTTGCCCTTCGCTGGTCTGATTTGGTTTGTCAATAATACTGTAATTCTTTTGAAACCTTGACTTAATTATTTGATCTGGTTTCAACCTTTTTTTGTGATTTTCACATTTCCTCTAGCTCCACAATTTTTCCTAGGACTGCAATGTCACAATGCCCTATACGAATTTAGGGTTTTGACTGATCTCGTAGCCACTTCCTGGTGCAGTCACCCATCGCTGTGACCCCCAGCTCATTTAACTTTTTATGTTCTATTTTTCTGATCTATATTTAACCTTCGAGTAATCACTATTAATTTTTGTTCAGAGCTTTTCTAGGTGACTTAATTATGATTCTAATCCTCTTAATTATCTGGACCAACACTGGTCACCGGAATAGTGATTTGCACAGGGCTATGCATATAGGGGTGTTACACTACATCTATACAGATCACAAGAGTTTGAAGTATTTGGACACTCAGAAAGAGTTGAATTTGAGGCAAAGGAGATGGCTAGAATTAATAAAAGATTATAACTATTTGATTGACTATCAGCCTGGGAAAGCTAATGTAGTAGCAGATGCCTTAAGTAGTAAGACTATGGCCAGCTTGAGAGTTTCACCTTTGTCTATGGTGCATGATTTTGAGGGCATTACATGCAAATTTGGAGAAAAATAATGATGGGCGGATGGTGGCTACTTGGCAAGTGAGGCCAATGTTGATTGAATATATTAAAACATCAGCTCAGAATAATGATAAGCACCTAAAGTTAATGAAAGAGGCTTGGGATGGCAAGAAACTAGATTTTTTAGTAAATGATGATGGCATGTTGCTATACCAAGGTAGAATGTGCATTCCTAATGATGTTGGATTGAAACATATCATTTTGAAAGAAACACATGATTCACCATTTGCTATGCACGCTGGCGGGACTAAAATGTATAAAACAATAAAAGAGCACTACTGGTGGACGGGGATGAAGAAAGACATTACAGAATATATAGCTAAATACCTAACTTGTCAGCAAGTGAAGGTAGAATACCAGGTGCTAATAGGATTGCTACAACTATTGCCTATTCTCAAGTGGAAATGGGAAAGAATTGCCATAGATTTTGTGATGGGACTTCCTCGTACCCAGAAGAATCATGATGCAGTTTGGATTATTGTTAATAGATTGACTAAGTCTACACACTTTCTGCCAGTGAAGATGGACTATAGTCTGGATAGATTGGCTAAGCTGCATATTGATGAAGTCGTGAGATTGCATGGAGTACTAGTATCCATTGTATCCGACAGAGATCCAAGATTAATTTCTAGATTCTGGGGTAGTCTTCAAAAAGCCCTAGGAACTAGATTGAATGTCAATACAACATTCCATCCACAGACAAATGGCTAGTCTAAGAGAATCATCTAGATTTTGGAGGATATACTTGAGGCTTGTGTTATCGAGTTTGAAGGAAGTTCGGATGTGCACTTGCCTTTGATTGAGTTTGCTTACAATAATAGCTACCAATCATGCATTGGGATGCCTCCTTATGAAGCTCTGTATGGTAGAAAATGTAGAACTCCCTTATGTTGGGATGAAGTGGGCGAGTGAAAGTTGATTGGCCCCAAAATTGTACAGTAAACTAAAGAGAAGATTAAGATCATTTGGGACAGACTAAAGGCTGCATCTGACTACTAGATGTGGAGCAGGAGGCGTGAGGTGAAATATTATCCACTAGAATTATATAAAATGTACCAAGTAATGCCCAAGAAAGATGGTAGAGTCACAATGGTCTCACTTAAGTACCACCTCCTTAGACAGCATTTTCTAGACATGCACTTCATATAATCCTACTAGAATCAAACCACTGGTAAGTACCGTCTTCCCATAACACTACCACGGTACTAAGGATTTATGCCACGAAGGCATAGATAGACAAGAGTCACCACCTGGGTAAAAACCGGGACATATTCAGTGTTTCTACTGAGGGTCATGGAAGGCAACTTACTCCTTGCAGAGTTTTCACAACCATCATTACCATAGCCCAATGTCTATGTTCGGGATAGTGGGTACGTAAGGGAAAGGTGTTAGGCATCTCTTATGCCTAGTTTAACCTCGTTAATTCGAGTGCCAGTCCTCTACTAATGTTTCTAGGCACAAGTAATTCCTATTTATGGGGTTACTAATTATTTAAATGATATTTACCATATGACTAAAATTAATTTATTATTGAGAATTTAATTTACAAACAAATTCAATTTCAAATAATCCTAAGTTTCTATTTTACCTAATTAATTAATTTTTCACCAAATTACCTTAAGGATAATTAAACTAAATTAATTATGTACATGTGTAATTTATTCTAATATCACATAAGGCCCAAACAATCACAACCTAATAAAGATTTCTAGCATGCAAATTTATTTTATAATTACCAAGTATTAAATTATATTTATTTTATATGCTAAGGTCAGTTTAGTTTACAAATAAGATTAATTTTAATTTACCAAGTATTTATTGAAATTAATTACATATAAAAGTCAGGTAAATTAAAAAACAAAGCTAATTTTAATTCACTAAATAAAAATCCTATTATTACTATATTTTCATGCCAATAATTATTTTAGGAATTTAGGGCTAGTTGTTGATAATTGCAGTTGCCATTGGGGCAAACTACCCTTAAAAAAGGGCATTCTCTTCTAGTATGGCAATGATATCCCTACTTACTCTCGTTTAGCTCCATATAAGCTCCACGTAAATACCCTCTTTAGTACTTACCTTAGGGCTACTTACCAATTTTGTTTGTAATAAAAAAATAAAGAAACTAAAGAAAATAAGAAAATACAAGTAACAATTCACATTGAATTCTAACTCTAGTCTCCTAAGGACTTAAAATTCCTAATTAGTTACAGCTACCTAAGGTCCAGGTCTTCTAACATGATGCAAACACTTCATAATACTTCTTGAATTAAGAGAACTCAAAAAAATAAATCAAATATCAATTAGAACTCAAGAACACACAAGAACATACATAAATATACAATTCTCAGACTCTAATAGATTAATAGTAGTAGGAAATTTGATTTTGAAAAATAGTTAGACATGCCTAAAAATCATGAAAATTTTACAAAAGACAGCTAAAACATCATACAACATCATAAAATTCATAGATTAAACAAAACCCTAACCAAATAATCTACACAAATCGTAAATTTTCCTAATGATAGAATCGTACTACTTTTTTTGTAAAATTTATAACTCACCAACCATAGCAAATATTAATGCGAAACTGATTGGAAAAGATTCAAAAGATTCCAAAATTAATTTTAGACACCAGATTTACACAAAAATATTAAGAAACAAAGGGATATTGGCTCCACAAATTGGATATCCTACAAATTTTATTT
The DNA here is from genome assembly GCF_030052815.1 of Hevea brasiliensis. Lineage (NCBI taxonomy): Eukaryota > Viridiplantae > Streptophyta > Magnoliopsida > Malpighiales > Euphorbiaceae > Hevea > Hevea brasiliensis. The sequence goes on along the minus strand of NC_079496.1, from coordinate 93,385,778 downwards.
TACAGGAAACCTAATTTTAAACAACCATAACTTACAAAATATTAAAGCAGTTTTAGCGATTCTTGAGCCAAAAATTAATAGAATTTCGTGTAGAATATGGATATAATTTTTTCAAATTTTTTACAGATTCAAAAAATAATGAAAAATAATAAAAATATGAGAGATAAAAGACTGAACATGTGCAGAGTTGTGTATCCCCTCAAATTAAACATGATTACATGATCTATATGAACAAAGAAACAAAATAAATTAAAAACAAGGAACATAGAATTAAACATTATATGGCATAGATCTTGAAAAGAAAATAAAAGAACTAACCTTAAAGAAATATCGCAAGTAAGAAAGAAGAACTAAAAGAAATTTTGACTATTTCTCTCTTTAATTTTTTTTTTCCTTTTTTTTTTTGTCTTCTCCTCCTCCTCTTTCCTTCCCTTCTCTAGTAGGGCATTTATAGGGTTTTGGAAGAGAGGTGTGATGGGGTTTTGAGTCTTAAGGTGATAAAATTTCGATAACTTAAACAACTAGGATTGCAGAATTTGGGTGAGATTGAGATATGGATAAGATGTTTCAACGAATAGGAAGAGAGGGAAAGGGGGTGGCTCCAATAGGAAGTGAGGAATAGAGTGGGTACAACATCCTCCCTGTATGTATTCTGCACGTTCTGTTGCTCCGATGACCTAATGTCAGTCTGGGCAAGTCAGGATATCTGAAACTACACTTCGGTGATAGTGAACAGATATATAATGATGAAATAAATAAAAAGAAAATAAAAGAAAAATTAAAGAAAAATAAAAGAGAGAAAATGAAATTAAGTTAAACGAGCTAGCACTGCAGCGATGGGTGACCGCACCGGGAAGTTACGGTGAAGGCAATTGCCGACCCCAGGACTGCGGGAAACCCTCAAAATTAAATTTCAGGACATAATTAAAGGTTTATTGAAATATAATTGACATTAGGAATATCAAAGAAAAATTAATAAATTAGTACAAAGAAAAACGAAAAATCAAGAAATAGACAAAAATCGGTGTTACTGAAAAATCGAGAATACAACCAGAAGAAGGGCATTTTGGTCATTTGACACCTAGAGTTGCCTTTTGACCTCAATGTCCATTAAAAATAAATGATATTACACTTTGAAAATTTCATAAAAAATTTAATTGTGATACATTATATAAATAGTTAAAGAAATGAGGTAAATGTGCAAAAAATGAAATTTTGAATAATTAAACAATAAAACTAACCTAAGTGCTCCACTAACTCCTAATTTGGGACACATATGGGACTTTGGGACAACAGATCCCCCTCATTTCATCTTCTTTTTCTACAATCTTCTTCTTGCCGAAATGGAGCTCTCAACCAAAACCTCCATTGCCGCACACCTTGAAGCTTTCTGTCTCCATCATAAAGCCATAATTTATGTAAGTGTTCTTCATTAAAGTTGATCTACACATCTTGGGAAACCTATAGACAGCAATAAGTAGAGAAAATTCCAAGGTTTTATCAAGGTCAAGTTGAGGTAAGTGTCCAAATCCCCTTCCTTGCTTTAGTAAAATTCATGTTTAGGTTGAGGTGAGTTGAATGGTAAAGAGAACGGAAGAATTTATTGAGTTATGGTATTGTTCAATTTTGGCAGCCATGAGAACCTATGTTGCTTGAGTTTTTTTTACCTCTAATAGATGGAAAATAATGTTGATTTAGTCATTTTTAAAGTTGTAGCAATTTAGTTTCCATGTATATGTACATTGATTACTTGAAATTAAGGGTTTGGAAATCAATTTGTATACCTTAGTAAACTACCACTTTTGGCAGCCTTTAAATTCATGAATTAGTGTTTGGTTTCATGAATTTTTTTGATGAATTATGGTGAAGATGAATTGAGGGCAGTTTATGTGAAATAATGGTTGTAAGGTATATGTTATAATCAAGTGTTTTCATGTATATATTATGTTGAATTTAACTTTGCAAATTAGGGTTGTATAATGCACATGGAACACTTGTATATTCTACCCAAATGGACATGATTGAGATATGATGAATGGTATAGAAGTGTTATGAATGTATATTTGTAGTTTTGGGAGGAGGAGAAGTGTCATTTGGAAGTGTTCTTTACGTGTAGATTTTGTATTGTGAAGGTAGTAGGTAAATTGAATCACAAGTGACAATTGGTGACCCCAATTGGTATGAGGCCAATGGGAGGTGAAACTAGACACAAAATAAGCCAACTTTCATGTAGAAATGATGCCAAAATTCTGCCTAGAAACTGACCTTCAAAATGACTTAATCCGAAATTAGTTAGTGCAAGCCTCGATTTTTGACCATATGAATAGTAGTCACTAAGATGGCCATAACTCACTCAAAACAGGTCCAAATGACCTGAAATTTTTACCATGGAAAGCTTAGACATAGGGATACAATTCTTATGAAGATACCAAAGCCCAGAAATGGCCAGAACCAAGTCAAACTGCTTGCCCAAGTTAGGGTACCAAAACTGCCAGAACTGAATTTGACCTAAAATTAACCAAATTTTGCACTAAAGATGTAATCTGTCCAGCTTTAGTAAATTGACTATATCTTGGTTTATATAACTCAGAATGACCTGAAATTTGTGCTAAATGTTTAATAAGACATAGAGCTACAATTTTGCTTCTTTGACCAGAAGCTAAAAACCAAGAGAAGTAGGACTTTAAGCTAGACTAATCTAGCACACTAAAACTTAAAATTTGACATTTACATACAATGAAGCTTGAAGTAATTTGGTAATGAATGCCCACTTGTGAAAAGGGTAAATTGCACTATATTGGTGGCATAGTAATTACAAATTGTGACATGTTAATACTAGAATCTACTTATCCATGATATCTAAAAGAAAAGTCAACATTTGCATTAACTTGTGAATTACATAACAACTAGTAAAATCTAAAAATGAAGAATTAAACAATTAAATTGGAATGTGCACTAGTTTTCCTAGTTGGCTAGTTTGGATAGGTTGGCATGCCAATAGGATTCTGACAGTTGTTATATAAATGGCTTTATGCCATACTGTGTTTTTATGGCTTATTATGCTGCACTGTGAGTTTAATAGCCTACGGCCATATGGATTGTGTTATTATACTTAGTTTATTGCTGAATTGACTATATGGCTTTTTAGCCATACTATTTGCACACCAAGAGACACTTTGTGACAGATAGTGTGACAGCCTGAGGTATAATGTACCTAGTGCCAGTATATCCATTTATCTAGTCTGGTCAATATATAGGCTATACGGGCAGTTAATTTAAGCATTATTAAAGTCAAATAGCCAAATTCAGTTTATTGACACACAGCACCACCAAAATTAGCAAAAATGAAAGGTTAGTAAATAAAAGTAGAATCAGTAACTGCAAAGAACATCGATGTTATAAATTCATAAACAATTTATTTATTTTATTTTAGTGTATATTTTTTTATATTTGGCACCACTAAGCAGAATTGCTTAGCGCGTTGCTTTTGCTACGCGTAGGTATTGGAGACACAGCTGGGAGCCCAACAGACCTACGACCGAGTGAGACATCAGACCTGCACAAGAGTCCAGAGTCATCTGTACTACACTGCATACATGGTAGGACTTAGGATCTTGTGTAATGACTATCAGTTGTATTTTGACATTTTGTTATGTAATATATATATCATAAAACTTTAAGGTTTGTAATAATTTGTACATATTAAACTCCTATGGTGAGTGTTTGGATGAATGTAAATTATGATGGATTGTATTTTGAAACTATGAAATTTTGAGACTGAAAAATTATATGGAAGGTTGAGATTACCATATTGAACTGTTTTTAACAAGTTTATAAGGACAGTTTGTCTGAAATATAGACGGCACCTTGCCGGATTTTTATTACTATTTTTGAAACACTTATTTTATTAAAATATGAAAATAGAACCAGTATGTTATAAATATCACATAAGGACTTATTAAATCAAATTAAGTTTTAAAAATGAGATAATCACAGAATAGGTGCTTCGGCACGCCGTGTAACATGCCTTGCTCAGCTACACTTTAGACGGGTGAGGGGTATTACATTTAGTTATATCATAGCACAGTTTAGGCATTTCTAGACCTAGATAGATTGCATATCATGCATTGCATTGTAAGTGTTAAGATGACTCTAATGTAGATCTTTTGATTTGTTATTTTTATCAGAATATGGACTCCACATCGTAGAGAGCGGTCGATGAGGAGGTGGAGAGTCATGCTCCATCTATGACTGAACCAGGAGACAGGAGGGAACATGCTCCACGAGTACCAGATGCACCAGCCAAATTTCAGCAAATGGCTGAGTTCTTTAAACAGATGGCAGGAGTTATGCCACCACCACCACCTCCACATCAAAAATCTCACATGGAGAAACTTAGAAAGTTCAGAGCAGTGGATTTTCTAGGTAAAAGGGAAGATGATTCTGTCACAAGCTGAAAACTAGTTGGACAGAACTGGAAGGGTTTTGAAACAACTTCATTGTACTCCAGAGCAGAATTTGAAAGCTATTGTATCACTACTGCAAGATGATGCATACTAATGGTGGGATACAGTGATTAGTGAGGTGCCACCAGAACAAATAACTTGGGATTTCTTTCTCGCTGAGTTCAGAAAGAAGTATGTGGGCAGTGTATACCTGGAAGAGAAGAGAAGGGAATTTATTACCCTACGTTAGAGACAGCTGACAGTGGCTGAATATGAAAGAGAATTTGTCAAACTAAGCTACTATGGGCAGGAAATAGTCCCTAATGAGGCCGAGAGATGCAAGAGATTTGAGGAAGGACTCAATGATAACATTAAAGTAATGATTACAACCTTAGGGATTACAGAGTTTGCCAAGTTAGTGGAACCCACACTGAAGGTTGAAAAAGTTAGAATAAATGAGTAGAACAGAAGGGACAGACATCAGAAAAGAGGTCAGGGTCAGACCAGTACATCTTCTGCCCCTAGTAAGAAATTCAGAGGTTCGCCTACTCAGAGTTTCAGTAGAGCACCAAGTCAGGGTCAGTCACAAAGGCCCAAATCTCAGTTTCCACCAAGGAGAGGCCAGTCCACACCTTTAATGGCTAGCTCTCCAGGGACAGGGTTCAGGGGACCAACCCCAACAGTATCTTTTGCTTGCCCACATTGCCAAAAATGGCATAAGAGGGAATGTTGGAGAATCATAGGTGCTTGTTTATGGTTTGGGTCTACAGACCACCTAATTCGAGATTGTTCACGCAGAACTGCTACATCTACTCCGGTATCAACTGTTAGGCCTGCCCCTCCAGCTCCAAGGGGTAGAAAGCCGGGTAAGGCTGAGGCAGTCGGTACTTCATAAAAACTTGTATCAAAGTCTGTGGAGAGAGTAGAGGGTAGAATACCAGCCAAAGACTATGCTATAAGGGCACAAGATGCTCCAAATGTCATCAAGGTTACGTTCCTCCTCTATAATACTTCTGTGCATACATTAGTGGATCCTGGATCTACTCATTCATATATTTGTATCAAGCTGCCCATAGAAAAGGGAATACCAGTAGAGGAAAGCGACCAAAACATCCTGGTCACAAATCCGCTAGGCCACAGTGTGGTAGTAAACATGGTATGTAAGGGCTGTCCATTAAAGATTCAAGGGAAAGAGTTCTCAGCAGACTTAATCGAACTGCCTTTCCACGAGTTTGACGTGATTTTTGGAATGGACTGGTTATCCCATCATCAGGCAATGGTAGATTGCAAATTGAAGAGAATCTCTCTGAAAACTGCTGAGAATGAAGAAATAATAGTTTTGGGTGAAAGGACAGATTTCTTGTCCAATGTCATCTCAGCTACAGTTGCAAGGAGATGGATGAGAAAAGGGTGTGAAGCCTATCTGGCACACGTGGTTGACACTAGGCAGGGTAAATTTGACTTGTCTGACATACCCACAATAAGGGATTTCTCTGAGGTATTTCCAGAGGAATTGCCTAGTTTGCCACCAGAAAGGGAAGTTGAATTTGCTATTGAGATTATGCCGAGTACATCTTTGATTTCAATTGCTCTATATAGGATGGCACCTACTGAATTGAAAGAGTTAAAAATCTAGCTGTAAGAATTACTATACAAGGGGTTCATACACCCTAGTGTGTCACTGTGGGGAGCTTCGGTATTGTTTGTAAAGAAGAAAGATGGGACACTGAGGTTATGTGTTGACTACCGGCAATTAAACAAAGTAACAGTGAAGAACAAGTATCTATTGCCTAGAATTAATGATCTGTTTGATCAGTTGAAGGGAACCGGTGTGTTTTCTAAGATTGATCTCAGATCAGGGTATCATCAGCTAAGGGTTAAGGGTGCAGATGTGCCTAAGACTACATTCAGAACCCGGTATGGGCATTATGAATTCCTGGTGATGCCATTTGGGTTAACAAATGCTCCAGCAGCATTCATGGACCTTATGAACCGTATCTTCCATCCATACTTAGATCGGTTTGTAGTGGTCTTCATTGATGACATCCTGGTGAATTACAAGATAAAGGAGAACATGATGAGCATTTGAGAATTGTTCTGCAGACTCTAAAAGAGAAGAAACTGTATGCTAAATTGTCTAAGTGTAATTTCTGGTTGAATGGGATTGCATTCCTTGGACATGTAGTATCTGCTGAAAGGGTTAGAGTGGATCCCAAGAAGATTGCAGCAGTGATGGAATGGAAGCCTCCCAGAAATACAACTGAGATCAGAAGTTTCTTGGGGTTAGCTGGATATTATAGAAGATTTGTAAAGGGATTTTCCCTGATAGCTACTCTAATGACCAAATTACTGTACAAAAATATGAAATTTAACTGGAATGACAAGTGTCAAGCCAGTTTTGAGGCTCTGAAGGCTATGTTGACAGAGGCACCAGTGTTAACATAGCCAGTGATGGGAAAAGACTTCATAGTCTACAGTGATGCCACACATAATGGGTTAGGGTGTGTGCTCATGCAAGAAGGGAAAGTGGTCGCACATGCTTCTAGGCAGTTAAGGCCACATAAAAAGAATTACCCTACTCATGATTTGGAGTTAGCAATAATTATCTTCGCATTGAAGATATGGAGGCATTACTTGTATGGAGAAAAATGCTACATATACACAGATATAAGAGTCTAAAGTATCTGCCAACCCAGAAGGAACTTAATTTGAGACACAGGCAATGGATTGAATTCCTAAAAGATTATGATTGTGTGATTGACTACTACCCTGAGAAGGCAAATGTAGTCGCTGATGCCTTAAGCAGAAAATTTATTGTAGCATTAAGATCTCTGAATGCCCAACTGTCCTTAACTCATGGCGGAGTTATTTTAGCTGAGTTGCAAGTGAAGCCAAATCTGTTACAACAGATATAGGATAGGCAGAAGATAGATGAGAAATTAATGGCTGTTATGGGCAAAATCACTGAGAGAAGGGAAACTGAATATGAAGTGAAAGAAAATGGGTGCCTGTACTATAAAGAAAGAGTGTGTGTACCAGATGATAAAGAGTTGAAAACCAGTATTCTGAGAGAAGCACATAACAGTGTGTATGTTATGCACCCAGGAAGCACAAAAATGTACCACGACCTGAAACTTCGATACTGGTGGCCAGGTATGAAGAAGGACATAGCTAACTATGTAACTAGATGCTTGACATGTCAGCAAGTCAAAGCAGAACACCAAGTTCCATCAGGTTTGTTACAGCCTTTAAACATACCTGAATGGAAATGGGACCAAGTCACTATGGACTTTGTCAGTGGTCTACCTCTCACTCAGAAGAAGCATGATGCAGTATGGGTGATTATGGATAGGTTGACCAAATCAGCTCATTTTTTGCCAGTCAGAACTGACTACTCACTAGAAAAGCTAGTAGAATTGTACATCAGTGAGATAGTTAGACTACATGGAATTCCACTTTCCATTATATCTGATAGAGACCCGAGGTTTACATCTAGATTTTGGAAGAAATTACAAGAATCCTTGGGCACGCAACTCCATTTTAGTACGGCTTTTCATCCTCAGACGGATGGACAGTCAGAAAGAATAATCCAGATTAATTCTGAAACTCATTGAGTTATTGTAAATAATAAATTGAGCTGATAAAGATAATAATAACCAAACATATGTGATAGGTCCTCGAGGATATGCTGAGGAGTTGTGTTATTGAGTTTGAGGAAAGTTGGGACAGATACCTTCCACTGGCAGAATTTGCATACAACAATAGCTATCAAGCTAGTATACAAATGGAACCCTATGAAGCACTGTATGGGAGAAAATGTAGAACACCTGCATGTTGGATTGAATTGGGTGAAGATAAGTTAGTGGGACTAGACCTGGTAAAACAGACAGAGGAAAAGGTGAAACTGATAAAGTCCAATTTGAAAGTTGCCTCGGACCGACAAAAATCTTATGTTGACTTGAAAAGAAAGGACATTGAGTATGAAGTTGGTGAGAAGGTATTTCTCAAAGTATCACCGTGGAAGAAAGTGTTGAGATTTGGAAAAAAAGGAAAATTAAGCCCTAGGATCATTGGCCCATATGAAGTAATTGAACGTGTGGGACTAGTAGCCTACAGATTAGCCTTACCACCTGAGCTGGACAAGATACATAATGTGTTCCATGTCTCGATACTCAAAAGATACAGATCAGATCCCTCACATGTCATCTTAGTAGAAGAAATTATTGTACAACCTGACCTGACATATGAAGAAGAATAAATTAAAATCTTGGCACGAGAGATAAAAGAGCTCAGAAACAAGACAATTCCACTAGTGAAAATCCTATGGAGGCACCACAACATGAAAAAGGCAACATGGGAGAGTGAGGAGACAATGAGGCAACAGTTCCCTCAGCTCTTCACATCAGGTAAATTTTCGAGGATGAAATTTTTATTTAGAGGGGAAGAGTTGTAACATCCTCCCTGTATGTATTCTGTACGTTCTGTTACTCCGGTGACCTAATGTTAGTCCGGGCAAGTCAAAATGTCTGGAACTACACTTCGGTGATAGTGAACAGACATATAATGATAAAATAAATAAAAATAAAATACAAGAAAAATTAAAGAAAAATAAAAGAGAGAAAATGAAACTAAGTTAAACGAGCCGGCACTGTAGCGATGGGTGACCGCACTAGGAAGTTACGGTGAATGCAATTGTCGACCCTGGGACCACGGGGAACCCTCGAAATTAAATTTCGAGACATAATTAAAGGTTTATTGAAATATAATTGACACTAGAAATATAAAAAAAAATTAATAAATTAGTATAAAGAAAAACAAAAAATGAAGAAACAGACAAAAATCGGTGTTACCGAAAAATCGGGAATACAACCCGAAGAATGATATTTTGGTCATTTGACACCTAGAGTTGCCTTTTGACCTAATGTCCATTAAAAATAAATAATATTACACTTTGAAAATATCATAAAAAATTTAATTGTGATACATTATATAAATAGTGAAAGAAATGAGGTAAATGTGCAAATAATGAAACTTTGAATAATTAAACAATAAAACTAACCTAAGTGCTCCACTAACTCCTAATTTGGGACACAAATGGGACTTTGGGATAGTAGATCCCATTCATTTCATCTTCTTCTTCTACAATCTTCTTCTTGTCGAAATGGAGCTCTCAACGAAAGCCTCCATGGCCGCACACCTTGAAGGTTTCTCTCTGCATCATCAAGCCATAATTTCTGCAATTGTTCTTCATTAAAGTTGATCTACACATCTTGGGAAACCTATATGCAGCAAAAAGTAGAGAAAATTCCAAGGTTTTATCAAGGTCAAGTTGAGGTAAGTGTCCAAATCCCCTCCCTTGCTTTAGTAAACTTCATGTTTAAGTTGAGGTGAGTTGAATGGAAGAATTTATTGAGTTATGGTATTGTTCAATTTTAGTAGCTATGAGAACCTATGTTACTTGAATTTTCTTACCTCTAATGGATGAAAAATAATGTTGATTTAGTCATTTTAAAGTTATAGCAATTTAGTTTCCATGTATATGTACATTGAGTACTTGAAATTAAGGGTTTAGAAAGCAATTTGTATACCTTAGTAAACTGCCACTTTTGGTAGCCTTTAAATTCATGAATTAGTGTTTGGTTTCATGAATTTTTTTTGATGAATTATGGTGAAGATGAATTGAGGGCAGTGTATGTGAAATAATGTTTGGGAGGTATATGTTATAATCAAGTGTTTTCATGTATATATTATATTGAATTTAGCTTTGCAAATTAGGGTTGTATAATGTACATGGAACACTTGTATATTCTGCCCAAATAGACATGATTGAGATATGATGAATGGTATAGAAGTGTTATAAATGTATATTTGTAGTTTTGGGAGGAGGAGAAGTGTCATTTGGAAGTGTTTTTTGTGTATAGATTTTGTGTTGTGGAGGCAGTAGGTAAATTGAACAACCCCAATTTGTATAAGGCCAATGGGAGGTGAAACTAGACACAAAATAGGCCAATTTTCATATAGAAATATTGCTAAAATTCTGCCTAGAAACTGACCTTAAAAATGATCTAATCCGGAATTGGTAAGTGCAAGCCCAGATTTTTGACTATATGAATAGTAGTCATTAAGATGACCATAACTCACTCAAAACAGGTCCAAATGACCTGAAATTTTTACCACGAAAAGCTTAGAAATAGAGCTACAATTCTTGTGAAGACACCAATCCCATAAATGGCCAGAACCAAGTCAAACTGCTTGCCAAAGTTAGGGTACCAAAACTGCCAAAACTGAATTTGACCTAAAATTGACCAAATTTTGCACTAAAGATGTAATCTGTCCAGCTTTAGTAAATTGACCATATCTTGGTCTATACATCTTAGAATGACCTGAAATTTGTGCCAAAAATTCAATAAGACATAGAGCTACAATTTTTCTTCTTTGACCAGAAGCTAAAAACCAAGAGAAGTAGGACTTTAAGCTAAACCAATTTAGCACACTAAAACTGAAAATTTGACATTTACATACAATGAAGCTTGAAGTAATTTGGTTATGAATGCCAACTTGTGAAAATGGTAAATTGCACTATATTGGTAGCATAGTGAATTACAAATTGTGACATGTTAATACTAGAATCAACTTATTTATGATATCTAAAAAAAAAAGTCAACATTTACATTGACTTGTGAATTACATAACAACTAGTAAACTCTAAAAATGAAGAATTAAACAATTAATTTGGAATGTGCCCTAGTTTCCTCGTTGACTAGTTTGGATAGTTTGGCATGCCAATAGGATTCTGATAGTTGTTCTGTAAATGGCTTTATGCCATACTGTGTTTTTACGGCTTATTATGCTGCACTGTGACTTTAATAGCCTACGGTTATACGGATTGTGTTATTATACTTGGTTTATCGCCGAATTGACTATATGGCTTTTTAGCCACACTATTTGCACACAGGGAAACACTTTGTGACCGATGGTGTGACGGCTCGAGACACTATGTACCCAGTGTCGGTATATCCGTTTATCCAGTTTGGTCAGTGTATAGGCTACACAGGTAGTTAATTTTAGCATTATTAAATTCAAATAGCTAAATTCAATTTATTAACATACAGCACCACCAAAATTAGCAAAAATGAAAAGTTAGCAAATAAAAGTAAAATTAGTAACTGCAAAGAACATCGATGTCATAAATTCATAAACAATTTATTTATTTTATTTTAGTGTATATTTCTTTATATTTGGCACCACTAAGCAGAATTGCTTAGCGCATTGCTTTTGTTACGCGTAGGTATTGGAGACATAGCTGGGGAGCTCAGCAGATCTACGACCTGGTGAGACATCAGACCTACACAGGAGTCCAGAGTCATCTGCACTAAACTGCATACATGGTAGGACTTAGGATCTTGTGTAATGACTATCAGTTGTATTTTGACATTTTGTTATGTAATATGTATATCATAAAACTTTAAGGTTCGTAATAATCTGTACATATTAAACTCCTATGGTTAGTGTTTGGATGAATGTAAATTATGATGAATTGTATTTTGGAACTATGAAATTTTGAGACTAAAAAATTATTTGGAAGGTTGAGATTACCATATTGAACTGTTTTTAACAGGTTTAGAAGGACAGTTTGTCTGAAATACAGACGGCACCTTGCCGGATTTTTATTACTATTTTTGAAATACTGATTTTTATTAAAATATGAAAATAGAACCAGTATGTTATGAATATCACATAAGAACTTATTAAATCAAATTGATTTTTGAAAATGAGATAATCATAAACTAGGTGCTCCGGCATGCCGTGTAGCATGCCTTGCTCGACTACACTGTAGACGGGTGAGGAGTGTTACAGTGGGGCCAAAGTGGGGGAGAGAGTTTTTATGGGAGAAGGAGAGAGAAAAAGATATTTTCTTATTTTAATTTTCAAAAAATAAATTAAATGGGTTCTAATTAAATTTCTAACTAGGCTTTCTTAAGCCCATATGGCCCAATTAAACTTAATTAGGTCTATTTAGGAACTACCTATATTAAATTTTAATAAAACAAAATTTTATTTAAATTTAATTAAATTTATTTCCCAAAAAAAACATATTATTATTTTTTTTTTCAAGATCATGCCACAGAATTAATAAGTCAGTTCCATACCTCCAATTACATCTTAGAGTCATATAATTTTTCATTATTGGGTTTCCTACTATCTCAATGCACATACTCGTCACAAAATAAGGGTCTACAGTTTGCCCCCCACTTTGCAGAAAGTTGAAATCAACGCGAAAGCATTTTGCTCAAGTTTCGTCAAAGTGAAACTCAATCTTCAAATAACTATGAAGCATTGGCTAAAGGATCGAGCACATCTTGCTCGGTCGACATAGTCTATGTTATGAGACTAGCTACGGTCTCATAACTGTGATAACTGTCTCATGTGAAAATCGAGTGGATCTTGCTCTGTCGATACACTCTGCATCATGAGACTAGCCATGGTCTCATGACAATGGCAACTGTGTGATTTGAAATGTTGTGGATTCGTATTTAGGACCACTGTCCTAAACTACCTACTTATCCCCCTCGCTATGTTGAGGAAAAATTAGACCCACTTGTAGTTTAACACTTGAAACTATGGTGATGCATATTCTTCTAAGCCTTACACACCTACAGGTGACATGTTGATGCGTGTTCTTCGACGCCTTACACAACTATGCATGTGCCCTAAACAATGTCTAAGGACTTACCAAAAACATTTGTCATGAAATATTGTGGGTTCGTATTTAGGATCGCAGTCCTAAACTACCTACGTATCCCCTTGCTATCCTGAGGAAGAATCAGACCCCCTCGTAGTTCGACACTTGAAATTGTGGTTATGCATAATCTGTAACACCCCTAAGTTCGGTAGTGCGTTCTGCTGTTCCGGTGACCAGTGTTGTCCGGACAGCTAGGATGCCTAGAACCACACTTTAATATGAGTGAGGAGACATAAAATAATGAAATACAAGAAAAGAAAATACAAGAAAAACAAAGGAAAAATCATAGCAAAGAAATATAACCAAGTTAAGCGAGCCGAAAACCTAGCGATGGGTGACCGCACCGGGAAGTCACGGCGTGGACCGTTGACTAGCCCTGGACTGTGGGGAACCCTGGAAAACATTTTTAGGACTTAAATAGAGCCTTATTGAAGAATAAATCTCATTAGAAAGATCAAAGAAAAATTAAATAATTAGTACAAAGAAAAGTGAGAAATCGAAAAACAGACAAAACCCGGTGTTACCGAAAAATCAGGAATGCAACCCGAATAGGGGCATTATGGTCATTTGACATCCCAAATTGTCTTTTGACCTAAATTTTCATTAAAAATAAATAATATTACACTTAGAAAATGAAATGAAAAATTAATTTGAGGGTACCTAATACAAATAGCCAAAATGGAGTGAAAAATTTGTAAATAAAACATGTAAGCTTATTATATAGTTATAATTGAGTGAGTGGGCCACTAAAGGAATATAATAGACACATAATGGGGCAGCTGTACTTCCATTATCCCAGCAGAAAGTTCATCTTCTCCATTTCCATAAAACCAGCCAAATTGAGAAGAAGAGAAGTCCACCATTGACGTTTCCTTAAAGCTTCATCTAACCCTTCCATTTCACCTTCAATCACTTAGGTCCCTTCATGAAAGTTTGTCTACTCATCACAAGGAAGAGTTTGATACTAAAATCAAGAAGTTTGGTGAAGGTTTAACAAGTCCCAACCATAAGGTAAGTTAGCATTTTTGAAGATTTCTTTGTTAAACTTTGTGTACATGTTATGGGTGTTCGTTTTGTGAAGGAAATTTTTAAGTTTGAAGAGTTATTGAGATATCCATTTTTGGGCAGCCATGTAATCATGTATTGATGAAGTATTTGTACATATAATTGATGAGAATTATGTTGGTTGTGATGATTTAATAACCTAGTGAATTACTTCATATTTATATGGTGATTTTTGGCACTTGGATGGGAATTGATGAATTGTTGGACAATTTGGTGTTGAAGAAGATTTTCGGCAGCTTGGGGACACTTGAATAAATGTATGTATTCATGGAAGTGTTGGCAGAATATTGACATAGAAAGATTGATGGATATGTATATGAACTTGTTGTGTAAAGAGTATGTAAAAACTAGTAATGTTATGTGTATGTGTAATTGTGTTTGGACTTTGGGAATTAGAGTTATATTTGGTGTATTGAAGATAATTGTAATCTTCCCAAAGTGATGTTAATGTAAAGTAATATATAGTTTTGGTAATGTACCAAAACAGATTTGGTAGGGAAGTAAACATATTGCAAGGTAAATGTGTGTAATTGATGTGTGTTAAGCAAAGTAACCAAGGGCAGTGTACATTTTAGCCAATAAGTTTAAATGTGTAACCTCAATTGGTATGAGACCAATTGGAGGTGGAACTAGGCACAAAATGTGCCAACTTTCATTGAGAAAGCATGCACAAGTTCTGCTTGCAAGGTGACCTAAGAAAATGACCAATTCGGATTAGGTACAATTAGGACCTGAAAAATGACCAATTGGGCAGCAGTGAGTGTTTAGGCCATAACTCACTCAAAACAGGTCCAATTGACCTGAAATTTTAACCATGAATAGTTAAGACCCATACCTACAAGTCTTATGAAGATGCCAAAGCCCAGAAATGACCAGAAGTAAGTCAAAAAGCTTGCACAAGTTCGGGTCCAAAAACTGGCCGAACCAAAGTTGACCAAATTGACCTAAAATTGACCTAATTTGATATTAATTGACCAGCAATAGTATAATGACCATAACTTGGTCTACTTAACTCGGATTGACCTAAAATTTTGCCCCGCGTGCAATAAGACATAGATCTACAAGTTTGTGGTTTTGACCAAAACCCGAAAACCGAGGGAACTAGATCGTCCGGCTAGGTTAAACTAGTATCCCGGAATCCAGCAAATTGCATTAAAATGCACTAAACAAGGAAACGAGTTTGGTAAAACGTACCAACCCTAAAACCCTATCGAATGTGACATATTAATGACACTAAAACCTAAATTACCTAGAACACATTGAGGGTCAGTATATTAGGTGATTAAGCAAATAATAGCTTTCAGTGAATTACTTATCGAACATTATCGTTAGAGACAATTTAATTTAGTACTGAAACACTTCAAATTGTGTTTCTCAGTTAGCAAGGACTCAGCAAAAGGGAAAGAAATACTGAGTCAAGACCAGGATACAAACATCAGAGGTTTGTGCACAACTAGTTTTTAACTGATTTTATTTTGAATATTTCATATGATTAAATGACATATTTTTCTTATGTATTATGTTTAACAAGCATTGGATTTAATTCAATGATTATTGAAAATTGTTATAGTATGTATGAATTCAGCTTTGTGAAATGGTATTTCCACAAGTATTAAGCATTGTTATGGATTGAACAAATTATGTTTTGGAAAATTGTGATAGAACATGTTTTGAATTGTGAAGGTAATTCTCATGGAAAAATGCAAATTTATGATTTGAATTGTGATGAGCATAAAAATTATTGGATATTAGAATTGACTTTGAATCGAATTATATTGTGATTTATGCTCACTAAATGGATTGTAATATTGTTTTATATCTCACTATAGATGCTTGACTAGGTTATTACCCGTCTCTCTCATTTGTTGAGAAGACAATGGAGTTAGTTGTGTTTTGATTACCATGGTACGCGCACAGGCTTAGATTTTCCTCTGATTTGAGGTTAGATCTAAGTTTATTTTATCGTTATGGCCCTTACGGAAGATTCATTATTGTGATGGTACTGTGCACAATGATTCGACCTCCCCGACCATAGGGAGTTAGAATCTGATTCGACCTCCCCGACCATAGGGAGTTAGAATCACATCGAATATGGCCCTTTCGGATTAGTCTTGCATAGTTAGTGAGATAAAGAATGATTTTTGAGATAAAGAATGATTTTTGAGATGAAGAATGATTTTTGAGATAAAGAATGATTTTTGAGATAAAGAATGAGTTTTGAGATACAGTATGATTTTTGAGATACAGTATGATTTTTGAAATACATAATGATTTTTGAGATACAGAATGGCTTTTGAATGGTAAGGAATTTTGATTTCAATTATGGTTTATGTATATTTGATTTCGTTAGAATTATTTAAATGGATAGTCATGATTTGATAAATTGAATTTTGTGATCAAAGTCATTTATACAAATGATTTACATTATTGGCAATGAATATTTTGAGTTGTGGAATTTGATGAGTATTCAGATTTCCAAATTATTTACTGTAAATTTTGTCAATGTATATTGTACTATGTTTTAAATTATAGTTGTGCACCACTGAGTTCACCACTCAGCGATAGCTTTGTATGCTGTCGCAGGTAAGAAGAGCATAGAGCAGTGAGTAAATTTCCTTGAAGATACATTCAGATCAGCTCCAGGTATATCATAGATATACCCATGTACATAGGTTTTGATGTATGCATGTAATAATATGTATGTAAATTATTTGAGCAGTTGTAAATTAAAATTGTACATTAAAGTTGTAAAGTCAATTATGAATTATTTTGACTTGTAAAATTTGTATTATATTTCCTTAATTTGTATTATATTTCCTTTATCTCATCCTTTGAAAATACTGAAAAATTGTTGTGGATTGAGTTGAGAAAAATATTGTGTTGAATTTTGATAGAGTTGATATTTGGAAAAATATTGAAGTGCTTTTTACAGGTTTTCTGAAGAACTGTTTTATCCAAAATACAGATGGCACTCTGCCAAAATTTTTACAGAAAATTTCTATTGGTACAAATGAGTTAATTTGTTTCACTTGATTCACAAAAGTTTTTAACACTGTAAATAGTGCTCACCATCAAAACAAGTAAGAAAAGTATTTAAAATCCCTTGTAGTGTATTTAATGGGTTATCGATGAAGCGGAGTTGGTAATTCATTAGGTATACTACGGGATCATGTTATGCCTTACAGAGGGTAGGGTGTGACATGTTTTAGTGGTATCGAGCAATGGTTTTAAAGTGAATTTGACGTGAATTTGAAATCTTTTTGTCAGGTAACTACAACTGCTCAAATGTTTGATACATATAGTACATTTACATCATAAATGTGAACTAATGGAGAGGAATCTCCTTGTGTGGGTTGTACAGGAATAGAAAATTCTATAAAAAAAAAAATGGAAGAGAAGAATGAGACAATAGAACAGTCTGTGATGGCAGAAGAACAAGTTGAGGCCCCAGCTCCACAAAATGTCAAAGGCATTTGTACAGTTTCTGGGTACAAATTACTGCACAAATGGCCCAGCAAATGGCCACTTTCTTCCAACAAATGGCTGATAATCTGTCAGCCCAAGCCCAAGTACAGACCCAACCCCCACAAGGGCAGTGTGAAATGGAAAAGAGGGAGAAACCTATGGGTCAGAGTTCGAACAGTAATTTGGGGAGGAGAAAAGAATTTGAGGAACCCCGAACTCAGAAATATGATAGAGGCGGATCATCAGGGCAGAGACCACTAAGATCTATTCGTCGAACAACTAGAAGTTCCTACCCTTCCTGCCAATGTGAAACTTGTAGAAGATATCATGGAGGTATTTGTCGTAAGGCCTCTGGAGCCTGTTACAATTGTGGAAAACTTGGACACTTTGCTAAAGATTGTGCTAAACCACCTCAATCTGCTCTCCGGAGTTCACAGACCGTCAGTCAGAGTCAAGATAGAAATAGAGTTGGTACTCCTCACCACTATAACACAGTGAATCGACCCGAATATAGTAGCGCACCAGTCGGAGTGTCCACTATGCGCCAAGTAAAAGGAGCGAAACTTGGATGTAGGCTTTGGTAAGTTCTTAATTTTTGAAAGAAACAATTAGTTATTATTTGATCCCAGCACTACTTACTTATATGTTAGTGTTAGAATTCTATGTTTTGTTGCTATTCCTTTACAGGGGAATAAATTTTGATGTATTAGTGACTAGTCCTTTAGGATAATAACTACAATAACAAGTATGGTTGACATTAATTTTGGAAGAATTGTTAGCTAAAAGTATTTTCTAACATACCGTAAATTATAAAGCTAATTGGCGAGCCTACTAATGTATGGCAAGAGGACCTAAAAGTAAGTTACAGTAATAGAATTGCTCTAGATGAGGGCAAAAATGTTACTGTTAGTAATTGTCAAAGGAAATTGTAATCAGAATCGGTTTGGGATATTAGTGGATTCGAGAAGGATAAGATGTTAAAAAACCTAGTCCATGAGGTTATAACGTAGTGACTATGTAATGTTCTCGATATCTGTATTGTAAGCTGCAGATTATAGTACCGACACGGGATTATTGTGTAGAGCTACGTGCTTCCTTATGGTATAATAAATTAAGAATATTTGTAAGTAATCTATAAATTGATACAGTTGCACCCGAATAGAATACTATTACTGGAAATAAATGTGAAAATTTTAGTCAGAAATTTAAGACTTCAGAATTAGCCTATCAAATGACTACACTTGTAAGGTAGCTAGAGTCAGTGACTCAGTTATATTAATGTGAATTACCTGTACCACAGTAATTGCTATAAGCTTAAAGATATCAGTACGACTTATCATCCTCAAACGGATGGACAATCGAAACAAGTAATTCAGGTAAATTCGGAAACTCATTGATTTCCTATAAATAATGAAATGAAATGATAAAAATAACCTGTAAAATGTGATAAGCCCTCAAGAATATATCGAGAACTTGTGTCATTGAATCCGAAAGGAGATGAGACAGATACATCCCACTAACAGAATTTGTATACATTAATAAGTGTCAAGCTAGCATACAAGTGGCACCCTATGAAACATTGTAAGGGAACAGATAACTATGGATGTTGTGATGAGACGTCCGAGGACACAGAATAGTCAAGATGCAGTATAGGTTATAATTGACAGACTAACCAAGTCTGCTCACTTTTTGCCAGTCCGGATGGACTATAGCCTAAAAAGATTGGCCAGATTGTACATATATGAAATTGTAAAATTGCATGGAGTGCCGATGCTCGATTGTGTCAGCAGAGATCCTAGGTTCACTTCTAGATTAGGGTAGTCTTGAGAGCCCTAAGAACTAGATTGAACTTTAGCACGGAATCCACCACGCATGCAGATGGCCACCGAGAGGGTTATTCAGAATCTTGGAGGATATGCTACGGGCTTGTGTGATTGAATTTGAAGGTAGTTGGGATACACACTTGCCTTTGATTGAGTTTGCTTATAACAACAGCTACCAATCAAGCATTGGGATGCCTCCATATGAAGCTTTGTATGGTAGGAAGTGCAGAACTCCCTTATGTTGGGATGAAGTAGGTGAAAGGAAGATGATTGGGCCATAAATTGTTCAGCAGACAGAGGAAAAGATCATATTGATTAGAGATAGACTCAAGGCTGCATCAGACCGTCAGAAGTCCTATGTTGGTTTGAAAAGAAGAGATATTGAGTATGCAGTGGGTGATAAGGTATTCCTCAAAGTTTCTTCTTGGAAGAGAATTATGAGATTTGGCAGAAAGGGGAAACTGAGTCCTCGTTTCATTGGCCCATATGAAGTTCTGGAAAGAGTGGGTCATTTGGCATATCGGTTGGCATTACCTCCAGAGCTAGCAAGGATACACAGTGTCTTCCATGTGTCTATGTTAAGGAGGTACAGATCAGACCCATATCATGTATTATCTGTTGAAGAGATTGAAGTAAATCCAGACCTCTCATATGAGGAAGAACCCATAAAAATTCTGGCTTATGAGATGAAGCAGCTGAGGAACAAACAGATACACCTAGTTAAAGTGCTGTGGAACCATCATTCAGGCCGGGAAGCTACTTGGGAACGTGAAGAGGATATGAGGAGACAACACCCACAGCTGTTCAGAGACTAATGCTAGGTAAAATTTCGAGACGAAATTTATTTAAGGGGGGGAGAATTGTAACACCCCTAAGTTCGCCAGTGCGTTCTGCTGTTCCGGTGACCAGTGTTGTCCAGACAGCTAGGATGCCTAAAAGCACACTTTAATATGAGTGAGGAGACATAAAATAATGAAATACAAGAAAAGAAAATACAAGAAAAACAAAGGAAAAATCATAGCAAAGAAATATAACCAAGTTAAGCGAGCCGAAAATCCTAGCGATGGGTGACCGCACCGGGAAGTCACGGTGTGGACCGTTGACTAGCCCTGGACTGTGGGGAACCCTGGAAAACATTTTTAGGACTTAAATAGAGCCTTATTGAAGAATAAGTCCCATTAGAAAGATCAAAGAAAAATTAAATAATTAGTACAAAGAAAAGTGAGAAATCGAAAAACAGACAAAACCCGGTGTTACCGAAAAATCGGGAATGCAACCCGAACAGGGGCATTATGGTCATTTGACATCCCGAATTGTCTTTTGACCTAAATGTCCATTAAAAATAAATAATATTACACTTAGAAAATGAAATGAAAAATTAATTTGAGGGTACCTAATACAAATAGCCAAAATGGAGTGAAAAATGTGTAAATAGAACATGTAAGCTTATTATATAGTTATAATTGAGTGAGTGGGCCACTAAAGGAATATAATAGACACATAATGGGGCAGCTGTACTTCCATTATCCCAGCAGAAAGTTCATCTTCTCCATTTCCATAAAACCAGCCGAATTGAGAAGAAGAGAAGTCCACCATTGACGTTTCCTTAAAGCTTCATCTAACCCTTCCATTTCACCTTCAATCACTTAGGTCCCTTCATGAAAGTTTGTCTACTCATCACAAGGAAGAGTTTGATACTAAAATCAAGAAGTTTGGTGAAGGTTTAACAAGTCCCAACCATAAGGTAAGTTAGCATTTTTCAAGATTTCTTTGTTAAACTTTGTGTACATGTTATGGGTGTTCGTTTTGTGAAGGAAATTTTTAAGTTTGAAGAGTTATTGAGATATCCTTTTTTGGGCAGCCATGTAATCATGTATTGATGAAGTATTTGTACATATAATTGATGAGAATTATGTTGGTTGTGATGATTTAATAACCTAGTGAATTACTTCATATTTATATGGTGATTTTTCGCACTTGGATGGGAATTGATGAATTGTAGGACAATTTGGTGTTGAAGAAGATTTTAGGCAGCTTGGGGACACTTGAATAAATGTATGTATTCATGGAAGTGTTGGCAGAATATTGACATAGAAAGATTGATGGATATGTATATGAAATTGTTGTGTAAAGAGTATGTAAAAACTAGTAATGTTATGTGTATGTGTAATTGTGTTTGGACTTTGGGAATTAGAGTTATATTTGGTGTATTGAAGATAATTGTAATCTTCCCAAAGTGATGTTAATGTAAAGTAATATATAGTTTTGGTAATGTACCAAAACAGATTTGGTAGGGAAGTAAACATATTGCAAGGTAAATGTGTGTAATTGATGTGTGTTAAGCAAAGTAACCAAGGGCAGTGTACATTTTAGCCAATAAGTTTAAATGTGTAACCTCAATTGGTATGAGACCAATTGGAGGTGGAACTAGGCACAAAATTTGCCAACTTTCATTGAGAAAGCATACCAAAATTCTGCTTGCAAGGTGACCTAAGAAAATGACCAATTCGGATTAGGTACAATTAGGACCTGAAAAATGACAAATTGGGCAGCAGTGAGTGTTTAGGCCATAACTCACTCAAAACAGGTCCAATTGACCTGAAATTTTAACCATGAATAGTTAAGACCCATACCTACAAGTCTTATGAAGACACCAAAACCCAGAAATGACCAGAAGTAAGTCAAAAAGCTTGCACAAGTTCGGGTCCAAAAACTGGCCGAACCAAAGTTGACCAAATTGACCTAAAATTGACCTAATTTGATATTAATTGACCAGCAATAGTATAATGACCATAACTTGGTCTACTTAACTCGGATTGACCTAAAATTTTGCCCCGCGTGCAATAAGACATAGATCTACAAGTTTGTAGTTTTGACCAAAACCCGAAAACCGAGGGAACTAGATCGTCCGGCTAGGTCAAACTAGTATCCCGGAATCCAGCAAGTTGCATTAAAATGCACTAAACAAGGAAACGAGTTTGGTAAAACGTACCAACCCTAAAACCCTATCGAATGTGACATATTAATGACACTAAAACCTAAATTACCTAGAACACATCGAGGGTCGGTATATTAGGTGATTAAGCAAATAATAGCTTTCAGTGAATTACTTATCGAACATTATCGTTAGAGACAATTTAATTTAGTACTGAAACACTTCAAATTGTGTTTCTCAGTTAGCAAGGACTCAGCAAAAGGGAAAGAAATACTGAGTCAAGACCAGGATACAAACATCAGAGGTTTGTGCACAACTAGTTTTTAACTGATTTTATTTTGAATATTTCATATGATTAAATGACATATTTTTCTTATGTATTATGTTTAACAAGCATTGGATTTAATTCAATGATTATTGAAAATTGTTATAGTATGTATGAATTCAGCTTTGTGAAATGGTATTTCCACAAGTATTAAGCATTGTTATGGATTGAACAAATTATGTTTTGGAAAATTGTGATAGAACATGTTTTGAATTGTGAAGGTAATTCTCATGGAAAAATGCAAATTTATGATTTGAATTGTGATGAGCATAAAAATTATTGGATATTAGAATTGACTTTGAATCGAATTATATTGTGATTTATGCTCACTAAATGGATTGCAATATTGTTTTATATCTCACTATAGATGCTTGACTAGCTTATTACCCGTCTCTCTCATTTGTTGAGAAGACAATGGAGTTAGTTGTGTTTTGATTACCATGGTACGTGCACAGGCTTAGATTTTCCTCTGATTTGAGGTTAGATCTAAGTTTATTTTATCGTTATGGCCCTTGCGGAAGATTCATTATTGTGATGGTACTGTGCACGATGATTCGACCTCCCCGACCATAGGGAGTTAGAATCTGATTCGACCTCCCCAACCATAGGGAGTTAGAATAACATCGAATATGGCCCTTTCGGATTAGTCTTGCATAGTTAGTGAGATAAAGAATGATTTTTGAGATAAAGAATGATTTTTGAGATAAAGAATGATTTTTGAGATAAAGAATGATTTTTGAGATAAAGAATGAGTTTTGAGATACAGTATGATTTTTGAGATACAGTATGATTTTTGAAATACATAATGATTTTTGAGATACAGAATGGCTTTTGAATGGTAAGGAATTTTGATTTCAATTATGGTTTATGTATAATTGATTTCGTTAGAATTATTTAAATGGATAGTCATGATTTGATAAATTTAATTTTGTGATCAAAGTCATTTATACAAATGATTTACATTATTGGCAATGAATATTTTGAGTTGTGGAATTTGATGAGTGTTCAGATTTCCAAATTATTACTGTAAATTTTGTCAATGTATATTGTACTATGTTTTAAATTATAGTTGTGCACCACTGAGTTCACCACTCAGCGATAGCTTTGAATGCTGTCGCAGGTAAGAAGAGTATAGAGCAGTGAGTAAATTTCCTTGAAGATACATTCAGATCAGCTCCAGGTATATCATAGATATACCCATGTACATAGGTTTTGATGTATGCATGTAATAATATGTATGTAAATTATTTGAGCAGTTGTAAATTAAAATTGTACATTGAAGTTGTAAAGTCAATTATGAATTATTTTGACTTGTAAAATTTGTATTATATTTCCTTAATTTGTATTATATTTCCTTTATCTCATCCTTTGAAAATACTGAAAAATTGTTGTGGATTGAGTTGAGAAAAATATTGTGTTGAATTTTGATAGAGTTGATATTTGGAAAAATATTGAAGTGCTTTTTACAGGTTTTCTGAAGAACTGTTTTATCCAAAATACAGATGGCACTCTGCCAAAATTTTTACAGAAAATTTCTAATGGTCCAAATGAGTTAGCTGTTTCACTTCAGTTCACAAAAGTTTTTAACACCTGTAAATAGTGCTCACCACTGTAAAACAAGTAAGAAAAGTATTTAAAATCCCTTGAAGTGTATTTAATGGGTTATCAGTAGACGGAGTTTGTAATTCATTAGGTATACTACGGGATCATGTTATGCCTTACAGAGGGGTAGGGT
This sequence comes from Hevea brasiliensis, assembly GCF_030052815.1. Lineage (NCBI taxonomy): Eukaryota > Viridiplantae > Streptophyta > Magnoliopsida > Malpighiales > Euphorbiaceae > Hevea > Hevea brasiliensis. The sequence goes on along the minus strand of NC_079496.1, from coordinate 93,361,242 downwards.
GTGACATGTTTTAGTGGTATCAGAGCAATGGTTTTAAAGTGAATTTCGAACTGTGAATTTGAAATCTTTTTGTCAGGTAACTACAACTGCTCAAATGTTTGATACATATAGTACATTTACATCATAAATGTGAACTAATGGAGAGGAATCTCCTTGTGTGGGTTGTACAGGAATAGAAAATTCTATAAAAAAAAAATGGAAGAGAAGAATGAGACAATAGAACAGTCTGTGATGGCAGAAGAACAAGTTGAGGCCCCAGCTCCACAAAATATCGAAGGGCGACTGCATCAGCTTTTACTGGTACAAATTATCGCATAAATGGCCCAAAGAAATGGCCACTTTCTTCCAACAAATAGCTGATAATCACACCCAAGCCCAAGTATCTGCACTCCAACCCCACAAGGGCAGTGTGAAATGGAAAAGAGGGAGAAACCTATGGGTCAGTGTTCGAACAGTAATTTGGGGAAGAGAAAAGAATTTGAGGAACCCCAAACTCAGAAATATGATAGAGGCGGATCATCAGGGCAGAGACCACTAAGATCTATTCGTCGAACAACTAGAAGTTCCTACCCTTCCCGCCAATGTGAAACTTGTAGAAGATATCATGGAGGTATTTGTCGTAAGGCCTCTGGAGCCTGTTACAATTGTGGAAAACTTGGACACTTTGCTAAAGATTGTGCTAAACCACCTCAATCTGCTCTCCGGAGTTCACAGACCGTCAGTCAGAGTCAAGATAGAAATAGAGTTGGTACTCCTCACCACTATAACACAGTGAATCAACCCGAATATAGTAGCGCACCAGTCGGAGTGTCCACTATGCGCCAAGTAAAAGGAGCAGAAACTTCAGATGTAGCTGCTGGTAAGTTCTTAATTTTTGAAAGAAACAATTAGTTATTATTTGATCCCAGCACTACTTACTTATATGTTAGTGTTAGAATTCTATGTTTTGTTGCTATTCCTTTACAGGGGAATAAATTTTGATGTATTAGTGACTAGTCCTTTAGGATAATAACTACAATAACAAGTATGGTTGACATTAATTTTAGAAGAATTGTTAGCTAAAAGTATTTTCTAACATACCGTAAATTATAAAGCTAATTGGCGAGCCTACTAATGTATGGCAAGAGGACCTAAAAGTAAGTTACAGTAATAGAATTGCTCTAGATGAGGGCAAAAATGTTACTGTTAGTAATTGTCAAAGGAAATTGTAATCAGAATCGGTTTGGGATATTAGTGGATTCGAGAAGGATAAGATGTTAAAAAACCTAGTCCATGAGGTTATAACGTAGTGACTATGTAATGTTCTCGATGTTTGTATTGTAAGCTGCAGATTATAGTACCGACACGAGATTATTGTGTAGAGCTACGTGCTTCCTCGTGGTATAATAAATTAAGAATATTTGTAAGTAATCTATAAATTGATACAGCTGCACCCGAATAGAATACTATTACTGGAAATAAATGTGAAAATTTTAGTCAGAAATTTAAGACTTCAGAACTAGCCTATCAAATGACTACACTTGTAAGGTAGCTAGAGTCAGTGACTCAGTTATATTAATGTGAATTACCTGTACCACAGTAATTGCTATAAGCTTAAAGATATCAGTACGACTTATCATCCTCAAACGGATGGACAGTCGAAACAAGTAATTCAGGTAAATTAAGAAACTCATTGAGTTCCTATAAATAATGAAATGAAATGATATAAATAACCTGTAAAATGTGATAAGCCCTCAAGAATATATCGAGAACTTGTGTCATTGAATCCGAAAGGAGATGGGACAGATACATCCCACTAACAGAATTTGTATACATTAATAAGTGTCAAGCTAGCATACAAGTGGCACCCTATGAAACATTGTAAGGGAACAGATAACTATGGATGTTGTGATGAGACTTCCGAGGACACATAATAGTCAAGATGCAGTGTAGGTTATAATTGACAGACTAACCAAGTCTGCTCACTTTTTACCAGTCCGGATGGACTATAGCCTAAAAAGATTGGCCAGATTATACATATATGAAATTGTAAAATTGCATGGAGTGCCAGTATCGATTGTGTCTGACAGAGATCCTAGGTTCACTTCTAGATTCTGGGGTAGTCTTCAGAGAGCCCTAAGAACTAGATTGAACTTTAGCACAGCAATCCACCACGCATGCATGGCCACCCGAGAGGGTTATTCAGATACTGGAGGATATACTACGGGCTTGTGTGATTGAATTTGAAGGTAGTTGGGATACACACTTGCCTTTGATTGAGTTTGCTTATAACAACAGCTACCAATCAAGCATTGGGATGCCTCCATATGAAGCTTTGTATGGTAGGAAGTGCAGAACTCCCTTATGTTGGGATGAAGTAGGTGAAAGGAAGATGATTGGGCCATAAATTGTTCAGCAGACAGAGGAAAAGATCAGATTGATTAGAGATAGACTCAAGGCTGCATCAGACCGTCAGAAGTCCTATGTTGGTTTGAAAAGAAGAGATATTGAGTATGCAGTGGGTGATAAGGTATTCCTCAAAGTTTCTCCTTGGAAGAGAATTATGAGATTTGGCAGAAAGGGGAAACTGAGTCTTCGTTTCATTGGACCATATGAAGTTCTGGAAAGAGTGGGTCCTTTGGCATATCGGTTGGCATTACCTCCAGAGCTAGCAAGGATACACAGTGTCTTCCATGTGTCTATGTTAAGGAGGTACAGATCAGACCCATATCATGTATTATCAGTTGAAGAGATTGAAGTAAATCCAGACCTCTCATATGAGGAAGAACCCATAAAAATTCTGGCTTATGAGGTGAAGCAGCTGAGGAACAAACAGATACACCTGGTTAAAGTGCTGTGGAACCATCATTCAGGCCAGGAAGCTACTTGGGAACGTGAAGAGGATATGAGGAGACAACACCCAAAGCTGTTCAGAGACTAATGCCAGGTAAAATTTCGAGACGATTTTTATTTAAGGGGGGGAGAATTGTAACACCCCCTAAGTTCGGTAGTGCGTTCTGCTGTTCCGGTGACCAGTGTTGTCCGGACAGCTAGGATGCCTAGAACCACACTTTAATATGAGTGAGGAGACATAAAATAATGAAATACAAGAAAAGAAAATACAAGAAAAACAAAGGAAAAATCATAGCAAAGAAATATAGCCAAGTTAAGCGAGCCGAAAACCCTAGCGATGGGTGACCGCACCGGGAAGTCACGGCGTGGACCGTTAACTAGCCCTGGACTGTGGGGAACCCTGGAAAACATTTTTAGGACTTAAATAGAGCCTTATTAAAGAATAAATCTCATTAGAAAGATCAAAAAAAAAATTAAATAATTAGTACAAAGAAAAGTGAGAAATCGAAAAACAGACAAAACCCGGTGTTACCGAAAAATCGGGAATGCAACCCGAACAGGGGCATTATGGTCATTTGACATCCCGAATTGTCTTTTGACCTAAATGTCCATTAAAAATAAATAATATTACACTTAGAAAATGAAATGAAAAATTAATTTGAGGGTACCTAATACAAATAGCCAAAATGAAGTGAAAAATGTGTCAATAAAACATGTAAGCTTATTATATAGTTATAATTGAGTGAGTGGGCCACTAAAGGAATATAATAGACACATAATGGGGCAGCTGTACTTCCATTATCCCAGCAGAAAGTTCATCTTCTCCATTTCCATAAAACCAGCCGAATTGAGAAGAAGAGAAGTGCACCATTGACGTTTCCCTAAAGCTTCATCTAACCCTTCCATTTCACCTTCAATCACTTAGGTCCCTTCATGAAAGTTTGTCTACTCATCACAAGGAAGAGTTTGATACTAAAATCAAGAAGTTTGGTGAAGGTTTAACAAGTCCCAACCATAAGGTAAGTTAGCATTTTTGAAGATTTCTTTGTTAAACTTTGTGTACATGTTATGGGTGTTCGTTTTGTGAAGGAAATTTTTAAGTTTGAAGAGTTATTGATGAAGTATTTGTACATATAATTGATGAGAATTATGTTGGTTGTGATGATTTAATAACCTAGTGAATTACTTCATATTTATATGGAGATTTTTGGCACGTGGATGGGAATTGATGAATTGTAGGACAATTTGGTGTTGAAGAAGATTTTCGGCAGCTTGGGGACACTTGAATAAATGTATGTATTCATGGAAGTGTTGGCAGAATATTGACATAGAAAGATTGATGGATATGTATATGAACTTGTTGTGTAAAGAGTATGTAAAAACTAGTAATGTTATGTGTATGTGTAATTGTGTTTGGACTTTGGGAATTAGAGTTATATTTGGTGTATTGAAGATAATTGTAATCTTCCCAAAGTGATGTTAATGTAAAGTAATATATAGTTTTGGTAATGTACCAAAACAGATTTGGTAGGGAAGTAAACATATTGCAAGGTAAATGTGTGTAATTGATGTGTGTTAAGCAAAGTAACCAAGGGCAGTGTACATTTTAGCCAATAAGTTTAAATGTGTAACCTCAATTGGTATGAGACCAATTGGAGGTGGAACTAGGCACAAAATTTTCCAACTTTCATTGAGAAAGCATACCAAAATTCTGCTTGCAAGGTGACCTAAGAAAATGACCAATTCGGATTAGGTACAATTAGGACCTGAAAAATGACCAATTGGGCAGCAGTGAGTGTTTAGGCCATAACTCACTCAAAACAGGTCCAATTGACCTGAAATTTTAACCATGAATAGTTAAGACCCATACCTACAAGTCTTATGAAGACACCAAAACCCAAAAATGACCAGAAGTAAGTCAAAAAGCTTGCACAAGTTCGGGTTCAAAAACTGGCCGAACCAAAGTTGACCAAATTGACCTAAAATTGACCTAATTTGATATTAATTGACCAACAATAGTATAATGACCATAACTTGGTCTACTTAACTCGGATTGACCTAAAATTTTGGCCCGTGTGCAATAAGACATAGATCTACAAGTTTGTAGTTTTGACCAAAACCCGAAAACCGAGGGAACTAGATCGTCCGGCTAGGTCAAATTAGTATCTCGGAATCCAGCAAGTTGCATTAAAATGCACTAAACAAGGAAACGAGTTTGGTAAAACGTACCAACCCTAAAACCCTATCGAATGTGACATATTAATGACACTAAAACCTAAATTACCTAGAACACATCGAGGGTCGGTATATTAGGTGATTAAGCAAATAATAGCTTTCAGTGAATTACTTATCGAACATTATCGTTAGAGACAATTTAATTTAGTACTGAAACACTTCAAATTGTGTTTCTCAGTTAGCAAGGACTCAGCAAAAGGGAAAGAAATACTGAGTCAAGACCAGGATACAAACATCAGAGGTTTGTGCACAACTAGTTTTTAACTGATTTTATTTTGAATATTTCATATGATTAAATGACATATTTTTCTTATGTAATATGTTTAACAAGCATTGGATTTAATTCAATGATTATTGAAAATTGTTATAGTATGTATGAATTCAGCTTTGTGAAATGGTATTTCCACAAGTATTAAGCATTGTTATGGATTGAACAAATTATGTTTTGGAAAATTGTGATAGAACATGTTTTGAATTGTGAAGGTAATTCTCATGGAAAAATGCAAATTTATGATTTGAATTGTGATGAGCATAAAAATTATTGGATATTAGAATTGACTTTGAATCGAATTATATTGTGATTTATGCTCACTAAATGGATTGTAATATTGTTTTATATCTCTCTATAGATGCTTGACTAGCTTATTACCCGTGTCTCTCATTTGTTGAGAAGACAATGGAGTTAGTTGTGTTTTGATTACCATGGTACGTGCACAGGCTTAGATTTTCCTCTGATTTGAGGTTAGATCTAAGTTTATTTTATCGTTATGGCCCTTGCGGAAGATTCATTATTGTGATGGTACTGTGCACGATGATTCGACCTCCCCGACCATAGGGAGTTAGAATCACATCGAATATGGCCCTTTCGGATTAGTCTTGCATAGTTAGTGAGATAAAGAATGATTTTTGAGATAAAGAATGATTTTTGAGATAAAGAATGATTTTTGAGATAAAGAATGAGTTTTGAGATACAGTATGATTTTTGAGATACAGTATGATTTTTGAAATACATAATGATTTTTGAGATACAGAATGGCTTTTGAATGGTAAGGAATTTTGATTTCAATTATGGTTTATGTATAATTGATTTCGTTAGAATTATTTAAATGGATAGTCATGATTTGATAAATTGAATTTTGTGATCAAAGTCATTTATACAAATGATTTACATTATTGGCAATGAATATTTTGAGTTGTGGAATTTGATGAGTATTCAGATTTCCAAATTATTTACTGTAAATTTTGTCAATGTATATTGTACTATGTTTTAAATTATAGTTGTGCACCACTGAGTTCACCACTCAGCGATAGCTTTGTATGCTGTCGCAGGTAAGAAGAGCATAGAGCAGTGAGTAAATTTCCTTGAAGATACATTCAGATCAGCTCCAGGTATATCATAGATATACCCATGTACATAGGTTTTGATGTATGCATGTAATAATATGTATGTAAATTATTTGAGCAGTTGTAAATTAAAATTGTACATTGAAGTTGTAAAGTCAATTATGAATTATTTTGACTTGTAAAATTTGTATTATATTTCCTTAATTTGTATTATATTTCCTTTATCTCATCCTTTGAAAATACTGAAAAATTGTTGTGGATTGAGTTGAGAAAAATATTGTGTTGAATTTTGATAGAGTTGATATTTGGAAAAATATTGAAGTGCTTTTTACAGGTTTTCTGAAGAACTGTTTTATCCAAAATACAGATGGCACTCTGCCAAAATTTTTACAAAAAATTTCTAATGGTCCAAATGAGTTAGCTGTTTCACTTCAGTTCACAAAAGTTTTTAACACCTGTAAATAGTGCTCACCACTGTAAAACAAGTAAGAAAAGTATTTAAAATCCCTTATAGTGTATTTAATGGGTTATCAGTAGACGGAGTTGGTAATTCATTAGGTATACTACGGGATCATGTTATGCCTTACAGAGGGGTAGGGTGTGACATGATCTTTTATGCCTTACACAACTATGCCATATGCCCTAAACAATGTCTAAGGACTTACTATGTAACACCCCTCACCCGACTACAGTGTAGCCAAGCAAGGCGTGCTACATTCGGTGCTGGAGCACCCTAACTTACCTCACTTTATTTCTTTAAAAATTTTGTTCTCATTATATTTAATATTGATTATTTTTTCAACGGAGAATCCCTATTTTATTATCGTTTGACGTGTTATACTATTCACCTGTTTGAAAATTCAACAATATTTTAAAATAAAAAAAAATCTCATCCATGCTAATCATAATTATCTCATCAATCATTCTCATAGTTTTCTCCTATTTTAAATCTCATCCATACATTTTAATTTCATAATCATTTCCATACTCATATCATCATTTGAAAAATCATTATGTAATTCAAATCTATACTCATTTGTACAAATTCATTCATGCTCCATTCTTATAGCAAAATTCTCAAATTTGCATTAATTTACATAATTTGCAATAATTAAATAAATCCTTAATTTACATGATATACAAATTAATTACAATTTGCTAATTTATATTACAATATAAGAAATAAATAACATACACAAAATACATGATATGCTTAATGTGAGCCCTATCTACATGCATTGCTGAGGAGGTGATAACCTTGAACGCTCTGCAGATCAGAACTCCAAAATCTATGTTTAGTATTCGCTGGGCTTTAACTTCAGCACCTGCGCGAGGAAACAATTCCATCGCGCTAAGCATTGCTGCTTAGTGGTGCAATAATATAACAAGGAAATAATATACAAATAAAGATAGAAATAAAACATAATTTAAATAATTAAGATTTATTTATACTTCACATGCGATTCTAAAATTTAATATGTTTTATCCTAATTTAGTCTTCTTTGAAAGTGTTTATTTCGCCAATGTACAGTAATAATGTACAAAGAAAAATGATCTAAAAATAATAAATATATGCTTATATTATCATGTAAGTCACATTTGCAATATTTATGTGTGTTATAATTTTCTTTGCTAATCTTTTAGCATTTTCTCAATACTTTCTAGGTTGTCTCAGATTATTTCATAATAAGTAAATTTTGATATCGGTCCAGTTCATTTCGATTCTTTTTAATAAATAACTATTCTAATTTATTTTAGGTCATCTTACTCATTTCTTTTATTTAATATCTAATATTTTTAATTGCTAATATTCTTAACTTATTTCAATAAATTTCACTGCCCAAGTAACCTATGACAGGCTGACTAAACTGGATAATAGGTCGTTGGCACTGGACACCGCGGTGTCTTGGGCCGTCATACCATGGGACGCAGAACGTCTACCACGTATGCAGTCAGTATGGCTAAAAAGCCATGATATCACATAATCGGGCATTAAGCCATGAGTGCAGGCATAAAGCCATAAATGCGGGCATAAAGCCATGAATACGGGCATAAAGCCGTGAATACAGGTATAAAACCTTTCGCAGTACTGCTAAAACAATACCCTATTGGCATGCCAAACTATCCAATCTGACACACATGTCTAGGCAATACAAGGGCACATAATATCATTAAATATTAATATATTGTGTTTTATGACTTTATTATTTCATGATAAATTTCAATTATAATTCATACATTCATTTGATCATTTATATGATCACAATTCACATCAATTATCCTTTTATACCATTTTACTCAAAATACTCCTCGTCTCTACAATAATGAGAACTAATGTCTCATTCATACATTAATATGGTTTATTTATTTATTCATTATGTTATTCATATTGATCACAATTCTAAACAATGGTTCACATGTACCATTGTATTCAAAACATTTTTCCTTTCTCATTTATACATTCAAGAATCTACTTATGTAATTACAACTTTTATATTTCATGTTGAGTTACTAATATTTTATGAATTCCATTTATGATGGGCATATAAGCCCTAGCTATCTATTCACATCAATTAGGTGACTTATTTTTCATGTTTCAAGTAATCCATAAACATTTCATGGATTTCAAATTTATGGCCTTAATTCCTTTTTAATAATTTTTGACTAGGATGCATAGTCTACATTTGTCATAGAATTCTAAGCATTTAAGCTTAGAATTGGTTCTAGGTTTTCATCTTAATTTAGTAATCATTTTGATTACTATTCACCTTACTAGTCAACCAAAATGTTGACTTTTTCATACTTAGTGGATATATTAATTCTAATTACACCAAGATCCCACATTTTGAGTTTTACATTTGCTAGTATTAATTGCCAATTGCAATTTAAAGTCCCCTAGATGCATTTCTAATTTCAGATTTTGAATTTCAAGTTTTGGTGTCACTATTCACCTCATTGGTCAACAAAAATGTTGACTTTTGGATAGAAAATAGGTACATTGGCTTTAGCACCCCCAATGTACCACATTTTACATTTAAAACTTGTTGGAATTAACCACCAAATCCATTTCCAAACCTAAAACCAAGAGAGCAGAATTTTCAGTTTTTGTGACCCAAGTTTACTGTTCCATTGGGCTCTGTTGCAGTGGGAATTTGAGGAAATGGTAAACATGAAAGTTGTTCCTTATGTTGTCTAGTTGAATTTCGTTTTTTGAATCACTCCATTTGGAGTTTTTTAGCTCCAGATATGTTCCAAAAACCACAGCTGGCCGGATTTAATTCTGCAGAATTTACCAAATCTACAGTACCATGAACAGTGACTGCCACTCCCTTGTTGGATAGGTTCTGGTCATAATTTGGGGTAGGTTTCTTCATGAAAGTTGTTTTTCTATGTCTTAACTTGTTGCTGTCAAAATTTCAGGTCAATTGACCATATCTACAGTGAGTTATGGCCAAATGAACAGTTACTGTTCATTTGGTCATTCTGCAGAATCAGCTTGCAGGGTATTCGGATTGGGGCCAACTTTTGGTCCACTTGCTTTGGTCTTTTGGCATGCTTTCTTCAGCAAAATTGTGACATTATAAGTCTAGTTTCATGTCCAATTGGCCAAACACCAATTGGACCTACACAGCCAAAGTTATGGCTGTCTAAGTGGGCTAGAATCACAGCCACCCTTGCTGCTGTCCCTAGGCAGCCTACCATTCCACTTTGCCATGCTATTTTTCAGTCCAAATTATGGTCAAATTTCCTCAAATGGTCAATAATTGACTATTAGAATGTTATTTAACAATTTCATAAGCCAAGTCCATATTTACTCTCAAAACCCTAGTTTCCATTATAAATTTTCATAACATACCTTAATTACTAACTCATTCACTAACCACATGCATACATGCTTTAAACATGATCTCTAATCCACTTTAAGTCCATCAAAACACTCCATCATTGTTCCTTCCTTAGGGCTGCCGAAATTCATGGTAGACATACACACAAATTTGGTTCATTTAATTCACAAAATCATGTTGATTTCAAGTCCCTAACATGGAAAATAAGAGTTTTAAGTAGATAGGTGCACTAACCTCTTGTAGGGCAGATTTTTCCAAGCTCAAACTTCACTTTCTTTCCTTTTCTAGGCTGCCAAACACTTTCCCAAGATGAGTGGACAAGTTTTAATGAAAGGGGTTTAGGGTTTAGTGGTGTAACAAAGAGAGAAATGAAGCTTTTTTGTGGTGTTAATGGAGGTTTTGGGCATGGCTTGGTTTTGGCTGGTTGGGAGGATGAAGATGGCTGCTGTGTTTTCTTTAATTTTTTTTATCATATTTATCTCTTTTTATTAGTTAGTTAAATGGTTGTTTGAATGCAATTGGTGGTAGCTTTTAATGACATCACCTTATGTCATAAATAAGCCTTTTTTTTCTCATTTTCTTTTCTTTTCTTCTCTACTTATTTTCAATTTAATTTTTAGTAATGTTTATTCATATTTTATGTCATAATAATTATTTACTCAACTGGACAAGTCGGCCAAAAATCGTCTTTGAAGACGAAATGACCAAAATGCCCTCCGTTTGGCTTAACGGGTCAAAATTGTCTGTACCAATTGAAAAATTTTTCTAAATATTTTCTTGGCATTCTAATGCCATAGGAACCTCAATGACCCTTCTCTGGAGTCTCAAAAAATATTTTATGAATTTTCTCCTGGGTCTAGGGCTCCTAGTTGGGAGAACCGCAACTTACCTCTGGTTACCCATCGCTTGGGCACCGGTTCGTTTAACTTGGTTGTATTTTATTTCTAAAATTTTTCCTAAATTTTTCTTATTAATATTTGAGTTAATTATGGTCCCTCACTTTGATTTAAATATTTTTTCGGACGTTCTAGCTGTCCGGACTGACACCGGTCACCAGAATAGTAGAATGTACGGAGTGGCTACCGGGAGGGTGTTACATACTAAAAGTTATCTGTCATGAAATGTTATGGGTTTATATTTAGGACCGCGACCCTAAACTACCTATGTATCTCTCTCGCTATCCTGAGGAAGAATCAGACCCCCTTGTAGTTCGAAACTTGAAACTATGGTGATGCATGTTCTTCTATGCCTTACACACTTACAGGTGACATGTTGATGCATATTTTTCTATGCCTTACACAATTATGTTATGTGCCCCAAACAACGTCTAAGGACTTACCAGAAAATATCTATCTCATGATTTGAAAAAATTGGGATGACTGAGTCTTAAAAGTCTCTCTGATTTTTGTACTTCTTGTATGCTACTTCCTATCATAAACATGCTAATTTTACTGGAGATTCTGAAAAAACTTAGCCCTCTGAGGGACCTCTTTTTGCAAAAACTTTATTTTAACCTCAAAATTTTTGAGAAAAACTATTCACCAAAAAGACTTCCTTAACGTCACAATACAATTTCTCTCTGATTTTTCTTTTTCTTCTCTCCCCCCCATGCTTCATTATTCTAAAGCTATTTCAAAACCATGTCCTACCTTGACTCATTTCTCTTTCAAGAACTCCATTTTTTGTGCCCTAACTTTTGCTTGAAATGCCCTTTTCGGGTTTTCATCTCAGTCTGATTGCTCTAACTTTTGCCTAAGTGGCCCTTTCGAGTTTTCTACCTAGCGAGCTATCTTTTTTCCCCCTTTTTTTGTTTTGAAATTAGACAATTACCAAGGCATTCATATCAAGCACCTACTCTGTCATGCTCACAAGACATAGATTAAATCAAAACAATGCAGTTCAATTACTTAATCATTTGATGTATCGCCCAAGACACAAACATTCACAATCATAATTAAATAAAACCTATTCTTGGTTAATGCAATAAAAACTTCTTTATTTATTCAGGTACACCATTACTCCCTCTTACATTTTGTTTTGCCAAATCTTCAACATTCCAAAGTTAGAAATAAGCTTTATAACTTGCTGAATGGCCTTTTCAAGTTTTCTATCCAGATCTTCTCTCATCTCTCCTTTTGCCTAGACCACCTTTTGCAGGTTTTCTAAAGGAGCGGAAGCATGAAAATTATTAGATTAGAACATTGAATTCAAAAATTTTCTTCTAGGGTCTCATGCATCGTACAAGACATTATTTACCTATTGATTTCAATGTTCAATTGCATATTAAAACTCTTTTAATATGTATTAGGATCTACATTTTCCATTTAACATTTTATAATTAACAAATTAATTCATTAGAACCCTAGATTAATTCAAGAACATATGCACTAACCTTTTGATGCACTGTAGATGTGTTTTGTACCTTTGTGAAGCACCTAGGACCCCAGATGTTGTCCCTCTAGCTTGTCCACACCAAGATCACCAATGGCAGCCCCTTGAACAGCTTCTAAAGCCTTGCCAACCAATTAGAAATTAAGGATTTGCCTTTGGCGAGGTTGCAGATGTATATAGGACACTAGAAATAATTTCTTGCAATTTTAATTCAAGAGAATATGGGCAATTCTCTTTAAATTGATGAGAGAAGAAGAAGAAGAGAGGAGAGGAGCTTCATGGGTGGTGGCACCTTTGAAAAAAAATCAGAAATGTTATTTCATTCTTTCATAACATCACATTATATATAATTAAGTTATCACTGAAAACCCTTGCCACATGTTATCTTCTGATTACACCTTAATTTTAATTGACCTAATCACATTAAGCCAAGTGTCAAAACTAGGTTTAATCTTGACTTTGATCATCTTACATGATTGGAAGACAAATGGCAAGCTTATATAGTGCCATGTGTCACCATCTTATGGTGCCACATGTCACCCTGTGAAATGACCAAATTACCATGTGTTGTAATTTTGAGTTCTCAACCCAAAATAATTATTTTTCTTCTTCTAATCAATTTATATCAAAGATAAATTAATTATCAAAGATAAATTAATTAATTAATCTCTATTAATTAATTTTTCATAATTAAATTCATATTTAAATACTTTAAATATAAATTTAAATTATGCTATACATTCAATAACCTAGATTTGGTTTCAAGTCATGCTAGGGACTTTGCAATCTAATTGCAAACCAAACCTATTTAATTAATCAATTAAACTCTTTAACTAATTAATTAAATCATATTTAATTTGGTGATAACTTGTGTATGTGTGTAACTCACTAGGCTCATCTCTAATTGGCAATGAGATATGACATTAACTCTTAATATCATCATAACTCTTTCTTACCATAAATGATTTCTCTAAATCATTTTATGCATCTCATATACTATGGTTAACACTTGGCATAGCGTGCCATGGCCACCCAATCAGTAATAAGGAATAGCTTAAATGGAGCTTTAATCATATGTTACCATACACTAGAATCTCTCTGTTACAAAATCCCAATTCGAGCTGGAGTCATGGTTTATGTCAAACCCTATTTGCTATGAATATTATGTTCTCTTTTAATTCTAATTCTTGATTAAAAAGATTTTCTCATCAGAAACTCCTTTATGATTAAATTTGTCTGTCCTGGCTAGGAACTTGAAAGATCAAGAATAATTAAATGAACATAGGATTTTATCCCTATTTACTTAGGGTAACAGATTCCATCTTGATCAACACCTACCTCTATATATAACTAGTAGGAGCCATACACAGTACAAGTATGAAGCAGTATCTATAACACCCCTATATTCGGTAGTGCGTTTTACTATTCCAATGACCATTTTCTGTCCGGATAGCTAGAATACTTAGAACTGCACTTAAATATTAGTGAGAAGATATAAAATAATGAAATACAATAGAGGAAAATACAAGAAAAATAAAGAAAAAATAAGAGCAATAAAATGTAACTAATTTAAACAAGCCGAAAAACCGTAGCAATTGGTGATCGTACCGAGAAGTTGCGGCGTGGACCATTGACTAGCCTTGGACTATGGGGAACCCTGAGAAATATTTTTAAGACATGAATAAATATCTATTGAAGGATAAATGACATAGGAAATGTCAAAGAAAAATTAATTAATTAGTACAAAGAATGAGAAACTGACAAAACTCGGTGTTATCGAAAAATTGGGAATACAACCTGAATAGGGGCATTGTGGTCATTTGACACCCCGAGTTGCCTTTTGACCGAATGTCCATTAAAAATAAATGATATTAAACTTTGAAAATATCATGAAAATTAAAATTGTAATACATTATTGGAATAGTAAAAGAAATAAGGTAAAATGTGGGAATTGTGAAACTTTGAATTATTTAGCTTTTAAATAATAGTTGGTGCTCCACTAACTCATGTTATTGACACATATGCAAGCCTTGGACAGCCATCTCCACTAAATAACCTTCTTCTTCATTTTTTCTTCTCCATTGCCGAACTAAGCTTTCTCCCAAACTCTCCCATGGCCGTCCACCATGCAATGGCCAATCCACCATCATCAAGCCACCAATTCTTCTAAGTTTCTTCACTAAAGTTGTTCTATACAAATTGGGCAGCTCTTAGGGAATAAGAAAGAAGGGTTTTAGTGAAGTTTGATCAAGCTTCAAAAGAGGTAAGTGTGTGTTTCCATTTCTTGTTTCATTAAAATTGTAACTAAGATTGTGGTGAGTTGATTTATGGAAGAAAAGTTGAAGTTTGGTAAGTTAGGGTGCTACTCCATTTCGGCAGCCATGGAAGTTCAATATGTTAACTTGTTTTCTTAATGTATTTGGTGATTTGGGGTATTGATTTAGTGTTTAAATGTATTGAAGTTGATTTCCATGTATAAAATTTGAATGGTAATTTGAAAAGTGAAAATGGAAGTTTGATGTGAATGTGTTACTTGGGCAGCCTCATGGTGAAGATTGATAATGTTTAAGTTCATGAAATGTTATTGAATTATGGTACAAAAAAAGGCAGCATATGTATATGAATTAGTGGTGATAATGTATGTAATTTGGTAGTGTAAATTGTATGTATTGGTTAGGAGTAATATATGAAAAATTGTTTAGAATTGGATATTGTAAATTAGGAGTTATATTTGGTGTATGTGAGCTCATGGTATTCTGCCCAAAGTTGTTATAATGTAAACTATTGAATGAGCATGCTATGGTATAAGTGCTGAATAGTTTGGGAAGTAAAGATGCATTTGTTGAATGTGTGTTTGGTTTGGTGTTTGAGAGGCATGTAGAGGGCAGTGGGCAAATAAGCCTATAACCCTAAGTGTGTGACTCCAATTGGTATGAGGCCAATTGGAGGTGAAACTAGGCACAAAATGTGCCAACTTTCATGAATAAAGCCTACCTAAATTCTGTCCAAAAAGTGAGATGAGAATTGACCAAATCCGAATTAATGACTTTGCAAACCTGAAAATTGACCATTTGGACAGAAGTCAGTGTTTTGGCCATAACTCACTCAAAACAGGTCCAATTGACCTGAAATTTATACCATGGATAGCTTAGACATAGAGCTACAACTCTTATGAGGACACCGAAACCCATAAATGACCATAAGAAAGTCAAAATGCTTGCACAAGTTCAGGTATAAAAACTGCCAAAACCGAAAATGACCTAAAAATGACCTAAGTTTGCCATTTTAGTGCAATATGACCAGCAATAGTAAAATGACCATAACTTGGTCTAGTAAACTCCAAACGACCTAAATTTTGTGGCAAAAGTTCACTAAGACATAGACCTACAAGTTTATAAGTCGGACCAGAAATCGAAAACCAAGGAAACTAGGTCATCCGGCTAGGTCAAAATAGCATACCGAAATCTGATAAATTGCAATAAAATGCAATACACTTGAAAATGAAATTGGTAACATGTATCAACACTAAATGACTATAAAATGTGACATATTGGTAACATTAAAATTTATTCCCCTAGAGTGCATTAAGGGTCAACATTATAGGTTGACTAAGGAAAGCAATAATATTAAATAAATTAATTATTGAACCTTATTGTTAGAGACAGTTTAAATGAGTACTGAAATACTTTAAATTATGTGTTTTAGTTAATAAAGACTCAAGGAAAGGGAAAGAAACACTGAGTCAGGGCAAAGAGGTTACTCTTCAGAGGTTTGTGCACAACAGTTATTTCTTTTGAATTTTCAATTGAAATAAATTATGACAATTTGTATGTTATTGCTTAAATTGTGGAAAATTTGTTTGAATGATTTTTTATGGATACTTATTGCTTGAAAAATATTGCAAATGGTTTGAAACTACAGCTATTATGTATATTGATTGAATTCCTCACTAGCTTATCTAGTGGGACGAATTGACTTTGAATTCCCTCTCTGGCTAAAGTGTTGAGGTGTGTGCCTGTTGAGGATGAATTGTCACACCTTACCCTTCTGTAAGGCATAACATGATCCCGTAGAATACCTAATGAACTACGTAACTTCACCTATCGATAACTCATTAAGTACCTTACAAGGGATTTTACAACAATTTTCTTACTTTTATAAGTGGTGAGCATTTTCTAATAGGTATTAAAATCATTCATTCAAAGTTGAAAACTAGTTGAAATTTTTGGCCCATTTTATTTTTCTGTAAATTTTATAAAAATTTTGGTAGAGTGTCGTCTGTATTTTGAGAAAACAGTTCTTTAAATACTTGTAAAAATCACTTCTAATAATTTATCTCAACAATTTCAACAACTCCACAACAATCCCAACCAATTTCTCAAGTTTCAAAATTCAACAATCATCATTTCTCAATTTTCAAAATTTCAGTAATCATCAAAATACTATCATTCAATTTCATTCAAATTAAAATAAAATATTTCCATTCATATTTCATTAAGGATAAAACAATTTATATACATCATACTAAAAATTTATATCAGGAAAATCCAAACTAAAATTTATTACAAACTTTATACAAACATTATACAAACTGCTCAAGACCAGTTTTACATGTCCATACCTTTACATACATTACATGCATCAAAATAAATTTCTCCAGTTAGGGTATAAAATATACCTGATATAACTTCAAGGTAAGTCGCTCCACAATCCTCAGCAGCTCACTCTGCTGCTCCTCTAGTCTCTAAATCTGCGACAGCAATAACAGCCATCGCTGAGTATTAGGACTCAGTGGTGCACAACATACTAAAATAATTTTTATGCAGAATTTAATTCACATTTATTCAAAACTTGGACTGAGCATGAGAGTTAAACACGAAACATGAATTATGAGATTTTAATCCAAACAATTTCATTTTGAAGTGTCAAAACCAATTTCATAAAACCCATAGTTATATCATGCCACTCGAAACAAGTATAATCTCAATAGCCAGAGGCTAAGGAGAAGTCACATCACAAGGCTAGTTAGCTCAAATATATGGATATCCATTCAATTTCTTCTTCTACTGGCACACACCTTAACACTTCAGCCAGAGAAGGAATCAAAATTTGAAACTGATTACCCCCACTAATCATGCTAGTGAGGTGTTCAAATATATGGTCAATACACTGTGGTTTCAAAACTTATCTTAATAATTTACTAAACATTGCCATTTCAAATATACACAAATAACTTTCAACAATTTAAATCAAAAGCATCATAAATACTTCATCATAGTAATGTCACAATTTAATATTTCAAATTATTCAAACTAATATGCAGAAGATAATTTACAAAAATTATACATTGTGCACAAACCTTAAGCGAGTCGCCTCTTGGCCTTGACTCGATTCCTCGGGTTCTTTCTAGGTGTTTTTTTCCACTGAAACACACAGTTTCATAGTGTTTCAGTATCATAACTTGGCATAAATCCAAAAATAAATTTAAATTCACTTTTATCTAGCTCTAATATGCTAAACTTGACTTTTTTTAAATTTTGTGTTTCGGGGTTACTATTCACTACACTATTCAAGTCAATTTGTTGACTTTCTAAGGCTTAATAGGTATGGGAATTCCAACTTCACCCACATACCACATTTTTGTCACTAAATTTGTTGGTTTTGGTTGTTTACTCAAATTCTAAGTCTTTTAGGCAAATTTTGAAAATTTCAGTTTTGGTGTCTTAAGTTGCACTATTCCATTGGTCATTGTTCTGTTAGAATTTGGCAAAACTTTCTTCATAGAAAATGTTCTCTATTGTCTTAAATTTATTCTCTTTTTTGGATCACTCAAATTGGAGTTTTGTAGCTCAAGTTATAGCCATTTGAATCATGGCTGCCGGATTGGACTTAACCCAGATTTCTGGGCACCAAACTGGTTCTGGCAGTTTTAGGTCACCAACTTTGGGTGGCCAAATGACTTGGTTAAGGGCATAATTTGGATTGGTGTTCTTCATGAAAGTTGTTGGTATATATCTCAACTATTCACTGGTAAAATTTTAGGTCATTTAGACCTGCCTAGCCCAAGTTATGGCCAGATGAAAAATACTGTTTATTTGGTTATTTTTGTACAGGTCAGATTGAGAAAATATGGATTTGGTCAATTTGTTCACTAGGTTTTGGTCACTTTTTGGGCATGATTCCTAAATGAAAATTGTATCATTTTGTGTCTATTTTCATTCCCAATTGGACTTGTAAGTTCTCAGTTTTGGTCCCTCAAAGGGACCTTGGTCCTACTGCCAGTAGCATGACCACATTCAATCCGAATTTAAACTCAATTCCAACACTTCCAACACACTTCATTTGGTCACAAATGACCATTTTTCACCTCATACTAGGTCAAACACATCATTTCACAATTTCTCATATTTTTGACTCCTAAACCCTAAGTGTCCAAAACCCTAGTTCACCAATTCATTGCATTTAGCTAATTCAAAGCATTTAACCATAATCATTCAACTCCTTGATGTTCATATTCCCCTCTAATTCAATCAAACCATGCAAATCATACCCCCACACATACTGGCCGAAATTCCCTCTCTTCCTAATCATGTAATTTTTTCCAATTTCTTCATATAATCTCATCCATTTCTACCCTAAATCCATCATGTATGCTAAAAAGAAAGGTTGGATTAGCTTACCTTAAGTGAGCAGAATTTATATCTCCAATTCTTCAAACTTTGCTTGATTTATTTACTCCCAATCTTCTTATCAAAGCTTAAACACAAGTTTTAGTTAAGGGATGTAGGGATTTCATGGAAAAATTTAGGGTTTAAAAGAGCTTTAGGTGGGCTTCAATGGAGGTTTTATGAGAGAATGAAAGAGATGGGAGAGAGAGAGTGGACGGCTTGAAGATAGGAAGGAAGACCAAATTTTTTTTCTTTTATTAATTTGCCTTTTAATTGTTAGAAATTATCTCAAAATTTCAAATTCTAAAAATAAAAATTTATTGCATCATGCTTATGTCACCACATGATGTCATTATATTCTTTTCTCTTTTTTTTCTTTATCTCTTTTTTTTTTAGTTCTTTAATTTAACTCCTGATTCTAAAATTTTCTTTTCTCCAATTTTATTTGACAGTTAGGTCAGGAGTCAGCTCTCGTGGTTAATTGACGAAATTGCTCCTCGCCAGTTCAACCCGGTTTGCAAATAATTCAATATTTCTTCTGGCTCCCTTACCTAATTATTTGACTGGCTTAACAATTTTTTTTTCGTGGTTTTCTCTTTTCCACTGTGTTCGTAATGGTCCTAAGGACAGCAGCGTTACATTTTACGATTCGAAATTTGAGTTTAAATTGACTTCGCAGTCTTTCCCGAGAATGTCACCCATCGCTGTGACTCTTAGCTCATTTAACTTCTTATATTCTGTTTTTCTTATTTATACTTAACTAATTGACAATTACTAATTATTTGTGTTTATGGCTTATCTAGTTGTCTTAAGTGTGGTTCTAATCCCCTTAATTATCCGGATCGACTCCAGTTACCGGAACAGTGAAATATACCAGGCTATACAAATAGGGGTGTTACACGAATAGGATGAGTACTCATATAATTGCTAGCTAGCTATGTTATTCCTAATTAGCCATTGGCTTTTGGGATGAATTGGACTATGGAATCTTGATTAAGCTGTGTGTGTGATTTATTGATATTTATTGTGATATTGTGAAATGGAGTTTAATTCTTTATGACATTCACTGTCTTTTGAATTCAACTATGATTTTAAGTATCCATAGTTCATATGATTTATGGTTTATGGTTTTAAATTGTATTTTCTTAATGTTGTGCACCACTGAGACATTGGCTCAGCGATAACTTTTTCATTGCTGTCGCAGGTAGACAGACGGACAGAGAAGCAGAGTAGGCTACTTGTGCTACATTTTGAGATTTCGCCAGGTATATTGAGTATATCATATTTTTGTAGTTTTTCTTGTAATGTATGTGCTCTGTATGTATACATTGTATTGGTCTTGAGTAGTTGTAAACTAAAATTGTAAATTATTTTAGCCTGTAAAAATATTGTAAAATATTTCTCTTATCTCAGCTTTTGGAAAACTGAAAAATTGATGTTGAATTGAGTTAACAAATGTTGAGAAATTTATTGTGGTAAACTATTATTAGAGTTTGGGATTGAAAAGTGTTAGTAATATGCCCTAAAGCATATCATTTAGTATGTATTTTGTACATGTTTTTATTAATAAAAGGCATTTCCACTTTTCCGTTTACACAATATTTATGTGTAATAGAAAAGGTCCATTGATCTTTTGTTAGAAATTCTATTCTTAAGTTGTTAACAATATGAGTGACAGTATTTCTAGTACAAAGTATCATAAATAGGTTCACAATCGAGGATGCTTCACAATAAGGATATGACTTACCCAGAAAGATTATATTCATGTTTGTTTCCAAGTTATTTATATGAGATATAAATAAGATGGAATGGTGAGTCTAATGCCATATAACAAACATGATAGGCACTTATACATGATAAGTAGACAAGCACATGGAGTTTACTCTTGTCAATGTATTGTCATAAATCATATTAGTGCATATAATCTTTAGACTTAAGATAGCATAGTTATCTTGTATATAGGTGGTTTGAGTTTGATACTGCTTTCATACTTGTACTATGTATGGGTATATGGGCATGTGTTGGCTCCTAGTAGTTATATATGGAGGTAGGTGTTGATCAAGATGGCCAGGACAGATAAAATTCTATGTTCATTTAATTGTTCTTGATGTTTCAAGTTTCTGGCTAGGACAGATAGATTTAATCAGAAAAAAGTTTCTGATGAGAAAATCTTTTTAATCAAGAACTGGAATTAAAAGAGAACATAATATTCATAGTAAATGGGGTTTGACATAAACCATGACTCCAGCTTGAATTGGGATTTTATAATAGAGAGATTATAGTTTATGGTAACATATAATTATAGGTTCATTTAAGGTAAACCTTATTACTGATTGGGTGGCCATGGCATGCTATGCTAGGTGTTAACTATGGTTTATGAGGTGCATAAAATGATTTAGAGAAATCATTTATGGTAAGAAAGAGTTCTGATGATATTAAGAGTTGATATCATGTCTCATTGCCAATTAGTGATGAGCCTAGTAAGTCACACACATTCACAAGTAATAACCAAATTAATTAATTAAAGAGTTTAATTGATTAATTAAATATGTTTGGTTTGCAATTAGATTACAAAGTCCTTAGCATGACTTGAAACCAAATCTAGATTATTGGATGTATATTATAAGTTAAATTTATATTTAAAGTGTTTAAATATGAATTTAATTAATGAAAAATTAATTAATAAAGATTAATTAATTGATTTATATTTGATATAAATTGATTAGAAGAAGAGAAATAATTATTTTGGGTTGAGAACTCAAAATTAAGACACAGGGGCATTTTGGTCATTTCACAAGGTAACATGTGGCACCATGAGATAGTGACACATGGCACTACACATAAGCTTGCCAAATATCTTTTAATCATGTAAGATGATTAAAATTAAGATTAAATATAGGTTTGACACTTGGCACAATGGGATTAGGTCATTTAAACCTAGAACCAATCAAAAGGTGACATGTGGTAAGGGTTTTAAGTGATGACCTAACCATATAAGTGTTGTTATGAGAGAACAAATAACACAAGCTGCTGCCTCCTCTTTGTGCCGCCACCCATAGGCTCCTCTCCCTTCTCTTCTTTTACATCTCTTATTTATTCCAAGAGATTAGCAAATAATCTCTTGAATTAAAAATACTAGAAATCATTTCCAGTGTTCTGTTTACATCTATAATCTCTTAAAAGGCAAAACTTGATTTTCTAGTTTATAGAAAAAGCTTTAGAAGCTGTTCAAGGGCTGCCATAGGTGATCTTGGTGTGGACAAGCTAGAGGGACAACATCTGGTGTCCTAAAGACGCATCCCAAAGGTACAAATATGCTGCAGTGCATCAAGAGATTAGTGTATTTGTTCTTGATCTAATCTAGGGTTCTAAAAATTAATCTGATTAATTATAAAATCTTAAATGGCAAATACAGATCCAAAAACATATTAAAATAGTTTTAATATGTTGTTTATCATTGAAATCAAATAGATAAAAATAAATCTTGCATGATGCATGTGACCCTAGGTGAAAATTTTTTTAATTCAATGATATAAACTTGTGTTTTTCATGCTTTCGCTCCTTCAATTGGTATCGGAGCCACTATATTTGCCATT
The DNA here is from genome assembly GCF_030052815.1 of Hevea brasiliensis. NCBI lineage: Eukaryota > Viridiplantae > Streptophyta > Magnoliopsida > Malpighiales > Euphorbiaceae > Hevea > Hevea brasiliensis. The sequence continues at coordinate 93,338,331 of NC_079496.1, read as the reverse complement.
TAGATTGTTGATTATATGATTTAATTGTGTGGAATAATCATGAGATGATAGATCCATTGTTGGTTGGACAAAGAAGTGTGGCGGCATGCTTGATCTCACCATCAATAGTGCGCCATCTTTGGGCTTCATGGGTGGTGCAAGGTTTGCTTTTAAATTCTGCAATTGTTGTATGATCTAAGGCCAATCTTATGACTAATTAAAGTATTTAATTAGCAGTTTTAATCACACAATTAAATTGTGATTCAAATCAGAATTTTAGAAATTATTTGAATGTGATTCAAATCTGAATTTTTAAAGTTGTTTGAATGTGATTCAAATCTAAATTTTAAAAGTTGTTTGAATGTGATTCAAATCTAAATTTTTAAAGTTGTTTGAACCATATTCAAATTTGAATTTTTAAAGTTGTTTGAATAATATTCAAATGTGAATTTTTAAAAATGGTTTGAATGTGATTTAAATCTGATTTTTAAAAATTGTTTGAATGTGATTCAAATCTGAATTTTTAAGGTTGTTTGAATGTGATTCAAATCTGAATTTTTAAATTTGTTTGAATGTGATTCAAATATGAATTTTTAAATTTGTTTGAATCATATTCAAATCTGAATTTTCAAGTTGAATATGAGATATTCAATTTAATTTAAGTATGTACATTTTATTTAATTTTTAAATAGTGATATGCATGATGGATGATCATGGACTATAAAAGACCAATGTGATTAGATTTATTTCTTTTATGTTTCTTTGGGATTGTAAATTAATTAATTTATTTTAATTTATTTTGGGCATGTATTATTAAGATTGTAAAAATTTTGGGTTATAATTTCATTTATTTAAGTTCTTGTAAATTTGCCTTGGTATGCCAAGAATTACTATGTAATTGGATTGCAAGAAGATCAAGGAGGTTAAGAGCATTGGTGGGACCAGTGGGAGGAATTCAAGATCAAGAGTTGATTATGTACTCCTTCAACAACTCTTATAAAATGAATGAATGAAATGCACCTAAGAATGCCCTGATTCAATTCTTAGTGGCTCAGAATTAAATCCCTTAAAAAGTCCATGATCATACCATATTTACTGTTTATCCATAAATGCATGAGATATGTGGAAATATATGCAAGTATATGATATATGCATGCTAAATGGATAATGTGCAATTTCACACCCTACTCCCCTGTAAGATGCAACATGATCCCGTAATACACCTAATAAATTACCGTACTTTGCCTACCGATAACCCATTAGATATACTACAAGGGATTTTAAAACAATTTTCGTGAAATTTAAATCATCGGTTAAAATCTGGTGTTATAAATTTTTTTCAAAATTTCGGCAAAGTGCCAGTTGTATTTTGAGAAAACAGTTCTTTAAAATCTGCAAAGAACTCACTTCCAATATGTTTTCTCAAGTACAACTTCAATAACTTCATTTGAACCCATAATTCAATTCTCAATAATCAAATCAATCTCCTCATAAAAGAAACATTTCATTCATTACAAGACTCGAAATTAATATTACAAAACTATTCAGATAATTGAAATTCCAAATTTACATTTACAATAATTTACATTTAATTACATACCAAAATATTTTACAATAGTTTTTATACAACTACTCAAATAATTTATATACATATTATTACATGCATACATCAAAACCTATGTACATGGGTATACCTATGATATACCTGGAGCTGAACTGAAAGTGCCTTCAAAGAAACTTACTCACTGCTCTATGCTCTTTTTACCTGCAACAGCATTCAAAGCTATCGCTGAGTGGTGAACTCAGTGGTGAACAACTATAATTTAAAACATAGTACAATATATATTGACAAAATTTACAGTAAATTTGGAAATCTGAATACTCATCAAATTCCAAAACTCAAAATATTCATTGCCAATAATGTAAATCATTTGTATAAATGACTTTGATCACAAAATTCAATTTATCAACTCATGACTAACCATTTAAGTAATTCCAACAAAATCAATTAGACATAAACCATAATTGAAATCACAATTCTTTACCATTCAAAAGCCATTCTGTATCTCAAAAATCATTATGTATCTCAAAAATCAATCTTTATCTCACTAACTATGCAAGACTAATCCGAAAGGGCCATATTCAATGTGATTCTAACTCCCTATGGTCGGGGAGGTCGAATCAGATTCTAACTCCCTATGGTCGGGGAGATCGAATCATCATGCACAGTACCATCACAATAATGAATCTTCCGCAAGGGCCATAACGATAAAATAAACTTAGATCTAACCTCAAATCAGAGGAAAATCTAAGCCTGTGCACGTACCATGGAAATCAAAACACAACTAACTCCATTGTCTTCTCAACAAATGAGAGAGATGGGTAATAACCTAGTCAAGCATCTATAGTGAGATATAAAACAATATCACAATCCTTTTAGTGAGCATAAATCACAATATAATTCAATTCAAAGTCAATTCCAATATCCAATAATTTTTATGCTCATCACAATTCAAATCATAAATTTGCATTTTTCCATGAAAATTACCATCACAATTCAAAACATGTTCTATCACAATTTTCCAAAACATAATTTATTCAATCCATAACAATGCTTAATACTTGTGGAAATACCATTTCACAAAGCTAAATTCATACATACTATAACAATTTCAATAATCATTGAATTAAATCCAATGCTTATTAAACATAATACATAAGAAAAGTATGTCATTTAATCATACGAAATATTCAAACAAAATCAGTTAAAAACTAGTTGTGCACAAACCTCTGATAACTGTCTCTTGGTCTTGACTCAGTGTTTCCTTCCCTCTCCCTGAGTCTTTGCTAACTGAGAAACACAATTTGAAGTGTTTCAGTACTTAATTAAACTGTCTCTAACGATAATGTTTGATAAATAATTCACTGAATGTTATTATTTGCTTAATCAACTTAATATATCGACCCTCGATGCGTTTTAGGTAATTTAGGTTTTAACGTTACTAATATGTCACATTCGATAGTCTTTTAGGGTTGGTACAGGTTACCAAGTTCATTTTCGTGTATACTGCATTTTCTTGCAATTTGCTGGATTCCGGGATACTAGTTTGACCTAGTCGGACAACCTAGTTCCCTCAGTTTTCGGGTTTCGGTCTAAACTACAAACTTGTAGATCTATATCTTATGGAACGCGGAGCAAAATTTCAGGTCATTCTGATTTATGTAGACCAAGTTATGGTCATTTTACTATTGCTGGTCAAATTGCACCAAAATTGATCACTTTAGGTCATTTTTGGTCATTTTAGGTTCGGCCAGTTTTTGGACCCGAACTTGTGCAAGCTTTTTGACTTGCTTATGGTCATTTCTGGGCTTTTGTGTCTTCATAAGACTTGTAGATATGGGTTCATGGTTAAAATTTCAGGTCAATTGGACCTGTTTTGAGTGAGTTATGGCCTAAATACTAACTGCTGCCCAAATGGTCAATTTTCAGGCCTTTATTGCACTTAATCCGGATTTGGTCATTTATCAAGCTACCTTGCAAGCAGAATTTTGGCAAGCTTCCTTCATGAAAGTTGGCACATTTTGTGCCTAGTTTCACCTCTAATTGGTTTCATACCAATTGGAGCCACACACTTAAGGTTATAGACCTAAAACTCAAACTGCCTTATTGAAATTCTTGCATACACATCAAGCATCATTTGTAACACTCGCCAAACTCAACATTCAAACCAATTCTGGTTGTACCACAACCTAAACATAATTTACAACATATTATAGGTCATTTTGGCAGCTTACAATTACATTCAATGTGCACCAACAAGTGCAGAATTTGTCCAACTCAATTTACAACAATTCAATCACCAATTCATGCTCATTTACATGTCCAACTTTACACCATCATTCATGCACTCAAACTGCCATAACAACCAACACATTTTAACATCATTATTCTATAAACCAAGCATGAATTCTAGCATTCCTCAAAAGTTAGCAAACTGCCACAATGGGACACTTACATTCCATTACTTTCCAAGCTTTAAATCTTATTTTACATTTACATACACTAAGTATATATTACCCAAATAATTTCCTACACAATATACATTTAATCAATCATTTAATTCACCATTTACAAGCACAATTAAACTGCCTTCAAGGTGCTTCCATGGCTGCCAAAAGTACACATTCCCATTCAACATCAAAACTCAAAAATTTCTTCATAAATCAAACACCCATAACATGCTTACAAACTTTAACAAAGCAACATTCAAAAACACAAACTTACCTATTTTTGAAGCTTCTTAAAAACTCATCAAAACTTACCTTTCTCACTCCCTAAATGCTGCCCAAGGTGTGGTGGTTACTTTTAGTGAAGAAAGGTGCCAAGAATGAAGCTTAAATCAAGCATGCATTCGGCTGAAATTGGGAGCTTGGAGATGAACTTCAATCTGCTGTCCAAAGGGTGAGTTAGTGGTCCACTTAGGTGTAGATAATTCCCACTAACTCTCCACTAACTTTATTTAATTAATATTGCATGCTAAATGTGTTAATTACTCCATTTACACTCCACTTTTGGCTATTTATATTAGGTACCCCAAATTTAATCTTTCATTATATTTTCCAAGTGTAATACCATGTATTTTTAATGGAAATTTAGGTCAAAAGACAATTTGGGATGTCAAATGATCACAATGCCCCTGTTCGGGTTGCATTCCCAATTTTTCGGTAACACCTGGTTTTGTCCGTTTGTTGATTTTCCACTTTTCTTTGTACTAATTATTTAATTTTTATTTAATATTTCTAATGATATTTATACTTCAATAGGGGTCTATTTAAGTTCTAAAAATATTTTCCAGGGTTCCCCGCAGTCCAGGGCTAGTCAACGGTCCACGCCGTGACTTCCTAAGATCACCATCGCTAGCGTTCGGCTAAGCTTAACTTGGTTGCATTTCTTTACTATTATTTTTCCTTTGTTTTTCTTGTATTTTCTTTTCTTGTATTTCATTATTTAATGTCTCCTCACTCATATCGAAGTGTAGTTCTAGGCATCCTAGCTGTCCGGACAACACTGGTTACCGGAACAGTAGAACGCATTACCGAACATAGGGGTGTTATAATTCTCCCCCCCTTAAAATAAATTTCGTCCACGAAATTTTATCCAATAGTCATCTTACAATAGTTATACGTTTATTTTTTTTTCTTTTTATACGATCGTATAATCTTCTTTTCCTCAAATTTGTATAAGACTTTTAACAATCTAATACAACATTTAATTTGTTTGTATATCACCAATCTTCTCTTACTATTGTCCTGTCTAATATTTCAATTCATGTTCCTTCTTAAATGACCCCTGAGGTCATGTTAGAATCATTTATCTAGTCATTGGTCCTCTGACCATTCTAGTCCATAGTCTTCCTCACATTCGTAACATTTCTTTGTTATATTTGAACCAATTGTTCGAATTTTTTTTTTTTACTTTCATAACTCTGTTTATCTGTCAATCTTCTATAACTTACTTCCTTTTGTACTGAACTATAACCTTTCGATATTCTAACCTTTGAGTTTTAGATCCCTAAGTAGGATTTTCAAACTTATTTCTAACAAATAAATTCTGTCCTGGCATAACTATACCAAAACAGATGCCGTTGGTAACTATTCTTATCTAGGTATACTATCGGGTAGTACGTAGCTCTACACAATAATCTCAAGTCAGTACTGTAATCTGCAGCTTACAGTATAAATATCAAGAACATTGCATAGTTACTACGATACATCCCAATAGATCAAACTTTCCTATCTTTTATCCTTTTCGAATTCACCGATACCTGAAACTTATTCTGATTACAATATCCATTAACAATTAACAACTGGAACATCTCTGCCTTCATCTAGAACAATTCTATTACCGCATCTTACTTTTATGTCCTCTTGCCTTACATTAAGTAGGCTTACCATTTAGCTTTATAATTTATGGTGTGTTAGAAAATACTTTTCGCCGATAAACTCTTCCAAAACTAATTTCACTTATTATCACAATCCTTATCTTAAGGACTAATCACTAATGCATCAAAATTTATTCCCTTGTAAAGGAATAACAACAGAACATATAGTTCTAACTCTAACATAAAAGTATGCAGACCCTAGGTCAAACAATACATAAACGAAGAGTGCCATCCTTCTTCTTAACAAACAATACTGGCGCTCCCCATGGTGACACACTAGGGAGGATGAAGCCCTTTTCAAGTAGTTCTTGCAACTATACCTTCAACTCCTTCAACTCTGCTAGTGCTATTCTGTATGGTTTTATGGAGATTGGATCCACACCAGGCATAACATTAATTTCAAACTACACCTCTCTTTCCGGAGGTAATCCTGGCAATTCATCAGGAAACACGTCTGGAAGGTCATATACTGTAGGGATGTCCCTCAATGCTGGACTCCCCACTTGGGTGTCTACCACATGTGCCAAGTATGCTTCACACCCCTTGCTGATCACTTTCTGGCTAGTGCAGCTGAAATAATGTTTGATGGCAATAGCTGCCTCTTCCCATGTATTACCACATCACTGTACTGAGGGAGACCGAAAGTGACTGTCTTCAGCCTACAGTCAATCATGGTATGATGCCTAGCTAACCAATCCATGCACAAGATGATATCATAATCTCTAAAGGGCATTTCAATGAAATCAGATAGAAAAGTGTGTCCTTGGATCACCAAAGGACAATCTCTATACATTCTATTAACCCTGACCTCCTGTCCTAACGGACTTGTTACTAGCACCTCAAAGTCCATTTTTGTACATGGAACAAAGAATGCAATCAATGATGCTCGCACTCACAGAAGAAGGGGGAGAACCCAGCTCAAATAACCCAACCACATCTGAGTAAAAAGTTGAGACGGTACCAGCCACACCATCAGATGTCTCGACTTCTTCCTCTGTCTCGCACGTAGACTCTAACCGAGAATCGCCTTGCTCTAATTATTTCATCGTGCCTTGGCTGCTGAGCTACCTCTACCCCCGCCTCTACCTCGCTAGGTGGTTGTGAACTTCTAGTGGAAGGGCTCAATCGACCTTCTGCAGTAGTAGGAGGTGGTCCAACTCTGCGACTCATCGGTGCGATCCTTGGCAAAGTGTCCTGTGCCTCCACGCTATAACAGCTCCAATAGCCTTATAGCATATCCCACCATGATATCTTCCACAAGCTTCACATTGACGAGAAGGGTAGGAACTTCTAGTTGTTCGACGATCGACCTTAGTGGTCTCGCCTTGATGATCCACCTCTGTTATATCCCCGAGCTCTGGCTCCTCAATTTCTTTTCTCTTTCTCAAATTACTGCTTGAGCTCTGACCCATAGGTTTCTCCCTCTTCTCTATTTCATGTTGCCCTTGTGGGGGTTGGGTCTGTACTTGGACTTGGGCTGACAGATTATCAGCCATTTGTTGGAAGAAAGTGGCCATTTGCTGGGCCATTTGTGCAGTAATTTGTACCGGTAAAACTGGTACAGTCAGGCCTTCGACATTTTATGGAGCTGGGGCCTCAACTTGTTCTTCTGCCATCACAGACTGTTCTATTGTCTCATTCTTCTCTTCCATATCTTTTCACAAGATTTTCTATTCCTGTACAACCAACATAAGGAGATTCCTCTCCATTAGTTCATATTTATGATGTAAATGTACTATATGTATCAAACATTTGAGCAGTTGTAGTTACCGACAAAAATATTTCAAATTCACAGTTCGAAATTCACTTTAAAACCATTGCTCTGATACCACAAAACATGTCACACCCTACTCCCCTGTAAGATGCAACATGATCCCGTAATACACCTAATGAATTACCGTACTTCGCCTACTGATAACCCATTAGATATACTACAAGGGATTTTAAAACAATTTTCGTGAAATTTAAATCATCGGTTAAAATCTGGTGTTATAAATTTTTTTCAAAATTTCGGCAAAGTGCCAGTTGTATTTTGAGAAAACAGTTCTTTAAAATCTGCAAAGAACTCACTTCCAATATGTTTTCTCAAGTACAACTTCAATAACTTCATTTGAACCCATAATTCAATTCTCAATAATCAAATCAATCTCCTCATAAAAGAAACATTTCATTGATTACAAGACTCAAAATTAATATTACAAAACTATTTAGATAATTGAAATTCCAAATTTACATTTACAATAATTTACATTTAATTACATACCAAAATATTTTACAATAGTTTTTATACAACTACTCAAATAATTTATATACATATTATTACATGCATACATCAAAACCTATGTACATGGGTATACCTATGATATACCTGGAGCTGAACTGAAAGTGTCTTCAAAGAAACTTACTCACTGCTCTATGCTCTTTTTACCTGCAACAGCATTCAAAGCTATCGCTGAGTGGTGAACTTAGTGGTGCACAACTATAATTTAAAACATAGTACAATATATATTGATAAAATTTACAGTAAATAATTTGGAAATCTGAATACTCATCAAATTCCAAAACTCAAAATATTCATTGCCAATAATGTAAATCATTTGTATAAATGACTTTGATCACAAAATTCAATTTATCAACTCATGACTAACCATTTAAGTAATTCCAACAAAATCAATTAGACATAAACCATAATTGAAATCACAATTCTTTACCATTCAAAAGCCATTCTGTATCTTAAAAATCATTATGTACTCAAAAATCAATCTTTATCTCACTAAATATGCAAGACTAATCCAAAAGGGCCATATTCGATGTGATTCTAACTCTCTATGGTCGGGGAGGTCGAATCATATTCTAACTCCCTATGGTCGGGGAGGTCGAATCATCGTGCACAGTACCATCACAATAATGAATCTTCCGCAAGGGCCATAACGATAAAATAAACTTAGATCTAACCTCAAATCAGAGGAAAATCTTAGCCTGTGCACGTACCATGGAAATCAAAACACAACTAACTCCATTGTCTTCTCAACAAATGAGAGAGACGGGTAATAACCTAGTCAAGCATCTATAGTGAGATATAAAACAATATCACAATCCTTTTAGTGAGCATAAATCACAATATAATTCAATTCAAAGTCAATTCCAATATCCAATAATTTTTATGCTCATCACAATTCAAATCATAAATTTGCATTTTTCCATGAAAATTACCATCATAATTCAAAACATGTTCTATCACAATTTTCCAAAACATAATTTATTCAATCCATAACAATGCTTAATACTTGTGGAAATACCATTTCACAAAGCTAAATTCATACATACTATAACAATTTCAATAATCATTGAATTAAATCCAATGCTTATTAAACATAATACATAAGAAAAGTATGTCATTTAATCATATGAAATATTTAAATAAAATTAGTTAAAAACTAGTTGTGCACAAACCTCTGATAACTGTCTCTTGGTCTTGACTCAGTGTTTCCTTCCCTCTCCCTGAGTCTTTGCTAACTGAGAAACACAATTTGAAGTGTTTCAGTACTTAAATAAACTGTTTCTAACGATAATGTTTGACAAATAATTCACTGAATGCTATTATTTGCTTAATCAACTTAATATATCGACCCTCGATGCGTTTTAGGTAATTTAGGTTTTAACGTTACTAATATGTCACATTCGATAGTCTTTTAGAGTTGGTACATGTTACCAAGTTCATTTCCGTGTATACTGCATTTTCTTGCAATTTGCTGGATTCCGGGATACTAGTTTGACCTAGTCGGACAACCTAGTTCCCTCGGTTTTCGGGTTTCGGTCTAAACTACAAATTTGTAGATCTATGTCTTATGGAACGCGGGGCAAAATTTCATGTCATTCTGAGTTATGTAGACCAAGTTATGGTCATTTTACTTTTGCTGGTCAAATTGCACAAAAATTGATCACTTTAGGTCATTTTAGGTCATTTTAGGTTCGGCCAGTTTTTGGACCCGAATTTGTGCAAGCTTTTTGACTTGCTTATGGTCATTTCTGGGCTTTGGTGTCTTCATAAGACTTGTAGATATGGGTCTTAAATATTCATGGTTAAAATTTCAGGTCAATTGGACCTGTTTTGAGTGAGTTATGGCCTAAATACTAACTGCTGCCCAAATGGTCAATTTTCAGGCCTTTATTGCACTTAATCTGGATTTGGTCATTTTTCAAGCTACCTTGCAAGCAGAATTTTGGCAAGCTTCCTTCATGAAAGTTGGCACATTTTGTGCCTAGTTTCACCTCCAATTTGTTTCATACCAATTGGAGCCACACACTTAAGGTTATAGGCCTAAAACTCAAATTGGCTCATTGAATTTCTTGCATACACATCAAGCATAATTTGTAACACTCACCAAACTCAACATTCAAACCAATTCTGGTTGTACCACAACCTAAACATAATTTACAACATATTATAGGTCATTTTGGTAGCTTACAATTACATTCAATGTGCACCAACAGGTGCAGAATTTGTCCAACTCAATTTACAACAATTCAATCACCAATTCATGCTCATTTACATGTCCAACTTCACACCATCATTCATGCACTCAAACTGCTATAACAACCAACACATTTTAACATCATTATTCCATAAAACAAGCATGAATTCCAACATTCCTCAAGAGTTAGCAAACTGCCACAATGGTACACTTACATTCCATTACTTTCCAAGCTTTAAATCTCATTTTACATTTACATACACTAAGTATATATTACCCAAATAATTTCCTACACAATATACATTTAATCAATCATTTAATTCACCATTTACAAGCACAATTAAACTGCCTTCAAGGTGCTTCCATGGCTGCCAAAAGTACACATTCCCATTCAACATCAAAACTCAAAAATTTCTTCATAAATCAAACACCCATAACATACTTATAAACTTTAACAAAGCAACATTCAAAAACACAAACTTACCTATTTTTGAAGCTTCTTAAAAACTCATCAAAACTTACCTTTCTCACTCCCTAAATGCTGCCCAAGGTGTGGTGGTTACTTTTAGTGAAGAAAGGTGCCAAGAATGAAGCTTAAATCAAGCATGCATGAAGCTTTCAAGTGGACAACAATGGTGGATCTTCTTTTCACCATTTTCGGCTGAAATTGGGAGCTTGGAGATGAACTTCAATCTGCTGTCCAAAGGGTGAGTTAGTGGTCCACTTAGGTGTAGATAATTCCCACTAACTCTCCACTAACTTTATTTAATTAATATTATATGTTAAATGTGTTAATTACTCCATTTACACTCCACTTTTGGCTATTTATATTAGGTACCCCAAATTTAATCTTTCATTATATTTTCCAAGTGTAATACCATGTATTTTTAATGGAAATTTAGGTCAAAAGACAATTCGGGATGTCAAATGACCATAATGCCCCTGTTCGGGTTGCATTCCCAATTTTTCGGTAACACCGAGTTTTGTCCGTTTTTCGATTTTCCACTTTTCTTTGTACTAATTATTTAATTTTTATTTAATATTTCTAATGATATTTATACTTCAATAGGGGTCTATTTAAGTCCTAAAAATATTTTCCAGGGTTCCCCGCAGTCCAGGGCTAGTCAACGGTCCACGCCGTGACTTCCCGGTGCGGTCACCCATCGCTAGGGTTCCCGGCTCGCTTAACTTGGTTGCATTTCTTTACTATTATTTTTCCTTTGTTTTTCTTGTATTTTCTTTTCTTGTATTTCATTATTTAATGTCTCCTCACTCATATCGAAGTGTAGTTCTAGGCATCCTAGCTGTCCGGACAACACTGGTCACCGGAACAGTAGAACGCATTACCGAACATAGGGGTGTTACATGCAAAGTGAGACCTTAATAGTAATTAGGATAACCATAAAGTCTTCCAAACAAATGGTTAAGTTGGAAATGTTATAATTAAAGTAATTATAACATGGGCCCTCTATTGGGGCAATTATTTTAAGAAATTTTAAATAGTTGTATATGATGCAATAAATTTAAGAGATATTCTTAAGAATAATTGTTAAGCATGAGATGTTGTGAATATGTAAATGGTTTGGTAACCAATATTTGATGTACCTAAGGACATTAAAATTATTTGTATAATTACTGGCTCAATGGGATCAGCTTAACTAATGCAAGATAAGTCAATAATGGATATACCTGAGATTTTGAGCATTAGGGGTTAGGTAAAGGATTGAACCTCACATGAGATGTGATGGGTAAGGAGTTGCTTACTTATAGTTTATTGTAATTCCAATAATGGATGTACCAGAGGATGATCAATAGAATTATAAGAATTCAATCACCCACTAGAAATCCATCCAACTAGGATTTCCATTTTCTACTTTGGAAGTGTAGGATTCGCTAAGTTAGTGGGAGCACCAATTTGATTAAAAGACCATAATCATTTTGGTTAATTACATGATACATTTACTAAATAATCTGGTTATTTTCTGTAGTTAATTTTTTGATAATAATGAGCGCAGAACAACCACCACTATCCAATATCCTTGCAAGCATACTTGATTGCAATAGGTTGATAGGACCTAATCTGTCTGATTGCCTAAGAAATTTGAAACTTATCCTAAACCTTGAACATATAGGATATGTTCTAGACTCAAATGTTCCTGGTCCCTTAACTCCAAAGGCCACCCAAGGGGAACATGAAACTTTGGACAAGTAGAAGGAGCATGATATGAGAGCTAAGTGTTACATACTTACTTCCATGAGTAATGAGTTATAGAAACAGCATGAGAACATGCAGAGTGCGAGTGAGATCCTCCTTCACCTACAAGAGTTGTATGGTGAGCACAGCAGGAATGCTAGGTATGAGATATCTAGGTAGCTATTCTGCATGAGGATGTATGAGGGATAGAATGTTGGGGATCATGTCCATAAGATGATTCGGCTAATTGAGCAGCTGGAACATCTTGACTTCAATATGGATTTCCAACTACAGAGGGATTTGATCCTTCAGTCCCTTCCTAAGTCTTTTGGGAATTTTGTGACGAATTTCCATACGACTAAACAGGAATGCACCTTGGCTGGTTTACTCAACATGCTGGTTATTGCCCAAAAGAATATGCCGGGAAATAAAGGAAAAGAGGTAGCTTTGATTGCATCTTCTTCTACTGGAAAGTCCAATAAGAAGAAGGGCAATAAGAAAAAGAAATCTCAGATTCCTAGTCCTTCCAAGAAAATAGCTAAACAAAAACGGAAGACTAAAGCTGATGGAGGCAAAGGAAAGTGTTTCCACTGCCAGAAGGATGGGCACTGGAAAAGGAACTGCCCATATTATCTTGCTTCTCTAAAGGACAAGAAGGATAGACCTTTGAAAGGTATGTCCATATCTTGTTATTTAGATTCTGATGATACTCATAGTTCATCTATAGCTTGGGTTTTAGATACTGGTACTAGTTCTCACATTTCTTATGATATGCAGGAAATAGCAAATAGTAGCAGCTTGCGTTCTCAAGATGTTAGAGTCCGGATTGGCAATGGCTCAACTGTTGAAGCTTTAGCCATAGGATCTAAATCTTTTTACATGTTTAGACATGTTTTGTGTTTGGATAATATTTTATATGTACCTGATGCTTTTAAGAACATCATTTCTATATCTAGTTTGACTAGAAATGGTTATGAATTTTAGTTTATAGATGATGTTTGCAATATTTATTTTAGAAATAAATATGTTGATTCGGGTTATATGAATGATGGTCTTTATTATTTGGATAATAATGACAAACACAAAATGAATGCAAGTGATCTAAATGAATGCAATGCCATGGTGAAAATCAACTCAAGTTCAAAATATATTTGGCACTTAAGGTTATGTCATGTTGCAGAAGATAGGATTGCAAAATCGGAGAAAATGGGGATTCTTTCCTCATTGGGTTCTGAGCCTACTCCAACTTGTGAATTTTGCCTTCACGGCAAAATGACTAGATCACCCTTTGTTGGACAAGGGCTAAGGGCTGAAAATATTTTGGAGCTAATACATAGTGATGTATGTGGTCCATTTAAGGAAATGCCTAGAGGCGGTTTTCATTACTTTATTACCCTTACTGATGATAAATCAAGATTTGGGTATTTGTATTTGATGAAATACAAACATGAATCCTTTGAAAAGTTCAAAGAATTTAAATCTGAAGTAGAAAATCAAACAGGAAAGAGTATTAAAGCTCTTTGATCAGATCGTGTAGGTGAATATTTGAGTACTGAATTTGATGAATACTTGAGAGAGCACAGCATTGTTTCCTAGCTGACTCCTCCAAGAATACCAGAGCTGAATGGTGCATCTGAAAGGAGAAATCGTACCTTATTGGATATGATACGCAGTATGATGAGCTATACTGATATGCCAATCTCCTTTTAGGGATTTGCATTAGAATCAGCTCTGTATATTCTGAATAGGATTCCATCAAAATTAGTTTCTTCCACACCATATGAGATATTGCATGGAAGAAAACCAAGTCTTAAGCATGTTAAGATTTGTGGTTGTCCAGCTTATATCAAAAAGCTGAACACTAATAAATTGAAAACCAGATTAGAAAAGGGTCGATTTGTTAGATATCCAAAAGATAGTTTTGGATATTATTTTTATTTGCCTACTTCACAAAAGGTTGTGGTAAGTAGAGATGCCACATTTCTTGAACAACAATTTATTCAAGAAGGAGGCAAAGGAAGGCAAATAGAGTTAGAATTGAAGAATTCTGACCAACCAACAGATCAGATGGATATAGATCCATTTAGTTAACCTACACCCATTGATAAAACATCTACAGCTATTCCCCGTAGAACAACTAGGGTATCTCACCCACCAGTGAGATCTGGTTTCCTTCATGAAGAAGAACAAGAGTTGTCTACTCATGAAGAAGTAGATCATGGAGATGATCCACTTACTTATGAAGAAGCTATATCATATATAGACTCTTCAAAATGGATTGATGCTATGAAATCCGAGATTGATTCCATGTATAAGAATCAAGTTTGGGATCTTGTTGACCTACCTAAAGGTATTGTACTTATAGGGAACAAATGGGTTTTCAAGAAGAAAATTGATTCTGATGGAAAGGTAGAGACCTATAAGGCAAGGCTAGTAGCGAAAGTGTGACACCCCTTACCCGTGTACAGTATACCCGAGTAAGTAATGCCACATGGTATACTGGCACTCTCTAATATACCTTACTTAATTTGTGTCATGCTTTTGAAGTTAATTTATGAAATATGATTTGTTTTAACCATTTATCAAAAGTATTATTCATTTGAGGTTCCGAAGATTTTAAGGAAAATCCGGCGGAGTACCGGCTAAAAATGGAGAAAACAGTTCTTCGGAACCTGTTAAAAACACTTCCAATATACAATTTCATTCATACTCAACTCCAATATTATCAACAAAACTCAATATCAATATCTCAATAATTTGTCAATTTCAGGTCTCAACAACCTTTTCATTTCTCAAAACATCCCTTTCTCAGGGTTCTCATATATAAACAACCATTAAATACTCAAATTAATACCATACATGACCATAAATCTTTATTATTTACATGAACCTCAAAATACATTACATAAATCCCAAATACATATGAGAAAATAAAAAGTTAATTACAAAATGACAAAATGACATCTAGTGTCCTACCAATGCACTGCAGGTGACGAGGTGACACGGACACTGAGCAGAACTGCCGGATGGACTCACCCAGTCTGTGGTCTACTGGGCTCGCGATCGGGATCTCCAGTACCTACGCGTGGCAAAAGCAACGCGCTAAGCAATAATGCTTAGTGGTGCAATAATATAATAAAAGAAAATAGCAAGAAAATAAATGTATATAGAATGTGTATGCTTTCTTTGTTTGGTATTGATATATTCATTGTTTCATTTATGTTGTTCACTTTTATTCATTTGGTTGCCCCAAGTAACCTACACTAGATGACTGGATAGCAGTGGCGCTTTGGGTACCTAGTACCTCGGGCCGTCACACCATCGGTCACATACGTATCTCCCGGTGTGCAACAGAACAGCTAACAAGCTGTAAATAATATCCGGCACAAGGCCAAGTCTCAATACAAAGTCAGAATGGCTAAAAGCCATGAAATCACAGAATGGCATTTTTGCCATGTGCAGTACTGCTAACTGAACCCTATTGGCATGCCAAACTATCCAAACCAATCTTGTTAGGTATACTAGGGCATTTGAAATTCTTAAATTTGTCAATTTGTGAATTTCAATTTTTTTGGTGTTACTATTCATCATTGGTCAACAAAAATGTTGACTTTTAGAATAAAAATGTGTACATCAACTTTGGCACTCCCAACATACCACATTTGGTGTTTAAAACTTGTTGGCATTAAGTGTTTTTGCCATTCCAAAGTGTAACTCAACACAAACAGATTTTTCAATTTTGGTGAGTCAACTTCACTGTTCCATTGGACACTGTTACTGTTGGAATTTGAGGAAATGCAAAACATGAAAGTTGTTCCTTATTTTGTCTAGTTGAATTTCCTTTTTTGAATCACTCCATTTGGAGTTTTGTAGCTCTAGATATGGCTCAAAAACCCAGGCTGTCCGGATATGCAGTCTGCAGAAATTTACCATATCTACAGTGCATGAATAGTGACTTGAGTCACTTGGTTGAATGGGTTCTGGCCATAATTTGGGGTAGGCTCCTTCATGAAAGTTGTTTTTCTATGTCTTAACTTGTTACTGTAAAAATTTCAGACCAATTGACCAAATCTACAGTGAGTTATGGCCAAATGAACAGTTACTGTTCATTTGGCAAATTCTGCAGCATTCAGTGCAGGGCATCCGGATTGTGGCTGAGTTTTGACCCTTTTGCTTTGGTCTTTTGGGCATGGTTTCTTCAGCAAAAATGTGCCATTATAAGCCTAGTTTCATGTCCAATTGGCCAAATACCAATTGGACTACCACTGCCCAAGTTATGGCAGTGCAAAGGGACTGAATTTTCAGTCCCTATGCTGCTGTCCTAGGCAGCCTGCAATCCTCACTTTGCAATCTCATTTTTCTGTCCCATTTATGGTCAACACATCTAAAATGGTCACTAATTGACCATTAATATGTCCTCTAACAATTTCATAAGCCAAATCAATTTTCACCTTTCCTAAACCCTAATTCAATTCCATGTTTTATACAATTTACTTTAGTTAGCTTTTAATTCATTATGCTTGTGTTTATAAACTTCTAACATGATTCTAGCTCACTTCAAGCTCATCAAAACATTCCCTCCTATCCCATAGCTAGGGCAGCCGAAACTCATGTTTCATACACATGAGTTTTTGCTCATTTAAATTACAATTTCTCATCCATTTCAAGCCTAAGTCATGGGATTAAGGAATTTTAACTACATATATGCACTAACCTTGTTGTATGCCAATCCAAGCTTGAGAAAGCTTCACTTTATTTCTTCTTCTTGGCTGCCAAAAGATTTTTTAAGGTGTGTAGATTAATTTTAGTGAAGATGACTTAGGGTTTTGGGGTGAGGTTTGAGAGGTTTGAGAGCTTGAAAATGAAGAAAATGGAGGTTTGGCTATGGAGTTTTTAGAGTTACGGGTAGCTTTTGTGGGAGTGGTGGCTGCTGGAATTTTGGTCTTCTTTAGTCTTTATTTATGTCTTTTATTTGTTTAGTCAAATGGTAGATTAATGGTGATTGGTTGAAAATTATAAATGACATCCCATGATGTCATAAATAGCCTTTTTTCCTCAATTTCTTTTCTTTCCTCCACTACTCAAGTTCAATTTAATTTCTAGCAATATTTCTTCATATTTTATGTCATATTAATTATTTACTCAACTAGGCAAGTCGGCCAAAAATCACCTCGGAAGGCGAAATAACCAAAATGCCCTCCATTTGGCTTAACAGGTCAAAATCGTCATGCTGGATTGAAAAATTTTTCTAGGTATTTTCTTGGCATTCTAATGCCATGGGAACCTCAATTACCCTTCTCTGGAATCCCAAAAATTATTTTATAATTTTTCCCCTGTCTAGGGCTCCTCGTTGCGAAGCAGCAACTTCCCTCCGATTACCCATCGCTTGGGCACCTCGTTTCACTTGGTTGTATTTTATTTCTAAAATTTTTACTAAATTTTTCTTATTAATATTTGAGTTAATTATGGTTGTGTCTTTAGTTTAAATATTTTTAGGACATTCTAGTGTCCAGGACCGACCGATTCTTAGGAGCAGTAGGATGTACGGAGTGGTTCTGGGAGGGTGTTACAACTCTTCCTCTAATTTAAATTTCGTCCTCGAAATTTACGTCCTAAACAGTTGAGGGAACTGTTGCCTCATCGTCTCTTCACTTTCCCAAGTTGCCTCCTCGGTGTTGTGGTGCCTCCAAAGCACTTTCACCAGTGGAATCTGCTTGTTTCTCAACTCTTTCACTTCACGAGCCAAGATCCGTAGAGGTTCTTCTTCATATGTCAAATCCGTTGTATTTCAATTTCTTCTCTAGAGATGACATGTGAAGGATCGAGCGGTATCTTACGAGCATGGACACATGGAACAAATTATGGATCTTGTCCACTCTGGTGGTAAAGCTAGCCTATAGGCCACTTTGGACCCACACGTTCAATGACTTCATAGGGGCCAATGAACCTAGGGCTCAACTTACCTTTTCTTCCAAACCTCAACACTTTCTTCCATGGTGACACCTTGAGGAACACTTTGTCGCCAACCACATATTCTATTTCTTTTCTCTTCAGGTCGGCATAAGATTTATGTCATGCGAGGCAATCTTTAAGTTGGCTTTGATTGATTTCACCTTCTCCTCGGCTGTTTCACAGTGCAGCCCTACCAGATTTGTCTTCGCCCAATTCAGTCCGGCCTGCTGAGTTCTACATTTTCTCCCATACGATTGCTTCATATGGGGCCATTTGAATGCTAGCTTGGTAGCTATTGTTGTATGCAAATTACGCGATGGGAGGTATCTATCGACTTCCCTCAAACTCAATGACACAACTCCTCAGCATATCCTCAAGGACCTGACAAGTATTTCACGTTATTGTTATCATTTCAATTCAATATTTGTATCAATTTCATTGGTTTCAATTATTTACCTGGATTACTCTTTCAGATTGCCCATCCTTCTGAGGATGGAAAGCTGTGCTGAAACGGAGTTGTGTACCCAAGGATTCATGCAACTTCTTCCAAAATCTCAATGTAAACCTTGGGTCTCGGTCAGATATGATGGAAAGTGAAATTCCATGCAGTCTAACTATCTCACTGATATACAATTCTGCTAACTTCTCCAGTGAGTAGTCGGTCTAAGCGGCGAGAAAGTGTCTTGACCGTCAATCTATCAACTATCACCCATGCTGCATCATGTTTCTTCCGGGTGAGAGGTAGACCACTTACAAAATCCATGGTGACCCAATCCCATTTCCATTCAGGTATGCGTATAGGCTGTAGCAAACCCGATGGAACTTGATGTTCTGCCTTGACTTGCTGACATGTCAAGCATCTAGTCACATAGTCAGCTATGTCCTTCTTCATACCAGGCCACCAATACTGAAACTTCAGGTCATGATACATCTTTGTACTTCCTGGGTGCATAGCATATACACTGGTGTGTGCCTCTTTTAGAATACTGGCTTTCAATTCCCCATTATCTGGTACACACAGTCTTCCTTTGTAATACAGACACTCATCTGCTTTCACCTCATAGTCAGTTGCTTTTCCCTCTGGGATTTTGCTCATAATAGCCATTAGCTTCTCATCTGCCTTTTGCCCATCTAAAATCTGCTGTAGCAGGTTTGGCCTCACTTGCAACTCAGCCAAGATAGCTCCATCACAAACTAAAGATAGACGGGCATTCAATGATCTCAAGGCTGTCATGGATTTTCTGCTCAAGGCATCAGCAACTACATTTGCCTTCCCAGGATGGTAGTCAATTATACAGTCATAATCCTTCAGGAACTCAATCCATCGCCTCTGTCTAAGGTTGAGCTCCTTCTGGGTTGGCAAATATTTAAGGCTCTTGTGGTGCAGTAAATGTAGCACTTTTCACCATACAAGTAATGCCTCCATATCTTCAGTGCGAAGATAATTGCTGCAAGCTCTAGATCATGGGTAGGGTAGTTCTGTTCATGTGGCCTTAGCTGTCTGGAAGCATAGGCGATCACTTTCCCCTCTTGCATCAATACACACCCTAACCCATTATGTGAGGCATCACTATAGACCACAAAGTCCTTTCCGGACACTGGCTGTGTTAACACTGGTGCCTCTGTCAACATAGCCTTCAACCTCTCAAAACTGGTCTGGCACTTGTCATTCCAGTCAAATCTGACATTCTTGTGTAACAACTTGGTCATTGGAGCAGCTATTAGGGAAAATCCCTTCACAAATCTTCTATAATACCCAGCTAGCCCCAAGAAGCTTCTGACCTCAGTTGTATTTCTGGGAGGCTTCCATTCCATCACTGCTTCTATTTTCTTGGGATCCACCCTAATCCCATCAGCTGACACTATGTGTCCAAGGAATGCAATCTCATTCAGCCAAAAGTCACACTTGGACAACTTAGCATACAGCTTCTTTTCCCGCAGGGTTTGCAGAACAATCCTCAAATGTTCATCATGTTCTTCCCTGGTCTTGGAGTACACCAGAATGTCATCAATAAAAACCACTACGAACCGATCTAGGTATGGATGGAAGATACGGTTCATAAGGTCCATGAACGCCGCTGGTGCATTTGTTAGGCCAAAGGGCATCACCAGAAACTCATAATGCCCATACCGGGTCCTGAATGCAGTCTTGGGCACATCTACATCTTTCACCCTCAGCTGATGATACCCTGATCTGAGATCAATCTTAGAAAATACTCCTGCTCCCTTCAGCTGATCAAACAGATCATCAATTCTAGGCAACGGATACTTGTTCTTCACAGTCACTTTATTCAACTGCCGGTAATCAATGCATAGCCTCAAAGTCCCATCCTTCTTTTTCACAAACAGCACTGGAGCTCCCCATGGTGACACACTGGGGCGTATGAACCCCTTATCCAGCAACTCTTGCAATTGAGTTTTCAACTCCCTCAATGGGTGCCATCCTATAAGGAGCAATAGAAATGGGTCTTTGTGCACAGCGGTGTCTCAATAGCAAACTCGACTTCCCTTTACGGTGGCAAACCGGGCAACTCTTCGAAATACTTAGGAAGTCTCTCACGTGGGTATGTCACTCAAGTTTGGCTTAGCCTGCCTAGTATCTACCACATGTGCTAGGTAGGCTTCACAGCCTTTTCTCATCATTCTTCTTGCAACTGTGGCTGAGATGACATTGGACAAGAAATCTGTCCTTTCCCCCACAACTGTGATCTCATTACCCTCTGAAGTTTTTAGAGAAATTCTCTTCAATTTGCAATCAACTATTGCCTGATGACGTGACAACCAGTCCATTCCCAAAATCACGTCAAACTCATGGAAAGGCAACTCAATCAGGTCTGCCAAGAATTCATACCCCTGAATCCTCAACGGGCAACCTTTGTATACCTTGTTCACTACCACACTGTGACCCAATGGATTAGTGACCAGAATGTCTTGGTCACTTTCCCCTACCAGTATCCCCCTTTCTACGGGTAGATTGATGCAAATGTAGGAATGAGTGGATCCTGGATCCACCAATGCATGCACAGGTGTAGTGTAGAGGGAGAACGTACCCCTGATGACGTCCGGGGCATCTTGCTCCTCCTGAGCTCTCAGGGCATAATTTCTGGCAGGTGGTCTGTTATCTGGCCTCTCTGCTGGCTCAGATGCAGGCCTCTGAGATGGTCCCACAGCTTCGGATTTACCAGACCTTCTACCCCTTGGTGGTGCAGGAGCAGGTCTGTCTGCTTGTGTCGGAGCAGCTGTAGTAGTTCTGCGTGGGCAGTTCCTAAGTTGATGTTCTGTCGACCCACATCTCAAGCAAGCACCAGTCACTCTCCAACATTC
This sequence comes from Hevea brasiliensis, assembly GCF_030052815.1. Taxonomy (NCBI): domain Eukaryota; kingdom Viridiplantae; phylum Streptophyta; class Magnoliopsida; order Malpighiales; family Euphorbiaceae; genus Hevea; species Hevea brasiliensis. Next base: position 93,316,465 of record NC_079496.1, on the reverse strand, counting down.
CCCCTTGTGCCATTTCTGACAGTGTGGACACGCAGAAGATGCTGGGGCTGGTCCCCTGAACCCCATCCCTGGAGGCGCCCTTGATGGTGTGGGTGACCTCTCCTAGGGGTGAAGCGTGGCACAGGCCCGAGGTGACCACGACCACAGTGGCCGAACTCTGTGCAGGAGGACCCTTAAACTTCTTCCCAAATCCAGAGGTGGAACTAGACTGACCTGGTCCCCTCTTCTGCTGTCTCTCCCTTCTGGTCTGCTCATTGATTCTCACTTTTTCAACCCTTATTGCAGCTTCCACTAGCTTGCTAAATTCTGTGATTCCCAAGGCAGTGAGCTGTATCTTGATATTGTCATTCAGTCCCTCTTCAAATCTCTTGCACCTTTCAGCTTCGTTAGGGACTATTTCCCTTCCATAGCGGCTTAACCGAACAAACTCCTTCTCATACTCGGCTACTGACAACTGTCTCTGCCTCAGGTTAATGAATTCCCTTCTTCTCTCTTCCAGGTATACAGTACCCACATATTTCTTCTTGAACTCAGAGAGGAAGAAGTCCCAAGTTACAGCTTCGGGCTGCACTTCACTGGACACAGTGTCCCACCATCCGTAGGCATCGTCTTGTAACAAGGATATAGCAGCTTCTAAGTTCTGCTCTGGGGTGCAGTGGAGTTGTTTTAAGACTCTGCCCGTTCTGTTCAACCAATTCTCGGCTGCAACAGAGTCATCTTCTCTCTTGCCATAGAAATCCACTGCCCCAAATTTTCTTAGTCTCTCCAAGTGTGATTTCTGCTGTGGAGCTGGTGGTGGTGGTGGTGCTGGTGCTGGCATTACCCCAGCCATCTGTCTAAAGAAGTCGGCCATTTGTTGAAACATGGCCTGTGGAGGCTGAGCAGGCTCTGCTTGAGCTGGCGGAGCAGATTCTCTCATGCCCCCAGTCTCAGCTGCTGCAGGTGGAGCATGACTCTCCACTTCCTCCTCAACGGCTCTCTGAGATGAAGGGTCCATATCCTATTCAAAATAAGAAAGATAGACAGATCTGCGTTAGTGTCACCTCGACTCTTACAAATGCAATGCATGGTATGGACTCAATCTAGGCCCAGAAACGCCTAAACCGTGCTCTGATACCACTAAATGTGACACCCCTTACCCGTGTACAGTATACCCGAGTAAGTAATGCCACACGGTGTACTGGCACTCTCTAATATACCTTACTTAATTTGTGTCATGCTTTTGAAGTTAATTTATGAAATATGATTTGTTTTAACCATTTATCAAAAGTATTATTCATTTGAGGTTCCGAAGATTTTAAGGAAAATCCGTGAGTCTGCTAAAAATGGAGAAAAGCAGTTCTTGAACTGTTAAAAACACTTCAATATACAATTTCATTCATACTCAACTCCAATATTATCAACAAAACTCAATATCAATATCTCAATAATTTGTCAATTTGTGTCTCAACAACCTTTTCATTTCTCAAAACATCCCTTTCTCAGGGTTCTCATATATAAACAACCATTAAATACTCAAATTAATACCATACATGACCATAAATCTTTATTATTTACATGAACCTCAAAATACATTACATAAATCCCAAATACATATGAGAAAATAAAAAGTTAATTACAAAATAACAAAATGACATCTAGTGTCCTATCAATGCACTGCAGGTGACGAGGTGACACGGACAGCAGAAGCTGCGGATGGACTCACCCGATGCGTAGTCTCACGGGCTCACGATCGGGATCTCCAGTACCTACGCGTGGCAAAAGCAACGCGCTAAGCAATAATGCTTAGTGGTGCAATAATATAATAAAAGAAAATAGCAAGAAAATAAATGTATATAGAATGTGTATGCTTTCTTTGTTTGGTATTGATATATTCATTGTTTCATTTACGTTGTTCACTTTTATTCATTTGGTTGCCCCAAGTAACCTACACTAGATGACTGGACTGGATAACAGGTAAACTGGCACTGGGTACCTAGTACCTCGGGCCGTCACACCATCGGTCACATACGTATTTCCCGGTGTGCAACAGAATAGCTAACAAGCTGTAAATAATATTCGGCACAAGGCCAAGTCTCCATACAAAGTCAGAATGTCTAAAAGCCATGAAATCACAGAATGGCATTTTTGCCATGTGCAGTACTGCTAACTGAACCCTATTGGCATGCCAAACTATCCAAACCAATCTTGTTAGGTATACTAGGGCATTTGAAACTCTTAAATTTGTCAATTTGTGAATTTCAATTTTTTTGGTGTTACTATTCATCATTGGTCAACAAAAATGTTGACTTTTAGAATAAAAATGTGTACATCAACTTTGGCACTCCCAACATACCACATTTGGTGTTTAAAACTTGTTGGCATTAAGTGTTTTTGCCATTCCAAAGTGTAACTCAACACAAACAGATTTTTCAATTTTGGTGAGTCAACTTCACTATTCCATTGGATACTGTTACTGTTGGAATTTGAGGAAATGCAAAACATGAAAGTTGTTCCTTATTTTGTCTAGTTGAATTTCCTTTTTTGAATCACTCCATTTGGAGTTTTGTAGCTCCAGATATGGCTCAAAAACCCAGGCTGTCCGGATATGCAGTCTGCAGAAATTTACCATATCTACAGTGCATGAACAGTGACTTGAGTCACTTGGTTGAATGGGTTCTGGCCATAATTTGGGGTAGGTTCCTTCATGAAAGTTGTTTGTCTATGTCTTAAATTGTTGCTGTAAAAATTTCAGACCAATTGACCAAATCTACAGTGAGTTATGGCCAAATGAACAGTTACTGTTCATTTGGCAAATTCTGCAGCATTCAGTGCAGGGCATCCGGATTGTGGCTGAGTTTTGACCCTTTTGCTTTGGTCTTTTGGGCATGGTTTCTTCAGCAAAAATGTGCCATTATAAGCCTAGTTTCATGTCCAATTGGCCAAATACCAATTGGACTACCACTGCCCAAGTTATGGCAGTGCAAAGGAACTGAATTTTCAGTCCCTATGCTGCTGTCCTAGGCAGCCTGCAATCCTCACTTTGCAATCTCATTTTTCTGTCCCATTTATGGTCAACACATCTAAAATGGTCACTAATTGACCATTAATATGTCCTCTAACAATTTCATAAGCCAAATCAATTTTCACCTTTCCTAAACCCTAATTCAATTCCATGTTTTATACAATTTACTTTAGTTAGCTTTTAATTCATTATGCTTGTGTTTATAAACTTCTAACATGATTCTAGCTCACTTCAAACTCATCAAAACATTCCCTCCTATCCCATAGCTAGGGCAGCCGAAACTCATGTTTCATACACATGAGTTTTTGCTCATTTAAATTACAATTTCTCATCCATTTCAAGCCTAAGTCATGGGATTAAGGAATTTTAACTACATATATGCACTAACCTTGTTGTATGCCAATCCAAGCTTGAGAAAGCTTCACTTTATTTCTTCTTCTTGGCTGCCAAATGATTGTTTAAGGTGTGTAGATTAATTTTAGTGAAGATGACTTAGGGTTTTGGGGTGAGGTTTGAGAGGTTTGAGAGCTTGAAAATGAAGAAAATGGAGGTTTGGCTATGGAGTTTTTAGAGTTACGGGTAGCTTTTGTGGGAGTAGTGGCTGCTGGAATTTTGGTCTTCTTTAGTCTTTATTTATGTCTTTTATTTGTTTAGTCAAATGGTAGATTAATGGTGATTGGTTGAAAATTATAAATGACATCCCATGATGTCATAAATAGCCTTTTTTCCTCAATTTCTTTTCTTTCCTCCACTATTCAAGTTCAATTTAATTTCTAGCAATATTTCTTCATATTTTATGTCATATTAATTATTTACTCAACTGGGCAAGTCGGCCAAAAATCACCTCGGAAGGCGAAATGACCAAAATGCCCTCCGTTTGGCTTAACGGGTCAAAATCGTCTGTACCGATTGAAAAATTTTTCTAGGTATTTTCTTGGCATTCTAATGCCATGGGAACCTCAATTACCCTTCTCTGGAATCCCAAAAATTATTTTATAATTTTTCCCCCTGGTCTAGGGCTCCTCGTTGCGAGAACCGCAACTTCCCTCCGGTTACCCATCGCTTGGGCACCGGCTCGTTTCACTTGGTTGTATTTTATTTCTAAAATTTTTACTAAATTTTTCTTATTAATATTTGAGTTAATTATGGTTCCTGTCTTTAGTTTAAATATTTTTCCGGACATTCTAGCTGTCCGGACCGACACCGGTCGCTGGAACAGTAGGATGTACGGAGTGGTTACCGGGAGGGTGTTACAGAAAGAGTTTCGCCAAAGGCAAGGAATCGACTATGAGGAAACTTTCTCGCCTGTTGCCATGCTTAAATCAATTAGGATTCTATTAGCAATAGCTGCATACTATGATTATGAGATTTGGGTGGGGGGCGTGAGGCGAAATATCATCCATTGGAATTATATACAATGCACCAGGTAATGCCCAAGAAAGATGGTGGAGTCACAATGGTCTCACTTAAGTACCACCTCCTTAGACAGCATTTCCCAGACATGCACTTCATACAATCCTAATAGAATCAAACCACTAGTAAGTACCGTCTTCCCGGAACACTACCACGGTACTAAGGCTTTATGCCACGAAGGCATAGATAGACAGGAGTCGCCACTCGGGTAATAATTGGGACATATTCAGTGTTTTTTCCGAGGGTCATGGATGGCAACTTACTCCTTGCAGAGTTTTCACAATCGTCATTACCATAGCCTAATGTCTAGGTTTGAGATAGTGGGTACGTAAGGAGAAGGTGTTAGGCACCCCTTACACCAGGTCTAACCTCATTGATTCGAGTGCCAGTCCTCTACTAATATTTCTAGAAGTCTTGTTTATTATTCCTTTATTAAACTTTATCCTAAAAAATGCAATTCTAATCCTACAGACGCAAGTAAGTTGTTGTTTACACACAATTTTCATGCACAAGTAATTCCTATCTATGGGGTTGCTAATTATTTAAATGATATTTACTAGATGACTAAAATTAATTTATTATTGAGAATTTAATTTACAAACAAATTCAATTTTAAATAACCCTACGTTTCTATTTAACCTAATTAATTAATTTTCACCAAGTTACCCTAAAGATAATTGAACTAAGTTAATTATGTATATGTGTAATTTATTCTAATATCACATAAGGCCCAAACAATCACAACCTAATAAAGATTTCTAACATGCAAATTTATTTTACAATTACCAAGTATTAAATTAAATTTATTTACATGCCAATCCTAGTTTAATTTATAAACAAGATTAATTTTAATTTACAAAGTATTTATTTAAATTAATTACAAGCAAAAATCAGTTAAATTAAAAACAAAGTTAATTTTAATTTACCAAATAAAAGTTCTATTATTACTACAATTTCATGCCAATTGTTATTCGAGAAGTTTAGAGCTACTTACCTGTTGGTAAATGCAGTTGCCATTGGGGCAAGCTACCCTTAAAAAAGGGTCTTCTCTTCTAATATGGCAATGATATCCCTGGCTTACTCCCGTTTAGCTCCATATAAGCTCCACACAAATGCCCTCTTTGGCACTTACCTTAGGGCTACTTACCAATTTTGTTTGTAATAAAAAATAAAGAAACTAAAGAAAATAAAAAATAAAAAAATAAAAAAAATATTAATAACAATTTACATTGGATTCTAACTCTAGTCTCCTAAAGGGTTAAGAGTCCTAATTAGTTACAACTACCTAATGGTCTAAGTCTTCTAACATGATCCAAACACTTCATAACACTTCTTGAATTAAAAGAACACAGAAAAATAGATCAAATATCAATTAAAACCCAAGAAAATACAAGAATATGCATAAATATACAATTCTAAATTCTGACAGATTAACGGTAGGAAGAAATCCGATTTTTTAAAAATAGTTATACATGCCTAAAAATCATAAAAAAAAAATTATAGAAGATAGCCTACATATCATACAAGATCATAAAATTTATAAATCAAACAAAACCCTAGCTGAATGGCCTACATAAATCGTAACTTTTCTAAGTGATAGAATCGTACTACTTTTTTGTAAAATTCATAACTCATTAACCACAACAGATATGAATGCAAAACCAATTGGAAAAGATTCATAAGATTCTGAAGTTAATTTTAGACACCAGATTTACACAAAAATCTTAAGGAACAAGGGAGATATGGGCTCCACAAGTCAGATATCCTGCAAATCAGATTTTACAGGAACCCTAATTTCAAATAGCCATAACTTACAAAATATTAAAGCTTTTTTTATGATTCTTGAGCCTAAAATTAATGAAATTTTGTGTAGAATATGAATATAATTTTTACAAATTTTTTACAGATTCAAAAAATAAAAAAAGTAATAAAAGTACGAGAGACAGAAACTAAACATGTGCAGAGTTGTGTATCCCCTCAAATTAAACATGATTACATGATCTATATGAACATATAAAATAAATTAAAGACAAAGAGCATAGAATTAAAATATTGTATGGCATAGATCTTGAAAAGAAAACAATAAAAACTGACCTTCCAGAAATCTTGTATGAAAATCTTCTTGAAGAAAAGAAAAAATAAGGAAGATCTCAAAGAGTCTTGAATATCTCTAAATTTCTTATAGCTCTGAATTTTTTCTTCCTTTTTCCTCCCATCTTTTTCTCTTCCCTTCTCTAGTAGGGTATTTTTATGGTTTTGGGAGAGAGGTGTGATAGGGTTTGGAGTCTTAGGGTGATAAAGTTTAGATGACTTAAACAACTACGATTGCAGAATTCGAATAAGACTGGGATATGGTTGAGGTGTTTCAACCAATCGGAAGACAGGAAAAAATGGAAGGCACCAATAGAGAGTGAGGAAGAGGTGTGGTAGGGTTTGGAGTCCTAGTGTGATAAAGTTCAGATAACATAAATGACTAGGATTGATGAATTTGGATGAGACTGGAATATGGGTGAGGTGTTCCAACCAATAGAAAGAGAGGGAAAGGGGGTAACACCAATAGGGAGTGAGGAAGAGAGCGGGACCAAGGAGGAGAGAGATATTTTGTTATTTTAATTTTTAAAAAATAATTAAATGGGTCTCATTTAAAATTCCTAACTAGGCTTTCTTAGGCCCGTGGGCCCAATTAAACTTAATTAGATCCATTTAAGAACTACCCATATTAAATTTAAACAAAATAAAATTTTAATTAAATTTAATTAAATTAATTTCCCCAAAACTTATTATTATTTTTTTTTCAAGATCATGCCACGAAATTAATAATTCAGCTCCATGCCTCTAATTACATCTTACAGTCATATAATTTTTCATCATCGAGTTTCCCACGGCCTCAATGCACATACTCATCACAAAATACGGGTCTACAGCTTGCCCCCTACTTTGGCGAAAGTTGAAATGAATGCGAAAGCATTGTTCAAGTTTCGTCAAAGTGAAACTCAAATTTCCAATAACTATGAAACATTGGCTATGAGGATCAAATATATCTTGCTCGATCGACATACTCTATGTTATGAGACTAGCTACGGTCTCATAACAGTAATAACTGTGTCATGTGAAAATTGAGTGTATCTTGCTCTGTCGATACACTCTGCTTCATGAGACTAGCTACGATCTCATGATAATGGCAACTCTGTGATTTGAAATGTTATGGATTTGTATTTAGGACCGCAGTCCTAAACTACCTACATATCCCTCTCATTATCCTGAGAAAGAATCAGACCCACTCGTAGTTCGACACTTGAAACTGTGGTGATGCATCTTCTTCTATGCCTTACACACCTATAGGTGACATGTTGATGCGTGTTCTTCTATGCCTTACACAACTATGCCATATGCCCTAAACAACGTCTAAGGACTTAGCAAAAAATATCTGTCATGAAATGTTGTGGGTTCGTATTTAGGACCGCGATCCTAAACTACCTACGTATCCCCCTCGCTATCCTGAGGAAGAATCAGACCCCCTTGTAGTTCGACAATTGAAACTGTGGTGATGCATGTTATTCTATGCCTTACACACCCACAGGTGACATGTTGATGCATATTCTTCTATGCCTTACACAACTATGTCATGCACCCTAAACAATTTCTAAGGACTTACCAAAAAATATCTAATTCATGATTTAAAAAAAAATTAGGATGACTGGGTCTCAAAATTCTCTCTGATTTTTATGCTTCCTGTATGCTACTTTCTATCATGGGCATGCTGATTTTACTAGAGATTCTAAAAAAACTTAGTCCTCTGGGGGACCTTTTTTTTTGCAAAAACTTTCTTATAGCCTCAAAGTTTTTTAGAGGAATTGTTCACCAAAAAAAGACTTCCTTAAGGTCACAATACAATTTCCCTCTGATTTTTCTTTTTCTTCTCTCCCCCTATGGTTTCTGCCTTGACTCATTTTCTCTTTCATGAACTCCATTCTCTATGCCCTAACTTTTGCCTAAAATGTCATTTTGGATTTTCATCTTAGTGGGCTTGCTCTAACTTTTGCCTAAGTGGCCCTTTCGGGTTTTCCACCTAGCAAGCTCCACTTTTTTTTTTTTTTAGATAATTATCAGGGAATTCATATCAAGTACCTATCTTGTCATACTCAGAAGGCATAGATCAAATCCAAACAATGCAGTTCAATTACTTAATTATTTGATGTATCCCTCAAGACACAAACATTCGCGATCATAATTAAATAAAATCCATTCCTAGTTAATGCAAAAAAAAAAATTCTTTATTTATTCAGGTACACTATTACTCCCTCTTACATTTAGTTTTGCCAAATTTCTAACCTTCCAAAGTTAGAAATAAGCTTTATAACCTGCTGAATGACCTTTTTAGGTTTTCCATCCAAATCTTCTCTCATCTCTCCTTTTGCCTAGACTGCCTTTCGTAAGTTTTCAATGTAGCTTTTCTTTTTTTTTTTTTTTTTTTTGACCCTTACTATTGCCTAGACCGTCTTTTGTAAGTTTACAGCCTAGCGAGCCTATCTCACACAAAGTACCATTTGAGCTTGTCTAAGTTGATTGGTTCTTGAAATTCATTCCCATCCAGGTCGGATATTCTTACTGTGGTAAGATCTTGTTGACTATGTATGGACCATCCTAGCTTGGGTAAACTTTCCTCTTAAATCAAAAGGGATGGGCCAAGCTTGTTTCAAAACCATGTCTCCCTCTTTGATCTTTCTTGGCTTCACCTTCTTATTAAAGGCTCTAGCTATCTTCCTCTGATAAGCCTACATACGATACAAGGCTCACATCCTCTTTTCATCAATCAAAGCTAGTTCCTCATATCTCTTCTAGGCCCACTCATTTTCTAGGCTCTTAGCTTCTAACATCACTCTTAAGGATTTGACCTATTGCTTAATGGATAACACTACTTTAGTCCCATACACTAAAAAGAATGGGGTTGTCCTTGTGGATGTCCTTATAGTTCTACGATAACCTTAAAGAACATAAAAGAGTTTTTCAGGCCAATCCTTATATGTTTCGAACATTTTTTTTTTTCAACTAGAACCTTTCCATTCATAAAGGGACCACACATTCCTGCATGTACTTCTTTCATTATTTGCTCAACCTATTTTTCTATCGCACATAAGAGTTTGTAGAATTGCCTCCCAGCTAAAGTAAATTGAGTGGCTAATCTATGAATTATTGCTTTATCTCTTTTGTAGACTTATTGCGAGTATTCTCTCACTTCCAGAGACCTTATGTCTTCATATCATTTTCCTTCTCCCTCTAGGTCCACATGTGCTAATATTAATCCTTCATACCATGAAATTTTACTCCTCATTAGGATAACTAGCTAAGTCAACTTTTGATCACTCTTTTCCTATACAGACATCGGTGTGGCTTGGGAATCGGTCACATGATTTTAAGCTCAAGGCATGTGCTTCTTGGTACTTTGTTAACAAGGCTATAACTTTATTTCTTTTTTCTTGGGTTAAATCTTCAGCTAACTTAATATCTTTAGGATTATTTGGTGTACCCAAATTAATAGAGATCGATTTTGATGCATTAATAGAAACTGATTCTAAATGATTATGAATGCCATGCATATGCCTATTAGAATAAACATCAAATAAGTAAGCAAACGGACTGGTCATGTTATTGATCTTTGTCTCAAAATCTTTATCAAGTACGTCAGAACTGGAAACATCAGTATCACTACTGTGAGCATTACAAAGGACAAACTCAAACTTAGGGGTGTAGCTTTAGGTGTTTGGCTTTCCATGCAGTCCTTAGATTAATGGTGCTGATTTTATGCTTTAGCACTTTCACATGTGGTAACCCTTAATCATATGTTCAGGTAATTGCCCCCTATTTCAGGGACTTAGGAGACTTTGGTTCTTCTTTCCCTTCAATTGGCTCATAGCCCAAACCATAACTCGTGATCTGCCCCTTCATCTCAAGAAAAGACCACTAAGCCATCTATACTTTTTCCTAGGCCCATGCCAGAAAAAAACATTATCCCTTTCTTAACAGTAGCCACTTTTAGATCCCTCAAGTTTTCATAGATCCCAATAACTTGAAAATCAGACACTAGTGGAACTAAATCATCTAGTTGTAATGTAACTATCTCCTTATCAGAATCAGTCCAAACATCCAAAGGACCCTCATCATAGCTAGAATTATCACAAGGTCAACAACCATTATAGAATGAGGTTCATTGGGCTTTTGGATGGGTTGGATAGGTTCTTTAGGTAGGTTTATTCGGCTTTTAGATGGGTTGGATAAAGTCAATAATTCTGTTATTGTTATTTGGGGTGATGGAGATCATGTAGAGACCTGGTGTAGGTGGAAATTTTAGTTAGGCATGGGGCTTTTTGGTTGATTTTCTGGGTCAATTATCCTTTTGGCATCAATTAGGTCCTAGATATCATACTTAAGTTGAAAGCATCAATCGGTGTCATGACTTTGGGCTTGGTAGGACTGACAACATTGGTTGATATCACAGTTAGGTGGGAGTGGATTTGGTAGTGGTTTGGGTGCTAAGAACTGTAGGAGGTCTTGAGCTTTGAAATGCTCCAAAACTTCAGATAAGGGTTGGCTGAATTGGAAAAATCTCCTTGGGGTGTGAGACACAATTTGAACCTCAATAACTTTAATGCCACTTAATTGGCCTACCTCGGGGCCTCTTTCTAAAGTTGACCACAATTTTCTCTTCCAGCTCAAACATCTTGGCATTCAATATTTCATCAAGCACAGCCATAGTTTCTTCCATCTTAAGTAGTACAGGTGAAATCCTTACTAGTCTCTTCCCTTCCCTAACCCAAGTGACCTAATTGGAAGTCTCTTTGGTGTGTTTTGAGGCTATGTTTGCTAAAAAAAAATAGGATTTAAGGGTTAACCTAAGTATGCTATGTACATGAATGCAATGGATGAATGAATCATTTTTTTTTCTTTTTTTTTTTTTTTTGCCTTTACCTTTACAAAACCAAAATCGAACCATACCAATAGAACCAAAACTGATCCAAAACCAGACCATATAAACTGAACTAAAATCAGACCAAAGACTGAATCAAAACCGAAAAAAAAAATCTCCAGAACTAAATCTTCGCCCCCTTATACCATCAACTCTCACGTGCAGGATAAGAAAAAATTCTATCCTAGGCTATGGTACACTGGACACACCAACAGAGGGTGGTCCAGGACGATCCTTCCCTCACAAACAAAGGATTTATATTCTTAAAGTTTAACCATAAGTAAGCATCCTCTTGCTCAACATGGGTTTTGAAATGGACTTGGGCCTATACACACATTGGGCCTATGCATAGGCCTAGGTTCATCTCAACTACCACTAGAACTTATGGTTTAAATAGCAAGATTATAAATCTAGCACAACAAAAATCTATGGGGTGCCTAGGGTTAAAATCTATGGCTCATGGGCTTCATCGAGTAGGAAAAGGGTCACCCATGTGAGAGCTTGTCCATTAAGCACAACGGCCAGAGCTGTGGCTCTTTTATATACTCGAAGGTACGGGCATGGGGTGTTAGTATTCACCAACTCGTCATAGCTCGAGTAGAGCTATGATCTCCTTGGCTAGTACTAACGGGGCTAAAAAGGGTAAGGGTGATCCATGTGATAGTGTAGTGCAATGCAAAAAGTTTAGTAGAGGAATAATATTAGACTAATAGAAACATGTCGGAGTAACTATCCATTTAGTCCGCAGCGGAGTCGCCAAACTGTAAGGGTGCGGGGCATGAGGCGAAATATCATCCATTGGAATTATATAAAATGCACCAGGTAATGCCCAAGAAAGATGGTGGAGTCACAATAGTCTCACTTAAGTACCACCTCCTTAGACAGCATTTCCTAGACATGCACTTCATACAATCCTAATAGAATCAAACCACTGGTAAGTACCGTCTTCCCGTAACACTACCACGGTACTAAGGATTTATGCCATGAAGGCATAGATAGACAGGAGTCGCCACCCGGGTAATAACCAGGACATATTCAGTGTTTCTTCCGAGGGTCATGGATGGCAACTTACTCCTTGTAGAGTTTCCACAACCGTCATTACCATAGCCCAATGTCTAGGTTCGGGATAGTGAGTACGTAAGGGGAAGGTGTTAGGCACCCCTTACGCCAGGTCTAACCTCGTTGATTCAAGTGCCAGTCCTCTACTAATGTTTCTAGAAGCCTTGTTTATTATTCCTTTATTAAACTTTATCCTAAAAAATGCAATTCTAATCCTACACACACAAGTAATTCACAAAAGGGTTGTTATTTACACACAATTTTCATGCACAAGTAATTCCTATCTATGGGGTTGCTAATTATTTAAATGATATTTACCAGATGACTAAAATTAATTTATTATTGAGAATTTAATTTACAAACAAATTCAATTTCAAATAACCCTACGTTTCTATTTAACCTAATTAATTAATTTTCACCAAGTTACCCTAAAGATAATTGAACTAAGTTAATTATGTACATGTGTAATTTATTCTAATATAACATAAGGCCCAAACAATCATAACCTAATAAAGATTTCTAACATGCAAATTATTTTACAATTACCAAGTATTAAATTAAATTTATTTACATGTCAATGTTAGTTTAATTTACAAACAAGATTAATTTTAATTTACAAAGTATTTATTTAAATTAATTACAAGCAAAAATCAGTTAAATTAAAAACAAAGTTAATTTTAATTTACCAAATAAAAGTTCTATTATTACTACAATTTCATGCCAATTGTTATTCGAGAAGTTTAGAGCTACTTACCTGTTGGTAAATGCAGTTGCCATTGGGGCAAACTACCCTTAAAAAAGGGTCCTCTCTTCTAGTATGGCAATGATATCCCTGGCTTACTCCCGTTTAGCTCCATATAAGCTCCACGTAAATGCCCTCTTTAGTACTTACCTTAGGGCTACTTATCAATTTTGTTTGTAATAAAAAATAAAGAAACTAAAGAAAATAAAAAAAATATTAATAACAATTTACATTGGATTCTAACTCTAGTCTCCTAAAGGGTTAAGAGTCCTAATTAGTTACAACTACCTAATGGTCTAAGTCTTCTAACATGATCCAAACACTTCATAACACTTCTTGAATTAAAAGAACACAGAAAAATAGATCAAATATCAATTAAAACCCAAGAAAATACAAGAATATGCATAAATATACAATTTCTAAATTCTGACAGATTAACGGTAGCAAGAAATCCGATTTTTTAAAAATAGTTATACATGCCTAAAAATCATAAAAAATAAAATTATAGAAGACAGCTTACATATCATACAAGATCATAAAATTTATAAATCAAACAAAACCCTAGCCGAATGGTCTACATAAATCATAACTTTTCTAAGTGACAGAATCGTACTACTTTTTTGTAAAATTCATAACTCATTAACCACAACAGATATGAATGCAAAACTAATTGGGAAAGATTCATAAGATTCTAAAGTTAATTTTAGACACCAGATTTACACAAAAATCTTAAGGAACAAGGGAGATATGGGCTCTATAAGTCAGATATCCTGCAAATCAGATTTTACAGGAACCCTAACTTCAAACAGTCATAACTCACAAAATATTAAAGCTTTTTTTATGATTCTTCAGCCTAAAATTAATGAAATTTTGTGTAGAATATGAATATAATTTTTACAAATTTTTTACAGATTCAAAAAATAAAGAAAAGTAATAAAAGTACAAGAGACAGAAACTAAACATGTGCAGAGTTGTGTATCCCCTTAAATTAAACATGATTACATGATCTATATGAACATATTAAATAAATTAAAGACAAAGAGCGTAGAATTAAAATATTGTGTGGCATAGATCTTGAAAAGAAAACAATAAAAATTGACCTTCCAGAAATCTTATATGAAAATCTTCTTGAAGAAAAGAAAAAATAAGGAAGATCTCAAAGAGTCTTGAATATCTCTGAATTTCTTATAGCTCTGAATTTTCTCTTCCTCTTTCCTCCCATCTTTTTCTCTTCCCTTCTCTAGTAGGGTATTTATAGGGTTTTGGGAGAGAGGTGTGATAGGGTTTGGAGTCTTAGGGTGATAAAGTTTAGATGACTTAAACAACTACGATTGCAGAATTCGAATAAGACTGGGATATGGGTGAGGTGTTTCAACCAATAGGAAGACAGGAAAAAATGGAAGGCACCAATAGAGAGTGAGGAAGAGATGTGATAGGGTTTGGAGTCCTAGTGTGATAAAGTTCAGATAACTTAAATGAGTAGAATTGATGAATTTGAATGAGACTGGAATATGGGTGAGGTGTTCCAACCAATAGAAAGAGAGGGAAAAGGGGTGACACCAATAGGGAGTGAGGAAGAGAGCGGGACCATGGAGGAGAGAGATATTTTGTTATTTTAATTTAAAAAAAATAATTAAATGGGTCCCATTTAAAATTCCGAACTAGGCTTTCTTAGGCCCATGGAGCCCAATTAAACTTAATTAGATCCATTTAAGAACTACCCATATTAAATTTAAACAAAATAAAATTTTATTTAAATTTAATTAAATTAATTTCCCCAAAACTTTATTATTTTTTTTTCTTAAGATCATGCCACGGAATTAATAATTCAGCTCCATGCCTCCAATTACATCTTACAGTCATATAATTTTTCATCATTGGATTTCCCACGGCCTCAATGCACATACTCATCACAAAATAAGGTTCTACAGGCAGATGGATGTCAAAATAGCTTTTCTCAATTGATACATTGAAGAAAACATTTTCATGGAACAACCTAGGGGTTTTGAATCCCAAGATGGTTCCAAGGTATGCAAGTTAAAGCGATCAATTTATGGGTTGAAGCAAGCTTCGAGGAGTTGGAACATCTGTTTAGATGAAGCTATTAAGTCATTTGGTTTTATCAAAAATGAGGATGAGCCATGTGTATATAAGAAGGTTAGTGACAGTGCTATCACTTTCCTTGTCTTTTATGTGGGTGACATACTATTGATGGGTAATGACACAGGTATGTTGACAACTATAAAGGTATGGTTGTCTAATACATTCTCCATGAAAGACTTAGGGGAGGTAACCTATATTCTTGGGATTCGCATCTATAGAGATAGAGCGAAAAGAATAATTGGTTTATCCCAAAGTCTATACTTGAAAAAGTTGTTAAAGAGGTTTAACATGCTTGATTCCAAGAGAGGATTGTTGCCAATGAGACATGGTATCCACCTTTCTAAAGAGATGTCTCTAAAAACACCAGAAGAAAGAGATAAAATGGCTAGGATGCCATATGCTTCGACTATTGGAAGTTTAATGTATGCAATGTTATGTACTAGGCCAGATATTGCATATGCTATTAGTTTGACTAGCAGGTATCAATCCAATCTAGGTTTGGAACACTGGAAGCTGTTTGGATAAAGAAGTTCGTGACAGAACTTGCAGTAGTTCCTTCCATTGAGTCAGCAGTTCCACTACACTATGACAGTAATGGAGCAGTCATACAGGCTAAGGAACCCCGGTCTCACTAGAAATCCAAACACATAGAAAGGCACTACCACATTATCAGAGAAATAGTTGGACGAGGTGATGTAGCCATGCAGAAAATAGCATCAGCTGAAAATCTAGTTGATCCATTCACTAAGCCTATGTCACAGACTCAGCTAGACCGACATCTTGAGAAGATGGGTCTAAGATATTATAATGAATGGCTCTACTGCTAGTTGAAGATTGTTAGTAGTATGCCCTAGAGCATATCATTTAGTATGTATTTTGTACATGTTTTTATTAATAAAAGGCATTTCTACTTTTCCATTTACATAATATATTTATGTGTAACAAAAAAGGTCCATTGATATTTTGTTAGAAATTCTATTCTTAAGTTGTAAAGAATATGAGTGACAGTATTTCTGGTACAAAGCATCATAAATAGGTTCACAATCGAGGATACTTCACAATAAGGATATGACTTATCTAGAAAGATTATATTCATGTTTGTTCCCAAGTTATTTATATAAGATATAAATAAGATGGAATGGTGAGTCGCATGCCATATAACAAACATGATAGGCACTTATACATGATAAGTAGGTCAAACTAGTGACACTTATGATAAGCACATGGAGTTTACTCTTGTCAATATATTGTCATAAATAATATCAATGCATATAATCTTTAGACCTGAGATAGCACAGTTATCTTGTATATAGGTGGTTTGAGTTTGATACTGCTTTCATACATGTACTATGTATGGGTATATGGGTATGTGTTGGCTCCTACTAGTTATATATGAAGGTAGGTGTTGATCAAGATGGAATGTGTTCCTCTAAGTAAATAGAGATAAAATTCTATATTCATTTAATTGTTCTTGATGTTTTAAGTTCCTGGCCAGGACAGATAGATTTAATCAGAAAAGAGTTTCTGATGAGAAAATCTTTTTAATCAAGAACTGGAATTAAAAGAGAACATAATATTCATAGCAAATGGGGTTTGACATAAACCATGACTCTAGCTTGAATTGGGATTTTGTAACAGAGAGATTCTAGTGCATGGTAACATATGATTATAGGTTCATTTAAGGTAAATCTTATTACTGATTGGGTGGCCATGGCAAGCTATGCTAGGTGTTAACCATAGTCTATGAGGTGCATAAAATGATTTAGAGAAATCATTTATGGTAAGAAAGAGTTCTGATGATATTAAGAGTTAATATCATGCCTCAATGCCAATTAGTGATGAGCCTAGCAAGTCACACACATATATAAGTAATCACCAAATTAAATATAATTTAATTAATTAATTAAAGAGTTTAATTGATTATTTAAATAGGTTTGGTTTGCAATTAGATTGCAAAGTCCCTAGCATGACTTGAAACCAAATCTAGATTATTGGATGTATAGTATAAGTTAAATTTATATTTAAAGTGTTTAAATATGAATTTAATTAATGAGAAATTAATTAATAAAGATTAATTAATTGATTTATATTTGATATAAATTGATTAGAAGAAGAGAAATAATTATTTTGGGTTGAGAACTCAAAATTAAGACACAGGGGCATTTTAGTCATTTCACAAGGTGACATATGGCATCATGAGATAGTGACACATGGAACTACACATAAGCTTGCCAAATGTCTTTTAATCATGTAAGATGATTAAAATTAAGATTAAATATAGGTTTGACACTTGGCACAATGGGATTGGGTCAATTAAACCTAGAACCAATCAGAAGGTGACATGTGGCAAGGGTTTTAAGTGATGACCTAACTATATAAGTGTTGTTATGAGAGAAAAAATAATACAAGCTGCTGCCTCCTCTTTGTGCTGCAACCCATAGGCTCCTTTCCCTTTTCTTCTTCTTCATCTCTCATCTATTCCAAGAGATTAGCAAACAATCTCTTGAATTACAAATACTAGAAATTGTTTCTAGTGTTCTGTTTACATCTGTAATCTCTTAAAAGGCAAAACTTGATTTTCAAATTCATAAAAAAAGCTTTAGAAGCTGTTCAAGGGCTGCCATAGGTGATCTTGGTGTGGCCAAGCTAAAGGGACAACATCTGGTGTCCTAAAGATGTAACCCAAAGGTACAAATACGCTGCAGTGCATCAAGAGGTTAGTGTATTTGTTTTTTATCTAATCTAGGGTTCTAAAAATTAATCTGATTAATTCTAAAATCTTAAATGGCAAATACATATCCAAAACATATTAAAGAGTTTTAATATATTGTTTATCATTGAAATCAAATAGATAAAAATAAATCTTGCATGATGCATGTGACCCTAGGTAAAAATTTTTTGAATTCAATGATATAAACTTGTGTTTTCATGCTTCCGCTCCTACAAAGAGATATATTGGAAGTGCTTTTTATACGTTTTTGAAGAACTATTTTATTCAAAATACAGATGGCAATCTGCTAAAATTTTTACAGAAATTATTGATACTCAGATTTGTTATTTGGTTTCACTTCATTTAAAAATATTTTAACACCTGTCAAAAGTGCTCACCACTGTAAAAAGAAATAAGAAAAGGTTTAAAATCCCTTGTAGTGTATTTAATGTGTTATTAGTAGACGAAGTTTGGTAATTCATTAGGTATACTACGGGATCATGTTATGCCTTATAGAGGGGTAGGGTGTGACAGTATCAAACTCAAACCACCTATATGCAAGATAACTGTGCTATCTCAGGTCTAAAGATTATATGCACTGATATGATTTATGACAATGCACTAACAATAGTAAACTCCATGTGGTTGTCATAAATATCACTGGTTTGGCCTACTTATCATACATAAGTGCCTATCTTGTTTGTTATATGGCATGAGACTCACCATTCCATCTTATTTTCATCTCATATAAAAAACTTGGGAACAAACATGGTTACAATCTTTCTGGATAAGTCCTGTCCTTATTGTGAAGTATCCTCGATTGTGAACCAATTTATTGTTAGTAGTATGCCCTAGAGCATATCATTTAGTATGTATCTTGTACATATTTTTAATAATAAAAGGCATTTCCACTTTTCCGTTTACATAATATATTTATGTGTAATAGAAAAGGTCCATTGATATTTTGTTAGAAATATTATTCTTAAGTTGTTAAGAATATGAGTGACAATATTTCTAGCACAAAGTATCATAAATAGGTTCACAATCGAGGATACTTCATAATAAGGACATGACTTATCCAGAAAGATTGTATTCATGTTTGTTCCCAAGTTATTTATATGAGATATAAATAAGATGGAATGGTGAGTCTCATGCCATATAACAAACATGATAGGCACTTATAAATGATAAGTAGGCCGAACTGGTGACACTATGACAAGCACATAGAGTTTACTCTTGTCAATGTTTTGTCATAAATCATATCGAGGCATATAATCTTTAGACCTGAGATAGCACAGCTTATCTTGTATATAGGTAGTTTGAGTTTGATCTGCTTTCATACTTGTACTATGTATGGGTATATGGGCATGTGTTAGCTCCTGCTAGTTATATATGGAGGTAGGTGTTGATCAAGAAGGAATCTGTTCCTCTAAGTAAATAGAGATAAAATCCTATGTTCATTTAATTGTTCTTGATGTTTCAAGTTCCTGGCCAGGACAGATAGATTTATTCAGAAAAGAGTTTCTGATGAGAAAAATCTTTTAATCAAGAACTGGAATTAAAAGAGAACATAATATTCATAGCAAATGGAGTTTGACATAGACCATGACTCCAGCTTGAGTTGGGATTTTGTAACAGAGAGATTCTAGTGCATGGTAACATATGATTATAGGTTCATTTAAGGTAAACCTTATTACTAATTGGGTGGCCATGACATGCTATGCTAGGTGTTAACCATGGTCTATGAGGTTCATAAAATGATTTAGAGAAATCATTTATGGTAAGAAAGAGTTCTGATGATATTAAGAGTTGATATCATGTCTCATTGCCAATTAGTGATGAGCCTAGTAAGTCACACACATACACAAGTTATCACCTATTTAAATATGATTTAATTAATTAATTAAAGAGTTTAATTGATTAATTAAATAGGTTTGGTTTGCAATTAGATTGCAAAGTCCCTAGCATGACTTGAAACCAAATCTAGATTATTGGATGTATAATATAAGTTAAATTTATATTTAAAGTGTTTAAATATGAATTTAATTAATGAGAAATTAATTAATAGAGATTAATTAATTAATTTATATTTGATATAAATTAATTAGAAGAAGAAAATAATTATTTTGGGTTAAGAACTCAAAATTAAGACACAGGGGCATTTTGGTCATTTTGCAGTGTGACACATGGCACCATGAGATGGTGACACATGGCATAACACATAAGCTTGCCAAATGTTTTTTTTTAATCATGTAAGATGATTAAAATCAAGATTAAATATAGGTTTGACACTTGGCACAATGTGATTGGGTCACTTAAACCTAGAGCTAATCAAAAGGTGACATGTGGCTAGGGTTTAATGTGTTAACCTAGCTATTTAAGTGGGGTTATGAAAAGAAAACACAACCAGCAGCCTCTCCTCTCATATGTCACGCCACTTTGAGCCTCTCCAGCTATTTCTCTTCATCTCTCATCAATTCAAAGAGATTAGCCATCAATCTCTTGAATTAAGAACACTAGAAATTGTTTCTAGTGTTCTGTTTACATCTTTAATCTCTTAAAAGGCAGAACTTGATTTTCTAATTAATAGAAAAAGCTTTAGAAGCTATTCAAGGGCTGCCATAGGTGTTCTTGGTGTGGACAAGCTAGAGGACAACATCCGTGTCTCAAGACGAATCTCAAAGCGCAGACATTGCGGCACATCAAGAGGTTAGTGTAATCGTTCTTGATTTAATCTAGGGTTCTAAAATTAATCTGATTAATTTTAAAATCTTAAATGGCAAATACAGATCCAAAAACATATTAAAAGAGTTTTAATATGTTGTTTATCATTGAAATCAAATAGATAAAAATAAATCTTGCATGGTGCATGTGACCCTAGGTGAAAATTTTTGAATTCAATGGTATAATCTTGTGTTTTTCACGCTTCCGTTCCTTCAATTGGTATCAGAGCCACTATATTTGCCATTTAGATTGATGTTTATATGATTTAATTGTGTGTTTGATCATGAGATCAAGAGTTTATTGCTGGTTGCAAAGTCAAAGTGGCGTCACACATGGAGAAGCCACCATTGGTGGCGGCAACAATGGTTCCATGGGTGATTCAAGGTTTGGCTTTTAATTCTGCAATTGTTGTATGATCTAAGGCCTATTCTTTGACTAATTAAAGTGTTTAATTAGTTGTTTTAATCACACAATTAAATTATGATTCAAATCAGAATTTTAAAAAATGTTTGAATGTGATTCAAATCTGAATTTTAAAAGTTGTTTGAATGAGATTCAAATCTGAATTTTTAAAGTTGTTTGAATCATATTTAAATCTGATTTTTTAAAATTGATTCAATAAAATTCAGATCTGATTTTTTAAAAAAATATTTGAATGTGATTCAAATCTGATTTTTTAAAAAATGTTTGAATGTGATTCAAATCTGAATTTTTGAAGTTGTTTGAATGTGATTCAAATCTGAATTTTTAAATTTGTTTGAATGAGATTCAAATCTGAATTTTTAAATTTATTTGAATCATATTCAAATCTGTATTCTTAATTAGAATATGAGATATTCAATTTAATTTAAGAATGTATGTTTTATTTAATTGTTAAATAGTGATATGCATGATGGATGATCATGGACTATAAAAGACCAATGTGATTGGATTTATTTCTTTTATGTTTCTTTGGGATTGTAAATTAATTAATTTATTTTAATTTATTTTGGGCATGTATTATTAAGTTTGTAATATTTTTGGGTTGTAATTTCATTTATTTAAGTTCTTGTAAATTCGCCTTGGTATGCCAAGGATTACTATGTAATATTGGATTGCAAGACGTTCAAGGAGGTCAAGAGCATTGGTGGGACCTGTGGGAGGAATTCAATATCATGTGTTGATTATGTACTCCTTCAGCAACTCTTGTAAAATGAATGAATGAAGTGCACCTCGGAATGCCCGATTCAATTCTTGGTGGCTCGAATTGAATCCCTTAGAAAGTCCATGATCATACCATATTTATCGCTTATCCATGAATGCATGAGATGTATGGGAATGTATGCAATTATATGATATATGCATGCTAAATGGATAATGTGCAAAGTGAGACCTTAATAGTATTTAGGATGGCTATAAAATCTTCCAAACAAATGATTAAGTTGGAAATGCTATAATTAAAGTAATTATAACATAAGCCCTCCATTGGGGCAATTATTTTAAGAAATTTTAAATAGTTGCATGAGATGCAATTAATTTAAGAGATTTTCTTAAGAATAATTGTTAAGCATGAGATGTTGTAAATATGTAAATGGTTTGGTGGCCAATATTGGATGTACCTGAGGACATTAAAATTATTTGCATAATTACTGGCTCAATGGGATCAACTTAACTAATGCAAGATAAGTCAATAATGGATGTACTGAGATTTTGAGCATTAGGGGCTAGTAAAAAGTTGAACCTCACATGAGATGTGATGGGCAAGGAGTTGCTCACTTATAGTTTATTGTAATTCCAATAATGGATGTACCTGAGGATGATCAATAGAATTATAAGAATTCAATCACCCACTAGAAATCCATCCAACTAGGATTTCCATTTTCTACTTTGGAAGTGTAGGGTTCGCTAAGTTAGTGGGAGGACCAATTTGATTAAAAGACCATAATCATTTTGGTTAATTACATGATACATTTACTAATTAATCTAGTTATTTTCTGCAATTAATTTTCTGATAATAATGAGCACAAAACAACCACCACCATCCAATATCCTTGCAAGCATACTTGATCACAACAGGTTGACAGGACCTAATCTGTCTGATTGGCTAAGAAATTTGTAACTTGTCCTGAACCTTGAACATATAGGATATGTTCTAGATTCAAATGTTCCTGGTCCCTTACCTCCAGAGGCCACACAAGAGGAACATGAAACTTTGGACAAGTGGAAGGAGCATGATATGAGAGCTAAGTGTTACATGCTTGCTTCCATGAGTAATGAGTTACAGAAGCAACATGAGAACATGCAGAGTGCTAGTGAGATCCTCCTTCACCTACAAGAGTTGTTTGGTGAGCACAGCAGGAATGCTAGGTATGAGATATCTAGACAGCTATTCCGTATGAGGATGTCTGAGGGACAGAATGTTGGGGATCATGTCCACAAGATGATTCGGCTGATTGAGCAGTTGGAACATCTTGACTTCAACATGGATTTCCAACTACAAACAGATTTGATCCTTCAGTCCCTTCCTGAGTCTTTTGGGAATTTTGTGACAAATTTCCATATGACTAAATAGGAATGCACCTTAGCTGGTTTACTCAACATGCTAGTTATTGCCCAAAAGAATATGCTGGGCAATAAAGGAAAAGAGGTAGCTTTGGTTGCATCTTCTTCTGCTGGAAAGTCCAACAAGAAGAAAGGCAATAAGAAAAAGAAACCTCAGATTCCTGGTCCTTCCAAGAAAATAGCTAAACAGAAAGGGAAGACCAAAGCTGACAAAGGCAAAGGAAAGTGTTTCCACTGCCAACAGGAAAGTGTTTCCATTGCTAACAGGAAAGTGTTTCCATTACCAGTAAGAAAGTGTTTCCACTGCCAAAAGGATGGGCACTGGAAAAGGAACTGCCCAGAGTATCTTGCTTCTCTGAAGGACAAGAAGGATACACCTTCGGAAGGTATGTCCATATCTTGTTATTTAGATTCTGATGATACTTATAGTTCATCTACAGCTTGGGTTTTAGATACTGGTGCCAGTTCTCAAATTTCTAATGATATGCAGGAACTAGCAAACAGTAGCAGCTTGCATTCTCAAGATATTAGAGTCCGGATTGGCAATGGCTCAACTGTTGAAGCTTTAGCTATAGGATCTAAATCTTTTTACATGTTTGGACATGTTTTGTGTTTGGATAATATTTTATATGTACCTGATGCTTTTAAGAACATCATTTCTATATCTAGTTTGACTAGAAATGGCTATGAATTTCAGTTCACAGATGATGTTTGCAATATTTATTTTGGAAATAAATATGTTGGTTCGGGTTATATGAATGATGGTCTTTATTATTTGGATAATAATGACAAACACAAAATGAATGCAAGTGATCTAAAAGAATACAATGCCATGGTGAAAACCAACTCAAGTTCAAAATATATTTGGCACTTAAGGTTATGTCATGTTGCAGAAGATAGGATTGCAAAATTGGAGAAAATGGGGATTCTATCCTCATTGGGCTCTGAGCCTACTCCAACTTGTGAATCTTGCCTTCAAGGGAAAATGACTAGATCACCCTTTGTTGGACAAGGGCTAAGAGCTGAAAATATTTTGGAACTAATACATAGTGATGTATGTGGTCCATTTAAAAAAATGGCTAGAGGGGGTTTTCATTATTTTATTACCTTTACTGATGATAAATCAAGGTTTGGGTATTTGTATTTGATGAAATACAAACATGAATCCTTTGAAAAGTTTAAGGAATTTAAATCTGAAGTAGAAAATCAAACAGGAAAAAGTATTAAAGCTCTTCGATCAGATCGTGGAGGTGAATATTTGAGTACTGAATTTGATGAATACTTGAGAGAGCATGGCATTGTTTCTCAGCTGACTCCTCCAGGAACGCCACAGCTGAATGGTGTATCTGAAAGGAGAAATCGTACCCTATTGGATATGATACGTAGTATGATGAGCTATACTGATATTCCAATCTCCTTTTGGGGATTTGCATTAGAATCAGCTTTGTATATTCTGAATAGGATTCCATCAAAATCAGTTTCTTCCACACCTTATGAGATATGGCATGGAAGAAAACCAAGTCTTAAGCATGTTAAGATTTGGGGTTGTCCAGCTTATATCAAAAAGCTGAACACTGAATAATTGGAGACCAGATCAGAAAAGGTCGATTTGTTGGATATCCAAAAGATAGTTTTGGATATTATTTTTATTTGCCTACTTCACAAAAGGTTGTGATAAGTAGAGATGCCACATTTCTTGAACAACAGTTTGTTCAAGAAGGAGGCAAAGGAAGGCAAATAGAGTTAGAATTGGAGAATTCTGACCAACCAACAGATCAGATGGATATAGATCCATCTAGTCAACCTATACCCATTGATGAAACATCTACAGCTGTTCCTCGTAGAACAACCAGGGTATCTCACCCACCAGTGAGATATGGTTTTCTTCATGAAGAAGAACAAGAGTTGTCTACTCATGAAGAAGTAGATCATGGAGATGATCCACTTACCTATGAAGAAGCTATATCAGATATAGACTCTTCAAAATGGATTGATGCTATGAAATCCGAGATTGATTCCATGTATAAGAATCAAGTTTGGGATCTTGTTGACCCACCTGAAGGTATTGTACCTATAGGGAACAAATGGGTTTTCAAGAAGAAAATTGGTTCTGATGGAAAGGTAGAGACCTATAAGGCAAGGCTAGTAGCGAAGGGTTTCGCCAAAGGCAAGGAATAAACTATGAGGAGACTTTCTGCTTTGTTGCCATGCTTAAATCAATTAGGATTTTATTAGCAATAGTGCATACTATGATTATGAGATTTGGCGGATGGATGTCAAAGCGACTTTTCTCAATGGATACATTGAAGAAAACATTTTCATGGAACAACCTAGGGGATTTGAATCCCAAGATGGTTCCAAAGTATGCAAGCTAAAGCAATCCATTTATGGGTTGAAACAAGCTTCGAGGAGTTGGAACATCCGTTTTGATGAAGCCATTAAATCTTTTGGTTTTATCAAAAATGAGGATGAGCCATGTGTATATAAGAAGGTTAGTGACAGTGCTATCACTTTCCTTGTCTTATATGTGGATGACATACTGTTGATGGGTAATGATACAGGTATGTTTACAACTATAAAGGTATGGTTGTCAAATACATTCTCCATGAAAGACTTAGGGGAGGCAACCTATATTCTTGGGATTCGCATCTATAGAGATAGAGTGAAAAGAATAATTGGTTTATCCCAAAGTCTATACTTGGAAAAGGTGTTAAAGAGGTTTAACATGCTTGATTCCAAGAGAGGATTGTTACCAGTGAGACATGGTATCCACCTTTCTAAAGAGATGTCTCCAAAGACACACGAAGAAAGAGATAAGATGGCCAGATTCCATATGCTTGGCTATTGGAAGTTTAATGTATGCAATGTTGTGTACTAGGCCGGATATCGCATATCTTTGTTAGTTTGACTAGCGGTATCAATCCAATCCAGTTTGGAACATCGATAGTCATCAAGAATATCCTTAAGTACTTGAGAAGAACTAAGGATTTATTCTTGATTTATGGAGTGGAGACTTGCAATTGGATGGTTATCTGATTCGATTTCCAATCGGATATCGATGATAGAAAGTCTACCTCTGGATATGTGTTCATTTGTAATGGAGTGCGATCGGTTGGAAGAGTTCCAAGCGAGCACGATTGCAGATTCCACTCGAGGTGAGTATATTCTTTGCATCGAATCTTTGCAAAAGAAGTCATTTGGATGAAGAAGTTCGTGGAGAACTTACAGTAGTTCCTTCCATTGAGTCGGCGGTTCCACTACTGCTGTGACAATAATGGAGCGATCATACTGAGCTAAGGAACCAAGGTCTCACGAAATCCAAACACATAGAAAGCGCTACCACATTATCGGAGAAATAGTTGGGTGAGGCGATGTAGCCATGCAGAAAATAGCATCGGTGAAAATCCGGTGATCCATTCACTAAGCCTATGTCACAGACTCGATTAGACCGACATCTTGAGAAGATAGGTCTAAGATATTGTAATGAATGGCTCTAGTGCTAGTGGGAGATTGTTAGTAGTATGCCCTAGAGCATATCATTTAGTATGTATCTTGTACATATTTTTAATAATAAAAGGCATTTCCACTTTTCCGTTTACATAATATATTTATGTGTAATAGAAAAGGTCCATTGATATTTTGTTAGAAATATTATTCTTAAGTTGTTAAGAATATGAGTGACAATATTTCTAGCACAAAGTATCATAAATAGGTTCACAATCGAGGATACTTCATAATAAGGACATGACTTATCGGAAAGATTGTATTCATGTTTGTTCCCAAGTTATTTATATGAGATATAAATAAGATGGAATGGTGAGTCTCATGCCATATAACAAACATGATAGGCACTTATAAATGATAAGTAGGCCGAACCAGTGACACTTATGACAAGCACATGGAGTTTACTCTTGTCAATGTTTTGTCATAAATCATATCAGTGCATATAATCTTTAGACACGAGATAGCACGATTATATTGTATATAGGTAGTTTGAGTTTGATACTGCTTTCATACTTGTACTATGTATGGGTATATGGGCATGAGTTGGCTCCTGCTAGTTATATATGGAGGTAGGTGTTGATCAAGAAGGAATCTGTTCCTCTAAGTAAATAGAGATAAAATCCTATTTTCATTTAATTGTTCTTGATGTTTCAAGTTCCTGGCCAGGACAGATAGATTTATTCATAAAAGAGTTTCTGATGAGAAAAATCTTTTTAATCAAGAACTGGAATTAAAAGAGAACATAATATTCATAGCAAATGGAGTTTGACATAAACCATGACTCCAGCTTGAGTTGGGATTTTGTAACAGAGAGATTCTATTGCATGGTAACATATGATTATAGGTTCATTTAAGGTAAACCTTATTACTAATTGGGTGGCCATGGCATGCTATGCTAGGTATTAACCATGGTCTATGAGGTTCATAAAATGATTTAGAGAAATCATTTATGGTAAGAAAGAGTTCTGATGATATTAAGAGTTGATATCATGTCTCATTGCCAATTAGTGATGAGCCTAGTAAGTCACACACATACACAAGTTATCACCTATTTAAATATGATTTAATTAATTAATTAAAGAGTTTAATTGATTAATTAAATAGGTTTGGTTTGCAATTAGATTGCAAAGTCCCTAGCATGACTTGAAACCAAATCTAGATTATTGGATGTATAATATAAGTTAAATTTATATTTAAAGTGTTTAAATATGAATTTAATTAATGAGAAATTAATTAATAGAGATTAATTAATTAATTTATATTTGATATAAATTAATTAGAAGAAGAAAATAATTATTTTGGGTTAAGAACTCAAAATTAAGACACAGGGGCATTTTGGTCATTTTGCAGTGTGACACATGGCACCATGAGATGGTGACACATGGCATAACACATAAGCTTGCCAAATGTTTTTTTTTTAATCATGTAAGATGATTAAAATCAAGATTAAATATAGGTTTGACACTTGGCACAATGTGATTGGGTCACTTAAACCTAGAGCTAATCAAAAGGTGACATGTGGCTAGGGTTTAATGTGTTAACCTAGCTATTTAAGTGGGGTTATGAAAAGAAAACACAACCAGCAGCCTCTCCTCTCATATGTCACGCCACTTTGAGCCTCTCCAGCTATTTCTCTTCATCTCTCATCAAGTCAAAGAGATTAGCCATCAATCTCTTGAATTAAGAACACTAGAAATTGTTTCTAGTGTCCTGTTTACATCTTTAATCTCTTAAAAGGCAGAACTTGATTTTCTAATTAATAGAAAAAGCTTTAGAAGCTATTCAAGGGCTGCCATAGGTGTTCTTGGTGTGGACAAGCTAGAGGGACAACATCTGGTGTCCTGAAGACGAATCTCAAAGGCGCAGACACGCGGCACATCAAGAGGTTAGTGTAATCGTTCTTGATTTAATCTAGGGTTCTAAAATTAATCTGATTAATTTTAAAATCTTAAATGGCAAATACAGATCCAAAAACATATTAAAAGAGTTTTAATATGTTGTTTATCATTGAAATCAAATAGATAAAAATAAATCTTGCATGGTGCATGTGACCCTAGGTGAAAATTTTTGAATTCAATGGTATAATCTTGTGTTTTTCACGCTTCCGTTCCTTCAATTGGTATCAGAGCCACTATATTTGCCATTTAGATTGATGTTTATATGATTTAATTGTGTGTTTGATCATGAGATCAAGAGTTTATTGCTGGTTGCAAAGTCAAAGTGGCGTCACACATGGAGAAGCCACCATTGGTGGCGGCAACAATGGTTCCATAGGTGATTCAAGGTTTGGCTTTTAATTCTGCAATTGTTGTATGATCTAAGGCCTATTCTTTGACTAATTAAAGTGTTTAATTAGTTGTTTTAATCACACAATTAAATTATGATTCAAATCAGAATTTTAAAAAATGTTTGAATGTGATTCAAATCTGAATTTTAAAAGTTGTTTGAATGAGATTCAAATCTGAATTTTTAAAGTTGTTTGAATCATATTTAAATCTGATTTTTTAAAATTGATTCAATAAAATTCAGATCTGATTTTTTAAAAAATATTTGAATGTGATTCAAATCTGATTTTTTAAAAAATGTTTGAATGTGATTCAAATCTGAATTTTTGAAGTTGTTTGAATGTGATTCAAATCTGAATTTTTAAATTTGTTTGAATGAGATTCAAATCTGAATTTTAAATTTATTTGAATCATATTCAAATCTGGAATTTTAAGTTGAATATGAGATATTCAATTTAATTTAAGAATGTATGTTTTATTTAATTGTTAAATAGTGATATGCATGATGGATGATCATGGACTATAAAAGACCAATGTGATTGGATTTATTTCTTTTATGTTTCTTTGGGATTGTAAATTAATTAATTTATTTTAATTTATTTTGGGCATGTATTATTAAGTTTGTAATATTTTTGGGTTGTAATTTCATTTATTTAAGTTCTTGTAAATTCGCTTGGTATGCCAAGGATTACTATGTAATATTGGATTGCAAGAAGTTCAAGGAGGTCAAGAGCATTGGTGGGACCGGTGGGAGGAATTCAATATCAAGTGTTGATTATGTACTCCTTCAGCAACTCTTGTAAAATGAATGAATGAAATGCACCTAGGAATGCCCTGATTCAATTCTTGGTGGCTCAGAATTGAATCCCTTAGAAAGTCCATGATCATACCATATTTACTGCTTATCCATGAATGCATGAGATGTATGGGAATGTATGCAATTATATGATATATGCATGCTAAATGGATAATGTGCAAAGTGAGACCTTAATAGTAATTAGGATGGCTATAAAATCTTCCAAACAAATGATTAAGTTGGAAATGCTATAATTAAAGTAATTATAACATAAGCCCTCCATTGGGGCAATTATTTTAAGAAATTTTAAATAGTTGCATGAGATGCAATTAATTTAAGAGATTTTCTTAAGAATAATTGTTAAGCATGAGATGTTGTAAATATGTAAATGGTTTGGTGGCCAATATTGGATGTACCTGAGGACATTAAAATTATTTGCATAATTACTGGCTCAATGGGATCAACTTAACTAATGCAAGATAAGTCAATAATGGATGTACCTGAGATTTTGAGCATTAGGGGCTAGTAAAAGGATTGAACCTCACATGAGATGTGATGGGCAAGGAGTTGCTCACTTATAGTTTATTGTAATTCCAATAATGGATGTACCTGAGGATGATCAATAGAATTATAAGAATTCAATCACCCACTAGAAATCCATCCAACTAGGATTTCCATTTTCTACTTTGGAAGTGTAGGGTTCGCTAAGTTAGTGGGAGGACCAATTTGATTAAAAGACCATAATCATTTTGGTTAATTACATGATACATTTACTAATTAATCTGGTTATTTTCTGCAATTAATTTTCTGATAATAATGAGCACAAAACAACCACCACCATCCAATATCCTTGCAAGCATACTTGATCACAACAGGTTGACAGGACCTAATCATGCGATTGGCTAAGAAATTTGTAACTTGTCTGAACCTTGAACATATAGGATATGTTCTAGATTCAAATGTTCCTGGTCCCTTACCTCCAGAGGCCACACAAGAGGAACATGATACTTTGGACAAGTGGAAGGAGCATGATATGAGAGCTAAGTGTTACATGCTTGCTTCCATGAGTAATTTGTGAGAGAAGCTACATGAGTACTTGCAGAGTGCTAGTGAGTTCCTCCTTCACCTTCTAGAGTTGTTTGGTGAGCACAGCGGGGAATGCTAGGTATGAGATATCTAGACGGCTATTCCGTATGAGGATGTCGAGGGACAGAATGTTGGGGATCATGTCCACAAGATGATTCGGTGATTGAGCAGTTGGAACATCTTGACTTCAACATGGATTTCCAACTACAAAGCAGATTTGATCCTTCATCCTTCACGAGTCTTTTGGGAATTTTGTGACAAATTTCCATATGACTAAATAGGAATGCACCTTAGCTGGTTTACTCAACATGCTAGTTATTGCCCAAAAGAATATGCTGGGCAATAAAGGAAAAGAGGTAGCTTTGGTTGCATCTTCTTCTGCTGGAAAGTCCAACAAGAAGAAAGGCAATAAGAAAAAGAAACCTCAGATTCTGGTCCTTCAAGAAAATAGCTAAGCAGAAGGGAAGACCAAAGTGACAAAGGCAAAGGAAAGTGTTTCCACTGCCAACAGGAAAGTGTTTCCATTGCTAACAGGAAAGTGTTTCCATTACCAGTAAGAAAGTGTTTCCACTGCCAAAAGGATGGGCACTGGAAAAGGAACTGCCCAGAGTATCTTGCTTCTCTGAAGGACAAGAAGGATACACCTTCGGAAGGTATGTCCATATCTTGTTATTTAGATTACGATGATACTTATAGTTCATCTGACTTGGGTTTTAGATCTGGTGCAGTTCTCAAATTTCTAATGATATGAATGAACTAGCAAGCGATGGCGACTTGCATTCTCAAGATATTAGAGTCCGGATTGGCAATGGCTCAAGCTTTGAAGCTTTAGCTATAGGATCTAAATCTTTTTACATGTTTGGACATGTTTTGTGTTTGGATAATATTTTATATGTACCTGATGCTTTTAAGAACATCATTTCTATATCTAGTTTGACTAGAAATGGCTATGAATTTCAGTTCACAGATGATGTTTGCAATATTTATTTTGGAAATAAATATGTTGGTTAGGGTTATATGAATGATGGTCTTTATTATTTGGATAATAATGACAAACACAAAATGAATGCAAGTGATCTAAAAGAATACAATGCCATGGTGAAAACCAACTCAAGTTCAAAATATATTTGGCACTTAAGGTTATGTCATGTTGCAGAAGATAGGATTGCAAAATTGGAGAAAATGGGGATTCTATCCTCATTGGGCTCTGAGCCTACTCCAACTTGTGAATCTTGCCTTCAAGGGAAAATGACTAGATCACCCTTTGTTGGACAAGGGCTAAGAGCTGAAAATATTTTGGAACTAATACATAGTGATGTATGTGGTCCATTTAAAAAATGGCTAGAGGGTTTTCATTATTTTATTACCTTTCTTGATGATAAATCAAGGTTTGGGTATTTGTATTTGATGAAATACAAACATGAATCCTTTGAAAAGTTTAAGGAATTTAAATCAAGTAGAAAATCAAACGGGAAAAAGTATTAAAGCTCTTGATCGGATCGTGGAGGTGAATATTTGAGTAATCTTGAATTTGATGAATACTTGAGAGAGCATGGCATTGTTTCTCGGTGACTCCTCCGAGAACGCATACGGTGAATGGTGTATCTGAAAGGAGAAATCGTACCCTATTGGATATGATACGTAGTATGATGAGCTATACTGATATTCCAATCTCCTTTTGGGGATTTGCATTAGAATCAGCTTTGTATATTCGAATAGGATTCCATCAAAATCAGTTTCTTCCACACCTTATGAGATATGGCATGGAAGAAAACCAAGTCTTAAGCATGTTAAGATTTGGGGTTGTCCACTTATATCAAAAAGTGAACCTTTGAATAATTGGAGACCGGATCGAGAAAGGTCGATTTGTTGGATATCCAAAAGATAGTTTTGGATATTATTTTTATTTGCCTACTTCACAAAGGTTGTGATAAGTAGAGATGCCACATTTCTTGAACAACGGTTTGTTCAAGAAGGAGGCAAAGGAAGGCAAATAGAGTTAGAATTGGAGAATTCGACCAACCAGCAGATCGGATGGATATAGATCCATCTAGTCAACCTATACCCATTGATGAAACATCTACAATTTGTTCCTCGTAGAACAACCGGTATCTCACCCACGGTGAGATATGGTTTTCTTCATGAAGAAGAACAAGAGTTGTCTACTCATGAAGAAGTAGATCATGGAGATGATCCACTTACCTATGAAGAAGCTATATCAGATATAGACTCTTCAAAATGGATTGATGCTATGAAATCTGAGATTGATTCCATGTATAAGAATCAAGTTTGGGATATTGTTGAACCACCTGAATGTATTGTACCTATAGGGAAAAAATGTGTTTTCAAGAAGAAAATTGGTTATCATGGAAAGGTAGAGACCTATAAGGCAAGGCTAGTAGCGAAAGGGTTTCGCCAAAGGCAAGGAATAAACTATGAGGAGACTTTCTCGCCTGTTGCCATGCTTAAATCAATTAGGATTTTATTAGCAATAGCTGCATACTATGATTATGAGATTTGGCAGATGGATGTCAAAACAGCTTTTCTCAATGGATACATTGAAGAAAACATTTTCATGGAACAACCTAGGGGATTTGAATCCCAAGATGGTTCCAAAGTATGCAAGCTAAAGCAATCCATTTATGGGTTGAAACAAGCTTCGAGGAGTTGGAACATCCGTTTTGATGAAGCCATTAAATCTTTTGGTTTTATCAAAAATGAGGATGAGCCATGTGTATATAAGAAGGTTAGTGACAGTGCTATCACTTTCCTTGTCTTATATGTGGATGACATACTGTTGATGGGTAATGATACAGGTATGTTTACAACTATAAAGGTATGGTTGTCAAATACATTCTCCATGAAAGACTTAGGGGAGGCAACCTATATTCTTGGGATTCGCATCTATAGAGATAGAGTGAAAAGAATAATTGGTTTATCCCAAAGTCTATACTTGGAAAAGGTGTTAAAGAGGTTTAACATGCTTGATTCCAAGAGAGGATTGTTACCAGTGAGACATGGTATCCACCTTTCTAAAGAGATGTCTCCAAAGACACCAAGAAAGAGATAAGATGGCCAGGATTCCATATGCTTGGCTATTGGAAGTTTAATGTATGCAATGTTGTGTACTAGGCGGATATCGCATATCTTGTTAGTTTGACTAGCGGTATCAATCCAATCCAGTTTGGAACATGGATAGTCATCAAGAATATCCTTAAGTACTTGAGAAGAACTAAGGATTTATTCTTGATTTATGGAGGTGGAGACTTGCAATTGGATGGTTATACGATTCGATTTCCAATCGGATATCGATGATAGAAAGTCTACCTCTGGATATGTGTTCATTTGTAATGGAGGTGCGATCGGTTGGAAGAGTTCCAAGCAGAGCATTGCAGATTCCACTCATCGAAATTTGAGTATATTCTTTGCATCGAATCTTTGCAAAAGAAGTCGTTTGGATGAAGAAGTTCGTGATGAGAACTTACGATGAGTTCCTTCCATTGAGTCGCGGTTCCACTACATGTGACAATAATGGAGCGATCATCTGAGCTAAGGAACCAAGGTCTCACGAAATCCAAACACATAGAAAGGCGCTACCACATTATCGGAGAAATAGTTGGGTGAGGCGATGTAGCCATGCAGAAAATAGCATCGGTGAAAATCCAGGTGATCCATTCACTAAGCCTATGTCACAGACTCGATTAGACCGACATCTTGAGAAGATAGGTCTAAGATATTGTAATGAATGGCTCTAGTGCTAGTGGGAGATTGTTAGTAGTATGCCCTAGAGCATATCATTTAGTATGTATCTTGTACATATTTTTAATAATAAAAGGCATTTCCACTTTTCCGTTTACATAATATATTTATGTGTAATAGAAAAGGTCCATTGATATTTTGTTAGAAATATTATTCTTAAGTTGTTAAGAATATGAGTGACAATATTTCTAGCACAAAGTATCATAAATAGGTTCACAATCGAGGATACTTCATAATAAGGACATGACTTATCCAGAAAGATTGTATTCATGTTTGTTCCCAAGTTATTTATATGAGATATAAATAAGATGGAATAGTGAGTCTCATGCCATATAACAAACATGATAGGCACTTATAAATGATAAATAGGCGAACCGGTGACACTTATGACAAGCACATAGAGTTTACTCTTGTCAATGTTTTGTCATAAATCATATCAGTGCATATAATCTTTAGACCTGAGATAGCACAGTTATCTTGTATATAGGTAGTTTGAGTTTGATACTGCTTTCATACTTGTACTATGTATGGGTATATGGGCATGAGTTGGCTCCTGCTAGTTATATATGGAGGTAGGTGTTGATCAAGAAGGAATCTGTTCCTCTAAGTAAATAGAGATAAAATCCTATGTTCATTTAATTGTTCTTGATGTTTCAAGTTACTGGCAAGGACAGATAGATTTATTCATAAAAGAGTTTCTGATGAGAAAAATCTTTTAATCAAGAACTGGAATTAAAAGAGAACATAATATTCATAGCAAATGGAGTTTGACATAAACCATGACTCCAGCTTGAGTTGGGATTTTGTAACAGAGAGATTCTATTGCATGGTAACATATGATTATAGGTTCATTTAAGGTAAACCTTATTACTAATTGGGTGGCCATGGCATGCTATGCTAGGTATTAACCATGGTCTATGAGGTTCATAAAATGATTTAGAGAAATCATTTATGGTAAGAAAGAGTTCTGATGATATTAAGAGTTGATATCATGTCTCATTGCCAATTAGTGATGAGCCTAGTAAGTCACACACATACACAAGTTATCACCTATTTAAATATGATTTAATTAATTAATTAAAGAGTTTAATTGATTAATTAAATAGGTTTGGTTTGCAATTAGATTGCAAAGTCCCTAGCATGACTTGAAACCAAATCTAGATTATTGGATGTATAATATAAGTTAAATTTATATTTAAAGTGTTTAAATATGAATTTAATTAATGAGAAATTAATTAATAGAGATTAATTAATTAATTTATATTTGATATAAATTAATTAGAAGAAGAAAATAATTATTTTGGGTTAAGAACTCAAAATTAAGACACAGGGGCATTTTGGTCATTTTGCAGTGTGACACATGGCACCATGAGATGGTGACACATGGCATAACACATAAGCTTGCCAAATGTTTTTTTAATCATGTAAGATGATTAAAATCAAGATTAAATATAGGTTTGACACTTGGCACAATGTGATTGGGTCACTTAAACCTAGAGCTAATCAAAAGGTGACATGTGGCTAGGGTTTAATGTGTTAACCTAGCTATTTAAGTGGGGTTATCAAAAGAAAACACAACCAGCAGCCTCTCCTCTCAAATGACACGCCACTTAGAGCCTCTCCAGCTATTTCTCTTCATCTCTCATCAATTCAAAGAGATTAGCCATCAATCTCTTGAATTAAGAACACTAGAAATTGTTTCTAGTGTCCTGTTTACATCTTTAATCTCTTAAAAGGCAGAACTTGATTTTCTAATTAATAGAAAAAGCTTTAGAAGCTATTCAAGGGCTGCAATAGGTGTTCTTGGTGTGGACAAGCTAGAGGGACAACATCTGGTGTCCTGAAGACGAATCTCAAAGGCGCAGACACGCTGTAGCACATCAAGAGGTTAGTGTAATCGTTCTTGATTTAATCTAGGGTTCTAAAATTAATCTGATTAATTTTAAAATCTTAAATGGCAAATACAGATCCAAAAACATATTAAAAGAGTTTTAATATGTTGTTTATCATTGAAATCAAATAGATAAAAATAAATCTTGCATGGTGCATGTGACCCTAGGTGAAAATTTTTGAATTCAATAGTATAATCTTGTGTTTTTCACGCTTCCGTTCCTTCATTTATGATACTTTGTGCTATAAATACTGTCACTTATATTCTTAACAACTTAAGAATAGAATTTCTAACAAAATATCAATGGACCTTTTCTATTACACATAAATATATTATGTAAATGGAAAAGTGAAAATGCCTTTTTATTAATAAAAAATGTACAAGATATATACTAAATGATATGCTCTAGGACATACTACTAATAATCTCCCACTAGCACTAGCGCCATTCATTACAATATCTTAGACCCATCTTCTCAAGATGTCGGTCTAACTGAGCTTGTGACATAGGCTTAGTGAATGGATCAGCTGGATTTTTAGATGATGCTATTTTCTGCATGGCTACATTGCCTCGCCCAACTATCTCTCTGATAATGTGGTAGCACCTTTCTATGTGTTTGGAATTCTGGTGAGACTGGGGTTCCTTAGCCTGTATGACTACTCCATTGTTGTCACAGTGGAGTGGAACTACTGACTCAATGGAAGGAACTACTGACTCAATGGAAGGAACTACTGCAAGTTTTGTCACGAACTTCTTTATCCAAATAGCTTCCTTTGCAGTATTTGATGCAGCAATATACTCAACCTCGATTGTGGAATCTGCAGTTGTACTCTGTTTGGAACTCTTCAAATTGACTGCACCTCCATTACAAATGAACACATACCCAGAGGTACACTTTCTATTATCGATATGTGATTGGAAATCAGAATCATTATAACCATCCAATTGCAAGTCACCACGTCCATATATCAAGAATAAATCCTTAGTTCTTCTCAAGTACTTAAGAATATTCTTGATAGCTATCCAGTGTTCCAACCTTGGATTGGATTAATATCTGCTAGTCAAACTAATAGCATATGCTATATTCAGCCTAGTACACAACATTACAAACATTAAACTTCCAATAGCCGAAGCATATGGAATCCTAGCCATTTTATCTCTTTCTTCAGGTGTCTTTGGAGACATCTCTTTAGAAAGGTGGATACCATATCTCACTGGTAATAATCCTCTCTTGGAATCAAGTATGTTAAGCCTCTTTAACACTTTTTCCAAGTATAGACTTTGGGATAAACTAATTATTCTTTTCGCTCTATCTTTATAGATGCGAATCCCAAGAATATAAGTTGCCTCTCCTAAGTCTTTCATAGAGAATGTATTTGACAACCATGCCTTTATGCTGTCAACATACCTATGTCATTGCCCATAAACAAAATGTCATCCACATATAAGACAAGGAAAGTGATAGCACTATCACTAACCTTCTTATATACACATGGCTCATCCTCATTTTTTATAAAACCAAATGACTTAATGGCTTCATCAAAATGGATGTTCTAACTCTTCGATGCTTATTTCAACCCATAAATGGATCGCTTTAGCTTGCATACTTTGGAACCATCTTGGGATTCAAAGCCCCTAGGTTGTTCCATGAAAATGTTTACTTCAATGTATCCATTGAGAAGAGCTGTTTTGACATCCAGCTGCCAAATCTCATAATCATAGTATGCAACTATTGCTAATAGAATCCTAATTGATTTAAGCATGGTAACAGGCGAGAAAGTCTCCTCATAGTCAATTCCTTACCTTTGGCGAAACCATTTCACTCTATCCTTGCTTTATAAGTCTTTACCTTTCCATAAGAACTAATTTTCTTCTTGAAAACCCATTTATTCCCTATAGGTACAATACCTTTAGGTGGGTCAATAAGAACCCAAACTTGATTCTTATACATGGAATCAATTTCGGATTTTATAGTATCAATCCATTTTGAATAGTCTATATCTAATACAACTTCTTCATAGGTAAGTGGATCATCTCCATGATCTAGTTCTTCATGAGTAAACAACTCTTGTTCTTCTTTATGAAGAAAACTATATCTCAATAGTGGGTGAGATATCCTGGCTAATCTGCAAGGAACAGCTGCAGATGTTTCATCAATAGGTGTAGGTTGACTAGATGGATCTATATCCATCTGATTTGTTGGTTGATCAGAATTCTCCAATTGTAACTCTATTTGCCTTCCTTTGCCTCCTTCTCGAGCAAACTGTTCTTCAATAAATGTGGCATCTCTACTTACCACAACCTTTTGTGATGTAGGCAAATAAAAATAATATCGAAAACTCTCTTTTGGATATCCAACAAATCGACTTTTTTCTAATCTGATTTCTAATTTATCAGTGTTCAGCTTTTTGATATGAGCTGGACAACCCCAAATCTTAACATGCTTAAGACTTGGTTTTCTTCCATGCCATATCTCATAAGGTGTGGAAGATACTGATTTTGATGGAATCCTATTCAGAATACGCAAAGCCGATTCTAATGCAAATCCCTAAAAGGAGATTGGCATATGAGTATAGCTCATCATACTACGTGTGACACCACTCATACTACGTGTGACACCCCTTAGCTGTCTACAGTATAGCCGAGTAAGATATGTCATACAGTGTACCGGAACACTCTATTTTATCTCAATCATTTTTTCATTTTCCCTTAATTTATTTTTATCATAGTTATGAAATACAATATATTTCATTTAAGTTATTTATTGAAATTATAATTTATTTGAGGTTCCACAAATTTTATAAAAAATTTAGCAGAGTGCCGGCTAAAAATGGAGAAAACAGTTCTTCGGAACCTGTGAAAAACACTTTCAATATTTTCAATCAATTCCAAACTCCATTTCATCAACAAAATCTCAATATTTTTTCAACAACATTTCCATTTCTCAATAATTCATCTCATATGATAATCATGTAAAAGTCATAAATAAATATTCACTTTTTCATTCATAAACACAATTTTCACTATTTACATTAATACCCAAATACATTACATAAGTTTCAATTACATATGAGAAAATAAAAGTTAATTACAAAATACCCAAAATGAAACCTAGTGTCCTACCAATGCACTGACGTCGGTGAGGTGACACAGACACTATGCAGAGTTGCAGAAGGTCTCACCCAGTCTGTGGTCTATTAGGCTCTTGGTCGGTCTCTCCAGAACCTACGCATGGCAAAAGCAACGCGCTAAGCAATAATGCTTAGTGGTGCCAATAATAAAATAAAAAGAAATAATAGAAAATAAATATGCAGTGCATGTTCTAATGTCTTATGCAGACAATTTTTTTTATCATTATTGGTAATCTTATTTATTTTGTATTTTTTATATTCATAATTTCATTAAATTTATCCACTTTCATTTTTAGTTGCCCAAGTAACCTATACTGGATGACTGGACTGGATAAACAGGTAAACTGGCACTGGGTATCAAGTACCTCGGGCTGTCACACCATCGGTTACATATGTGTCTCCCGGTGTTCTACAGAACAGCTAATAAGCTGTAATAACATTAGGCACAAGGCCAAGTCTCAACACAATGTCAGAATGGCTAAAAGCCATGAAATCACATAATGGCATAATGCCATGTGCAGTACTGCTAACTGAACCCTATTGGCATGCCAACCTATCCAAACCAATCTTGTTAGGTGTACTAGGGTATGTTACACTTTTAAACTTTACAATTCTTGAAATTTAAGTTTTGGTGTTACTATTCATTTCATTAGTCAACTAAAATGTTGACTTTTGCATAGACAATAGGTACATTGGTTCTAATACTCCCAACATACCACATTTTGCATTCTAAAATTGTTGGTATTGGTTGCCAATACCATTTCTAAGCTTAATGTTAATTGTTCAAAATTTTCAGATTTTAAGCTTTGTGTTTACTATTCTATTAGTCATTTTTGCAGTGGGAATTTGGCAAAATGATCAACATGAAAGTTGTTCCTTATTTTGTCTAGTTATATTTCCTTTTTTGAATCACTCCATTTGGAGTTTTGTAACTCAAGTTATGGCCTAAAAACCACAACTGGCTGGATTGTAATTTTTCCAGAATTTCTGGACTGACCAAATCTACAGTACTTAGAACAGTGACTACAATTCACTTTTTGAATATGTTTTGGTCATAATTTGGGTTAGGTTTAAAATTGTAGATCTATATCTCAGCTTGTTGCTGGTAAAATTTCAGGCCAATTGGACCTTTCTACACTGAGTTATGGCCAAATGATCAAACACTATTCATTTGGTCATTTTGCCCAAGCAGAATGCAGGTCACCCGGATTAGGGCAAGCTTTTAGTTAACTTGGTTTGGTTTTCTGGACATGGCTTCTTCATCAAAGTTGTGCCATTATGTGTCTAGTTTCATATTCAATTAACCTTGCACCAATTTAACCTCTACAATTCAAGTTATTGCTGCCCAAACCTGCTGGACTCATGCCCAGCCCTGCAGGTCACCAAGGGCAGCCACACCAACTTCATTTCCCACTACATAAACCACTTCATTTCTCATTCACACATAACCAAATGGTCACTAATTGACCATTAAAACTTACTTTCACTATTACATGATCAACATCTCAATTTTGGGTCCAAACCTTAGTTCTACCATTTCAATTTCTCAAACACATACAATCAATGGATCAATTCACACTCCTAATGATGCATATACAAATTTAAAGAATTAATTGACACTAACCTTTGTTGGACAATTTCCCTAGCTTAGAAAACTTCTTGATTTTTCTTTCTTTTTGCTACCCAAAGCTTCCTCAAGGAGCTAGGTTAATTTTTTGTGAAGAAGGCTAGGGTTTTAGAGTGAGATTTGATGAGGTTGGGAGCTTGGGTGAGCTTTAATGAAGTTTTCCTTTCTCTCTCTCTCTCTCCACGTTTTTGGCTGCCCCAAAGGTTGAAGAAGCAACTGATTTTTCTTTCTTTTTTTCTGCCCATTAAGTCATTTTAAATAAGTTAATGCCATGTGTCAAAGTTTGATTGGGTGAGAGGATTTTTAATGACATCACAATGATGTCATAATTCTAATTCCTTTAATTTTCTTTCCTTTTCTTGTCTACTAAATTTCAATTTAATTTTTAGCAATATTTATTCACATATTATGTCATAATAATTATTTACTTAACTGGACAAGTCGACCAAAAATCATCTCTGAAGATGAAATGACCAAAATGCCCTCCG
Source organism: Hevea brasiliensis (assembly GCF_030052815.1). Taxonomy (NCBI): domain Eukaryota; kingdom Viridiplantae; phylum Streptophyta; class Magnoliopsida; order Malpighiales; family Euphorbiaceae; genus Hevea; species Hevea brasiliensis. Next base: position 93,274,638 of record NC_079496.1, on the reverse strand, counting down.
TTTGGCTTAACAGACTAAAATTGTGTGTACCGATTGAAAAAATTTTCTAAGCATTTTCTTGGCATTCTAATGCCATTGAAACCTCAATGACCTTCTCTAGAGTCCTAAAAATTATTTTATGAATTTTCCCCCAGGTCTAGGGCTCTTAGTTGCGAGAACCACAACTTCCTACTAGGTTACCCATCGCTAGGGCATCGGCTCATTTAACTTGGTTGTATTTTATTTCTAAAATTTTTCCTAAATTTTTCTTATTAATATTTGAGTTAATTATGGTTCCTCACTTTAGTTTAAATATTTTTCCGGACGTTCTAAATGTCTGGATCGACACTGGTCACCGGAATAGTAGAATGTACGGAGTTGCTATAGGGAGGGTGTTACACTACATACCATATCTAATAGGGTACGATTTCTCCTTTCAGATACACCATTCAGCTGTGGTGTTCCTAAAGGAGTCATCTAGAAAACAATGCCATGCTCTTTCAAGTATTCATCAAATTCAGTACTCATATATTCACCTCCACGATCTGATCGAAGAGCTTTAGTACTTTTTCCTGTTTGATTTTCTACTTCGGATTTAAATTCTTTGAACTTTTCAAAGGATTCATGTTTGTATTTCATCAAATACAAATACACAAACCTTGATTTATCATCAGTAAAGGTAATAAAGTAATGAAAACCACCTTTAGCCATTTCTTTAAATGGACCACATACATCACTATGTATTAGCTCCAAAATATTTTCAGCTCTTAGCCTTTGTCCAACAAAGGGTGATCTAATCATTTTGCCCTGAAGGCAGGATTCACAAGTTGGAGTAGGTTCAGAACCCAATGAGGATAGAATCCCCGTTTTCTCTAGTTTTGCAATCCTATCTTTTGCAACATGACCTAATCTTAAGTGCCAAATATATTTTGAACTTGAGTTTATTTTCACCATGGCATTGCATTCTTTTAGATTAGTTGCATTCATTTTGTGTTTATTATTATTATCCAAATAATAAAGACCACCATGCATATAACCCGAGCCAACATATTTATTTCCAAAATAAATATTGCAAAAATCATCTGTGAACTGAAATTCATAGCCATTTCTAATCAAACTATATATAAAAATGATATTCTTAAAAGCATCAGGTACATATAAGATATTATTCAAACACAAAAAATGTCCAGACATGTAAAAAGATTTAGATCCTATGGCTAAAGCTTCAGTAGTTGAGCCATCGCCAATCCGGAGTCTAACATCTCGAGAACGCAAGCTGCTACTGTTTGCTAGTTTCTGCATATCATAAGAAATGTAAGAACTGGTACTAGTATCTAAAACCCAAGCTGTAGATGAACTAAGAGCATCATCAACAACTAAATAACAAGATATAGACATACCTTCTGAAGGTGTATCCATCTTGTCCTTCAGAGAAGCAAGATACACTAGGCAGTTCCTTTTCCAGTGCCGATCTTTCTGACGATGGAAACACTTTCCTTTGCCTCCATCAACTTTGGTCTTCCCTTTCTGTTTAGCTATCTTCTTGGAAGGACTAAGAATTTGAGTTCTCTTTTTCTTATTGCCCTTCTTCTTGTTGGACTTTCCAGCAGAAGAAGATGCAATCAAAGCTACCTCTTTTCCTTTATTGCCTGGCATATTCTTTTGGGCAATAACCAGCACGTTAAGTAGACCAGCCAAGGTGTATTCCTGCTTAGTCATATGGAAATTTGTCACAAAATTCCTAAATGACTCAGGAAGGGACTGAAGGATCAAATCCATCTGCAGTTGGAAATCCATGTTAAAGTCAAGATGTTCCAGCTGTATAATAAGCCGAATCATCTTGTGGACATGATCCCTAATATTTTGTCCCTCAAACATCCTCATGCGAAATAGCTGCCTAGATGTCTCATACCTGGCATTCCTGCTATTTCACCATATAATTCTTGTAGGTGAAGGAGGATCTCACTTGCATATTGCATGTTCTCATGTTGCTTCTGTAACTCATTACTCATAGAAGCAAGCATGTAACACTTGACTCTCATATCATGCTCCTTTCACTTGTCCAAAGTTTCATGTTCCTCTTGAGTGGCCTCTGGAGGTAAGGGACCAGGAACTTGTGAGTCTAGAATATATCCTATATGTTCAAGGTTCAGGACAAGTTTCAAATTTCTTAGCCAATCAGAAAGATTAGGTCCTGTCAATCTATTGTGATCAAGTATGCACACAAGGATATTGGATGGTTGTGGTTGTGGTGTGCTCAGTATTATCAGAAAATTAAATGCAGAAAATAACCAGATTAATTAGTAAATGTATCATGTATTTAAAAAAAAATGATTATGGTCTTTTAATCAAATTGGTCCTCCCACTAACTTAGCAAATCCTACACTTTCAAAGTAAAAATCGGAAATCCTAGTTAGATGGATTTCTAGTGGGTGGTTGAATTCTTATAGTTTTATTGATCATTTTCAGGCACATCTATTATTGGAATTACAATAAACTGTAAGTGAGCAACTCCTTGCCCATCACATCTCATGTGAGGTTCAATCATTTACCTAGCCCCTAATGCTCAAAATCTCAGGCACATCCATTATTAACTTATCTTGCATTAGTTAAGTTGATCCCATTGAGCCAATAAACATGCAAATAATTTTAATGTCCTCAGGCGCATCTATTATTGGGCCACCAAACCATTTACATATTTACAACATCTTATGCTTAACAATTATTCTTAAGAAAATCTTTTAGATTAATTGGATCATATGCAAGTATTTAAAATTTCTTAAAATAATTACCTCAATGGAGGGCCCATGATATAATTACCTTTAATTATATCATTTCTAACTTAATTATTTATTTGGAAGATTTTGTAGTCAGCCTAATTACTATTATGGTCTCACTTTGCATAATATCCAATTAGCATACATATATCATATACTTTCATACATTCCCATACATCTCATGCATTCATGGATAAACATATAAATATGGTATGATCATGGACTTTCTAAGGGATTCAATTCTGAGCCACCAAGAAATGAATCAGGGTATTCCTAGGTGCATTTCATTCATTCATTTTACAAGAATTGCTGAAGGAGTACATAATCAACACTTGATCTTGAATTCCTCCCACTAGTCCCACCAATGCTCTTGACCTCTTTAATCTTCTTGCAATCCATTAAATTGTAATCTTTGGCATACCAAGGCGAATTTACAAGAACCAAATAAATGAAATTATAACCCAAAAATATTACAACCTTTATAATAATGCCACTAAAATAAATTAATTAATTTACAACCCAAAGAAATATAAAAGAAATAAATTCAATCACATTGGTCTTTTATTGTCCATGATCATCCATCATGCATATCACTATTTAACAATTAAATAAAACATATATACTAAAATTAAATTGAATATCTCATATTTAACTTAAAAATCCAGATTTGAATCTCATTTAAACAAATTTAAAAATTCAGATTTGAATCACATTTAAACAAATTTAAAAATTGAGATTTGAATCACATTCAAACAAATTTAAAAATTCATATTTGAATCACATTCAAACAAATTTAATTGTGTGAGGATAATCATAATTAAAAAATTTAATTAGACATAGGCATAATTATGTGCATCAAAGCATACAACAATTATACAATTGAAGTCCATACCATCCGCACTATTAAGGTGCTCTTGAATCCGCCACCTGTGGTGACTCCACCATGTGTGCCGCCACGCATGGACATCCAACCAGCAATGATCAATCAAATTTTTGATCAAATCACACAATTAAATTTCATGTTAAACAATCTAAATGGTAAATATAGTGGCTCTGATACCAATTGAAGGAGCAGAAGCATAAAAATTATTAGATTAGAACACTGAATTCAAAAATTTTCTTCTAGGGTCTCATGCATCATGCAAGATTCATTATTTACCTATTGATTTCAATGTTCAATTGCATATTAAAACTCTTTTAATATGTATTAGGATCTACATTTGCCATTTAAGATTTTAGAATTAACAAATTAATTCATTAGAACCCTAGATTAATTCAAGAACATGTGCACTAAACTTTTGATGCACTGTAGATGTGTTTGGTAGCTTTGTAAAGCACTTAGGACCCCAAATGTTGTTCCTCTAGCTTTTCCACACCAAGATCACCAATGGCAGCCCCTTGAACAACTTCTAAAGCCTTGCCAACCAATTAGAAATTAGGGATTTGCCTTTAGGGAGGTTATAGATGTATATAGGACACTAGAAACAATTTCTAGCAATTTTAACTCAAGAGAATATGGGCAATTCTCTTTGAATTGATGAGATAAGAAAAAGAAGAGAGGAGAGGAGCTTCATGGGTGGCGGCACCTTTGGGAAAAAATCAGAAATGTTATTTCATTCTTTCATAGCATCACACTATATAATTAGGTCATCACTTAAAAACCTTGCCACATATTATCTTCTGATTGTACCTTAATTTTAATCGACCTAATCACATTAAGCCAAGTGTCAAAACTAGGTTTAATCTTGACTTTGATCATCTTACATGATTGGAAGACAAATGGCAAGCTTATATGGTGCCATGTGTCACCATCTCATGGTGCCACATGTCACCCTATGAAATGACCAAATTACCCTTGTGTTGTAATTTTGAGTTCTTAACCCAAAATAATTATTTCTCCTCTTCTAATCAATTTATATCAAATATAAATTAATTAATTAATCTCTATTAATTAATTCCTCATAATTAAATTCATATTTAAATACTTTAAATATAAATTTAACTTATGTTATACATCCAATAACCTAGATTTGGTTTCAAGTCATGCTAGGGACTTTACAATCTAATTGCAAACTAAACCTATTTAATTAATCAATTAAACTCTTTAACTAATTAATTAAATCACATTTTATTTGTTGATAACTTATGTATGTGTGTGACTCACTAAGCTCATCATTAATTGACAATGAGATATGATATTAACTCTTAATATCATCAGAACTCTTTCTTACCATAAATGATTTCTCTAAATCATTTTATGCATCTCATAGACCATGGTCAACACCTAGCATAGCATGCCATGGCCACCCAATCAGTAATAAGGAATACCTTAAATGAAGCTTTAATCATATGTTACCATGCACTAGAATCTCTCTGTTATAAAATCCCAATTCGAGCTGGAGTCATGGTTTATGTCAAACCCCATTTGCTATGAATATTATGTTCTTTTCTAATTCTAATTCTTGATTAAAAAGAATTTCTCATCAGAAAATCTTTTCTGATTAAATCTGTCTGTCCTGGCCAAGAATTTGAAAGATCAAGAATAATTAAATGAACATACGATTTTATCCCTATTTACTTAAGGTAATAGATACCATCTTGATCAACATCTACCTCCATATATAACTAGTACGAGCCAACACATGCCCATATACCCATACATAGTATGTAACACCCCTCACCCATCTACAGTGTAGTCGAGCAAGGCGTGCTACATGGCGTGCCGGAGCACCTAATCTGTGATTATCTTATTTTCAGAATACTCAATTTGGTTTAAGAAGCTTTTATCTAAAATTCATATCATGTTGGTTATATTTGTATCTTGTAATAAAATTTGGTGTTACAAAATTTTTAACCATAATCTGACAAAGTGTCGTCTGTAATTTGGACAAACAGTCCTTTTTCACCTGTTAAAAATAGTTTAATATAATATTCTCAAAATCACAACTATTTCACAGTCTCAATATTTAAATACAGTCTATTGATTTTTACAATATTTAATTAGTTTCAAATACAGTCCATTATAACTTAAATACATCCAGACATTCTTCATATGAAGTTAATATGTACAAATTATTACAAAACTTTAAAGTTTTATAATATATATATTACAAAACAAAAGTTCAAAAATATAACAGATATTCATTACACAAGATCCTAAGTCCTATTATGTATGCAGTGTAGTGCAGATGACTCTGAACTCCTATGCAGATCTGATGTCTCACCCGGTCGTAGGTCTGCTGGGCTCCCCAGCTGTGTCTCCAATACCTACGTGTAGCAAAAGCAACGCACTAAGCAATTATGCTTAGTGGTGCCAATTATAAAAAAATATACACTAAATAAAATAAATGAATTGTTTATGACTTTATGACATCGATATTCTTTGCAGTTGTTATTTCTACTTTTATTTGCTAACATTTCATTTTTGCTAATTTTGGTGGTGTTGTATGTCAATAAACTGAATTTAGCTGTTTGAATTTAATAATGCTTAAATTAACTACCCGTGTAGCCTATGCACTGACCAGACTGGATAAACGGATATACTAGCATTGGATACCTAGTACCTTGAGCCATCACACCATCGATCACAAAGTATCTCCTAGTGTGCAAATGGTGTGGCTAAAAAGCCATATAATCAATCAAGCAATAAGCCGAGTATAATAATAAAATCCGTATAGCCATAGGTTATTAAAATCACAGTGCAGCATAATAAGCCATATAAACACAATATGGCATAAAGCCATTTACAGAATAGCTGTCAGAATCCTATTGACATGCCAACCTATCCAAACTGGTCAACTAGGAAAACTAAAGCATATTACATGATTAATTGTTTGATTCTTTATTTTTAGGGTTTACTAGTTATTATGCAGCAAGTCAATGCAAATGTTGACCTTTTTAGACATCATGGATAAGTTGGTTCTAGTATCAACATGATACAATTTACATTTCAATATACTACCAATATAGTGCAATTTATATTTCTCACAAGTTAGCATTTATTGCCAAATTATTTCTAGGCATTATGGTATAATATTGTCATTTTTTTTTTCAGTTTTTGTGTGCTATATCAATCTAGCTAAGTGTCCTATTTCTCTTGGTTTTTAGATTCTAGTCAAAGAAGAAAATTTGTAGCTCTATGTCTTATTGAACTTTTGGCACTAATTTCAGGTCATTCTAAGTTTTATAGACCAAGATATGGTCAATTTACTAAAGCTGGACAGATTGCATTTTCAATGCAAATTTAGGTCATTTTTAGGTCAAGTTCAATTCTAGCAGATTTGGTACCCTAAATTGGGCAAGCAATTTGACTTAGTTCTGGTCATTTCTGGGCTTTGGTGTCTTCAGAAGAGTTGTAGCCCTATGTCTAAGCTTTCCAATGATATAAATTTCAAGTCATTTGGACCTGTTTTGAGTGAGTTATGGTCATTTTAGTGACTACTGTTCATATGGTCAAAAATCTGGGTTTGCACATTACCAATTTCGGATTAGGTCATTTTTTTAGGTTACTTCTAAAAAGAATTTTAGCAACATTTCTACATAAAAGTTGGCCTATTTTATGTCTAGTTTTGCTTCCAATTGGCCTCATACCAAATGGGGTCACAAATTTGCACTTATAGCTCAATTTATATACTGCCAACAATAACATAATATCAATACACTTGATCACTTAATTTTATACAAACACTTCCACTAACATTCACATACACTGCCCTCAATTCATCTTCACCATAATTCATCAATGAAATTTATGAAATCAAACATTAATTCATGAATTTAAAGGCTGACAAAAGTGGCAGTTTGCTAAGGTATTCAATTTTCTTTCCAAACCCTTGAATTCAAGTACTCAATGTACATATACATGAAAATTAATTTACTACAACTTTAAAATGACTAAATCAACATTAATTTCCATCCATTAGAGGTAAGAAAAACTCAAGCAACTTAGGTTCTCATGGTTGCCGAAATTGAACAATTTAATAACTCAACAAATCCTTCCATTCTCTTCACCATTCAACTCACCTCAACCTAATAATCAAGTTTACTAAAGAAAGAAAGAAGAAATGGACACTTACACTTTGAGAGTTTTTCCCAAACCTCACCAAACCCTTACTTTCTTGCTCCTAAAAACTTCCTCAAGGTGAGTGTGCAAGCTTTAATGAAGAAACTAAGTGGAAAAGAGTCTTAATTCAAAGTTGCATGAGCTTCCTCACTTTCGGCCATGGAGTTTCTTTCATGGAGGAATTCGGCTGGTTATTTCTTAAGATTGAAGATGAGTATTCTACTGTCCCAAGGTCTCATATATGTGTCCCAATTCATGAGTTAGTGGAACACTAACTTTAATTTAATGTTTAATTATTCAAAGTTTCATAAATTGGATTTATTTCTTTTACTATTAATATAATGTACCACAATTTAATTTTTCATGACATTTTCAAAAGTGTAATACCACTTATTTTAATGGGCATTGAGGTCAAAAGGCAACTCTAGGTGTCAAATGACCAAAATACCCCTCTTCGGGTTGTATTTTCGATTTTTCAATAACATCGATTTTTATCGATTTCTCGATTTTTCATTGTTTTCTTTGTACTAATTTATTAATTGTTTTTGACATTTTTAATGTCAATTATACCTTAATAGACCTTTAATTATGTCTTGAAATTTAATTCCAAGGGTTCCCTGCGGTCCTAGGGTCGGCAATTACCTTCGCCGTAACATCCCGATGCGGTCACCCATCGCTATGGCGCCGGCTCGTTTAACCTAGTTTCATTTTCTCTCTTTTATTTTCCTTTAATTTTTCTTGTATTTTTTTTTTATTTCATCATTATATGTCTGTTCACTATCACCGAAGTATAGTCCTAGACATCCTGACTTGCGCGGACTGACATTAGGTCACTAGAGTAACAGAACATACAAACTACGTATAGGGAGGATGTTACAACTCTTCCCCTCTAAATAAAAATTTTGTCATCGAAATTTTCATGATGTGAAAAGCTGAGGGAACTGTTACCTCATTATCTCCTCGCTCTCTCATGTTACCTCTTCCGTGTTGTGCTGCCTCCATAGGATTTTCACTAGTGGAATTATCTTGTTTTTGAGCTCTTTTACCTCTCATGCTAAGATTTTAATATGTTTTTCTTCATATGTCAGGTCAGGTTGTACAACAATTTCTTCTGCTAAGATGACATGTGAAGGATCTGATCTGTATCTTTTGAGCATCGAGACATGGAACACGTTATGTATCTTGTCCAGCTCAGGTGGTAAGGCTAATCTGTAGGCTACTGGTCCTACACGTTCAACAACTTAATATGGGCAAATAAACCTAGGGCTTAATTTTCCCTTTTTCCCGAATCTCAACAGTTTCTTCCACAGTGATACTTTGAGAAATACCTTCTCGCTAACTTCATACTCAATGTCCTTTCTTTTCAAGTCAGCATAAGATTTCTATCGGTCCGAGATAACTTTCAAATTGGCCTTTATTAGTTTCACCTTTTCCTCTGTTTGTTTTACCAGGTCTAGTCCCACTAGCTTATCTTCACCCAATTCAGTCCAACATACAGGTGTTCTGCATTTTCTCCCATATAGTGCTCATAGGGTGCCATTTGTATGCTAGCTTGATAGCTATTGTTGTATGCAAATTCTGCCAGTGGAAGGTATTTGTCCCAACTTCCCTCAAACTCAATAACACAACTTCTCAGCATATCCTCGAGGACCTATCACTTATGTTCGGTTATTATTATCATTATCAGTTCAATTTATTGTTTGCAATAACACAATGAGTTTCAAAGTTTACTCGGATTATTCTTTCTGACTGTCCATCCGTTTGAAGATGAAAAGCTGTACTAAAATGGAGTTGTGTGCTCAAGGATTCTTGTAATTTCTTCCAAAATCTAGATGTAAACCTTGGGTCTCTATTAGATATAATGGAAAGCGAAATTCCATGTAGTCTAACTATCTCACTAATGCATAACTCTATTAGCTTTTCCAGTAAGTAGTCAATTTTAACTGGCAGAAAATGTGCTGATTTGGTTAACCTATCCACAATCACCCATACTGCATCATGCTTCTTCTGAGTGAGAGGTAGACCACTAACAAAGTCCATAGTGACTCGGTCCCATTTCCATTCAGGTATATTTATAGGCTGTAACAAACCTGATGGAACTTGATGTTCTGTTTTGACTTGCTGACATGTCAAGCATCTAGTTACATAGTCAGCTATGTCCTTCTTCATACTCGGCCACCAGTATCGAAGTTTCAAGTCATGGTACATTTTTGTGCTTCCCTAGGTGCATAGCATACACACTGTTATGTGCTTCTCTCAGAATACTAGTTTTCAATTCTTTATCATCTGGTACACACACTCTTTCTTTATAGTATAGGCACCCATTTTCTTTCACTTCATATTTAGTTTCCTTTCCCTCAGTGATTTTGCCCATAACAGCCATTAATTTTCTCATCTATCTTCTGCCATCCTGTATCTGTTGTAACAGATTCAGCTTCACTTACAACTCAGCCAAAATAACTCCGTTATGAGTTAAAGAGAGTTGGGCATTCAGAGATCTTAATGCTACAATAAATTTTCTGCTTAAGGCATCAGCAACTAAGTTTGCCTTCCCAGGGTGGTAGTCAATTACACAATGATAATCTTTCAGGAATTTAACCTATCGCCTCTTTCGCAAATTAAGTTCCTTCTAGGTTGACAGATACTTCAGACTCTTATGGTCGTGTATATGTAGCATTTTTCTCCATACAAGTAATGCTTCCATATCTTCAATGCGAAGATAATTGCTGCTAACTCCAAATCATGAGTAGGGTAATTCTTTTCATGTGGCCTTAACTGCCTGGAAGCATATGCGACCACTTTACCCTCTTGCATGAGTACACACCCTAACCCATTATATGAGGCATCACTGTAGACTATGAAGTCTTTTTCTGACACTGACTGTGTTAACACTGGTGCCTCTGTCAACATAGCCTTCAGCCTCTCAAAACTGGCTTCACACTTGTCATTCTAGTCATATTTCATATTCTTGTGTAGTAATTTGGTCATTGGAGCAGCTATCAGGAAAATCCCTTTACAAATCTTCTATAATATCCAGCTAACCCCAAGAAACTTCTGATCTCAGTTGTATTTCTGGGAGGCTTCCATTCCATCACTGCTTCAATCTTCTTGGGATCTACTCTAATCCCTTCAGCTGATACTACATGTCCAAGGAATGCAATCTCATTCAACCAGAACTCACACTTGGATAAGTTAGCATACAGTTTCTTCTCTTTTAGAGTCTACAGAATAATTCTCAAATGCTCATCATTTTCTTCTTTATCCTTGGAATACACCAGGATGTCATCAATGAAGACAACTACAAACCGATCTAAGTATGGATGAAGATACGGTTCATAAGGTCCATGAATGCTGCTGGAGCATTTGTTAACCCAAATGGCATCACCAGGAATTCATAATGCCTATACCGAGTTCTGAATGCAGTCTTAGGCACATCTACATCCCTAACCCTTAGCTGATAATACCCTGATCTAAGATCATTCTTAGAAAACACACTGGTTCCCTTCAACTGATCAAATAGATCGTCAATTCTAGGCAACGGATACTTGTTCTTCACTATTACTTTGTTTAATTGCTGGTAGTCAACACATAACCTCAGTGTCCCACTTTCTTTTTTACAAACAGTACCAGAGCTCCCCACGGTGACACACTGGGGCGTATGAACCCTTTGTCTAGTAATTCCTGTAACTGGATTTTTAACTCTTTCAATTCAGCAAGTGCCATCATATACGGAGTAATTAAAATCGGAGTTGTGTCCGGCATAATCTCAATAGCAAATTCAACTTTCCTTTCTAGTGGCAAACTAGGCAATTCCTCAGAAAATACCTCAGAGAAATCCCTTACTGTGGGTATGTCAAACAAGTCAAATTTACCCTGCCTAGTGTCAACCACATGTGCCAGATAGGCTTCACACCCTTTTCTCATCCATTTCCTTACAACTATAGCTGAGATGACATTGGACAAGAAATCTATCCTTTCACCCACAACTATTATTTCTTCATTCTCAGCAGCTTTCAGAGAGATTCTCTTCAATTTATAATATACCATTGCTTGATGATGGGATAACCAGTCCATTCCCAAAATCACGTCAAACTCATGGAAAGGCAGTTCGATTAAATCTATTGAGAACTCTTTCCCTTGAATCTTCAATGGACAACCCTTATATACCTCGTTTATTACTACACTATGGCCTAGCGGATTTGTGACTAGGATGTCTTGGTCACTTTCCTCTATTGGTATTCTCTTTTCTATAGGCAGCTTGATACAAATATATGAATGAGTAGATCCAGGATCCACTAATGCATACACATAAGTATTATAGAGGAGGAACGTACCCTTGATGATATCTGGAGCATCCTGTTCCTCCTGTGCCCTCATAGCATAGGCTCCAGGTGGTATTCTACCTTCTGCTCTCTCCACGGACTCTAATAGAGGTCTCTGTGAAGTACCGGCTGCCTCAGCCTTACCCGACTTTCTACCCTTTCGAGCTGGAGGGGCAGGCTTAACAGTTGATACCAGAGTAGATGTAGCAATTCTATGTGGACAATCTCGGATTAGGTGGTTTGTAGACCCACACCATAAACAAGCACCTATCATTCTCTAATATTCCCACTTATGCCATTTTTGGCAATGTGGGCAAGCAACATATACTATTGGGGCTGGTCCCCTAAACCCTGTCCCTAGAGAGCTAGCCACTAAAGGTGTGGATTGGCCTCTCCTCAGTGCAAACTGAGATTTGGGCCTCTGTGACTGACCCTGACTTGGTGCGCTACTGAAACTCTGAGTAGGCAAACCTTTGAATTTCTTACTAGGGGCAGAAGATGTACTAGTCTGACCCTGACCTGTTTTCTGCTGTTTGTCCCTTCTGCTCTACTCATTTATTCTAACTTTTTTGACCTTCAGTGCGGCTTCCACTAACTTGGAAAACTCTGTAATCCCCAAGGCTATAATCATTACTTTAATATTATCAGTGAGTCCTTCCTCAAATCTCTTGCATCTCTCGGCCTCATTAGGGACTATTTCCTGCACATAACGGCTCAGTCTGATAAATTCTCTTCTATATTCAGCCACTGTCAACTGTCTCTGGCGTAGGGTAATAAATTCCCTTCTCCTTTCTTCCAGGAATACACTGCCCACATGCTTCTTTCTGAACTTAGTGAGAAAGAAATCCCAAGTTATTTGTTCTGGTGGCACCTCACTAGTCACTGTATCCCACCATTGGTATGCATCATCTTGCAGTAGTGAAATAGTAGCTTCCAAATTCTGCTCTTGAGTACAGTGAAGTTGTTTCAAGACTCTTCTGGTTCTGTCCAACTAGTTTTCAGTTGTGACAGAATCATCTTCCCTTTTGCCTAAAAAATCCACTGCTCCGAACTTTCTAAGTTTCTCCATATGATATTTTTTATGTAGAGGTGGTGGTGGTGGCATAACTCCTGCCATCTGTCTAAAGAACTTAGCCATTTGCATAAATGTGGCTGGTGCCTTTAGTACTAGTGGAGCAGGTTCCCTCCTGTCTCCTGGCTCAGTCATAGATGGCGCATGACTCTCCACCTCCTCATCGACCGCTCTCTACAATGTGGAGTCCATATTCTGATCAAAATAACAAATCAAAATATCTGCATTAGAGTCATCTTAACACTTACAATGCAATGCATGATATGTAATCTATCTAGGTCTAGAAATACCTAAACCATGCTCTGATACCACTAAATGTAACACCCCTCACCCATCTATAGTGTAGCCAAGCAAGGCGTGCTACACAGCTTGCCGGAGCACCTAATCTGTGATTATCTTGTTTTCAGAATACTCAAATTGGTTTAAGAAGCTTTTACGTAAAATTCATATCATGATGGTTATATTTGTATCTTGTAATAAAATTTGGTGTTACAAAATTTTTAACTATAATCCAACAAAGTACTGTCAGTAATTTGGACAAACAGTCCTTTTTCACCTATTAAAAACTGTTTAATATAATATTCTCAAAATCTCAACTATTTCACAATCTCAATATTTCAATACAGTCTATTGATTTTTATAATATTTAATTAGTTTCAAAATACATTCCATTATAACTTAAATACATCCAGACATTCTCCATATAAAGTTAATATGTACAAATTATTATAAACCTTAAAGTTTTATAATATACATGTTACAAAACAATAGTTTAAAAATACAACAGATATTCATTACACAAGATCCTAAGTCCTACCATGTATACAGTGTAGTGCAGATGGCTCTGGACTCCTGTATAGATCTGATGTCTCACCCGGTCGTAGGTCTGTTGGGCTCCCCAACTGTGTCTCCAATACCTACTCGTAGCAAAAGCAACGAGCTAAGTAATTTTGCTTGGTAGTGCCAATTATAAAGAAATATACACTAAATAAAATAAATGAATTATTTATGAATTTATGACACCAATATTCTTTACAGTTGCTGTTTCTACTTTTATTTGCTAACATTTCATTTTTGCTAATTTTTGTGATGATGTATGTCAATAAACTAAATTTAGTTGTTTGAATTTAATAATGCTTAAATTAACTGCTCGTGTAGCCTATGCACTGACCAGACTGGATAAATGAATATACTAGCACTGGGTACCTAGTACCTCGGGCCGTCACACCATCGGTCACAAAGTATCTCCCGGTGTGCAAATGGTGCGGCTAAAAAGCCGTATAATCAATCAGGCAATAAGCCGAGTGTAATAATAAAATACGTATAGCCATAGGCTACTAAAATCATAGTGCGGCATAATAAGCCGTATAAACACAATATGGCGTAAAGCCATTTATAGAACAGCTGTCAGAATCCTATTGGCATGCCAACCTATCCAAACTAGTCAACTAGGCAAACTAGGACATATTACAAGATTAATTGTTTGATTTTTTATTTTTAGGGTTTACTAGTTATTATGCAATTCACAAGTCAATGCAAATGTTGACTTTTTTAGACATCATGTGACACCCCTTACCCGACTACAGTGTAGCCGAGCAAGTTATGCTACTCAGTGTGCCGGAGCACTCTATTTTATCTAATTTCATTACAATCCTTGATTTATTTATTCAAAAACTTTATTGAAGATTTAGGCTATTTTTACTTTTATCAAAATCTAACTAAGTTGGAAATTTCAAAAATTTTAACGATAATCCGACAAAGTGTCGGCTGTAATTTGGACTAACAGTTCTTATGAACCTGCCAAAGACAATTTCAATATATACTCAATTTCTCAAACTTAATAGTCTCAAAAATTTTCAAACATAATGTATCTCAATACAGTATCCAGATTTCTCAGAAATCTCATTAGATTTTCAATATCTCAATATTCACAAGTATAATCTCATTATAACTCAAATTCAATTCACATACTAAAATACTTACTTTGAATAGCTTCCATAATTCATAGGTTAATTACATGAGTTTATTTTGTACAAGATATACAAATAATTTACAATGTGCTAGGAATGAACAATATACATAACATGTATAAAATGAGCCCTATCTACATGCATTGCTGAGGAGGTGACAATCTTGAACTCTTACGATAGACTCCAAAAATCTCGATCGAGGTTTTACCTTCAGTACCTGTGCGAGGAAGCAATTCCATCGCGCTAAGCATTTCTGCTTAGTGGTGCAATAATATAACCAGAAATAATATATACAAGTAAAGAAAGAAATAAATGATAATTCAGATACTCAAGAATCAATTTAATTTGGTATGGTGTTTCTAGTATCAACGATCTTATATACTAGTTTGTTCCTCTTTGGAAGTGCTTAGTTTATAACTTTTCAGTAATACTAGCAGGTATATAATTTATTCTATCTGTATTGTGTTTCAAGTCTGTACGGTTCTTCAATTTATATTTTTGTTATGTTTCTTTGCTAATCTCTTTTGCTTATTCATTCAATACTTAATTTCATTGTACTGGATTTTCATTATACTTAACTTAACTTAGTTGCCTGAATTGAATAATACTTTAATTGACTGCCCAAGTAACCTATACTAGACGATCGATAACGGGTCGATTGCCTCAGGCCGTCATACCATGGGACGCAGAACGTCAACCATGTATGCAGTCAGTATGGCTAAAAAGCCATGATATCACATAATCAGCATAAAAGCCATGAATACGGGCATAAAAGCCATGAATACGGGCATAAAGCCATGAATACAGGCATAAAGCCTTTCATTTATCGCTAAAACAATACCCTATTGGCATGCCAAACTATCCAAACCAATCTTGTTAGGTATACTAGGGCATTTGATACTTTAAAATATTAATATATTGTGCTTTATGACTTCATTATTTCATGATAAATTTCAATTATAATTCATACATTCATTTGATCATTTATATGATCACAGTTCACATCAATTATCTTTTTATACCATTTTACTCAAAATACTTCTCCTCTTTACAATAATGAGAACTAATGTCTCATTCATACATTAATACAGTTTATTTGTCCATTCATTATGTTATTCATATTGATCACAATTCTAAACAATGGTTCACATGTACCATTGTATTCAAAACATTTTTCCTTTCTCATTTATACATTCAAGAATCTACTTATGTAATTACAAATTTTATATTTCAAGTTGAGTTTCTAATATTTTATGAATTCCATTTGTGATGGGCATATATGCCCTAACTATCTATTCTCATCAATTAGGTGACTTATTTTTCATGTTTCAAGTAATCCATGAATATTTCATGGATTTCAAATTTATGGCCTAAATTTCTTTTTAACAATTTTGACTAGGATGCATAGTCCATATTTGTCATACAATTCTAAACATTTAAGCTTAGAATTGGTTCTAGGTCTTCATCTTAATTCACTAATCATTTTGATTACTATTCACCATACTAGTCAACCAAAATGTTGACCTTTCTATACTTAATGGATATATTAATTCTAATTACACCAAGATCCCACATTTTGAGTTTTACATTTACTAGTATTAATTGCCAATTGCAATTTAAAGTCTCCTAGATGCATTTCTAATTTCAAATTTTGAATTTCAAGTTTTGGTGTCACTATTCACCTCATAGGTCAACAAAAATGTTGACTTTTGCATAGACAATAGGTACATTGGTTTTAACACTCTCGATGTACCACATTTTGCATTTAAAACTTGTTGGAATCAATTACCAAATCCATTTCCAAGCTTATTTCAAGTTTTTATGTCACTATTCACTTCATTAGTCAACTAAAATGTTGACTTTTGCATAGAAAATATGTACATTGACTTTGGCACTTCCAACATACTACATTTTTCATTTAAAACTTGTTGGTTTTGGTCACTTTCTCAAAGCTTAGGTCATTTTGACAAAATTGCCAATTTTCAGTTTTGGTGCTCCGAAGTTGCACTGTTTCATTGGTCGATTTACTGTTGGAATTTGACAAAACTTCCTTCATAGAAAATGTTCCTTATTTTGTCTAGTTGAATTTCTTTTTTTGAATCACTCCATTTGGAGTTTTGTAGCTCAAGTTATGGCCAAAATAAGTTTACTGTTCACGTGTCTTTATTCCTCTTGAGATTTTGGGTTTTGGCAGATTTTGGTCCAAATTTGGTCAGTAATTTGACCAAGTTAAGTTCATAATTTGGTCTAACTTTCTTCATATGAAATGTTCTACTATGTCTTAGGTTTCCATCGGTTAAAGAATCTCCTAAATCCGAGTTTTCTAGAGGGAGTTATAGTCCTCCAAATATTGCTGCTCAAATGAAAATTCTAGAAATCTCAGTACAGTAAACTTCACTTTGCTCAATGATTTGATTAGGTTCTGGTCATAATTTGGGGTAGGTTTCTCCATGAAAGTTGTTTGTCTATGTCTTATCTTGTTGCTGTAAACATTTCAGGTCAATTGACCATTTCTACAGTGAGTTATGGCCAAATGAACAGTTACTGTTCATTTGGTCATTCTGTATCCGGATTGGGGCCAATTTTTGGTCCTCTTGCTTTGGTCTTTTGGGCATGGTTTCTTCAGCAAAAATGTGCCATTATAAGCCTAGTTTCATGTCCAATTGGCCAAATACCAATTGGACCAACACAGCCCAAGCTATGGCAGTCCAAGTGGACTAAAATTTGATCACCTCTTTGCACTCACAAGGCGAGATGCTCCTTCACTTTGCCATGCTACATTTCAGTCCAATTTATGGCCAACTTACCTAAAATGGTCACTAATTGACCATTAAAATGTTCTCTAACAATTTCCTAAGCCAAGTCAAATTTTCACTTCTCAAAACCCTAGTTTTCCCTTATGATTCACACATACACCTACTTAAGCACTTCCATTCATTATATATGTGTATATACTCCTTAAACATAATCTCTAATTCATTCTAAGTCCATTAAATCCATAAAAAACACTCCATCATTGTTCCTTCCTTAGGGCTGCCGAAAATCATAGTAGGCATACACATAATTTTGGTTCATTTAAGTTACAAATTCATACTTGTTTCAAGTCTCTAGCATGGAAATAAAGAGTTTTGAGTATATATGTGCACTAACCTTGAATAGGGTAGATTTTTCCCAACTCAAACTTCACTTCCTTTCCTTTTCTTGGCTGCCAAACATTTCCCTAAGAGGTATGGACAAGTTTTGATGAAGGTGACTTAGGGTTTAGTAGTGGAAATTCATGGGAAAAATGAAAGTGATGAAAGAAACTTCTATGGAGGCTATGGAGAAGAGAGTCACATATTGGAGGAAGAAGAAGAAGAAGAGCAGATTTATTTTGGTCCATTTTGACTCTTTTAAGTGTTTTAAGAATGCTTATTAACTTGTGATTGGTTGGGATTAAGTGAGTGACATCATGTGATGTCATTATCTTTAATTTTCCTTATTTTCTTTTCTTTTCTTTTCTACTAGCTTCAAATTAATTTTTCATCAACATTAATTCATATTTTATGTCATAATAATTATTTACTCAACTGGACAAGTCGGCCAAAAATCATCTCTGAAGGCGAAATGACCAAAATGCCCTCCGTTTGGCTTAACGGGTCAAAATTGTCTGTACCGATTGAAAAATTTTTCTTATTAATATTTGAGTTAATTATGGTTTCTCACTTTAGTTTAAATATTTTTCCGGACGTTCTAGCTGTCCGGACCGACACCGGTCACCGGAACAGTAGAATGTACGGAGTTGCTACCGGGAGGGTGTTACACATCATGGATAAGTTGGTTCTTGTATCAACATGTCACAATTTACATTTCAATATACTACCAATATAGTGCAATTTATAATTCTCACAAGTTGGCATTTATTGCCAAATTATTTCTAGGCTTTATGGTATAATATTGTCATTTTTTTCAGTTTTTGTGTGCTATATTGATCTAGCTAAATGTCCTATTTTTCTCGGTTTTTAGCTTCTGATCAAAGAAGCAAATTTGTAGCTCTTGTTGGATTAAGAGGTGTGGCGGCATGCTTGATGAACTCCAACATGGTGCGCATGGCTTGGGAATATCATGGTGCGCATGGTTGTTATTAAATTCTGCAATTGTTGCATGATGAAAGGTTCATCATATGACTAATTAAAATGTTTAATTAGGATTTTTAATCACATAATTAAATTATGATTCAAATCAAAATTTTAAAAATTATTTGAATGTGATTCAAATCTGAATTTTAAAAGTTGTTTGAATGTGATTCAAATCTGAATTTTTAAAGTTGCTTGAATCATATTTAAATTTGATTTTTTAAAATTGATTGAATAAAATTCAGATCTGATTTTTTAAAATCAGATTTAAATATGATTCAAACAACTTTAAAAATCCAGATTTGAATCACATTCAAATAACTTTTAAAATTCATATTTGAATCACATTCAAACAATTTTTAAAATTCTGATTTGAATCATAATTTAATTACGTGATTAAAAATCCTAATTAAACATTTTAATTAGTCATATGATGAACCTTTCATCATGCAACAATTGCAGAATTTAATAACAACCATGCTCACCATGATCTTCCCAAGCCATGCGCACCATGTTGGAGTTCATCAAGCATGCCGCCACACCTCTTGATCCAACCAGCAATGGATCAATCATCTCATGATCAAATCACACAATTAAATCATATAATTAACAATCTAAATGGCAAATATAGTGTCTCTGATACCAATTGAAGGAACGGAAGCGTGAAAAATACAAGTTTATACCATTGAATTCAAAAATTTTCACCTAGGGTCACATGCATCATGCAAGATTTATTTTTAATATGTTGTTTATCATTGAAATCAAATAGATAAAAATAAATCTTGCATGATGCATGTGACCCTAGGTAAAAATTTTTGAATTCAATGATATAAACTTGTATTTTTCACGCTTCCATTCCTTCAATTGGTATCAGAGCCACTATATTTGCCATTTAGATTGTTAATTATATGATTTAATTGTGTGATTTGATCATGAGATGATTGATCCATTGCTGGTTGGATCAAGAGGTGTGGCGGCATGCTTGATGAATTCCAACATGGTGCGCATGGCTTGGGAAGATCATGGTGCGCATGGTTGTTATTAAATTTTGCAATTGTTGCATGATGAAAGGTTCATCATATGACTAATTAAAATGTTTAATTAAGATTTTTAATCACATAATTAAATTATGATTGAAATCAGAATTTTAAAAATTGTTTGAATGTGATTCAAATCTGAATTTTAAAAGTTATTTGAATGTGATTCAAATCTGAATTTTTAAAGTTGTTTGAATCATATTTAAATCTGTTTTTTTTAAATTGATTGAATAAAATTCAGATATGATTTTTTTAAAAATGTTTGAATGTGATTCAAATCTGATTTTTTAAAAAATGTTTGAATGTGATTCAAATCTGAATTTTTAAAGTTGTTTGAATGTGATTCAAATCTGAATTTTTAAATTTGTTTGAATGAGATTCAAATCTGAATTTTTAAATTTATTTGAATCATATTCAAATATGGATTTTTAAGTTGAATATGAGATATTCAATTTAATTTAAGTATGTATGTTTTATTTAATTGTTAAATAGTGATATGCATGATGGATGATCATGGACTATAAAAGACCAATGTGATTGGATTTATTTCTTTTATATTTCTTTAGGATTGTAAATTAATTAATTTATTTTGGGCATGTATTATTAAGTTTGTAATAATTTTTGGATTGTAATTTCATTTATTTAAGTTCTTGTAAATTCACCTTGGTATGCCAAGGATTACCATGTAATATTGGATTGCAAGAAGTTCAAGGAGGTCAAGAGAATTGGTGGGACCAGTGGGAGGAATTCAAGATCAAGTGTTGATTACGTACTCCTTCAGCAACTCTTGTAAAATGAATGAATGAATGAAATGCACCTAGGAATGCCCTGATTCAATTCTTGGTGGCTCAGAATTGAATCCCTTAGAAAGTCTATGATCATACCATATTTATTGCTTATCCATGAATGCATGAGATGTATGGGAATGTATGCTATTATATGATATATGCATGCTAAATGGATAATGTGCAAAGTGAGACCTTAATAGTAATTAGAATGACCATAAAATCTTCCAAACAAATGATTAAGTTGGAAATGCTATAATTAAAGTAATTATAACATAGGCCCTCCATTGGGGCAATTATTTTAAGAAATTGTAAATAGTTGCATAAGATGTAATTAATTTAAGAGATTTTCTTAAGAATAATTGTTAAGCATGAGATGTTGTAAATATGTAAATGGTTTAGTGGCCAATATTGGATGTACCTGAGGACATTAAAATTATTTGCATAATTACTGGCTCAATGGGATCAACTTAACTAATGCAAGATAAGTCAATAATGGATGTACACAGATTTTGAGCATTAGGGGCTAGGTAAAGGATTGAACCTCACATGAGATGTGATGGGCAAGGAGTTGCTCACTTATAGTTTATTGTAATTCCAATAATGGATGTACCTGAGGATGATCAATAGAATTATAAGAATTCAATCACCCACTAGAAATCCATCCAACTAGGATTTCCATTTTCTACTTTGGAAGTGTAGGATTCGCTAAGTTAGTGGGAGGACCAATTTGATTAAAAGACCATAATCAGTTTGGTTAATTACATGATACATTTACTAATTAATCTAGTTATCTTCTGCAGTTAATTTTCTGATAAAAATGAGCACAGAACAACCACCACCATCCAATATCCTTGCAAGCATACTTGATCGCAATAGGTTGACAGGACCTAATCTGTCTGATTGGCTAAGAAATTTGAAACTTGTCCTGAACCTTAAACATATAGGATATGTTCTAGATTCAAATGTTCCTAATCCCTTACCTCCAAAGGCCACACAAGAGGAACATGAAACTTTGGACAAGTGGAAGGAACATGATATGAGGGCTAAGTGTTACATGCTTGCTTCCATGACTAATGAGTTACAGAAGCAACATGAGAACATGCAGAGTGCAAGTGAGATCCTCCTTCACCTACAAGAGTTGTATGGTGAGCACAGCATGAATGCTAGGTATGAGATATCTAGACAGCTATTCCGTATGAGGATGTCTGAGGGACAGAATGTTGGGGATCATGTCCACAAGATGATTCGGCTGATTGAGCAGTTGGAACATCTTGACTTCAACATGGATTTCCAACTACAAACGGATTTGATCCTTCAATCCCTTCCTGAGTCTTTTGAGAATTTTGTGACAAATTTCCATATGACTAAACAGGAATGCACCTTAGCTGGTTTACTCAACATGCTGGTTATTGCCCAAAAGAATATGCTAGGCAATAAAGGAAAAGAGGTAGCTTTGGTTGCATCTTCTTCTGCTGGAAAGTCCAACAAGAAGAAAGGCAATAAGAAAAAGAAACCTCAGATTCCTGGTCCTTCTAAGAAAATAGCTAAACAGAAAAGGAAGACCAAAGCTATCAAAGGCAAAGGAAAGCGTTTCCACTGCCAACAGGAAAGTGTTTCCATTGCCAATAAGAAAGTGTTTCCACTGGCCAGAGTATAGCAATCTAAAAGAATGTGATGCCATGGTGAAACTCAACTCAAGTTCAAAATATTTTTGGCACTTAAGGTTATGTCATGTTGCAGAAGATAGGTTTACAAAATTGGAGAAAATGGGGATTTTATCCTCATTGGGCTCTGAGCCTACTCCAACTTGTGAATCTTGCCTTCAGGGCAAAATGACTAGATCACCCTTTGTTGGACAAGGGCTAAGAGCTAAAAATATTTTGGAGCTAATATATAGTGATGTATGTGGTCCATTTAAAGAAATGGCTAGAGGGGGTTTTCATTATTTTATTACCTTTACTGATGATAAATCAAGGTTTGGGTATTTGTATTTGATGAAATACAAACATGAATCCTTTGAAAAGTTTAAAGAATTTAAATCTGAAGTAGAAAATCAAACAGGAAAGAGTATTAAAGCTCTTCGATCAGATCGTGGAGGCGAATATTTGAGTACTGAATTTGATGAATACTTGAGAGAGCATAGCATTGTTTCTTAGCTGACTCCTCCAGGAATGCCACAGCTGAATGGTGTATCTGAAAGGAGAAATCGTACCCTATTGGATATGGTACGTAGTATGATGAGCTATACTGATATGCCAATCTTCTTTTGGGGATTTGCATTAGAATCAGCTTTGTACATTCTGAATAGGATTCCATCAAAATCAGTTTCTTCCACACCTTATGAGATATGGCATGGAAGAAAACCAAGTCTTAAGCATGTTAAGATTTGGGGTTGTCCAGCTTATATCAAAAAGCTGAACACTGATAAATTGGAGACCAGATCAAAAAAAGGTCGATTTGTTGGATATCCAAAAGATAGCTTTGGATATTATTTTTATTTACCTACTTCACAAAAGGTTGTTATAAGTAGAGATGCCACATTTCTTGAACAACAGTTTGTTCAAGAAGGAGGCAAAGGAAGGCAAATAGAGTTAGAATTGGAGAATTTTGACTAACCAACAGATCAGATGGATATAGATCCATCTAGTTAACCTATACCCATTGATGAAACATCTACAGCTGTTCCTCGTAGAACAACCAGGGTATCTCACCCACCAGTGAGATATCTCACCCACCAGTGAGATATGGTTTTCTTCATGAAGAAGAACAAGAGTTGTCTACTCATGAAGAAGTAGATCATGGAGATGATCCACTTGCCTATGAAGAAGCTATATCAGATATAGACTCTTCAAAATGGATTGATGCTATGAAATCCGAGATTGATTCCATGTATAAGAATCAAGTTTGGGATCTTGTTGACCCACCTAAAGGTATTGTACCTATAGGGAACAAATGGGTTTTCAAGAAGAAAATTGGTTCTGATGGAAAGGTAGAGACCTATAAGGCAAGGCTAGTAGCGAAAGGGTTTCGCCAAAGGCAAGGAATCGACTATGAGGAGACTTTTTCGCCTGTTGCCATGCTTAAATTAATTAGGATTTTATTAGCAATAGCTGCATACTAGATTATGAGATTTGGCAGATGGATGTCAAAACAGCTTTTCTCAATGGATACATTGAAGAAAACATTTTCATGGAACAACCTAGGGGTTTTGAATCCCAAGATGGTTCCAAGGTATGCAAGCTAAAGCGATCCATTTATGGGTTGAAACAAGCTTCGAGGAGTTGGAACATCCGTTTTGATGAAGCCATTAAATCCTTTGGTTTTATCAAAAATGAGGATGAGCCATGTTTATATAAGAAGGTTAGTGACAGTGCTATCACTTTCCTTGTCTTATATGTGGATGACATACTGTTGATGGGTAATGACACGGGTATGTTGATGACTATAAAGGTATAGTTGTCAAATACATTCTCCATGAAAGACTTAGGGGAGGCAACCTATATTCTTGGGATTCGCATCTATAGAGATAGAGCGAAACGAATAATTGGTTTATCCCAAAGTCTATGCTTGGAAAAGGTGTTAAAGAGGTTTAACATGCTTGATTCCAAGAGAGGATTGTTACCAGTGAGACATGGTATCCACCTTTCTAAAGAGATGTTTCCAAAGACACCTGAAGAAAGAGATAAGATGGCCAGGATTCCATATGCTTCGGCTATTAGAAGTTTAATGTATGCAATGTTGTGTACTAGGCCGGATATCGCATATGCTGTTAGTTTGACTAGCAGGTATCAATCCAATCCAGGTTTGGAACACTGGATAGCTGTCAAGAATATCCTTAAGTACTTGAGAAGAACTAAGGATTTATTCTTGATTTATGGAGGTGGAGACTTGCAATTGGATGGTTATCACGATTCGATTTCCATTCGGATATCGATGATAGAAAGTCTACCTATGTATATGTGTTCATTTGTAATGGAGTTGAAGTCATTTGGAAGAGTTCAAACAGAGCAAGACTCCAGATTCCACTACAGAGGTCGAGTATATTCTTTGCATCGGATCTTTGTAAAGGAAGCTATTTGGATAAAGAAGTTCGTGACAGAACTTACAGTAGTTCCTTCCATTAAGTCAGCCGTTCCACTACACTGTGACAATAATGGAGCAGTCATACAGGCTAAGGAACCAAGGTCTCACCAGAAATTCAAACACATAGAAAGGCGCTGCCACATTATCAGAGAAATAGTTGGGCGAGGCGATGTAGCCATGCAGAAAATAGCATCAGCTGAAAATCTAGCTGATCCATTCACTAAGCCTATGTCACAGACTCAGTTAGACCAACATCTTGAGAAGTTAGGTCTAAGATATTGTAATGAATGGCTCTAGTGCTAGTGGGAGATTGTTAGTAATATGCCCTAGAGCATATCATTTAGTATGTATCTTGTACATATTTTTATTAATAAAACGCATTTCCACTTTTCCGTTTACATAATATATTTATGTGTAATAGAAAATGTCCATTGATATTTTGTTAGAAATATTATTCTTAAGTTGTTAAGAATATGAGTGACAATATTTCTAGCACAAAGTATCATAAATAGGTTCACAATCGAGGATACTTCATAATAAGGACATGACTTATCCAGAAAGATTGTATTCATGTTTGTTACCAAGTTATTTATATGAGATATAAATAAGATGGAATGGTGAGTATCATGCCATATGACAAACATGATAGGCACTTATAAATGATAAGTAGGCCGAACCAGTGACACTTATGACAAGCACATGGAGTTTACTCTTATCAATGTTTTGTCATAAATCATATCAATGTATATAATCTTTAGACCTGAGATAGCACAGTTATCTTGTATATAGGTAGTTTGAGTTTGATACTGCTTTCATACTTGTATTGTGTATGGGTATATGGGCATCTGTTGGCTCCAACTAGTTATATATGGAGGTAGGTATTAATCAAGATGGAATCTGTTCCTCTAAGTAAATAGAGATAAAATCCTATGTTCATTTAATTGTTCTTGAGGTTTCAAGTTCCTAGCCAGGACAGATAGATTTATTCAGAAAAGAGTTTCTGATGAGAAAATCTTTTTAATCAAAAACTGGAATTAAAAGAGAACATAATATTCATAGCAAATGGAGTTTGACATAAACCATGACTCCAGCTTGAGTTGGGATTTTGTAACAGAGAGATTCTAGTGAATGGTAACATATGATTATAGGTTCATTTAAGGTAAACCTTATTACTAATTGGGTGGCCATGGCATGTTATGCTAGGTGTTAACCATGGTTTATGAGGTTCATAAAATGATTTAAAGAAATCATTTATGGTAAGAAAGAGTTATGATAATATTAAGAGTTGAAATCATGTCTCATTGCCAATTAGTGATGAGCCTAGTAAGTCACACACACACACAAGTTATCACCTATTTAAATATGATTTAATTAATTAATTAAAGAGTTTAATTGATTAATTAAATAGGTTTGGTTTGCAATTAAATTGCAAAGTCCCTAGCATGACTTGAAACCAAATCTAGATTATTGGATGTATAATATAAGTTAAATTTATATTTAAAATATTTAAATATGAATTTAATTAATGAGAAATTAATTAATAGAGATTAATTAATTAATTTATATTTGATATAAATTAATTAGAAGAAGAGAAATAATTATTTTGGGTTGAGAACTCAAAATTAAGACATAGGGGCATTTTGGTCATTTCACAGTGTGACATGTGACACCATGAGATGGTGACACATGGGATTACACATAAGCTTACCAAATGTTTTTTTTTTAATCATGTAAGATGATTAAAATCAAGATTAAATATAGGTTTGACACTTGGCACAATGTGATTGGGTCACTTAAACCTAGAGCTAATCAAAGTGTGACATGTGGCAAGGGTTTAATGTGTTAACCTAGCTATTTAAGTGTGGTTATGAGAAGAAAAAAAGAACCAGCAGCCACTCTTCTCCTTTGTCACGCCACTTTGAGGCTTTTCATCTATTCTTCTTCATCTCTCATCAATTCAAAGAGATTAGCCATCAATCTCTTGAATTAAGAACATTAGAAATTGTTTCTAGTGTCCTGTTTACATCTCTAATCTCTTAAAAGGCAGAACTTGAATTTTTAATTAATAGAAAAAGCTTTAGAAGCTGTTCAAGGGCTGCCATAGGTGTTCTTGGTGTGGACAAGCTAGAGGGACAACATCTGGTGTCCTGAAGACGAATCTCAAAAGCGCGGTGCATCAAGAGGTTAGTGTAATCGTTCTTGATTTAATTTAGGGTTCTAAAATTAATCTGATTAATTTTAAAATCTTAAATGGCAAATATAGATCCAAAAACATATTAAAAGAGTTTTAATATGTTGTTTATCATTGAAATCAAATAGATAAAAATAAATCTTGCATGATGCATGTGACCCTAGGTGAAAATTTTTGAATTCAATGGTATAAACTTGTATTTTTCACGCTTCTGTTCCTTCAGCTCTATGTCTTATTGAACTTTTGGCACTAATTTTAGGTCAATCTGAGTTGTATAGACCAAGATATGGTCAATTTACTAAAGCTGGACAGCTTGCATTTTCAATGCAAATTTAGGTCATTTTTAGGTCAAGTTCAATTCTGGCAGATTTGGTACCCTAACTTGGGCAAGCAATTTGACTTGGTTCTAGTCATTTCTGGGCTTTGGTGTCTTCATAAGAGTTGTATCCCTATGTCTAAGCTTTCCAATGATATAAATTTCAAGTCATTTGGACTTGTTTTGAGTGAGTTATGGTCATTTTAGTAACTACTGTTCATATGGTCAAAAATCTGGGTTTGCACATTACCAATTCCAGATTAGGTCATTTTTTTAGGTTACTTCTAGGTAGAATTTTGGAAACATTTCTTTATGAAATTGGCCTATTTTATGTCTAGTTTTACCTCCAATTGGCCTCATACCAATTGGCATCACAAATTTGCACTTATAGCTCAATTTAGGTACTGCCAACAACAACACAATATCAATACACTTGATCACTTAATTTTATACAAACACATCCACTAGCATTCACATACACTGCCCTCAATTCATCTTCACCATAATTCATCAATGAAATTCATGAAATCAAATATTAATTCATGAATTTAAAGGCTGCCAAAAGTGGCAGTTTGCTAAGGTATTCAATTTGCTTTCCAAACCCTTAAATTCAAGTATTTAATGTACATATTCATGGAAATTAATATAGTACAACTTTAAAATAACTAAATCAACATTAAGTTCCATCCATTAGAGGTAAGGAAAACTCAAGCAACTTACATTCTCATGGCTGCTAAAATTGAACAATTCAATAACTCAACAAATCCTTCCATTCTCTTCACCATTCAACTCACCTTAACATAATAATCAAGTTTACTAAAGAAAGAAAGAAGAAATGGACACTTACACTTTGAGAGTTTTTTTCAAACCCCACCAAACCCTTCCTTTCTTGCTCCTAAAAGCTTCCTTATGGTGAGTGTGCAAGCTTTAATAAAGAAACCAAGTGGAAAAGAGGCTTAATTCAAAGTTGCATGAGCTTCCTCACTTTCGACCATGGAGTTTCTTTCATGGAGGAATTCAGCTGGTTATTTCTCAAGGTTGAAGATGAGTATTCTGCTGTCCTAAAGTCTCATATATGTGTCCCAATTCATGAGTTAGTGGAGCACTAACTTTAATTTAATGTTTACTTATTTTTTTCACTATTAATATAATGTACCACAATTTAATTTTTCATGACATTTTCAAAGTGTAATATCACTTATTTTTAATGGACATTGAGGTCAAAAGGCAACTCTAGGTGTCAAATGACCAAAATGCCCCTCTTCGGGTTGTATTCCCGATATTTTGGTAACACCGATTTTTATCAGTTTTTCGATTTTTCGTTGTTTTCTTTGTACTAATTTATTAATTTTCTTTGACATTTCTAATTTCAATTACACCTCAATAAACCTTTAATTATGTCTTGAAATTTAATTCCGAGGATTCCCCGCGGTCCTGGGGTTGCCAATTACCTTTGGCGTAACTTCCCGATACGGTCACCCATTGCAACGATGCCAGCTCGTTTAACCTAGTTTCATTTTCTCTCTTTTATTTTTCTTTAATTTTTCTTGTATTTTTTTTTATTTATTTCATTATTATATGTCTGTTCACTATCATCGAAGTGTAGTTCTAGACTTCCTGACTTGCCCGAACTGACATTAGGTCACTAGAGCAACAAAACATACAGAATACGTGCAGGGAGGATATTACACAGTACAAGTATGAAAGCAGTATCAAACTCAAACCACCAACATATAAGATGTAACACCCCTTACCCGTCTATTGTATAGCCGAGTAAGATATGCCACACAGTGTACCAGAACACCATATTTTATCTAAATTATTTTTATCCATCCTTAATTTATTTTTTTTTCATGGTTATGAAGTGCAATTTGTGAAATTTAACTCATTTAAGTCATTTATTGAAATTATAAATTCATTTGAGGTTTCGAAAATTTTATAGAAAATCCAGCAGAGTATTGGATAAAAATGGAGAAAACAATTCTTCGGAACTTGTGAAAAACACTTCCAATAGTCATTCTATTGCACAACTTCCAATTATCACATCAATTTTCAACAATTGCTCAATAATTCTTTCATTTGTCATTCATTCATTTAACATCATAATCATGTACATTTCATTTATAAATACAAATTTACAAATACTGACATTCATACCAAAATATATTACATAAGTTTCAATTTATACATGAGAAAATAAAAGTTTGATTACAAACAGTATAAAATACCAAAATGGGACCTAGTGTCCTACCAATGCACTATAGCCTGTGAGGTGACACGGACACTATGCAGAACTGTGAATAGCCTCACCCAGTCTGTGGTCTATTGGGCTCTTTGTCCAAATCTTTAGTACCTATGCGTTGCAAAAGCGACGCGCTAAGCATAAAGCTTAGTGGTGCCAATAATATAAGAAAATATAATATGTAAATAAAAGTAAAAATTTCCTAGTTATTTTGTTTATAAGAAATGAATAATTACTAACTTATTATTTAGTTAAAGGCTAATTACATTTTAGGATACTAACTCCTTCTAGCATTTTATTGATCATTTTCTTGATAATTTTTAAGCATCTTTTCATTGTAATCATTCTTGTTCTTTATTTTGATATTTAATTTCCTTACGTCCTTTAATAATCAATTCAATTACAATTATACTTTTCCATGCCCAAGTAACCTATACAAATTGACCGGACTGGATAAACAAGTAAACTAGCACTGGGTACCAAGTACCTCGGGCTGTCACAACATCAGTCACAAATGTGTCTCCTGGTGTGCAAACAGAATGGCTAATAAGCCATAAAAGCAATAAGGCATAAAGCCAAGTATAACATCATAATCAGTATAGCCATAGGCTATCATATCACAGAATGGCATGGAGCCATACATCATGCACAGTACTGCTATCAGAACCCTATTGGCATGCCAACCTATCCAAACCAATCACATTAGGCCTACTAGGGTATATTACAAAGTTATTTCTTGAATATTTGTACTTAACATGTAAGGTTACTATTCATTTGGTCATTTAAGTGAAAATATTGACTTTCTCATATATAATAGTTACATGAGTTTTAATCACATAGATTTACCACATTTTGGTTCCAAAAAGTATTGGCATTAGTTGCCAATCCATACTTCTAACTAGTGGAGAATAAACCAGAAATTTCAATTTTGGGTATTAGAGTTCACTATTCCGTTAGGCCATTCTACAATGAGAATTTGGCCAAATGTTCTTCATCAAAGTTGTTTCTTATTGTGTCTAGTTACATTTATTTTTTTGAATCACTCGATTTGAAGTTTTGTAGCTTAAGTTATGGCCTAAACACTATAACTGGACGGATTGTAATTTTTCCAGAATTTCTGGGCAGAATCAATTCTACAGTTTTTGTACACTGATTGCAGGTCAATTTTTGGGCATGTTATGGTCAAAATTTGGGTTTGTTTTCTTCATGAAAGATTTATGGCTATGTCTCAGCTTTCTATTGGTAAAACTTCAGGTCAATTGGCTACACTGAGTTATGACCAAATGAATGAACACTGTTCATTTGGTCATTTTCCAAGGACTGTATATTGGTCACCCGGATTAGGTCAATTTTTAGGGCTATTTATTTTGGTTTTCTGGGATAGATTCCTTCATCAAAGTTGTTGCATTTTGCGTCTAGTTTAACCTATAATTAGCCTTTCACCAATTAGAGTTACCTAGCTTGAGTTATAACCCCAAGAGCACACTGGACTCAAAGGGTCCAGAATGCACACTTAAGGCAGTCTAATTTTTTACATTAGTTAATGTCACCAATCATTCCATTTTCAATTCAAACTACACCAAATGGCCACTAAAGGACCATTACAACATCATTTTGTGTTTAATTGCATCTACCTCCATATTTGAGTTTCAAACCCTAGCCCTAAAATTCCAAAATTTCAAATTCTTGCATTAAACTCATAAATTAATGTTTTAAGTGATACAATCATATCAAGAGCAGCCTATTCACTTATTTAATCCAAAGAAATCATCGAAACCATAACAAGTCCATGGCTGCCAAAAATAGGGTAACACTTTAACATGTTTATTTTTGATAGAATTTCACATATCCTAGCTCAAATTATCATTCTAATAAGGAATTTGAAGAAAAGAAAAAAGCAATTGGACACTAACCTCAATTGATCACTCTTCCAAGTTTCCAAATCTTCCTTTTCTTCTCTTCTTTTTGCTACCTAGAGATGGTTTAAGGTATGAGGAGGAATTTTAGTGAAGACAAGATAGGGATAATGGTATAATTGAGTGAGGAATGGAGCTTGGGTGATGCTTTAATGGAGGAAGAGAGAGGGAGGTGTGTTTTAACGGGAAGAAGGTGATGGATAACAGATTGTTGTTTTTCATTTCAACTCATTTTATCCCTTTTTAATCAGTTTATAAGGTGTGTGTCGCAATATGATTGGTAGAGGGTTTTTAATGACATTATAATGATGTCATAATTTGAGTTTTATTTTATTTTCTTTTTCTTTTCTTTCCTACTTATTTTCAATTAAATTTTTAGCAATATTTATTCATATTTTAGATCATAATAATTATTTACTTAACTTGACAAGTCGATCAAAAATCATCTCTGCAGACGAAATGATCAAAATGCCCTCCATTTGGCTTAAGGAGGCCAAATCGTCTGTACCAATCTAAAAATTTTTCTAAGCCTTTTCTTGGCATTCTAATGCCATAAAAACCTCAATGACTCTTCGCTAGAGTCCCAAAAATTATTTTATGAATTTTCTCTCTGGTGTAGGGCTCCTAGCTGCGAAGACCGCAACTTCCCACTGGGTTACCCATCGCTAGGGCATCGGCTCATTAACTTGGTTGTATTTTATTTCTAAAATTTTTCCTTAATTTTTCTTATTAATATTTGAGTTAATTATGGCTCCTCACTTTAGTTTAAATGTTTTTCTAGATGTTCTAGCTATCTGGACCAACACCGGTCACCGAAATAATAGAATATATGGAATTTCTATAGTGAGGGTGTTATAACTCTTCTCCCCTAATTTAAATTTTGTCCTCAAAATTTACCTAACTTAAATAATCGTGGAGTTGCTACCTCCTTGCTTCTTCTCTTCCTTGTATCGGCTCATCAATGTCTGGGTTTGGCTCCTCCTGAGCTTTCATAGCATATACCTATGGTGCCACCCTGACTTTGGGCCTTTCGACTGTCTTAGAAACAATCTTCTGTGAAATATCAGCCATCTCTACTCTACCCAATCTTTTTCCCCTTTGAACTATAGGGGCAGGTCTATCAACTTGTACTGGAGCTATTGAATCACTCCTTTGAGGGCAATCTCTTATGAAATGATCCGTAGCCCCGCACTTGAAACACTCTCCAGTTAACAGTCGACACTCCCCTCTGTGTCTTCTACCACAGTGCATGCATTCAGTCACTGGCGCTAATCCCCTTGTTATTGTGCCCAGGGAGCTAGCTATAGATATCCCAATTTGGCCTCTCTAGCCTTGTGTCTGATCTTATGAACCAGAACCCTTAAGCTTCTTACTATCAGTCGGTATACTTGACTGCCATGGTCTAAATTCCCTCTTACGCTGCCTATCTTTCCTATTATGTTCACATACTCTGACCCTTTCCACTTTTAGTGTGGCTTCAACTAATTTTGTGAAGTCCGTAATCCCCAAGGCAGTGATCATTATTTTGATATTGTCATTTAGCCCCTCTTCAAACCTTCTGCACCTCTCTGCTTCTGTGGGGACTATCTCTCTTCCGTAGTGTCTTAGTCTAACAAACTCTTTTGAATACTCTACTACTGATAGCTATCTCTGCCTTAGGTTAATAAATTCTTTCCTCCTGTCTTCTAGGTACACACTTCCCACATACTTCTTCTTAAATTCAGCAAGGAAAAAATCCCAAGTTATCAACTATGGCCAGACCTCACTAGATACAGTGTCCCACCACTGATAGGCATCATTTTGAAGTAAGGACATAGCACCCTCCAAGTTCTGCTCTGGGGTGCAATGCAATTGCTTCAATACCTTTATGGTGCGATCTAGCCAATTCTCAGCCGCTACCGAGTCATCTTCTTTCTTAATCATGAAGTCCACAGCTCCAAATTTTCTCAGTTTTTCCAAATGGGATTTCTGCTATGGAGGTGGTGGTGGTGGCATAATCCTAGCCATCTGTCTAAAGAATTCAGCCATTTGCTGAAACATAGTCGGCGGAGGCTGTGCAGGCACTGCTGGTGCTGGTGGAGCAGGTTCTCCCTGGCCCTCAGTCTCAGCTGCAGGTGGTGCATGACTCTCCACTTTCTCATCTACTGCTCTCTGTGACATGGGGTCCATATCCTAATCAAAATAGGAAAACCGAACAAATCTGCATTAGTGTCATCTCAACTCTTACAAATGTAATGCATGGTATGGACTCTATCTAGACCCAGAAATGCCTAAACCATGCTCTGATACCACTAAATGTGACACCCCTTATCGGTTTATAGTATAACTAAGTAAGATATGCCACACAGTGTACCAGAACACCATATTTTATCTCAATTATTTTTATCCTTCCTTAATAAATTACTTTTTTTTTCATGGTTATGACATGCAATTTATGAAATTTAACTCATTTAAGTCATTTATTGAAATTATAAATTCATTTGAGGTTCCAAAAATTTTATAGAAAATCCGGTAGAGTACCGGCTAAAAATGGAGAAAACAGTTCTTCGGAACTTGTGAAAAACACTTCCAATAGTCATTCTATAGCACAACTTCTAATTATCACATCAATTTTCAACAATTTCTCAATAATTCTTGCACTTGTCATTCATTCATTTAACGTCATAATCATGTACATTCATTTATAAATACAAATTTACAAATACTGACATTCATACCAAAATATATTACATAAGTTTCAATTTATACATGAGAAAATAAAAGTTTGATTACAAACAGTACAAACAGTATAAAATACCAAAATGGGACCTAGTGTTCTACCAATGCACTGTAGCCTGTGAGGTGACATGGACACTATGCAAAACTGTGAATGGCCTCACCCAATCTGTGGTCTACTGGGCTCTGTGTCCAAATCTTCAGTACCTACGCGTCGCAAAAGCGACGCTCTAAGCATAAAGCTTAGTGGTGCTAATAATACAAGAAAATATAATATGTAAATAAAAGTAAAAATTTCCTAGTTATTGTGTTTATAAGAAATGAATAATTACTAACTTATTATTTAGTTAAAGGCTAATTACATTTTATGATATTAACTCCTTCTAGCATTTTATTGATCGTTTTCTTGATAATTTTTGAGCCTCTTTTCATTTTAATCATTCTTGTTCTTTATTTTGATATTTAATTTCCTTACATCCTTTAATAATCAATTCAATTACAATTATACTTTTCCATGCCCAAGTAACCTATACAAATTTACTAGACTGGATAAACGGGTAAACTAGCACTAGGTACCAGGTACCTTAGGCCATCACACCATCGGTCACAATATGTCTCTCGGTGTGCAAACAGAATGGCTAATAAGCCATAAAAGCAATAAGGCATAAAGCCAAGTATAACATCATAATCAGTATAGCCATAGCCTATCATATCACTGAATGGCATAGAGCCATACATCATACGCATTACTGCTATCAGAACCCTATTGGCATGCCAACCTATCCAAACCAATCACATTAGGCCTACTAGGGCATATTACAAAGTTATTTCTTGAATATTTGTACTTAACATGAAAGGTTACAATTCATTTGGTCATTGAAGTCAAAATATTGACTTTCTAATATATAATAGTTACATGAGTTTTAATCACATAGATTTACCACATTTTGGTTCCCAAAAGTGTTGGCATTAGTTGCCAATCCATACTTCTAACCAATGGAGAATAAACCAGAAATTTCAGTTTTGGGTGCTAGAGTTTACTGTTCCATAGGCCATTCTACAGTGAGAATTTGGCAAAATGTTCTTCATCAAAGTTGTTCATTATTGTGTCTAGTTACATTTCTTTTTTTGAATCACTCGATTTGGAGTTTTTAGCTCAAGTTATGGCCTAAACACCATAACTGGCCAGATTGCAATTTTTCCGGAATTTCTGGGCAGAATCAATTTTGCTGTTTTTATATACTGACTACAGGTCAGTTTTTGGACATGTTATGGTCAAAATTTGGGTTTTTTTTTTCATGAAAATTTTAGGGCTATGTCTCAGCTTTCTATTGGTAAAACTTCAGGTCAATTGGACCTTTCTACACTGAGTTAAGACCAAATGAATGAACACTGTTCATTTGGTCATTTTCCAAGGACTGCATATTGGTCACCTAGATTAGGTCAATTTTTAGGGCTACTTATTTTGGTGTTCTGGGATAGATTCCTTCCTCAAAGTTGTTACATTTTGTGTATAGTTTAACCTCCAATTGGCCTTGCACCAAGTGGAGTTACCTAACTTGAGTTATAACCCCAAGAGCACACTAGACTCAAAGGGTCCAGAATGCACACTTAAGGCAGTCTAATTCTTTACATTAGTTAATGTCACCAATCACTCCATTTTCAATTCAAACTACACCAAATGGTCACTAAATTACCATTACAACATCATTTTGTGTTCAATTGCATCTACCTCCATATTTGAGTTTCAAACCCTAGCCCTAAAATTCCAAAGTTTCAAATTCTTGCACTAAACTCATAAATTAATGTTTTAAGTGATACAGTCATATCAAGGGCAGCCTATTCACTTATTTAATCCAAAGAAATCATCCAAACCATAACAAGTCCATGGCTGCCAAAAATAGGGTAACACTTTAACATGTTTATTTTTTATGAAATTTCACATATCCTAGCTCAAATTATCATTCTAACAAGGAATTTGAAGAAAAGAGAAAAGGAATTGGACACTAACCTCAATTGATCACTCTTCCAAGTTTCCAAATCTTTCTTTTCTTCTCTTCTTTTTGCTGCCTAGAGATGGTTTAAGGTATGAGGAGGAATTTTAGTGAAGACAAGATAGGGTTTTATGGTATAATTGAGTGAGGAATGGAGCTTGGGTGATGCTTTAATGGAGGAAGAGAGAGGGAGGTGTGTTTTAATGGGAAGAAGGTGATGGATTGCAGATTTTTGTTTTTCATTTTAACTCATTTTATCCCTTTTTAATTAGTTTATAAGGTGTGTGTTGCAATATGATTGGTGGGGGGTTTTTAATGACATCATAATGATGTCATAATTTGAGTTTTATTTCATTTTCTTTTTCTTTTCTTTCTTACTCATTTTCAATTAGATTTTTAGCAATATTTATTCATATTTTAGATGATAATAATTATTTACTTAACTGGACAAGTTGGTCAAAAATTATCTTTGCAGATGAAATGACCAAAATGCCCTCCATTTGGCTTAAGGAGCCAAAATCATCTGTACCGATCTAAAAATTTTTCTAAGCCTTTTCTTGATATTCTAATGCCATAGAAACCTCAATGACTCTTCTCTGGAGTCCCAAGAATTATTTTATGAATTTTTTCCAAAGTTTAGGGCTCCTAGCTGCGAAGACCGCAACTTCCCACTGGATTACCCATCGCTAGGGCACCGGCTCATTTAACTTGGTTGTATTTTATTTCTAAAAATTTTCCTTAATTTTTCTTATTAATATTTGAGTTAGTTATGGCTCCTCATTTTAGTTTAAATGCTTTTCCAGACATTCTAGCTGTCCTGTAATGGCCAGGCCCACTAGTGATATTATCCGCCCTGGGCCGAAGTCCTCACAATTTTAAAACGCGTCACTAGGGGTTACGAACCGCAAACTTATAAACCCAACATCTCTCCTGTGTTTTGTCAATGTGGGATTTGCCTAGGGTGTTATAATCCACCCCCCTTATGGGACTCAGCGTCCTCGCTGAGGTCCACCATCGCCCAAGGTTGCGTGCGGAGCTGCTCTGATACCACAAATGTAATGGCCCGGCCCACTAGTGATATTGTCTGCTCTGGGCCGAAGCCCTCATGGTTTTAAAACGCGTCACTAGGGGTTACGAACTACCAACTTATAAACCCAGCATATCTCCCGCGTTTTGTCAATGTGGGATTTGCCTAGGGTGTTACATGTCCAAACCAACACCAGTCACCGGAACAATAGAATATATGGAATTGCTACAGTGAGGGTGTTACACAAGATAACTATGCTATCTCAGGTCTAAAGATTATATGCACTGATATGATTTATGACAATTCATTAACAAGAGTAAACTCCATGTGATTGTAATAAATATCACTGGTTCGGCCGCTTATCATACATAAGTGCCTATCATGTTTGTTATATGGCATGAGACTCACCATTCCATCTTATTTACATCTCATATAAATAACTTGGGAACAAACATGATTACAATCTTTCTGGATAAGTCATGTCCTTATTATGAAGTATCCTCGATTGTGAACCAATTTATAATACTTTGTATTAGAAATACTGTCACTCATATTCTTAACAACTTAAGAATAGAATTTCTAATAAAATATCAATGGATCTTTTTTATTACACATAAATATATTATGTAAACAGAAAAGTGAAAATATCTTTTTATTAATAAAACATGTACAAGATACATACTAAATGATATGCTCTAGGGCATACTACTAACATTTTCAATCTAGAATTTTTTTTCTTTTTTTTTTTTTGACCCTTACTTTTGCCTAGACTGCCTTTTGCAGGTTTTCAGCCTAGCAAGCCTATTGACACAAAGTGCCATTTAAACCTGTCTAAATTGACTAGTTCTTGAAATTCACTCCCATCTAGGTCTGATATTCTTACAGGGGCAAGATCTTTTTTACTATGTATGGACCATCCTGGCTTGGGTTAAACTTTCCTCTTAAATCAAAAGGGATAGATCGAGCTTATTTCAAAATCATGTATCCCTCTTTGATCTTTCTTGGCGTCACCTTCTTATTAAAGGCCCTAGCTATCTTTCTCTAATAAGCCTGCATATTATACAAGGCTTAGATTCTCTTTTTGTCAATCAAAGTTAGTTCTTCATATCTCTTATATGCCCACTCATTTTTTAAGATCTTAGCTTATAGCATCACTTTTAAGGATCTGACCTCTTACTTAATGGATAGCATTACTTTAGTCCCATACACTAAAGAGAATGGGGTTGCCCCTGTGGATATCCTTACAGTACTACGATAAACTTAAAGAACATAAGGGAGTTTTTCAGGCCAATCCTTGTATGTTTCGAACATTTTTTCCCAACTAGAACCTTTCCATTCATATGGAGACCACACATTCCTGCACGTACTTCTTTCATTGTTTACTCAGCCTATTTTCTATCACACATAAAAGTTTGTAGAATTGCCCCCCCAGCTAAAGTAATTTGAGTGGCTAATCTATGAATTGGTGCTCTATCTATTTTTTTAGCTTATTACGAGTAATCTCTCACTTCCAAAGACCTCCTTATGTCTTCGTACCATTTTCCTTCTCCCTCTAGGTCCTCATGTGCTACTACTAATCCTTCATAACACAAAATTTTACTCCTCATTAGGATAACTAGCTAAGTTAACTTTTGATCAATCTTTTCCTATGGGGACACCAATGTGGCTTGGGAATTGGCCATCTGATTCTAAGCTCGAAGCATGTGCTCCATGGTCACCTTATCAAAAATTAGCCAATAGTTTCTTTTTTTTTTATATATCCCAAATATGGCCTCAATTTTCCTTCCTTCAATTCCCATTCAACTTTAATATAAGAGACCACTAGCATTGAATCTCCAATTACCTCTTCTTTCTTTGCCCTAACATTTATCAATGCTTATAGGCCACAGATGCAGGCCTCATATTCAGATCTATAGGGATCTTGTGTTATACTATGTCTCAGTCAATTCCCAACATATCTTTATAAGACTAGGCAAATGCTTCTTGGTACTTTATTAATAAGGCTATAAATTTATCTCTTTCTTCATGGGTTAAATCTTCAGCTAACTTAATGTTTTTAGGATTATTTAGTGTACCCAAATTAATAAAGATCAATTTTGATGAATTAATAGAAATAGATTCTAAATGATTATGAATGCCATGCATATACCCATTAGAATAAACATCAAACAAGTAAGTAAAAGGATTGGTCATATTACTAATCTTTGCCTCAGAATTGGCATCAAGTATATCAGAAATGGAAACATCAGTATCACTATTATGAGCATTACAAAAGATAAACTCAAACTTAGGAGTACAGCTTTAGGTTCTTAGCTTTCATGCAATCTTTAGATCAATGGTGCTAATTTTATACTCTAGCTCTTTCACATGTGGGAACCCCTAATCATATGTCTAGGTAGTTGCCCTTTCTTTCAAGAACTTAGGAGGCTTTAGCTCTTCTTCCTCTTCAGTTGGCTCATAGCCCAAACCATATCTCATGATTTGCCCCTTCATCTTAAGAAAAATCACCAGGCCATCTATATGTTTTCCTAGGCCCATGCCAGAAAAAAAACTTAATCTCTTTCTTCAAAGTAGCCACTTTTGGATCCATGAAGTTTTCATAAATCCTAGCAACTTGAAAACCATACATTGGTGAAGCTGAACCATCTACTTACAGTACAACTACCTCCTCATCAGAATTGGTCCAAACATCTAAAGGACCCTCATCATACCTAGAATTATCACAAATGTCATTAACCATTATAGACTGAGGTTCATTACTCTTTTGGATGGGTTGGATAGGTTCATTGGGCTTTTGGATGGGTTGGATAAAGTCAATAATCCTATCAGGGTTATTTGGGGTGGTGGAGATCGTGTAAAAGACCTAGTGGAGGTGAAAATTTTGGTTAGGCATAGGGCTAGTGTGGGTTTTTTGGTTGATTTTCTGGGTCAATTATCCTTTTGGCATCAATTAGGTCTTGGATATCATGCTTAAGTTGGAAGCATCAATCGGTGTCATGACCATGGGCTTGGTAGAACTAGCAACATTGGTTGTTATCATAACTAGGTGAGAGTGGATTTAGTGGTGGTTTGGGTTCTAAGAGCTCCAGGAGGTCTCGAGCTTTGAGACGCTCGAAAACTGTGAATAAGGGTTGGTTGAATTGGAAAAATCTCCTTGGGATGTAAGACACAATTTAAACCTCAATAACTTTAATGTCACTTAATTAGCCTACCTCGGGTCCTCTTTCCAAAGTTGACCACAATTTTCTCTTCTATTTCAAATATCTTGGCATTTAAAGTTTCATCAAGTATGGCCATTGTTTCTTCCATCTTAAATAGTACAGATGAAATCCTTACTAGTCTCTTCCCTTCCCTAACCCAAGTGACCTGGTCGGAAGTCTCTTTGGTGAGTTTCGAAGCTATGATTACTAAAAAATATAGGATTTAAGGGTTAACCTAAACTTGCTATGTATATGAATGCAATGCATGAATGGACCATTTTTTTTTTACCTTTACCTTCACAAAAACAAAACCGAACCATACCAATGGAACCAAAACTGAACTAAAACCAAACCATATAAATTGAACTAAATCAAACCAAAGACTGAATTAAAAAAATGAAAAGAACATCTCCACACTGAATTTTTGCCCCTTATACCTTTAACTCTCACATGCAGGGTAGGAAAAAAAATTCTATCCTAGGCTACGATACACTGGACACATCAGTGGTCCACGATGATCCTTCCCTCATAAACAAAGGATTTATATCCTTAAAGTGTAACCATAAGTAAGCATCCTCTTGCATAACAAGGGTTTTGAGATGGACTTAGGCCTATACACACATTGAGCCTATGCACAGGCCTAGGTTCATCTCAACTACCACTAAAACTTATGGTTTGAACAGTAAGACTATAAATCCAACACAACAAAAATCTAAGAGGTACCTAGGGTTGAAATCTATGGCTAATGGGCTTTATCGAGCAAGAAAAAGGTCACCCATGCAAGAGCTTGTTCGTTAAGCACAACGACCGAAGCTGTGGGTCTTTTATACACTCAAAGGTACGGGCATGGGG
This sequence comes from Hevea brasiliensis, assembly GCF_030052815.1. Lineage (NCBI taxonomy): Eukaryota > Viridiplantae > Streptophyta > Magnoliopsida > Malpighiales > Euphorbiaceae > Hevea > Hevea brasiliensis. The sequence goes on along the minus strand of NC_079496.1, from coordinate 93,232,980 downwards.
TGCTAGCATTCCCAATTTGTTATAGCTCAAGTGGAACTATGGTCTACTTGGCTAGTACTAACGGAGCTGAAAAGGGTAAGGGTGATCCAAGTGATAGTGTAGTGCAATGCAAAAAGTTTAATAGAGGAATAATATTAGACTAATCGAAACATGTTGGAGTAACTATCTATTTAATCCTCAGTAGAGTCACCAAACTGTAGAAGAGGGGGCGTGAGGCGAAATATCATCCATTAGAATTATATAAAATGCACCAGGTAATGCCCAGGAAAGATGGTGGAGTCACAGTGGTCTCACTTAAGTACCAACTCCTTAGACAACATTTCCTAGACATGCACTTCATACAATCCTAATAGAATTAAACCACTGGTAAGTACCGTCTTCCCATAACACTACCACGGTACTAAGGATTTATGCCATGAAGGCATAGATAGATAGGAGCCGCCACTCAGGTAAAAACTGAGACATATTCAGTGTTTCTTCCAAGGGTCATGGATGGCAACTTACTCCTTGCAGAGTTTTCACAACCGTCATTACCATAGCCCAATGTCTAGGTTCGGGATAGTGAGTATGTAAGGGGAAGGTGTTAGCCACCCCTTATTTCTGGTTTAACCTCGTTAATTCGAGTGCCAGTCCTCTGCTAATGTTTCTAGAAGTCATGTTTATTATTCCTTTATTAAACTTTATCCTAAAAATTCAATTCTAATTCTACACATGCAAGTAATTCACAAAAAGGGTTATTGTTTATGAACAATTTTCATGCATAAGTAATTCCTATCTATGGGGTTGCTAATTATTTAAATGATATTTACCAGATGACTAAAATTAATTTATTATTGAGAATTTAATTTACAAACAAATTCACTTTTCAATAACCCTAAATTTCTATTTCACCTAATTTATTAATTTTTCACCAAATTATCCTAAGAATAATTAAACTAAATTAATTATATACATGTGTAATTTATTCTAATATCACATAAGGCCTAAACAATCACAACCTAATAAAGATTTCTAGAGTGTAAATTTATTTTACAATTATCAAGTATTAAATTATATTTATTTTACATGCCAAGGTTAGTTTATTTTACAAATAAGATTAATTTTAATTTACCAAGTATTTATTAAAATTAATTACATACAAAAATCAGTTAAATTAAAAAACAAAGTTAATTTTAATTACCAAATAAAAATCCTATTATTACTAAATTTTCATGCCAACAATTATTTTAGAAATTTAGGACTACTTGTTGATAATTGCAGTTGCCATTGGGGCAAGCTAACCTTAAAAAAGAGTCTTCTCTTCTAGTATGACAATGATATCCCTGGCTTTCTCCCGTTTAGCTCCATGTAAGCTCCACGCAAATGCCCTCTTTGTTACTTATCTTAGGGCTATTTACCAATTTTATTTGTAATAAAAAAAATAAATAAACTAAAGAAAATAAGAAAATACAAATAACAATTCACATTGAATTCTATCTCTAGTCTCCTAAGGGCTTAAAATTCCTAATTAGTTATAACTACCAAAGGGTCCAGGTCTTCTAAAATGATTCAAACACTTCGTAACACTTCTTGAATTAAGAAAACTCAGAAAAATAAATCAAATATCAATTAAAACTCAAGAACACATAAGAACATGCATAAATATACAATTCTCAGATTCTGATATATTAACAATTGCAAAAAATTTGATTTTTGAAAAATAGTTAGACATGCCTAAAAATCATGAAAAAATTATAGAAGATAGCCAAAACATCATACAACATCATAAAATTCATAGATTAAACAACACCCTAACCAAATAATCTACACAAATCATAAATTTTCCCAATGATAGAATCGCACTACGATTTTTTAAAATTCATAACTCACCAACCATAATAGATATAAATTCAAAACTAATTGGAAAACATTCACAAGATTTCAAACTTAATTTTAGACACCAGATTTACACAAAAAGATTAGAAACAAGGGAGATATGGGCTCCATAAATTTAGTATCCTGTAAATCAAATTTTACAGGAACCCTAACTTCAAATAGCCATAACTTACAAAATATTAAAGCTTTTTTAGTGATTCTTGAGTCTAAAATTAATAGAATTTCATGCATAATATTAATGTAATTTTTTCAAATTTTTTACAGATTCAAAAGATAATGAAAAATAATAAAAATTTGAGAGACAGAAAAATGAATATGTGCAGAGTTATGTATCCCCTCAAATTAAACATTATTACATGATCTATATGAACATATAAAATAAATTAAAAACAAGGAACATATAATTAAACATTGCATGGCATAGATCTTGAAAAGAAAATAAAAGAACTAACCTTCAAGAAATATCGCAAGAAAAAAAAAAAAGAACTTAAAGAAATTTTGACCATTTCTCTATTTAAATTTTTTTTCCTTTTTCTTTTCTTTTTCTTTTTTCTTTTTTTTTTTTTTTTGGGTCTTCTCTCCTCCTCTTTTCTTCCCTTCTCCAGTAGGGTATTTATAGGGTTTTGGGAGAGAGGTGTCATAGGATTTAGAGTCCTAGGGTGACAAAGTTTAGATAACTTAAACAACTAGGATTGCAGAATTTGAGTGAGACTGAGATATGGATGAAGTGTTTCAACCAATAGAAAGAGAGGGAAAGGAGGTGACACCAATAGGGAGTGAGAAAGAGAGTGGGGCCAAAGTGGGAGAGAGAGTTTGTATGGGAGAAGGAGAGAGAAAAAGATATTTTCTTATTTTTATTTTCAGAAAATAAATTAAATGGGTTTTAATTAAATTTCTAACTAGGCTTTCTTAGACCCATATGGCCCAATTAAACTTAATTAGGTCCACTTAAGAACTACCCATATTAAATTTAAACAAAATAAAATTTTATTTAAATTTAATTAAATTAATTTCTAAAAAAATATATTATTTTTTTTTTTTCAAGATCACACCACGGAATTAATAATTCAGTTCCATGCCTCCAATTACATCTTACAGTCCCATAATTTTTCATCATTGGGTTTTTCACTATCTCAATGCACATACTCATCACAAAATAAGGGTCTACACCAAAAGTCATATGTAAACTTGAAGAGATGGGACATCGAATATAATGTGGTTGATAAGGTGTTCTTGAAGGTTTCCCCATGGAAGAAGATCATGAGGTTCGAGAGAAAAGGGTAGTTGAGTCCTAGCTTCATAGGACCATATAAGATTCTGGAGAGAGTAGGTCCCTTGGCATATAGACTAGCCTTACCTCTAGAGTTGAATAAGATTCATAATGTATTCCATGGGTCCATACTTCGAAGGTATAGGTCAGATCCTTCCCAAATACTGCTATTGGAATCCATTGAAGTTAGTCCAGATCTTACCTATGATGAAGAACCAGTGGCTATCCTTGCAAGGGAGACAAAACATCTGAGAAACAAGCAAATCCCTCTAGTAAAGGTTTATGGAGGAACCACTCCAGAGAAGAAGCCACATGGGAATGTGAGGAGGACATGAGGAGACAACACTCATAACTCTTTAAAGACTAATATCAGGTAAATTTTAGGATGAAATTTCTTTTAATGGGGGAGCATTGTAACACCCTCATATTAGGTAGTTCCATACATTCCTACTGTTCCGGTGACTAATGTCCGTTCGGACGGTTAGAATGTCTGGAACCATACCTAAATCATAGAGAGAAGTCAGAAATTAAATTAATAAAGATCAAATGAGGTTAGAGGAAAATAAGAGAAATGGAGTATAAATTGGTAAATGAGCTTAAGTTCTCGACGGTGCTTGACCATCTGGGAAGTGATTGTGAGTTTAGTTACTACTCCAAATTCATGCAGAACCTTATAGAATCCTTCATTAAGAATTTATTGAGGAATTATTGGGAATTATTAAATCAAAGAGATAAAAAGGGAATAAGCACAAATAAGTGAATGAAAACCTAAGGACTCATCGAGTATTACTGAAAAAGATAGACTATAACCAAATGAGGGGCATTTTGGTCAATTCACTTTAAGAGTTGACTTTTGACCTAAGTGTCTATTGAAATGAGTGAGATGAATATATTGAAATAGGAATTAATTAAGTGATTAGTGTATGGAAATTAAGAAGGGATATAAAAGGAATTAACAAGATTGTAAAAATAATAATAAGTAAAATTAAATTATATATATATATATATAGGATATTTGGAAAATAAGACAAAAGGCATTAATTAAGTCTTCTTCATCTTCCTCTCTCTCTCTCTCTCCTTGCCATCCAAGGCCCTCACCCCAAAGCTCCATTGATGCTCATTTTCAAAGCTTTGAAACCCCATTTTCTTCCATAAATTTTCATACCAAATTATGAGAAAACCTTGAATTAACCCTAGATTAGAAGAAAGGAAGTAAGAGAATCAAGAAATCTTGAAGGAATTACAAGATTGAAAATCACCATTTGAGGTAAGTTGTCCTACAAGTCTAATTAGTTGTATATTCCTTGAATTTAAGTTAAATTGTCACACCCTACCCCTCTGTAAGGCATAACATGATCCCGTAGTATACCTAATGAATTACCAACTTCGTCTACTGAAAACCCATTAAATACACTACAAGAGATTTTAAAACTTTTCTTACTTCTTTTTACAGTGGTGAGCACTATTTACAGGTGTTAAAAACTTTTTTGAACTGAAGTGAAACAGCTAACACATTTGAAGAAATAATAATTTCAGTAAAAATTTTGGCAGAGTGCCATTTGTATTTTGAATAAAGCAGTTCTTCAAAAACCTGTAAAAAGCACTTCAAATATATTTCTCAATCTCAAACTCCAACATTTTTCTCAAAACAACATATTTCTCAACTCAAATCCACAGTGATTTTTCAAAGACTGAGATACAAGAAATATAATACAATTTTTACAAGCCAAAATAACTTATAATTATTTTACAACTTCAATGTACAATTTGAATTTACAACTGCTCAAAACCAAGAATACTATGTACATACAGTGGTCATACATTATAGTACAAAATATAAAATGTGGTATACTCATTATACCCGATAATCTCTCGCTAGATGTACTAGCAGCCTAGTCTGCTGCCCTGTCTGTCTGTCTACCTGCGACAGTAATGAAAAGCTATCGCTAAGACAATGTCTCAGTGGTGCACAATATTAACTAAATACAACTTTAAATCACAATTCATAAAACTCAACTCAACTCAACTAAGCCTTTATCCCAAAAATTTGGGGTCGGCTATATGGATTCGCTTTTTCCACTCTGAATGATTTTGGGTTAAATCCTCAGAAATGTGTAATGCTTCTAAGTCATGCTGTACTACTCTCCTCCAAGTCAATTTAGGTCTACCCCTTTTTTTCTTTCTATCCTCTAGCCTAATGTGTTCTACTTGTCTAACTGGAGCCTCCGTATGTCTACGCTTCACATGACCAAACCACCTCAATCTCCCTTCTCTCAACTTATCTTCAATTGGCACCACTCCTACCTTTTCTCTAATACTTTCATTACGGACTTTATCTAGTCTAGTATGACCACTCATCCACCTTAACATTCTCATCTCTGCAACTCTTATCTTAGATGCATACGACTCTTTCAAAGGCCCAACACTCACTACCATATAGCATAGCCGGTCGTATGGTCATGCGGTAAAATTTTCCTTTTAATTTATTGGGAATCTTACGATCACATAAAACTCCGTGGCACGTCTCCACTTCAACCATCGGCTTTAATCCTATGAATAACATCCTCCGCACATCTTCCATCTACTCGAAGGACTGAGCCTAGATATTTAAACTGATTACTTTGGGACAGTGCCACTCCATTCAAACTAACTCCTTCCCTATCACCGTTTGGCCTTCACCGAACTTGCAATGCATGTATTCTCTTCGTTCTACTTAACTTAAAACCCTTTGACTCTAGAGTACTTCTCCAAAGTTCTAGCTTCCTATTGACTCCTTCTCGTGTCTCATCTATCAGAACAATATCATCCGCAAACATCATGCACCAAGGAATACTCTCTTGTATATGTTTCGTCAGTTCATCTAAAACTAATGTAAAAAGGTAAGGGCTTATGGCTGATCCTTGGTGTAATCCAATTGAGATCGGAAAATCTCTTGTGTCACAATAGTAGTTGCTCCTTCATACATATCTTTCAATACTTGTATGTACCTAATAGATACCCTCTTTTGTTCTAACGCATTCCATAAGACCTCTCTTGGAACACTATCATAAGCCTTCTCCAAATCAATAAAAACCATGTGTAGATCTTTCTTCCCATCTCTATATTTCTCCATCAAGCTTCTAATGAGAAAGATCGCTTCCATAGTTGAACGACCGGGCATGAAACCAAATTGATTGAGAGAGATAGAAGTATCATGACGTAGTCGATGCTCCACAACTCTCTCCCACAACTTCATAGTATGGCTCATGAGTTTAATTCCCCTATAGTTTGAGCAACTCTGTATGTCTCCCTTATTTTTAAAAATAGGTACTAAAATACTCTTCCTCCATTCATCAGGCATTTTCTTTGAGTTTAGAATCTTATTAAATAATTTAGTTAACCATGCCACTCCCATATCTCCCAAATACTTCCACACTTCAATTGGTATTTCATCGGGTCCACAGGCTTTACCTACTTTCATTCTCTTAAGTGCTTCCTTTACTTCTAAAGATCTAATCCTTCTAGTATAATTTACATTCTTTTCTATTGTTCTATAATCTATATTCACGCTATTTCCATTTTGACTATTATTAAAGAGATCATTAAAATAATTTCTCCATCTTTCTTTAATGTCCTCATCTTTCACCAACACTTTTCCTTCTTTATCCTTAATACACCTAACTTGATTGAGATCTTGATTTAATCACAATTCATAAATCATTGAAATGATAGATACGTAAAACCATAGTTAAATTCAAGACAATGAATGTCATAAGGAATTTAACACAATATCCCAATAAATCTCAGTAATCAAATCGTAGTTAAATTCAAAAGACAGTGAATGTCAACAAGAATTTAAACTCCATTTCACAAATTATCAAAGCTCATAATAACACAATCTAGTCAAATAATTTACGAACACAGTGTTGCCAATTCATACACAACTTAAGCCATGACACAAAATTTCCGATCAATGCCGCATTGTACACCACGACAAAGTAATCACAACCCCACTAATCGGAATCAATGAGGAAGGGAGCTAGCTATATAATGAGTACTCATCCGATCACCTCAACTGGTAAACCAGAGAGGGAGAAAAATAAATGATCACGACTCCATAAATGGAGAAGGAAAATAAACGATCACAACCCCATAAATGGAGAAGGAATGATATGATACTGTCATGCTAAGTGTGAACACAAAATCAATTCCAAACATTTTATTCAAATGATTCGTGAGAATCCAATAAATTTCTAAAGTCATAAATTCATTCACAAAATGGCAACACAATTCATAATTAACTTCAAATTTTCGCAAATCACACTAAATCAATTTTTCCACAGTTTCAAACTATTTACAACGCTTTTCAAGCAATAAGTATCCATTCAAACACATTTCCATAATTGAAAACAATAATATACAAATAGTCATAATTTATTTCAATTGAAAAGTTCAAAAGAAATAATTGTTGTGCACAAACACAATTTAAAACAATATCATACAAATAATCATAATTTATTTCAATTGAAAAATTCAGAAGAAATAGCTATTGTGCACAAACCTCTGATATTTGTCTCCTGGTCTTGACTCAGTGTTTCCTTCCCTTTCCCTGAGTCTTTGCTAACTGAGAAACACAATTTGAAGTGTTTCATTACTTAATTAAACTATCTCTAACGATAATGCTTGATAATTAATTTACTGAATTCTATTATTTGCTTAGTCAACCTAATATGTCGACCCTCGATGCATTCTAGGTGAATTAGGTTTTAAGGTTACCAATATGTCACATTCGATAGTCTTTTAGGGTTGGTACATGTTACCAAATTCATTTCCATGTATCTTGCATTTTCTTGCAATTTGCTGGATTCCGGGATACTAGTTTGACCTAGCCGGACGACCTAGTTCCCTTGGTCTTCGGGTTTCGGTCAAAACTACAAACTTGTAGATCTATGTCTTATGGAACACGAGGAAAAATCTCAGGTCATTCTGAGTTATGTAGACCAAGTTATGGTCATTTTACTATTTCTGGTCAAATTGCATCAAAATTGGTCACTTTAGGTCACTTTAGGTCATTTTAGGTTCGGCCAATTTTTGGACCCGAACTTGTGCAAGCTGTTTGACTTGCTTATTGTCATTTCTGGGCTTTGGTGTCTTCATAAGACTTGTAGATATGGGTCTTAACTATTCATGGTCAAAATTTCAGGTCAATTGGACCAGTTTTGAGTGAGTTATGGCCTAAAAACTAACTGCTGCCCAAATGGTCAATTTTCAGTCCTTATTTGCACTTAATCCGGATTTGGTCATTTTTCACCTTACAATCAGAATTTTGGCAAGCTTCCTTCATGAAAGTTGGCACATTTTGTGCCTAGTTTTATCTTCAATTGGTCTCATACCAATTGGAGCCACACACTCAAAGTTCTAGGCCTAAAACTCAAACTGCCTTATTGCATTTCTTTCATACACATCAAGGATCACTCCTAAAACTTACCCAACTCAACATTCAAGTCTATTCTGGTTATACCATAACCTAAACATAATTTACAACATATTATAGGTCATTTTGGCAGCTTACAATTACATTCAATGTGCACCAACAAGTGCAGAATTTGTCCAACTCAATTTACAATAATTCAATCACCAATTCATGCTCATTTACATGTCCAACTTCACACCATCATACATGCACTCAAACTGCCATAACCCCTATCACAAATTAACATCATTATTCCATAAACCAAGCATGAATTCCAGCATTCTTCAAGAGCTAACAAATTGCCACAATGGTACATTTACATTCCATTAATTTCCAAGCTTTAAATTTCATTTCACATTTACATATACTAAGTATACATCACCCAAACAATTTCCTACACAATATACATTTAATCAATCATTTAATTCACCATTTACAAGCAAAAATAAACTGCCTTCAAGGTGTTTCCATGGCTGCCAAAAGTACACATTCCCATTCAACATCAAACCTCAAAAATTTCTTGATAAATCAAACACCCATAACATCCTTATAAACTTTAACAAAGCAACAATAAAAACTCAAACTTACCACTTTAGAAATTCTTCAAAACTCCACAAAAACTTTCATTTCTTGCTGCCTATCTACTGCCCATGGTGTGAGGATCATTTTTCATGAAGACACTTGCAAGAAATCAAGGCTTGATCATGGAGAACTTGAGCTCCATGCACGGTGCGGCCATGGGGTTTCTTTGGGAGGAATTCTTCATTTTGGCAATGGTGAGACGTGAGGTTGAAGATGAAGGTTTTAAGTGCTGCCCACTTTGTCCACTTAATGATTATATTATATTCCATAATGCTCCACTAACATAGGTTAATAATAAATAATGTTAAACTTTCCATATTCCCACATTAAGTCCCTAATTTTTGCTAATTGAATTAGGTACCACTAATTTAATTTTTCATGACATTTTACAAATATAATATCTTGTATTTTTAATGGACATTTAGGTCAAAAGACAAATCGGGGTGTCAAATGACCACAATGGCTCTGTTCGGGTTGCATTTCCAATTTTTCGGTAATACCGGGTTTTGTCCGTTTTTCGATTTCTCACTTTTCTTTGTACTAATTAATTAATTTTTATTTAATATTTCTTATGGTATTTATACTTCAATTGATGTCTCTTTAAGTCCAAAAGAAATATTTTCCAAGGTTCCCCGCAGTCTAGGGCTAGTCAACGGTCCACGCCTTGACTTCCCAGTGCGGTCACCCATCGCTAGGGTTCTCGGCTCGCTTAACTTAGTTACATTTCTTTGCTATTATTTTTCCTTTGTTTTTCTTGTATTTTCTTTTCTTGTATTTCATTATTTTATGTCTCCTCACTCATATCGAAGTGTAGTTCTAGGCATCCTAGCTGTCCGGACAACACTGGTCACCGGAACAGTAGAACACACTACCGAACTTAGGGGTGTTACAATTCTCTCCCCCTTAAAATAAATTTCGTCCACGAAATTTTACCCAATAGCCATCTTACAATAGTCATACGTTTATTTTCCCCTTTCTATACGATCGTATAATCTTCTTTTCCTCAAATTTGTATAAGACTTTTAACAATCTAATACAACGCTTAATTTGTTTGTATAACACCAATCTCCTCTTACTATTGTGCTGTCTAATATTTTGGTTCACGTTCCTTCTTGAATGACCCTTGAGGTCATGTTAGAATCATTCATCTAGTCATTGGTCCTCTGACCATTTTAGTCCATAGTCTTCCTCACATTCGTAATATTTCTTTGTTATGTATGAATCAACTGTTCAAATCTCTACTTCCATAACTCTTTTTATCTGTCAATATTTTATAACTTACTTCCTTTTGTACTGAACTATAATCTTTCGATATTCTAACTTTTGAGTTTTAGATCCCTAAGTAGGATTTTCAAACTTATTTCTAATAATTAAATTCTATCCTGGCATAACTATACCAAAATAGATGCCGTTGGCAACTATTCTCATCAGGTGTACTATCGGGTAGTACATAACTCTACACAATAATCTCAAGTCAGTACTGTAATCTGCAGCTTACAGTATAAACATCAAGAACATTGCATAGTTACTACAATACATCCCAATAGATCAAACTTTCCTATCCTTTATCCTTTTCGAATTCACTGATATCCGAACTTATTCTCATTACAATATCCATTAGCAATTACTAACAGTAACATCCTTGCCCTCATCTAGAGCAATTCCATTACTGCATCTTACTTTTGCGTCCTCTTGCCTTACATTAAGTAGGCTCGCCAATTAGCTTTATAATATGGTGTGTTAGAAAATACTTTTCGCCGATAAACTCTTTCAAAACTAACTTCACTTATTATCACAATCCTTATCTTAAAGGACTAATCACTAATGCATCAAAATTTATTCCCCTGTAAAGGAATAACAACAGAACATATAGTTCTAACACTAACATAAAAGTATGCAGAATCCAGATCAAACAATCCATAAACAAAGAGTGCCATCCTTCTTCTTAACAAATAATACTGGCACTCCCCATGGTGACACGCTAGGGCGGATGAAGCCCTTTTCAAGTAGTTCTTGCAACTGTACTGTAACACCCTCCCCGTAGCAACTCCGTACATTCTACTGTTCCGGTGACCGGTGTCGGTCCGGACAGCTAGAACGTCCGGAAAAATATTTAAACTAAAGTCAGGAACCATAATTAACTCAAATATTAATAAGAAACACTTAGAAAAAATTTTAGAAATAAAATACAACCAAGTGAAACGAGCCGGTGCCCAAGCGATGGGTAACCGGAGGGAAGTTGCGGTTCTCGCAACGAGGAGCCCTAGACCAGGGGGAAAAATTATAAAATAATTTTTGGGACTCCAGAGAAGGGTAATTGAGGTTCCCATGGCATTAGAATGCCAAGAAAATACCTAGAAAAATTTTTCAATCGGTACAGACAATTTTGACCCGTTAAGCCAAACGGAGGGCATTTTGGTCATTTCGCCTTCCAAGGTGATTTTTAGCCGACTTGTCCAGTTGAGTAAATAATTAATATGACATAAAATATGAAGAAACATTACCAAAAATTAAAGTGAAAATGAGTAGAGAAGAAGAGAAAAGAAAAATGAGAATAAATGTCAATTTTGACATCATATGATATCATCTAAGAGTTACCCACCAATCACATTTAGTCAACACTTAAATTAACTAATAAAATATGTATAAAAACACAACAAAAGCTCCTAAAATTCCAGCAGCCATCACTTTTACAAAGTTCACCCGTAACTCTCAATTCCCATAGCCAAAGAAGAAGGAAATTTAAGTTTTGAGTGGGGAAAAATTCTGCCACTTGAGGTTAGTGCACCTATATCCATTAAACTCTTTATTTTCATGGTTTAGGACTTGAAACTAGTAAGAATTGTGATTTAAATTAACAAAAACTTATGTGTATAACATCTTGAATTTTGGGCTGCCCTAGCTATGGAATAAGGGGAAGTGTTTTAATGATCTTAGAGTGGAATAGAAACCATGTTGAAGTGATAAACATATGAGCAATGCATTGGTAGCTACTAAGATACATGGCATAAACCATGAATTTGAATTAGGGTTTGGAAAGGTGAAAATGTGACTTGGCTTAGGAAATTATTAGAGAGCATTTTAATGGTCAATTAGTGACCATTTTAGGTAATTTGAACAACAAATAGACAGAAGAATGATATTGCAAAGTGAGGATTGCAGGCTGCCCTAGGACAGCAGCATAGGGACTGAAAATTCAGTCCCTTTGCACTGCCATAACTTGGGTTGTGTTAGTCCAATTTATGTTTGGCCAATTGGACATGAAACTAGGCTTATAATGGCACATTTTTTCTGAAGAAACCATGCCCAAAAGACCAAAGCAAGAGGACCAAAACCTGGCCCCAATCCGGAACCCTGAAACTGCCTCTGCAGAATTGACCAAATGAACAGTAACTGTTCATTTGGCCATAACTCATTGTAGATTTGGTCAATTGACCTGAAATTTTTACAGCAACAAGTTAAGACATATACAAACAACTTTCATGAAGGAACCTACCCCAAATTATGGCCAGAACCCATCCAACCAAGTGACTCTATTTACTGTTCATGCACTGTAGATATGGTAAATCTGCAGATTTGGCAATCCGGCCAGCTTGGGTTTTTGGGCCATATCTGGAGCTACAAAACTCCAAATGGAGTGATTCAAAAAAAAGAAATTCAACTAGACAAAATAGGGAACAACTTTCATGTTTTACATTTCTTCAAATTCCAACAGTAACAGTGTCCAATGGAACAGTGAAGTTGACTCACCAAAACTGAAAATTCTGCTAGTGTGAGTTACACTTTGGAATGGTATTAACACTTAATGCCAACAAGTTTTAAACACCAAATGTGGTATGTTGGGAGTGCCAAAGTCAATGTACACATTTTTATTCTAAAAGTCAACATTTTTGTTGACCAATGGTGAATAGTGACACCAAAACCACAATTGGCAATTTTGCCAAAATGACCTAAGCTTGAGAAAGTGACCAAAACTAACAAGTTTTAAATGCAAAATGAGGTACATTGGGAGTGTTAAAACCAATGCACCTATGTTCTATGCAAAAGTCAACTTTTTGTTGACTATTGAAGTGAATAGTGACATAAAAACTTGAAATTCAAAAATTGAAGAATTTAAAAGTTTCAAATGCCCTAGTAGGCCTAATGTGATTGGTTTGGATAGGTTGGCATGCCAATAGGGTTCTTATAGCAGTACTGCGTATGATGTATGGCTTCATTGCCATTCTGTGATGTGATAGCCTATGGCTATACAGATTATGATGTTTTACTTGGCTTTATGCCTTATTACTTATATGGCTTATTAGCCATTCTGTTTGCACACCGGGAGACACATTGTGACCGATGGTGTGACGGCCCGAGGTACCTGGTACCCAGTGCTAGTTTACCCGTTTATCCAGTCCGGTCAATTTGTATAGGTTACTTGGGCGTGGAAAAGTATAATTGTAATTAAACTTATTGTTAAAGAAAATACGAAAACTAAATATCAGGAATGATTACGATAGAATACAAAGAAACTTAAAAGTCATGAAGAAGCTAATATTATAAAACAAGATTAGCCCTCGACTAAACATTAAGTTGGTAATTATTCAGTTCTTATGAACACAATGGCTAAGAAATTATGATTTTTATTTGCATATTATTTCTTTCTATTTTATTATTTGCACCACTAAGCTTTATGCTTAGCACGTCGCTTTTGCAACGCGTAGGTACTGAAGATTGACAGAGGCCGTGAGACCACGATTCGGTAAGGCGGTTCACGCTCGCATAGTGTCTGTGTCACCTCACCGCTGATGCATTGGTAGGACGCTAGATGTCATTTTGGTATTTTGTAATTGATTTTATTTTCTCATATGTATTTGAAACTTATGTAATGTATTTTGATATTCATGTAAATAATGAAAAGTGTGGTTGTAAATGGAAAAGTGAATGTTTATCTATGATTTATGCATGGTATCATATGAGATGGATGAATGAGAACTGAGATTGAACATTGTTGAGAATTTGATAAATGGAGTTGAGATGATGGAAAATGAATATAGGAAGTGTTTTTCACAGTTCAAGAAGCTGTTTTCTCCATTTTTAGCGGAACTCATGGATTTTCTTTAAAATTTTCGGAACCTCAAATAAATTACAATTTCAATAAATGAATTATATTTCATAAGTTATATTCAAAAGGAAGAATAAAAATGAATTAAGATAAAATAGAGTGTTCGGCACACTGAGTGGCATAACTTGCTCGGCTACACTGTACTCGGGTAAGGGGTGTCACATGTACCTTCAACTCCTTCAACTCTGCTGGTGCCATTTTGTATGGCGTTATGGAGATTGGATCCTCACCAGACATAACATTAATTTCAAACTGCACTTCTCTTTTCGGAGGTAATCCTGGCAATTCATCAGGAAACACATCTCATATACTGTAGGGATGTCCCTCAATGCTGGACTCCCCACTTGGGTGTCTACCACATGTGCCAAGTATGCTTCACACCCCTTTCTGATTATTATTTTTTTTTTTTTGGCTAGTGCAGCCGAAATGATGTTTGATGGCAATAACTGCCTCTCCCCAAAAGTGACTATCTTCAGCGTACAGTTAATCATGGCATGATGCCTAGGTAACCAATCCATGCCCAAGATGATATCATAATCTCTGAAGGGCATTTCAATGAAATCAGACAGAAAAGTGTGTCCTTGGATCACCAAAGGACAATTTCTATACATTCTATTAACCCTGACTTCCTGTCCTAATGGACTTGTTACTAGCACCTCAAAGTCCATTTTTGTACATGGAACAGCAATACAATCAATGATGCTAGCACTCACATAAGAATGGGTAGAACCCGGATCAAATAACACAAACACAGCCTGATTAAAAGTTGAGAAGGTACCAGCTACAACATTAGATGTCTCGACTTCTTCCCTCTGTCTCATTGCGTAGACTCCAACCGGAGCACTGTCTTACTCTGATTGTTTCATAGTGCATTGGCTGCCTGCTGGGTTACCTCTACCCCTGTCTCTACCTCTACTGGGTGGTTGTGAACCTCTGGTGACAGGGCTCTGAACTAACCCTTCAGCAGTAGTAGAAGGTGGTCCAACTCTACGGGCACCAGTGCAGTCCTTGGCAAAGTGTCCTATGCCTCCACAGTTATAACAGGCTCCTGTGGCCTTATAGCATACCCCACCATGATTTCTACCACAAGTTTCTCATTGGCAGGAAGGGTAAGAACTTCTAGTTGTTCGACGACTGAACCTTGGTGGTCTCTGCCTCGATGATCCACCTCTGTTATATCCCTGAGCTCGGAGCTCCTCATATTCTTTTCTCTTTCTCAAATTACTGCTTGACCTTTGACCCATAGGTTTCTCCCTCTTCTCTATTTCATGTTGCCCTTGTGGGGGTTGGGTCTGTACTTGGGCTTGGGCTGACAGATTATCAGCCATTTATTGAAAGAAAGTGGCCATTTGCTGGGCCATTTGTGTAGTAATTTGTACCGGTAAAACTGGTACAGTCGGGCATTCGACACTTTGTGGAGCTGGGGCCTCAACTTGTACCTCAGCCTCTATCGATTGATCGACTGAACGTTCACCCTCTTCCATAGTCAATTCGAGGATCTTAGACCTCCCGAACAATTAACACAAGGAGATTTCCTCCCGTTAGTGCATATTTATAATGTAATGTACTATATGTATCAAACAATGACATTGAGCAGTTGTACTATAAAGAAAGAATATTCAAATAACATGTGAAAACAGAATTTTAAAAACTTTGCTCTGATACCACTAAAACATGTCACACCCTACCCCTCTGTAAGGCATAACATGATCCCGTAGTATACCTAATGAATTACCAACTTCGTCTACTGAAAACCCATTAAATACACCACAAGGGATTTTAAAACTTTTCTTACTTCTTTTTACAGTGGTGAGCACTATTTACAGGTGTTAAAAACTTTTTTGAACTGAAGTGAAACAGCTAACACATTTGAAGAAATAATAATTTCAGTGAAAATTTTGGCAGAGTGCCATTTGTATTTTGAATAAAGCAGTTTTTCAAAAACCTGTAAAAAGCACTTCAAATATATTTCTCAATCTCAAACTCCAACATTTTTCTCAACACAACATATTTCTCAACTCAAATCCACAGTGATTTTTCAAAGACTGAGATACAAGAAATATAATACAATTTTTACAAACCAAAATAACTTATAACTATTTTACAACTTCAATGTACAATTTGAATTTACAGCTGCTCAAAACCAAGAATACTATGTACATACAGTGGTCATACATTACAGTACAAAATGCAAAATGTGGTATACTCATTATACCCGATAATCTCTCGCTGGATGTACTAGCAGCCTAGTCTGCTGCCCTGTCTGTCTGTCTGTCTACCTGCGACAGCAATGAAAAGCTATCGCTGAGACAATGTCTCAGTGGTGCACAACATTAACCAAATACAACTTTAAATCACAATTCATAAATCATATAAATGATAGATACGTAAAACCATAGTTAAATTCAAGACAATGAATGTCATAAGGAATTTAACACAATATCCCAATAAATCTCAGTAATCAAATCGTAGTTAAATTCAAAAGACAGTGAATGTCAATAAGAATTTAAACTTCATTTCACAAATTATCAAAGCTCATAATAACACAATCTAGTCAAATAATTTACGAACACAGTGTTGCCAATTCATACACAACTTAAGCCATGACACAAAATTTCCGATCAATGCCGCGTTGTACACCACGACAAAGTAATCACAACCCCACTAATCGAAATCAATGAGGAAGGGAGCTAGCTATATAATGAGTACTCATCCGATCACCTCAACTAGTAAACCAGAGAGGGGGAAAAATAAACGATCACGACTCCATAAATGGAGAAGGAAAATAAACGATCACAACCCCATAAATGGAGAAGAAATGATATGATACTGTCATGCTAAGTGTGAACACAAAATCAATTCTAAACATTTTATTCAAATGATTCGTGAGAATCCAATAAATTTCTAAAGTCATAAATTCATTCACAAAATGGCAACACAATTCATAATTAACTTCAAATTTTCGCAAATCACACTAAATCAATTTTTCCACAGTTTCAAACTATTTACAATGCTTTTCAAGCAATAAGTATCCATTCAAACACATTTTCATAATTGAAAACAATAATATACAAATAGTCATAATTTATTTCAATTGAAAAGTTCAAAAGAAATAACTGTTGTGCACAAACACAATTTAAAACAATATCATACAAATAATCATAATTTATTTCAATTGAAAAATTCAGAAGAAATAGCTATTGTGCACAAACCTCTGATATCTGTCTCCTGGTCTTGACTCAGTGTTTCCTTCCCTTTCCCTGAGTCTTTGCTAACTGAGAAACACAATTTGAAGTGTTTCAGTACTTAATTAAACTGTCTCTAACGATAATGCTTGATAATTAATTTACTGAATTCTATTATTTGCTTAGTCAACCTAATATATCGACCCTCGATGCATTCTAGGTGAATTAGGTTTTAAGGTTACCAATATGTCACATTCGATAGTCTTTTAGGGTTGGTACATGTTACCAAATTCATTTCCATGTATCTTGCATTTTCTTGCAATTTGCTGGATTCCGGGATACTAGTTTGACCTAGCCGGACGACCTAGTTCCCTTGGTCTTCGGGTTTCAGTCAAAACTACAAACTTGTAGATCTATGTCTTATGGAACGCGGGGAAAAATCTCAGGTCATTCTGAGTTATGTAGACCAAGTTATGGTCATTTTACTATTTCTGGTCAAATTGCATCAAAATTGGTCACTTTAGGTCACTTTATGTCATTTTAGGTTCGGCCAGTTTTTGGACCCGAACTTGTGCAAGCTGTTTGACTTGCTTATTGTCATTTCTGAGCTTTTGTGTCTTCATAAGACTTGTAGATATGGGTCTTAACTATTCATGGTCAAAATTTCAGGTCAATTGGACCTGTTTTAAGTGAGTTATGGCCTAAAAACTAACTGCTGCCCAAATGGTCAATTTTCAGTCCTTATTTGCACTTAATCCGGATTTGGTCATTTTTCAAGTTACCTTACAATCAGAATTTTGGCAAGCTTCCTTCATGAAAGTTGGCACATTTTGTGCCTAGTTTTATCTTCAATTGGTCTCATACCAATTGGAGCCACACACTCAAAGTTCTAGGCCTAAAACTCAAACTGCCTTATTGCATTTCTTTCATACACATCAAGGATCACTCCTAAAACTTACCCAACTCAACATTCAAGTCTATTCTGGTTGTACCATAACCTAAACATAATTTACAACATATTATAGGTCATTTTGGCAGCTTACAATTACATTCAATGTGCACCAACAAGTGCAGAATTTGTCCAAATCAATTTACAATAATTCAATCACCAATTCATGCTCATTTACATGTCCAACTTCACACCATCACACATGCACTCAAACTGCCATAACCCCTATCACAAATTAACATCATTATTCCATAAACCAAGCATGAATTCCAGCATTCTTCAAGAGCTAACAAACTGCCACAATGGTACATTTACATTCCATTAATTTCCAAGCTTTAAATTTCATTTCACATTTACATATATTAAGTATACATCACCCAAACAATTTCCTACACAATATACATTTAATCAATCATTTAATTCACCATTTACAAGCAAAAATAAACTGCCTTCAAGGTGTTTCCATGGCTGCCAAAAGTACACATTCCCATTCAACATCAAACCTCAAAAATTTCTTGATAAATCAAACACCCATAACATCCTTACAAACTTTAACAAAGCAACAATCAAAAACTCAAACTTACCACTTTAGAAATTCTTCAAAACTCCACAAAAACTTTCATTTCTTGTTGCCTATCTACTGCCCATGGTGTGAGGATCATTTTTCATGAAGACACTTGCAAGAAATCAAGGCTTGATCATGGAGAACTTGAGCTCCATGCACGGTGCGGCCATGGGGTTTCTTTGGGAGGAATTCTTCATTTTGGCAATGGTGAGACGTGACGTTGAAGATGAAGGTTTTAAGTGCTGCCCACTTTGTCCACTTAATGATTATATTATATTCCATAATGCTCCACTAACATAGGTTAATAATAAATAATGTTAAACTTTCCATATTCCCACATTAAGTCCCTAATTTTTGCTAATTGAATTAGGTACCAATAATTTAATTTTTCATGACATTTTACAAATATAATATCATGTATTTTTAATGGATATTTAGGTCAAAAGACAAATCGGGGTGTCAAATGACCACAATGCCCCTGTTCGGGTTGCATTTCCGATTTTTCGATAATACCGGGTTTTGTCCGTTTTTCAATTTCTCACTTTTCTTTGTACTAATTAATTAATTTTTATTTAATATTTCTTATGGTATTTATACTTCAATTGATGTCGCTTTAAGTCCAAAAAAATATTTTCCAAGGTTCCCCGCAATCTAGGGCTAGTCAACGGTCCACGCCGTGACTTCCCGGTGCGGTCACCCATCGCTAGGGTTCTCGGCTCGCTTAACTTAGTTACATTTCTTTGCTATTATTTTTCATTTGTTTTTCTTGTATTTTCTTTTCTTGTATTTCATTATTTTATGTCTCCTCACTCATATCGAAGTGTAGTTCTAGGCATCCTAGCTGTCCAGACAACACTGGTCACCGGAACAGTAGAACGCACTACCGAACTTAGGGGTGTTACATAAATTGTGTAGAAATTGCAAAGAAAATTAAAGAAATCTTGCTTGAATGTGAAGAGTGAATTTCAGCTAAGGTTAAGAGAGATAGGGTTTTGGTGGTTTGATTCAATTAAACATGAATTTTAATGTTGAATGATGAAGTATGCATGAATTATGTGTTGAAATTGGTTGGAATTAGAAGTTGAGTAATTAGGGTTTTGAGAAATTAGGGTTTTTGTGGTATGAAGCTTAATTAGTGTTCTTGATGTTATATTATGACCAATTGATGTACATTTAATAAGGAATGATGTTGATTTGTTGAGGAATTTAATGAAATGGATAGGGTGCATTAAGTGTTGAATCTGGACCACTTAACTTAAGTTACATAACTCCAAATGAGGTAAAACCAATGGGAGATGAATCCTAAGACAAAATGCTAAAATTTTCATGTTTGACACTTCCCTAGAAAATGACAATAGGATACCTCAATCAGGGCTTGAATCTAGAATACCAATTCTACACCTGGAAAAATTGACTAAATGAATAGTACACACTTAATTAAGCATAACTCACTCTATGAAACTCCAAATTGGGTAATTTTTAGACCTGTGTAATCTTGAGACACAGTAAAACAATTCATATTTAGACCATGAAGCCGAATGATGACCATAACTTACATAAATTGCTTGAAAAATGTGAGTCCAGAAATCTGCCCTGACTTTGGACTGAACCTGGAAAAATTGAGTAATTGGCCATTCGACCAGTTTTAGTAAAATGGCCATAACTCAAGCTACACAATAGAAAATTGAATGATTTCAAAGCCAAAATACTCATAAGACATAGAACTAAAAATTTCACATTTTGACCTAGACCCAATTCTTAGAGCAAAGTAGGGGAAATATTAAAGACAGTTAGGAATTCAAAATCTGGAATTCTTGCACTTCAACAATTTTGCCCTGTGACCTCTAGGTAGTAATTAGGGCAAAAATTCCTCTAAAAAACTCCAATTTAAGTGATTCAAAATGATTTGGAAACTTAAGACAAAGGCCTAAAACTTTGTTTTAGGGACCTGGTTCAGATTCTAAGCATAAAAGTGTTCGGATATTAAATGCAAAATTAAGTGAAAATCTAAAAAACTAGAAAATGGTAGGGTTAAGTGCCCAGGAGTAGTACCTAGTTTTGGCCATAATTAGAGATCCAGAACTTCAAATTGAGTGATTAAAAAAAGGTAATTAAAGCTAAAACATAGGGGAACAACTTTCATGCAGATTATTTTATCAAAGTTTGGCTAGAACTAGGTTGAAATTAGGTTCAAATGTCAGGTTTCAAACCTGCCCTAAACCTAGAATTTGTTAAATTGTATAATTCACTTAGGAAATTATTTGATTAGCTATTGGTGAAGGTTAGAATGAGTATTGACACTTTGTAATTGTGTGATTTCAGTGGAAAATGAGACTTCTAAAGAAGGGAAGAGTTAAGCCAAGTAAAGTGAATTGAAAGAAGGTTTGTGCACAACTTAGTTTCATTTTTATTTTAAAAATTGCAAATGATGTGAATGAACTTTTACAAGCCAAATATGATTTCCTCTTGCATTTATGAATTGATTATACTATCTTGAGCAATCTTGAATCTTGAAATGGATTTATAATTGTGGAAAGGCAGATGTTGGCTATTTGATTTCATTGTAGCAAGGGGGTGAGCCTGTCACACCTTTCCCCTCTGTAAGGCATAACATGATCCCGTAGAATACCTAATGAACTACCGAACTTCACCTACCGATAACTCATTAAGTACCCTACAAGGGATTTTAAAACCATTTTCTTACTTTTTAGAAGTGGTGAGTATTTTCTTACATTTAATAGAAGTTTAAAAACTAGTTTAAATTTTTTTCCATTTTATTTTTTCGCAAATTTTTGAAAAAATTTTGACAGAGTGCCGTTTGTATTTGAAGAAAATAGTTCTTCAAAAACCTATAAAAACACTTCCAATAATTCTTTTTCATCAAACTCACTACTATCTCAACACAATTCAATATCATTTCTCAATTCATTTGTCATAAAAAATAGTACTAAATAATTCCATTCATTTTTCATTAAAGTAAAATCACTTTACATTCATTAACCAAACATTATATTAGCAAATTCAAAACACTATTATTACAAACTTTAGACAACTACTCATGGCCAGTTATTATATGTACATACATTTACATATATCAAAATTGAAGGAGCGGAAACATGAAAAATACAAGTTTAGATCATTGAAATTCAAAATTTTTCATCTAAGGTCACATGCATCATGCAAGATTCATTTTTATCTATTTAATTTCAATGATAAACAGCATATTAAAACTCTTTTAATATGATTTTGAATTTACATTTGCCATTTAAGATCTTAGAATTAACAGATTAATTCATTAGAACCCTAGATTAAATCAAGAACAAGTTCACTAACCTTTTTAATGCACTGCAGTGTGTTTGGCATCTTTGGGATGCGTCTAGGACACTAGATGTTGTCCCTCTAGCTTGTCTACACCAAGATCACCAATGGCAGCCCTTGAATAGCTTCTAAAGCTTTTTCTATGAATTAGAAAATCAAGTTTTGCCTTTTGAGAGATTATAAATGTAAACAGGACAGTAAAAACGATTTCTAGTATTTTTAATTCAAGAGATTATTTGCTAATCTCTTTGAATTGATGAGAGATGAAGAAGAAGAGAAGAGAGAGGCAGCCAACGGTGGTGGCACCAAAGAGAATGAGCAGCTTATATTTTTCTTCTTTCATCCTTACACTTATATAGCTAGGTCACCACTTAAAACCCTTGCCACATGTCACTTTCTGATTGGTTCTAGATTTAATTGACCCAATCACATTGTGCCAAGTGTCAAACCTATATTTAATCTTAACTTTGATCATCTTACATGATTAAAAGACATATGGCAAGCTTGTGTGTAGTGCCATGTGTCACCATCTCATGGTGCCACATGTCACCCTGTAAAATGACCAAAATATCCCTGTGTCTTAATTTTGAGTTCTCAACCTAAAATAATTATTTCTCTTCTTTTAATCAATTTATATCAAATATAAATTAATTCATTAATCTTTATTAATTAATTTCTCATTAATTAAATTCATATTTAAACACTTTAAATATAAATTTAACTTATACTATACATCCAATAACCTAGATTTTGTTTCCAGCCATGCTAGGGACTTTGCAATCTAACTGTAAATCAAACTTATTTAATTAATTAATTAAACTCTTAAATTAATTAATTAAATCATATTTAATTTAGTGAATACTTATGTATGTGTGTGACTTACTAGGCTCATCACTAATTGGCAATGAGACATGATATCAACTCTTAATATCATCAGAACTCTTTCTTACCATAAATGATTTCTCTAAATCATTTTATGCACCTCATAGACCATAGTTAACACCTAGCATAGCATGCCATGGCCACCTAATTAGTAATAAGGTTTACTTTAAATGAACCTATAATCATATGTTACCATGCACTAGAATCTCTCTGTTACAAAATCCCAATTTGAGCTGGAGTCATGGTTTATGTCAAACCCCATTTGCTATGAATATTATGTTCTCTTTAATTCCAGTTCTTGATTAAAAAGATTTTCTCATCAGAAACTCTTTTCTGATTAAATCTATCTGTCCTGGCCAGGAACTTAAAACATCAAAAACAATTAAATGAACATAGGATGTTATTCCTATTTACTTAGGGTAACAGATTCCATCTTGATCAACACCTACCTCCTTATATAACTAGTAGGAGCCAACACATGCCCATATACCCATACATAGTACAAGTATGAAAGCAGTATCAAACTCAAACCACCTATATATAAGATAACTGTGCTATCTCAGGTCCAAAGATTATATGCACTGATATGATTTATAACAATACAATGACAAGAGTAAACTCCATGTGCTTGTCATAAATGTCACTGGTTCGGCCTACTTATCATGCATAAGTGCCTACCATGTTTGTTGGCATGAGAATCAACATTCCATCTTATTTACATCTCATGTAAATAACTTGGGAACAAACATGATTACAATCTTTCTAGATAAGTTATGTCCTTATTGTGAAGTATCCTCAATTGTGAACCTATTTATAATACTTTGTGCTATAAATACTGTCACTCATATTCTTAATAACTTAAGAATAGAATTTCTATCAAAATATCAATGGACCTTTTCTATTACACATAAATATATTATGTAAACGGAAAAGTGAAAATGCCTTTTATTAATAAAAAAAATGTACAAGATACATACTAAATGATATGCTCTAGGGCATACTACTAACAATCTCCCACTAGCACTAGAGCCATTCATTACAATACCTTAGACCCATCTTCTCAAGATGTCAGTGTAACTATGCTTGTGACAAAGGCTTAGTGAATGAATCAGCTGGATTTTCAGCTGATGCTATTTTCTGCATGGCTATATCGCCTTGCCCAACTATCTCTCTGATAATGTGGTAGCTCCTTTCTATGTGTTTGGATTTCTGGTAAAACTGGGGTTCCTTATATCTAAATAACTTCTTTTGCAGCATCTGATGCAGCAATATACCCGGCCTCGGTAGTGGAATCTACAGTCGTACTTTGTTTGGAACTCTTCCAACTGACTACTACTTCATTACAAATGAACACATACCCAGAGGTAGACTTTCTATCATCGATATCTGATTGGAAATCAAAATCAGTATAACCATTCAATTGCAAGTCACCATCTCCATATATTAAGAATAAATCCTTAGTTCTTCTCAAGTACTTAAGGATATTCTTGACAGTTATCCAGTGTTCCAAACTTGGATTGGATTGATACCTGCTAGTCAAACTAACAGCATATGCGATAACCGGCCTAGTACATAACATTGCATATATCAAACTTCAAATAGCCGAAGCATATGGAATCCGGGCCATTTTATCTCTTTCTTCAGGTGTCTTTGGAGACATCTCTTTAGAAAAGTGGATACCATATCTCACTGGTAACAATCCTCTTTTGAAATCAAGCATGTTAAATCTCTTTAACACTTTTTCCAAGTATAGACTTTGGGATAAACCAATTATTCTTTTTGCTCTATCTCTATAGATGCAAATCCCAAGAATATAGGTTGCCTCCCCTAAGTCTTTCATGGAGAATGTATTTGACAACCATACCTTTACAGTTGTTAACATATTTGTATCATTACCCATCAAAAGAATATCATCCACATATAAGACAAAGAAAGTGATAGCACTATCACTAACCTTCTTATATACACATGGCTCATCCTCATTTTTTGATAAAACCAAATGACTTAATGGCTTCATCAAAACGGATGTTCTAACTCCTCGAAAGTTGTTTTAACCCATAAATACTTTGGAACCATCTTGAGATTCAAAACCCTTAGGTTGTTCCATGAAAATGTTTTCTTCAATGTATACATTAAGAAAAGCTGTTTTGACATCTATCTGCCAAATCTCATAATCATAGTATGCAGCCATTACTAATAGAATCCTAATTGATTTAAGTATGGCAACAAGTGAGAAAGTCTCCTCATAGTCGATTTCTTGCCTTTGGAGAAACCCTTTCGCTACTAGCCTTACCTTATAGGTCTCTACCTTTCCATCAGAACCAATTTTCTTCTTGAAAATCCATTTGTTCCCTATAGGTACAATACCTTCAGGTGGGTCAACAAGATCCCAAACTGGATTCTTATACATAGAATCAATCTCAGATTTCATAGCATCAATCCATTTTGAAGAGTCTATATCTGATATAGCTTCTTCATATGTAAGTGGATCATCTCCATGATCTACTTCTTCATGAGTAGACAACTCTTGTTCTTCTTCATGAAGGAAATCATATCTCACTAGTGGGTGAGATACCCTGGTTGTTCTACGAGGAACAGCTGTAGATATTTCATTAATAGGTGTAGGTTGACTAGATGGATCTATATCCATATGATTTGTTGGTTGGTCAGAATTCTCCAATTCCAACTCTATTTGCCTTCCTTTTCCTCCTTCTTGAACAAAATGTTGTTCAAGAAATGTGGCATCTCTACTTATCACAACCTTTTGTGATGTAGGCAAATAAAAATAATATCCAAAGCTATCTTTTAGATATCCAACAAATCGACCCTTTTATGATCTAGTTTTTAATTTATCAGTGTTCAACTTTTTCATATAAGTTGGATAACCCCAAATCTTAACATGCTTAAGACTTGGTTTTCTTCCATGCCATATCTCATAAGGTGTGGAAGATAGTGATTTTGATGGAATCCTATTCAAAATATGCAAACTGATTCTAATGCAAATCCCCAAAAGGAGATTAGCATCTCAGTATAGCTTATCATACTACGTACCATATCCAATAGGGTACGATTTCTCCTTTCAGATACACCATTTAGCTGTGGTGTTCCTGGAGGAAACAGCTGGAAACAATGCCATGCTCTCCCAAGTATTCATCAAATTCAGTACTCAAGTATTCACCTCCACGATCTGATCGAAGAGCTTTAATACTTTTTCCTGTTTGATTTTCTACATTAGATTTAAATTCTTTGAACTTTTCAAAAGATTCATGTTTGTATTTCATCAAATACAAATACCCAATAATTGATTTATCTTCAGTAAAGGTAATAAAGTAATGAAAACCATCTCTAACCATTTCCTTAAATGGGCCACATACATCACTATGTATTAGTTCCAAAATATTTTCAACTCTTATTCCTTGTGTGACACCCCTTACCCGACTACAGTGTAGCCGAGCAAGTTATGCCACTCAGTGTGCCGAGCACTCTATTTTATCTTAATTCATTTTTATCATAGTTTTGAAAATAACTTGTGAAATATAATTCATTTATTGAAATTGTAATTTATTTGAGGTTCTGAAAATTTTATAGAAAATCCGGCAAGGTACCGGCTAAAAATGGAGAAAACCGTTCTTTGGAACCTGTGAAAAACACTTCCTATATTCTTATTCATTCATCTCAACTCCATTTATCAAAATCTCAATATTTTTCAGTTCACATTCATTTCTCAATCATTCATCTCATTTGTTAATCATGTACAAGTCATAAATAGACATTCACTCTTCCATTCACAAATACAATTTTCATTATTTACATGAACATCAAAATATGTTACATAGATCCAAATACATATGAGAAGATAAAAATTTAGTTACAAAATATCAAAATAACACCTAGTGTCCTACCAATGCACTGCAGGTGACGAGGTGACACGGACACTATGCATAACTATGAACTGCCTTACCGAATCTATGGTCTACTGGGCCCTCTGTCCAAATCTTGCGTTGCAAAGCGACGCTAAGCATAAAGCTTAGTGGTGCCAATAATACAAGAAAATATAATATGCAAATAAAAATAATAATTTCCTTGCTACTGTGTTCATAAGAAATGAATAATTACTAACTTATTGTTTAGTCGAGGGCTAATCATGTTTTATGATATTAACTTCTTCATGCATTTCGTTAATTATTTTCTTCATGATCTTGAGCTTCTTTGTATTTTTGTAATCATTCCTGATACTTAATTTTCGTATTTTCTTTAATAATCAGTTCAATCACAGTTATACTTTTCCATGCCCAAGTAACTGCATCGCATGATCGATCGATAACGGGTCGTTGGCACTGGACACCGCGATGCCTCGGGCCGTCATACCATGGGACGCAGAACGTCAACCACGTATGCAGTCAGTATGGCTAAAAAGCCATGATATCACATAATCGGGCATAAAAGCCATGAATACGGGCATAAAAGCCATGAATACAGGCATAAAGCCTTTCGCAGTACTGCTAACACAATACCCTATTGGCATGCCAATCTATCCAAACCAATCACATTAGGCCTACTAGGGCATTTTGCACTTTTAAGTTTCACAATTTTTGAATTTCAAGTCTTGGTGTCACTATTCACTTCATTGGTCAACAAAAAGTTGACTTTTGCATAGAAAATAGTTGCATTGGTTTTAACACTTCCAATGTACCACATTTTGCATTTAAAACTTGTTGGCATTAAGCATTAATACCATTTCTAAGCTTAAACCAAGAGAAGCAAAATTTTCAATTTTTGTAACTCAACTTTACTATTCCATTGGGCTGCAGTAAGAATTTGAGGAAATGGTAAACATGACAGTTGTTCCTTATTTTGTCTAGTTGAATTTCCTTTTTTGAATCACTCCATTTGGAGTTTTGTAGCTCAAGTTATGGCCAAAATAAGTTTACTGTTCACGCAATCGTCATGCTTTGAGATTTTGGAGTCCGCATTTTTGGTCCAACTTTGGTCGATAATTTGATCAACATAAGTTCATAATTTGGTCTAACTTTCTTCTTATGAAATGTTCTACCATACCTTAGGTTTCCATCGGTTCAAGAATCGCCTAAATCCGAGTTTTCTAGAGAGAGTTATAGCCATCCAAACATTACTGCTCAAGTGAAAATCTGCAGAGTTGCAGGTTTGATAACTTAACTTTGCCCAATAATTTGAATGGGTTAATGGCATAATTTGGGGTGATGTTCTTCATGAAAGTTGTTTGTCTATATCATATCTTGTTTCTGTAAAACTTTCAGGTCAATTGACCATATCTACAGTGAGTTATGGTTACTGTTCATTTGGTCATTTCTGCAGGTGCTGTTGCAGGGTATCCGGATTGGGGCCAACTTTTGGTCCTCTTGCTTTAGTCTTTTGGGCATGGTTTCTTCAGAAAAAATGTGCCATTATAAGCCTAGTTTCATGTCCAATTGGCCAAACACCAATTGGACCAACACAGCCAAAGATATGGCAGTCCAAGTGGGCTGGAATCACAGCCTCCCTCAAGTTACCCTAGGCGACCTACCAATTCAGTTTGCATCACTCTAAATCTCTTCAAATTATGGTGAACTTACCTCAAATGGTCACTAATTGACCCTTATAAGGTTCACTTAACACTTCATAAGCCAAAACCAAATTTCACTCTCCAAAACCCTAGTTTCCCATTGTGATTCACACTAGTTACCCTAGTTAATACACTAACTCATTATCCATGTATATAAATACCTTAAACATCATATTTAGTCCACTCTAAGTCCATCAAAACAATCAATCCTATTCCTTCCTTAGGGCAGCCGAAATTCATGGTATAGATACACATGAGTTTAGTCCATTTAATTTACAATTTCATACTAAGTTCAAGTCCCTAACATAGAAATAAAGAAATATTTGTAAAAGTAAGCACTAACCTCTTGTAGGCAGATTTTTCCCAACTCAAAACTTCACTTTCCTTCACTTTCTAGGCTGCCAAACACTTCCCAAGAGGTAGAGACAAGCTTTTAGTGAAGGGACTTAGGGTTTTATAGTGCAAATTCATGGGAAAATGGAAGTAATTAAAGAAAACTTCCATGGAGGGTTATGGAGGAGAGGATCATGTTTTGAAGAAGAAGATGGCTACTTGTTTTTGGTCTTCCTTGGTCTTTATTTATCTCTTTTATTAATTAGTCAAATGGTTACTTAATTGTGATTGGTGAACAATTTTAAATGACCTCATAATATGTCATAATTGGCATTTTATTGTATTTTCTTTTCTTTTCTCTTCTACTAACTTCAAATTAATTTTTCATCAACATTAATTCATATTTTATGTCATAATAATTATTTACTCAACTGGACAAGTCGGCCAAAAATCGTCTCTGAAGGCGAAATGACCAAAATGCCCTCCGTTTGGCTTAACGGGTCAAAATTGTCTGTACCGATTGAAAAATTTTTCTAAATATTTTCTTGGCATTCTAATGCCATAGGAACCTCAATGACCCTTCTCTGGTGTCCCAAAAATTATTTTATGAATTTTTCTCCGGGTCTAGGGCTCCTCGTTGCAAGAACTGCAACTTACCTCTGATTACCCATCGCTTGGGCACCGGCTCATTTGACTTGGTTGTATTTTATTTCTAAAATTTTTACTAAATTTTTCTTAGTAATATTTGAGTTAATTATGGTTCCTCACTTTAGTTTAAATATTTTTCCAGAAGTTCTAGCTGTCCGGACCGACACCGGTCACCGGAACAGTAGAATGTACGGAGTTGCTACCGGGAGGGTGTTACACCTTGTCTAATAAAGGGTGATCTAGTCATTTTGCCCTGAAGGCAAGATTCACAAGTTGAAGTAGGTCCAAAACCCAATGAGGATAAAATCCTCATTTTCCCCAGCTTTGTAATCCTATCTTCTGCAACATGACCTAAGCTTAAGTGCCAAATATATTTTGAACTTGAGTTGATTTTCGTCATGGCATTGCATTCTTTTAGATTGCTACACTCTGGGCAGTGGAAACACTTTCCTGCTAGCAGTGAAAACACTTTCCTTTGCCTTTGTCAGCTTTGATCTTTGTTTTTCTATTTGGCTATCTCCTTAGAAGATCCTGGAACTTGAGGTTTCTTTTTCTAATTGTCCCTTTTTGTTGTTGGACTTTCCAGTAGAAGAAGATGCAATCAAAGCTACCTCTTTTCCTTTATTGCCAGGCATATTCTTTTGGGCAATAACCAGCATGTTGAGTAAACCAACCAAAGTGCATTCCTATAGTCATATGGAAATTTTTCACAAAATTCCCAAAAGACTCAGGAAGGGACTGAAGGATCAAATCCGTTTGCAGTTGGAAATCCATGTTAAAGTCAAGATATTACAGGTGCTCAATCAGCCGAATCATCTTGTGGACATGATCCCCAATATTCTGTCCCTCAGACATTCTCATGCAGAATAGCTATTTAGATATCTCATATCTAGCATTCTTGCTGTGCTCACCATACAACTCTTATAGGTGAAGGAGGATCTCACTCGCACTCTACATGTTCTCATGTTGCTTCTGTAACTCATTACTCATAGAAGCAAGCATGTAACACTTAGCTCTCATATCATGCTCCTTCCACTTGTCCAAAGTTTCATGTTCCTCTTGAGTGGCCTCTAGAGTTAATGGACCAGGAACCTGTGAGTCTAGAACATATACTATATGTTCAAGGTTCAGGACAAGTTTCAAATTTCTTAGCCAATCAGATAGATTAGGTCCTGTCAACCTATTGTCATCAAGTATGCTTGCAAGGATAATAGATGGTGGTGGTTGTTCTGTACTCATTATTATCAGAAAATTAACTACAGAAAATAACCAAATTAATTAGTAAATGTATCATGTAATTAAGCAAAATAATTATGGTATTTTAATCAAATTAGTCCTCCCACTAACTTAGCAAATCCTACACTTCCAAAGTAGAAAACGAAAATCCTAGTTGGATAGATTTCTAGTGGGTGATTGAATTCTTATAGTCTTATTGATCATCCTCAGGTACATCCATTATTGGAATTACAATAAACTATAAGTGAGCAACTCCTTGCCCATCACATCTCATGTGAGGTTCAATCCTTTCCCTAGCCCCTAATGCTCAAAATCTCAAGTACATCCATTATTGACTTATCTTGCATTAGTTAAGTTGATCCCATTAAGCCAGTAAATATGCAAATAATTTTAATGTCCTCAGGTACATCCAATATTGGCCACCAAACCATTTACATATTTACAACATCTCATGCTTAACAATTATTCTTAAGAAAATCTCTTAAATTAATTGCATCATATGCAAGTATTTAAAATTTCTTAAAATAATTGCCCCAATGGAGGGCCCATGTTATAATTACTTTAATTATACTATTTCCAACTTAATCATTTGTTTGGAAAATTTTGTGGTCGTCCTAATTACTAGTAAGGTCTCACTTTGCACATTATCCAATTAGCATGCATATATCATATACTTGCATACATTCCCATACATCTCATGCATTCATGGATAAACAGTAAATATGGTATGATCATGGACTTTTTAAGGGATTCAATTCTGAGCCACCAAGAATTGAATCAGGGCATTCCTAAGTGCATTTCATTCATTCATTTTACAAGAGTTGCTGAAGGAGTGCATAATCAACACTTGATCTTGAATTCCTCCTATTGGTCCCACCAATGCTCTTGACCTCCTTTATCTTCTTGCAATCCAATTACAAAGTAATCATTGGCATACCATGGCGAATTTACAAGAACTAAATAAATGAAATTACAAACCAAAAATATTACAACCTTTATAATACATGCCCAAAATAAATTAAAATAAATTAATTAATTTACAATCCCAAAGAAATATAAAAGAAATAAATCCAATCGCATTGGTCTTTTATAGTCCATGATCATCCATCATGCATATCACTATTTAACAATTAAATAAAACATACATACTTAAATTAAATTGAATATCTCATATTCAACTTAAAAATCTAGATTTGAATATGATTCAAACAAATTTAAAAATTCAAATTTGAATCACATTCAAACAACTTTAAAATTTCATATTTGAATCACATTCAAACAACCTTTAAAATTTAGATTTGAATCACATTCAAATAACTTTAAAAATTCAGATTTGAATCACATTTAAACAACTTTTAAAATTCAGATTTGAATCAAATTCAAATAACTTTTAAAATTCATATTTGAATCACATTCAAACAACTTTAAAAAATCAGATCTGAATCAAAATTTAATTATGTGATTAAAACACCTAATTAAACATTTTAATTAGTCAAAAGATGAACATTACATCATACAACAATTGTAGATTCAAAAACCCAAACCTTGTGCACACCATTGGAGACCACAAAGTGTGCGCACCATTAGTGTTCATCACCATGCCGCCACCATTCCTTTGCAACTGGCAATGGATCTATCATCTCATGATCAAAACACACAATTAAATCATTTAATCAACAACCTAAATGGCAAATATAGTGGCTCTGATACCAATTGAAGGAGCAGAAGCATGAAAAACACAAGTTTATATCATTGAAATTCAAAATTTTTCATCTAGGGTCACATGCATCATGCAAGATTTATTTTAATCTATTTGATTTCAACGATAAACAGCATATTAAAACTCTTTTAATAAGATTTTCGATCTACATTTGCCATTTAAGATTTTAGAATTAACAGATTAATTCATTAGAACCCTAGATTAGATCAAGAACAAGTTCACTAACCTTTTTGATGCACTGCAGTGTGTTTGGCACCTTTGGGATGCGTCTAGGACACCAGATGTTGTCCCTCTAGTTTGTTCACACCAAGATCACCAATGGCAGCCCTTAAACAGCTTCTAAAGCTTTTTCTATGAATCAGAAAATGAAGTTTTTCCTTTTGAGAGATTACAAATGTAAACAGGACACTAGAAACGATTTCTAGTATTTTTAATTCAAGAGATTGTTCGCTAATCTCTTTGAATTGATGAGAGATGAAGAAGAAGAGAAGGGAGAGGCAGCCAAGGGTGGTGGCACCAAAGAGAATGAGCAGCTTATATTTTTGTTCTTTCATCCTTACACTTATATAGCTAGGTCACCACTTAAAACTCTTGCCACATGTCACCTTCTGATTGGCTCTAGGTTTAATTGACCCATTCACATTGTGCCAAGTGTCAAACCTATATTTAATCTTGACTTTGATCATCTTACATGATTAAAAGATATATGGCAAGCTTATGTGTAGTGCCATGTGTCATCATCTCATGGTGCCACATGTCACCCTGTGAAATGACCAAAATTCCCCTGTGTCTTAATTTTGAGTTCTCAATCCAAAATAATTATTTTTCTTCTTCTAATCAATTTATATCAAATATAAATTAATTAATTAATCTCTATTAATTAATTTCTCATTAATTAAATTCATATTTAAACACTTTAAATATAAATTTAACTTATGCTATACATCCAATAACCTAGATTTGGTTTCAAGCCATGCTAGGGACTTTGCAATCTAATTGTAAACCAAACCTATTTAATTAATTAATTAAACTATTTAATTAATTAATTAAATCATATTTAATTTGGTGATTTCTTGTGTATGTGTATGACTTACTAGGCTCATCACTAATTGGCAATGAGACATGATATCAACTTTTAATATCATTAGAACTCTTTCTTACCATAAATGATTTCTCTAAATCATTTTATGCACCTCATAGACCATGGTTAACACCTAGCATAGAATGCCATGGCCACCTAATTAGTAATAAAGTTTACCTTAAATGAACCTATAATCATATGTTACCATGTACTAGAATCTCTCTGTTGCAAAATCCCAATTCGAGCTGGAGTCATGGTTTATGTCAAACCCCATTTGCTATGAATATTATGTTCTCTTTTAATTTCAATTCTTGATTAAAAAGATTTTCTCATCAGAAACTCTTTTCTGATTAAATCTATCTGTCCTGGCCAAGAACTTGAAACATCAAGAACAATTAAATAAATATAGGATTTTATCCCTATTTACTTAGGGTAATAGATTCCATCTTGATCAACACCTACCTTCACATATAACTAATATTAGTCAACACATGCCCATATACCCATACACAGTACAAGTATGAAAGCAGTATCAAACTCAAACCACCTATATACAAAATAACTGTGCTATCTTAGGTCTAAAGATTATATGCACTGATATGATTTATGACAATATATTGACAAGAGTAAACTCCATGTGCTTGTCATAAATGTCACTGGTTCAGCCTACTTATCATGCATAAGTGCCTACCATGTTTATGAAGGAGCGGAAGCATGAAAAACATAAGTTTAGATCATTGAAATTCAAAATTTTTCATCTAGGATCAAAAGCATCATGCAAGATTTATTTTTACCTATTTGATTTCAATGATAAACAGTATATTAAAACTCTTTTAATATATTTTTGGATCTACATTTACCATTTAAGATTTTATAATTAACAGATTAATTCATGAGAACCCTAGATTAGATCAAGAACAAGTGCGCTAACCTTTTGATGCACTGCAGTGTGTTTGGCACCTTTGGGATGCGTCTTAGGACACCAGATGTTGTCCCTCTAGCTTGTCCACAACAAGATCACCTATGGTAGCCCTTGAACAACTTCTAAAGCTTTTTCTATGAATTAAAAAATTAAGTTTTGCCTTTTGAGATATTACAGATGTAAACAAGACACTAGAAACAATTTTTAGTATTTTTAATTCAAGAGATTATTTGCTAATCTCTTTCAATTGATGAGAGATGAAGAAAAAGAGGGGAGAGGGAAGCCAAAGGTGGCAGCACAAAGAGAAAATAGCAGTTTGTGTGTTTTGTTCTTTCATCCTTACACTTATACAGCTAGGTCACCACTTAAAACCCTTACCACATGCTACCTTTTGATTAGCTCATGGTTTAATTAACCCAATCACATTGTGCCAAGTGTCAAACCTATATTTAATCTTGACTTTGATCATCTTACATGATTAAAAGACATATGGCAAGCTTATGTGTAGTGTCATGTGTCACCATCTCATGGTGCCACACGTCACCCTGTGAAATGACCAAAATACCCCTGTGACTTAATTTTGACTTCTCAACCCAAAATAATTATTTCTCTTCTTCTAATCAATTTATATCAAATATAAATTAATTAATTAATCTCTATTAATTAATTTCTCATTAATTAAATTCATATTTAAACACTTTAAATATAAATTTTACTTATACTATACATCTAATAACCTAGATTTAGTTTCAAGCCATGCTAAGGACTTTGCAATCTAATTGCAAACCAAACCTATTTAATTAATCAATTAAACTCTGTAATTAATTAATTAAATCATATTTAATTTGGTGATTACTTGTGTATGTGTGTGACTTACTAGGCTTATCACTAATTGGCAATGAGACATGATATTAACTCTTAATATCATCAGAACTCTTTCTTACCATAAATTATTTCTCTAAATCATTTTATGCAACTCATAGACCATGGTTAACACCTAGCATAGCATGCCATGGCCACCTAATTAGTAATAAGGTTTACCTTAAATGAACCTATAATCATATGTTACCATGCACTAGAATCTTTCTGTTACAAAATCCCAACTCGAGCTGAATTCATGGTTTATGTCAAACCCCATTTGCTATGAATATTATGTTCTCTTTTAATTCCAGTTCTTGATTAAAAAGATTTTCTTATCAGGAACTCTTTTCTGATTAAATCTATCTATCCTGGCCAGGAACTTGAAACATCAAGAACAATTAAATGAACATAAGATTTTATCCCTATTTACTTAGGGTAACAGATTCCATCTTGATCAACACCTACCTCCATATATAACTAATAGGAGCCAACACATGCCCATATACCTATACACAATACAAGTTTGAAAGCAGTATCAAACTCAAACCACCTATATATAAGATAACTATGTTATCTCAGGCCTAAAGATTATATGCACTTATATGATTTATGACAATGCATTGACAAAAGCAAACTCCATGTGCTTATCATAAATGTCACTGGTTCGACCTACTTATCATGTATAAGTGCCTATCATGTTTGTTATATGGCATGAGAATCACCATTCCATCTTATTTACATCTCATATAAATAACTTAAGAACAAACATGATTATAATCTTTCTAGACAAGTGATGTCCTTATTGTGAAGTATCCTCGATTGTGAACCTATTTATGATACTTTGTGCTAGAAATACTATCACTCATATTCTTAACAACTTAAGAGTAGAATTTCTAACAAAATATCATTGGACCTTTTCTATTACATATAAATATATTATGTAAATGAAAAAGTGAAAATGCCTTTTATTAATAAAATATGTACAAGATACATACTAAATGATATGCTCTAGGGCATACTACTAACAATTTGTTATATGGCATGAGACTCACCATTCCATCTTATTTACATCTCATGTAAAAAACTTGGGAACAAACATGGTTACAATCTTTTCTGGATAAGTCATATCCTTATTGTGAAGTATCCTCGATTGTGAACCTATTTGTGATACTTTGTGCTAGAAATATTGTCACTCATATTCTTAACAACTTAAGAATAGAATTTCTAATAAAATATCAATGGACCTTTTCTATTACACATAAATATATTATGTAAACGGAAAACGTAAATGCCTTTTATTAATAAAAAAAATGTGCAAGATACATACTAAATGATATGCTCTAAGGCATACTACTTACAAAAATAAATATTAAAATCAGGGTATAAATATACCCGACAAAACTTCAGGGACATAGCTCCAAGATCCTCAGCAGCTCAGTCTGCTGCTCCTCTAGTCTCTATATCTGCGTCAGCAATAACAGCCATCACTGAGTACTATGACTCAGGGGTGCATAACATACTACAATAACATTTATGTATAATTCAAATCACATTTATTCAAATATTGAACTGAACATGAAAATAGATACAAAACATGATTTATAAACTTTTGGTCCAAACAATTTCATTTAGGAAGTCTCAAAATAATTTCATAAAAACACACAGTTATATCATGGCATTTGAAACAATATTCATCTCAATAGCCAGAGGCTTATGAGAAATCACAAGGCTAGCTAGCTCAAATATATGGGTACGCATTCAAATTTCTTTTTCTACTGGCACACACCTCAACACTTCAGCCAGAGAATGAATCAAAATTCGAAACTAATTTCTCCCACTAGTCATGCTAGTGAGACATTCAAATATATGGTCATGACACTGTGGTTTCAAAACTATCTTATCAATTTATCAAATACTTACTAACAATCAAATCACGTATCATCAAATTTCCAACAATTTAGTTCAAAAGCATAGTGTACATTTCAATCATTATTTTACAATATAAGTAAACCATAAATCATTTCATGCACTTTGCAAAGGAATTTTAAAGGATGTTTATATTGTGCACAAACCTTATACGAGTTGCCTCTTGGCCTTGACTCGATGCCTCGGGTTCTTTCCCGGTATTCTTTTCAATTGAAACACACAATTTCACAGTGTTTCAGTACCATAAATTATCATAAGTCCAAAAATAATTTCAAATCTATTTATATCTAACTTTAATATGCTTAACTTGATGTTCTTTAAAATTTGTATTTCGGGGTTGCTATTCACAACACTATCCAAGTCAATTTGTTGACTTTCTATTGCTTAATAGGTATGGGAATTTCAATTTCACCCACATACCACATTTTGGTTACCTAACTTGTTGGTTTTGGTTGGTTTCCTCAAATCTTAAGTCTTTTAAGTGAAATTCCAAAATTTCAGATTTGTTGCCCTATTTTGCACTGTTCTATTGGTCATGTTGCTGTAATAATTTGGCTAAGTTTTCTTCATAGAAGTTGTTCCTTACTGTCTTAACTTTATTTCCCTTTTTGAATCACTCCATTTGGAGTTTTGTAGCCTAAGTTATAGCCATTTGAACATGGCTGGCTGGATTTAGTGTTACCCAGAATTCTGGGCGAATTTTGGATTTTGGCAATTTTTGTGGGTTGACTGCAGATTGGTTTTTCAAACAGGTTATGGTCAAAATTTGGGTTTGTTTTCTTCATGAAAGTTGTAAGGCTATGTCTAAGATTTCTTTTATATAAAATTCAGGTCATTTGGACCTTCCTAGACCAAGTTATGGTCATTTACGTAACTACTGTTTATTTGGTTATTTTTGTACAGGTCAGTTTGTCCAATTCTGGATTTGGCCTAAATGTTTGCTAAGTTATGGTCACTTTTTGAGCATGATTCTCAAATAAAAAATGTGCCATTTTGTGTCAAGTTTCATTCACAATTGGCCTCACACCAATTGGGCTAGTAAATTTTCAGTTTTGGTCCATGAAAGGGACCTAGGTCCAGCTACCTATAGATTAACCTTCACCAATCCAAATTGGAACTTGGTTCCAACAATTCATACACACTACAAATGGTCACAATCAACCATTTATCGACTCAAATAAGGTCAATAACATCATTTGGCCAATTCTCAAATTTTTCTTCAATTTTTCACATGCTCAAAACCCTAGCTACACATAAAGTTCAATCTCATGCATTTCAAAGTGTACATGCATGATCTACACACCTAATTCACTTCAAATAACCATTCAAAACCATCAAAAACATTCATATCAAAACCTAACCCTAGCTGGATGAATTTCATGTTTGGTCCCTCAACAATTAATTTTGTTTTATTTTAAGTTGATATCTAGTTTAATAAAGATACAAACACAACAATTAAACTAAGATTTCCAAATTTAATTACTTACCTCAATTAGAGCTTTTTCCTCTTCCCAAATTCCACTTCTTTCCTCTTCTTTTTGTTCCTAAGTTGTGTAGCAAGGTCCAAAGACAAGATCTTATTAAGAAACCTACAAGTTTTATGGCTAATTTTTGGGTTCACAAGAGCTTGGAGTTTTGTTTCAATGGAGTTTTGAGAGAGAAAGCAAAGGGAAGAGAGAGGTGGGGTGGCTGCATTAAGAAGAAGAGTGATTTTCCTTTTTTTTTATGTCATTTATCTCTTTAAATTACCCATTTGACTTAGTCCAAATTTGTAGGAAAATTAAAATTTGTTTTGACATCAACCATGATGTCAACCAAGTGATGTAACAATACTTTTTCTTTTTTTTTTTTTTTCATTTTTCCTTAGTTCTTTAATTTATTTCTTGATCTTGAAATTTTCTTTTCTCCAATTTTATTGGACAGTTAGGTCAAGAGTCAGCTTTAGGGGTGAATTGACCAAATTACCCCTCGCTGGTTTAATTTGGCTTGCAAGTTATTCGATATTTCTTTCGGATCCCTAACCTAATTATTTGACCTGCTTAATAATTCTTTTTCATGATTTTCTCTTTTCCACTATGTTCGCAATAGTCCTAAGGACTGCAGTATCACATTTTACGGTTCGAAATTTGAGTTTAGACTGACCTCGCAGTCATTCCCGATAAGGTCACCCATCGCTGTGACTCTCAATTCATTTAACTTTTTATGTTTTGTTTTTCTTATTTATACATAACTATTTGGCAATTACTAATTATTTGTGTTCAGGGCTTAACTGGTTGTCTTAGACATGGTTCTACTTCTCTTAATTGTCCAGACTGACACCGGTCATCGGAATAGTAAAATGTACCAGGCTATGGCAATAGGGGTGTTACAATTCTCCCCCTCTTAAAATAAATTTCGTCTCAAAATTTTTACCTGGTATCAATCTCTGAATAGATGTGGGTGCTGTCTCCTCAGGTCCTCCTCTCGTTCCCAAGTAGCCTCTTAGCCCGAATGATGGTTCCACAGCACTTTTACCAACGGTATTTGCTTGTTCCGTAGCTGCTTCACCTCATAAGCCAAAATCTCTATGGGTTCTTCCTCATATGTGAGGTCTGGATTTATTTCAATTTCCTCCACTGGTAGTACAGAAGATGGGTCTGATCGATACCTTCTCAACATGGACACATGGAAGACATTATGTATCTACTTCAACTCTGGAGGTAGTGCCAAATGATATGCCAAATGACCCACTTTCTCTAGAACCTCATATGGCCCAATGAAGCGAGGACTTAGTTTCTCCTTTCTGCTGAATCTCATAATTCTCTTCCAAGGGGAAACTTTGAGGAATACTTTCTCACCCACAGCATATTCAATATCCCTTCTCTTCAGATTAATATAGGTCTGATGTAGCCTTGAGTCGGTCTCTAATTAATCTAATTTTCTCTTCAGTCTGCTGAACAATTTCTGGCCCAATCAACTTTCTTTCACCTACCTCATCCCAACACAATGGGGTTCTACATTTTCTGCCATACAAAGCTTCATATGGAGGCATCCCAATGCTTGATTGGTAGCTATTATTGTAAGCAAACTCAATCAAAGGCAAATGTGTGTCCCAACTGCCCTTAAACTCAATCACACAAGCCCATAGCATGTCCTCCAATATCTGAATTACCCTCTCAGACTGGCCATCTATCTGTGGGTGGAATGTCGTGCTGAAGTTCAATCTAGTTCCTAGGGCTCTTTGAAGACTACCCTAGAATCTAGAAGTGAACCTAGGATCTCTGTCTGATACGATGATACTGGTACTCCATGCAGTCTTACTATCTCATAAATGTATAACTTAGCCAATCTTTCTAAATTGTAGTCCATCCGAACTGGCAGAAAATGAGCAGACTTGGTTAGTCTGTCAACTATAACGCATACTGCATCATGACACTTCTGTGTCCTCGGAAGTCCCATCACAAAATTCATAGTTATTCTATCCCATTTCCATTTTGGTACTAGTAGTGGATGTAACAAACCAGCTGGTACTTGATGCTCTACCTTCACTTGCTGATAAGTTAGGCATTTGGAAACAAATTCTGCCACATCTCTTTTCATACCCATCCACTAGTAATGTTCTTTCAGCCCTCTATACATTTTTGTGCCACTAGGGTGCATAGCGAAAGGAGACTCATGTGCTTCCTTCAAAATGATATGTCTCAAGTAAACATCATTAAGAACGCACATTCTACCCTGGTGTAGCAATAAGCCATCATCTCTCACTGAGAATTCTAGTTTCTTGCCCTGTCTGACTTCTTCTAATGACACGATACTTGATCATTACATGCGACCATTACGATCGATCAATCATCTTTGGTTGTACATGCCATGCAACTACTATTTGCCTCTCATCATTAATCTCTAAGCTGGCATGCAATACTCTCAACTCATGTACCATAGACAAAGGAGAAACCTATGTATGGGTATATGGCCATGTGTTGGCTCCTACTAGTTATATATGGAGGTAGGTGTTGATCAAGATGGAATCTGTTCCTCTAAGTAAATAGAGATAAAATCCTATGTTCATTTAATTGTTCTTGATGTTTCAAGTTCCTGGCCAGGACAGATAGATTTATTCAGAAAAGAGTTTCTGATGAGAAAATCTTTTTAATCAAGAACTGGAATTAAAAGAGAACATAATATTCAT
Source organism: Hevea brasiliensis (assembly GCF_030052815.1). Taxonomy (NCBI): domain Eukaryota; kingdom Viridiplantae; phylum Streptophyta; class Magnoliopsida; order Malpighiales; family Euphorbiaceae; genus Hevea; species Hevea brasiliensis. The sequence continues at coordinate 93,191,319 of NC_079496.1, read as the reverse complement.
AGCAAATGGAGTTTGACATAAACCATGACTCAAGCTTGAGTTGGGATTTTATAACAGAGAGATTCTAGTGCATGGTAACATATGATTATAGGTTCATTTAAGGTAAACCTTATTACTAATTGGGTGGCCATGGCATGCTATGCTAGGTGTTAACCATGGTCTATGAGGTTCATAAAATGATTTAGAGAAATCATTTATGGTAAGAAAGAGTTCTGATGATATTAAGAGTTGATATCATGTCTCATTGCCAATTAGTGATGAGCCTAGTAAGTCACACACATACACAAGTAATCACCTATTTAAATATGATTTAATTAATTAATTAAAGAGTTTAATTGATTAATTAAATAGGTTTGGTTTGCAATCAGATTGCAAAGTCCCTAGCATGACTTGAAACCAAATCTAGATTATTGGATGTATAATATAAGTTAAATTTATATTTAAAGTGTTTAAATATGAATTTAATTAATGAGAAATTAATTAATAGAGATTAATTAATTAATTTATATTTGATATAAATTAATTAGAAGAAGAAAATAATTATTTTGGGTTGAGAACTCAAAATTAAGACACAGGGGCATTTTGGTCATTTTGCAGTGTGACACGTGGCACCATGAGATGGTGACACATGGCATAACACATAAGCTTGCCAAATGTTTTTTAATCATGTAAGATCATTAAAATCAAGATTAAATATAGGTTTGACACTTGGCACAATGTGATTGGGTCACTTAAACCTAGAGCTAATCAAAGGGTGACATGTGGCAAGGGTTTAATGTGTTAACCTAGCTATTTAAGTGTTGTTATGAGAAAATAAAATACAACCAGCAGCCACACTCCTTTGTCATGCCACTTTGAGGGTTTTTATCTCTTCTTCTTCATCTCTTATCAATTCAAAGAGATTAGCCATCAATCTCTTGAATTAAGAACACTAGGAATTGTTTCTAGTGTCCTGTTTACATCTTTAATCTCTTAAAAGGCAGAACTTGATTTTCTAATTAATAGAAAAAGCTTTAGAAGCTATTCAAGGGCTGCCATAGGTGTTCTTGGTGTGGACAAGCTAGAGAGACAACATCCGTGTCCTCAAGACGAATCTCAAAGGCGCAGCTGCGATTGCATCAAGAGGTTAGTGTAATCGTTCTTGATTTAATCTAGGGTTCTAAAATTAATCTGATTAATTTTAAAATCTTAAATGCAAATACAGATCCAAAAACATATTTAAAGAGTTTTAATATGTTGTTTATCATTGAAATCAAATAGATAAAAATAAATCTTGCATGATGGATGAGACCCTAGGTAAAAATTTTTGAATTCAATGGTATAAACTTGTGTTTTTCATGCTTCCGTTCCTTCACTCCAATTAAGGACAGCTTCTATCTTATTTGGATCTACTTTGATGCCCTTTACCGATACTATGTGCCCCAAGAAGGATATTTCCTTGAGCCAAAATTCACACTTCGATAATTTAGCATATAATTGTTTCTCCCTCAAAGTCTGCAGTACAATTGTGACACTCCTTACCCGACTACAGTGTAGCCGAGCAAGCAATGCCACTCAGTGTGCCGGAGCACTCTATTTTATTTTAATTAATTTTTATCATAATTTTAAATATAACTTGTGAAATATAATTCATTTTAAGCCATTTATCGAAATTATTATTTATTTGAGGTTCCGAAAATTTTAAAGAAAATCCGGTAGAATACCGGCTAAAAATGGAGAAAACCGTTCTTCGGAACCTGTGAAAAACACTTCCTATATTCATATTCAATCATCTTAATTCCATTTATCAAAATCTCAACATTTTTCAACCATTCATTTCTCAATCATTCATCACATGTGATAATCATATATAAATTACAGATAAACATTCACTTTTCCATTTATAAACACAATTCTCATTATTTACATGAACATCAAATTACATTTCATAAGTTCATTTACACATGAGAAAATAAAATCAATTACAAAATACCAAAATAACACCTAGTGTCCTACCAATGCACTGCAGACGGTGAGGTGACACAGACACTATGCAGAACTATGAACGGCCTTACCCAATCTGTGGTCTACTGGGCCCTCTGTCCAAATCTTCGGTACCTATGCGTTGCAAAAGCGACGCGCTAAGCATAAAGCTTAGTGGTGCCAATAATACAAGAAAATATAATATGCAAATAAAAATCATAATTTCTTAGCCATTGTGTTCATAAGAACTGAATAATTACCAACTTAACGTTTAGTCGAGGGCTAATTACGTTTTATGATATTAACTTCTTCATGCATTTTGTTAATTATTTTCTTCATGATCTTGAGTTTCTTTGTATTTTATCATAATCATTCCTGATATTTAATTTTCGTATTTTCTTTAATAATCAGTTCAATTACGGTTATACTTTTCCATGCCCAAGTAACCTATCTTGAGCAGTGGATCGATAACAGTGTCGTTGCACCGACACCGCGGTGTCTCGGGCCTTCATACCATGGGACGCAGAACGTCAACCACGTATGCAGTCAGTATGGCTAAAAGCCATGATATCACATAATCGGGCATAAAAGCCATGAATACGGGCATAAAAGCCATGAATACGGGCATAAAGCCATGAATACAGGCATAAAGCCTTTCGCAGTACTGCTAAAACAATACCCTATTGGCATGCCAAACTATCCAATCCGACACACATGTCTAGGCAATACAAGGGCACATAATATCATTAAATGTTCATAAGTTTTATTATTTCATTTTATGTTCCAATTATCGTTCATAATATTTTAATTTTATTTATAGTAGAAGCATAAATCTTCAAATCTCATTTTTATATAATTTATGCATTCATCATACCATTCACGTTAATTGCAATTTACATCAATCGCTTTTCATGTACCATTTGTACATCGAAATATTTCCATTTCTCTCATGATGAGAGCAATTAACCCATTTACACATCCATGTGATTCATCTAATCGTTACAATGTTTATATGAATTAGTATTCACATTATTACCTCTCATGTACCAATTTTTGTACAAGGTATTATAATCCTATTTGAAACAAAGACGTAAATCCTAATGATAACTTTATCTCATTTATACTCTAAACAATCCATTTGTGTTAATTACAATTTATATTTCAAGTTGTATTACTTATGTAATATGTGTCATTTTGTTTACTATTCACCTTACTAGTCAACCAAAATGTTGACTTTTTCATACACAATAAATTTATTGAACCTAAGTTCTCAAAGATACCACATTTTGCATTTAAAACTTGTTGGAATAAGTCACAAATACCATTTCCAAACTTAAAACCAAGAGGGCAGAATTTTCAGTTTTTGTGACCCAAATTTACTGTTCCATTAAGCCCTGTTGCAGTGGGAATTTGAGGAAATGGTAAACATGAAAGTTGTTTCTTATTTTGTCTAGTTGAATTTCCTTTTTTTGAATCACTCCATTTGGAGTTTTGTAGCTCTAGATAGTCCAAAAACCACAGCTGGCCGGATTGCCAAACTGCAGAATTGACCATATCTACAGTAACATGAACAGTGACTGCCACTGCCATTTGGGTTAGGTTCTGGTCATAATTTGGGGTAAGTTTCTTCATAAAAGTTGTTTGTCTATGTCTTAGCTTGTTGCTGTAAAAATTTCAGGTCAATTGACCATATCTACAGTGAGTTATGGCCAAATGAACAATTACTGTTCATTTGGTCATTTCTGCAGGTGCTGTTGCAGGGTATCCGGATTGGGGCCAACTTTTGGTCATCTTGCTTTGGTCTTTTTGGGCATGGTTTCTTCAGCAAAAATGTGCCATTATAAGCCTAGTTTCATGTCCAATTGGCCAAACACCAATTGGACCTACACAGCCAAAGTTATGGCTGTGTAAGTGGACTGAAATTTCAGTCACTCTGCTGCTATCCTTAGGCAGCCTACACATTCATTTGGCCATGCTATATTTCAGTCCAAATTGTGGTCAACTTACCTAAAATAGTCACTAATTGACCCTTAAAATGTTCTCTAACAATTTCCTAAGCCAAGTCAAATTTTCACTCTTAAAACCCTAGCTCAAATTCAAGGGTTACACCAATTACCTTAGTTAGCATACCAATTCATTATACTTGTGTATATGTACCTTAAACATCATTTCTAATCCACTCTAAGTCCAACAAAACACTCATTTCTATTCCTTCAATAGGGCTGCCAAAATTCATGGCATTCATACACATAATTTTTATTTATTTTAGTCACAATTCCTTACTTATTTCAAGTCCCTTAACATAGAAATAAAGAGCTTTAGGTGTATATATGCACTAACCTTTAAGTGGCAGATTTTTCCCAAGCTAAAACTTCACTTTCCTTCACTTTCTAGGCTGCCAAAAGGTTATGCAAGGTGTAAGAATAAATTTTAGTGAAAGGGGTAGGAGGAATTATGGTGAAAAGATGAGAGAAATGAAGCTTTGGTTGAAAATCAATGGAGGTTTGGCTATGGAATTTGAGAGCTACGGGTGAGCTTTGTGAAGGTGAGGGCTGCTGGAATTTTAGGAGCTTTTGTTGTATTCTTATACATATTTTATTAGTTAATTTAAGTGTTGACGAAATGTGATTGGTGGGTAAGTGTTTAATGACATCATATGATGTCATAATTGGTATTTTCTTCCATTTTTTTTTCTTCTCTTCTCTACTCATTTTCACTTTAATTTTTGGTAATGTTTCTTCATATTTTATGTCATAATAATTATTTACTCCACTGGACAAGTCGGCCAAAAATCACCTCTGAAGGCGAAATGACCAAAATGCCCTCCGTTTGGCTTAATGGGTCAAAATTGTCGGTACCGGTTAAAAAATTTTTCTAAATATTTTATTCTTATTCTAATGCCATAGGAACCTCAATGACCCTTCTCTGGAGTCTCAATAATTATTTTATGAATTTTTCCCCGGGTCTAGGGCTCCTCGTTGCGAGAACCGCAACTTCCCTCTGGTTACCCATCACTTGGGCACCGGCTCGTTTAACTTGGTTGTATTTTATTTCTAAAATTTTTACTAAATTTTTCTTATTAATATTTGAGTTAATTATGGTTCCTCACTTAAGTTTAAATATTTTTCCGAACGTTCTAGCTATCCGGACCGACACCGGTCACCGGAACAGTAGAATGTACGGAATCGCTACCGGGAGGGTGTTACAACTCCTCCCCTCTAATTTAAATTTCATCCTCGAAATTTACCTGACTTAAGTAATCGGGGAGTTGCTACCTCCTTGTTTCTTCACTTCCTTGTATCGCCTCATCAGTGTCTGGGTTTGGCTCTTCCTGAGCTTCCATAGCATATACTTGTGGTGCCACCCTGACTTCGGGCTTTTCAACTGTCTCAGAAACAATCTTCTGTGAAATGTCAGCCGTTTCTGCTCTACCCGATCTTTTACCCCTTTGAATTATAAGGGAAGGTCTATCAATTTGTACCGGAGCTATTGAACCACTCCTCTGAGGGCAATCTCTTATGAAATGATCCGTAGCCCCACACTTAAAACACTCTCCAGTTAACAGTCGGCACTCCCCTCTGTGTCTTCTACCACAATGCATACATTCAGGCACTGGGGTTGATCCCCTTGTTATTGTGCCCGGGGAACTAGCTATAGATATTCCAATCTGGCCTCTGTGGCCCTGTGTCTGATCTTGTGAACCAGAACCCTTAAACTTCTTACTATCAGTCGGTATACTTGACTGTCCTGGTCCAAATTCCCTCTTACGCTGCCTATCTTTCCTATTTTGTTCATTTATTCTCACTTTCTCCACTTTTAATGCAGCTTCCACTAACTTGGTGAAGTCTGTGATTCCCAAGGCAGTGATCATGAGCTTTATATTGTCATTTAATCCCTCTTCAAATCTCTTACACCTCTCGGCCTCATTAGGGACTATCTCCCTTCCATAGCGGCTCAATCGGACAAATTCCTTCTCATACTCAGCCACTGACAGCTGTCTCTGCCTCAGGTTAATGAATTCTCTTCTTCTCTCTTCCAGGTATACACTACCCACATATTTCTTCTTGAACTCAGAGAGGAAAAAATCCCAAGTTACTATTTCCTGCTGTACTTCACTGGACACCGTGTCCCACCACTCGTATGCATCATCTTGTAACAGAGACATGGCAGCTTCCAGGTTTTGCTCTGGAGTGCAGTGGAGTTGTTTTAGAACTCTGCCTGTTCTGTTCAACCAATTTTCGGCTGCAACAGAATCATCTTCTCTCTTACCATAGAAGTCCACTGCTCCAAACTTTCTTAGCCTTTCCAGGTGTGATTTCTGCTGTGGAGCTGGCGGTGGTGGTGGTGCTGGCATTACTCCGGCCATTTGTCTAAAGAAATCGGCCATTTGCTGAAACATGGCCTGTGGAGGCTGAGCAGGCTCTGCTTGAGCTGGCGGAGCAGATTCTCTCATGCCCCCAGTCTCAGCTGCTGCAGGTGGAGCATGACTCTCCACTTCCTCCTCGACTGCCCTCTGAGATGAAGGGTCCATATCCTATTTAACAAAGACAAACAGATCTGCATTAGTGTCACCTCGACTCTTACAAATGCAATGCATGATATGCAATCTATCTAGGACCAGAAACGCCTAAACCGTGCTTTGATACCACTAAATGTGACACCCCGTACTCGTGTACAGTATACCCGAGTAAGCAATGCCACACGGTGTACCGGCACACTCTAATATACCTTAATTAATTTTCATCATAACTTGTAAAATATAACTCATTTAAGTCATTTATTGAAATCATAAATTATTTGAGGTTCCGAAAATTGTAAAGAAAATCAGAGTGATCTTGCTAAAAATGGGAAAACAGTTCTTCGGAACCTGTGAAAAACACTTCCAATAAACAAATTCATTCATTCTCAACTCCAATATCATCACAAAACTCAATATCAAGATCTCAACATCTCAATTTCAATTCTCATTCATCCATCACATGTGATGATCACATATAAATCACAAATAAACATTTACTTTTCCATTCACAAATAAAATTTTCATAATTTACATAAACATCAATATATATTACACAAGTTTAATTTCATATGAGAAAATCAAAATTTAGTTACAAAATGTCAAAATGACACCTAGTGTCCTACCAATGCACTGCAGAAGTTGAGGTGACACGGACACGGAGCAGAACTGTAGGATAGACTCACCCAGTCTGCGGTCTACTGGGCTCACGATCTGTATCTCCAGTACCTACGCGTGGCAAAAGCGACGCGCTAAGCAATAATGCTTAGTGGTGCAATAATAAAATAAAAGAAAATAACAAGAAAACAAATATGTAGTGAATGTGTATGATTCATTTGTTTAGTATGGGTATATACATTAATTCATTAACTTTGTTCACTTTCATTCATTTGGTTGCCCAAGTAACCTACACTAGGCAGTGGATCGATAACGGTAAGCGGCGCTGGGTACCTAGTACCTCGGGCCGTCACACCATCGGTCACATATGCATCTCCCGGTGTGCAACAGAACAGCTAATAAGCTGTAATAACATCAGGCACAAGGCCAAGTCTCAATACAAAGTCAAAATGGCTAAAAACCATAAAATCACAAAATGGCATATTGCCATGTGCAGTACTGCTAACTAAACCCTATTGGCATGCCAAACTATCCAAACCAATCTTGTTAGGTATACTAGGGCATTTGAAACTTTTAAATTCTTCACTTTGTGAATTTCAAGTTTTGGTGTTACTATTCACCTCATTAGTCAACAAAAATGTTGACTTTTAGATAGAAAATAGGTGTATTGGTTTTAACACCCCAAACATACCACATTTTGTATTTAAAACTTGTTGAAATTCTGCCCTCTTAGAATTAAGTTGAGAAATGAAAATGGCAATCAATTCCAACAAGTTTTAAATACAAAATGTGGTATGTTTGGGGTGTTAAAACCAATACACCTATTTTCTATCCAAAAGTCAACATTTTTGTTGACCAATGAGGTGAATAGTAAACCAAAACTTGAAATTCACAAAGTGAAGAATTTAAAAGTTTCAAATGCCCTAGTATACCTAACAAGATTGGTTTGGATAGTTTGGCATGCTAATAGGGTTCAGTTAGCAGTACTGCACATGGCAATATGTCATTTTGTGATTTTATGGTTTTTAGCCATTCTGACTTTGTATTGAGACTTGGCCTTGTGCCTGATGCTATTACAGCTTATTAGCTGTTCTATTGCACACCGGGAGATGCATATGTGACCGATGGTGTGACGGCCCGAGGTACTAGGTACCCAGCGCCGATTTACGTTATCCACCCGATCTCTAGTGTAGGTTACTTGGGCAACCAAATGAATGAAAGTGAACAAAGTTAATGAATTAATGTATATACCCATACTAAACAAATGAATCATACACATTCACTACATATTTGTTTTCTTGTTATTTTCTTTTATTTTATTATTGCACCACTAAGCATTATTGCTTAGCGCGTTGCTTTTGCCACGGGTAGGTACTGGAGATACAGATCGTGAGCCCAGTAGACCGCAGACTGGGTGAGTCTATCCTGCAGTTCTGCTCCGTGTCTGTGTCACCTCAACTTCTGCAGTGCATTGGTAGGACACTAGGTGTCATTTTGACATTTTGTAACTAAATTTTGATTTTCTCATATGAAATTGAACTTGTGCAATGTGTATTGATGTTTATGTAAATTATGAAAATTTTATTTGTGAATGGAAAAGTAAATGTTTATTTGTGATTTATATGTGATCATCACATGTGATGGATGAATGAGAATTGAAATTGAGATGTTGAGATCTTGATATTGAGTTTTGTGATGATATTGGAGTTGACAATGAATGAATTTGTTTATTGGAAGTGTTTTTCATAGGTTCCAAGAATCGTTTCCCATTTTAGCAGATTACTCAGATTTTCTTTAAATTTTCAACCCCAAATAAATTATGATTTCAATAAATGACTTAAATGAGTTATATTTACAAGTTATATTCAAAGTTATGATGAAAATTAATTAAGGTATATTAGAGTGTGCCATAATCGTGGCATTACTTACTCGGCATATCTGTACAGTGCACGGGTGTCAAACAAAGCCACTCAGTGTGCCGGAGCACTCTATTTTATTTTAATTAATTTTTATCATAATTTTGAATATAACTTGTGAAATATAATTCATTTTAAGCCATTTATTGAAATTATTATTTATTTGAGGTTCCGAAAATTTTAAAGAAAGTCCGGCAGAATACCGGCTAAAAATGGAGAAAACCGTTCTTCGGAACCTGTGAAAAACACTTCCTATAGTCATATTCAATCATCTCAATTCCATTTATCAAAATCTCAACATTTTTCAACCATTCATTTCTCAATCATTCATCACATGTGATAATCATATATAAATTACAGATAAACATTCACTTTTCCATTTATAAACACAATTCTCATTATTTACATGAACATCAAATTACATTTCATAAGTTCATTTACACATGAGAAAATAAAATCAATTACAAAATACCAAAATGACACCTAGTGTCCTACTAATGCACTATGACGGTGAGGTGACACGACACTATGCGAGCGTGAACGGCCTTACCCAATCTGTGGTCTACTGGGCCCTCTGTCCAAATCTTCAGTACCTACGCGTTGCAAAAGCGACGCGCTAAGCATAAAGCTTAGTGGTGCCAATAATACAAGAAAATATAATATGCAAATAAAAATCATAATTTCTTAGCCATTGTGTTCATAAGAACTGAATAATTACCAACTTAATGTTTAGTCGAGGGCTAATTACGTTTTATGATATTAACTTCTTCATGCATTTTGTTAATTATTTTCTTCATGATCTTGAGTTTCTTTGTATTCTATCATAATCATTCCTGATATTTAATTTTCGTATTTTCTTTAACAATCAGTTCAATTACAGTTATACTTTTCTATGCCCAAGTAACCTATCTTGAGCATTCGGATCGATAACGGGTCATTGGCACCGACACGCGGTGTCTCGGGCCTTCATACCATGGGGCCTTGAACGTCAACCACGTATGCAGTCAGTATGGCTAAAAGCCATGATATCACATAATCGGGCATAAAAGCCATGAATACGGGCATAAAAGCCATGAATACGGGCATAAAGCCATGAATACAGGCATAAAGCCTTTCACAGTACTACTAAAACAATACCCTATTGGCATGCCAAACTATCCAATCCGACACACATGTCTAGGCAATACAAGGGCACATAATATCATTAAATGTTCATAAGTTTTATTATTTCATTTTATGTTCCAATTATAGTTCATAGTATTTTAATTTTATTTATAGTAGAAGCATAAATCTTCAAATCTCATTTTTATATAATTTATGCATTCATCATACCATTCACGTTAATTGCAATTTACATCAATAGATTTTCATGTACCATTTATACATCGAAATATTTCCATTTCTCTCATGATGAGAGCAATTAACCCATTTACACATCCATGTGATTCATCTAATCGTTACAATATTTATATGAATTAGTATTCACATTATTACCTCTCATGTACCAATTTTTGTACAAGGTATTATAATCCTATTTGAAACAAAGACGTAAATCCTAATGATAACTTTATCTCATTTATACTCTAAACAATCCATTTGTGTTAATTACAATTTATATTTCAAGTTGTATTACTTATGTAATATGTGTCATTTTGTTTACTATTCACCTTACTAGTCAACCAAAATGTTGACTTTTTCATACACAATAAATTTATTGAACCTAAGTTCTCAAAGATACCACATTTTGCATTTAAAACTTGTTGGAATAAGTCACAAATACCATTTCCAAACTTAAAACCAAGAGGGCAGAATTTTCAGTTTTTGTGACCCAAATTTACTGTTCCATTAAGCCCTGTTGCAGTGGGAATTTGAGGAAATGGTAAACATGAAAGTTGTTCCTTATTTTGTCTAGTTGAATTTCCTTTTTTGAATCACTCCATTTGGAGTTTTGTAGCTCCAGATATGGTCCAAAAACCACAGCTGGCCGGATTGCCAAACTGCAGAATTGACCATATCTACAGTAACATGAACAGTGACTGCCACTGCCATTTGGGTTAGGTTCTGGTCATAATTTGGGGTAAGTTTCTTCATGAAAGTTGTTTGTCTATGTCTTAACTTGTTGCTGTAAAAATTTCAGGTCAATTGACCATATCTACAGTGAGTTATGGCCAAATGAACAGTTACTGTTCATTTGGTCATTTCTGCAGGTGCTGTTGCAGGGTATCCGGATTGGGGCCAACTTTTGGTCATCTTGCTTTGGTCTTTTGGGCATGGTTTCTTCAGCAACAATGTGCCATTATAAGCCTAGTTTCATGTCCAATTGGCCAAACACCAATTGGACCTACAGAGCCAAAGCTATGGCTGTGTAAGTGGACTGAAATTTCAGTCACTCTGCTGCTATCCTAAGGCAGCCTACACATTCACTTGGCCATGCTATATTTCAGTCCAAATTGTGGTCAACTTACCTAAAATGGTCACTAATTGACCCTTAAAATGTTCTCTAACAATTTCCTAAGCCAAGTCAAATTTTCACTCTTAAAACCCTAGCTCAAATTCAAGGGTTACACCAATTACCTTAGTTAGCATACCAATTCATTATACTTGTGTATATGTACCTTAAAGATCATTTCTAATCCACTCTAAGTCCAACAAAACACTCATTTCTATTCCTTCAATAGGGCTGCCAAAATTCATGGCATTCATACACATAATTTTTATTTATTTTAGTCACAATTCCTTACTTATTTCAAGTCCCTTAACATAGAAATAAAGAGCTTTAGGTGTATATTTGCACTAACCTTTAAGTGGCAGATTTTTCCCAAGCTAAAACTTCACTTTCCTTCACTTTCTAGGCTGCCAAAAGGTTATGCAAGGTGTAAGAATAAATTTTAGTGAAAGGGGTAGGAGGAATTATGGTGAAAAGATGAGAGAAATGAAGCTTTGGTTGAAAATCAATGGAGGTTTGGCTATGGAATTTGAGAGCTACGGGTGAGCTTTGTGAAGGTGAGGGCTGCTAGAATTTTAGGAGCTTTTGTTGTATTCTTATACATATTTTATTAGTTAATTTAAGTGTTGACTAAATGTGATTGGTGGGTAAGTGTTTAATGACATCATATGATGTCATAATTGGTATTTTCTTCCATTTTTTTTTCTTCTCTTCTCTACTCATTTTCACTTTAATTTTTGGTAATGTTTCTTCATATTTTATGTCATAATAATTATTTACTCCACTGGACAAGTCGGCCAAAAATCACCTCTGAAGGCGAAATGACCAAAATGCCCTCCGTTTGGCTTAATGGGTCAAAATTGTCTGTACCGATTGAAAAATTTTTCTAAATATTTTCTTGGCATTCTAATGCCATAGGAACCTCAATGACCCTTCTCTGGAGTCCCAATAATTATTTTATGAATTTTTCCCCGGGTCTAGGGCTCCTCGTTACGAGAACCGCAACTTCCCTCTGGTTACCCATCGCTTGGGCACCGGCTCGTTTAACTTGGTTGTATTTTATTTCTAAAATTTTTACTAAATTTTTCTTATTAATATTTGAGTTAATTATGGTTCCTCACTTAAGTTTAAATATTTTTCCGAACGTTCTAGCTGTCCGGACCGACACCGGTCACCGGAACAGTAGAATGTACGGAATCGCTACCGGGAGGGTGTTATAACAATCCTCAGATGTCTATCATGCACTTCTGCACTCCTCGAATAGACCAATATATCATTTATGAATACCACAACAAACTGATCGAGGTATGGTCTAAAGATAGTGTTCATTAGATCCATAAAAGCAGCCGGAGCATTAGTTAACTCGAATGGCATGACCAAGAACTCATAATGGCCATAGCGGGTTCTAAAGGCAGTTTTAGGAATACTCTACTCTTATACTTTCAGCTGATAATAACCTAATCTTAGGTCAATTTGGAGAACACAGTTGCACCCCTCAACTGATCAAACAAGTCATCAATGCGGGGTAATGGGTATCTGTTCTTTATTGTCACCTTATTCAACTGTCGATAGTCAATGCATAACCAGAGAGTGCTATCTTTCTTCTTTACAAACAACACTGGTGCTCCCCAAGGTGACACACTAGGGCGGATAAAGCCCTTATCAAGTAGCTCTTGCAACTGCACTTTCAACTCTTTTAATTCTACTGGTGCCATTCTATATGGTATTATAGAGATTAGGTCCACACTAGGCATAACATCAATTTCAAACTACACTTCTCTTTCTGGAGGTAATCCTGGCAATTCATCAGGAAACACATCCGAAAAGTCACATCTGATGAGGATGTCCTCTCGTCTTTGGACTCCCCACTTAGGTGTCTATCACATGTGCCAAGTATGCTTCACACCCCTTTCTGATCATCCTTCTAGCTAGTGTAGCCGCAATGATGTTTGATGGCAGTAATTGCCTCTCCCCATGTATTACCACATCACCGTATAGAAGGAGACCAAAAGTGACTGTCTTTAGTTTATAGTCAATCATAGCGTGATGCCTGGCTAACCATCCATGCCCAAGATGATATCATAATCTCTGAAGGGCATTTCAATCAAATCTGATAGAAAAGTGTGTCCTTGGATCACCGAAGGACAATCTCTATAGATTCTATTGACTCGGAGCTCTTGTCCTAAGGGACTAGTTACTAGCACTTCAAAATCCATTTTGGCATATGGAACCGCAAGAGAACTAACTATGCTAGCACTAACATATGAATGGGTTGAACTTGCATCAAACAATATAAATATATCTTGATCAGAGATAGAGAATGTATCAGCTACAACATCGAAAGTCTCAGCCTTTTCTCACTGTCTCATCGTGTAAACCGTGGATGGAGCACTACCTTGTGCTGACTGGCTAATAGTACCCTGACTACCAGAAACATTGCCTCTACCTCTGCCTCTTCTTCTGCCAATTGATTGTGAACCTCTAATAGCAGGACTTTGAACAGACCCTTCTATAGTAGTAGGAGCTAGCCCAAATCTAGGGGCGGTGGTGTAGTCCTTAGCGAGATGGCCCTTGCCTCCACAGTTAAAGCAAGCTCCTGTTACCCAATAACATTCTCCCCCATGAATCTTGCCACATGTCTCACAGGGGCGGGGAGGATATGAACTCCTGGTCGACTGCTGACCAGATCTAGGGGGTCTCTGTCCAAAGAATCTGCCCCTTCCAAACCTTCCTCCTCTACCTCTGTTTGGTCCCCCAAATTTTTTCTTCTTTCCAGATGTACCACTGGGACTTTGCTCTACTGATTTTTCCCCTTTATCTTTCTTTGATTTTTCAGTCTTCTCTGATTTCTCTTTTGCTGGTGAATTCAATCCTTTCTAACTTAAGTGCCTGAGAGATGAGCTCAGAGAAGTTACTGTGTCTGAATCCCACCACTTGCATCCTAAAACTGGGCTTCAAACCAGTCTCAAATCTCTTGCACCTTTCCTTGCTGATAAACAGGAGGCTCCCAGCATAGTGGCTTAAGCGGGAGAACTCCCTTTCATACTCTGCCACAGATTTATTCCCTTGCTTTAGACTTAAAAATTCTTGTAGTTTCTGATCCACATATGTATCTGGGATATATTTCTGTCTGAACTCTCGGATGAAGTCATCCCAGGTCAATACTGGCGGTTCTGCCAAGCTGTGGGGGGGTGGTCTTCCACCATTCATATGCATCCCCTTGCAACAAAGATACCGAATACTCAAACTTTAGTTCATCCGAGCAGTGCAATTTTTTGAACCCTCAGTCCATTCTTTCCAGCCACTGTTCTGCATCTAAAGGGTCTACTATACCCTTGAATTTTGTCGCCCCATATTTCAACAACTTATCATACTGTCTGACTGGAGCCTGAGGTTGCACCATAGAAGTCTGGGGTGGAGCTTGAGTAGGCATACCCCCAGCCATTTGTTGGAAAATCACAGCCATTTGCTGGGCAAACTGTGTCAGAAATTGTGGCATTTGTGGGACTGGTGCCACTGACCCACTGATATTTTGGAGAGCTGGGGCTTCCCCTTGGGCCTCAGCCTCTACTGACTGCTCAACAGAGTGATCCCCTTCTTCCATTTCAGGTTGGAGTTAGGATATCTCCTGAATAAATAACACAAGGAGATTCCCTCCATTAGTTCATATTTATGATGTAATGCATTGTTTGTAACAAATAAGGACATTGAGTAGTTGTACTTATCAAAGAAAGGACACAAATTCATAAATCAAAATACACTTCAAAAATTTTGCTCTGATACCACTAAAACATGTCACACCTTACCCCTCTGCAAGGCATAATAAGATCCCGTAGAATACCTAATGAACTATCGAACTTCACCTACTGATAACTCATAAGTACCCTACAAGGGATTTTAAAACCATTTTGCATTTTCTTACATTTAATAAAAGTTTAAAAACTAGTTTAAATTATTGTCTATTTTATTCTTATGCAAATTTTTGGAAAAATTTCGGCAGAGTGCCGTCTGTATTTTAAGAAAACAGTTCTTCAAATACCTGTAAAAACACTTTCAATAATTCTTTTTCATCAAGCTCACTACTATCTCAACACAACTCAACATCATTTCTCAATTCATTTGTCATCAAAAATAGTACTCAATAATTCCATTCATTTTTCATTAAAGTAAAATCACTTCACATTCATCAACCAAACTTTACATTAGCAAATCCAAAATACTATTATTACAAACTTTATATAATTGTTGATGATCAGTTATTACATGTACATATATTTATATACATCAAAATAAATATTACAATAAGGGTATAAAATATACCCGACAAAACTTCAGGGACGTAGCTCCAAGATCCTCAGCAGCTCACTCTGCTGCTCCTCTAGTCTCTATAATGGCGACAGCAATAACAGCCATCGCTGACTACTATGACTCAGTGGTGCACAACATACTAAAATAACATTTATACATAATTCAAATCAGATTTATTCAAATATTGAACTGAACATGAAAACAGATACAAAACATGATTTATAAACTTTTGGTCTAAATAATTTCATTTAGGAAGTCTCAAAACAATTTCATAAAAATACACAGTTATATCATGCCATTCAAAACAACATTCATCTCAATAGCCAAAGGCTTATGAGAAATCACAAGGCTAGCTATCTCAAATATATGGGTACCCATTCAAATTTCTTCTTCTACTGACACACACCTCAACACTTCAGCTAGAGAAGGAATCAAAATTCAAAACTAATTTCTCCCACTAGTCATGCTAGTTAGACATTCAAATACATGGTCATGACACTGTGCTTTCAAAACTATCTTATTAATTTATCAAACATTTACTGATAATCAAATCACATATCATCAAATTTCCAACAATTTAGATCAAAAGCATGGTGTACATTTCAATCATTATTTTGCAATATAAGTAAACCATAAATCATTTCATGCACTTTGCAAAGGAAGTTTAAAGGATGTTTATGTTGTGCACAAACCTTATATGAGTTGCCTCTTGGCCTTGACTCAATGCCTTAGGTTCTTTCTCGGTATTTTTTTCAACTGAAACACACAATTTCATAGTGTTTCAGTACCATAAATTATCATAAGTCCAAAAATAATTTCAAATCTATTTATATCTAACTTTAATATGCTTAACTTGACATTTTTTTAAAATTTGTATTTTGGGGTTACTATTCACAATACTATTCAAGTCAATTTGTTGACTTTCTAATGCTTAATAAGTATGGGAATTTCAATTTCACCCACATACCACATTTTGGTTACCTAACTTGTTGGTTTTAGTTGTTTTCCTCAAATCTTAAGTCTTTTAGGTGAAATTCTAAAATTTCAGATTTTGTACCCTATTTTGCACTATTCCATTGGTCATGTTGATGTAGTAATTTGGCTAAGTTTTCTTCATAGAAGTTGTTCCTTATTGTCTTAAATTTATTTTCCTTTTTGAATCACTCCATTTGGTGTTTTCTAGCCTAAGTTATAGCTATTTGAACATGGCTAGCTGGATTTAGTGTTACCCAGAATTATGGGCAAATTCTGGATTTTGGCAATTTTTGTGGGTTGACTGCAGGTGGTTTTTCAAACAAGTTATGGTCAAAATTTGGGTTTATTTTCTTCATGAAAGTTGTAGGGATATGTTTTAGCTTTCTTTAAATATAAAATTTAGGTCATTTGGATCTTCCTAGACCAAGTTATGGTCATTTATGTAACTACTATTCATTTGGTCATTTTTGTATAGGTCAGTTTGCCCAATTTTGGATTTGGCCTAATTGTTCACTAAGTTATTGTCACTTTCTGGCCATGATTCCCATATGGAAAATGTGCCATTTTGTGTCTAGTTTCATTCCCAATTGGCCTCACCCCAATTGGGTTAGTAAATTTTCAGTTTTGGTCCCTGAAAAGGACCTAGGTCAAGCTGGCTGCAGATTGACCTTCACCAATCCGAATTGGAACTTGGTTCCAACTATTCATACACACTTCAAATAGTCACAATTGACCATTTCTCAACTCAAATAAGGTCAATATCATCATTTGGACAATTCTTAAAATTTTCTTCAATTTTTCACATGCTCAAAACCCTAGCTACACATAAAGTTCAATCACATACATTTCAAAGTGTACATACATGATCTACACACCGAATTCACTTCAAATAACCATTCAAAACCATCAAACTCATTCATATCAAACCCTAACCCTAGTTGGATGAATTTCATATTTGGTCCCTCAACAATTGTTTTTGTTTGATTTTAAGTTGATTTCTAGTTTAATTAAGATGCAAACACAACAATTAAACTAAGATTTCCAAATTCAATTACTTACCTCAATTAGAGCTTTTCCCTCTTCTCAAATTCCACTTCTTTCCTCTTCTTTTTGTTCCTAAGTTGCTTAGCAAGGTCCAAAGACAAGATTTAATTAAGAAACCTACAAGTTTTATGGCTGATTTTTGGGTTCACAAGAGCTTGGAGTTGTGTTTCCATGGAGTTTTGAGAGAGAAAGCAAAGGGAAGAGAGAGGTGGGGCGGCTAAATGAAGAAGAAGAGTGATTTTCCTTTTTTTTTATGTCATTTATCTCTTTAAATTAGCCATTTGACTTAGTCCAAATTTGTAGGAAAATTAAAATTAGTTTTGACATCATCCATGATGTCATCCAAGTGATGTAACAACACTTTTTCTTTTTTCTTTTTTTTTTCATTTTTCCTTAGTTCTTTAATTTATTTCTTGATCCCGAAATTTTCTTTTCTTCGATTTCATTGGACAGTTAGGTCAGGAGTCAGCTCTAGGGGTGAATTGACCAAATTGCCCCTCACTGGTTCAATCAGGTTTGTAAGTTATTCGATATTTCTTTCGGATCCTTGACCTAATTATTTGACCTGCTTAACAATTCTTTTTCCTGATTTTCTCTTTTCCACTATGTTTGCAATAGTCCTAAGGACCACAGCATCACATTTTACGGTTCAAATTTGAGTTTAGACTGATCTCGCAGTCATTTCTGAGAAGGTCACCCATCGCTGTGACTGCCGGCTTATTTAACTTTTTATGTTCTATTTTTCTTATTTATACTTAACTATTGGGCAATTACTAATTATTTGTGTTCAGGGCTTAACTAGGTGTCTTAGACGTGGTTCTACTTCTCTTAATTGTCCAGACTGACATCGGTCACTGGAACAGTAAAATGTACCAGGATATGCCAATAGGGGTGTTATGGAGCCGGTTTGAATGCATTTAGAAGTGTTTTGAGAACTTGATGTGTTGTTAACCCTATATGGGGATTTATGATGAATGAAATGTGATTATTTGATTTGCAAATGTGATTATTTGAATGGAAATCCTTTGAAAGTTATTTTGAAACCATAGTTGACATGACAGTCCCTGATGGTATTCCCCATTAGTAACGGCTAATTGGGGTATGATATGTGATTATGTGACTTCCCTCTCTGGCTTGCTAGTTGAGGTTGAGATTGGATGGGTACTCATATTGCTAGCTAGCCTTTGTCCCCCTTTAGTTACGGCTATCGGGGAAAGGTTGCTTTATTGTGGTTACAACACAGTATTGATTGGAAATTTTTTATGTCATGGTCTAAACTGTATGAATTTTGGCAAAACTTGTGAATTGTGAATGCCTTAATAAAATGTGATTGAAAATAAAGGATTTGTTATTAATTAAAATTGTTGTATTGGTTTTCATGGTTCACAAAAAATTTGAATTTTACAAATACCTTATTATGATTTGGTAAATATATTTTTATTGTGTTTTAAAATTCATAGTTGTGCACCACTGAGTATTATTACTTAGCGATAGCTATTTTATACTGTCACAGATAAAAGGAAAGATAAAGCGGTAGAGTGAGCTTCCTTGAAGTTGCATTTTGAAGTCAGGTTGAATTGTGTTTTGGTATATTCTAGGTATACCCTTGTAAATTTCATTTTGATTTAAATTAGAACTATATGAATGTAAAAGACAATTGAGCAGTTGTATAAAAAGAATTGTAATAATATTTTTATAACTTTGAAGTTTTTAAAATTGTAATTAAATATCTTTTTAAGTTGTAAATTATAAATGAATGTTTCTCTTGTATTATAAATGAGATGTTTTATTTTCTTGATGTGGAAATGAAGAGAATTAATTACTTAATTGTGGATTGATTTAAATTTATGTATATTATTTATCACAGGTTTATTTTTAACAAGTTTAAAATTTTGGTTTTATGAATTTTTGGCCGTCACCATGTAGTTTTTCCGAAAAATAAAATGAAATAAAATTCTTTGTTTTGTAAAACACGTAGCTTATTTCTTAACTATTTTCTCAACTTTTTGGAAATCATTTAACTTAAAAATAAATTTGATTCACTGAAAATTCCTTGTAGTATATTTAATGGATTATCAATAGGCAAACTTCAGTAATTCATTAGGTATACTACGAGATTATGTCATATCTTATGGAGGGGTAAGGTGTGACAGTCTTGTTACAATTATTTAAATTGGAAAATCCCAAATATATAATAGTTTCAAAATCACAACTCATATTTCTTTATCTATTCACATCAATTTCTATACATAAATTTCCTTCATTTCATTCATTTACAAAATATACACATTTATCATATATCCTAAAATTTAATTACAAACTTTGTATTTCATTACAATACATATGGTCTTGCACTACTGTGGGCCAATGATCTCTACCAGAAATATGCAGAGGTGACAATGACTACTACTGCAGATCAGTCCCAAAATTCATGTCCAAAGTCTACTAAGTCCTATCACTTAGACCTACGTAAGGAGAAATCGTCATGCTAAGCATTTCTGCTTAGTGGTGCACTAACATAATAAAAATATTATATACAAACAAAAATAATTTCATGCTTGTATAAAGCAAGGAAAAATGCCCTTTTAAATATTCATAATCATTATAAAAGAATATAGAATTTATAACATCGAAATTTTGTAGTCATTTCATTTGTTTAACTATGTAATGATTTTCGATACCTTTCATAATATTTTCTCTTGTTTTCTCATATTTCCATATTTTCATGATCTTGGGAATTATTTATTTTCATAGGATCTTTCCTTTTCTTTATTTTGATATTCACGTTTCTTAGTTTATTTCAGTGCCCAAAGTAACCTTTAACAAAACTATTTGGACTAGATATGTGGGTTTTACTGGCAATGGACAATCAGTGCCTCAGGCTATCATATCATTGAACACATCGATGCCTACTGGTTATGCAATATAATTGAGCATAAAAGCCATAGGAATAATCATATCAGACACTCAGTCCCTACCAATGATTATTCAAAGCAATCATGAATAAGGGATAACTATATCGGACACTCAGTACCTACCAATGGTATCCGCGCATAGAAGCCATGGGCAGTACTGCTAATCTCATCCCTTCTTGGCATGCCAATCTATCTAACCCATGCACTATTGTCTAGGCATACTCAGGCTAGTTTATTTTCATTAGCAATTCAAGATTTCCATTATTTCATCATTTTGTTATCATTCTTTCATCATTCCATCATCATCTCATTCATCTCGAGAAAATAGGTCCCAAACACAATTTCATATGCCATTCATGCTTAACATGCCATTGGCATTGATCAAAATTCACATTTTGCACAATTATGCTTGCATTTTATAAATTTTAGGTTTGATACCTCAACTTCCTTAATAAATTTGGCCAAGGTACAGTAAGAATTAGGCCATACCTACTTCATAAGAATTGTAAATCTATGTCTTATGTTTATTTTGGCTTTAGAATCATTCAATTTGCATTTGTGTAGCTTGAGTTACGACCATTTTGCCAAAACCGTTTAGGTGACCAAATCTCAGGTTTTAGGTCACTTCTAGAATATAGGTGATTTATGGACTCATTCTTTCAAGCAAATTTGGATAGCTTACAGTCATAATTTAGCATCATGGCCTTCATATGAATTGTTCGTCTATGTCTCAGGATTACATAAGTTTAAGAATTACTCAATTTGGAGTTTTTTAGAGTGAATTATGCTCAATTTAGTGTGTACTGTTCATTTGATCATTTTTCAGGATCTCAGCTTTGCATTGCTGGATTTCAGCTATAATTCAGGTATCTTCTAGTCAATTTCAAGTCAAAGGTTCCCATGAAAATTGTTACTCTATGTCATAGCTTTCTAACAAGGTAAAATTTACCTCATTTGGAATTATATACAATGAGTTATGTCCAAGTAAACAAGACATGTTCAGATGTATTCTTTATTAATCGCAAGATAGGTTATGGGCAGCTTTTGGAGTCCGAATTTGAACAAGTAGCAATTAGAATTTGTCATTTTGTTCATTATAAAAATTGTTTCTTTATGTCTTAACTTTTCAAAAAATTAAGAATCGTTTCATTTGGAGTTTCCTAGAGTCAGTTATACTCATTTTAATATAGACTGTTCAGGGTGCCTTGCTCCTCGGTTTTAGGTTTTGTGACTCAACTTCTAACAATTATTCAATGTATCTACACACAAAATTAGAGCAACTTGTACCCATGAAAATTTTAGTATATTGTCTTATTTTTAATTTGTCATTGGTTTCACATCAATTAGAATTATGTAGCTCAAGTTATGAGCATTTAATTCCACTGGACTCAAGCTGTCTAGAATTCCCACTTAATGCACACTTATCAATTCATTTAATTTCTTCACCCTATCATTAATGTTTCTCAATAAATACACATCAAATAGTTATAATACAAGTATAATAGCATTAAATGGGCTTCATACAATGAAAATCCTAATTGTATAAAATCCTAACTTACGTAGCAAAAACTTTTAAAATTTATGAAATTTCTTAGCACTAACCTTAATTATAAGTCCTAATCAACTTCAATTAACCTTCAATCCACCAATACCCTTGACTTTCCTTCCTATTCTCCCCTAAACCAAAATTCCTTCCTTCAATAACATCCATAATTTCAATCAATTTTCATAGTAATCTCCACAATCAAACTTGAATTCCATAAATTCATAACTAACTAAGCTTAAATCATAACTTACCTCAATTGGTCAATAAGTCTTCTTCATAAATCTTCCAAATTTCCTAGAATCTTTGCTTGCTTTCTTCAAATCAAGGCTCAATACAAGGTTTTCTCTTAATTTCCTATAAAATTTATAGAGGAATTTATGTGATTAAAGCTTAAAAATGAAGCTTTAATGGAGGGTTAGAGAGAGAGTGGGGGACGATAAAGATGGAAGAAGAAGAAGATGAAGATAAAGATGAATGATATTTGTCATCTTTCAATTAATATTTATATTAATTGAATCCCTAATGGCAAACTTGTAATTAGTTGAAAATGGCAAACTTATAAATATGTTGAAATCTCTAATCATTAGGTTTGACTAATTAAATAATTATGTTTAATTATCCTAATCATAATTTATTAAGCTAATCCAACTTCATTAATTAATTAATCTCATTTTTTGTCAATATTTGACTTTTAAATCTAATTGACCAATCCTGCTCTTACCAGGTTTCTGTTCATCTTTTCCATAATACCTGATAAGTCCTTGACTCCGTTTTTCACTTTGTTTTTTAATCTCCTTATTTGAACTTATTTCTTTTCATTTCTTTGACTTATTAATTCATAATAATACTTCAGTCAAACCTTAATTGAGAATCTTGTAAGGTCCTACATGAATTGGAGTAGTAACCAGACCCATAGTCACTTCCTACTGGTGTTACCCATCGCGCGGGACTTGTGTACATTTAATTTTTTTCTACTCCACTTCTTTTATTTTTTCTTTAACCTTACTTGATCTTTATTAATTTAATTATGGCTCCTTACTTAAATTTAAGGGTAGTTCCAGATATCACAACCATCCGGATAGATGTTAGTCACCAGAATAGTAGAATGTAACTACCTAAAGTAGGGCTGTTATAGGCACCACTTGTATAGACCAAACTATTATAGACCAAACTATTTGCATGCCAATGGGGTTATGCAGAAGGGTAGGGGATACATGCTACCTATTAGATGCACAAGGGAATGTTATCCCAAGGAGGCCTACACCAAAGCAAAGAGAGTCATCTCATGCCTAGGAGCAGCCCCAAGAACAATAAGAAGAATTGCACTCTTTGCTCTAAGGATCACCAAGCAAAGTCTCTCCATACACACCACCACTAGTGGACATAGTCCTTGCCTATCTACAACAGATGGAGATGACGATCAGTAATAGGATGAGGACACTAGAGACTACACCATCTGATAGGATAAGAGCTTTAGAAGATAGTCTCCAGGAGGCCCATAATAAGTTGGATATGATCCTAGAGTGACAGGACAAAGGGGCATCTTCTTCTCCATCAGAGACCTTTTAGAATTAGGATAGTGAGCTAGGATAGATTTTAAGAACATTATATAGGCTTATGCCTTAGTCGTAGTTACTAATTAGTCCATTTGGTCTATTTTGTACAAACTTTGGTTAATGTCCATATGCTTTGCCTTAATTTAGATATGTTTTGCTAATATCATGTGTTTATTGTATTATTATATCTCTATATAGCTTGCATATTATGTTGACATTGAGGACAAGCTTAGATATATCTCACCAATCCTAGAACATGCCTCTTAGACCTATTGAGGCGAAATCTTAGCATATGCTTGATAAAGAAATGGTTCAGGCATTCTTTGTTGATAACCTAATTATAGCCTTAGCCACCTTGAATCAAATTTTCATCCTTTACAATCAATTTGAGCCTACATCTATTTCCTTATATGATTTCTTTAATAACCTACAACATTGTCCTAGCCCTTAGCCGAAACACTTATTCTAAACCTACAAGGAAGAAAAAATGCATAGGTAAAGGTACCCACCAGGTGTACAAAAAAAAATATTTATGGAAAGAGGATGCAACGTAAAAAGAAGTTCAAGTATTTAATCAAAACATCAAAGAATTACCCTTCCAACCCATAAAAAGCAATGAGTTTGGGGGTAAGCACTAAGGGGACACAAACACCAAATAAAGTTAAGTAAATAATCATAAAAGTCCCAATTTGAGCATCAAGTAAGCATACTTGGCACTAAAACCAAGTCATCAATAAGAATACTCCTGTTTTTCATGCCAAAAAAAAAAGAGTAATATGCCTAGTGTATTTGAAGCTCTTGCATGATGAGAATTCTCATACTTACATTTCCTAAAACCTTTTCATTGGCAGTTAAGTCATTACCCTCTAGCTTCATTACAACCTTATTAAAAACCTTTTGATCTTTTGAAAGGTGTATGCTACATTAGTGGAGATAGGAAATTGAGGCATGCCTATGGGGTTGGAAATATATTACCTCACTTCATCACAATCATCCATAATAGAGGTAATTTGGGTGAGTAAGTGTTTCTTAAATCTATCCTAGTAAAATAGCCTATTTGTGACTTATTAATGGCTTTGTAATTGGAATGATTAGTTGAAACTTCATGAGGGAAATAGATTTCTAATAGGCAAACATTCATGTCTCTATGCCTTGAAAGCAGAGAAATTGGTATGAGGTTTTAGAGAGTTCAATTATATGCAAGTTAATTTTCTAGTTGTGTTTTTAAGAAAAATCAAGTACTTTAATAAGTTTTCAAAGTTTTATTTTGCTTGAGGGCAAGCAAAAGTTTGAGTTTGGGGGTATTTAATGCACTTGTATCATATAGGCATTTCAAGGCACTTTTGTGTACATTTCATAGCATTTAGGTAATTAACTTCATGAATTTTGTTTAATCAATTACCTAAATGCTACAAAAGTTTGAGTTTAATAAATTTTTGTTGGTTTTAACAATTTCTGTTTAATTTCATGTTTTCTGTATCTTTTTAGGTGATTTAATGAAGAGCCAAGGCATAGAATTCAATTAAACAGGTTGAGAAGTTAAAAAAGTTAGAGAAGCATGCTGCACAAAGTACACGAGTCATGTAAAACTAAAGCCCACCCTGTGTAACCTTCTGGCTAAGAGAACTTGAAGGAGCTTGAAAGAACTCAAGTACACGGGCCATGTATTTGACCCTGTGTGACACGCCATGCCTTGTATAGTCCTCTATTCTCTCCCTAAAATAAGAAATGCAAAGTGGTCTAGAAACTTACATGGCCTAACCCATGTAGTGTCACTTGGCCCATACAAAATGCACCAGACAATACTTCTAATTCGACCTGGATTCTACTGCATTGGTTTTAAACAGATTTCTAAGAATTTTGGGACTCTAAAATAAGACCTTTAAGCACATGATATAAATAATAGAAGATAGAAACAAGAAAGAGGGAATTTGCTTTACTTTCAACCCTAGTTTTTTAAGCAATTTGGAAAAAGTCTACACCAAAGCTCAAGGAGAAGGATTCTCAGCTGAAGTTCAAAAGTCAAAGGCTGCGGACCCTTGTTCTTGGTTTTTTTGTTCTATTTCTTCGAATTATCTTATGTTCTTTTATTTTAATTTTATTATATTTGTTAAACTCATCATGAGTGAGTAGTTTGTTTAATTCTAGGATTAGAGAAGTAGCACTCTCAAATTCTGTTATGAATCTATACTAAAGTTATTTAATAAATATGAGGTTTGTTCTTTGATTCAATCTTCTGTGTTCTTAATGCATGCTATGTGTTGGTACTCGCTTAGTTATGATACAAGATACTAATTGAAGAACTAAAAGGTGAATATTAGTATTGGAAATTAGGATTTTGAACTTAGGAGATTTGACCTAGAGATAGGTTGAAATCTTTTATGGAGTTCCATAACCAATCAAAGAACTTAAAGGTTTTAATTAAGATTGACCACAACAAAAGTAGGGTTCATGTTAATTAAAATACACTTTAGGTGCTTTGAGAGAGGACTTAAGATATCTTAGGATCAATTTTCATCAAAGTAATAATTCTCAATTTGTTGAATAGGTAAGGTTAAATCCATAATAAGGTTTAAGTATGAAATCCTAATTCTAGAATTATTTTTGTGAATTACTTCCTAAATTTAAGTTTATTGCTTTGCCTTCTTTTATTCTCAACATCTATAGTTAGTTTAAATTAGTTTAATTTAAATCCCCTACATCATATTCTATAGTTTAAACAATCAAAGTTATTGTCTAGCTTGGTAATTTCAAATTCCTTATGAGAACAATACTCTATTGACCACTATATTACTTGTTCATGATCCATGCACTTGCGGGGTTATAAACCAGCAAACACACTATCTGACCCTGCATGCTATTGTGAGGGCACCCCTTTCCATATTGGGACACTCCCTTGCCATATGTCCCTCTTGACCACTTATAACACTCTAAGGTTCCATACCTTTATGATCCTCAATGAGGTTTCCCATATTTTACACAACTTGAAGTATTTGAACTTGGCTTAGATCTACTCCCCATCCTAAGACCAGATTTGATCCTACTTCAGAACTTGATCTTCTTGTGTTTTTTTTTTACCAATCTTTCCCACTTTCTCTTTCTTAGTTCCGGATGAAGAAGTGGTCTTAGTCAAGTGACTGAACCTCCCAGCATTTGTGACCTTAGGAACTATGGACTGCTCAACCTTTGTGCTTTTCAAGTCCAAACTCCTTTCAATGATAGCCCTCGCTTGCATATTCCTTACAACATCTATAATAGAGTGGAAGTTATTGGTTTATGCAGCTAAAATCAATGAAAAGTAATAGGAGTGCAGCCTCTAGGTGTACCATTTTACCCTTTTTTTTATCATTAGCATACTCTTGCCCTACATACTACAGAAGTTCTACAAACTTATCTATATATTCATCCACATTCATGTTTACTGTCTGCCTCAATTACTCAACCTTAACCACCTTTAACTCTCTAGAGCTTTTTGGAAAAGCTTAGTTGGTAAACTATACCATAAGTCATACTATCAACCCTACTAGCAACATTGGACTTATACTACTCTTTAGCCTTCTTACGCTTTAGTGTAAATCTAGCTATCTGAATGGCCTTACTATCACTAACTTCCAACTCATCAGTTATGGTCTTAACTGCTTTAACATACTCAAAAGAGTCATCTCCTTCTTTGTACTTAAGCGCATCCAGTTTCAAGTAATATGTCATCTTTACCTTAAATTTACTGCCAGACCTAGTCCCTTGAGTCTGAATTGTTGGGGCTACCGATGGTGGTGAATGCTCTCTTGTAACTCCCTCTATGGGGTTCTAATTTCCCATGGTGGTTGGAGGGTTTTAAGGGTACTATTGAGGAGGATACATGGGGTAAGGGCTAAAAGGTGGGAAGTAAGGTGGGTAGGGCATGAAGGAAGGATAATGAGAGTAACCTATAAACCCACGATTTTCAAAACTTCCTTATTATAGATAGTTAAACCCAAACCTAGGTTCCTGGCCTTGTGGAGGTAAGGATATAAACTCTAACTCATTCCCTCCCTCTTCATATATGTCTTCATCTTCTCTTCCCAAACTGGAAAAACTAGGGTCCTTTTGCAATTGCTGAAAGCCATGAGAAACCCTTTATGCATATACAGAGATTCTAGGTGCACTTAATGTAACACCCTCACTGTAGCAATTTCGTACATTCTACAGTTCCGGTGACCGATGTCAGTTCGGACAGCTAGAATGTTTGGAAAAATATTTAGACTAGAGTGAGGAGTCATAAATAACTCAAATAATAATAAGAAAAATTTAGAAAAAATTTTAGAAATTAAATACAACCAAGTTGAATGAGCCGGTGCCCTAACGATGGGTAATCCAGTGGGAAGTTGCGGTCTTCACAGCTAGGAGCCCTAAACGCGGGAGAAAATTCATAAAATAATTTTTGAAACTCCACAGAAGAGTCATTGAGGTTTCGATGGCATTAGAATGCCAAGAAAATACTTAGAAAAATTTTTAGATCAGTACAGACAATTTTGGCTCAATAAGCCAAACGGAGGGCATTTTGGTCATTTTCTCCTCAGAGATGATTTTTGGCCAACTTGTCCAGTTAAATAAATAATTTACATGACATAAAATGTGAATAAATATTACTAAAACTTGAATTAAAAATGAGTAGAAAAGAAAAGAAAAGAAAATGAAATAAAACTCAAATTATGACATCATTATGATGTCATTAAAAACTCTCCACCAATCACCATGAGACAACCATTTAATAAAACAAATAAAAAGGAGATAAATGAGTCAAAAAAAAATGAAAAAGCCATCTTCTTCTCCAGCCATTCTCCCGTCCAACCCTCTTTTCTCCATTTCCTCTCAAATTCTTTCATTTTCCTATCATTAAAACACCATTTGAAACTTCCAAACCATTACCTTCCTTCACAAAAATAGTTGGCAACCTTGATAAACCTCCATAGACAGCCATAAAACCCAAGGAAAGTGGAAAGAAAAGTGAAAGGAAAATTTGGTTGGTAGCCCCAAAGAGGTGAATCAAGTGTTGGGTTGATTGAAGGTTGCTTGGAGCTAGAAGAATATGGTTAGTGCTAGAAATTCTCTTAGAATTTAAAATTTATGCAAGTTGATTTAGGGTTTGCTAAAATTTGAAAATTTGTGTTGTGACTTGAATTTGATGATGTTGAGGTTGATTATTGATTATTAGAAGTGCTATAAATGTGAATTGAAGTTTGGAAGTTGGGTGGAATTGAAAATTGGGAGTGTTGTTCTTATGCAGGGAATTCTAGACCTATGAGTTCAGTGTGTTCAAATGAACATAAGTAGAGTTAGACAGCTCCAATTGGTATGAGGCTAATTG
The DNA here is from genome assembly GCF_030052815.1 of Hevea brasiliensis. Classification (NCBI taxonomy): domain Eukaryota; kingdom Viridiplantae; phylum Streptophyta; class Magnoliopsida; order Malpighiales; family Euphorbiaceae; genus Hevea; species Hevea brasiliensis. Next base: position 93,162,170 of record NC_079496.1, on the reverse strand, counting down.
GAGATGAAATTTAAGACCTAAACCAACATTTTTCATGCAAAAACCATGCTCAGAAACCAAGCACAAAATGACAAAAAAATTGGTTTGAATCCAGGTAACCTTATGCTGGACCTGGAAAAATGACCATATGAACAATGATGAGAATCAAGCTACATCCACACCAAAGGATTTCATCCAAGGTCTAATTACTAGAGCTAGAGCTAAATCACTTCAGAATTTAATTTGTGAAATCATAAGGAGCAAGGATTATAAGCTAGAATGGCATGAAGAAAAGTATAAAGGATTAAATTTGGTGAAAATTATGCTTGGAAGTGACCAGGTGTCATGTGGAGCATTAGATTACATGGTATAACCTGTGGACATGCATGCACCAAATCCAATCCATATACATGTATCTGCTGGCACCTTTTTCAAGGGATATTCCTTGCTGTTATAACCACCTCTCTTTTGGACTTAAATGCTCTTACTTGCTGCTGTATTAAATTTACTTTTTGTAAGGAGTTTTTAGTCTTTTGATAGATTAATTTTTGTTTGGACTTAAAGCTCCTTACAGCTATTACTAAAGTGGGGATATTTTAGTCTTTAGCTTTGAAGCCAAGAGGCTATAAATACAAGTGTAATGAGAGAGTGGAGGACACACTTTGAATATTAATGAAAGATTGTTTCTGCTCCTTTAGTGAGTAAATTGGCTGTTGCCTTTGTTCTTGTGAAGCTCATTAACTTGCTGAGATTTCTATCATGCAAGGTTTAATGTGCATAATATTCTTGGTTTATTCCTTCTCCATATGAATTAGGTCAAGAATCCAATTTCTGATATTTTCTTTGAATTACACAACAATCTGATTGTGCTGGTTCAAAGAATCAAATTCATACAACTTGATTTGGTGATTTCCATATTGTTCATTTAATTCTTGAATGTGGGTTTTGAAGTTACCAATTGCTTGAAGGTTCACATCAGTTTTGGTATCAGAGCAAAGGGACGTCCAAACAAGGTAGATTCTCTATTTGCTTCTTATTCTTTTCTTCATAGTTATTGTTTGGCTCTTGGGGTTTAGTTTGACCTGTTTGTTTAAAAATTTATTTTGTTGAGTTTGTCTTAGGGTTTTGGGTTAATCAAGCCAAAGCCATTATTCTAGCTATTCATCTTGCTTCCTTCATTTTGATATCAAGCATGAGAGATTATTTGGGTCATTGAGTTTGACTTACCAATTTGGCCTGAAACTGTACCAGCATTATTTGGGTGTGTTTAAGACGTTGGGTGTAAATTTTGGGGGTTGTTTGATATTGTTTGCCTGCTAAACCAAAATTTTGTGGCAGACCCAATCAAATCAAGTTCACATAGCAAATAGACCCAAAAATTCTTGAAAATTTACAGGGTGTTTATACCCCATTTCAGTAGTTCCCAAATTAAATTTCAGCTTAAAATTCGTCCGTTTGTGTGGGGAACCAAAATTTTGCGGCAGAATCGATTAAAATAAGTTCACATAGTAAATATACCCAGAAATTTCTGAAAATTTTTCGGGTGTTTATACCCCATATCAGTAGTTCCCAAATTAAATTTCATCCGTTTGTGTGGGGAACCAAAATTTTGCGGCAGACACAATCAAATTAAGTTCACATAGCAAATCAGCCCGGAAATTCCTGAAAATTTACAGCTTGTTTTTGCCACATTTGAGCTATTCTCAAATTAAATCTCAGCTCAAAATTTAACCGTTTGTGTGGGGAACAAAATTTTGCGGCAGACAAGATTAAATTTGGTTTACATGGTAAACCTGTCAAGAAAAGCCTGAAATTCTAGCAGCAATTAGTCAGTACTAGATTGCATTTGCCTTCTCAATTTCAGATCAAAATACACTCGTTTGCTTGGTGATCCTAAATTTATGCAATTCTTAGTGTATTGTGTGAACTGCTGGTAATTGTGATAAGTTGGTGGCAAACTTGGATATTTAAGCTTGATATCTCTTCTTTAGGTTGTCTCTTTTCTAGCCTACTACTCTTTTATTTTGGTGTCTTCTTTCTTGATTCCTTATTGCATTACATTTCCATACTTGAGCTTTTCTTTTCTTGATTTCTTGAGTCACATTATTGCTTTTTTACTCGTTTTGATCCATCACGTTCAAGAATTTTATTGTGCGTTAAATTTTTGTGAGTACAGTCTTGGTTTGAGTTACTTGAGTTTGATAAGAACTTGTAGACATAGCCAAGAGAGGTAAAAGGCACAGAGTGGTGAGTTCATAAGAGGGGAAAAGCCTTGTTGAGTTAAACACGAGTGGAGTGTCCCCTGTTGAGTGTAAACACATAAGGGAGTGAGTGAGGTGTTTTTTTTACACTTACCATTTTCTTGCAGGTCTGAAAACATGTCTAGAAGGGGTGATGGTAGTGAGGGGGAAGGTGAAAATCCATTCTACATGCAGGCTGTCAGACAATAATTTGAAAGAATGAATGTTGTGTGCAATGGAATCATAAATAGGTTGGAAAGATTGGAGCAAAGAGATAGGCAAAATGACAGAAGGCCAAATAGGAGGGATCTTGTACCTCCAGTAGTTGAATCTGATGAAGATGAGGTTGATAACTACGATTTTGAGGTTGAAAGACCTAGGAGGGATAGATATGAGAGAAGAGCTGAAGATAGAAGGAATGGGGATAGGAGGATAATAAGAGAGGAAAGAGAGAGGAATAGGGTAGATGACAATATCAAAAGTATTAAAATGAGCATCCCTTCTTTCCAAGGGAAAAATGATCCGGATGTGTATCTAGAATGGGAAAGGAAGGTAGAAGCTGTGTTTGATTATCATCACTATTCATAGGAGAAGAAAGTAAAGTTAGCAGCAGTTGTAACACCCCAAAGTTCGGTAGGGCGTTCTACTGCTCCGGTGACCAGTGTTGTCCGGACAGCTAGGATGCCTAGAACCGTACTTCAATATGAGTGAGGAGACATAAAATAATGAAATACAAGAAAAGAAAAACAAAGGAAAAATCATAGCAAAGAAATGTAACCGAGTAAGTGAGCCGGGAAACCTAGCGATGGGTGACCGCACCGGGAAGTCACGGCGTGGACCGTTGACTAGCTACTGGATCATGAAACCCTGGGAAACATTTTTAGGACTTAAATAGACCTTTGTTGAAGAGTTATTATCCTTAGAAAGATCTAAGAAAAATTAAATAATTAGTACTAAGAAAAGTGAGAAATCGAAAATGCATAAAATACTTGTTACCTAAAAATCGGGAAAACCACCCGAACAGGGGCATTATGGTCATTCGACATCCCGAAGTGTCTTTTGACCTAAATGTCCATTAAAAATAAATAGTATTACACTTAGAAAATGAAATGAAAAATTAATTTGGTGGTACCTAAAATAAATAGTGGAAATAATGGGTTAAATGTGGATTATGGGAAAGTTAAGTTTATAATATGATTTATTTTACTTAGTGGAGCACTAAGGGGTTAATTTATCATTGAATTATGGCTGATATGGTCCACTCACCATCTGAAATCCATCTTCCTCATATTCTCTCAAAAATGGCCGAATTGAAGAACACAAAGAACTCCATGGGCGTTTGCATGCAAGCTTAATCCACCCTCCATTTTCAACTCCATTCACTTAGCTTCTTTCATGAAAAATGGTCTACACACCACAAGGAAGATATTGATACCAATTTTGGGAAGTTTAAGCAAGGTTTAACAAGCTCCAAGCATAAGGTAAGTTCATAATTTTGAGAATTTCTTTGTTAAAGTTTATGTGCATGTTATGGGTATTAGTTTGGTGAAGGAAAATTTTGAGTTTGATGGGTTATTGTTGTTGTCATTTTGGACAGCCATGGTCACGTTTTTGATGAGGAAATTGTGCATATAATTGTTGAGAAATAATGTTGTTCATGGTGATTTAGTAACCTAGTGATTTAATGCATGTATATATGGTGAATTATACACTTTGATGGAAATTAACTTATGGTATGGCAATGTTATGTTGATGAGTGATTTGTGGCAGCTTGTGGACACTTGAGAAATGGTGTATATTGAAGGAAGTGTGGGCAGCATATTGACCTAGAAGGATGGATGTTATGTATGTAAATTAATGTTGTAAAGTGTATGTAAAGTTTGTAATGTTTAGGTGTATTTGTAATGGTACTTAGAATTATAATTGTGAATGATATTTGGTGTGTTAAGGGTGATTGGAATCTGCCCAAAATAATGCAAAGGTAATGTAGAAAATGTTGTTGGTAATGTGCCAAAACAGTTTGGTAGGGTATGGAAGTGAACCTTGCAAAGGTAAGTGTGTGTTTGAAGTTTGGGTGTGTAATGCATAGTGAGGGCAGTGTATATTTTGGCCTATAACCTTGAATGTGTAACCTCAATTGGTATGAGACCAATTTGGGGTGAAACTAGGCACAAAATGTGCCAACTTTCATTGAGAAACCATGCCAAAATTCTGCTTGCAAGGTGACCTAAAAATTTGACCAATTCGGATTAGATGCAATTAGGACCTGAAAAATGACCAATTGGGCAGCAGTGAGTGTTTAGGCCATAACTCACTCAAACCAGGTCCAATTGACCTGAAATTTTGACCAAGAATAGTTAAGACCCATACCTACAAGTCTTATGAAGACACAAAAGCCCAGAAATGACCATAAGGAAGTCAAACAACTTGCACAAGTTCGGGTCCAAAAACTGGCCGAACCAGAATTGACCAATTTGACCTAAAATTGACCTAAAATGGTACCACTTGACCAGCAATAGTGTAATGACCATAACTTGGTCTACTTAACTCGGATTGACCTAAAATTTTGCACCGCGTGCAATAAGACCTAGATCTACAAGTTTGTAGTTTCGACCGAGACCCGAAAACCGAGGGAACTAGATCGTCCGGTTAGGTCAAACCAGTGTTCCGGAATCCAGCAATTTGCATTAAAATGCACTAAGCGAGGAAATGACTTTGGTAAAACATACCAAACCTAAAACCCTATCTAGTGTGACATATTAACGACACTAAAACCTAATTTACCTAAAACGCATCGAGGGTCGGTATATTAGGTGATTAAGCGAATAATTGAGTTCAGTGCATTATTTACCAAACCCCATCGATAGGGATAGTTTAATTTTGTACTGAAACACTTCAAATTGTGTTTCTCAGTTAACAAGGACTCAGCAAAAGGGAAAGAAATACTGAGTCAAGACCAGGAGACAAATATCAGAGGTTTGTGCACAACAACTGTTTCTTTTGAATTATTTTCAATGGAAATAAATATTGATTATTTGTATATCATTATTTTAAATTGTGGAAATGTGTTTGAGGAATATTTATTGATTGAAAAATATTGTGAATAGTTTGAAACTGTGAAAAATGGTTTGAATGACATTGATGGATACTTATTGATTAAAAAGCATTAGAAATGGTTTGAAACCACAGCTATCATGTATATTGATTGTATTCCTCTCTAGCTTGTCTAGTGGGATGAATTGAATTCCCTCTCTGGCTGAAGTGTTGAGGTGTGTGCCTATTGAGGACGAATAGAATGAGTACTCATATTTTTGCTAGCTAGCCATGTTATTCCTCATTAGTCATCGACTTTTGGGATGAATTGAATACCTCATTAGCCATCGGCTTTTGGGATGAATTGAATTATGGATCATGATTAAGCTGTGTGTGATTTATTGATATGTATTGTGAGATTGTGAAATGGATTTAAACTCTCATTGACATATACTGTCTTTTGAATTCAAACCTGATCTGACTTATGGAAAATTATTGTGATATTGAGAAATGGAGTTTAAATTCTTGTTGACAATTATTGTCTTGAATTTAATTATGATTTTAAGTATCCACTATTTACATGACTTATGAATTGTGATTTAAATTGGATTTGGTTAATGTTGTGCACCACTGAGACATTGTCTCAGCGATAGCTTTTTATTGCTGTCGCAGGTAGAGAGACCGACAGGGCAGCAGACTAGGCTGCATATACATCCGGCGAGGGATTACCGGTATATTGAGTATACCGCTTTTGCTTTTTGTAATCAGAATGTATGACATCGTATGTACATATTGTTTTGGTTTTGAGCAGCTTGTAAATTAAATTGTACCTTGAAGTTGTAAATTAATTATGAGTGTTTTGGATTGTAAAAGTTGTATTATATTTCCTTATCTCAGACTTTGAAAAATTTCTATGGAATTGTGTTGATAAATTGTTGTGTTGAGAAATGTATTGGAGTTGAGATTTGGAAAAAATTATTGAAGTGCTTTTTTACAGGTTTTCTGAAGAACTGTTTTGTCCAAAATACAGATGGCACTTTGCCAAAATTTTTACAGAAATTCCAAATAAACCAAATGAGTTAGTTATTTCACTTCAGTTCACCGAAGTCTTTAACACCTGTAAATAGTGCTCACCACTGTAAAAGAAGTAAGAAAAGTTTTTAAAATCCCTTGTAGTGTATTTAATGGGTTATCAGTAGACGGAGTTGGTAATTCATTAGGTATACTACGGGATCATGTTATGCCTTACAGAGGGGTAGGGTGTGACATGTTTTAGTGGTATCAGAGCAAAGTTTTTAAATTCCGTTTTCACCTGTTATTTGAATGTTCTTTTTGCATAGTACAACTGCTCAATATCATTGTTTGATACATACAGTACATTACAGTATAAATATGCACTAACGAGAGTGAATATTCTTGTGTTATTGTTCAGGAAAGCTAAGATCCTCGCATTGAATATGGAAGAGGGTGATCGTTCAGTCGATCAGTCTATTGAGGCTGAGGTGCAAGGGGATGCCCCAGCTGTACAAAATGTCAGTGGTTCAGCAGCACCAGCCCCTGCAGTACCGCAGTTTCCTGCTCAGTTCGCTCAGCAGATGGCTGCAATATTCCAACAAATGGCTGGTAATGCACCTACTCAAGTCCCAATTCAGACACCCGTGGTACAACCACAGTCTCCTACGAGACAGTATGATAAATTGATGAAGTATGGGGCTACAGAGTTCAAGGGGACAGTAGATCCTCTAGAAGCTGAACAGTGGTTAGAGAGGATGGATAGGGTGTTCAAGAAACTTCATTGTACAGAGGAGCTCAGACTTGAATACTCAGTATCCTTACTACAAGGGGATGCTTATGACTGGTGGAAAACCATTCCCCACAGTCTGGTAGAACCTGCAGTGCTGACCTGGAATGACTTCCTCAGGGAATTCAGACAGAAATACATCCCTGATGCTTATGTAGACCAGAAGCTACAAGAATTCTTAAGTTTGAAACAGAGGGGCAGATCAGTGGCTGAGTATGAAAGAGAATTTTCCCGCCTTAGCCATTATGCAGTGAGTCTACTCTACCAAAGCAGGAGAGATGCAAGAGGTTTGAAAGCGGCTTGAAGCCCATGTCAGTACAAGTGCTCGTCTTCAAACACACTAACTTCTCTCGAACTTGTTTCTCAAGCCCTAGAGTTGGAAAGAGTTGAGTTTGAGACCGCCTGCAGAAGAAGAGATCGAGAAGACAGAGAAAGAGGGAAAATCAGAGAACGAGTTCCAGTGGTCATACTGGAAAGAGGAAGAACTATGGGGGACATGGCAGAGGTGGCAAGAAATCTGGTAGGGGAAGATATTCAGGACAGAGACCTCCCCTATCTGGTCAGCAGAGTACCAGAAGTTCCTATCCTCCCCGCCAATGTGAAACTTGTGGAAAGAATCATGGTGGAATCTGTTACAAGGCTATTGGAGCCTGTTATAACTGTGGAGGCACCGGACACTTTGCCAAGGACTGCACCAGTAGTCGCAGAGTTGGACCACCTCCTACTACTGCAGAAGGGTCAGTTCAGAGCCCTGTCACCAGAAGCTCACAACCACCTAGCAGAGGTAGAGGCAGGGTCGAGGTAACCAAAGCAGCCAAGGCACAAGAAAGCGATGAACAAGACGGTGCTCGATCGAGTCTATGCCATGCGATGCAGGGAAGAGGCAGAGAGTTCTGATGTTGTGGGTGGGTCCTTCTCAACTTTTATCGAGAATGTATTTGTGCTTTTTGATCCGGGTTCTACCCATTCTTATGTGAGTGCTAGCATCATTGATTGCATTGCTGTTCCATGTACAAAAATGGACTTTGAGGTGCTAGTAACAAGTCCGCTAGGACAGGAGGTCAGGGTTAATAGGATGTATAGAGATTGCCCTTTGGTGATCCAAGGACACACTTTCCTGTCCGATCTCATTGAAATGCCCTTCAGAGATTATGATATCATCTTGGGCATGGATTGGTTAGCTAGGCATCATGCCATGATTGGATCAGATCAAGATCACTTTTGGTCTCCTCGATGCAGTGATGTGGTGATACAAGGGGAGAGGCAGCTATTGCCATCAAACATCATTTCGGCTGCACTAGCCAGAAAAATGATCAGAAAAGGGTGTGAAGCATACTTGGCACATGTGGTAGACACCCAAGTAGGGAGTCCAGCATTGAAGGACATCCCTACAGTATATGACTTTCCAGATGTGTTTCCTGATGAATTGCCGTGATTACCTCCGAAAGAGAAGTGCGATTTGAAATTAATGTTGCTGGTGTGGATCCAATCTCCATAACGCCATACGTAATGGCACCAGCAGAGTTGAAGGAGTTGAAGATACGATTACAAGAATTACTTGAAAAGGGCTTCATCCGCCTAGTGTGTCACCTTGGGAGCACCGGTGTTGTTTGTTAAGAAGAAGGATGGTACTCCGCTATGCATTGACTACGTGCTTGAATAGGGTGACAATAAAGAACAGATATCCATTGCCTCGCATTGATGATCCGCTCGATCGATTGAAGGGTGCAGCAAGATTCTCCAAAATTGATTTGCGATCTGGTTATCATCGGTTGAAGGTGCAAGAGCGAGTATTCCAAAAGCGCTTTAACTCGGTATGGCCACTATGAGTTTCTAGTAATGCCATTCGGTTAACAAATGCTCCAACCGCTTTTATGGATCCGATGAACACTATCTTCGCACCATATCTTGATCAATTTGTGGTGGTGTTTATTGATGACATTTTGATATACTCGAGGAGTGCAGAGGAGCATGATAGACATCTGCGATTGTACTGCAGACTTTAAGGGAGAAAGCTTGTACGCCAAATTGTCGAAATGTGAATTTTGGTGAAGGAAATCTCCTTTTGGGACATGTTGTGTCACCAAGGGATCAAGGTAGATTCGGCAAGGTAGAAGCTATCCTTAATTGGAAACCGCCAGAACATCACGTAAATTCGCAGCTTAGGTTTAGCTGGATATTACCGCTCGGTTTGTGAAGGGATTTTCTATGTTATCTTCTCCACACCAAGCCGCCGGAAAGATGTAAAATTTCAGTGGGTGATAAATGTCGTGAGTTTTAATGAGTTGAAGAGGTGCTTAACTAAAGCTCAGTTCTCACTTTACCTACTCGGGTAAAGAATACACGATTTATAGTGATGCTTCTCACAATGGGTTAGGTGTGTCTTGATGCAAGATCGAATGTCATTGCTTATGCATCACGCCAGTGAAACCGCATGAGAGGAACTACCCAACACATGATCCAGGTTAGCGGCTATTGTTTTTGCTCAAGATCGGAGACACTATCTGTATGGAGAGAAATGCTACATTTTCACAGATCACAAGAGCTTGAAGTACTTAGGTACCCGGAAGGAATTGAATTTGAGCGAGAGGAGATGGTTAGAACTCATTAAAGATTATGATTGCTTAATAGACTATCGGCCGGGGAAAGCAAATGTGGTGGTGGCGCCTTAAGTCGCAAGACTATGGCAAGTCTCGAGTTTCTCCTTTGTCCATGGTATATGAATTGAAAGCCTGACATGCGGTTTAGAGGTTGATGATGAGGGACGGTAGTTGCATGGCATGTACACCAATGTTGATTGATCGATCGAATGGTGCCGCAGTGATGAAAAATATCGAAGCTCTTGAAAGAAGTCAGCAGGCAAGAAACCTGTATTTTACGTGAGAGATGATGGTTTATTGCTACATCTGGGAAGATTGTGCGTTCCTTGTGATGTGGAATTGTGACAGATCATTATGAAGGAACCACATGAGTCTCCATTTGCTATGCACACTGGTGGAACTAAAATGTACAGAGGTGAAAGAGCATTACTTGGTGGATGGGCATGAAAAGAGATATAGCCGAATTCGTTTCCAAATGCCTAACTTGTCGACAAGTAAAGGCGAACATCAAGTTCCGGTGGTTTGTTACATCCTTTGTCGATGCAGTGGAAATGGGAACGGATAACTATGGATTTTGTTACAGGACTTCCAAGGACACAGAGTAGTCATGATGCAGTATGGGTTATAGTTGACAGATTGACCAAGTCTGCTCACTTTTTGCCAGTTCGGATGGACTATAACCTGGAAAGATTGGCCATATTGTACATATATGAGATTGTAAAATTGCATGGAGTGCGATTATCAATTGTGTCGACAGAGATCCTAGGTTCACTTCTAGATTAGGGTAGTCTTCAGAGAGCCCTAGGAACTAGATTGAACTTCAAGACCTGACATTCCACCACGCAGACAGATGGCCGATGCGAGAGGGTTATTCAGGTATTGGAGGATATGCTACGGGTTTGTGTGATTGAATTTGAAGGTAGTTGGGATAAACACTTGCCTTTGATTGAGTTTGCTTATAACAACAGCTACCAATCAAGCATAGGGATGCCTCCATATGAAGCTTTGTATGGCAGGAAGTGCAAACTCCCTTATGTTGGGATGAAGTAGGTGAAAGGAAGATGATTGGGCGAGATTGTCCAGTGACAGAGGAAAAGATCAGTTGATTAGAGATAGACTCAAGGTGCATCGGACCGCTAAGTCCTATGTTGATCCGAAAAGAAGAGATATTGAGTATGCAATGGGTGATAAGGTATTCCTCAAAGTTTCTCCTTGGAAGAGGATTATGAGATTTGGCGAGAAGGGGAAGCGAGTCCTCGTTTCATCGGACCATATGAAGTTACGGAAAGAGTGGGTCCTTTAGCATCTGGTTGGCATTACCTCCGAGCTAGCAAGGATACAGTGTCTTCCATGTGTCCATGTTAAGGAGGTACAGATCGGACCCATCTCATGTACTATCGGTTGAAGAGATTGAAGTAAATCGGACCTCTCATATGAGGAAGAACCCATAAAAATTCGCTTATGAGGTGAAACAGTGAGGAACAAGCAGATACACACAGTTAAAGTCTTTGTGGAACCATCATTCGGGCCAGAAGCAACTTGGGAACGTGAAGAGGATATGAGGAGACAACACCCACAGCTATTCAGAGACTAATGCGTGTAAAAATTTGAGACGAAATTTATTTAAGGGGGAGAATTGTAACACCCCAAAGTTCGGTGAGGCGTTCTCTTGCTCGGTGACCGGTGTTGTCCTGGACAGCTAGGATACCTAGAACCGTACTTCAATATGAGTGAGGAGACATAAAATAATGAAATACAAGAAAAGAAAAACAAAGGAAAAATCATAGCAAAGAAATGTAACCGAGTAAGTGAGCCGGGAAACCTAGCGATGGGTGACCGCACCGGGAAGTCACGGCGTGGACCGTTGACTAGCCTGATCATGGGAACCACGGAAACATTTTTAGGACTTAAATAGACCATTGTTGAAGAGTAAATATCATTAGAAAGATCAAAGAAAAATTAAATAATTAGTACAAAGAAAAGTGAGAAATCGAAAAACAGACAAAATACGGTGTTACCTAAAAATCGGGAAAACCACCCGAACAGGGGCATTATGGTCATTCGACATCCGGAAGTGTCTTTTGACCTAAATGTCCATTAAAAATAAATAGTATTACACTTAGAAAATGAAATGAAAAATTAATTTGGTGGTACCTAAAATAAATAGTGGAAATAATGGGTTAAATGTGGATTATGGGAAAGTTAAGTTTATAATATGATTTATTTTACTTAGTGGAGCACTAAGGGGTTAATTTATCATTGAATTATGGCTGATATGGTCCACTCACCATCTGAAATCCATCTTCCTCATATTCTCTCAAAATGGCGAATTGAAGAACACAAAGAACTCCATGGGCGTTTGCATGCAAGCTTAATCCACCCTCCATTTTCAACTCCATTCACTTAGCTTCTTTCATGAAAAATGGTCTACACACCACAAGGAAGATATTGATACCAATTTTGGGAAGTTTAAGCAAGATTTAACAAGCTCCAAGCATAAGGTAAGTTCATAATTTTGAGAATTTCTTTGTTAAAGTTTATGTGCATGTTATGGGTATTAGTTTGGTGAAGGAAAATTTTGAGTTTGATGGGTTATTGTTGTTGTCATTTTGGACAGCCATGGTCACGTTTTTGATGAGGAAATTGTGCATATAATTGTTGAGAAATAATGTTGTTCATGGTGATTTAGTAACCTAGTGATTTAATGCATGTATATATGGTGAATTATACACTTTGATGGAAATTAACTTATGGTATGGCAATGTTATGTTGATGAGTGATTTGTGGCAGCTTGTGGACACTTGAGAAATGGTGTATATTGAAGGAAGTGTGGGCAGCATATTGACCTAGAAGGATGGATGTTATGTATGTAAATTAATGTTGTAAAGTGTATGTAAAGTTTGTAATGTTTAGGTGTATTTGTAATGGTACTTAGAATTATAATTGTGAATGATATTTGGTGTGTTAAGGGTGATTGGAATCTGCCCAAAATAATGCAAAGGTAATGTAGAAAATGTTGTTGGTAATGTGCCAAAACAGTTTGGTAGGGTATGGAAGTGAACCTTGCAAAGGTAAGTGTGTGTTTGAAGTTTGGGTGTGTAATGCATAGTGAGGGCAGTGTATATTTTGGCCTATAACCTTGAATGTGTAACCTCAATTGGTATGAGACCAATTTGGGTGAAACTAGGCACAAAATGTGCCAACTTTCATTGAGAAACCATGCCAAAATTCTGCTTGCAAGGTGACCTAAAAATTTGACCAATTCGGATTAGATGCAATTAGGACCTGAAAAATGACCAATTGGGCAGCAGTGAGTGTTTAGGCCATAACTCACTCAAACCAGGTCCAATTGACCTGAAATTTTGACCAAGAATAGTTAAGACCCATACCTACAAGTCTTATGAAGACACAAAAGCCCAGAAATGACCATAAGGAAGTCAAACAACTTGCACAAGTTCGGGTCCAAAAACTGGCCGAACCAGAATTGACCAATTTGACCTAAAATTGACCTAAAATGGTACCACTTGACCAGCAATAGTGTAATGACCATAACTTGGTCTACTTAACTCGGATTGACCTGAAATTTTGCACCGCATGCAATAAGACCTAGATCTACAAGTTTGTAGTTTCGACCGAGACCCGAAAACCGAGGGAACTAGATCGTCCGGTTAGGTCAAACCAGTGTTCCGGAATCCAGCAATTTGCATTAAAATGCACTAAGCGAGGAAATGACTTTGGTAAAACATACCAAACCTAAAACCCTATCGAGTGTGACATATTAACGACACTAAAACCTAATTTACCTAAAACGCATCGAGGGTCGGTATATTAGGTGATTAAGCGAATAATTGAGTTCAGTGCATTATTTACCAAACCCCATCGATAGAGATAGTTTAATTTTGTACTGAAACACTTCAAATTGTGTTTCGATTAACAAGGACTCAAAGAAAAGGGAAAGAAATACTGAGTCAAGACCAGGAGACAAATATCAGAGGTTTGTGCACAACAACTGTTTCTTTTGAATTATTTTCAATGGAAATAAATATTGATTATTTGTATATCATTATTTTAAATTGTGGAAATGTGTTTGAGGAATATTTATTGATTGAAAAATATTGTGAATAGTTTGAAACTGTGAAAAATGGTTTGAATGACATTGATGGATACTTATTGATTTAAAAGCATTAGAAATGGTTTGAAACCACAGCTATCATGTATATTGATTGTATTCCTCTCTAGCTTGGCTAGTGGGATTAATTGAATTCCCTCTCAGGCTGAAGTGTTGAGGTGTGTGACTGTTGAGGACTAATATAATGAGTAATCATATTTTTGCGAGATATCGATGTTATTCTTGATTTGTCATCGACATTTAGGATGAATTGAATTGCGCATTAGACATCTGCTTTTGGGATTAATTGAATTATGGATCATGATTAAGCTGTGTGATTTATTGATATGTATTGTGAGATTGTGAAATGGATTTAAACTCTCATTGACATATACTGTCTTTTGAATTCAAACCTGATCTGACTTATGGAAAATTATTGTGATATTGAGAAATGGAGTTTAAATTCTTGTTGACAATTATTGTCTTGAATTTAATTATGATTTTAAGTATCCACTATTTACATGACTTATGAATTGTGATTTAAATTGGATTTGGTTAATGTTGTGCACCACTGAGACATTGTCTCAGCGATAGCTTTTTATTGCTGTCGCAGGTAGAGAGACCGACAGGGCAGCAGACTAGGCTGCATATACATCCGGCGAGGGATTACCAGATATTGAGTATACCGCTTTTGCTTTTTGTAATCAGAATGTATGACACTGTATGTACATATTGTTTTGGTTTTGAGCAGTTGTAAATTAAATTGTACCTTGAAGTTGTAAATTAATTATGAGTGTTTTGGATTGTAAAAGTTGTATTATAATTCCTTATCTCAGACTTTGAAAAAATTTCTATGGAATTGTGTTGATAAATTGTTGTGTTGAGAAATGTATTGGAGTTGAGATTTGGAAAAAATTATTGAAGTGCTTTTTTACAGGTTTTCTGAAGAACTGTTTTGTCCAAAATACAGATGGCACTTTGCCAAAATTTTTACAGAAATTCCAAATAAACCAAATGAGTTAGTTATTTCACTTCAGTTCACCGAAGTCTTTAACACCTGTAAATAGTGCTCACCACTGTAAAAGAAGTAAGAAAAGTTTTTAAAATCCCTTGTAGTGTATTTAATGGGTTATCAGTAGACGGAGTTGGTAATTCATTAGGTATACTACGGGATCATGTTATGCCTTACAGAGGGGTAGGGTGTGACAGCAGTAGAATTTACTGATTATGCTTTGTTATGGTGGGATCAAGTGTTGATTAGTAGAAGGAGAAATTATGAGCAATCAATTGTAACTTGGGGTGAGATGAAATTTATAATGAGAAGGAGATTTGTTCCTAGTCATTACTATAGAGAGCTACATCATAGGTTACAAGGATTGACTCAAGGTTCTAAAAGTGTTGAAGAATATCATAAAGAAATGGAAATTGCTATGATTAGAGCAAATGTAGAGGAGGATAGAGAAGCCACTATGGCCAGATTCTTGAATGGGCTAAACAAGGAGATTGCTCATATTGTTGAGTTACATCACTATGTTGAGTTGGAGGATATGGTCCACATGGCTATGAAGGTAGAAAGGCAACTTAAAAGCAAGTCAAAATTTGGAGGAAATGCAGGTACTTCTTCATCTTGGAAGTCTAATTGGAAGAAGGAGGATAGGGAAAAGGCTGTTAGCAACTATAAGAAAAATGAGGAAAAGGAAAAGAAGGTGGAGAAGAAATTTGTAGAAAGTAAAGGAAAGGAGGTTGCAACTACTACCCGAAATAGAGATGTGAAGTGTTTTAGGTGTTTGGGCAGTGGACACATAGCTTCTCAATGCCCTAACAAGAGAGTCATGGTCATGAGAGAAAATGGTGAGATAGAAACGGAGGAGGAAATTGTGAGTGATTCCACATCTTCAGGGGAGGAGGATGCAGAGGTAGAATATGCTGCTGAAGGAAGTGCTATAGTGATTATGAGAGCATTAAATGCTCAAGTAAAGGAGGATGTTGGTGATGAATTGCAAAGAGAAACAATTTTTCATACAAGGTGTCTTATCCAAGACAAAGCTTGTAGTGTCATCATTGATGGGGGAAGTTGTGCCAATGTTGCTAGTACTATTTTGGTGCAGAGATTAAGGTTGAGGACTTTGAAACACCCTAGACCCTATAAATTGCAGTGGTTGAATGAATGCGGTGAGATGAAAGCAACAAAACGAGTGCTGATTTCCTTTGCAATAGGAAAGTATCATGATGAGGTTATGTGTGACGTGGTTCCAATGCAAGCTGGCCATTTATTACTTGGCCGACCATAGCAATTTGATAGAAAGGTGATCCACGATGGGTATAAAAATAGGTATTCTTTTGAAATGAATGGAAGGAAAATCATTTTGGCACCTATGACACCAAAACAGATTTATGAAGACCAAACAAGGCTTAAGCAAGCAATGGGTGAGGTAAAATCAAGAGTGGCCGAAAAAAGAGCAGAGAAGAAAAGAAGGAGTGAAAAGAAATTGAGTGAAAATGTTGTGAGTGAGCAAGACAAGGGTAGTTGTGAGGAAAGAAAAAACAGTAAGGAAAACATTCCAAGAGTGTTTGACAAAGGTGAATCTTCGGTGCAAAAGGAGAGCTGTGTAGAAAGAGGGGAGAGAAAATTAAGCTTGTATGCTAAAGGAAGAGATGTGAGGAATGCCATGTTTTCCAACAAGCAAATGTTATTAATTGTGTTTAAGGACTCTTGTTTATCCACATCTGACCTTGACCCCAATTTGCCTAGTGTTGTTGTCTCCTTTTTGCAGGAATATGAGGATGTGCTACCTGAGGAGATGCCAGCTGGACTACCACCTATTCGAGGGATTGAGCACCAGATTGATTTTGTACCTGGAGCAGTTATTCCTAACCTTCCAGCCTATAGAACTAACCCTGAAGAAACCAAAGAATTACAAAGGCAAGTTGAGGAATTGCTAGCTAAGGGTTATGTGAGAGAAAGTATGAGCCCTTGTGTTGTACCCGTCCTCTTGGTACCAAAGAAAGATGGCACATGGCGCATGTGTGTGGATTGTAGGGCGGTCAACAAAATCACTGTAAAGTATCGCCACCCTATACCTAGATTGGATGATATGTTGGATGAACTTTGTGGTGCTTGTGTGTTTACCAAAATTGACTTGAAAAGCAGATATCATCAAATTCGCATGAAACTAGGTGATGAATGGAAGACTGCATTTAAAACAAAGCATGGACTATATGAGTGGTTAGTGATGCCTTTTGGGCTAACTAATGCTCCTAGCACTTTTATGAGATTGATGAATCATGTGTTGCGTGCTTTTATTGGAAAATTTATTGTTGTTTATTTTGATGATATATTGGTTTACAGTAGAGGCATGAATGAACATATGCATCATTTAAGAGCTGTATTCAATGTTGTCGACACCATATTTTGGTCGATCCCCAAAATCAATAAATTTCGAAACTGATCCCCAGCGCTAAGTCTCCCTTTGCCAGCCAATTACATTTCCGATCTCTCTTTGCCAGATAACCATATTTTCGATCTCTCCTTAAAAAGGAATCGAATCAATACTAAGTCCCCGTGTCATTTAAAGCCTCACCGACCTCTCAGACCAATTGTCAAATCTCCTCACTAGTCAATTACATTCCCGAGCTCTCTTGACAGAAGAAATTGAACCAACACTAGATCTTTATGTCACCAGTTTTATTGTCGATCTCCCTTTTAAAAGTTTAGGAATAATCAAGTTAAGGTTCCAATCTAGTTTAATGATGATCTCGATCTTAAGTGTTTAAGCTAAATTTCCAATTTTAATCAAGTCCCGTTTAGTGTTGGTTCCCTACCGATCTCATGCTTATTGTCTTTTCCGATCTCTTACACTTAGACTAATAATCACTTTTAGTTGTTTTAATGCTCAAACAATCAAGTGCTTAAGTAATTTAGAGATTTTCTGATCACATCCATTCACTGAACAAAAAGGGAATTTCATTTCCTATTAAAATTTGTACAAGTCATTTGGCTGGAGGATCACCCCCACCCTGATCTACATTTTGCTCACTTCCTCTCTCACCCTCAGCCTCCTCCTCGCTTTCCTCTTCGTCTTGGGGAGCCAGGTCGACCATCCAGGAGAAGTCCTCCTCGGGATAACACTTCTTGAGCTCGGCCAAGAGATCCCTGTGAGCATTTACATAAGCGTCAACCTCCCTTGTTACCGCCTCTTCCTCTTTCGCTTTGAGCTCCTCAGTGAGTTGAGCAACTTCACCAGCCCTGAGCGCCCAAACTTCTTCAAGAACATGGGTTCGCTCGGCCAAAACATGAGCTTGCTCGGCTAGTTTGTCCTCGTAGAACTTCATCTGCCCCTCAATTTCAGATATGTAGTTCTGATCGGATGAGAGTTGGGATCGGAGGGAAGCCACTTCATGACCCATCTTCTCGACCTCCTTACCCAGGTGGTGAGCCTTCTCCCGAACGATGTGCTGATTCACCAAGCACTCCACGTTCAGGCTCATGGATCGGGTCAGGATGTCATCAAGATTGTCTGAGGACAGCCTGTCCTGATCCTCCCGAAGGCAGATAGAAGCCCCCAGAACCTTAGCCAAACCCGGATTCTCCCGAACAGTTCGGTTCTTCTCCAGGGAATGGATCAGCACCTGAGCACCGCGGGAGAGGGTCCTTGGGGTAGGTTGGGAAGGACCCCCTTCCGTACTCGAAGTGACTGGAGGAGGTGGAGGTGGCTCTTCTTGGCAAGGAGGAGATCGGATCACTTCTACCTCGGGGATCGGCTGCCCCGAAGGTTGAGATGAGCCCCCTTGTATTTCCCCGGGCTCATGGCTGGGTGTCTGCAGGGCTTCAGCTCGCTTCATCTCTCGTACCTTCCGGGAGATTTCTCCTTCCGCTTTCGGCTCTCCTTGGAAGCTTCGCCGCTTTCCATACCTGCACAAAGAAGAGATCAGTGAGATTGCTAAGGTCTAAAGATCTGAGATATAGAAAATACCGAGGCCGAGGTCAGAGAGCTAAAGCCCCCGATTTTCGCCAGCGATCAACTCCATTGTCCAATGATGCAGTTTGGCAGTCACTGCATCCAAACAAGAGAACTTCTCTCTACCCGCCTGATCTTTCAGCTCCATCACCATCAGGCCTTCTTCCCTATTCAAGGTGAGGCACTTCGGAAGTACGGGGCCCTGGTGCAGCCAGCTACAAGGGAAACCCTGAAAACCGTTCGGAATTTTGCTCCTTAGAATGAAGAAGCGATTCTTCCAATTCTTCAGGGAGGAGGGCAGATCGGTGAAAAGCACGCAATGCAGCTTCGCCTGGAAGAACCAATACTCGTCGTCCTTTTGATGAGTTAATCTATGTAGTTCGGCGAACACCTTAGCTGTAGGACGAAATCCCTTAGCTCGGCAGAGGCCTCTGAAGGCTACTAGGATCCGCCACGAGTTCGGGTGGACATGGGCTATGCACACTTGGTGAAATTTTAACACTTCCTTGAAGAAGTCATCAAGAGGGAACCGTAGCCCGGCTTTTAGTTGCTCTTCGTACACTATAATCATGTCGTTCTCTTCGAAGAAGTGATCGGCTCGGTGATCGCCGTGACACCGGATGAGTTCGAATGAATCAGGATGAATGTTGTATTCTTGGCTGAACGATTGTATGTCGGTTTCTTGAAGAATCGACGGTAGCTCGTCCATGGGAAGATTTTCCCTCCCTGAAGAAGGTACATGCCTTGATGGCGCTGCTTGACCCCGAGCTGGAACAGAGACCCTAGGAGGTTCAGGTCGCACGCTTGGACCGACCACCTCTACTTCATCAGATGACCACGAGATCTGAACGGAAGGGGGGCTTGCTGCTCTCTGACCCTCGGCGCCGCTCATTTTCAAAGGAAACAGAGAATTTAAACTAAAAGAAAGATCAAAACCCTTACCGGAGTCTGATCGGTGTCGGAAGAACTTGAGAAAACGAGAGAATTTTGAAGTTGTTCGCGAGAGGCTGAAAATGACATAAGGGAGCAACTGGCTAACCCTTCCCCTATTTATACCCGTCAGAGCATTTAATGCTCACGGTGTCCCAAGCAGCGCTTCGGTTAACGAGATCCGTCAGTCTTTTCTGACACATCTCACAAATATTCTGGAGATTCCATAAAGAGATCGGTTAACTATAGAACGGCAGATTAGGGTGTTTTGAATTACGGATCGGATAAGGTCATTCAAATTAAGAGTCAGATCGGGTAAATACTTTAGAGATCGGAAAATAACCAATGAAATAATAATAAAAATGATAATTGACAAAATAAAATTTTATTCCCAGAAGGTCGGATTACATCATTTGGGCAATCTCTAGAGATCGGATTACATTAAAGGTCTGATTACACCATTTGGGCGATCTCTAGGGATCGGATTACATTAAAGGTCTGATTTCATCATAAGGGCGATCTTTAGAGATCGGTGGAACATCCTATCTAAAAGGCCTATGTCAAAGCCTAGTCTCGTGGCTGAGTCAAAAGATGTGTTTGACTAGGAGACCGGCTATTGACATTGGATAGATGTACAGGTTAGATGGGGGACTATGACTCTCATGAGAATGAGAGAGGTCGTCATCAAAGTTACCGCTCGAAATCGAGCCGCTGTCGGAACACCCAGTGTGGTGAGGAGCCAGATGAACGCCAAGGAGCAGTCACCGGCGTTAAGGGGAATATTAGCAGTCTTCTCACCCGAAATCAGTTCGCCATTTGTATCGGTCGAACGATTCGAGATCAATGAGATCGAGGTCCTCGATCCAGGTCGGTAAATTAGTCCGATTCTCTCACGGTCATCAAATGAAGTTATCATAATTTCCCGTTCACCAGGATCGTAAATTTTCAGGCAAGGAACAAAGAGGGAAACCAGAAAAAGATCAAAAGCGGTCATCATGTCTGGGATCATTGCCGGAGCAGCTAGAACAGGAAAAATGAGGAGAAAAGGGGAGAAAATCAAATGCAGAAGGTTTCCCTGTTGAAGGTATATATATAGGGGATGGTCCAAGCATTTATTACTAAGCAGAAAATGAAGCGGATGCCTCGGAAATTGAGGGAATAAATGCTTTGACTAGACCGGACCTGATAAAGGAAAAGACCGGAGAAGGAGAGGTCGGAAGAGGGGAGTCCGGCATGAGGGATCGGAAAAGAATCATGTTGGAAAGATCGGGAGATCGAAAAACAAAGAGAATAAGACGCCTGCCGCTGTCTTCATAATCAGAGTCGAGGTAGTTAAAGCGTTACAGACGGGATCTCCACCGCACGCCTGAGAATCTCCCACATTACTGACAGGTGCCAGAGTATGTCATGACAGCCCTGTACATCCCAATCTCCACCATTGATCTCACTTGTAAGGACAAACACGGGACCCTTGGATCAAAGAAGAAGGCGACAAGACCGGCGTCTTTTATTCCCGACCCTCGGATCGCCCCGGACAAGAGAATTTGGGACCGTCAGATTAGAAGAGGAAAAGGATAAATATTCGAAAGGGGATCTCGGCCATCCGTTCTGATTCTCTTTAATTCCTGAGCCTCAGATCATGTCCTTTGAAATCCTGACCCTCCATCTCCCTCAAAATAGATCTTGACCCTTCAGGGGGAGCACCCGGTTCCTATAAATACCTGTATGAAAACTATTCAAGGGGACGAAAAAAAAAAAGAAAGAGGGTGGGAATTATAGCGGAAGAACTCTGAAACTCAATTCAGTTTGTTACTTTGCTTTTTTTTTTTTAAGTTTGGAAAGATAGAAAAACTTTAGAAACCATTTTTCTAAAGTATTTTCTTGAACGAGGTCTTGAATACTGAAACTCTTTATTTTCAGTTTGTCCATTGCTCCGTGACATTCTCACCATCAGGTCAGTCTTTGTTATCTTCATTTCCGTTCCCATTTCCCAAGTTTAACCTTGTCAGACCAGGTTACTACTTCGGCTTGACTGCATCTTAACGAGATATCGATCATCTCAAGGCAAACCTCAGTCCTCAGGATATCAGCCCGTAACTTTACCACGCTTTTGTGACTCCATAGTTAATCCCATAGTTCCAATTCCCCACAGGTGAGTGTACTTTACCGCTGCTTTATTTAGTGCTCGTTTTTATTTTACGTATTTCTTTTGCTTCATGCTAGCAATATTCGTTAGTTTCATATTGTGTTAAAAGGCCCCCGAAGAAGGCTTTTCTCAAATTTTCTTTTTGTTCATCAATTCATTATTTTTGGTGCCCAAATGTGAATGTTTAGTCCTGAGTAGCGTATAAGTAGTTGGACAAAATGTAGGTAATCGTATCTTAAGAGTTCTTCAAAATATTGAAAGGTCTGAATAATAAGTCGGAAAATAGTAAAGTCGAATCACTAGAACAACACAGAAAACGATTGGGAAAGACTTAACGGGGCGGAGTAAAACCAAACCTTAAATAAGCAAATAGGGTAGATCGAGCATCATTTGCCAAAAGGTGCTGATAAGGTGACTACATAGGAGATCGGTAAAATTCAGTCTAGTATCCCTTATCAAGTCGCGGGGTACCAATGAGCCAAAAGAAGCTTTATTCAGGTCCCCGGCATCTTTGAATACCAGAATCTTTAGTCTTAGGCTCTTACGATACATAAAATTTCAAGAGATCGGAAAAGTCCTTATCCGGCTCCCATTCAAGTGAAAGAAATCGGAGGAGAGTTCTTATCCGGTTCTCACCCAAAATTTTAATAAATATTAAAAAGAGATCGGAGGAGATTTCTTATCCAGTTCTCACCCAAATTTTAATAAAAATTAAAAGAAGATCGAAGGAGAGTTCTTATCCGGTTCTCACCTAAAATTTTAACAAATATTAAAAGAGATGGGAGGAGAGTTCTTATCCGATTCTCCCTTAAAAAATTTTAACAAATATTTAAAAAGAGATCGGAGGAGAGTTCTTATCTGATTCTCAATCCAAAATTTTAACAAATATTTAAAAAGAGATCGGAGGAGAGTTCTTATCCGATTCTCAATCCAAAATTCTAATTTTAATCTAAAAGAGATCGGAGGAGAGTTCTTATTTGATTCTCAAATTGAATTCTAACAAATATACAAAATGGCCCCTTAAACAAAACTAATATGCAACAGTAATTCACTAAGGGTCGACACATTTACTTGTGTATCTGGGTAATCCGAATTAGTGAAAAAAATCAAATATTCCTTTTTGTCAAAAGGATTAACATTTCTATTCAAACCCCCCTAACTATCAATTCTAATTTATAAAGAACGTGAAGTTAAATCTGCTTACCCTCATTGAGGGACGAGGCGGGGTGCCTAACACCTTCCCCACCCGTTTATGGACCCCGAACCTAGAATCTCTGTTTTTGAAGCGGTTTCATTTTAATTCATTTTCGCAAATGGTTTTCTTTAATTTCCCTTAAAATTAAAGTGGTGACTCCTCACTCTTTCCCACTTCGATGAGTGTTCGTTCAGGCGACCGCAAAACACCTTGCGACAGATGTGTTAAGAAAGGAAAAATTATATGCTAACTTGAAAAAATGTTCATTTTGCATGGAAAAGGTTGTCTTTTTAGGATTTGTCATTAGTGCTAATGGTGTTGAAGTCGATGATGAAAAAGTTAGAGCTATTAGAGACTGGCCCACTCTAAAGTCTGCATCTGAAGTGCGTAGTTTCCATGGACTAGCTAGTTTCTATAGAAGATTTATTAAGAATTTCAGTACCATTACAGCACCATTGAATGATCTTGTCAAAAAGAATGTTAATTTTGCTTGGGAATAGAAACAAGATGATGTTTTTCACAAAATTAAAGACATGTTATGTTCCGCTCCTGTGTTGGCTTTACCTGATTTTTCTAAGACTTTTGAAATTGAGTGTGACGCATCAGGTATAAGTATTGGAGCCGTTTTAATGCAGGAAAAGAGACTAATAGCATACTTTAGTGAAAAGCTTAATGGAGCAGCTTTAAACTATTCTACATATGACAAGGAGTTTTATGCATTGGTACGTGCCTTGGAAACATGGCAACATTACCTTTGGCCAAAGCAATTTGTCATCCACACAGATCATGAGTCATTGAAGCATATCAAGGGGCAAAATAAGTTGAGTAGGTGTCATGCAAAATGGGTTGAGTTCCTTGAGACCTTCCCATATGTGATTCAATACAAACATGGGAAAGAAAATGTGGTGGCTGATGCCTTATCTCGAAGGTATAACCTTCTTGCCCTTCTTGATGCAAAGTTATTAGGATTCGAATATGTGAAAGAATTATATGCTGAAGATGATGACTTTGCTAGAGTGTATGCAGCTTGTGAAAAGAGTGCTTTTGAGAAGTTTTATAGGCATGATGGATATTTGTTTAGAGAAAATAGATTGTGTGTGCCTAAGAGTTCCATGCGTGAATTACTTGTGAATGAGTCTCATGCTGGTGGATTAATGGGTCATTTTGGTGTTGCCAAAACTTTAGATGTATTGAAGGAACATTTTTATTGGCCGAATATGAAAAGAGATGTTGAAAGAGTATGTGTTAGGTGCATTGTGTGTGCTAAGGCTAAATCTAGAGTGTTGCCACAAGGTTTGTATACACCTTTGCCTACCCCTAGTGATCCTTGGGTTCATTTGTCTATGGATTTTGTGTTGGGATTACCTAGGTCTAAACAAGGCCATGATTCAATTTTTGTTGTTGTTGATGAGTTTTCAAAATGGCATATTTTATTCCATGCCATAAAACTGATGATGCTACAAATGTTGCAAATTTATTCTTTAGAGATATTGTTAGGTTACATGGCATACCTAAGAGTTTAGTTAGTGATAGGGATGTTAAATTCCTCAGTCACTTTTGGAAGGTTTTGTGGGGAAAATTGGGCACCAAGTTGTTATTTTCCACCACTTGTCACCCACAAACCGATGGTCAAACTGATGTAGTAAATAGGACACTAACTACTCTTTTGCGTGCTTTGGTTAAGCAAAATTTGAAGTCATGGGAAGATTGCATTTCACTTGTTGAATTTGCATACAATAGAAATGTGCATTCTTCTACTGGCTATTCTCCATTTGAAATTATGTATGGTTTCAATCCTTCAACTCCTTTGGATCTTTTACCTTTGCCTATGAACGAGCTTGCTAGTTTAGATGGAAAAAGAAAAGCAGAATTGGTGAAGAAAATCCATGAACAAGCCAAGCTTCAAATTGAAAAGAAAAATGAAAAATATGCTAGTCAAGCCAACAAAGGAAGGAAGAAAGTCACATTTCAACCTAGAGATTGGGTATGGGTTCACTTGAGCAAAGAAAGGTTTCCCTCTCGAAGGAAATTAAAATTACAACCAAGATGTGATAGACCTTTCCAAGTGCTAAACAAAATTAATGATAACGCCTACAAAATAAACCTGCCCAGTAAGTATAATGTCAGTGCCACCTTCAATGTTGCTGATTTATCTCCTTGTGTTGATGTAGGAACAGATTCGAGGATGAATCCTTTTGAAGCGGAGGGGAATGATGAGAATCAAGCTACATCCACGCCAAAGGATTTCATCCAAGGTCCAATTACTAGAGCTAGAGCTAAATCACTTCAGAATTTAACTTGTGAAATCATAAGGAGCAAGGATTATAAGCTGGAATGGCATGAAGAAAAATATAAAGGATTAAATTTGGTGAAAATTATGCTTGGAAGTGACCAGGTGTCATGTGGAGCATTAGATTACATGGAATAACCTGTGCACATGCATGCACCAAATCCAATCTATGTACATGTATCTGCTGGCACCTTTTTCAAGGAATATTCCTTGCTGTTATAACCACCTCTCTTTTGAACTTAAATGCCCTTACTTACTGCTGTATTAAATTTACTTTTTGTAAGGAGTTTTTAGTGTTTTGATAGATTAATTTTTGTTTGGACTTAAAGCTCCTTACAGCTGTTACTAAAGTAGGGATATTTTAGTCTTTAGCTTTGAAGCCAAGAGGCTATAAATACAAGTGTAATGAGAGAGTGGAGGACACACTTTGAATATTAATGAAAGATTGTTTCTGCTCCTTTAGTGAGTAAATTGGCTGTTGCCTTTGTTCTTGTGAAGCTCATTAACTTACTGAGATTTCTATCTTGCAAGGTTTAATGTGCATAATATTCTTGGTTTATTCATTCTCCATATGAATTAGGTCAAGAATCCAATTTCTGATATTTTCTTTAAATTACACAACAATCTGATTGTGCTGGTTCAAAGAATCAAATTCATACAACTTGATTTGGTGCTTTCCATATTGTTCATTGAATTCTTGAATGTGGGTTTTCAAGTTACCAATTGCTTGAAGGTTCACATCAAACAGTAAATATTCAAATGGCCATAACTCACTCTAGGCCAGTTCTGACCATAACATTTCATATGAAGAACTCACTCTAGGCCAGAATGACCTGATTTTTAAACCATTGAAAAGCTTAGACATAGGAGAACATTTCATATGAAGAACTCAGAGCCCAGTTCTGACCCTAGCCTAATCAAATTGTTAACCAATTTTAGTCCAACAAAACTGCCAGAACCAAACTGACCAAAAAATTCTGGACATTGACTAGCCTGACCAATTTTGAAAAAAATGTCATAACTTGGTCTACAAAACTACAAATACAGTGAAACCAAAGCCAAAATTTCTATAAGACCTAGAAATACAAATTTGGTGTTTTGACCAAAACCCAGAACCTGATGGAACTTAAAGAGATTGCTAGGAAAATTTAGTATTCCAAATCTTAAAATTTAACCAAATAGACACTTGACCCCATAATAGTATTTAGATCTTATCTCCTACTAGGAAACTCTAATTGAGATGAGCCAAATTTTTATGGAAACTAAGAATCAGGACCCCAACTTTGATTCAGGAACCTTCTTCAAATTTTAAGTGCAAGTACCCTAAAATGGGAATCAAAGATGTTGACCTTAAGCTGAAATCCTAAAGGCACAGGGTTCATGAGTCTAGGTCAATTATTTGGCAATAATTCACTCTACATAACTAGAAAAATTATGATTCTTGAACCTGAGTGATCCTAAGACATAAGGTAACAACTCATATGAAGGTTATTAGGTCTAAAAATGACTGTAGCACACCCAAATAATTAGAATAATTTGGACTCCATAATCTGCCTGGTTCTGAATCCAGAAAGGGTCAATGAACTAGTTATGGTATTTAGGCCATAACTTGAGTTAAAAAAACTCCAAATAGAGTGATTCAAAAGGGAAATTGAACTAAACACAATAAGGAACAACTTTGATTGAGAATATTTGGCCAAATTCTCACTGTAGAATTGCCTAATGGAATAGTGAACTCTAGTACTCAAAACTGAAATTTTTGATTTATTTGCTATTGGTTAGAAGTATTGATTAGCAACCAATACCAACACTTGAATCAAAACGTGGTAATTTCATGTTGTTAGAACTCATGTAACTATTATGTATGAAAAAGTCAACAAATTGAGTGAATAATAATGTGGGAATAGTAACCCCAAAAACATAAGGAATAATAAAAGGAATTAAAGAAGCCATTATGAGTACTAATATATTTAGTATAATTTTTAAATTAAAAATTCTTAAACTTTAGTAACTCTAGGACATGAAGGAATAATCCATATGGAGGGCCTTAGGAAAATAGTTCGATGTACAAATAGTACACGAAAATTGATCGATGTGAATCGCAATTATCATGAATGGAATGATAAATGTATAAATTACGAGAAATGCATGAATTTTGTGTAATTGTGAATTAGGAATTTATGTTTTCACTAGAAATAGAATAAAATTTTATCAATTGTAATTGAACCTATAATGAAATAATGACATAATAATACATATTAATGCTTAATGATACTAATGTGCCCATATATTACCTAGACACGTGTGTTAGATTGGATAGATTGGCATGCCAATAGGGTGTTATTTAGCAGTACTGCGTAAGGCTTTATGCCCGTATTCATGGCTTTATGCCCGTATTCATGGCTTTATGCCCGCACTCATGGCTTTTATGTCCGATTATGTGTTATCATGGCTTTTTAGCCATACTGACTGCATACGTAGTTGATGTTCCACGTTCCATGGTATGATGGCCCGAGGCACCGCGGTGTCCAATGCCAACGACCCATTATCCAGTTTAGTCAGCTTGTCATAGGTTACTTGGGCAGTAAAATTTATTGAAATAAGTTAAGAATATTAGCAACTGAAAATATTAGTAATTAAATAAATGAGTAAGAATATTTAAAATAAATTAGATTAGTTATTTAGTAAAAAGAATTGAAATGAATTGGAATGATATTAAAATTTAATTATTATGAAAGAATTGAGGACTTCTGAAGAGGAATAAATTAGAATAAAGAATAGTTAATACTAGAAGTATTATATGAAATTAGATTAAATTTCAGAGTATTCAAATTTTGATCCTTTTTTTTTATTGTATATTATTTTCTTATTATATTATTGCACCACTAAGCAACAATGCTTAGCGCAATGGATTTGTTTCCTCACGCAGGTGCTAAAGGTAAAGTCCAGCTAATATTAAATAGAGATTTTGGAGCTTTGATCTGCAGAAGTGTCAAAAGTGTATAAGGTTGTCACCTTCTCAGCAATGCATGTAGATAGGGCTCACAAAAGTTATTTTATGTATTTATAATTAGTTATTATATTGAAATATAAATTATGAAATTGTAATTAATTTGTATATTATGTAAATTGTAAATTATGTAATTAATGGAAATTTGAAAATTTTGATATATGAAATGAACATGAATGAATATGCATTGTACTGAATAAGAATCGAAATGTATGGACACTATTAGAAATGATGAGCATGGATGAGATCTTTATTTGAAAATATTATTGTTGAATTTCAAATAGGTGAATAGTGAATCACGTCAATATTTAATAAAATAGGGGAAAATCCGCTGGTTTCTCCGTATAAAAATAATTGATATTAAAATATAGTGAGATCAAATTATTAAAGGAATAAAGTAAGATAAGATAGGGTACTCTTGCACCGAATGTAGCATGCCTTGCTCAGCCACACTGTAGTCGTGTGAGGAGTGTTATATTTAGTAGTATCAGAGCGCGGTTTAGGCGTTCCTAGGCTTAGGTAGATGGAAAGAGATAGTTTGCATAACATGCATTACATTCATATGAGTCAAGGTGACACTAATGCAGATCTGTTTTCTCTGGTAAGGTGAAGAAATAAGGAAGTAGCAGCTCCTCAACTATTTACATTGAGTAAATTTCGAGGACGAAATTTTTGTTTGAGGGGAAGAATTGTAACATCCTCACTGTAGCAATCCCATACATTCTACTATTCCGGTGACCAGTCTCGGTCCAGACAGCTAGAACATTTGGAAAAATATTTAGACTAGAGTGAGGAGTCATAAATAACTAGAATAATAATAAGAAAAATTTAGAAAAAATTTTAGAAATAAAATTCAACCAAGTTAAATGAGCCGATACCCTAGCGATAGGTAACCTAGTAGGAGTTGCGGTCTTCGCAGCTAGGAGCCCTAAACCCGTAGAAAATTTATAAAATAATTTTTGGGACTCCAAAGAAGAGTCATTGAGGTTTTGATGGCATTAGAATGCCAAGAAAATACGTAGGAAAATTTTTAGATCAGTACAAACGATTTTGGCTCAATAAGCCAAACGGAGGGCATTTTGGTCATTTCGTCCTCAGAGATGATTTTTGGCCAACTTGTCCAGGTAAACAAATAATTTATATGACATAAAATGTGAATAAATATTGCTAAAACTTGAATTGAAAATGAGTAGAAAAGAAAAAGGAAAAAAATGAAATAAAACTCAAATTATGACATCATTATGATGTCATTAAAAACTCTCCACCAATCACTATGAGACAACCATTTAATAAACAAATAAAAAGGAGATAAATGAATCAAAAAAAAATGAAAAAGTCATTTTCTTCTCCAGCCATTCTCCCATCCAACCCTCTCTTCTTCATTTCCTCTCAAATTCTTTCAGTTTCCTATCATTAAAACACCATTTCAAGCTTCCAAACCATTACCTTCCTTCACAAAAATAGTTGGCAACCTTGATAAACCTCCATAGCCAGCCATAAAATCCAAGAAAAGTGGGAAGAAAAGTGAAAGGAAAATCTAGTTGGTAGCCCCAAAGAGGTGAATCAAGTGTTGGGTTGATTGAAGGTTGCTTGGAGCTAGAAGAATAAGGTTAGTGCTGGAAATTCTCTTAGAATTTAAAATTTATGCAAGTTGATTTAGGGTTTGCTAAAATTTGGAATTTTGTGTTATGACTTGAATTTGATGATGTTGAGGTTGATTATTGACTATTAGAAGTGCTATAAATGTGAATTGAAGTTTGGAAGTTGGGTGGAATTGAAAATTGGAAGTGTTGTTCTTATGCAGGGAATTCTGGACTTATGAGTCCAGTGTGTTTAGATGAACATAAGTAGAGCTAGACAGCTCCAATTGGTGTGAGGCCAATTGGAGATGAAATTTACGACCTAAACCAACATTTTTCATGAAGAAACCATGCCTAGAAACCAAGTACAAAAAGATCAAAAATTGGCTTGAATCTGGGTAACCATATGCTGGACCTGGAAAAATGACCATATGAACAGTAAATGTTCAAATGGCCATAACTCACTCTAGGAAGGTCAGAATGACCTGACTTTTGAACCATTGGAAAGCTTAGACATAGGAGAACATTTCATATGAAGAACTCAGAACCCACTTCTGACCCTAGCCTAATCAAATTGTTAACCAAATTTAGTCCAGCAAAACTACTAGAACCAAACTGACCAGAAAATTCTGGACATTGACCAGCTTGACCAGTTTTGAAAAAAATATCATAACTTGGGCTATAAAACTGAAAATATAGTGAAACCAAAGCCAAATTTTCTATAAGACCTAGAAATACAAATTTAATGTTTTGGCCAAAACCCAAAACCTGATGGAACTTAAAAAGATTGCTAGGAAAATTTAGCATTCCAAATCTTGAAATTTAACCAAATAGACACTTGACCCCAGAATAGTATTTAGATCATATCTCTCACTAGGAAACTCCAATTGAGATGAGCCAAATTTTTATGGAAACCTAAGAATCAAGACTCCAACTTTGATTTAGGAACGTTCTTCAAATTTTGAGTGCAAGTACCCTAAAATGGGAATCAAATATGTTGACCTGAACCTGAAATCCTGAAGGCACAGGGTTCATGAGTCCAGGTCAGTTATTCAAAATTTGGGTTTATTTTCTTCATGAAAGTTGTAGGGCTATGTCTCATATTTCTACCAATAAAAATTCAGGTCAATTGAACTTTTCTACACTGAGTTATGACCATTTAAACAAATACTATTCATTTGGTCATTTTCCAAGGACAACATGTTGGTCACCTGGATTAGGGTAGTTTTTAGGTCAACTTGGTTTGGTTTTCTGGGCAGGGTTTCTTCACCAAAGTTGTGCCATTATGTGTCTAGTTTCATGTCCAATTAGCCTTGCACCAATTGAACCTACACAACTCCACTTATAGCTGCCCAAACCTACTAGACTTCCACTCAGTCCTGCAGGTCACCAAGGGCAACATACCTAACTTTAATTCCCATGGAACAAATCACTTCATTTCTTAATCACACATAACCAAATGGTCACTAATTGACCATTAAAACTTTCTTTCACCAATACATGGACAAAGTCTCAAATTTGTGCCCAAACCCTAACTCATCCATTTCTAATTATGCATTTACTTATACTTCATTATCCTAATCAAGAGATTAGTGTTAAGGGTAGCTATGGTATAATTTTAACTCAAAGAAATCTTCAAAACCCTACTAAGTGCAAGGCTGTCAAAATTTTGGGGAAGGTATACATATGATGTTTATTAAATTTTCTTGTAAATTTGCACTCAATTCCACTCCCTCAACATGAATTTAAAGAGGAAGGAAGAGTTTGGTCACTAACCTTTAATGGAGTCAATTCCAAGCTTGTAAAAGCTCCTCTTTTCTACTTCTTTTTGCTGTCTTTAGCTTGCCCAAGGTATAGGAATAATTTTTTTGTGAAGACAATTATGGGTTTTATGGTGAAAAACTTAAAGAAATCAAGTTGGAAATGAATGAAAATGGTGGAGAGCTCTAGGTAGGGAATTCGGCCACCATGGATGAAGAAGAAGATGAAGTAATTTTGGTCTTCTTTATCTCTTATAATGAGTTTATTTAGTTTTCATTGGTGGAAGAGTTTTTAATGAGATCATGCTTATGTCATTATTTGACTTTTATTTCATATTTTTTTTTCTTTTGTTTTATTTTTCTTTCTTACTCCTTTTACTTATTTTTAATAAATTTTTCATCAATATTAATTCACATTTTATGTCATAAATCTCACTTACTTAAATGGTTGGTCAAAAATCATCTCTGAAGACGAAATGACCAAAATGCCCTCCGTTTGGTTTAAAGAGCTAAAATTGTGTGTACCGATTAATTAAATTTTCCTTGTGTTTTCTTAGCAATTTATTGTCATTGAGACCCTAATAATCCTTCTCTAAGATCTCAAAAATTATTTCATGGAGTTTTCCCCGGGTTTAGGATTACTAACGATCTTCGCCGTCATTTCCCGTTAGGGTCACTTATCACTGGGGCTACGGCTCATTTAACCTTAATGCATTTCATTTCTAAAAATTTTTCTTAATTTTTCTTAACATTATTTGGTTTATTTATAACTCCTCACTCTAGTCTAATCATAATTCCAAATATTCTAGCTGCTCGGACTAACATTAGTCACTGAAATAGTAGAACGTACGGATTAGCTAAAGTGAGGATGTTACAATTCTTCCCCTCTAATAAAAATTTTGGCCTCGAAATTTACCTGATGCAAACAGTTAAGGGAACTGTTGCCTCATCGTCTCTTCACTTTAACAAGTTGCCTCCTCGGTACTATGGTGCCTTCTAAGTACTTTCACCAGTGGAATCTGTTTATTTCTCAGTTCCTTTACTTCCCGAGCCAGTATCCGTATGGGTTCTTCTGCATATGTCAAATCCAGTTGAATTTCAATCTCTTCCATAGAGATGACATGTGAAGGGTCTAAGCGGTATCTTCTTAGTGTAGAAACATGGAATACAATATGGATCTTATCCAGTTCTGGTTGTAAAGCTAGCCGATAGGCCACTAGTCCCACACGTTCAATGACTTCATATGGGCCAATAAACCTAGGGCTTAACTTACCTTTTCTTGCAAACCTTAGTACCTTCTTTCACGGTGAGACTTTGAGAAATACTTTGTCTCCAACTGCATACTCTATCTCTTTTCTCTTCATGTCATCATATGATTTTTGTCTATTTGAGGCAACCTTCAAATTAGCTTTGATTAACTTTACTTTTTCCTCATTCTGTTTTACCAGGTCTGGTCCTACCAGCTTATCTTTGCCCAATTCAGTCCAACATACTGGGGTTCTACACTTTCTCCCATATAGTGCTTCATACGGGGCCATTTAAATGCTAGCTTGGTAGCTTTTGTTATATGCGAATTCTGCCAGTGGGAGATATCTATCCCAACTCCCCTCAAACTCAATGACACAACTCCTCAGCATATCCTCAAGGACCTATCACATAATTCACATTGTTTCTATCATTTCAATTTATTATTTGTAAGAATTCAATTGGTTTTTATGTTTACCTAAATTACTCGTTCCGACTGTCCATCCGTCTGAGGATGAAAAGCCGTGCTAAAGTGGAGTTGTGTGCCCAAGGCTTCTTGCAACTTCTTCCAAAATCTCGATGTAAACCTTGGGTCTTGATCGGATATGATGGAAAGTGGAATTCCATGCAGTCTAGCTATCTCACTGATATACAATTCCGCTAGCTTTTCCAATGAGTAGTCAGTCCTAATTGGCAGAAAATGTGCTAACTTCATCAATCTATCCACTAACACCCACATTGCATCATACTTCTTCTGGATGAAAGGTAGACTACTGACAAAATCCATAGTGACCTGGTTCCATTTCCATTCAGGTATGCTTATAGGCTGTAGCAATCCTGATGGAACTTGATGTTCTGCTTTAACTTGCTGACATGTCAAGCACTTAGTAACATAGTCAGCTATATCATTCTTCATACCAGGCCATCAATAATGAGGCTTCAAATCATTATACATTTTTATGCTTCCCGGGTGCATAGCATAAACACCGGTGTGTGCTTCTTTCAAAATACTAGTCTTTAATTCCCCATCATCTGGTACACACACTCTCCCTTTGTAGTACAGACACCTATCTGCTTTCACCTCATAATCAGTTTCCTTCCCCTCTGAGATTTTACTCATAATAACCATTAATTTTTCATCTGCCTTCTGCCCATCTTGTACCTACTGTAGTAGGTTTGGCGTCACTTGTAACTCAGCCAAAATAGCTCCATCTTGAGCTAAGGATAGATGGGCATTTAGTGATCTTAAAACTATGATGGACTTTCTGCTCAAGGCATCAGCAACTACATTTGCCTTCCCAGGATGGTAATCTATCACACAATTATAATCCTTTAGGAACTCAATCCATCACCTCTGTCTAAGGTTGAGCTCCTTCTGGGTTGACAAGTATTTTAGATTTTTGTGGTCTTTATAGATCTAGCACCTTTCACCATACAAATAATGCCTCCATATCTTCAATGCGAAGATAATTGCTGCTAACTCCAGATTATGAGTAGGGTAGTTCTTGTAACACCCCTCACCGGTCTATAGTGTAGCCGAGCAAGGCATGCTACACGGCGTGCCAGAGCACCTAATATGTGATTATCTCATTTTCTGAACTCAATTTGATTTAAGAAGTCTTTTATGTAAAGTTCATATCATACTGTTCTATTTTCATACTTTAATAAAATCAGTATTTCAAAAATGGTAATAAAAATCTGGCAAGGTGCCGTCTGTATTTCGGACAAACTGTCATTCTAAACCTGTTAAAAACAATTCAATATGATAATATTCTCAAATTCTCAACTATTTCATAGTTTCAAAATACAATCCATCATAATTTACATTCATCAAAACACTCTCCATAAGAGTTTAATATGTATAAATTATTATAAACCTTAAAGTTTTAGAATATATAAAATTACATAACAAAATGTCAAAATACAACTGATAGTCATTACACAAGATCCTAAGTCCTACAATGTATGCAGTGTAGTGCAGATGACTCTGGACTCCTGTGCAAATCTGATGTCTCACCCGATCGTAGGTCTGCTAGGCTCCCCAGCTCTGTCTCCAATACCTACGGGTAGCAAAAGCAATGCGCTAAGCAATTCTACTTAGTGGTGCTAAATATAAAGAAATATATACTAAAATAAAATAAATGAATTGTTTATGAATTTATGACATCGATATTCTTTGCAATTGCTGTTTCTACTTTTATTTGCTAACATTTCATTTTTGCTAATTTTGGTGGTGTTGTATGTCAATAAACTGAATTTAGCTGTTTGAATTTAATAATGCTTAAATTAACTACCCATGTAGCCTATACATTGACCAGACTGGATAAACGGATATACTGGCATTGGGTACCTAGTATCTCGGGCCATCACACCATCGGTCACAAAGTGTCTCCCGGTGTGCAAACAATGTGGCTAAAAAGCCATATAGTCAATCAGGCAATAAGCCAAGTATAATAACACAATCTGTATAGCCGTAGGTTATTAAAATCACAGTGCGACATAATAAGCCATAAAAACATAGTATGGCATAAAGCCATTTACAAAATAGTTGTCAGAATCCTATTGGCATGCCAGCCTATCCAAACTAGTCAACTAGGCAAACTAGGGCACATTACAAATTAATTGTTTAATTCTTCATTTTTTTTTTTTTTTAGTTTACTAGCTATCATGTAATCACAAGTCAATGTAAATGTTGACCTTTTTAGATAATATGGATAAGTTGATTCTAGCATCAACATGTCACAATTTGTAATTCAATATGCTACCAATATAGTGCAATTTACCCTTTTCACAAGTTAGCATTCATTGCTAAATTACTTCAAGCATCATTGTATGCAAATGTCAAATTTTTAGTTTTAGTGTGCTAGATTGGTCTAGCTTAATGTCCTATTTCTCTTGGTTTTTAGCTTCTGGTCAAAGAAGCAAAATTGTAGCTCTATGTCTTATTGAACTTTTGGTATAAATTTCAGGTCATTCTGAGTTGTATAGACCAAGATATGGTCAATTTACTAAAACTGGACAGATTGCATCTTTAGTGTAAAATTTGGTCAATTTTAGGTCACATTCAGTTCTGGCAGTTTTGGTACCCGAACTTAGGCAAGCAATTTGACTTAGTTATGGCCATTTCTGGGCTTTGATGTCTTCATAAGAATTGTAGCTCTATGTCTAAGCTTTCCATGGTCATTTGGACCTGTTTTGAGTGAGTTATGGTCATTTTGGTGACTACTGTTCATATGATCAAAAATCTGGGCCTACACTTACCAATTTCAGATTAGGTCATTTTTTAGGTCAGTTTCTAGGCAGAATTTTGGCAACATTTCTATAAGAAAGTTGGCTATTTTGTGTCTTGTTTCACCTCCCATTGGCCTCATACCAATTGGGGTCACCAATTGTCACTTAGGGTTCAATTTATCTATTGCCTTCACAACACAAAATCTGCACACAAAGAATACTTCCAAATGACACTTCTCCTTCTCCCAAAACTACAAATATATATTCATAACACTTCTATACCATTCATCATATCTCAATCATGTCCATTTGGATAGAATATACAAGTGCTCCATGTACATTATATAACCCTAATCTGCAAAGTTAAATTCAACATAATATATACATGAAAACACTTGATTATAACATATATCTCCCAACCATTACTTCACATACATTGCCCTCAATTCATCTTCACCACAATTCATCAAGAAAATTCATGAAACTACAAACTAATTCATGAATTTAAAGGCTACCAAAAGTGGCAGTTTACTAAGATATACAAATTGCTTTCCAAACCTTCAAATTCAAGTACTCAATGTACATATACATGGAAACTAAATTACTACAACTTTAAAATGACTAAATTAACACTATTTTCCATCCATTAGAGGTAAGAAAAACTCAAGCAACATAGGCTCTCATGGCTGCCAAAATTGAACAATACCATAACTCAATAAATTCTTCCATTCTCTTCACCATTCAACTCACCTCAACCTAAACATGAAGTTTACTAAAGCAAGGGAGGGGATTTAGACACTTACCTCTTTCAAGCTTTCCCCAAACCTCACCGAATCCTTCCTTTCTTGCTCCCAAAAGCTTCATTAAGGTGAGTGTGCAAGCTTTAATGAAGAAACCAAGTGGAAAAAAGGTGTAAATCATGGGTGCATGGAGGTTTCTTCAATTTGGCCATGGTAGTTCTTCCATGGAGGCTTTTGGCTAGTTGTTTCCTAAGGTTGAAGACGATGCATTCTGCTGTCCAAAGGCTTGTATAAGTGTCCCAAATTAGGAGTTAGTGGAGCACTAAACCATATTTTATTGTTTAATGATTTAAAGTTTCAAAATTTGCACTTTATACCTCATTTCTTTCACTATTCATATAATGTACCTCATTTTAATTTTTTATGACATTTTCAAAGTGTAATATCATTTATTTTTAATAGACATTGAGGTCAAAAGGCAACTCTAGATATTAAATGACCAAAATGCCCCTCTTCAGGTTGCATTCCTGATTTTTTGGTAACACCAATTTTTATTTGTTTCTCGATATTTCATTTTTCTTTGTACTAATTTATTAATTTTTCTTTGATATTTCTAGTGTCAATTACATTTCGATAAACCTTTAATTATGTCCCAAAATTTAATTCTGAGGGTTCCCTGCGGTCCTGGAGTAAGCAATTGCCTTCGCCCTAACTTTCCAGTGCGGTTACCCATCGCTATGGTGCCGGCTCGTTTAACTTAGTTTCATTTTCTCTCTTTTATTTTTCTTTAATTCTTCTTGTATTTTCTTTTTATTTATTTCATCAATATAAGTCTGTTCACTATCACCGAAGTGTAGTTCCAGACATCCTGACTTGCCTGGACTGATATTAGGTCCCAGGAGCAACAAAACATACAGAATACGTACAGGGAGGATGTTACAGTTCTGTTCATGTGGCCTTAACTGCCTGGAAGCATAGGTGACCACTTTTCCCTCTTGCAACAGTACACATCCTAACCCATTATGCGAGCCATCACTGTAGACCACAAAGTCCTTTCCCGTCACTTGCTGTGTTAACACTGGGCCTCTATCAACATAGCCTTCATCCTCTCAAAACTAGCTTGGCACTTGTCGTTCCAGCCAAATTTCACATTTTTGTGTAATAACTTGGTCATCGGAGCAGCTATGAGAGAGAACCCCTTCATAAATCTTCTATAATATCCAGCTAGCTCCAAGAAACTTCTGACCTCAGTTGTATTTCTGGGCGGCTTCCATTCCATCACTGCTTCTATCTTCTTGGGATCCACTCTAATCCCCTCAGCTGACACTATGTGTCCAAGGAAGGAGATCTCACTCATCTAGAAGTCACACTTGGCCAGCTTAGCACACAGCTTCTTTTCTCGCAGGGTTTGCACAATAATCATCAAATGTTCATCGTGTTCTTCCTTGGTCTTAGAATACACCAGAATATCACCAATAAAGACCACTATAAACAGATCTAAATATGGAAGAAAGATACGGTTCATAAGGTCCATGAATATCGTTAGTGCATTTGTTAACCGAAACGGCATCACTAGAAATTTCTAATGCCCATACCGGGTTCTGAATGCAGTTTTTGACACATCTTGTCACACCTTACCCCTCTGTAAAGTATAACATGATCCCGTAGAATACCTAATGAACTACCAAACTTTACCTACCGATAACTCATTAAGTACCCTACAAGGGATTTCAAAAACATTTTTCTTACTTTTTGGAAGTGGTGAGCATTTTCTTACATTTAATATAAGTTTAAAAGCTAGCTAAAATTTTTGTCCATTTTTATTTTTACACAAATTTTGGAAAAATATCGGTAAAGTACTGTCTGTATTTTAAAAAAATAATTCTTCACAAACCTGTAAAAACACTTCTAATAATTTATTTCATCAACTCAACAACTATCACAACAAAATTTAACATCATTTCTCAAACTCCAAAATTCAAATCAATAATTCACAACTCAATATTTCCATTCATTTTTCATTAAAGTAAAAACAAATTACATTTATCAACCACTTTATATTAACAAATCCAAAATGATATTATTACAATTTTATACAACTGTTCATGACCAATTTTTACATGTACATACATTTACATACATCAAAATAAATATTACAATTAGAGTATAAAATATACCCAAAAAAACTTCAGGGGTGTAGCTCCAATATCCTCAGCAGCTCACTCTGCTGCTCCTCTAGTCTCTATATCTACGATAGCAATAACAGCCATCGCTGAGTACTATGACTCAGTGGTGTATAACATACAAAAATAACATTTATGCATAATTCAAATCACATTTATTCAAATACGGTACTGAAAATGAAAGACAGATATAAAACATGATTTATGAACTTTTAGTCCAAACAATTTCATTTCGGAAGTCTAAAAACGAATTTCATAAAAACACACAGTTATATCATGGCATTCGAAACATATTCATCTCACTAGCAGGAGGCTTATGAGAAATCACAAGGCTAGCTAGCTCAAATATATGGATATCCATTCAAATTTCTTCTTCTACTAGCACACACCTCAACACTTCAGCCAGAGAAGGAATCAAAATTTGAAACTAATTTTCCACACTAGTCATGCTAGTGAGGCATTCAAATATATGGTCATGACACTATGGTTTCAAAACTATCTTAATAATTTATCAAACATTTATTGCCATTTCAAACACATATAAGTAAACTTTCAACAATTTAAGTCAAAAGCATAATAAACATTTCAATACAATTAAGTCACAATTTAATATCACAGTTCATTCAAAATAATTTGCAGAAAAAAATTTATAGAAATTCTATGTTGTGCACAAATCTTATATGAGTCACCTCTTAGCCTTGGCTCAATGCTTCGGCTTCTTTCCTGGTATTCTTTTCCACTGAAACACATAATTTCACAGTGTTTCAGTACCATAAATTATCATAAGTTTAAAAATAAATTCAAATCTAACTTTAATATGCTTAATTTGATGTTCTTTGAAATTTGTATTTTGGGGTTACTATCATGACACTATTCAAGTCAATTTGTTGACTTTCTAATGCTTAATAGGTATGGGAATTCTAATTTCACCCACATACCACATTTTGGTTACCTAATTTGTTAGTTTCGGTTATTTTCTCAAACTTCAAGTCCCTTAGGCACAAATTTCAAATTTTCAGTTTTGGTGTTCAATTTTGCACTACTCTATTGGTCATGTTGCTGTGATAATTGGCTAAGTTTTCTTCATAGAAGTTGTTCCTTATTGTCTTAACTTTATTTCCATTTTTTAATCACTCCATTTGGAGTTTTGTAGCCTAAGTTATAGCCATTTGAACATGGCTGGCTAGATTTGGTGTTACCCAGAATTCTGGGCAAATTCTGGATTTTGGCAATTTTTGTGGTTGACTGCAGGTAGATTTTCAAACATGTTATGGTCAATTCTGGGCAAATTCTGGATTTTGGTAATTTTTGTGGTTGACTGCAGGTTGATTTTCAAATATGTTATGGTCAAAATTTGGGTTTATTTTCTGCATGAAAGTTGTAGGGCTATATCTCAGCTTTCTACTGGTAAAAATTTAGGTCATTTGGACCTTCCTAGACCAAGTTATGGTTATTTATGTAACTACTATTCATTTGGTTATTTTTGTATAGGTCAGTGTGCCCAATCCGGATTTAACCTAATTGTTCACTAAGTTATGGTCACTTTCTGGGCATGATTCCTAAATGAAAAATGTGTCATTTTGTGTCTAGTTTCATTCCCAATTGGCCTCACACCAATTGGGTTGGTAAATTTTCAGTTTTGGTCCCTGAAATGGACCTAGGTCAAGCTGTCTGCAGATTGACCCTCGCCAATCCGAATTTGAACTTGTTTCCAAAAATTCATACACACCACAAATTGTCACAATTGACCATTTCTCAACTCAAATAAGGTCAATAACATCATTTGGCAAATTCTCAAATTTTTCTTCAATTTTTCACATGCTCAAAACCCTAGCAAGATACAAAACTCAATCTAATGCAATTTAAAGTGAGTATTCATGTTCTACACACCTAATTCACCTCAAATAGCCATTCAAAACCATCAAACTCATTCATAACAAACCCTAACCCTAGCTGGACGAATTTTCTATTTGATCCCTCAATAATTATTTTTGTTTGATTTCCCTCAAATCTAAATTAATTCAAATAGATATGCAAGAATATAAAGAGAAATCAAAGAATAGATAATTAACCTCTTTGTGTGGCTTTTCTCTCTTCCCAAATTCCACTTCTTTCCTCTTCTTTTTGTTGTCAATAGATGAATCAAGGTTCAAGAACAAGATTTACTAAAGAAACCTTAGGGAAATTATGGCTAGATTAGGGTTTCTGAAGCTTGGGGTATAGTTATCAATGGTGGAAGATGAAATGAGGAAAGAGAGAAGTGAGAGAGAGAGAGAGAGGTGACATTTTTTTTTTTTGAGAAGAAGAAGTGAATTTTTTTTTCTTTTTATTTTGTCTTTTAATTATTAGGATTATCCCCAAAATTTCAATTATTTAAATATTAGATTTATGACATCATGCCTATGTCATACATGATGTAATTAAACTTTTCTTTTCCTTTTTCTTTCATTTTTATTAATTTTTCAATAGTTTTTAATTTAATTCTCGATCCCAAAATTTTCTTTTCTCTAATTTTATTGGATAGTTAGATCAGGAGTCAACTCTAGGGGTAAATTGACTAAATTGCCCCTCACTGGTTCAATCCGGTTTCAAGTTATTCGATATTTCTTCCGGATCCCTGACCTAATTATTTGACCTGCTTAACAACTCTTTTTCGTGATTTTCTCTTTTCCACTGTGTTTGCAATAGTCCTAAGGACCGCAACGTCACATTTTACGGTTCAAAATTTGAGTTTAGACTAACCTCGTAGTCATTCCTGAGAAAGTCACCCATCGCTGTGACTCTCAGATCATTTAACTTCTTGTGTTCTATTTTTCTTATTTGTACTTAACTATTTAACAATTGCTAATTATTTGCATTCAGGGCTTATCTAGGTGTCTTAGATGTGATTTTAATCCTCTTAATTGTCCGGACCGACACCAATCACC
This sequence comes from Hevea brasiliensis, assembly GCF_030052815.1. Taxonomy (NCBI): domain Eukaryota; kingdom Viridiplantae; phylum Streptophyta; class Magnoliopsida; order Malpighiales; family Euphorbiaceae; genus Hevea; species Hevea brasiliensis. Next base: position 93,120,214 of record NC_079496.1, on the reverse strand, counting down.
GGAACAGTAAAATGTACCAGGCTATGCAAATAGGGGTGTTACAATTCTCCCCCCCTTAAAATAAATTTCGTCTCGAAATTTTACCTGGTAATCAGTCTCTGAACAACTATGGGTGCTGTTTCCACATGTCCTCCTCTCATTGCCAAGTAGCCTCCTGGCCCTTTCACTAATGGTATTTGCTTGTTCCGTAGCTATTTCACCTCATAGGCCAGAATCTCTATGGTTTTTCTTCATATGTGAGGTCTGGATTTACTTTAATTTCTTCCACTAGTAGTACATGAGATGGGTTAGATCTATACCTCCTCAACATCGATACATAGAAGACATTATGTATCTTCTCCAACTTTGGAGGTAGTGCCAAATGATATTCCAAAGGACCCACTCTCTCCAGAACCTCATATGTCCCAATGAAACGAGGACTCAGTTTCCCCTTTCTGCCAAATCTCATAATTTTCTTCTAAGGGGAAACCTTGAGGAATACTTTCTCACCCACTGCATACTCAATATCCCTTCTCTTCATATCAATATAGGACTTTTGATAGTCTGATGCAATTTTAAGTCGATCTCTGATCAATCTGACTTTCTCTTCAGTTTGCTGAATAATTTCCAGCCCAATCAACTTTCTTTCACCTACCTCATCCCAACACAATGGGGTTCTACATTTTCTGCCATACAAAGCTTCATATGGAGGTATCCCAATGCTTGATTGGTAGCTGTTGTTGCAAGCAAACTCAATCAAAGGCAAGTGTGTGTCCCAACTACCTTCGAACTCAATCACACAAGCCCGTAGCATGTCCTCCAAGATCTGAATTACCCTTTTAGACTGGCCATCTGTCTGTGGGTGGAATATTGTACTGAAGTTCAATCTAGTTCCTAGGGCTCTCTGAAGACTACCCCAAAATCTAGAAGTGAACCTAGGATCTCTGTCTGATACGATGGATACTGGCACTCCATGCAGTCTTACTATCTCATCTATGTACAACTTGGCCAATCTTTCTAAATTATAGTCCATCCGGATAGGCAGAAAATGAGTAGACTTGGTCAGTCTGTCAACTATGACCCATACTGCATCATGGCTCTTCTGCGTTCTCAGAAGTCCCATCACAAAATTCATAGTTATTCTCTCCCATTTCCATTCCGGTACTGGTAGTGGATGTAACAAACTAGCTGGTACTTGATGCTCTGCCTTCACTTGCTGATAAGTTAGGCATTTGGAAACAAATTCTGCTACATTTCTTTGCATACCCATCCACCAATAGTGCTCTTTCAGCCCTCTATACATTTTTGTTCCACCAGGGTGCATAGCAAAAGGAGACTTATGTGCTTCCTTCAAAATGATTTGTATCAAGTCAACATCATTAGGAACACACATTTTGCCCTGGTGTAGCAATAAGCCATCATCTCTTATTTAGAATTCTAGCTTCTTACCCTGTCTGACTTCTTCTAACAGCTTTTGATCATTCTGAGCAGCCATTCTGATCTGATCAATCAACACTGGCTGTACATGCCATGCAATTGATGTTTTGCCCCTCATCATTAATCTCTTAGTTGGCATGCAATACTCTCAACTCATGTACCATAGACAAAGGAGAAACTCGTAGACTTTCCATAGTGTTATGACTTAAGGCGTCAGCCACCACATTAGCTTTCCCTGACTGATAGTGTATCAAACAATCATAGTCATTTATCAACTCTAACCATCTTCTCTATCTCAAATTCAACTCCTTCTGAGTGCCCAGATATTTCAAACTCTTATGATCTGTGTAGATGTAGCACTTCTCCCCATACAAATAATGTCTCCATATCTTAAGAGCGAACACAATAGCTGCAAGCTCCAAGTCATGTGTAGTATAATTCCTCTCATGCGATTTTAGCTGGCGTGATGCATAGGCAATGACATTCCGCTCTTGCATTAATACACAGCCTAACCCATTGTGAGAAGCATCGTTGTAAATAATGTACTCTTTACCCAGGGTAGGTAAAGTAAGGACTAGAGCCTCAGTCAAATATCTCTTCAACTCATCAAAACTCTGTTGGCATTTATATGTCCACTGAAATTATACATCTTTTCGAAGTAATTTGGTTAATGGAGATGCCAACATGGAGAACCCTTTCACAAATTTGCGATAGTATCTAACTAAACCCAGAAAACTGTGAATCTCTGTGATATTTCTGGGTGGCCTCCAATTAAGGATAGGTTCTATCTTACTTGGATCTACCTTGATGCCCTCTACCGATACTACATGCCCTAAGAAAGATATTTCTTTCAGCCAAAATTCACACTTCGATAATTTGGCGTATAGTTGTTTCTCTCTCAAAGTCTGCAGTACAATCCGCAGATGTCTATCATGCTCTTCTACACTCCTCGAATAGATCAATATATTATCTATGAATACCACAACAAATTGGTCGAGGTATGGTCTGAAGATAGTGTTCATCAGATCCATAAAAGTAGCCGGAGCATTAGTTAACCTGAATGGCATGACCAAGAACTCATAATGGCCATAGCGGGTTCTAAAGATAGTTTTAGGAATACTCTGCTCTTGTACTTTCAGCTGGTAATAATCTAATCTCAGGTCAATTTTGGAGAGCACAGTTACACCCCTCAACTGATCAAATAAGTCATCAATGTGGAGCAATGGATATTTGTTCTTTATTGTCATCTTATTCAACTGCCGATAGTCAATACATAAGCGGAGAGTGCCATCCTTCTTCTTAACAAACAACACTGGCGCTCCCCAAGGTGACACACTAGGGCGGATAAAGCCCTTATCAAGTAGCTTTTGCAACTGCACTTTCAACTCTGTCAATTCTGCTGGTGCCATTCTATATGGTGTTATAGAGATTGGGTCCACACCAGGCATAACATCAATTTCAAACTGCACTTTTCTTTCTGGAGGTAATCTTGGCAATTCATCAGGAAACACATCCGAAAAGTCACATACTGTAGGGATGTCCCTCAGTGCTAGACTCCCCACTTGGGTGTCTATCACATGTGCCAAGTATGCTTCACACCCCTTTTTGATAATCCTTCTGGCTAGTGCAGCTGAAATGATGTTTGATGGCAGTAATTGCCTCTCCCCATGTATTACCACATCACCGTACAGAGGGAGACCAAAAGTGACTGTCTTCAATCTACAGTCAATCATGGCATGATGCCTGGCTAACCAATCTATGCCCAAGATGATATCATAATCTCTGAAGGTCATTTAATCAAATCTGACAGAAAAACATATTCTTGGATCACCAAAGGACAATCTCTATAGACTCTGTTGACCCGGACCTCTTGTCCTAACGGACTAGTTACTAGCACTTCAAAATCCATTTTGGCACACGGAACCGCAAGAGAACTAACCATGCTAACACGAACATATGAGTGGGTTGAGCCTGGATCAAATAGTACAAATACATCTTGATGAGATAGAGAATGTATCAGCTACAACATCGGAAGTCTCAGCCTCTTCCTGCTGTCTCATCGTGTAAACCCTAACTAGAGCACTCCCTTGTGCTAACTGGCTAACAGTACGCTGACTGCTAGAAGCATTTTCTCTACCTCTGCCTCTTCCTCTGCTAACCGATTGTGAACCTCTGGTAGTAGAACTCTGAATGGATCCTTCTACAATAGTAGGAGCTAGGCCAAATCTAGGGGCACTAGTGCAATCCTTAGCAAGATGGCCCTTGCCTCCACAGTTAAAGCAAGCTCCTGTTGCCCAATAGCATTCTCCCCCATGAATCTTGCCACAAGTCTCACAGAGGCGGGGAGGATGTGAACCCCTGGTCGACTGCTGACCAGATCTAGAGGCTCTCTGTCCAAATAATCTACCCCTTCAAAACCTTCCACCAGTCATACGCATCCCCTTGTAACAAAGATACAGAATATTCAAACTTTAGTTCCTCTGGGCAGTGTAGCTTCTTGAATACTCTATCCATTCTCTCCAACCATTGCTCTGCCTCTAAAGGGTCCACTGTACCCTTAAACTCTATAGCCCTATACTTAAGTAGCTTGTCATACTGCCTAGCTAGAGGCTGTGGTTGCACCACAAGTGTCTGAAGTGGAGCTTGGGTAGGCATACTTCCAGCCATTTGTGGGAACATCGCAGCCATCTGCTGGGCAAATTATGTAGGAAACTGCAGCATTTGTGGGGCTGGTGCCACCGACCCACTGATATTTTAGAGAGCGAGGGCTTCCTCATGGTCCTCAGCCTCTCTGACTACTCAACTGAGCGATCCCCTTCTTTCATTTCAAATTGGAGTTAAAATATCTCCTGAACAGATAACACAAGGAGATTCCCTCCGTTAGTTCATATTTATGATCTAATGCACTGTATGTAACAAATAAGGATATTGAGCAGTTGTACTTATCAAAGAAAAGACACAAATTCACATGTTAAAACATACTTCAAAAATTTTGCTCTGATACCACTAAAACATGTCACACCTTACTCCTCTGTAAGGCATAACGTGATCCCGTAGAATACCTTATGAACTACCGAACTTCACCTACTGATAACTCATTAAGTACCATACAAGGGATTTTAAAAATCTTTTTCTTATTTTTTAGAAGTGGTGAGCATTTTCTTACATTTAATATAAGTTTAAAAGCTAGCTAAAATTTTTGTCCATTTTTATTTTTACACAAATTTTGGAAAAATTTCGGCAGAGTGTCATCTGTATTTTAAAAAAACATTTCTTCACAAACCTGTAAAAATACTTTCAATAATTTATTTCATCAACTCAACAACTACCATAGGAAACTTCAACATCATTTCTCAAACTCCAAAATTCAAATCAATAATTCACAACTCAATATTTCCATTCATTTTTCATTAAAGTAAAAACAAATTACATTTATCAACCACTTTACATTAGCAAATCCAAAATGATATTATTACAATTTTATACAACTGTTCATGACCAATTTTTACATGTACATACATTTACATACATCAAAATAAATATTACAATCAAAGTATAAAATATACCCAAAAAAACTTCAGGGGTGTAGCTCCAATATCCTCAGCAGCTCACTCTGCTGCTCCTCTAGTCTCTATATCTACGACAGCAATAACAGCCATCGCTGAGTACTATGACTCAGTGGTGCACAACATACTAAAATAACATTTATGCATAATTCAAATCACATTTATTCAAATACAGTACTGAAAATGAAAGACAGATACAAAATATGATTTATGAACTTTTAGTCCAAATAATTTCATTTTGGAAGTCTCAAAAAAAAATTCATAAAAACACACAGTTATATCATGCCATTCGAAACATAGTCAACTCAATAGCCGGAGGCTTATGAGAAATGACAAGGCTAGCCAGCTCAAATATATGGATATCCATTCAAATTTCTTCTTCTGCTGGTAGACACCTCAACACTTCAGCCAGAGAAGGAATCAAAATTCGAAACTAATTTCCTCCACTATTCATGCTAGTGAGGCATTTAAATATATGGTCATGACACTGTGGTTTCAAAACTATCTTAATAATTTATCAAACATTTATTGCCATTTCAAACACATACAAGTAAACTTTCAAAAATTTAAGTCAAAAGCATAATAAACATTTCAATACAATTAAGTCACAATTTAATATTACAATTCATTCAAAATAATTTACAGAAAAAAATTTATAGAAATTCTATGTTCTGTACAAACCTTATATGAGTCGCCTCCTGGCCTTGACTCAATGCTTTAGGTTCTTTCCCGGTATTCTTTTCCACAGAAACACACAACTTCACAGTGTTTCAGTACCATAAATTATCATAAGTCCAAAAATAATTTCAAATCTAACTTTAATATGCTTAATTTGACGTTTTTTGAAATTTGTATTTCGAAGTTACTATTCACGATACTATTCAAGTCAATTTGTTGACTTTCTAATGCTTAATAGGTATAGGAATTCTAATTTCACCTACATACCACATTTTGGTTACCTAATTTGTTGGTTTCGGTTGTTTTCTCAGACTTCAAGTCCCTTAAGCACAAATTTCAAATTTTCAGTTTTGGTGTTCAGTTTTACACTGTTCCATTGGACATGTTGCTGTGATAATTTGGCTAAGTTTTCTTCATAGAAGTTGTTTCTTATTGTCTTAACTTTATTTCCCTTTTAGAATCACTCCATTTGGAGTTTTATAGCCTAAGTTATAGCCATTTGAACATGGCTGGCCGGATTTGGTGTTACCCAAAATTCTAGGCAAATTCTGGATTTTGGCAATTTTTGCGGTTGATTGCAGGTGGATTTTCAAACATGTTATGGTCAAAATTTAGGTTTTGTTTCTTCATAAAAGTTGTATGAATATGTCTCAACTTTCTACTGGTAACAATTTAGGCCATTTGGACCTTCCTAGACCAAGTTATGGTCATTTACGTAACAACTATTCATTTGGTCATTTTTATACAGGTCAGTGTGCCCAATCCAGATTTAACCTAATTGTTCACTAAGTTATGGTCACTTTCAAGGCATGATTCCTAAATGAAAAATGTGTCAATTTGTGTTTAGTTTCATTCCCAATTAGCCTCACACCAATTGGGTTGGTAAATTTTCAGTTCTAGTCCTTGAAATGGACCTAGGTCAAGCTGCCTGCAGATTGACCCTCACCAATCCGAATTTAACCTTGTTTCCAAAAATTCATACACACCACAAATGGTCATAATTGACCATTTCTCAACTCAAATAAGGTCAATAACATCATTTGGCCAATTCTCAAATTTTTCTTCAATTTTTCACATCCTTAAAACCTTAGCATCATATAAAACTCAATCTAATGCAACTTAAAGTGTGTATTCATGTTCTACACACCTAATTCACCTCAAAAAGCCATTCAAAACCATCAAACTCATTCATAACAAACCCTAACCCTAGCTGGACGAATTTTCTATTTGGTCCCTCAACAATTATTTTTGTTTGATTTCCCTCAAATCTAAATTAATTCAAGTAGATATGCATGAATATAAAGAGAAATCAAAGAATGGATAACTAACCTCTTTGTGTGGCTTTTCTCTCTTCCCAAATTCCATTTCTTTCCTCTTCTTTTTATTGTCAATAGATGAATAAAGGTTCAAGGACAAGATTTACTTAAGAAAACCTTAGGGAAATTATAGCTAGATTAGGGCTTGTGAAGCTTGGGGTATGGTTATCAATGGTGGAAGATGAAATGAGGAAAGAGAGAAGTGAGAGAGAGAGAGAGAGAGAGGTGACATTTTTTTTTTGGAGAAGAAGAAGTGAATTTTTTTTTCTTTTTATTTTTTCTTTTAATTATTAGGCTTATTCCCAAAATTTCAATTATTTAAATATTAGACTTATTGCATCATGCTTATGTCATGCATGATGTAGTTAAACTTTTCTTTTCCTTTTTCTTTCATTCTCATTAATTTTTCAATAGTTCTTTAATTTAATTCTCAATCCCAAAATTTTTTTTTCTCCAATTTTATTAGACAGTTAGGTCAGGAGTTAACTATAGGGGTGAATTGACCAAATTGGCCCTCGCTGGTTCAATCCGGTTTGCAAGTTATTCGATATTTCTTCAGGATCAGTGACCTAATTATTTGACTTGCTTAACAACTCTTTTTTGTGATTTTCTCTTTTTCACTGTATTCGTAATAGTCCTAAGGACCGCAGCGTCACATTTTACAGTTCAAATTTTGAGTTTAAACTAACCTTGCAGTCATTCCCAAGAAGGTCACTCATCGCTGTGACTCCCGGCTCATTTAACTTCTTGTGTTCTATTTTTCTTATTTATACTTAATTATTTGACAATTACTAATTATTTGCATTCAGGGCTTATCTTGGTGTCTTAGATGTGATTCTAATCCCCTTAATTTTTCGGATCAAAACCAGTCACCAGAACAGTGAAATGTACCAGGCTATGCAAATAAGGGTGTTACACATCTGCATCCTTTACCCTCAGCTGATGATACCCTGATCTGAGATCAATTTTTGAAATTACACCGACTCCCTTCAACTGATCAAACAAATCATCAATTCTGGGCAACAGATATTTATTCTTCATAGTTACTTTAGTCAACTGTCGGTAATCAATGCACAATCTTAAGGTTTCATCCTTTTTCTTCACAAACCGCACCGAAGCTCCCAATGGTGACACACTGGGGCATATGAACCCCTTATCTAGTAACTCCTGCAACTGAATTTTTAGCTCCTTCAATTCAGTGGGTGCCATCCTATAAGGAGTACTAGAAATTGGTATTGTACCTAGCATTACCTCAATAGCAAATTCGACTTGCCTTTCTGGTGGTAAACCAGGCAATTCTTCAGGAAACACATCTGGAAAGTCTCTTACTGTGGGTATATCACACAGGTTTGGCTTAGCCTGCCTAGTATCAACCACGTGTGCTAGGTAAGCTTCACAGCCTTTTCTCATTAATCTTCTTGCAACTGTGGCTGAGATGACATTAGACAGAAAATCTGTCCTTTAACCCACAACTGAAATCTCATTACCCTCAGGAGTTTTTAGAGAAATCCTCTTCAGTTTATAATCAACTATTGCCTGATGACGTGATAACCAGTCCATTCCCAAAATCACGTCAAACTCGTGGAAGGGTATTTCAATTAGGACTACCGAGAATTCATACCCCTGAATCCTCAATGGGCAACCTTTATACACCTTATTCACTACCACATTGTGGCCTAGTGGATTTGTGACTAGCATGTATTGGTCACTCTCCTCTACTGAAACTCCCTTTTCTATTGGTAGCTTGATGCATATATATGAATGGGTAGATCCTGGATCCACCAATACATGCACAGGTAAAGTGTAGAGGAAGAATGTACCCCTGATAACATCTGGGGCATCTTGCTCCTCCTGGGCTCTCATGGCATAAGCTCTGGCAGGTACTCTAGCCTCTGGCCTCTCGGCTGACTCAGATGCAGGCCTCAGTGATGGACCAGCTGCCTCAGATTTATCGGACTTCCTACCCCTTTGAGGTGCAAGGGCAGGCCTATTTGCTTTGTGTTAGGGCAACTGTAGCAATCCTCTTCGGATAATTTTTAATCTGATGTTCTGTAGACCCACACCGTAAGGAAGCACCAGTCACTCACCAGCACTCCCCTTTATGCCACTTTTGACAGTATGGACAGGCAAAAGATACTGGGGCTGGTCCCCTAAACACCGTCCCTGGAGAGCTGCCCACTGATGGTGTGGACTGGCCTCTCTTAGGTGTGAACTATGGTCTGGGCCCATGGGACTGACCCTGACCTTGAGGCTAACTTGAACTCTGAGCAGGAGGACCCTTAAACTTCTTACTGGGAGCAGAGAATGAACTGGACTGACCTGGATCCCCTCTTCTACTGTCTTTCCCTTGTATTTTGCTCATTTATTCTGACTCTTTCCACTTTTAATGTAGCAGCATCAACTAATTTGGCAAAATTTGTAATCTCCAATGCTATTATCATGACCTTGATATTGTCATTTAGCCCTTCTTCAAACCTTCTGCACTGCTCAGCCTCTGTAGGGACTATCTCCTCAGTCTGATAAATTCACGCTCATATTCTACCACTGATAGCTGCCTTTGTCTCAGACTAATAAATTCTCTTCTTCTCTCTTCTAGATACACTTTACTGACATACTTCTTCCTGAACTCTGTGAGAAAGAAATCACAGGTAATCTGATCCGGTTGCACCTCACTAGATACTGTGTCCCACTACTGGTATGCATTATCTTGAAGTAGGGACACAGCACCCTTCAGGTTCTGCTCGGGGGTGCAATGAAGCTGTTTCAATACTCTTCCAGTTCTATCCAACCAATTTTCAACTGTCATGGGGTCATCCTCCTTCTTCCCAAAGAAATCCACAACCCCATGTTTTCGTAGTTTTTCTAGATGGGACTTCTATGGTGGTGGCAGAGGTTGTGGCTGTGGTTGTGGTGGTAGAATTGCCCCCATCATTTGTCGGTAAAATTCAATCATTTGCTGAAATAACGCAAACTGAGGTTGGGCAGGTGCCTCAGTTACTGGTGGAGCAGATTCATTCGGCCTTTGGTGGAGCACGACTCTCCACCTCTTCATCAACTGCTCTTTAAGAAGCAAGATCCATATCCTAATCAAGATAAAAAAACAAACAGATCTGCATCACTGTCACCTCAATACTTTCAAATACAATGCAATGGTATGCACTCTATCTAGGCCTATAAATGCCTAAACCGATAACCGATGCTCTGATACCACTAAATGTCACATCCCTTACCCGTCTATAGTGTAGCCGAGCAAGATATGCCACACAGTGTGTTGGAGCACCATATAACAATTTACCTTTCCTAATTTATTTATTTATTTATTCACCAAGTGCAAAATTTTACAAATTATATCATTATTTACAAATTTGGTTAATCTAAATTTTCCATAAATTTTTATAGAAAATCTGGCAGAGTGCTGCTATAAATTGAAAAAATAGTTCTTCTGAACCTATTAAAAAACACTTCCAATATGGTTTTCAAATCCAAAACTCCAATATACATACATATCAACTCAATCTCTAAATCTCAACACAATTTTCAAAATTTTTGTTCACATCACAATTCGAATTAATTTCATGAATAACTCCTCAACATTTTATTTTTCAACAAAATATACTGATAATTTCAGTAACATAAAATTTCATATATTTACATTATCACATAATTTCATGAGTTTGTGATTACAATCAAGAACTAGTACAAAATGCAAAGTACAAAATACAACCCAAAATCCTAATATCCTACCAAGTGCATTGCAGATATGTGGTGACTCTTGTAACACCCCCATTTGTATAGCCCGGTATATTTCACTATTCTAGTGACCGGTGTCGGTCCGGATAATTAAAGAGATTAGAATCACACTTAAAACAACTAGAGAAGCCATAAACACAAATAATTAGTAGTTGCCAATTAGTTAAGTATGAATAAAAAAAATGGAACATAAGAAGTTAAACGAGCCGAGAGTCACAGCGATGGGTGACCTTCTAGGGAACAACTGTGAAGTCGATTTAAACTCGAATTTCGAACCATAAAATGTGACGTCGCAGTCCTTAGGACCATTACAAACACAGTGGAAAAGAGAAAATCACGAAAAAGAATTGTTAAGCCTGTCAAATAATTAGGTCAGGGAGCCGAAAGAAATGTTGAATTATTTACAAACCAGGTTGAACCGACGAGAGGCAATTTGGTCAATTGACGCCGTAAGCTGACTCCTGACCAAACTATCAAATAAAATCAAAGAAAAGAAAATTTCAGAATCGAGAATTAAATTAAAAAACTAATAGAAAATTTAAAAAAAAAAAGAAGGAAAATGAAAAAGTGTAGGAAAATGACATCATGCATGACATCATGCATGATGCCATAAATCCCATAATTAATAATTTGATTAAATGGATTTTTGGGTCTTCCATAAGACAAAATAAATAAACAAAAAAAAAAGTAAAAGTCATCTTCCTCATCTCCCTTGCCGCCCCATCTCTCTCTCCATTCCTTCACCTTGTTCCTCCATTGTTAAGAGAAAAAAAGCTTGGATTTCCCTACTCTCTGCCATAAATTCACAAAGTCCCAACATTAAAAATTCTCTTTACATGTTGAGGAAGCATTAGAGAGTAAAAAAGAAGAAGAAAGACTTGAAGAAAGGAAAGCCTAAAAACCCTCCAAGCAAGGTTAGTGATTTAAGTTGCAAAATTAGTTTATTTGTTGTGTTTCTAGCTTGGTTAACTTGTAAATAAACTTAAAATGAAATGAAACAAATTGTTGAGGGACCAAGTTGATTTTCGGCCAGCATGTGTATGAGGGTATGGTTGCATGGTTTGATTGATTTAAATGAGTTTATGGACCTGCATTAGTTGAATGATTATAATTAAAAGCTTTGAAATTAGCTAAATGCAACAAGTAGTGTGAATTAGGGTTTTGGACATTAGGGTTTAGAGACAAAAATGTGAGGAAGTGGTAAATGATGTCTTTGACCTAATGTGAAGTGAGAAATGGTCATTTGTGACCTAATGAAGAGTGTTAGAGGTGTTTGAATCAAAGCCAAATTCGGATTGAGTGTGGTCATGCTGCTGGCAGCATGACCAGGTTATCTTTGAAGGACCAAAAATGAAATTTTACAAGTCCAATTGGTATGAGACCAATTGGGAATGAAAATAGACACTAAATGACACAATTTTCATTTAGGAAGCATGCCCAAAAAGTGACCAAAACCTAGTGAACAAATTGGCCAAACTTAGAAAATTGCAGTCTGCCCTGTACAAACTGACCAAATGAATAGTGTTTGTTCATTTGGCCATAACTTGAGCTAGGCAGGTCTAAATGATCTGAAATTTTTACCATTGGTTAGATCAGATATAGACCTAAAACTTTTATGAAGAACAAAAACCCAAATTATGCCATTAACCAAGTCATTTGGCCACCCCAAGCTGGTGACCCAAAACTGCCAGTACCAAAAATTTTCCAGAAAATCTGGGTTGAGTCCAATCCGGCAGCCATGGTTCAAATGGCTATAACTTGAGCTACAAAACTCCAATTGGAGTGATTCAAAAAGGAGAATAAACTTAGGACATTAGGGAACACTTTCTATGAAGAAAGTTTTGCCAAATTCTAACAGTAAAGTGACCAATGGAACAGTACAACCTAAGGCACCAAAATTGAAAATTTGCAATTTTGCCTAAAGGACTTAAGTTTTGAGAAAATGACCAAAACCAACAAGTTTGGTGACCAAAATGTGGTATGTGGGTGAAGTTGGAGTTCCCATACCTATTAAGCCTTAGAAAGTCAATAAATTGACTTGAATAATGTAGTGAATAGTAACCCCGAAACACAAATTTTAAAGAACGTCGAGTTTAGCAGATATAAGCTAGATAAAAGTGAAATTGAATTTGTTTTTGGATTTATGCTCAGTTATGGTGCTGAAACACTGTGAAACTGTGTGTTTCAGCTGAAAAAGACTTGGAAGGTCTGAGAGACTGAGTCAAGGCCTAGAGGCGACTCATGTCAGGTCTGTGCACAATAATTCTTGTTTAAATATTTTATCCTTGAAAATTTGACTTCTGTGATTAATTATGTATTATGTTGCCATTTTATGATCGCAAATATGACTTTGGAAATTGATCAGATTTCTCACAAATTATTTGATTAAATTGTTTTGAATTGATTTTCTAATTCACACTTAGCATGACAGGGCCTTATTATTCCTCCTCCATTTATGGGGTGAGATCGATTATTTTTCCTCTCTCTCTGGTTTACCAGTTGAGGTTTTAGATCAGATGAGTACTCATTAGCTAGCTAGCCACCTCCCTCATTGATTTCGATTAGTGGGGTTGTAGATTGCTTTGTCATGGTGTATAACACGACATTGATCGAAAATTTTGTGTCATGGCTTAAGTTGTGTATGACTTGGCAACACTGTGTTTATTAAATTATTTCACTAAATTGTGTTATTATGAGTTTTGATAATTTGTGAAATGTGATTGAGAAATATTTAAATTGTGTTTTGTTAATGAATGATTTATGTATTGTATTTAAAATTTTTATTGTGCACCACTGAGTATTCATCGATAGCTTATTTTGTTGTTGCAGATAAGAACAAGGAGAAAGCAGCAGAGTGAGCTGCTATTGAATTGAGGACCACACTGATCTTTTTGTATGGGTATTATTTTATACTCTTGTAGTTAATTTTGATGTAAATATTGTAATATTTTATGTATCAATGTAAAGTTGAGCAGTTGTATAATAAATTGTAATAATATTATTTTTAGATTTCCTTCTGTAAATTAAGATTTATATTTGTGAATTTCATTTTATATGCACTGTGGATGAAATTATGAAATATTTTAAGTTGATAAATTTTTGGTTGAATTGTGGAATGATTTGAACTGTGTTGATTTGAGATTAATTGGAGGTTGGGAGTTGTGAAAAATTATTAGAAGTGTTTTTTTTCAGGTATTTAAAGAACTGTTTTCTCTAAATACAAACGGAACTCTGTCAAAATTTTTATAAAATTTGCAAAAAAATAAAAATGGACAAAAATTTTTATTAGTTTTTAAGCTTTGAATAAATGATTTTAATTCATACCAAAATGCTCACCACTTCCAAAATGTAAGAAAATAGTTTTAAAATCCCTTTTAGTGTACTTAATGAATTATTAGTAGGTGAAGTTCGATAGTTCATTAGGTATTCTACGGGAACATGTCATGCCTTATTTTAGCTAGTCTGGACTCTGCGCAAATTTGACTAATCACCCGGTCTGAGGTGTAACATCCTCACTTTAGCTAGTCCGTACAGTCTACTGTTCCAGTGACCAATGTCGGTCTCGGCAGCTAGAATGTTTGAAATTATAAATAGACTAGAGTGAAGAGTTATAAAGAAACTAAATAATGCTCATAAAAATCAAGGAAAATTTTTTAGAAACGAAATACACTAGAGTTAAATGAGCTGAAACACCAGGGATGAGTAACCCGAAGGGTAAATGACGGTGAAGGCCGTTAGCAACCCTAGACCCGGGGAAAAAATTATAAAATAATTTTTGGGACTCCAGAAAAGGGTCATTGAGATTCTTATGACATTAGAATGCCAAGAAAATGCTTAGAAAAATTTTTCTATCACCACACACAATTTTGGCTCGTTAGCCAAACGGAGGGCATTTTAGTCATTTCATCTTCAGAGATGATTTTTGGCCAACTTTTCCAATTAAATAAATAATTTCTATAACATAAAATATGAATAAATATTGTTAAAATTTTAATTGGAATTAAATAGACAAGAAAATGATAGAAAATGAAAGAAAATAGAATTATGACATCATAATGATGTCATTAAAATTCTCCCAACCAATCCAATGTTGACACATGGCATAAGTTTATTTAAAAAAGACTAAATGGGCTGAAAAATGAAAAAAAAAAAATCAGAACTCTCTCTATCTTCTTCTTCTTGCCGTCACCCCTCCCACCATAGCCAACCTTAGCAAGCTTTTGAAAGCTTGATTTCCCTAGCTTTTACCCAACTAAACCCTATATTCTCAACACAAAAAAGTGTTCTTACATCTTGATAAGTCTTTTGGGAGCAAAAAGAAAGGGAAAAGAGGAACTCTAGCAAGTGGGAAATCTCACTCCATTAGAGGTTTGTGTCCTAACCTTGGTTTTCACTTTAAATTCACGTTTAAGGACTATGAATGAGTGCAAATGACAAAGAAATTGATGAAATACCATTTGTATGTCATCCCTAAATTTTGGCAGCCTTGGTTGGGGTATGATTGTGATGATTTTTATGGAGCTAACATGCTAGTATGGCTGCCATCAATATGTATCTCTTAAGTGGATTGATTAAATGCAATGATAATGCATAGTTTGTAATGTTTGAGTTAGGGTTTGGGGTGGAAAATGAGACTTTGGTCATGTGATGATGAAAGTAGGTTTTAATGGTCAATTAGTGACCATTTGGTTTTGTTTGAATAAAAAATGAAGTGAATTGTGTAGTGGGATTTGAGTTTGGTGTGGCTGCCCTTGGTGACCTGCAGGACTGGGCATGAGTCCAGCAGGTTTGGGCAGCAATAACTGGAATTGTAGAGGTTCAATTGGTGCAAGGCTAATCAGACATGAAACTAGACACATAATGGCACAACGTTGGTGAAGAAATCCTGCCCAGAAAACCAAACCAAGTTGACCAAAAGATTGCCCTAATCCAGATGACCTGCATTCTGCCTGGGCAAAATGACTAAATGAATAGTGTTTAGTCATTTGGACATAACTCAGTGTAGAAATATCCAATTGACCTGAAATTTTACTAGCAACAAGCTGAGATATATACCAATAACTTTCATGAAGAAACCTAACCCAAATTATGACCATAACATATTCAAAATGTGACCTAAAGTCACTACTCCTAATACTGTAGATTTGGTCAGTCCAGAAATTTTGGAAAAATCATAATCCGGCCAGTTGTGGTTTTTGAGCCGTAACTTGAGCTATAAAACTCCAAATGGAGTGATTCAAAAAAAGAAATGAAACTAGACAAAATAAGGAACAACTTTCATTTTGATCATTTTGCCAAATTCCCACTATAAAAATGACTAATGGAACAGTAAACCCAAAGCTTAAAAACTGAAAATTCTGTCCAATTAACATTAAGCTTAGAAATGGTATTGGCAACCAATACCAACAATTTTAAAATGCAAAATGTGGTATGTTGATGATACTTAAACCAATATACCTATTGTCAATGCAAAAGTCAACATTTTAGTTTACTAATGAAATGAATAGTAGCCATAAAATTTCAATTTTAAAGAATTACATAAATTAAAAGTGTTAAATGCCCTAGTAGGCCTAATGTGATTGGTTTGGATAGGTTGGCATGCCAATAGGCTTCTGTTAGCAGTACTGCATATGGCTTCATGCCATTCTGTGTGTCATGGCCTCCCATTCCATTCTGTGATAAAATAGCTTTTGGTTATGGTAATTGAGTTATCATACTTTAATTAGATCCTTGATGATTATTATAGCTTATTAGCTGTTCTGTTGCACACCGGGAGACACAATGTGACCGATGGTGTGATGGTCCGAGGTACTTAGTACCCAGTACCAGTTTATCCATTTATCCAGTCCAATCAACTAGTGTGGGTTACTCAGGCAATGATAATAAACCTTACCAAATTTTAATCAAATAATACTGCAAATAATATCAGAAATTAAGTCTACCCAAAAATGTAAATATACATTCTACATACTTATTTTTTTTTTATTTTATTTTATTTTATATTGTCACCACTAAGCAGAATTGCTTAGCGCGTCGCTTTTGCCACGCACAGGTACTAAAGACCTAGCTGGGGAGCCCAGCAGACATCAGACCGGGTGAGCCTTCAAATTTGCATCCGGAGTCCAGAGTCACCTCACGTCTGCAGTGCACATGGTAAAAATTAGGACTTTGGGGTAGCATTTTGTATTTTTATTAGTTTTGGATTGTAACTATAAACTCTTGAAATTATTTGATGATGTAAATATATGAAATTTCATGTTATTGAAATTTTTTATATAATGTATGTGGAAAAAATGAAATGTTGAGAAATATGTATAAATGTGCTTCAAGTGATGAAGTGAACAAAAAAGTTCTGAAAATAGTATTGAGATTTTGAGATTGATTTGAAATGTGTATAATGGAGTTTGGATTTGGAAATTATATTGGAAGTGTTTTTAACAGATTCAGAAGAACTGTTTTTCCAATTTACAGCCGGCACTCTGCCGGATTTTCTATAAAAATTATGAAAAAATTCAGATTTATTAAAAATTGTAAATAAATGAATAAAAAGGGATAAATTATAATTAAAATATGAATTGGTGCTCCGGCACACTGAGTGGCATAACTTGCTCGACTACACTGTAGACGGGTAAGGGGTGTCACATGAGGTCTATTAGACTCCCCAGCTATGTCTCCAGTACCTGCGCGTGGCAAAAGCGATGTGCTAAGCAATTCTGCTTAGTGTTGCCAATATAAAATAAAATAGCTAAAATAAAATAGATGTGCATAATGAATGCTGACATTTTTTTTTTACTAAGTTCCTGACAATTATTGTAGTATTATTTGATTTAAAATTTGGTAAGATTTATTTAGATTGCCCGAGTAACCTATACTAGTTGACCAAACTGGATAAACGGGTAAACTGGCACTGGGTACCAAGTACCTCGGGCCATCACACCATCGGTCACATTGTGTCTCCCGATGTACAACAGGACAGCTAATAAGCTGTAATAAATATTGGGTACAAGGCCAAGTATCACACTGATATCAGAATGGCTAAAAGCCATAAAATCACATAATAGCATAATGCCTTATGCAGTACTGCTAACTGAACCCTATTGGCATGCCAACCTATCCAAACCAATCATTCGCATGCCAACCTATCCAAACCAATCATTCTAAGCATACTAGGGCATTTTATACAGTTAATGATTTAATTATTTATTTTTATAATGTAAAGGTCACTATTCACTTGACTAATTTCAGTCAAAGGTTGACTTTTTAATTTATAATAGATTTGTTGAACCTAAGTTCACCAAGATACCATATTTTGGTTTATAAAAGTGTTGGCATTAGTTGTCAAACAATACTTAAAACCAATGGAGAATAATTCAGAAATTTCAGTTTTGAGTGTTAAAGTTCACTATTTCATTAGGCCATTCTAAAGTGAGAATTTGGCCAAATGTTCTTCATCAAAATTGTTCCTTATTGTGTCTAGTTACATTTCTTTTTTTAAATCACTCCATTTGGAGTTTTGTTGCTCAAGTTATGGCCTAAAAACCATAACTGGCCGGATTGTAATTTTTCCAGAATTTCTGGGCAGAATCAATTCTGCAGTTTTTTGTACACTGACTGCAGGTCAATTTTTGAACATGTTATGATTAAAATTTGGGTTTATTTTCTTCATGAAAGTTGTAGGGCTATGTTTCAGCTTTCTACTGGTAAAAATTTAGGTAAATTGAACTTTTCTATACTGAGTTATAACCATTTGAATAAACACTTTTCATTTGGTAATTTTCCAGAGACAACATGTTGGTCACCCGGATTAGGGTACTTTTTAGGTCAACTTAGTTTGATTTTCTGGGCAGGATTTTCTTCACCAAATTGTGCCATTATGTGTCTAGTTTCATGTCCAATTAGCCTTGCACCAATTGAACCTACACAACTCCATTTATAACTACCCAAACCTGCTGGACTCCCACCCAATCCTGCAGGTCACCAAGGGCAGCATATCTAACTTCAATTCCCATGGAACAAATCACTTCATTTCTTAATCACACATAACCAAATGGTCACTAATTGACCATTAAAACTTTCTTTCACCAATACATGGACAAAGTCTCAAATTTGTGCCCAAACCCTAACTCATCCATTTTAAATTATGCATTTACTTATACTTCATTATCCTAATCAAGAGATTAGTGTTAAGGGCAGCTATGGTATCATTTTAACTCAAAGAAATCTTCAAAACCCTACCAAGTCCAAGGCTATCAAAATTTTGGGGAAGGTATACATATGATGTTGATTAAATTTTCTTATAAATTTGCACTCAATTCCACTCCCTCAACATGAATTTAAAGAGGAAGGAAGAGTTTGGTCACTAACCTTTAATGGAGTCAATTCCAAGCTTGTAAAAGCTTCTCTTTTCTACTTCTTTTTGTTGTCTTTAGCTTGTCCAAGGTGTAGAGATATTTTTTTGTGAAGACAAATATGGGTTTTATGGTGAAAAACTTAAGAAAATCAAGTTGGAAATGAATGAAAATGGTGGAGAGCTCTAGGTAGGGATTTCGACCACCATGGATGAAGAAGAAGATGAAGTAATGTTGGTCTTCTTTATCTCTTATAATGAGTTTATTGAATTTTCATTGGTGGGAGAGTTTTTAATGAGATCATACTTATTATTTGACTTCTATTTCAATTTTTTTTCTTTTGTTTTGTTTTTCTTTCTTACTCCTTTTACTTATTTTTAATAAATTTTTCATCAATATTAATTCACATTTTATGTCATAAATCTCACTTAATTAAATGGCAAGTTGGTCAAAAATAATCTCTGAAGACGAAATGACCAAAATGCCCTCCGTTTGGCTTAACGAACTAAAATTGTGTGTGCCGATTGATTAAATTTTCCTTGTGTTTTCTTAGTAATTTATTGTCATTGAGACCCCAATAATCCTTCTCTGAGATCTCAAAAATTATTTCATGGAGTTTTTCCCCGGTCTAGGATTACTAACGGCCTTCGCCATCACTTCCCGTTAGGGTCACTCATCATTGGGGCTACGACTCATTTAACCTTAGTGCATTTCATTTCTAAAAATTTTTCTTAATTTTTCTTATTATTATTTGGTTTATTTATAACTCCTCACTCTAGTCTAATTATAATTTCAAATATTCTAGCTATCCGGACTGACATTGGTCACCGGAATAATAGAACGCACGGATTAGCTAAAGTGAGGATGTTACAAAGAGAGCCATATTAAAACTATTTAAATTTTTGAACCCCAAACCCTCTTTAGCCTTAGGATCACAAAGAGAATTCCATGATACCTAATGCTTCTTCCTCTCATCTTCCTTCTACGCCCATCAAAATAAAATTGCATTTTAGAGCACTGGAATTCTTTCTCTGCTTAGGCATGTCTGTCCTAGACCAAGGGACTGAAGGAGCAGAAGCATGAAAACCACAAGTTTAGATCATTGAATTCAAAAATTTTTCATCTAGGGTCACACGCATCATGCAAGATTCATTTTTATCTATTTAATTTTAATGATAAACAGCATATTAAAACTCTTTTAATATATTTTTGGATATACATTTGCCATTTAAGATTTTAGAATTAACAGATTAATTTATTAGAATCCTAGATTAGATCAAGAATAAGTGCACTAATCTTTTTGATGCACTACAGTGTGTTTGGCACCTTTGGGATGTGCCTAGGACACCAGATGTTGTCCCTCTAGCTTGTCCACACCAAAATCACAAATGGCAGCCCCTTGAATAGCTTCTAAAGCTTTTCCAATCAATTAAAAAATCAAGTTTTGCCTTTTGAGAGATTACAGATGTAAACAGGACACTAGAAATAATTTCTAATATTTTTAATTCAAGAGATTGTTGGGAAATCTCTTTGAATTGATAAGAGAAGAAGAAGATGAGAAAAAGAATACTCCAAGGGTGGCGGCACCAAGAGAATATAGCAGCTTGTATATTTTGTTCTTTCATCCTTACACTTATATAGCTAGATCACCACCTAAAACCCTTGCCACATGTCACCTTCTGATTAGCTCTAGGTTTAATTGACCCAATCACATTGTGCCAAGTGTGATGTTCTTTTTGGTCACCATCTCATGGTGCCACATGTCACCCTATGAAATGACCAAAATACCCCTGTGCCTTAATTTTGAGTTCTCAACCCAAAATAATTATTTCTCTTCTTCTAATCAATTTATATCAAATATAAATTAATTAATTAATCTCTATTAATTAATTTATCATTAATCAAATTCATATTTAAAGACTTTAGATATAAATTTAATTTATACTATACATCCAATAACCTAGATTTGGTTTCAAGTCATGCTAGGGACTTTGTAATCTAATTGCAAATCAAACCTATTTAATTAATCAATTAAACTCTTTAATTAATTAATTAAATCATATTTAATTTGGTGATTACTTGTGTATGTGTGTGACTTACTAGGCTCATCACTAATTGGCAATGAGACATGATATCAACTCTTAATATCATCAGAACTCTTTCTTACCATAAATGATTTCTCTTAATCATTTTATGCATCTCATAGACTATGGTTAACACCTAGCATAGCATGCCATGGTCACCTAATTAGTAATAAGGTTTACCTTAAATGAACCTACAATCATATGTTACCATGCACTAGAATCTCTCTGTTACAAAATCCCAATTCGAGCTGGAGTCATGGTTTATGTCAAACCCCATTTACTTTGAATATTATGTTCTCTTTTAATTCCAGTTCTTGATTAAAAAGACTTTCTCATCAGAAACTCTTTTCTGATTAAATCTATTTGTCCTGGCCAGGAACTTGAAACATCAAGAACAATTAAATGAACATAGGATTTTATCCCTATTTACTTAGGGTAACAGATTCCATCTTGATTAACACCTACCTCCATATATAACTAGTAGGAGCCAACACATGCCCATATACCCATATACAGTACAAGTATGAAAGCAATATCAAACTCAAACCACCTATATACAAGATAACTGTGCTATCTCAGGTCTAAAAATTATATGCACTGATATGATTTATGACAATACATTGACAAGAGTAAACTCCATGTGTTTGTCATAAGTGTCACTGGTTCAACCTACTTATCATGTATAAGTGCCTATCATGTTTGTTATATGGCATGAGACTCACCATTCCATCTTATTTACATCTCATATAAATAACTTAGGAACAAACATGATTACAATCTTTTTGGATAAGTCATGTCCTTATTGTGAAGTATCCTCGATTGTGAACCAATTTATGATACTTTGTGCTAGAAATACTAACATTCATATTCTTAACAACTTAATAATAGAATTTCTAACAAAATATCGATGGACCTTTTCCATTACACATAAATATATTATGTAAACGAAAAAGTGAAAATGTCTTTTATTAATAAAATATATACAATATACATACTAAATGATATACTCTATGGCATACTACTAACAATCTCCCACTAGCACTAGAGCCTTTCATTACAATGCCTTAGACCCATCTTCTCATGATGTTAGTCTAACTGAGCTTGTGATAAAGGCTTAGTGAATGGATCAACAAGATTTTTTAGCTAATGCTATTTTATGCATGGCCACATCGCCTTGCCCAACTATCTCTCTAATAATGTGGTAGTGTCTTTCTATGTGTTTGGATTTATGGTGAGACCGGGGTTCCTTATATCCAAAAAACTTCTTTTACAGTATCTGATGTAGCAATATACTCGGCCTCTATAGTGGAATCAGCAATCGTACTCTGTTTGAAACTCTTCCAACTAACTGCACTTCCATTACAAATGAACACAAAACTGGAGGTAGACTTTCTATCATCGCTATCTAATTGGAAATTAGAATCAATATAACCATCCAATTGTAAGTCACCATCTCCATATATCAAGAATAAATCCTTAGTTCTTCTCAAATACTTAAGGATATTCTTGACAGCTATCCAGTATTCCAAACTTGGATTGGATTGGTACCTGCTAGTCAAACTAACAGCATATGCAATATCCGGCCTAGTGCACAACATTGCATGCATTAAACTTCCAATAGCCGAAGCATAAGGAATCCTAGCCATTTTATCTCTTTCTTCAGGTGTCTATGGAGACATCTCTTTAGAAAGGTAGATACCATGTCTCACTGGTAACAATCCTCTCTTGGAATCAAGCATATTAAACCTCTTTAACACCCTTTCCAAGTATAGACTTTGGCATAAAAAAATTATTCTTTTCGCTCTATCACTATAGATGTGAATCCAAAGAATATAGGTTGCCTCCCCTAAGTCTTTCATGGAGAATGTATTTGACAACCATACCTTTACAGTTGTCAACATACCTGTGTCATTACTCCTCAACAGAATGTCATCCACATATAAGACAAGAAAAGTGATAGTATTATCACTAACCTTCTTATACACATATAGCTCATCCTCATTTTTGATAAAACCAAATGACTTAATAGCTTTATCAAAATGAATGTTCCAATTCCTCGAAGCTTGTATTAACCTATAAATGAATCGCTTTAGCTTGCGCACTTTGGAACCATCTTTGGATTCAAAACCCCTAAGTTATTCCATGAAAATGTTTTCTTCAATGTATCCATTGAGAAAAGTTATTTTAACGTCCATCTACCAAATTTCATAATCATAGTATACAGCTATTGCTAATAGAATCCTAATTGATTTAAGCATAGCAACAGGCGTGAAAGTCTCCTCATAGTCGATTCCTTACCTTTGGCAAAACCCTTTCGCTACTAACCTTGCTATATAAGTCTCTACCTTTCCATCAGAACCAATTTTCTTCTTGAAAACCCATTTGTTCCCTATAGGTACAATACCTTCAGGTGGGTCAACAAGATCCCAAACTTGATTCTTATACATGGAATTAATCTCGGATTTCATAGCATCAATCCATTTTGAAGAGTCTATATCTAATATAGCTTCTTCATAGGTAAGCGGATCATCTACATGATCTACTTCTTCATGAGTAGACAACTCTTGTTCTTCGTCATGAAGGAAACCATATCTCACTTGTGGGTAAGATACCCTGGTTGTTCTACGAGGAACAGCTGTAGATGTATCATCAATAGGTGTAGATTGACTGGATGGATCTATATCCATCTGATTTGTTGGTTGGTCAAAATTCTCCAATTCTAACTCTATTTGCCTTTTTTTGCCTCCTTCTTGAATAAACTGTTGTTCAAGAAATGTGGCATCTCTACTTACCACAACCTTTTGTGATGTAGGCAAATAAAAAATAATATCCAAAACTATCTTTTGGATATCCAACAAATCGACCCTTTTCTGATCTGGTTTCCAATTTATCAGTGTTCAGCTTTTTGATATAAGCTGGACAACCCAAAATCTTAACATGCTTAAGACTTAGTTTTCTTCCATGCCATATCTCATAAGGTGTGGAAGATACTGATTTTGATGGAATCCTATTCAGAATATACAAAGCTGATTCTAATGCAAATCGCCAAAAGGAGATTGGTATATCAGTATAGCTCATCATACTATGTACCATATCCAATAGGGTACGATTTCTCCTTTCAGATACACCATTCAGCTGTGGTGTTCCTAGAGGAGTTAGCTGGAAAATAATGCCATGCTCTCTCAAGTATTCATCAAATTCAGTACTCAAGTATTCACCTCTACGATCTGATCGAAGAGCTTTAAAGTTTTCCTGTTTGATTTTCTACTTCAGATTTAAATTCTTTGAACTTTTCAAAGGATTCATATTTGTATTTCATCAAATACATATACCCAAACCTTGATTTATCATCAGTAAAGGTAATAAAATAATAAAAACTGTCTAGCCATTTCTTTAAATGGACCACATACATCACTATGTATTAGTTCCAAAATATTTTCAGCTCTTAGCCTTTTTCCAACAAAGGGTGATCTGGTCATTTTGCCTTAAAGGCAGGATTCACAAGTTGGAGCAGGTTCAGAACCCAATGAGGATAAAATCCCCATTTTCTCCAATTTTGCAATCCTACCTTCTGCAACATGACCTAACCTTAAGTGCCAAATATATTTTGAACTTGAGTTGTTTTTCACCATGGCATTGCATTCATTTAGATCACTTGCATTCATTTTGTGCTTGTCATTATTATCCGAATAATAAAGACCATCATTCATATAACCCGAACCAATATATTTATTTCCAAAATAAATATTGCAAATATCATTTGTGAACTGGAATTCATAGCCATTTCTAGTCAAACTAGATATAGAGATGATGTTCTTAAAAGCATCAGGTACATATAAAATATTATCCAAACACAAAATATATCTAGACATGTAAAAATATTTAGATCCTATGGCTAAAGCTTCAACAATTGAGTCATCTCTAATCTAGAGTCTAACATCTCGAGAACGCAAGCTGCTACTATTTGCTAGTTCCTGCATATCATAAGAAATGTGAGAATTGACACCAGTATCTAAAACCCAAGCTGTAGATGAACTATGAGTATCATCAGAATTTAAATAACAAGATATGGACATACCTTCCGAAGGTGTATCCTTCTTGTCCTTCAGAGAAGCAAGATACTTTAGGCAGTTCCTTTTCTAGTGCCCATCCTGCTGGCAGTGAAAACTTTTTCCTTTGCCTCCATTAGCTTTAGTCTTCCCTTTCTGTTTAGCTATTTTCTTGGAAGGACCAAGAATCTGAGGTTTTTTTTTCTTATTGCCCTTCTTCTTGTTGGACTTTTCAGCATAAGAAGATGCAATCAAAGCTACCTCTTTTTCTTTATTGCCCGGCATATTCTTTTGGGCAATAACCAATATGTTGAGTAGACCAACCAAGGTGCATTCCTGTTTAGTCATATGGAAATTTCTCATAAAATTCCCAAATGACTCAGGAAGGGACTAAAGGATCAAATCCGTTTGCAGTTGGAAATCCATGTTAAAGTCAAGATGTTTCAGCTGCTAAATCAGTCGAATCATCTTGTGGACATGATCCCTAACATTCTGTCCCTCAGACATCCTCATGCGAAATAGCTGTCTAGATATCTCATACCTAACATTCCTGCTGTGCTCACCATATAACTCTTGTAGGTGAAGGAGGATATCACTCGCACTCTGCATGTTCTCATGCTGCTTCTGTAACTCATTACTCATAAAAGCAAGCATATAACACTTAGCTCTCATATCATGCTCCTTCCACTTGTCCAAAGTTTTATGTTCCTCTTGAGTGGCCTCTGGAGGTAAGGAACCAAGAACATTTGAATCTAAAACATATCCTACATGTTCAAGGTTAAGGACAAGTTTCAAATTTCTTAGCCAATCAGATAGATTAGGTCCTGTCAACCTATTTCGATCAAGTATGCTTGCAAGGATATTAGATGGTGGTGGTTGCTTTGTGCTCATTATTATCAGAAAATTAACTGCAGAAAATAACCAGATTAATTAGTAAATGTATCATGTAATTAACTAAAATGATTATGGTCTTTTAATCAAATTGGTCCTTCCACTAACTTAGCAAATCCTACACTTCCAAAGTAGAAAATGAAAATCCTAGTTGGGTGGATTTCTAATGGGTGATTGAATTCTTATAATTGTATTGATCATCGTCAGGTACATCCATTATTGGAATTACAATAAACTATAAGTGAGCAACTCCTTACCCATCATATCTCATGTGAGGTTCAATCCTTTACCTAGCCCCTAATGCTCAAAATCTCAAGTACATCCATTATTGACTTATCTTGCATTAGTTAAGTTGATCCCATTGAGCCAGTAATTATGCAAATAATTTTAATGTCCTTAGGTACATCCAATATTGACCACCAAACCATTTACATATTTACAACATCTCATGCTTAACAATTATTCTTAAGAAAATCTCTTAAATTAGTTGCATCTTATGCAAGTATTTAAAATTTCTTAAAATAATTGCCTCAATGAAGGGCCCATGTTATAATTACTTTAATTATACCATTTCCAACTTAATCATTTGTTCGGAAGATTTTGTGGTCGTCCTAATTACTATTAAGGTCTTACTTTGTACATTATCCATTTAGCATGCATATATCATATACTTGCATACATTCCTGTACATCTCATGCATTCATGGATAAATAATAAATATGGTATGATCATGGACTTTCTAAGGAATTCAATTCTGAGCCACCAAGAATTGAATCAGGGCATTCCTAGGTGCATTTCATTCATTCATATTACAAGAGTTGTTGAAAGAGTACATAATCAACTCTTGATCTTGACTTCCTCCCACTGGTCCCACCAATGCTCTTGACCTCCTTGATCTTCTTACAATCCAATTACATAGTAATCCTTGGCATACCAAGGCGAATTTACAAGAACTAAATAAATAAAATTACAACCCAAAAATATTACAACCTTTATAATACATGCCAAAAATAAATAAATTAATTTACAACCCAAAGAAAACATAAAAGAAATAAATCCAATCACATTGGTCTTTTATTGTCCATGATCATCCATCATGCATATCACTATTTAACAATTAAATAAAAAATACATACTTAAATTAAATTAAATATCTCATATTCAACTTAAAAATCCATATTTGAATATGATTCAAACACATTTAAAATTCAGATTTGAATCACATTCAAACAAATTTAAAATTCAGATTTGAATCACATTCAAACAAATTTAAAAATTCATATTTGAATCAAAATTTAATTGTATGATTAAAACTCCTAATTAAACACTTTAATTAGACATAATTATGAGTATCAGATCATACAACAATTGCACAAACATTGCTCAAACCATGCGCACCATAAGAAGTGCACAAACCACGCGCACCATAAGAAATGCACAAACCATGCACACATATGTAGTCTTCATCAAGCCGCCACCTTTTTCATTGCAACCAGCAATGATTTAATCATCTCATGATCAAATCACACAATTAAATCATATAATCAACAATCTAAATGGCAAATATAGTGGCTCTGATACCAATTGAAGGAGCGAAAGCATGAAAAACACAAGTTTAGATCATTGAATTCAAAAATTTTTCATCTAGGGTCACATGCATCATGCAATATTCATTTTTATCTATTTGATTTCAATGATAAACAGCATATTAAAAATCTTTTAATATATTTTTGGATCTACATTTGCCATTTAAGATTTTAGAATTAACAGATTAATTCATTAGAACCCTAGATTAAATCAAGAACAAGTGCACTAACCTTTTTGATGCACTGCTGTAACACCCCTATGTTCGGTAGTGCGTTCTACTGTTCCAGTGACCAGTGTTGTCCGGACAGCTAGGATGCCTAGAACTACACTTCGATATGAGTGAGGAGACATAAAATAATGAAACACAAGAAAAGAAAATACAAGAAAAACAAAGGAAAAATAATAGCAAAGAAATGTAACCAAGTTAAGCGAGCCGAGAACCCTAGCGATGGGTGACCGCACCGGGAAGTCACGGCGTGGACCGTTGACTAGCCCTGGACCACGGGGAACCCTGGAAAATATTTTTGGACTTAAAGAGACATCAATTGAAGTATAAATATCATTAGAAATATCAAAGAAAAATTAATTAATTAGTACAAAGAAAAGTGAGAAATCAAAAAACGGACAAAACTCGGTGTTACCGAAAAATCGGGAATGCAACCCGAACAGGGGCATTGTGGTCATTTGACACCCGGAGTTGTCTTTTGACCTAAATGTCCATTGAAAATACATGATATTATATTTGGAAAATGTTATGAAAAATTAATTTAGTGGTACCTAATGTAAATAGCAAAAGTGGAGTTCAAATTAGGTAATTAACATATTTAAACATATAATATAATTGATTTTATGTGAGTGGACCACTAAGGATTATAATATGCATTAAGTGGGCAGATTGCTCCACTAAAACTTCATCTTCAACCTTTGAAGACCACCATTGCCGAAATGAAAGCCTTAGAAACCTCCATTGCCAAATTTGAGTGAAGCTTCATCATCTCCTCCATTTCACCTCCAAACACCAAAGCTTCTTCATTAATTTTGATCCCCACTTCACAAGGAAGAAGTAGATACCAAAATCAAGGGAGATTAGTGAAGATTTAGCAAGTCCCAACAATAGGTAAGTTTGAGTTTTTGATTGTTGCTTTGTTAAAGTTTGTAAGGATGTTATGGGTGTTTGATTTATGGAGAAATTTTTGAGGTTTGATGTTGAATGGGAATATGTACTTTTGGCAGCCATGGAAACACCTTGAAGGCAGTTTATTTGTGCTTGTAAATGGTGAATTAAATGATTGATTAAGTGTATATTGTGTAGGAAATTGTTTGGGTGATGTATACTTAGTATATGTAAATGTGAAATGAAATTTAAAGCTTGGAAATTAATGGAATGTAAATGTACCATTGTGGCAGTTTGTTAACTCTTGAAGAATGCTGGAATTCATGCTTGGTTTATGGAATAATTATGTTAAAATGTGTTGGTTGTTATGGCAGTTTAAGTGCATGTATGATGGTGTGAAGTTGGACATGTAAATGAGCATGAATTGGTGATTGAATTATTGTAAATTGAGTTAGACAAATTCTGCACTTGTTGGTGCACATTGAATGTAATTGTAAGCTGCCAAAATGACCTATAATATGTTGTAAATTAAGTTTAGATTGTGGTACAACCAGAATTGGTTTGAATGTTGAGTTTGGTAAGTGTTAAAAGTGATCCTTGATGTGTATGCAAGAAATGCAATAAGGCAGTTTGTGTTTTAGGCCTATAACTTTAAGTGTGTGGCTCCAATTGGTATGAGACCAATTGGAGGTGAAACTAGGCACAAAATGTGCCAACTTTCATGAAGGAAGCTTGCCAAAATTTTGCTTGCAAGGTAGCTTGAAAAATGACCAAATCTGGATCAAGTGCAAATAAGGCCTGAAAATTGATCATTTGGGCAGTAGTTAGTGTTTAGGCCATAACTCACTCAAAACAGGTCCAATTGACCTGAAATTTTAACCATGAATAGTTAAGACCCATATATACAAGTCTTATGAAGACACCAAAGCCCAGAAATGACCATAAGCAAGTCAAACAGTGAATTACTTATTAATAACATATTAATAACATTAATACTATCGAATATGTCATATTAATAACATTAAAACCTAATTTACCTAGAACGCATCGAGGGTCAATATATTAGGTTTATTAAGCAAATAATAGCATTCAGTGAATTACTTATCAAGAATTATCGTTAGAGACAGTTTAATTAAGTACTGAAACACTTCAAATTGTGTTTCTCAGTTAGCAAAGACTCAGGGAAAGGGAAGGAAACACTGAGTCAAGACCAGGAGATAGTTATTATAGGTTTGTGCACAACAGCTATTTCTTTTGAATTATTTTCAATTGAAATAAATTATGACTATTTGTATATTATTGTTTTAAATTGTGAAAATGTGAAAAATTGTTTGAATGATATTTGATGGATACTTATTGATTGAAAAGCACTGTAAATAGTTTGAAACCACAGCTATCATGTACATTGATTGTATTCCTCACTAGCTTGTCTAGTGGGATGAATTGAATTCCCTCTCTGGCTGAAGTGTTGAGGTGTGTGCCTGTTGAGGACGAATAGAATGAGTACTCATATTTTTGCTAGCTAGCTATGTTATTCCTCATTAGTCATTGACTTTTGGGACAAATTGAATACCTCATTAGCTATCGGCTTTTGGGATGAATTGAACTTTGGAACATGATTTCAAGCTGTGTGTGATTTATTGATACGTATTGTAAGATTGTGAAATGGAATTTAAATTCTTATTGACATTCACTGTCTTTTGAATTTAACTATGTTTTGATTACTAATATTTATTATAATATTGTGTTAAATTCCTTATGACATTATTATCTTGAATTTATCTATGGTTTTAAGTATCCATTTTTTATTTAACTTATGAATTGTGATTTAAAGTTATATTTGGTTAATGTTGTGCACCACTGAGATATTGTCTCAACGATAGCTTTTTATTGCTGTTGCAGGTAGACAGACAGACAGGGCAGCAGATTAGGTTGCTAGTACATCCAGCGAGAGATTATCGGGTATAACGAGTATACCACATTTTGCATTTTATATTGTAATGTATAACCACTGTATGTACATATTGTTCTTGGTTTGAGTAGTTGTAAATTAAAATTGTACATTGAAGTTGTAAAGTAAATTATGAGATATTTTGACTTGTAAAATTTGTATTATTTCTTTTATCTCAGTCTTTGAAAAATTATTATGGATTTGAGTTGAGAAATATGTTGTGTTGAGAAACATGTTGGAGTTGAGATTTGGAAATATATATTGAAGTGCTTTTTTACAGGTTTTCTGAAGAACTGTTTTATCCAAAATAAAGATGGCACTCTGCCAAAATTTTTACAGAAATTCCAAATAATTCAAATGTGTTAGTTCTATCACTTCAGTTCCAAAAGGTTTTTAACACCTGTAAATAGTGTCACCACTGTAAAAGAAGTAAGAAAAGTTTTTAAAATCCCTTGTAGTGTATTTAATGGGTTATCAGTAGACGGAGTTGGTAACTCATTAGGTATACTACGGGATCATGTTATGCCTTACAAAGGGGTAGGGTGTGACATGTTTTAGTGGTATCAGAGCTAGTTTTTAAATTTTGTTTTCACCTATTATTTGAATATTCTTTCTTCATAGTACAACTGCTCAATAT
Organism: Hevea brasiliensis; assembly: GCF_030052815.1. NCBI lineage: Eukaryota > Viridiplantae > Streptophyta > Magnoliopsida > Malpighiales > Euphorbiaceae > Hevea > Hevea brasiliensis. The sequence goes on along the minus strand of NC_079496.1, from coordinate 93,088,827 downwards.
CATTGTTTGATATATACAGTACATTACATTATAAATATGCACTAACGGGAGGAAATCTCCTTGTGTTATTTGTTCAGGAGATCTAAAATCCTCGTATTGACTATGGAAGAGGGTGATCATTCAGTCGATCAATCTATTGAGGCTGAAGTGCAAGGGGATGCCCCAGGCCTACATAATGTCAGTGGTTCAAAGAACACCACTCGCATGATCACAGTTTCCTGCTCAATTCGCTCAACAGATGGCTGCAATGTTCCAACAAATGGCTGGTAATGTGCCTACTCAAATCCCAATACAGGCACCAGTGGTACAACCACAGTCTCCTATTCGACAGTATGATAAATTGATGAAATATGGGGCTACAGAGTTCAAGGGGACAGTAGATCCTCTAGAGGCTGAACAGTGGTTAGAGAGGATGGATAGGGTGTTTAAGAAGCTACATTGTACAGAAGAACTCAGATTTGAATACTCAGTATCTTTGCTACAGGGGGATGCTTATGACTGGTGGAAAACCATTCCCCACAGTCTGGTAGAACCTGCAGTGCTAACATGGAAAACTCTTCCAATATAATTTTCAAATCCAAACTCCATTATACACATTTCAAGTCAATCTCAAAATCTCAATCTCAAATCACAATACTATTTTCAAAACTTTTCTGTTCACTTCATCACTTGAAGCATATTCATAAATATTTCTCAACATTTCATTTATTAACATACATTATGCAGAAAATTTCAATAATATGAAATTTCATATATTTACATTAACACATAATTACAAGAATTAATAGTTACAATCCAAACTAATACAAAATGCCAAAATACATAATGCTCCCAAAATCCTATGTCCTACCATATGCACTGCAGGTGTGAGATGACTCGGGACTCCAGATGCAAATCTGAAGGCTCACCCAGTCTGATGTCTGCTAGGCTCACCAGCTAGGTCTCCAGTACCTGCTCATGGCAAAAGCAACGCGCTAAGTAATTCTGCTTAGTGGTGACAATATAAAATAAAATAAAACGAATATGCAGAATGTGTATTTACATTTTTTGGTAGACTTAACTTCTGATATTATTTGCATTATTATTCGATTAAAATTTTGTAAGGTTTATTATCATTGCCCGAGTAAACCATACTAGTTGACTGGACTGGATAAACGGGTAAACCGGCACTGGGTACTAAGTACATCGGCCATCACACCATCGGTCACATTATGTCTCCCAGTATGCAATGGAACAGCTAATAAGTTGTAATAACATTAGGCACAAGGCCAAGTCTCAACACAATGTCAGAATGGCTAAAAGTCATGAAATCACAGAATGGTATAATGCCATGTGCAGTACTACTAACAGAACCCTATTGGCATGCCAACCTATCCAAACCAATCTTGTTAGGTATACTAGGGCATTTGAAACTTTTAAATTCTTCAATTTGTGAATTTCAAGTTTTGGTGTTACTATTCACCTCATTGGTCAACAAAAATGTTGACTTTTGGATAGACAATATATAAATTGACTTTGGCACTCCCAATATACCACATTTTACATTTAAAACTTGTTAGAATTGGTCACCATTACCATTTCTAACTTAAAACCAAGAGGGCAGAAAATTTCAGTTTTTGAAGCATAAGTTTACTATTCTATTAAGCACTGTAGCAGTGGGAATTTGAAGAAATGACAAACATGAAAGTTGTTCCTTATTTTGTCTAGTTGAATTTCCTTTTTTGAATCACTCCATTTGGAGTTTTGTAGCTCCAGATATGGCCCAAAAACCACAGCTGGCCGGATTTCCAAAATTGCAGAATTACCAAATCTACAGTACCACGAACAGTGACTGTGATTGCATATTTGAATAGGTTCTGGCCATAATTTGGGGTAGGTTTCTTCATGAAAGTTGTTTGTCTATGTCTTAACTTGTTGCTGTAAAAATTTCAGGTCAATTGACCATATCTACAATAAGTTATGGCCAAATGAACAGTTACTGTTCATTTGGTCATTTCTGCAGGTGCTGTTGCAGGGTATCCGGATTGGGGCCAACTTTTGGTCCTCTTGCTTTGGTCTTTTGGGCACGGTTTCTTCAGCAAAAATGTGCCATTATAAGCCTAGTTTCATGTCCAATTGGCCAAACACCAATTGGACCAACACAGCCAAAGATATGGCAGTCCAAGTGGACTGAAATCTCAGCCACTCTGCTGCTGTCCTTAGGCAGCCTACACATTCACTTTGCCATGCTATATTTCAGTCCAAATTGTGGTCAACTTACCTAAAATGGTCACTAATTGACCATTAAAATGTTCTCTAACAATTTCCTAAGCCAAGTCAAATTTTCACTTCTCAAAACCCTAATTTCCATTTTCATTTCACACTAGTTACCCTAGTTAACTAGCTAAGTCATTATCCACGTAATTATGTACTTCAAACATGATCTCTAGTCCACTTTAAGTCCATCAAAACTATCAAACCCATTCCTTCCATAGGGCTGTCGAAATCCATAGTATGTATATACATAATTTTTGTTCATTTTAGTTACAAATTCTTACTTAATTCAAGCTACTAACATGGAAAATAAAGGTTTTAAGTAGATAGGTGCACTAACCTCACTTAAGAGCTTTTCAAAAGCTCAAATTCTTCACTTTCTTCTCTTCTTCTTACTATCAATCTTCTTCTCAAGGTGAAATAATTAATTTTTGTACTTAAAGGGTAGGGAAATATTGTAACACCCTCCCGGTAGCAACTCCGTACATTCTACTATTTCGGTGACCGGTGTCGGTCCGGACAGCTAGAACGTCCGGAAAAATATTTAAACTAAAGTCAGGAACTATAATTAACTCAAATATTAATAAGAAAAATTTAGTAAAAATTTTAGAAATAAAATACAACCAAGTCAAATGAGCCGGTGCCCAAGAGATGGGTAACCCAGAGGGAAGTTGCGGTTCTCGCAACGAGGAGCCCTAAACCTGGGGAAAAAATTATAAAATAATTTTTGGGACTCCAGAGAAGGGTCATTGAGGTTCCTATGGCATTAGAATGCCAAGAAAATATTTAGAAAAATTTTTCAATCGGTACAGACAATTTTGACCCGTTAAGCCAAACGGAGGGCATTTTGGTCATTTCGCCTTCAGAGGTGATTTTTGGCCGACTTGTCCAGTTAAGTAAATAATTAATATGACATAAAATATGAATAAATATTACTAAAAATGAAATTGGAAATGAGTAGTGGATAAAAGAAAAGGAAAATGAAATAAAAAGCAATTTATGACATCTTGATGATGTCATTTAAAAGCCATAGCCAATCACAATTAAGTAACCATTTGACTAATTAATAAAAGAGACCAAAAATATGAAAAACCAATATGCATCTTCAACCTTGGACAGCCTAAAAAACGTTGAGAGAGAGAGAGAGAAGAGGTTCCACCATTAAAGCTCCTTTAAGCTTCATTTCTCTCTTGTTTCCACTACTAAACCCTAAACCCCTTTCATTAAAACTTGTCCATAGCTCTTGGGAAAGTGTTTGGCAGCCTAGAAAGTGAAAGAAAGTGAAGTCAAGCTTGGGAAAATTCTGCCCTACAAGAGGTTAGTGCCTATTATGCATACATCTTTCTCTTTCCATGATTAGAGACCTAAAATAAGCAAGAATTTGTGAATTAAATGAATGGAATTTATGTGTATGTATACAATGAATTTTGGCAGCCCTAGGGAGGAACAAGATTAAGTGTTTTTGATGGACTTAGAGTGGACTAAAGATGATGTTTAAGGTATATATATATATATATATGTATGATGAACTGGTGTGCTAACTAAGGTAATTAGTGTAATCCTTGAAACTGAGCTAGGGTTTGGGAGTGAAACTTGGATTTAGCTTGGGAAATTATTAGAGAACATTTTAATGGTCAATTAGTGACCATTTTAGGTAAGTTGGCCATAAATTGGACTGAAATGTAGCATGGCAAAGTGAAGGAGCATCTTTGCCTTGTGAGTGCAAAGGTGATCAAATTTCAGTCCACTTGGACTGCCATAGCTTGGGCTGTGTTGGTCCAATTGGTGTTTGGCCAATTGGACATGAAACTAGGCTTATAATGTCACATTTTTGCTGAAGAAACCATTCCCAAAATACCAAAGCAAGAGGACCAAAATTTGGCCCCAATCCGGATACCCTGCAAACAGCCCCTGCAGAATGACCAAATGAATAGTAACTGTTCATTTAGCCATAATTCACTGTAGAAATGGTCAATTGATCTGAAATTTTTATAGAAACAAGTTAAGACATAGACAAACAACTTTCATGAAGAAACCTACCCCAAATTATGACCAGAACTTAATCAAATCATTGAGCAAAGTGAAGTTTACTGTACTGAGATTTCCAGAATTTTCATTTGAGCAGTAATGTTTGGATGGCTATAACTCTCTCTAGAAAACTCAGATTTAGGCGATTCTTGAACCAATGGAAACCTAAGGCATGGTAGAACATTTCATATGAAGAAAGTTAGACCAAATTATGAACTTAACTTAGTCAAATTACTGACCAAAGTTGGACCAAAATCTGCCAAAACCCAAAATTTCAGCGAGAGCGATTGCGTGAACAGTAAACTTATTTTGGCCATAACTTGAGCTAAAAAACTCCAAATGGAGTGATTAAAAAAAATAAATTCAACTAGACAAAACAAGGAACATTTTCTATGAAGGAAGTTTTGTCAAATTCCAACAGTAAATCGACCAATGAAACAGTGCAACTTCGGAGCACCAAAAACCGAAAATTGGCAATTTTGCCAAAATGACCTAAGCTTTGAGAAAGTGACCAAAACCAACAAGTTTTAAATGAAAAATGTAGTATGTTGGAAGTTCCAAAGTCAATGTACATATTTTCTATGCAAAAGTCAACATTTTAGTTGACTAATGAAGTGAATAGTGACATGAAAACTTGAAATAAGCTTGGAAATGGATTTGGTGATTGATTCCAACAAGTTTTAAATGCAAAATGTGGTACATCGGGAGTGTTAAAACCAATGTACCTATTGTCTATGCAAAAGTCAACATTTTTGTTGACCAGTGAGGTGAATAGTGACACCAAAACTTGAAATTCAAAATTTGAAATTAGAAATGCATCTAGGGGACTTTAAATTGCAATTGGCAATTAATACTAGTAAATGTAAAACTCAAAATGTGGGATCTTGGTGTAATTAGAATTAATATATCCATTAAGTATAAAAAGGTCAACATTTTGGTTGACTAGTATGGTGAATAGTAATCAAAATGATTAGTGAATTAAGATGAAGACCTAGAACCAATTCTAAGCTTAAATGCTTAGAATTGTATGACAAATATGGACTATGCATCCTAGTCAAAATTGTTAAAAAGAAATTAGGCCATAAATTTGAAATCCATGAAATATTCATGGATTACTTGAAACATGAAAAATAAGTCACCTAATTGATGTGAATAGATAGTTAGGGCATATATGCCCATCACAAATGGAATTCATAAAATATTAGTAACTCAACTTGAAATATAAAATTTGTAATTACATAAGTAGATTCTTGAATGTATAAATGAGAAAGGAAAAATGTTTTGAATACAATGGTACATGTGAACCATTGTTTAGAATTGTGATCAATATGAATAACATAATGAATGGATAAATAAACCATATTAATGTATGAATGAGACATTAGTTCTCATTATTGTAGAGAGGAGAAATATTTTGAGTACAATGGTATATGAATACCATTATTGTGAATTGTGATCAATAGGAATGATGTAAGGAATGTATGAATATTATGATCAATGTACAAATTATGAAATTTATCGTGAAATAATAAAGACATAAAACACAACATATTAATATTTGATGATATTATATGCCCTTGTATTGCCTAGACATGTGTGTCAGATTGGATAGTTTGGCATGCCAATAGGGTATTGTTTTAGCAAGATCGCGAAAGGCTTTATGCTGTATTCATGGCTTTATGCGTACTCATGGCTTTTATGCCCGTATTCATGGCTTTTATGCCCGATTATGTGATATCATGGCTTTTAGCCATCGATCGCATACATGGTTGGCGTTCTGCGTCCCATGGTATGACGGCCCGAGGCACCACGGTGTCGGTGCCAACGACCGTTATCGATTTAGTCACTGTCGTAGGTCACTTGGGCGTGTAATTTATTGAAATAAATTAAGACTATTAGTAATTAAAAACATTAGAGATCAAATAAATGAGTTAATAAGACTTCAAAAGAATTAGTTACAATTATGAAATGATCCAAACCACATAAAAATTGTTAAGTAAAATGATAAGAGAGTTGCAAAAATAGGTATAACTTAACTAAATATTTTAAATGTACCTTCTATTGCCATATGAATATAAATTGAGTATTTTTATTAATTACGTATATCGTACATTATCACTGTGAATTTCGGAATTAAACGCTTCCAAAGCGAAACAAATGAGAACAAAAGATAATTAACATTAGACACATTGTATTAAATTAAATTGATTCTTAAGCATTCAAATTATGCTCTGTTCTTTCTTTATTTGTATATATTATTTCTTGTTATATTATTGCACCACTAAGCAGAAATGCTTGGCGCGATGGAATTGCTTCCTCATGTAGTCAAGGTAAAAACCAGATGGTATCGATTGAGATTTTTGGAGTCCAGATCTGCAGAAGTGTTAGAAGAGTTCAAGATTGTCACCTCCTCAGCAATGCATGTAGATAGGGCTCATTTTATACATGTTATGTATATTGTTCATTCCTAGCACATTGTTAATTATTTGTATATCTTGTACAAAATAAACTCATGTAATTAACCTATGAATTATGGGAGCTACTCAAAGTAAGTATTTTAATATGTAAATTAAAGAAGTTTGAAAATTTTACTTATGTGATTTGAGTATGAATGAGATTGTATGGATTAGAAGACAGATTTGAAATATATAGATAATGCATGGAAATGAATATGAAATTGAGATATATGAATGAGATGTGAATTATGAGATGGTTATGAAAATAATTGATGAGATTCTATTTGTAAAACATTATTGAAATTTTCAAAAAGGTAAATAGTGAAATACATCAACTGGTAATAAAATAGGGGAAACTCCTCTGGTTTCTCCGTCGAAAAAAAATAATTAATATTAAAATATAACGAGATCAAATTATGAAAGGAATAAAGTAAGATAAGATAGGGTGCTCCGGCACCGATTGTAGCATACCTTGCTCGGATACACTGTAGTCGGGTGAGGGGTGTTACATTTAGTGGTATCAGAGCACGGTTTAGGCGTTTCTGGACCTAGATAGATTGCATATCATGCATGGCATTCATAAGAGTCGAGGTGACACTATTGCAGATCTGTATTTCCTGTTTATTTTAGGTTAAGGTATGGAATAAGAGAGTGAAGAGACAATGAGATAGCGAATGGAGATGAGAAAGAGACTATATTTAAGATGGAAAAGGATGAGTACAGAACTGTTTGAAGATAGGATTGAGACTAAGGAGAAAGTGAAGTATGATAACACGAAAAGGTGGAGAAGTAAGGAGGTAGCAATTCGTTGACTGCTTATGTCAGGTAAATTTCGAGGACGAAATTTAAATTAGAGGGGAAGAGTTGTAACACCCTCCCAGTAGCAACTCCGTACATTCTACTGTTCCGGTGACCGGTGTCGGTCCGGACAGCTAGAACGTCCGGAAAAATATTTAAACTAAAGTCAGGAACTATAATTAACTCAAATATTAATAAGAAAAATTTAGTAAAAATTTTAGAAATAAAATACAACCAAGTCAAATGAGCCGGTGCCCAAACGATGGGTAACCTAGAGGGAAGTTGCGGTTCTCGCAACGAGGAGCCCTAAACCTGGGGGGAAAATTATAAAATAATTTTTGGGACTCCAGAGAAGGGTCATTGAGGTTCCTATGGCATTAGAATGCCAAGAAAATATTTAAAAAAATTTTTCAATCGGTACAGACAATTTTGACCTGTTAAGCCAAACGGAGGGCATTTTGGTCATTTCGCCTTCAGAGGTGATTTTTGGCCGACTTGTCCAGTTAAGTAAATAATTAATATGACATAAAATATGAATAAATATTACTAAAAATGAAATTGGAAATGAGTAGTGGATAAAAGAAAAGGAAAATGAAATAAAAAGCAATTTATGACATCTTGATGATGTCATTTAAAAGCCATAACCAATCACAATTAAGTAACCATTTGACTAATTAATAAAAGAGACCAAAAATATGAAAAACCAATCTGCATCTTCAACCTTGGGCAGCCTAAAAAACGTTGAGAGAGAGAGAGAGAAGAGTTTCCACCATTAAAGCTCCTTTAAGCTTCATTTCTCTCTTGTTTCCACTACTAAACCCTAAACCCCTTTCATTAAAACTTGTCCATAGCTCTTGGGAAAGTGTTTAGCAGCCTAGAAAGTGAAAGAAAGTGAAGTCAAGCTTGGGAAAATTCTGCCCTACAAGAGGTTAGTGCCTATTATGCATACATCTTTCTCTTTCCATGATTAGAGACCTAAAATAAGCAAGAATTTGTGAATTAAATGAATGGAATTTATGTGTATGTATACAATGAATTTTGGCAGCCCTAGGGAGGAACAAGATTAAGTGTTTTTGATGGACTTAGAGTGGACTAAAGATGATGTTTAAGGTATATATATATATGTATGATGAATTGGTGTGCTAACTAAGGTAATTAGTGTAATCCTTGAAAGTGAGCTAGGGTTTGGGAGTGAAACTTGGATTTAGCTTGGGAAATTGTTAGAGAACATTTTAATGGTCAGTTAGTGACCATTTTAGATAAGTTGGCCATAAATTGGACTGAAATGTAGCATGGCAAAGTGAAGGAGCATGCTGCCTTGTGAGTGCAGCAGGGTGACTGAAATTTCAGTCCACTTGGACTACCATAGCTTGGGCTGTGTTGGTCCAATTGGTGTTTGGCCAATTGGAAATGAAACTAGGCTTATAATGGCACATTTTTGCTGAAGAAACCATGCCCAAAAGACCAAAGCAAGAGGTCCAAAAGTTGGCCCCAATCCGGATACCCTGCAAACAGCCCCTGCAGAATGACCAAATGAACAGTAACTGTTCATTTAGCCATAATTCACTGTAGAAATGGTCAATTGATCTGAACTTTTTACATAAACAAGTTAGGACATAGACAAACAACTTTCATGAAGAAACCTACCCCAAATTATGACCAGAACCTAATCAAATCATTGAGCAAAGTGAAGTTTACTGTACTGAGATTTCCAGAATTTTCATTTGAGCAGTAATGTTTGGATGGCTATAACTCTCTCTAGAAAACTCGGATTTAGGCGATTCTTGAACCGATGGAAACCTAAGGCATGGTAGAACATTTCATATGAAGAAAGTTAGACCAAATTATGAACTTAACTTGGTCAAATTACTGACCAAAGTTGGACCAAAATCTGCCAAAACCCAAAATTTCAGCAGGAACAGTACACGTGAACAGTAAACTTATTTTGGCCATAACTTGAGCTACAAAACTCCAAATGGAGTGATTCAAAAAAAGAAATTCAACTAGACAAAATAAGGAACATTTTCTATGAAGGAAGTTTTGTCAAATTCCAATAGTAAATCGACCAATGAAACAGTGCAACTTCGGAGCACCAAAAACCGAAAATTGGCAATTTTGCCAAAATGACCTAAGCTTTGAGAAAGTGACCAAAACCAACAAGTTTTAAATGAAAAATGTAGTATGTTGGAAGTGTCAAAGTCAATGTACATATTTTCTATGCAAAATTCAACATTTTAGTTGACTAATGAAGTGAATAGTGACATGAAAACTTGAAATAAGCTTGGAAATGGATTTGGCGATTGATTCCAACAAGTTTTAAATGCAAAATGTGGTACATCGGGAGTGTTAAAACCAATGTACCTATTGTCTATGCAAAAGTCAACATTTTTGTTGACCAATGAGGTGAATAGTGACACCAAAACTTGAAATTCAAAATTTGAAATTAGAAATGCATCTAGGGGACTTTAAATTGCAATTGGCAATTAATACTAGTAAATGTAAAACTCAAAATGTGGGATCTTGGTGTAATTAGAATTAATATATCCATTAAGTATAAAAAGGTCAACATTTTGGTTGACTAGTATGGTGAATAGTAATCAAAATGATTAGTGAATTAAGATGAAGACCTAGAACCAATTCTAAGCTTAAATGCTTAGAATTGTATGACAAATATGGACTATGCATCCTAGTCAAAATTGTTAAAAAGAAATTAGGCCATAAATTTGAAATCCATGAAATATTCATGGATTACTTGAAACATGAAAAATAAGTCACCTAATTGATGTGAATAGATAGTTAGGACATATATGCCCATCACAAATGGAATTCATAAAATATTAGTAACTCAACTTGAAATATAAAATTTGTAATTACATAAGTAGATTCTTGAATGTATAAATGAGAAAGGAAAATGTTTTGAATACAATGGTACATGTGAACCATTGTTTAGAATTGTGATCAATATGAATAACATAATGAATGGATAAATAAACCATATTAATGTATGAATGAGACATTAGTTCTCATTATTGTAGAGAGGAGAAATATTTTGAGTACAATGGTATATGAATACCATTATTGTGAATTGTGATCAATAGGAATGATGTAAGGAATGTATGAATATTATGATCAATGTACAAATTATGAAATTTATCGTGAAATAATAAAGACATAAAACACAACATATTAATATTTGATGATATTATATGCCCTTGTATTGCCTAGACATGTGTGTCAGATTGGATAGTTTGGCATGCCAATAGGGTATTGTTTTAGAATTACAGCGAAATGCTATATGCATGTATTCATGGCTTTATGCCCGTACTCATGGCTTTTATGCCCGTATTCATGGCTTTTATGCCCGATTATGTGATATCATGGCTTTTTAGCCATACTGACTGCATACATGGTTGACGTTCTGCGTCCCATGGTATGACGGCCCGAGGCACCGCGGTGTCCAGTGCCAACGACCCGTTATCCAGTTTAGTCAGCCTGTCGTAGGTCACTTGGGCAGTGTAATTTATTGAAATAAATTAAGACTATTAGTAATTAAAAACATTAGAGATCAAATAAATGAGTTAATAAGACTTCAAAAGAATTAGTTACAATTATGAAATGATCCAAACCACATAAAAATTGTTAAGTAAAATGATAAGAGAGTTGCAAAAATAGGTATAACTTAACTAAATATTTTAAATGTACCTTCTATTGCCATATGAATATAAATTGAGTATTTTTATTAATTCTGTATATCGTACATTATCACTGTGAATTTCGGAATTAAACGCTTCCAAAGAGAAACAAATGAGAACAAAAGATAATTAACATTAGACACATTGTATTAAATTAAATTGATTCTTAAGCATTCAAATTATGCTCTGTTCTTTCTTTATTTGTATATATTATTTCTTGTTATATTATTGCACCACTAAGCAGAAATGCTTGGCGCGATGGAATTGCTTCCTCGCGCAGGTACTGAAGGTAAAAACCAGTAGACTGTCGACTGAGATTTTTGGAGTCCAGATCTGCAGAAGTGTTAGAAGAGTTCAAGATTGTCACCTCCTCAGCAATGCATGTAGATAGGGCTCATTTTATACATGTTATGTATATTGTTCATTCCTAGCACATTGTTAATTATTTGTATATCTTGTACAAAATAAACTCATGTAATTAACCTATGAATTATGGGAGCTACTCAAAGTAAGTATTTTAATATGTAAATTAAAGAAGTTTGAAAATTTTACTTATGTGATTTGAGTATGAATGAGATTGTATGGATTCGAAGACAGATTTGAAATATATAGATAATGCATGGAAATGAATATGAAATTGAGATATATGAATGAGATGTGAATTATGAGATGGTTATGAAAATAATTGATGAGATTCTATTTGTAAAACATTATTGAAATTTTCAAAAAGGTAAATAGTGAAATACATCAACTGGTAATAAAATAGGGGAAACTCCTCTGGTTTCTCCGTCGAAAAAAAATAATTAATATTAAAATATAACGAGATCAAATTATGAAAGGAATAAAGTAAGATAAGATAGGGTGCTCTGGCACCGATTGTAGCATGCCTTGCTCGGCTACACTGTAGTCGGGTGAGGGGTGTTACAAATATGGTGGAAATGATGGAAATCTAAAGCTTGAAAAAGCTTTAATGGAGGGTGGCTATGGGAATGGGTTTCGGCTGGCTTTTGGGGAGGGAGATGGCTGCTGTATTTTTGGTTATTTTGGTCTTCATTTAGTCTCTTTTATTAGTTGGTCAAATGGTTGCTTAATTGTGAGTGGTGGAAAATTTTAAATGACATCACAATGATGTCATAAATTGCATATATTATATTTTTCTTTTCTTTCCTCCACTACTCATTTCCAATTTAATTTCTAGTAATGTTTATTCATATTTTATGTCATATTAATTATTTACTCAACTGGACAAGTCGGCTAAAAATCACCTCTGAAGGCGAAATGACCAAAATTCCCTCCGTTTGGCTTAACGGGTCAAAATTGTCTGTACCGATTGAAAAATTTTTCTAGGTATTTTCTTGGCATTCTAATGCCATAGGAACCTCAATGACCCTTCTCTGGAGTCCCAAAAATTATTTTATGAATTTTTCCTGTCTAGGGCTCCTCGTTATGAACCGCAACTTCCCTCCGTTACCCATCGTTAGGGCACCTACGTTTAACTTGGTTGTATTTTATTTCTAAAATTTTTACCAAATTTTTCTTATTAATATTTGAGTTAATTATGGTCCCTCACTTTATTTTGAATATTTTTCCGGACATTCTAGCTATCCGGACCGACACTGGTCACCGGAACAGCAGGATGTATGGAGCAGTTACCGGGAGGGTGTTACAACTCTTCCCCTCTATTTTAAATTTTGTCCTCGAAATTTTACCTGATGCAAACAGTTGAGGGAACTGTTGCCTCATCGTCTCTTCACTTTCCCAAGTTGCCTCTTCGGTGTTGTGGTGCCTCCATAGCACTTTCACCAGTGGAATCTGCTTGTTCCTCAACTCTTTCACTTCCCGAGCCAAGATCCGTAGAGGTTCTTCTTCATACGTCAAATCCGGTTGTATTTCAATTTCTTCCCTGGAGATGACATGTGAAGGATCTGAGCGGTATCTTCTGAGCATGGATACGTGAAACACATTGTGGATCTTGTCCAGCTCTGGAGGTAAAGCTAGCCTATAGGCCACTGGACCCACACGTTCAATGACTTCATATGGGCCAATGAACCTAGGGCTTAATTTACCTTTCCTTCCAAACCTCAATACCTTCTTCCACGGTGACACCTTGAGGAACACTTTGTCGCCAACCGCATATTCTATTTCTTTTTTCTTCAGGTCGGCATAAGATTTCTCTGCATGCGAGGCAACCTTCAGATTGGCTTTGATTAGTTTCACTTTCTCCTCGATCTGTTTCACCGTGTCCTGCCCTACCGATTTGTTCGCCAATTTAGTCCAGCACACTGGAGTTCTGCATTTTCTCCCATACAGTGCTTCATATGGGGCCATTTGGATACTAGCTTGGTAGCTATTGTTGTATGCAAATTCTGCCAGTGGGAGGTATCTATCCCAACTTCCCTTAAACTCAATGACACAACTCCTCAGCATATCCTCAAGGACCTGACATATATTTCATGTTATTATTATCATTTCAATTCAATATGTGTATTTGTTTAATTTGTTTCAATTGTTTACCTGGATTACTCTTTCAGATTGCCCATCCGTCTGAGGATGGAAGGCTGTGCTAAAGTGGAGTTGTGTACCCAAGGATTTATGCAACTTCTTTCAAAATCTCGATGTGAATCTTGGGTCTCGATCAGATATGATGGAAAGTGGAATTCCATGCAGTCTAACTATCTCACTGATATACAATTCTGCTAACTTCTCTAGTGAGTAGTCAGTCCTAACTGGCAGAAAGTGTGCGACTTCACAATCATCCACTATCACCCATGCTGCATCATGTTTCTTCCGGGTGAGAGGTAGACCACTTACAAAATCCATGGTGACCCGATCCCATTTCCATTCAAGTGTGCGTATAGGCTGTAGCAAACCTGATGGAACTTGATGTTCTGCCTTGACTTGCTGACATGTCAAGCATTTAGTCACATAGTCAGCTATGTCCTTCTTCATACCAGGCCACCAATACTAAAGCTTCAAATCATGATACATCTTTGTACTTCCTGGGTGCATAGCATATACACTAGTGTGTGCCTCTTTTAGAATACTGGCCTTCAATTCCCCATCATCGGGTACACACAGTCTTCCTTTGTAACACAGACACCCATTTGCTTTCACCTCATAATCAGTTGCTTTTCCCTCTGAGATTTTGCTCATAATAGCCATTAGCTTCTCATCTACCTTATGCCCATCTAAAATCTGCTGTAACAGGTTTGGCCTCACTTGCAACTCAGCCAAAATAGCTCCATCTCGAATCAAAGATAGACGGGCATTCAATGATCTCAAAGCTGTGATGGACTTTCTGCTCAAAGCATCAGCAACTACATTTGCCTTCCCAGGATGGTAGTCAATTATACAATCGTAGTCTTTCAGGAACTCAATCCATCGTCTCTGTCTAAGGTTGAGCTCCTTCTGGGTTGGCAAATATTTCAGACTTTTGTGGTCTGTGTAAATGTAGCACTTTTCACCGTACAAGTAATGCCTCCATAGCTTCAGTGCGAAGATAATTGCTGCAAGCTCTAGATCATGGGTAGGGTAATTTTGTTCATGTGGCCTTAGCTGCCTGGAAGCATAAGCGACCACTTTCCCCTCTTGCATCAATACACACCCTAACCCGTTATGAGAGGCATCACTGTAGACCACAAAGTCCTTTCCTGACACCGCCGTGCACACTGGTGCCTCTGTCAACATAGCCTTCAACTTCTCAAAACTGGTCTGACACTTGTCATTCCAGTCAAATCTGACATTCTTGTGTAATAACTTGGTCATTGGAGCAGCTATTAAGAAAAATCCCTTCACAAATCTCCTGTAATACCCAGCTAGCCCCAAGAAGCTTCTGACCTCAGTTGTATTCCTGGAAGGCTTCCATTCCATCACTGCTTCTATTTTCTTGGGATCCACCCTAATCCCATCAGCTGACACTATGTGTCCAAGGAATGCAATCTCATTTAACCAGAAGTCACACTTGGACAACTTAGCATACAGCTTCTTTTTTCTTAGGGTTTGCAGAACAATCCTCAAATGCTCATCATGTTCTTCCCTGGTCTTGGAATACACCAAAATATCATCAATAAAGACCACTACGAACCGATCTAGGTATGGATGGAAGATACGGTTCATAAGGTCCATAAATGCAGCTGGTGCATTTGTTAGGCCAAAGGGCATCACTAGAAACTCATAATGCCCATATCGGGTCCTGAATGCAGTCTTTGGCACATCTGCATCCTTCACCCTCAACTGATGATACCCTGATCTGAGATCAATCTTAGAAAATACTCCTGCTCCCTTCAACTGATCAAATAGATCATCAATTCTAGGCAACGGATATTTGTTCTTCACAGTCACTTTATTCAACTGCCGGTAATCAATGCATAGCCTCAAAGTCCCATCCTTTTTCTTTACAAACAGCACTGGAGCTCCCCATGGTGACACACTGGGGCGTATAAACCCCTTATCAAGCAACTCTTGCAACTGAGTTTTCAACTCCTTCAATTCTGTGGGTGCCATCCTATAAGGAGCAATAGATATTGGTGTTGTACCCGGCAGTGTCTCAATAGCAAATTCGACTTCCCTTTCTGGTGGCAAACCAGGCAATTCTTCAGGAAATACCTCTGGGAAGTCCCTTACTGTGGGTATAGTACTCAGGTTTGGCTTAGCCTGCCTAGTATCCACCACATGTGCTAGGTAGGCTTCACAGCCTTTTCTCATCATTCTTCTTGCAACTATGGCTGAGATGACATTGGACAGGAAATCTGTCCTTTCCCCCACAACCGTGATCTCATTACCCTCTGAAGTTTTTAGAGAAATTCTCTTCAATTTGCAATCAACTATTGCCTGATGACGTGACAACCAGTCCATTCCCAAAATCACGTCAAACTCATGGAAGAGCAACTCAATTAGGTCTGCCAAGAATTCATACCCCTGAATCCTTGACGGCCAACCCTTGTACACTTTGTTCACTACTACACTGTGGCCCAATGGATTAGTGACCAGAATGTCTTGGTTACTCTCCCCTACTAGTATCCCCCTTTCTACAGGTAGGTTGATGTAGATATATGAATGAGTGGATCCTGGATCCACCAATGCATGCACAGGTGTAGTGTAGAGGAGAACGCACTCGATGACGTCAGGGCATCTTGCTCCTCCTGAGCTCTTAGGGCATAATTTCTGGCAGGTGGTCTGTTATCTGGTCTCTCTGCTGGCTCAGATGCAGGCCTCTGTGATGGCCCTATTGCGTCAGATTTGCCAGATTTTCTACCCCTCTGTGGTGCAGGAGCAGGTCTGTCTGCTTGTGTTGGAGCAGCTGTAGTAGTTCTTCGTGGATAGTTTCTCAATTGATGCTCTGTCGACCCACATCTTAAGCAGGCACCGGTTACTCTCTAACATTCCCCCTTGTGCCATTTCAGGCAATGCGGACATGCAGACGATGTTGGGGCTGGTCCCCTGAACCCCATCCCTGGAAAGCTGCTCACTGATGGTGTGGACTGACCTCTCCTAGGGGTGAACTGTGGCCTGGGCCCCTGAGACTGACCCTGACCTTGTGGTTGACCCAAAGTCTGTGCAGATGGACCTCTAAACTTCTTCCCAGGTGCAGGGGATGAGCTAGACTGACCTGGTCCCCTCTTCTGCTGTCTATCCCTTCTGGTTTGCTCACTGATTCTCACTTTTTCAACCCTTATTGCAGCTTCCACTAACTTGCTAAATTCTGTGATTCCCAAGGCACTGAGCTGGATCTTTATGTTGTCATTTAGTCCCTCTTCAAATCTCTTACATCTTTCAGCTTCATTAGGGACTATCTCCCTTCCATAACGGCTCAATCTTACGAATTCCTTCTCATACTCGGCCACTGATAGCTGTCTCTGCCTTAGATTAATGAACTCTCTTCTTCTCTCTTCCAGGTATACAGTACCCACATATTTCTTCTTGAATTCTGAGAGAAAGAAGTCCCAAGTTATAGCTTCTAGCTACACTTCACTGGATACCGTGTCCCACCATTCGTAGGCATCATCTTGCAACAAAGATATGGCAGCCTCTAAGTTTTGCTCCGGGGTGCAGTGGAGTTGTTTTAGAACTCTGCCCGTTTTGTTCAACCAATTCTCGGTTGCAACAGAGTCATCTTCTCTCTTACCGAAAAAGTCCACTGCTCCAAACTTTCTTAGCCTTTCCAGGTGTGATTTCTGCTGTGGAGCTGGTGGTGGTGGTGGTGGTGGTGCTGGCATTACCCCGGCCATTTGTCTAAAGAAATCGGCCATTTGCTGGAACATGGCCTGTGGAGGCTGAGCAGGCTCTGCTTGAGCTGGTGGAGTAGGTTCTCCCCTACCCCAGCCTCACCGCCGCAGTGGAGCATGACTCTCCACTTCCACCTCGACTGCTCTTTGAGATGAAGGGTCCATATCCTATTCAAAATAAGAAAGACAAACAGATCTGCATTAGTGTCACCTCGACTCTTACAAATGCAATGCATGGTATGGACTCAATCTAGGCCCAGAAATGCCTAAACCGTGCTCTGATACCACTAAATGTTCACACGGTGTACCGGCACACTCTATTTTACCTTAATTAATTTTTTTTTTATCAAAGTTTTGAATATAGTTTGTGAAATATAGTTCATTTATTGAAATTATAATTTATTTAAGGTTCCGAAAATTTTATAGAAAATCTGGCAGAATACCGGCTAAAAATGGAGAAAACAGTTCTTCGGAACCTGTTAAAAACACTTCCAAATAATTTCCAAACAATCTCAACTTCAATTCATCAACAAAATCTCAATATCAAGATCTCAACAACATTTCTCAATTTCAGTTCTTAATCATCCATCACATATTATAATCAAGTATAAATCACAAATAGATATTTACTTTTCCATTGACAAATACAATTTTTATAATTTACATGAACATCAATATACATTACACAAGTTTAATTACATATGAGAAAATCAAAATTAATTACAGAATGCCAAAATGACACCTAGTGTCCTACGAATGCACTGCAGAAGTTGAGGTGACACCGACACTGTGCAGAACTGCAAGATGGACTCACCCAGTCTGCGGTCTACTGGGCTCACGATCAGTATCTCCAGTACCTACGCGTGGCAAAAGCAACGAGCTAAGCAATAATGCTTAGTGGTGCAATAATAAAATAAAAGAAAATAGCAAAAAAAAATAAGTATGTATAGAATGTGTATGATTTCTTTGTTTGGTATTGGTGTATCCATTATTTCATTATCTTTGTCCACTTTCATTCATTGGTTGCCCAAGTAACCTACACTAGATGACTGGACTGGATAACGGGTAAACTGGCACTGGGTATCAAGTACCTCGGGCCGTCACACCATCGGTCACATATGCATCTCCCGGTGTGCAATGTACTTACAAGTCGTGATAACATCAAGCACAAGGCCAAAGCTCAATACAAGGTCAGAATGGCTAAAAGCCATAAAATCACAGAATGGCAAATTACCATGTGCAGTACTGCTAACTGAACCCTATTGGCATGCCAAACTATCCAAACCAATCTTGTTAGGTATACTAGGGCATTTGAAACTTTTAAATTCTTCAATTTGTGAATTTCAAGTTTTGGTGTTACTATTCACCTCATTGGTCAACAAAAATGTTGACTTTTGGATAGACAATATGTACATTGACTTTGGCACTCCCAATATACCACATTTTACATTTAAAACTTGTTAGAATCGGTCACCATTACCATTTCTAACTTAAAACCAAGAGGGCAGAAAATTTCAGTTTTTGAAGCATAAGTTTACTATTCCATTAAGCACTGTTGCAGTGGGAATTTGAAGAAATGACAAACATGAAAGTTGTTCCTTATTTTGTCTAGTTGAATTTCCTTTTTTGAATCACTCCATTTGGAGTTTTGTAGCTCCAGATATGGCCCAAAAACCACAGCTCATCGGATTTCCAAAACTGCAGAATTACCAAATCTACAGTACCACGAACAGTGACTATGATTGCATATTTGAATAGGTTCTGGCCATAATTTGGGGTAGGTTTCTTCATGAAATTTGTTTGTCTATGTCTTAACTTATTGCTGTAAAAATTTCAGGTCAATTGACCATATCTACAGTAAGTTATGGCTAAATGAACAGTTACTGTTTATTTGGTCATTTCTGTAGGTACTGTTGCAGGGTATCCGGATTGGGGCCAACTTTTGGTCCTCTTGCTTTGGTCTTTTGGGCATGGTTTCTTCAGAAAAAATGTGCCATTATAAGCCTAGTTTCATGTCCAATTGGCCAAACACCAATTGGACCAACACAGCCAAAGATATGGCAGTCCAAGTGGACTGAAATCTCAGCCACTCTCTTTCTTGTCCTTAGGCAGCCTACACATTCACTTTGCCATGCTATATTTCAGTCCAAATTGTGGTCAACTTACCTAAAATGGTCACTAATTGACCATTAAAATGTTCTCTAACAATTTCCTAAGCCAAGTCAAATTTTCACTTCTCAAAACCCTAATTTCCATTTCCATTTCACACTAGTTACCCTAGTTAACTAGCTAAGTCATTATCCACGTAATTATGTACTTTAAACATGATCTCTAGTCCACTTTAAGTCCATCAAAACTATCAAACCCATTCCTTCCATAGGGCTACCGAAATCCATAGTATGTATATACATAATTTTTGTTCATTTTAGTTACAAATTTTTACTTAATTCAAGCTACTAACATGGAAAATAAAGGTTTTAAGTAGATAGGTGCACTAACCTCACTTAAGAGCTTTTCAAAAGCTCAAATTCTTCACTTTCTTCTCTTCTTCTTACTATCAATCTTCTTCTCAAGGTGAAATAATTAATTTTTGTACTTAGAGGGTAGGGAAATATGGTGGAAATGATGGAAATCTAAAGCTTGAAAAAGCTTTAATGGAGGGTGGCTATGGGAATGGGTTTCGGCTGGCTTTTGGGGAGGGAGATGTCTGCTGTACTTTTGGTTATTTTGGTCTTCATTTAGTCTCTTTTATTAGTTGGTCAAATGGTTACTTAATTGTGATTGGTGGAAAATTTTAAATGACATCACAATGATGTCATAAATTGCATATATTGTATTTTTCTTTTCTTTCCTCCACTACTCATTTCCAATTTAATTTCTAGTAATGTTTATTCATAATTTATGTCATATTAATTATTTACTCAACTGGACAAGTCGGCCAAAAATCACCTCTGAAGGCGAAATGACCAAAATGCCCTCCGTTTGGCTTAACGGGTCAAAATTGTCTGTACCGATTGAAAAATATTTCTAGGTATTTTCTTGGCATTCTAATGCCATAGGAACCTCAATGACCCTTTTCTGGAGTCCCAAAAATTATTTTATGAATTTTTCGCCGGGTCTAGGGCTCCTCGTTGCGAGAACCGCAACTTCCCTCTGGTTACCCATCGTTAGGGCACCGGCTCGTTTAACTTGGTTGTATTTTATTTCTAAAATTTTTACCAAATTTTTCTTATTAATATTTGAGTTAATTATGGTCCCTCACTTTAGTTTAAATATTTTTCCGGACATTCTAGCTGTCCGGACCGACACTGGTCACCGGAACAGCAGGATGTACGGAGTAGTTACTGGGAGGGTGTTACAAGGGCATTTTACACTTTTAAGTTTCACATTATTTTGCAATTCAAGTTTTAGTGTTGCTATTCCATTCATTAGTCAACAAAAATATTGACTTTTGCATAGGCAATAGGTATATTGGTTTAAATACTCCCAACATACCACATTTTGCATTTTAAACTTATTGGTATTGGTTGCCAATACCATTTCTAAGCTTAATGTTAATTGGACAGAATTTTCAGTTTTCATGCTTTGTCTTTACTGTTCCATTAGTCATTTTTGCAGTGGGAATTTGGCAAAATGATCAACATGAAAGTTGTTCCTTATTTTGTCTAGTTGCATTTCCTTTTTTGAATCACTCCATTTGGAGTTTTGTAGCCCAAGTTATGGCCTAAAAACCACAACTGGCCGGATTGAAATTTTGTCCAGAATTTCTGGACTGACCAAATCTACAGTTCATGGAACAGTGACTGCAACTCACTTTTTGAATATGTTCTGGTCATAATTTGGGTTAGGTTTCTCCATGAAAGTTATTGGTCTATATCTCAGCTTGTTGCTGGTAAAATTTCAGGTCAATTGGACTTTCTACACTAGGTTATGGCCAAATGACCAAACACTGTTCATTTAGTCATTTTGCCCAGGCAGACTGCAGGTCACCTGGATTAGGGCAAAATTTTGGTCAATTTGGTTTGGTTTTCTGGGCATGGTTTATTCACCAAAATTGTGCCATTATGTGTCTAGTTTCATGTCCAATTGGCCTTGCACCAATTGAACCTCTATAATTCAAGTTATTGCTGCCCAAATCTGCTGGACTCATGTCCAATTTTGCAGGTCACCAAAGGCAGCCACACCAAACCCAAATCCCACTACTCAACACACTTCATTTTTTATTTAAACAGAACCAAATGGTCACTAATTGACCATTAAAACTTATTTTCATCATCACATGGTCAAATTCCCATTTTTTCACCCCAAACCCTAACTCAAACATTACAACCCATGCATTTTCATTTCATTTCATCAATCCACTTAGGAGATACATATTGTGGGCAGACATACAAGCATGTTAACTCCATAAAACTCATCACAATCATACCCTACCAAGGCTGCCAAAATTTAAGGGATGGCATACAAATGGTATTCAACAAATTTCCTTTGCAATTTACACTCATTCAAAGTCCTTAACATGAATTTAAAGTGAAATTCATGGTTAGGTCACTAACCTCTAATGGAGTGAAGTCTCCCACTTGCTAGAGTTCTTGTTTTCCTTTTCTTTTTGCTCCCAAAAGAATCACCAAGATGCAAGAATACTTTTTTGTGTTGGGAGTATAGGGTTTAGTGGGGTAGAAGTTGGTGAAATCAAGCTTGAAAAAGCTTGTTTATGGTTAGCTATGGAGGAGGCTCACAGCAAGGAAGAAGAAAGGGAGAGAGAGATCTGATTTTTTGTTCATTTCTAGCCCATTTTTGTCTCTTTAAAATAAGTTTATGCCATGTGTCCACATTGGGTTGGTTGGGAGAATCTTAATGACATCATTATGATGTTATAAGTCCATTTTGTTTCATTTTCTCATCTTTTCTTGTCTATTTAATTAAAATTAAATTTTTAACAACATTTATTCATATTTTATGTTATATAAATTATTTATTTAACTGAACAAGTTGGCCAAAAATCATCTCTGAAGATGAAATGACCAAAATACCCTCCGTTTGGCTTAACGAGCCAAAATTGTCTGTAATGATTGAAAATTTTTTCTAAGTATTTTCTTGGCATTCTAATGCCATAAGAACCTCAATGACCCTTCTCTGGAGTTCCAAAAATTATTTTATAATTTTTTCCCTGGGTCTAGGGCTCCTAGTTGCGAGAACCGCAACTTCTCACTAGGTTACCCATCGCTAGGGCACCGGCTCATTTAACTTGGTTGTATTTTATTTCTAAAATTTTTCCTAAATTTTTCTTATTAATATTTGAGTTAATTATGGTTCTTCACTTTAGTTTAAATATTTTTCCGGACGTTCTAGTTGCCCGGACCGACATTGGTCACCGGAACAGTAGACTGTACGGACTAGCTAAAATGAGGATGCTACAAGAATAATTAAATGAACATAGGATTATATCCCTATTTACTTAGGGTAATAGATTCCATCTTGATTAACACATACCTCCATATATAACTAGTAGGAGCCAACACATGCCCATATACCCATACACAGTACAAGTATGAAAGCAGTATCAAAATCAAACCACCTATATACAAGATAACTGTGCTATCTCAGGTCTAAAGATTATATGCACTGATATGATTTATGACAAGACATTGACAAGAGTAAACTCCATGTGCTTGTCATAAGCGTCACTGGTTCGACCTACTTATCATGTATAAGTGCTTATCATGTTTGTTATATGGCATGAGACTCACCATTCCATCTTATTTACATCTCATATAAATAACTTGGGAATAAACATGATTACAATCTTTCTGGATAAGTCATGTCCTTATTGTGAAGTATTCTCGATTGTGAACCAATTTATGATACTTTGTGCTAGAAATACTGTCACTCATATTCTTAACAACTTAATAATAGAATTTCTAACAAAATATCAATGGACCTTTTCTATTACACATAAATATATTATGTAAACGAAAAAGTAAAAATGCCTTTTATTAATAAAACATGTACAAGATACATACTAAATGATATGCTGTAGGGCATACTAAATGATATGCTCTAGGGCATACTACTAACAGGGACTCTGCTAGCTTTCCTTGATTTATGAGCTTTCCTTCATTAATTTATGAGCTTTCCTTCCAAAAATTTAGGTTCTCTATTTATATTAATAATATTATAAAAATCTTGATTGCAGAGTAGACAATACAATTTTTTCTCCTAGGATTGAAGTTTAGACAGTAAATTATATATATATAGCGATAGAATAAGTTGGTAGTACTCCTTTCC
Source organism: Hevea brasiliensis (assembly GCF_030052815.1). NCBI lineage: Eukaryota > Viridiplantae > Streptophyta > Magnoliopsida > Malpighiales > Euphorbiaceae > Hevea > Hevea brasiliensis. Next base: position 93,065,088 of record NC_079496.1, on the reverse strand, counting down.
CCTTTGCACTCTCTCTTTTTCAGTCGAGCTTCACTACGTTAATAATGAATGCAAAGAAGAGAAATCTCTTCATAAGATCATCTAATCCCCAGTCGGCCTTTAGACTCTTCCTACTGTCAAGCTACTACAAGCTTTCTTTTGTTAGGACTAGTGGGATAGGTTTAACTAAAGATTGAGATGACTCTGTAGTGAACATGCCCCAAGGGGGCCCTAACCCAAATAGAAATGAATCAGAAAAGTGTGGATTCTCCTACCGAAGGATATGGGTTCTTCAGCCTACGCATGAAAAGAAAAATTAGAGTAAATTGACTTTGGTGACTCTAAATATATATCATTCTTGTCTGAAGAACCAAAGAATTTTTTTTAAGAGAGAAGGAGAAAATAAAAACTGATATGAAATGAGTGAGAGCTTTACCAATTTAATTTGTTTCCTATGTGTTTTAAACTTCATTCTGAGGGAAATTTTAAATTTACATTATGAGGAAGGAAGTTATATATCATTCTCGTTTGAAGAACAAAAGAATTTTTTTTTGTAAGAGAGAAGGAGAAAAAAAACCTGATATGAAATTAGTGAGAGCTCTACAAATTTAATTTGCTTCCTACGTCTTTTAAATTTGCATCATGAGGGAAATTTTAAATCTACATTTTGAGGAAGTTAGTGTGCTGTTGGGAGTGGCTTGCAAAGAATGAATTCTCTACACTCTACGCATTCTTAAGTTTTTGACCAATTATGCAAGTTAAAAAAATGCCATTTCACGTGGCATTTTTTAAGTAATAGCCTACACGTATTAACACGATGTGACACCTCTTAAAAACATCATTTTGATTAGCGTTTTCTTGCACAAATTATCTTCTCTAGCCATAATATATTCTGAAGCGCTCTAAACACTTGAAACTGCATTTTAAGTGGTATTTTCTTTGTTAAATAACTTCCTTGAAACTACCTTTTCAATTGGTATTTTCTCAAACAAACACTATTATTATAAAAAGTTTCATATTCATATTAAATTTGTAAATACTTTCCATTTTAAATAGACAAAAGATCAATTTGACTTTTCAAATTGGTATTGTTAAGTATAAATGAAAATTTAGAAAAAACTATTATTTAATCTCTGTATTATAACGAAATTAATAATTTAATGTTAATATTTAGAAATATATATTAGTTAGTCCCTAAGTTTTGATTTCATCATACACTTTCGTCACTCCATTTATTTATCTCAACTTTTGTTGTTAATGATAAACACTTTCGCTTCTAAATTTTAACCGATCACAAACATTTTTATTTTTGAGTTTTTGTCATTATTAACACTTTTGTCTCTCATTGACTATCTTTTAGTCTCTTAACTAATGGTTAAATTGACAAAAATGACGAAGGTCCTAATTAGTTGACAAAATCAAATGTGTAAGACTAAATCAAGTACTTTTAAAAAATATGAGGACCAATTCATTAATTTCAATATAATTGACAGACTAAATAATAATTTATGCTTGAAAATTTTAGTTAATTTTTAAAATTGGGAAATAGGATCAATTTGACACAAATTTCAACTATGTGCAGTTTATATATATATATATATATATATATATATTGTTTAGTAGAACAAATACCATGCATCCTTCTAAAATCTACTAACATGTGATAAAGCAGTATTTCATTTTACACATCCTTCTTTTGTTTATTCTTTCACCTTTCTTAACTGTATTGGTTATCCATCTGCGTCCCTAATTAATCCTTGACGCTAAATTTATACCTCAACTATAATGCAGAGAAAAGAAAATTTCCTTCAACTATTTTTCTATATCAATAATTCGCAAGGTCCTGAATGTAATGTAGATCAAGAATTGGACCTCTCTCTGCTTCATGTAAGAGTTGCCATTGGATCTGAAAATTTAGCAAGTAGAATGTCACAAAACATGACAGCATATGAATCAATTGTATGAAAACATTTGAGGAGTACCAAAGTTAGACCAGCTATAGAAGGAAAATAATTTGCTACCTTACACAGATGTGCTCTGGCGAAGCAGTTGGGCTTCAGTTGCAACTTCATTGTTATGTTGCTTGTCAAGTGGCATGTACTGTGACATAATAGCCATGATCTCCGAGTCCATGTAAGACTGCAAATGGAAAGAGAAATGTTTATTAGTGAAGAATTCATCACCAATAAAAGAATAGATAAACTCTCGATGAACTTAGCCATTTGCAAATTTGTGAGATCTTGAATTTGAATTCTAATTAGAGATAAATCAACAAAAAAAAGGGGGGATAAATTGATATGAACATATCAAGTTGATCTATGGAGTGTATTTAGACATACCCGAAGCCTGTATTTGTAGAATATATAACCAGCAAGACCAGCTCCTGCTACAACTGCTACGAGCACAAATGTGAGGAACCATCCAAATTTAGATCCGTTTCTTTCTGTCAAATAGATGAATGAAGAAAAGTTAAAATATTTCAGTCATTAACAAACAGAAATCCATCATTTCAAACTTGGGTGATACGGGTAAGTAGAGGTTCCATGTGAAGAATGACATTCCCAAATATTAACATCTGCGAGTTATGCAATAGCTAAATTGCAGTGGTTTATCAAGAACTTAGCAAGATTGTTATTTTTTATAAAAATTCCAAAAAAAAATTCAAAACTACAACTTCCTCTTGACAATAGAGGTTTGGTTACCAATTAGGTTATAAATAAAGAATCTCCCAACTTAGATTCATAAAGCAAAAGCTGCACTTTTCATGGACGTGAAAAGAGCATTCCAAATGCAAAAGGGACCCTTCTTTGCAAGGGTCTTTCTACACTCAATATTCAGAGACATTTTCTCAACTTGAGCCCATGAAGATTACAGAGCAACCTTATGGCTGTGCAAAGGCTTGGCCTCTTTTCAATTTTCATGCATGGGAAATAACCTGAAAACTATCGCAATAGACACACAGGTTGATTGTCATGCCACACAAAAGATTTACAGGGTTTATGACACTATTTTATTATCTTACCAATGCAAGCATCTTGTTCCTTTATATAAAGGAGGTCTCCCTTACACTTGCACTCATATCCGCCCCAAGTATTCTTACAGGAGCAACCACCACATTGACAAGCAGTACGTTCCTTGCATTCATTGGTGTCTGGTGTGCAACAGAATTAAAAAAAGAAGAATTGTTAGAGATAAGCATATAATTAAAATGTGCTCAACAATGATACAGATAGAAGGGGAAAAAAACCTTCACACTTGTCATGACCATCCCCATGAAAACCTTCTGGGCACTGACAGCCTGATAACTGGGACTCCTATTTCGTGTATAAAGCAATTTCATCAAGATGGAAACAAGAAAGAGAAAATTATTGATTACAAACCAGAAAAGATAAAATAAAAAAAAATCAGTAAAACCAGAAATTAAACAATGCATAAAATCACTGAACTGAGCAAGCTGAGAAAGTTAACCCATTTCTTTCTTCTGACCAGCATCCTCCATTACCTATAGTACATCTTGCAGGTCCAAAAGCTGTCATCAAAGATAAAGTGAGAAGATTATGTTTAATCATCGATGAGATAGATTATGCTTAATCATGCTTATCCGCTTCACTTCACTCCAACTATTTTAAACTTAACAACAGAAGAAACATAAATATCTGTCCTTCCCTTAGATTGTTTGATAGAAACTTGTAATCTCACAGCTTGTATATTGGTCATATAAGCTGATGTGAATTGTTCAAAATTTTCAAGTTTCTACTGATACCAAAAGGGAAATTCTATATTTTGCCTTCTACAGTAACCAAAGATTATGTAATTTATAAAGGCTAGAACTAAAAGTGTATAGCCCTTCCTTTCTGTTCGATGTTGAGGCTCAAATAGGCCAGTTCTACATCGTATATTCTCTCATCCATTGTTATTAATATTCAGATCTGGATGTCAAATTGGGAAGACATTTCACATTATTCACTAATATCACAATAACTATTTTCTATAGTCACAATGTTCTTTTTCTGTTACAAAATTCATTGATAAACAAAAAACATACTTCTCAAGTAGGGAAAAGAAAAATGTACCTTCACAAGATGCATAGCCATCTCCTCTGTACTGTACACCATTCACAACTGGGCACTCGCAAATTCTTCCCCTAAATGTGTCCTAACCAAGTTCATGATACTATCAATATATATCTAGGGGAAAAAATAAAGAGCAAATTATATAGAATGGTAGAATGGTTAAAGTAGAGCAATTTTCATGAGGGAGCTTGTATCAGTATACCTTGCAAGCAGTTATGTTAGAATGTTTGTCCTGCCAACAGCCTCCATTCCTTTCAAGACACTCATTTGTCTCAAGATCTATGAAAACAAAACAAAGCAAATTGAGAAAAATTTACCAATATATAATAATAAGAGCACATTTTTCTTTTCAACTGTGAAGTAAACACTAAACAGCCCCAGTTTGAAGGTAAAATAAGTAAATCAACCTGAATTTAAGCAGATTGGGGGATCAGTGGTCTCCTTAAATCCAGAACATATGGCCTTCAGCACAGTAGTTCTCTCCAATTTTCCTTCAGGGAAAGAAAATTAAAAAAAATAAGCAAAAAAAAAAGCTTCGTTATACATTAATATTCAACAACTAGTGCAGAAACATTAGCAAGAATTTATCAGAAAATATATAGAATCAGTTGATAGATAAACAATTGTGGCTAGCTGAGTGAAAATTAAACAATTTCATAACTTTATGGGTTATAGAGCAAAGGGATAAAGAAATTAAGCAAAGCAAATGGGGAAAGTAACCATGAAGGGAAAAATTAAATTCTAAATTTGTGGAAAAGATGAGACGACTGATCAAAGACAGAAAGTAGAACAAGTAGCTGAAAGGGATGTCGTAACCAAACAAAATTGGGAATAAGAAATGCCGATAAACCAAAACTATAACATTTATAAACCCATTGCAAACAAACTACATTAGATAAGCAAACTGTTAGAGATCTGGAGAGCGCAAAGCGCCTAGGGAGAATCCTTCTTTGATGGGCCTTGTTAAAGAACACACTCATAGGCTTGACACCATATCCAATCCAAAACCATAGACAGTTCTTCCCACTTATATCCCATCTTTTTCCGACGTAGGAATTCCACACTTGTATATTCCCAACACAAACAAATATAGAAATGTTTTTCATCAAAGCCAATTACATACTCTTGTTACACATAACTGGCAAGTCAGATCATGACAGCCCAATATTATTTAGAAATTAGAATGGAAAGAAATACAAGATAGAGAGGGAAAGGGTACTGATTAACTCTGCCTTTCTGGTCAGCTAATATAACGATTCAAGTAGTCTATGTTATAGGCAAAACTGCTGGAAACCGGGATTTGGAATACCGAAATGATTAATAGATCTACTATGAAATAGCACTAACATATTAAATTTAATTAGAGTCAAATGCACTTGCTACACAACTCAGAAGACAATACACTACAGAGTATGTGCTAAAATTTCAATGTGCGGGAACACATCCATTCAGTATACTTCAATTATACACAATGACAAGATATATAATTCATTCATGGCCCTTGTATACGAACCTCGATACTGAACATTATTAATAACTAAGGTTGGTAAGATGGTAACATCACCACGAGATCCTCGCCCAACCTAAATTCCATTAAAAAGAACAAAAACAATGGCGTACATTAGGTACAGCCATACGTTTCCGAGACATTTGCATCTCTTGGTGGGGTGTGTGCCAGAGAATATAACAGAAAAGGTGTCAAAAAATGAAGCATGACCTGGAGTTCTTGCTCAGCTTTCAGCACTTCATTCTCCACATCAGCTTCAGGATCACCCATGCACTTTTTGATCTTATCAACAGACAGATCTGTGTTGATAACTATAAGCATAAGAAACCTGATCCAAGAAGGATTCTATACAAAACAATACCACATAAGAGAACTCACCAAATGATTTGAGAACTTCCTCAGCACATTCTTTGCTATATCTATTCTCCTTCATGGAACACCTAATATGGAAATCTGTCACATAATCCCACCAAACCCATGATCGGCCAATCTCTTTGGCAACTCTATAGACACAAAGCTGTCTCAAGTTCTCATACACCACATCTTTACCCTGATATCCCTCCCCAAAATCCTGCTCTGGATCAGGCGCACAGTATCTCCCATGGTTTATGCACTGAGACTTGCACTGACTGCTAAGAATAAAAGCTTGTGGGCAATACCAAGTAATATAGTGTGGTGTGAACAATGTGTAACCCCCTTTCTCAAAGATTTGAGCATGACCTTTGAAACTTTTCACGAATTCCATCTGCTCATTGCATCGAGTCCCACATTCATCATTGCTGTTTGTCCAAAACTCGTACTCAACTTTCTGGTCAGGATTTGGCACTGACTCTCGCCAGTCCAATTTGATCATAACATCTTCTCCATTCTTCAAGGCTTGCTTCAAGCTCTCACCAAAAGATCTCTCTATCAAAGCTGATGGGATTTGAATCTTCTCTACATACCCATCTGCGTTACCATTTGCCTCAGGAGAGTCCATAGTTATTAGTGGCTCATCTATATTATCAACAACTACCACTGCTGCAGCTCCAGCTTGCTGGGCATTCCATACTTTCAAAGCAAAATGGCATTCTGCATTCACCAAAAGAAAAACAAAAAGATCAAAATTAAATTTGGGAATATAGTAACAGGAATCTCTATTTTTATGAATGTAAACAGTAGACTTAATTAGAGAGTGCTGCTTACTGAACAGGAAGATTTTTTTTTTTTTTTTTATAATTTCCACACCACCAAAGCACGAGATAATAAGAATGGGAAACTAAAATTTTGAGAAGCATTTGAAAATCACCTAGTTGCTATGCCATCAATCTATAAAAATGGAAGCATAGAAAACGTAAGAACAAAGAGAACCAAATAAAAAAGAGTGGATTTTTTTTTTTTTTTTTCATTATATAGGAGGCAGTGGGTTCTGAGGAAAAATCTTGGTTGGACCCGATATTGTGAACCTGAATCCAAGACATATTGAAACTCAATAGTATTTTATTACCTCTAACCTTAACTAACGGATTTTGAGGTTGGGGAGAAATTGACAATCCAATAGGTTAAATATCGATTTGTCTTAGAAGCACAATACTTATAAATGATTGGATATTTTTACAAAATTGCTTGATGAAATTAATAAGAATAATCTTATCATATCAAACAATTCATCAAGATCAAAAGAATAATCCTCCTCAATCTAAAAGTAAATGGAACACAGTTGTAGTGTTAAAGCCTAGAGTTACAAAGAAAGAGAGACAGACGGCTCTAATTAGAAAAAAGAAAACAAGAAATACCTCCGCGATCAAGAAGAAGAATGGTGGGATGACAAGACATAGACCTGAAAGGCTTATCACCATCAAAGGGCTGACACCCCAAAGGTTCTTTATCAGAATACACGGCAGAACCCACCATCAACCCACCATAATCTGGTAAACCGAAGTTGCCTATTGCACTGTCCTGTTTTGAACTCAAATTCAATGGAGACAATACACTTATGCTACTCTTCTCCACAACAAAACGACCAAACACACTGCTCATCACAAGTGTTGATGCCAGAAACAAAGACACCAGGTTTCTGAAAAAAGCCATGCAAATGGTCATCATGACGAAGAATCACACAAAATAAAAGATTTTGGGTTTAAGGTATAATGGGTTGGGTTGGGTTGACTCTTGCTCTGCTTGTTTCCTGAGAAAGAAGTAGAGAGAAAATGGAAATGAGGACGTGAGTGGAGAGAAGACTTTGCAACGGTCTTTCCAAGGACACAGAAAATTCAGAAGTTGTAGCGTAGCTTGAAAGATAGATAGAAAGAGAAATTTAGGTTGACGGGTTTACTTCAGGTCTAGTCTATGTATAAATAAATAAATCAATCTTGAAGCTGCACTTTGCTAAATTATTTATTATTAATTTTTTAATATTATTATATTAATAATCTGTTAATAATTTAAGTTATATTTAAAATAATACATTATAATCCATATAATTAATTAATAAACAATAATTATTTTTATTATAATACCAATTTCCATTTAATTATCATACTTATTATTATTTAAATAAAAATAATTTAATTTAGTACCATCATTTAATTAGTTTAATTTAAATAATTATCATTTATTTTAATGATCTCAATTCTCATGATATATTTATATTTTGTACTGATTTTTTGTTATATATAATTTTATAAATAGTTCATTGGATTTAAGTGGAGGATAGTGATTTGCACTAAATTATCGTTAACGACTTAACAATAGTGTTACCATGCTGTGAACTAATATTTTATTATTTATTTTATTATTATTTTTTAAAAATTATCTAAGTTATATTTAAGATATTACTCTATTTAATTTTGTAAAATTGTTTGCTTTGTCTAATGCTTATATTTTTAAAATTAATATATAAAATTAATATATATAGTAACTTATAATTAATTAATAAAATAAAATAATAATTTTTATCATAATAATAATTATCATTCAATTACCGTAATTACTCTTTTCATTTAAAATAAATAATAATTTAGCTTAGTATTATAATTATAATTAAAATTTTTAAAAAATATAATTATATTTTTTCAATTAAATTTTAATATTTTCATGATTATTTATCTATTAATTATTATGATGACGCTTTCATATATAATTTTTATTTTTATATTTGATTATTTTTGTGACTGATGATATATTTAAATAATATATGTTAACTATAAAAAATAGGTTACGGAAGGTGATAGGGAATTGAAAATCTAAATATATAAAGATTAAATGTAACACCCAAAATTTTAAATTTTTATTATTTTATGAATATTATTGATATTTTAATTTTATTTAAATTTTAAGAAATTATTGACATTTTTCAGATTTTAAAAATCGGGTTCGATTTTTCGAAAATATAAACTTTGATAATTTTTAAAAATTTATTTAAAGACCACGTGGCAAAACTAAAAATATATTTGAAGTCTACGAATTTTTCTGAATTTTATGAAATTTTTTCGGAATTTTTGGACCTCGTTTTCGATTCCGAGGCAGAATAAAAATTTAAAATTTTGTATTCCGAATCGAACCGGCCAAATCGAACTGGACCGGTCGAATCGGACCGGTCTTCTTCTTTTTCTTCCTCCTTCCCCGCGCGCGTCCGACCCCTCTCCCTTTCTCTCTCTTTTTCTCTCTCCTCCCTCCTTCCCTTGCCGCGCCGCCTCTCACCACCACCCCACCTCGCCGTGGCGCCTCGACCCTCCCCACGGCCGCGCTGGAGCAGGAAAACCGCTCGAGCGATGCGCGTGGCGTCGCGACCGTTCGACTTCCCGACCAAAATCCGGCCGATCCGGCCACCAATCGAACCGGGTCTTGTGTCTAAACTCATCTACTCGTCGAGAGCTTTCCATAGACACCAAGAACACCGAAATCCATTGAGCGGTTTGTCCAATTTTTACCCGGGAAGTTTTAGCCCATTTTGACTTTTAGGCTAGATTTCTCACAAACCGTAAACCCCACGAGAAAACCGAGAGTACCAGAGCGCTCCACTCGTCGAGAGCTTCGCGGGGATACAAATTTCAAAATTTTCCGATACCGTTTTTCGGTGGGTCCCACGGAACTTCGCAGTGTTTTTCCGAGCATTAAATGAGCTTAAAAAATTCTAAAAAATTTATGTACTAACCCCCGTGTTGTGGGCTTCGTGTAGGTATCCTCAATTCGCAGAAATTCGACAGTTGTCCAGGTTTGTGAATTTCCGGCCAGACAGACCCGTTACCAGAAAAGTTTCCGAATCGGACCGAGGTTTTGGCTACCCCCCCCCCCCATTGTCAGACGTCTCAAGCGCGTCCCCGAAGTCGGAATCGGCAAAGGTAAACCCGAACCTTACTTTTTCGTAATTTTCTAGTGCTTAAATAGGATTAAAATTTCATAAAATATTCGTGGTAGCTCAGAAAATTATGATTCTTTTTGCAATAGCCTAGTAATATTGCTAAGGACCGGGGCAAAGTTTTAGAATTTTTAGAGCTTATTTGGGCAGTTTTTGCAAAAATGATCAATTATAAGGACTAAATTGAAATTTTATATACTGTGATGAATGATTGATTTGATGGGTCCAGGAGGGGCTGTGTGATGTGATTGAGTTGTGGATATATGAATTGTGAATATAGAAGTGCGTTTTGAGCTCTTTTGCAGGTTGGGTAGGTCCTAGGTATAGAGGAGACTCTGCCGTATTTTTTGCACGACTTAGGACGTATTTGGTCTTTTCATGATTTGTATTGAGTCAATTGTGTTAAATAATTGTAATGTAATTGTCAGGTGAGCCGGGACAGCCTTCTTCCTCCGCCCAGCCGCCACAGTGAACGTTGTCAAGTCTGTTAGTAAAATATTAATTTTAATTGTAATTTCACTATTATTATATGTTCAAGCATGCCCATGCATCACTTATATGCATATATCTATATAGATAAACTTTAGGCACGATTTATGTTGCATTCATAACTGTGAAAGTGCCATGTATGTTGTTGTGGTAATTTGGAGCAGTGTGTGTGCGTTGGCGTGCGTGTGATGTGGTGTGGACTATGGATAAGACGGGTAGACACGGCTTGAGATCTTCGCTGGGACTCGGTCCTTCGGGGTAGACACGGCTTGAGTTCTTCGCTGGGACCCCGATTTGGTTATTAAGTGGAAGTCCGAGCTGAGTTCTTCGCTGGCACAGTTGGAATTAAGAGGGCTGTATAGGGGATCAGCTCTCATATATATATGATTGATATTGCTGGGTGCGTGAGTGCTCTAAATTACCTTTTTGATGTTATGATGTGAAATTATTGCTGGTGTTGCATTTCACTCTACAGGGTGCATTAGTTTTAGATAGTTATAGAGATTATGGTTAAAATTGATATTTTACTCTCTGAGTCGAACGCTCACTCATGTTCAATATTTTTTCAGGCTACAGGAGGATTTTATTGTGGTTAACCTGCTTTTCTCCTTCGCAGGTTGTTTATCAATATTTGTGTAATTTTATTTAATCCTAGAATTTCCGCATGTATTAGAAATATTTAAATGATTCGGGTCTGTAATATAAATTGTTATGTGGACCTGTAAACTTATTACATGCATGTTTGATGGACTGGATGAGGGAGCTGAGCTCCTATTTATCTTTATGTTGATATGAGTATGTGGAGGGTGAGCTGAGCTCCCCAATTGATGATATATTTTGTTTACAGGTCGGGTGAATTAAAAACTCCCCGTTGAAAGATCCACTTTATGGCCGGACTCTGTCCGGTTGATTTCTTGAAACTGGGCCCAAATGGGCCTTAGAGTTGAATTAATGAATAGTTAGGCTTACTACGGGCCTCGGGGGCTTTAGGCTGGCCCAAGTCCTAATGCCGATCCGGCCCATAGGTTGGGTCGTGACATTAAAATAAAGTATTAAAGCTATAAATTTTAATAATCAAATTTTATAAATAAATGTTAAAAATAATTTTAATAAAAAGTAAAATAATAAAATTTAAATTTAATATATAGAAAAATTAATTGCTATTGAATTTGTGCGCAGAGTATTGTCACAAATAAATAAATAATATATTGGTAAATAAATAAAGGAAAGCACAAGATAATAGGAGTAACGTGGTGGACGGACTCAAACTTCACTGTCACTCTTTCCATTGGCTTACTAGTTACTTCGACTACTTGGAAATGAGAGATGTAATTTGGAAAGTGTTTTAAATTTTTGGAAAGCTGAATTTCACTAAAATTAATTTCATCCTTGGCTCCATAGCCAAATTCATCTAATCACTTTTTTTTTTTTTTTCTATTTCATCCTTGACCCTATCTAATGTAAAAATATATTAAAAGTAAAAGTCCATTCAGAATCTTAAAAAAAATAATCATCATTTGAGTTATGGTCAAATTGAATGTGTCATTCACACTTTTAAAATTTTTTAAAATAGCGCAATAAAATTTAAATTTTTTAAATTTTGAACATACAAATTCCAAAATTGATCATATGACCGCATAATAGAAAACAAACAACCTATTGGGTCTAAAAGTCTATCTTTTCTAATTGTAGGCTACTTAACTCTTCCAGTTAACTTCCAACATTTTCCTTCCCTAGAAAATAATCCTTTCTCCACCTTCACTTATATGCATCATTAAAGATACAAATGAAGCTCATCATCTCTGACATCACCAAACACCCACATGAGCAGCACCTCCAACTTCGGCTGCTTCTATGAGATCTGGTTTGACTACCTCCATCACCTGGCGTATCCAACGTGCGGAGCCCCTAAACTATTTCTCTTTGATTTCCTCTCCCTTTATGGTTTGAAAATTTTTCCTTTTTTGCAAAATTTTCTCACTTTTTGATGTATAGAATCAATAAGTGGAAGTTACTTTAGTTTCCTTCTATACAATTGGCGAATCCTCTCACAACAAAAAGGCCTTTTCTTCCTCCATGCATTTTTTCACTTAATTTCAAGACTTTCTGTTTCTATTTGGGTTTTTCTCGTTATTATATGCATTAGAGCTTCAAATTTTACTTCTCACATTGTTATTCATTGCATGCCTACTACAACAAGTCACTTTTTTTTTTATTTGTTTTCTTGATTAATTCTTGAGAAATTAGAAGATATAAGTGTATTTAACCATCCTAATTTAATTAAGCATTTTTTTTTCTTTTTATTTGGATTAGGGATGTATATAACAATCCAACTAGGGGGCTATTACCGACACTAAGGAACGTGTCAACTTAAGGCTACTAGTATTTGTAACAAGCCTAAAAATCATTAATCTCATTATCCTTTTTCTCCTTTTATGAACTCAATGTATTCTATATGAATATTAAACTTTAAAAACTCATTCCTTGTCAATATATTGTCATTCAAAAAATAATATATACAATATTCAATGATTTAATAATATTAAATTTAGTCTTAATTTATAATGAGAGACACATTTTTAATATTTATTTACGTTTTACTTCTTTTGCAAGTTTTCTTATCATTTCACTAATTTATTTCTAGATATTTTGAATCATTGCATAGTAAATAAAATTTTAAAAGTAATTCTAGTTTCTTTCTTATTAATTTATTTAATTCATATTATTCTTAACAAATTTCACTGCTCAAGTAGCTTATGATAGGCTGACTAAACTAGATAAGCGGGTCGTGGGCACTGGACACCGTGGTGCCTCGGGCCGTCATACCATGAAACGTGAAATACGGAACACCAACCACGTATGCAATCAGTATGGCTAAAAGCCATGATAATATATAAGTATGGCTAAAAACAATGATAACAAGTAATCGGGCATAAAAGCCATGCGTGCGGGCATAAAGCTATAAATATAGACATAATGCCTTACGCAGTACTGCTAAAATAATACCCTATTGGCATGCCAATTTTTTCAATCTGACACATGTGTCTAGGTGATACATGGACACACTAGTACCATTAAATGTTCTTATGTTTTATTATTTCATTATATTTTCTATTTATAATTTATAACATTTTAATTCTAGTTAAGATGGAAGCATAATTTCTAAATCACAATTATACATAGTTTATGCACTCATCATAATTTATACATTCCTATTGATTACAATTCACATCAATGGTTCTCATGTACCATTGTACTTAAAACATTATTCTATGTTTTAGGGTCACTCAATTTCAAAAATCACAATTCACTAATCACAATATATATATTAGTAATTATAATGGCTTCTTTAATTTATATTATTATTTCTTATGCCTTTGTGATTACTATTCATACATTACTATTCACTTAATTTATTGACTTTTTCATACATAATATGTATACAAATTTTAGATATATAATTATACCACATTTTGAGTTCTAAATTTGTTAACATTGATTGCCAATTGCACTTCAAAGCCTCCTATAAGTATTTTCAAAAATTCATTTTTTGTGTCTTATATTTACTATTCCATTGGTCTAAGCTATAGTGAGAATTTGACAAACTTTTTTTCATCAAAGTTGGTCATTTATGTGTCTTCTTTAATTCACTTTTTGAATAACTCCATTTAGAGTTTTCTAGCTCAAGTTATGGCCAAATTACCATAACTGGCCAGATTGGTCTCTACCCAAAATTTCTGGGCAAAACTGGTTCTGGCAGGTTAGGGGTCCTGATTTTGGCTAGCATTTCGGATGGATTATGGTCAAAATTTGGGTTTGTGTTCTTCATGAAAGTTGTTCTAAATTATCTAAGCTTTCCATTGATATAAAATTCAGGTCAATTAAATATTTTTACACTGAGTTATGACCAAATGAACAAATACTATTTATTTGGTCACTTTTACCAGGTCCAGAATTGGTTACCCGGATTTGGCCAATTTTTAGGTCATCCTAAGTTGGTTTTCTGGGCAAGGTGTCTTCATCAAAGTTGTGTCATTATGTGTCTAGTTTAACCTTCAATTCATCTTACATTAATTGGAGCAACATAGTTCAAGTTATGGCCAATTGAACACTCTGGACACAAGCTGTCCAGAATCAGTCTCATTGCACAACCTTACATACCTTTAATTGTTTTGTTATCTCATCAATATATATCAACAAACACATGTCAAATAGTCTTAATTTAAGCTTAAATACATCAATTAAATCATAAGAATTCAGATCCCCAAACTTAAAAACCCTAACTTAATTTGCTAAAATTTCAAAATCCAAAAGATTTAATAGCACTAACCTTGTTCTTCTAGCTCCAAGCAACCTTCAATCAACCCAACACTTGATTCACCTCTTTGGGGCTGCCAACTAGATTTTCTTTTCACTTTTCTTCCCACTTTTCTTGGGTTTTATGGCTGGCTATGGAGGTTTATCAAGGCTACCAACTGTTTTTGTGAAGGAAGGTAATGGTTTGGAAGCTTGAAATGGTGTTTTAATGATAGGAAAATGAAATAGGAAAATGAAAGAATTTGAGAGGAAAATGGAGAAGAGAGGGCTGGACGGGAGAATGGCTGGAGAAGAAGATAGCTTTTTCCAATTTTTAACTCATTTATCTATTTTATATTCATTAATTAGATTTGTCAAATTTTAATTGGTTAAACTTTTTAATTGCATCATCTTTACATGTGCATGATGTCATAAGTCTCATTTAATTTCATTTTCTTTTCTTCTCTTTTTTTACTCATTTTTAATTATTTTTTCATCAATATTAGTTCATATTTTATGTTATAAATTTCACTTACTCGACTGGACAAGTTGGTCAAAAATCATCTCTGAAGGTGAAATGACCAAAATGCCCTTCGTTTAGCTTATTGAGTTAAAGTTGTCTGTACCGATTTATAAAATTCTCTAAGCATTTTCTTGGCATTCTAATGCCATCTAAAGCTCAATAACTCTTCTCTGAAGTCCCAAAAATTATTTCACATAATTTATCTCGGGTATAGGGCTACTAGCTGTGAAAACAACAACTTCCCGTTAGGTCACCCATCGCTAGGGGACCGGCTCGTTTAACTTCATTATATTTTATTTCTAAAATTTTTCCTTGATTTTTCTTACCATTATTTGGTCTATTTATGACTCCTTACTCTAGTCTAAATATAGTTTCAGACATTCTGGCTGTCCAGACAGACATTAGTTGTCACACCCTACTCCTCGTAAGATGTAACATACTCTCGTAGTACACCTAATAAATTACCATACTTCGCCTACCGTTAACCCATTAAATATACTACAAGAGATTTTAAAACAATTTTCATCCATTTTTAAATTGGTGGGTAAAATTTTTTTTCAGATATTAAAAATCTTTATTTAAAGTCTAAACATAAATCAATTTTTTTTAGATATTTAAAATCTCCGTAATTTTTACAAAAATTTCGGCAGAGTGCCGTCTGTATTTTGAGGAAACAGTTATTCAAAACCTGAAAACAAAGACACTCCCAATATATTTCTCAATCACAACTCTATTATTCAATCTCATTTTACAAATCAACACAAGCAATTCAGTACACCATTTAAATTAAATCAAACATTGAAACATCTCATTAAGATAACAAAATTAATATTTACATTCATAGGATCATTAAAAATTTAGTAGTACAAAACTTTATAAATACATAAAATCCCAAGATAACCTTACAATAATTTGTATTTGATTACAATCCAAAAATTTATTACAAAAAAGTTGATACAACTGCTCAAAGGAAATTTCATACATATAATTACAGAATTACATCAAAATCTAATATACAAGGGTATACTTATGATATACCCGAAGATAGTCTCACTATGTCTTTTCAGAAATCTTGCTCAGCTGCTTTATTAATCCTTTCACCTGCGACAGCATACAAAGCTATCGCCGAGTGGTGAACTCAGTGATGCACAAACTAATAATTTAAAACTTAATACAAGTTATACTTGACAATTCATAATAAATAAAAATTTAAAATTTCTAAATTCTTCAAAATCCATGACATTCATAAATCAATATTTTCATTCATACAAATTATTCATTTAAATAACGTTTTGATCAAATAGTAACTATTTGTCTACATTTCTTTTAAATCTCGAAACAATACAAAAATATTTTGAATCACTGACAAATTATTTATTTCAACCATAATTTATCAAACTATGCATAATTTAAAGGGCGTTACCAACAATTCATACAGTTAAACCCATGACCCAAAATTCAAATAGATACCGTGTTGTACACCACGACATTTCAAACTCTCCGAAAAATCAAGGCTAAAAGGGAGGAACAAAGACTAGCTAGTATATATGAGTACTCATTCAAACTCTTCCCCAACTGACAAGCCAGAGAGGAAGGAACTCACCCCATCTAGTGGAGGAGATATCTCACTAAACAAACTAATGAGAATTCACAACATATATTGTCATGTCAACTGTGGTTTCAAATTATATTCAAAACAATTTCTATTTACAAAGTGTTTACAAATGATTAACATATTGAATCATCATAAATTCATGCTCAAGGTTGGCAACACATCAAACTTAAAATTTAAAATCCTCAAAACCATGCAATAAATCCTTAAATGCATAAGAAAATTTACATTTAATTTATACAATTTCATTCCACAAATTAAAATCCTCAACACATCAAAATTATAAATCATAAAATAAACTTGCTCAAATCAATTTAGAAGTGAAAAGTAACAAAATAGTTAGTTGTGCACAAACCTTATACGAGTCGCCTCTTGGCCTTGACTCGATGTCTCGAATTCTTTCCCGGTATTCTTTTTCACTGAAACACACAATTTTACAGTGTTTCAGTATCTCAATTTATCATAACTCTAAAAATAAATTCAAATCTATTTATACTTAGCTTTAATATGCTAGACTTGACGTTCTTTAAAATTTGTATTTTGGGGTTACTATTCACGATACTATTCAAGTCAATTTGTTGACTTTCTAATGCTTAATAGGTATGGGAATTCTAATTTCACCCACATATCACATTTTGGTTACCTAATTTGTTGGTTTTGTTGTTTTCTCAAAACTTAAGTCTTTTAGGCAAAATTTCAAATTTTTAGTTTTGGTATCCTATTTTGCACTGTTCCATTGGTCATGTTGCTGTTAGAATTTGGCTAAGTTTTCTTCATAGAAATTGTTCCTTATTGTCTTACCTTTATTTCCCTTTTTGAATTACTCCAATTAGAGTTTTGTAGCTCAAGTTATAGCCATTTGAACATGGCTAGCCGGATTGGTCTAACCCAGATTTTCTAGGCACCAACTTGATTTTGGCAGTTTTAGGTCACTAATTTTGGGTGGCTAAATGACTTGGTTAAAGGCATAATTTGGACTTGTGTTCTTCATGAAAGTTGTAGGGCTATGTCTCAGATTTCTACTGGTAAAATTTCAGGTCATTTGGACCTGCCTAGCCCAAGTTATGGCCAAATGAACAAACACTATTTATTTGGTCATTTTTGTACAGGTCAATTTGTCTAATCCGGATTTGGCCAATTTGTTCACTATGCTATGGTCACTTTTTGGGCATGATTCCTAAATGAAAAATGTGTCATTTTGTGTCTAGTTTTATTCTCAATTAGCCTCACACCAATTGGGTTAGTAAATTTTCAGTTTTGGTCCCTAAAATAAACCTAGGTCATGCTGCCTGCAAATTGACCCTCACCAATCTAAATTTAAACTTGTTTCCAACAATTTATACACACCACAAATGGTCACAATTGACTATTTCTCAACTCAAATAAGGTCATTTACATCCATTGACCATTTTCTACAATTTTTCTCTCAAACCCTAAGTGCCAAGAACTCTAACTTACACAATTCATTCAATTAATGAATTTAATGTATATAATCAACATCTATACACTTAATTCATCTCAAATAATCATTCAAAACCATCAAACTCATTCATTTCAAACCCTAATCCTAGTTGGCTGAAATTTTTATTTGGTCCCTCAACAATTGTTTTCTTTTGATTTTAAGTTAAGTTCTAAGTTACTTACACTAAAAACATAAATATTAAACAACAAATTTTCAATTTAAACCACTAACCTTAACTTTGATGTTCAACTCCTCAATTTCTTCCTTTTTTTTCTATTTTTTCCTTCCTCTAAAGCTTTCTCAAGTTGATCTAACAAGTTTTTATGGATTATTTTGGGGTCAAAGTGGGTTTAAGTGGTTGAAAGAAAGCTTAAACTCAATCTTTCATGGTGGTGCTACAATGGTGATTTAAGAGAAAGGTGGGGCGGCATAATTGGGTGGAAGAAGAAGAAAATGATTTTTCTTTTCTTTTTTTTAGGTATTTTATGTCTTTTGAAATTGCTTTTGACTTGGTCAATTTAGGTAGGAAAATTAAAATTAGTTTTGACATCATGATGGTGTCATAGAGGTGATGTAATAAACTTTTTTAATTTTTTTTTCTTTTGCATTTATTTTTTCATTAGTTCTTTAATTTATTTCTTGATCCCAAAATTTTATTTTCTCTAATTTTATTGGACAGTTAGGTTAGGAATCAGCTCTAGGGGTGAATTGACTAGATTGGCCCTCGCCGGTTCGATCCAGTTTGCAAGTTATTCGATATTTCTTCCGGATCTCTAACCTAATTATTTGACCTGCTTAATAACTCTTTTTTTTTTATTTTCTCTTTTCCACTGTGTTCGCAATAGTCCTAAGGACCGCAACATCACATTTTACGGTTCGAAATTTGGGTTTAGACTGACCTCACAGTCACTTCCTGCGAAGGTCACCCATCGCTGTGACTCCCGGCTCATTTAACCTTTTATGTTCTGTTTTTCTTATTTTTACTTTTCTATATGGTAATCACTATTTATTTTCGATCAGGGCTTTTCTAGGTGTCTTAAGCATAGTTCTAATCCTCTTAATTGTCCAGACCAACACCAGTCCCCGGAATAGTGAAATATACCAGGCTATGTAAATAGGGGTGTTACAATTTTCTCCCCCTTAAAATAATTTCGTCCTCGAAATTGTGTCCACTATCTGTCCTCAAATAGTCATATATGTTGTTTTCTCATGTTTTTCTCACATTTCTACGTAGCTTCATAATCGAAATAATGGTCTGTAGCACTTTAACCAATACTATTTGCTCATCGATTGCTTACCTCGTGTGCCAAGTTTTTTATGAGCTTCTGTCATAAGTTAGATTCAAATTCATTTCAATTTTAGAAGTAAGCAAATCTATGTGCTAGTGGATCCACTCTTTCTAGGACCTCGTACTATCCTATGGGTGAGAACTTAATTTTACTCTTTTCTTATCAAATCTCTTAATCATTTGATGCAACATTCAGTTTAGTTTAGAATATTTTCATCTTTTCTTGCTGTTGTTTTAGCAATTATTTTCCTTTGTGGTTTTTTTTTTTTAATGACCTTGTTGGTCATATATGAACTGCTTATCTCTTTCTTAGCTATAGGTCCATAACCATTATCTTACCATCTCCATTTATGACCAAGGCCTATGTGCTACTTTGCACTATCTTGTTTGCTTTTGTTTAACTTATTTCTTTCTTGATAAAATAGTTCGGGATATCGTTATGCATCTTAAGTAAATTGTTTGCCTTGGTGGCAATTCCTCATCTAGTATTTTTCTCATTTCTTACTGTTCTATTTGTTTCTCTTTTTTTTTTTTCATTCCACAACTTAACTTTAATTATTTTATTCCTCAATCTTATCTTCTTCCTTAACTTGACTTTTGAGTTGTAATTTTACACCTCTTATCATCCCTAATAAATCCACTATACTTCAATATTACTTTGATTTGGTCCTCTGACCATTCTAGCCAATACTTTAACTAATATTCATAACGTTTCTTTATTATATTGCACCAACTATTCTAATTTTTACTTACACAACTCTTTTATCTATCGATATTCTATAGCTTATTTTCCGCTGGTTTGCGATCATTACCCTTTTTTTTTTTTGAACCATAAACAATTCTTTAACCGTAAGAAGGAAGTCTACCAGACTCTCCTTTTTCCTATGCTATTCAAAAGTTTCACTTTAATTCTAATCTAATCCTTATGATCCGCACAATAAAATTGTGCTCTTCCTAAAGAATACCTGACCAACTAACTCCTATCGAATTACTGTTATCAGTAGAACATCATTTCTTAACTGTTTTATAAATTATAATTATCATCCATAGCATCCTGTCTCTTTCAGGGGAACAAAATCATATTTTGTGTCTTACTGCTACACAAATAAAATATTGTTCCTTACTAAACTTTGAGCAAAAGATCCATTGCAATACCAGAACAACTATAAATCCCATATCGGAGACTGGATGACTTAGCCCTATAGGTGTTAATTTTTAAATTTTGACCATACTAAAATCTCTAATTCCATAACAATTCCTGATGTAATGTAATTCTTAGTAGGGTAACGGAGTCTTTAACTCTCACTACCTTCCAAGCATGATCTTTTGATATTCTAATTGTAGAGTTTTAAATCCCGAATTAGGATTTTCAAACTCAATTATAGTAATAAAACTCTATTCTAGTATATTTGTACCAGAGCGAAAGTCATTTATAACTATTCTTATCCTTATGTACTATTGAGTAGTACGTAGCTCTACACAATAAATCCCAAGTCAGTACTGTAATCTGCAGCTTACAGCACAAACATTAAGAATATTGCATAGTTACTACAATACATCCCAATAGATCAAACTTCCCTATATCTTATTTCTTTCAAATCAGCTAATATCTTAAACTTTTTTTTTTTAATTATGGTACCCACTGACATCTATCAGCAGTAATACCTTTACCCACATCTATGGTAGCTATATTACTATAACTTACTTTTAGGTCCTCTTACCTTACCTAATTAGGCTTACTAATTAACTTTATAACTTATCGTAGTCTAAGAGATGTCTCTCACTAGAAACTTTTCCAAAATTAATTCCAATCACGCTTATGATCATAATTGTTATCCTAAAAGACTAATCACTAACACATCAAAATTTATTTCCATGCAAGGGAATAGCAGTAGAACATATAATTCTAGTATTAGCATATAAATAAGTAGAGTCGGGATCAAATAGTACATAATTATTCCTTTTAAAAGTTAAGAACGTATCAGCAACTACATCTGAAGTCTCTGCTTCTTTTCCTTAATGCATGGTGTTCCCTCTTTCTAGTGTATTCCTCTGCTCGGGTTGGTCTATTGTGCTAGGATTACCCGAAGTGTTGTCTCTACTTCTGCTTCTGCCCCTACTGACTATTAATGAGCCTCTAAAATTAGAACCTTGGACTGATTCATCTGGTATAGTATGTGGCATAAATCGACGTGCGCTAGTACAATCTCGGGCGAAATGTCTGATTCCACCACAATTGTAGCAGGCTCTAGTGACCCTATAGCAAATACCCCCATGTAATTTTCCACAAACGTCACAGAAACGGATAGGGTAGGAACTTCTGGTTCTTTGACGAATGGTTCTTGATTGCTTTAGCCCTGAAGATTTGCCTCTGTCATACTTAAGAGCTCGGGGTCTCTCAAAATCTTTTCTCTTTCTCAAATTACAACTCGAACTTTGACCGATAGATTTCCCACTTTTCTCTTTTTCATGCTGCTCTTGAGGGGGTTGGGTTTGTACTTGGGCCTGGGCTGACAAATTATCAGCTATTTGCTGAAAGAATATGGCCATCTGATGGGCCATTTATGCAGTAATTTGTATAGGAGGGATTGGTGCAGTTGGACCTCCAACGCTCTGTGGAACTGGGGCCTCTCCTTGTACGTCAGCTGTATCAGACTGCTTTATCGTTTTATCCCCCTTATCCATATCTATTCATAGAATTTTTTTTTTCTGTACAACCAACACAAGAAGATTTCTCCCTGTTAGTTCATATTTATGATGTAAATGAACTATATGTATCAAATATTCGAGCATTTGTACTTATCGAAAAATATTTCAAATTCACAGTACAAAATTTACTTTAAAACCTTTGCTCTGATATCACTAAAATATGTCACACCCTACTCCTCGTAAGATGTAACATGCTCCCGTAGTACACCTAATGAATTACTATACTTCGCCTACCGGTAACCTATTAAATATACTACAAGGGATTTTAAAACAATTTTCGTTCATTTTTAAATTGGTGGGTAAAATTTTTTTCAAATATTAAAAATCTTTATTTAAAGTCCAAACATAAATCAATTTTTTTTAGATATTTAAAATCTCCGTAATTTTTACAAAAATTTCGACAGAGTATCGTCTGTATTTTGAGGAAACAGTTATTCAAAACTTGAAAACAAAGACACTCCCAATATATGTCTCAATCACAACTCCATTATTTAATCTCATTTCACAAATCAGGACAAGCAACTCAATACACTGTTTAAATTAAATCAAACATTGAAATATCTCATTACTTTAAACGGTGTATTGAGTTTTAAATTAAATCAAACATTGAAACATCTCATTAAGGTAACAAAATTAATATTTACATTCATGGGATCATTAAGAATTTAGTAGTGCAAAACTTTATAAATACATAAAATCTCAAGATAACCTTACAATAATTTGTATTTGATTACAATCCAAAAATATATTACAAAAGAGTTGATACAACTGCTCAAAGGAAATTTTATACATATAATTACTGAATTACATCAAAATCTAATGTACAAGGGTATACCTATGATATACCCGAAGATAGTCTCACTATGTTTTTTCAGAAATCTTGTTCACCTGTTTTATTATTCCTTTCACTTGCGACAGCATACAAATCTATCGTTGAGTGGTGAACTTAGTGGTGCACAAACTAAAAATTTAAAACTTAATACAAGTTATACTTGACAATTCATAACAAATAAAAATTTAAAATTTCTAAATTCTTCAAAATCCATGACATTCATAAATCAATATTTTCATTCATACAAATTATTCATTTGAATAACGTTTTGATCAAATAGTAACTATTTGTCTACATTTCTTTCAAATCTCGAAACAATACAAAAATATTTTGAATCACTGATAAATTATTTATTTCAACCACAATTTATCAAACTATGCATAATTTAAAGGGCGTTGCCAACAATTCACACAGTTGAACCCATGACCCAAAATTCAAATAGATGTCGTGTTGTATACCACGACATTTCAAACTCTCCCAATAACCGAGGCCAAAAGGGAGGAACAAAGACTAGCTAGTATATATGAGTACTCATTCAAACTCTTCCCCAACAGGCAAGCCTGAGAGGAAGGAACTCACCCCATCTAGTGGAGGAGATATCTCACTAGACAAGCTAATGAGAATTCACAACATATATTGTCATGTCAACTGTGGTTTCAAATCATATTCAAAATGATTTCTATTTACAAAGTGTTTACAAATCATTAACATATTGAATCATCATAAATTCATGCTCAAGGTTGGCAACACATCAAACTTAAAATTTACAATCCTCAAAACCATGCAATAAATCCTTAAATGCATAAGAAAATTTACATTTTATTTATACAATTTCATTCAACAAATTAAAATCCTTAACACAATAAAATTATAAATCATAAAATAAACTTGTTCAAATCAATTTAGAAGTGAAAAGTAACAAAAGAGTTAGTTGTGTACAAACCTTATACGGGTCGCCTCTTGGCCTTGACTTGATGTCTCGGGTTCTTTTCCGGTATTCTTTTCTACTGAACCACACAGTTTTACAGTGTTTCAGTATCTCAATTTATCATAACTCCAAAAATAAATTCAAATCTACTTATACCTAGCTTTAATATGATAAACTTGACGTTCTTTAAAATTTGTATTTCGGGGTTACTATTCACGATACTATTCAAGTCAATTTGTTGACTTTCTAATGCTTAATAGGTATGGAAATTCTAATTTCACCCACATACCACATTTTGGTTACCTAATTTGTTGGTTTTGGTTGTTTTCTCAAAACTTAAGTCTTTTAGGCAAAATTTCAAATTTTTAGTTTTAGTGTCCTATTTTGCACTGTTCTATTGGTCATGTTGCTGTTAGAATTTGGCTAAGTTTTCTTCATAAAAATTATTCCTTATTGTCTTAACTTTATTTCTCTTTTTGAATCACTCCAATTAGAGTTTTGTAACTTAAGTTATAGCCATTTGAACATGGCTGGCCGGATTGGTCTAACCCAGATTTTCTGGGCACCAACTTGATTCTGGCAGTTTTAGGTCACTAACTTTGGGTGGCTAAATGACTTGGTTAAAGCCATAATTTGGACTTGTGTTCTTCATGAAAGTTGTAGGGCTATATCTCAGCTTTTTACTGATAAATTTCAGGTCATTTGGACCCACCTAGCCCAAGTTATAGCCAAATGAACAAACACTTTTCATTTGGTCATTTTTGTACAGGTCAGTTTACCTAATCTGGATTTGGCCAATTTGTTCATTATGCTATGGTCACTTTTGGGCATGATTCCTAAATGAAAAATGTGTCATTTTGTGTCTAGTTTCATTCCCAATTGGCCTCACACCAATTGGGTTGGTAAATTTTTAGTTTTGGTCCTTGAAATGGACCTAGGTCAAACTGCCCACAGATTGACCCTTACTAATCCAAATTTAAACTTGTTTTCAACAATTCATACACATCACAAATGGTCACAATTGACCATTTCTCAACTCAAATAAGGTCATTTACATCTATTGATCATTTTTTATAATTTTTCTCCCAAACCCTAAGTGCCAAAAACCCTAACTTACACAATTCATTCAATTAATGAATTTAAAGTATATAATCAACATCTATACACTTAATTCATCTCAAATAATCATTCAAAACTATCAAACACATTCATTTCAAACCCTAATTCTAGTTGGCTGAAATTTCTATTTGGTCCCTCAACAATTGTTTTCTTTTGATTTTAAGTTAAGCTCTAAGTTACTTACACTAAAAACATAAATATTAAACAACAAATTTTCAATTTAAATCACTAACCTTAACTTTGATGTTCAACTCCTCAATTTCTTCCTTTTCTTCTTTTCTTTCCTTCCTCTAAAGCTTTCTCAAGTTGATCTAACAAGTTTTTATAGATTATTTTAGGGTCAAAGTGGGTTTAAGTGGTTAAAAGAAAGCTTAAATTCAAGCTTTCATGGTGGTGCTACAATGGTGATTTAAGAGAAAGGTGGGGTGGGGCGGCACACTTGGGTGGAAAAAGAAGAAAATGAATTTTCTTTTCTTTTTTTTAGGTAATTTATGTCTTTTAAAATTGCTTTTGACTTGGTCAATTTAGGTAGGAAAATTAAAATTTGTTTTGACATCATGATGATGTCATAAAGGTGATGTAATAAACTTTTTCAATTTTCTTTTTCTTTTGCATTTATTTTTCCATTAGTTCTTTAATTTAATTCTTGATCCCAAAATTTTCTTTTCCCTAATTTTATTGGACAGTTAGGTCAGGAATCAGCTTTAGGGGTGAATTGACCAAATCGTCCCTCGCCGATTTGATCCAGTTTGCAAGTTATTTGATATTTCATCCGGATCCCTGACCTAATTATTTAACCTGCTTAACAACTCTTTTTCGTGATTTTCTCTTTTCTATTGTATTTGCAATAGTCCTAAGGACCGCAGCGTCACATTTTACGGTTCGAAATTTGGGTTTAGACTGACTTCGCAGTCACTTCTCGCGAAAGTCACCCATCGCTGTGACTCCCGGCTCATTTAACCTTTTATGTTCTTTTTTTCTTATTTTTACTTTTCTATCTGGTAATCACTATTTATTTTCGATAAGAGTTTTTCTTAGTGTCTTAAGCATAATTCTAATTCTCTTAATTGTCCGGACCGACACCGGTCACCGGAATAGTGAAATATACCAGGCTATGCAAATAGGGGTGTTACATTAGTTACCGGAACAGTAGAATGTACAGACTATCTAAAGTGAGGGCGTTACATTTTATGTGGCTCTATTCTCCTATTTAGTGTCAACTTGTATTACCCTATTGTAATACTTTACACAATACTTCATTCCAAATAGGAAATCTACTCATAAGAGGCTCTCATAACAAATAAAATTCTAAATCTTATATTTTGGGCTTACTTAAATACAGCCCATCATGAGTGTTCATGCCTTCAAAAACAATGAGACCTACTACGGATTTAAAGGATTTTATGCTAGCACAAGTCCTAGCATTGATTCGTCTCATAGAGTTGGGTCATAATAAAGATTATGTGTCAATTAATTTCAATTGAATTATTAATTAAAAAAAAATGACCACCTATCTAAATGGAGGCTCAAATGATTATCAAATTCGAAGATAAGATCACGTTTCTTTTGAACATTATGAATTCTTTCATAAATGGAATTCTTTTATTGGTCAGAGAATGGATGCGTAAAAAATTCAATTAGATCACAATTGCTGACTTGGACGTCACAAGTCCTTTGATTGGTCACGTGTAGAACTAGACAAATTTATTTAGTAATACTCTCGCCATTATGGGCAAGTGGTTATACCACCATACCATGGTAATGTGAACATTTTCCGCTAACTCCCATTTTAATAATTTGAAATTATTTGGCCATTCAACATGCAACATAGATATTTTCCACTAGTTCCCATTTTCCACTATATAAATTGAATTGTAGATTCAATTTCACTGCAAAAGAAATCTTGCAGTATGGATACCAATAGCACCTTCAATTCAACTCGTCATCTCATTTTTCACTTTCTTCTCATTTTTTGTTTCTCTTCACATATGGAGAACATTAAGCTCTGTTTGAGTGATGGGAATCTCAATGTTAATTGCATAGACACTGAGAGAGAAGCACTTCTTGACTTTAAGAAAGGCCTCACTGATCCTTCTGATAGACTTTCCTCTTGGGAAGTTGGGAGGGAAATGATTGCTGCAAGTGGAATGGGATCATATGCAACAATCAAACTGGTCATGTCACCATTCTCAATCTTCGAAATCCTTACCCATTGATCAATGGCGGAGTTGGTGACCAAGCAGCTTATGAGAGATCGTGTTTGGGAGGTAAGATTAGCCCTTCCTTAAGTCGTTTAGAATATTTGACCCATTTAGATATGAGCTTTAACGATTTTAGAGGTGCTCAAATTCCTGATTATCTGGGGTTCAAAAAGTTGAGATGTCTTAACCTCTCTTTCTCATCATTTGCTGGTGATATCCCATCTCAATTGGGGAACCTGTCAAGTTTGCTCTATCTTGACCTCTACGCAGATTCATACAGCAACACAGGCTCCTGGGAGCTACATGCAGATGATTTGCATTGGCTTTCAGGTCTTTCCTCTTTAAAGTACCTAAACCTGGGATTAGTTAAGCTTAAAGGAGTGGGAGCAGACTGGCTTCAAGCTGTTAATATGCTTCCTTCCCTGGTGGAGATACACTTGCATTATTGTGAACTTGAAGGTCTTCCATATTCGTTGCCTTCCATTAACTTCACATCCCTTTCAGTCCTTGATTTATCAGATAACTCTTTCAATTCTAAAATTCCTCAATGGTTGTTCAATCTTACTGCCCTCACAAAAGTTTATCTGGTGTGGAACTTTTTTAATGGTCCCATTCCTACTGAATTTTCTAGACTGAAATCTCTGGAAGTCCTTGATTTGTCAAACAATTTGGATCTGGGAGGTCAAATTCCCAGTATTTTTGGGAATCTCAGAAAGCTAAAGATCTTGGATCTTTCTGCTAATGGTTTAACTGGTGAAATTCATGAGTTTTTGGGTGGTTTCTCCGAAAATCCAAGCAACAGCTTAGTGTCACTGTATTTAAACTCTAATTCACTGGAAGGGGAGCTGCCTGAATCATTAGGAGTGCTTAAGAATTTGCAACATCTTTAAACTTTCTGGCAACTCTTTCTTGGGTTCCATTCCAACATCTATACGAAAGTTGTCATCCTTGAAGGTATTGGACCTGTCCTATAACAATATGAATGGGACAATTCCAGAGAGTTTTGGCCTACTATCAAAGCTAGTGGATGTAGATCTCGTGGAAAATTCCTGGGAAGGAATTCTGGAAGAAACCCACTTGATTAATCTCAATAGCCTGGAAAATATCCATCTCACAACAGACCTAGGTCCTTGGTTTTCAATGTGTCATCTAAGTGGATCCCTCCCTTCAGGCTTAAATCCATCCAACTTGAGAACTGCCTAGTAGGTCCTTTCTTTCCTATGTGGCTGCAAGTCCAGAATGAACTTACATCTGTCACTCTAAGAAAAGTTGGAATCTCAGATACCATTCCAGAGGAATGGTTTTCAAAACTCTCCTCAAATCACCCACATGGTTTTATCAAATAACCAAATCAAGGGAAATTTGCCAAACCAATTGAAAACTCCAAATTTAAGGTTTATTGATTTGAGCTCTAACCGCTTTGGGGGGCCTCTTCCACTTTGGTCTGCTAATGCAACTGAGCTCTCCAGGGCAACTTATTTTCAGGTTCCATACCTGAAAACATAGGTGGCCTAATGCCAAGGCTGGAAAAGTTGTATGCTTTTTCGAACCATCTTACTGGTAGAATTCCATCATCATTGTGTGATATAGGAGGTCTGCAAGTTCTTTCGCTTAGGAACAATCAGATTTCAGGAGAACTTCCCAACTGTTGGCATCAACTAATGTTCTGGGCTATTGATGTGTCAAACAATACTTTAACAGGCCAAATTCCAAGTTCCTTTGGTCTCCTATCTTCCCTCAATGTTCTGTTGTTGAGCAACAATAATCTTGATGGAGAAATTCCTTCTTCCCTGCAAAATTGCTCTGGACTAACAAGCATTGATCTTCGAGGGAATAAGCTTTCAGGGAGCCTACCTTCATGGATTGGACAAAGGTTATCTTCCTTGTTCATGCTGCAACTTCTATCAAACTCTCTTAGGGGTCCAATCCCGCAACAATTATGTCATCCTCCAAATCTTCACATCTTAGATCTTTCAGGGAACAGATTTTCAGGGGATATTCCGAATTGCATTGGCAATCTCACAGTCTTGGTCTCTGGTAAAAACAGTGAGGTGTTCTTACAGCTACTATATGTTGCAATGAAAGGTAGAACCCTCGAGTATAGCAACATTGTTGCAGCTGTCAATGGGATTGACCTTTCTGGAAATAATCTAACTGGAGGAATTCCTGATGAGTTAACAAACCTCGTGGCATTGCGAACCTTGAACCTGTCAAGAAATCAGCTAAGTGGAAATATTACTAAGAAGATTGGAGATCTTCAGAACTTGGAAACACTTGATCTGTCACACAACCATCTTTCCGGGTCCATTCCTGTAAGCCTGGCTTCTTTGAATTCGTTGGTGCATTTAAACTTATCATACAACAACTTGGAAGGAAAAATCCCAGCAGGGCTCCAAAAATTCAACGATCCATCAGTATTTATGGGGAATCCATCATTATGTGGAGTCCCTCTTCCAAATAAATGCCCGGGAGGTGACAGGATCTTGTAGATCAATCGCTGCTGCTATTACAGGAGCCAATGAAGAAGAAAATGATCCTGAAATAGTTAATTTTCTATTTCAGTTCCTTCTCCTTTCTCGTTTGCAAAAGAAAATTAATAATAATAATAAATTGAAGGTTGTGTACTAAAGCCTTGTATTATCTGGTATGGTGCTGCGTTTTGAAAGAACCCATCCTCCAGCAGTGTGCAAATGCGACTGTTTTTGATAGTCCTCTTTCTCCCTTTTGGGGCATTGGATCTAACCAAACTTTATTGATATAGTTTCGGCTAGTATTTATTGATAGTTTAAAATAGATTCAAATTTAAAAATTAATACCTATATTGAATTTGGTTTAAGCTCGATTGAATATATTTATATAAATAGTTATTAAATATAATATATTTTAATAACATTCATGAATTTTTTAAATTAAAAAAAAACTATTTTTTATACATTATTAATTAAAAATAAAATTAAATTGATTTGATAATATTTAAATAATAGTGAACGCAACATAAATTTTAATTGAATTTAGAAATTAAAATTATTAATCAAATTCCAAATAATTTTCATGAGTAATCCGGCGATTGTCCTCTCTACTAGGGGTGGTCACGGTCCAATTTTGAATCGGAACCGAACTGAAACCGGTTCGGTCAAAACCGGACTAAAACAGGTCAAAACCGGAATAGGCTTCGAACCGAATCAAAATCGTCCTTCTGCGGTTTGGTTTAGGTTCATATTTTTTAAGAATCATGAACCGATGGTTCCGAATCGAATTGAACCGATAATTTTGAACCCGATTAAACCGGTGATTTAAATATAAAAAAAATTCAATAAATATGTTATCCTACTTCTAATTCATTTATATATATATCATTAATTCTCTACATAATTATTCTCCGCATTTTCTTCAATTCTTAATATTTTTTCAATTTTTCTCAAATTCTCTAAATAATTATTTTCTATACTCATTTTAATTTCTAATATTCTCTCAATTTTCCTACTTTATTATTTTATATACTTACTGAAATTTTCAATACTATTTCAATTACTTTTTTATTACTTTAAATCCTTAATAAAATTTTCAATACTCTCTATTTTATTTTTTTTTCTCTTTTATACTTTTTAATTTTCAATTATTATATAATTTTTAAAAAAAGGAAAGTAATAGAACTAGAAATTTTTATTCCTCTAAATCCTAAAGGGATATTTAGGCAAAATTAAGTTCATACACTTTTTACTAATTTCTTTAAAAAAAATTAATTTCATCTCTAATTTTTTAATCAGGTTCAAATCTTTATTTATTAAATTTTTCTTAAAGATAAATTATTTTCTTTCTTTTTTTTTCTTATTTTATTTTGATTGAAAGATTTCTAAGAAAAATTAAAATATTTTTTCAAATATAACTTAAATTTTGAATCAATAAAATTTTTCTCTAATTTTTTTTTGTCTAAGCTACCCTCAAACCATCTCTGAACCGCTTCCAAACCGTCCTCTAAACTGTCTTGAACTGTTCTTTTTCGAACCGCCCTTCAAACCGTTTTAAACCGGGGCTCAAACCGGAACCGGCGGTTCAGGAACTATCTTTCAAACAGTCCCTGGTGATTTGGTTCAGGTTCATAATTTCATTGAACCTAAATCGGTGGTTCAGGAACCGTAACCGGCGGTTTCTTAACCGTGGCCACCCCTACTCCCTACTCCCTCCTGACAGGCGCTCTCTCGACCATTTTCTGGCTGATTTGATCTCTCTCTTTTGCTATGCAAAATGACAAAAATGGAGAAGATGAAAGTAAGGTTTTAGGGTATTGAGAGATAGGCTACGAATTTGGAGAGAAGATTTTGAGTTTTTATGTGAGGGAGCAGCATTTTTAGGGGATAATTATTTAAATAATGTTTTTTTAAAATTATTTACCATTTTAATGTGAATATAAAACTATTTATGAAAATAATGATTCTTTAAAAAAAGGTCAGTTGAAAAAGTATTTTCAAATTTTAAAAAGTAAACACAAAACCATCATTTAAAGAAACACTTTTAATGACAATTCATCAGCATATCTCGTAAGTGTGAGTATATTTTAGCATGTCAGTGCTTAAAAAGCTACCAGTCAAAATAATATTTTTAGAGTGCTTCAGATTACTTAAGAAAACATTATTTAAAATGATATTTTCTTGAGCATGCATCAAAATGTGTCAGACCATTAAAATACATGAAATGCAGAAAATATATTTTAAAAGTATGGAGAACAAATTGTGAAATTTTTAGAGTTTTGCCTTACTTTCATATCAAAATTTTTTTTCCTTTTTTCTCCTTTTCTTTATAAAAAAAAATTTCTTTTGTTCTTCATATGTATAATGATTAATGCCTATAATATTTTTAGGAGTATTGCAACTCTTTTTTATTTACATTTTTGTTATGGGTGTAATTATTTTCTTTATTAAAATTTTTTCAAATTTAATAAAAGTAAATTAATAAAAATTAAGATCAAGAAATTAAATGATATATAATATTAAACATGAAATTTTTTGAACTAGAAGCATAAAAAAATTGAAGGTGTTTGATCAAGTGAGTAAACAAAGAAATAATATTAGAAATTTTTGGATGAAAATTAATAATTATTGCACGAAATATAAATGAAAATATTGTATGAAAGATATTATTAGAACATACTCTTCAGTACTCTTTCAATTATCACAAGCTTAATAGCATAATACTAAAATCATAATATTTTACATCATATCAATAAATTAATTTAATTTTTAATTAAATTTATCATAGAATTTGACATACATGTTAAAAAAATTATCAAAATTAAAATGTTAAATAAACATATTGCAATATTAATCAAAATAAACAATTTTTATTAAAATTTAAGATTTAACTTAATTGTAATATTTTTACTTATTAATGTCAAAATCCAAACACCAATTCAACTTGCAAACTCTGTATGTAATATGGAAAAAAAAAATAGGTTGCATATAAAGATATATATATATATATATATATATATATATGTGTGTGTGTGTGTGTGTGTGTGTGTGTGTGTGTTAGATACAAAGGTAACAAAAGAAAAAAAAAAAAAGAGAAGAAAAGGGAAAGAAGAGAGAGAACCCTGCTTAAAGGAAGGAAACTCTTTTTCTTTGAAAAGAGTTGTTTCTGGTATTTTTTTGTTTTCCATGTTACGATGCAGCTTTGCGTGCTTCTCTAAACTGATGACTCCAATGGCGTTGTTATGTTATATTTATTAATTATTAATTTTATATCTATTTATTGTAATAAATAAATATATAATTATTTATTTTAAAATTATTCCTTAAAATGAAATTAATAAATAATTTCAAATAAATTAAGAGCATTGCACCTATTTTTTATTTACATTTTTATTATGAATATATTTTTTTTTTTGTGATTTTAATTGTGCTTTAGATTAATTTATAGTATTATAACTCTAATTTTATAAAATATAATAATTTTATCTTCGTATGAAAATTTTGCTCTGCTTTAAATTAATTGAAATTCTCACTTACCAAAAAAATTCATCCATCTCGCTCTAATTTCTTTTTCAATATGTTGCAGTAGTTTGCTCTTGAAATCGCCAAATGAAATAGAACTTTTAGTGTCAAAAATTGAGAGTTTCAGTTGATATGGCAATATATAAAATTATCAATTTGACTGGTAATTTTGTGAGCAATATTGCTCTGTTACACTAACACGAAGACATAAAAACTATATTTCAATTGGCGATTTCTTGCTTATCTGCTTAAACAAGAAATCATTTTTTTAATTGGTGATTTCTATAACACTACATTATTTTGATAAATAATTTAAATTTCACATTATTTTGATAAAATATTTTTAAAATAACATTAATTAAATAATTAATCCTACTTTTAGAGAGAGAGAGAAGTCTCTCTATTTCATATTAAATTCTTTTTTTATCTAACAAAGAGTCTTAGTGTTTAATTTAACTAATTATTTTTAACTTTTAACTTAAAATATTTTTTTTAACTTATGAATAAATTTAAAAATAAACAATTAATTGTTTTGTAAATTATTTAAAATTAATTTTTAAATACTTTTAAGTGTTTAATTAAAAATGTTTAAAAGAAATTTAATTTATCGAAATGACAAAAAAATATATAATTAAGTTTTCTTATTATTAAAATAAAAATAGTATTAATATTTTAAAAAAAAATTTATTAGAAAATTATGTGATCTTTTACTTGATTAAATATTATTTTTAAAATAATGGATAAATTACTATTTAATCTTTGTATTTTAATAAAATTAATTATTTAGTCTTTGTATTTTTAAAAATATATTATTCAGTCCGTAAATTTTAATTCTGTTAAATTATTTAGTCCCTCTGTTAATTTTTTTGTTAATCAATAGTGACCAAACTACTATTTAGTCTTTCTATTTTAATGAAACTAATTAGTTAGTTCTAATATTTTAGAAGAACACATTAATTAATCTCTATTATTTAACTCTGTTAACTATTTAGTCTTATAATTATTTTATACCTGAATTACTCTAATTCTCTCTTTCTTATTTCTCTCTTATTCTTTTCATATTTCTTCTCCTCTATACCCATACTCTTCTCCTTCTCATTCTCTCTTTGTTTTTATTTGTTGATAAAACTAGTACAATCTATCTGCACAAAAAATTTAATCACTTTCCTTAAACTTTTAAATAATCAAGGAAAATTATTTCTAAATAAAAAAATGCAAAAATAATGTCCAAGGGATTAAAAATTATATATATATATGTGTGTGTGTATATATATATTCAGATTTAATCTCACATAACAAAATTTATATTTTTATCGAAAATGATATTTTTCAAAATATTATATATTTTTTAAAATATATAAACAAACTGATTACTTTCAAATACTGGACTAAATAGTAGTATTTTTCAAAATTTAAGAACTAATTAATTAGTTTTTTTAAAATAGAAGGACCAAATAGTAGTTCAAATAACATCAATAATGGAAAATTTAATGGAGTATCTAAATAGTTTAATGAAAATAAAATATAAGAATTAAATAGTGTATTTTAAAAAATATAAGGATCAAGTAGCTAATTTTATTAAAATATAAAAATTAAATAATAATTTTTTTAAAAATAATTAAATAAGTCAAATAATAATACTTATTTTAATTAATTTTTTAACTTATAAATCAAATAAAAATTAATTTATTTATAATTTTTTACTTATAAATAGGTTTGACTTATATCTTGCATTTTCTTACCCTAAGATGAAAATCCATCTTCCACCCATACCACATTCCCCCATTCATTGTGCACATCTGCACGTCGTCGATTTCTTCTATAGCAAAGTCTTTTCTCTGAAATCCTTTCACTCCATGCCTTGTGTTTTGTAATATACACTCTCCTCCATGGAACTCCTCTTACTCCATCCAGATTTTGTTCAACAACTCAAACTCAATTACACCAATTACTCTTTCGATGTGGTGTCTTTGGGCAAGCACATAAACCTGCCCTTATGCCTTATACGTGGAATCCAATAGTGGATTTGCTTGGCATGAGGCAGCCATCTAATCTGCTAGGCAGAAATCAGCTTTTTTTGGCTTACTAGGAATGGAATTTTATCCACGAAACAAGAAACAAGTTGTGACTGGTGACCTTTGCTTCTATTTTTAAGAGTTACTGTACAGCTGGTAAGGTTTAACGAAGATGTAACTTCGAGCGATCAGTGCAGACGCGCGGGAGAGAAGGGAGGATAAGATCTGTGTAGTTTTGAGGACGAATCTGGATACTTTTTTTTTGTTTAATAAACACCATCAGCCACTGTTAATATTTTTTTTTAACTGCATCTGTTAAAATAGGATTTTTTTTTTAATATTTTTTGAGGTAGATAATCATATGCATCAACAGATTGTCAGAACATGGAGCTTTTAAGTGCACCAGTAAAGACAAGAAGGGAGTGTGCATTCAATTCAAACAAGACCGAACCAAACCAAACCAAACCACTAAAATCAAAATAACTGAAATCTTTATTTCTACAGAACACACCAAACCAAACAAGCAAGGAAACTGAACTGCACTGCACTGCACTAATTCAGTTCGTTCGGTTCAACTCAGTCAGTTTGAATCAATCCACACTCACTTACAGTAGGTTATACAGTACACATTCACAATTCATAAAAATCACGAAAAGGAAGAAACATGTCTATTCATTCATTCTTAAATTTACAAATTCAAGAATAAGAAATTGAAGAAAACTTAATAAAAACAAATAAAAACAATCTGGGCAATACACATACACAACTACAAAGAGGAAGAAGTAGATGCGAAAAAATGAGTCAATAACAATAGATATAGTTTTGCAATTTCACGTTACAAGCAACATACAAATTGAATCAAACAATAAAATACAAATCTAATACAAACAACACAAAAAATTT
The DNA here is from genome assembly GCF_030052815.1 of Hevea brasiliensis. Classification (NCBI taxonomy): domain Eukaryota; kingdom Viridiplantae; phylum Streptophyta; class Magnoliopsida; order Malpighiales; family Euphorbiaceae; genus Hevea; species Hevea brasiliensis. The sequence goes on along the minus strand of NC_079496.1, from coordinate 93,028,823 downwards.
CAAATTGAATCACACTTGGGAGGCAAGATCGCGACAGAGGCCATGAAGGCTTGCATGGTTCCAGGTTAGGGCAGAGGCAACGGGCTTAGGGCGGAGGCAACGGCCAAGGGGCAAGCGAGGTCACCGTTTGCAAGGGGCTACAGGGTGTTGATGAAGCTGCGATTTGCTGCAAGGAGCTGAAGCAAGGGTAGGAAGGGAAGACTGCATGGAGAACAAGAAAAGGAGGAGAAGATAACAAAGAGATGACCTGATAGGGCCTCAACCCACCACGCATAGAGGGAAGAAAAATAAGAAAAAGAAGAGAAGAAAAAGAAATTAGCTAGAAAGGGATGAGTTTCATGGACAGTAAATAGAGTGTCTGATGTGAAGAAGAAACTCTTGAAGAAAGGAAGAGAAAATGACATTTATATAGTGGGTAGGTTTAGTAACCCTAGACCAAAACGGTGTGTTTTAGGGGGTTTGATTCTGTTTAACCGAAAATTTTTGCTCTCAAACCCGAACCGAACCAAATAAACAGAAATATGCTAAAATTAAATCTAAACTGAACCAATTTCCTGTAAAAACCAAACTGAATTTCTTAATTAATTCGGTTCAGTCAGTTATTTCGATTTGAATCGAATATTGCTCAGCCCTAATAAGAACATGATCTTGGCACACGAGATTAGGCTAAGTTCAATATGTTCACCACATAAAAAGAAATATTCAGTAAATTCTCCCAACTGGAAGAGAAATGAACACATTTCTGCTAGCTCAGTACCAAAAGGAAAGATGATCAAAATTTTATAGATTGAAGATATCATTAAGGCATCAGAATATCAGAATGTGACAGAACAGTCTCAAACATAAAACTGTCATTTCACCTGGCCAAACAAATATCAGAACTTGAACACATGATCCTTATCAGTTTACAGAGTTAAATATGCTTCCTCCTGATCTTCCCCTTACCGCGGCGCTTGTTCTTTGCCAGTTTGAATTTCTTTTTTAGCTTCTTCCCTATAGGCTTCAATGTACTCCTAGTTCGACTGTCATCAGCCATTTCCACATCTGTTCAAGGCAAATAAAACGTTAAGCTAATCATACACTAAAACGCTACCGGGCCATGTAGCCAGTAATTCATTGCACCGCCATAATTTTCAGAGAAGAATTTTATTTCCGATTTTTATAGAATTTAGCCCAAATTTCATTTAGGGGTTGAAAAGAACAGAAGAAGGTGCAAAAAGAACCACCAACACAAAATAGATAAAACATTTTATTGAACTACAACAATTAAAGGTGCATTTTTCCTAATAGCCCAACAAAAGACACCATTCCATAAATTTTAACGAGCATAAACCTCTTGGAAAAGCCAGACAGCATCAGATGAATGAATCTGATGAAATGGGAGGCCCAGGCCCACCCATGATAGGGCCAAAACCCAGGCCCATGCTCCAAGATCAGAACCTCATATGTGGAAGTCCATTTGAAGCTATTCAGGGTGGTTTCACCATCATTGTGGCTTTATGTGATTGAGCAGGCTGCTCTCCATGATGCAGCGGCCACTAGAAGCAATTTTCCAACTGCTGGAATATAAGCTGGAGATTGCCGTCTTTGAGAGCACCACAATTTGCATGTGTTGCAAAAGCAAACAGAAGAAAAACACTCTCAACTAAACTTGGCTCTCGGTTTTCTCTTATAAACAAGCCAATATTCTGTTCTACCAAGGATTCCCATATCTCTGGTGGTATTCTGAGTTCTGACAGTATTAAAGAGTTGCTAGGTGGTCCTCCATTATTGTTTTCATTGTGAAAGCAAAGGGGCATCCTTTGCTGCCATAATCCGTTGGTTTACTTTCTCAAGTATCTTTTGGAGATGCAAAGTATGAAAAAGGAAGCATCTAGACTGTGAACAAAAGGCATAATTCGTTCCAAGAATGTGGTTCCAAGAATGTAGTTAAGTTTAGATTAGTGATACAAGAGTGGTTTAGGGTTTGCATATGCTTGAAACCCATGATCTATGTTTTTTAATCTCTTACATAATCCCATTCATCCAATATTACGAGAGTTGAAATGACTTGGAGGCACAGAGAGATGAGGTAGAGAGGAAGGTAGGGAGGGAGATAGGTGAGAGCGCTTTTATGGCTCAATCATGTCATCTGGGATTCAAAATCAAGAGAGCCACCGCAGCAGCTTAGAATTTTCTTTCCTTGCTCCATAAAATCAAAGAAAAGTACTTTACTCTGGCCAAACATTAATAATATCATTGTAGCCCTTCAATGAAATGAATTGACGGAAACGAATACGAGATTAATAATAAAAAATTATCCAATTCCAGGATTGAACAACAAAGGCTAAGCTATAAAATTGAAACCAGCGCATGATCTGTTAACTACATATAATCAGTAAAGAAAACAAGAAAGAAAACAGGGGAAGGTTCGATTATCATAATTCATAAAATCGGTGCTCGCTAGCAAAAGATAGATATCAAAGAGAGAATAAACATACCGATGTTGGTATTTGAGACAGTAGTTGCAGTCGTGGTCGTGTCCATGGCTGAAGAAGTAGAAGCGAAAGGAGAAGGTTTTACGGGCAACTTGGGAGCAGCAAGAGCAGCTTCTTGAGCAGCGAGCTTGGCTGCATCTTTTTTGTCATAAAAGGGCTCTACCAGATCTCTCCTTATGGCTCTTAGCCGCTTCTCTCTCTTCGATCTCATTGACTTTGCCATGTTTAAGCACTTTTTTTTGGCTCTGATTGTGTTCACCCTCTTGCTCAGGTTTTAGCAGCTTCGCTCTTGGAGGCGTTAGGGTTTTGTAGGTTTATGTGATTTTTAATCGGTGAACAAGGTGAGGGGTCTGTTTGGTTGCTTGGATACACCTCTTCATAGGATAATTTTTGTTTTTAAGAAAATTCATTGGATAAATTATTAAAAACAGGCAAACCAATACTTTTTTTTTTTTCTTTTTGCCGCATGTTGTCCGTTATTTGCATTAGCTTGTATTTTAATTTTTTTTATATATAATTTTTTTATTAATCAATTAAATTTAAATTTTATTATTATAATACCAAATTAATGCAGCCATATTTTACTCTAATTTAAATTAATTTAAAAGAATATAAAGAAATAAAATTAATATGATATATTATATTAATTAATTAAAATATTAAAAATAAAATATTATATTAATATTAAGTTTTATCTTAATATAATAAGAATTTTAAAATTTATAATTTATTATTTTTATTTTGTTTAAAATATATTAATTTTAATATCAAATTAAATAATGCTTCATCATCGTAATACAAAATAAGTCCATTCTATTATTCCCTACAAAATAATTATAAGATCAAATTTCAAAATCAAACGATTCCTCTTGAATAAATTATTTATTTCACTGAAACCTTGTTTAAATAGATACACTACATCAAAATTATTATATTGAGACAAAATTTTGACTCAAAACACTAAATATTTTATATATTTTTAGAGATAAATAATTATTTATTTCATTTATTATTATCTCTAAATATAATTAGAAATAAATATGAAGACAAATATATATTTAATATTGACTTAACCTTGAGAGATAAATATTTATCTATATTAATAACTTATAAAGACAAAAAAATTATCCCCCTTTTCATTATAATAAACTCTATTATTTATCCCTAAATCTATTTTGAAAGACAAATTAAATTGACTTTAATTGTTTATACTAAAATTTCTATATTTACTTTTATAATCAAATAAATTTATCTCTAATAATATTTACTAAAAATAAATTATTTTGCCATTATATATTGATTTCTTCATATAATTAATTATTAATATAAATGTATTTATTTGTCTTTGATAATATAATATTTATTTACTACAACAATTTAAATGAAATTTATTTAAATTACTAAAATAATAAATATTATTTAAAATAGATAAATATAATTAAAAAATAAAGTGAGTCTTGTATTCGGACTCTACTTTTTGCTTGAAATATCAAGGGAGGAGGTTTGCTTTTTATAGGAAAACAACCATTTCTCAAGTCCCTAAAAAAATGACGTGTGACATCACTTTTTTTTTTTTACAAATTACCATTTTCTTAATTTATAATTCAAAATTTAAATTTTTAATTCATCATATATGTAACACCCCTATATTTAATGGTGCATTTTACTGTGTTCATGATCGGTGTCTGTCTAGACAGTTAAAATGTCGAAAATTATACTTAAATATTAGTGATGAGACATAAAATGATGAAATACATAATAAAAAAATACAAGAAAAATGAAGAAAAAATAAAAGCAATGAAATGTAATTAGGTTAAACGAGTTAGAAACCGTAGCGATGGGTGACCGCACTGGAAAGTTACAGCGAGGACCGTTGACTAGCCCTGGACCGCGGGGAACCCTCGAAAATAATTTTTGAGACATGAATAAAGGCCTATTGAGGTGTAATTAACATTAGAAATGTCAAAGAAAAATTAATGAATTAGTACAAAAAAAAAATCAAGAAACCGACAAAAATCGATGTTACCGAAAAAAAAGAGAATACAAATCAAATAAGGGCATTTTGGTCTGTAACACCCCTATTTGTATAGCCTGGTAGATTTCACTGTTCCGGTGACTGGAGTCGGTTCGGACAATTAAGGGGATTAGAACCACACTTAAGACAACTAGAGAAGCCATAAACACAAATAATTAGTAATGTTCAATTAGTTAAGTATAAATAAGAAGAACATAACATAAGAAGTTAAACGAGCCGAGAGTCATAGTGATGGGTGACCTTTTTGGGAAGGACTGCGAAGTCATTTTAAACTCAAATTTCGAACCGTAAAATATGACGCTGCGGTCTTTAGGACCCTTATGAACACAATGGAAAAGAGAAAATCTTAAAAAAGAACTGTTAAGCCAGTCAAATAATTAGGTCAGAGAGTCAGAAGAAATATGGGATTATTTACAAACCGGGAAGAACTGGTAAGGGGCAATTTGGTCAATTGACCCCGAGAGCTGACTCCTGACCTAACTGTCAAATAAAATTGGAGAAAAGAAAACTTTGGAATAGAGAATTAAATTAAAGAACTAATAGAAAAATAAATAAATAAAAAGAAGAAAATGAAAAAGTTAAAAATGTGATGACATCATGCATGACATCATGCATGATGCCATAAAAATAATAATTAATAAATTAAATTAAATGGGATTTTGGGGTCTTCCATAAGACAAAATAAATAAAGAAATAAAAAAAAATCATTTGGTCATCTTCCTTATCCCATTGTCTCCCCATTTCTCTCACCATTCCTTCACCATATTCCACCATTGTTAAGGGAAAGAAAGGTTAAATTTTCCTACTCTCTTCCATAAATTCACAAAGTCCCAACATAAAAAAATTCTCTTTACATGTTGAGGAAGCATTAGAGAGTAAAAAGAAGAAGAAATACTTGAAGAAAGGGAAGCCTAAAAACCCTCCAAGCAAGGTTAGTAATGCAAACTTCAAATTTTTAGTTTAATTAGTGTATGTATAGCGTCAAAAATATAGAAACAAACTTAAAATGAAAAGAAAAATTGGTTGAGGGACTAAACTGATTTTCGGCCAGCTTGGTTATGAGAGTGATTTGCATGATTTGAATGGGTTTAAGAACTTTAGTTAGTTGAATGGTTAGGATTAAAAGCTTTAAAGGTAGCTAAATGCATGAGGTTAGTGAATTAGGTTTTGAACATTAGGGTTTAGAGACCAAAAATGTGAAAAACTTGTAAATGGTGTCTTTGACCTAATGTGAAGTGAAAAATGGTCATTTGTGACCAAATGAGGTGTGTTAGAAGTGTTGGAATTAAAAGACAATTCGGATTGGATAAGGTCATGTGTTAGCAGCATGACCAAAATCTCCTTTGAGGGACCAAAAATGAAATTTTATAAGTCCAATGGATATGAGACCAATTGGGGATGAAAATAAGCACTAAATGACATAATTTTCATTTAGGAAGCATGCCCAAAGAGTGACTAAAACCTAGTGAACAAATTGATCAAAGTTGAAAAATTGCAGGCTGCCTCTGCACAAACTGACTAAATGAATAGTATTTGTTCATTTGGTCATAACTTGAGCTAGGTAGGTCAAAATGACCTGAAATTTTACCAGTGGTTAGATGAGATATATATCTAAAACTTTTATGAAAAACACAAACCCAAATTATGCCATTAACCCACTCAAATTACTGAGCAAATTTGGTGACCTGAACCTGCAGAATTGCATATTTACCACATGAACAGTAAAGTTTCAATGGCTATAACTCTCTCTAGAAAACTCCGATTTAGGCGATTCTTAAACCGATGGAAACTTAAGACATGGGAGAACATTTCATATGAAGAAAATTAGACCAAATTATGAACTTAACTTGATGAAATTACTGAATGAATTTGGATCAACAAATCTGCAGAACCAAATTCTGTAGCATGAATAGTAAATGTAATTTGCTTATAACTTGAGCTACGAAACTCTAATTGGGGTGATTCAAAAAGAAGAATAAACTTAACACAATAAGGAACATTTTCTATGAAGAAAGTTTTGCCAAATTCCAACAGTAAACTGACCAATGAAACAGTACAATTAGGGACACCAAAACCGAAAATTGGCAATTTTGCCGAAAAGACCTAAGTTTTGAGAAAATGACCAAAACCAACAAATTTAGTGACCAAAATGTGGTATGTGGGTGAAGTTGGAGTTCCCATACCTATTAAGCCTTAGAAAGTCAACAATTTGACTTGAATAGTATAGTGAATAGTAACCCGAAATACAAAATTTCAATAACGTCAAGTTTAGCACGTTAGAGCTAGGTAAAAATGAGGCTAAATTTATTTTGGATTTATGTTAAGTTCTAGTACTGAAACATTGTAAAATTATGTGTTTCAGTTGAAAAGAATACCGGGAAAGAACCCGAGGAACTGAGTCGAGGCCAAGAGGCGACTCGCTTGAGGTTTGTGTACAACATCACTATGCTTTAAAATTCATTGATAAAGTGAATGAAATATGTATTTTACTTTTGCTTTGAATTGTGAAAGTTTATTTGTGACATTATCTATGATGTTTTGATTTAAATTGTTGAAAGTTATTGTGTATATTTAAAATGACAATGTTTAGCAAATTATTAAGATAAGTTTTGAAACCACAGTGTCATGACCATATATTTGAACACCTCACTAGCACGACTAGTAGGGGTAATTAGTTTCGAATTTTGATTCCTTCTCTAGAGAAGTGTTGAGGTGTGCCAGTAGAAGAGGATGTGAATGGATATCCATATATTTGAGCTAGCTAGCCTTGTGATGTGATTTCTCTTTAGCCTCTGGCTATTGAGATTCTATTTGTTTCGAATGGCATGATCTAACTGTGGGTTTTATGAAATGTGATTTGATACTTCAAAATGAAATTGTTTGGGATTAAAATCTCATAATGCATGATTTGTATTTAATTCTCATGTTCAGTCAAATTTTTAAGTAAATGTGATTTAAGTTCTGCATAAAGATTATTTTAGTATGTTGTGCACCACTGAGTCCTAGTACTCAGCGATAGCTTTTATTGCTATCGCAGATATAGAGACTAGAGGAGCAGCAGACTGAGCTGCTGAGGATTAAGGATCTATCAGCTTGAAGTCGCTGGGTATAATTTATACCCTAATCGTAAATATTTCTTTTGATGTATATATTGCACATAAATGTATGGACATGTAAAAAATGGGTCTTGAGCAGTTTGTATAAAATTTGTATAAAGTTATAATATATATTGTAGTTTGAAACTCTCTTAATGTAAATTTTGTAATGATGTATCTAAAATGTTTTGTCTCTAATGAAGTATAAATGGAACTATTTTATTTAATTTGAATGAAATGGATTGCTAGTATTTTGATGATCATTGGATAGTGGATTTAAAAATTGAAAGTTGATAAATGTGTTGAGAAATTGATTGAGATTGAGTATGAAATTGAAGCAGTTGTTGAGAAAAAATTTTAGAAGTGCTTTTTACAGGTATTTGAAGAATTGTTTTCTCAAAATACAGAGGGAACTCTGTCAAAATTTTTATAAAATTTGCGTAAAAATAAAATGGGCCAAAAATATTAACTAGTTTTAATTTTAGCTAAATGTTTTAAATACCTATTAGAAAGTGCTCACCACTTGTCAAAAGTAAGAAAATTGTTTTAAAATCCCTTGTAGGGTACTTAATGAGTTATCGGTAGGTGAAGTTCAGTAGTTCATTAGGTATTTCACGGGATCATGTTATGCCTTACAGAGGGGTAAGGTGTGACATGTTTTAGTGGTATCAGAGCAAATTTTTGAAGTATATTTTAACTTGAGAATTTGTGTCTTTCTTGTTAAGTACAACTGCTCAATGTCCATATTTGTTACATACAGTGCATTACATCATGAATATGAACTAACGGAGGGAAATCTCCTTGTGTTACTTATTCAGGAGATACCCTAACTTCAGCCTGAAATGGAAGAAGGGGATCGCTCAATTGAGCAGTCTGTTGAAGCTGAGGCACAAGGGGAAGCCCTAGCTTTACCGAATGTCAGTGGGTCAGCAGCACCAGCCCCACAAATGCCGCAATTTCCTGCACAGTTTGCACAGCAGATGGCAGCAATGTTTCAACAAATGGCTGGGGGTATGCCTATTCAAGCTCCACCCGGACACATGGCATAACCACGCCTCGGCTAGACAAGTATGATAAATTCTTCAAGTATGGTCTTTGCAGAATTTAAGAAGTACAGATGGACCCTTTAAAGCGTAACAATGGCTTGAAAGAATGGACCAGTATTCAAGAAGGCATCTTTGCCGGGATGAATTGAAGTTTGAGTATTCTGTGTCGCTATTGCAAGGGGATGCCTATGATTGGTGGAAGACCATCCCCCACAGCTTGGCTGAACCACCAGTGCTGACCTAGGATGACTTCATCAGAGAGTTCAGACAGAAATACATCCCAGATGCATATGTTGATCAGAAGTTGCAAGAATTTTTGATTTTGAAATAAGGAAATCGATCAGTGGCAGAGTATGAGAGGGAGTTCTCCCGCCTGAGTCACTATGCGGGGAGTCTCCTTACTACCAGCAAGGCAAGGTGCAAGAGATTTGAGACGGGTTTGAAGCCCAGTATAAGGATGCAAGTTGTGGGATTTTGACACAACAATTTCTCAGAGCTCATGTCTCAAGCACTTGAGTTGGAGAGAATAGAATCAGAAGCGACCCCAGTGAAAGAAAAATCAGAGAAAGCTGAAAAATCAGAGAAAGACAAAGTGGAAAAGTCAGTAGAGCCGAGTTTTGGTGGTACCTCTAGAAAGAAAAAGAAGTTTAGTGGACCCAGCAGGGGTCGAGGTGGAAGATTTGGTAGGGGCAGATTTTCTGGACAGAGACCCCTTTGGTCTGGTCAATAGTCGAGCAGGGGTTCACATTCTGCCCGCCCCTGTGAGACTTGTGGTAAGATTCATGGAGGGGAATGCTATTGGGCCATTGGAGCCTGCTTTAACTGTGGAGGCAAGGGTCATTTAGCAAGAGACTGCACTAGTGCTCCGTCTTCGAGATATGGTCCAGCTCCTACTACTGCCGAGGGATCTATTCAGAGTCCTGCTCCCAGAGGTTCACGATCGGTTAGCGAGAGGAAGAGGTAGAGGTAGAGGCACCTTTGCTTGACGATCGAGGAGCAGATTGGTCAATCAGCATAAGGGAGTGCTTCAGTTAGAGTTTACACAATGAGACAGCGAGAAGAGGCTGAGACTTCCGATGTGGTAGCTGGTACATTCTCTATCTTTGATCAAGAAGTATTTGTATTGTTTGATCCGGGTTCAACCCATTCATATGTTAGTGCTAGCATAGTCAGTTCACTTGCTGTTCCATGTGTGCAAATGGGTTTTGAAGTATTAGTAACTAGTCCGTTAAGACAAGAGGTCCGAGTCAACAGAATTTATAGAGACTGTCCTTTAGTGATCCAAGGACATGTTTTCCTGTCAGACTTGATTGAAATGCCCTTCAGAGAGTATGATATCATCTTGGGCATGGATTGGTTAGCCAGGCATCACGCCATAATTATTTGTGGCGAAGATAGTCACTTTTGGTCTCCCTGCATGCGGTGATGTGGTAATACACGGGAGAGGTATTTACGCCATCAAACATCATTTAATTTGCACTAGCGGAAGAATGATCAGAAAGGGGTGTGAAGCATACTTGGCACATGTGATAGACACCTAAGTGGGGAGTCCAGCACTAAGGGACATCCCTACGGTATGTGACTTTTCTGATGTGTTTCCTGATGAATTGCCAGGATTACCTCCAGAAAGAGAGGTGCAGTTTGAGATTGATGTTATGCCTGGTGTGGACCCAATCTCCATAACGCCATATAGAATGGCACCAGCAGAATTGAAAGAGTTGAAAGTGCAGTTACAAGAGCGTCTTAATAAGGGCTTTATCCACCCTAGTGTGTCACCTTGGGGAGCGCCAGTATTGTTTGTAAAGAAGAAGGATGGCACTCTCCGGTTATGCATTGACTATCGGCAGTTGAATAAGGTGACAATAAAGAATAGATATCCATTACCCCGCATTGATGACTTGTTTGATTAGTTGAAGGGTGCAGCTGTGTTCTCCAAAATTGACCTGAGATCAGGTTATTATCAGCTGAAAGTATAAGAGCAGAGTATTCCTAAAACTGCCTTCAGAACCCGCTATGGCCATTATGAGTTTTTGGTTATGCCATTCGGGTTAACTAATGCTCCGGCTGCTTTTTATGGATCTGATGAACACTATCTTCAGACCATACCTTAACCAGTTTGTTGTGGTATTCATAGATGATATATTGGTCTATTCGAGGAATGCAGAAGAGCATGATCGACATCTGTGGATTGTACTGCAGACTTTGAGGGAGAAACAGCTATATGCCAAATTGTCGAAGTGTGAATTTTGGCTGAAGGAAATATCCTTTTTGGGGCATGTAGTGTCAGAAGAGGGCATCAAGGTAGATCCAAGTAAGATTGAAGCTGTCCTTAATTCGAGGCCACCCAGAAATGTCATAGAGATTTGTAGTTTTCTGGGTTTAGCTGGATACTACCGTAGATTTGTGAAGGGATTCTCTATGTTGGCATCTCCATTGACCAAATTGCTTAGGAAAGATGTAAAGTTTCAGTGGACGGATAAGTGCCAATAGAGTTTTGATGAATTGAAGAGATTTTTGACTGAAGCTCTAGTCTTGACTTTACCTACCCCGGGTAAAGAATATACAGTTTATAGTGATGCTTCTCATAATGGGTTAGGCTGTGTATTGATGCAAGATTGAAATGTCATTGCCTATGTATCACGCCAGCTAAAACCGCATGAGAGGAATTATCCGACACATGATTTGGAGCTTACAGTTATTGTGTTTGCTCTTAAGATATGGAGACACTATTTATATGGGGAAAAGTGTTACATCTACACAGATCATAAGAGTTTGAAATATTTGGGCACCCAGAAGGAGTTGAATTTGAGACAGAGGAGATGGTTAGAGTTGATAAAAGACTATGATTGTCTGAAAGACTATCAGCCAGGGAAAGCTAATGTTGTGGCTGACGCCTTAAGTCGCAAGACTATGGCAAGTCTACGAGTTACTCCTTTGTCTTTGGTACATGAGTTAAGATCATTGCATGCCAGCTTAGAGATTAATGATGATGGGCAGACAGTAATTGCATGGCATGTACAGCCAGTGTTGATTGATCAGATTAGAATGGCTACTCAGAATGATCAGAAGTATCAGAAGCTGATGGAAGAAGCCCGACAGGGCAAGAAACCAGAATTCTCAACCAGAGATGATGGTCTACTGCTACACTAGGGCAGAATATGTGTTCCTAATGATGTTGATTTGAGGCAGATCATTTTGAAGGAAGCACATGAGTCTTCTTTTGCCATGCACCCTGGTGGCACAAAAATGTATAGAGGGCTAAAAGAGCATTACTGGTGGATGGGTACGAAAAGAAATGTGGCAGAGTTTATTTCTAAATGCCTAACTTGTCAGCAAGTAAAGGCAGAGCATCAAGTACCCGCTGGGTTGTTACATCCACTACCAGTACCAGAATGGAAATGGGAGAGAATAACGATGGATTTTGTGATGGGACTTCCGAGGACACAGAAGAGCCATGATGCAGTATGGGTCATTGTTGACAGACTAACCAAGTCTGCTCATTTTCTGCCAGTCCGGATGGACTACAATTTAGGAAGATTGGCCAAGTTGTACATTGATGATATTGTGAGACTACATGGAGTGCCAGTATCCATCGTATCAAACAGAGATCCTAGGTTCACTTCTAGATTCTGGGGTAGTCTTCAGAGAGCCCTAGGAACTAGATTGAACTTCAGTACTGCATTCCACCCATAGACAGATGGCCAGTCTGAGAGGGTAATTCAGATCTTGGAAGACATGCTACGGGCTTGTGTAATTGAATTTGAGGGCAGTTGGGATACACACTTGCCTTTGATTGAGTTTGCTTACAACAACAACTATCAATCAAGCATTGGGATGCCTCCATATGAAGCTTTGTATGGCAGAAAATGTAGAACCCCGTTGTGTTGGGATGACGTAGGTGAAAGAAAGATGATTGGACCCAAAATTATTCAGCAGACTGAGGAGAAGATCAGGGTGATCAGAGATCGACTTAAGACTGCATCAGACCGTCAGAAGTCCTACATTGATTTGAAAAGAAGGGATATTGAGTATGCAGTGGGTGAGAAAGTTTTCCTCAAAGTTTCTCCTAAGAAGAGAATTATGAGATTCGGCAGGAAGGGGAAACTGAGTCCTCGCTTCATTGGGCCATATGAGGTTCTGGAAAGAGTGGGTCCTTTGGCATATCGTTTGGCACTTCCTCCAGAGTTAGAGAAGATACATAATGTCTTCCATGTGTCTATGTTGAGGAGGTATCGATCAGATCCATCTCATGTACTACCAGTAAAGGAAATTGTAGTCAATCCAGACCTCACATATGAAGAAGAACCTATAGAGATTCTGGTTTATGAGGTGAAGCAGCTAGGGAACAAGCAAATATCGTTGGTAAAAGTGCTGTGGAACCATCATTCGAGCTAGGAGGCTACTTGGGAACGAGAAGAGGACATGAGGAGACAGCATCCACAGCTATTCAAAGATTAGTACCAGGTAAAATTTCGAGACGAAATTTATTTAAGGGGGGGGGGGAGAATTGTAACACCCCTATTTGTATAGCCTGGTAGATTTCACTATTCTGGTGATCGGAGTCGGTCCGGACAATTAAAGGGATTAGAACCACACTTAAGACAACTAGAGAAGCCATAAACATAAATAATTAGTAATGTTCAATTAGTTAAGTATAAATAAGAAGAACAGAACATAAGAAGTTAAACGAGCCGAGAGTCACAGCGATGGGTGACCTTCTCGGGAAGGACTGCGAAGTCATTTTAAACTCAAATTTCGAACCATAAAATTTGATGCTACGGTCCTTAGGACCCTTATGAACACAGTGGAAAAGAGAAAATCATGAAAAAGAACTGTTAAGCCAGTCAAATAATTAAGTCAGGGAGCCAGAAGAAATATGGGATTATTTGCAAACCGGGAAGAACCGGCGAGGGGCAATTTGGTCAATTGACCCCGGGAGCTGACTTCTGACCTAATTGTTAAATAAAATCAGAGAAAAGAAAACTTTGGAATAGAGAATTAAATTAAAGAACTAATAGAAAAATAAATAAAAAAAAAGAAGAAAATGAAAAAGTTAAAAAGGTGATGACATCATGCATGACATCATGCATGATGCCATAAAAATAATAATTAATAAATTAAATTAAATGGGATTTTGGGGTCTTCCATAAGACAAAATAAATAAAGAAATAAAAAAAAATCATTTGGCCATCTTCCTTATCCCATTGTCTCCCCATTTCTCTCACCATTCCTTCACCATATTCCACCATTGTTAAGGGAAAGAAAGGTTAAATTTTCCTACTCTCTTCCATAAATTCACAAAGTCCCAACATAAAAAAATTCTCTTTACATGTTGAGGAAGCATTAGAGAGTAAAAAGAAGAAGAAATACTTGAAGAAAGGGAAGCCTAAAAACCCTCCAAGCAAGATTAGTAATGCAAACTTCAAATTTTTAGTTTAATTAGTGTATGTATAGCGTCAAAAACATAGAAACAAACTTAAAATGAAAAGAAAAATTGGTTGAGGGACTAAACTGATTTTCGGCCAGCTTGGTTATGAGAGTGATTTGCATGATTTGAATGGGTTTAAGAACTTTAGTTAGTTGAATGGTTAAGATTAAAAGCTTTAAATGTAGCTAAATGCATGAGGTTAGTGAATTAGGTTTTGGACATTAGGGTTAGAGACCAAAAATGTGAAAAACTTGTAAATGGTGTCTTTGACCTAATGTGAAGTGAAAAATGGTCATTTGTGACCAAATGAGGTGTGTTAGAAGTGTTGGAATTAAAAGACAATTCGGATTGGATAAGGTCATGTGCTGGCAGCATGACCAAAATCTCCTTTGAGGGACCAAAAATGAAATTTTACAAATCCAATGGATATGGGACCAATTGGAGATGAAAATACGCACTAAATGACACAATTTTCATTTAGGAAGCATACCCAAAAAGTGACTAAAACCTAGTGAACAAATTGATCAAAGTTGAAAAATTGCAGGCTGCCTCTGCACAAACTGACCAAGTCATAACTCGAGCTAGGCAGGTCAAAATGACCTGAACTTTTACTAGTAGTTAGATGAGATATAGATCTAAAACTTTAATGAAGAACACAAACCCAAATTATGCCATTAACCCACTAAAATTACTGAGCAAAGTTGGTGACCTGAACCTGCAGAACTGCAGATTTATCACATGAATAGTAAAGTTTTAATGGCTATAACTCTCTCTAGAAAACTCCGATTTAGGCGATTCTTGAATCGATGGAAACCTAAGACATGGTAGAACATTTCATATGAAGAAAATTAGACCAAATTATGAACTTAACTTGATCAAATTACTGAATGAAATTGGATCAACAAATTTACAGAACCAAATTCTGTAGCATGAACAGTGAACGTAATTTGCTTATAACTTGAACTACAAAACTCCAATTGGGGTGATTCAAAAAGGAGAATAAACTTAAGACAATAAGGAACATTTTCTATGCAGAAAGTTTTGCTAAATTCTAACAGTAAACTGACCAATGAAATAGTACAATTAGGGATATCAAAATCGAAAGTTGGCAATTTTGCAGAAAAGACCTAAGTTTTGAGAAAATAACCAAAACCAACAAATTTAGTGACCAAAACGTGGTATGTGGGTGAATTTAGAGTTCCCATACCTATTAAGCCTTAGAAAGTCAACAATTTGACTTGAATAGTATAGTGAATAGTAACTCGAAACACAAAATTTCAAGAATGTCGAGTTTAGCACGTTAGAGCTAGGTAAAAATGAGGCTAAATTTATTTTGAATTTATGTTAAGTTCTAGTACTGAAACATTGTAAAATTGTGTGTTTCAGTTGAAAAGAATACCGGGAAAGAACTCGAGGAACCGAGTCGAGGCCAAGAGGCGACTCGCTTGAGGTTTGTGCACAACATCACTATGCTTTAAAATTCATTGATAAAGTGAATGAAACATGTATTTTACTTTTGCTTTGAATTGTGAAAGTTTATTTGTGACATTATCTATGATGTTTTGATTTAAATTGTTGAAAGTTATTGTGTATATTTGAAATGACAATGTTTAGCAAATTGTTAAGATAAGTTTTGAAACTACAGTGTCATAACCATATATTTGAACACCTCACTAGCACGACTAGTGGGGGTAATTAGTTTCGAATTTTGATTCCTTCTCTGGAGAAGTGTTGAGGTGTGCTAGTAGAAGAGGATGTGAATGGATATCCATATATTTGAGCTAGCTAGCCTTGTGATGTGATTTCTCTTTAGCTCTAGCTATTGAGATTCTATTTGTTTCGAATGGCATGATCTAACTGTGGGTTTTATGAAATGTGATTTGATACTTTAAAATGAAATTGTTTGGGATTAAAATCTCATAATGCATGATTTGTATTTAATTCTCATGTTCAGTCAAATTTTTAAGTAAATGTGATTTAAGTTCTGCATAAAGATTATTTTAGTATGTTGTGCACTACTGAGTCCTAGTACTCAGCGATAGCTTTATTCTTTGTCAGATATAGAGACTAGAGGAAGCGGTGAATTTCTTGAGGATTAAGGATCTATCAGCTTGAAGTCACCGGGTATAATCTATCTAATCGTAAATATTTCTTTTGATGTATATATTGCACATAAATGTATGGACATGTAAAAAATGGGTCTTGAGCAGTTTGTATAAAATTTGTATAAAGTTGTAATATATATTGTAGTTTGAAACTCTCTTAATGTAAATTTTGTAATGATGCATCTAAAATGTTTTATCTCTAATGAAGTATGAATTGAACTATTTTATTTAATTTGAATGAAATGGATTGCTAGTATTTTGATGATCATTGGATAGTGGATTTAAAAATTGAAAGTTGATAAATGTGTTGAGAAATTGATTGAGATTGAGTATGAAATTGAAGCAGTTGTTGAGAAAAATTTTTAGAAGTGCTTTTTACAGGTATTTGAAGAATTGTTTTCTCAAAATACAGAGGGAACTCTGTCAAAATTTTTATAAAATTTGCGTAAAAATAAAATGGGCCAAAAATATTAATTAGTTTTAATTTTAACTAAATGTTTTAAATACTTATTAGAAAGTGCTCACCACTTGTCAAAAGTAAGAAAATTGTTTTAAAATCCCTTGTAGGGTACTTAATGAGTTATCGGTAGGTGAAGTTTGGTAGTTCATTAGGTATTCTACGGGATCATGTTATGCCTTACAGAGGGGTAAGGTGTGACATGGTCAATTAACACCTCGTGTTGCCTTTTGACCTAAATGTCCATTAAAAATAAGTGATATTAAATTTTGAAAATGCCATAAAAAATTGAAATTGGAATGAAGTGGAATTAGAGAGAAATTAAAGGGTGGACTTATAATTAATCAAAGTTAATTATTTAAGTAACTAAATTCACAAAAGTGGAGCACTAAGGGATATTTAAATACTCAAATGGCCATGTGTATTAAACATTAAACATCTTCTTCTTCATTTTCATAACATTGTCAAACCCATTTCTTCCCCCAGATTCACCACAGCCGGCCATTCATGCAAAGCTCCCTTCCTAGTGATCAGGCCATGGTTTCACCCATCTTCCTTCGCTAAAGTTGGACTAAACACTTTGGGTAGTATATTGAGAGCAAAAAAAGAGAGATTTGAAGAAGTTTGACAAGTTCAATATGAGGTACATGTCCTATTTTTCTTCCTTTTCTTGCTAAAATTTATGTTGGTATTGTGGTGAGTTGATTTATGGAAGGAATTGAAGGGTTTGATGAATATGGACAAAGCCCCAAATTCGGCAACCCTCATGTCCATGGGAGTTTGATTTATTTCTTCATGTATTTGTTGATTTGAAGGGCTAATTAGAGTGATTACATGCATAGGAGTTGATTACCATGTATATAGTTTGAATTGTGAGTGTGTGAATTGACATTGGAAGCTTGATGTGTATGTGTAGTTTGGACAACCTTATGGTGAAGTTAGAAGTATTTAATTTCATGGAATGGTTTGTTGAATTATGGTACTAAAGGTGGCAAAATGTGTATATAATTTAGTAGTGAAGTTATATGTAATGGTTAAGAGTGATCATGCATGTATATTGTTAGAATTGGATTTTGTGAATAGGAATTGTAATTGGTGTATTGTAAATTGGTTATATACTGCCCAAATTAACTATAATATGAAGTGAGGAATGGATTTGGTACCATACCTATAACACCCTCCCTGTAGCAACTTCGTACATTCTACTGTTCCGGTGACCAGTGTCGGTCTGGACAGCTAGAACATCCAAAAAAATATTTAAACTAAAGTGAGGAACCATAATTAACTCAAATATTAATAAGAAAAATTTAGGAAAAATTTTAGAAATAAAATACAACCAAGTTAAATGAGCCGGTACCCTAGCGATGGGTAACCCAGTGGGAAGTTGCGGTTCTCGCATTTAGGAGCCCTAGACCCAGGGGAAAATTCATAAAATAATTTTTGAGACTCCATAGAAGGGTTATTGAGGTTTGTATGGCATTAGAATGCCAAGAAAAGGTTTAGAAAAATTTTTAAATCGGTACAGACAATTTTAGTCTATTAAGCCAAATGGAGGGCATTTTGGTCATTTCGTCTTCAGAGATGATTTTTGGCCGACTTGTCCAGTTAAGTAAATAATTATTATGATATAAAATGTGAATAAATATTGCTAAAAATTAAATTGAAATTTAGTAGACAAGAAAAGGAAGGAAAATTAAAGAATTGGAACTATGACATCATTATGATGCCATTAAAAATCCTCCCACCCAATCAAACTTTGACACATGGTATTAATTTATTTAAAATGACTTAATGGGCAAAAAAAAAAGAAAGAAAAATTAGTTGCTTCTTCAACCTTTGGGGCAGCCAAAAACATGGAGAGAGAGAGAGAGAGAGGAAGGAAAACTCTATTAAAACTCACCCAAGCTCCCAACCTTACCAAATCTCACTCCAAAACCCTAGCCTTCTTCATAAAAATTAACCTAGCACCATGAGGAAGCTTTGGGCAGCAAAAAGAAAGAAAAATCAAGAATTTTTCTAAGCTAGAGAAACTCTCCAACAAAGGTTAGTGTCAATTAATTCTTTAAACTTGTATAAACATCATTAGGAGTATGAATTGATCCATTGATTGTATGTGTTTGAAAAACTGAAATGGTAGAGCTAGGGTTTGGACCCAAAATTGAGATGTTGATCATGTAATGGTGAAAGTAAGTTTTAATGGTCAATTAGTGACCATTTGGTTACGTGTGAATGAGAAATGAAGTGGTTTATGTAGTGGGAAATGAAGTTGGTGTGGCTGCCCTTGGTGACCTACAGGGCTGGGCATGAGTCCAGCAGGTTTGGGCAGCAATAACTTGAATTGTAGAGGTTCAATTGGTGTAAGCCCAATTAAACATGAAACTAGACACATAATGTCACAACTTTGGTGAAGAAACCATGTCCAGAAAACCAAACCAAGTTGACCAAAAGCTTGCCCTAATCCGGGTGACCTGCATTCTGCTTGGGCAAAATGACTAAATGAATAGTGTTTGGTTATTTGGCCATAACTCAGTGTAGAAAGGTCCAATTGACTTGAAATTTTACCAGAAGAAAGCTGAGACATAGACCTAAAACTTTCATGAAGAACACAAATCCAAATTCTGACCATAACCTAGTCAAATTGCCAACCAAACTTAGGTTACCAAATCTGGCAGAACCAGTTTTGCCCAGAATTTTGGATTCTGTCTAATCCGGCCAGTTATGGTGTTTAGGCCATAACTTGAGCTACAAAACTCCAAATGGAGTGATTCAAAAAAAGAAATGTAACTAGACAAAATAAGAAACAACTTTCATGAAGACAATTTTTCCAAATTCCTACTGTAAAAATAACTAATGGAACAGTAAACACAAGGCTTGAAATCTGAAAATTTTGAACAACTAACACTAAGCTTAGAAATGGTATTGGCAACCAATACCAATAATTTTAGAATACAAAATGTAGTATGTTGGGAGTATTAGAACCAATGTACCTATTGTCTATGCAAAAGTCAACATTTTAGTTGACTAATGAAATGAATAGTAACATCTAAACTTAAATTTCAAGAATTGTAAAGTTTAAAAGTGTAACATGCCCTAGTACACCTAGCAAGATTGGTTTGGATAGGTTGGCATGCCAATAGGGTTCAGTTAGCAGTACTGCACATGGCATTATGCCATTCTGTGATTTTATGGCTTTTAGCCATTCTGACATTGTGTTGATACTTGGCCTTGTGCCTAATATTTATTACAGCTCATTAGCTGTTCTGTTGCACACCGGGAGATACATATGTGACCGATGGTGTGACGGCCCGAGGTACTTGATACCCAGTGCCAGTTTACCCGTTTATCCAGTCCAGTCATCCAGTATAGGTTACTTGGGCAAATAAAAAAATGGAAGTGGATAAATTTAATGAAATTATGAATATAACAAATACAAAATAAATAAGATTAGCAATAATGATCGAAAAATTGTTTGCATAAGACATCAGAACATGCACTGCATATTTATTTTCTATTATTTCTTTTTATTTTATTATTGGTACCACTAAGCATTATTGCTTAGCGCGTTGCTTTTTGCCACGCGTAGGTACTGGAGAGACCGACGGAGAGCCTAGTAGACCACAGACTGGGTGAGACCATCTGCAGCTCTGCATAGTGTCCGTGTCACCTCACCGTCTTCAGTGCATTGGTAGGACACTAGGTTTCATTTTGGTATTATGTAATCAAACTTTTATTTTCTCATGTATAATAAGACTTATGTAATGTATTTTGATATTAATGTAAATAGTGGAAATTGTGTTTATGAATGGAACATTGAGTATTTATTTATGACTTGTGTATGAATATTATGTGAAATGAATGAATGAGAAATGGAAATATTGTTAAAAAATATTGAGACCATGTTGATGGTTATTGGAGTTTGAGAATGATTGGAAATGATTATTGGAAGTGTTTTTCATAGGTTCCGAAGAACTGTTTTCTCCATTTTTAGCCGGCATTCTGCCGAATTTTTTTATAAAATTTGCGGAACCTAAAATAAATTATAATTTCAATAAATGACTTAAATAAAATATATTGTACTTCATAACTATGATAAAAATAAATTAAGGAAGAATAAAAAATGATTGAGATAAAATAGAGTGTTCCAGTATACTGTGTGACATATCTTACTCGGCTATACTGTAGACAGGTAAGGGGTGTCACAATACCAAATCAGAATTGGTATGAGATTTAGCAAGTAAAAATGTATGTGATTGGTATTGAGGGAAGTATTTAAGGGCAGTAGCTAAATTGAGCTATAAGTGTAAAATTGTGACCCTAATTGGTATGAAGCCAATTGGAGGCAAAACTAGATACAAAATATGTCAACTTTCTTGTAGAAAGCATATATTAATTATGTCCAGAAAGTGACATGAAAACTGACATAATTCGGATTTGTAACATTGCAAACCTAAAATTTGACCAATTGAATAGTACTTACGAAAATGACCATAACTCCTTGTACACAGGTCCAAATGACCTAAAATTTATATGGTTGGAAAGCTTAGACATAGAGCTACAACTTTGGTTAAGACCACCAAATTCAAAAATGACCATAAGCAAGTCAAAATGCTTGCATAAATTCGAGTATAAAACCTATCAGAATTGGAAATGACTTAAAAAAATGACCTAAGTTCACAATAAAAAGGAAATTTGACCAGCAATAGTAAAATGACCATAACTTGGTACAGAAAACTCCAAATGACATGAAATCAGTGCCAAAATGTTACTAAGACATAAACTTACAATTTTGCCCTTTTGACCAGAATCTAAAAACCAAGGAAAACAAGACATTTAGATAGAGCAATCTAGCATATAAAATCTGAAAAATTGCAATAAAATGCAATAAGCTTTAAAATGAAATTGGTAATATATACCAATACTTGAGGACTATAAAATGTGACATATTGGTAATATTAAAATTAATTCACCTAGTGTGCATTAAAGGTCAACATTATAGGTTGACTAATGAAAGGAATAGTATCAATAAAATTTAATTATGGAACCTTATGATTAGAAACAATTTAAATGAGTACTGAAACACTGTAAATTATGTGTTTCAGTTGAAAATGATATTGAGAAGCAGAAGGAACATTGAGTCAAGGCCTAGAGGCGACTCAAATCAGGTCTGTGCATAATACTTTTTATATTCACTGCTTTTACTAGAAAATTTATTTGGAGAAATGAGTTATGAATTTATGGCTTTAGAAAATTTATTTGAGAAAAGTTTATTGCCTATTTTAGAAATGGAGATTTGAAATGAGGTTTGTTTGATTGCTACCTGAATTACAATTGAACGTTATAGTTTTAAATTGTGTTTGTGCACAACATTTTAAATTCATTGTTTTTACTAAAAAGCTAATTGAATAAGAGTTATGAATAAATTTTTATTTTTTTGGCCTTGGAAATTTTATTTAAAAATTTGTGTGTTGCCTATGTTGTAAATAGAATTTTGGAGATAAAATGTGATTTGTAGTTTGTATGAAATATTTAAATATTGTGATTTGAAATTGTTTTTGATTCACACTTTGCATGGCAATATCACTATGTTCCACTTCCATTTATGGGGTGAGTATGACTATATTCCTCCCTCTTTGACTTGCCAATCTGAGGTGAGTATGGATGAGTACTCATTATCTAGCTAGCCACCTCCCTCATTAATTTCGATTAGATGGATGAGTATGCCTTGTTGAGCTATACAACATGATATATTTTGAAAATTTTGTGTCATGACCTAAGTTGTGTTATTGATTTGCAACACTATATTTATTAAATTATTGAATCAAATTTGTATTATATGAGCTTTGAAAATTGTGACATGAAATTGTGAATTATTTAAATTATGAATTATCAATAAATGTTTTATAAACCACATTTTAATTTTTTATTGTGCACCACTGAGTAAATTTTACTCAGCGATAGCTTTTTCATTAATGTCGCAGGTAGACAGACAAATAAAGCAGCAGAGTAGGCTGCTTGTGACTTTGCTTTGGGATTTTGCCGAGTATATTGAGTATATCACTTCCTTGTAAATATTATTGTAATGTATGTGAACTGTATATATATATTGTACTTGGTTTTGAGCAGTTGTAAAATAAAGTTGTAAATTATTTTGGCCTATCAAAATGTTGTATTACAATTCTCTTATTTCAGCTTTTGAAATACTCAGTTATTTTGCACTTTATTTTTGGAATTGCTGAATTTGAGTTTGACTTGTGTTGTGAAAATTGATTTGAGTTTAGCTATTATTGGAGTTGGGGATTAAAACAAATATATTGGAAGTGTTTTTTTACAGGTTTTTGAAGAACTGTTTTCATAAAATATAGACGGCACTCTGCCAAAATTTTTATAAAATTTGTGGCTATTTCAGACCTAATGTGTAATTTAACTTCTATTAAAAAGTTTTAACACTTGTCAAAAGTGCTCACCACTTTAAAAAGAAGTAAAAAATTATTTAAAATCCCTTGTAGTGTAGTTATCAGTAGGCGAAGTTTAGTAATTCATTATGTATACTATGGGATCATGTTATGCCTTATGAAAGGGGTAAGGTGTGACATGTTTTAGTGGTATCAGAGCTAGTTTTTAAGTTCTATTTTGACCTGTAATTTGAATATTTTTCCTTCATAGTGCAATTGCTCAATGTCATGGTTTGATACATACAGTACATTACATTATAAATATGCACTAACAGGAGGAAATCTCCTTGTATTATTTGTTCAGGAGGTATAATATCCTATAATTGCTTATGGAAGAAGGGGATCGTTCAGTCGATCAATCAGTAGAGGCTGAGGTACAAGAGGAAGCCTCAGCCCTTCAAAATGTGAGTGGATTAGCTGCACTAGCTCCCTCAATACTGTAGTTCCCTGCTCAATTTGCTTAGCAGATGGCTGCAATATTCCAATAGATAGTTGGTAACATGCCCACTCAAGCCCCACTGTAGACACCAGTAGTACAACCACAACCTTTAGCTAGACAGTACGACAAGCTGATTAAGTATGGGGCTACTGAGTTCAAGGGGATAGTGGATCCGCTAGAGACAGAACAATAGTTGGAAAGGATGAAAAGAGTTTTTAGGAAGCTGCACTGCACTGATGAGCTGAAGTTTGAATACTCAGTCTCACTTCTACAGGGGGATGTATATGACTGGTGAAAAACCATTCCCCACAGTTTGGTGGAATCCCCAGTGCTTACATGGGATGACTTTCTCAGAGAGTTCTGACAGAGATATGTCTCAGATGCCTATGTAGACCAGAAGCTATAGGAGTTCTTAAGCTTGAAGCAAAGGGACAGAATAGTGGCAGAATATGATATAAACTTCTCTCGATTGAGTCATTATGCAGGAAGCCTGCTTACCACTCCTAGAGACAGATGTAAATGTTTTGAGGCCGGGTTAAGGCCTAATATGAAAATGCAAGTTGTGGGCTTCCGACATTAGAATTTCGCTGAGTTGATCTCATAGACCCTAGAACTGGAAATGTAACACTCCGACCTCCGAGTTATAAATAGTATTATTTTTGGTCCGTGACTAGTACTTTTCAAAGACACCTTGAGGACCAAAAATAAATAAAAAATTAATTGAGATAGACACAATAAATATTAAAGTGACCCAAAAATATAAGGACTCACCGGGTATATTGTAAAAGAGGGATTATGACCCGATAATAGCATTTTGGTCAATTCACTTTAAGAGTTGACTTTTGACCAAAATGTAAATTAAATTAAATGAATATAATATATTGAATTATGAAATAATTTTTTTTAGGAAAAGAATTCAAGTATAAAGTGAAAAGAAAATAAAAGAAATAAAAATCTAAAATTTTAATTCCATTTTGACCCAATTAAATTTTTAGTATCAATGGGCTTTGGACAACTCAATTAAATGAATTAAATCAATAAAAATTGGAGATAAATATATAAAGGGAAAAACCCTCTTCTCTCCCCCATTTAGTTACCACCCACTCTCTCTCCTTCTCTATTTCTTTCTTTCTTCTTCTTCCTTCTTACTCCATTGACACCCATTCTCAAAACTCAATTCCTTTCTTTTTCTCCATGGGTTTTCCATCTAATTGGTAGAGAACATCAAATTAATCTTTGATTTAGAGATTAAAAGCAAGGGGAAACAACAGATTAGAAGAAAATTGAAGATTTGGGGAGTTGGAAGGAAGTCATCAAGAGGTAAGTTCTTTAATGCTCATTTAGTTATACAAACCTTAAATTAAGTTAGATTATGATGAAATTTCATGAGAAATTGAAAGGAAACATGCATGGAACCTAAACTAGGGTTTTGGCCAAATTGGAGAAAAATTAGGGTTTGATGTATTTTAGTGAAAATGATGATGAAATCAAGCTCAGTTGAAGTAGTATGCATGATTAGAGTAAAGAAATTGCATGAAATGTGTATAAATTTAATTATGGGAGATTAGGGTTCATGGGAAAATTGGGTTTTGGTGCTAGAAAGTGAAATTGGTATGTGTTGTATTAAATTATGATCATTTGAGGTTTATTTAGTTTGAATTGACATTGGGTTGATGAATGGAAGTAATGAAATGGTAGGATTAGGGAAAATTGTAAACTTTGGTGTTTGAAAATTTTGTGGTTTGTGTTAAGAAGTGCCATTGATGTGTCAATACTAAATTATAGTCTGTTTGGGTGAATTAAATGTGAACTGAGGTTGGTTAGTGGGAATAATTGAAGAAATAAAAAATTGAACCTAGGGCAGAATTTGCACACTAAGTTCAGTGTGTTTGACAGCTCATAAATTGAGCTACACAACTCCAATTAGTGTGAAACTAATTGGAAATGAAACTTAAGACATAGAGCTAGAATTTTTGTGAAGATATCCTGCCCCGAAAATGATCTTAAGCTATCCGAAATGAGCCTTGAACTTAGAGACAAAATTCTGGAACCTATAGAATTTGATCATATGAATAGTAAACTTTACATGGCCATAACTCTCTCTAGAAAACTCCGATTTAGGCAATTCTTGAACTGATGGAAACCTAAGACATAGTAGAACATTTCGTATGAAGAACATTAGACCAAATTATGGACTTAACTTGATCAAATTGCTGAACGAAGTTGGATCAATAAATCTGCCAGAACTGAATCTGCAGGATGAACAGTGACGTGAATAGTAACTGTATTTTGCTCATAACTTGAGCTACACGGCTTTGAATTAGGCGATTCAAAAAGGAAAATAAAGTTAAGACCTAAATGAACAGTTTTCATGAAGAACATCTCATCAAATTATGATCAAAACTAGGTAGGTAAATCCCACATCGGCAAAGCACGGAGATGGTCTTGGGTTCAA
Source organism: Hevea brasiliensis (assembly GCF_030052815.1). Classification (NCBI taxonomy): domain Eukaryota; kingdom Viridiplantae; phylum Streptophyta; class Magnoliopsida; order Malpighiales; family Euphorbiaceae; genus Hevea; species Hevea brasiliensis. The sequence continues at coordinate 93,002,834 of NC_079496.1, read as the reverse complement.
AAAGTAATGATAAATAAGATGGGGGAACTAATCACTAGAGGCGCCTTTTGGTGGAATGGCCTGAAGAGTTGGAAGAACTCTAGGGTTAAGCGTGCTTGCTTGAGAGAAATCTTAGGATGGGTGACCTCCTGGGAAGTTCTCCATTCCACCTATGGAACAAAACCGTGAGGCTTATGGCCAAACCGGACAATTTCTCTAGTAGTTAGAGCTCGACCATTACAATTGGTATCAGAACTGCTCACGTGTCCTCTTGAGCGATGGTGGGGCAAACCTCAGGGAGGATGCTGAATCTCGAAAGGGGGGGGGGGGGGGGGAGAAAGGTCCCTTAGGCAAATCCCACATTGGCAAAGCATAGAGATGGTCTTGGGTTCAAAAAGTAATGATATATAAGATGGGGGAACTAATCACTAGAGGCGCCTTTTGGTAGAATGGCCTAGAGAATTGGAAGAACTCTAGGGTTAAGCGTGCTTGCTTGAGAGAAATCTTAGGATGGGTGACCTCCTGGAAAGTTCTCTATTCCACCTATGGGACAAAACCGTGAGGTTTATGGCCAAAGCGGATAATTTCTCTAGTGGTTAGAGCCCGACCATTACAGGAAAGGATAGAACTATAAGGGGTCGTTAAGAAGGGTACTCAAGAGAAAGAGAAGACTGAAAAGGCTATAGGCAAAGCTACTGAGAGTGGGTCAGGAAAGAGAAAGCACTTTGGAGGATCTAGCTCACGCAAATCGAGCAGAGATAGATCTTCTGGATAGAAACCATGCCGATCCGGTCAATAAACTCAGCAGAAACCCAAAAATGAGTTGTCAGATCGACTTTGTGAAACTTATCATAAACCACATAGTGGGGTATGTTATAGAGCCATAGGAGCATGTTTTAATTGTGGAGGGACTGGTCATTTTGCTAAGGATTGTATAAATCCATGCCATTCTGGATCATTTACTACACTAGAGGGATCAGCCCAAGTTTCTACCCCAAAGAGTTCATCATCAGTTAGTAGAGGAAGAGTTAGAGGTAGGGTTAGTACACCTAGAAGTCAGAGTACTGTGAATCAGCTAGAACAAGGTGATGCTCTAGCTAGAGTATACACTATGTGGTAGAGGGAAGAGGTTGAGACTTCTGACATTGTTGCTGGTACTTTCTCAATTTTTAACTAAGATATATATATGTATTGTTTGACTCTAGGTCTGCATACTTTTATGTTAGTGCCAGTATTATTTGCCTTCCTGCTGTCCCTTGTATAAAAATAAATTTTGATATGTTAGTGACTAGTCTTTTTGGAATTAGTTTTGGAAGATTTTGCTAGCAAGAGACATTTTACTAGAATATGATAAATTATTGAAAATCGATAGATAAAAGAGTTGTAGAAGTAAAAATTTGAATAGTTAGTTCAGATATAACAAAGAAATGTTACGAATATGATTAAGATTATTGACTAGAATGGTTAGAGGACCAATGATTAGATAAATAATTCTAACATGACCTCAATAGTCATTCAATAAGGAAACATGAATCGAAATATTAGACAGAAAGATAGTAAGAAAAGATTAGTGTTATATAAACAAATTAAATGTTATATTAGATTGTTAAAAGTTTTACATAAACTTAAAGCAAAGAAGATTACATGATTATATAGAAAAGAGAAAAACTAAGTTCTCACCCCATAGGATCACACAAGGTCCTGAAAAGAGTGGATTCGTTAGCACATAGAATTTCTTACCTCTAAAAAGTGAAATGAATTTAAATTCAACATATGATAAGGAAACTCATAAAGATCATAGCACATGAGGTGAAGCAGCTGAGAAATAAATGTTTACATTTGGTTAAGGTGTTATGGATCATTATTCAGATTATAAAGCTACTTGGGAGCATGAAGAGGGTATGAGGAGATAGCACCCATAGCTATTCAGAGATTGATACTAGGTAAAATTTCGAGATGAAATTTATTTTAAGGGGGTGAGAATTGTAACACCCCTATATTCAGTGTTGCATTCTACTATTTCAGTGACTGGTGTCTGTCCAGATAGTTAGAATGTCTGGAATTATACTTAAATGTTAGTGATGAGACATAAAATGATGAAATACATGATAAGAAAATACAAGAAAAATGAAGAAAAAATAAGAGCAATGAAATGTAATTAGGTTAAACGAGCCAGAAATCGTAGCGATGGGTGACTGCATCGAAAAGTTATGGCGATGACCATTGACTAGCTCTGGACCGCGGGGAACTCTCGGAAATAATTTTTGAGACATGAATAAAGGCCTATAGAGGTGTAATTAACATTAGAAATGTTAAAGAAAAATTAATGAATTAGTATAAAGAAAAACAAAAATCAAGAAATCGACAAAAATTGGTGTTATCGAAAAAACGAGAATACAAACCGAATAGGGGCATTTTAGTCAATTGACACTCCGAGTTGCCTTTTGACCTAAATGTCCATTAAAAATAATTGATATTAAATTTTGAAAATGCCATGAAAAATTGAAATTGGAATGAAGTGGAATTAGAGAGAAATTAAAGGGTGGACTTATAATTAATCAAAGTTAATTATTTAAGTAACTAAATTCACAAAAGTGGAGCACTAAGGGATATTTAAATACTCAAATGGCCATGTGTATTAACCATTCAGCATCTTCTTCTTCATTTCCATAACATTGCCGAACCCATTTCTTCTCCCAAATTCACCATAGCCGGCCATTCATGCAAAGCTCCCTTCCTAGTGATCAAGCCATGGTTTCACCCATATTCCTTCACTAAAGTTAGACTACACACTTTGGGAAGTATATTGGGAGCAAAAAGGGAGAGATTTGAAGAAGTTTGACAAGTTCAATTTGAGGTACATGTCCTATTTTTCTTCATTTCCTTATTAAAATTTGTGTTGGTGTTGTGGTGAGTTGATTTATGGAAGGAATTGAAGGGTTTGATGAATATGGACAAAGCCCCAAATTTGGTAGCCCTCATGTCCATGGGAGTTTGATTTATTTCTTCATGTATTTGTTGATTTGATGGGCTAATTAGAGTGATTACATGTATAGGAGTTGATTACCATGTATATAGTTTGAATTGTGAGTGTGTGAATTGACATTGGAAGCTTGATGTATATGTGTAGTTTGGATAGCCTTATAGTGAAGTTAGAAGTGTTTAATTTCATGGAATGGTTTGTTAAATTATGGCACTAAAGGTGGCAGAATGTGTATATAATTTAGCAGTGAAGTTATATGTAATTGTTAGGAGTGATTATGTATATATATTGTTATAATTGGATTTTGTGAATTGGAATTGTAATTGGTGTATTGTAAATTAGTTACATACTGCCCAAATTAACTATAATGTGAAGTGAGGAATGGATTTGGTACTATACCAAATCAGAATTGGTATGAGATTTAGCATGTAAAAATGTATGTGATTGGTGTTGAGGGAAGTATATAAGGGCAGCAGTTAAATTGAGCTATAAGTGTAAAATTGTAACCCCAATTGGTATGAAGCCAATTGGAGACAAAACTAGACACAAAATAGGCTAACTTTTATGTAGAAAGCATATCTAAATTCTATTCGAAAAGTGATATGAAAACTGACCTAATTCGGATTTGTAACATTGCAAATCTGAAATTTGACCAATTGAACAGTACTTACGAAAATGACCATAACTCCTTGTACACTGGTCCAAATGACCTAAAATTTATATGGTTGGAAAGCTTAGACATAGAGCTACAACTTTGGTTAAGACTACCAAACCCAGAAATGACCATAAGCAAGTCAAAATGCTTGCATAAATTTGAGTATAAAACCTGTCAGAATTGGAAATGACCTAAAAAAATGACCTAAGTTCATAATAAAAAGGCAATTTGACCAGCAATAGTAAAATGACTATAACTTGGTCCAAAAAACTCCAAATGACATGAAATCAGTGCCAAAATGTCACTAAGACATAAACCTACAATTTTGCTCTTTTGACCAGAACCTAAAAACCAAGGGAAATAAGACATTTAGCTAGAACAATCTAGCATATAAAATCTGAACAATTGCAATAAAATGCAATAAGTTTTAAAATGAAATTGGCAACATATGCCAACACTTGAGGACTATAAAATGTGACATTTTGGTAACATTAAAATTAATTCACCTAGTATGCATTAAAGGTCAACATTATAGGTTGACTAATGAAAGGAATAGTATCAATAAAATTTAATTATGGAACCTTATAATTAGAAACAATTTAAATGAATACTGAAACACTTTAAATTATGTGTTTTAGTTGAAAATGATATTGAGAAGCATAAGAAACATTGAGTCAAGGCCTAGAAGTGACTCAAATCAGGTCTGTGCATAATACTTTTTATATTCACTGCTTTTACTAGAAAATTTATTTGGAGAAATGAGTTGTGAATTTATGGCTTTAGAAAATTTATTTGAGAAAAGTTTATTGCCTATTTTAGAAATAGAGATTTGAAATGAGGTTTGTTTGATTGCTGCCTGAATTACAATTGAACATTATAGTTTTAAATTGTGTTTGTGCACAACATTTTAAATTCATTGTTTTTACTAAAAAGCTAATTGAATAAGAGTTATGAATAAATTTTTGTTGTTTTGGCCTTGAGAATTTTATTTGAAAATTTGTGCGTTGCCTATGTTGTAAATAGAAATTTTGAGATAAAATGTGATTTGTGGTTTGTATGAAATATTTAAATATTGTGATTTAAAATTGTTTTTGATTCACACTTGGCATGGCAATATCACTATGTTCCTCCATTTATGGGGTGAGTATGACTAGATTCCTCCCTCTTTGACTTGCGAGTCTGAGGTGAGTATGGATGAGTACTCATTATCTAGCTAGCCACCTCCCTCATTGATTTCGATTAGTGAGGTGAGTATGCCTTGTCATGGTATACAACACGGCATGTTTGGAAAGTTTTGTATCGTGACCTAAGTTGTGTTATTGATTTGCAACACTATATTTATTAAATTATTGAATCAAATTTGTATTATATGAGCTTTGAAAATTGTGACATGAAATTTTGAATTATTTGAATTGTGAATTGTTAATAAATGTTTTATATACCGCATTTTAAATTTTAACTGTGCCTCATTGAGTAAATTTTACTCAGCGATAACTTTTTCATTACTGTCACAGGTAGACAGATAGATAAAGCAACAGAGTAGGCTTCTTGTGACTTCACTTTGGGATTTTGCTGGGTATATTGAGTATACCACTTCCTTGTAAATATTATTGTAATGTATGTGAACTGTATGTATATATTGTACTTGGTCTTGAGCAATTGTAAAATAAAGTTATAAATTATTTTGGCCTATCAAAATATTGTATTATAATTCTCTTATTTCAGCTTTTGAAATACTCAGTTATTTTGCACTTTATTTTTGGAATTGTTGAATTTGAGTTTGACTTGTGTTGTGAAAATTGATTTGAGTTGAGCTATTATTGGAGTTGGGGATTGAAGCAAATACATTGGAAGTGTTTTTTCACAGGTTTTTGAAGAACTGTTTTCACAAAATACAGACGGCAATCTGCCGAAATTTTTATAAAATTTGTGGCTATTTCAGACTTAATGTGTGATTTAACTTCTATTAAAAAGTTTTAACACTTGTCAAAAGTGCTCACCACTTTAAAAAAGAGTAAGAAATTGTTTAAAATACCTTGTAGTGTATCTAATGGGTTATCAGTAGGCGAAATTTGGTAATTTATTATGTATACTACGGGATCATGTTATGCCTTATGAAAGGGGTAAGGTGTGACAATATAAATACTTTAATAAAGAATTAATAATATATTATATTATATAATCAAAATTTATTATACTATTATAGTACTTATATATTTTTTAAGTGCAAATTTAATTAAAAATAATAATTAAAAAATAAATATACTAATATATGTATAATTAATAAATTCAAATCATCAAAATATTTGTAGTTTAATAGTAAAAGTTTTTTTATCAAATTTTTGAGTTTTTTTCTTAAAAAATTAATAACATTTGTTTTATATATATATATTGAACCCATGAGCTCAAAGGAGCATGAATTTTGATAATAGCAAAACTCAACTAGAATCAAACTAACATTTCTTTAAGTATTGTGTTGTATCTTCGTAAGGGTAAAGTAAAAGATTCATGAGTTTCGTGGACTTTTGCTTTAAGGAAAAGATGACATCCTAAGATAACTGTAACACCCCTATATTCATTAGTTCTATACATTTCACTATTCCGGTGATCAGTATCGGTCTGGATGGTGAATAAGATTAGAACTATATTTAAGTCACCTAGAAAAGTCATAAACAAAAAGTAATTGAAATTATATGAAGGAAAAATGAAAATAAGAAAAACAAGGCATAAAGGGTTAAATGAGTCAAAGTCACAATAATGGGTGACCGTACAGGAAAGTGACTGCTAGATCAGTTGTAACCTAGTTTCGTATGGGACATTGTGACATCGTAGTCCTAGGAATTATTGCAAAGCTAGGGGAAAAGTGAAAACCACAAAAAAGAGTGGAGAACAAGGTCAAATAATTGAATCAGGGTTCAGGAAGTAATCTGGTATGATTGGAAAATCGGATCAGGTCGGTAAGGAGCAAATTGGTCAATTTGAAGGAGCGGAAGCATGAAAAACACAAGTTTAGATCACTAAAATTCAAAATTTTTCATCTAGGGTCACATGCATCATGCAAGATTCATTTTTATCTATTTGATTTCAATGATAAACAGCATATTAAAACTCTTTTAATATATTTTTGGATCTACATTTGCCATTTAAGATTTTAGAATTAATAGATTAATTTATTAGAACCCTAGATTTGATCAAGAATAAGTGCACTAACCTTTTTGATGAACTGCAGTGTGTTTGGCACCTTTGGGATGCGCCTTAGGACACCAGGTGTTGTCCCTCTAGCTTGTCCACACCAAGATCACCAATGGCAGCTCTTGAACAGCTTCTAAAGCTTTCCCAATCAATTAGAAAATCAAGTTTTTCCTTTTGAGAGATTACAGATGTAAACAGGATACTAGAAACGATTTCTAGTATTTTTAATTTAAGAGATTATTGTCTAATCTCTTTGAATTGATGAGAGATGAAGAAGAAGAGAAAGGACGACAGCCAAGGGTGGCGATACAAAGAGATGAATGGCAGTTTATGTTTTTGTTCTTTCATCCTTACACTTATATAGCTAGGTTACCACTTAAAACCCTTGTCACATGTCACTCTCTGATTGATTCTAGGTTTAATTTGTAATACCTCTATGTTCGGTAGTGCGTTCTACTGTTCCGATGACAAGTGTTGTCTAGACAGCTAGGATGCCTAGAACTACACTTAAATATTGATGAGGAGACATAAAATAATGAAATACAAGAAAAGAAATACAAAGGAAAAATAATAGCAATAAAATGTAACAAAGTTAAATGAGTCGAGAACCCTAGCGATGGGTGACCGCACTGGGAAGTTACAGCGTGGACCGTTGACTAGCCCTGGACCACGGGGAATCCTGGAAAATATTTTTAAGACTTAAATGAACATCTATTGAAGTATAAATTTCATTAGAAATATCAATGAAAAATTAATTAATTAGTACAAAGAAAAATGAGAAATCGAGAAAACGACAAAACTCGGTATTACTGAAAAATCGGGAATACAACTCGAATAGGGGCATTGTGGTCATTTGACATCCTAAGTTTCCTTTTGACCTAAATGTCCATTAAAAATAAGTGGTATTGAATTTTAAAAATCCCATGAAAAAAGGAAATTAAATGTCAAATACAATTTATGAAAAGTGAGGAGTAAAGATCAGGATAATTAAAAGTTTAATATCTTAATAATTAATCAAGTTAGTGGACATTAAGTGGCACAAATATAAAGCACCTAAGGACACCTAAGTGGGCAGAATTTCCCACTAACAAACCCATCTTCTTCACTTCCATTCTCCATAGCCGAATTGAAATTCCTTCCAAAACTCCATTGACGTCCATGTGTGGAGCTTCATCCACCTATGTTCAAGCCATGGTTTGCACAAGAGTTCTTCATTAAAGTTAAAGTACACACCTTGGGCAGCATACTAAGAGCAAGAAAGATAAATTTTGGTGGAGTTTTGAATAAGTCCTAAAGTGGTAAGTGAGTGTTTTCAAATCTTACTTAATTAAACTTGAATGGTTGTTGTGGGTAGTTATTTTATGGAGGAATTTTTGATGTTTGATAAATTAATGGAGGGGTACATTTCGGTAGCCATGAGGACTCACCATGAACAACTTTTTCTTGTATGTAAATAGTGGTTTGGATGATGATTTAAATGTTTAATTGTATTAAAGTTGAATTCCATGTGTAAGGTCTGAATTTTAAGCTTGAAAAGTAAAAGTGAAAATTGATGGGTATGTGTAAACTTGTGGTAGCCTTATGAACAAGATCAAAATGTGTTGTTTCATGGTTTGGTTTATGGAATTATATTGTTGAATTATATTGTTATGGATGGCAGCATGTATGTGTGTATAAACGTTTGAATTTGGACATGTAAATGAGGTGCATTTACGTGTTTAATTATATAATTGGACTTGGAAAATTCTGGGTTATAGTGTGCATATTGAGAATGGTTATAAGCTGCCAAAATGACCAAAAATGTGTTGTTAAATGTGTCAATGGTAAGGTACAAAACAAAAATGACATGAAAGAGTGACTTGGTAAGCATAGGATGTGTAATTGGTAAAGGATGAACAATGTGCATTAAAGTAGTGTAGGTTTTGGCTTTGAACCTTAAGTGTGTGGCTCCAATTAGTATGAGACCAATTGGAGGTGAAACTAGGCACAAAATGTGCCAACTTTTATGAAGGAAGCTTACTAAAATTCTGCATAGAAGGTAACTTGAAAATTGACCAAATCCGGATTAGTGCTTTGAAAGCCTGAAAATTGACCATTTGGGCAGCAGTTAGTGTTTTGGAGATAACTCACTCAAAATAGGTCCAATTGACCTGAAATTTTTACCATGAATAGTTTAGACATTTATCTACAATTCTTATGAAGAACCAAAGCCCAGAAATGGCCAGAACCAAGCCAAATAGCTTGCACAAGTTCAGGTCCAAAAAACTGGCCAAACCAAAAGTGACCTAAAAATGAGCTAAACCTACCATTTTGATACATTCTGTCCAGCATTGGTAGATTGACCATAACTTGGTCTGCAAAACTCAAAATGACCTGAAATTTTGCCCTCGTGTAATAAGACATAGACCTACAAGTTTGTAGTTTGGACCGAAACCCGAAAACCGAGGGAACTAGGTCATCCAGTTAGGTTAAATTAGTATATCGAAATCCAGTAAATTACAATAAAATGCAAAATACTTGAAAATGAATTTGGTAATATGTACCAACACTAAAAGGCTATAAAATGTGACATATTGGTAACATTAGAATTGACTCACTTAGAGTGCATTAAGGGTCAACATTATAGGTTAACTAATGAAATGAATTGAATGGAACAGTACTAAGAAAATTTAAATATTGAATTTTATTATTAGAAACAAATTCATTGAGTACTGAAACAATTTAAATTGTGTGTTTTAGTTGAAAAGGATATTGAGAAGCATAAGGAACACTGAGTCAAGGCCAAGAGACATATATCAGAGGTTTGTGCACAATAGTTATTTCTTTTAAATTTTTCAATTGAAATAAATTATGATTATTTGTATGTTATTGTTTTAAATTGTGTTTATGCACAATAATTTTGATTTCTCATTTTCTACTTAAAAATTTAATTGAACATTATAGTTTTAAATTGTGTTTAAATTGTGTCTGTGCACAATACTTTTTGTATTCATTGTTTTTACTAGAAAATTTATTTGAAGAAATGAGTTATGAATAGTTTTTGATTGTTTTGGCTTTGGGAATATTATTTGGAAGTTATTGTGTTGCCTACCTTATAAATGGAAATTTTGAGATAAAATGTGATTTGTGGTTTGTATGAAATATTTAAATATTATGATTTGGAATTGTTTTGATTCACACTTGGCATGACAATATTACTATGTTCCTCCTCCATTTATGGGGTGAGTGTGATTATATTCCTCCCTCTTTGACTTACCAGTCTGAGGTGAGTGTGGATGAGTACTCATTATCTAGCTAGCTTCCTCCCTCATTGATTTCAATTAGTGGGGTGAGTGTGCCTTGTCGTGGTGTGCAACACGACATGTTCGAAAAAATTGTGTTATGGCCTAAATTGTGTTATTGATTGGCAACACTGTATTATTCAATTATTTGATCAAATGGTGTTATTGATTGACAAAGCTGGATCATTCAGTTATTTGATCAAATGGTGTTATTGATTGGCAAAACTGTGTTATTCAATTGTTTGATCAAATTTGTATTATATGAACTTTGTAAATTGTGAAATGGAATTGTGAATTATTTGATTTGTGAATTGTCAATAAAAGATTTATATATCGCATTTCAAATTGTTATTGTGCACCACCGAGTAAATTTTACTCAGCGATAGCTTTTCATTGCTATCGTAGGTAGACAGATTGACAGGGCAGCAGACTAGGCTGCTAATGCTATATTAAGAGTTCATCGGGTATATTGAGTATACCATATTTTGCATTTTGTATTGTAATGTATGTTCACTGTATGTATATAGTATTTTTGGATTTGAGCAGTTGTAAATTAAAATTGTACATTAAAGTTGTAAACTAAATTTGTAAATTATTTTGGTTTGTAAATATTATGATATATTTCTTTTATCTCAGCTTTTGAAAACACTGGAAAATTATTGTGGATTGAGTAGACAAATGTTGAGAAACTTATTGTGTTGATTTAGATGTTGGAGTTTGAGATTGAGAATTATATTTGAAGTGCTTTTTACAGGTTTTTGAAGAATTGTTTTATTCAAAATACAGATGGCACTCTGCCAAAATTTTTACAGAAATTATTAATTCTTTAAATGTTTTAGCTGTTTCACTTCAGTAAAAGAAACTTTTTAATACCTGTAATAGTGCTCACCACTGTAAAAAGAAGTAAGAAAAGGTTTAAAATCCCTTGTAGTGTATTTAATGGGTTATCAGTAGGCGAAGTTTGGTAATTCATTAGGTATACTACGGGATCATGTTATGCCTTACCGAGGGGTAGGGTGTGACATGTTTTAGTGGTATCAGAGCTAGTTTTTAAATTTTGTTTTCACCTATAATTTGAATATTCTTTCTTCATAGTGCAACTGCTCAATGTCATTATTTGATACATATAGTACATTACATTATAAATATGCACTAACGGGAGGAAATCTCCTTGTGTTATTTGTTCAGGAGGTCTAAGATCCTTGAATTGACTATGGAAGAGGGTGATCGTTCAGTCGATCAATATATAGAGGCTGAGGTACAAGGAGATGCCCCAGCCCTACACAATGTCAGTGGATTAGCCGCACCAGCCCCCTCAAGATCTGCAGCTTTCCTACTCAGCAGATGGCTGCAATGTTCCAACAAATGGCTGGTAATATGCCTACTTAAGTCCCACTACAGACATCAGTGGTACAACCACAGTCTTCTGCTAGGCAGTATGACAAATTAATGAAATATGGGGCTACTGAGTTCAAAGGGACAGTAGATCCTCTAGAGGTAGAACAATGGTTAGAAAGAATGGATAGGGTGTTCAGGAAGCTACATTGTATAGAGGAGCTCAGGTTTGAATATTCAGTGTCTCTGCTACAGGGGGATGCATATGACTAGTGGAAAACCATTTCCCATAGTCTGGTAGAACCTTCAGTGCTAACATGGAATGATTTTTTATGGGAGTTCAGATAAAAATGTGTCCCTGATACTTATGTGGACCAGAAACTGCAAGATTTCCTAAGTCTGAAATAGGGGAGTAGATCGGTGACTGAATATGAAAGAGAATTTTTCCGCCTGAGCCATTATGCAGTAAGTCTACTTTCTACTAGTAGGGAAAGATGTAAGAGATTTGAAACCGGCTTGAAGCCCAGTATCAGATTACAAGTGGTCGATTCAAACATAACAACTTTTCTGAGCTTATTTCTCAAGCACTAGAATTAGAAAGAATTGAGTCTGAAGCGGTCCCTGAGAAAAAGAAATAAGAGAAGACATAAAAAGAGGGAAAGTTAGTAGAACAGAGTTCCAATGGTCCTACTGGAAAGAGGAAAAACTTTGGGGGACACAACAGAGGCGGTAAGAAGTCTGGTAGAGATGGATCTTTTGGACAGAAACCACCTCGATCGGATCAGTAAACTCAGCAGAAACCCAAAAATGCGCTATCAGATCGACTTTGTGAAACTTGTGGTAAACCACATAGTGGGGTATGTTATAGAGCTATAGGAGCATGTTTTAATTGTGGAGAGACTGGTCATTTTGCTAGGGATTGTGTAAATCCATGCCGTTCTGGATCATTTACTACACTAGAGGGATCAACCTAAGTTTCTACCCCAAAGAGTTCACCATCAATTAGTAGAGGCAAGGGTAGAGGTAGGGGTAGTACACCTAGAAGTCAGAGTACTGTGAATCAGCCAGAATAGGGTGATGCTTCAGCTGGACTATATGCTATACGGCAGAGAGAAGAGGCTGAGACTTTTGACATTATTGCTGGTACTTTATCAATTAGTAACTAAGATATATATATATATATATATATATATATATATATATATATATATATATATATATATATATATATATGTATTGTTTGACATGGAGTCTGCATACTTTTGTGTTAATGTTAGAACTATATGTTCTGTTGTTATTCCTTTACAGGGGAATAAATTTTGATGCATTAGTGATTAGTCCTTTAAGATAAGGATTGTGATAATAAGTGAAATTAGTTTTGAAAGAGTTTATCGGCGAAAAGTATTTTCTAACACACCATAAATTATAAAGCTGAACGGCAAGCGTACTTAATGTAAGGCAAGAGGACGTAAAAGTAAGTTACAGTAATAGAATTGCTCTAGATGAGGGCAAGGATGTTACTGTTAGTAATTGTTAATGGATATTGTAATCAGAATAAGATTCGAATATCAGTAAATTCAAAAAGGATAAAATATAGGAAAATTTGATCTATTGGGATGTATCGTAATAACTATGCAATGTTCTTGATATTTATACTGTAAGCTGTAGATTACAGTATTGACTTGAGATTATTGTGTAGAGCTACGTACTACTCGATAGTACACCAAGATGAGAATAGTTGCCAACGGCATCTGTTCTGGTATAGTTATGCCAGGACAGAATTTTATTGTTGGAAATAAGTTTGAAAATCCTACTTAGGGAGTTAAAACTCAAAAATTAGATTATCGAAAGGTTATAGTTCAGTACAAAAGAAAGTAAGTTATAGAATATTAATAGATAAAAAGAGTTGTGGAAGTAGAAATTTGAACAGTTGGTTCAGATATAACAAAGAAATGTTACGAATGTGAGGAAGACTATTGACTAGATGGTCAGAGGACCAATGACTAGATAAATCATTCTAACATGACCTCAAGGGTCATTCAAGAAGGAACATGAACCGAAATATTAGACACCGCAATAGTAAGAGAAGATTGGTATTATACAAACAAATTAAATGTTGTATTAGATTGTTAAAAGTCTTATACAAATTCAAGGGAAAGAAGATTATACGATCATATAGAAAGGAGGAAATAAACGTATGACTATTGTAAGATGGCTATTGGGTAAAATTTCATGGACAAAATTTATTTTAAGGGGGGGAGAATTGTAACACTCCTATGTTCGGTAGTGCGTTCTACTGTTCCGATGACTAGTGTTGTCCGGACAGCTAGGATGCCTAGAACTATACTTAAATATTGATGAGGAGACATAAAATAATGAAATACAAGAAAAGAAAAACAAAGGAAAAATAATAGCAATAAAATGTAACCAAGTTAAACGAGCCGAGAACCTTAGCGATGGGTGACCGCACCTGGAAGTTGCGGCGTGGACTGTTGACTGGCCCTGGACCGCGGGGAACCCTGGAAAATATTTTTAAGACTTAAATGAACATCTATTGAAGTATAAATGTCATTAGAAATACCAAAGAAAAATTAATTAATTAGTACAAAGAAAAACGAGAAATCGAGAAAATGACAAAACTCGATATTACTGAAAAATCGGGAATACAACCTGAATAGGGGCATTGTGGTCATTTGACATCCTGAGTTGCCTTTTGACCTAAATGTCCATTAAAAATAAGTGGTATTGAATTTTGAAAATCCCATAATAAAAGGAAATTAAATGTCAAATATAATTTATGAAAAGTGAGGGGTAAAGATCAGGATAATTAAAAGTTTAATATCTTAATAATTAATCAAGTTAGTGGACATTAAGTGGCACAAATATAAAGCACCTAAGGACAACTAAGTGGGTAGAATTTCCCACTAACAAACCCATCTTTTTCACTTCCATTCTCCATAGCTGAATTGAAATTCCTTCCAAAACTCCATTGACGTCCATGTGTGGAGCTTCATCCACCTATGTTCAAGCCATGGTTTGCACAAGAGTTCTTCATTAAAGTTAAAGTACACACCTTGGGCAGCATACTAGGTGCGAGAAAGATAAATTTTGGTGGAGTTTTGAAGAATTCCTAAAGTGGTAAGTGAGTGTTTTCAAATCTTACTTCATTAAACTTTGAATGGTTATTGTGGGTAGTTATTTTGTGGAGGAATTTTTGATGTTTGATGAATTAATGGAGGGGTACATTTCGGAAGCCATGAGGACTCACCATGAACAACTTTTTCTTGTATGTAAATAGTGGTTTGGATGATGATTTAAATGTTTAATTGGATTGAAGTTGAATTCCATGTGTAAGGTTTAAATTGTAAGCTTGAAAAGTGAAAGTGAAAATTGATGGGTATGTGTAAACTTGTGGTAGCCTTATGAACAAGATCAAAATGTGTTGTTTCATGGTTTGGTTTATGGAATTATATTGTTGAATTATGTTGTTATGGATGGCAGCATGTATGTGTGTATAAAGGTTTGAATTTGGACATGTAAATGAGGTGCATTTATGTGTTTAATTATTGTAATTGGACTTGGAAAATTCTGGGTTATAGTGTGCATATTGAGAATGGTTATAAGCTGCCAAAATGACAAAAAATGTGTTGTTAAATGTGTTAATGGTAAGGTACAAAACAAAAATGACATGGAAGAGTGACTTGGTAAGCATAGGATGTGTAATTGGTAAAGGATGAACAATGTGCAATAGGGCAGTGTAGGTTTTGGCTTTGAACCTTAAGTGTGCGGCTCCAATTGGTATGAGACCAATTGGAGGTGAAACTAGGCACAAAATGTGCCAACTTTCATGAAGGAAGCTTACCAAAATTTTGCCTAGAAGGTGACTTGAAAAATGACCAAATTCGGATTAGTGCTTTGAAACCTGAAAATTGACCATTTGGGCAGTAGTTAGTGTTTTGGCCATAACTCATTCAAAATAGGTCCAATTGACTTGAAATTTTTACCATGAATAGTTTAGACATATATCTAAAATTCTTATGAAGACACCAAAGCCTAGAAATGGCTAGAACCAAGCCAAATAGCTTGCATAAGTTCAGGTCCAAAAAACTAGCTGAACCAAAAGTGACCTAAAAATGACCTAAACCTACCATTTTGATACATTCTGTCCAGCATTGGTAGATTGACCATAATTTGGTCTACACAACTCAGAATAACCTGAAAATTTTCCTCGCGTGCAATAAGACATAGACCTACAAGTTTTTAGTTTGGACCGAAACCCGAAAATCGAGGAAACTAGGTCGTCCGGTTAGGTCAAATTAGTATACTGAAATCCGGCAAATTGTAATAAAATACAAAATACTTGAAAATGAATTTGGTAATATGTACCAACACTAAAAGGCTATAAAATGTGACATATTGGTAACATTAGAATTGACTCACTTAGAGTGCATCAAGGGTCAACAATATAGGTTGACTAATGAAATGAATTGAAGGGAACAATACCAAGAAAATTTAAATATTGGATTTTATCATTAGAAACAAATTCATTGAGTACTGAAACACTTTAAATTGTGTGTTTCAGTTGAAAAGGATATGGAGAAGCATAAGGAACACTGAGTCAAGGCCAAGAGGCGTATATCAGAGGTTTGTGCACAATAGTTATTTCTTTTGAATTTTTTAATTGAAATAAATTATGATTATTTGTATGTTATTGTTTTAAATTGTGTTTGTGCACAATAATTTTGATTTCTCATTTTCTACTTAAAAATTTAATTGAACATTATAGTTTTAAATTGTGTCTGCACACAATACTTTTTGTATTCACTACTTTTACTAGAAAATTTATTTGGAGAAATGAGTTATGAATAGTTTTTAATTGTTTTGGCTTTGGGAATATTATTTGGAAGTTATTGTGTTGCCTACCTTGCAAATGGAAATTTTGAGATAAAATGTGATTTGTTATTTGTATGAAATATTTAAATATTGTGATTTGGAATTGTTTTGATTTACACTTGGCATGATAATATTACTATATTCCTCCTCCATTTATGGGGTGAGTGTGATTATATTCCTCCCTCTTTGACTTGCCAGTCTGAGATGAGTGTGGATGAGTACTCATTATCTAGCTAGCTTCCTCCCTCATTGATTTCGATTAGTGGGGTAAGTGTGCCTTGTCGTGGTGTACAACACGGCATATTTGGAAAAATTGTGTCATGGCCTAAATTGTGTTATTGATTGGCAACACTGTATTATTCAGTTATTTGATAAAATGGTGTTATTGATTGGAAAAACTGTATCATTCAGTTATTTGATCAAATGGTGTTATTGATTGGCAAAACTGTGTTATTAATTTGTTTGATCAAATTTGTGTTATATGAACTTTGTAAATTGTGAAATGGAATTGTGAATTATTTGATTTGTGAATTGTCAATAAAAGATTTATATAACGCATTTCAAATTGTTATTATGCACCACTGAGTAAATTTTACTCAGCGATAGCTTTTCATTGGTGTCGCAGGTAGACAGATTGACAAGGCAGCAGACTAGGCTGCTAATGCTATATTAAGAGTTCATCGGGTAGATTGAGTATACCATATTTTGCATTTTGTATTGTAATGTATGTTCACTGTATGTATAAAGTGTTCTTAGTTTTGAGCAGTTGTAAATTAAAATTGTACATTAAAGTTATAAACTAAATTTGTAAATTATTTTGGTTTGTAAATATTATGATATATTTCTTTTATCTCAGCTTTTGAAAACACTGAAAAATTACTATGGATTGAGTAGACAAATGTTGAGAAACTTATTGTGTTGATTTGGATGTTGGAGTTTGAGATTGAGAATTATATTTGAAGTGCTTTTTACAGGTTTTTGAAGAACTGTTTTATTCAAAATACAGATGGCACTCTGCCAAAATTTTTACAGAAATTATTAATTCTTCAAATGTGTTAGCTGTTTCACTTCAGTAAAAGAAACTTTTTAACACCTGTGATAGTGCTCACCACTGCAAAAAGAAGTAAGAAAAGGTTTGAAATCCCATGTAGTGTATTTAATGGGTTATCAGTAGGCGAAGTTTGGTAATTCATTAGGTATACTACGGGATCATGTTATGCCTTACCGAGGCGTAGGGTGTGACATAATTGATTCAATCACATTGTGCCAAGTGTCAAACTTATATTTAATCTTGACTTTGATCATCTTACATGATTAAAAGACATTTGGCAAGCTTATGTGTAGTGCCATGTGTCACCATCTCATGGTGCCACATGTCATCCTGTGAAATGACCAAAATACCCTTGTGTCTTAATTTTGAGTTCTCAACCCAAAATAATTATTTCTCTTCTTCTAATCAATTTATATCAAATATAAATTAATTAATTAATCTTTATTAATTAATTTATCATTAATTAAATTCATATTTAAATACTTTAAATATAAATTTAACTTATACTATATATCAAATAACTTAGATTTGGTTTCAAGCCATGCTAGGGACTTTGCAATCTAATTGCAAATCAAACCTATTAAATTAATTAATTAAACTCTTTAATTAATTAATTAAATCATATTTAATTTAGTGATTACTTGTGTATGTGTGTGACTTACTAGGCTCATCACTAATTGGCAATGAGACATGATATCAACTCTTAATATCATCAGAACTCTTTCTTACCATAAATGATTTCTCTAAATCATTTTATGCACCTCATAGATCATGGTTAACACCTAGCATAGCATGCCATGGCCACCCAATTAGTAATAAGGTTTACCTTAAATGAACCTATAATCATATGTTACCATGCACTAGAATCTCTCTGTTACAAATTCCCAATTCAAGCTGGAGTCATGGTTTATGTCAAACTCCATTTGCTATGAATATTATGTTCTCATTTAATTCCAGTGCTTGATTAAAAAGATTTTCTCATCAGAAACTCTTTTCTAATTAAATCTATCTATCCTGGCCTGGAACTTGAAACATCAAGCACAATTAAATAAACATAGGATTTTATCCTATTTGCTTAGGGTAACAGATTCCATCTTAATCAACACCTAACTCCACATATAACTATTAGGAGCCAACACATGCCCATATACCCATACACAGTACAAGTATAAAAGAAGTATCAAACTCAAACCACCTATATACAAGATAAATGTACTATCTCAGGTTTAAAGATTATATGCACTGATATGATTTATGACAATGCATTGACAAGAGTAAACTCCATGTGCTTGTCATAAGTGTCACTGGTTCGGCCTACTTATCATGTATAAGTGCCTATCATGTTTGTTATATGGCATGAGACTCACCATTCCATCTTATTTACATCTCATATAAATAACTTGGGAACAAACATGATTACAATCTTTCTGGATAAGTCATGTCCTTATTGTGAAGTATCCTCGATTGTGAACCTATTTATGATACTTTGTGCTAGAAATACTATCACTCATATTCTTAACAACTTAAGAATATAATTTCTAACAAAATGTCAATGGACCTTTTCTATTACACATAACTATATTATGTAAGCAGAAAAGTGAAAATGCCTTTTCTTAATAAAATATGTATAAGATACATACTAAATGATATGCTCTAGGGTATACTACTAATAATCTCTCACTAGCATTAGAGCCATTCATTACAATATCTTATACCCATCTTCTCAAGATGTCGGTCTAGCTGAGTTTGTGACATAGGCTTAATGAATGGATCAGCTGGATTTTCAGCTGATGCTATTTTTTGCATGGCTACATCGCCTCACCCAACTATTTCTCTGATAATGTGGTAGTGCCTTTCTATGTGTTTGGATTTCTAGTGAGATCGGGGTTCCTTAGCCTGTATGACTGCCCCATTGTTGTCACAGTGAAGAGGAACTGCTGACTCAATGGAAGGAACTACTGCAAGTTTTGTCACGAACTTCTTTATCCAAATAGCTTCCTTTACAAAGATCCGATGCAGAATATACTCAAATTTCGGTAGTGGAATTTACAGTCGTACTCTGTTTGGAACTCTTCCAACTGACTGCACCTCCATTACAAATGAACACATATCCAGAGGTAGACTTTCTATCATCGATATCTGATTAGAAATCAGAATCAGTATAACCATCCAATTGCATGTCACCACCTCCATATATCAAGAATAAATCCTTAGTTCTTCTCAAGTACTTAAGGATATTCTTGATAGCTATCCAGTGTTCCAAACCTGGATTGGATTGATACCTGGTAGTCAAACTAACAACATATGCAATATCCGGCCTAGTACACAACATTGCATGCCATTTTATCTCTTTCTTCAGGTGTCTTTGGAGACATCTCTTTAGAAAGGTGGATACCATGTCTCATTAGTAACAATCCTCTCTTGGAATCAAGCATGTTAAACCTCTTTAACACCTTTTCCAAGTATAGACTTTGGCATAAACCAATTATTCTTTTCGCTCTATCTCTATAGATGCGAATTCCAAGAATATAGGTTGCCTCCCCTAAGTCTTTCATGGAGAATGTATTTGACAACTATACCTTTACAGTTGTCAACATACCTGTGTCATTACCCATTAACAATATGTCATCCACATATAAGATAAGGAAAGTGATAGCACTGTTACTAACCTTCTTATATACACATGGCTCATCCTCATTTTTGGTAAAATCAAATGACTTAATGGCTTCATCAAAACGGATGTTCCAACTCCTCAAAGCTTGCTTCAACCCATAAATGGATCGCTTTAGCTTGCATACTTTGGAACCATCTTGGGATTCAAAACCCCTAGGTTATTCCATGAAAATGTTTTCTTCAATGTATCCATTGAGAAAAGCTGTTTTGACATCCATCTACCAAATCTCATAATTATAGTATGCAGCTATTGCTAATAGAATCCTAATTGATTTAAGCATAGCAACAGAAGAAAGTCTCCTCATAGTCGATTTCTTGCCTTTTGCGAAACCCTTTCACTACTAGCCTTGCCTTATAGGTCTCTACCTTTCCATCAGAACCAATTTTCTTCTTGAAAACCCATTTGTTCCCTATAGGTACAATAACTTCGGGTGGGTCAACAAGATCCCAAACTTGATTCTTATACATGGAATCAATCTCAAATTTCATAGCATTAATCCATTTTGAAGAGTCTATATCTGATATAGCTTCTTCATAGGTAAGTGGATCATCTCCATGATTAACTTCTTCATGAGTAGACAACTCTTGTTCTTCTTCATGAAGGAAACTATATCTCACTGGTGGGTGAGATACCCTGGTTGTTCTACGAGGAACAGCTGTAGATGTTTCATCAATAGGTGTAGATTGACTAGATGGATCTATATCCATCTGATTTGTTGGTTAGTCAGAATTCTCCAATTCTAACTCTATTTGCCTTCCTTTGCCTCCTTCTTAAACAAACTGTTGTTCAAGAAATATGGCATCTCTACTTACCATAACCTTTTGTGATGTAAGCAAATAAAAATAGTATCCAAAACTATCTTTTGGATATCCAACAAATTGACCCTTTTCTGATCTGGTTTCTAATTTATCAGTGTTCAGCTTTTTGATATAAGCTAGACAACCCTAAATCTTAACATGCTTAAGACTTGGTTTTCTTCCATGCCATATCTCATAAGGTGTGGAAGAAACTGAAGGAACGGAAGCGTGAAAAACACAAGATTATACCATTGAATTCAAAAATTTTCACCTAGGGTCACAAGCACCATGCAAGATTTATTTTTATCTATTTGATTTCAATGATAAACAACATATTAAAACTCTTTTAATATGTTTTTGGATCTGTATTTGCCATTTAAGATTTTAAAATTAATCAGATTAATTTTAGAACCCTAGATTAAATCAAGAACGATTACACTAACCTCTTGATGTGCCGCAGATGTCTGCGCTTTGAGATTCGTCTTCAGACACCGATGTTGTCCCTCTAGCTTGTCCACACCAAGTACACCTATAGCAGCCCTTGAACAGCTTCTAAATCCTTTTATATTAATTAGAAATTCAAGTTCTGCCTTTTAAGAGATTAGAGATGCAAACAGGACACTAGAAACAATTTCTAGTGTTTTTAATTCAAGAGATTGATGGCTAATCTCTTTGAATTGATGAGAGATGAAGAGAAATAGCTAGAGAGGCTCAAAGTGGCGTGACATATGAGAGGAGAGGCTGCTGGTTGTGTTTTCCTTTCATAACCCCACTTAAATAGCTAGGTTAACACATTAAACCCTAGCCACATGTCACCTTTTGATTAGCTCTAGGTTTAAGTGACTCAATCACATTGTGCCAAGTGTCAAACCTATATTTAATCTTGATTTTAATCATCTTACATGATTAAAAATATTTGGCAAGCTTATGTGTTATGCCATGTGTCACCATCTCATGGTGCCACGTGTCACACTGCAAAATGACCAAAATGCCCCTGTGTCTTAATTTTGAGTTCTTAACCCAAAATAATTATTTTCTTCTTCTAATTAATTTATATCAAATATAAATTAATTAATTAATCTCTATTAATTAATTTTCATCAATTAAATTCATATTTAAACACTTTAAATATAAATTTAATTTATACTACACATCCAATAATCTAGATTTGGTTTCAAGTCATGCTAGGGACTTTGCAATTTTATTGCAAACCAAATCTATTTAATTAATCAATTAAACTCTTTAATTAATTAATTAAATCATATTTAAATAGGTGATAACTTGTGTATGTGTGTGACTTACTAGGCTCATCACTAATTGGCAATGAGACATGATATCAACTCTTAATATCATCGTAACTCTTTCTTACAATTAATTATTTCTATATATCATTTTATGATCCTCTTATACCATTGTTAACACATATCATAGCATGCGATGGCCACCGACTTACTAATAAGATTTAACTTAAATTAAGCTTTAATCATATGTTACAATTCACTAGAATCAATCTCTTACAAAATCACAACTCAATTTGAGTCATGGTTTATGTCAAACTCCATTTGCTATGAATATTATGTTCTCTTTTAATTCCAGTTCTTGATTAAAAGATTTTCTCATCGAAACTCTTTTACGAATAAATCTATCTGTCTGGCCAGAACTTGAAACATCAAGAACAATTAAATGAACATAGGATTTTATCTCTATTTACTTAGAGAACAGATTCCATCTTGATCAACACCTACCTCCATATATAACTAGCAGAGCCAACACATGCCCATATACCCATACATAGTACAAGTATGAAAGCGATCAAACTCAAACTACCTATATACAAGATAACTGTGCTATCTCAGTCTAAAGATTATATGCACGATATGATTTATGACAAAAAATTGACAAGAGTAAACTCCATGTGCTTGTCATAAGTGTCACCGGTTGACCTACTTATCATGTATAAGTGCCTATCATGTTTGTTATATGGCATGAGACTCACCATTCCATCTTATTTATATCTCATATAAATAACTTGGGAACAAATATGAATACAATCTTTCTGGATAAGTCATGTCCTTATTATGAAGTATCCTCGATTGTGAACCTATTTATGATACTTTGTGCTAGAAATATTGTCACTCATATTCTTAACAACTTAAGAATAATATTTCTAACAAAATATCAATGGACCTTTTCTATTACACATAAATATATTATGTAAACGGAAAAGTGGAAATGCCTTTTATTAATAAAATTATGTACAAGATACATACTAAATGATATGCTCTAGGGCATACTACTAACAATCTCCCACTAGCACTAGAGCCATTCATTACAATACCTTAGACCCATCTTCTCAAGATGTCAGTCTAACTGAGCTTGTGACAAAGGCTTAGTGAATGGATCAGCTGAATTTTTCAGCTGATGTTATTTTTCTGCATGGCTATATCGTCTTTGCCCAACTATATGTCTGATAATGTGGTAGTGCCTTTCTATGTGTTTGGATTTTGGTGAGACCTTAGTTCCTTAGCTCAGATGATCGCTCCATTATTGTCACGTAGTGGAACTGACTCAATGGAAGGAACTCTGTAAGTTACATCACGAACTTCTTTATCCAAACGACTTCCTTTGCGAGATCCGATGCAAGAATATACTCAACCTCGATGAGTGGAATCTGCAATGCGTGCTCTGTTTGGAACTCTTCCAACCGATCGCACCTCTATTACAAATGAACACATATCTAGAGGTAGACTTTCTATCATCGATATCTGATTGGAAATCAGAATCAGTATAACCATCCAATTGCAAGTCTCCACCTCCATAAATCAAGAATAAATCCTTAGTTCTTCTCAAGTACTTAAGGATATTCTTGTGACTATCGATGTTCCAAACTGGATTGGATTGATACTTGCTAGTCAAACTAACAAAGATATGCGATATCCGCCTAGTACACAACATTGCATACATTAAACTTCCAATAGCGAAGCATATGGAATCCTGGCCATCTTATCTCTTTCTTGGTGTCTTTGGAGACATCTCTTTAGAAAGGTGGATACCAAGTCTCACTAGTAACAATCCTCTCTTAGAATCAAACATGTTAAACCTCTTTAACACCTTTTCCAAGTATAGACTTTGGGATAAACCAATTATTCTTTTGCTCTATCTCTATAGATGTGAATCCCAAGAATATAGGTTGCCTCCCTTTAGTCTTTCATGGAGAATGTATTTGACAACCCTACCTTTATAGTCGTCAACATACCTGTATCATTACCCATCAACAGTATGTCATCCACATATAAGACAAGGAAAGTGATAGCACTATCACTAACCTTCTTATATACACATGGCTCATCCTCATTTTTGATAAAACCAAAAGATTTAATGGCTTCATCAAAACGGATGTTCCAACTCCTCGAAGCTTGTTTCAACCCATAAATGGATCGCTTTAGCTTGCATACCTTGGAACCATCTTGGGATTTAAATCCCTTAGGTTGTTCCATGAAAATGTTTTCTTCAATGTATCCATTAAGAAAAGTCGCTTTGACATCCATCGCCAAATCTCATAATCATAGTATGCAATATTGCTAATAAAATCCTAATTGATTTAAGCATGGCAACAAAGTAGAAAGTCTCCTCATAGTCTATTCCTTGCCTTTGGCGAAACCCTTTCGCTACTAGCCTTGCCTTATAGGTCTCTACCTTTCCATTAGAACCAATTTTCTTCTTGAAAACCCATTTGTTCCCTATAGGTACAATACCTTTAGGTGGGTCAACAAGATCCCAAACTTGATTCTTATACATGGAATCAATCTCGGATTTCATAGCATCAATCCATTTTGAAGAGTCTATATCTGATATAGCTTCTTCATAGGTAAGTGGATCATCTCCATGATCTACTTCTTCATGAGTAGACAACTCTTGTTCTTCTTCATGAAGAAAACCATATCTCACCGTGGGTGAGATACCTGTTGTTCTACGAGGAACAGTGTAGATGTTTCATCAATGGGTATAGGTTGACTAGATGGATCTATATCCATCTGATGCATTGGTTGGTCGAATTCTCCAATTCTAACTCTATTTGCCTTCCTTTGCCTCCTTCTTGAACAAACCGTTGTTCAAGAAATGTGGCATCTCTACTTATCACAACCTTTGTGAAGTAGGCAAATAAAAATAATATCCAAAACTATCTTTTGGATATCCAACAAATCGACCTTTTACGATCCGGTCTCCAATTTATCGTTGTTCACTTTTTGATATAAGTGGACAACCCCAAATCTTAACATGCTTAAGACTTGGTTTTCTTCCATGCCATATCTCATAAGGTGTGGAAGAAAGCGATTTTGATGGAATCCTATTCAATATATAAAGTCGATTCTAATGCAAATCCCCAAAGGAGATTGGCATATCAAGATAGCTCATCATACTACGTACCATATCCAATAGGGTACGATTTCTCCTTCGGATACACCATTCAGTGTGGCGTTCTGGAGAGTCGGTGAGAAACAATGCCATGCTCTCTCAAGTATTCATCAAATTCAAGACTCAAATATTCACCTCCACGATCGATCAAGAGCTTTAATATTTTTTCTGTTTGATTTTCTACTTGAACTTAAATTCTTTGAACTTTTCAAAGGATTCATGTTTGTATTTCATCAAATACAAATACCCAAACCTTGATTTATCATCAGTAAAGGTAATAAAATAATGAAAGCCCCCTCTAGCCATTTCTTTAAACGGACCACATACATCACTATGTATTAGTTCCAAAATATTTTCAGCTCTTAGCCCTTGTCCAACAAAGGGTGATCTAGTCATTTTGCCTTGAAGGCAAGATTCACAAGTTGGAGTAGCAATGAGGATAGAATCCCCATTTTCTCCAATTTTGCAATCCTATCTTCTGCAACATGACATAACCTTAAGTGCCAAATATATTTTGAACTTGAGTTGGTTTTCACCATGGCATTGTATTCTTTTAGATCACTTGCATTCATTTTGTGTTTGTCATTATTATCCAAATAATAAAGACCATCATTCATATAAAAATATCCTACATATTTATTTCCAAAATAATTATTGCAAACATCATCTGTGAATCAAATTCATAGCCATTTCTAGTCAAACTAGATATAGAAATGATGTTCTTAAAAGCATCAGGTACATATAAAATATTATCCAAACACAAAACATGTCCAAACATGTAAAAAGATTTAGATCCTATGGCTAAAGCTTCAACAGTTGAGCCATTGCCAATCCGACTCTAATATCTTGAGAATGCAAGTCGCCATCGCTTGCTAGTTCCCGCATATCATTAGAAATGTGAGAACGGCACCAAGATCTAAAACCCAAGCTGTAGATGAACTATAAGTATCATCGAATCTAAATAACAAGATATGGACATACCTTCCAAGGTGTATCCTTCTTGTCCTTCAGAGAAGCAAGATACTCGCGGTTCCTTTCCAAAGGCCCATCCTTTTGGCAAGGGAAACACTTTCCTTTGCCTTCATCGCCTTTAGTCTTCCTTTCTGCTTAGCTATTTTCTTGGAAGGACCGTGAATGAGGTTTCTTTTTCTTATTGCCTTTCTTCTTGTTGGACCTTCCAAAGAAGAAGATGCAACCAAAGCTACCTCTTTTCCTTTATTGCCCGGCATATTCTTTTGGGCAATAACCAGCATGTTGAGTAATTCACTAAGGTGCATTCTGTTTAGTCATATGGAAATTTGTCACAAAATTCCCAAAAGACTCGTGAAGGGATCAAGGATCAAATCCGTTTGTAGTTGGAAATCCATGTTGAAGTCAAGATGTTCCAATCGCTCAATCACCGAATCATCTTGTGGACATGATCCCCAACATTCTGTCCCTCAAACATCCTCATACGGAATAACTCTTAGATATCTCATACCTAGCATTCTCAGTGCTCACCATACAACTCTTGTAGGTGAAGGAGGATCTCACTAGCACTCTGCATGTTCTCATGTTGCTTCAGAACTCATTACTCATGGAAGCAAGCATGTAACACTTAGCTCTCATATCATGCTCCTTCCACTTGTCCAAAGTATCATGTTCCTCTTGTGTGGCCTCCGGAGGTAAGGGACCAGAACATTTGAATCTAGAACATATCCTATATGTTCAAGGTTCAGACAAGTTACAAATTTCTTAGCCAATCGCATGATTAGGTCCTGTCAACCTATTGTGATCAAGTATGCTTGCAAGGATATTGGATGGTGGTGGTTGTTTTGTGCTCATTATTATCGTAAAATTAATTGCGAAATAACCAGATTAATTAGTAAATGTATCATGTAATTAACCAAATATGATTATGGTCTTTTAATCAAATTGGTCCTCCCACTAACTTAGCGAATCCTACACTTCCAAAGTAGAAAACGGAAATCCTAGTTGGATGGATTTCTAGTGGGTGATTGAATTCTTATAATTCTATTGATCATCCTCAGGTACATCCATTATTGGAATTACAATAAACTATAAGTGAGCAACTCCTTGCCCATCACATCTCATGTGAGGTTCAATCCTTTACCTAGCCCCTAATGCTCAAAATCTCAGGTACATCCATTATTGACTTATCTTGCATTAGTTAAGTTGATCCCATTGAGCCAGTAATTATGCAAATAATTTTAATGTCCTCAGGTACATCCAATATTGGCCACCAAACCATTTACATATTTACAACATCTCATGCTTAACAATTATTCTTAAGAAAATCACTTAAATAAATTGCATCTTATGTAACTATTTAAAATTTCTTAAAATAATTGCCCCAATGGAGGGCTTATGTTATAATTACTTTAATTATACCATTTCCAACTTAATCATTTGTTTGGAAGATTTTATAGCCATCCTAATTATTATTAAGGTCTCACTTTGCACATTATCCATTTAGCATGCATATATCATATAATTGCATACATTCCCATACATCTCATGCATTCATGGATAAGCAGTAAATATGGTATGATCATGGACTTTCTAAGGGATTCAATTCTGAGCCACCAAGAATTGAATCAGGGCATTCCTAGGTGCATTTCATTCATTCATTTTACAAGAGTTGCTGAAGGAGTACATAATCAACACTTGATATTGAATTCCTCCCACTGGTCCCACCAATGCTCTTGACCTCCTTGAACTTCTTGCAATCCAATATTACATAGTAATCCTTGGCATACCAAGGCGAATTTACAAGAACTTAAATAAAATGAAATTACAACCCAAAAATTATTACAAACTTAATAATACATGCCCAAAATAAATTAAAATAAATTAATTAATTTACAATCCCAAAGAAACATAAAAGAAATAAATCCAATCACATTGGTCTTTTATAGTCCATGATCATCCATCATGCATATCACTATTTAACAATTAAATAAAACATACATACTTAAATTAAATTGAATATCTCATATTCAACTTAAAAATCAGATTTGAATATGATTCAAATAAATTTAAAAATTCAGATTTGAATCTCATTCAAACAAATTTAAAAATTCAGATTTGAATCACATTCAAACAACTTCAAAAATTCAGATTTGAATCACATTCAAATATTTTTAAAAATCAGATTTGAATCACATTCAAATATTTTATAAAAAATCAGATCTGAATTTTATTGAATCAATTTTAAAAAATCAGATTTAAATATGATTCAAACAACTTTAAAAATTCATATTTGAATCACATTCAAACAACTTTTAAAATTCAGATTTGAATCACATTCAAACAATTTTTAAAATTCTGATTTGAATCATAATTTAATTGTGTGATTAAAACAACTAATTAAACACTTTAATTAGTCAAAGAATAGGCCTTAGATCATACAACAATTGCAGAATTAAAAGCCAAACCTTGAACCACCCAAGGAACCATTGTTGCAGATACCAATGGTGGCTTCACCATGTGTGACGCCACATCTCATGATCCAACCAGCAATGAATCTCTTGATCTCATGATCAAACACACAATTAAATTATATAATCAACAATCTAAATGGCAAATATAGTGGCTCGATACCAATTGAAGGAACAGGCGTGAAAAACACAAGATTATACCATTGAATTCAAAAATTTTCACCTAGGGTCACAAGCACCATGCAAGATTTATTTTTATCTATTTGATTTCAATGATAAACAACATATTAAAACTCTTTTAATATGTTTTTGGATCTGTATTTGCCATTTAAGATTTTAAAATTAATCAGATTAATTTTAGAACCCTAGATTAAATCAAGAACGATTACACTAACCTCTTGATGTGCTGCAGCGTGTCTGCGCCTTTGAGATTCGTCTTCAGGACACCAGATGTTGTCCCTCTAGCTTGTCCACACCAAGAACACCTATAGCAGCCCTTGAACAGCTTCTAAAGCCTTTTCTATTAATTAGAAATTCAAGTTCTGCCTTTTAAGAGATTAGAGATGCAAACAGGACACTAGAAACAATTTCTAGTGTTTTTAATTCAAGAGATTGATGGCTAATCTCTTTGAATTGATGAGAGATGAAGAGAAATAGCTAGAGAGGCTCAAAGTGGCGTGACATATGAGAGGAGAGGCTGCTGGTTGTGTTTTCTTTTCATAACCCCACTTAAATAGCTAGGTTAACACATTAAACCCTAGCCACATGTCACCTTTTGATTAGCTCTAGGTTTAAGTGACTCAATCACATTGTGCCAAGTGTCAAACCTATATTTAATCTTGATTTTAATCATCTTACATGATTAAAAATATTTGCAAGCTTATGTGTTATGCCATGTGTCACCATCTCATGGTGCCACGTGTCACACCAAAATGACCAAAATGCGTGTCTTAATTTTGAGTTCTTAACCCAAAATAATTATTTTCTTCTTCTAATTAATTTATATCAAATATAAATTAATTAATTAATCTCTATTAATTAATTTCTCATCAATTAAATTCATATTTAAACACTTTAAATATAAATTTAATTTATACTACACATCCAATAATCTAGATTTGGTTTCAAGTCATGCTAGGGACTTTGCAATTTTATTGCAAACCAAATCTATTTAATTAATCAATTAAACTCTTTAATTAATTAATTAAATCATATTTAAATAGGTGATAACTTGTGTATGTGTGTGACTTACTAGGCTCATCACTAATTGGCAATGAGACATGATATCAACTCTTAATATCATCGAACTCTTTCTTACCATAAATGATTTCTCTAAATCATTTTATGAACCTCATAGACCATGGTTAACACCTAGCATAGCATGCCATGGCCACCCAATTAGTAATAAGATTTACCTTAAATGAACCTATAATCATATGTTACCATGCACTAGAATCTCTCTGTTACAAAATCCCAACTCAAGCCGAGTCATGGTTTATGTCAAACTCCATTTGCTATGAATATTATGTTCTCTTTTAATTCCAGTTCTTGATTAAAAGATTTTTCTCATCAGAAACTCTTTTCTGAATAAATCTATCTGTCCTGGCCAGGAACTTGAAACATCAAGAACAATTAAATGAACATAGGATTTTATCTCTATTTACTTAGAGGAACAGATTCCATCTTGATCAACACCTACCTCCATATATAACTAGCAGGAGCCAACACATGCCCATATACCCATACATAGTACAAGTATGAAAGCAGTATCAAACTCAAACTACCTATATACAAGATAACTGTGCTATCTCATGTCTAAAGATTATATGCACTGATATGATTTATGACAAAACATTGACAAGAGTAAACTCCATGTGCTTGTCATAAGTGTCACTGGTTCGGCCTACTTATCATGTATAAGTGCCTATCATGTTTGTTATATGGCATGAGACTCACCATTCCATCTTATTTATATCTCATATAAATAACTTGGGAACAAATATGAATACAATCTTTCTGGATAAGTCATGTCCTTATTATGAAGTATCCTCGATTGTGAACCTATTTATGATACTTTGTGCTAGAAATATTGTCACTCATATTCTTAACAACTTAAGAATAATATTTCTAACAAAATATCAATGGACCTTTTCTATTACACATAAATATATTATGTAAACGGAAAAGTGGAAATGCCTTTTATTAATAAAATTATGTACAAGATACATACTAAATGATATGCTCTAGGGCATACTACTAACAGAAACTAATCTTGATGGAATCCTATTCAGAATATACAAAGCTGATCCTAATGCAAATCCCCAAAAAGAGATTGGCATATCAGTATAGCTCATCATACTACGTACCATATCCAATAGGGTACGATTTCTCCTTTTAGATACACCATTCAGCTGTGGTGTTTCTGGAGGAGTCAGCTAGGAAAAAATGCCGTGCTCTCTCAAGTATTCATTAAATTCAGTACTCAAGTATTCACCTCCACGATCTGATCAAAGAGCTTTAATACTGTTTCCTGTTTGATTTTCTACTTCAGATTTAAATTCTTTGAACTTTTCAAAGGATTCATGTTTGTATTTCATCAAATACAAATACCCAAACCTTGATTTATCATCAGTAAGGGTAATAAAGTAATGAAAACTACCTCTAGCCATTTCTTTAAATGGACCACATACATCACTATGTATTAGCTCTAAAATATTTTCAGCTCTTAGCCCTTGTCCTGCAAAGGGTGATCTAGTCATTTTGCCCTGAAGACAGGATTCACAGGTTGGAGTAGGTTCAGAACCCAATGAGGATAGAATCTCCATTTTCTCCAGTTTTGCAATCCTTTCTTTTGCAACATGACATAACCTTAAGTGCTAAATATATTTTGAACTTGAGTTGATTTTCACCAAGGCATTGCATTCATTTAGATCACTTGCATTCATTTTGTGTTTTTCATTATTATCCAAATAATAAAGACCATCATTCATATAACCTGAACCAACATATTTATTTCCAAAATAAATATTGCAAACATCATCTGTGAACTAAAATTCATAGCCATTTCTAGTCAAACTAGATATAGAAATGATGTTCTTAAAAGCATCAGGTACATATAAAATATTATCCAAATACAAAACATGTCCAGACATGTAAAAAGATTTAGATCCTATGGCTAAAGCTTCAACAGTTGAGCCATCACCAATCCAGAGTCTAACATCTCAAGAACGCAAGCTGCTACTATTTACTAGTTCCTGCATATCATGAGAAATGTGAGAACTGGCATCAGTATCTAAAACCCAAGTTGTAGATGAACTATGAGTATCATCAGAATCTAAATAACAAGATATGGACATACCTTTCGAAGGTGTATCCTTCTTGTCCTTCAGAGAAGCAAGATACTCTGGCCAGTTCCTTTTCCAATGCCCATCTTCTAGCAGTGGAAACACTTTCCTTTGCCTCCATCAGCTTTAGTCTTCCATTTTTGTTTAGCTATTTTCTTGGAAGGACCAGGAATCTAAGATTTCTTTTTCTTATTGCCCTTCTTCTTGTTGGACTTTCCAGCAGAAGAAGATGCAATCAAAGCTACCTCTTTTCCTTTATTGCCTGGCATATTCTTTTGGGCAATAACTAGCATGTTGAGTAAACCAGCCAAGGTGCATTCCTGCTTAGTCATATGGAAATTTGTCACAAAATTCCCAAAAGACTCAGGAAGGGACTGCAGGATCAAATCTGTCTGCAGTTGGAAATCCATGTTAAAGTCAAGATGTTCCAGCTGCTCAATTAGCCGAATCATTTTGTGGACATGATCCTGAACATTTTATCCCTTAGACATCCTCATGCGGAACAACTGCCTAGATATCACATACCTAGCATTCCTGCTGTGCTCACCATACAACTCTTGTAGGTGAAGGAGGATCTCACTCGCACTCTGTATGTTCTCATGCTGCTTCTATAACTCATTACTCATGGAAGCAATCATGTAACACTTAGCTCTCATATCATGCTCCTTCCACTTGTCCAAAGTTTCATGTTCCTCTTGAGTGGCCTCCGGAGGTAAGGGACCAGGAACATTTGAGTCTAGAACATATCCTATATGTTCAAGGTTCAGGACAAGTTTCAAATTTCTTAACCAATCAAATAAATTAGGTCCTCTTAACTTATTGTGATCAAGTATGCTTGCAAGGATATTGGATGGTGGTGGTTGTTCTGTGCTCATTATTATTAGAAAATTAATTGCAGAAAATAATTAGATTAATTAGTAAATATATCATGTAATTAACCAAAATGATTATGGTCTTTTAATCAAATTGGTCCTCCCACTAACTTAGCAAATTCTACACTTCCAAAGTAGAAAACGAAAATCCTAGTTGGATGGATTTCTAGTGGGTGATTGAATTCTTATAATCCTATTGATCATCTTCAGGCACATCCATTATTGGAATTACAATAAATTATAAGTGAGCAACTCCTTGCCTATTACATCTCATGTGAGGTTCAATCCTTTACCTAGCTCCTAATGCTCAAAATCTCAAGCACATCCATTATTGACTTATCTTGCATTAGTTAAGTTGATTCCATTGAGCCAGTAAACATGCAAATAATTTTAATGTCCTCAGGCACATCCATTATTGGCCACCAAATCATTTACATATTTACAACATCTCATGCTTAACAATTATTCTTAAGAAAATCTCTTAAATTAATTGAATCATATGCAACTATTAAAAATTTCTTAAAATAATTGCCCTAATGGAGGGCCCATGTTATAATTACTTTAATTATAGCATATCTAACTTAATCATTTATTTGGAAGATTTTGTGGTCATCCTAATTACTATTATGGTTTCACTTTGCACATTATCCATTTAGCATGCATATATCATATACTTGCATACATTCCCATACATCTCATGCATTCATGAATAAACAGTAAAAATGGTATCATCATGGAATTTCTAAGGGATTCAATTTTTAGCCACCAAGAATTGAATCAGGGCATTCCTAGGTGCATTTCATTCATTCATTTTATAAGAGTTGCTGAAAGAGTACTTAATCAACACTTGATCTTGAATTCCTCCCACTGGTCCCACCAATGCTCTTGACCTCCTTAATCTTCTTGCAATCCAATTACATAGTAATCCTTGGCATACCAAGGTGAATTTATAAGAACTAAATAAATAAAATTATAACCCAAAAATATTACAACCTTTATAATACATGCCCAAAATAAATTAAAATAAATTAATTAATTTACAACCCAAAGAAACATAAAAGAAGTTAATCCAATCACATTGGTCTTTTATAGTCCATGGTCATCCATCATGCATATCACTATTTAACAATGAAATAAAACATACATACTTAAATTAAATTGAATATCTCATATTCAACTTAAAAATCTAGATTTGAATATGATTCAAACAAATTTAAAAATTTAGATTTGAATCTCATTCAAACAAATTTAAAAAAAATTCAGATTTGAATCACATTCAAACAACTTTAAAAATTCAGATTTGAATCACATTCAAACTACTTTAAAAATTCAGATTTGAATCACATTCAAACAACTTTTAAAATTCAGATTTGAATCACATTCAAATAACTTTAAAAATTCATATTTGAATCACATTCAAACAACTTTAAAAGTTCATATTTGAATCAAAATTTAATTGTGTGATTAAAATACCTAATTAAACATTTTAATTAGCCATAGGATGAACCTTAGATCAAACAACAATTGTAGATTCAAAAACCAAACCTTGCGCACACCATTAGAGACCACAAAGTGTGCGTACCATTGGTGTTCATCACCATACCGCCACTTTTCCTTTGCAACCAGCAATGGATCTATCATCTTATGGTCAAACCACACAATTAAATCATATAATCAATAATCTAAATGGCAAATATAGTGGCTCTAATACCAATTGAAGGAGCAGAAGCATGAAAAATACAAGTTTAGATCATTGAAATTCAAAATTTTTCATCTAGGGTCACATGCATCATGCAAGATTCATTTTTATCTATTTGATTTCAATGATAAACAGCATATTAAAACTCTTTTAAAAGATTTTTGGATATATATTTTCCATTTAAGATTTTAGAATTAACAGATTAATTCATTAGAACCCTAGATTAGATTAAGAACAAGTGCACTAACCTTTTTGATGCACTGCAGTGTGTTTGGCAACTTTGGGATGTGCCTTAGGACACCAGGTGTTGTCCCTCTAGCTTGTCCACACCAAGATCACCAATGGCAGCCCTTGAACAGCTTCTAAAGCTTTCCCAATCAATTAGAAAATCAAGTTTTACCTTTTGAGAGATTACAGATGTAAATAGGACACTAGAAATGATTTCTAGTATTTTTAATTCAGGAGATTATTGTCTAATCTCTTTGAATTGATGAGAGATGAAGAAGAAGAAAAAGGATGGTAGCCAAGGGTGGCGGCACAAAGAGATGAATGGCAGCTTATGTTTTTGTTCTTTCATCCTTACATTTATATATCTAGGTCACCACTTAAAACCCTTGCCACATGTCACCCTCTGATTAGTTCTAGGTTTAATTGATCCAATCACATTGTGCCAAGAGTTAAACCTATATTTAATCTTGACTTTGATCATCTTACATGATTAAAAGACATTTAGCAAGCTTATATGTAGTGCCACGTGTCACCATCTCATGTGCCACATATTACCCTGTGAAATGACCAAAATACCCCTGTGTCTTAATTTTGAGTTCTCAACCCAAAATAATTATTTCTCTTCTTCTAATCAATTTATATCAAATATAAATAAATTAATTAATCTTTATTAATTAATTTCTCATTTATTAAATTCATTTTTAAACACTTTAAATATAAATTTAACTTATACTATATATCTAATGACCTAGATTTGGTTTCAAGCCATGTTAGGGACTTTACAATCTAATTGCAAACTAAACCTATTTAATTAATTAATTAAACTCTTTAATTAATTAATTAAATCATATTTAATTTGGTGATTACTTGTGTATGTGTGTGACTTACTAGGCTCATCACTAATTGGCAATAAGATATGATATCAACTCTTAATATCATCAGAACTCTTTCTTACCATAAATGATTTCTCTAAATCATTTTATGCACCTCATAGACCATGGTTAACACCTAGCATAGCATGCCATGGACACCCAATCAGTAATCCCAATCAGTAATAAGGTTTACCTTAAATGAACCTATAATCATATGTTACCATGCACAAGAATCTCTCTGTTATAAAATCCCAATTCGAGCTGGAGTCATGGTTTATGTCAAACCCTATTTGCTATGAATATTATGTTCTCATTTAATTCCAGTTCTTGATTAAAAAGATTTTCTCATCAGAAACTCTTTTCTGATTAAATCTATCTTTCTTGGCCTGGAACTTGAACCATCAAGAATAATTAAATAAACATAGGATTTTATCCCTATTTACTTAGGGTAACATATTCCATCTTGATAAATACCTGCCTCCATATATAACTAGTAGGAGACAACACATGCCCATATACCCATACACAGTACAAGTATGAAAGCAGTATCAAGCTCAAACCACCTATATACAAGATAACTGTGCTATGTCAGGTCTAAAGATTATATGCACTGATATGATTTTTGACAATGCATTGACAAGAGTAAACTCCACGTGCTTGTCATAAGTGTCACTGGTTTAGCCTACTTATCATGTATAAGTGCCTATCATGTTTGTTATATGGCATGAGACTCACTATTTCATCTTATTTACATCTCATATAAATAACTTGGAAACAAATATGATTACAATCTTTCTGGATAAGTCATGTCCTTATTGTGAAGTATCATTGATTGTGAACCTATTTATGATACTTTGTGCTAGAAATACTGTCACTCATATTCTTGACAACTTAAGAATAGAATTTCTAACAAAATATCAATGGACCTTTTCTATTATACATAAATATATTATGTAAGCAGAAAAGTGAAAATGCCTTTTCTTAATAAAATATGTACAAGATACATACTAAATGGTATGCTCTAGGGCATACTACTAACACAATTCACCCTTATAGGTGACTTATGGCCTAAATGTCCACTAAAATGTAGGAAATTAAATTTATGAAAATTATTTAAAGTGAAGAAGTTATGGAATGAAAAGAAAAAGAAAATGAAAAAATTTCAAAAAGAAACAGTATTATGACATAATAGGTGACATAAGCATGACACAATAATTATAATTATTAATTATTGAAATTATGGATAACTACAACACAAATTAAAAGTCAAATAATCAAATTAAAAAGAAGAAAAATTTATTTCTTCTTCTCTTCTTCCTTTTGTCGTGGCTTCCCTCTCTCTCCTCTTTCATTTAGTTCCTCCATTAAAGCTTAGTTTAAGCTTTTCAAAACCCTAAAATTAGCCATAATTGCTCTAACTCTCTTAAGTAAACCTTGTTTTTGAACCTTGGTAAAACTATTAACAATAAAAAGAAGAGGAATGAAAGGAGATTGGAGAAGGAGGAAATTCAACAAAAAAGGTTAGTGATAAATCTTTCAATTTTCTATATATATATATATATATATATATATTCATGTTTAGGCAATTGAATTAAGTTAGAAATTATTGTAAATGAAACAAAAATGACGTGTTAGGGAATCCTATAAAATTCGACAGCCATGTGGACATGAGGGTAATGTTGTGTTTTAATGCAATTAACCTTATACACAAGTTCAATTAAGTAAGTGAAAATGATTGTTGTACTTTAATTTCATAAATTGAATCACTTGAGGAATTAGGGTTCTTGACCCTTAGAGGAATTTGGGGAAAAATTTGAGGGTTTTTGAAATTGATGCAATTTGACCTAATTGAGACTCAATTTGGTCAATTGGTGGTGTTAGTAGTATGCCCTAGAGCATATCATTTAGTATGTATCTAGTACATATTTTATTAATAAAAGACAATTTCACTTTTTCGTTTTTACATAATGTATTTATGTGTAATAGAAAAGGTCCATTGATATTTTTTCAGAAATTCTATTCTTAAGTTGTTAAGAATATGAGTGACAATATTTCTAGCACAAAGTATCATAAATTGGTTCACAATTGAGGATTCTTCACAATAAGGACATGACTTATCCAGAAAGATTATATTCATGTTTGTTCCCAAAGTATT
This sequence comes from Hevea brasiliensis, assembly GCF_030052815.1. Classification (NCBI taxonomy): domain Eukaryota; kingdom Viridiplantae; phylum Streptophyta; class Magnoliopsida; order Malpighiales; family Euphorbiaceae; genus Hevea; species Hevea brasiliensis. Next base: position 92,964,968 of record NC_079496.1, on the reverse strand, counting down.
TATATGAGATATAAATAAGGTGGAATGGTGAGTCTCATGCTACATAATAAACATGATAGGCACTTATTGTAAGATCCTCATTTTCGTAGTTCGTACGTCTTACTGTTCCGACGGCTAATGCCTACCTCAGAAAGTCGGAATGTCTGGAACTACACTTAATTGACAATGAGGAAGCATAAAATAATGAAATATGTGATGAGAAAAATTAAGGAAAAATAAAAGAGATAAAATGTGACTAAGTTAAACGAGCCGAACCCGTAGCGATGGGTGACCGCACTGGAAAGTTACGGTGAGGACCGTGGACTAGCCCTGGACCGCGGGAAACCCTGAGAAATATTTTTGGGACCTAATTAAAGGTCTACTGAGGTGTAATTGACATTGAAAATGTCAAAGAAAATTAGTAAGTCAGTATAAACGAAAAATGAAAATTAAAGAAATCGATGGGTCAAGGATTAAATTGGTGTTACCGAAAAAGTCTGAATTTAACTCGAAGAAGGGCATTTTGGTCATTTGACACATAGAGTGGACTTTTGACTTAAATGTCCATGAAAAAAATAAGTGGTATTAAATTTAGAAATTCCCATGAAAAAAAAAAGAAATGAAATTGAAATGCAATTAAAAGAATTATGGGGTTTAATTTAAATATTACATAGTTTAATTATTATATTAGTAAACTTTACTTAGTGGACACTAAGTGGCACTATATAAAGACACCTAAGGAGCAGAATTTTCCCACTCACTTCATCACTTTCATTAAGCTCCTCTCCCATGGCCGAATTGAAGCTCTCAAGTGTCCTCCATGGACGTCTATGAAGCAAGCTCTATTTCCCTACCTTTAAGCCATTATTTCTTCAAACTCCCTTCATGAAAAATGATCCTTGCACAATGGGTACCATATAGGCAGCAAAAAAAAGAGGAAATTCCAAGGATTTTTTAAGCTCAAGTTGAGGTTAGTGCTAGTTTTTCTTCCCTTTCTTAATTAAAGTTTGCATTGAGATTATGGTGAGTAGTTTGGTTGAAAAATTTAAGGAATTGAGTGAGTATTTGGTGTGTAAAATTCTTGGCAGCCGTGAAAAGAGAAGGTAAGTGAATTAATCTTATATTTAATTGATGGTATTTGATGGGAATTAGTGTGGATTAAAGTAATTTGTGATGCTAGTAAGTTAATCTCATGTGTAACTTGTGATTGAGCTTTTGAAATGAGGATTTGTATTGTTGCTTCATTTTGGGCAGCCATGAGAACATGGGAGATTAATTATCTTATGAATTTAATTGATGTTTTGGGATGTTGATAAGTAAGCAAATGAGGGTTACACTTGGAGTGATGAAAATACTTGTGCTAGAAATTGATTGAATGTGAATTGTTGAATTAGAACATTTGAATTAAGGATTTAAAAGTGGGACTTTGATGTTTTAGTAAACTGCCATATTGGGCAGCCTTAAATATCATGAATTTGTGTGTGAGTTTATGAAATTTATTAATGAAATATAATGGTGTTGAATGGTGGGTAGTTTGTGCAATTGCCATAGAAGTGTATGTGTGATATATGTGTTGTTGTACATTGAATTTGGGTTGAAGTAAATGTTAAACATTAATGGTGTATTGTGTGTATTGAGCACTTGAATGTTTTGCCCAAAATGCTTGCTGGAATTGTGTATAATATATATAGAAGTGCCATGATTAAGTGTTGAGGTATTGGGAGGAGGAGGATTGTCAAAATTGGAAGTGTAATGTTCAAATGCAGGTTGTGAATTTTAGCAGCACCTAAATTAGGTCATAAGTGCAAAACTGTGAACCCAATTGTATGAAGCCAATGGGGGGTGAAACAAGACACCAAATAGGCCAACTTTCATGTAGAAATGTTGCCAAAATTCTGCCTAGAAACTGACCTTAAAAATGACCAAATCCGGAATGGTAACCTTGCAAACCCAGATTTTTGGCCATATGAGCAGTAGTCATTAGGATGACCATAACTCACTCAAAACAGGCCCAATTGACCTGAAATTTTACCATGGATAGCTTAGACATAGAGATACAATTCTTATGAAGACACCAAAGCCCAAAAATGGCCAGAACCAAGTCAAATAGCTTGCACAAGTTCAGGTACCAAAACTGCCAGAACTAAAAGTGACCTAAAATTGACCAAATTTTGCACTAAAGGTGCAATCTGTCCAACTTTAATAAATTGACCATTTCTTGGTCTATACAACTCAGAATGACCTGGAATTTTGCCAAAAGTTCAATAAGACATAGAGCTACAATTCTTATGAAGACACCAAAGCCCAGAAATGGTCAGAAGCAAGTCAAATAGCTTGCATAAGTTCGGGTACCAAAACTGTCAGAACTAAAAGTGACCTAAAATTGACCAAATTTTGCACTAAAGGTGTAATCTGTCCAGGTTTAGTAAATTGACCATATCTTGGTCTATACAACTCAGAATGACCTAAAATTTTTCCAAAAGTTCAATAAGACATAGAGCTACAATTTTTATGAAGACACCAAAGCCCAGAAATGGCCAGAACCAAGTCAAATAGGTTGCACAAGTTTGGATACCAAAACTGCCAGAACTAAATGTGATCTAAAATTGACCAAATTTTGCACTAAAGGTGCAATCTGTCCAACTTTAGTAAATTGACCATATCTTGGTCTATACAACTCAGAATGAGCTGAAATTTTGCCCAGAGTGCAATAAGACATAGAGCTACATTTTTGCTTCTTTGACTAGAAGCTAAAAACAAAGAGAAATAGGACTTTAAGCTAGACCAATCTAGCACACAAAAATTGAGAATTTGACATTTACATACAATGATGCTTGAAGCAATTTGCCAATGAATGCCAACTTGTAAAAATGGTAAATTGCACTATATTGGCAGCATATTGAATTATGAATAGTGCCATGTTGATACTAGAATCAACTTATGCATGATGTATGAAAAGGTCAACATTTTCATTGACCAGTGAATTGTATAATGACCAGTAAACCCTAAAAATAAATATTTAATCTTGTACTATGCCCTAATTTGCCTAGTTGACTAGTTTGGATAGGTTGGCATGCCAATTGGATTCTGATAACTGTTCTGTAAATGACTTTACGTCATATTGTGTTTTATGGCTTATTATGCCATACTATGATTTTAATAGCCTATGGCTATACAGATTGTGTTATTATACTCGGCTTAATGCTTGATTGATTATATGGCTTTTTAGCCACACTGTTTGCACACCGGGAGATACTTTGTGACCGATGGTGTGACGACTCGAGGTACTAGGTACCCAGTGCTAGTATATCCGTTTATCCAGTCTGGTCAGTGTATAGGCTATATGGGTGGTTATTTAAAATATTATTCAATTCAGGAAGCTAAGTTAAGTTAAGTATAATGAAATTTTAGTACAATTAAATTAAGTATTGAATGAATGAGTAAAAGAGATTAGCAAAAGAAACATAACAAAAATATAAGTTGCAGAATCGTAAAGACTTGAAATACAATACAGTTAGAATAATTTATATACTGGGTAGTATTACTAAAAAGTTATAAACTAAGCACTTTCAAAGAGGAACAAACTATTATATAAGATCGTTGATACTAGAAATACCATACCAAATTAAATTGATTCCTGAGTATCCGAATTATGATTTATTTCTTTCTTTATTTGTATATATTATTTCTTATTATACTATTGTACCACTAAGCAGAAATGCTTAGCGCGATGGAATTGCTTCCTCATGCAGGTACTGAAGGTAAAACCAGTAGATTGTCGACTGAGATTTTTGGAGTCCAGATTTGCAGAAGTGTCAGAAGAGTTCAAAGTTGTCACCTCCTCAGCAATGCATATAGATAGGGCTCATTTTAAGCATGTTTTATAATATGTACATTATAATTACTACTATTATTGTAATGTGAATTAGTAACTGTAATTTCATTTGTATATCCTGTACTTGATAAATTTATGTACTTAATTGGCAAATTATATAAGTTAATGAAATATAAGGATTCTGATATTTGAATTGATTAACTAATCATAATGATTCAGAATGAGATTGAGTTTGAGAAATTTTGAGACTGAATCTAAGTTTGAGAAACTGTTGAGAATGCTTTGAGACAATCTGAGTTATGAATTTGAGTATATATTGAAATTATTTTTGGCAGGTTCATAAGAACTGTTAGTCCAAATTTTTTCTGGCACTCTGCTGGATTGTCATTAAAATTTTTGAATTTTTCTAAATTTGTCAGATTTTGATAAACAGTAAAAATAGCCTAAACCTCAAATAAAGTTTTTGAACAAGTGAATCTAGAACTATAATGGAATCAGATAAGATCAGGTGCTCTGGCACTCTGTGTGACACGCCTTGCTCGGCTACACTGTAGACGGGTGAGGGGTGTTACATTTAGTGGTATCAGAGCACGGTTTAGGCGTTCCTAGGCATAGATAAGTAAAAAGAACTAGTGTGCATACATGCATTGCATTCATAAGAGTCGAGGTGACACTAATGCAGATCTGTTTGTAGGAACGGAAGCGTGAAAAACACAAGTTTATACCATTGAATTCAAAAATTTTCACCTAGGGTCACATGCATCATGCAAGATTTATTTTTATCTATTTGATTTCAATGATAAACAACATATTAAAACTCTTTTAATATGTTTTTGGATCTGTATTTGCCATTTAAGATTTTAAAATTAATCAGATTAATTTTAGAACCCTAGATTAAATCAAGAACGATTACACTAACCTCTTGATGTGCTGCAGCGTGTCTACGCCTTTGAGATTCGTCTTCAGGACACCAGATGTTGTCCCTCTAGCTTGTCCACACCAAGAACACCTATGGCAGCCCTTGAACAGCTTCTAAAGCCTTTTCTATTAATTAGAAATTCAAGTTCTGCCTTTTAAGAGATTAGAGATGTAAACAGGACACTAGAAACAATTTCTAGTGTTCTTAATTCAAGAGATTGATGGCTAATCTCTTTGAATTGATGAGAGATGAAGAGAAATAGCTGGAGAGGCTCAAAGTGGCGTGACAAATGAGAGGAGAGGCTGCTGGTTATTTTTTCTTTTCATAACCACACTTAAATAGCTAGGTTAACACATTAAACCCTTGCCACATGTCACCCTTTGATTAGCTCTAGGTTTAAGTGACCCAATCAAATTGTGCCAAGTGTCAAACCTATATTTAATCTTGATTTTAATCATCTTACATGATTAAAAAACATTTGGCAAGCTTATGTGTTATGCCATGTGTCACCATCTCATGATGCCACGTGTCACACTGCAAAATGACCAAAATGCCCCTGTGTCTTAATTTTGAGTTCTCAACCCAAAATAATTATTTTCTTCTTCTAATTAATTTATATCAAATATAAATTAATTAATTAATCTCTATTAATTAATTTCTCATTAATTAAATTCATATTTAAACACTTTAAATATAAATTTAACTTATATTATACATCCAATAATCTAGATTTGGTTTCAAGTCATGCTAGGGACTTTGCAATCTAATTGCAAACCAAACCTATTTAATTAATCAATTAAACTCTTTAATTAATTAATTAAATCATATTTAATTAGGTGATAACTTGTGTATGTGTGTGACTTACTAGGCTCATCACTAATTGGCAATGAGAAATGATATCAACTCTTAATATCATCAGAACTCTTTCTTACCATAAATGATTTCTCTAAATCATGTTATGAACCTCATAGACCATGGTTAACACCTAGCATAGCATGCCATGGCAACCCAATTAGTAATAAGGTTTACCTTAAATGAACCTATAATCATATGTTACCATGCACTAAAATCTCTCTGTTACAAAATCCCAACTCAAGCTGGAGTCATGGTTTATGTCAAACTCCATTTGCTATGAATATTATGTTCTCTTTTAATTCCAGTTCTTGATTAAAAAGATTTTCTCATCAGAAACTCTTTTCTGAATAAATCTATCTGTCCTGGCCAGGAACTTGAAACATCAAGAACAATTAAATGAACATAGGATTTTATCTCTATTTACTTAGAGGAACAGATTCCATCTTGATCAACACCTACCTCCATATATAACTAGTAGGAGCCAACACATGCCCATATATCCATACATATTACAAGTATGAAAGCAGTAACAAACTCAAACTACCTATATACAAGATAACTGTGCTATCTCAGGTCTAAAGATTATATGCACTGATATGATTTATGACAAAACATTGACGAGAGTAAACTCCATGTGCTTGTCATAAGCGTCACTGGTTCGGCCTACTTATCATTTATAAGTGCCTATCATGTTTGTTATATGGCATGAGACTCACCATTCCATCTTATTTATATCTCATATAAATAACTTGAGAATAAACATGAATACAATCTTTCTGGATAAGTCATGTCCTTATTATGAAGTATCCTCGATTGTGAACCTATTTATGATACTTCGTGCTAGAAATATTGTCACTCATATTCTTAACAACTTAAGAATAATATTTCTAACAAAATATCAATGGACCTTTTCTATTACACATAAATATATTATGTAAACAGAAAAGTGGAAATGCCTTTATTAATAAAAATATGTACAAGATACATACTAAATGATATGCTCTAGGGCATACTACTAACAATCTCCCACTAGCACTAGAGCCATTCATTACAATATCTTAGACCCATCTTCTCAAGATGTCGGTCTAACTGAGCTTGTGACAAAAGCTTAGTGAATGGATCAGCTAGATTTTTCAGCTGATGTTATTTTTCTGTATGGCTATATAACCTTGCCCAACTATATATCTGATAATGAGGTAGCGCATTTCTATGTGTTTGGATTTTGGGTGAGACCTTAGTTCCTTAGCCTGTATGACTGCTCCATTGTTGTCACAGTTTAGTGGAACTGTTGACTCAATGGAAGGAACTACTATAAGTTCTGTCACGAACTTCTTTATCCAAACAGCTTCGTTTGCAGCATCTGATGCAACAATATACTCGACCTAGAGTGGAATCTGCAATGCGTGCTCGCTTGGAACTCTTCCAACTGACTGCACCTCCATTACAAATGAACACATATCCAGAGGTAGAATTTCTATCATCGATATCTGATTGGAAATCAGAATCAGTATAACCATCCAATTGTAAGTCTCCACCTCCATAAATCAAGAATAAATCCTTAGTTCTTCTCAAGTACTTAAGGATATTCTTGACTATCGATGTTCCAAACCTGAATTGGATTGATACCAGCTAGTCAAACTGACAACATATGCGATATCCAGCCTAGTACACAACATTGCATACATTAAGCTTCCAATAGCCAAAGCATATAGAATCCTGGCCATCTTATCTCTTTCTTCAGGTGTCTTTGGAGACATCTCTTTAGAAAGATGGATACCATGTCTCATTGGTAACAATCCTCTCTTGGAATCAAGCATGTTAAATCTCTTTAACACCTTTTCCAAGTATAGACTTTGGGATAAACCAATTATTCTTTTCGCTTTATCTCTATAGATGCAAATCCCAAGAATATAGGTTGCCTCCCCTAAGTCTTTCATGGAGAATGTATTTGACAACCATACCTTTATAGTCGTCAACATACCTGTATCATTACCCATCAACAGTATGTCATCCACATATAAGACAAGGAAAGTGATAGCACTATCACTAACCTTCTTATATACACATGGCTCATCCTCATTTTTGATAAAACCAAAGGATTTAATGGCTTCATCAAAACGGATGTTCCAACTCCTCGAAGCTTGTTTCAACCCATAAATGGATCGCTTTAGCTTGCATACCTTGGAACCATCTTGGGATTCAAATCCCCTAGGTTGTTCTATGAAAATGTTTTCTTCAATGTATCCATTGAGAAAAGTCGCTTTGACATCCATCCGCCAAATCTCATAATCATAGTATGCACTATTGCTAGTAAAATCCTAATTGATTTAAGCATGGCAGCAAGAAAGTCTCCTCATAGTCGATTCCTTGCCTTTGGCGAAACCCTTTCGCTACTAGCCTTGCCTTATAGGTCTCTACCTTTCCATCAGAACCAATTTTCTTCTTGAAAACCCATTTGTTCCCTATAGGTATAATACCTTCAGGTGGGTCAACAAGATCCCAAACTTGATTCTTATACATGGACTCAAACTCGGAAAATATAGAAACAATCCAATTTGAAGAGTCTATATCAGATATAGCTTCTTCATAGGTAAGTGGATCATCTCCATGATCTACTTCTTCATGAGTAGACAACTCTTGTTCTTCTTCATGAAGAAAACCATATCTCACTGGTGGGTGAGATACCCTGGTTGTTCTACGAGGAATAGCTGTAGATGTTTCATCAACGGGTATTGGTTGACTAGATGGATCTATATCCATCTGATCTGTTGGTTGGTCAGAATTCTCCAATTCTAACTCTATTTGTCTTCCTTTGCCTCCTTCTTGAACAAACTGTTGTTCAAGAAATGTGGCATCTCCACTTATCACAACCTTTTGTGAAGTAGGCAAATAAAAATAATATCCAAAACTATCTTTTGGATATCCAACAAATCGACCTTTTTCTGATCTGGTCTCCAATTTATCAGTGTTCAGCTTTTTGATATAAGCTAGACAGCCCCAAATCTTAACATGCTTAAGACTTGGTTTTCTTCCATGCCATATCTCATAAGGTGTGGAAGAAACTAATTTTGATGGAATCCTATTCAGAATATACAAAGCTGATTCTAATGCAAATCCCCAAAAGAAGATTGGCATATCAGTATAGCTCATCATACTACGTACCATATCCAATAGGGTACGATTTCTCCTTTCAGACACACCATTCAGCTGTGGCGTTCCTGGAGGAATCAGCTGAGAAACAATGCCATGCTCTCTCAAGTATTCATCAAATTCAGTACTCAAATATTCACCTCCACGATCTGATCTAAGAGCTTTAATATTCTTTCCTGTTTGATTTTCTACTTCAGATTTAAATTCTTTGAACTTTTCAAAAGATTCATGTTTGTATTTCATCAAATACAAATACCCAAACCTTGATTTATCATCAGTAAAGGTAATAAAATAATGAAAACCCCCTCTAGCCATTTCTTTAAATGGACCACATACATCATTATGTATTAGCTTCAAAATATTTTCAGCTCTTAGCCCCTGTCCAACAAAGGGTGATCTAGTCATTTTGCCCTGAAAGCAAGATTCACAAGTTGGAGTAGGCTCAGAGTCCAATAAGGATAGAATCCCCATTTTCTCCAATTTTGTAATCCTATCTTCTGCAACATGACATAACCTTAAGTGCCAAATATATTTTGAACTTGAGTTGTTTTTCACCATGGCATTGCATTCTTTTAGATCACTTGCATTCAATTTGTGTTTGTCATTATTATCCAAATAATAAAGACCATCATTCATATAACCCGAACCAATATATTTATTTCCAAAATAAATATTGCAAACATCATCGATGAATGAAATTCATAGCCATTTCTAGTCAAACTAGATATAGAAATGATGTTCTTAAAAGCATCAGGTACATATAAAATATTATCCAAACACAAAACATGTCCAAACATGTAAAAAGATTTAGATCCTATGGCTAAAGCTTCAATAGTTGAGCCATTGCCAATCCGGACTCTAACATCTTGAGAACGCAAGCTGCTGCTATTTGCTAGTTCCTGCATATCATTAGAAATGTGAGAACGGCACCGATCTAAAACCCAAGCTAGATGAACTATGAGTATCATCGAATCTAAATAACAAGATATGGACATACCTTCCGAAGGTGTATCCTTCTTGTCCTTCGAGAAGCAAGATACTCAGGCGCCTTTTCCAGTGCCCATCCTTTTGGCAAGTGGAAACACTTTCCTTTGCCACCATCGACTTTAGTCTTCCTTTTATGTTTAGCTATTTTCTTGGAAGGACCAGGAATCTGAGGTTTCTTTTTCTTATTGCCCTTCTTCTTGTTGGACTTTCCAGTAGAAGAAGATGCAACCAAAGCTACCTCTTTTCCTTTATTGCCTGGTAGTTCTTTTGGGCAATAACCAGCATGTTGAGTAAACCAGCTAAGGTGCATTCCTGTTTAGTCATATGGAAATTTGTCACAAAATTCCCAAAAGACTCAGGAAGGGACTGAAGGATCAAATCCTTCTGTAGTTGGAAATCCATGTTAAAGTCAAGATGTTCCAACTGCTCAATCATCCGAATCATCTTGTGGACATGATCCCTAACATTCTGTCCCTCAGACATCCTCATACGGAATAGCTGTCTAGATATCTCCTACCTAGCATTCCTGCTGTGCTCACCATACAACTCTTGTAGGTGAAGGAGGATCTCACTCGCACTCTGCATGTTCTCATGTTGCTTCTGTAACTCATTACTCATGGAAGCAAGCATGTAACACTTATCTCTCATATCATGCTCTTTCCACTTGTCCAAAGTTTCATGTTCCTCTTGTGTGGCCTCTGGAGGTAAGGGACCAGGAACATTTGAATCTAGAACATATCCTATATGTTCAAGGTTCAGGACAAGTTACAAATTTCTTAGCCAATCGCAGATTAGGTACTGTCAACCTATTGTGATCAAGTATTCTTTCTAGAATATTGGATGGTGGTGGTTGTTTTGTGCTCATTTTTATCAGAAAATTAACTGCAGAAAATAACCAGATTAATTAGTAAATGTATCATGTAATTAACCAAAATGATTATGGTCTTTTAATCAAATTGGTCCTCCCACTAACTTAGCGAATCCTACACTTCCAAAGTAGAAAACGGAAATCCTAGTTGGATGGATTTCTAGTGGGTGATTGAATTCTTATAATTCTATTGATCATCCTCAGGTACATCCATTATTGGAATTACAATAAACTATAAGTGAGCAACTCTTTGCCCATCACATCTCATGTGAGGTTAAATCCTTTACCTAGCCCCTAATGCTCAAAATCTCAGGTACATCCATTATTGACTTATCTTGCATTAGTTAAGTTGATCCCATTGAGCCAGTAATTATGCAAATAATTTTAATGTCCTCAGGTACATCCAATATTGGCCACTAAACCATTTACATATTTACAACATCTCATGCTTAACAATTATTCTTAAGAAAATCTCTTAAATAAATAGCATCTTATGCAACTATTTAAAATTTCTTAAAATAATTGCCCCAATGGAGGGCCTATGTTATAATTACTTTAATTATAGCATTTCCAACTAAATCATTTGTTTGGAAGATTTTATGGTCATTTTAATTACTATTAAGGTCTCACTTTGCACATTATCCATTTAGCATGCATATATCATATAATTGCATACATTTCCATACATCTCATGCATTCATGGATAAGCAGTAAATATGGTATGATCATGGACTTTCTAAGGGATTCAATTCTGAGCCACCAAGAATTGAATTAGGGCATTCCTAGGTGCATTTCATTCATTCATTTTACAAGAGTTGCTAAAGGAGTACATAATCAACACTTGATCTTGAATTCCTCCCACTGGTCCCACCAATGCTCTTGACCTCCTTGAACTTCTTGCAATCCAATATTACATAGTAATCCTTGGCATACCAAGGCGAATTTACAAGAACTTAAATAAATGAAATTACAACCCAAAAATTATTACAAACTTAATAATACATGCCCAAAATAAATTAAAATTAATTAATTAATTTACAATCCCAAAGAAACATAAAAGAAATAAATCCAATCACATTGGTCTTTTATAGTCCATGATCATCCATCATGCATATCACTATTTAACAATTAAATAAAACATACATACTTAAATTAAATTGAATATCTCATATTCAACTTAAAAATCCAGATTTGAATATGATTCAAATAAATTTAAAAATTCAGATTTGAATCTCATTCAAACAAATTTAAAAATTCAGATTTGAATCACATTCAAACAACTTTAAAAATTCAGATTTTAATCACATTCAAACATTTTTTAAAAAATCAGATTTGAATCACATTCAAATATTTTTTAAAAAATCAGATCTGAATTTTATTCAATCAATTTTAAAAAATCAGATTTAAATATGATTCAAACAACTTTAAAAATTCAGATTTGAATCACATTCAAACAACTTTTAAAATTCAGATTTGAATCACATTCAAACAATTTTTAAAATTCTGATTTGAATCATAATTTAATTGTGTGATAAAATTTCTAATTAAAAAATTTAATTAGACATAAAATGGATCTTAAATCATACAACAATTGCACATTCACCATCCATTTACCTTTGCACACCATTGTGATGCATCAACCATGCACACCATGGTGTTCATCATTTGTGCCGCCACTTTGACTTTGCAACCAGCAATAAACTCTTGATCTCATGATCAAACACACAATTAAATCATATAATCAACAATCTAAATGGCAAATATAGTGGCTCTGATACCAATTGTAGGAACGGAAGCGTGAAAAACACAAGTTTATACCATTGAATTCAAAAATTTTCACCTAGGGTCACATGCATCATGCAAGATTTATTTTTATCTATTTGATTTCAATGATAAACAACATATTAAAACTCTTTTAATATGTTTTTGGATCTGTATTTTCCATTTAAGATTTTAAAATTAATCAGATTAATTTTAGAACCCTAGATTAAATCAAGAACGATTACACTAACCTCTTGATGTGCTGCAGCGTGTCTGCGCCTTTGAGATTCGTCTTCAGGACACCAGATGTTGTCCCTCTAGCTTGTCCACACCAAGAACACCTATGGCAGCCCTTGAACAGCTTCTAAAGCCTTTTCTATTAATTAGAAATTCAAGTTCTGCCTTTTAAGAGATTAGAGATGTAAACAGGACACTAGAAACAATTTCTAGTGTTCTTAATTCAAGAGATTGATGGCTAATCTCTTTGAATTGATGAGAGATGAAGAGAAATAGCTGGAGAGGCTCAAAGTGGCGTGACAAATGAGAGGAGAGGCTGCTGGTTATTTTTCTTTTCATAACCACACTTAAATAGCTAGGTTAACACATTAAACCCTTGCCACATGTCACCCTTTGATTAGCTCTAGGTTTAAGTGACCCAATCAAATTGTGCCAAGTGTCAAACCTATATTTAATCTTGATTTTAATCATCTTACATGATTAAAAAACATTTGGCAAGCTTATGTGTTATGCCATGTGTCACCATCTCATGATGCCACGTGTCACACTGCAAAATGACCAAAATGCCCTTGTGTCTTAATTTTGAGTTCTCAACCCAAAATAATTATTTTCTTCTTCTAATTAATTTATATCAAATATAAATTAATTAATTAATCTCTATTAATTAATTTCTCATTAATTAAATTCATATTTAAACACTTTAAATATAAATTTAACTTATATTATACATCCAATAATCTAGATTTGGTTTCAAGTCATGCTAGGACTTTGCAATCTAATTGCAAACCAAACCTATTTAATTAATCAATTAAACTCTTTAATTAATTAATTAAATCATATTTAATTAGGTGATAACTTGTGTATGTGTGTGACTTACTAGGCTCATCACTAATTGGCAATGAGAAATGATATCAACTCTTAATATCATCAGAACTCTTTCTTACCATAAATGATTTCTCTAAATCATTTTATGAACCTCATAGACCATGGTTAACACCTAGCATAGCATGCCATGGCCACCCAATTAGTAATAAGGTTTACCTTAAATGAACCTATAATCATATGTTACCATGCACTAAAATCTCTCTATTACAAAATCCCAACTCAAGCCGAGTCATGGTTTATGTCAAACTCCATTTGCTATGAATATTATGTTCTCTTTTAATTCCAGTTCTTGATTAAAAGATTTTATCATCGTAAACTCTTTTACAATAAATCTATCTGTCCTGGCTAGGAACTTGAAACATCAAGAACAATTAAATGAACATAGGATTTTATCTCTATTTACTTAGAGGAACAGATTCCATCTTGATCAACACCTACCTCCATATATAACTAGTAGGAGCCAACACATGCCCATATACCCATACATAGTACAAGTATGAAAGCAGTATCAAACTCAAACTACCTATATACAAGATAAGCTGTGCTATCTCGTGTCTAAAGATTATATGCATCGATATGATTTATGACAAAACATTGACGAGTAAACTCCATGTGCTTGTCATAAGCGCCACCGTTCGGCCTACTTATCATTTATAAGTGCCTATCATGTTTGTTATATGGCATGAGACTCACCATTCCATCTTATTTATATCTCATATAAATAACTTGGGAACAAACATGAATACAATCTTTCTGGATAAGTCATGTCCTTATTATGAAGTATCCTCGATTGTGAACCTATTTATGATACTTCGTGCTAGAAATATTGTCACTCATATTCTTAACAACTTAAGAATAATATTTCTAACAAAATATCAATGGACCTTTTCTGTTACACATAAATATCTTATGTAAACGGAAAAGTGGAAATGCCTTTATTAATAAAAATATGTACAAGATACATACTAAATGATATGCTCTAGGGCATACTACTAACACTGTTTACTTTTGATTATTCAAGGTTAAGATACGGACTCAGAGTCGCAGAGGGCATTGGAAAAAGAAGTAGAAAACCTAGTCCATGAGGTTTTAACGTAGTGATTATATAATGTTCTCGATGTTTGTGTTGTAAGCTGAAGGTTATAGTATCGACATGGGATTATTGTATAGAGCTACGTGCTTCCTTGTGGTACAATAAAATAAGAATATTTGTAAGTAATCTATAAATTGATACAGTTACACCCGAATAGAGTACTATTACGGGAAATAAATATGAAAATTTTAGTAAAAAATTTATAACTTTAGAACTAGCCTATCGAAAGACTATACTTGTAAGGTAGCTAGTGTCAGTGACTCGGTTACAATAATGTGAACTACCTGTACCACAGTAATTGCTATAAGCTTAGAGATATCAGTATGACTTATCATCCTCAGACGGATAGACAGTCGAAACGAGTAATTCAGGTAAATTTTGAAACTCATTGAGTTCCTGTAAACAATGAAATGATATGATAATAATAACTTGTAATATGTGATAAGCCCTCGAGAATATACTAAGAACTTGTGTCATTGAATCCGAGGGGAGATGGGACAGATACCTCCCACTAACAGAATTTGTATACAATAATAAGTGTCAAGCTAGCATACAAATGGCACCCTATGAAACACTGTAAGGGAAAAAGTGCAGAATACCAGTACGTTGAACTGAGTTGGGTAAAGATATCTAGACATTGATATAGAGTCTTATAATTACTTTGATATTTTTGTCAGAAAAGAATGATTTAGGTATTTAAAAATATATTTAGAAGTTGTAGTTCTATTCCCTCTGAAAGCAAGAATAGATACATTCCATTGATGGAGTTTGTGTATAGTGATATTTATTAAATAAGCATGAAGATACCAAGGTATAAGGTCTTGTATAAGATAAATGCAGAATACCTAGGCAAAGGGTAATTTAACAGAGTTGGAATTGGTAAAAAAGACTGAAGGACCAGTAAGGATTCCAGTATGAGAAATCAGAGAACTAATGAATAATAGACTTTCATGAATAGAAATACTAAAGGCAAAAGAAAACAATGATAGGAAAGTGAATAGAATTATGAGATAATGATAAGCTCAATTGTTTAAATTCAATGAATTTCGAGGACAAAATTCCTTTTTAGAGGAGAAGAGTTATAACATCCTCATTTTCGTAGTCCGTACGTCTTACTGTTCTGACAGCTAATGCCTACCCCGAAAAGTCAGAATGTCTAGAACTACACTTAATTGACAGTGAGGAAGTATAAAATAATGAAATATGTGATGAGAAAAATTAAGGAAAAATAAAAGAGATAAAATGTGACTAACTTAAACAAGCCGAACCCGTAGCGATGGGTGACTGTACCGGAAAGTTACGATGAGAATCATAGACTAGCCCTGGACCGCGGGAAACCCTGAGCAATATTTTTGGGACCTAATTAAAAGTCTACTGAGGTGTAATTGACATTGAAAATGTCAAAGAAAATTAGTAAGTCAGTATAAACGAAAAACAAAAATTAAAGAAATCGGCGGGTCAAGGATTAAATCGGTGTTACCGAAAAGTCCGAATTTAACCCGAAGAAGGGCATTTTGGTCATTTGACACCTAGAGTGGACTTTTGACTTAAATGTCCATGAAAAAATAAGTGGTATTAAATTTAGAAATTCCTATGAAAAAAAAATGAAATGAAATTGAAATGCAATTAAAGGAATTATGGGGTTTAATTATTATATTAGTAAACTTTACTTAGTGGACACTAAGTGGCACTATATAAAGACACCTAAGAAGCAGAATTTTCCCACTCACTTCATCACTTTCATCAAGCTCCTCTCCCATGGTTGAATTGAAGCTCTCAAGTGTCCTCTATGGAGGTCCATGAAGCAAGGTCCATTTCCCTACCTTTAAGCCACTATTTCTTCAAACTCCCTTCATAAAAAATGATCCTTGCACCATGGGCAATATATAGGCAGCAAAAAGGAGAGGAAATTCCAAGGATTTTTTAAGCTCAGTTGAGGTTAGTGCTAGTTTTTCTTCCCTTGCTTAATTGAAGTTTATATTGAGATTATGGTGAGTAGTTTGGTTGAAAAATTTAAGGAATTGAGTGAGTATTTGGTGTGTGACATTCTTGGCAGCCATGAAAAGGGAAGGTAAGTGAATTATTCTTATATGTAATTGATGGTATTTGATGGGAATTAGTGTGGATTAAAGAAATTTGTGATGTTAGTAAGTTAATCTCATGTGTAACTTATGATTGAGCTTTTGAAATGAGGATTTGTATTGTTGCTTCATTTTGGGCAGCCATGAGAACATGGGAGATTAATTATCTCATGAATTTAATTGATGTTTTTGGATGTTGATAAGTAATCAAATGAGGGTTACACTTGGAGTGATGAAAATACTTGTGCTAGAAATTGATTGAATGTGAATTGTTGAATTAAAACATTTGAATTAAGGATTTAAAAGTGGAACTTTGATGTTTTAGTAAACTGCTATATTGGGCAGCCTTAAATATCATGAATTTGTGTGTGAGTTTATGAAATTTATGAATGAAATATGATGGTGTTGAATGGTGGGCAGTTTGTGAAATTGCCATGGAAGTGTATGTGTGATATATGTGTTGTTGTACATTGAATTTGGGTTGAAGTAAATGTTAAACATTAATGGTGTATTGTGTGCATTGAGCACTTGAATGTTTTGCCCAAAATACTTGTTGGAATTGTGTACAATATATTTAGAAGTGCCATGATTAAATGTTGAGGTATTGGGAGGAGGAGAATTGTCAAAATTAGAAGTGTAATGTTCAAATGCAGGTTGTGTATTTTGGCAGCACCTAAATTAGGTCATAAGTGCAAAACTGTGAACCCTATTGGTATAAAGCCAATTGGGGGGGGGGGGGGTGTGAAACTAGACACCAAATAGGCCAACATTCATGTAGAAATGTTACCAAAATTCTGCCTAGAAACTGACCTTAAAAATGACCAAATCCGGAATGGCAACCTTGCAAACCCAGATTTTTGGCCATATGAATAGTAGTCATTAGGATGACCACAACTCACTCAAAACGGTCCAATTGACCTGAAATTTTTGCCATGGATAGCTTAGACATAGAGATACAATTCTTATGAACCAAAGCCCAGAAATGGCCAGAACAAAGTCAAATAGCTTGCACAAGTTCGGGTACCAAAACTGCTAGAACTAAAAGTGATCTAAAATTGACCAAATTTTGCACTAAAAGTGCAATTTGTCTAGCTTTAATAAATTGACCATATCTTGGCCTATACAACTCAGAATGACCTAAAATTTTGCCAAAAGTTCAATAAGACATAGAGCTACAATTCTTATGAAGACACCAAAGCCCAGAAATGGCCAGAACCAAGTCAAATAGCTTGCACAAGTTCGGGTACCAAACTGCCAGAACTAAAAGTAACCTAAAATTTACCAAATTTTGCACTAAAGGTGTAATCTGTCCAGCTTCAGTAAATTGACTATATCTTGGTCTATACAACTCAGAATGACCTGAAATTTTGCGAAAAGTTCAATAAGACATAGAGCTACAATTCTTATGAAGACACCAAAGCCCAAAAATTGCCAGAACCAAGTCAAATAGCTTGCACAAGTTTGGATATCAAAACTGCCAGAACTAAATGTGATTTAAAATTGATCAAATTTTGCACTAAAGGTTCAATCTATCTAGCTTTAGTAAATTGACCATATCTTGGTCTATACAACTCAGAATGACTTGAAATTTTGCCCAGAGTGCAATAAGACATAGAGCTACAATTTTGCTTCTTTGACCAGAAGCTAAAAACAAAGAGAAATAAGACTTTAAGCTAGACCAATCTAGCACACAAAAATTGAGAATTTGACATTTACATATAATGATGCTTGAAGCAATTTGGCATTGAATGCCAACTTGTAAAAATGGTAAATTGCATTATATTGGCAGCATATTGAATTATGAATTGTGACATGTTGATACTAGAATCAACTTATGCATGATGTATGAAAAGGTCAACATTTTTATTGACCAGTGAATTGTATAATGACCAGTAAACCCTAAAAATAAATATTTAATCTTTTACTATGCCATAATTTGCCTAGTTGACTAGTTTGGATAGGTTGGTATGCCAATAGGATTTTGACAGCTGTTCTATAAATGACTTTATGTCATATTGTGTTTTATGGCTTATTATGCTATACTATGATTTTAATAGCGTATGGCTATATAGATTGTGTTATTATACTCGGCTTCATGCCTGATTGACTATATGGCTTTTTAGCCACACTGTTTGCATACCGGGAGATACTTTGTAACTGATGGTGTGACGACTCAAGGTACTAGGTACCCAGTGCTAGTATATCCGTTTATCCAGTCTGGTCAGTGTATAGGCTATATGGGTGGTCATTTAAAACATTATTCAATTCAGAAAGCTAAGTTAAGTTAAGTATAATGAAATTTCAGTACAATTAAATTAAGTATTGAATGAATGAGTAAAAGAGATTAGTAAAAGAAACATAATAAAAATATAAGTTGCAGAACCATAGAGACTTGAAATACAATACAGTTAGAATAATTTGTATACTGGGTAGTATTACTGAAAAGTTATAAACTAAGCACTTTCAAAGAGGAACAAACTACTATATAAGATCGTTGATACTAGAAATACCATACCAAATTAAATTGATTCCTGAGTATTCGAATTATGATTTATTTCTTTCTTTATTTATATATATTATTTCTTGTTATACTATTGTATCACTAAGCAGAAATGCTTAGCGCGATGGAATTGCTTCCTCGCGCAGGTACTGAAGGTAAAACCAGTAGATTGTCGACTGAGATTTTTGGAGTCCAGATCTACAGAAGTGTCAGAAGAGTTCAAGATTGTCACCTCCTCAGCAATGCATGTAGATAGGGCTCATTTTAAGCATGTTTTATAATCTGTACATTATAATTACTGCTATTATTGTAATGTGAATTAGTAACTGTAATTTCATTTGTATATCCTATACTTGATAAATTTATGTACTTAATTGGCAAATTATATAAGTTAATGAAATATAACGATTCTGATATTTGAATTGATTATCTAATCATAATGATTTTGAATGAGATTGAGTTTGAGAAATTTTGAGACTGAATCTGAGTTTGAGAAACTGTTGAGAATGCTTTGAAACAATATGAGTTATGAATTTGAGTATATATTAAAATTATTTTTGGCAGGTTCAGAAGAACTGTTAGTCCAAATTACTGTCGACACTCTACTGGATTATCATTAAAATTTTTGAATTTTTCCAAATTAGTCAGATTTTGATAAACAGTAAAAATAGCTTAAACCTCAGATAAAGTTTTTGAACAAGTAAATCTAGAACTATAATGAAATCAGAGAAGATCAGGTGCTCCGGCACTCCGTGTGACACACCTTGCTCGATTACACTGTAGACAGGTGAGGGATGTTACACTTATATATGATAAGTAGGCCGAATCAGTGACGCATATGACAAGCACATGGAGTTTACTCTTGTCAATGCATCGTCATATATCATATCAGTGTATATAATCTTTAGACCTGAGATTGTCACACCCTACCCCTCTGTAAGGCATAACATGATCCCGTAGTATACCTAATGAATTACCAACTCCGTCTACTGATAATCCATTAAATACACTACAAGGGATTTTAAAAACTTTTCTTCTTTTACAGTGGTGAGCACTATTTACAGGTGTGAAAGACTTTGGTGAACTGAAGTGAAACAACTAACTCATTTGATTTATTTGGAGTATCTGTAAAAATTTTGGCAAGGTGCCATTTGTATTTTGGACAAAACAGTTCTTGTAAAACCTGTAAAAAGCACTTCAATATATTTTCAAATCTCAACTCCAACATTTTTATCAACACAACACATTTCTCAAGTCAAATCCAAAGTGATTTTCAAAGACTAAGATACAAAAATATAACACAATTTTTACAAGCCAAATAACTCATAATTATTTTACAACTTTATCAGACAACTTAAATTTACAATCGCTCAAAACCAAGAACAAAATATACATACAGTGAATATACATTACAATACAAAATGCCACATATGGTATACTCACTATACCCAAAATCTCTCATTGTGGTACTAGCGACCTAGTCTCACGCTCTGTCTGCTCTCTACCGCGACAAAGAATAAAGCTATCACGAGACAATGTCTCAGTGGTGCACAACATTAACCAAATACAAATTTTAAATCACAATTCATAAATCATATCAATAGTGGATACTTAAAACCATAATTAAATTCAAGACAATGAATGTCATAAGGAATTTAAACTCCAATTCTCAAATTATCAAAATTCATAATAACACAATTTAGTCAAATAGTTTAAGAATACTGTATTGCCAATTCATGCACAATTTGATCAAATAACTGAATAATACCTTTTTGCAAATCAATAACACAATTCGATCAAATAACTGAATAATATCGTTTTGCAAATCAATAACACAATTCAATCAAATAACTGAATAATATCGTTTTGCAAATCAATAACACAATTGATCAAATAACTGAATAATATCGTTTTGCAAATCAATAACACCATTCGATCAAATAATTGAACAATACAATGTTGCCAATCAATAACACAATTTAGGTCATGACACAAATTTTTCCATATATGCCATGTTGTACACCACGACAAGACATACTCACCCCAATAATCGAAATCAATGAGGGAGGAAGCTAGCTATCTAATGAGTACTCATCCATACTCACCTCAGATCGAAGTCAAAGAGGGAGGAACATAATCATACTCACCCTGCATCGATAAGTCAAAGAGGGAGGAATAATCACACTCACCCCATTAATGGAGGAGGAACATATTATCAGTGTCATGCCAATTGTGAGTCAAAACAATTCCAAACATTTTATTCAAATGATCCGTAAGAATCCAATAAATTTCCAAAGTTATAATTTCATTCACAAAATGGCAACACAATTCGTAATTCACTTCAATTTCCACAAAAACCATTTACAGTGCTTTTCAATCAATAAGTATCTATCAATATCATTCAAACAATTTTTGACAGTTTCAAACCATTCACAATGTTTTTCAATCAATAAGTGACCACCAAACACATTTCCACAATTTAAAACAATAATATACAATAGTCAATATTTATTTCAATTGAAAATAATTCAAAAGAAACAGTTGTTGTGCACAAACACAATTTAAAACAATAATATACAAATAGTCAATATTTATTTCAATTGAAAATTCCAAGAGAAATAGCCGTTGTGCACAAACCTCTGATATTTGTCTCCTGGTTTTGACTCAGTATTTCTTTCCCTTTTGCTGAGTCCTTGTTAACTGAGAAACACAATTTGAAGTGTTTCAGTGCTAATTTAATTTGCCTCTAACGATGGTGTTTAGTAAATAATGCACTGAACTCAATTATTCACTTAATCACCTAATATACCGACCCTCGCTATGCTTTTAGGTAAATTAGGTTTTAGTGTCGTTAATATGTCACATTCGATAGGGTTTTAGGTTTGGTACGTTTTGCCAAACTCGTTTCCTTGTTTAGTGCATTTTAATGCAACTTGTCGGATTTCGATACTGGTTTGACCTAGCCGGACGGCCTAGTTCCCTCGGTTTTCGGGCTTCGGTCAAAACTACAAACTTGTAGATCTATGTCTTATTGCATGCGGGGCAAAATTTTAGGTCAATCCGAGTTAAGTAGACCAAGTTATGGTCATTACACTATTGCTGGTCAAATGGTATCAATTTAGGTCAATTTTTGGTCAATTTGGTCAACTCTGGTTCGGCCAGTTTTTGGACCCGAACTTGTGCAAGCTTTTTGACTTGCTTATGGTCATTTCTGGGCTTTGGTATCTTCATAAGACTTGTAGGTATGGGTCTTAACTATTCATGGTTAAAATTTCAGGTCAATTGGACCTGTTTTGAGTGAGTTATGGCCTAAACACTCACTGCTGCCCAAATGGTCAGTTTTTAGGTCTCAAGTGTACCTAATCCGAAATGGTCATTTTTCACATCACCTTGCAAGCAGAATTTTGGTATGTTCTCTCAATGAAAGTTGGCACATTTTGTGCCTAGTTTCACCTCCAATTGGTCTCATACCAATTGAGGTTACACATTTAAAGTTATAGGTCTATTTGCACACTGTCCTCTATGTGTCTTTCAAACCCCAATTCAAACACACATTTAACTTGCTCTACCTTAAATCCCCATACCCAATTCTGATGTTATACCATTCCATATTCATTTATCACTTCTTACTATGGTCAATTTGGACAGAATACAAACATTCTCAATACATCAATTACAACCCTAAACCACAAAGTCCAAATTTAGCAATATATGTACATAATTACACCTAATCATTACATATAATTTCCACTACTAATTTACATACACATTCATCAATTCTTCTATGTCAACATTCTGCCAATACTTCCATCAATACATACAATTATTCAAGGGTCCCCAAGCTGCCGAAAACCTTCTTCAACATCAAAGTGCCCTACAATTTACCAATTCCCATCCAAGTGCATAAATCACCATATATATGTGAAATAATCCTCTAGGATATTAAATCACCATGATCAACATTATTTCTCATCAATTATATGCATAAATATCTCATCAAAAACGTGACTCCATGGCTGTCCAAAATGAAAACAACAATAACTCTTCAAACTCAAAATTTTCCTTCACAAAACCAACACCCATAACATGCACACAAAACTTAACAAAGCTATCTTCAAAATTATGGACTTACCTTATGCTTGGAGCTTGTTAAACCTTGCTTAAACTTCTCAAATTTAGTATCAAACTCTTCCTTGTGATGAGTAGACAAAGTTTCATGAAGGAACCCAAGTGAATGGAGTTGAAATGGAGGGATGGATCAAGCTTGCATGAAAATGTCCATGGAGTTTCCTCTCCCTTCATTCACGGCAACTTTGGTACAATGGAGAAGATGAAGTTTCTGCCTTGGATAATGGATGTACACCTGCCCCACTATGTCTTTAGTTTATTCCTTTAGTGGCCCACTCACATTATTTAACCATATTATAAGTTTAATGTGTTATTTACACCATTTCCACTCCATTTTTGGCTATTTATTTTAGGTACCACTAAACAAATTTTTCATTTCATTTTCTAAGTGTAATATTATTTATTTTTAATGGAAATTTAGGTCAAAAGACAATTCGGGATGTCAAATGACCATAATGCCCTGTTCGTGGCATTCCCAATTTTTCGAATAATCGTATTTTGTCTGTTTTTCGATTTCTCACTTTTCTATGTACTAATTATTTAATTTTTCTTTGATCTTTCTAATGATATTTATTCTTCAATAAGGGTCTATTTAAGTCTTAAAAATGTTTTCCAGTGTTCCCCGCAGTCGTATTAGTCAACGGTCCACTCCGTGACTTCCCGGTGCGGTCACCCATCGCTAGGTTTCCCGGCTCACTTATTCGGTTACATTTCTTTGCTATGATTTTTCCTTTGTTTTTCTTGTATTTTCTTTTTTTTTATTTCATTATTTATGTCTCCTCTCTCATAACAAGGTGTGGTTCTAGGCATCCTAGCTGTCCGGACAGCACTAGTCACCGGAACAGCAGAACGCACTACCGAACTTAGGGGTGTTACAGAGATAACACAGTTATCTTATATATAGGTGATTTGAGTTTGATACTGCTTTTATACTTGTACTGTGTATGGGTATATGGGCATGTGTTGGCTTCTACTAGTTATATATGAAGGTAGGTGTTAATCAAGATGGAATCTGTTACCCTAAGTAAATAGGAATAAAATCCTATGTTCATTTAATTATTCTTGATGTTTCAAGTTCCTGGCCAGGATAGACAGATTTAGTCAGAAAAGAGTTTCTAACAAGAAAATCTAATTAATCAAGAACTAAAATTAAAAGAGAAAATAACATTCATAGCAAATGGGGTTTGACATAAACCATGACTCCAGCTCGAATTGGGATTTTGTAACAGAGAGATTATAGTGCATGGTAACATATGATTAAAGGTTCATTTAAGGTATTCCTTGTTACTGATTGGGTGGCCATGGCACGCTATTGTTTCACTGGTTTTACAACCCCGCAAGTGCACGGATTGCTAACAAGTAATAAAGTGATGAGTGGAGTATCATTCCCACGAGAAATTTGTTTAGCAAGTACCAACATACACAGTAATTTTAACTGTCTAGGCTATCGAATACTTAGGGAATGAAGTTGTTAACCTTAAACACTAGAATGGTATACTTAAAATGAAGTAATCTATTTTGGAACAATTCCAGAATTAAGATTTCACACCTGAATCTTGCTATGGATGTTATCTTATTTATTTACTAGTTTTGAGAATCATTTATCTTGATGGAAATCAGTCCTAAGGTATCCTAAGTCCTCTCTCGAGGTACCTAGGTTATATTCTAATTAACTTAAACCCGACTTTCATGGCGATCAGATTAATTAAAATCTCTTAAGTTCTTTGACTAATTTTGAAGTTCCACAAAGGTATCAGCCTATGTCTAGGTCAGAATTCCTAGGTTCAAGATCTTGATTTTCTAATATTAATCTTCACCTTTCAGTCCTTCAATTAATATCTATAATCAATACTAAGTGGGTACCAGCACATAGCATGCATTAAGATCACAAGAAATTAAATCAAGGAACAAATCTCAAATCCAATAAATAAAATTTAATGTTTATCCATAACAATGATTAAAGCATTACTCTCCCAATTCCAGAATGTAAAAACTACTCAATCATGAGTTCAGCAAACATCATGATAAAAAGGTAAAGACAATAAAAAGAAATCATATAAAAGAAATAAAACAATAAAAATCCGTTTAAGGAGATGGAATGAAGGAACCGAAGAGAGTTTGTAGCTTTGATCTTGTGGGACTTCGGCTGGAGAACTCCCCTTGATACTGATATTCTTCTCCTCAAGACGGCTGGAGAGAGTGCAGAATGTGAGTTTCTCTAAAACTCCTAAAAGTGCTGTCGAAAGATAAAAGAGAGAGCCCCTTTTTCTGATGTTTTCTCTTCTGTTTATAATGGTTGCTCTGGGGTTAGGTCATTTTGAGTCCAAAAGGCTTGAGGAGTATCATTTGAATCAGAAAACAAGAGCGAGAATTCGAGTTATAAAACTAGCTGTCGCATAGTAGACTGCCCATGTGTCACTACACGGGTCCCAACATGTAGGGTCGTGTAACTTGCTGGAGTGGAATTGTGGAGTCTTGCATTGGCACAAAGAGTTACACGGGCCTGGTTTCATGGGTCGTGTACTATTGTTCCCATAAGATTCTTCAAGCCTACACCCGGTAGAGACTTACACAGGTCCCTGCAGATTAAACGGGTCTAATTACACGATCCGTGTACTTTTATTTCTCCATTGGCTATCTGGCTTTCTTATGGCAGAAGGTTACACGGGTCTGGGGCTTGGCTTACATGACCCGTATACTTTGTATCAGCAGCAATACTTAGTCTCTTGACCTCTCTAAGCTTCCTTTTGCACTCCTATGCTGTGGGGCTTCACCCAAACACCTGAAATGATGCAGAAAACATGGAATTAAGGGCTTGACAATAGAAATTACAAAAACTAATGAAATCAACTACTATGCATGAAAATACTTGCCTAAATGCTATGAGATAGTATACAAATGTGCTTAAAAAGATCTATACAATTCAAGTGAATCAACTATGCTAGGTGTTAACCATGGTCTATGAGATGCCTAAAATGATTTAGAGAAATCATTTATGGTAAGAAAGAGTTCTGATGATATTAAGAGTTAATATCATATCTCATTGCCAGTTAGTGATGAGCCTAGTAAATCACACATACACAAGATAATCACCAAGTAAAATGTGATTTAATTGATTAATTAAAGAGTTTAATTAATTCATTAAATAGGTTTGATTTGCAATAAGATTACAAAGTCCCTAGCATGACTTGAAACTAAATCTAGGTTATTGGATGTATAGTATAAGTTAAATTTATATTTAAAGTGTTTAAATATGAATTTAATTGTGAGAAATTAATTAATGGAGATTAATTAATTAATTTATATTTGATATAAATTGATTAGAAGAGAAGAAATAATAATTTTGGGTTGAGAACTCGAAATTACAACATAAGGGTAATTTGGTCATTTCACAGGGTTACATATGGCACCATGAGATGGTGACAAATGGCATCATATAAGTTTGCCATTTGTCTTCCTATCATGTAAGAAGATCAAAGTCAAGATTAAGTCTAGCTTTGACACTTGGCTTAATGTGATTAAGTCAATTAAAATTTAGATGCAATGTGGTGACATGTAGTAAGGGTTTTAAATGATGACCTAATTATAAAAGGGAAAAGAAAGAAAAATTCAGACACTCTCTCCATTCTCTCTTATGTGTGGCGGCACCTATTCTTCTTCCTCTTCTCTTCACCTTGTCTCATCAATTCAAAGAGAATTGCCCAAATTTCTTTGAATTAAAATTGCTAGAAATTGTTTCTAGTATTCTATACACATATACAACCTCTCTAAAGGTAAAAACCCAATTTATAATTGGTTGGCAAGGCTTGAGAAGGAAGATTGGGGCTTGCCCATTGGTGATCTTGGAGTGGACTAGCTAGAGGGACAACACTTAGGGTCCTAGGTGCTTCTTAAAGGTACCAATCACATCTATAGTGCATCAAAGAGGTTAGTGCTCTAACTTCTCATTTAAACTAGGGTTTAAATGAATTAATTTATTAATTCACAATCTTGAATGGTAAACATAGATCCTAATACATATTAAAAGTGTTTTAATATGCAATTGAACATTGAAATTAATTAGGCACATAAAAGATATGGTATGATGTATGTAACCCTAGAAGAAATTTTTGAAATTCAATGCTCTAATGAATAATTTTCATGCTTTTGCTCCTTCAATTGGTATCAGAGCCACTATATTTGCCATTTAGATTGTTTAATATGAGATTTAATTATGTGATTTGATCAAAAGTTGATTGATTAATTGCTGGTTGGACCAATAAAGGTGGCTGCATGTGTGTATACACCATGGGTGAGCATAGTTTTGGGCCGTTCAAAGTGTGCGCATGGTTTGGGCTTCATGATGCAATTGTTGTATGAATTAAGGCCCATAATTAGGCCCATGATTAAGCCCACACTTAATTAAATTATTTAATTAAGAATTTTAATCACATAATTAAATTTTGATTCAATTGTTTGAATGAGATTTAAATATGAATTTTTAAATTTGTTTGAATGAGATTCAAATTTGAATTTTTAAATTTGTTTGAATGAGATTCAAAACTAAATTTTTTAGTTGAATATGAGATATTCAATTTAATTTTAGTATATATGTTTTATTTAATTGTTAAATGGTAATATGCATGATGGATGATCATGGACAATAAAAGACCAATGTGATTGGATTTATTTCTTTTATTTTTCTTTGGGTTGTAAAATAATTAATTTTATTTCTGGTGGCATGTATTATAAGTGTTGTAATAATTTGGATTGTAATTTCATTTATTTAAGGACTTTAAAGTTCATATTCTTATAAATTCGCCTTGGTATGCTAAGGATTACTATATAATTGGATTGCAAGAAGATCAAGGAGGTCAAGAGCATTGGTGGGACCAGTGAGAGAAATTCAAGATCAAGTGTTGATTATGTACTCCTTCAGCAACTCTTGTAAAATGAATGAATGGAATGCACCTAGGAATGCCCTGATTCAATTCTTGGTGGCTCAGAATTGAATCCCTTAGAAAGTCCATAATCATACCATATTATATGTTTATCCATGTATGCATGAGATGTATGGGAATGTATGCAAGTATATAATATATGAATGCTAATTGGATAATGTGCAAAGTAAGACCATAATAGTAATTAAGCCAACCACTAAATCTTCCAAATAAATGATTAAGTTGGAAATGATATAATTAGGTTAATTATACCATGGGCCCTCCATTGAGGCAATTATTTTAAGAAATTTTAAATACTTCTATATGATGCAATTAATTTAAGAGATTTTCTTAAGAATAATTGTTAAGCATGAGATGTTGTAAATATGTAAATGGTTTGGTGGCCAATAATGGATGTGCCTGAGGACATTAAAATTATTTGCATGTTTACTGGCTCAATAGGATCAATTTAACAAATGCAAGATAAGTCAATAATGGATGTGCTTGAGATTTTGAGCATTAGGGGCTAGGTAAATGATTGAACCTCACATGAGATATGATGGGCAATGAGTTGCTCACTTATAGTTTATTGTAATTCCAATAATGGATGTGCCTGAGGATGATCAATAAGACTATAAGAATTCAATCACCCACTAGAAATCCATCCAACTAGGATTTCCGTTTGCTACTTTGGAAGTGTAGGATTCACTAAGTTAGTGGGAGGACCAATTTGATTAAAATACCATAATCATTTTGGTTAATTACATGATACATTTACTAATTAATCTAGTTATTTTTTCTTCTGATAATAATGAGCACATAACAACCACCACCATCCAATATCCTTACGAGCATACTTGATCATAATAGGTTGATAGGACCTAATCTTTCTGATTAGCTAAGAAATTTAAAACTTGTCCTGAACCTAGAATGTATTGGATATGTTCTAGACTCAAATGTTCCTGGTCCCTTATCTCCAGAGGCCACTCAAGAGGAACATGACACTTTGGACAAGTGGAAGGAGCATGATAGGAGAGCCAAGTGTTGCATGCTTACTTCTATGAGTAATGAGTTACAGAAGCAGCATGAGAACATGCAGAGTGCAAGTAAGATCCTGTGACACCCCTTACCCATGTACTGTATACCCGAGTAAGTAATGCCACACGGTGTACCGGCACACTCTAATATACCTTAATTAATTTTCATCATAATTTTGAATATAACTTGTAAAATATAACTCATTTAAGTCATTTATTGAATTCATAATTTATTTGAGGTTCCGAAAATTTTATAGAAAATCCGGCAGAATACCGGCTAAAAATGGAGAAAACAGTTCTTCGGAACCTGTTAAAAACACTTCCAATAAACAAATTCATTCATTCTCAACTCCAATATCAACACAAAACTCAATATCAAGATTTCAACATTTCAATTTCTATTCTCATTCATCATTCACATGTGATGTTCACATATAAATCACAAGTAAACATTTACTTTTCCATTAACAAATACAATTTTCATAATTTACATATACATCAATATACATTACACAAGTTTAATTACATATGAAGAAAAATCAAAATTAAGTTACAAAATGTCAAAATGACACCTAGTGTCCTACCAATGCACAGCAGAAGTTGAGGTGACACGGACACTGAGCAGAACTGCCGGATGGACTCACCCAGTCTGTGGTCTACTGGGCTCACGATCGGGGTCTCCAGTACCTACGCGTGGCAAAAGCAACGCGCTAAGCAATAATGCTTAGTGGTGCAATAATATAATAGAAGAAAATAGCAAGAAAATGAATGTGTATAGAATGTGTATGCTTTCTTTGTTTGGTATTGGTATATCCATTATTTCGTTAACGTTGTTCACTTTTATTCATTTGGTTGCCCAAGTAACCTACACTAGACGCATCGGATCGATAACGGGTAAACTGGCACTGGGTACCTAGCACCTCGGGCCGTCACACCATCGGTCACATATGCATCTCCCAGTGTGCAACAGAATAGCTAACAAGCTGTAAATAATATTAGGCACAAGGCCAAGTCTCAATACAAAGTCAGAATGGCTAAAAGCCATGAAATCACGGAATGGCATATTGCCATGTGCGATCGCTAATCGAACCCTATTGGCATGCCAAACTATCCAAACCAATCTTGTTAGGTATACTAGGGCATTTGAAACTTTTAAATTCTTCAATTTGTGAATTTCATGTTTTGGTGTTACTATTCACCTCATTGGTCAACAAAAATGTTGACTTTTGGATAGAAAATATGTACATTGACGTTGGCACTCCCAACATACCACATTTTGTGTTTAAAACTTGTTGGCATTAAGTGTTAATACCATTTCAAGTTTAAACCAACACAAGCAGAATTTTCAGTTTTTGTGAGTCAATTTCACTATTCCATTGGATACTGTTACTGTAGGAATTTGAAGAAATGTAAAACATGAAAGTTGTTCCTTATTTTGTCTAGTTGAATTTCCTTTTTTGAATCACTCCATTTGGAGTTTTGTAGCTCCGGATATGGCCCAAAAACCCAAGCTGGCCGGATTGCCAAAACTGCAGAATTACCATATCTACAGTAACATGAACTGTGACTGCCACTGCCATTTGGGTTAGGTTCTGGCCATAATTTGGGGTAGGTTCCTTCATGAAAGTTGTTTGTCTATGTCTTAGCTTGTTGCTGTAAAAATTTCAGGTCAATTGACCAAATCTACAGTGAGTTATGGCCAAATGAACAGTTACTGTTCATTTGATCAATTCTGCAGGGGCTGTTGCAGGGTGTCCGGATTGGGGCCAAGTTTTGGTCCTCTTTCTTTGGTCTTTTGGGCATGGTTTCTTCAGCAAAAATGTGCCATTATAAGCCTAGTTTCATGTCCAATTGGCCAAAAACCAATTGAACCAACACAGCCCAAGTTATGGCAGTGCAAGTGGACTGAATTTTCAGTCCCTCTGCTGCTGTCCTAGGGCAGCCTGCAACTTCACTTTGCAATCCTATTTTTCAGTCCATTTTATGGTCAACTTACCTAAAATGGTCACTAATTAACCATTAAAATGTTCTCTAATAATTTCCTAAACCATGTTTACATTTTGCTCACAAAACCCTAATTCAAATTCATGTTTTATACAATTTACTTTAGTTAGCTTTTAATTCATCATGCTTGTGTTTATAAACTTCCAACATGATTCTAGCTCACTTCAAGCTCATCAAAAACACTCCCTCCTATTCCATAGCTAGGGCAGCCGAAATTCATGTTTCATACACATGAGTTTTTGCTCATTTAAATTACAATTTCTCATCCATTACAAGCCTAAATCATGGAATTAAGGAATTTTAACTACATATATGCACTAACCTTGATTAGGGCAGATTTTTTTCCACCTCTAAACTTCACTTTTCTTCACTTTCTAGGCTGCCAAAAGGTTGTTTAAGGTGTGGGGACAAGTTTTAGTGAAGAGTGTTTAAGGTTTAGTAGTGAAACAAAGAGAGAAAAGGGAGCTTTGGTGGAGCTTTCATGGTGGAATGGTTATGGAAAATGGAGAGCTACGGGTATGTTTTTGTGGGAGTGGTGGCTGCTGGAATTTTTCTTATTTTGGTCTTCTTTTATCTCTTTTAATAGTTAGTCAAATAATGGCTTAATTGTGATTGGTCAAAATTTTCTTAATGACATCACCATGATGTCATAAATAAGCTTTTTCCTCATTTTCTTTCCTTTCCTCCACTACTCATTTTCAATTTAATTTCTAGTAATGTTTCTTCATATTTTATGTCATATTAATTATTTACTCAACTGGACAAGTCGGCCAAAAATCACCTATGAAGGCGAAATGACCAAAATGCCCTCCGTTTGGCTTAACGGGTCAAAATTGTCTGTACCGATTGAAAAATTTTTCTAGGTATTTTCTTGGCATTCTAATGCCATGGGAACCTTAATAACCCTTTTTTGGAGTCCCAAAAATTATTTTATAATTTTTCCCCTGGGTCTAGGGCTCCTCGTTGCGAGAACCGCAACTTCCCTCTGGTTACCCATCGCTAGGGCACCTACTGCTTAACTTGGTTGTATTTTATTTCTAAAATTTTTACTAAATTTTTCTTATTAATATTTGAGTTAATTATGATTCCCGACTTTAGTTTAAATATTTTTTCGGACGTTCTAGCTGTCCGGACCGACACCGGTCACCGGAACAGTAGAATGTACGGAGTTGGTACAGGGAGGGTGTTACAACTCTTCCCCTCTAATTTAAATTTCGTCCTCGAAATTTACCTGACGCAAACAGTTGAGGGAACTGTTGCCTCATCGTCTCTTCACTTTCCCAAGTTGCCTCCTCGGTGTTGTGGTGCCTCCAAAGCACTTTCACCAATGGAATTCGCTTGTTCCTCAACTCTTTCACTTCCCGAGCCAAGATCCGTAGAGGTTCTTCTTCGTATGTCAAATCCGGCTGTATTTCAATTTCTTCTCTGGAGATGACATGTGAAGGATCTGAGTGGTATCTTCTGAGCATAGACACGTGGAACACATTGTGGATCTTGTCCAGCTCTGGTGGTAAAGCTAGCCTATAGGCCACCGGACCCACACGTTCAATGACTTCATATGGGCCAATGAACCTAGGGCTCAACTTACCTTTCCTTCCAAACCTCAATACTTTTTTCCATGGTGACACCTTGAGGAACACTTTGTCGCTAACCCCATACTCTATTTCTTTCCTCTTCAGGTCGGCATAAGATTTACATGCATGCGAGGCAACCTTTAAGTTGGCTTTGATTGATTTTACCTTCTCCTCACTGTTTCACTGTGTCCGCCCCACCAGCTTGTCTTCGCCAATTCAGTCCAAAGACACCTGGAGTTCTACATTTTCTCCCATACAAAGGCTTCATATGGGGCCATTTGAATGCTAGCTTGATAGCTATTGTTGTATGCAAATTCGCGCTGGGAGATATCTATCCCAACTTCCCTCAAACTCAATGACACAACTCCTCAGCATATCCTCAAGGACCTGACAAATTTTTCATGTCATTACTATCATTTCAATTCAATATTTGTATCAACTTCATTGGTTTCAATTAGTTACCTGGATTACTCTTTCAGATTGCCCATCCGTCTGAGGATGAAAAGCTGTGCTGAAATGGAGTTGTGTACCCAAGGATTCATGCAACTTCTTCCAAAATCTCGATGTAAACCTTGGGTCTCGATCAGATATGATGGAAAGTGGGATTCCATGCAATCTAACTATCTCACTGATATACAATTCTGCTAACTTCTCCAAAGGAGTAGTCACCCTAATCGCGTAAAGTGTGCTGACTTTGTCAATCTATCAACTATCACCCATGCTGCATCATGTTTCTTCAGGGTGAGAGGTAGACCACTTACAAAATCCATGGTGACCCGATCCCATTTCCATTCAGGTATGCGTATAGGCTGTAGCAAACCTGATGGAACTTGATGTTCTGCCTTGACTTGCTAACATGTCAAGCATTTAGTCACATAGTCACCTATATCCCTCTTCATACCAGGCCACCAATACTGGAGTTTCAGATCATGATACATCTTTGTACTTCCTGGGTGCATAGCATATACACTGGTGTGTGCCTCTTTTAGAATACTAGCTTTCAATTCCCCATCATCTGGTACACACAGTCTTCCTTTGTAGTACAGACACCCATCTGCTTTCACCCCATAGTCAGTTGCTTCTCCCTCTGAGATTTTGCTCATAATAGCCATTAACTTCTCATCTGCCTTTTGCCCATCTAAAATCTGCTGTAGCAGGTTTGGCCTCACTTGTAACTCAGCCAAAATAGCTCCATCTCAAACCAAAGATAGACGGGCATTCAATGATCTCAAGGCTGTCATGGATTTTCTGCTTAAAGCATCAGCAACTACATTTGCCTTCCCAGGATGGTAGTCAATTACACAGTCATAATCCTTCAGGAACTCAATCCATCGCCTCTGTCTAAGGTTGAGCTCCTTCTGGGTTGGCAAGTATTTTAGGCTTTTGTGGTCTGTGTAAATGTAGCATTTTTCACCATACAGGTAATGCCTCCATATCTTCAGTGCGAAGATAATTGCTGCAAGTTCTAGATCATGGGTAGGGTAATTCTGTTCATGTGGCCTTAGCTGCCTAGAAGCATAAGCGACCACCTTCCCTTCTTGCATCAATACACACCCTAACCCATTATGTGAGGCATCACTGTAGACCACAAAGTCTTTTCCTGACACTGGCTGTGTTAAAACTGGTGCCTCTGTCAACATAGCCTTCAACTTCTCAAAACTGGTCTGACACTTGTCATTCCAGTTAAATCTGACATTCTTGTGTAACAACTTGGTCATTGGAGCAGCTATTAGGGAAAATCCCTTCACAAATCTCCTGTAATACCCAGCTAGCCCCAAGAAGCTTCTGACCTCAGTTGTATTCCTGGGAGGCTTCCATTCCATCACTGCTTCTATTTTCTTGGGATCCACCCTAATCCCATCAGCTGATACTATGTGTCCAAGGAATGCAATCTCATCCAACCAGAAGTCACACTTGGACAACTTAGCATACAGCTTTTTTTCTCTCAGGGTTTGCAGAACAATCCTCAAATGCTCATCATGTTCTTCCCTGGTCTTGGAATACACCAAAATATCATCAATAAAGACCACTACGAACCGATCTAAGTGTGGGTGGAAGATACGGTTCATAAGGTCCATGAATGCATTGGTGCATTTGTTAGGCCAAAGGGCATCACTAAGAACTCATAATGCCCATATCGGGTCCTGAATGCGCCTTTGGCACATCTGCATCCTTCACCCTCAATCGATGATACCTCGATCGAGATCAATCTTAGAAAATACTCTCGCTTCCCTTTAATCGATCAAAAGATCATCAATTCTAGGCAACGGATATTTATTCTTCATCGTCACTTTATTCAATCACGCAGTAATCAATACAAAGCCTCAAAGTCCCATCCTTCTTCTTTACAAACAGACCGAGCTCCCCATGGTGACACCTTGGGGCGTATGAACCCCTTATCTAGCAACTCTTGCAACGAAGTTTTCAACTCCTCAATTCATGGGTGCCATCCTATAAGGAGCAATGGAAATGGGTCTTTGCAGTTGTCTCAATAGCAAATTCAACTTCCCTTTACGTGGCAAACCGTGCAACTCTTCAGAAATACCTGCAGGAAGTCTCTCACTGTGGGTATGTCACTCAGGTTTGGCTTAGCCTGCCTAGTATCCACCACATGTGCTAGGTAGGCTTCACAGCCTTTTCTCATCATTCTTCTTGCAACAGTGGCTGAGATGACATTGGACAAGAAATCTGTCCTTTCACCCACAACTGTAATTTCATTACCCTCAGGAGTTTTCAAAGAAATTCTCTTCAATTTGCAATCAACTATTGCCTGATGACGTGACAACCAGTCCATTCCCAAAATCACGTCAAACTCGTGGAAAGGCAACTCAATCAGGTCTGCCAAGAATTCATACCCCTGAATCCTTAACGGGCAACCCTTGTATACTTTGTTCACTACCACACTGTGACCCAATGGATTAGTGACCAGAATGTCTTGGTCACTCTCCCCTACTAGTATCCCCCTTTCTACGGGTAAGTTGATGCAAATGTAGGAATGAGTAGATCCTGGATCTACCAATGCCTGCACAGGTGTGGTGTAGAGGAAGAACGTACCCCTGATGACGTCCGGGGCATCTTGCTCCTCCTGAGCTCTCAGGGCATAATTTCTGGCAGGTGGTCTGTTATCTGGCCTCTCTGCTGGCTCAGATGCAGGCCTCTGTGATGGTCCCACTGCGTCAGATTTGCCAGGTTTTCTACCTCTCTGTGGTGCAGGAGCAGGTCTGTCTGCTTGTGTTGGAGCAGTTGTAGTGGTTCTGCGTGGACAGTTTCTCAGCTGATGCTCTGTCGACCCACATCTCAAGCAGGCACCAGTTACTCTCCAACACTCCCCCTTATGCCACTTCAGGCAGTGTGGACATGCAGAAGATGCTGGGGCTGGTCCCCTGAACCCCATCCCTGGAGAGCTGCCCACTGATGGTGTGGACTGACCTCTCCTAGGGGTGAACTGTGGCCTGGGCCTCGAGACCCACGACCATGTGACCGAAGTGAACACTGCGTGTGGACCCTTGAACTTCTTTCTAAATGCAGGGGCTGAGCTAGACTGACCGGGTCCCCTCTTCTGCTGTCTCTCCCTTCTGGTCTGCTCACTGATTCTCACTTTTTCAACTCTTATTGCAGCTTCCACTAACTTGGTAAATTCTGTGATTCCCAAGGCAGTGAGCTAGATTTTGATGTTGTCATTTAGTCCCTCTTCAAATCTCTTGCACCTTTCAGCTTCATTAGGGACTATCTCCCTTCCATAGCGGCTTAATCGGACGAATTCCTTCTCATACTCAACCACTGACAGCTGTCTCTGCCTCAGGTTAATGAATTCCCTTCTTCTCTCTTCTAAGTATTGTAACACCCCTAAGTTCGGTAGTGCGTTCTGCTGTTCCGGTGAACAGTGTTGTCCGGACAGCTAGGATGCCTAGAACTACACTTCAATATGAGTGAGGAGACATAAAATAATGAAATACAAGAAAAGAAAATATAAGAAAAACAAACGAAAAATAATAGCAAAGAAATGTGATCAACTTAAACGAGCCGGGAAACCTAACGATGGGTGATCAGACTGGAAACTACGCGTGGACCGTTGACTAGCTCTGGATCATGGAACCCTGGAAAACATTTTTAGGACTTAAATAGAACCTTATTGAAGAATAAATATCATTAGAAAGATCAAAGAAAAATTAAATAATTAGTACAAAGAAAAGTGAGAAATCGAAAAACAGACAAAACCCGGTGTTACCGAAAAATCGGGAACGCAACCCAAACAGGGGCATTATGGTCATTTGACATCCCAAATTGTCTTTTGACCTAAATGTCCATCAAAAATAAATAATATTACACTTGGAAAATATAATGAAAAATTAATTTAGGGGTACCTAATGTAAATAGCAAAAATGGGGAGTTAAATGTGGGAAATTGAAACTTTTGAATAAATTAACATTATCTTTCCACTTAGTGCTCCACTCACACCTAAAGTGGACCACTTAATCTGCATTTGGACAGCAGATTCATTTCCTTCTTCAACCTCAAAAATTCAGCCGTGAGCCTCCAAGAAGAACTCCATGGCCAAAGCTTCCAAGCTCCATGCATGAACTCCAATCTTCACTTTCATGCCATAAATCCAACAAGTCCCTTCATGAAAGTTTGTCTACTCATCACAAGGAAGAGTTTGATACCAAATTTGAGAAGTTTAAGCAAGGTTTAACAAGCTCCAACCATAAGGTAAGTTAGCATTTTTGAAGATTTCTTTGATAAACTTTGTATACATGTTATGGGTGTTGGTTTTGTGAGGGAAATTTTTGAGTTTGAAGAGTTATTGTTGTGTTCATTTTTGGACAGCCATGGAGTCATGTAGTTGATGAAATAATTGTGCATATATTTGATGAGAAATGGTGTTGATCATGATGATTTAATAACCTAGTGAATTACTTCATATTTATATGGTGATTTTTGGCACTTGGATGGGAATTGATGAATTGTAGGACAATTTGGTGTTGAAGAAGATTTTCGGCAGCTTGGGGACACTTGAATAAATGTATGTATTCATGGAAGTGTTGGCAGAATATTGACATAGAAGGATTGATGGATATGTATATGAACTTGTTGTGTAAAGTGTATGTAAAAACTAGTGATGTTTATGTGTATGTGTAATGGTATTTGAACTTTGGGAATTAGAGTTATATTTGGTATGTTGAGGATAATTGTAATCTGCCCAAAGTGATGTTAATGTAAAGTAATATATAGTTTTGGTAATGTACCAAAACAGATTTGGTAGGGAAGTAAACATATTGCAAGGTAAATGTGTGTAATTGATGTGTGTTAAGCAAAGTAACCAAGGGCAGTGTACATTTTAGCCAATAAGTTTAAATGTGTAACCTCAATTGGTATGAGACCAATTGGAGGTAGAACTAGGCACAAAATGTGCCAACTTTCATTGAGAAAACATACCAAAATTCTGCTTGCAAGGTAACCTAAGAAAATGACCAATTCGGATTAGGTGCAATTAGGACCTGAAAAATGACCAATTGGGCAGCAGTGAGTGTTTAGGCCATAACTCACTCAAAACAGGTCCAATTGACCTGAAATTTTAACCATGAATAGTTAAGACCCATACCTACAAGTCTTATGAGGACACCAAAGCCCAGAAATGACCAGAAGCAAGTCAAACAGCTTGCACAAGTTCGGGTCCAAAAACTGGCCGAACCAAAGTTGACCAAATTGACCTAAAATGACCTAATTTGATGCCATTTGACCAACAATAGTATAATGACCATAACTTGGTCTACATAACTCGGAATGACCCGAAATTTTGCCCCGCGTGCAATAAGACATAGATCTACAAGTTTGTAGTTTTGACCGAAACCCGAAAACCGAGGGAACTAGGTCATCCGGCTAGGTCAAACTAGTATCCCGGAATCCAGCAAGTTGCATTAAAATGCACTAAACAAGAAATGAGTTGGTAAAACGTACCAACCCTAAAATACTATCTAATATGACATATTAATAACATTAAAACCTAAAGTACCTAGAAAACATCGAGGGTCGACATATTAGGCTGACTAAGCAAATAAAGGTATTCAGTGAATAATTGAATTCAGTGAATTACTTATCGAACATTATAGATAGAGACAGTTTAATTTAGTACTGAAACACTTCAAATTGTGTTTCTCAGTTACCAAAGACTCAGGAAAAGGGAAGGAAACACTGAGTCCAGACCAGGAGACAGTCATCAGAGGTTTGTGCACAACAAGTTTTTAATTGATTTTGTTCTGAATATTTTATGTGATTAAATGACATATTTTCTTATGAACTATGTTTAACAGGCATTGGATTTAATTCAATGATTATTGAAATTATTATAGTATGTATGAATTTTGCTTTGTGAAATGGTATTTTCACAAGTATTAAGCATTGTTATGGATTGAATAAATTATGATTTGGAAAATTGTGATATAACATGTTTTGAAATGTGATGGTAATTTTCATGGAAAATGCAAATTTATGATTTGAATTGTGATAAGCATTAAAATTATTGGATATTGGAATTGAATTTGAATCGAATTATATTGTGATTTATGCTCACTAAAAGGATTGTGATATTGTTTTATATCTCACTATAGACGCTTGACTAGGTTATTACCCGTCTCTCTCATTTGTTGAGAAGACAATGGAGTTAGTTGTGTTTTGATTACCATGGTACGTGCACAGGCTTAGATTTTCCTCTGATTTGAGGTTAGATCTAAGTTTATTTTATCGTTATGGCCCTTGCGGAAGATTCATTATTATGATGGTACTGTGCACGATGATTCGACCTCCCCGACCATAGGGAGTTAGAATCTGATTTGACCTCCCCGACCATAGGGAGTTAGAATCACATCGAATATGGCCCTTTCGGATTAGTCTTGCATGGTTAGTGAGATAAAGAATGATTTTTGAGATAAAGAATGAGTTTTGAGATACAGTATGATTTTTGAGATACAGTATGATTTTTGAAATACATAATGATTTTTGAGATACAGAATGGCTTTTGAATGGTAAGGAATTTTGATTTCAATTATGGTTTATGTATAATTGATTTCGTTAGAATTATTTAAATGGATAGTCATGATTTGATAAATTGAATTTTGTGATCAAAGTCATTTATACAAATGATTTACATTATTGGCAATGAATATTTTGAGTTGTGGAATTTGATGAGTATTCAGATTTCCAAATTATTTATCAGAATTTTGTCACTGTATATTGTACTATGTTTCAAATTATAGTTGTGCACCACTGAGTTCACCACTCAGCGATAGCTTTGTATGCTGTCGCAGGTAAGAAGAGCATAGAGCAGTAAGTAAATTTCCTTGAAGATATATTCAGATCAGCTCCAGGTATATCATAGGTATACCCATGTACATAGGTTTTGATGTATGCATGTAATAATATGTATGTAAATTATTTGAGCAGTTGTATAGAAACTCTTGTAAAATATTTTGGTATGTAATTAAATGTAAATTATTGTAAATGTAAATTTGAGATTTCATTTACTTAAATAGTTTTGTATTATATTTCTTGTATCTCAGTCTTTGAAAAATCATCGCGGATTTGAGTTGAGAAAAATGTTGTGTTGAGAAATATGTTGGAGTTGAGATTTGCAAATATATATTGAAGTGCTTTTTACAGGTTTTCTGAAGAACTGTTTTATCCAAAATACAGATGGCACTCTGCCAAAATTTTTACAGAAACTCCAAATAAGTCAAATGTGTTAGTTCTATCACTTCAGTTCACAAAAGTTTTTAACACCTGTAAATAGTGCTCACCACTGTAAAAGAAGTAAGAAAAGTTTTGAAAATCCCTTGTAGTGTATTTAATGGGTTATCGATGACTGAGTTGGTAATTCATTAGGTATACTACGGGATCATGTTATACCTTACAGAGGGGTAGGGTGTGACATGTTTTAGTGGTATCAGAGCAATGGTTTTAAAGTGAATTTCGAACTGTGAATTTGAAATCTTTTTGTCGGTAACTACAACTGCTCAAATGTTTGATACATATAGTACATTTACATCATAAATATGAACTAATGGAGAGGAATCTCCTTATGCTGGTTGTACAGAAATAGAAAATCCTGTGAAAAGATATGGAAGAGAAGAATGAGACAATAGAACAGTCCGTGATGGCAGAAGTACAAGTTGAGGCCCCAACTCCACAAAGTGTCGAAGGCCCGATTGTACCAGTTTTACCAGTACAAATTACTGCACAAATGGCCCGACAAATGGCCACTTTCTTCCAACAAATGGCTGATAATCTGTCAGCCCAAGCCCAAGTACAGACCCAACCCCCACAAGGGCAGTGTGAAATAGAAAAGAGGGAGAAACCTATGGGTCAGAGCTCGAACAGTAATTTGAGAAAGAGAAAAGAATTTGAGGAACCCCAAGCTCAGGGATACGATAGAGGTGGATCATTAGGACAGAGACCACCAAGGTCCAGTCGTCGAACAACTAGAAGTTCCTACCCTTCCCGCCAATGTGAAACTTGTGGAAAATATCATGGTGGGATATGCTATAAGGCCTCTGGAGCCTGCTACAATTATGGAAAACTTGGACACTTTGCTAAAGATTGTGCTAAACCACCTCGATCTGCTCTCCGGAGTTCACAGACCGTCAATCAGAGTCAAGATAGAAATAGAGTTGGTACTCCTCACCACTATAACACAGTGAATCAACCCGAATATAGTAGCGCACCAGTCGGAGTGTCCACTATGCGCCAAGTAAAAGGAGCAGAAACTTCAGATGTAGCTGCTGGTAAGTTCTTAATTTTAGTTATTATTTGATCCCAGCACTACTTAGTTGTGTGTTAGTGTCAGAACTATATGTTCTGTTGTCATTCCTTTACATGGGAACGAATTTTGATGTATTAGTGACTAGTCCTTTAGGATAATAACTATAATAACAAGTATGATTGACATTACTTTTGGAAGAATTGTTAGCTAAAAGTATTTTCTAACATACCATAAATTATAAAGCTAAATGGCGAGCCTACTTAATGTAAGGCAAGAGGACCTAAAAGTAAGTTACAGTAATAGAATTACTCTAGATGAGGGCAAAGATGTTACTGTTAGTAATTGTCAAAGGAAATTGTAATCAGAATCGGTTTGGGATATTAGTGGATTCGAGAAAGATAAGATGTTAGAAAACCTAGTCCATGAGGTTATAACGTAGTGACTATATAATGTTCTCGATGTTTGTATTGTAAG
Organism: Hevea brasiliensis; assembly: GCF_030052815.1. NCBI lineage: Eukaryota > Viridiplantae > Streptophyta > Magnoliopsida > Malpighiales > Euphorbiaceae > Hevea > Hevea brasiliensis. The sequence continues at coordinate 92,922,927 of NC_079496.1, read as the reverse complement.
CTGCAGATTACAGTACCGACACTGGATTATTGTGTAGAGCTACGTGTTTCCTCGTGGTACAATAAGTAAGAATATTTGTAAGTAATCTATAAATTGATACAGTTGCACCCGAATAGGGTACTATTACTGGAAATAAATGTGAAAATTTTAGTCAGAAATTTAAAACTTCAGAACTAGCCTGTCGAAAGACTACACTTGTAAGGTAGCTGGAGTCAGTAACTCGGTTACAATAATGTGAACTACCAGTACCACAGTAATTGCTATAAGCTTAGAGATATCAGTACAACGTATCATCCTCAGACAGATGGACAATTGAAACAAGTAATTCAGGTAAATTCGGAAACTCATTGAGTTCCTATAAATAATGAAATGAAATGATAAAAATAACCTGTAAAATGTGATAAGCCCTCAAGAATATATCGAGAACTTGTGTCATTGAATCCGAGAGGAGATGGGACAGATACATCCCACTAACAGAATTTGTATACATTAATAAGTGTCAAGCTAGCATACAAGTGGCACCCTATGAAACATAGTAGGAGAACGGATAACTATGGATTTTGTGATGAGATTTCTGAGGACACAGAATAGTCATGATGCAGTATAGGTTATAGTTGATAGACTAACCAAGTCTAATCACTCTTTGCCAGTCCGGATGGACTATAGCCTGGAAAGATTGGCCAGATTGTACATATATGAGATTGTAAAATTGCATGGAGTGCCATTATCAATTGTGTATGACAGAGATCCTAGGTTCACTTCTAGATTCTTGGGTAGTCTTCAGAGAGCCCTAAGAACTAGATTGAACTTCAGCACAGCATTCCACCCACAGACAGATGGCCAACCTGAAAGGATTATTCAGATATTGGAGGATATGCTACGGGCTTGTATGATTGAATTTGAAGGTAGTTGGGATACACACTTGCCTTTGATTGAGTTTGCTTATAACAACAACTACCAATCAAGCATTGGGATGCCTCCATATGAAGCTTTGTATGGCAGAAAGTGCAGAACTCCCTTATGTTGAGATGAAGTAGGTGAAAGGAAAATGATTGGACCAGAAATTGTTCAGCAGACAGAGGAAAAGATTAGATTGATCAGAGATAGACTCAAGGCTGCATCAGACCGTCAGAAGTCTTATGTTGGTTTGAAAAGAAGAGATATTGAGTATGCAGTGGGTGATAAGGTATTCCTCAAAGTTTCTCCTTGGAAGAGAATTATGAGATTTGGCAGAAAGGGGAAACTGAGTCCTCGTTTCATTGGACCATATGAGGTTCTGGAAAGAGTGGGTCCTTTGGTATATCGGTTGGCATTACCTCCAGAGCTAGCAAAGATACACAGTGTTTTCCATGTGTCCATGTTAAGGAGGTACAGATCTGACCCATCTCATGTACTATCAGTTGAAGAGATTGAAGTAAACCTGCACCTCACATAAGAGGAAGAACCCATAAAAATTCTGGCTTATGAGGTGAAGCAGCTGAGGAACAAACAGATACACCTGGTTAAAGTGCTGTGGAACCATCATTCAGGCCAGGAAGCTACTTGGGAACGTGAAGAGGATATGAGGAGACATCACCCACAGCTGTTTAGAGACTAATGCCAGGTAAAATTTCGAGACGAAATTTATTTAAGGGGGGGAGAATTGTAACACCCTAAGTTCGGTAGTGCGTCATTGTTCGGTGAATGCTGTTGTCCGGACAGCTAGGATGCCTAGAACTACACTTCAATATGAGTGAGGAGACATAAAATAATGAAATACAAGAAAAGAAAATATAAGAAAAACAAAGGAAAAATAATAGCAAAGAAATGTGATCAAGTTAAACGAGCCGGGAAACCTAACGATGGGTGACCGCACTGGGAAGCCACGGCGTGGACCGTTGACTAGCCCTGGACTGCGGGGAACCCTGGAAAACATTTTTAGGACTTAAATAGAACCTTATTGAAGAATAAATATCATTAGAAAGATCAAAGAAAAATTAAATAATTAGTACAAAGAAAAGTGAGAAATCGAAAAACAGACAAAACCCCGTGTTACCGAAAAATCGGGAACGCAACCCAAACAGGGGCATTATGGTCATTTGACATCCCGAATTATCTTTTGACCTAAATGTCCATCAAAAATAAATAATATTACACTTGGAAAATATAATGAAAAATTAATTTAGGGGTACCTAATGTAAATAGCAAAAATGGGGAGTTAAATGTGGGAAATTGAAACTTTTGAATAAATTAACATTATCTTTCCACTTAGTGCTCCACTCACACCTAAAGTGGACCACTTAATCTGCATTTGGACAGCAGATTCATTTCCTTCTTCAACCTCAAAAATTCAGCCGTGAGCCTCCAAGAAGAACTCCATGGCCAAAGCTTCCAAGCTCCATGCATGAACTCCAATCTTCACTTTCATGCCATAAATCCAACAAGTCCCTTCATGAAAGTTTGTCTACTCATCACAAGGAAGAGTTTGATACCAAATTTGAGAAGTTTAAGCAAGGTTTAACAAGCTCCAACCATAAGGTAAGTTAGCATTTTTGAAGATTTCTTTGATAAACTTTGTATACATGTTATGGGTGTTGGTTTTGTGAGGGAAATTTTTGAGTTTGAAGAGTTATTGTTGTGTTCATTTTTGGACAGCCATGGAGTCATGTAGTTGATGAAATAATTGTGCATATATTTGATGAGAAATGGTGTTGATCATGATGATTTAATAACCTAGTGAATTACTTCATATTTATATGGTGATTTTTGGCACTTGGATGGGAATTGATGAATTGTAGGACAATTTGGTGTTGAAGAAGATTTTCGGCAGCTTGGGGACACTTGAATAAATGTATGTATTCATGGAAGTGTTGGCAGAATATTGACATAGAAGGATTGATGGATATGTATATGAACTTGTTGTGTAAAGTGTATGTAAAAACTAGTGATGTTTATGTGTATGTGTAATGGTATTTGAACTTTGGGAATTAGAGTTATATTTGGTATGTTGAGGATAATTGTAATCTGCCCAAAGTGATGTTAATGTAAAGTAATATATAGTTTTGGTAATGTACCAAAACAGATTTAGTAGGGAAGTAAACATATTGCAAGGTAAATGTGTGTAATTGATGTGTGTTAAGCAAAGTAACCAAGGGCAGTGTACATTTTAGCCAATAAGTTTAAATGTGTAACCTCAATTGGTATGAGACCAATTGGAGGTAGAACTAGGCACAAAATGTGCCAACTTTCATTGAGAAAACATACCAAAATTCTGCTTGCAAGGTAACCTAAGAAAATGACCAATTCGGATTAGGTGCAATTAGGACCTGAAAAATGACCAATTGGGCAGCAGTGAGTGTTTAGGCCATAACTCACTCAAAACAGGTCCAATTGACCTGAAATTTTAACCATGAATAGTTAAGACCCATACCTACAAGTCTTATGAAGACACCAAAGCCCAGAAATGACCAGAAGCAAGTCAAACAGCTTGCACAAGTTCGGGTCCAAAAACTGGCCGAACCAAAGTTGACCAAATTGACCTAAAATGACCTAATTTGATGCCATTTGACCAACAATAGTATAATGACCATAACTTGGTCTACATAACTCGGAATGACCCGAAATTTTGCCCCGCGTGCAATAAGACATAGATCTACAAGTTTGTAGTTTTGACCGAAACCCGAAAACCGAGGAAACTAGGTCGTCCGGCTAGGTCAAACTAGTATCCCGGAATCCAGCAAGTTTCATTAAAATGCACTAAACAAGAAATGAGTTGGTAAAACGTACCAACCCTAAAATACTATCGAATATGACATATTAATAACATTAAAACCTAAAGTACCTAGAAAACATCGAGGGTCGACATATTAGGCTGACTAAGCAAATAAAGGTATTCAGTGAATAATTGAATTCAGTGAATTATTTATCGAACATTATAGATAGAGACAGTTTAATTTAGCACTGAAACACTTCAAATTGTGTTTCTCAGTTACCAAAGACTCAGGAAAAGGGAAGGAAACACTGAGTCCAGACCAGGAGACAGTCATCAGAGGTTTGTGCACAACTAGTTTTTAATTGATTTTGTTCTGAATATTTTATGTGATTAAATGACATATTTTCTTATGAACTATGTTTAACAGGCATTGGATTTAATTCAATGATTATTGAAATTATTATAGTATGTATGAATTTTGCTTTGTGAAATGGTATTTCCACAAGTATTAAGCATTGTTATGGATTGAATAAATTATGTTTTGGAAAATTGTGATATAACATGTTTTGAAATGTGATGGTAATTTTCATGGAAAATGCAAATTTATGATTTGAATTGTGATGAGCATTAAAATTATTGGATATTGGAATTGAATTTGAATCGAATTATATTGTGATTTATGCTCACTAAAAGGATTGTGATATTGTTTTATATCTCACTATAGACGCTTGACTAGGTTATTACCCGTCTCTCTCATTTGTTGAGAAGACAATGGAGTTAGTTGTGTTTTGATTACCATGGTACGTGCACGAGCTTAGATTTTCCTCCGATTTGAGGTTAGATCTAAGTTTATTTTATCGTTATGGCCCTTGGAAGATTCATTATTGTGATGGTATCATGCACGATGATTCGACCTCCCCGACCATAGGGAGTTAGAATCTGATTCGACCTCCCCGACCATAGGGAGTTAGAATCACATCGAATATGGCCCTTTCGGATTAGTCTTGCATGGTTAGTGAGATAAAGAATGATTTTTGAGATAAAGAATGAGTTTTGAGATACGAGATGATTTTTGAGATACAAAGATGATTTTTGAAATACATAATGATTTTTGAGATCTGTAATGGCTTTTGAATGGTAAGGAATTTTGATTTCAATTATGGTTTATGTATAATTGATTTCGTTAGAATTATTTAAATGGATAGTCATGATTTGATAAATTGAATTTTGTGATCAAAGTCATTTATACAAATGATTTACATTATTGGCAATGAATATTTTGAGTTGTGGAATTTGATGAGTATTCAGATTTCCAAATTATTTACTACAAATTTTGTCAATGTATATTGTACTATGTTTTAAATTATAGTTGTGCACCACTGAGTTCACCACTCAGCGATAGCTTTGTATGCTGTCGCAGGTAAGAAGAGCATAGAGCAGTAAGTAAATTTCCTTGAAGATATATTCAGATCAGCTCCAGGTATATCATAGGTATACCCATGTACATAGGTTTTGATGTATGCATGTAATAATATGTATGTAAATTATTTGAGCAGTTGTATAGAAACTCTTGTAAAATATTTTGGTATGTAATTAAATGTAAATTATTGTAAATGTAAATTTGAGATTTCATTTACTTAAATAGTTTTGTATTATATTTCTTGTATCTCGATCTTTGAAAAATCAACATGGATTTGAGTTGAGAAAAATGTTGTGTTGAGAAATATGTTGGAGTTGAGATTTGCAAATATATATTGAAGTGCTTTTACAGTTTTTGAAGAACTGCTTTATCCAAAATACAGATGGTACTCACAAAATTTTTACAGAAACTCCAAATAAGTCAAATGTGTTAGTTCTATCACTTGATTCACAAAAGTTTTTAACACTGTAAATAGTGCTCACCATCGTAAAAGAAGTAAGAAAAGTTTTGAAAATCCCTTGTAGTGTATTTAATGGGTTATCGATGACGGAGTTGGTAATTCATTAGGTATACTACGGATCATGTTATACCTTCAGAGGGTAGGGTGTGACATGTTTTAGTGGTATCGAGCAATGGTTTTAAAGTGAATTTGAATCGTGAATTTGAAATCTTTTGTCGATAACTACAATCGCTCAAATGTTTGATACATATAGTACATTTATATCATAAATATGAACTAATGGAGAGGAATCTCCTTATCTTTGGTTGTACGTAAATAGAAAATCTGTGAAAAGATATGGAAGAGAAGAATGAGACAATAGAAACGATCCGTGATGGCGAAGTACAAGTTGAGGCCCCAACTCCACAAAGTGTCGAAGGCCGATTGTACCAGCTTTACCAAGACAAATTATCGCACAAATGGCACGACAAATGGCCACTTTCTTCCAACAAATGGCTGATAATGTCACCAAGCCCAAGTATTGCACCCAACCCCACAAGGGCAGTGTGAAATAGAAAAGAGGGAGAAACCTATGGGTCAGAGCTCGAACAGTAATTTGAGAAAGAGAAAAGAATTTGAGGAACCCCAAGCTCAGGGATAGGATAGAGGTGGATCATTAGGACAGAGACCACCAAGGTCCAGTCGTCGAACAACTAGAAGTTCCTACCCTTCCCGCCAATGTGAAACTTGTGGAAAATATCATGGTGGGATATGCTATAAGGCCTCTGGAGCCTGCTACAAATATGGAAAACTTGGACACTTTGCTAAAGATAGTGCTAAACCACCTCGACCGCTCTCCGAGTTCACGCATCACCGTCGATGAGTCAAGATAGAAATAGAGTTGGTACTCCTCACCACTATAACACGTTGAATCAACCCGAATATAGTAGCGCACGATCGGGGTGTCCACTATGCGCCAAGTAAAAGGAGCAGAAACTTGGATGTAGCTTTGGTAAGTTCTTAATTTTAGTTATTATTTGATCCCAAAGACTACTTAGTTGTGTGTTAGTGTCAGAACTATATGTTCTGTTGTCATTCCTTTGCATGGGAACGAATTTTGATGTATTAGTGACTAGTCCTTTAGGATAATAACTATAATAACAAGTATGATTGACATTACTTTTGGAAGAATTGTTAGCTAAAAGTATTTTCTAACATACCATAAATTATAAAGCTAAATGGCGAGCCTACTTAATGTAAGGCAAGACGACCTAAAAGTAAGTTACAGTAATAGAATTACTCTAGATGAGGGCAAAGATGTTACTGTTAGTAATTGTCAAAGGAAATTGTAATCAGAATCGGTTTGGGATATTAGTGGATTCGAGAAAGATAAGATGTTAGAAAACCTAGTCCATGAGGTTATAACGTAGTGACTATATAATGTTCTCGATGTTTGTATTGTAAGTTGCGATTACAAGACGATAATCGGATTATTGTGTAGAGCTACGTGTTTCCTCGTGGTACAATAAGTAAGAATATTTGTAAGTAATCTATAAATTGATACAGTTGCACCCGAATAGGGTACTATTACTGGAAATAAATGTGAAAATTTTAGTCGAAAATTTAAAACTTCAGAACTAGCCTGTCGAAAGACTACACTTTTAAGGTAGCCGAGTCAAGAATTTGGTTACAATAATGTGAACTACCAAGACCACAAGAATTGCTATAAGCTTAGAGATATCAAGACAACGTATCATCCTCGACAGATGGACAATTGAAACAAGTAATTCAGTAAATTCGAAACTCATTGAGTTCCTATAAATAATGAAATGAAATGATAAAAATAACTCAGAAATGTGATAAGCCCTCAAGAATATATCGAGAACTTGTGTCATTGAATCCGAAAGGAGATGGGACAGATACATCCCACTAACAGAATTTGTATACATTAATAAGTGTCAAGCTAGCATACAAGTGGCACCCTATGAAACATAGTAGGAGAACGGATAACTATGGATTTTGTGATGAGATTTCTGAGGACACAGAATAGTCATGATGCAGTATAGGTTATAGTTGATAGACTAACCAAGTCTAATCACTCTTTGCCAGTCCGGATGGACTATAGCCTGGAAAGATTGGCCAGATTGTACATATATGAGATTGTAAAATTGCATGGAGTGCCATTATCAATTGTGTATGACAGAGATCCTAGGTTCACTTCTAGATTCTTGGGTAGTCTTCAGAGAGCCCTAAGAACTAGATTGAACTTCAGCACAGCATTCCACCCACAGACAGATGGCCAACCTGAAAGGGTTATTCAGATATTGGAGGATATGCTACGGGCTTGTATGATTGAATTTGAAGGTAGTTGGGATACACACTTGCCTTTGATTGAGTTTGCTTATAACAACAACTACCAATCAAGCATTGGGATGCCTCCATATGAAGCTTTGTATGGCAGAAAGTGCAGAACTCCCTTATGTTGAGATGAAGTAGGTGAAAGGAAAATGATTGGACCAGAAATTGTTCAGCAGACAGAGGAAAAGATTAGATTGATCAGAGATAGACTCAAGGCTGCATCAGACCGTCAGAAGTCTTATGTTGGTTTGAAAAGAAGAGATATTGAGTATGCAGTGGGTGATAAGGTATTCCTCAAAGTTTCTCCTTGGAAGAGAATTATGAGATTTGGCAGAAAGGGGAAACTGAGTCCTCGTTTCATTGGACCATATGAGGTTCTGGAAAGAGTGGGTCCTTTGGTATATCGGTTGGCATTACCTCCAGAGCTAGCAAAGATACACAGTGTTTTCCATGTGTCCATGTTAAGGAGGTACAGATCTGACCCATCTCATGTACTATCAGTTGAAGAGATTGAAGTAAACCCAGACCTCACATAAGAGGAAGAACCCATAAAAATTCTGGCTTATGAGGTGAAGCAGCTGAGGAACAAACAGATACACCTGGTTAAAGTGCTGTGGAACCATCATTCAGGCCAGGAAGCTACTTGGGAACGTGAAGAGGATATGAGGAGACATCACCCACAGCTGTTTAGAGACTAATGCCAGGTAAAATTTCGAGACGAAATTTATTTAAGGGGGGGAGAATTGTAACACCCCTAAGTTCGGTAGTGCGTTCTGCTGTTCCGGTGAACAGTGTTGTCCGGACAGCTAGGATGCCTAGAACTACACTTCAATATGAGTGAGGAGACATAAAATAATGAAATACAAGAAAAGAAAATATAAGAAAAACAAAGGAAAAATAATAGCAAAGAAATGTGATCAAGTTAAACGAGCCGGGAAACCTAACGATGGGTGATCATGATCGAAGCTACGGCGTGGACCGTTGACTAGCTCTGGATCATGGGAACCTGGAAAACATTTTTATGACTTAAATAGAACCTTATTGAAGAATAAATATCATTAGAAAGATCAAAGAAAAATTAAATAATTAGTACAAAGAAAAGTGAGAAATCGAAAAACAGACAAAACCCCGTGTTACCGAAAAATCGGGAACGCAACCCAAACAGGGGCATTATGGTCATTTGACATCCCGAATTATCTTTTGACCTAAATGTCCATCAAAAATAAATAATATTACACTTGGAAAATATAATGAAAAATTAATTTAGGGGTACCTAATGTAAATAGCAAAAATGGGGAGTTAAATGTGGGAAATTGAAACTTTTGAATAAATTAACATTATCTTTCCACTTAGTGCTCCACTCACACCTAAAGTGGACCACTTAATCTGCATTTGGACAGCAGATTCATTTCCTTCTTCAACCTCAAAAATTCAGCCGTGAGCCTCCAAGAAGAACTCCATGGCCAAAGCTTCCAAGCTCCATGCATGAACTCCAATCTTCACTTTCATGCCATAAATCCAACAAGTCCCTTCATGAAAGTTTGTCTACTCATCACAAGGAAGAGTTTGATACCAAATTTGAGAAGTTTAAGCAAGGTTTAACAAGCTCCAACCATAAGGTAAGTTAGCATTTTTGAAGATTTCTTTGATAAACTTTGTATACATGTTATGGGTGTTGGTTTTGTGAGGGAAATTTTTGAGTTTGAAGAGTTATTGTTGTGTTCATTTTGGACAGCCATGGAGTCATGTAGTTGATGAAATAATTGTGCATATATTTGATGAGAAATGGTGTTGATCATGATGATTTAATAACCTAGTGAATTACTTCATATTTATATGGTGATTTTTGGCACTTGGATGGGAATTGATGAATTGTAGGACAATTTGGTGTTGAAGAAGATTTTCGGCAGCTTGGGGACACTTGAATAAATGTATGTATTCATGGAAGTGTTGGCAGAATATTGACATAGAAGGATTGATGGATATGTATATGAACTTGTTGTGTAAAGTGTATGTAAAAACTAGTGATGTTTATGTGTATGTGTAATGGTATTTGAACTTTGGGAATTAGAGTTATATTTGGTATGTTGAGGATAATTGTAATCTGCCCAAAGTGATGTTAATGTAAAGTAATATATAGTTTTGGTAATGTACCAAAACAGATTTAGTAGGGAAGTAAACATATTGCAAGGTAAATGTGTGTAATTGATGTGTGTTAAGCAAAGTAACCAAGGGCAGTGTACATTTTAGCCAATAAGTTTAAATGTGTAACCTCAATTGGTATGAGACCAATTGGAGGTAGAACTAGGCACAAAATGTGCCAACTTTCATTGAGAAAACATACCAAAATTCTGCTTGCAAGGTAACCTAAGAAAATGACCAATTCGGATTAGGTGCAATTAGGACCTGAAAAATGACCAATTGGGCAGCAGTGAGTGTTTAGGCCATAACTCACTCAAAACAGGTCCAATTGACCTGAAATTTTAACCATGAATAGTTAAGACCCATACCTACAAGTCTTATGAAGACACCAAAGCCCAGAAATGACCAGAAGCAACTCAAACAGCTTGCACAAGTTCGGGTCCAAAAACTGGCCGAACCAAAGTTGACCAAATTGACCTAAAATGACCTAATTTGATGCCATTTGACCAACAATAGTATAATGACCATAACTTGGTCTACATAACTCGGAATGACCCGAAATTTTGCCCCGCGTGCAATAAGACATAGATCTACAAGTTTGTAGTTTTGACCGAAACCCGAAAACCGAGGGAACTAGGTCGTCCGGCTAGGTCAAACTAGTATCCCGGAATCCAGCAAGTTGCATTAAAATGCACTAAACAATAAATGAGTTGGTAAAACGTACCAACCCTAAAATACTATCGAATATGACATATTAATAACATTAAAACCTAAAGTACCTAGAAAACATCGAGGGTCGACATATTAGGCTGACTAAGCAAATAAAGGTATTCAGTGAATAATTGAATTCAGTGAATTACTTATCGAACATTATAGATAGAGACAGTTTAATTTAGTACTGAAACACTTCAAATTGTGTTTCTCAGTTACCAAAGACTCAGGAAAAGGGAAGGAAACACTGAGTCCAGACCAGGAGACAGTCATCAGAGGTTTGTGTACAACTAGTTTTTAATTGATTTTGTTCTGAATATTTTATATGATTAAATGACATATTTTCTTATGAACTATGTTTAACAGGCATTGGATTTAATTCAATGATTATTGAAATTGTTATAGTATGTATGAATTTTGCTTTGTGAAATGGTATTTCCACAAGTATTAAGCATTGTTATGGATTGAATAAATTATGTTTTGGAAAATTGTGATATAACATGTTTTGAAATGTGATGGTAATTTTCATGGAAAATGCAAATTTATGATTTGAATTGTGATGAGCATAAAAATTATTGGATATTGGAATTGAATTTGAATCGAATTATATTGTGATTTATGCTCACTAAAAGGATTGTGATATTGTTTTATATCTCACTATAGATGCTTGACTAGGTTATTACCCGTCTCTCTCATTTGTTGAGAAGACAATGGAGTTAGTTGTGTTTTGATTACCATGGTACGTGCACAGGCTTAGATTTTGCTCTGATTCGAGGTTAGATCTAAGTTTATTTTATCGTTATGGCCCTTGCGGAAGATTCATTATTGTGATGGTACTGTGCACGATGATTCGACCTCCCCGACCATAGGGAGTTAGAATCTGATTCGACCTCCCCGACCATAGGGAGTTAGAATCACATCGAATATGGCCCTTTCGGATTAGTCTTGCATGGTTAGTGAGATAAAGAATGATTTTTGAGATAAAGAATGAGTTTTGAGATACAGTATGATTTTTGAGATACAGTATGATTTTTGAAATACATAATGATTTTTGAGATACAGAATGGCTTTTGAATGGTAAGGAATTTTGATTTCAATTATGGTTTATGTATAATTGATTTCGTTAGAATTATTTAAATGGATAGTCATGATTTGATAAATTGAATTTTATGATCAAAGTCATTTATACAAATGATTTACATTATTGGCAATGAATATTTTGAGTTGTGGAATTTGATGAGTATTCAGATTTCCAAATTATTTATCAGAAATTTTGTCAATGTATATTGTACTATGTTTTAAATTATAGTTGTGCACCATCGAGTTCACCACTCAATGATAGCTTTGTATGTCAAGCAGTAAGAAGAGCATAGAGCAGTAAGTAAATTTCCTTGAAGATATATTCAGATCAGCTCCAGGTATATCATAGGTATACCCATGTACATAGGTTTTGATGTATGCACGTAATAATATGTATGTAAATTATTTGAGCAGTTGTATAGAAACTCTTGTAAAATATTTTGGTATGTAATTAAATGTAAATTATTGTAAATGTAAATTTGAGATTTCATTTACTTAAATAGTTTTGTATTATATTTCTTGTATCTCAGTCTTTGGAAAATCACTGCGGATTTGAGTTGAGAAAAATGTTGTGTTGAGAAATATGTTGGAGTTGAGATTTGCAAATATATATTGAAGTGCTTTACAGAGTTTTCAAGAACTGTTTTATCCAAAATACAGATGGCACTCTGCCAAAATTTTCTGAAACTCCAAATAAGTCAAATGTGTTAGTTCTATCACTTGACCACAAAAGTTTTTAACACTGTAAATAGTGCTCACCACTGTAAAAGAAGTAAGAAAAGTTTTGAAAATCCCTTGTAGTGTATTTAATGGGTTATCAGTAGACAGAGTTGGTAATTCATTAGGTATACTACGGAATCATGTTATACCTTACAGAGGGGTAGGGTGTGACAGGTATACAGTACCCACATATTTCTTCTTGAATTCAGAGAGGAAGAAATCCCAAATTCTGACTTCTGGCTGCACTTCATCGACACGATGTCCCACCATTCGTAGGCATCGTCTTGTAACAAGGATACAGACTTTTAAGTTACGCTGCAGGGTGCAGTGGAGTTGTTTTAAGACTCTGCCTGCTCAACCAATTTTCTACGCAATGAGTCATCTTCCCTCTTGCGAAGAAATCCACCGCCCCAAACTTTCTTAGCCTTTCTAGGTGTGATTTCTGCTGTGGAGCTGGTGGTGGTGGTGGTGCTGGCATTACTCCGGCCATTTGTCTAAAAAAGTCGGCCATTTGTTGGAACATGGCCTGTGGAGGCTGAGCAGGCTCTGCCTGAGCTGGCGGAGCAGATTCTCTCATGCCCCCAGTCTCAGCTGCTGCAGGTGGAGTATGACTCTCCACTTCCTCCTCAACTGCCCTCTGAGATGAAGGGTCCATATCCTATTCAAAATAAGAAAGATAAACAGATCTGCATTAGTGTCACCTCGACTCTTACAAATGCAATGCATGGTATGGACTCAATCTAGGCCCAGAAACGCCTAAACGGCGCTCTGATACCACTAAATGTGACACCCCTTACCCGTGTACTGTATACCCGAGTAAGTAATGCCACACGGTGTACCGGCACACTCTAATATACCTTAATTAATTTTCATCATAATTTTGAATATAACTTGTAAAATATAACTCATTTAAGTCATTTATTGAATTCATAATTTATTTGAGGTTCCGAAAATTTTATAGAAAATCCGACAGAATACCGGCTAAAAATAGAGAAAACAGTTCTTCAGAACGTGTTAAAAACACTTCCAATAAACAAATTCATTCATTCTCAACTCCAATATCAACACAAAACTCAATATCAAGATTTCAACATTTCAATTTCTATTCTCATTCATCATTCACATGTGATGTTCACATATAAATCACAAGTAAACATTTACTTTTCCATTAACAAATACAATTTTCATAATTTACATATACATCAATATACATTACACAAGTTTAATTACATATGAAGAAAAATCAAAATTAAGTTACAAAATGTCAAAATGATACCTAGTGTCCTACCAATGCACAGCAGAAGTTGAGGTGACACGGACATCGAGCGAATCGCGGATGGACTCACCCATGCGTGGTCTACTGGGCTCACGATCGGGGTCTCCGGTACCTCTGGCGTGGCAAGCAACGCACTAAGCAATAATGCTTAGTGGTGCAATAATATAATAGAAGAAAATAGCAAGAAAATGAATGTGTATAGAATGTGTATGCTTTCTTTGTTTGGTATTGGTATATCCATTATTTCGTTAACGTTGTTCACTTTTATTCATTTGGTTGCCCCAAGTAACCTACACTAGACGCATCGATGGATAACGGTAAACCGCACCGGGTACCTAGCACCTCGAGCCGTCACACCATCGGTCACATATGCATCTCCGGTGTGCAGGCAACTAACAACAAGTAAATAATATCGAGCACAAGGCCAAGTCTCAATACAAAGTCGAATGGCTAAAAGCCATGAAATCACGGAATGGCATATTGCCATGTGCGATCTTGCTAATCGAACCCTATTGGCATGCCAAACTATCCAAACCAATCTTGTTAGGTATACTAGGGCATTTGAAACTTTTAAATTCTTCAATTTGTGAATTTCATGTTTTGGTGTTACTATTCACCTCATTGGTCAACAAAAATGTTGACTTTTGGATAGAAAATATGTACATTGACGTTGGCACTCCCAACATACCATATTTTGTGTTTAAAACTTGTTGGCATTAAGTGTTAATACCATTTCAAGTTTAAACCAACACAAGCAGAATTTTCAGTTTTTGTGAGTCAACTTCACTGTTCCATTGGACACTGTTACTCTGGGAATTTGAAGAAATGTAAAACATGAAAGTTGTTCTTTATTTTGTCTAGTTGAATTTCCTTTCTTGAATCACTCCATTTGGAGTTTTGTAGCTCCAGATATGTCCCAAAAACCCAAGCTGGCCGGATTGCCAAAACTGCAGAATTACCATATCTACAGTAACATGAACAGTGACTGCCACTGCCATTTGGGTTAGGTTCTGGCCATAATTTGGGGTAGGTTCCTTCATGAAAGTTGTTTGTCTATGTCTTAACTTGTTGCTGTAAAACTTTCAGGTCAATTTACCAAATCTACAGTGAGTTATGGCCAAATGAACAGTTACTGTTCATTTGGTCAATTCTGCAGGGGCTGTTGCAGGGTGTCCGGATTGGGGCCAAGTTTTGGTCCTCTTGCTTTGGTCTTTTGGGCATGGTTTCTTCAGAAAAAAATGTGCCATTATAAGCCTAGTTTCATGTCCAATTGGCCAAACACCAATTGAACCAACACAGCCCAAGTTATGGCAGTGCAAGTGGACTGAATTTTTCATCCCTCTGTCTGTCCTAGGGCAGCCTGCAAGTTCACTTTGCAATCCTATTTTTCAGTCCATTTTATGGTCAACTTACCTAAAATGGTCACTAATTAACCATTAAAATGTTCTCTAATAATTTCCTAAACCATGTTTACATTTTGCTCACAAAACCCTAATTCAAATTCATGTTTTATACAATTTACTTTAGTTAGCTTTTAATTCATTATGCTTGTGTTTATAAACTTCCAACATGATTCTAGCTCACTTCAAGCTCATCAAAAACACTCCCTCCTATTCCATAGCTAGGGCAGCTGAAATTCATGTTTCATACACATGAGTTTTTGCTCATTTAAATTACAATTTCTCATCCATTACAAGCCTAAATCATGGAATTAAGGAATTTTAACTACATATATGCACTAACCTTGATTAGGGCAGATTTTTTTCCACCTCTAAACTTCACTTTCCTTCACTTTCTAGGCTGCCAAAAGGTTGTTTAAGGTGTGGGGACAAGTTTTAGTGAAGAGTGTTTAAGGTTTAGTAGTGAAACAAAGAGAGAAAGGGAGCTTTGGTGGAGCTTTCATGGTGGAATGGTTATGGAAAATGGAGAGCTACGGGTGTGTTTTTGTGGGAGTGGTGGCTGCTGGAATTTTTCTTATTTTGGTCTTCTTTTATCTCTTTTAATAGTTAGTCAAATAATGGCTTAATTGTGATTGGTCAAAATTTTCTTAATGACATCACCATGATGTCATAAATAAGCTTTTTCCTCATTTTCTTTCCTTTCCTCCACTACTCATTTTCAATTTAATTTCTAGTAATGTTTCTTCATATTTTATGTCATATTAATTATTTACTCAACTGGACAAGTCGGCCAAAAATCACCTATGAAGGCGAAATGACCAAAATGCCCTCCATTTGACTTAACGGATCAAAATTGTCTGTACCGATTGAAAAATTTTTCTAGGTATTTTCTTGGCATTCTAATGCCATGGGAACCTTAATAACCCTTTTTTGGAGTCCCAAAAATTATTTTATAATTTTTCCCCCGGGTCTAGGGCTCCTCGTTGCGAGAACCGCAACTTCCCTCTGGTTACCCATCGCTAGGGCACCGGCTCGTTTAACTTGGTTGTATTTTATTTCTAAAATTTTTACTGAATTTTTATTATTAATATTTGAGTTAATTATGATTCCCGACTTTAGTTTAAATATTTTTCCGGACGTTCTAGCTGTCCGGACCGACACCGGTCACCGGAACAGTAGAATGTACGGAGTTGGTACAGGGAGGGTGTTACAGATCCTCCTTCACCAACTAGAGTTGTATGGTGAGCATAGCAAGAATGCTAGGTATGAGATATCTAGGCAGCTATTTTGAATGAAGATGTCTGAGGGACAGAATGTTGGGGATCATGTCCACAAGATGATTCGGCTTATAGAGCAGCTGGAACATCTTGACTTTAACATGGATTTCCAACTGCAGACAGATTTGATTCTTCAGTCCCTACCTGAGTCATTTGGAAATTTTATGACAAATTTCCATATGACTAAGCAGGAATACACCTTGGCTGGTTACTTAACATGCTTGTTATTGCCTAAAAGAATATGCTGGGCAATAAAGGAAAAGAGGTAGCTTTGATTGCATTTTCTTTTGCTGAAAAGTCCAAAAAGAAGAAGGGCAATAAGAATAAGAAACCTCAAATTCCTGGACCTTCTAAGAAGATAGCCAAATAGAAGGGGAAGACCAAAGCTGATGGAGGCAAAGGAAAGTGTTTCCACTATTAGAAGGATGGGCACTGGAAAAGGAACTGCTCAGAGTATCTTGCTTCTCTGAAGGACAAGAAGGATACACCTTCAGAAGGTATGTCTATATCTTGTTATTTAGATGCTGATAATGCTCATAGTTCATCTACAGCTTAGGTTTTAGATACTAGTGCCAGTTCTCATATTTCTTATGATATGCAGGAACTAGCAAACAGTAGCAGCTTACGTTCTCGAGATGTTAAACTCTGAATTGGTGATGGCTCAACTGTTGAAGCTTTAGCCATAGGATCTAAATCTTTTTAGATGTGTGGACATATTTTGTGTTTCAATAATATTTTGTATGTACCTGATGCTTTTAAGAATATTATTTCAATATCTAGTTTGACTAGAAATGATTATGAATTTCAATTCACAAATGATGTTTGCAATATTTATTTTAGAAATAAATATGTTGGCTCAGGTTATATGCATGATGGTCTTTATTATTTGGATAATAATGATAAACACAAATTGAATGCAAGCGATCTAAATGAATGCAATGCCATGATGAACATCAACTCAAGTTCAAAATATATTTGGTACTTAAGATTAGGTCATGTTGCAGAAGATAGGATTGCAAATCTAGAGAAAATAGGGATTTTATTCTCATTGGGTTCTGAACCTACTCCAACTTGTGAATCGTGGCTTAAGGTATGCAAGTCTTAAGCATGTTAAGATTTGGGGTTATCCAGCTTATATAAAAAAACTAAACACTGATAAATTGAAAACCAGATCAGAAAAAGGTCGATTTGTTGGATATCCAAAAGAGAGTTTTGGATATTATTTTTATTTGCCTACATCACAAAAGGTTATGGTAAGTAGAGATGCCACATTTCTTGAATAACAGTTTATTCAAGAAGGAGGCAAAGGAAGGCAAATAGAGTTAGAATTGGAGAATTCTGACCAACCAACAGATCAAATGGATATAGATCCATCTAGTCAACCTACACTTATTGATGAAACATCTATAGTTATTCCTCGCAAATCAACCAGGATATCTCACCAACCAGTGAGATATGGTTTTCTTCATGAAGATGAGCAAGAGTTGTTTACTCGTGAAGAAGTAGATCATGGATATGATCCACTTACCTATGAAGAAGCTATATCAGATATAGACTCTTTGAAATGGATTGAAGCTATGAAATCCAAAATTGATTCCATGTATAAGAATCAAGTTTGGGATCTTGTTGACCCACCTAAAGGTATTGTACATATAGGGAATAAATGGGTTTTCAAGAAGAAAATTGATTCTGATGGAAAGGTAAAGACCTATAAAGCAAGGCTAGTAACGAAAGGGTTTCGCCAAAGGCAAGGAATCGACTATGAGGAGACTTTCTCGCCTGTTGCCATACATAAATTAATTAGGATTCTATTAGCAATAGCTGCATACTATGATTATGAGATTTAGTAGATGGATGTCAAAACAACTTCTCTCAATGGATACATTGAAGAAAACATTTTCATGGAACAACCTAGGGGTTTTGAATCCCAAGATGGTTCTAAGGTATGCAAGCTAAAGTGATCCATTTATGGGTTGAAACAAGCTTCGAGGAGTTGGAACATCCATTTTGATGAAGCCATTAAGTCATTTGATTTTATAAAAAATGTGGATGAACCATGTGCATATAAGAAGGTTAGTGATAGTGCTATCACTTTTCTTATCTTATATGTGGATGATATTCTGTTAATAGGTAATGACATAGATATGTTGACAGCTATAAAGGTATGGTTATCAAATACATTCTCCATGAAAGACTTAGGGGAGGCAACCTATATTCTTGGAATTTGCATCTATAGAGATAGAGCGAAAAGAATAATTGGTTTATCCCAAAGTTTATACTTGGAAAAGGTGTTAAAGAGGTTTAACATGCTTGATTCCAAGAGAGGATTGTTACTAGTGAGGCATGGTATCCACCTTTCCAAAGAGATGTCTCCAACCTGAAGAAAGAGATAAAAGGCCAGGATTCCATATGCTTCAACTATTAGAAGTTTGATGTATGCAATGATATGTACTAAGCCGGATATCGCACATGTTGTTAGTTTGACTGGCAGGTTTCAATCCAATCTAGGTTTGGAACACTGGATAGCTGTCAAGAACATCCTTAATTACTTGAGAAGAACTAAGGATTTATTCATGATTTATGGAGGTGGTGACTTGCAATTGGATGGTTATACTGATTCTGATTTCCAATCAGATATCGATGATAGAAAGTCTACCTCTGGGTTTATGTTCATTTGTAATGGAGGTGCAGTCAGTGGGAAGAGTTCCAAACAGAGTACAACTACTGATTGCACTACAGAAGCTGAGTACATTACTACATCAGATGCTGCGAAAGAAGCTGTTTGGATAAAGAAGTTCGTGACAGAACTTGCAGTAGTTCCTTCCATTAAGTCAGCGGTTCCTCTCTACTGTGACAATAATGGAGCGGTCATACAGGCTAAGGAACCTCGGTCTCAGCAGAAATCCAAACACATAGAAAGGCGCTACCACATTATCAGGGAGATAGTTGGGCGAGGCGATGTAGCCATGCAGAAAATAGCATCAGCTGAAAATCCAGCTGATCTATTCACGAAGCCTATGTCACAAGCTCAGTTAGACTAACATCTTGAGAAGATGGGTTTAAGATATTTTAATGAATAGCTATAGTGCTAGTGGGAGATTGTTAGTAGTATGCCCTACAGCATATCATTTAGTATGTATCTAGTATATATTTTATTAATAAAAGGAAATTTCACTTTTCCGTTTACATAATGTATTTATGTGTAATAGAAAAGGCCCATTGATATTTTGTTAGAAATTCTATTTTTAAGTTGTTAAGAATATGAGTGACAGTATTTCTAGCACAAAGTATCATAAATTAGTTCACAATCGAGGATACTTCACAATAAGGACATGACTTATCCAGAAAGATTGTATTCATGTTTGTTCCCAAGGTATTTATATGAGATATAAATAAGATGGAATGGTGAGTCTCATGCCATATAAGAAACATGATAGGCACTTATACATGATAAGTAGGCCGAACCAGTGACACATATGACAAGCACATGGAGTTTACTCTTGTCAATGCATTGTCATATATCATATCAGTGCATATAATCTTTAGACCTGAGATAATACAGTTATCTTGTATATAGGTGGTTTAAGTTTGATACTGCTTTCATACTTGTACTGTGTATGGGTATATGGGCATGTGTTGGCTCCTACTAGTTATATATGGAGGTAGGTGTTGATCAAGATGGAATCTGTTACCCTCAGTAAATAGGGATAAAATCCTATGTTCATTTAATTATTCTTGATGTTTCAAGTTCCTGGACAAGACAGACAGATTTAGTCAAAAAGAGTTTCTGACAAGAAAATCTAATTAATTAAGAACCGGAATTATAAGAGAACATAACATTCATAGCAAATGGGGTTTGACATAAACCATGACTCCAACTCGAATTGAGATTTTGTAACAGAGAGATTCTAGTGCATGGTAACATATGATTAAAGGTTCATTTAAGGTATTCCTTGTTATTGATTGGGTGGCCATGGCACGCTATGCTAAGTGTCAACCATGGTCTATGAGATGCCTAAAATGATTTAGAGAAATCATTTATGGTAAGAAGGAGTTCTGATTATATTAAGAGTTAATATCATATCTCATTACCAATTAGTGATGAGCCTAGTAAGTCACACACATACACAAGATAATCACCAAGTAAAATGTAATTTAATTGATTAATTAAAGAGTTTAATTAATTAATTAATTAAGTTTGGTTTGCAATAAGATTGCAAAGTCCCTAGCATGACTTGAAACCAAATCTAGGTTATTGGATGTATAATATAAGTTAAATTTATATTTAAAGTGTTTAAATATGAATTTAATTGTGAGAAATTAATTAATCAATTTATATTTGATATAAATTGATTAGAAGAGAAGAAATAATGATTTTGGGTTGAGAACTCAAAATTACAATATAAGGGTAATTTGGTCATTTCACAGGGTTACATGGGGCACCATGAGATGATGATACATGGCATCATATAAGTTTTCCATTTGTCTTCCTATCATGTAAGATGATCAAAGTCAAGATTAAGTCTAGCTTTGACACTTGACTTAATGTGATTAAGTCAATTAAAATTTAGATGCAATGTAGTGATGACATGTGGCAAGGGTTTTAAGTGATGACCTAATTATAAAAGGGAAAAGAAAGAAAAATTTAGCCAGTCTCTCCATTCTCTCTTATGTGGGGGGGCACCTATTCTTCTTCCTCTTCTCTTCATCTTGTCTCATCAATTCAAAGAAAATTGCCCAAATTTCTTTGAATTAAAATTGCTAGAAATTGTTTCTAGTATTCTATACACATATACAAGCTTTCAAAGGTAAGAACCCAATTTATAATTGCTTGGCAAGGCTTGAGAATCAAGATTGGGGGCTGCCCATTGGTGATCTTGGTGTGGATAAGCTAGAGGGACAACACTTGGGGTCCTAGATGCTTCCTAAATGTATCAATCACATCCATAGTGCATCAAAGAGGTTAGTATTCTATCTTCTCTTTTAAACTAGGGTTTAAATGAATTAATTTGTTAATTCACAATCTTAAATGGCAAACATAGATCCTAATACACGTTAAAAGTGTTTTAATATGCAATTGAGCATTGAAATTAATTAGACACATAAAAGATGTGGTATGATGCATGTGACCCTAGAAGAAATTTTTGAAATTCAATGCTCTAATGAACAATTTTCATGCTTCCGCTCCTTCAGGTGGGAATTAGAGTGTGATTGAATGATTGAATCAAAAATGGAATTGTGAATGATGAAGACTAATTCTGGATAGCTTGACCATGGTCCACTTAAAGGACCAAAATTGAAATTTCGTTACTCCAATTGGTGTGAGGCCAATTGAAGATGAAAATTAAGACATAATGTAACAATTTTTATATAGAAACCTTGCCCTGAAAATGACCATAAGCTACTGTAAAATGAGGTTAAATCCGGATTAGGCACACTGCCACTGTACAGAAATGACCATATGAACAGTACTTGTTCAAATGGTCATAACTTGGCATAGAAAGGTCCAAAGGACCTGATTTTTTCACCACTGGAAAGATATGACATAGTACTACAACTTTCATGAAGAATATAAACCCAAATTCTACCCATAACCAAGTCAAATATTCAACCAAAATTGGTTGCTCAAAACTGCTAGAACCAAAATGGTACCCAGAATTCTGGGTTTGAACCAATTCGGCCAGCCATAGAAAAAGTGACATAACTTGAGCTAAAAAACTCCAAATGGAGTGATTCAAAAAAAGAATTAAAGCTAAGACATTAAGGAACAACTTTGATGAAGGAAAGTTAGCCAAATTTCCACTGTAGAAGATCCAATGGAACAGTAGAATTAAGTGACCCAAAACTGAAAATTTGCAATTTCTCTTAGGAAACCTTGAATTGAATTTGGCAATCCATACTAACAAAAATGTGACTCAAAATATGATATGTGGGGATAATTAGAATTAGTATACCTATTTAGTAGGAAAAAGTCAATATTTTGACTTAATGGTTAAATGAATAGTAACCATAACATACCACATATAAAGAATTTAACTTTTAGGGGAAATTATGAGAGGAATTTAACATGCATACATTTAAGTGTTAGTTTTATTGTGGAAATGAATTGGACGATTATTGAAACGCTTTAAATTACGTGTTTCAGTAGAAAAAGATACTGAAAATGATAAGAGAAATTTGAGTCAAGGCAAAGAGGCGACTCACTAGAGGTTTGTACACAACTAAATTGATTTAATTGATTTTAATTTAGTAAATTGTTTTGAATAAATGATAATGGTTTGCAATTATGATTTTCTCATTGCATTTATGGAATGTGTGTTACCAATATCATATGGATTTGAAAATGAATTGAATGTGATTATTGAATTTGAAATGTGATTATGTGATTAGAAAATATTGTAATTTGTTTTGAAACCACAGTTAGCATGACAGTCCCACTCGGAACTCCCTAATGGTAATGGCTATTTGGGGTTTGATCATTGATCTTGATTATGTCTCCTATTAATAACGGTTAGTAGGATGATAATATATGAGTACTCATTAGCTAGCTAGCCCTTCCCTCATTAATAATGGTTAGTGAGGTGATTTGCTTTATTGTGGTGTACAACACAGCATTGATCGTGAAAATTTGTGTCATGGTCTAGGCCGTGTGTTCTTGGCAACACCTTTATTTTGTGATTTGTGAAAAATGGTTTGGAATAAATAGTTCATGTTAACTTGAGATTTTGGAAAACACCTCATGTGATTATGAAAATTTTAATTTGTCATATTTTGGTTTATTATGCTTTGTAATGAGTTAAATTTACTTAGTTGTGTACCACTGAGTATCAACACTCAGCGATAGCTTGTTCTGCTACCACAGATAAGGAAAAGCGGCAGCGGAGTAAGTTGCTTGGAGCTGAACTTGAAGCTATTTTGGACTTTCTCCGGGTATATTAATTATACCCTTTGTAAAATTTTCTTTTGATGTAAATTAATAATATGTATCCATACGTACACATTGAGCAATTGTATAGTAAAGCTTGTAATAATGTTATTTTTATTTTCTTTTTGAAAAATGGGACTATGGTATGTAAATTGAATTAAATGCAATGATGATAAGGTTTATTGAAATGTGTTGACTTGTGTTGAATTGAGTATTATTTGGAGTTGGTTTGGTGAAAAATCTATTGGAAGTGTTTTTTTTCTAGGTTTTGAAGAACTGTTTTCTCAAAATACAATAGGCACTCTGTCGAAATTTTTACAAAAATTTCGACAGAGTGCCTAAATTAACCAATAAATCAATTTGGATATAAATTCCAATTGAATGATTTTAATAATTAAGAAATATGACCCACCATTTTAAATTGAAAGGAAAAGGGTTTAAAATCCCTTGTAGTATGTTTAATGAGTTATCGGTAGGCGAAGTTCGGTAATTCATTAGATGTACTACGGGATCATGTTATATCTTACAAAGGGGTAAGGTATGACAATAACACAAGACGAATCAAAGACAAAGAAGACAAGAAAGAAAAGGCTACCTTTCAAGCTATATTGAAGATCAAATCAAAGGTACATAGTTAGAGTATAGTTTAAGCATTTTAGAATTATTTGTGAAAAGAATTAAGGAGTAGAGCCAATAAAATTAATTTTTATTTCCTTAAATTTTTTGTCCTAAGTTTTTAGAACTTGTTTTTAAGTTTTGAATGGCCTAAAAGTGTTTTATTGTGATTTGGTGCAAAGTTTTAATTTTTCAAAGTTAAATAGAAAAGTTTTTCCTAGTATGCTAACTGGTTTGCTAATTGACTTAACTCTGCATAACATCGCAGAAAACGATAAAATAATGGCTATTTTCTTGAAATTTAAAATTGTAATGTTCAAATGAGTTCTTAAAAATCAGAAACAACTTGAGGCTGTAAATACACTTGCTCTTGGTCATTTTGCACTTAATAAAAGTTACTTTAGTATTCCTAACTCTTTGAAGTCGTTAAAGCTTTCATTCAAAGTGCTCCACTTGTTTTCATTTCTCATCATTGGCATATCTACTCATCCCTTCTTTCTAGATTCTATTATAATAAGTGAGAGTAAGTTTTAAACACCTTGTTATCATTTATGAGAGGTCTTTTAAGCACCTATTAAAGCTTGATGGTGTAAAGTGTTTGGGACAACACTTGGTAGAAGTTAGAAGCTACTTTGAAAAAGCTTTGGATTGAAGACTTGTAAAGGGCTTTTGTATCTTACCTTTAAAAGAGAAGAATAGTGAAGAGAAGACTCAAAGTGTGATCTTTAAGAGAGTGGATGTAAGCTAGTTAGGCCGAACCACTATAAAAATTCAATGTTCAATTTTCTCAACCCATACTCTTTCAATTCCTGCATTTTATTTTTTGGTTGAGTTTATTTATCTGATCTGCTTGCTGAGGATTGATATATACTATTTACTGCTCTGTTTGTTATGCTGTGATTTAAATCAGTTTACTGCTTTATTTACTAAGAACTGATATATTCTACTTGATCAGTATACTGAATATACTTTAAGTTAAATGTGTGTCAATTGTTCATTTGAGCTTTTTCAATCACACACCTCATATTGAGCACTTTGTTGAACCAAGCTACAATTTTTCAAAAGGTTTTGAGTAAGAACTGAGAAATTGTATTAGTCCAATTCAACCTCGCCCCCCCCCCCCCCTCCCCCCCTCCTTCCCCTGCTCTTAGACACATTTGGGACATCAATTTGGTATCAGAGTGTAACACCCCGAATTTCTTGAGCTCTGAATAGTATCAATTTCAAACAGTGAATAATACTATTCAAAGCCAATTTGAGGATAAAAAAATAGATGAAAAATAATTGGAAATAAGTAGAATAAAAATCAAGTAACCATTGGGTTATAGAAAATATCGGTATTAATAAAAAAAAAGGATGGACTATAACTCAATGAAGGGCATTTTGATCAATTCACCCCAGAGTTTATTTTTGACCTAAATGATAATTAATTATGTGAGATTAAAATATTGGAAATGAATCCTAAAATATGAAAGTACTATGGAAAATAAAAGAGGACATATAGGGAATTATAGAAATTATTAAAAACTAGAATTAAAATAATTGAAAATTCAATTAAAAAGTTGGATAATTATAAACATAAGAAACAAAAAATCACTAAATGAAAGTCTCCTCCTTCCTTTTCTCCCTTCATGGCCGACACCCTCTCCCCATAGCCTTCCATCATTTTTTCTTCCCAAACTCCATTCCCCCTTAGATTTCTACCATATTTTCTCTAACCACAAACATAAAAACTTGCCACTTGATCTTGCTAGAGTGATTGGAAGTGAAAGAAGTAGGAGAAATTGAGGATTTGAAAGTTTGAAGAATTGGGAAAAATCTTTCAAGTGAGATATGTGCAATTTTAGTTTAGATTCTTGTCAAATCCTTGAATTTAAACTCGATTATGCAAAATTAACAAAGGAAATTTAAGAAACTATGCATGAATTAAAGAAGCAAATTTGAACAAACCTAGGAAATTTGGGGATTTTGATATCTTCATGAAATTAAGCATGAATCTTAGTGAGAAATGAAGCATATGTATGAATGGTACGTTGGATTGCATGAAATTAGAAATTGTGAAATTAGGGTTTTGGAAATTTTGGGAGAATTAGGGTTTTGATGTCATGAAGTGAAATTAATATTTTTGAGGTCAAATATTAACCAAATTATGTATGTTGAGTATGAAATGAAGTTGGTTGTTGAGTGAAATTATGAATTAAGAGGTTGGTTAATATGCTAAATTCTGGAACCCTGAGTCTAGTAGATTTGGATGAGCATAAGTAGAGTTACATAGCTCTAATTGGTGTGAGGCTAATTGGAAATGAAACTTAAGACATAATGCAATAATTTTCATAGAGGAAACCTACTCAGAAAATGACCATAGGTTACCCTAATTCACCCTTGAATCCGGAATGCAATTCTGGATAGTAGCAGAATTAGCCACGTGAACAGTATTTTTTAAATTCTCATAACTCACTCTAGGAAAATCCAATTGACCTGATTCTTAAACCCATGGAAACCTAAGACATAGGAGAACATTTCATCTGAAGAACTTAAGGCTAAATTATGAACTTAACTCAACCAAATTACTAGACAAAATTGGATCAGCAAACTTGTCTTGCACCAGAACCAAATCTAGAAATTTTGCACAATTGGGATCCTGACCAGTTTTAGGGAAAATGATATAACTCAAGCTACAAAACTCCAAATATAGTAATTTCAAAGCCAAAATTTTCATAAGATATAAAACTAAAACTTTCCTCTTTCGATCAGCACCCAGATCTTAGGGCAACTCAATGAAATTGTCAGGACAATATAGGACAATAATATTGAAAATTCTGGAATCCAGCAGACTGCCATATGACCTCCGGATACTTAATAGGTAATAACTTCTGCTAGAAAACTCCAATTGAGGTGAATCAAATTGATTTGGAAACCTAAGACAAGGATCTAAAACTTTGTTTGAAGAACTTGAATAAAAAATTGATCCTAAAATGCTCGGATTTGGGATGCAAGAATTGGTAGAAATTTTGGCAGCAAGAGACTTGCAGAATTGGGTTTGTGAACAGTAGTTAGAAATTTGACAATATCTAGAGCTACAAAACTCTAAATTGAATGTTTCAAAAAGGGAAATAAATTTAAGACATAAAGAAACAATTTCCATGAAGGAAGTATGGCTAAATAGATTTTGCATCTTGGCCAAATTGCTAGGGAAAATTACAATCCCATTTCTAGAAATTTTTGAATCTTTCCCAAATGACTTGAAATGTGAAAATAACTTGATGTAAATGGTTTAATATTCACATGAACTACATGAACATGTCATTGGGACTTATGTTCCCACCATGAATAGTGTACTAATACTATGAAGCATGAATAACACAAGTAATAAGTTATTAAAATTTATAAACACATAAGGATATTAAATTTGCTCTTGTATGCCTAGACTTATTCGTATGAGTTGGATTGATTGACATGTCAATTAGGGACTACAGATGCAGTACTGCCCATGGCTTTTTAGCCTATCTCATGGATGACCATTGAAAGGCAATGTCTGCCTAACATGGTTATTCTTCTGGCTTTTATGCCTGCTCATTGGCTTTATGCCTGCCCGCTGGCTTTATGCCTGACAGGCGTATACATGATAGGCACATGGGGTGTCTAACTAGTATACTCCCGTGTATCCAGTTTTAATAGTCTGTTGTAGGTTGCTTGGGCAATGAAATGAATTAATTTAACTGAATATCAAACAAATAAATGGAAAGGACTAATAAACAGTAAAACACTCATAAATCATGAAATGAAATCCTATTATGGTGTCATACATATGAAATATGTATTTCTATATTTAGTTTATTTTATTATATTATTACATCACTAAGCAATATGCTTAGCGCATTGGTTTTCCACATGTAGGTACTGGAGACGGAGCCTAAAAGTGATAAGATTTGCAGTAGGAGAGTGGTCACCTCAGCTGTTCTTTTTGGTAGGGCCCATAGATATCAGATATATGTATTCATTTTGAGCATTGCAAATAGGAAAGTTTGTAACTAATTTTAAGATTATATATGAGTTATGTAACTTGTGTACTTGAACTCTATAAATGAAATGAGATGATTTCTACATGAATGATTATGAAAAATTTATATGAGTGGATGAAGGCATGATGAAATATGAATTGAAATGATTGAATTTAAAATAAAATGTCATTAAAGCTAATAATGAACAAGACAAGATAAAATAAGATAAGATGCCTCGACACAGAATGTGACGTCCCTTGCTTGGCTACACCATGGACCGAGTGAGGGGTGTTACACAGAGCTTGTCTCTCTAGCTTGAGGTTTAAATACTTTAGAGTGATCCACACACATGGCTGGTTCATCTAGTAATTCTGTTAGCATTCCTGCTCCCTTAGTGGAAGGTTATTCTATCACTGGATCACCTCTCTTCAATGGCACAAACTACTTTTTTTGGAAAACTAGAATGAGAAATTTTATACAATCTGTTGATATTAATGCTTGGAGTATAATTAAAGATAGTCCTTATATTCCTAATAAAAATGGTGAAGGAAATGTGCAATTACCTAAAGCTGAAGTGGAATATGATGATAATGACTAGAAGAAAATTTCTGTCAATGCCAACGCTATTAATATTCTTCATTGTGCTCTTGATATTAATGAATATAATTCTATTTCAGGTTATCAAACTGCCAAAGAGATATGGGACAAACTAGAAGTAACATATGAAGGAACCAATGTGGTGAAAGAATCAAAGGCAAACCTCCTCATCCGTGACTATGAGCTATTTGAAATAAAACTTGGTGAAACAATAACTGAAACGAGTATAAGATTTATAAATCTTGTCAATCTTCTTAAAGCTCTTGGAAAGAAGTTTAAGGAATCAGAACTTATGAAGAAAATCTTGAGATCACTTCCAAAATCATGGGAAGCAAAGATTACCGTGATTCAAGACACCAAGGATTTTTGAAGATACACCTATGATGAGCTAATTGATTCTCACATTGCACATGAGATGATTTACAAGAAGGATGAAAATGAAGGTGATCAAAAGAAAAAGAAAGACATAGCTTTCAAATCTGAAAAGGTTGAAGAGAAAAAGAAGGGTGTTGCTTTCAAAGGTAGTTCAGGTGATGACTCTAGTGCTTCAAGTGATAATGATAAAGATATGGCTATGATAGTCAAGAGATTCAAAAGAGCATTCAAAAAAGGTGGAAGCAAATATAAGAAATTCATGAAGAAATACACTCCAATGACTCCAAATCCAAAGGATTCAAGTGAAATTGTTTGTTATGAGTGCAATAAACCAGGTCACATAAAGCCAAAGTGTCATACTCTAAAGAAGAATAGGTTTAGAAAGGATAAAAGCAAAAAGGCAATGGTGGCAACTTGGAGTGATAGTGACTCTTCATCAAACAATGACATAAGTGACAATGATATTGTAAATACTTACATGATGGCATTTGAAGAAAAAGCCGAAAGCTCACACATTGAAGATTGTGATAATGAGGTAAATCCTGAACTTTCTAATGTTGATGAGTTAGAACTTGCATTTGTGAAAACATATGATAAATATAGATCTTTTAAAAAGAAATGCAAAATTTTGAGATATGAAAATTATGAATTGAGATCAGAAAATATTTCTTTGAGTATGGTTTTAAAGGAAAATGAATTTTACAAATCTCAAATGAAATTGTTCAATGAGGTTAATGATGATGTCATGCCTTACCCCTCTCCTAGACATAACATACATCCCGTAATATGTTCAACGGATGCCAAGATTGAATCATTAGAATCCGGTGAACACATTACAAAAGATTGGGCACAATTTAAAATCATTTTAATTCAAACATAACAGAGTAAGAAACATTTTACTACAAAACTTTATAATATAGAAAGATTATCAAAACAAGCGTAAATCAGAAATTCGCTGTCACTCATTTTAATCTATTTTCAAAGTACTTTGCAACTATATATTTTGTTTAAAATTAGATGTAGTACACCTTCTTAGGAAAATGATGTAGTTTCCAAATATAAGTTTCCTTATAGAAAAGCTTTAAATAAGATAATTTAAAATTTTAAAATTGCTGTATTTCAGCTAAAATAGTTCAAATAATACTTAAATTAACTCCTGTGGAAATCTGTGGCAACCCATAACTCAACAGTCCTATGGGTATCAGAATTGCATACTAGTTTTCTTTAACCAATTAATTAATAAATCATTTCATAAAGTTTATATTTAGATAAAGACAACAAAATTTTATCTTGTTCTACTTAGATATTAAAACAAAATATCCTGTTGTAAATGGATACCATCATATATATACAAAATCAAAGAACCAAGTCACCTACGTCAAGTTGGCTCCTGATCTTGGTGACAACAGGTGCTGCTCCTACTCACTTGTAATCTTTTCCTTTTCTTTATCTGAGTTAGTTAGGAAAACAACTACAAATGTACGTAGTGGTGCACAATAAATATTAAACCACAAATAATTAAATAATCAAATAATAAGTCATGAAAACAATATTCAAAACAAGTCATAGAAATGGATATTCAAATAAACTCACAAGATGAATATAAAAGTATGGGTCACATATAGAAAATAGTTTTTTATATATCATTTACTCATATGGTATCATCTTTAAAACACATTTGCACATTTTAAATTTCATTCTTAATCTCACTAGCCTAATGCAAGATTAATCTGTAAGGGCCATATTTAAATCTCATCTCACCTTTTACATGAGGGAGACCATATCATATTACTGTGCACATGCTATCCATAACACCATATATATAAATAATCCGCAAGGGCCATCTTCAAATCTCATCTTACCTCTTACATGAGGGAGACCATATCATATCAATATGCACATGCCATGGTATCCAGATTACATCCATCCAAACCCTAGTGTGTTACCTTAACAAATGAGGGACGGGTAATAACCATGTCAAGCATTAGCTGTGAGATATGAAAACAATATCATAAATTCATTTCCCTTTTTGTATGAGTATGAAATTACCATGTGGATCCATTTCCTGTAAATCTCAGCATCATATACTTTTCATGCAAAACACAATATAAATCATAATTTCAAATAAAATTCATCATAACCATAATGAACTCAATCAGTTGTTATAGAAAAATCCTGTCATGGAGAATATAAAACAAGTAATAATAAAACCATTTTATCAACATAAATATATATAAACATTTAATAGTTTAATACTAGTTGTGCACGAACTTGTTTATCTCCTATTTAGGTGGATTTGGTTCCTAAATCAACACCTCTACCTTGCTCTTTTTGAACCTTTGTCATATAGAAAAATACAAACAGTTTAGAATAAATTCCTCAATTATTCCTAATAAGCACACCCATTAAGCAAATTTTACTGCTTATTCAAGAATTTTCCTACTCGATAAACCATAACAGGTTTCTTTAACCAATTGGTCATACCTCCTACATTGTATCAAGTTCATTTAGGCATTTTTATCAGATACTTGGTGTGCAAGATTTACATGCCAAAAAGAACTAGCTTTTTTTGTTTTTCGGACCCTCGAAAAATACCTTGGTATTCTCCGTCAAAAGCACTTTAATCCTGGAATTCTTAACCAACCAACCAACATCCACACAATTTCAAATAAATTCATCAAAGTGGTTGCCAAATATGGCAAATTCACTATGTTTCAACAACTTCCTATATACTTTACATTATGGAAAATTTGATTCAACACCAAATAAATTAATCTAATGCTACAATTCATGTTTAGGTTGCTTAATTAGTTAAATTAACTAGTTAATTAGACCAAAAATAATTTTTTTCCAATTTCTCTAACGTTGGCCGAATCATATCACAAGGAACTCTAGGTGGATTTTATTGATTCATGAAAAATTCTTGTTGGTTTTATGTTTAGAATGTTAAAATCATGCTAAAAATCAAATTAAACCTAATTAAATCAAGTTACTTTCACGAGTTTCCAATTTTCCATCAACTTTCATAATCCAACCCACATGAACCCTAACTTTCCTTTCTCCCAAATCATGAAATAAACTAAAGAAACTTAGAAGTGATTGGGAAGAAAAATACCTTGATTTGGAGTGAAAATTCAAGTTGAAAAATGGTGGTTCTCCTTCCTCTCTTTGCTTCCCTTATTCGGCCACCTCCTTTCTCTCTCCTTTCTCTTTATTTTCTGCATCCTAATATGAATTTTGAGATGTTTTATGGCTACCATATTCATGTGCAAGTCACATGGCAAGTATTAGTTTCATCTTTGCCCTTAATCTTCCTTAAAATTACCATACATGCCATTTTCCAGTTCTAATGCATTTTATTTGTTTCTTTTTGTTTCTTTAACTTATTAATTCTTTTTTATACCTTATTTAAATCTTAATTAAGAGTCCTACATAGTCCTACACAAATTGGAATAGCAAACAGATCCAAAACACTGATTTTGTGACACCCCTCACCCGTCTACAGTGTAGCCGAGCAATGTATGTCACACTCGGTGTCGAAGCACCCTATCTTATCTTACTTGATTTCTTTAATAATTTTGAACGCGTTATATTTTGAAATAAATTATATTTTAAGGAGAAACTGATGGAGTTTTCTCTATTTTATTGTCGTTTGGCGTGTCTCGCTATTTACCTGTTTAAAAATTTCATATAAATTTTCAATAAAATAATATATAATCTCATCATCATCATCCCTCATGCAATTCTTGCAACTAACATTCATACGTATCCATTCATGCTCAATTCATATATTAAAATTCTTAAATTTTATTAATTTACATGATTTACAAACTAATTACATAAATTCATATTTTACAAGATATACAAATTAATTACAATTCCATAATTTACATTACAATATACAATTCATAATTTGCATTACAATATAACAACATAATAACTAATTATAATGTGCAAAATACATAATATGACTTATATGGGCCCTATCTATATACATTGCTAAGGAGGTGACAACCTTGGACACTTTGCAGATCCGGACTCCAAAATCCCAGTCTAATATCCACTGGGCTTTATCTTCAGTACCTGCGCGAAGAAACAATCCATCATGCTAAGCATTTCTACTTAGTGGTGCAATAATATAACAAAAAAAATAATATACAAATAAAGATAGAAATAAAGCATGATTTAAGCAATCAAGAATTAATTTAATCTCGTATAAAATTTCTAATATTAACTATCTTTTATCCTAATTTGTTTATTCCTCATTGGAGGTGCTTAGTTTATAAATTTACAATAATAATATATAATATAAAAATAATCTAAAAATGTTAAATTTATGCCTATATTATTATGTAAGACACATTTGCAATGTTTATTTATGTTATAATTCCTTTGCTAATCTTTTTATCACTATCTCAATACTCTCTAGGTTGTCTTTGATCATTTCATAATAATTAAAATTTTTAGAGTTATTTCATAATAGATAAATTTTAATATTAATCTAGTTCATTTCAGGTCTTTTAAATAAATAATTTCTTATAGCTAATCTAATTTATTTAAGGTCTTTCTAACTCATTTATTTAATTTCTAATATTCTTAATTTATTTCAGTGCTCAAGTAACCTATGACAGGCTGACTAAACTGGATAAGCAGGTCCTTAGAGCTAAACACCGTGGTGTCTCGAGCCGTCATACCATGGGATGTGAAATATAAAACGTCAACCACGTATGCAATCAATATGGCTAAAAAGCCATAGTAACGAATAATTGGGCATACAAGCTATGAATGCGGGCATAAAGCCATAAATACAGGCATAAAGCCTTATGTGGTGTGCTCAAACAATCCCCTGTTGACATGCCAATCTATCCAATTTAAAACACGTGTCTAGGCAATACATGGGCACAATTGTACCATTAAGTATTCTTATGTTTCATTATTTCAATATTTTACAGTATTTTAGTTCTAGTTATGATGAAAGCAAAATTTTCCAAATCACATTTCTACATAATTTATACATTCATTTTATCATCCATATTGATTACAATTCATATCAATTGTTTTTATGTACCATTGTACTCAAATATTTTTCTTTTCTTTCATGATGAGAATAAGTGTTTATAATTCACATTGTTCCCTCTCATCTGTCATTTATTATGCAAGGTATTATTATTCTATTTACAATGGAGACATAAGTCCTAATGACTACTTTACCTCATTTAATACAATTAGCAATCCATTTATGTAAATCACATTTCATATTTCAAGTTTTATTACTAAGGTATTATGTTTTCTATTTGTGATGGGAATACAAGTCCCATCTAACTATCCACATGATTTAGGTGTAGGTCATTTAGGTTTTGGTTATTTGGGTTTGATATCATTGTTGTTACTATTCACATTACTATTCATGCAAATGTTGACTATTTCATAAATAATAGGAATACAAATTCTAAACACATGATCCTACCACATTTTGGGTTCTAAATTTGTTGGCATTAGTTGCCAATTATAATTCAAAACTTTCTAAAAGTATTTCT
Source organism: Hevea brasiliensis (assembly GCF_030052815.1). Lineage (NCBI taxonomy): Eukaryota > Viridiplantae > Streptophyta > Magnoliopsida > Malpighiales > Euphorbiaceae > Hevea > Hevea brasiliensis. The sequence continues at coordinate 92,888,363 of NC_079496.1, read as the reverse complement.
AAAATTTTAGATTTTGTCTCCTAAGTTTATTATTCCATTGGACTAATTTACAGTGGGATTTTGGCTAACTTTTCTCCATCAAAGTTGTTCCTTAATGTCTCTAATTTATTTCCTTTTTTGAATCACTCCATTTGGAATTTTGTAGCTCAAGTTATGACATTTTTACCATAACTGGCCAGATTAGTTCATGTCCAGAATTTTTGAGCAATTTTGGTTTTGGTAGTTTTGATGAGCTAACTTTGGTTAGCAATTCGAATAGGTTATGGTCAGAACTGGGCTCTAAGTTCTTCATTGGAAATGTTCTCCTATGTCTAAGCTTTCAAATGGTTCAAAAATCAGGTCATTCTGACCTTCTTAGAGTGAGTTATGTCCATTTGAACATTTACTTTTCAAATGGTTATTTTTCCAAGTCCAGATTTTGGTTACCCGGATTCAAGCCAATTTTTGGTCATTTTAGGTTTAGTTTCTGGGCAGGGGCTCTGCATGAAAAATATAGAAAATTGTCTTAGATTTCATCTCCAATTGGCCTCACACTAATTGGAGTAACACAACTATACTTATGGCCTAAAAACCACACTGGACTCAAGGTCCAAAAAATCCTGCATAAACAAAACACTCCCAATACCAACATTCCACACTACTACCAACCTCAAATCATATTCCATGCACTTCAAATAATCCATAATTGATCTCACCAACATCAATTTATCAACATATCATCAAATTCCCAATTTTCATACTAAACCCTAATTTATAAGTTTTGTAAATCTCATGTAACACATATACATCAGCATCTAACTCAATATACACATCAATTAACATTAATATACAAGTTTAATTGCAATTAAACCATCAAAACCCTAACCCTCTCATGGCTACCAAAAATGGATCTTTCAATTACTCATCAACTTCTTTCAATTTCATAAGAATCTAACTTAATTCACTACACTAACAAGGATTAAAGAAAGAAAAGAACTTGATTATAGCACTAACCTTTTGTGACAAATTTTCTTCTTACTAAATCTTCAACTTTTCTCCTTCTTTTTGCCACTAATCTCTTAAGCTAGGTCTAAAATCAAGTTTTGTTTTGGGGGCTAGGGTTTTTATGGTGGGAATTGAAGAGAATCAAGCTTGAAATGAAGAAGAAAATGGTGGAAGGGCAATGGGTATGGTTCGGCCAACATATGGGAATGGAAGAAGATGAGTTACTTTTAGCCAAATTTGTCTCTTTTAGCTTTCTTTTATCTCTTCTAATTATGCTTGTCTAATTATAATTGGCTAGGAATTTTTAATTACATCATTCATGATGTCATAATTAGATTTAATTTTTCATTTGTTTTTCTTTTCTTTTCTTCTTGCTTTTAGCATTTTTAATTAAAATTTTTAGCATTATTTATTCATATTTTAGGACATAGATCTCACTTACTTAAATGGACAAGTTAGTGAAAAATTATCTCTAAAGGGGAAATCACCAAAATGCCCTTCGTTTTGCTTAATGAGCTAAAATTGTCTATACCAATTTACAAAATTTTCTTAGCATTCTATTGTCATCTAAGTCTCAATAATTCTTCATCAGAGTCCCAAAAATTATTTCACACGGTTTTCCACGGGTCTAGGGCTGCTAACTGTCTTCACAGTCACTTCCCGTTAAGTTACCCATCGCCGTAGCTCCGGCTCATTTAACTTCTTTGCATTTCATTTCCTAAACTTTTCTTTAGTTTTTCTTATCATTATTTGGGTTATTTATGACTCCTCACTTTAATTTAAATATAGTTCTAGATATTCTGGCTGTCCGAATAGACATTAATCACCGAAATAATAAAACATATGGACTATCTAAAGTGAAGACGTCACAGATTTTTAGCTACTTCCCAAAGGAGTCACTCATCGTCGAAACTTAAGCACATTTAATTGTTTTCTAATCCATTTCTTTTGATTTCTTTCACCCTTAATTGACCAATTTAAGATTAAATTATATCTCCTCACCTTAATTTAAGGATAATTATAGACATTCTAGCCATCCAAACAGACGTTAGTCTTCGAAATAATGGAATATACAAAACTACCTGAAGTGAGGGCATTACATATGAACTTAAAAGGTCAAAAGAAATTTGTGAGCAACTTCTTGAGAAAAATAAAGCTCTTGAAGCAAAAGTTGAATCTTTAACAAGAGATTTAGCTAAATTTATAAAAGGAAAAGAAACACTTCATGTACTTCTTGGAAACCAAAGGCTTTCAAGTGAAAAATTTGGAATAGGTTATGATGGTTTTATGAAATATGGAAAATACAAAAATTATTTTGTTGAAGCTTCATCTTCTTCACAACCAAGCATTACATGTTTTTATTGTAATAAAAAAAGTCATATGGTTAATTCTTATCCTATTAGGAAAGAAACCTCTAAGGCAAAGAAAGTTTGGGTGCCTAAAGGAACCATACCTAATACTACTAACATCCAAGGACACAAAGTTGCTTGGGTACTTAAAAACAGTTAGCTAATTTCAAGTCTGCCTTAAAAGAAGAAGGAACATAGATAGTGGCTGCTCTAGGCATATGACTGAAAGTGAAAGCAAATTCTCCTCACTTACCTTGAAAGAAGAAGGATATGTCAAATTTAGTGACAAAAGTAAAGCTAAAATCATTGAATGTGGAACTATTGGTAAAGATCCTTGCATTGAGAAATTTGCATTAGTATAAGGTTTGAAATATAATCTTTTGAGTGTTAGTCAACTTTGTGATAATGATTTTAAAGTTATTTTTACTCCTGCACATTGTGAGATTCATGGAAATAATATTATGTTTGTTGGTACTAAAGTAAACAACATTTATTTACTTGATTTAAAAAGTATTGAAGAAAATTATGAAACATGTTTTATGACTCTTGATGATAGTGCATGGTTATGGCATAAAAAGCTACGACATGCTAGCATGAGCACACTTGCTAAACTTTCTAAAAGAGATTTTGCTAGAGGGCTTCCAAAGCTAAATTTTGAAAAAGAATTTCAATGCAAAGCATGTGTACTTGGTAAGCATACAAAATCATCTTTTAAATCTAAAAATGTTGTTACTACATCTAGACCATTAGAGTTGTTGCATCTTGATCTTTTTAGTCCAATCACACCTAGTAGTCTAGGAGGCAAAGCATATGCATTTGTGATTGTTGATTACTTTTCAAGATTTATATGCACCTTCTTTCTTGCTTATAAAGATGAAGCTTTTGGTATATTTGAATCTTTTTGTAAAAGAATTCAAAATGAAAAAGGATATTGTATTACTTCATTGAGGAGTGATCATGGAAAGGAATTTGAAAATAATTTGTTTGAAAATTTTTGTTCCCAAAATAGTATTTATCATACTTTTTCAGCTCTTAGAACTCAACAACAAAATGGAGTTGTAGAGAGGAAAAATCGATCTTTACAAGAAATGGCAAGAACAATGCTGAATGAAAATAGTTTTCCAAAATATTTCTTGGCAGAAGCTGTAAACACAGCTTGCTATATTCTAAATAGTGTTTCCGTAAGAGCAATTTTAAAAAAGACTTCTTATGAGCTTTGGAAAGGAACAAAACCTAACATTGCATATTTTCATGTTTTTGGTTGCAAATGTTACATTTTGAATAACAAAGATAGTAACCTCAAGAAATTTGATGCCAAATCTTGTGAAGGTATCTTGGTTATTCTACAAATAGCAAAGCATATAGAATTTTCAATAGGAAAACCTTGACCATGGATAGAATCTATGCATGTACTTTTTGATGAGACTACCCTCTTCTTACAAAGGAAAGATTTTTGTGATGATGAAAATGAATAGATTTTTGACACCAAAAATTCAAGTGAAGATAAGTATGATTCAAAACAATTAGTAGGAGTTAATCAAAATGACAAAGAAGAAGAGCTTCCATTATCTACAAATGTTGAAATTCAGGAAGAGTCTCTACCAAATGTGAAAGAACTACAAATTGAGAAACATCAGCATCAAAATATTCTATAAGAGTGGAGATACCATAGAAATTATTCCAAAGATGACATCCTTGATAGTCCATCACAAAAGATGATGACAAGAGCTCAACTTAGAAGATATTTTGGTAATGTTGTTTTGTCTCTCAATTTGAACCCAAAATATATGATGATGCTCAGAATGATGAGAGTTGGCTTCTTGCTATGCAAGAAGAATTCAATCAATTTGAGAGAAACAAAGTATGGACTCTTATTCCTAGACATAAAAAGCATTCTATCATTGGAACTAAATGGGTGTTTAAAAATAAGATGGATGAAAAAGGGCATGTAATTAGAAACAAAGCTAGACTAGTAGCTCAAGGATACAACCAAGAAGAAGGTATTGATTTGGATGACACCTTTCCTCCGGTTGCTAGAATTGAAGCTATTAGAATGTTATGTGCACTTGCATGCTTTAAAAATTTCATGCTTTGTCAAATGGATGTTAAAAGTGCTTTTTGAATGGATATATTGATGAAGAAGTTTTTGTTGCTCAACCCCCTAGTTTTGAAGATCCATAGTTTCCAAATCATGTTTATAAACTTACTAAAACTCTCTATGGTTTAAAGCAAGCTCCTAGAGTATGGTATAAGGACTTAGTAAATTTTTGCTTCAAAATAATTTTAAAAGAGGAAAAGTGGATACTACTCTTTTTATCAATAAACAAGGAAAATACATGCTTATTATGCAAATTTATGTATATGACATTATTTTTAGTGTAACTAACCACCTTCTTTGTAAGAAATTTTCTAACATGATGAAAAGTGAATTTAAAATGAGCATGATGAGTGAACTCACCTTCTTTCTTGGATTGCAAATTAAGCAAATGAAAAATAGAATTTTTATAAATCAATCCAAGTACATCAAAGAAATGCTAAAGAAATTCAAAATAGAAGATATGAAAAGTATTGGAACTCCCATGAGCTCAATTATCAAATTGGAGAAAGATGAAAAAGATAAAGAGGTAGATCAAAAACTTTATAGAGGTATGATTAGTTCTCTACTTTACTTGACTGTATCTAGATCGGATATTCATTTTAGTGTATGTTTATGTGTAAGATATCACTCATGTCCAAAAGAATCTTATCTTGTAGCTGTTAAAAGAATTTTTAAATACCTCATTGGTGCATATAACATCGAATTATGGTATCCAAAATGTGAATCATTTGATCTTGTTGGTTATAGTGATTCAGATTTTACTAGTAGTAGGTTGGATAGAAAAAGCACCTCTGGAACTTGTCAATTTCTTGGCCATGTATTAGTCTCATGGCATAGCAAAAAGCAAACTTTTGTTGCACTTTCTACAATAGAAGCTAAATATATTGCGGCTGGAAGTTATGTTGCACAGATTTTATGGATGAAACAATAGCTTGAAGATTTTGAAATCAAATTTAATCACATTCCCATAAGATGTGACAACACAAGTACTATAAATCTGTCAAAAAATTATGTCCAACACTCTAGAAGCAAGCATATTAAGATAAGACATTATTTCATAAGGGATCATGTTCAAAATGGTGATATTCAAATTGAATTTGTCCCTTTAGAAAAACAGCTTGCTGATATTTTTACAAAACCACTCAATGAGGAAACTTTTTGTAGAATAAGAAGAGAAATTGGCATGACTAATGTTCTTACTTGATATTTGATGCATTTATATGTGTTTGTATGTTAATTGGGTCATATATATTGATTTGTGTTGCTGATAATGTGTTTTGAAGTTTTTGGTGCAATTTGAAAATTTCTAGGTCTGATTTGACGTGAACAGTGTTCTATAAAATTTAATCATAGTGGCATACTAATCTATTTGCTAATTTCCTTGTTTTATAAGCGTTTTACCATTGCTCCTAATTCTACGTTGGCAAACTAGTACTCAAGTCTGATTGTGCTTAAAATTCAGAAATTATTTTCTATATCTCCTGAGCGCCACAACTGTATTTTTAAGAACCATAATACAAAAATGCCCCTTTTTATTTATAACTATGCTTCATTATTTTTAAAAGGCAAAATAGTCATTTTATATATTATTTGATATGAACCCTAGAGTGGGACTTAAAAAACCAGCAGAACTATCATTCTTTTCAGCTTTTCCACTGATTCACATAACCCATCTCTCTGTAAAACTTCCATTTCAGTCTTCTCAAGTTTGAATTTGATTTTTTTTTTTTTAAATAAACACATCTCTTCCTGAAAATTGCTCAAGAGGATTAAAATCAAACCCTAGCTTGTTTCTCTCTCTTAATCCGATTCATTCATAACTCTTTCAACCATCACCACTCTTCATCTTCTTTAAAATGGCCGAAATCCATTTCCTTTGCAACAAACCCATATTGTTACATCTTAGAAAAAGTAAAATCCCCAAATCCTTCTCACCTGTGTTTCAATTCTTTTTGGTTCTTTGCTAAACAAAACCTCTCAAGTGAAAATTTTTACCCAAGTTTCTCTTCACTTTCTCTCTGTTTTCTTCATATCAAAAGTTACAGATATTTTGTTCTGTGAAATTGTTGTGGCTTTTATAATTTTTCTTAATTTACATGATATATTTTTTATTCTTCTTGAAAATAGTTAATGGGTTTCTTTATCTTAAGTATTTTTATGACAATAATGTGCACTATATGTTAATATTTCAAATATGTTGTTGATAATTTTCTAAAAATCTAATTTTTCTCTATCTTTTGTCTCACACATTTGAACGATCCATGATAATACTTCAAAAAGTTTGTTAAATACATGTTGTTTCTCTAATTTTCAAATGGGTATATGATTTTTTCTTAAATTGTATTATATCTGATTCTCTTCATATTTTTGTTGAAGTACTCACATTGCTTATTTTATCATCCTAGTAGTATCCATCCCTATTGCCCATCAATTCTTGGTTTGGTTGGTCATGGCTAAATTGAAAGGGAAAGCAAAAGTCTCTCACCATTATTCAACTATGGATTCTGACAGTGAGAATGCTCCTCCATCTCATCCTCTTGCACAGAAAGAGAAACCTTTGGTCATTGGGAAAACAAAAGCACAGTCTAAGAAAAGGGCTAGTGAACCTGTCTAGGAGAAGAGTACTAAAAAATAATACCATAAATTAAGTCTACCCAAAAATGAAATCATATATTCTGCATAATTATTTTATTCTATTTTATTTTATTTTATATTGTCACCACTAAGCAAAATTGTTTAGCGTGTCGCTTTTGCCACGCGCAGGTATTGGAGACCTAGCTGGGGAGCCCAGCAGACATCAGACGGGGTGAGTCTTCAGAGCTGCATCCGGGGTCCAGAGTCACCTCACATCTGCACTGCATATGGTAGGACATTAGGACTATAGGTGGCCCTTTTGTATTTTGCATTTTGTATTAGTTTGGATTGTAACTCTAAACTACTGTAATTATGTATTAATGTAAATATATGAAATTTCATATTATTGAGATCTTTTGCATAATGTATGTTGATAAATGAAATGTTGAGAATTAATTGTGAATATGCTTCAAGTGATGAAGTGAACATAAAAGTTTTGAAAATAGTATTGTGATTTGAGATTGAGATTTTGAGATTAACTTGAATGTGTGTAATGGAGTTTGGATTTGGAAATTATTTTGGAAGTGTTTTTAAACAGGTTCAGAAGAACTGTTTTTCCAATTTACAGCCAGCACTCTATCGGATTTTCTATAAAATTTGCGGATAAATTCAGATTTATCAAAATTGAAAATAAATGAATTATAAAGGGATAAATTGTAATAGAAACATAAATTGGTGCTCCGGCACACTGAGTTGCATAACTTACTCGGCTACACTATAGATGGGTAAGGGGTGTCACATTTAGTGGTATCAGAGCATCGGTTTAGGCGTTTCTGGGCCTAGATAGAGTACATACCATTGCATTGCATTTGTAAGTGTTGAGGTGACACTGATGCAGATCTGTTTGTTTTCTTATTTTGAATAGGATATGGATCCTGCTTCGCAAAGAGCAGTTGATGAAGAGGTGGAGAGTCATGCTCCACCAAGGGCTGAGTCTGGGGGCAGGGGAGAACCTGCTCCACCAGCAGCTGAGGCACCTGCCCAACCTCAGTTTGCACTATTTCAACAAATGATCGAGTTTTACCGGCAAATGATGGGGGCAATTCCACCACCACAACCACAGCCACAACCTCCACCAGCACCACAGAAATCTCATTTGGAGAAATTGAGGAAGCATGGGGCTGTGGACTTCTTTGGGAAGAGGGAAGATGATCCCATGGCCATAGAAAATTGGTTGGATAGAACCATCAGAGTGCTAAAACAGCTAAATTGTACCCCTGAGCAGAACCTGGTGGGTCATGTGTCCCTACTTCAGGATGATGCATATCAGTGGTGGGACACAGTAACCAGTGAGGTGCAACCTGAACGGATCACCTGGGAATTTTTCCTCACAGAGTTCAGGAAGAAATATATTAGCAAAGTGTATTTAGAAGAGTGAAGAAGGGAATTTATCAGTCTGAGACAGAGATAGTTGTCAATGGCTGAGTATGAGCGTGAATTTGTCAGACTAAGCAGATATGGGGGAGGGGGGGGGGAGGGGGAGATAGTCCCTACAGAGGCAAAAAGGTGCAGACAGTTTGAAGAATGGCTCAATGACAACATCAAAGTCATGATCACAGCACTAGAGATTACGGATTTTGCTAAACTGGTAGATGCAGCATCAAAAGTGGAAAGGTCAGAATCAATGAACAAAATAGAAGAGAAAGACAGCAGAAGAGGGGTCCGGGTCAATCCAGTACATTTTCTGCTCCCAGTAAGAAGAGTAAGGGTCCTCCCGCCGAGTTCAGACCACCACGAGGTCGTGGTCACCTCGTGGCCCTAGACCACAGTTCATACCTAGGAGAGGCCAGTCCACACTATTAATGGGCAGCTCTCCAGGGACGGTGTTTAGGGGACCAGCCCCTGCATCTTCTGCTTGTCAGTACTGTCAGAAGTGGCATAAGGGGGAATGTTGGTGAGTGACTGGTGCATTCTTACGGTCTGGATTGACAGAACATCAGATTAAGAATTATCCGAAGAGGACTACTACTATTTCTTCAACACAAACTGACAGACCTGCTCCTGCACCACAAAGGGGTAGGAAGCCCGGTAACCTGAGGCAGTTGGTCCATCACTGAGGCCTGCATCTGAGTCAGCTGAGAGGTCAGACACTAGAATACTAGCCAGGGCCTACGCCATCAGAGCTCAGGAGGAGCAAGATGCCCCGGATGTCATCAGGGGTATGTTTTCCCTCTACAACACTTCTGTGCATGTAATGGTGGATCCAAGATCCACTCACTCCTACATTTGTATCAAACTACCCATAGAGAGGGGAGTTTCAGTAGAGGAGAGTGATCAAGACATTCTGGTTACAAATCCACTAGGCTACAGTGTGGTAGTGAATAAGGTGTATAAAGGTTGCCCATTGAGGATTCAAGGGTTTAAATTCTCAGTAGACCTAATTGAGTTGCCCTTCCACGAGTTTGACGTGATTTTGGGAATGGACTGGTTGTTACGTCATCAGGCACTAGTTGATTGCAAATTGAAGAGGATTTCTCTGAAAACTTCTGAGGGTAATGAGATCACTGTTGTGGGTGAAAGGACAGATTTCCTGTCCAATGTTATCTCAGCCACAGTTACAAGAAGATTAATGAGAAAAGGCTGTGAAGCTTACCTAGCACACGTGGTTGATACTAGGCAAGCTAAGCCAAATCTATGTAATATACCCACAGCAAGAGACTTCCCAGATGTATTTCCTAAAGAGTTGCCTAGTTTACCACCAGAAAGGGAAGTCAAGTTTGCTATTGAGGTAATACGGGGTACAACACTCATTTCTATTGCTCCTTATAGGATGGCACCCACTGAATTAAGGGAATTGAAAACTCAGTTGTAAGAGTTGCTTGATAAGGGGTTCATATGCCCCAGTGTGTCACCATAGGGAGCTCCGGTGCTGTTTGTGAAAAAGAAGGATGGAACTTTGAGATTGTCTATTGATTATCGGCAGTTGAACAAAGTAACTATGAAGAAAAAATATCCATTGCCCATAATCGACGATCTGTTTGATCAGTTGAAAGGAGCCGGTGTATTTTCAAAAATTGATCTCAGATCAGGGTATCATTAGTTGAGGGTAAAGGATGCAGATGTGTCAAAAACTGCATTCAGAACCTGGTATGGACACTATGAATTTTTAGTGATGCCGTTTGGTTTGACAAATGCACCAGCAGCATTTATGGACCTTATGAACCATATCTTCCATCCATACTTAGATCGGTTTGTAGTGGTCTTCATTGATGATATTCTGGTGTATTCCAAGACCAAGGAAGAACATGATGAACATTTGAGGATTGTTTTGCAAACCCTGCGAGAAAAGAAGCTGTATGTTAAGTTGTCCAAGTGTGACTTCTGGATGAGTGAGATCTCTTTTCTTGGACACATAGTATCAGCTGAGGGGATTATAGTGGATCCCAAAAAGAGATTTGTGAAGGGATTCTCTCTTATAGCTGCTCCAATGACCAAGTTGTTGCACAAGAATGTGAAATTTGGTTGGAACGATAAGTGCCAAGCCAGTTTTGAAAGGATGAAGGCTATGTTGACAGAAGCACCAGTATTAACACAGTCAGTGTCAGGAAAAGACTTTGTGGTCTACAGTGATGCCTCACATAATGGGCTAGGGTGTGTATTGATACAAGAGGGGAAAGTGGTCGCCTATGCTTCTAAGCAGTTAAGGCCACATGAACAGAACTACCTTACTCATGACCTGGAGTTAGTAGCAATTATCTTCGTACTGAAGATATGGAGGCATTATTTATATGGTGAAAAATGCTACATCTATACAGACCACAAGAGTCTAAAATATTTGCCAACCCAGAAGGAGCTCAATCTTAGACAGAGGCGATGGATTGAGTTCCTCAAGGACTATGATTGTGTGATAGATTATCATGCTGGGAAGGCAAATGTAGTTGCTGATGCTTTGAGCAAGAAGTTAAGATCACTAAATACCTATCTGTCCTTAGCTCAAGATGGAGCTATTTTGGCTGAGTTACAAGTGAGGCCAACCTTGCTACAGCAGATACAAAATGGGCAGAGGGCAGATGAAAAACTAATGGCCATTGTGGGAAAAATTTCTGAGGGGAAGGAAACTGAATATGAGGTGAAAGCAGATGGGTGTCTGTACTACAGAGGAAGAGTGTGTGCACCAGATAATGGGGAACTGAAGACTAGTATTCTGAAAGAAGCACACACTAGTGTTTATGCTATGCACCCGGGGAGCACAAAAATGTATAATGATTTGAAGCCTCATTATTGGTGGCCTGGTATGAAGAGGGATATAGCTGACTATGTGACTAAGTATTTGACATGTCAGCATGTCAAAGCAGAATATCAAGTTCCATCAGGATTGCTACAGCCTATAAGCATACCTGAATGGAAATGGGACTGGGTCACTATAGATTTTGTTTGTGGTCTACCTCTCACCCAAAGGAAGCATGATGCAGTGTGGGTGATAGTGGATAGATTGACAAAGTCAGCACATTTTCTGCCAGTTAAGACTGACTACTCATTGGAGAAGCTAGCAGAATTGTATATCAGTGAGATAGTTAGACTGCATGGAATCCTACTTTCCATCATATCTGACCGAGACCCAAGGTTTACATCAAGATTCTGGAAAAAGTTGCAAGAAGCCTTGGGCACACAACTTCGCTTTAGCACAACTTTTCATCCCCAGACGGATGGACAGTCAGAACGAGTAATCTAGATCCTGGAGGATATGCTAAGGAGTTGTGTCATTGAGTTTAAGGGGAGTTGGGATAGATACCTCCCACTGGCAGAATTCGCATACAATAATAGCTACCAAGCTAGCATCCAAATGGCTCCGTATGAAGCACTGTATGGGAGGAAATGTAGAACCCCAGTGTGTTGGACTGAATTGGGTGAAGATAAGCTGGTAGGACCAGACCTGGTGAAACAGATTGAGGAAAAAGTGAAGATAATCAAAGCTAACCTGAAGATTACCTCAGATAGACAGAAGTCTTATGCCGACCTGAAGAGAAAAGAGATAGAGTATGCAGTTGGCGATAAAGTGTTTCTCAAAGTCTCACCGTGGAAGAAAGTACTGAGGTTTGGGAGAAAGGGTAAGTTAAGCCCTAGGTTCATTGGCCCATATGAAGTCATTGAACGTGTGCGACCATTGGCCTATCGGCTAGCTTTACCACCAGAACTGGATAAAATTCATAATGTATTCCATGTTTCCATGCTGAGAAGATATTGTTTAGACCCTTCACATGTCATTTCCATGGAAGAGATTGAAATCCAATCGGACTTGACATATACAGAGGAACCTATATAGATCCTAGCTCGGGAAGTGAAGGAACTGAGAAATAAACAGATTCCACTGGTGAAAGTGCTTTGGAGGCACCACAACACTTAAGAGGCAACTTGGAAAAGTGAAGAGATAATGAGGCAACAGTTCCCTCAACTGTTTGCATCAGGTAAATTTTGAGGACGAAATTTTTCTTAGAGGGGAAGAGTTGTAGCATCCTCATATTAGCTAGTCCATACAGTCTACTGTTCCGGTGACTAGTGTCGATCCGGACAGCTAGAACTTTCGAAAAAATATTTAAACTAAGTAAGGAACCAAAAATTAACTCAAATATTAATAAGAAAAAAAATTACGAAAAATTATAAAATAATTTGTGGGACTCCAGAGAAGGTTCGTTGAGGTTCTTATAGCATTAGAATGCCAAGTAAATACTTAGAAAAATTTTTCAATCGGTACAGACAATTTTGGCCCATTAAGCCAAACGGAGGGCATTTTGGTCATTTCGTCTTCAGAGATGATTTTTGGGCCAACTTGTCCAGTTAAATAAATAATTTATATAACATAAAATATAAATAAATATTGTCCAAAAATTTAATTGCAATTAAATAGATAAGAAATGGAGAGAAAATGAAAGAAAATGGATTTATGACATCATCATGATGTCATTAAAACTCACCCAACCAACCCAATCTTGACACATGGAATAAACATATATAAAAGAGGTAAAATGGGCTGGAAAACAAAAAAAAAAATAAGAACCACTACTTTCTCCTTCCTTCATGCCGTCACCCATGCCCCCATAACCCTCCATGAACAAGCTTTTTCAAGCTTAATTTTCCCTAGCTTTCTTCCACCAAAAACCCTAATTGTCAACACAAAAACTTGCTCTTACACCTTGGTGATTCTTTTGGGAGGAAAAAGAAGAGGAAAACAAGAGCTTTAGCAAGTGGGAAAATCTCACTCCTTTGAGGTTAGTGACCTAACTATGAATTTTACTTTAAATTCATGTTAAGGACTTTGAATGAGTGTAAATTACAAAGAAAAAATGTTGAATACCATTTGTATGTAAACCCTAGATTTTTGGCAGCCATGGTTAGGGTTTGATTGTGTTGAGTTTAATGAAGTTAAAAGACTATTATGGCTGCCCACAACATGTATTTACAAAGTGGATTGATGAAATGAAGTGAAAATGCATGTGGGGTAATGTTTGAGTTAGGGTTTGGGGTGGAAAAATGGGACTTTGACCATGTGATGATGGAAGTAGGTTTTAATGGTCAATTAGTGACCATTTGGTTTGGTTTGAATAAAAAATGAAGTGTGTTTAATGATGGGATTTGCGTTTAGCATGGCTGCCCTAGGTGACCTGTAGAATTAGACATGAGTCCAGAAGGTTTGGGTAGCTATAACTTGAATTGTAGAGGTTCAATTGGTGCAAGGCCAATTGGACATGAAACTAGACACATAATGGCACAACTTTGGTGAAGAAACCATGCCCATAAAACCAAACTAAGTGGATGAAAAGCTTGCCTTAATCTGGGTGACCTGCAGTCTGTTTATGCAAAATGACCAAATGAACTGTATTTGGTCATTTGGCCATAACTCAGTGTAGAATGGTCCAATTGACCTGAAATTTTATCAGCAATAAGATGAGATATATACCAACAACTTTCATGAAGAAACCTAACCCAAATTATGACCAGAACCTATCCAACAAGTGAGTTTCAATCACTGTTTATTGCACTATAAATATGGTCAGTCCAAAAAAATTTCAATCTGGCCAGTTGTGGTTTTTGGATCATAACTTGAGCTAAAAAAATCCAAATGGAGTGAATCAAAAAAGGAATTCAACTAGACAAGATAAGGAACAACTTTCATGTTGATCATTTTACCAAATTCCCATTGCAAAAATGACCAATGAAACAGTAAAAATGAAGCATGAAAACTGAAAATTCTGCTCAATTAGTATTAAGCTTAGAAATGGTATGGGCAACCAATACCAACAAATTTTGAATGCAAAATGTGGTATGTTGGGAGTATTAAAACCAATGTACCTATTGCCTATGCAAAAGTCAATATTTTGGTTGACTAATAAAGTGAATAGTAACACCAAAACTTGAAATTCAAAAATTATAAAACTCAGAAGTGTAAAATGCCCTAGTATACCCAACAAGATTGGTTTGGATAGCTTGGCATGCCAATAGGGTTCTGTTAGCAGTACTACATATGGCTTCATGCCATTCTATGTTTCATTGCTCCTATGCCATTCTGTGACATAATAGCCTTTGGCTATGTTATTTGAGTTGATATACTTGGGTTTTAACCCTGATAATTATTACAGCTTATTAGCTGTTCTATTACACACCAGGAGACACAGTGTGACCGATGGCGTGATGGTCCGAGGTACTTAGTACCCAGTGCCAGTTTACCCATTTATCCAGTCCAGTCAACTAGTATGGGTTACTCGGGCAATGATAATAAACCTTATCAAATTTTAAGTGAATAATGCTACAAATAATACCAGAAATTAAGTCTACCCAAAAATGAAATCATACATTCTGCATAATTATTTTATTCTATTTTATTTTATTTTATATTGTCACCACTAAGCAGAATTTCTTAGCATGTCGCTTTTGCCACGCGCAGGTACTGGAGACCTAGCTGGGGAGCCTAGCAGACATCAGACGGGGTGAGTCTTCAGAGCTACATCCGGGGTCCGGAGTCACCTCACATCTGCACTGCATATGGTAGGACATTAGGACTATAGGTGGCCCTTTTGTATTTTGCATTTTGTACTAGTTTGGTTGTAACTCTAAACTCCTGTAATTATGTATTAATGTAAATATATGAAATTTCATATTATTGAGATCTTTTGCATAATGTATGTTGATAAATGAAATGTTGAGAATTAATTGTGAATATGCTTCAAGTGATGAAGTGAACAGAAAAGTTTTGTAAATAGTATTGTGATTTGAGATTGAGATTTTGAGATTGACGTGAATGTGTATAATGGAGTTTGGATTTGGAAATTATTTTGGAAGTATTTTTAAACAGGTTCAGAAGAACTGTTTTTCCAATTTACAGCCGGAACTCTGCCAGATTTTCTATAAAATTTGCAGATAAATTCAGATTTATCAAAATTGAAAATAAATGAATTATAAAGGGATAAATTGTAATAGAAACATAAATTGGTACTTCGGCACACTGAGTGGCATCACTTGCTCGGCTACACTGTAGACGGGTAAGGGGTGTCACAAACACTCCAAGCTTCAATTATCTTATGTGATTTCTCTTCTTGAGCAGATTTTGACAAAGTTTATGTGATTTCTTTTATGCTAAAATCTATGTAAAGAATTATTTGTTTTCAAAGGGAAGTTCTTGGTTAAAATTGAGGTTTAGGAGTTAGAGCTTTAAAAAGGTAAGCAAATTTCTCTTACATTTAAGGTTAACCTCCTCGTGATTTCTTGATTTCTTATGTTTGAACAAAGTATAGTATAAGGTTTAACTTTTTAAAGGAAATGGGTCTTTGATAATGATTTTACGCATGCAACAAGATCAAAATGAAAGGTTGATGCATGTTATGCTTTAGGGCTTTTTAAAGTTGGTTTTAGTGTTAGAAATAGAAAAATGTGCTAATAGAATTTTTATCCTTTTAGATTGAGTTTCTTTTGTTTAGAAATTGGTTGATGGTTTGAGAATGGTTATGGGTCCTAGGATACTTGTGATGTATGTTGATATTCTAGGGTTAAAAGAGCTAGTTGATAAGTTCATGACCTGGTTATATGTTTGAATTGAGTTTTTAGAGCTTTAAGCATGTGTTATTTTTGTTTTAGGGATGAGGAGTTACTGCAGAATCAATTGGAAATTCTGGAAATTCTCAGGTTCGATTGTCGAAAATCATTGTTTCGATAGCCAGAGTAGATACTACTTCTCGAAGATTTTTTAAGTTCAGGACTTCGACAACTTAAGTTCCTTACTTCAGTAGTTGATGCAATAAAAGTAGCTACTACCTACCAAGGGCATTTAAGGTTCAAGACTTCAGCAGTCGAAGTTCCCTACTTCAACAGCCAAAATTGCTTTTTCCTACCTTAGTTCTCTTTTTTTAAGGCTCTAAAACTTGTTTTTAAACCCCATATGTCCTAGAATTGATACTAACATATACGTATGTATAGAGTTTTAAAGATCTAGATAACTAATTAGGGTTCATCTTTTACAGAATTTGACTTGAGGGATCCAAAAAACTATAGTTAAGGAATAGCTATCGTTTTTGTTCTCAGAATTAATAGGCTATAAGAGGTGAGTAACATTAAGCCTAATACATGATAACCTCTTTAATTAATTGTAATTGAATTCATGACCATTCACATGCATCATTTCATGATATTATTAGGTAGTATATATCTGGAACTCAAATACGTTGCATTATTACATAGATAATTATTTATGCTTGATAGAAAGGCCTAATAAGCCCCTGGTTCACTATTTATGATAGAGGAAGATCTGAGGAGCTTATTTATGAGCAAGGCACATTGATTTTGTTATGCATTAAGAGGAAGTTTTGAGGAGCATCTTTATGAGCTAGGCAAATTGGTTATGAGAAATCACTGGTAACAAATCTATCTTATGTGAATTATTTGAGTTATGTAAAATCATGTGATTGATGCATTGCATATGTATGAATTAAATAATATGACAAATGAAAATTAGTTGGTTTACTCACTAAGCTTCCTAAAGCTTACCCCTTTCCCTTAACCTTAGGTGAATTGTTGTAGGATTAGAGATATTTACAAGAAAGGATAGTAAGAAGTCGAAGTTTAGCAAGTTGTTTATGTATGTTTTGAGGTTTAATAGTGGACATCTAACTGTAATGGTTAGATACTATTTTTAGTTTTTAGTGTATAGACAGTATGAAATATGCAAGAACAACATGGTTTGTATGTTTACCTTAATCTCTAAGCACTATTTGATAATTATGTGTTAATGGATGAATACTTCAACGTTTTATGAATGATATGAAAAGGTTCAAAATTTTGAGCCATTTTAAAAAAGAAATGTTTTATGCTATGATGAAAAATGCTAAAGTGTAATTGCTTATGGGTTGCTTAGGCTTTGGTTTATATGGAATAAAGTAATATTTTGACAGGTTTTTAGGCTTGCTATGAGTTCTGGCAGCCTTAAGCTGACTTGTTCTCTAGCACCAAAATGGCCCCTTAGTTGGGTTATTACAAAGTTAGTTTCTGAGCTTTAAGTTAGATGAATATCCTAGAAGCTAAAAAAGGTTAGAGTAACGAATGAAAGAAAGTATGTTAGCTAACACAGTTGGGAAAATACTTGTTTATCAGATTTTTGTCCCTTTATGTGTATGGTGTATATGTGTTTCATGATATGTTTTGTGTTTATGTAATTTCACATGGGCTTTATGTATACTTAACACTTTTTGTTTGCTTTTAGAAGATGTGAGGTTCAAGACTATAACATGTTAGTAGTATGCCCTAGAGCATATCATTTAGTATGTATCTTGTACATGTTTTTATTAATAAAAGGCATTTCCACTTTTTTGTTTACATAATATATTTATGTGTAATAGAAAAGGTCCATTGATATTTTGTTAGAAATTTTATTCTTAAGTTGTTAAGAATATGAGTGACAGTATTTCTAGCACAAAGTATCATAAATAGGTTCATAATCGAGGATACTTCATAATAAGGACATGACTTATCCTGAAAGATTGTATTCTGTTTGTTCCCAAGTTATTTATATGAGATATAAATAAGATGGAATGGTGAGTCTCATGCCATATAACAAACATGATAGGCACTTATACATGATAAGTAGGCCGAACCAGTGACACTTATGACATGCACATGGAGTTTACTCATGTCAATGTATTATCATAAATCATATCAGTGCATATAATCTTTAGACCTGAGATAGCATAGTGATCTTGTATATAGGTGGTTTGAGTTTGATACTGCTTTCATACTTGTACTATGTATGGGTATATGGGCATGTGTTGGCTCCTACTAGTTATATATGGAGGTAGGTGTTGATCAAGATGGAATCTGTTCCTCTAAGTAAATAGAGATAAAATCCTATATTCATTTATTGTTCTTGATGTTTCAAGTTCTTGGCCAGGACAGATATATTTATTCATAAAGAGTTTCTGATGAGAAAATCTTTTTAATTAAGAATTGGAATTAAAAGAGAACATAATATTCATAGCAAATGGGGTTTGACATAAACCATGACTCCATCTTGAGTTGGGATTTTATAACAGAGAGATTCTAGTGCATTGTAACATTTGATTATAGGTTCATTTAAGGTAAACCTTATTACTGATTAGGTGGCCATGGCATGCTATGCTAGGTGTTAACCATGGTCTATGAGGTGCATAAAATGATTTAGAGAAATCATTTGTGGTAAGAAAGAGTTCTGATGATATTAAAAGTTGATATCATATCTCATTGCTAATTAGTGATGAGCCTAGTAAGTCACACACATATACAAGTTATCACCTAATTAAATATGATTTAATTAATTAATTAAAGAGTTTAATTGATTAATTAAATAGGTTTGGTTTGCAATTAGATTGCAAAGTCCCTAGCATGACTTGAAACCAAATATAGGTTATTGGATGTACAGTATAAGTTAAATTTATATTTAAAGTGTTTAAATATGAATTTAATTAATGAGAAATTAATTAATAAAGATTAATTAATTGATTTATGTTTGATATAAATTGATTAGAAGAAGAGAAATAATTATTTTGGGTTGAGAACTCAAAATTAAGACACAGGGGCATTTTAGTCATTTCACAGGGTGACATGTGGCACCATGAGATGGTGACACTTGAAACTGCACATAAGTTTGCCAAATGTTTTTTAAATCATGTAAGATGATTAAAATTAAGATTAAATATAGGTTTGACACTTGGCACAATGTGATTGGGTCAATTAAACCTAGAACCAATCAGAGGGTGACATGTGGCAAGGGTTTTATGTGTTGACCTACCTGTATAAGTGTTGTTATGAAAAGAAAACAACACAACCAGCAGCTGATATCCTTGGTGCCGCCACCCAAGAGACTCTCCCTTCTCTTCATCTTCTTCTCTCATCTATTCCAAGAGATTAGTAAACAATCTCTTGAATTAAAAATACTAGAAATTGTTTCTAGTGTCCTGTTTACATCTTTAATCTCTTAAAAGGCAAAACTTAATTTTCTAATTAATAGAAAAAGCTTTAGAAGCTGTTCAAGGGCTGTCATAGGTGAACTTGGTGTGGACAAGCTAGAGGGGCAATATCTGGTGTCCTGAAGACACATCCGAAAGGCACAAATATACTGCAATGCATCAAGAGGTTAGTGTATTTGTTCTTGATCTAATCTAGGGTTCTAAAATTAATCTGATTAATTTTAGAATCTTAAATGGCAAATACAGATCCAAAAAACATATTAAAAGTTTTTAATATGTTGTTTATCATTAAAATCAAATAGATAAAAATAAATCTTGCATGATGTATGTGACCCTAGGTGAAAAGTTTTGAATTCAATTGTATAAACTTGTGTTTTTCATGCTTCCGTTCCTTCAATTGGTATCAGAGCCACTATATTTTCCATTTAGATTGTTGATTATATGATTTAATTGTGTGTTTTGATCATGAGATGATTTATCCATTGCTGGTTGTAATGGATGTATGGCGGCATGCTTGATGAACTCCAACATGGTGCACATGGTTTGGACTTCATGGGTCGTGCAAGGTTTGGCTTTTTAATTTGTAATTATTGTATGATTTAAAAGCTCATCCTATGTCTAATTAAATTATTTAATTAGAGTTTTAATCACACAATTAAATTTTGATTCAAATCAGAATTTTAAAAATTGTTTGAATGTGATTCAAATCTGAATTTTAAAAGTTGTTTGAATCATATTCAAATCTGAATTTTTAAAGTTGTTTGAATAATATTCAGATCTGAATTTTTAAAAATTGTTTGAATGTGATTCAAATCTGATTTTTTAAAAATTGTTTGAATGTGATTCAAATCTGAATTTTTAAATTTGTTTGAATGAGATTCAAATCTGAATTTTTAAATTTATTTGAATCATATTCAAATCTGGATTTTTAAGTTGAATATGCGATATTCAATTTAATTTAAGTATATGTTTTATTTAATTGTTAAATAGTGATATGCATGATGGATGATCATGAACTATAAAAGACCAATGAGATTGGATTTATCTCTTTTATGTTTCTTTGGGATTGTAAATTAATTAATTTATTTTAATTTATTTTGGGCATGTATTATTAAGTATGTAATAATTTTTGGGTTGTAATTTCATTTATTTAAGTTCTTGTAAATTCGCCTTGGTATGCCAAGGATTACTATGTAATTGGATTACAAGAAGTTCAAGGAGGTCAAGAGCATTAGTGGGACCAGTGGGAGGAATTCAAGATCAAGTGTTGATTAGGTACTCATTCAGCAACTCTTGTAAAATGAATGAATGAAATGCACCTAGGAATGCCCTGATTCAATTCTTGGTGGTTCAGAATTGAATCCCTTAGAAAGTCCATGATCATACCATATTTATTGTTTATCCATGAATGCATGAGATGTATGGGAATGTATGCAAGTATATGATATATGCATGCTAAATGGATAATGTACAAAGTGAGATCTTAATAGTAATTAGGATGACCATAAAATCTTCCAAACAAATGATTAAGTTAGAAATGCTATAATTAAAGTAATTATAACATGGGCCCTCCATTGAGGCAATTATTTTAGGAAATTTTAAATACTTGCATAAGATGTAATTAATTTAAGAGATTTTCCTAAGAATAATTGTTAAGCATGAGATATTGTAAATATGTAAATGGTTTGGTGACCAATATTGGATGTACCTGAGGACATCAAAATTATTTGCATAATTACTGGCTCAATGGGATCAACTTAACTAATGCAAGATATTCCAATAATGGATGTACCTGAGGATGATCAATAGAATTATAAAAATTCAATCACCCATTAGAAATCCATCCAACTAGGATTTCCATTTTCTACTTTGGAAGCGTTTTCTACTTTGAAAGTGTAGGATTCGCTAAGTTAGTGGGAGGACTGATTAAAAGACCATAATCATTTTGGTTAATTACTTAATACATTTACTAATTAATCTAGTTATTTTCTGAAGTTAATTTTCTGATAATAATGAGCACAGAACAACCACCACTATCCAATATCCTTGCAAGCATACTTGATCGCAATAGGTTGACAGGACCTAATCTGTCTAATTGGCTAAGAAATTTGAAACTTATCCTGAACCTTGAACATATAGGATATATTCTAGAATCAAATGTTCCATGTCCCTTACCTCCAGAGGCCACTCCAGAGGAACATGAAACTTTGGACAAGTGGAAGGAGCATGATATGAGAGCTAAGTGTTACATGCTTGCTTCCATGAGTAATGAGTTACAGAAGCAGCATGAGAACATGCAGAGTGCGAGTGAGATCCTCCTTCACTTACAAGAGTTGTATGGTGAGCACAGTAGAAATGCTAGGTATGAGATATCTAGATAGCTATTTCGCATGAGGATGTCTAAGGGACAAAATGTTGGGGATCATGTCCATAAGATGATTTAGCTCATTGAGCAGTTGGAACATCTTGATTTCAACATGGATTTCCAACTATAGACGGATTTGATCCTTTAGTCCCTTCCTGAGTCTTTTGGGAATTTTGTGACAAATTTCCATATGACTAAACAAGAATGCACCTTAGCTGGTTTACTCAACATGCTGGTTATTGCCCAAAAGAATATGCCGGGCAATAAAGGAAAAAAAGGTAGATTTTATTGCATCTTCTTCTGCTGGAAAGTCCAACAAGAAGAAGAGCAATAAGAAAAAGAAACCTCAGATTCCTGGTCCTTCTAAGAAAATAGCTAAACAGAAAGGGAAGACTAAAGCTGATGGAGGCAAAGGAAAGTGTTTCCACTGCCAGAAGGATGGGCACTGGAAAAGGAACTGCCCAGAGTATCTTGCTTCTCTGAAGGACAAGAAGGATAAACCTTCAGAAGGTATGTCGATATCTTGTTATTTAGATTCTGATGATACTCATAGTTCATCTACAGCTTGGGTTTTAGATACTGGTGCCAGTTCTCACATTTCTAATGATATGCAGGAACTAGCAAATAGTAGTAGCTTGTGTTCTCAAGATGTTAGAGTCCGGATTGGCAATGGCTCAACTGTTAAAGCTTTAGCCATAGGATCTAAATCCTTTTACATGTTTGGACATGTTTTGTGTTTGGATAATATTTTATATGTACCTGATGCTTTTAAGAACATCATTTCTATATCTAGTTTGACTAGAAATGGCTATGAATTTCAATTCATAGATGATGTTTGCAATATTTATTTTAGAAATAAATATGTTGGTTTGGGTTATATGAATAAAGGTCTTTATTATTTAGATAATAATGACAAAAATAAAATGAATGCAAGTGATCTAAATGAATGTAATGCCATGGTGAAAACCAACTCAAGTTGAAAATATATTTGGCACTTAAGGTTATGTCATGTTGCAGAAGATAGGATTGCAAAATTGGAGAAAATGGAGATTCTATTCTCATTGGGCTCTAAGCCTACTCCAATTTATGAATCTTGCCTTCAGGGCAAAATGACTGGATCACCCTTTGTTGGACAAGGGCTAAGGGCTAAAAATATTTTGGAGCTAATACATAGTGATGTATGTGGTCCATTTAAGGAAATGGCTAGAGGCGGTTTTCATTATTTTATTACCTTTACTGATAATAAATCAAGGTTTGGGTATTTGTATTTGATGAAATACAAACATGAATCCTTTGAAAAGTTCAAAGAATTTAAATCTGAAGTAGAAAATCAAACAGGAAAGAGTATTAAAGCTCTTCGATCAGATCGTGGAGTTGAATATTTGAGTACTGAATTTGATGAATACTTGAGAGAGCACGGCATTGTTTTCCAGCTAACTCCTCCAGGAACACCACAGTTGAATGGTGTATCTGAAAGGAGAAATCATACCCTATTGAATATGGTACGTAGTATGATGAGCTATACTGATATGCCAATCTCCTTTTGGAGATTTGCATTAGAATCAGCTTTGTATATTCTGAATAGGATTCCATTAAAATCAGTTTCTTCCACACTTTATGAGATATGGCATAGAAGAAAACCAAGTCTTAAGCATATTAAGATTTGGGATTGTCCAGCTTATGTCAAAAAGCTGAACACTGATAAATTGGAAACCAGATCAGAAAAAGGTCGATTTGTTGGATATCCAAAAGATAGTTTTGGATATTATTTTTATTTGCCTACTTCACAAAAGGTTGTGATAAGTAGAGATGCCACATTTCTTAAACAACAGTTTGTTCAAGAAGGAGGCAAAGGAAGGCAAATAGAGTTGGAATTGGAGAATTCTGACCAACCAACAGATCAGATGGATATAGATCCATCTAGTCAACCTACACCCGTTGATGAAACATCTACAGCTGTTCCTCGTAGAACAACCAGGGTATCTCATCCACCAGTGAGATATGGTTTCCTTCATGATGAAGAATAAGAGTTGTCTACTTATGAAGAAGTAGATCATGGAGATGATCCACTTACCTATGAAGAAGCTATATCAGATATAGACTCTTCAAAATGGATTGATGCTATGAAATTCGAGATTGATTCCATGTATAAGAATCAAGTTTGGGATCTTGTTGACCCACCTGAAGGTATTGTACCTATATGGAACAAATGGGTTTTCAAGAAGAAAATTGGTTCTGATGGAAAGGTAGAGACCTATAAGGCAAGGCTAGTAGCGAAAAGGTTTCACCAAAGGCAAGGAATCGACAATGAGGAGACTTTCTCACCTGTTGCCATGCTTAAATCAATTAGGATTCTATTAGTAATAACTGTATACTATGATTATGAGATTTGGCAGATGGATATCAAAATAGCTTTTCTCAATGGATACATTGAAGAAAACATTTTCATGGAACAACCTAGGGGTTTTAAATCCCAAGATGGTTCCAAGGTATGCAAGCTAAAGCGATCCATTTATGGGTTGAAGCAAGCTTCGAGGAGTTGGAACATCCATTTTGATGAAGCCATTAAATCATTTGGTTTTATCAAAAATGAGGATGAGCCATGTGTATATAAGAAGGTTAGTGACAGTGCTATCACTTTCCTTGTCTTATATATGGATGACATACTGTTGATGGGTAATGACACAGGTATGTTAACAACTGTAAAGGTATGGTTGTCAAATACATTCTCCATGAAAGACTTAGGGGAGATAACCTATATTATAGGGATCCGCATCTATAGAGATAGAGCGAAAAGAATAATTGGTTTATTCCAAAGTCTATACTTGGAAAAGGTGTTAAAGAGGTTTAACATGCTTGATTCCAAAAGAGGATTGTTACCAGTGAGACATGGTATCCATCTTTCTAAAGAGATGTCTCCAAAGACAACTGAAGAAAGAGATAAAATGGCCAGGATTCCATATGCTTCGGCTATTGGAAGTTTAATGTATGCAATATTGTGTACTAGGCCGGATATCGCATATGCTATTAGTTTGACTAGCAGGTATCAATCCAATCCAGGTTTGGAACACTGGATAGCTGTCAAGAATATCCTTAAGTACTTGAGAAGAACTAATGATTTATTCCTGATCTATGGAGGTGGAGACTTGTAATTGGATGGTTATACTGATTCTGATTTCCAATCAGATATCGATGATAGAAAGTCTACCTCTGGATATGTGTTCATTTGTAATGGAGGTGCAGTCAGTTGGAAGAGTTCCAAATAGAGCACGACTGTAGATTCTACTACCGAGGCTGAGTATATTGCTGCATCAGATGCTGTAAAGGAAGCTGTTTGGATAAAGAAGTTCATGATAGAACTTGCAGTAGTTCCTTCCATTGAGTCAGCAATTCCACTACACTGTGACAACAATCGAGCAGTCATACAGGCTAAGGAACCCAGGTCTCACTAAAAATCTAAACACATAGAAAGGCGCTACCACATTATCAGAGAAATAGTTGGGCGAGGCGATGTAGCCATGCAGAAAATAGCATCAACTGAAAATCCAGCTGATCCATTCACTAAGCCTATATCACAGACTCAACTAGACTGACATCTTAAGAAGATGGTTCTAAGATTGTAATGAATGGCTCTAGTGCTAGTGAGAGATTGTTAGTAGTATGCCCTATAGCATATCATTTAGTATGTATCTTGTACATATTTTTATTAATAAAAGGCATTTCCACTTTTCCATTTACATAATATATTTATGTGTAATAGAAAAGGTCCATTGATATTTTGTTAGAAATTTTATTCTTAAGTTGTTAAGAATATGAGTGACAGTATTTCTAGCACAAAGTATCATAAATAGGTTCACAATCGAGGTACTTCATAATAAGGACATGACTTATCCAGAAAGATTGTATTCATGCTTGTTCCCAAGTTATTTATATGAGATATAAATAAGATGGAATGGTGAGTCTCATGCCATATAACAAACATGATAGGCACTTATACATGATAAGTTGGTCGAACCAGTGACACTTATGACAAGCACATGGAGTTTACTCTTGTCAATGTATTGTCATAAATCATATCAATGCATATAATCTTTAGATCTGAGATAGCATAGTTATCTTGTATATAGGTGGTTTGAGTTTGATACTGCTTTCATACTTGTACTGTGTATGGGTATATAGGCATGTGTTTGCTCCTACTAGTTATATATGGAGGTAGGTGTTGATCAAGATGGAATCTGTTCCTCTAAGTAAATAGAGATAAAATCCTATGTTCATTTAATTATTCTTGATGTTTCAAGTTCCTGGCCAAGACAGATAGATTTATTCAGAAAGAGTTTCTGATGAGAAAATCTTTTTAATCAAGAACTGGAATTAAAAGAGAACATAATATTCATAGCAAATGGGGTTTGACATAAACCATGACTCCAGCTTGAGTTAGGATTTTATAACAGAGAGATTCTAGTGTATGGTAACATTTGATTATAGGTTAATTTAAGGTAAACCTTATTGCTGATTGGGTGGCCATGGCATGCTATGCTATGTGTTAACCATGGTCTATGAGGTGCATAAAATGATTTAGAGAAAACATTTATGGTAAGAAAGAGTTCTGATGATATTAAGAGTTGATATCATATCTCATTGCCAATTAGTGATGAGCCTAGTAAGTCACACACATACACAAGTTATCACCTAATTAAATATCATTTAATTAATTAATTAAAGATTTTAATTGATTAATTAAATATGTTTGATTTGCAATTAGATTGCAAAGTCCCTAGCATGACTTAAAACCAAATATAAGTTATTGGATGTACAATATAAGTTAAATTTATATTTAAAGTGTTTAAATATGAATTTAACTAATGAGAAATTAATTAATAAAGATTAATTAATTGATTTATATTTGATATAAATTGATTAAAAGAAGAGAAATAATTATTTTGGGTTAAGAACTCAAAATTAAGACATAGGGGCATTTTGTTCATTTTACAGGGTGACATGTGGCACCATGAGATGGTGACATATGACACTGCACATAAGCTTGCCAAATGTTTTTTAAATCATGTAAGATGATTAAAATTAAGATTAAATATAGGTTTGACACTTGGCACAATGTGATTGGGTCAATTAAACCTAGAACCAATCAGAGGGTGACATGTGGTAAGGGTTTTATGTGTTGACCTACCTATATAAGTGTTGTTATGAAAAGAAAACAACACAACCAGTAGCTGATACCCTTGGTGCTGCCACCCAAGAGACTCTCCCTTCTCTTCATCTTCTTCTCTCATCTATTCCAAGAGATTAGCAAACAATCTCTAATCTCTTGAATTAAAAATACTAGAAATTATTTCTAGTGTCCTATTTACATCTTTAATCTCTTAAAAGGTAAAACTTGATTTTCTAATTAATAGAAAAAGCTTTAGAAGCTGTTCAAGAGCTGCCATAGGTAAACTTGGTGTGGACAAGCTAGAGGGGCAACATCTGGTGTCCTGAAGACGCATCCGAAAGGCACAAATATATTGCAATGCATCAAGAGGTTAGTGTATTTGTTCTTGATCTAATCTAGGGTTCTAAAATTAATCTGATTAATTTTAAAATCTTAAATGGCAAATACAGATCCAAAAAACATATTAAAAGTGTTTTAATATGTTGTTTATCATTGAAATCAAATAGATAAAAATAAATCTTGCATGATGTATGTGACCCTAGGTGAAAATTTTTGAATTCGATGGTATAAACTTGTGTTTTTCATGCTTCCGCTCCTTCATAACACCCACCATTTCCTGACATCGAAATTTCTGTCATAGATGAAATATTCTAGCAAATTTGAAGATTCCACGGATAAGGGAAGGGGGGTGGAAGTGTATGGGTATATGTTTATATACGTGTGTGCTTAAAATGTTCAAAATGCTTTTAAAAATGAAAATGTTTTAAAGGTTTATTTCCTAGAAGCTTTTAAGTGTTTGTTTTGTGCATAAGGAACTTTGGTACCTGAATGATGGACTTTCAGCAGTTAAACTCCTTTTTATGGTTCAAATGCACATTTGGACAGAACGAACTTTGGAAGCCAAACGTCCCTTGACTATTAAGGGTATAAAAGGAACCAAGGCCTGTGTTTCTACCCAAAACACTTAGGTTTTCTCTTCTTCTCTCTCTCTCAATTGTGGAGCACACAAGGAGCTCTTTGAAGAGATTTTCTTAGGTTTTTCAAGATCTAGAGGTAGATTCTTCCATTTAGAAATTTGAGAGAGTAGATTCAAGCTTTGGAGCTTTGAATTTCTCACCTCTAAGCTCCAGGAAAAGAGGTAACATTCTTTTCTTCTTGATCTAATAGGTAAATCTAAGAAAGTTAATGGGAGATTAGGTTTCTATAATTTCAATTTCATGTAAAGTTATTTTTAAGATGAGTTTTGGGAATTTTATACATGTTAGGGTTAAGGTTTTGTGATTTATGTTGATATTGTATGTTTTTATTGTTAGATTAGTTATGTTTAAGTGTTATGGGCCTTGAATGGCTAATTCCCCTTGATGGATTTTAAGAAATCCATAAATATGCTATGTTGGGTTTGGAGAAAACCTAAGATTTGAGTTTTTGATTAATATATGTTGTTATTAAGTATGATTTCAAGTTGTTTTAGGCCTTAAAGATGTATATATGTGTTTGGGTTATGTTTTGGAACTTTGGAATGGGTTTATGGCTTTCTGGGAGTTTGAATCTGCAGGTTTTTTACTTAAGAATTTTGGAAATTCCCAGGTTTGCTATCGAAAACCAAAGGTTTAGTAGCCAAAGCATATTGTTTCTCAAAAGATCTAGAAAATTTTCATGTTTGGTAGCCAAAGTCCTAGACTTCAGCAGCCACTATGGCTACTGCCCAAAATGGGCACCCGATGTTCTAAGGTTTGGTAACCGAACTTGGTTGTACCCACTTTATTTCTCCTTTAATTTTAAAATTCCAAAACCTAATTTCCTAGTTCTTAAAGGCCTAGAATAAGATGTTTATTATGTGTGCAAAGTTTTAGAGCCTTATATAACTCTCTAGAGTCCGATTTTATAGGATCGGGCTTGAGAAACTCAGGAAGTTAAGGATTTAAGGATAGCTACTATTTGAGTTAGGTGGTGATAGGCTGCAAGAGGTGAGTAATTCTAACCTTAAAAATATGAACTTTTTAAATTTAATTTATGATCATCGTCATGTATCATGTCATATTTATTTAGGATGTATGTATCTAGAACATAAATATGTTGCATAATTGCATATTTGCTATTGGTGCATGATGGATTATGGATGACCCACTAACTCCCCCCATGTTTATGACTATGTTACGATATGTATGTTATGGATCCATAAGTAAATCACATGGGGAGATCTTTACGATGCCACATCAAGGGAGATATCTAAGTTGCCCCGGGTGCATGACACATGTCATGTTTTAAGCGTCCTGAGGAGCCTCTGTATAAGCTTAGCACATTGGATTTAGGGAGTTACTGGTGATAAGTCTATCTTATGTGAAATGTTTATGATGTGGAACCCACTTAGATAATGCATTGCATATGTATGAAATGAATAATAAAATTAATATTGGTTAGTTTACTCACTAAGCTTGTGTAAGCTTACCCCTTTCCCCAAACCCTTAGATGCAAGTTTGCAAGAGTAGAAGAGTTCTTTGAAGAGAGGCCATTAGAGATTTTTTTAGTGCTCTTCTTTATATATGATGTAAGGGTAGATGGACACGTAAATGTGGATGGATAGTACTATGCTGATAATGATAGAAAATTAGAGTTATATAATATTTTAAATATGAATAATGATGCTTATGTTTATGTTTATTATAACATCCTCACTTTAGCTAGTCCGTACAGTCTACTATTCCGGTGACCAATATTGGTGGCCAGCTAGAATATTTGAAATTATAATTAGACAAGATTGAGGAGTTATAAATAAACCAAGTAATGATCAGAAAAATCAAAGAAAATTTTTAGGAATGAAATGTACTAAGGTTAAATGAGCCGTAACCCCAGTGATGAGTAACCCAAAGGGGAAGTGACGGTGAAGGCTGTTAGCAACCCTAAACCCGGGGAAAACTTCATGAAATAATTTTTGGGACCTCAGGGAAGGATTATTGGGGTTCCAATGACAATAAAATGTTTAAAAAAACACAAGTAAAATTTAATCAATCGGTACACACAATTTTAGCTCGTTAAGCCAAACGAAGGGCATTTTGGTCATTTCGTCTTCAGAGATGATTTTTGACCAACTTGTTCATTTAAGCAAGTGAATTATATGACATAAAATATGAACAAACAGTGATGAAAAATTTATTAAAAATGAATAGAAAGGGAAAGAAAAGAAAATGAAAGTAAATTAGATTTATTACATAATGCTTATGTAAGCACGAGGTCATAACAATTTTTGGCCAATCAAAATTAATAAATACATTCATAATACATTAAAAAGAGGAAAAAGAAGTCAAAAATCTAGAAACCACCATCATCCATCTTCCTCCTAATGAAGCCGCACCATAGCCTTCCTCCCTTGCCAAGCTTACCAAAGCCTGAGTTCTTTGGTTTTTCACCAACTAAAGCCTAAGTTCCAAATACAAAACCTTATTCTTTCATCTTAGTGAAGCTTTTGGGAGCAAAAAGAAGTAAAAAGGAAGAGTTCTTACAAGCTTGGAAGTGACTCCATTAGAGGTTAGTGACCAAACTTACTCTTTTTCTTTCAATTCATGTTGAAGGAGTGGAATTGAATGCAAATTTACAAGAAAATGGAATAAACATCATGTGTATTCCTTCTTAAAATTTTAGCAGCCTTGTATTTGGTAGGGTTTTGAAGATTTCTTGGAACTAAAATGATAGTATGGCTGCCCTTAGCATTAGTCTCTTGAGGAGGATAATGAAATGTAAATAAATGCCGAATTTGAAATTGAGAAGTTAGGGTTTGGATACAAACTAGAGACTTTGTTCATGTAATGGTGAAAGTAAGTTTTAATGATCAATTAGTGACCATTTGGTTATGTGTGATTAAGAAATGAAGTGGTTTGTGTCATGAGAATTGAAGCTAGGTATGCTGCCCTTGGTGACCTGCAAGACTGAGTGCGAGTCCAGCAGGTTTGGGTAGCTATAACTAGAGTTGTATAGGTTCAATTGGTACAAGGCCAATTGGACATGAAACTAAACACATAATGGCACAACTTTGGTGAAGAAACCCTACCCAGAAAACCAAATCAAGTTGACCTAAAAATTGCCCTAATCCGGGTGACTTGCATTCTACCTGGGCAAAATGACCAAATAAACAGTGTTTATTCATTTAGTCATAACTCAGTGTAGAAAGGTCCAATTGACCTAAAATTTTACCAGTAGATAGCTGAGACATAGACCTACAACTTTCATGAAGAAACCAAACCCAAATTTTGATCATAACATGTTCAAAAATTGACCTGCAATCAGGGTACAAAACACTATAGATTTGGTTCTATCCAGAAAAACTGGAAAATGTGCAATCCGAAAAATGTGCAATCCAGCTAGTTATGGTATTTAGGCCATAACTTGAGCTACAAAACTCTAAATGGAGTGATTCAAAAAAAGAAATGTAACTAGACACAATAAGGAACAACTTTCATGAAGACAATTTTGCCAAATTCCTACTATATAAATGACTAATGGAACAGTAAACTTAGTGCTTAAAATTTGAAAATTGTGAATAACTAACACTAAGCTTTGAAATGGTATTGGCAACCAATACCAACAACTTTAGAATGCAAAATGTGGTATGTTAGGGATATTAGAACCAATATACCTATTGTCTATGAAAAAGTCAATATTTTAGTTGACTAATGAAATGAATAGTAACACTTAAACTTCAATTTCAAGAATTGCAAAATTTAAAAGTGTAACATGCCCTAGTACACCTAGAAGATTGGTTTGGATAGGTTGGCATGCCAATAGGGTTCTGTTAGCAGTACTGCATATGGCTTCATGCCATTCTGTGTTTTATGGCCTACCGTGCCATTCTGTGATATAATAGCCTTTGGCTATTTTGATTGAGTTTATTATACTTGGGTTTTATCCCTAATAATTATTACAACTTATTAGTTGTTCTGTTACACATCGGGAGACACAATGTGACCGATGGTGTGATGGTCTGAGGTACTTGGTACCTAGTGCCAGTTTACCCATTTATCCAGTCCAGTCGACTGGTATAGGTTACTCGGGCAATTAAAATAAATCTTACCATATTTTAATCAAATAATACTGCAATAAATGCCAGAAATTAAGTCTACATAAAATGTCAACATACATTCTGCATATTTATTTTATTTTAGTTATTTTATTTTATATTGGCACCACTAAGCACCACTAAGCAGAATTGCTTAGCACGTCGCTTTTGCCACACGCAGCTACTGGAGACATAGCTGGGGAGTCCAGCAGACCTCAGACCGGGTGAATTTTCAGATCTACACAAAGTCCAGAGTCACCTTATATCTGCAGTGCACTTGGTAGGACATTAGGACTTTGGGTTGTATTTTGCATTTTGTATTAGTTTTGTTTGTAATTACAAACTCTTGAAATTATGTGATAATTTAAATATATGAAATTTCATGTTATTGAAATTTTCTATATAATATGCTGAAAAATAAAATGTTGGTGTCACACCTTATCCCTCTGTAAGGCCTAACATGATCCCGTAGAATACCTAATGAACTACCGAACTTCACCTACCGATAACTCATTAAGTACCCTACAAGGGATTTTAAAACAATTTTCTTACTATTGATAAGTGGTGAGCATTTTCTAATAGGTATTAAAATCATTTATTCGAAGTTGAAACTAGTTAAAATTTTTGACCCATTTTATTTTTCCGCAAATTTTATAAAAATTTCGGCAGATTGCCATTTGTACTTTGAGAAAACAGTTCTTCAAATTCCTATAAAAAGCACTTCCAATAATTTTTCTCAATAACTTCTTCAAAAGTCACAATCATCTCAATCAATTTCAACACATTTATCAACTTCCAAAATTCACATTCACCATTTCCAACAATTATCAAAATACCATTAATGAATTTCATTCAATTTAAAATAAAATACTACCAATCATATTTTATTAATGAAAAAATAATTTATATATACATCATACTAGAAATTTACATTAAGAAATTCCAAACTAAAATTTATTACAACTTTATATAAACTTTGTACAAGCTGCTCAAGACCGATTTTACATGTCCATACAATTACATGCAATACATACATCAAAATGAATATTTACCGTCAGGGTATAAACTATACCCGATAACTTCAAGCAGGTAGTTCCCCTGTCCTTAGCAGCTCAATCTGCTATTCCTCTAGTCTCTATATCTACGATAGCATACAAAGCTATCGCTGAGTGGTGAACTCAGTGGTGCACAAACTAATAATTTAAAACTTAATACAAATTATTCTTAACAATTCATAATGAATAAAAATTTAAAATTTCTAAATTCTTCAAAATCCATGACATACAAAAATTATTATTTTCATTCATGCAAATTATTCATTTGAATAACATTTTGATCAATTTATAACTATTTATTTACATTTCTTTTAACTTCCGAAACAATACAAAAATATTTTAAATCACTAACAAATTATTTATTTCAATCACAATTTATCAAATTATGTATAATTTAAAGGGCATTGCCAACAATTCACACAGTTGATCCCATGATCCAAAATTCAAATAGATGCCGTGTTGTACACCACGACATTTCACATTCTCCCAATAACCGAGGCTAAAAGGGAGAAACAAAGACTAGCTAGTATATATGAGTACTCATTCAAATTCTTCCCCAACTGGCAAGCCAGAGAGGAAGTAACTCGCCCCATCTAGTGGAGGAGATATCTCACTAGACAAGCTAATGAGAATTCACAATAAATTTTGCCATGTCAACTGTGGTTTCAAATCACATTTAAAACAATTTCTATTTACAAAGTGTTTACAAATCAACATATTTAATCATCATAAATTCATGCTCAAGGTTGGCAACACATCAAACTTAAAATTTACAATCCTCAAAACCATGCAATAAATCCTTAAATGCATAAGAAAATTTACATTTAATTTATACAAATTCATTCAACAAATTAAAATCCTCAATACAACAAAATTATAAATCATAAAATAACTTGTTCAAATCAATTTAGAAATGAAAAGTAACAAAATAGTTAGTTGTGCACAAACCTTAAACGAGTCGCCTCTTGGCCTTGACTCGATTCCTCGGGTTCCTTCCCGATATTCTTTTCCACTGAAACACACAGTTTCACAGTGTTTCAGTATCATAACTCATCATTAATCCAAAAATAAATTCAAATTCATTTATAGCTAGCTTTAATATGCTAAACTTGATATTCTTTAAAATTTATGTTTCGGGGTTACTATTCATGACACTATTCAAGTCAATTTATTGACTTTCTAAGACTTAATAGATATGGGAACTCCAACTTCACCCACATACCACATTTTGGTTACTAAATTTATTGGTTTTGGTTGTTTACTCAAATTCTAAGTCTTTTAGGCAAATTTGATAAATTTTCAGTTTTGGTGTCTAAGGTTGCACTATTCCATTGGTCATTTTACTGTTGGAATTTGGCAAAAACTTTCTTCATAGAAAATGTTTCCTATTGTATTAAGTTTATTCTCCTTTTTGAATCACTCCAATTGGAGTTTTGTAGCTCAAGTTATAGCCATTTGAACCATGGCTGCCGGATTGGACTCAACCCAGATTTTCTGGGCAAATTTTGGTTCTGGCAGTTTTAGGTCACCAACTTTGGGTGGCTAAATGACTTGGTTAATGGCATAATTTGGGTTGGTTTTCTTAATGAAAGTTTTAGGTCTATACCTCAACTGTCCACTGGTAAAATTTCAGGTCATTTAGACCTGCCTAACTCGAGTTATAGCCAAATGAACAAACACTATTCATTTTGTCAGTTTGTACAAGGCAGACTGAGATTTTCCAAGTTTGGTCAATTTGTTCACTAGGTTTTGGTCACTTTTTGGGCATGCTTCCTAAATGAAAATTGTGTCATTTAGTGTCTATTTTCATTCCCAATTGGTCTCATATCAATTGGACTTGTAAATTTTCATTTTTGGTCCCTCAAAGGGACCTTGGTCATGCTGCCAACAGCATAACCACATTGAATCCGAATTTGATTTTGGTTCAAACACTTCTAACACATTCCATTTGGTCATAATTGACCATTTCTCCCTTCAAACTAGGTCCAAGGCATCATTTACCAATTTTTCACAATTTTGTCTCTAAGCCCTAAGTGTCCAACCCTAACCACACCAATTCTTCGCATTTAACTAATTCAAGATATTTAATCATAATCATTCAACACCAATAAGCTCACATACACCTTTAAATCCACCAAATTCATGCATACATATACCAAACCCTAGTTGATCGAAATTCAGCTTGGTCCCTTAACAATGTTTTTATTTCATTTTAAGTTTATTTCTTAGTTAATTAGGCTATAAACACAACTAATAAATCTCAAATTTTCAAATTAGGGTGCTTACCTCCACTAGGACTTGAATTCTCTAATTTCCTTCTTCTTTTCTTCTTTCTTTGGTGATCAATCCTCTTCTTAAGTGACTAAAACAAGTTTTTATGGAATAATTATGGAAGAAATTGGGGTTTAGTAGGGATTTAAAAGCTTGAACTCAAGCTTTAATGGAGGTTTAACAATAGAGAGGGAGAGAGAAATGGGAGACGGCAACTAGGGAAAAAAGAAGACTTCAGATTTTTTTTTCTTTCTTTATGTCTTTTGTCTTATGGAAGACCCAAAAATTAATTTAATTAAATTTATTAATTATAATCTTTATGGCATCATGCATGATGTCATGCATGATGTCATCTCCCTACACCTTTTTCATTTTCTCTTTTTTTTTCTATTAGTTCTTTAATTTAATTCCCGACTCTGAAATTTTCTTTTCTCTGATTTTATTTGACAGTTAGGTTAGGAGTCAGCTCTCAGGGTCAATTGACCAAATTGCCCCTCGCCGGTTTAACCCGATTTACAAATAATTCAATATTTCTTCTGGATCCCTGACCTAATTATTTGACTAACTTAACAATTCTTTTTCATGATTTTCTCTTTTCCACTGTGTTCGCAATAGTCCTAAGGACCGCAGCGTCACATTTTACGGTTCGAAATTTGAGTTTAAATCGACTTCGCAGTCGTTCCCGAGAAGGTCACCCATCGCTGTGACTCTCAGCTCATTTAACTTCTTATGTTCTGTTTTTCTTTTTTATACTTAACTAATTGACAATTACTAATTATTTGTGTTTATGGCTTCTCTAGTTGTCTTAAGTGTGGTTCTAATCCCCTTAACTATCCGGACCGACACCGGTCACCGAAACAGTGAAATATACCAGGCTATGCGAATAAGGGTGTTACAGTTGGGACATGTTCATGAATATGATTCGAATTGTGATGTGAACAAAAAGTTTGAAAATGGTGTTGAGATTTGGAGATTGAGTTGTCATGTGTGTATATTGGAGTTCTGGATTTGAAAACTATATTGGAAGTGTCTTTTAAACAGGTTCAGAAGAACTGTTTTTCAATTTACAACAGGCACTCTGCCGAATTTTCTATTAAATTTTATGAAAAATTCAGATTAATCAAATTTGAAAATAAATGATATAATTGGTAAATTTTGCACTTGGTGAATAATAAATAAATAAATTATGGAGGGTAAATTATTAGGAAATAAGTTATGGTGCTTCGCACACTGTGTGGCATATCTTGCTCGGCTACACTGTAGACGGATAAGGGGTGTCACATTTATATTAACTCTTTTAAGAGTATACATGCTAAACCATTATGCTTTAGAGTTTTATGTATGTTAAGGTTTAAATTCTTATAGGGAAGGAGTTAGTTTGGCTGGAGTGGTACTGTCCCAAAGTAAATCACTTTAAATATCTCGGCTCAGTCCTTCAAGTAGATGGGGGATGTGAGGAGGGTGTTAGTTATAGGATTAAAGCCGGATGGTTGAAGTGGAAATGTGCTATGGGAGTTTTATGTAATCGCAAGATTCCTAATAAGTTGAAAGAAAAATTTTACCATACAGCCACACGACCGGCCATGTTATATAGTAGTGAGTGTTTGGCACTAAAGGAGTCGTATGTGTCTAAGATAAGAGTTGCGGAGATGAGAATGTTAAGGTGGATGAGTGGCCATACTAGACTAGATAAAATCCACAATGAGAGTATTAGAGAAAAGGTAGGAGTGGTGCCAATTAAGGATAAGTTGAGAGAAGGGAGATTGAGGTGGTTTGGTCATGTGAAGTGCAAACATACGGAGGCTCCAGTTAGACAAGTAGAGCACATTAGGTTAGAGGATAGAAAGAAAAGAAGGGGTAGACCTAAACTGACTTAGAGGAGAGTAGTATAACATGACCTAGAAGTATTACACGTTTCCGAGGATTTAACCCAAAATCGTTTAGAGTGGAGAAAGAGAATCCATATAGCCGACCCAAATTTTTGGGATAAAGGCTTAGTTGAGTTGAGTTGAGTTAAAGGTTTAAATTCTAAACTAAATTTATGTTATAAACAACTGAGTATGTATGAAAAGACTAAAGTGCAATGGTTTGGAATATGCTTAGATGGCGAGATACAGGAATATGTGTATGTTTTATAGGTTTTAAACTTGCTATGGGTTCCGGTAGCCTTAAGTTAACCCAATCCCTAGTGCCAATAAGTGCCCTTAGTTTGAGTTGTTATAAAAATGGCCTGCAAGATTGACTAGTGCTCCATTCGAGAATTAGGGTATTGGAACACTACCCACTGTTCCCACTACTAAGGGGAGAGTAAGAAGAAGTGGTGAAGGCGAATCCTCAAGAGGCCCTAGAAGGTCTTTTGAGATTAGCATAGAGATGTCTAGTGCACCTAAGATGTCTGTGAATGCAAGAAGGGGCATGAGGAATCTAATTTTTTTTGGCATGGTTAGAGGAGGTGAAGATAGAAATGAAGAAGAGGGCGATGAGTCAGAGTTTGTGTCTCCACCTCTACAAGGTCAAGAACATGGGTTTAGGTGCAATATCCTCAAAAGGGAAACATTGGGTTTATGGGCTACCCTCAATATCCTTCTTTCATGCCCTACCCACCCTCTTCCTACCATTTAACCCTTACCCTATATATCCTCCTCAACAGTGCCCTTAGAACCCTCCAACCATCGTGGGAACTCAGAACCTTATGGAGAGAGTTATAGGAGGGCAAGTACCACCACCTATATGTCCCACTATTTCGACTCAAGGGACTAGGTCAGGTAACAGATGTAAGGCTAAAATGACATATTATTTAAAGTTGGATGCACCAAAGTGCAAGGAAGAGGATGATCCATTTGAGTATATTAATGCAGTCAAGACAATTGCTGATGAATTGGAGGCTGGTGACAGTGGAGCCATTCAAATGGCTAGGTTTACATTGAAGTGTAAGAAAGGTAAAGGAATGGTATAAGACATACATTATTAGTAACTTAAACAATATAACCTAGCAGCAATTATCATAGAATTTACTAATTGTGCTTTTCCAGAAAGCTCCAGAGAATTAAAAGTAGTGGAGTTTAAACAACTGAGGCAAATAATTAATATTAGTGTAGATGAGTATATAGAAAAATTTATGGACCTTCTGCAGTATGTGAGCCATGAGTATGATATTGACAAGAAGAATGCTAAAAGGTACACTCAGAGGTTACACTCTCGCTACTCTTCATTGATTTTGGCTACAGAAACTCATAGCTTCTAGTCCATAATAGATGCTGCAAGGAAGATGGAAGCAGGGGCTATTATTGAAGGGAGTTTGGACCTGAAAAGTACAAAGGTTAAGCTATTCGCTGTTCCTAAAGCCATAAAATGCAGGGAGGTTTAGTCATCTAACTAAGACCACTTCTTCATCTAGAACCAAGAATGAGAAAGGGGGAAAGTTTACTAAAAAGCAAAGAAAAAGCAAATTCTAGAGCAGGATCAAATTTGGTCTTGGAATGGGTAGTGGATCTAGTTCGAGTTTAAATACTTTGGGATGTGAGAGATGCAGTAAAACTCACTGAGGACCTTATAGGTTTAGAACCTTTGAATGTTATAGGTGTGGTCAAAAGGGACATATGGCAAGTGAGTGTCCCAACATGAAAAGGATGGCCTCACAATAAAAAGCAAGGTTAGGTAGTGTGGCTCAACTAGCTTCAAGGCAGGTTCCTATGGTTCCCTCTTAAAGAAGAGGACAAGGGAGAGGAAGAGGGGCTTCTTCCTCCATGAGAGGTTCTCAAGGAAGGGGTTCTATAGCATCTGCTCAAATCTTCACCATGACACAACAAGAAGCGAACACCTTCAACATAGTGCTGTTAGGTAATATTCATATAGGAAGCTTCAGTGTACATGTTTTGATTGATCCAGATGCTTCACATTCTTTTGTCACCCCTGATATAATCCAATATCTAGGATTGATGGTTTCAAGGCTTGAGTGTCCATTGCTGGTTAGTAAACCTAAGTGTGACCCTTCGCTAACAAAGATGATTTGTTACTCTTATCTAGTTATGGTTGAGGATAGATGCCTTCCAGTTGACCTAGTGATTTTAGAGTTGACTGATTTTGACATTATTCTAGGGATGGGTTGGCTTTTAGCCAATTATGCTACTTTGGACTGCACAAACAAGGAAGTGAAGTTGAGGAGATAAGATGGGTCAGAAGTGGTATTTTGAGGAGATCAAGTACCAGATCTAAAGGGGGTGATTTTTGCTATGCAAGACAAAAAAAATGCTTAGAAAATGATGTAAAGGGTTTGTATCTCATGTTAAGGAAGTTAATGTGAAAAAAGATGGACCAGGGTCAGTTCTAGTGGTGAGAGAGTTCTTAGATATTTCTCCAAGGGAACTACCTGGGTTACCACCTAAAAGGGAGATACACAGATCAGAAGATTAAGAAATGAGGAGATAACTATGGTTAAAGTTCTATAAAATCACTATAACATGGAAGAATGTGCGTGAGAGACTCGTGATTCCATGTTACAGCAATATCCCTACCTATTTTAGGTATGTTTGTTTATGTTATGCTATATGTGCTCATGTTTGTTATAAATGTTTATGTTTGATGTTTGTTATGTTTCTTTTAACATTCTAGGATGAATGTTCCTAAGGGAGGGAGAATGTAATACTCACTACTTTCTAATGTTGGAATTCCTATCATGGATGGGAAATTCTTGTGAAACTTAGGGTTTCACAAATGAGGGAAATAGTGATAAGTTCTATATTTATGATATGATGTGTTTAAGATTTATTTAAGAATGAAAATGTTGTAATTGTATTGACCAAGACTTTTGGGTAGAAAAAGCTTCGGCAGTGGAAGGTTGGACTTTCAGCAGCCAAAGTCCTTTTTATTTTTCAAATGTCCTTTTGGACAGAATGGACTCATACTAGGCTTTCAATAGTCGAAAGCGCCCTCAACAATAGGGGTATAATAGCCCAAAAAAATTGATTTTTCTTCCTCTCTCTTTCAAAATCTATTGAATGCAAGGATTTTTGTTGGAATTTCTTAGATTTGAGAGCTTGAATACTTGATCTTCATTGGGGAGCTCGAGAATTCAAGAATTATTGAAGTTTTCTCAAACCTCTCTCTCTCAATCTTGGTTCCAAGCAAGAAAGGTATTTTCTCCTTTTCAATTGAATTCTCTATATGTTTTTAGTATATATACAGGGGTAAGAGGATGTATTTTTGGATTGCATGTGATTTTTGAGCAATTTTAGGCTTTTGAGTTGGGAGCATTATTGCATGAAAAGGGACTTGATGTTGTTTTCAAAGATATGGTCTTTTATGAAGTTTTAAACAAGTCTAAAGATTTAATAAGCATGAAATTGGTTATTTTTTTTTTTTTTTAAAAGAAGATAATGTTAATTGGGTCTATTGGAAAATTTGTGTTTTAATGTTTTGAATAAAGTTTGAGTATAATCTTGTTTGTGGGTTCTTGGTTGAATGCATGTATCTTTAAAGGGTAGTTTCAAGTTAATGGAGGTCCTTGGTAGGTGTATGTAAGGTTGGATCATGTTTGGAGAGCCTGGAGATGGGTTTTAAAGTTTTGAGGATGAGATTACTATAGAATTTAAACTTGGGATTTATGGAAATTCCCAGGTTTGGCTACTAAAAACCATTACTTCAGCAGCCAAAGTGGCTATAGTCTCTTTAGAAATTTCCAGGTTCTGCTGCCAAAACCTAAAACTTTGGTAGCTACAATTGCTATTGCCCAAATAGGGCATTTCAAGTTTAAGCCTTCGGCATCCATAGTCCCATACCTTAGCAATCAAAGTTGGTTCTGCTTGCCTTAATTTCCTTTTGTTCTAAGGTTCCAAAACCTATTTTTATTACCCAAAAGTTAGTATAAGATGTTTAGCCTGTGTATAGAGTTCTTAAGCTCCACATAACTCTTTAGGGTCAGATGTTTATAAGATTGAACTTGAGGGACTAGGAAAGCTAAAGATCTAAGGATAGCTATCATTCGTGTTAAGTGGTTAATAGGCTACAAGGAGTGAGTAACTCTAACCCTAATAAATAAAACTAACTTAATTGAAATCACAATCATCCACATGCATCATTTCATTATTTATTAGAATGTATATATCTAGAACACAAAGATGTTGTATTTATGCATAATTAGTGTTGATGCCAATGGACATTAGTGACCTATTGATCTCCTCCATGAGACAAATATGTTATATGTTTATAATCATATATGATATGATATGATATAATATGGTAAGACCAGGTGAGGCCTAATAGGCCCCTGGGTCACTTTTTTTTTAAGCAAAAGTCCTAAGGAACCTTTGTATGAGTTGGGCACATTGGAATTGTTATGTATTTAAGTGAAAGTCCTGAGAAGCCTAGCACATTGGATATGGGAAATCACTAGTGATAAGTTCATTTTATGTGAAATGTTTGTGATGTGAAAAACTCATGTGATTGATGCATTGCATATATATGAAATGAATAATTTATGTTTGGTTAGTTTACTCAATGAGTCCTTTAAAGCTTACCCCATTTCTTTAACTCCAGATGCAAAGTTATAGGGATAGAGGTGTCTTCTGGGAAAGCTAGTAATAGGAGAAGCTTTAGCAAGTTATGTGTATGATGAGTTTATAAAATCGACATGTAAATTATTATGGTTAGATACTATGCTTGGTTGTAAAGAATTGTACTATGTTTTATTTAAGTTAAGATATGTAAGAACGTTTACCTTAACCTTTAAAGCATCCTCATTGGATAGTTATGTATGTATGAGAGAATTACACTTTAGCATGTATGAATGAAATGAAAGGGTTCAAATTCTGAACCATTTTTAAAAAGTAAATGATGTATGCTCCAATGTAAATGCCAAAGTGTGATTGTTTATGAGTTGCTTAGGTTTTGGTTCATATGAAATGAGTTATGTTTCATAGATTTAGGCTTGCTATGTGTTTTGACAGCCTTAAGCTGACTCGATACCTAGCACTGGTAACGACCCCCGGTTGGTTATTACACCATTGCTCAGACTTAGCCCTGCGATCCCTGTCATCATTTGAATGAGTATTGCATGCAAAATGCCTTAGGATACCATCCCTAACTAGTCTCTCAATTTCATCTTTTAACTATCTACAATCGTTAACATCATGGCCAAAATCATCATGAAATCTACAAAACTTACTCTAGTCCCTCCTATCTGCAATCCTTGGATTCAGCATGTTTGGATACTAAATTGATTCTCTATTTTTTTTTAATCCACATGAGTACCCTGAATGTGGACTTTCTTAAGTTACTCTACATTTTCTTATTATTGTCAAGGTTGCTCTTTTTTTCCTCAACATTCACTTCTTTATCCAATTTCAATAATTGCTTTTCATCATCCAGCTATATTTTACGCACGCTCCATGAGCTGATAATAATTTCAAGCTAGATTTTTTATAAGAGAATTGCTAAACTTAACATTGCTTAACCACTTTTTAATTGCCTCACATGCACTCTTATGATTCATATGCTCAACCTGGATGGTCTCATTATTGAATCAGTCAATGTAACTCTGCAATGACTCACCCTTATTTTAACAGACTTTTTGTAAATCAAATTAAAGCTTATTGGGTGGAATGCATGTGACAAACCTTCATTTAAACTCAGTTGCTAAGTAGTAAAAACTTGTGATTAAATTGGCAATGAGATGTTGATACCACTTCTAGGCAAGAATGAATAAGGTGGAGGGAAAAAATCTACATAAAATAAAGTCATCGACATTCTAGAGCTGCGTTGTTGTTCTAAAATTAGCCAAGTAACTCCTTAGATTGGTTTTTTCATCATATTTCTCTAGGCTAGGTAGCTTGAACTTAGGTGGGAAAGGCTCTGCTAAAATTGCATCAAATAGGGGTGAGTAATTACCAATACTAAACTCATTATCAAGGTTATTGTTGAGTTGAATCTTTAGAGGGGCTTCGACCTTTCCCAGTCAATAGCTCCCCTAACCGAGTTAACTTTAACATCACTCATCTTTTCTTTGCCCTTTGACTATTAGGCATTGATAGAATTTGGAATTACACTGTTCTCAGGAGCTCTTAAGTTTTTAAGTTGCATATTCTGGTTCCTTAAACTAGCGTTCTTTGCTTCCAAATCCTTGATGCATTGGATCATCCATTCAAGGGTCATGACAGATTGTGGGTTGTGTTGTCTGCAAATACACCACTGTTAGTGGTGCCATTGGCAATTAAGGGATCCATTGGTGGCAGCGATGGTGGTGGTGGTAAATTTGAAGCCATGGTGAATTTGGTGATGGAGAAAAATAAAGATCACAAAATTTGTTTATCGATGGGAAAATATTTTTTAGGCAATCTTTCCCATAAATGGCATCAATGATGTTGTTCTCCCTTTCTTCGGGTGTGGTTGATGGATCTTGGATCTATAAGGCAATAGAGAACATTAAGCGGATTAGTTAACCACCACTCTTATGCTTAAGTTAATAATAGGAACTGGATTGTTATATGGATGAGAAAGAGAGTGATTAAGAGATTAATAGGAGTAACTGATGGCCTTTATATAGGATCTAATGTAGATCCCTACTAAGATTATGAATTGGCATTTGAATAAGACTAGAGGTCCAACATACTTAGAGTTCTACAAGTAATAAAACTTTAAACTTGAAGAAAATCACAAGATTCTTATCTTATGGTAGATGTTTAGAGTAATTGGGGATACAATGGGCAAACATTGTTACTCGGTCATCTTGGGCGAGTGTCCTAACTACAGATAGTAGTTGGACCTTACCAAGATAGGCTTACTCGTTAGTCAGTACTCGCTTGTAAAAACCATTTTAGAGGGCTTCAGTATCAACT
Organism: Hevea brasiliensis; assembly: GCF_030052815.1. Taxonomy (NCBI): domain Eukaryota; kingdom Viridiplantae; phylum Streptophyta; class Magnoliopsida; order Malpighiales; family Euphorbiaceae; genus Hevea; species Hevea brasiliensis. The sequence goes on along the minus strand of NC_079496.1, from coordinate 92,844,137 downwards.
ATTTACTTTTTAGCCTTGAACACCATGTAAAGGGCCTTGAACTCTTATGCAACCCTTTTTGCTCCAATTTTCATTTTATGCCTTCAAGCTCCACACAATCTTTTCTTTTGACCATGTTTGGTCATCTTTTGCTTGCTTTGGTTCTTTTTGAGATTTCTTTGGATCCACCTATACCTTATTTGACATTTTCATGCTCAAAAGAAAAAAAGATTAAAGCAAAAAGCATAACACCAAAATTTAAGGCCCAAAGTTAATAAAACTTATTTGAAATCATAGATATAAATTTGGGGACTTTAATCTCAGTTCCTCCCATTCAATCTTCTAATGTACTTAAAAGACAAGCATCAAACTCATGTACAACAAAATAAACAGAGTTAGTATGAAACAAAATAAGAAAAATTAAATGCAATAAAACATAAAGAAAAGGCAAAAGGCTGATTTTGACCCTCAAAGTATGAACCAATAGTCGTATAATTTCTTAAAGTGTTTTAAGGTCTAATCAAGCCCTTCAAATTTCAAAAGAAGTCCTTCAAATTTTAAAAATAGATCAAACAAGCCCTTTTACTATTTTGGGGATAAATAAGTCCTTTAACTGTTAAAAATATACCAAAAAAGACTAGACTATAATTTTCCTCTAATATAATCTAACCAAGGCTGTGTATAAAAATCTTATAGAGCATGAGGTCCTCATCAGCAATCATGCGTATCTGATTTGTAATATCCTAGTAAGTATCTACTGTAACCTTGATCAGATTTATAAGTTGTTCTTTGTTGAATGATTAGAAAAGATTCTCTATGAGTTCATTAACTTCATCATAGTTGATGTAAAGAAACTTTGAACCATTTGGTGAAGAACAACATATCAATTTTCTTAAGAATCCAACAAATATCCACTAGCTGTTACAAATCAAACATCCAGGATTGCTAATGATGACCCCGCACACTAAAAAATCTTTGTGCACAATGTTAGCTGGATTTGTATTTAAGGTAAATTATAGCTTGGTTTTTTTTTATCTATTTTTAAAAGTTAAAGAGCTTATTTGTCCTCAAGGGCTTATTTGATCTATTTTTAGAAATTTGAAAGACTTATTTGATTTTTTGTAAAAAAGTTGAAGGGTTTAATTGGACCCCAAAACACATTAAGGACTTGTATGACTATTTGACATAACTTTAAAGGTCAAAATAAGCCTTTTACCTACAAAAAAAAAGGAATGACAATGTATAGGCTAAGATTTTGTGTTCTCATCTAAAAAATATCCAAAACTCCATGAAAAGCTCCAAATTTTATAGGAATCTATTTAACACTTTATATTAGAAAATAGGAGAATGAATCAATCACAAATATGCATGGATTAATGTATAATAAGACAAAAAAAAATGATGACACAACTAAAACCTGATTGGGCTAACAACTATACATTAATTTCTAAAAATAATAAACCTTTATAAAAATTCATGAAATTAAACTATCTTGTACTTAACATGTCATGTTAAAGAAATTCAGCAATACATGTTTAGATCAATAAACTAAATGAAAATAATATGCCAACTAAAGTAATAAAACTGACCTATCAATCAAATCAAATTTATACACATAAAAATACTAAGCATAGCATTGAAGCTGGCATCCTAACAAACAATTTAGAAGAAATAGACACTAAAAAAAAAAAAGAAAAATCGTTTGCATAAAGTAATATAATTGACTCACAACATCATGTTTCAAAAGTAAGATTTGTTCAATCAGATATACCTTGTAATTATTCTTCAATTCTCAAATTAGAGGACCCTTAGAGCACTCAAGAACAACTTCAAATGATGCCAGTATTGTCCATGAGCAATGGAGATATGATTTTGGTCAATTGGGCACCTAAAATGAATCTAAAACTAAAAATCAGCTAAGGTAATTTTGGTGAAATGATGGGTAGCTGATTGTAGCTCTAATAGTATAAAAGAGAGCCTTCTAATTGATATAAAATTTCCCTAGATGCTCCAATAGATTATGGGTTAATTTTCTCTTCCTTTTAAGTGGTTTGGGTGCTCCAGTAGATCATCTCGAATCCTATCTAAATTCAACCTATTACTACAACTACTCCTATAATAAATAGATAAAACAGGATAATTATCTCTCTAATCCCTCAAATATTTTTTTTAAAATATAATTAAATTAAAAAGTCCATTAAAAGCCCATTTTTACATTGTTATTATTATTAAAATTTAATAAATTTAATAGGCTTGGATATTTAATTAATTCATTTAATTATTTTGAGGTCCACATGAAGCTCTGAAAATATTTGAGCAAGTCTAATTAAATAATTTGGACTTTTAGGCTCTTCTAATAGGAAAAACATTTTTATGCTCTTAATTAGGAAGCCAAAATCAAACTGATCGAGTTGATTGACTAAACATATTCCTGCCATTCTAAAGTCTATTGAGTGCTTTAAAATTTTTCATATCTAGTGGTATTTTCCTCCCAGGACTCTTAAGTGTCTCTATAAAGTATACAATAGAGGTGTTAAAACGTAAGTGTCCATGTTAAATTTTTCCTTAAAAGAAAGAAGAAGAAAATTAGAAGAAAAAAATTCATGTATTGGGTTACCGCAACCTGAATTAATTGAAATCGAAATCAAATCAAAATTAAAATAAAAACTAATGCTAAATTAACTCTACGATCTAACACTAGCAATGCATACATGCCTAATTAAAAAAAAAAACTTTTTGTATTTTTTCAATCTAATTCAAATGTTTAAATATTGACCTAATTGATTAGATTTTCCAACTTTTTTTAAAAAGTTATCCAATTTTTCAAAATTTTAGAAAATTACTTATTTAATTTTTTTAAATATATTATTTCACTTCATTTTTTGCCTTATTCGACTTTATCATTGCTATCAACTATTTTTTGCTTCAATTTGATGTCCATGATGCATCAAAATTCTTAGCTATTTGATCAAATTAGATGTTTATTGTTACATTCTCTCTTGTCACTACCACTAAAATCTCATCAATATTTGATATTCAATTGTTATCAAAATGATATTATGAAAGAGTCAATAAGGTGAAGTTGGATTTTCAAAGATAGCTATAAACAAGTCAAAAAATGTACTTCAAAATTCAATTAACCAAAATTAGATAAAATTTTAACAATTTTTAAAAATTTGGCTAACTATTCCAAGATTTAAACGTTTGAATTAGATTATTAAAATGCAAAATGGTTTGAGGTTTTTTTTTATTTTTAATGATTAGGCCACATATATTTATATAATATATAAAAACGGGAAGGGGGACATTAGGATTTCCTAAAATACGCTTTCTTATTTTTATTATTTACAAAAATACCAAAAATATATTTATAGTGACAAATAAAAAGTCATTTCTAATAATATATATTAGCGATAAAATTCTATCAATAATTCAAAATTATCTTGTCCCTAATAATATTTAGCGACAAAGTCTTTGTTACTAATACTTTTAGTAATAAAAGGCTAATTCATATAATATCGTCGTCACTATCTTTTAGCAATGGATATTCCCTCACTAAATCTCTATATAGTTTCAATTTTTATCGTTACAATAATTAATATATATATATATATATGTATATTAAAAATTTAATGTTATTTTAATAATAATTTTACTTAGATTAAAAATCCTATTAACTAATAAGTGTTGAGCGTAGTAGAAGGCCCACTGCACTTTTAAGGGAAGAACTCATGTTGAATAGTTGGAAAATGTATTATTGAGGGGAGCAGTTACAAATCTCAAAAGGATTAATTTTCTATAAATCATAAAACAGACATAATGTGATACTTTGATGAATAAAAAAAATTATAATTCTTAATATAATAATTCTATAACTTTAATTTTATAAATATTATTAATTCATCAAAATTATTTAATTTATTATAATAAAATTAATTTGAAAAACATTAAACACTGAACTTATTTTCACCGACTTATTTTTCTAGTTATTTTAAATATTTACAAACTCTTATATATATATATATATATATATATATATATATATATATATATATCAATCATTAATAAATTCCTTTACTTATAGTCTTGTATTTTTTTTAATAATTAAGTGATAAATATAAAAATATGAATGGAAGAATTTTTTAACAAATCAAATTATTTTTTAATTTGCAATAAATAATAATTAACATATTTATATCTTATTCTAATTATAAATCCTATTTCAAAAAAAAACTTACATATATAAAAACCTCAACTCATAAATATTTTTATTAATATTAAATAATAATATGTAATTTAAAAGTTTAATATTAAAAAAATATTTTAAAAAATTTTTACAATTGTAGCTAATTCTTTTTTCTTTTATAATTTTAACATGGTTTTAAAAGTTTTTTTTAACATATAATTAAAATTGATTTAAATTAGCTAATATCACATAATTTTGACTGTTGGTCCCTAATATTCTAGGCAACTAACATATTATAATTTGACCATTGATGTGTGAATCCGCAAGTATACGAGTCGTATCAAGTAATAAAGTGATAAGTCAAGTATCGTTCCCACGAGAATTTGCCGTTTGAGTACTAAACTATGAATGAAGCGATTATTTGGGCTAATGATTGATGAATAAATGGTAAATGTAAATGAGTAAAGTAAAATTGATAAATCTAACTAAAATGGGTAAAGAGCAAATAAATAAATTTTAAATCTAGATGCAATTAAACTAAATTAATAACGGGTAATTTAAATCAAAGTCTAATTATGATAAAAATGACTCCAGAGTTGGGGGTTCATGCATAAATCAATTGGGATTTGTCTTGGTTATTCCAATTTTAAGGAAAAATAGAGTTTGAAGATGATTGATTCTAAATTCCTTTGATATATTTTTTAAGCAAACCAAAGTGTGTTTTAAGATAACTAAACCTATTTTCGTACTCTATTTGATTAATTTAAAACTCATTAAGTTGTGTAGCCAATCATTAAATCCTCTTAAAAACTTAGTTTTTTTTTTTTTAATCTAGGTGATTTTAAGTTCTAATCCTTAATTATCTATCATAATCTTCACCTTTCGGTCCTTTAATCAAAGATTAACACAATACGCAATGGTACATACATTAGGCAAGTAAATTAGGCATATAAGGAAAGAATCAAAACTCATATTTATATAAAATATGAAAATAATCAGTCCAAATCCACAAATTAATCTAAAAACATATTTCCCAACTCTAAAATTGTTTCGCTGGTGTTATAACCCCGCAAGTACACGGATCTCTAACAAGTAATAAAGTGATGAGTAAAGTATCATTCCCACGAGGAATTTGATTAGTAAGTATCAATCTACACAGTAATTTTGACTGTCTAGGCTATCGAATACTTAGGGAATGAAGTTTGTTAACCTTAAACACTAGAATGATAAACTTAAAATGAAATAATTTATTTGAAACAATTCCAGAATTAAGATTTCACACTTGAATCTTACTAGGAATGTTACCTCATTTATTTACTGGATTGAGGATCGTTTGCCTTGATGGAAATCAGTCCTAAGTTATCCTAAGTCCTCTCTCAAGGCACCTAGGGTGTATTCTAATTAACTTAAACCCGACTTTCGTGGCGATCAAATTAATTAAAATCCTTTAAGAATTTTGACCAATTTTGAAATTTCACAAAGGTATTAGCCTATGTCTAGGTCAGAATTTCTAGGTTCAAGATCTTGATTTTCTAATATTAATCTTCACTTTTTAGTCCTTCAATTAATATCTACAATCGATAATAAGTGGGTACCAGCACATAGCATGCATTAAGATCACAAGAAATTAAATCAAGGAATAAATCTCAAACCCAATAAATAAACTTAATGTTTATCCATAACAATGATTATAAGCATTATTCTCCCAATTCCAGAATATGAAAACTACTCACTCATGGTGAGTTCAGCAAACATCAGGATGAAAAGGTAAAGACAGTAAAAAGAGAATTATATAGAAGAAATAAAACAATAAAAAAAATCTGTTTAAGGATATGGAATGAAGGAATCGAAGAGAGTTTGCAGCTTTGATCTTGTGGAGCTTTAGCTAAAAAACTCCTCTTGATACTGATATTCTTCTCTACAAGACAGTTGAAGAGAGTGCAGAATGCGAGTCTCTTTAAAACTCCTAAAAAAAAAGTGCTGTAAAAAAGATCCATCTTTGGATGTTTTCTCTTTCTATTTATAATAGTTGTTCTAGGGTTAGGTTATTTTTGAGTCCCAAAAGCCTTAGGAGTCTGATTTGAATGTGTAAACAAGAGCAGGAATTCGGGTTTGAAAACTGGCTGCCACATGGTACACGGCTTGTATGTCACTACATGGCCCAGGGCCGTGTAACTTACTGGAGTGGAATTGCAGAGTCTTGCATTGGCACAGAGACTTACACGGGTCTGCGCTGGCTACACAGGATGTGTACTTTTGTTCTCAGGAAGTTCTTCAAGCTTATGCTAGACAGAGACTTACACGGGTCCCTGCAGATTACACGGGTCTAATTACATGACCTGTGTACTTGTGTTTCTCCATTGGTTCTTTGGCTTTCTCATGGAAAAGTGTTACATGGGTTTGTGGCATTGCTTACACGACTCATGTACTTTGTATCAGCAGCAATTCTCAGTCTCTTGACCTCTCGAAGCTTTCCTTTGCGCTCCTATACTATGGGGCATCACCCAAACACCTGAAATGACATAGAAAATATGGAATTAAGGGCTTGACAATAGAATTTACAAAAACTAATGAAATCAACTACTATGCATGAGATTACTTACCTAAATGCTATGAGATAGTATACAAATATGCTTAAAAATATCTAAACAATTCAAGTGTATCAAATACCCCCAAACTCAAACTTTTGCTTGTCCTTAAGCAAAATAAAACTCTGGTTTAAAACACATTTTAGGGGATACTTAGGAATATAACCAACAATTTTATAAGCACAAAATTGAACTCCTCCAACCTTCATACCAATTACCCTCTTTCAAGGCATAAGGGTTCTAATAGCTGCCTGTTTGGAACTTCACCTCCTTTCATGGTGTTTCAACTAATTATTCCTCTATACAAGGCCACTAATAAGTCACAAATAACCTATTGTATTAGGATAGATTTGAAAAACACTTACTCCCCCAACTTTGCCTCTATTGTGGATAATTATAATGAAGTAACTCAATTCTAACTCCATAGGCATATCTTAATTTCCTATCTCCACTAATATAGCGTACACTTTTTAAAAGATCAAAAGGTCTTTAAAATGGTTGTAATGGGGCTAAAGGGATAATGACTTGGTTGCCATAAAAGGTTTATAGGGAATGCAAATATGAGGATAGCATTTATGCATAAAATACCAAGTATACTAAGTTTATTCTATTGATTTTATATGGAGAGAAAGGGCTTTTAATTTTTTATAGTGCCAAGCATGCTTCCATGATACTTATCTTGGGATTTCTTTTTTTTTTATGTCCCTTTTGTCCTCTCCCCCCCAAACTCATTGCTTTTGCTGGGTTGGAAAGGCAAATTTTTCTTTGATTTCAATTGCACATTTGCTCTCTTTCTTTAGTTCTACATCCTCTCTCCATTTTCTTTTTGCACTTTAATATACTCTTTACTTATGCATTTACCTTCCTCAAAAGGGTAGGTGTGTGTTTAGCCTAAGGGCTAGGTAAATAATATGGGTAAACAAGGAAAAAATCTAAGGGATAAATATAGGCTTCAAGTTGGTTACAAGGAATATACATTTTAATTAGGGGTGGCTAAAGCTTAGTGAGGCTATAGCAAAGAATGCCTTAATCATTTCTTCATCAAGCATATGCTAGGATTTCGCCTTGATAGGTCCAAGAGACATGTTCTAGAGTTGGTGAGACATTTTTAGGTTTGCTTGTATTTCAAAAGTTTTCTCCTAATTTTACAAGTTCGATGTGATAAATTAATAGTTATAAAGGGGTTTAACTAGTCTAGTTCCACTAAAGAGATTAGGTTCTTCATAAACAACATGTTAGAATCCCTTTTTGCCTGTCCAGATACGTTCATTCCTCTATCCCATGGAGTCTAATTATCAGTTTACTAGAAATTGGTTATAGTGCTAATTTTCACAATTCAAAGTCCAAAATTTTCAAAAATTTTCAATATTTTTCTGGAATTTTGACACACAAGAATAATATAGCTGAATTTAAACAATGTAATGATATGCATGTAATGATATGCAATGCACTTGTATCCTCCCCCCAAACTCAAACCGGACATTGTCCTCAATGTTAACATAATATGCAAAATTAGAGAAAACATACAAAGATTATAAGAAAGCATATTATTCATTAAGCATTGAAAAGTTTGGACATAAAGCAAATAAAAGAGACCTATGATTGCAATCTAGGACTAAGGTATGCAAGATTTTACAATAAAGAGCCTATCCTATAGTCCTGAGTCTAAAAGGTCTCTGATGGTGATGATGGCGATGCTGGCTTCTCTTCATCGAGCCTCTCCATTAGCATGTCCAACTTGTTGTGGGCTTCCTGGAGGCTGTCCTCGATTGCTCGCATCCTGTTATTGATTGTGGTCTCCATGCATTGTAGGTATGCGAGTACCGGGTCTGTGGGTGGTGGTGTGTATGGAGGCACTCGAGTGGGGGACTCCTGAAACATAGGCTCTTGGGCTTCCACCTGTAGCTGTGAAGTCTCGCCAGGTCCTTCTTGTGCTTCGTCTCTCCAAGGGATGGCATTCCCTTCGATATCCAGCAGGTAGCAGGTATTGCCCTCCTTCTTACATATCCCCATGAATATGCAGATAGTTTAATCTATTCTTGATGTTCTACTGATAGAGTGCAGCCTGTGATGTCCTGGAACAAATCTGAAGTGGAGGGTGATGGTTATGATAAGGCCACCAAGCACGATGTGCCTGGTAGGCTGATGACAGAGGCGGCGGAGGTGGTTACACAGAAAGAAGTCAGTGTTGCAGCACTATTCGATGACCATACACCATAAGAAGAATAGTTTATTGGCGGTTACCATGCCAAGGCTGTCACCATGGCCCATGATGGTGTGGGCGGCTAACCGATGCATGTAGCGCAGGGCTGGACTTGTGATACCCGTGGATTTGGACTTACTAGAGTTATACAACTCCGTGTTCTGGGCAATGAAACTCCAAAAGTTGATGCTGTTGTAGAGCATGCAGTTCCTCGGGATCTCTTGGTGGCCAGCACTGTCAAAGCCGAAGATGGCATTGAACTCATCTATGTTCATCACCCGGTCGACACCAAGTAGGCAAAATTCAATTCTGCTTCTGTCTTCTCTGTCGGTAGGCCATAAGGTGGCCTTGAAACTGCCTAAAAACTCCAATGTGGTGTCCCGATATGCTGGGAACTGGAGTTGGGTGAACCTTGTCCACCCGATGCTATCGAGTAGCTCGTTGATCTCATCCTGCAGCCCAATTTGCTCCAGCAGCTCAAAATCCATGTATTTTATGGAGCTAATTTTTTGGGTGTGAAGCCGTGTGCACATTGCTTTGTGGGCATCATCACAGAATACCCAAGGAATGGAGATTTTGGGTTGTGGAGCGGCTTGTGGCTAGGATTGCGATGGTGGAGGGGCTGGTTGAGAGAGTTGAGGAGAGGCTACCCCTGTTCTTAGGCATTGGGCTGTTGGCTAAGGGAGAAAAGGTGAGGATTCTCCTCTTTGCCTCGAGGAAGAGCCCATTCTTCACCCAGATCACTTTGCAGGAGCCATTGATGAGTTTTTGGGAAGGAGAAGAGTAGGGCTTGGTGAAAGGAGAAGAGATTTAAGGGGTTTTTATAGACTATGAGGGGTAGAAATGAAAGGTTTTGCCTTAATAAATGGGTTCAATGCGAGGGGTGCATTTAAAGAGCCGTTAGGACTCCTCGTTTCTTACATTTTGCGCCCCAGGAGTCGCGTCTGCAACATGATACACGGGTCATGTATCACTACACGGGTCCCGATATGTAGGGCCGTGTAAATTTCTGGCTAAAAATTTCAAATTCTGTTATAGTACACGGCCCGTGTAATTGAGCTCTGGGACACGTGTAACTTACTGCCATTCGAGTTGCTTTGCTGGACATGTTACACGCCCCATGTCAAATACAAAGAGGGCCCGTGTAACTTTTTATCCTGAAGTTATTCTGCTAGCAACATTAAACCGTCCGTGTAAGTTAGGCTGTGGACCCGTGTAACTTTCTATCTCCCTGAGAGTTAAAATTGCAAGAAATTTACAGACTTTCAAAAAGTTACATAGGGCGTGTGAAACCAGTACACGACCTGTGTACTTTTCTAGTTTTCCAAATTTTTCCCAAATGAAAATTTTTATTATCACAACACATGAAATGGATGCAAAGGTTCGCAATAGAGCTACTTCTCTGGTTTTGTCCAATCTTCTCTTTTATGGTTCTGACTTAGTGATTCCTCTCCTCTTTTATTGTCTACTCCCTCTTGCTTTTCCAAAAGGTCCTACAAAATGAAATACTAATGAGTATGAAACAAAAATCAATATGAAAAAGGAAAAGAAGAAAAGTTCAGAAAAATTTTGGGTTGCCTCCTAAAAAGCGCTTGTTTATAGTCTTTAGCTAGACTTTGCTTGTATATGCTCTATTAGTAGGATGGTTGAGGGTGTAATTAACTCCCATTTCTATAGGTTCTCCTTGAAAGTAAGGCTTCAGCCTTTGCCCATTGACCTTAAATACTCTTGAGGTGTCGCTCCATACTTCTATTGCTCCATGTGGGAAGACTTGGGTGACCTTAAAAGGTCCAGACCATCTTGATTTCAGCTTCCCTATAAAGAGTTTCAATCTAGAGTTGAATAATAGAACAAGGTCTCCTTCTTTTATTTCTTTCCTTGTTATGCACCTGTCATGCCATCTTTTGGTTTTATTTTTGAAGATTTTGGCATTTTCGTACGCATCCTGTCGGATTTCTTCCAACTCATTTAGTTGTAGGAGTCTTTTTTCACCTGCAGCTTTGAGGTCAAAGTTTAGGATCTGAATTGCCTAGTAAGCTTTATGCTCAAGTTTAACAGGGAGATGGCATGTTTTTCATAAATCAGTCAGAAGGGTGTTGTGCCAATTGGGGTTTTATATGCAGTGCGGTATGCCCATAGTGCATTATCTAACTTCATGCACCAGTCCTTCCTAGATTTATTTACAGTTTTCTCTAAAATCAGCTTCAGTTCCTTGTTTGAGATTTCTACTTGGTCACTGGTTTGAGGATGATAAGGTGTGGCCACCTTGTGAGTCACTTCATACTTTTTCCGTAGTGTTTTGAATTGTTAGTTGAAAAAGTGACTTCCTCCATCGCTAATTATTGCTTGTGGTGTGCCAAATCTTGTGAAGATATTCTTTTTAAGGAACCTTGTGACTACTCTAGCATTATTGGTTGGTGTGGCTATTGCTTCTACCCATTTCGACACATAATCAACACCAACCAGAATATACTTGTTTCCATGGGAAGAGGGGAATGGGCCCATGAAGTCTATCCCCCATACATTAAACAATTCTACCTCAAGTATACCATGCAGTGGCATTTCATTCCTTCTTGAAGTGTTACCTATTCTTTGGAATTGGTCACAAGCTAACACAAAGGATCTTACATCCTTAAACAAATGTGGCCAGTAAAATCCAGCTTATAAAATTTTTGTTGTTGTTTTTGTGGTGCCAAATTGTACTCCATATAGTGATGAATGGCAGTGTTAGAGGATGCTTTCAATATCTTCCTTTGGTATGCATCATCTTATCAGCCCATCATTACATCTCTTGTATAGTAGGGGTTCCTCCCATATGTAGTATGTCACACCCTACCCCTCAGTAAGATGTAACATGATCCCGTAGTACATCTAATGAATTACCATATTTCGCCTACCGGTAACCCATTAAATATACTACAAGGGATTTCGAAACAATTTTCTTACTTTTCAAAGGTGGCGAGCACTTTTGGTAAGAATTAAAACTTTTACTTGAAGTTTAAAGACTAGTTAAAATTTTTGTACATTTTTATTTTTACGCAAATTTTGAAAATTTTTCGGCAGAGTGCCTTCTATATTTAGGAAAAACAGTTCTTCAAACACCTGTAAAAACACTTCTAATAATTTATTTCATCAAAATCAACTACAACCACAGCACAAATCAACATCATTTCTCCCAACTCCATAATTCAAAATAATTCTCAATTCAATTGTCTCCAGAAATAATATTAAATAACTTCATTCATATTCCACTAAAGAAAAATTAATTTACATTCATTACAAAACTCAAAAATAAGTTTGAACATTACAATAATTTGCACTTCCATTACTCACCCAAAATAACATTTCAAAAGTTTTATACATCTGCTCAAATAATTTACACACATATATTTACATGCATAATCAAAATCTAATATACAAGTGTATAACTAAATATCCGTACAAAAGCCTCAGTGTAGTCCCAACAATCAGCAGCTCACACTGCTGCCTTTTTCCTTGTTTCTATCTGCGACAGTAAAGAAAGCTATTGCTGAGTATAAAAATACTCAATGGTGCACAATAAAATGTAAAATGCATAATATAAAACATTTGTTATTAATTCACAGTTCAAATATTTTCCAATCACATTTCAATTTTCAAATCACATTTATCATAATCACAATTTAAATATTTCATAATTTTCAAAGCATAATATAACACAAATTTGATCAAACAATTTAATAGACATAGTTTTGCCAATCACTAACACAACTTAGGCCATGACACAAAATTTTCAAACATGTCGTGTGTACACCACGACAAGGCATACTCACCCCACTAATCGAAATCAATGAGGGAGGTGGCTAGTTAGCTAATGAGTACTCATCCAAACTCACCTCAGACTGGGAAGCCATAGAGGAAGGAATATAATTATACTCACCCCATAAATGGAGGAGGAACATAGTGATATTGCCATGCCAAGTGTGAATAAAAAACAATTTAAATCAAGTTATTTAAACATTTCACGCAAAACACAAATCAATTTCCAATTCAAATTTCCATTCATAAAATGGCAACACAGCATTTCTCGAAACTCATAATTAGTACAACTAATTCACAATGCATACCTAAATAAGTTTTCAATTAGAAAACGATAAATTAAAGTTTATTGTGCACAAACCTCTTTTGTTGACTCAACTTACTCAAACTTTCGTTTCTCCTTCGAAGATCCCTTTCCAACTGAAACACATAAATTTAAAGTGCTTCAGTATCCATTTCTAATACTTAAATTCCAACAATTTTTTTACAAACTTATCCTTCCTATTACGGTTTATAAATTTCAGGTTTTTTACATTTTTATGTTTGGTGGCACTATTCATGTTAAAACGTTGACTTTTCTATACTTAATAGGTTTATTAGTTCTAATTGTACCCATATACCACATTTTGGGTGTCAATTTTGTTAGCATTGATTGCCAACTCAATTTCTAAGTCTCCTAAGAGAAATTACAATTTTTCAGTTTTGGTCTCCTGTTTTCTACTGTGAGACTTTAGCTAAGTGTCCTTCATCAAAGTTGTTCCTTATTGTCTTAGCTTTAATTCCCTTTTTGAATCACTCCATTTGGAGTTTTGTAGCCCAAGTTATGCCTATTTGAATGAGACTGGCCAGATTTGGTGTTACCCAGAATTCTGGGCATTTTCTGGATATTGGCAGTTTTTGGTGTGTTGATTGTAGGTGGATTTTCAGATAGGTTATGGTCAAAATTTGGGTTTGTTTTCTTCATGAAAGTTGTAGGGCTATGTCTCATATTTCTATTGATAAAAATTCAGGTCATTTGGACCTTCTTAAACCAAGTTATGGTCATTTACGTAACTACTATTCATTTGGTCATTTTTGTACAGGGCAGTGTGCCCTAATCCGGATTTGGCCTAATTGTTCACTAAGTTATGATTATTTTCTAGACATGATTCCTAAATGAAAAATGTGTAATTTTGTGTCTAGTTTCATTCCCAATTGGCCTCACATCAATTGGGTTAGTAAATTTTCAGTTTTGGTCCCTGAAGAGACCTAGGTCAAGCTGCCTGCATATTGACCTTAACCAATCCGAATTGAAACTTACTTCTAACAATTCACACACACCACAAATGGTTACAATTGACCATTTCTCAACTCAAATAAGGTCAACTACTTCAATTAACCAATTCTCAACTTTTTCTCCAATTTTTCAAAATGCTCAAAACCCTAATCACATAGAGTTCAAATCTAATGCATTCAAAACATATATTCATACTTCACATACACAACTCAACCTAAACAACCACTCAAACACCTCAAAATCATTCATTTCAAACCCTAACTAAGGCTGGCTAAAATTCTTGTTTGGTCCCTCAAAAATTATTTTCTTTTGATTTTAAATTAAGATCTAAGTTATTTACATTAAAAACATAAATACTAAACATAAATCTTCAATTCAAACCACTAACCTTAAACTTTGAAGTTCAATCTTCCCTTTCTTCCTTTTCTTCTTTTCTTTCCTTCTTCTAAAGCTTTCTCGAGTTGATCTAACAAGTTTTTATAGATTATTTTGTAGTCAAAGTAGGGTTAAGTGGTTGGAAGAAAGCTTAAACTCAAGCTTTCATGGAGGTTCATCCATGGTGGTGAGAGAGAGACATGGGACGGCCATCTTGGGTGAGGGAAGAAGAAATGATTTTTCTTTTCTTTTTTTTGTTATTTTATAGGTAATTAACTTAATTGACTTGGTCAATTATGTTAGGGAAAATAAAATCAATTTTGACATCACCTATGATTTCATCAAAATGATGTAAGCATGATGTAATTAAACTTTTTTAATTTTCTTTTTCTTTTGCATTTATTTTTCCATTAGTTCTTTAATTTAATTTCCGATTCTGAAATTTTCTTTTCTTTGATTTTATTGTACAGTTAAGTCAGGAGTCAGCTCTAGGGGTAAATTGACCAAATCACCCCTCGCCGGTTCAATTCAGTTTGCAAGTTATTCGGTATTTCTTCCGGATCCCTGACCTAATTATTTGACCTACTTAACAACTCTTTTTTGTGATTTTCTCTTTTCCACTGTGTTCGCAATAGTCCTAAGGACTGCGATATTACATTTTCTGGTTCAAAATTGAGTTTAGACTACCTCGCAGTCATTTCCTGGGAAGGTCACCAATCGCTGTGACTCTTGGCTTATTTAACTTCTTATGCTTTGTTTTTCTTCTTTATACTTAACTATTTGGAAATTATTAATTATTTGTGTACAGGGCTTAACTAGGTGTCTTAGATGCTATTCTAATCCCCTTAATTGTTCGGACCAACACCGATCACCAGAACAGTATAATTTACCAGGCTATGCAAATAGGGGTATTACAATTCTCCCTCCCTTAAAATAAATTTCGTCTCGAAATTTTTACCTAGTATCAATCTCTGAACAGCTATGGGTGCTGTCTCCTCATGTCCTCTTCATGCTCCAAAGTAGCTTTCTGGCCTGAATGATGGTTCCACAGCACTTTAACCAATACTATTTACTCATCGATTGCTCACCTCGTGTGCCAAGTTTCTTATGAGCTTCTTTCATAAGTTAGATGCAAATTCATTTCAATTTTAGAGATAAGCAAATCTGTGTGCTAGTGGATCCACTTTTTCTAGGACCTCGTATGATCCTATGGGTGAGAACTTAGTTTTACTCTTTTCTTATCAAATCTTTTGATCATTTGATGCAACCTTCACTTTAGTTTGGAATATTTTAGTCTTTTCTTGCTATTGTTTTAGCAATTATTTTCCTTTGTAGTCTCCTTTTTTTTTTTTTTTAAATGACCTTGTTGGTCAAATATGAACTGCTTATCTCTTTATTGGCTATTGGTCCATAACCATTATCTTTCCATCTCCATTTATGACCAAGGCCTATGTGCCATTTTGCACTATCTTGTTTGCTTTTGTTTAACTTATTTCTTTCTTGATAAAATAGTTCAGGATATCGTTATGCGTCTTAAGTAGGTTGTTTGCCCTAGTGGCAATTCCTCATCTAGTGTTTTTCTCATTTTTTACTGTTCTATTTATTTCTTTTTTTTTTTTTCATTCCACAACTTAACTTTAATTATTTTATTCCTCAATCTTATCTTCTTCCTTAACTTGACTGTCGAGTCATGATTTAGCACCTCTTATAATCCCTAATAAATCTGTTATACTTCAATATTACTTTGATTTAGTCCTCTAACCATTCTAGTCAACACTTTAACTAATATTCATAACGTTTCTTTATTACATTTGCACCAACTATTCTAATTTTTACTTCCATAACTCTTTTATCTATCAATATTCTATAGCTTATTTTGTACTGATATGTAGTCATTACTTCCTTTTGTACTGAACTATAACCTTTTGATATTCTAACTTTAGAGTTTTAAATCTCGGGTTGGGATTTTCAAACTCCCTTCCAATAATAAAATTCTGTCCCGGCAGAATTTTACCAAAACAGATGCCGTTTGCAATAATCCTCATCTTAGTGCACTATCGGGTAGTACGTAGCTCTACACAATAATCTCAAGTCAATACTGTAATCTGCAGCTTACAGTACAAACATTAAGAACATTGCATAAACTTTCCTACATTTTATTCAGCTAAACATCTCCTAATCAGCCCATCTCCACATCTTTTAAAAAAAATGGCTCTTTCTAATCATAATCCCTCACATCAAAAAGAAATTTCTTCTTTTGTTGCCATGTCAAATCAGGTGGAAGGATTCTACACACTAAATAGTTGACAAAATCTGCATACCAAGGGATTTTTATGCTATTGGTTGCTAAAAGCTGCTCATTAGAAAAATAATCATCTATTAGAAGCTTTTTCACCAAATTATCTCCTTATTCTTGCCTCAATCTAAATAAATGATCTACTACTACATTTTCTACTCCTTTCTTATCCTTAATTTCCAAATCAAACTCTTAAAGGAGTAATACCCACCTTATTAACCTAGGTTTAGCCTCTTTTTTCTGTAGAAAATACTTGATGGCTGCATGATCTGTGTACACTATTACTTTAGACCCCACAAGATAGGACCTAAATTTATATACTGCAAATACCACTGCCAAAAACTCTTTCTCAGTAGTAGAATAATTTATTTGAGCATCGTCTAACGTCCTACTTGCATAATAGATTGCATACCCCTTCTTATCTTTCCTTTGTTTTAAAATAGACCCAATGGCATAATTGTCACACCCTACCCCTTTGTAAGGCATAACATGATCCCGTAGTATACCTAATGAATTACCAACTCCGTCTACTGATAACCCATTAAATACACTACAAGGGATTTTAAAAACTTTTCTTACTTCTTTTACAGTGGTGAGCACTATTTACAAGTGTTAAAAACCTTTTTGAACTGAAGTGATAAAACTAACACATTTGAATTATTTGGAATTTCTGTAAAAATTTTGGCAGAGTGCCATCTATAATTTGGATAAAACAGTTCTTCAGAAAAACCTGTAAAAGGCACTTCAATATATATTTCCAAATCTCAACTCCAACATGTTTCTCAACACAACATATTTCTCAACTCAAATCTATAGTAATTTTTCAAAGACTGAGATACAAGAAATATAATACAATTTTTACAAGTCAAAATAACTCATAATTTATTTTACAGCTTTAATGTACAATTTTATTTTACAACTGCTCAAAACCAAGAACAAAATATATATACATACAGTGAACATACATTACAATATAAAATGCAGAATATGGTATACTCAATATACCCGATGATTTCTCGCTGAATGTACTAGCAGCCTAGTCTGCTGCCCTGTCAGTCTGTCTACTTACGACAGCAATGAAAAGCTATCGCTGAGTAAAATTTACTCAGTGGTGCACAATAACAATTTGAAATGCGATATATAAATCTTTTATTGACAGTTCACAAATCAAATGATTCACAATTCCATTTCACAATTTACAAAATTCACCTAACACAAATTTGATCAAGTAATTGAATAATACCGTTTTGCAAATCAATAACACAATTCGATCAAATAACTGAATAATACCATTTTGCAAATCAATAACACAATTCGATCAAATAACTGAATAATACAATGTTGCCAATCGATAACATAATTTAGGCCATGACACAATTTTTCCACACATGCCGTGTTGTACACCACGACAAGACACACTCACCCCAATAATCGAAATCAATGAGGGAGGAAGCTAGCAGAATAATGAGTACTCATCCACACTCACCTCAGACTGGGAAGTCAAAGAGGGAGGAACATAATCACACTCACCCCAGACTGATAAGTCAAAGAGGGAGGAATATATCACACTCACCCCATAAATGGAGGAGGAACATAATGTGATGTCATGCCAAGTGTGAATCAAAACAATTTTAAATCACAATATTTCATACAAACCACAAATCACATTTTATCTCAAAATTTCCATTTGCAAGGTTGGCAACACAATAAATTCCAAATAGTATTCCCAAAACCAAAGCAATCAAAAATTATTCATAACTCATTTCTCCAAATAAATTTGCTAGTAAAAGCAGTGAATATAAAAGTATTGTGCACGGACACAATTTAAAACTATAATGTTGAATTAAATTTTTAAGTAGAAAATGAGAAGTCAAACTTATTGTGCACAAACACAATTTAAAATAATAACATAGAAATAATCATAATTTATTTCAATTGAAAAATTCAAAAGAAATACTTATTATGCATAAACCTCTGAAAACTGTCTCTTGGCTCTGACTCAGTGTTTCCTTCCCCTCCCTGAGTCTTTGCTAACTGAGAAACACAATTTGAAGTGTTTCAGTACTCATTTAAACTGTCTCTAACGATAATGCTTGATAATTAATTTACTGAATTTATTTATTCGCTTAGTCAACCTACTATGTCGACCCTTGGTACATTCTAGGTAATTTAGGTTTTAATGTCATTAATATGTCACATTCGATAGTATTTTAGTGTTGGTACATGTTACCAAATTCATTTCCGTGTATACTGCATTTTCTTGCGATTTGCTGGATTCCAGGATACTAGTTTGACCTAGCCGGACGACCTAGTTCCCTCGGTTTTCGGGTTTTGGTCAAAACTACAAACTTGTAGATCAATGTCTTATTGCACGCGAGGCAAAATTTCAGGTCATTCTGAGTTATGTAGACCAGGTTATGGTCATTTTACTATTGCTGGTCAAATTGCACTAAAATTGGTCACTTTAGGTCATTTTAGGTTCGGCCAGTTTTTGGACCTGAACTTATGCAAGCTGTTTGACTTGCTTATGGTCATTTCTGGGCTTTGGTATCTTCATAAGACTTGTAGATATGGGTCTTAAATATTCATGGTTAAAATTTCAGGTCAATTGGACCTGTTTTGAGTGAGTTATGGCCTAAACACTAACTGCTGCCCAAATGGTCAATTTTTAGGCCTCATTTGCACTTAATCCGGATTTGGTCATTTTTCAAGCTACCTTGCAAGCAGAATTTTGGCAAGCTTCCTTCATGAAAGTTGGCACATTTTGTGCCTAGTTTCACCTCCAATTGGTCTCATACCAATTGGAGACACACACTTAAAGTTATAGGCCTAAAACTCAAACTGCCTTATTGAAATTCCTGCATACACATCAAGCATCACTTTTAACACTCACCAAACTTAACATTCAAACCAATTCTGGTTGTACCACAACCTAAACATAATTTATAACATATTATAGGTCATTTTGGCAGCTTACAATTACATTCAATGTGCACCAACAAGTGCAGAATTTGTCCAACTCAATTTACAACAATTCAATCACCAATTCATGCCCATTTACATGCCCAACTTCACATCATCATACATGCACTCAAACTGTCATAACTCCTATCACAAATTAACATCATTATTCCATAAACCAAGCATGAATTCCAGCATTCCTCAAGAGTTAGCAAACTGCCACAATGGTACACTTACATTCCATTACTTTCCAAGCTTCAAATCTCATTTTACATTTACATATACTAAGTATACATTACCCAAACAATTTCCTACACAATATACATTTAATCAATTATTTAATTCATCATTTACAAGCAAAAATAAACTGCCCTTAAAGGGTTTTCATGGCTGCCAAAAATAAACATCACCATTAGAACATCAAACTCCAAAATTCTTCTCACAATTCAAGTACCCATAACCTCCTTACTAACTTTAATGAAGCACTAACCAAAAACTCAAACTTACCACTTTGGAAACTCTTCAAAACCTCTCCAAAACTTAGTCTTCTTGCTGCCTATCTACTGCCCATGGTGTGGTGGTCAAGTTTAATGAAGAAACCTTAACCATTGGGAGCTTGGATCATGGACAGCCATGGGAGAATTTGGGAGCTTTTTGGCTTGGCCATGGGAAAGTTTAAGGAAGAAGATGGTTGTGCAGAAGTTAGTGGAAGATGACAGGTTTTTAATTGATTTACAAGGTGTTAGTGGTCCACTAATGTAGAAATAACATTAGTTTAATCAAAGATTTTATTTTCCCACATTAAGCTTCCCATTTTTACTATTTACATTAGGTACCACTAATTTAATTTTTCATGACATTTTCCAAATATAATATCATGTGTTTTCAATGGAAATTTAGGTCAAACGATAACTCGGGGTGTCAAATGACCACAATGCCCCTGTTCGGGTTGCGTTCCCGATTTTTCGGTAACACCGGGTTTTGTCCATTTTTTGATTTCTCACTTTTCTTTGTACTAATTATTTAATTTTTATTTAATATTTCTAATGATATTTATACTTCAATAGGTGTCTCTTTAAGTCTTAAAAAATATTTTCCAGGGTTCCCCGGGGTCCAGGGCTAGTCAACGGTCCACGCCGTGACTTCCCGGTGCGGTCACCCATCGCTAGGGTTTTCGGCTCATTTAACTTGATTGCATTTCTTTACTATTATTTTTCCTTTGTTTTTCTTGTATTTTCTTTTCTTGTATTTCATTATTTTATGTCTCCTCACTCATCTCGAAGTGTAGTTCTAGGCATTCTAGCTGTCCGGACAACACTGGTCACCGGAACAGTAGTACGCACTACCGAACATAGGGGTCTTACAATTCTCCCCCCCTTAAAATAAATTTAGTCCACGAAATTTTTCCCAATAGCCATCTTACAATAGTCATACGTTTATTTTCTCCTTTCTATATGATCGTATAATCTTTTTCGTCTCGAATTTGTATAAGACTTTTAACAATCTAATACAACATTTAATTTGTTTGTATAACACCAATCTTCTCTTACTATTGTCCTGTCTAATATTTCGATTCATGTTCCTTCTTGAATGACCCTTGAGGTCATGTTAGAATCATTTATCTAGTCATTGGTCCTCTGACCATTCTAGTCCATTGTCTTCCTCACATTTGTAACATTTCTTTGTTATATTTGAACCAACTATTCGAATTTTTACTTCCATAACTCTTTTTATCTGTCAATATTCTATAACTTACTTTCTTTTGTACTGAACTATAACCTTTCGATATTCTAACCTTTGAGTTTTAGATCCCTAAGTAGGATTTTCAAACTTATTTCTAACAATTAAATTCTGTCATGGCATAACTATACCAAAACATATGTCATTGGCAACTATTCTTATCTAGGTGTACTATCGAGTAGTACGTAGCTCTACACAATAATCTCAAGTCAGTACTGTAATCTGCAGCTTACAGTATAAACATCAAGAACATTGCATAGTTACTACTATACATCCCAATAGATCAAATTTTCCTATCTTTTATCCTTTTCGAATTCACTAATATCCCGAACTTATTATGATTACAATATCCATTAACAATTACTAACAGTGACATCCTTGCCCTCATCTAGAGCAATTCCATTACTGCATCTTACTTTTACGTCCTCTTGCCTTACATTAAGTAGGCTCGCCAATTAGCTTTATAATTTATGGTGTGTTAGAAAATACTTTTTGCCAATAAACTCTTTCAAAACTAATTTCACTTATTATCACAATCCTTATTTTAAAGGGCTAATCACTAATGCATCAAAATTTATTCCTCAGAAGGAATAACAATAGAACATATAGTTCTAACACTAACATAAAAGTATGCACTGTGTCAAATAATACATATATATATCTTAGTTACTATTTGAGAAAGTACCAGCAATAATATCAAAAGTCTCAGTCTCTTCTCTCTGCCATATAGCGTATACTCCAGCTGGAGCCTTACCTGCTCCGCCGATTCACAAGATCGACTTCTAGGTGTACTACCCCTACCTCTACCTTTGCCTCTACTAACTGATGGTGAACTCTTTGGGGTAGAAACTTTGGTTGATCCCTTTGGTGTAGTAAATGATCCGAACGACTTGGATTTACACAATCCCTAGCAAAATGGCCAGTCTCTCCACAGTTAAAACATGCTCCTACGGCTCTATAACATACCCCACTATGTGGTTTACCACAAGTTTCACAAAGTCGATCTGACAGCGCATTCCTGGGTTTCTGTTGAGTTTGCTGATCGGATCGAGGTGGTTTCTATCCAGAAGATCTATCTCTCCGGACTTCTTACTATCTCTCGTTGTATCCCCAAAGTTTTTCCTCTTTCTAGTAAGACCACTAGAACTCGTTCTATTGACTTTCCTCTTTTTCTGTCTTCTCCGATTTCTTTTCTCGTGTCGCTTGATTCAATTCTTTCTAATTCTAGTGCTTGAGAAATAAGTTCAGAGAAGTTGTTATGTTTGAATCCGACCACTTGTAATCTGATACTAGGCTTCAAGCCAGTTTCAAACCTCTTACATCTCTCCCTACTGGTAAAAAGTAGACTTACTGCATAATGGCTCAGGCGGAAAAATTCCCTTTCATATTCAGCCACTGATCCACTCCTGCTTTGCACTTAGGAACTCTTGCGCTTCGATCTACATAAGCATCGAGGACATATTTTTGTCTCGAATTCCTGAGAAAGTCACTCCAGTTAGCACTGCAGTTCTACCAAAGCGTGGGAATGGTTTTCCACCAGTCATAAGCATTCCTCAGAGCAAAGATATCGAGTATTCAAATCGAGCTCCTGCAAAGGCGCTTTCTTGAATACCCTATCCATCCTTTCTAACCATTGTTCTGCCTCTAGAGGATCTACTGTCCCCTTGAACTCTATAACCCCATATTTCATCAATTTGTCATATTGTCTAGCAGAAGACTGTGGTTGTACCACTGGTGTCTGTATTGGGGCTTGAGTAGGCACATTACTAGCCATTTGTTGGAACATTGCAGCCATCTGCTGAGCAACCGAGCAGGAATCGCGATCATGGGGCTGGTGCCTTGAACCATCGACATTATGTAAGGTCAGCATCCCCTTGCACCTCAGCCTCTATAGATTGATCGACTAAACGATCACCCTCTTCCATAGTCAATGCGAGGATCTTAGACCTCCTGGACAATTAATACAAGGAGATTTCCTCCCGTTAGAGCATATTATAATGTAATGTATTGTATGTATCAAACAATGATATTGAGAAGTTGTACTATGAAGAAAGAATATTCAAATAACATGTGAAAACAGAATTTAAAAACTTTGCTCTGATACCACTAAAACGTGTCACACCCTACCCCTCTATAAGGCATAACATGATCCCGTAGTATACCTAATGAATTACCAACTCCATCTACTGATAACCCATTAAATACACTACAAGGGATATTAAAAACTTTTCTTACTTCTTTTACAGTGGTGAGCACTATTTACAGGTGTTAAAAACCTTTTTGAACTGAAGTGATAAAACTAACACATTTGAATTATTTGGAATTTCTGTAAAAATTTTGGCAGAGTGCCATCTATAATTTGGATAAAACAGTTCTTCAGAAAAACCTGTAAAAAGCACTTCAATATATATTTCCAAATCTCAACTCCAACATGTTTCTCAACACAACATATTTCTCAACTCAAATCCATAGTAATTTTTCAAAGACTGAGATACAAGAAATATAATACAATTTTTACAAGTCAAAATAACTCATAATTTATTTTACAGCTTTAATGTACAATTTTATTTTACAACTGCTCAAAACCAAGAACAATATATATATACATACAGTGAACATACATTACAATATAAAATGCAGAATATGGTATACTCAATATACCCGATGATTTCTCGCTGAATGTACTAGCAGCCTAGTCTGCTACCTGTCACATCTGTCTACTTATGATAAAGAATGAAAGCTATCAACGAGTAAAATTTACTCGGTGGTGCAATAACAATTTGAAATGCGATATATAAATCTTTTATTGACAGTTCACAAATCAAATGATTCACAATTCCATTTCACAATTTACAAAATTCACCTAACACAAATTTGATCAAGTAATTGAATAATACCATTTTGCAAATCAATAACACAATTCGATCAAATAACTGAATAATACCGTTTTGCAAATCAATAACACAATTCGATCAAATAACTGAATAATACAATGTTGCCAATCGATAACATAATTTAGGCCATGACACAATTTTTCCACACATGCCGTGTTGTACACCACGATAAGACACACTCACCCCAATAATCGAAATCAATGAGGAAGGAAGCTAGCAGAATAATGAGTACTCATCCACACTCACCTTAGACTGGGAAGTCAAAGAGGGAGGAACATAATCATACTCACCCCAGACTAATAAGTCAAAGAGGGAGGAATATATCACACTCACCCCATAAATGGAGGAGGAACATAGTAACAGTGTCATGCCAAGTGTGAATCAAAACAATTTTAAATCACAATATTTCATACAAACCACAAATCACATTTTATCTCAAAATTTCCATTTGCAAGGTTGGCAACACAATAAATTCCAAATAGTATTCCCAAAACCAAAGCAATCAAAAATTATTCATAACTCATTTCTCCAAATAAATTTGCTAGTAAAAGCAGTGAATATAAAAGTATTGTGCACGGACACAATTTAAAACTATAATGTTGAATTAAATTTTTAAGTAGAAAATGAGAAGTCAAACATATTGTGCACAAACACAATTTAAAATAATAACATAGAAATAATCATAATTTATTTCAATTGAAAAATTCAAAAGAAATACTTATTATGCACAAATCTCTGATAACTGTCTCTTGGCTCTGACTCAGTGTTTCCTTCCCCTCCCTAAGTCTTTGCTAACTGAGAAACACAATTTGAAGTGTTTCAGTACTCATTTAAACTGTCTCTAACGATAATGCTTGATAATTAATTCACTGAATTCATTTATTCGCTTAGTCAACCTACTATGTCGACCCTTGGTACATTCTAGGTAATTTAGGTTTTAATGTCATTAATATGTCACATTCGATAGTCTTTTATGGTTGGTACATGTTACCAAATTCATTTCCGTGTATACTGCATTTTCTTGCGATTTGCTGGATTCCGGGATACTAGTTTGACCTAGCCGGACGACCTAGTTCCCTCGGTTTTCGGGTTTCGGTCAAAACTACAAACTTGTAGATCTATGTCTTATTGCACACGAGGCAAAATTTCAGGTCATTCTGAGTTATGTAGACCAAGTTATGGTCATTTTACTATTGCTGGTCAAATTGCACTAAAATTGGTCACTTTAGGTCATTTTAGGTTCGGCCAGTTTTTGGACCCGAACTTATGCAAGCTGTTTGACTTGCTTATGGTCATTTCTGGGCTTTTGTATCTTCATAAGACTTGTAGATATGGATCTTAAATATTAATGGTTAAAATTTCAGGTCAATTGGGCCTGTTTTGAGTGAGTTATGGCCTAAACACTAACTGCTGTCCAAATGGTCAATTTTCAGGCCTCATTTGCACTTAATCCGGATTTGGTCATTTTTCAAGCTACCTTGCAAGCAGAATTTTGGCAAGCTTCCTTCATGAAAGTTGGCACATTTTGTGCCTAGTTTCACCTCCAATTGGTCTCATACCAATTGGAGACACACACTTAAAGTTATAGGCCTAAAACTCAAACTGCCTTATTGAAATTCCTGCATACACATCAAGCATCACTTTTAACACTCACCAAACTTAACATTCAAACCAATTCTTGTTGTACCACAACCTAAACATAATTTATAACATATTATAGGTCATTTTGGCAGCTTACAATTACATTCAATGTGCACCAACAAGTGCAGAATTTGTCCAACTCAATTTACAACAATTCAATCACCAATTCATGCCCATTTACATGCCCAACTTCACATCATCATACATGCACTCAAACTGTCATAACTCCTATCACAAATTAACATCATTATTCCATAAACCAAGCATGAATTCCAGCATTCCTCAAGAGTTAGCAAACTGCCACAATGGTACACTTACATTCCATTACTTTCCAAGCTTTAAATCTCATTTTACATTTACATATACTAAGTATACATTACCCAAACAATTTCCTACACAATATACATTTAATCAATCATTTAATTCACCATTTACAAGCAAAAATAAACTGCCCTTAAAGGGTTTTCATGGCTGCCAAAAATAAACATCACCATTAGAACATCAAACTCCAAAATTCTTCTCACAATTCAAGTACCCATAACCTCCTTACTAACTTTAATGAAGCACTAACCAAAAACTCAAACTTACCACTTTGGAAACTCTTCAAAACCTCTCCAAAACTTGGTCTTCTTGCTGCCTATCTACTGCCCATGGTGTGGTGGTCAAGTTTAATGAAGAAACCTTAACCATTGGGAGCTTGGATCATGGACGCATGGAGGTTGGAGCTTGGACGGCCATGGGAGAATTTGGGAGCTTTTTGGCTTGGCCATGGGAAAGTTTGAGGAAGAAGATGGCTGTGCAGAAGTTAGTGGAAGATGACAGGTTTTTAATTGATTTACAGGGTGTTAGTGGTCTACTAATGTAGAAATAACATTAGTTTAATCAAAGATTTTATTTTCCCACATTAAGCTTCCCATTTTTGCTATTTACATTAGGTACCACTAATTTAATTTTTCATGACATTTTCCAAATATAATATCATGTGTTTTCAATGGAAATTTAGGTCAAACGACAACTCGGGGTGTCAAATGACCACAATGCCCCTGTTCGGGTTGCATTCCCGATTTTTCGGTAACACCGGGTTTTGTCCGTTTTTCGATTTCTCACTTTTCTTTGTACTAATTATTTAATTTTTATTTAATATTTCTAATGATATTTATACTTCAATAGGTGTCTCTTTAAGTCTTAAAAAATATTTTCCAAGGTTCCCCGGGGTCCAGGGCTAGTCAACGGTCCACGCCGTGACTTCCCGGTGCGGTCACCCATCGCTAGGGTTCTCGGCTCGTTTAACTTGATTGCATTTCTTTACTATTATTTTTCCTTTGTTTTTCTTGTATTTTTTTTTCTTGTATTTCATTATTTTATGTCTCCTCACTCATCTTGAAGTGTAGTTCTAGGCATTCTAGCTGTCCGGACAACACTGGTCACCGGAACAGTAGTACGCACTACCGAACATAGGGGTGTTACAATAATCACTTACATCACACATCAACTCAAAAGGTAATGTCCAATCCGGTGGCTGCATAATAGGAGCAGATATCAAAGCTTCTTTTATCTTGCAAAAAACATTCATACAATCAGTATCAAAATGAAATTTTACATCTTTACTCAATAAATTAGTAAGAGGTTTAGAAATCTTATAAAAATCCTTGATGAATCTCCTGTAAATTCTAGCATGCCCCAAAAAACTCCTCACTCCTTTCACAGATGTTAGGGGTGGCATTTTATCAATAATTTCTACATTTTCTTTGTCTACCTCAATGCCCTTGTTTGACACAAGATGTCCCAAAACAATTCCTTCTTGTACCATAAAATGGCACTTTTCCCAATTCAAAACTAAATTAAACTCTTCACATCTTTGCAAAACTTTAGACAAGTTAGATAAGCATTCATCAAAAGATTTAACATATACAGAAAAATCATCCAATAATACTTCCATAATATCCTCAATGAAATCAGAAAAAATGGACATCATACATCTCTGGAATGTAGTTGGGGCATTATAAAATCCAAATGGCATCATTTGATATGCAAATGTACTATAGGGACATGTGAAGGTGGTTTTATCCTGATCATCTGGGTGAATAAGGATCTGAAAGAACCCTGAATAGCCATCTAAATAGCAAAAATAAGAATGATGAGCTAATCTCTCAAGCATCTTATCTATAAATGGCAATGGAAAATGGACTTTTCTAGTTGCATTGTTCAATTTCCTATAATCTATGCACATTCTCCATCCAGTATAGTCATAGTAGGTAATAGTTCATCATTTTCATTTTTCACTACTGTGATGCCCCCTTTCTTGGGTACAACATGAATTGGACTTACCCAATTGCTATCAGAAATAGGGTAAATAATACCTACATCAAGCAATTATAAGATCTCTTTTTTCACAACCTCTTTCATATTTTAATTCAATCTTCTTTGTGACTCTCTAGAGGCTTTGTGATCATTTTCCAATAAAATTGTATGCATGCACAAAGAAGGATGTATTCTTTTAATATCATCAATGGTATAACCAATTATCCTCCTATGCTCTCTAAGAACTCTTAATAATTTTTCAACTTCACAATCATTCAATTTAGCACTAACAATCACAGGATATGTAGAATTTTGACCAAGAAAAGCATGCCTGAGATTTGTTGGAAGAGGTTTTAACTCTACCTTCGGTGTTTCACTTCTTTCAAGCATTGGTGGTGAAGTAGCATCTTGCTTCAAATCTCTAATCTTCTCAACACTAGCCATAGGCAAAGGTGAATTTCCTTCCAAAATTTGAGCATATTCTGCAGCTTCTTCAATCTCATCCCCTTTTTTGATGTTGTGAACCAAACAAACTTCTAAGGGATCTTTAGGATGTTGCCTTTTAAATGCTTCTTCAACCAACTCATTTACCACATCGACTCTCAAACATGAATCTGAATCATCTTTCTTTTTCATTGCTTGAAACAAATTAAATTCAACTTTTTCTTCCCCAACTTCTAATGTAAGCCTTCCATTCTTTACATCAATCATAGCTCCAGCAGTAGTAAGGAAAGGTCTACCAAGAATAATAGGATTGTGTGCATCTTCCTCCATTTCCAATACTACAAAGTCTATTGGTATGAAAAATTTTCCAACTTTCAAAGGAACATTTTCAATCACCTCAATTAAAAATTTAATAGACCTATCTACTAACTGTAGTGAAATGGTTGTAAGCTTCATTTCTCTAATCTTCATCTTTTCATAAATAGATAATGGCATTAGACTAACACTGGCTCCAAGATCACATAAAGCTTTATCTATACTGATATCTCCAATGTGACATGGCATTAAAAAACTACCAAGATCCTTCAGTTTGGGTGGAAGCTTATTTTACAAGATAGCATTGCTTTCTTCTGTAAGAGCTACTGTCTCAAATTCTTCTAACTTCTTCTTGTTAGATAAAATGTCCTTCAAAAATTTAGCATGTGAAGGCATTTATGCTAAGGCATCAGTGAAAGGAATAGTCACATGCAAAGACTTCAACACCTCCAAAAACTTCTTGAATTATTTATCTAACTTTGCTTTCTGAAATATTTGTGGGAATGGCAAAGGTGGCATGTAAGCTTTAGGTGCTATATATTTAGGTTCTTCCTCTTCACTCTCTTTCTCTTTACTTTCTTTTTCTTCCACTAAACTCTCTTTCTCAATTTCAACTCTAATCTCAACTTCATTTTTTTCATCTCCTTCTTTACTTTTCTCTTCTTCAACTTTCCCTTCAATCTTTTTATTTGCACTCTCCAATATTTTTCCACTTCTCAATGTAATAGCCTTGCAATGCTCCCTTGAATTTTCTGATTGGCTAGGAAGCTTCCCAAATGCTTTGTTGTTTGAAGAGCTAGCCTGTTGAGCTATTTGATTCTCTAACATCTTGTTGTGTGTTGCCATTTGATCCACTTTAGATGCTAATTTAGAAATCATATCTTGTTAACTTTGATGCCTTACTATTAGAGTTTCAATCATGGCTTCCAATCTAGCTGTCTTGTCTAGTTGTGCTTATTATGGTAGAGATTGTTGTGGTTGTGGTGAAGTAGGTGCATTTTGAGGTTTAGAAATTCCAGGAGTAGGACCCCTATTCTGTTGAAAATTCTGATATTGTTGATATCTAGAAGGTTGCTGAAAATTCTAGTGTTGTCCAAGTCTACCTCCCCAAGAGAAATTAGGGTGGTTTCTCCATGTTGGATCATAAGTTGCTAAAAATGGGTTTCCACCTGGTCTTTGATTATAGTTCCCCACATAATCCAATCAAACTTAGCATTAATCATATTCATGGCATTAAGCTCAAATGCACTAGCTGGTTTCTTGATCTCATTCCTCTCACAACTCCACTAATAGTTGTTATAAGTAATTTTATCTAGAGCAGAAAAAGATTCATCTTCAGATTTCTCCATAAGATCACCTCTAGAAGATGCATCAATTGTACTTCTAATAGCTGGTGAAACTCCATTGTAAAAGTGTTGAACAAGTATCCACTTAGGAATCCCTTGGTGTGGACATCTCCTTTGCAAATCCTTGTACCTCTCCCATGCTTCATACAAGCTCTCATCATCTCTAAGTTTGAAAGAAGTTAGCTCATTTCTTAGCTTAGCTATCTTGCTTGGTGGAAAATATTAAGCTAAAAATGCTTGAGAAAGTTTATCACATGTTGTGATAGAACTCGATGGCAAAGAATGTAACCACTCTCTAGCTCGATCCTTTAAAGAGAAAGGGAATAATCTGAGTCGAATTGCATCATCAAAAACTCCATTTATCTTTAACATATCACTAATCTCAAGAAAGTGTATTAGATGAACATATGAACTTTCACTTGGACTTCCCCCAAATTGTGATTGTTGTACCATATGAAAGAGTGCATGCTACAATTCAAAATTATTAGCTTCTACTCTTGGTCTTGTGATACTTGGCATGAAATTCCCAATATTAGGATAGGCATAATCTTTCACATAATGGTTGTTATTGTTATTGGCCATTTCTTTTTGTGGTTGTTCTTGCTCTTGTGCTCTTTCTTATTGTTGTTGAGCTCTAAATTCAGCTTTTCTCCTCTTAGCTTTTACTCTTAAAGCTCTTGCTATCTTTTCTATTTCTTGATCAAAGAATAAATTGATTTCTTTACTTTTTGTACTTCTCATAAAATAAAAGTACCTGAAAAAACAAAATAAACAAATTCTCAAAGTAAAATGGTAAAAGAAATTAAAAATAAAATGCCCAAATTAACCAAACAGATAATCATTGAATATCAAACAAAAATCAAATTTCCAGCAATGATGCCAAAAACTTGATGCGTGAATCCGCAAGTATACGATTCATATCAAGTAATAAAGTGATAAGTAATGTAACACCCCAAAGTTCAGTAGTGCGTTCTGCTGCTCCGGTGACCAGTGTTGTCCGGACAGCTAGGATGCCTAGAACCGTACTTCGATATGAGTGAGGAGACATAAAATAATGAAATACAAGAAAAGAAAACACAAGAAAAACAAAGGAAAAATCATAGCAAAGAAATGTGATCAAGTTAAACGAGCCGGGAAACCTAGCGATGGGTGATCATACGGAAGTCACTGGCGTGGACCGTTGACTAACTCGGATCATGGGAACCCCGGAAACATTTTAGGACTTAAATAGACCCTTATTGAAGAATAAATATCATTAGAAAGATCAAAGAAAAATTAAATAATTAGTACAAAGAAAAGTGAGAAATCGAAAAAGCAGACAAAATACGATTATTCAGAAAAATCGGAAAGCCACCGAACAGGGCATTATGGTCATTTGACATCCCGAATTGTCTTTTGACCTAAATGTCCATTAAAAATAAATAGTATTACACTTAGAAAATAAAATGAAAAATTAATTTGGTGGTACCTAAAGAAAATAGCTAAAATCATGGGTTAAATGTGGAATAAGTGAAAGTTTAACTTATAAAATGATTTAATTTTAAGTGGACCACTAAGGGGATTAATTAAATACTTAGTGGGACAAGTGTACACTTAAAATGCAGCTGAACTTCATCTTCCTCATTTTAGATTTCAACATTGCCGTGAGTGAAGGGAGAGGAAACTCCATGGACGTTTTGCATGAGCTCACTTAACCTCCCCATTTTCAACTCCATTCTCTTAGTGTCCTTCATTAAACTTTGTCTACACATCACAAGGAAGATATTGATACCAATTTTGGGAAGTTTAAGCAAGGTTTAACAAGCTCCAAGCATAAGGTAAGTTCATAATTTTGAGAATTTCTTTGTTAAAGTTTATGTGCATGTTATGGGTATTAGTTTGGTGAAGGAAAATTTTGAGTTTGATGGGTTATTGTTGTTGTCATTTTGGACAGCCATGGTCACGTTTTTGATGAGGAAATTGTGCATATAATTGTTGAGAAATAATGTTGTTCATGGTGATTTAGTAACTTAGTGATTTAATGCATGTATATATGGTGAATTATGCACTTTGATGGAAATTAACTTATGGTACGGCAATGTGATGTTGATGAGTGATTTGTGGCAGCTTGTGGACACTTGAGAAAGGGTGTATATTGAAGGAAGTGTGGGCAGCATATTGACCTAGAAGGATTGATGTTAAGTATGTAAATTAAAGTTGTAAAGTGTATGTAATGTTTGTAGTGTTTAGGTGTAATTGTAATGGTACTTAGAATTGTGATTGTGAATGATAATTGGTGTGTTGATGGTGATTGGAATCTGCCCAAAATAATGCTAATGTAATGTAGTAAATGTTGTTGGTAATGTGCCAAAACAGTTTGGTAGGGTATGGAAGTAAACCTTGCAAGGTAAATAATGTGTTTGAAGTTGAGGTGTGTAATGCATAGTGAGGGCAGTGTATATTTTGGCCTATAACCTTGAATGTGTAACCTTAATTAGTATGAGACCAATTTGAGGTGAAACTAGGCACAAAATGTGCCAACTTTCATTGAGAAACCATGCCAAAATTCTGCTTGCAAGGTGACCTAAAAATTTGACCAATTCGGATTAGATGCAATTAGGACCTGAAAAATGACCAATTGGGCAGCAGTGAGTGTTTAGGCCATAACTCACTCAAACCAGGTCCAATTGACCTGAAATTTTGACCAAGAATAGTTAAGACCCATACCTACAAGTCTTATGAAGACACCAAAGCCCAGAAATGACCATAAGCAAGTCAAACAACTTGCACAAGTTCGGGTCCAAAAACTGGCCGAACCAAAATTGACCACTTTGACCTAAAATTGACCTAAAATGGTACCATTTGACCAGCAATAGTGTAATGACCATAACTTGGTCTACTTAACTCGGATTGACCTGAAATTTTGCACCGCGTGCAATAAGACCTAGATCTACAAGTTTGTAGTTTCGACCGAGACTCGAAAACCGAGGGAACTAGATCGTCCGGTTAGGTCAAACCAGTGTTCCGGAATCCAGCAATTTGCATTAAAATGCACTAAGCGAGGAAATGACTTTGGTAAAACATACCAAACCTAAAACCTTATCGAATGTGACATTTTAACGACACTAAAACCTAATTTACCTAAAAGCATAGCGAGGGTCGGTATATTAGGTGATTAAGCGAATAATTGAGTTCGATTGCATTATTTACGGACCCCATCAATAGAGACAATTTAATTTAGTATCAAACACTTCAAATTGTGTTTCTCGATTAACAAGGACTCGACAAAGGGAAAGAAATCTGAGTCAAGACCAGGAGACAAATATCAGAGGTTTGTGCACAACAACTGTTTCTTTTGAATTATTTTCAATGGAAATAAATATTGATTATTTGTATATCATTATTTTAAATTGTGGAAATGTGTTTGAGGAATATTTATTGTTTGAAAAATATTGTGAATAGTTTGAAACTATGAAAAATGGTTTGAATGACATTGATGGATACTTATTGATTAAAAGCATTAGAAATGGTTTGAAACCACAGCTATCATGTATATTGATTGTATTCCTCTCTAGCTTGTCTAGTGGAATGAATTGAATTCCCTCTCTGGCTGAAGTGTTGAGGTGTGTGCCTGTTGAGGACGAATAGAATGAGTACTCATATTTTTGCTAGCTAGCCATGTTATTCCTCATTAGTCATCGACTTTTGGGATGAATTGAATACCTCATTAGCCATCGGCTTTTGGGATGAATTGAATTATGGATCATGATTAAGGCGGTGTGATTTATTGATGTGTATTGTGAGATTGTGAAATGGATTTAAACTCTCATTGACATATCTTGTCTTTTGAATTCAAACTGATCGACTTATGGAAAATTATTGTGATATTGAGAAATGGAGTTTAAATTCTTGTTGACAATTATTGTCTTGAATTTAATTATGATTTTAAGTATCCACTATTTACATGACTTATGAATTGTGATTTAAATTGGATTTGGTTAATGTTGTGCACCATCGAGACATTGTCTCAATGATAGCTTTATTCTTTCGCAGTAGAGACCGGCAGAGCGTGACTAGGCTGCATATACATCCAGCGAGGGATTACCTGGTATAATGAGTATACCGCTTTTGCTTTTGTATCTTGTAATGTATGACCTTTGTATGTACATATTGTTTTGGTTTTGAGCGATTGTAAATTAAATTGTACCTTGAAGTTGTAAATTAATTATGAGTGTTTTGGATTGTAAAAGTTGTATTATATTTCCTTATCTCAGACTTTGAAAAATTTCTATGGAATTGTGTTGATAAATTGTTGTGTTGAGACATGTATTGGAGTTGAGATTTGGAAAAAAATTATTGAAGTGCCTTTTCTGAGTTTTACAAGAACTGCTTTGTCCAAAATACGGATGGCACTTTGCCAAAATTTTCTGAAATTCCAAATAAACCAAATGAGTTAGTTATTTCACTTGATTCACCAAGTCTTTAACACTGTAAATAGTGCTCACCACTGTAAAAGAAGTAAGAAAAGTTTTTAAAATCCCTTGTAGTGTATTTAATGGGTTATCGATGAAGCGGAGTTGGTAATTCATTAGGTATACTACGGGATCATG
Organism: Hevea brasiliensis; assembly: GCF_030052815.1. NCBI lineage: Eukaryota > Viridiplantae > Streptophyta > Magnoliopsida > Malpighiales > Euphorbiaceae > Hevea > Hevea brasiliensis. The sequence continues at coordinate 92,809,205 of NC_079496.1, read as the reverse complement.
TTATGCCTTACAGAGGGGTAGGGTGTGACATGTTTTAGTGGTATCAGAGCAAAGTTTTAAATTCTGTTTTCACCTGTTATTTGAATGTTCTTTCTGCATAGTACAACTGGTCAATATCATTGTTTGATACATACAGTACATTACTGAGATAAATATGCACTAACGAGTGAATATTCTTGTGTTATTGTTCAGAAAGCTAAGATCCTCGCATTGAATATGGAAGAGGGTGATCGTTGATCGTCGATCTATTGAGGTGAGTGCAAGGGGATGCCCAGTGTACAAAATGTCGGTGGTTGTGACACCGGCCCTGCGATCTGCAGTTTCTGCTCGATTCGCTCAGCAGATGGCTGCAATATTCCAACAAATGGCTTGTAATGCGCCTTCTCATGTCACATTTCAGACTCCCGTTGTACAACTACAGTATCCTAGGAGACAGTATGATAAATTGATGAAGTATGGGGCTCTGAGTTCAAGGGACGATAGATCCTCTAGAAGTGAGCGATGGTTAGAGAGGATGGATAGGGTGTTCAAGAAACTTCATTGTACAGAGGAGCTCGGACTTGAATACTCGTATCCTTACTACAAGGGGATGCTTATGACTGGTGGAAAACCATTCCCCACGATGCAGTAGAACTGCGATCTTGACACTGAATGACTTCCTCGGGAATTGAGACAAATACATCCACGATGCCTATGTAGACCGAAGCGCAAGAATTCTTAAGTTTGAAAGCAGAGGCGGTCGGTGGTGAGTATGAAAGAGAATTTTCCCGCCTTAGCCATTATGCGGTGAGTCTACTCTCTACCAGAGGAGAGATGCAAGAGGTTTGAAAGCGGCTTGAAGCCCGGTATTAGAGTACAAGTGCTCTCGGCTTCAAACACACTAACTTCTCCGAACTTGTTTCTCAAGCCCTAGAGTTGGAAAGAGTTGAGTTTGAGACTGCTCCACGAGAAGAAGAGGTCGAGAAGACAGAGAAAGAGGGAAAATCGAGATCGAGTTCCGGTGGTCATCTTGGAAAGAGGAAGAACTATGGGGACATGGCGGAGGTGGCAAGAAATCTGGTAGGGAAGACATTGGGACAGAGACCTCCCCTATCTGGTCACAGAGTACCAAGTTCCTACCCTCCCGCCAATGTGAAACTTGTGGAAAGAATCATGGTGGAATCTGTTACAAGGCTATTGGAGCTGTTATAAGCGTGGAGGCACCGGACACTTTGCCAAGGACTGCACGATGGTCGCAGAGTTGGACCACCTCCTACTCTGCAGAAGGGTCGATTCGAGCCACTGTCACGAGCTCACAACCACCTAGCAGAGGTAGAGGCGGGGTAGAGGTAACCCAAAGGCAGCCAAGGCACGATAAAGCAGTCGAGAACAAGACATTGCTCGGTCGAGTCTATGCCATGCGACGGAGGAAGAGGTGAGACATCGATGTTGTGGCTGGTACCTTCTCAACTTTTAACGATGTATTTGTGCTATTTGATCCGGTTCTACCCATTCTTATGTGAGTGCTAGCATCATTGATTGCATTCTTTGTTCCATGTACAAAAATGGACTTTGAGGTGCTAGTAACAAGTCCGCTAGACAGGAGGTCCGGGTTAATAGAGTGTATAGAGATTGTCCTTTGGTGATCCAAGGACACACTTTCCTGTCTGATCTCATTGAAATGCCCTTCAGAGATTATGATATCATCTTGGGCATGGATTGGTTAGCTAGGCATCATGCCATGATTGACTGTAGGCTGAAGACAGTCACCTTTGGTCTCCTCGATGCTGAGAATGTGGTGATACAAGGGAGAGGCTATTGCCATCCAACATCATTTCATTGCACTAGCGTAAAAATGATCGAAAAAGGTGTGAAGCATATTTGGCACATGTGGTAGACACCCAAGTGGGGAGTCGGCATTGAAGGACATCCCTACAGTACATGACTTTCCGCGTGTTTCTGATGAATTGCCGGATTACCTCCGGAAGAGAAGTGCGATTTGAAATTAATGTTCTGCCTGGTGTGGATCCAATCTCCATAACGCCATACAGAATGGCACCAGCAGAGTTGAAGGAGCTGAAGATACAGTTACAAGAATTACTTAAAAAGGGCTTCATCCGCCCTAGTGTGTCACCTTGGGGAGCACCAGTGTTGTTTGTTAAGAAGAAGGATGGTACTCTCCGCTTATGCATTGACTACAGGCAGTTGAATAGGGTGACAATAAAGAACAGATATCCATTGCCTCGCATTGATGATGATCCGCTCGATCGATTGAAGGGTGCGGCGAGATTCTCCAAAATTGATTTGCGATCTGGTTATCATCAGTTGAAGGTGCAAGAGCAGAGTATCCCAAAAACTGCTTTCAGAACTCGGTATGGCCACTATGAGTTTCTAGTAATGCCATTCGGGTTAACAAATGCTCCAGCTGCTTTTATGGATCTGATGAACACTATCTTCAGACCATATCTTGATCAATTTGTGGTGGTGTTTATTGATGACATTTTGATATACTCGAGGAGTGCAGAGGAGCATGATAGACATCTGCGGATTGTACTGCAGACTTTAAGGGAGAAACAGCTGTACGCCAAATTGTCGAAATGTGAATTTTGGCTGAAGGAAATCTCCTTTTTGGGACATGTTGTGTCAGCTGAAGGGATCAAGGTAGATTCCAGCAAGGTAGAAGCTATCCTTAATTGGAAGCCGCCCAGGAACATCACAGAAATTCGCAGTTTTCTGGGTTTAGCTGGATATTACCGTCGGTTTGTGAAGGGGTTTTCTATGTTATCTTCTCCACTGACCAAGCTGCTTCGGAAGGATGTGAAATTTCAGTGGACCGATAAATGCCAGCAAAGTTTTGATGAGTTGAAGAAGTGCTTAACTGAAGCTCCAGTTCTCACTTTACCTACTCCGGGTAAAGAATACACAGTTTATAGTGATGCTTCTCACAATGGGTTAGGTGTGTCTTGATGCAAGATCGAATGTCATTGCTTATGCATCACGCCAATTTGAAACCGCATGAGAGGAACTACCCAACACATGATCCGAGTTAGCAGCTATTGTTTTTGCTCTAAAGATCTGGAGACACTATCTGTATGGAGAGAAATGCTACATTTTCACAGATCACAAGAGCTTGAAGTACTTAGGTACCCAGAAGGAATTGAATTTGAGGCAGAGGAGATGGTTAGAACTTATTAAAGATTATGATTGCTTAATAGACTATCAGCCAGGGAAAGCAAATGTGGTGGCTGACGCCTTAAGTCGCAAGACTATGGCAAGTCTCAGAGTTTCTCCTTTGTCCATGGTATATGAATTGAAAGCCTGACAAAGATGCCGGTTTAGAGATTGATGATGAGGACAGACGGTAGTTGCATGGCATGTACAAGTGTTGATTGATCGATCGTAATGGCTGCAGTGATGAAAAATATCGTGTCGTTGAAAGAAGTTCAAGAGGCAAGAAACCCGAATTCTCTGTGAGAAATGATGGTTTATTGCTACATCGAAGTAGAATGTGCGTTCCTAGTGATGTGGAATTGAGACAAACCATTTTGAAGGAAGCACATGAGTCTCCATTTGCTATGCACTGGTGGAACTAAAATGTACAGAGGGTTGAAGAGCATTCTTTGGTGGATGGGCATGAAAAGAGATATAGTGAATTCGTTTCCAAATGCCTAACTTGTCAAGTAAAGGCGAACATCAAGTTCCAAATGGTTTGTTACATCCTTTGTCATCACTGCAGTGGAAATGGGAGCGGATAACTATGGATTTTGTTACAGACTTCCAAGGACACAGAGTAGTCATGATGCGGATGGGTTATAGTTGTGATTGACCAAGTCCGCTCACTTTTTGCCGATTCGGATGGACTATAGCACGGAAAGATTGGCAGTTGTACATATATGAGATTGTAAAAGCGCATGGAGTGCCAGTAGCAATTGTGTCGACAGAGATCCTAGGTTCACTTCTAGATTGGGGTAGTCTTGAGAGCCCTAGGAACTAGATTGAACTTCAAAGACAAAGATTCCACCCATGCATGCATGGCCGAGAGGGTTATTCAGATATTGGAGGATATGCTACGAGCTTGTGTGATTGAATTTGAAGGTAGTTGGGATACACACTTGCCTTTGATTGAGTTTGCTTATAACAACAGCTACCAATCAAGCATAGGGATGCCTCCATATGAAGCTTTGTATGGCAGAAAGTGTAGAACTCCCTTATGTTGGGATGAAGTAGGTGAGAGGAAGATGATTGGACCAGAAATTGTCCAGCAGACAGAGGAAAAGATCAGATTGATCAGAGATAGACTCAAGGCTGCATCAGACCGCCAGAAGTCCTATGTTGATCTGAAAAGAAGAGATATTGAGTATGCAGTGGGTGATAAGGTATTCCTCAAAGTTTCTCCTTGGAAGAGGATTATGAGATTTGGCAGAAAGGGAAGCGAGTCCTCGTTTCATCGGACCATATGAAGTTACGGAAAGAGTGGGTCCTTTAGCATACCGGTTGGCATTACCTCCGAGCTAGCAAGGATACAGTGTCTTCCATGTGTCCATGTTAAGGAGGTACAGATCGACCCATCTCATATACTATCGATTGAAGAGATTGAAGTAAATCCGGACCTTTCATATGAGGAAGAACCCATAAAAATTACGGCATATGAGGTGAAGCGGTGAGAACAAGCAGATACACTGGTTAAAGTCTTTGTGGAACCATCATTCGGGCCGAGAAGCAACTTGGGAACGTGAAGAGGATATGAGGAGACAACACCCACGGCTATTCAGAGACTAATACTGTAAAATTTGAGACGAAATTTATTTAAGGGGAGAATTGTAACACCCCAAAGTTGATGATGCGTTCTCGCTCGGTGACGATGTTGTCCTGACAGCTAGGATGCCTAGAACCGTGCCGATATGAGTGAGGAGACATAAAATAATGAAATACAAGAAAAGAAAACACAAGAAAAACAAAGGAAAAATCATAGCAAAGAAATGTGATCAAGTTAAGCAGTAGGAAACCTAGCGATGGGTGATCATACAGGAAGTCACTGCGTGGACCGTTGACTAACCACGGATTTGCGGGAACCACGGGAAACATTTTTAGGACTTAAATAGACCCTTATTGAAGAATAAATATCATTAGAAAGATCAAAGAAAAATTAAATAATTAGTACAAAGAAAAGTGAGAAATCGAAAAAGCAGACAAAATACGATTATTCTGAAAAATCGGAAAGCCACCGAGCAGGGCATTATGGTCATTTGACATCCCGAATTGTCTTTTGACCTAAATGTCCATTAAAAATAAATAGTATTACACTTAGAAAATAAAATGAAAAATTAATTTGGTGGTACCTAAAGAAAATAGCTAAAATCATGGGTTAAATGTGGAATAAGTGAAAGTTTAACTTATAAAATGATTTAATTTTAAGTGGACCACTAAGGGGATTAATTAAATACTTAGTGGGACAAGTGTACACTTAAAATGCAGCTGAACTTCATCTTCCTCATTTTAGATTTCAACATTGCCGTGAGTGAAGGGAGAGGAAACTCCATGGACGTTTTGCATGAGCTCACTTAACCTCCCCATTTTCAACTCCATTCTCTTAGTGTCCTTCATTAAACTTTGTCTACACATCACAAGGAAGATATTGATACCAATTTTGGGAAGTTTAAGCAAGGTTTAACAAGCTCCAAGCATAAGGTAAGTTCATAATTTTGAGAATTTCTTTGTTAAAGTTTATGTGCATGTTATGGGTATTAGTTTGGTGAAGGAAAATTTTGAGTTTGATGGGTTATTGTTGTTGTCATTTTGGACAGCCATGGTCACGTTTTTGATGAGGAAATTGTGCATATAATTGTTGAGAAATAATGTTGTTCATGGTGATTTAGTAACTTAGTGATTTAATGCATGTATATATGGTGAATTATGCACTTTGATGGAAATTAACTTATGGTACGGCAATGTGATGTTGATGAGTGATTTGTGGCAGCTTGTGGACACTTGAGAAAGGGTGTATATTGAAGGAAGTGTGGGCAGCATATTGACCTAGAAGGATTGATGTTAAGTATGTAAATTAAAGTTGTAAAGTGTATGTAATGTTTGTAGTGTTTAGGTGTAATTGTAATGGTACTTAGAATTGTGATTGTGAATGATAATTGGTGTGTTGATGGTGATTGGAATCTGCCCAAAATAATGCTAATGTAATGTAGTAAATGTTGTTGGTAATGTGCCAAAACAGTTTGGTAGGGTATGGAAGTAAACCTTGCAAGGTAAATAATGTGTTTGAAGTTGAGGTGTGTAATGCATAGTGAGGGCAGTGTATATTTTGGCCTATAACCTTGAATGTGTAACCTTAATTAGTATGAGACCAATTTGAGGTGAAACTAGGCACAAAATGTGCCAACTTTCATTGAGAAACCATGCCAAAATTCTGCTTGCAAGGTGACCTAAAAATTTGACCAATTCGGATTAGATGCAATTAGGACCTGAAAAATGACCAATTGGGCAGCAGTGAGTGTTTAGGCCATAACTCACTCAAACCAGGTCCAATTGACCTGAAATTTTGACCAAGAATAGTTAAGACCCATACCTACAAGTCTTATGAAGACACCAAAGCCCAGAAATGACCATAAGCAAGTCAAACAACTTGCACAAGTTCGGGTCCAAAAACTGGCCGAACCAAAATTGACCACTTTGACCTAAAATTGACCTAAAATGGTACCATTTGACCAGCAATAGTGTAATGACCATAACTTGGTCTACTTAACTCGGATTGACCTGAAATTTTGCACCGCGTGCAATAAGACCTAGATCTACAAGTTTGTAGTTTCGACCGAGACCGAAAACCGAGGAACTAGATCGTCCGGTTAGGTCAAACCGGTGTTCGGAATCCGAGAATTTGCATTAAAATGCACTAAGCGAGAAATGACTTTGGTAAAACATACCAAACCTAAAACCTTATCGAATGTGACATTTTAACGACACTAAAACCTAATTTACCTAAAAGCATAGCGAGGGTCGGTATATTAGGTGATTAAGCGAATAATTGAGTTCAGTGCATTATTTACCAGACCCCATCAATAGAGACAATTTAATTTAGTACTGAAACACTTCAAATTGTGTTTCTCAGTTAACAAGGACTCAGCAAAAGGGAAAGAAATACTGAGTCAAGACCAGGAGACAAATATCAGAGGTTTGTGCACAACAACTGTTTCTTTTGAATTATTTTCAATGGAAATAAATATTGATTATTTGTATATCATTATTTTAAATTGTGGAAATGTGTTTGAGGAATATTTATTGATTGAAAAATATTGTGAATAGTTTGAAACTGTGAAAAATGGTTTGAATGACATTGATGGATACTTATTGATTAAAAAGCATTAGAAATGGTTTGAAACCAGCTATCATGTATATTGATTGTATTCCTCTCTAGCTTGTCTAGTGGGATGAATTGAATTCCCTCTCTGGTGAAGTGTTGAGGTGTGTGCCTGTTGAGGACGAATAGAATGAGTACTCATATTTTTGCTAGCTAGCCATGTTATTCCTCATTAGTCATCGACTTTTGGGATGAATTGAATACCTCATTAGCCATCGGCTTTTGGGATGAATTGAATTATGGATCATGATTAAGCTGTGTGTGATTTATTGATGTGTATTGTGAGATTGTGAAATGGATTTAAACTCTCATTGACATATCATCTTTTGAATTCAAACTGATCGACTTATGGAAAATTATTGTGATATTGAGAAATGGAGTTTAAATTCTTGTTGACAATTATTGTCTTGAATTTAATTATGATTTTAAGTATCCACTATTTACATGACTTATGAATTGTGATTTAAATTGGATTTGGTTAATGTTGTGCACCATCGAGACATTGTCTCAAATGATAGCTTTATTCTTTGTCGCAGTAGAGAGACCGACAGGCGGACTAGGCTGCATATACATCCGCGAGGGATTACCGGTATATTGAGTATACCGCTTTTGCTTTGTCTTGTAATGTATGACCGTATGTACATATTGTTTTGGTTTTGAGCAGTTGTAAATTAAATTGTACCTTGAAGTTGTAAATTAATTATGAGTGTTTTGGATTGTAAAAGTTGTATTATATTTCCTTATCTCAGACTTTGAAAAATTTCTATGGAATTGTGTTGATAAATTGTTGTGTTGAGAAATGTATTGGAGTTGAGATTTGGAAAAAAATTATTGAAGTGCCTTTTTACAGGTTTTCTGAAGAACTGTTTTGTCCAAAATACAGATGGCACTTTGCCAAAATTTTTACAGAAATTCCAAATAAACCAAATGAGTTAGTTATTTCACTTGATTCACCAAGTCTTTAACACCTGTAAATAGTGCTCACCACTGTAAAAGAAGTAAGAAAAGTTTTTAAAATCCCTTGTAGTGTATTTAATGGGTTATCAGTAGACGGAGTTGGTAATTCATTAGGTATACTACGGGATCATGTTATGCCTTACAGAGGGGTAGGGTGTGACAAGTAAAGTATCGTTCCTGCGAGGATTTGCCGTTTGAGTACCAAATTATGAATGAAGCAATTATTTGGGCTAATGATTGATGAATAAATGGTAAATATAAATGAACAAAGTAAAATTGATAAATCTAACTAAAATGAGTAAAGAGCAAACAAATAAATTCTAAATCTAGATGCAATTGAACTAAATTAATAATGGGTAATTTAAATCAAAATCTAATTATGATAAAAATGATTCCAAAGTTGGAGGTTCATGCATAAATTAATTGGGATTTATCTTGGTTATTCCAATTTTAAGGAAAAATAGATTTTGAAGGTGATTGATTCTAAATTCCTTTGATATCATTTTCAAGCAAATCAAAGTATGTTTTAAGATAATCAAACCTACATTCGTACAATATTTGATTAACTTAAAACCCATTAAGTTTTGTAACCAATTATTAAATCCTTTTAAAAACCTAGTTTATTTCTAAATAGGTGATTTTAATTTCTAATCCTTGATTATCTATCAATGATCTTCACCTTTTGGTCCTTCAATCAAAGATTAACATAATACCCAATGGGTACCAACATTAGGCAAGTAAATTAGACATATAAGGAAAGAATCAAAATTCATATTTATATAAAATATGGAAATAACCTGTCACACCTTACCCCTCTATAAGGCATAACATGATCCTGTAGAATACCTAATGAATTACTGAACTTCACCTACCGATAACTCATTAAGTACCCTACAAGGGATTTTAAAACAATTTTCTTACTTTTTGAAAGTGGTGAGCATTTTAGTAGGAATTAAAAACATTTAATTTAAGTTTGAAAACTAGTTAAGATTTTTATCCCATTTTATTTTTCCGTAAATTTTATAAAAATTTCGGCAGAGTGCCGTCTGTATTTTGAGAAAATAGTTCTTCAAATACCTGAAAAAAAAAACACTTTCATAATTTTTTTTTCATAACTCCCAACCCAAATCAACTCAAGTCAACACAATTCAATTTAATTCCACAACTCAACTAAAAATTTGTCATCTCAAAATACTTCACAAATTCATTTCAATTTTACAAATAGTACTAAATTTACAAATACAGATCTTAATTTACAAAAAGAAAATTTAAAATATCATTATTACAATTTATTATACAACTTCTCAACTTTACATTGATACATAAGACATTACAATATTTACATCAAATAACTACAAGGTATGATTAAATACCCGAACAAAAAGATCGACGAAGGCCTTGCCAATTCAGCAGCTCACCCTGCTGCTTTTTCCTTGCTCTTATTTGCGACAGCAAAATAAGCTATCGCTGAGTATAAAAATACTCAGTGGTGCACAATAAAGTATAAAATGCATAACATAAAACATTTATGAACAAATTATAATTCAAAAATCTTATAATTGCATTTAACAATTTTTCAAATCACATTTATAACAAATCATAATTTTCAAAGCTTAATATAACACAAATTTAATCAAACAATTTAATAATCATAGTGTTGCCAATCAATAACACAACTTAAGCCATGATACAAAATTTTCAAACATGCCGTGTTGTACACCACGACAAAGCAAACTCACCCCACTAATCGAAATCAATGAGGGAGGTGGCTAGCTAGCTAATGAGTACTCATCCAAACTCACCTCCTGACTAGGAAGCCAAAGAGGGAGGAATATAGTCAAACTCACCCCATAAATGGAGGAGGAACATAATAAGGGACTACCATGCTAAGTGTGAATCAAAACAATTTAAAACTATGATGTTCAATTATAATTGATACAATAATTAAACAAACTTCATTTCAAATCTCCATTTCCAAAGTAGGCAACACACAAATTCTCAAATAAAATTTCCAAGGCCATAACCAAATTCAAAACCATATTGTTCAAATATTTCATACAAATCAATAAATAATTTTCATTCCAAATTTCCATTGTAAAATAGGCAACACAACATTCTAGAAATTCATAATGAATAAAACACTTTCACAATGTATAACAAATCAATTTTCATTGTGAAAACTATAATTTAAAAATTTTTGTGCACAAACCTGACGTGAGTCGCCTCTAGGCCTTGACTCAGTCTCTTAGACTTTTCGGGTCTTTTTCAGCTGAAACACGAAATTTATAGTGTCTCAGTAACTTTTCCTCACAATAATTCCAATAACTAATCCATATATGTTTAATTCTAGCTCCAATATGCTTAAACTTACATTCTTGAAAATTTTCATTTCGGAGTTACTATTCATGACACTATTCAAATCAAAATATTAACTTTCTTATGCTTAATAGGTATGAGAAATCCAATTATACCCACATATCACATTTTGGTTACCTAACTTATTGGTTTTGGTCATTTTATCCAATCTTAAGTCTTTTAGGCAAAATTTCAAATTTTCAGTTTTGGTGACCTATTTTGCACTGTTCTATTAGTCATGTTGCTGTTAGAATTTGGTCAATTTTGCTTCATAGAAATTGTTCCTTATTGTCTTAAATTTATTTCCCTTTTTGAATCACTCCATTTGGAGTTTTGTAGCTCAAGTTATAGCCATTTGAACATGGCTGGCCGGATTGGCCTAACCCAGATTTCTGGGCAAATTTCTAGGTTCTGGCAGTTTTAGGTCACCAACTTTGGATGGCCAAATGACTTAGTTAAGTGCATAATTTAGGTTTGTGTTCTTCATGAAAGTTATAGGTATATATCTCAGCTTTCTACTGATAAAATTGCAGGTCATTTGTACCTGCCTAGCCCAAGCTATGGCCAAATAAATAAATACTGTTCATTTGGTCATTTTGTACAGGGCAGAACACTCAATTCCGGATTTGGCCAATTTACTCACTATGCTATGGTCACTTTTTGGGCATGATTCCTCAATGAAAAATGTGCCATTTTATGTCTAGTTTCATTCCCAATTGGCCTCACACCAATTGGGTTGGTAAATTTTCAATTTTGGTCCCTAAAAGGGACCTTGGTCCTGCTGCTTGCAGAATGTCCCTAAGCAATCCGAATTTAAACCTAATTCTAATACTTCCAACATGCCACAATTGGTTACATATGACCATTATTCAACTCAAACAAGGTCAAACACACCATTTAACCAATTCTCCAATTTTTGTCTTCCAAAACCCTAGGTTCGAAAACCCTAACTCACTTGATTTGTTACATTTAATTAGTTCCAAACATACAAACACCATTTCTCAACTCATTCAAGCTTTCTAACATATTTAATTCAATCAAACATATGCAAATCACTCCTCTACATAGGCTTGCAGAAATTTACATATAGTCCTCCAACAATTGTTTTCTTTTCCATTTTTCATAATTTCTAAGTTTATTCAACTATAAACACAATAATTCAACTAGAAATTCAAAGTTTAGCTTACTAACCTTCTCTTTGAATTTCAAATTTCCAAATCTTTCACTCTTCTTCCAAACTTTCTTGATCAATATTCTTTTCTAGTTGCCCAAACAAGGTTTAATCATGGTAGGTAAATTTTCTATGGTTGGATTTGGTTTTCTTCAAGCTCAAAAATGAGCTTCAATGGAGGTTTTGGTGAGGGAGGGAGGGAAGAGAGAGGTGGACGGTAAGAAGATGAAGACCACTCTTTTTTTTTCTTTTATAAATTTTTAAACTTATGGAAGACCAAAAATTATCCTAAATAAATTTTTAATTATAATGTTTATTGCATCATGCATTACGTCATCACTTTTTCACTTTTTCCTTTTTCCTTTTTTTTTCATTTATTTTTCTTCAGTTCTTTAATTTAATTCCCGACTTTGAAATTTTCTTTTCTCCGATTTTATTTGACAGTTAGGTCAGGAGTCAGCTCCAGAGGTCAATTGACTAAATTGCCCCTAGCCTAATTATTTAAAATAATTCAATATTTCTTCTAGATCCCTGACCTAATTATTTGACCTGCTTAACAATTCTTTTTTGTGATTTTCTCTTTTCCACTATGTTCGCAATAGTCCTAAGGACCGCAGTGTCACATTTTACGGTTCAAAATTTGAGTTTAAATTGACCTCGCAGTCGTTTCTGAGAAGGTCACCCATTGCTATGACTCTCGGCTCATTTAACTTCTTATGTTCTGTTTTTCTTATTTATACTTAACTAATTGACAATTACTAATTATTTGTGTTTAGAGCTTATCTAATTGTCTTAGACATGGTTCTAATCCCCTTAATTATCCGAACTGACACCGGTCACCAGAATAGTGAAATATACCAGGCTATGCAAATAGGGGTGTTACATAACCAGGCTAAATCCACAAATTAATCTAAAAACATGTTTTCCAACTCTGAAATCCAAAGATTCTATTCACTTATATTGGTGTTTACAAGAGAAATTGATGGAAAAGTAAAGAAAAATATGATAAGGGGACTAAAAATAGAAAAACCCAGGTAAAAGAACCCAAAACTCTGAGTCCTAGAGCTTCCAGAAATGGCTGTAGCAGCTCCTTTTCTTCAAAATTGATGGTGCCCTCCTCCCTTCTATTTTTATAATTTTTCTTTCCTTTCTTTCTTGTTGTTACTTCTTGTGGAAAAAACTAGAAAATGATGCTTTTATATGGCCCCAAAAGTTGCCCTAAAAATGGATAAGAGCCAAGGGGTGGATAGGAAATGAGGTATAAAAATATCTGGGTCAGTAAAGCTATTCACGTTCTGGGCAGTCTGCTTAGGGTACTGCTTACCCTAAGCAACATCTTCAGTAATTTTCGGCCTCTGCATGCACTGTCTGCTTAAGGTTAAGCAGACCCTCAGCAAATCTCGGCAAGTTTGGGATAGAATGAGTTTTTCTGCTCATTTTTTACTTTCAGCTTGACCTGAATTACACCTTAAGCACTGCCGCTTACCCTAAGCAGGATCTCAAGAAGGACCCTAAGCAAATCTTGGCAAGTTTATGGATGAAAACTTGAATTTGTTGGATTTAAGCTGTGCTTGACATGCGGCTTGCCCCAGGCTTAAGCTTAAGCAATATGACATACCCTGAGCAACATCATAAGTAAAATCTCAAGCAAATTTTGGCCAATTTAATCTTCTAAGACTTGATTTCTTCAACTTTCCTCCATGCTTAAAGAGCTTCAAATTTCTTCAAATCACTTCCTAATGCACTCATTGATCTTCAATTTGCCACAAAAACCTATTAAAAATAACAAAATTACAAAAATCAAATATAAAGTAACTAAAGTTAATAAATAAGCTAAAATAAAGCTTAAAACATATAATATACTAAAATATAAGGGCAAAATGGATGTAAAACTACCCTAAAATACCTATATAAAATGAGTGCAACAACCATCAATTTATTTTAATATTCACTACTCGCTAACAATAATAAATATTCAAAATCAAGCTAAAATTTTTGAAAATTAAAGAATTGATTATAATAGTAAAAAACTAAAAAAATTAAAATTTTTTATTATCAATTTTTAAAAATTATAAATAATAAAAGTTATTTGAGAGCTGAAAGTGTTTTATCCAATAAGATAGATATTTTGAATCCTGCTTAACCAAAATAAAAGATATTAAATAAAAATATATCTAATTTACTTAAATATAAGTAATTAAAATATAACGAAAATATTTTTTTTAAAAAAATGTTTATATAGTTTTAATTTAGATCCTTACATTTGCTCATATATATATATATATATATATATATATATATATATATATATATATATATATATATATATATATATGATCAAGAAGCAAAAAATTAATCTGTCTATATTATATATAAATGTGTGAAGGGAGGGAGGGAACATTAGCTTTATTCAAATTGTCCTTCATTAATTATAGTATTTACAATTATACTTTTTGTTATTTAATTTAATTTTAGAGTTTATATAAATTTAAAATTCTTATAACTTAAAATTTAATTATTTATATAATTTTAGAGTTTACATAAATCTAAAATTCTTAACCCTACTTGTATTTATATTCTACTTAATTAAATTTTTATTATAATATAATTTAAAATAAAATTTTATAAAAACACTTTCAATATTTATATTATTTACAAAAATAGAAAGTATATTATTTATATGAATAATTTTTTTTAATGAATCATAATGGATTTTTATCTCTATCTTAATTATAATTATTTATTAAAAAAAATTTTAATATAATAATATTTAAATTTATATAAAAAAATTTGTTATTCAAACGTATGAATTCTTTTATTAATTTTTTGAATTTTTTTAATTTAATTTCTTATAAGTTCATTAAAAATATTTTGTGACACCCTCACCCGACTACAGTGTAGCCGAGCGAGGCGTGCTACATTCGGTGTCAGAACACCCTATCTTATCTTACTTTATTCCTTTAATAATTTTCAAGTTATTATCTTTTAATATCAATTATTTTTTTGCGGAGAAACTAATGGAGTTTCCCCTCTTTTATTATCGTTTGACGTGTTTTACTATTCACCTGTTTGAAAATTTCAATAATATTTTAAAATAAAAATCTCATCATTTCATGCATCATCTATATATTTCAATTCCGTATTCAATCCATATAATTTCATTTATATCCATTTCCATACATTCCCATTCATGCTCAACTCATGTATGAAAATTTTTAATCTTCATTAATTTACATGATATACAATTTAATCACATATGAACTAACCGATTTATTAATTTATATCGCATACCTATTAATTACATTTTCATAATCTACATTACAATACTATAACTAAGCATTTTATGCAAAATACAACTTATGACCTATAAGGGCCATATCTACATGCATTACTAAGGAGGTGATAATCTTGAATACTTCAGATACTTCTGCAGATCAGAACTCTAAAATCTCTGTTTAATATTTGTTGGACTTTACCTTTAGTACCTGTGCGAGGAAACAAATCCATCGCGCTAAGCATTTCTGGTTAGTGGTACAATAATATAACAAGAAAATAATATATACAAAATACAAATGGAAATAAAACCTAACTTGCGTAATCAAGAATTATTTTTATTTCATATGGAATTCCTAATATTAATTATCTTTTGTCATATTATATTGTTCTTTGGAATCGCTTGTTTCCTAAATTTACTGTAGTCATATACAAAATATGAAATATATTAGTATATTACATTTCTATTCATGTTATTTCAAAAGATGCAGTTGTAATTATTTATTTAAATGATATCTATTTTGCTAATCTTTTTATCCTTTCACTCAACTTTTCCTAGGTGTTTGGATCATTTCATAGTAAATAAAATTTTGAAACTAATTCTAGTTTCTTTCTTATTTATTCATTTAATTCACATTATTCTTAAAAATTTCACTGCCCAAGTAACCTATGATAGGCTGACTAAACTGGATAACGGGTCGTTGGTACTAGACACCGTAGTGCCTCAGGCTGTCATACCATGGGACGCGGAACGTGAACCACGTATGCAATCAGAATGGCTAAAAAGCCATGATAACATATAATCAGGCATAAAAGCCATGAGTGCGGGCATAAAGCCTTGAATATGGGCATAAAGCCATGAATACAGGCATAAAGCCTTTCGTAGTACTGCTAAAATAATACCCTATTGGCATGTCAATCTATCTAATATGACACACGTGTCTAGACAATACATGGCACATAGTACCATTAAATATTAATATATTGTGTTTTCTGACTTCATTATTTCATGACAAATTCCAATTATAATTTATACATTCATTTAATCGCAATTCACATCAATTATCCTTCTACACCATTGTACTCAAGGTACTTTTCCTTTCTACAATAATGAGAACTAATATCTCATTCATACATTAACATGATCCATTTATTCATTACACTATTTATATAACTTATCATTTGCAATTTAAGTTTTGGTCCCTTGCATTAATATTATTGAGGTTACTAATCACTTGACCATTTCCCTTCAAAGGTTGACTTTTTAATTCATAATAGATTTATTAAGCCTAAGTTCACCAAGATACCGCATTTTGCATTTTATTTTTATTGGCATTGATTGCCAAAACCATTTCAAAGTTTAGTGTTGATTATTTACAATTTTTAGATTTCAAGCACTAAGGTTACTGTTCCATTAGTCATTTGTACAGTAAGAATTTGATAAAATTCTCTTCATGAAAGTTGTTCCTTTATGTGTCATATTTAATTCTCTTTTTGAATCACTCTATTTGGAATTTTGTAGCTCAAGTTATGGCCTAAATACCATAACTGGCCGGATAGGTCAGTACCCAGAATTTCTGCGCAGAATTCATTCTGGCAGTTTTGGTGTCCTGAGTTTGGTAGGCAATTTCATTAAGTTCTGGTCAAAATTTGAAGTTGTGTCCTTCATGAAAGTTGTCCTAAATTGTCTAAGCTTTCTATTGATATAAATTTCAGGTTAATTGGAGATTTCTACTGTGAGTTATGACCAAATGAATGAACACTATTCATTGGGTCATTTTGCCCAAGCAGAATTGGTGCTACCCAGATTTGGTCAATTTTTAGGGCATCCTAAGTTTGTTTTCTGGACAGGTTTCCTTCATCAAAGTTGTGCTATTATGTGTCTAATTTCATTTTCAATTGGCCTTGCACCAATTGAACCTACACAACTTAAGTTATAGCTTCCCAATCATGCTAGACTCATATCCAGACCTATAGTGCACACTAGACAGCATACCTAACCTCAATTTCTATGGCACAAATCACTTCATTTCCTAATCAAACATAGCCAAATGGTCACTAATTGACCATTACAACTTTAGTTTATGTCCATTTTCATCCACCCCCAAAATTAAATTTCAAAACCCTAACCCTAATTGACCAAGCCTCTAATTCATGCATCTTATTCCTAATTTGCTATACTAATCATATAATTTATACTAGGGGCAGCTAATATGTCACTTTAAATCAAAGAATTCTCCTAACCCTAACTCATGTCAAGGCTGCCAAAATTTCATGGAACATAATCATGCCTCATTAATTCAATTTTTATCAAATTTTCAACTTAACTTAGCTTAAATTCATGTTTAGAAAGATGTAAAAGCAAAGAATATGGCACTAACCTCTTTGGATGATTTTCTAAGCTTGTTCACACCTCACTTTCTTTCACTTTCTCTTCTTCTAATTGCTGCCCAAGTCTTGCTCTAGTGGTAAGGGAAATTTTTAGTGAAGGAAGAATGAGGTTTTGAGATGAAATGAAGTGAGAAATGAAGCTTGGCAAAGCTCTAATGGTGGAAGGGAGTGAGAGAATCGACTGGGCTATGGGAGGAAGAAAAGTGCAGTTTTTTCTTTTCAATTTTCTGCCCATTTAACTCTTTTAATTGAGTTTATAACCATGTGTCACAATGGGATTGAGTGGGAGTGCTTTATTGACATAAGCATGAGGTCAAAATTGAAATTTTAATTCATTTTCTTTTCTTTTTTTTTTCTTTTCTACTAAATTTTAATTAAATTTTTAGCAATATTTATTCATATTTTATGTCACATAAATTATTTATTTAACTGGATAAGTTGGCCAAAAATCATCTCTGAAGACGAAATGATCAAAATGCCCTCCGTTTGGCTTATTGAGCCAAAATCATCTGTACCGATTGAAAAATTTTTCTAAGCCTTTTCTTGGCATTCTAATGCCATAGAAATCTCAATGACTCTTCTCTAGAGTCTCAAAAATTATTTTATGAATTTTCTCCCAGGTTTAGGGCTCCTAGCTGCGACGACCGCAACTTCCCACTAGGTTAGCCAACGCTAGGGTACCGGCTCATTTAACTTGGTTGTATTTTATTTTTAAAAATTTCCTAAATTTTTCTTACACTTATTTGGTTTCTTTATGACTCCTCACTTTAGTTTACATATAGTTACAGTCATTCTAGCTGTCCGAATAGACATTGGTCACCAGAACAGTCGAATGTACGGGCTAGCTAAAGTGAGGGTGTTACATATTTCATATAAAATAAATTTATACTTTTAATTATAGATATATTTCTAAAATTCTTAATTATTGACTTAATATATAAGTTAGTACATTTATCGATAACCTTTGTGTGTGTGCGTGTGTGTGTGTGTGTATATATATATATAATGAAAAATATTATAAAAAAATAATATTCCTTGATTTATAAAAAAATTTTAATTATAATATGTAATATATAATAAAACTATATGAATCTAAAATTTTTAAATAATAAATAATTACACATATAAAACAAATTATATATATGAGGAAAATTTTAAATAGATAAAAATATATTATTTAAGAAAATGAATTTAATTATAAAATTAATATAATTAATAGGATGACTAGAATTTATAATACTAATTTTTTTTATCTTAAAATGATATATTATTAAAAATTTTAAAATATTAATGTTTGCATATATAAAAAAATATAATAATTTTTTAATACTATAATATTTTCCTAAAGAATTAAAATTCATATTTTGAATATATAATTGTTATTTTAATTTAATAAATTTATATTTTCATATAAACACAAATTGATATTGCTATAACAAGAGTCTAATTTTTATATGAATAGAATATTTTTTTTGGATTTAATAACTTTTTTTAATTAAATTTGATGTTTATTTTTAGAAAAATAATTATAAAAATGTAATTTTAAAATACGTTAAAATTATTTTAACAAAATATTTTACTTTAAACTGAATAATTATTTATATATTTTTTGCTATAATCATTTTAATTAAAAATAATAATATACTAACATTAATATTTTTTTATTCTATTAATATGTTAATAGATTTTTTATTTTTTATATAAAAAAATTTTAATTATTAATTTATTAATGTTAATATATTTTATTTTAAAATTTATTTTCATATCATAAGAAAATATGAAATTATGTAAATATTATACATCAAATAAAAATTAACAATAGTGATATTTATTGATATAGGTGTTAACAATTACATTTTTAGCAATATTTATTCATATTTTATATCACATAAATTATTTATTTAACTGGATAAGTAGGCCAAAAATCATCTCTGAAGACGAAATGACCAAAATGCCCTCCGTTTGGCTTATTGAGCCAAAATCGTCTGTACTGATTGAAAAATTTTTCTAAACCTTTTCTTGGCATTCTAATGCCATAGAAATCTCAATGACTCTTCTTTGGAGTCTCAAAAATTATTTTATGAATTTTTCCCAGGTTTAGGGCTCCTAGCTGCGACGACTGCAACTTCCAACTAGGTTACCCATCGCTAGGGTACCGACTCATTTAACTTGGTTGTATTTTATTTCTAAAATTTTCCTAAATTTTTCTTACACTTATTTGGTTTCTATATGACTCTTCACTCTAGTTTACATATAGTTACAGTCATTTTAGCTGTTCGAATAAACATTAGTCACCGGAACAGTCGAATGCACGGACTAGCTAAAGTGAGGGTGTTACATATTTCATATAAAATAAATTTATACTTTTATTTATAGATATATTTCTAAAATTCTTAATTATTGAATTAATATATAAGTTAGTACATTTATCGATAACCTTTGTGTGTGTGCGTGTGTGCGCGCACGCGTGTATATATATATATATATAATGAAAAATATTATAAAAAAATAATATTCCTTGATTTATAAAAAAAATTTTAATTATAATATGTAATATATAATAAAACTATATGAATCTAAAATTTTTAAATAATAAATAATTACGCATATAAAACAATTTATATATATGAGGAAAAATTTAAATTGATAAAAATATATTATTTAAGAAAATGAGTTTAATTATAAAATTAATATAATTAATAGGATGACTAGAATTTATAATACTAATTTTTTTATCTTAAAATGATATATTATTAAAAATTTAAAAATATTAATATGTGTATATATAAAAAAAATATAATAATTTTTTAATACTATAATATTTTCCTAAAGAATTAAAATTCATATTTTGAATATAGAATTGTTATTTTAATTTAATAAATTTATATTTTCATATAAACACAAATTGATATTGCTATAACAAGAGTCTAATTTTTATATGAATAGAATATTTTTTTTGGATTTAATAACTTTTTTTAATTAAATTTGATGTTTATTTTTAGAAAAATAATTATAAAAATGTAATTTTAAAATACGTTAAAATTATTTTAACAAAATATTTTACTTTAAACTGAATAATTATTTATATATTTTTTGCTATAATCATTTTAATTAAAAATAATAATATACTAACATTAATATTTTTTTATTCTATTAATATGTTAATAGATTTTTTATTTTTTATATAAAAAAATTTTAATTATTAATTTATTAATGTTAATATATTTTATTTTAAAATTTATTTTCATATCATAAGAAAATATGAAATTATGTAAATATTATACATCAAATAAAAATTAACAATAGTGATATTTATTGATATAGGTGTTAACAATTACATTTTTAGCAATATTTATTCATATTTTATATCACATAAATTATTTATTTAACTGGATAAGTAGGCCAAAAATCATCTCTGAAGACGAAATGACCAAAATGCCCTCCGTTTGGCTTATTGAGCCAAAATCGTCTGTACTGATTGAAAAATTTTTCTAAACCTTTTCTTGGCATTCTAATGCCATAGAAATCTCAATGACTCTTCTTTGGAGTCTCAAAAATTATTTTATGTATTTTTCCCAGGTTTAGGGCTCCTAGCTGCGACGACTGCAGCTTCCAACTAGGTTACCCATCGCTAGGGTACCGACTCATTTAACTTGGTTGTATTTTATTTCTAAAATTTTTCTTACACTTATTTGGTTTCTATATGACTCTTCACTCTAGTTTACATATAGTTACAGTCATTTTAGCTGTTCGAATAAACATTAGTCACCGGAACAGTCGAATGCACGGACTAGCTAAAGTGAGGGTGTTACATATTTCATATAAAATAAATTTATACTTTTATTTATAGATATATTTCTAAAATTCTTAATTATTGAATTAATATATAAGTTAGTACATTTATCGATAACCTTTGTGTGTGTGCGTGTGTGCGCGCACGCGTGTATATATATATATATATATAATGAAAAATATTATAAAAAAATAATATTCCTTGATTTATAAAAAAAATTTTAATTATAATATGTAATATATAATAAAACTATATGAATCTAAAATTTTTAAATAATAAATAATTACGCATATAAAACAATTTATATATATGAGGAAAAATTTAAATTGATAAAAATATATTATTTAAGAAAATGAGTTTAATTATAAAATTAATATAATTAATAGGATGACTAGAATTTATAATACTAATTTTTTTATCTTAAAATGATATATTATTAAAAATTTAAAAATATTAATATGTGTATATATAAAAAAAATATAATAATTTTTTAATACTATAATATTTTCCTAAAGAATTAAAATTCATATTTTGAATATAGAATTGTTATTTTAATTTAATAAATTTATATTTTCATATAAACACAAATTGATATTGCTATAACAAGAGTCTAATTTTTATATGAATACAAGCATTACATTATTTAATAGAATATTTTTTTTTGGATTTAATAACTTTTTTAATTAAATTTGATGTTTATTTTTAGAAAAATAATTATAAAAATTTAATTTTAAAATATGTTAAAATTAGTTTAACAAAATATTTTACTGTAAACTGAATAATTATTTATATATTTTTTCCTATAATCATTTTAATTAAAAATAATAATATACTAATATTAATATTTTTTTATTCTATTAATATGTTAATAGATTTTTTATTTTTTATATAAAAAAATTTTAATTATTAATTTATTAGTGTTAATATATTTTATTTTAAATTTTATTTTCATATCATAAGAAAATATGAAATTATGTAAATATTATACATCAAATAAAAATTAACAATAGTGATATTTATTGATATAGGTGTTAACAATTAAATTTTTAGCAATATTTATTCATATTTTATATCACATAAATTATTTATTTAACTGGATAAGTTGGTCAAAAATCATCTCCGAAGACAAAATGACCAAAATGCCCTCTGTTTGGCTTATTGAGCCAAAATCGTCTGTACCGATTAAAAATTTTTCTAAGCCTTTTCTTGGCATTCTAATGCCATCGAAACCTCAATGACTCTTCTTTTGAGTCTCAAAAATTATTTTATAAATTTTCTCCCAGGTTTAGGGCTCCTAGCTGCGACGACTGCAACTTCCCACTAGGTTACCCATCGCTAGGGTACCGGCTCATTTAACTTAGTTGTATTTTATTTCTAAAATTTTTCTGACACTTATTTGGTTTCTTTATGACTCATCACTCTAGTTTACATATAGTTACAGTCATTCTAGCTGTCTGAATAAATATTGATCACCAGAACAGTCGAATGTATAAACTAGCTAAAGTGAGGGTGTTACATATTTCATATAAAATAAATTTATACTTTTAATTATAGATATATTTCTAAAATTCTTAGTTATTGAATTAATATATAAGTTAGTACATTTATCGATAACCTTTGTGTGTGTGCGTGTGTGTATGCATATATATATATATATATATATATAATGAAAAATATTATAAAAATAATAATATTCCTTGATTTATAAAAAAAATTTTAATTATAATATGTAATATATAATAAAACTATATGAATCTAAAATTTTTAAATAATAAATAATTACACATATAAAACAAATTATATATATGAGGAAAAATTTAAATAGATAAAAATATATTATTTAAGAAAATGAGTTTAATTATAAAATTAATATAATTAATAGGATGATTATAATACTAATTTTTTTATCTTAAAATGATATATTATTAAAAATTTAAAAATATTAATGTGTGTATATATAAAAAAAATATAATAATTTTTTAATACTATAATATTTTCCTAAAGAATTAAAATTCATATTTTGAATATAGAATTGTTATTTTAATTTAATAAATTTATTTTTTCATATAAACACAAATTGATATTGCTATAACAAGAGTCTAATTTTTATATGAATAGAATATTTTTTTTGGATTTAATAACTTTTTTAATTAAATTTGATGTTTATTTTTAGAAAAATAATTATAAAAATTTAATTTTAAAATACATTAAAATTAGTTTAACAAAATATTTTACTGTAAACTGAATAATTATTTATATATTTTTTACTATAATCATTTTAATTAAAAATAATAATATACTAACATTAATATTTTTTATTCTATTAATATGTTAATAGATTTTTTATTTTTTATATAAAAAAATTTTAATTATTAATTTATTAGTGTTAATATATTTTATTTTAAAATTTATTTTCATATCATAAGAAAATATGAAATTATGTAAATATTATACATCAAATAAAAATTAACAATAGTGATATTTATTGATATAGGTGTTAAAAATTAATTTTAGTAAATTAAATTAAAAATCAAATAAAAATAACTAGGAATGAAAAATATCAATATTATATAAAACTATACCAAATTTAATTTATTTTACTATTATATTTATCAATTATTAAATAGGATTGAAAAAATTTGAAATTTTCACACTAATTATATATGTTTTATAAAAATTATAAAATGTTAAAAGTTAATTACTCTTGATAAATTTAATATTTTATTATTAAAAAAATTTAACACAAAAATATATAAACTAATAAAATAAGAAATAGTTAAATTTATATATTTATAAAAAAACTAATTATAAATTTATATTATAACAATAAAATTTTCATAATAAATTTTACGTCTATAATTTTTTATTTTTATTGATATACTTTCATTTTCATTAATTTAATCTAAAAATTATAAATACACATACAACACACATGTTATGAAAAATGAAAAATTATTATATTATCATAATAATAATTAATATATTATAATAATAATATTATATTATGTAAAAAATTAAGAAAAAATTTTGTATAAAAGTATTAGAATTACGGATATATACAACCAGCGCAAAAATCATTGTTAATCTTACTTATTTTTGTGTTATGATAATGAAAGACTAAATTTATAATTGGCTAAAAAATAATATATTTTAGAAAATAAGAAAATTCTAAAATTAAAAAAAATAATAGATAGAAATTTATTTTATAATATAATTCCATTAAAATTTGAAAAGTAATATAAATATATTCTGAAATATTAAATTAAAAAAAAAAGCCTAATAGATTTTGATAAACGAATAATTTTTTTCTTGGAATAGAATAATTTTATTATTCTTTATAAATAATTAAATAGTTACAAATTTCTAATTGAATAGATGTCTAAGTCTAAAATAAATTACAATATTTTGAGAAACTGTACTATATTATTATTAAACAAAAAATAATTTAAATTTTATTATTGAGCGGAATGTTATTTATTTATTTATTATCATAGTCAATATAAAATAAAAAGAGAAAAAAGTTTTTTCCTACAAATTTACAATTTTATTTAATATTTAAAAATAATATTGCAAAAATTGTCTTTTTAAAAAAAAAATTGTCTGTTCATCCATTATATGCTATAATTATTTATTATTAAAAATAAATTCTTGTTATTTAATAATAATATTATTAGAATAATAAAGAACTAAATTTAATTGATTATTGAAAATGAATATATCTTAAATAAAATAAAAATATCGTAAAATTAAAAAATAAAGAAAATAATTAAAAAAAACTCTATATATAATATTAGGAGTGTAAACATTTATTTTTTGACCCATGATGTAACACCCCTATGTTCGGTAGTGCGTTCTACTGTTCCGATGACAGTGTTTGTCTGGACAGTTAGGATGCTTGGAATTATATTTAAATATTAGTGAGCAGAGATAAAATAATGAAATACAAGAAAAGAAAATACAAGAAAAATAAAGGAAAAATAATAGCAATGAAATGAAACTAAGTTAAACGAGCTAGCACCGCAGCGATAGGTGATCGCACGGGGAAGTTACGGCGTAGGCAATACCCGACCCCAGGACTGCAGAGAACCTTCGAAATTTAGTTTTGAGACATAATTAAAGATTTATTGAAGTATAAATGTCATTAGAAATATCAAAGAAAAATTAATTAATTAGTACAAAGAAAAACGAGAAATCGAGAAAATGACAAAACTCGGTATTACCGAAAAATCGGAAATACAACCCGAATAGGGGCATTTTGATAAATTGACACCCCGAGTTATCTTTTGACCTAAATGTCTATTAAAAATAAATGATATTAAACTTTGAAAATGTCATAAAAAATTAAATTGTGGTGCATAATGTAAATAGTGGAAGAATTGTGACAAAATTACAAAATTAGAAACTTTGGATTATTAAATCATTAACCAAAGTTTAGTGCTCCACTAACTACATTATGAGAGATATAAAATAAGTTTTAGTGGGCAGAAGTTGATCATCTTCAACCTTCACAAAAAACCAGCCGAACCCATTTTCCTCTCAAAACTCCATGGGACTCCATGGCCAAAGCTTAACCAAGCTCCATGCAATCATGATTTAGCCATATTTTTTACTAGGTTCCTTCACTAAACCTTACCTACACACCTTGGGCAGCAATAAGGGAGTAAGAAAGATAGGTTTTGGTGAAGTTTTGAAGAAGTTCAAAAGAGGTAAATGTGTATTTTTCAATCTTGCTTCATTAAACTTTGAGTGGATGTTGTAGGGAGTTGTTTTGTGGAAGAAATTTTGAAGTTTGATGGAGTAATGGTGGTACACCATTTTAGCAGCCATGAAAACTTACTATTTGTTATTTGTTTTCATTTGTAAATGGTTGTTTAAGATGTTGGTATAGGTGTTTATGTGTATAGAAATAATTTAGATAACGTATACTAAGTGTATGTGTGATAGTGCACTTAGTTTTGGAAGCTTGGTGGCTATTTGAAGGAGATGTGTAATTTGGCAACTTTTAAAGTGTAGTTGAAATGTGTTGTTTCATGGTTTGGTTTATTGAATTATGTTGGTTATGGTGGCAGCATGTATATGTGTATAATAGTTTGGAATTAGATATGTAAATGGGGTATATTCATGTAGTTAAATTGTGTAAATGGACTTTGAAAAAATTCTGTGTTATAGTGTGTATATTGAGAATGGTTACAAGCTGTCCAAAATGACCAAAATGTATTGTTAAGTATGTTAATGGTATGGTACAAACCAGAATTGGCATGAAAGGGTTAGCTTGGTAAGTATAGAATATGTAATTGGTATGTGATGAAGAATGTGTAGCAGGGCAGTATATGTTTTAGGTTAGAACCTTAAGTGTGAGACTCCAATTGGTATGAGACCAATTGGAGGTGAAACTAGGCACAAAAAGTGTCAACTTTCATGAAGGAAACTTACCTAAATTCTGTCCACAAAGTGACATGAGAATTGACCAAATCCGGATTAGTGACTTGAAAGCCTAAAAATTGACCATTTGGAAAGTAGTTAGTGTTTTGACCATAACTTACTCAAAACAGGTCCAAATGACCTGAAATTTTTACCATGAATATTTTAGACATAGATCTACAATTCTTATGAAGACACCAAAGCCCAGAAATGGCCAGAACCAAGCCAAATATCTTGCACAAGTTCAGGTACCAAAACTGGCTGAACCAAAAGTGACCTAAAAATGACCTAAGCCTATCATTTTAGTGCATTCTGTCTAGCATTAGTAAATTGACCATATCTTGGTCTACACAACTCAGAATGACCTGAAATTTTGCTCTGCATGCAATAAGACATAGACCTATAAGTTTGAAGTTTGGATCGAAACTAAAAAACTGAGGGAACTAGGTCGTCTGGTTAGGTCAAAACAGTACACCGAAATCCGGTAAATTATAATAAAATGCAATACACTTGAAAATGAATTTGGTAACATATACCAATACTAAAGGGCTATAAAATGTGACATATTGGTAACATTGGAATTGACTCACTTAGAGTGCATCAAGGATCAACATTATAAGTTGACTAATGAAATGAATTGAAGGGAATAGTACCTTAAAAATTTAGATATTAGATTTTATGGTTGGAAACAAATTCATTGAGTACTGAAACACTTTAAATTATGTGTTTTAGTTGATAAGGATATTGAGAAGCATAAAGAACATTGAGTCAAGGCCTAGGAGCGACTCAAATAAGGTTTGTGCACAACTAGTTTTTAACTGATTTTATTCTGAATATTTCATATGATTAAATGACATATTTTTCTTATGTATTATGTTTAACAAGCATTGAATTTAATGTAATGATTATTGAAATTGTTATAGTATGTAAGAATTTAGCTTTGTGAAATGCTATTTCCATAAGTATTAAGCATTATTGTGAATTGAATAAATTATTTTTTTTTGAAAATTGTGATAGAACATGTTTTGAATTGTGATGGGCAATTTGCATGGAAAAATGGAAATTTATGATTTGTATTGTGATGAGCATAAAAATTATTGGATATTGGAATTGACTTTGAATCGAATTGTATTGTGATTTATGCTCACTAAAAGGATTGTGATATTGTTTTATATCTGACTATAGATGCTTGACTAGGTTATTACCCGTCTCTCTCATTTGTTGAGAAGATAATGGAGTTAGTTGTGTTTTAATTACCATGGTACGTACACAGGCTTAGATTCTCCTCTTATTAGAGGTTAGATCTAAGTTTTTTATGTTATGGCCCTTTCGGAAGTTTCATTATTGTGATGTGTACTGTGCACGATGATTCAATCTCTCTGACCATAGGGAGTTATAATCCAATTCGACCTCCCCGATCATAGGGAGTTAGAATCACCCCGAAGATGGCCCTTGCGGATTAGGCTTGCATAGTTAGTGAGATAAAGAATGGTTTTTGAATAGTAAAGAATTGTGATTTCAATTATGATTTATGTATAATTTATTTTGTTGGAATTACCTTAAATGTTTGCTTGTGATTTGATAAATTGAATTTCGTGATCAAAGTCATTTTACAAATGATTATGTTATTGGCAATGAATAATTTGATTTTTGGAATTTGATGAGTATCCTGATTTTCAAATTATTTGCTATAATTTTGCTAAGGTATATTAAACTATGTTTTAAGTTATAGTTGTGCACCACTGAGTTTACCACTCAGTGATAGCCTTGTATGCTGTCGCAGGTGAAAAGGGCATAGAGCAATTGAGTAAGCTTCTTTGAAGACACATTCAGATCAGCTCCAGGTATATCATAGGTATACCCATGTACATAAGTTTTGATATATGCATGTAATAATATATATGTAAATTATTTAAGCAGTTGTATAAAAACTCTTGTAAAATATTTTGGTATGTAATTAAATGTAAATTATTGTGATATAAATGTTGAGTCTTGTAATCAATGAAATAGTCTTTATAATGAGACTGGTTTGAAAATGAATTGATTTGATTATTGAGATTTGAATTGTGAGTTGAAATGAAGTTATTGGAGTTGTATTTGAGAAAACATATTGGGAGTGTTTTCCTTTTCAGGTTTGAAGAACTATTTTCTCAAAACACAGCCAGCACTTTGCCGAAATTTTGAAAAAATTTTATAACATCAATTTTAATCGAAGATTTAAATTTCACGAAAATTATTTTAAAATCCCTTGTAGTATATCTAATGGGTGATCGGTAGGCGAAGTACGGTAATTCCTTAGGTGTAGTATAGGATCATGTTACATCTTACGGGGGAGTAGGGTGTGACATATTTTGCGGTATCAGAGCAATGGTTTTAAAGTAAATTTCGAACTGTGAATTTGAAATCTTTTCATCGGTAACTACAACTACTTAAATGTTTGATACATATAGTGCATTTACATCATAAATATGAACTAATGGAGAGAAATCTCCTTGTGTTGGTTGTACAGGAATAGAAAATTCTGTGAAAAGATATGGAAGAGAAGAATGAGATAATAGAACAGTCTGTGATGGCAGAAGTACAAGTTGAAGCCCCAGCTCCACAAAATGTCAAAGGCCCGATTGTACCTGTTTTACTGGTACAAATTACTTCACAAATGGCCCAGCAAATGGCCACTTTCTTTTAACAAATGGCTGATACTCTATCAGCTCAAGCTCAAGCACAAACCCAACCCCCACAAGGGCAGTGTGAAATAGAGAAGAGGGAGAAATCTATGGGTCAGAGCTCGAACAGTAATTTGGGGAAGAGAAAAGAATTTGAGGAACCCCGAGCTCAGGGATATGACAGAGGCGGATCATCAGGGTAGAGAACACCGAGATCTAATCGTCGAACAATCAGAAGTTCCTATTCTACCTGTTTCTACCATGTTTGTGGTAAGCTACATGGAGTTATTTGTCATAAGGCCTTTGGAGCCTGCTACAATTGTGGAAAGCTTAGACACTTTGTTAGAAATTGTACTAGAGTACCTCGATCTGCTCTCGAAAGTTCACAGACAGTCAGTAAAGGTCGAGATAGAAATAGAGTTGGTACTCCTCACAACCATAACACAGTGAATTAACCCGAACATAGTAGCACATCAGTTAGAGCCTCCACTATGCGCCAAGGGGAAAGAACAGAAACTTTGAATGTCACTGCTGGTAAGTTCTTAATTTTTGAAAGAAACAATTAATTATTTTTGTTTGTTCCCAGCACTACTTAGTTGTATGTTAGTGTTAGAACTATATATTCTGTTGTTATTCCTTTACAGAGGAATAAATTTTGATGCATTAGTGATTAGTCCTTTAAGATAAGGATTGTGATAATAAGTGAAATTAGTTTTGTAAGAGTTTATCAGTGATAAGTATTTTCTAACACACCATAAATTATAAAGCTAAACGGCAAGCCTACTTAATGTAAGGAAAGATGACGTAAAAGTAAATTACAGTAATAAAATTGCTCTAGATGAGGGCAAAGATGTTACTGTTAGTAATTGTTAATGGATATTGTAAATAGAATAAGATTCGAATATCAGTGAATTTGAAAAGAATAAAAGATAGGAAAGTTTGATCTATTGGAATGTATCATAGTAACTATGCAATGTTCTTGATGTTTATACTGTAAGCTGCAGATTACAGTACTGACTTGAGATTATTGTGTAGAGCTATGTACTACTCGATAGTACACCAAGATGAGAATAGTTGTCAATGGCATCTGTATTGGTATAGTTATGTTAGGACAAAATTTTATTGTTAGAAATGAGTTTGGAAATCCTATTTAGGGATTTAAAACTCAAAAGTTAGAATATCGAAAGGTTATAGTTTAGTACAAAAGGAAGTAAGTTATAGAATATTAATAGCTAAAAAGAGTTGTGGAAGTAAAAAAAAATTTGAATAGTTGGTTCAGATATAGCAAAGAAAAGATTAGTGCTGTATAAACAAAGTAAATGTTATATTAGATTGTTAAAAGTCTTACACAAATTCAGGGAAAAGAAGATTATACAATCATATAGAAAGGAGGAAATAAATGTGTGAATATTGTAAGACAGTGATTGGGTAAAATTTCGCGGATGAAATTTTTTATAAGAGGGGGAGAATTGTAACACCCCTATGTTCGGTAGTGCGTTCTACCGTTCCGATGACAGTGTCTGTCCGGACAGTTAGGATGCTTGGAATTATTTTTAAATGTTAGTGAGGAGACATAAAATAATGAAATACAAGAAAAGAAAATACAAGAAAAATAAAGAAAAAATAATAGCAATGAAATAAAACTAAGTAAAATGAGCCAGCATCGCAGCGATGGGTGACTGCACGGGGAAGTTACGGCACAGGCAATAGCCAACCCCAGGACTGCAGGGAACCCTCAAAATTTAGTTTTGAGACATAATTAAAGACTTATTGAAGTATAAATGTCATTATAAATATCAAAGTAAAATTAATTAATTAGTACAAAGAAAAATGAGAAATCGAGAAAACGACAAAACTCGGTGTTACTGAAAAATTGGGAATACAACCCGAATAGGGGCATTTTGATAAATTGACACCCCGAGTTGTCTTTTGACCTAAATGTCCATTAAAAATAAATGATATTAAACTTTGAAAATGTCATAAAAAAATAAATCATGGTACATAATGTAAATAGTGGAAGAATGGTGACAAAATTACAAAATTGAAAACTTTGGATTATTAAATCATTAACCAAAGTTTAGTGCTCCACTAACTACATTATGAGAGACATAAAATAAGTTTTAGTGGGTAGAAATTGATCATCTTCAATCTTCACAAAAAACCAGCTGAACCCATTTTCCTCTTAAAACTCCATGGGACTCCATGGCCAAAGCTTAACCAAGCTCCATGCAACAATGATTTAGCCATATTTTTCACTAGGTTCCTTCACTAAATCTTACCTACACACCTTAGACAGCAATAAGGGAGCAAGAAAGATAAGTTTTGGTGAAGTTTTGAAGAAGTTCAAAAGAGGTAAATGTGTATTTTTCATTCTTGCTTCATTAAACTTTAAGTGGATGTTGTAGGGAGTTATTTTGTGGAAGAAATTTTGAAGTTTGATGGAGTAATGGTGGTACACCATTTCGGCAGCCATGAAAACTTACTATTTGTTGTTTTTTTTTCACTTGTAAATGGTTGTTTAAGATGTTGGTATAGGTGTTTATGTGTATAGAAATAATTTAGATAATGTATACTAAGTATATGTGTGATAGTGCACTTGGTTTTGGAAGCTTGGAAGCTATTTGAAGGAGATGCGTAATTCAGCAACTTTTAAAGTGTAGTTGAAATGTGTTGTTTTATGGTTTAGTTTATTGAATTATGTTGGTTATGGTGGCAGCATGTATATGTGTATAATAGTTTGGAATTGGATATGTAAATGGGGTATGTTCATATGGTTAAATTATGTAAATGGACTTTGGAAAAATTCTGTATTATAGTGTGTATATTGAGAATGGTTACAAGCTGTCCAAAATGACCAATATGTGTTGTTAAGTATGTTAATGGTATGGTACAAACCAGAATTGGCATAAAAGGGTTAGCTTGGTAAGTATAGAATGTGTAATTGGTATGTGATGAAGAATGTGTAGCAGGGCAGTGTATGTTTTAGCTTAAAACCTTAAGTGTGTGACTCCAATTGGTATGAGACCAATTGGAGGTGAAACTAGGCACAAAAGGGTCAACTTTTATGAAGGAAGCTTACCTAAATTCTATCCACAAAGTGACATGAGAATTGACCAAATCTGGATTAGTGACTTGAAAGCCTGAAAATTGACCATTTGGGCAGCAGTTAGTGTTTTGACCATAAATTACTCAAAACAGGTCCAAATGACTTGAAATTTTTACCATGAATAGTTTAGACATAGGTCTACAATTCTTATGAAGACACCAAAGCCCAGAAATGGCTAGAACCAAGCCAAATAGCTTGCACAAGTTCAGGTATCAAAACTGGCCGAACCAAAAGTGACCTAAAAATGACCTAAGCCTATCATTTTAGTGCATTCTGTCCAGCATTGGTAAATTGACCATATCTTGATCTACACAACTTAGAATGACCTGAAATTTTTCTCTGCGTGTAATAAGACATAGACCTACAAGTTTGTAGTTTGGACCGAAACCCGAAAACTGAGGGAATTAGGTCGTCCGTCTAGGTCAAAATAGTACACCGAAATTCAATAAATTGCAATAAAATGCAATATACTTGAAAATAAATTTGGTAATATATACCAACACTAAAGGGCTATAAAATGTGACATATTGATAACATTGGAATTGAATCACTTAGAGTGCATCAAAGGTCAACTTTATAAGTTGACTAATGAAATGAATTGAAGGGAATAGTACCAAGAAAATTTAGATATTGGATTTTATGGTTGGAAATAAATTCATTGAGTACTGAAACACTTTAAATTGTGTGTTTCAGTTGATAAGGATATTGATAAGCATAAAGAACATTGAGTCAAGGCCTAGGAGTGACTCAAATCAGGTTGTGCACAACTAGTTTTTAACTAATTTTTAACTAATTTTGTTCTGACTATTTCGTATGATTAAATGACATATTTTTCTTATGTATTATGTTTAACAAGCATTGGATTTAATTCAATGATTATTGAAATTGTTATAGTATGTAAGAATTTAGCTTTGTGAAATGGTATTTCTACAAGTATTAAGCATTGTTGTGAATTGAATAAATTATGTTTTGGAAAATTGTGATAGAATATGTTTTGAATTGTGATGGGCAATTTGCATGGAAAAATGCAAATTTATGATTTGTATTGTGACGAGCATAAAAATTATTGGATATTGGAATTGACTTTGAATCGAATTGTATTGTGATTTATGCTCACTAAAAGGATTGTGATATTGTTTTCTATCTCACTATAGATGCTTGAGTAGGTTATTACCCGTTTCTCTCATTTATTGAGAAGACAATGGAGTTAGTTATGTTTTGATTACCATGGTTCGTGCACAGGCTTAGATTCTTCTCTTATTAGAGGTTAGATCTAAGTTTTTTATGTTATGGCCCTTTCGGAAGTTTCATTATTGTGATGTATACTGTGCACGATGATTCAACCTCCCCGACCATAGGGAGTTAGAATCATCCCGAAGATGGCCCTTGCGGATTAGTCTTGCATAGTTAGTGAGATAAAGAATAGTTTTTGAATAGTAAAGAATTATGATTTCAATTATTATTTATGTATAATTGATTTTGTTGGAATTACCTTAAATGTTTTGTTGTGATTTGATAAATTGAATTTCTTGATCAAAGTCATTTCATACAAATGATTATGTTATTGGCAATGAATAATTTGATTTTTGAATTTTGATGAGTATCCTTATTTCCAAATTATTTGCTGTAATTTTGCTAAGGTATATTGATCTATGTTTTAAGTTATAGTTGTGCATCACTGAGTTCACCACTCAGCGATAGCTTTGTATGCTGTCGCAGGTGAAAAAAGCATAGAGCAATTGAGTAAGCTTCTTTGAAGACACATTCAGATCAGCTCCAGGTATATCATAGGTATACCCATGTACATAGGTTTTGATGTATGCATGTAATAATATATATGTAAATTATTTGAGCAGTTGTATAAAAACTCTAGTAAAATATTTTGGTATGTAATTAAATGTAAATTATTGTGATATAAATGTTGAGACTTGTAATCAATGAAATGTTCTTTATAATGAGACTGGTTTGAAAATGAATTGATTTGATTATTGAGATTTGAATTGTGAGTTGAAATGAAGTTATTGGAGTTGTATTTGAGAAAACATATTGGGAGTGTTTTCCTTTTCAGGTTTGAAAAATTGTTTTCTCAAAACAAAGCCGGCGCTTTGCCAAAATTTTGAAAAAATTTTATAACACCAGATTTTA
Source organism: Hevea brasiliensis (assembly GCF_030052815.1). Taxonomy (NCBI): domain Eukaryota; kingdom Viridiplantae; phylum Streptophyta; class Magnoliopsida; order Malpighiales; family Euphorbiaceae; genus Hevea; species Hevea brasiliensis. Next base: position 92,774,585 of record NC_079496.1, on the reverse strand, counting down.
ATCGATGATTTAAATTTCACGAAAATTATTTTAAAATCTCTTGTAGTATATCTAATGGGTGATCGGTAGGCGAAGTACAGTAATTCATTCGGTGTACTACGGGATCATGTTACATCTTACGAGGGAGTAGGGTGTGACACATGGAATGCATGATTTGTAAAAATAATGAGAAGCTCTTTGATGAAATACTATTAAATAATGAGAAATATTAAAATACTCAGAAGACTTTAAAATGACATGAATATTCATAAAAAAGTTTTTTTTATTGGAATAATCTAAAAGTTTAAATTATTTAATTAGACTCAATTTAATATTTTTAGGGCTGTGAATAGGCATAAAAAGATAATTAAATGAGTTTAATTAAATATTCGAATCTACTAAAATTTATTAAATTTTAATTATAATATAAAAGTGAGCTTTTAATGGACTATTTGAAACTTTTTTGGAAATTATTTTTTAAGATATATATATAATTCTATTATTTTATTCACTAATACTCATAATTACTAATATTTCACCAATAAATATTTTAAAAATTAACTACATTTTATTTTATATAATAAATATACTTATAAAAATAACAAGAATAAAATAAATAGTTAATTATTAATAAAATTAAAATAGAATATTTATAGCTATTATCCTTTTTGTCATTTTTTAAGGAAATATTTTTTTTGGTAATTTATAAAAAAATATTTTTAAGAAAATATTTTTGTTATTATCAACATTATTTTAACTTTACATTATTATGAATGAAGTGTTATAAAATATTATTTAGTAGATGTTGGATATCAAATATGAAGGTTATCTTAATAGGAATTAAATATAATTGAATATAACTATATAAAGTTAATAGGAATAAAATTAATGGTTGATCATTAATTAAATTAAAATAACAGATTTATAAATTGAATATAATTATAAAAAATTAACAGGAATAAAACTAATAGTTAATTATTAATAAAACTAAATAATATATTTATATTTACTCTTTTTTTATCATTCTGCTTCTAACAGCATTTTAAATATCAATTTTAGCCAAACACACAAGCAGTTTTTTTTTTTTTTTTATCAATAGCAGTTTTTTTTTTTTTACCAAACATGTTAATTTTTTTTGTCAAAATAATAGTTTATAAACAACAATTTCAAAATAGCACCAGCAAAATTCAATAGCAATACCAAACTCTCTCTATATATATATGAAGAGACCGAGTGGATGGGTACGTGATTCAACCAGTAGGTCAACGATTCAATCAGTTAATCATCAAAAATTAATTAAATATAACATATGTTAATATATATATATATAAATAAATAAATAAATAAATAAATCTAATTAATTAAGTTTTAATAATTTAAAATGAAAATTTCAACATTTAGGAAGTTATATTTATATAAATTTTAATAGTATTTTTAAATTTTGTATAAAATTATTTAATTTTAAAAATTATCATTTATTTTTAATATTTATGAGCAATAAATAAAAATTTTTAAAAATGTGTAATTATATTTTTAATATTTATAAAATATTAATTATATGTTAAAAAGTAAATAAACATATTATTTTATAAAATTTGTTTTATATATATATATATATATATATATATATATATATATATATATATATATATATATATATATATATATCTGGTCCATACTTTGAAATGGAAATAATTGTTTTCTCAAAAAATCTCAATTCGTAACTGGGATATTTCATTGGATTCGATTCCTTCATTGTCGGTTCTCTAATTAGTTATCGGTTCTCTCTATCTTGGATGATTTGATTTTCTGCAATACATTTTAAGATATAAATTCACTCATATGACATGGATTTCTCATATTATTCCTTTTCTCTAGAAAATTCTGATTTATTTGTACTATAATGGACTAAAAATTTTCTCAAAATATATAATCTTTAGTGTAGTAATTGGCCAATAGATTGAATTTGTTGTTATTATTCTAATTCTTATTTGCTAATTGCACTTTCCTTGTTGAAGTTATAACTATTGTAATAGGTGAAATGATTTTGTATTTTTTTTGTTTGTATCTCAGTTCATAGTCAATTAATAAAGCTAAAATTATATGTGGTGTAAATATTATTATTGTTTGTTCTATTATCATCATCTTGAAATTATCTATATCAACAAGGAAAGGATAATTAAAATTTACATTATACACATATGCAACAAACGTATTTCAAAAATTTTTGTAACACTCCTTACCCGATCTACAGTGTAGCCGAGCAATAAATACCATATTCTGTACCGGAGCAACTTATCTTATCTTATTTTAGTCATTATCCATTTTAAATTCACTTTATTTAAATCAGATTATTTTTAAGTGGAAAAACTGTCAAATTCTCCCTTGTTTTATTGATACCTGACTTGTTAAAATAGTTTCAAAATAATAGACAATCTAAATTTCCTCCTCAATCATAAATTCCAATCATATTTTCATATTGACTCATATCATCATTTCATACTCATTCATCTCATTAAACATCCATTTGATTTACTTACAAAATGTACATAATTATTTACAACTCAAAATTTAATTTTCAAACTCTGTATTTAATTACAAATACATATCATGCATGTGAGGGTCCTTGCAGTCTACCAAAATAGTGGGTGGAGGCGGCAATGACCCTACTGCAGATCTGTGCAACTCCCTGTGCCAAGGACTATTGGGTCTTCTAGCCTAAACCTGCGCGAGGAGAACCATTACGCTAAGCGTTTCTGCTTAGTGGTGCAATAATAGAATGAAAATATACTATACAAATAAAAGTAAATATTTCATGTTTGTAGTAACATAAGAGTAATGCATTTCCAATTAATTATGAGTCATTTCACATTTTGTTAATCTTAAAAAGTAATTTTTTTTTCATTGCGATCTTTTCTATTTATTTGTTTAATATTCAACCTTCTTAACTCTTTACAATGTCCAAGCAACCAACAACAGAATTGACTGGACTGGATACGCGGGTTTTACTAGCACTGGGTACTCAGTACCTCGGAACGTCATACCATCAGACACATTATGTCTACCAAGTATGCAATAAAATGGCTCAAGAGCTAAAATAGTCATAGATATGGAATTGTCATAACTAGCACTGGACACTTGGTGTCTCGGGCCGTCATATCATTGGACATATGAATGTCTGCCAGGTATGTAATATAATCGGGCTTAAAAGCCATAGGTAGTATTGTTAAACTTGTCCTTTCTTGGCATGCCAATCTATCCAACCCATCCACTAATATCTAGGCATACATGGGCAATGTAATATCTTTAGTTATTCAATGTTCTTATTCTCTCATCATATGTATCATTCCAATCATAGAGGGAACATAAGTCCCTATCATATACTCACATGATATATATGTTCATCAAACCATTGGTGTTAAATACAAATTACAATTCAAGTCATTTTGTGAATGTTTCATGAATTTCAGAATTGGTACTTTAACTTTCCTCATAGATTTGGCCAAGATGCAGGATCAATTTTGTTAGTAGTATGCCCTAGAGCATATCATTTAGTATGTATCTTGTACATATTTTATTAATAAAAGGCATTTTCACTTTTTCGTTTACATAATATATTTATGTGTAATAGAAAAGGTCCATTGATATTTTATTAGAAATTCTATTCTTAAGTTGTTAAGAATATGAGTGACAGTATTTCTAATACAAAGTATCATAAATAGGTTTACAATCGAGGATACTTCATAATAAGGACATGACTTATCCAGAAAGATTATATTCATCTTTGTTCCCAAGTTATTTATATGAGATATAAATAAGATGGAATGGTGAGTCTCATGCCATATAACAAACATAATAGGCACTTATACATGGAGTTTACTCTTGTCAATGTATTGTCATAAATCATATCAGTGCATATAATCTTTAGACCTGAGATAGCACATTTATCTTGTGTATAGGTGGTTTGAGTTTGATACTGCTTTCATACTTATACTGCGTATGGGTGTATAGGCATGTGTTGGCTCCTACTAGTTATATATGGAGGTAGGTGTTGATCAAGATGGAATCTGTTCCTCTAAGTAAATAGGGATAAAATCCTATATTCATTTAATTATTCTTGATGTTTCAAGTTCCTGGCTAGGACAGATAGATTTAATCAGAAAAGAGTTTCTGATGAGAAAATCTTTTAATCAAGAACTGGAATTAAAAGAGAATATAATATTCATAGCAAATGGGGTTTGACATAAACCATGACTCCAGCTTGAGTTGGGATTTTGTAACAGAGAGATTCTAGTGCATGGTAACATATGATTATAGGTTCATTTAAGGTAAACCTTATTACTGATTGGGTGGCCATGGCATGCTATGCTAGGTGTTAACCATGGTCTATGAGGTGCATAAAATGATTTAGAGAAATCATTTATGGTAAGAAAGAGTTCTGATGATATTAAGAGTTGATATCATGTCTCATTGCCAATTAGTGATGAGCCTAGTAAGTCACACATATACACAAGTAATCATCAAATGAAATATGATTTAATTAATTAATTAAAGAGTTTAATTGATTAATTAAATAGGTTTGATTTGCAATTAGATTGGAAAGTCTCTAGCATGGCTTGAAACCAAACTAGGTTATTGGATGTATAGTATAAGTTAAATTTATATTCAAAGTGTTTAAATATGAATTTAATTAATGAAAAATTAATTAATAGAGATTAATTAATTAATTTATATTTGATATAAATTGATTAGAAGAAGAGAAATAATTATTTTGTGTTGAGAACTCAAAATTAAGACATAGGGGAATTTTGGTCATTTCACAGGGTGACATGTGGCACCATGAGATAGTGACACATGGCACTACACCTAAGCTTGCCATATGTCTTTTAATCATGTAAGATGATTAAAATCAAGATTAAATATAGGTTTGACACTTGGCACAATATGATTGGGTCAATTAAACCTAAAGCCAATCAGAAGGTGACATATGGCAAGGGTTTTATGTGGTGACCTAGCTATATAAGTGTTGCTATGAAAAGAAAAATTACAACCAGCTGCTGCCTCCCTTTGTGCCGCCACCCTTGAGGCTCCCATTCTCTCTTCTTCTTCATCTCTCATCAATTCTAAGAGATTAGCAAACAATCTCTTGAATTAAAAATACTAAAAATTGTTTATAGTGTCCTGTTTATATCTTTAATCTCTTAAAAGGCAAAACTTGATTTTCTAATTAATAGAAAAAGCTTTAGAAGCTGCTCAAGAGTTGCCATAGGTGATCTTAGTGTGGACAAGCTAGAGGGACAACATCTGGTGTCTTAAAGACGCATCCCAAAGGTGCCAAACACACTACAGTGTATCAAGAGGTTAGTGCACTTGTTCTTGATTTAATCTAGGGTTCTAAAATTAATCTGATTAATTCTAAAATCTTAAATGGCAAATACAAATCCAAAAACATATTAAAAGAGTTTTAATATGTTATTTATTATTAAAATCAAATAGATAAAAATAAATCTTGCATGATGCATGTGACCCTAGGTGAAAATTTTTGAATTCAATGATATAAACTTTAGTTTTTCATGCTTCCGCTCCTTCAATTGGTATCAGAGCCACTATATTTGCCATTTAGATTATTCAATATGAGATTTGATTATGTGATTTGATCAAAAGTTGATCAATTCATTGCTGGTTGGAATGAACAAGGTGGTGGCATGGTGGAGTGCACCATGGGTGTGCATGGTTTAGCTCCTCCAATGGTGTGTGCAAGGTTTGGCTTTTTAATTTGCAATTGTTGTATGATCTAAAAGCTCATCCTATGTCTAATTAAATTGTTTAATTAGAGTTTTAATCACACAACTAAATTTTGATTGAAATCAGAATTTTAAAAATTGTTTGAATATGATTCAAATCTGAATTTTAAAAGTTGTTTGAATGTAATTCAAATCTGAATTTTTAAAAATTGTTTGAATGTGATTCAAATTTGATTTTTAAAAATTGTTTAAATGTGATTCAAATCTGAATTTTTAAGGTTTATTTGAATGTGATTCAAATCTGAATTTTTAAATTTGTTTGAATCATATTCAAATATGGATTTTTAAGTTGAATATGAGATATTCAATTTAATTTAAGTATGTATGTTTTATTTAATTGTTAAATAGTGATATGCATGATGGATGATCATGGATTATAAAAGACCAATGTGATTCGATTTATTTCTTTTATGTTTCTTTGGGATTGTAAATTAATTAATTTATTTTAATTTATTTTGGGCATGTATTATTAAGGTTGTAATAATTTTGGGTTATAATTTCATTTATTTATGTTCTTATAAATTCGCCTTGGTATTCCATGGATTACTATGTAATTGGATTGCAAGAAGATCAAGGAGGTCAAGAGCATTAATGGGACTAGTGGGAGGAATTCAAGATCAAGTGTTGATTATGTACTCCTTCAGCAACTCTTGTAAAACGAATGAATGAAATGCACCTAGGAATGCCCTGATTCAATTCTTGGTGGCTCAGAATTAAATCCCTTAGAAAGTCTATGATCATACCATATTTACTATTTATCCATGAATGCATGAGATGTATGTGAATGTATGCAAATATATGATATATGCATGCTAAATGGATAATGTGCAAAGTGAGATCTTAATAGTAATTAGGATGGCCATAAAATCTTCCAAACAAATGATTAAGTTAGAAATGCTATAATTAAAGTAATTATAACATGGGCCCTCTATTGGGGCAATTATTTTAAGAAATTTTAAATAGTTGTATAAGATACAATTAATTTAAGAGATTTTCTTAAGAATAATTGTTAAGCATGAGATGTTGTAAATATGTAAATGGTTTGGTGGCCAATATTGGATGTACCTGAGGACATTAAAATTATTTGCATAATTACTGGCTCAATGGGATCAACTTAACTAATGCAAGATAAGTCAATAATAGATATACATGAGATTTTGAGCATTAGGGGCTAGGTAAAGGATTGAACCTCACATGAGATGTGATGGGAAAGGAGTTGCTTACTTATAGTTTATTGTAATTCCAATAATAGATGTACCTAAGGATGATCAATAGAATTATAAGAATTCAATCACCCACTAGAAATCCAGCCAACTAGGATTTTCGTTTTCTACTTTGGAAGTGTAGGATTCACTAAGTTAGTGGGAGGACCAATTTGATTAAAAGACTATAATCATTTTGGTTAATTACATGATACATTTACTAATTAATCTGGTTATTTTTTACGGTTAATTTTCTGATAATAATGAGCACAGAACAACCATCACCATCCAATATCCATGCAAGCATACTTGATCGCAATAGGTTGACAGGACCTAATCTGTCTAATTGGCTAAGAAATTTGAAACTTGTTCTGAACCTTGAACATATAGGATATGTTCTAGACTCAAATGTTCCTAGTCCCTTACCTCCAGAGGCCACCCAAGAGGAACATGAAACTTTGGACAAGTGAAAGGAGCATGATATGAGAGCTAAGTATTGCATGCTTGCTTCCATGAGTAATGAGTTACAGAAGCAGCATGAAAACATGCAGAGTGCAAGTGAGATCCTCCTTCATCTACAAGAGTTGTATGGTGACCACAGTAAGAATGCTAGGTATGAGATATCTAGGCAGCTGTTCCGCATGAGAATGTCTAAGGGACAAAATGTTGGGGATCATGTCCATAAGATGATTCAGCTAATTGAGCTGCTGGAACATCTTGACTTTAACATGGATTTCCAACTGCAGACAGATTTGATCCTTCAGTCCCTTCCTGAGTCTTTTGGAAATTTTGTGACAAATTTTCATATGACTAAATAGGAATGCACCTTGGCTGGTTTACTCAACATGCTGGTTATTGCCCAAAAGAATATGCCGAGCAATAAAGGAAAAGAGGTAGCTTTGATTGCATCTTCTTCTACTGGAAAGTGCAATAAGAAGAAGGGCAATAAGAAAAAGAAACCTCAGATTCCTGGTCCTTCCAAGAAAATAGCTAAACAGAAAGGGAAGACTAAAGCTGATGGAGGCAAAGGAAAGTATTTCCACCGCCAGAAGGATCGGCATTGGAAAAGGAACTGCCTAGAGTATTTTGCTTCTCTGAAGGACAAGAAGGATAGACCTTTGAAAGGTATGTCCATATCTTGTTATTTAGATTTTGATGATACTCATAGTTCATCTACAGCTTGGGTTTTAGATACTGGTACCAGTTCTCACATTTCTTATGATATGCAGGAACTAGTAAATAGTAGCAGTTTGCGTTCTCAAGATGTTAGAGTTCGGATTGGCAATGGCTCAACTGTTGAAGCTTTAGCCATAGGATCTAAATCTTTTTACAAGTCTGGACATGTTTTGTCTTTGGATAATATTTTTTATGTACCTGATGCTTTTAAGAACATCATTTCTATATCTAGTTTGACTAGAAATGGCTATGAGTTTCAGTTCACAGATGATGTTTGCAATATTTATTTTGGAAATAAATATGTTGATTCGGGTTATATGAATGATGGTCTTTATTATTTAGATAATAATGACAAACACAAAATGAATGCAAGTGATCTGAATGAATGCAATGCCATGGTGAAAATCAACTCAAGTTCAAAATATATTTGGCACTTAAGGTTATGTCATGTTGTAGAAGATAGGATTGCAAAACTGGAGAAAATGGGGATTCTTTCCTCATTGGGCTCTGAGCCTACTCCAACTTGTGAATCTTGCCTTCAGGGCAAAATGACTAGATCACCCTTTGTTGGACAAGGGATAAGGGCTGAAAATATTTTGGAGCTAATATATAGTGATGTATGTGGTCCATTTAAGGAAATAGCTAGAGGCGATTTTCATTATTTTATTACCTTTACTAATGATAAATCAAGGTTTGGGTATTTGTATTTGATGAAATACAAACATGAATCCTTTGAAAAGTTCAAAGAATTTAAATCTGAAGTAGAAAATCAAACAGGAAAGAGTATTAAAGCTCTTCGATTAGATCGTGGAGGTGAATATTTGACTACTAAATTTGATGAATACTTGAGAGAGCATGACATTGTTTCCCAGCTAACTCCTCTAGGAACACTACAGCTGAATGGTGTATCTGAAAGGAGAAATCGTACCCTATTGCATATGGTACGTAGTATGATGAGCTATGCTGATATGCCAATCTCCTTTTGGGGATTTGCATTAGAATCAGCTTTGTATATTTTGAATAGGATTCCATCAAAATCAGTTTCTTCCACACCTTATGAGATATGGCATGGAAGAAAACCAAGTCTTAAGTGTAACACCCTCCCGGTAGCAACTCCGTACATTCTACTGTTCCGGTGACCGGTGTCGGTCCGGATAGCTAGAACGTCCGGAAAAATATTTAAACTAAAGTCAGGAACCATAATTAACTCAAATATTAATAAGAAAAATTTAGAAAAAAATTTTAGAAATAAAATACAACCAAGTTAAATGAGCCGGTGCCCAAGCGATGGGTAACCCAGAGGGAAGTTGCGGTTCTCGCAACTAGGAGCCCTAGACCCGAGAGAAAATTCATAAAATAATTTTTGAGACTCCAGAGAAGGGTCACTGAGGTTCCTATGGCATTAGAATGCCAAGAAAATACCTAGAAAAAATTTTCAATCGGTACAGACAATTTTGACCCGTTAAGCCAAACGGAGGGCATTTTGGTCATTTCGCCTTCCGAGGTGATTTTTGGCCGACTTGTCCAGTTGAGTAAATAATTAATATGACATAAAATATGAATAAACATTACTAGAAATTAAATTGAAAATGAGTAGTAAAGAAAAGAAAAGAAAATGAGGAAAAAGGCTTATTTATGACATCATGATGATGTCATTTAAAAGCTATAACCAATCATATTTAAACAACCTATTAACTAACAAATAAAAGAGACAAATTGAGACCAAAATAAATCAAAAAGCCAGCAGCCATCCCCTTCCCCAAAACCAGCCGAAATTCATACCCTAGCCCAACCTCCATTGACAACTTCAAGCAAGCTCCATTTCCCTCTTTATTTCACCTTAAACCCTAGACACCTTTCACCAAAAACTTGTCTATACCTCTTGGGAAGTGTTTGGCAGCCAAGAAAAGGAAAGAAAGTGAAGTTTTGAGCTTGGGAAAAATCTGCCTACAAGAGGTTAGTGCACCTATCTATTTAAAACTCTTATTTTCTATGTTAGGGACTTGAAATCAACATGAACTTGTGACTTAAATGAACAAAAGTTAAGTGTATGTAGCCCATGGATTTCGGCTGCCCCTAAGTAAGGAACAAGATTGAGTGTTTTGATGGACTTGGAGTGCACTAGAGATTATGTTTAAAGTATGTAAATATAAGTATAATGGATTAATTAGTTAATTAAAGCATGTTGTGAAAACTCATATGGGAATTAGGGTTTTGAGAAGTGAAAATTTGGCTTGGCTTAGGAAATTGTTAGAGAACATTTTAATGGTCAATTAGTGACCATATTAGGTAAGTTGACCATAATTTGGACTGAAATATAGCATGGCAAAGTGAATGAGTATGCTGCCTAGGGACAGCAGTAAGGGTGGCTGTGATTCTAGCCCACTTAGACAGCCATAACATTGGCTGTGTAGGTCCAATTGGTGTTTGGCCAATTGGACATGAAACTAGACTTATAATGGCACATTTTTTCTGAAGAAACCATGACCAAAAGACCAAAGTAAGTGGACCAAAAGTTGGCCCCAATCCGGATACCCTGCAACAGCACCTGCAGAAATGACCAAAAGAACAGTAACTGTTCATTTGGCCATAACTCACTGTAGATATGGTCAATTGACCTGAAATTTTTACAGCAACAAGTTAAGACATAGATAAACAACTTTCATGAAGAAACATACCCCAAATTATGACCAGAACCTAGTCCAAATGGCAGTCACAGTCACTATTCATGGTACTATAGATTTGGTAATTCTGCAGTTTTTCCAATCCGGCCAGCTGTGGTTTTTGGACCATATCTGGAGCTACAAAACTCCAAATGGAGTGATTCAAAAAAAGAAATTCAACTAGACAAAATAAGGAACAACTTTTATGTTTACCAATTCCTCAAATTTCCACTGTAACAGTCCCTAATAGAACAGTAAAGTTATGGTACAAAATCTGAAAATTCTGCTCTTTTGGTTTAATGCTTAGAAATGGTACTAATGCTTAATGCCAACAAGTTTTAAATGCAAAATGTGGTATGTGGGGAATGCCAAAACCATTGTACTTATTTTCTACCTAAAAGTCAACATTTTTGTTGACCAATGAGGTGAATAGTGATACCAAAACTTGAAATTCACAAATTGAAGATTTTAAAAGTTTCAAATGCCCTAGTATACCTAATAAGATTGGTTTGGATAGTTTGGCATGCCAATAGGGTTCAGTTAGCAGTACTGCACTTGGCAATATGCCATTCTGTGATTTTATGGCTTTTAGCCATTCTGACTTTGCATTGAGATTTGGCCTTGTGCCTGATACTATTTACAGCTTGTTAGCTGTTCTGTTGCACACCGGGAGATGCATATGTGACCGATGGTGTGATGGCCCGAGGTACTTGATACCCAGTGCCAGTTTACCCGTTTATCCAGTCCAGTCATCTAGTGTAGGTTACTTGGGAAACAAATGAATGAAAGTGGACAAAGTTAATGATATACAAATTCAAAAACAAATAAAGCATATACATTCACTACATATTTATTTTCTGCTATTTTCTTTTATTTTATTATTGCACCACTAAGCATTATTGCTTAGCGCGTTGCTTTTGCCACGCGTAGGTTTTGGAGATACAGATCGTGAGCCCAGTAGACCGCAGACTGGGTGAGTCCATCCCGCAGTTCTGCACAGTGTCCGTGTCACCTCAACTCCTGCAGTGCATTGGTAGGGCACTAGGTGTCATTTTGTCATTTTGTAACTAAATTTTTATTTTCTCATATGTATTTAGAATTATGTAATATATTTTGATGTTCATGTAAATTATGAAAATTGTATTTGTGAATGGAAAAGTAAATATATAATTGTGATTTATACTTGATTATCACATGTGTCGACACCATATTTTGGCCGATCCCCAAAATCAATAAAACTTTGAAACCGATCCCCAGTACTAAGTCTCCTTTGGACAGCTAATCACATTTCCGATCCCTCTTTGATAGGCAGTCACAATTCCGATCTCTCCTCACAAAGAATTAAATCAAATTGTTAAGTTCTCGTGATCACCAAAACTTTACCAGTCTATCGCTCACCGATCTCTCAAACCCATTGTCGAAACTCAGGACCCGTCAAGTATATTCCTGATAAACGAAATGAACTGGTACTAGATCTTTTCTTACCAGTTTTATTGCCGATCTCCCTTTCGAAAGTTTAAGAGCTAAGGTTTTGGTTCGGTTTAATGAGGATTCCGATCTTAAGTGTTCGAGTTAAATTTTCAATTTTAATCAAGTCCCATTCAGCGTTTCTTCCCCACCGATCTCATGCTTATTGTGCTCTCCGATCTCTTATACTTAGATTAATAATTGCATTTAGTTCTTGTCTCGCTATGCTCATACAATCAAATACTTAGGCAATTCAGAGATTTTCTAATCACATCCATTCATTGAACAAAAGAGACATTCCATTTCATTTCATTTTTTTTGTACAAGTTATTCAGCTGGAGGATCACCCCCAGCCTGATTTACATTTTGCTCACTCTCTCTCTCACCCTCGGCTTCCTCCTCACTGTCCTCATCGTCGCCCCCAGGAGCCAGGTCGGCCATCCAAGAGAAGTCCTCCTGCAGGTAACGCAGCAGGTTCGACCAAGAGGTCCTTGTGAGCATTCACATAGGCTCCGCTATTCCGTCACCATCTCTTCATCTTTCTCCTTAAGCTCCTCGTCTTTCTCCTTAAGCTCCTCGATGAGTTGAGCAACTGGCGACCGTTGGCACATGGCGCCTGGACTTCTCCGAGAACCCGATTCCTTTCAGCCAGGACATGAGACTGTTCGGCCAGCTTGTCTTCATAAAACTTCGCCCGCCCCTCAACTTGAGATATATAATCCTGAGCGGATGAGAGTTGGGATCGGAGGGAAGCCACTTCCTGATTTTTCTTCCCGATCTCCTTACCCAGACGCTGAACCTTTTCCCGAACCATGGTCTGATTCACCAGGCACTCCACGTTCAGGCTCATGGATTGAGTCAAGATATCATCAAGGCTGTTCGGGGATAGCCTGTCCCGATCCTCCCGAAGGAAGATGGAAGACCCCAAGACTTTGGCAAAGCGGGTTCTCCCGAGCAGTCGGTTATTCTTGAGAATCGATCGATGCACAGCGCCACGAGAAGAGGCCCTCGCAGAAGATTGAGAAGGACCCCTTTCTGGGCTTGGAACAATTGGAAGAGGTGGAGGCTGCTCTTCCGATCTAGGAGGAGATCGGACAGCTTCTGCGGTCGGTGGACCCGAGGGTTGAGGCAGGTCCCCTTGTACTTCCCCAGGTTCATGACCAGGCGTTCGAAGCATTTCCGAACGCTTCATCTCCTTTATTTTCCGGGAGATCTCTTTGTCCTTCTTCCGCTTCCTAGAACCCTCACCACCCGCCATACCTGCACAAAGAAAAGGTCAGTGAGATCGCTAAGGTCCTGAGATCTGAGATATAGAAAATACCAATGCCGAGGTCAGAGAGCGGAAGTTCGCGGTCTTGGCGGTGGCGATTGAATAGTCCAATGGTGCGGCTCGGTAGTCACCGCATCCAAACAAGAATACTTTTGAGTGGCAGCCTGACTCTTCAGATCCATCACTATTAAGCTATCCTCCTGGTTTAGGGTAATGCGCTTCGGAAGCAAGGGCCCCTGGTGCCACCAGCTACGGGGGAAGTCCTCAAAGCAGCTCGGATCTTTGCTCCTCAGAATGAAGAAACGGTTCTTCCAATTCTTAAGGGACGAGGGCAGATCTGAAAAGAGCCCGCAATGAGGCTTCGCTGAAAGAACCGATGTTCGTCATCCTTTGGTGAGTGAGCCTATGCGATTCGGCGAACACCTTAGCCGTAGGTCCGATTCCCTTAGCTCGGCACGAGCTTCGGAAGGCTACTAAGATCCTCCACGAGTTAGGGTGAACTTGAGCAATGCACACTCGATGAAGTTTTAGGACCTCCTTGTAGAAGTCATCTAGAGGGAACCGAAGACCGGCCTTTAACTGTTCCTCGTACACCATAACTCTGTCATTCTCCTCAAAAAAGTAATCGACTCGGTGATAGCCGTGACATCGGATAAGTTCATACGAATCGGGGCGAATCGTACTCTGGCCAAACGATTGCGGTCGGATTCTCGAAGAACCGACGGTAGCTCGTCTATAGGAGAGTCTCCTCCACGAAGAAGGTGCACGCCTTGATGGTGCGATCCGCCCCCGAGCTGAACGGAGACCCTAGGGGGTTTAGGTTGCGTGCTTGGCTCGACCACCTCTTCTTCATCGGACGACCACAAAAACTGAATGGAAGGAGGGCTCGCCGCTCTCTGACCTTCGGTGCTGCTCATTTTCAAAAGAAACAAAGAACTTAAACTAAAAAGAAGATCAAAGCCCTTACCGGAGTCTGATCGGCGTCGGAAGAAACTTGAGAAAATGAGAGAACTTCAGAGTTGTGAGAAAGAGACTGAAAATGGAATGAAAGAACAACTGGCTAACCCTTCACCCCTATTTCTACTAGTCCGAGCATTTAATGCTCACGAGGTTCCAGGCAGTGCATCGGTTAACGGGATTTGCCAGCTGTTCTGACACGTCTCTCGAACATTCCGAGATCGGTTAATTGGAGATCGGCATAATAAGTTGAATATTTTGAATAAAGGATCAGTTAAGAGTCGTTTTGTTAGGAACCAGATCGGACAAATATATCAGAGATCGGAAAATAATCAATAAGATAATAATTGGAGAAACAAGATTTTTATTTCCAAAAGATCGGATTACATCATTAGGGTGATCTCTAGGGATCATATTACAATAAAGGTCTAACTACATCATTTGGGCGATCTCTAGAGATCTGATTACATTGACAGATTACGTCATTTGGGCGATCTCTAAGGATCGGAATACACTAGAGATCTGATTATATCAAAGGTGATCTAAGGATCGGTTTATCGATCCCAAGGATATTACCGAGGTTGCTTCATCAAGTGTCGGAACACCAAATGTGGGAGCAAAACGCTGTCAGAACACCGAATGTTATGAGAAGCGGAATGAACTAAGTTGAGCGACTCGAGATCGGTACAACCGAGGTCCGCAATATAGATCGGTCAAATCGGTTCTCTCACCATCGTCGATTAAGGTCATTCGATCACCGGGATCGTAAATTTTCAGTCGGTGAGTAAAGAAGTCCATCGGAAAAAGATCAAAGCCACAGTTGTAGCCGGAACTTCCGCCGGAGTAGCTAGAACAGGAAAAGTAAGAAGGAAGAGAGGAAAATCAGATGAAGGAAATGTCTCTGTCGACAGGGGTATATATAGGGGAAAGTGAGCATTTATTGCTGAGTAGAAAACGAAGCGAACGCTTCGGGAATCGAGGGGCAATTAATGCTTTGACCAGACCGGACCTGAGGAAGGGAAAGATCGGAATAATAGATCGGAAGATAGGAGACCAGCATGAAAGATCGGAAAAGAGCATGTGAAAGAGATCAGAAAGAGGAGGGATCGGAAGGCAAAAAGAATAAGACAAATCCCAATAACCGTCGTCGAATCGGAGCGAGGTAGTTAAAGCGTGGCGACGAGATCTCCACCATGCGCCTAAGAATCGCCCACAATGTTTGCAGTGCGAGGTATGTCATGACAGTCCTGTACACCCCAATCTCCACCGTTGATCTCACTTGTAAGGACAAGCCCGGAACCCTTGGATCAAGAGAGAAGATGACAATACCAGCGCCTTTCGCTCTTAGCCCTCAGATCGTTCCGGACAAGAAGATTTGGGACCGTTAGATCGAAAGAAGAAAAGGACAAATATTCTGAAGAGAGATCTCAGCCATTCATTTTGATTCTCTTTAGTTCCTGAACATCTGATCATGTCCTTCGAAATCTTGACCCTCCATCTCCCTTAAAATAAATCCTGACCCTTCATGGGGAGCACCCGATTCCTATAAATACCTGCATAAAAAACTGTTCAAAGGACGAAAAATATAAGCAAGAGGCAGTGACTATAGTGGAATAACTCTGAAACTTAATTCAGTTTGTTACTCTGCTATTTTGAGTTTTCGTAGAAAAAACTTTTGAAACTAGTTTTACAAGTGTTTTCTTGCAAAGGATTCGGAATCTGAAACTTTTCATTTTCTTCGTTCATTATCTGTGGCACTCCCACTTTACATCTCTGTTATCCTCTATATCCAGTCATATTATCTAAGCTCAACTCCACTCAAGCTTGGTTATTTTGACCTGTTTACATTTTAACAAAGAATACTTCATTTCGAGGCAAACCACAGTCCTCCGGCTGCCAACCTGCAATCTTGCTACTTTTTACGATTCTGTAGTTAGTTCAATAGACTCGACTCCCTACAGGTCAGTGTTAATATCGCCATTTTATTAAGTCTAGCTCGTTTCATGTATTTCCTTTGTTCTCTTTCTTATGCTGTTGTTTTCTTTAAGTTTATGTCACGCTAAAAAAACAAAGCAAAAATATGTTCTAGTTTACTCCGTCTTTGGTTAACCCACACTTAGTTAATCTTTATTATTTACGAACGTAAGTCATCTAGTCGAGTTACGTAGAAAGCAATAGACAAAATGTAGGTAACTGTGTTTGAATCACTAGGCTGACGTAGAAGGCGATCCGGCATAATGCCATAAGGCGGAATAAAAATCAAAACTCAGGTAAGTAAAAGGGTACAGATAGGATACCGATAAAGTGACCTTAGGGGAGATCAGCAAAATCCCGCATGACGCCCCTTATTTAGTCACAAAATGCCAACGAGTTAAAAGAAGTCTTATTTCGACCTTTGGCACCTTTAAATACGAACTCTTAAACTTAGGCTTTTAAGATATACAATGCGATCAAATTTCGAAGAGATCGGAGGAGAGTTCTTATCCGGTCTCAACTCAAAATTTTAATAAACATTAAATAGGGATCGGAGGAGAGTTCTTATCCGGTCTCAACTCAAAATTTTAATAAACATTAAATAGGGATCGGAGGAGGGTTCTTATCCGGTCTCAACTCAAAAATTTTAATAAACGTCTGGAGGAGATCGGAGGAGGGTTCTTATCCGATCTCCCCTCAAAATTTTAATAAACATTAAAAAGAGATCGAAGGAGAGTTCTTATCCGGTCTCAACTCAAAAATTTTAATAAACGTCTAGAGGAGATCGGAGGAGGGTTCTTATCCGATCTCCCCCCAAAATTTTAATAAATAACTTAAAAGAGATCGGAGGAGAGTTCTTATCCTATTCTCACACCAAATCTTAACCTGTACGTAAAATAATCCCAAAACCAAGATGATTCGCGACACCAACTCACTAAGGTTGTCTCATTTACTTATGTATCTGGGTAATCCGAATTTAGTGAAAGATCAAATATTCCTTTTACTAAAAGGACTAACATTCCTATTCAAGCCCTCCTAACCAATTTATAAAGAATGCCAAAATTAAATCTACTTACCCTTATTAAGGGACGAGGTGGGGTGCCTAACACCTTCCCCACCCGTTTACGGACCCCGAACCTAGAATCTCTGTCTTGAAGTGGTTTCATTTTTCCTCCAAATGGTTTTCTTTAGTTTCCCTCAAAACTAAGGTGGCGACTCCTCACTCCTTCCCACTTCGGTGAGTGATCGTCCAGCTTGGCGACTCCACTGGGGAACTTCTGATAGAAGACTGACTTAACCCCGGTCTAGTGGTCCAAAAGTAGATTTAATTTTGTCAGATCAAATTATAGTTAGGTGGGCTCATTCGGCAATGTTTTATACGTTAATTATTATTGCTACTAACTATTTTGTTTGTTTTGCCTGTTCTATTTCCTACAGTGCTCTTCATTTCAAAAAAAAAAGAGGAGGAAAAAGGAAAAATGGAAAAATAAATCCCCCTGAATTGGGAAGAGGTAAAGGTGTCCCTTCACACACTGAGTACTCACACAATGTCCTCACACACTTTGGTCCTAACCCGGGCTTTCTTACCCTTTTAGGAAAGTAGGAGGGGGTCATGTAGCGGTACCCGTGGGTTTTACCCCGTTAGTATCCGTGAAGGCTTCTGCTCAAATTGAAAATCGTTCTATTCACCGTGATACCCGTGGAATTTTCCCGACAATATCATGGGGGTAGAATGGGGCTCTACTGTTTACAGTAGGGGCAATTTGGGAACCTGTGGCTTTTAGAAAATTAGATCTTGAGCTAAACTATCACAATAGTTGAAAGCCGTAGTAAACTACCTTATAAGATAGAACTATCCAGATAGGTAGTGCTCATCCGGTATTAGGAGTCTCCCTACTATAGGACAAAGGGCATACTTACTCTTATCTGCTCGCTTTAATTTCCTTTTGTTCATTTTTTTTTAGGGTAATCTTGAATCCTACTAAAACACCTACACATTTTCCTACTTTGATAAATGTGTACGTGTCACCCTGTCAACAGTATGATTCAAAATTACCCTAATTTATCTTGCTAACGAATTTTCCCGCAGGCGTTACCAAACCAAGAGTCTGTAAAACGATAGGCATCATTTTTATCATGGCATCCTCGAGTCAGTCGGCAGAAAAGGTTCAGAATGCTAAACTTTGGTCCAAATCAGCTCATAGTCCGGTACCCTCGCAAAATGATGTTTTCCGAGGCACATGCTAGCTTACTACCTTTACTAGATCTGAATAAAATAGAGGTCAGAATGAACGACCTCGAGGGTCTGTCTAATGGATGGAAGTCGCTTCCCGATCAGGTCAAGGCATGATTTGAAGAGAAGTACGGGAGGATTACAACCTTAATGCGAGTCAAGGTCCAAATCCCGGCATTAAAAGCCATGTTGTCAGTTTGGAATTCTAAGTACGGGGTATTCTCTTTCAATGACATTGATACGGTTCCCACTATGGAAGAATATCAGGCATTGCTAGGGATTCCTTACTCATTGCAGAACCGGATCTACTTACACCTCGAGCATAGGTAGACCTGGAAACGACTGGCACATATGTTGGGTACTCCCCCAGAAGAAGTGAAGTCAAAAGAAACCGCCAAAGGAGACACGCATGGTTGGTATTGGACATATCTCCAGAAATGGTTAGATCAATGCCTCAGAGAAAGCAGTGGGATCAAGCTTCGTTAGCACTCGCCTTGGGAATCTATGGTCTGATTTTGTTCCCGGGACCATTGGGAATCATAACTTGCAACGCGGTGGAAGTGTTCTGGACAGTAGAAAGGCAAGAGATCAATCCAATACCGGCGATCCTTGCGGAGACTTTATTAACCCTTACCTACTGCAGACAACAGGGCAAAGGGTCCCTTAAGTGTTGTTCTCAACTGTTATACCTCTGGATTATCAGTCACGTGTGTCCCGTGGAGACAAAGGGATTGACTTGGTACCTTGACCAGCCTCCCATCGAGAGAATGACCGGTTAATGTCGATCGAAGAATGAGCAATGATGGCGGGAACAGATTTTGAGTTTCAATGGCCATAATTACTGTTGGAGGAAGTTGTGGACGTTAGGCCAATCCGTTCTGATCGGTACAGGGGGTAATCAGTCGGTGTCCCTAATTGGAATAACCGGATACACAAGTTACACTCCGGCATTGGTAATGAGGCAGTTTGGCTCAACAGAGTCCGTGATCAACATTAAAGAATACCACCAAGGTCACTTCTACCATGAGCTCAAGGAAGAGGAAGGGCTGAAAATGGCTCGCAAGTCTTGGGAAAACATCACTCTGATGGAGAGATCACCTAAAGGCCCAAGTGCCTCGGGCGATTATCTCAAATGGAGAGGCGACGGGGACCGAGAACACTCTCAGTAGAATTCGAGGCGGTAACCCTCGCCAAAGCGTCCTATTAGAAGAAGCTGATGATTGCCTGGATGACTCGCTACAGAAGGCAAATACCGAGAACTCACAACTGCAAGAACGAATGAAACAGTTGGAGGACCAACAGCAAAAGCTTAAAAGAAGAGTGAGAAGACTCAAGGAAGAGGCAAGAGCCGAAAGGGTGGGGTTCGAAAAGCTAGAGGTACAGTGGGAAGAGGAAAAAAACTCTCTTCAAGCTGAGGTCAAAGAGATGAAAGGGCAGAATAGTAAGCTTCAGGAAAGGATGAAATACCAAGAGGTACTCGTTGAAGAGTATAAGCAAGAAAACAAAAAGAAGAAGCTCGAAACAAAAGAACAGGCACTACTCATTAACGATATCCTGAAAGAGTGTGCTAAGGAAAGGAAAGAGAAAGAAAAACAAGCTGCCCTCTATCAAGAACTGAAAGAGAATGCTGACCAGCTGGAGAGAATAATAGCACAGGGAAAACAAGAACTATTACCTGAATCCGAGTATGCTCTGAAAGCATTTGATCCTGCCAAACAAGAAGAAAGGTTATATGAGTATCTCAGAAAATGTCATCTCATTATAAAGAACCTCCCAGAGCCTAGGCCGATGTAAAGAATATGGTGTACAAATTAATCAGTTAATGAAATGATTTTTGGACCATTGTTTAGTAAATTTGTGAATGAATAATATGACTCCCGTAGGAACTCCCTCGCTAGGGTTATGTGAAAAATTGAATGCGCTATATGGACAAGTATCATAAATGTGCATTCAATCCCGTCATTCACGGTCAGACCATCGAACGATGCCATGATAAAGTTGATGCGATTATCCTTTTACAGATGACAACCTGGCTCTCAAATGCCACTGTATCCTTCGTCCAGACCAGGACTTTTAGTTTCTTTGCAAAATTCGAAGTTTATTTAAAATTTTCTTTTTTCTTTACCCCTACAGGAAATCAATATTGCTTCAAACAAGGCAAGTCTGACCAAGCACACGGTTCAACCCAAGCGAGTGTACTTAACAAGATCTCGAACAAAGAAGACAATGGAAGATCAGGAACAAGTACAGAACCTACAAGGGCAGGTTTCCGAGCTGAAGATCAGCTTTCTGAACTTATGAGACTAATGAAGGAAATGTCTCAGAACAAGCCGGCTTCAGACCTTAATCAACCATTACCTCCCCCACCTCCTACAACGGTTGATTCTCACTACGCTTCAACCTCTTTCACTTTCCAGCCACCAATCCCGGATCTGACGGTCACTGTTCCACTAAATAATGAGCCTCCTTTTTCTTATTATCCAGCCATCCCGAATGCCGAACCATCCCTTTCGGTCCCGAACCCTCCAATTCATCCTACCCCTCATTTCCCAGTTGGGGGAATACCTCACACAACAGGAGGAGAAAATAAGGTGAGAGAAAATGAGAAGCTGTCTGCTCTGGAAGAGAGATTGAGAGCTATAGAGGGCCTGAATATGTATGGCTCAGTTGACATGGCATCACTGAGATTAGTGCCGGATGTGGTGGTGCCACCCAAACTCAAGGTCCCCGATTTTGACAAGTATACTGGGAATTCAGACCCTCGAATCCATTTGGCCACCTATATTGCCAAGATGTCCTCTATGACAGATGATGATAGACTGCTAATCCACTTCTTTCACGAGAGCCTCTCTGGAGCAGCCCTGAGGTGGTGCGTCGATTAAACGAGGCAGCTGCGCTCCTGGAAAGATTTAGCCGAGGCCTTTTTGAAGCAGTACAAATTTAACTGTGACGTGGCCCCCACCAGAAGGGATCTTCAGAACCTGGTGCAGAAAGACCGGGAAAGCTTCAAGGAATATGCCCAGAGATGGAGAGAAAAGGCGGCGAAAGTACATCCCAGAAGATAATGAGCTATGCTCTCTGTTTATCGAGACTTTGAAGGCTCCTTACTTCAACTTGATGATTGGGAACACTTCCAACAGCTTCTCTGACATCATACAGGCCGGTGAAAGAATAGAGGCCAATCTAAGAATGGGACGGTTGCAGGAGTTGGCTGAGAACCCTGCAAAGAAGACTGCCAGCTTTGGCAAGAAAAAGGAGGGTGATGTGCATTCAGTCACCCGTCAAAACAATTATTCCCCATTCCCTCAAAACAACTACCGGCCATATCCTCCCTCTCATGGCCAAACCATCGCAAATATTCCACCTCTTTTCCCTAATTATCCGCAACCACGCCCACAATATCCCCCACCTACAAATTTCCAACCGAGATCACCTCCTCCTCCTGCTCAACCAAGACCGCCACAAAACAACCCAAGACCTCCAAGGAACCCTGATCCACCTCTTCCCCTTCCACTCAGCGAAATATACCGATACCTCGTTGGTATAAACCAGATTGTACCAGTCCCCTTAGACCCAATCCAGCCGCTATATCCCAGGTGATATGATGCCACTGCCCGTTGTGAGTACCATAGAGGGGCACAAGGGCATTCAACTGATAACTGGGGGGCACTCAGAGGGAGAGTGCACGCTTTAATCCGAAATGGGTGGTTGAAGATCGAGGGAAATGGTTCCCTCCCCAATGTTACCTCAAACCCACTGCCTAACCATAATACGGGCAGTGGTGTAAGTATGATAGAGTCTGAGGAAGAAGGATCAACACCAGAAGTAGACAAGCTGGTTCCTTACTTTGAGGAGATTTTTCTTTGTAGCAATGAGGAAGGCTACCTTTGCCCTCGGTGGCGGGATTCAAGAGAGCAGGTGTCCTTACCATGGAGGCGGTGACCATGAGTGCGAGATTGTGAGGGTTCAAGCGGGAGGTCGAACTTGCTATCCCTCAAAGTTACGAGATATCGCACAAGGTCGAAGACGGAAGAGGAAGTGAACACCACCAGATTCAGCCAAACGGCTTCTACCTCCAAACCCAGAATCACCTTCTCACCCCCGGTAGCCTCACCGCCAGTAACGGTTATCCGAACTCCGCCTCAGCTCCCCGTCACCAATACTCACGCTGTCCCATGGAATTATAATTTCCAAGTTTTCACTCAGGGAGCGTCAAGCAGTACATTCGCTCCTAGTCTTGCCTCACCTCCGGCACCACCAAAACCATGTTTCGCTCCTCACGAGCATTTCAGAATGACTTATGCTGGACCTACCAACGACATTACTCCCCAAACTAGTCCTCAGCCAGTTATCGCAACAAAGCCCTCTCCACCTGAGCAAGAAGTTGAGTTTATAACTCGAAGTGGGAGGTGTTACGGAAACGAAGAAAGAGAAAAGAGGAAAGGGAAAGTAAAGATGGGAGAGTCATCAAGAAATACAGAAGAGGAGGTTGAGAAAGCAGGGGAAGTAGACCCGGCCGAACATAAGGAAGAGGAAGAACTGCTGCTCCAAATAATGAAACAGAGCGAGTATGATGTGGTGGAGCAGTTGAGAAAAACACCCGCTCGAATTTCACTGTTATCACTGATCCTGAGCTCGGAAGTCCACTGATAAGCCTTACAAAGAATCCTAGATCAAGCCTTTGTAAACCCCGACATTACTCCGGGGCAGTTTGAGAAGATAGTAGAACAAATCCAGGCATCCAGCTTTGTAGCCTTTTCTGAAGAGGAGGTAGACCCCGCAGGCTTAGGGCACAATAAAGCTCTACATGTAACTGTGAAGTGTAAGGGTTGTATAGTGGCCAAGGTCCTCATCGATAACGGATCAGCCCTCAATGTACTGCCTAGCGCTACCTTAGCCAAGCTGCCGGTCGACCAATCGTATATACGTCAGAGTGCAATGGTGGTAAGAGCCTTTGACGGTACCAAGAGAGAGGTGCTGGGAGACATTGACTTGCCAATCCAAGTCGGTGCATGTACTTTCAACGTCACGTTTCAGGTGATGAACATTGAGCCGGCTTACACTATGCTGTTGGGAAGGCCATGGATCCATTCTGCGAATGCTATTCCTTCAACTTTGCACCAGAAAATAAAATACATTAAGGACGGCAAAATCATCACTGTAAGGGGTGAAGAGGCCATATTGGTCACCAAGCCGCAATCACTTCCTTATGTGGAAGCGGTAGAGTCGTTAGAGAGTTCTTTCCAGGCCCTTGAATTGCAAGATACCGGAAAGGAGGGGGCTATGGCTATGGTGGCCAAAGTGATGTCGAGGAACGGGTATCAAGAGGGGAAAGGCTTGGGCACCACATTGCAAGGAATCGTGGAACCCATACCGGCTATTCAGAAAATAGGCCGTTGTGGTTTGGGATATGAGGAGGATGCCCTCGTGGATGGGCGATTCTGGATGAGGAAAATACTTCGGGATCAGAGGTTTGACCAGAAGATGGGAAAGATGAAAGTAGTCCCGAGAATCACGGAGATCTTCACTAAGCCGGTCATTCAACATCCGGCAAATACAGAAGAATCACCCGATGATCCATCCATAGATGTCATCCAACTGGACTCCTTGTATGAGGCCCTAGTCTCGCCAATGGCTGAGGGGCAGGAGCTTGACAACTGGACAGCAGAGGATATCCTTGTACTCAATTTCGAGTAAAGTACCTCTGGTTATCTACACTTGATCATTTTGTCCATGGTGACAAGTGTAATACTGTAAATGGACCTTTTCTTATGGTATTAATATTAATGAATTGTTAGCGCATTTTAAATCCAATACTCTCTTTCTTTCCTTTTTAATTCCATCCTTATAACACGTTCTATTCTTTATTCATTCAGGACTATTTATCAATTAACACCTAATAATCCAATAGACTCAGAAATTCCTCTGGTTAATTTTGAAATCCCCATAACTGCCATTACTTCAAGTGATTCTGAGAAAGACCTTACACAAGAAGACAGTGATAAGGATGAGCCCTCCCTCGTGCCTTGTGGAGACGAAACGCGCACCGTAAACTTAGGCACGGAAGAAGTAAAAAGGGAACTTAAGGTAGTGGAAAGTGAAGAATTGGGAGATATGATCAGTCTGCTTAAAGAATTCCTCGATGTATTTTCCTGGAGCTATGATGATATGGTGGGTTTGGACCCTCAGATAGTAACGCACAAAATTCCCTTAATTCCAGGAACGATTCCGGTGAAGCAGAAACTAAGGAGAATGAATCCCGACACACTGCTCAAGGTTCGAGATGAAGTCAAGAAACAGTATGACGCCGGGTTCTTGGAAGTAGTCAAATATCCCCAATGGGTGGCTAACGTCGTCCCGGTAATGAAGAAGGACGGGAGAGTCAGGGTGTGCGTTGACTACAGGGATCTTAATAAAGCTAGCTTGAAAGACGATTTCCCTCTCCCCCACATTGATGTGTTAGTTGACAATGCTGCGGGATTGGGCAGGTGTTCGTGTATTGATGGGGCATCAGGGTACAATCAGATCCCAATGGACGAGGAAGACAATGATAAAACTGCTTTCATCACTCAATAGGGAGTATTTTGCTATCGGGTCATGCCCTTCGGGTTGAAGAATGCCGGGGCTACTTACCAGCGCGCAATGGTCACATTATTCCACGATATGATGCATAAAGAAGTGGAGGTGTACATGGATGATATGATCATTAAATCCAGGGGAGAAGAGAGCCACGTTCAGGTGATGAGAAGGGTATTCGAAAGGCTCAGGAAATATCAATTGAAACTGAACCCTGCCAAATGCATATTCGGAGCTAGATCGGGAAAGTTGTTGGGATTCATAGTAAGCGAGAAAGGGATAGAAGTAGATCCAGACAAAGTTCGAGCTATTCAAGAAATGCCATCCCCAAAAACAGAAAGGGA
Organism: Hevea brasiliensis; assembly: GCF_030052815.1. Lineage (NCBI taxonomy): Eukaryota > Viridiplantae > Streptophyta > Magnoliopsida > Malpighiales > Euphorbiaceae > Hevea > Hevea brasiliensis. The sequence goes on along the minus strand of NC_079496.1, from coordinate 92,748,940 downwards.
GGTGCGCGATTTTAGGAAAGTTGAACTACATTTCGAGATTTATTTCTAATCTCACCGCCAAAGTGAGCCTATTTTGAACTACTCGGAAGAACAACCCTACCCAATGGGATTCGGTTTGTCAAGCGGCTTTGAGACAATCAAGCGATCTCACAAATCCACGATTGGTTCCACTCATGGCGGGCGGGCCTTTGATCCTGTATATGGCGATCGGCAGAACTTCGATGGGATGTGTTTTGGGACAACATGATGATACCGGCCGAAAAGAGAGGGCCATTTATTACCTGAGCAAGAAGTTCAATGATTGTGAATCAAGGTACTCTTTCTTAGAAAAGACTTGCTGCGCGTTAGCCTGGACAGCAAATCGCCTCAAGCACTACATGTTGAATCACAAGACATGGCTCATCTCCAGGATGGATCCTATAAGATATGTATTCGAAAGCCCATTCATGCCAGGAAGGATAGCCAAGTGGCAGGTTATACTCTCCCAGTACGACATAGTCTACGTGACCCGGAAAGCGGTAAAAGGTAGCGTGATCGCTGACCTCCTAGCGGAAAATCCTATCCAGGATTATGAAGCTCTGGATTTTGAGTTCCCTGATGAGCATATTAATGAGGTAGATCGAGAAGACGGGCGGTAGACGTATGGGAAATGTATTTTGATGGAGCAGTCAATTTATCCGGGAATGGAATCAGAGCTGTATTAGTATCCCCGGACGGAAAACACTTCCCGATAGCTGTCAAGTTGAGATTTGACTGTACCAACAATGTCGCAGAATATGAAGCTTGTGTAATGGGTCTACAAGCTGCTATCGAGATGAAAATCAGAAAGTTGGAGGTGTACGGAGACTCGGCTCTGATAATTTATCAAGTCAAGGGAGAATGGCAAACCAAAGATCCCAAGCTGATCCCATATCAGAAGTACCTACTGGAGCTAATCAAGGAATTCGAAGAAATCTCTTTCACCCATCTTAGCAGAGACAAGAATCAATTTGCTGATGCCTTAGCTACTCTAGCTGTTATGGCTCAAATTAAAGAAGGGCAGACGACTCAAGCATTGAAGATTAAAGCAAGGGATGAGCCAGCTTACTGCTTCATGGTTGAAGAAGAGCCCGATGGAAAGCCTTGGTATCATGATATCCTGGTCTACTGCAGAACCAGAGAATTCCCCTCAGGGGCAAGCAAAAATGAAAAGAAGATGATTCGGAGATTAGCGTTGGGATACTTCCCCAGTGGAGAAACCCTATACAAGAGGAGCTCCAACGGCGAATTATTGAGATGTGTAGATGCAAAAGAGGCAAAGAGAATCCTTTTTGAGACTCATGAGGGAAATTGTGCAACTCACGCCAATGGACACATGATGGCTAAGCAAATCATGCGACGTGGGTATTTTTGGACCACAATGGAGAAGGATAGCGTCGAGTATTTCCGGAAGTGCCATAAGTGTCAGATCTATGCCGATCCGATAAACGTGCCATCTCATAAGCTGTTCAACCTCGTCTCACCATGGCCTTTCGCAATGTGGGGCATCGATGTGATTGGTCCCATCAATCCCAAGGCATCCAATGGACATAGATTTATCCTAGTGGCCATCGACTATTTCTCCAAATGGGTCGAAGCAACGTCGTATGCTCACATCACGTAGAACACGTTTCTTAAATTCTTCAAAAGCAATATCATCTGCCAGCATGGTCTCCCGAATGAAATCGTCACTGATAATGCCAAGAACTTGAATGGTCCGAAGATTCAGGAATTATGTGATCAATACAAAATCTGGCATCTCAATTCCTCCCCGTACCGTCCCCAGATGAATGGAGCGGTGGAAGCCGCGAACAAAAATCTAAAGAGAATAATCCGGAAAATGACGGTCACATATAGGCATTGGCATGATATGCTTCCCTACGCTCTTCATGCATACCGGACTTCCGTAAGAACCTCAACCGGGGCAACTCCATACTCACTGGTCTACGGGATGGAAGCAGTTTTACCTATTGAGGTTGAAATTCCTTCCCTAAGGATTCTGAAGGAATCAAGGATTGATGAATCAGAATGGATCCAGTCAAGGTTGGATCAGTTAAACCTGCTGGATGAGAAAAGATTAACAGCAGCATGTCATGGGCAATTATACCAGAGGAGAATGGCTAGGGCATTTGATAAAGGTGTTCGCCCACGCGAATTCCAACCCGGGGACCTAGTTTTGAAGAAAGTGCTGTTGAACCAAAATGATCCCCGGGGCAAATGGTCACCAACCTACGAGGGACCCTATGTGGTTAAAAAGGCATTTTCTGGAGGAGCCTTGATCTTAACCCACATGGACGGTGAAGAATTCCCGAGACCTATGAATGCCGACACTGTCAAGAGATACTATGCATAAAATGGGTAAAGGACGAAAACCCGAAAGGGCGTCCCAAAAAAAAAAAAAAAAAAAAATTTGGGGTGAAAACCCGAAAGGGCATCCCAAGAACCAAAGTGGAGAAATAAGGAAGGGGGTATGAAACCGAGGATGGAGAAGAGACCGTTACGGCATGAGGCTTCAGAGAACTTGAAATAATGGCAGTTAAAAGACTTCAAAACCAACTAAAAGGAATATGTGAGATCTATCCTTGTACCCTTCCTTTTCCTTTGAAAGTCTATTTTTCCTAAAGCCATAATAAAGTTATACTTTATTCCTTCTGCTTTTGTTGTCCTGTTTACTCACTTTTTAATACTATCCTTTCTCTTTGTTTAATGCGCTATTGATTAGTTAAAATTTTTGCCATAAGATTTGAATTCGAAAATTGATAACCTCACGTACTTTATTATGAGATTTGCAGGGAATGGCCTTCGAAAAAAAAAAAAAAAAAAAAAAACTAGGGGTGAAAACCCGAAAGGGCGCTTCTGGTCGAATGGACGAAAAGAAAGTGAAAACCCGCAAGGGCGCTTTCCGTAAAATAGGAAGAAAGTCGGGAACAGAAAAGGGGCATCCGAAGGAATGGGATCATATGTCAAGTCTTGCAACTCCTCTTTCATTAATCATCGGCCTTCGGTATCTTGTTAAGTACACTTCGTCAGGAAAGTACTTCATGTGTCAGGTTTAGAGTTGCTTTGTAAGTTGATTTTAATTTCTTGCAATTTAAATTTATGTCATCAACCTCTGGTTCCTTGATCTAAGTTGATTTTAATTTCATGCAATTTAAATTTATGTCATCAACCTCTGGTTCCTTGATCTAAGTTGATTTTAATTTCATGCAATTTACATTTCTGTCATCAACCTCTGGTTCCTTGATCTAAGTTGATTTTAATTTCATGCAATTTAAATTTATGTCATCAACCTCTGGTTCCTTGATCTAAGTTGGTTTTAATTTCTTGCAATTTACATTCCTGTTATCAACCTCTGGTTCCTTGATCTAAGTTGATTTTAATTTCATGCAATTTAAATTTATGTCATCAACCTCTGGTTCCTTGATCTAAGTTGATTTTAATTTCTTGCAATTTAAATTTATGTCATCAACCTCTGGTTCCTTGATCTAAGTTGATTTTAATTTCATGCAATTTACATTTACATCATCAACCTCTGGTTCCTTGATCTAAGTTGATTTTAATTTCATGCAATTTAAATTTATGTCATCAACCTCTGGTTCCTTGATCTAAGTTGGTTTTAATTTCTTACAATTTACATTCCTGTTATCAACCTCTGGTTCCTTGATCTAAGTTGATTTTAATTTCATGCAATTTAAATTTATGTTATCAACCTCGGGTTCCTTGATCTAAGTTGATTTTAATTTCTTGCAATTTACATTTCTGTTATCAACCTCTGGTTCCTTGGTCTAAGTTGATTTTAATTTCTTGCAATTTACATTTCTGTCATCAACCTCTGGTTCCTTGATCTAAGTTGATTTTAATTTCATGCAATTTAAATTTATGTCATCAACCTCTGGTTCCTTGATCTAAGTTGATTTTAATTTCTTGCAATTTACATTCCTGCTATCAACCTCTGGTTCCTTGATCTAAGTTGATTTTAATTTTCCTATTATCAACCTCTGGTTCCTTGATCCAAGTTGGTTTTAATTTTCTACTATTCTAACTTCCGTTTCCAATTTCTAGGTCATTAACTTAGGTACACCTAATCGTCCAAAATATGAGTCTGAATCTTTACATAATTCCTACACAGAAATTTTTTTCCTTTAATAGAAATTATGTAAAGAGGGGCAGCTGTCGACACCATATTTTGGCCGATCCCCAAAATCAATAAAACTTTGAAACCGATCCCCGGTACTAAGTCTCCTTTGGACAGCTAATCACATTTCCGATCCCTCTTTGATAGGCAGTCACAATTCCGATCTCTTCTCACAAAGAATTAAATCAAATTGTTAAGTTCTCGCATCAGTCAAAACTTTACCAGTCTATCGCTCACCGATCTCTCAAACCCATTGTCGAAACTCAGGACCCGTCAAGTATATTCCTGATAAACGAAATGAACTGGTACTAGATCTTTTCTTACCAGTTTTATTGCCGATCTCCCTTTCGAAAGTTTAAGAGCTAAGGTTTTGGTTCGGTTTAATGAGGATTCCGATCTTAAGTGTTCGAGTTAAATTTTCAATTTTAATCAAGTCCCATTCAGCGTTTCTTCCCCACCGATCTCATGCTTATTGTGCTCTCCGATCTCTTATACTTAGATTAATAATTGCATTTAGTTCTTGTCTCGTTATGCTCATACAATCAAATACTTAGGCAATTCAGAGATTTTCCAATCACATCCATTCATTGAACAAAAGAGACATTCCATTTCATTTCATTTTTTTTTGTACAAGTTATTGATCACCCCCAGCCTGATTTACATTTTGCTCACTCTCTCTCTCACCCTCGGCTTCCTCCTCACTGTCCTCATCGTCGCCCCCAGGAGCCAGGTCGGCCATCCAAGAGAAGTCCTCCTCTGGGTAACGCTTCTGGAGTTCGACCAAGAGGTCCTTGTGAGCATTCACATAGGCTCCGGCTATTCCCGTCACCATCTCTTCATCTTTCTCCTTAAGCTCCTCGTCTTTCTCCTTAAGCTCCTCGATGAGTTGAGCAACCTGAGCGGCCCGTTGGCACATGGCGCCTGGACTTCTCCGAGAACCCGATTCCTTTCAGCCAGGACATGAGACTGTTCGGCCAGCTTGTCTTCATAAAACTTCGCCCGCCCCTCAACTTGAGATATATAATCCTGAGCGGATGAGAGTTGGGATCGGAGGGAAGCCACTTCCTGATTTTTCTTCCTGATCTCCTTACCCAGACGCTGAACCTTTTCCCGAACCATGGTCTGATTCACCAGGCACTCCACGTTCAGGCTCATGGATTGAGTCAAGATATCATCAAGGCTGTTCGGGGATAGCCTGTCCCGATCCTCCCGAAGGAAGATGGAAGACTCCAAGACTTTGGCAAAACCGGGGTTCTCCCGAACACTCCAGTTATTCTTCAGGGAATCGATAAGTACCTGAGCGCCACGAGAAGAGGCCCTCGCAGAAGATTGAGAAGGACCCCTTTCTGGGCTTAGAACAATTGGAAGAGGTGGAGGCTGCTCTTCCGATCTAGGAGGAGATCGGACAGCTTCTGCGGTCGGCGGACTCGAGGGTTGAGGCAGGTCCCCTTGTACTTCCCCAGGTTCATGACCAGGCGTTTAAAGCATTTCCGAACGCTTCATCCCCTTTATTTTCCGGGAGATCTCTTTGTCCTTCTTCCGCTTCCTAGAACCCTCACCACCCGCCATACCTGCACAAAGAAAAGGTCAGTGAGATCGCTAAAGTCCTGAGATCTGAGATATAGAAAATACCAATGCCGAGGTCAGAGAGCGGAAGTTTGCGGTCTTGGCCGGTGAGCAGTTGAATAGTCCAATGGTGCAGCTTGGCAGTCACCGCATCCAAACAAGAATACTTTTGAGTGGCAGCCTGACTCTTTAGATCCATCACTATTAAGCTATCCTCCTGGTTTAGGGTAATGCGCTTCGGAAGCAAGGGCCCCTGGTGCCACCAGCTACGGGGGAAGTCCTCAAAGCAGCTCGGATCTTTGCTCCTTAGAATGAAGAAATGGTTCTTCCAATTCTTAAGGGATGAGGGTAGATCTGAAAAGAGCCCGCAATGAGGCTTCGCCTGAAAGAACCAGTGTTCGTCATCCTTTCGGCGAGTGAGCCTATGCAGTTCGGCGAACACCTTAGCCATAGGTCTGATTCCCTTAGCTCGGCACAGGCCTCGGAAGGCTACTAAGATCCTCCACGAGTTAGGGTGAACTTGAGCAATGCACACTCGGTGAAGTTTTAGGACCTCTTTGTAGAAGTCATCTAGAGGGAACCGAAGACCGGCCTTTAACTGTTCCTCGTATACCATAACTCTGTCATTCTCCTCAAAAAAGTAATCGGCTCGGTGATAGCCGTGACATCGGATAAGTTCATACGAATCGGGGACGAATCAGTACTCTGGCCAAACGATTGCGGTCGGATTCTCGAAGAACCGACGGTAGCTCGTCTATAGGAGAGTCTCCCTCCTGAAGAAGGTGCGCCTTGATGGTGCGATCCGCCCCAGCCGAACGGAGACCCTAGGGGTTCGGGTTGCGTGCTTGGCACGACCACCTCTTCTTCATCGGACGACCACGAGAACCGAATGGAAGGAGGGCTCGCCGCTCTCGACCTTCTACGCGCTCATTTTCAAAAGAAACAAAGAACTTAAACTAAAAGAAGATCAAAGCCCTTACAGAGTCGATGGCGTCGGAAGAAACTTGAGAAAATGAGAGAACTTCTGAGTTGTGAGCAAGAGGCGAAAATGGAATGAAAGAACAACCGCTAACCCTTCACCCCTATTTATACTAGTCCGAGCATTTAATGCTCACGAGGTTCCAGCGATTGCATCGGTTAACGGATTCGCGGTGTTACGACACGCCTCTCGAACATTCCGAGATCGGTTAATTAGAGATCGGCATAATAAGTTGAATATTTTGAATAAAGGATCAGTTAAGAGTCGTTTCGTTAGGAACCTGATCGGACAAATATATCAGAGATCGGAAAATAATCAATAAGATAATAATTGGAGAAACAAGATTTTTATTTCCAAAAGATCGGATTACATCATTAGGGCGATCTCTAGGATCGGATTACAATAAAGGTCTAACTACATCATTTGGGCGATCTCTAGAGATCGATTACATTGACAGATTACATCATTTGGGCGATCTCTAAGGATCGGAATACACTAGAGATCGATTATATCAAAAGGTCGATCTAAGGATCGGTTTATCGATCCCAAGGATACTACCGACCGGATGCTTCATCATTGTCGGAACACCCAATGTGGGAGCAAACCGTCGGAACCCAATGTGATGAGAAGCCGAATGAACTCGATTGAGCGACTCGAGATCGGTACAACCGAGGTCCGCAATACAGATCGGTCAAATCGGTTCTCTCACCATCGTCGATTAAGGTCATTCGATCACCGGATCGTAAATTTTCGATCGGTGAGTAAAGAAGTCCATCGGAAAAGATCAAAGCCACGATTGTAGCGAAACTTCCACGAGCGGCTAGAACAGAAAAGTAAGAAGGAAGAGAGGAAAATCGGATGAAGGAAATGTCTCTGCGACGGTATATATAGGGGAAAGTGAGCATTTATTCTTTGGCGAAAGCAAGCGGTTAACGCCGGGAATCGAGGGGCAATTAATGCTTTAACCAGACCGGACCTGAGGAAGGGAAAGATCGGAATAATAGATCGGAAGATAGGAGACCAGCATGACAGATCGAAAAAGAGCATGTGAAAGAGATCAGAAAGAGGAGGGATCGGAAGGCAAAAGAATAAGACAAATCCCAATAACCGTCGTCGAATCGGAGCCGAGGTAGTTAAAGCGTGGCGCATTTAGATCTCCACCGCACGCCTAAGAATCGCCCACAATCTTTGACAGTGCCGTGGTATGTCATGACATCCTGTACACCCCAATCTCCACCGTTGATCTCACTTGTAAGGACAAACCCGGAACCCTTGGATCAAGAGAGAAGATGACAATACCAGCGCCTTTCGCTCTTAGCCCTCAGATCGTTCCGGACAAGAAGATTTGGGACCGTTAGATCGAAAGAAGAAAAGGACAAATATTCTGAAGAGAGATCTCAGCCATTCATTTTGATTCTCTTTAGTTCCTGAACATCCGATCATGTCCTTCGAAATCTTGACCCTCCATCTCCCTCAAAATAAATCCTGACCCTTCATGGGGAGCACCCGATTCCTATAAATACCTGCATGAAAAACTGTTCAAAGGACGAAAAATATAAGCAAGAGGCAGTGACTATAGTGGAATAACTCTGAAACTTAATTCAGTTTGTTACTCTGCTATTTTGAGTTTTAAAGAAAAAGTTTTGAAACTAGTTTTCTGAAGTGTTTTCTTGCAAAAGGGATTCTGGAATACTGAAACTTTTCATTTTCAGTTCGTTCATTATCCTGTGGCACTCCCACTTTCTGTCTCTGTTATCCTCTATTTCCATTCATATTATCTAAGCTCAACTCCACTCAAGCTTGGTTATTTTGACCTGTTTACATTTTAACAAAGAATACTTCATTTCGAGGCAAACCACAGTCCTCCGGCTGCCAACCTGCAATCTTGCTACTTTTTACGATTCTGTAGTTAGTTCAATAGACTCGACTCCCTACAGGTCAGTGTTAATATCGCCATTTTATTAAGTCTAGCTCTCGTTTCACGTATTTCCTTTGTTCTCTTTCTTATGCCTGTTGTTTTCTTTAAGTTTATGTCATGCTAAAAAAAAAACAAAGCAAAAATATGTTCTAGTTTACTCCCGTGCTGGTTAACCCACACTTCCGTTAATCTTTATTATTTCTGAATGTAAGTCATCTAGTCCCGAGTTACGTAGAAACAGCTAAACAAAATGTAGGTAACTGTGTTTGAATCACTAGGCTGACGTAGAAGGCGATCCGGCATAATGCCATAAGGCGGAATAAAAATCAAAACTCAGGTAAGTAAAAGGGTACAGATAGGATACCGATAAAGTGACCTTAGGGGAGATCAGCAAAATCCCGCATGACGCCCCTTATTTAGTCACAAAATGCCAACGAGTTAAAAGAAGTCTTATTTTGACCTTTGGCATCTTTAAATACCAGAACTCTTAAACTTAGGCTTTTAAGATATACAGCTGCGATCAAATTTCGAAGAGATCGGAGGAGAGTTCTTATCCGGTCTCAACTCAAAATTTTAATAAACATTAAATAGGAATCGAAGGAGAGTTCTTATCAGGTCTCAACTCAAAATTTTAATAAACATTAAATAGGGATCGGAGGAGGGTTCTTATCCGGTCTCAACTCAAAAATTTTAATAAACGTCTGGAGGAGATCGGAGGAGGGTTCTTATCCGATCTCCCCTCAAAATTTTAATAAACATTAAAAAGAGATCGGAGGAGAGTTCTTATCCGGTCTCAACTCAAAAATTTTAATAAACGTCTAGAGGAGATCGGAGGAGGGTTCTTATCCGATCTCCCCCCAAAATTTTAATAAATAACTTAAAAGAGATCGGAGGAGAGTTCTTATCCGATTCTCACACCAAATCTTAACCTGTACGTAAAATAATCCCAAAACCAAGATGATTCGCGACACCAACTCACTAAGGTTGTCTCATTTACTTATGTATTTGGGTAATCCGAATTTAGTGAAAGATCAAATATTCCCTTTACTAAAAGGACTAACATTCCTATTCAAGCCCTCCTAACCAATTTATAAAGAACGCCAAAATTAAATCTACTTACCCTTATTAAGGGACGAGGTGGGGTGCCTAACACCTTCCCCACCCGTTTACGGACCCCGAACCTAGAATCTCTGTCTTGAAGTGGTTTCATTTTTCCTCCAAATGGTTTTCTTTAGTTTCCCTCAAAACTAAGGTGGCGACTCCTCACTCCTTCCCACTTCGGTGAGTGATCGTCCAGGCGACCGCAAAATCCCTTGCGACAACATGTGATGGATGATTAAGAACTGAAATTGTAGAATGTTGTTGAGATTTTGATATTGGAGTTTGAGATGATGAGACATGAATAATGGAAGTGTTTTTCACAGGTTCCGAAGAACTGTTTTCTCCATTTTTAGCCGGTACTCCGCCGGATTTTCTATAAAATTTTCGGAACCTCAAATAAATAATAATTTTGATAAATTGCTTAAATAAATTATATTTCATAAACTATATTCAAAACTATGACAAAAATTAATTAAAGTAAAATAGAGTGTGCCGGTACACCGTGTGACATATCTTACCCGGATATACTGTACACGGGTAAGGGGTGTCACATTTAGTGGTATCAGAGCACGGTTTAGGCGTTTCTGGGCCTAGATTGAGTCCATACCATGCATTGCATTTGTAAGAGTCGAGGTGACACTAATGCAGATCTGTTTGTCTTTCTTATTTTGAATAGGATATGGACCCTTCATCACAGAGAGCAGTCGAGGAGGAAGTGGAGAGTCATGCTCCACCTGCAGCAGCTAAGACTGGGGGTAGCTCAAGCAGAGCCTGCTCAGCCTCCACAGGCCATGTTCCAGCAAATGGCCGATTTCTTTAGACAAATGGCCGGGGTAATGCCAGCACCACCACCACCACCAGCTCCACAGCAGAAATCACACCTGGAAAGGCTAAGAAAGTTTGGAGCAGTGGATTTCTTCGGCAAGAGAGAAGATGATTACATGGTAGAAAATTGGTTGAATGTAACAGGCAGAGTTTTAAAATAACTCCACTGCACTCCTGAACAAAACCTAGAGGCTGCCATATCTCTGTTGCAAGATGATGCCTATGAATGGTGGGATACGGTATCTAGTGAAGTGCAGCCAGAAATAGTAACTTGGGACTTCTTTCTCTCAGAATTCAAGAAGAAATATGTGGGTACTATATACCTGGAAGAGAGAAGAAGAGAGTTTCTTAATCTGAGGCAGAGACAATTGTCAGTGGCCGAGTATGAGAAGGAATTCGTCCGATTGAGCCGCTATGGAAGGGAGATAGTCCCTAATGAAGTTGAAAGGTGTAAGAGATTTGAAGAGGGACTAAATGACAACATAAAGATCCAGCTCACTGCCTTGGGAATCACAGAATTTAGCAAGTTAGTGGAAGCTGCAATAAGGGTTGAAAAAGTAAGAATCAGTGAGCAGACCAGAAGGGATAGACAGCAAAAGAGGGGACCAGATCAGTCTAGTTCAGCTCCTGCATCTGGGAAGAAGTTCAGAGGTCCATCTGCACAGAGGTCGGGTCAGCCACAAGGTCGTGGTCGATCTCGGGGCCCAGCCACGCTCAACCCCTAGAGAGGCCACCCACACCATCAAGGGCGCTCTCCAGGATGGGGTTCAGGACCAGCCCAAAGATCTTCTCGCATGTCCACACCGCTCGAAATGGCATAAGGGCGAGTGTTGGAGAGTGACTGTGCTCGCTAAGGTGTGGGTCGACAGAGCATCACCGAGGAACTGCCCACACGTAACTACTACAAATGCTCCAACACAAACAAATGACACTGCTCTGCATCAGTAAAGAGGTAGAAAATCTGGCAAATCTGACGCCGTGGGACCATCACAGAGGCCTGCATCTGAGCCAGCAGAGGGGCCTGATAGTAGACCACCTACAAGAGCTTATGCTATTAGAGCTCAGGAGGAGCAAGATGCCCCGGACGTCATAAGGGGTACGTTCTCCCTCTACAATACACCTGTGCATGCATTGGTGGATCCAGGATCCACTCATTCATACATCTGCATCAACCTACCCGTAGAAAGGGGAATACTAGTAGGGGAGAGTGACCAAGACATTCTGGTCACTAATCCATTGGGCCACAGTGTGGTAGTGAACAAAGTATACAAGGGTTGCCCGTTAAGGATTCAGGGGTATGAATTCTGGCGCACTGATTGAGTTGCCCTTCCACGAGTTTGACGTGATTTTGGGAATGGACTGGTTGTCACATCATCAGGCAATAGTTGATTGCAAATTGAAGAGAATTTCTTTGAAAACTTCTGAGGGTAATGAGATCACAGTTGTGGGGGAAAGGACAGATTTCTTGTCCAATGTCATCTCAGCCACAGTTGCAAGAAGAATGATGAGAAAAGGCTGTGAAGCCTACCTAGCACATGTGGTGGATACCAGGCAGGCTAAGCCAAACTTGAGTGACATACCCACAGTAAGAGACTTCCCAGAGGTGTTTCCTAAAGAATTGCCTGGTTTGCCACCAGAAAGGGAAGTCGAATTTGCTATTGAGACACTGCCGGGTACAGCACCCATTTCCATTGCTCCTTATAGGATGGCACCCACTGAATTGAGGGAGTTGAAAACTCAGTTGCAAGAGTTGCTTAATAAGGGGTTCATACGCCCCGGTGTGTCACCATGGAGAGCTCCAGTGCTGTTTGTAAAGAAGAAGGATGGGACTTTGAGATTATGCATCGATTACCGGCAGTTGAATAAAGTGACTGTGAAGAATAAATATCCGTTGCCTAGAATTAATGATTTGTTTGATCAGTTGAAGGGAGTAGGAGTATTTTCTAAGATTGATCTCAGATCAGGGTATCATCAGTTGAGGGTGAAGGATGTAGATGTGCCAAAGACTGCATTCAGGACCCGGTATGGGCATTATGAGTTTCTGGTGATGCCCTTTGGCCTAACAAATGCAGCAGTAGCATTCATGGACCTTATGAACCATATCTTCCATCCATACTTAGATCGGTTCGTAGTGGTCTTTATTGATGATATTTTGGTGTATTCCAAGACTAGGGAAGAACATGATGAACATTTGAGGATTATTCTGCAAACCCTGAGAGAAAAGAAGCTGTATGCTAAGTTGTCCAAGTGTGACTTTTGGTTGAATGAGATTGCATTCCTTGGACACATAGTGTCAGCTGATGGGATTAGAGTGGATCCCAAGAAAATAGAAGCAGTGATGGAATGGAAGCCTCCCAAAAATACAACTGAGGTCAGAAGCTTCTTGGGGCTAGCTGGGTATTACAGGAGATTTGTGAAGGGATTTTCCTTAATAGCTGCTCCAATGACCAAGTTGTTACACAAGAATGTCAGATTTGATTGGAATGATAAGTGTCAGACCAGTTTTGAGAAGTTGAAGGCTATGTTGACAGAAGCACCAGTGTTAACACAGCCAATGTCAGGAAAGGACTTTGTGGTCTACAGTGATGCCTCTCATTATGGGTTAGGTGTGTATTGATGCAAGAGGGAAAGGTGGTCGCTTATGCTTCCAGACAGCTAAGGCCACATGAACAGAATTACCCTACCCATGATCTAGAGCTTGCAGCAATTATCTTCGCACTGAAGATATGGAGGCATTACTTATATGGTGAAAAGTGCTACATTTACACGGACCACAAAAGCCTGAAATACTTGCCAACCCAGAAGGAGCTCAACCTTAGACAGAGACGATGGATTGAGTTCCTGAAGGACTATGATTGTGTAATTGACTACCATCCTGGGAAGGCAAATGTAGTTGCTGATGCTTTGAGCAGAAAGTCCATCACAGCTTTGAGATCATTGAATGCCCGTCTATCTTTGGTTCGAGATGGAGCTATTTTGGCTGAGTTACAAGTGAGGCTAAACCTGCTACAACAGATTTTAGATGGGCAAAAGGCAGATGAAAAATTAATGGCTATTATGAGTAAAATCTCAGAGGGAAAAGCAACTGACTATGAGGTGAAAGCAGATGGGTGTCTCTACTACAAAGGAAGAGTATGTGCACCAGATAATGGGGAATTAAAAGCCAATATTCTGAAAGAGGCACATGCCAGTGTTTATGCTATGCACCCAGGAAGTACAAAAATGTATCATGATCTGAAACTTCAGTATTGGTGGCCTGGTATGAAGAAGGACATAGCTAACTATGTGACTAAATGCTTGACATGTCAGCAAGTCAAGGCAGAACATCAAGTTCCATCAGGGTTGCTACAGCCTATACGCATACCTGAATGGAAATGGGATCGGGTCACCATGGATTTTGTAAGTGGCCTACCTCTCACCCAGAAGAAACATGATGCAATGTGGGTGATAGTAGATAGATTGACGAAGTCAGCACACTTTCTGCCAGTTAGGACTGACTACTCACTGGAGAAGTTTGCAGAATTGTATATCAGTGAGATAGTTAGACTGCATGGAATTCCACTTTCCATCATATCTGATCGAGACCCAAGGTTTACATCGAGATTTTGGAAGAAGTTGCATGAGTCCTTGGGCACACAACTCCACTTCAGCACAGCTTTCCATCCTCCGACGGATGGGTAATCAGAAAGAGTAATCCAGGTAAACAATTGAAACCAATTAAACTAATACACATATTGAACTAAAATGATAATAATAATATGAAATATATGTCAGGTCCTTGAGGATATGCTGAGGAGTTGTGTCATTGAGTTTGAGGGAAGTTGGGATAGATACCTCCCACCGCGTAATTTGCATACAACAATAGCTACCAACCTAGCATCCAAATGGCCACATATGAAGCACTTTATTGTAGAAAATGTAGAACTCCAGTGTTCTGTAATCAATTGGGCGAAGACAAAATGGTAGGGCTGCACTGTAAAGGCATCGAGGAGAAAGTAAAACTAATCAAAGCCAATCTGAAGGTTGCCTCAGATAGACAGAAATCTTATGCCGACCTGAAGAGAAAAGAAATAGAATATGTGGTTGGCGACAAAGTGTTCCTCAAGGTGTCACCGTGGAAGAAGGTATTGAGGTTTGGAAGGAAAGGTAAGTTAAGCCCTAGGTTAATTGGCCCATATGAAGTCATTGAACGTGTGGGTCCAGTGGCCTATAGGCTAGCTTTACCACCAGAGCTGGACAAGATCCACAATGTGTTCCATGTGTCCATGCTCAGAAGATACCGCTCAGATCCTTCACATGTCATCTCCAGGGAAGAAATTGAAATACAGCCGGATTTGACATATGAAGAAGAACCTCTACGGATCCTGGCTCGGGAAGTGAAAGAATTGAGGAATAAGCGGATTCCACTGGTGAAAGTGCTTTGGAGGCACCATAACACCGAGGAGGCAACTTGGGAAAGTGAAGAGACGATGAGGCAACAGTTCCCTCAACTGTTTGCATCAGGTAAATTTCGAGGACGAAATTTAAATTAGAGGGAAAGAGTTGTAACACCCTCCCGGTAGCAACTCCGTACATTCTACTGTTCCGGTGATCGGTATCGGTCCGAACAGCTAGAACGTCCGGAAAAATATTTAAACTAAAGTCAGGAACCATAATTAACTCAAATATTAATAAGAAAAATTTAGAAAAAAATTTTAGAAATAAAATACAACCAAGTTAAATGAGCCGGTGCCCAAGCGATGGGTAACCCAGAGGGAAGTTGCGGTTCTCGCAACTAGGAGCCCTAGACCCGAGAGAAAATTCATAAAATAATTTTTGAGACTCCAGAGAAGGGTCACTGAGGTTCCTATGGCATTAGAATGCCAAGAAAATACCTAGAAAAATTTTTCAATTGGTACAGACAATTTTGACCCGTTAAGCCAAACGGAGGGCATTTTGGTCATTTCGCCTTCAGAGGTGATTTTTGGCCGACTTGTCCAGTTGAGTAAATAATTAATATGACATAAAATATGAATAAACATTACTAGAAATTAAATTGAAAATGAGTAGTAAAGAAAAGAAAAGAAAATAAGGAAAAAGGCTTATTTATGACATCATGATGATGTCATTTAAAAGCTATAACCAATCATATTTAAACAACCTATTAACTAACAAATAAAAGAGACAAATTGAGACCAAAATAAATCAAAAGCCAAGAGTCAGCCCCCTTCCCCAAAACCAGCTGAAATTCATACCCTAGCCCAACCTCCATTGACAACTTCAAGCAAGCTCCATTTCCCTCTTTATTTCACCTTAAACCCTAGACACCTTTCACTAAAAACTTGTCTATACCTCTTGGGAAGTGTTTGGCAGCCAAGAAAAGAAAAGAAAGTGAAGTTTTGAGCTTGGGAAAAATCTACCTACAAGAGGTTAGTGCACCTATCTATTTAAAACTCTTATTTTCTATGTTAGGGACTTGAAATCAACATGAACTTGTGACTTAAATGAACAAAAGTTAATTGTATGTAGCCCATGGATTTCGGCTGCCCCTAAGTAAGGAACAAGATTGAGTGTTTTGATGGACTTGGAGTGCACTAGAGATTATGTTTAAAGTATGTAAATATAAGTATAATGGATTAGTTAGTTAATTAAATCATGTTGTGAAAACTCATATGGGAATTAGGGTTTTGAGAAGTGAAAATTTGGCTTGGCTTAGGAAATTGTTAGAGAACATTTTAATGGTCAATTAGTGACCATATTAGGTAAGTTGACCATAATTTGGACTGAAATATAGCATGGCAAAGTGAATGAGTATGCTGCCTAGGGACAGCAGTAAGGGTGGCTGTGATTCTAGCCCACTTAGACAGCCATAAATTTGGCTGTGTAGGTCCAATTGGTGTTTGGCCAATTGGATATGAAACTAGACTTATAATGGCACATTTTTGCTGAAGAAACCATGCCCAAAAGACCAAAGTAAGTGGACCAAAAGTTGGCCCCAATCCGGATACCCTGCAACAGCACCTGCAGAAATGACCAAATGAACAACTGTTCATTTGGCCATAACTCATTGTAGATATGGTCAATTGACCTGAAATTTTTACAGAAATAAGTTAAGACATAGATAAACAACTTTCATGAAGAAACCTACCCCAAATTATGACCAGAACCTAATCCAAATGGCAGTCACAGTCACTGTTCATGGTACTATAGATTTGGTAATTCTGCAGTTTTTCCAATCCGGCCAGCTGTGGTTTTTGGACCATATCTGGAGCTACAAAACTCCAAATGGAGTGATTCAAAAAAAGAAATTCAACTAGACAAAATAAGGAACAACTTTTATGTTTACCAATTCCTCAAATTTCCACTGTAACAGTCCCTAATGGAACAGTAAAGTTATGGTACAAAATCTGAAAATTCTGCTCCTTTGGTTTAATGCTTAGAAATGGTACTAATGCTTAATGCCAACAAGTTTTAAATGCAAAATGTGGTATGTGGGGAGTGCCAAAACCAATGTACCTATTTTCTACCTAAAAGTCAACATTTTTGTTGACCAATGAGGTGAATAGTGATACCAAAACTTGAAATTCACAAATTGAAGAATTTAAAAGTTTCAAATGCCCTAGTATACCTAATAAGATTGGTTTGGATAGTTTGGCATGCCAATAGGGTTCAGTTAGCAGCACTGCACATGGCAATATGCCATTATGTGATTTTATGGCTTTTAGCCATTCTGACTTTGCATTGAGATTTGGCCTTGTGCCTGATACTATTTACAGCTTGTTAGCTGTTCTGTTGCACACCGGGAGATGCATATGTGACCGATGGTGTGACGGCCCGAGGTACTTGATACCCAGTGCCAGTTTACCCGTTTATCCAGTCCAGTCATCTAGTGTAGGTTACTTGGGCAAACAAATGAATGAAAGTGGACAAAGTTAATGATATACAAATTCAAAAACAAATAAAACATATACATTCACTACATATTTATTTTCTGCTATTTTCTTTTATTTTATTATTGCACCACTAAGCATTATTGCTTAGCGCGTTGCTTTTGCCACACGTAGGTTCTGGAGATACAGATCGTGAGCCCAGTAGACCGCAGACTGGGTGAGTCCATCCCCGCAGCTTCCGCACGCTGTCCGTGTCACCTCAACTCCTGCAGTGCATTGTAGGGCACTAGGTGTCATTTTGTCATTTTGTAACTAAATTTTTATTTTCTCATATGTATTTAGAATTATGTAATATATTTTGATGTTCATGTAAATTATGAAAATTGTATTTGTGAATGGAAAAGTAAATATATAATTGTGATTTATACTTGATTATTACATGTGATGGATGATTGAGAACTGAAATTGTAGAATGTTGTTGAGATTTTGATATTGGAGTTTAAGATGATGAGACATGAATATTGGAAGTGTTTTTCACAGGTTCCGAAGAACTGTTTTCTCCATTTTTAGCCGGTACTCCGCCGGATTTTCTATAAAATTTTCGGAACCTCAAATAAATAATAATTTTGATAAATGGCTTAAATAAATTATATTTCATAAACTATATTCAAAACTATGACAAAAATTAATTAAAGTAAAATAGAGTGTGCCGGTACACCTTGTGACATATCTTACCCGGATATACTGTACACGGGTAAGGGGTGTCACATTAAGCATGTTAAGATTTGGTGTTGTTCAGCTTATATCAAAAAGCTGAACACTAATAAATTGGAGACCAGATTAGAAAAGGGTCGATTTGTTGAATATCCAAAAGATAGTTTTGGATATTATTTTTATTTGCCTACATCACAAAAGGTTGTGGTGAGTAGAGATGTCACATTTCTTGAACAACAGTTTGTTCAAGAAGGAGGCAAAGGAAGGCAAATAGAGTTAGAATTGGAGAATTCTGACCAACTAACAGATCAGATGGATATAGATCCATCTAGTCAACCTACACCCATTGATGAAACATCTACAACTATTCCTCATAGAACAATCAGGGTATCTCACCCACCAGTGAGATATGATTTCCTTCATGAAGAAGAACAAGAGTTGTCTACTCATAAAGAAGTAGATCATATGATGATCCACTTACCTATGAAGAAGCTATATCAGATATAGACTCTTCAAAATGGATTGATGCTATGAAATTCGAGATTGATTTCATGTATAAGAATCAAGTTTGGGATCTTATTGACCCACCTGAAGGTATTGTACCTATAAGGAACAAATGGGTTTTCAAGAAGAAAATTGGTTCTGATGGAAAGGTAGAGACTTATAAGGCAAGGCTAGTAGTGAAAGGGTTTCGCCAAAGGTAAGGAATCGACTATGAGGAGACTTTCTCACCTATTGCCATGCTTAAATCAATTACGATTCTATTAGCAATAGCTGCATACTATGAATCCCAAGATGGTTCCAAAGTGCGCAAGCTAAAGCGATCAATTTATGGGTTGAAACAAGCTTCGAGGAGTTGGAACATCCGTTTTGATGAAGCCATTAAATCATTTGGTTTTATCAAAATTGAGGATGAGCCATGTGTATATAAGAAAGTTAGTGACAGTGCTATCACTTTCCTTATCTTATATTTGGATGACATACTGTTGATGGGTAATGACACAGGTATATTGACAAATGTAAAGGTATGGTTGTCAAATACATTCTCCATGAAAGACTTTGGGGAGGCAACCTATATTCTTGGGATTCGCATCTATAGAGATAGAGTGAAAAGAATAATTGATTTATCCCAAAGTCTATACTTGGAAAAGGTGTTAAAGAGGTTTAACATGCTTGATTCCAAGAGAGGATTGTTACCAATGAGACATGGTATCCACCTTTCTAAAGAGATGTCTCCAAAGAAACCTAAAGAAAGAGATAAAATGGCCAGGATTCCATATGCTTCGACTATTGGAAGTTTAATGTATGCAATGTTGTGTACTAGGCCGAATATCGCATATGTTGTTAGTTTGACTAGCAGGTATCAATACAATCCAGGTTTGGAACACTGGATAACTGTCAAGAATATCCTTAAATACTTGAAAAGAACTAAAGATTTATTCTTGATATATGGAGGTGGAGACTTAAAATTGGATGGTTATACTGATTCTGATTTCCAATCAGATATCGATGATAGAAAGTCTATATCTGGATATGTGTTCATTTGTGATGGAGGTGCAGTCAGTTGGAAGAGTTCCAAACAGAGTAAGAGTGCAGATTCCACTATAGAGGCCGAGTATATTGCTGTATCAGATGCTGCAAAAGAAGTTGTTTAGATATATGGAACCCTGGTCTCACTAGAAATCCAAACACATAGAAAGGCGCTACCACATTATCAGAGAAATAGTTGGGCAAGGCAATGTAGGCATGCAGAAAATAGCATCAGCTGAAAATCTAGCTGATCCATTCACTAAGCCTTTATCACAAGCATAGTTAGACCGACATCTTGAGAAGATGGGTCTAAGATATTGTAATGAATGGCTCTAGTGCTAGTAGGAGATTGTTAGTAGTGTGCCCTAGAGCATATCATTTAGTATGTATCTTGTACATCTTTTATTAATAAAAGGCATTTTCACTTTTCTGTTTACATAATATATTTATGTGTAATAGAAAAGGTTCACTGATATTTTGTTAGAAATTCTATTCTTAAGTTGTTAAGAATATGAGTGACAGTATTTCTAGTACAAAGTATCATAAATAGGTTCATAATTGAGGATACTTCATAATAAGGACATGACTTATCCAGAAAGATTGTATTCATGTTTGTTCCCAAGTTATTTATATGAGATATAAATAAGATAGAATGGTGAGTCTCATGCCATATAACAAACATGATAGTTACTTATACATGATAAGTAGGCCGAACCAGTGACACTTATGACAAGCACATGGAGTTTACTCTTGTCAATGTATTGTCATAAATCATATCAGTGCATATAATCTTTAGACCTGAGATAGCACAATTATCTTGTATATAGGTGGTTTGAGTTTGATACTACTTTCATATTTGTACTGTGTATGGGTATATGGGCATGTGTTGGCTCCTACTAGTTATATATGGAGGTAGGTGTTGATCAAGATGGAATCTGTTCCTCTAAGTAAATAGGGATAAAATCCTATGTTCATTTAATTGTTCTTCATATTTCAAGTTCCTGGCCAGGATAGATAGATTTAATAAGAAAAGAGTTTCTGATGAGAATATCTTTTAATCAAGAACTGGAATTAAAGGATAACATAATATTCATAGCAAAGAGGGTTTGACATAAACCATGACTCCAGCTTGAGTTGGGATTTTGTAACAGAGAGATTCTAGTGCATGGTAACATATGATTATAGGTTCATTTAAGGTAAACCTTATTACTGATTGGGTGGCCATGGCATGCTATGCTAGGTATTAACCATGGTCTATGAGGTGCATAAAATGATTTAGAGAAATCATTTATGGTAAGAAAGAGTTCTGATGATATTAAGAGTTGATATTATATCTCATTGTCAATTAGTGATGAGCCTAGTAAGTCACACACATACACAAGTAATCACTTGTTACACCCTATCCCTTAGTAAGATGTAACATGATCCCGTAATACATCTAATGATTTACCGTACTTCGCCTACCGGTAATCCATTAAATATACTACAAGGCATTTTAAAACCATTTTCTTACATTTTGGAAGTGGTGAGCATTTTAGTAGGAAATAAAAACATTTAATTGAAGTTTGAAAACTAGTTAAGATTTTTGTCCCATTTTATTTTTTCGCAAATTTTATAAAAATTTTGGCAGAGTGCCGTTTGTATTTGGGAAAAACAGTTCTTCAAAGCCTGTGAAAAACACTTCCAAATAATTAATTTCAACCCTATTTGCAACCACCAAACTTCAAATCAACAGCAATAGCAACACTTCAATTCAAAATTCAAATTTCAAATCAAGAATTGATATCTCAAAACATTTCATAAACTCATGCACATTGCATTTTAAATATTTAATTTACATTCATAAGTTAATTTATAAACGCAAAATCTCAAAAATAATATTATTATACATTGACTGTACAACTGCTCAATCTACCTTAATACATATGACACTAAACCATTTACATCAAAATAATTACAAAGGTATTAACAAATACCCATACAAAATCTCCAAACTATGCTCCTCTCTGACTGTAGCAGTTCACTCTGCTGCTATGTCCTTTTCTCTATCTGCGACAGCAAAGAAAGCTATCACTGAGTATAAAAATACTTAGTGGTGCGCAATAAAATATAAAATACATAATATAAAACATTTATGAACAATTCATAATTCAAAAATCTCACAATCACATTTCACAATTTTTTTAAATCACAATTATAGCAAATCAAAATTTTCAAAGCTTAATATAACACAAATTTGATCAAACGATTTAATAATCATAGTGTTGCCAATCAATAACACAATTTAGTCCATGACACAAAATTTCCAAACATGCCGTGTTGTACACCACGACAAGGAAAACTCACCCCACTAATCGAAATCAATGAGGGAGGTGGCTAGCTAGCTAATGAGTACTCATCCAAACTCACCCCTCAGACTGGGAAGCCAGAGAGGGAGGAAAGTGATCAAATATCAAACTCACCCCACACGTGGAGGAGGAACATATTAATATTTCCATGCCAAGTGTGAATTAAAAACAATTTAAATTAAGTTATTTAAATATTTTATGCAAAACATAATCGATTTTCAAAATCAAATTTCCATTCCCAAAGTGGCAACATAATAATTCTCAAAATCCATAATTAACACAATAATTTTACAATGCATAACTAAACAAATTTTCTATGAGAAAATGATAAATTAAGGTTTATTGTGCACAAACCTGATGCGAGTTGCCTATTGGCCTTGACTCGATGTTTTGGGTTCTTTCTCAGTATTCTTTTCAACTGAAACACACAATTTCACAGTGTTTCAATATCACAACTTATCATAAGTCCAAAAATAAAATCAAAGCTATTTATACCTAGCTTTAATATGCTAAACTTGACGTTCTTTAAAATTTGTATTTTGGGGTTACTATTCACGACACTATTCAAGTTAATTTGTTGACTTTCTAATGCTTAAAAGGTATGAGAACTCCAATTATACCCACATACCACATTTTGGTTACCTAACTTATTGGTTTTGGTCATTTTCTCAAAACTTAAGTCTTTTAGGTAAACTTTCAAATTTTTAGTTTTGGTAACCTATTTTGCACTATTCCATTGGTCATGTTTCTGTTAGAATTTGGCCAAGTTTTCTTCATAGAAATTGTTCCTTATTGTCTTAACTTTATTTCCCTTTTTGAATCACTCCATTTGGAGTTTTGTAGCTCAAGTTATAGCCATTTGAATCATGGCTGCCGGATTGGTCTAACCTAGATTTCTGGGCAAATTTCTGGGTTCTAGTAGTTTTAGGTCACCAATTTTGGGTGGCCAAATGACTTGGTTAAGGGCATAATTTGGGTTTATATTCTTCGTAAAAGTTGTAGGTATATATCTCAGCTTTCTACTGGTAAAATTTCAGGTCATTTAGACCTGCCTAGCCCAAGCTATGGCCAAATGATTATTATTCATTTGGTCATTTTTGTACAGGGCAGAACACTCAATTTTGGATTTGGCCAATTTGTTCACTAGGTTTTAGTCACTTTCTAGGCATGATTCCTAAATGAAAAATGTGCCATTTTGTGTCTAGTTTCATTCCCAATTTGCCCCACACCAATTGGGTTAGTAAATTTTCAGTTTTGGTCCCTGAAAGGGACCTTGGTCCTGTTGCCTATAGAATGTCCCTAAGCAATCCGAATTTAAACCTAATTCTAACACTTCCAACATACCATAATTGGTCACATATGACCACTTTTCAGCTCAAACAAGGTCAAACATACCATTTGACCAATTCTCCAATTTTTGTCTTCCAAAACCCTAGGTTCCAAAACCCTAACTCACTTGATTAGTTACATTTAATTAGTTCCAAATATACAAACACCATTTCTCAACTCATTTAAGCTTTCTAACATATTTAATTCAATCAAACACATGTAAATCACTCCTCTACATAGGCTGGCTGAAATTTACATATAGTCCTCCAACAATTGTTTTCTTTTCCATTTTTCATAATTTCTAAGTTTATTCAACTATAAACACAATAATTCAACTAGAAATTCAAAGTTTAGCTTACTTACCTTCTCTTTGAAATTCAACAACCCAAATCCTTCCTTTTCTAGTTTTCTTTTCTTGCTCAAACTCCTTTTCAAGTGGCCCAAACAAGGTTTAACTAAGGAATTTGCAATTTCTATGGCTAAATTTTTGGTTTCTTCAAGCTCAAAAATGAGCTTTCATGGAGGTGAAGTGAGAGCTTTGGGAGAGAGAAGTGGAGCGGCACATTTGGGTGAGGAAGAAGAAAATCTAATTTTCTTTTCTTTTTTATACATTTTTATGTCTTTAAAAATGTTTTTGACTTAGTCAATTTAGGTAGGAAATTTAAAATGAATTTTGACATCATGATGATGTCATAAGGATGATGTAATAAACTTTTTCCTTTTTCTTTTTCTTTTGTATTTATTTTTTCATTAGTTCTTTAATTTAATTCTTGATTCTGAAATTTTCTTTTCTCCGATTTTATTTGACAGTCAGGTCAGGAGTCAGCTCCAGGGGTCAATTGACCAAATTGTCCCTTGCCGGTTCGACCCGATTTGTAAATAATTTAATATTTCTTCCGGATCCCTGACCTAATTATTTGACCAACTTAACAATTCTTTTTCATGATTTTCTCTTTTCCACTGTGTTCACAATAGTCCTAAGGACCGCGATGTCATATTTTATGGTTCGAAATTTGAGTTTAAATTGACCTCGCAGTCCTTCTCGAGAAGGTCACCCATCGCTGTGACTCTCGGCTCATTTAACTTCTTATATTCTGTTTTTCTTATTTATACTTAACTAATTGACAATTACTAATTATTTGTATTCAGGGCTTATCTAAGTGTCTTAGGCATGGTTCTAATTCTCTTAATTGTCCGAACCGACACCGGTCACCGGAATAGTGAAATATACCAGGCTATGCAAATAGGGATGTTACATCACCAAATTAAATATGATTTAATTAATTAATTAAAGAGTTTAATTGATTAATTAAATAGGTTTGGTTTGCAATTAGATTGGAAAGTCTCTAGTGTAACACCCCGTTTGCATAGCTTGGTAGATTTCATCGTCTTGACCGGCGTCGGTCCGACGCTATGAGATTAGAGCCACATTTAAGACAACTTGAGAAGCCATAAACACAAATAATTAGTAATGTTTAATTAGTTAACTATAAATAAGAAAAACAGAACATAAGAAGTTAAATGAGCCGAGAGTCACAGTGATGAGTGACTTCCTGAACGATCACAAGTCGTTTTAAACTCAAATTTCGAACCGTAAAAAGTGACGCTGCGGTCCTTAGGACCCTTATGGACACAGTGGAAAAGAGAAAATCACGAAAAAGAACTGTTAAGCCAGTCAAATAATTAGGTCAGGGAGCTGAAAAAAATATGAAATTACTTGCAAACCGGGATGAACCGGCGAGGGGCAATTTGGTCAATTGACCCCGAGAGCTGACTCCTGACCTAACTGTCAAATAAAATCGGAGAAAAGAAAATTTCGGAGTCGAGAATTAAATTAAAGAACTAATAGAAAAATAGAAAAAAAAAGAGAAAAATGAAAAAGTAAAAAGGTGATGACATCATGCATGACCTCATGCTTGATGTCATAAAAGAATTAATTAAATGAATTATTAAATTTTGATTGAATTATAAGTATAGAAGTAAGATGAAAGTGGTTAGAAATACATGAAAACATGCAAAATCATACCTATCTAAAACCCTAGGAATTTTGGCAAGCAGCAAACTAATGTTGAAATGGGTAATTTTGATACAAATAATGAAGTGGTTAAGTGTAAGTGAGGGTATGAGTACTAAAAATGCATTTAGAATTCAACAAGTGAGTAAGATATGAAAGTTAGGGTTTGGACCTAGGGTTTAGGAGGCAAAATTGTGAGAAATTGGTAAATGATACATTTGACCTAATGTGAAGTGAAAAATGGTCAATAATGACCAAAAGAGATGTGTGGAAATTGTGAGAATGAAAGTTAAATTCGTAGGGCAAATGGTCATGCTGCTGGCAGCATGACCAAGCCAACTTTGAAGGACCAAAATGAAAATTTTACAAGTCCAATTGATATGCACCAATTGAGGATGAAAATAGACATAAAATAGCACAATTTTCATTAAGGAACCATGGCCAAAAACTGACCAAAACTTAGTGAACCAATTGACCAAAGTGAAATGAGAGCAGTCGCCATCGATAAATGACCAAATGAACAGTAATTGTTCATTTGGTCATAACTCGAGCTAGGAAGGTCAAAATGACCTGAAATTTTACCAGTAATTAGATAAGATATAGATCTAAAACTTTCATGAAGAACACCAACCCAAATTATGCCATTAACCTAATCAAATGATTGAGCAAATTTGAGTTACTGAACCTGCAAAACTGCAGATTTCCATTTGAGCAGTAAAGTTCCAATGGCTATAACTCTCTCTAGAAAACTCCGATTTAGGCGATTCTTAAACCGATGGAAACCTAAGACATAGTAGAACATTTCGTATGAAGGAAATTAGGCCAAATTATGGACTTAACTTGATCAAATCACTGAACGAAGTTGGATCAAAAATCTGCCAGCACCTAAATTGTAGTATGAATAGTGCACGTGAACAGAAATCTTATTTTCGCTATAACTTGAGCTACAAAGCTCCAATTGGGGTGATCCAAAAATGAGAATACACATAAGACAATAAGGAACATTTTCTATGAAGGAAGTTTTGCCAAATTCCAACAGTAGATTGACCAATGGAACAGTGCAACTTCGGAGCACCAAAACCGAAAATTGGCAATTTTGCCAAAATGACCTAAGCTTTGAGAAAATGACCAAAACCAACAAGTTTAATGACCAAAATGTGG
Source organism: Hevea brasiliensis (assembly GCF_030052815.1). Classification (NCBI taxonomy): domain Eukaryota; kingdom Viridiplantae; phylum Streptophyta; class Magnoliopsida; order Malpighiales; family Euphorbiaceae; genus Hevea; species Hevea brasiliensis. The sequence continues at coordinate 92,722,433 of NC_079496.1, read as the reverse complement.
TATGTGGGTGAAGTTGGAGTTCTCATACCTATTAAGCCTTAGAAAGTCAACTATTTGACTTGAATAGTGTAGTGAATAGTAACCCAAAACACAAAATTTCGAGAACGTCGAATTTAACACGTTAGAGCTAGGTAAATATGAAGCTAAATTTATTTTGGGTTTGTATTAAGTTCTAGTACTGAAACATTGTAAAATTGTGTATTTCAGTTGAAAAGAATATCGGGAAGGAACCCGAGGAATCGAGTCGAGGCTAAGGGACGACTCGCTTGAGGTTTGTGCACAACATCTCCATGTTTTAAAATTCATTGATAAAGTGAACGAAATATGTATTTTACTTGTGCATTGGAATTGTTGAAAGTTTGTTTGTGACATTATTTATGATGTTTTGATTTAAACTGTGAAAGTTATTATGTATATTTGAAATGACAATGTTTAGCAAATTGTTAAGATAAGTTTTGAAACCACAGTGTCATGACCATATATTTGAACACCTCACTAGCACGACTAGTGGGGGTAATTAGTTTCGAATTTTGATTCTTTCTCTGGAGAAGTGTTGAGGTGTGCCAGTAGAAAAGGATGTGAATGGATATCCATATATTTGAGCTAGCTAGCTTTGTGATGTGATTTCTCTTTAGCCTTTGGCTATTGAGATTCTATTTGTTTCGAATGGCATGATCTAACTGTGGGATTTATGAAACGTGTTTTGATGCTTCGAAATGAACTTGGTTTGCATTAAAACCTCATAATTCATGTTTTGTGTTTAATGCTCATGTTTAATCAAATTTTTGAATAAGTGTGATTTATATTTTGCATAAAGATTATTTTAGTATGTTGTGCACCACTGAGTCCTAGTACTCAGCGATAGCTTCTATTGCTGTCGCAGATACAGAGACTAGAGGAGCAGCAGACTGAGCTGCTGAGGTGTGAGGAGTCATCAGCTTGAAGTCTTCGTGTATAATTTATACGCTAACTGTAAATATTTCTTTTGATGTATATATTGCACATAAATGTATGGACATGTAAATGGGTCTTGAGCAGCTGTACAAAAATTTGTATGAAGTTTGTAATAAAGTTTAGTTGTATTTCTTTTGATGTAAATTTTGTAAGAATGTATATAAATTATTTTGTCTCTAATGAAATATGAGTACAACTATTTTATTTAATTTGAATGAAATGGATTGCTAATATTTTGATGATCATTGGATAGTGGATTTGAAATTTGAAAGTTGATAAATGTGTTGAGAAATTGATTGGGATTGAGTATGAAATTGAAGTAGTGGTTGAGAAAAATTTTTAGAAGTGCTTTTTACAGGTATTTGAAGAACGGTTTTCCCAAAATACAGAGGAAACTCTGTCAAAATTTTTATAGAATTTGCGAAAAATTAAATTGGATAGAAATTTTTACTAGTTTTAATTTTAACTAAATGTTTTAAGTACTTACTAGAAAATGCTCACCACTTGTCAAAAATAAGAAAATTGTTTTAAAATCCCTTGTAGGGTACCTAATGAGTTATCGGTAGGTGAAGTTCGGTAGTTCATTAGGTATTCTATGGGATCATGTTATGCCTTACAGAGGGGTAAGGTGTGACATGTTTCAGTGGTATCAGAGCAAATTTTTGAAGTATGTTTTAACCTATGAATTTGTGTCTTTTCTTTGTTAAGTACAACTGCTCAATGTCCATAATTGTTACATACAGTGCATTACATCATGAATATGAACTAACGGGGGGAAATCTCCATCTATTATTTGTTCAGGAGATACCCTAACTTCAGATTGAAATGGAAGAAGGGGATCGCTCAGTTGAGCAGTCTGTTGAAGCTGAGGCACAAGGGGAAGCCCCAGCTTTACCGAATGTTAGTGGGTCAGCAACACCAACCCCACAAATGCCGCAGTTCCCTGCATAATTTGCACAGCAGATGGCTGCGATGTTTTAGCAAATGGCTGGGGGTATGCCTGTTCAAGCTCCACCCCAACCACCTGTGGCACAACCACTGCCTCCAGCCAGACAATATGATAAATTACTAAAGTATGGGGCTGTAGAATTTAAGGGTACAGTGGACCCTTTAGAGGCAGAGTAATGGCTTGAAAGAATGGACAGAGTGTTTAAGAAACTGCACTGCCAAGATGAGCTGAAGTTTGAGTATTCCGTGTCTCTACTGCAAGGGGATGCGTATGATTGGTGGAAGACCATCCCCCACAGCTTGGTTGAACCACCAGTGCTGACCTAGGAGGACTTCATCAGAGAGTTTAGACAGAAATACATCCCAGATGCATATGTTGATCAGAAACTGCAAGAATTTTTGAGTTTAAAACAAGGAAATCGATCAGTGGCAGAGTATGAGAGGGAGTTCTCCCGCCTGAGTCACTATGCGGGGAGTCTCCTTACTACCAGCAAGGCAAGGTGCAAGAGATTTGAAACGGGTTTAAAGCCCAGCATACGGATGCAAGTTGTAGGATTTTGACACAGCAACTTTTCAGAGCTTATGTCTCAAGCACTTGAACTGGAGAGAATTGAATCAGAAGCAACCCCAAAGAAAGAAAAATTAGAAAAAGCTGAGAAATCAGAAAAAGACAAGGGGGAAAAATCAGTTGAACAGAGTTCTGGTGCTACCTCTGGAAAGAAAAAGAAGTTTAGTGGACCCAGCAGGGGTCGGGGTGGAAGATTTAGTAGAGGCAGATTTTCCGGACAGAGACCCCCTAGGTCCGGCCGATCAGCCAGGGTTCACATTCTGCCCGCCCCTGTGAGACTTGTGGCAAGATTCATGGGGGGGAGTACTACTGGGCCACTAGAGCCTGCTTTAACTGCGGTGGCAAGGGCCATATAGCTAAAGACTGTACTAGTGCTCCGAGATATAGTCCAGCTCCTACTACTGCCGAGGGATCTATTCAGAGTCCTGCTCTCAGAGGTTCACAGTCAGTTGGCAGAGGAAGAGGTAGAGGTAGAGGCACTACTTCAGGCAGTCAGGGCACAGTTGGTCAGTCAGGACAAGGAAGTGCTTCAACCAGAATCTACACAATGAGACAGCGAGAAGAGGCTGAGACTTCTGATGTGGTAGCTGGTACATTCTCTATCTCTGATCAAGAAGTATTTGTGTTGTTTGATCCGGGTTCAACCCATTCATATGTTAGTGCTAGCATAGTTAGTTCACTTGCTGTTCCATGTGTGCAAATGGATTTTGAAGTGCTAGTAACTAGTCCGTTAGGACAAGAGGTCCGGGTCAACAGAATTTATAGAGACTGTCCTTTGGTGATCCAAGGACATGTTTTCCTGTCAGACTTGATTGAAATGCCCTTTAGAGAGTATGATATCATTTTGGGCATGGATTGGTTAGCCAGGCATCATGCCATGATTGACTGTAGATTGAAGATAGTCATTTTTGGTCTCCCTCAGTATGGTGATGTGGTAATACACGGGGAGAGACATTTACTGCCATCAAACATCATTTCGGCTGCACTAGCCAGAAGAATGATCAGAAAGGGTTGTGAAGCATACTTAGCACATGTGATAGACACCCAAGTGGGGAGTCCAGCACTAAGGGACATCCCTACTGTATGTGACTTTTCGGATGTGTTTCCTGATGAATTGCCAGGATTACCTCCAGAAAGAGAGGTGCAGTTTGAGATTGATGTTATGCCTGGTGTGGACCCAATCTCCATAACACCATATAGAATGGCACCTGCAGAATTAAAAGAGTTAAAAGTACAGTTACAGGAGTTGCTTGACAAGGGCTTTATCCACCCTAGTGTGTCATCTTGGGGAGCGCCAGTGTTGTCTGTAAAGAAGAAGGATGGCACTCTCCGGTTATGCATTGACTATCGGCAGTTGAATAAGGTGACAATAAAGAACTGATATCCATTACCCCGTATTGATGACTTGTTTGATCAGTTGAGGCGTGCAGCTGTGTTCTCCAAAATTGACCTGAGATCAGGTTATTATTAGCTGAAAGTACAAGAGCAGAGTATACCTAAATCGCTTCGTAACCCGCTATGGCCATTATGAGTTCCTAGTTATGCCATTCGGTTAACTAATGCTCCGGCACTTTTATGGATCGATGAACACTATCTTCGCACCATACCTCACCGATTTGTTATGGTATTCATAGATGATATATTGGTCTATTCGAGGAATGCGTAAGAGCATGATAGACATCTCATGGATTGTACTGCAGACTTTGAGGAGAATAACTATATGCCAAATTGTCAAGTGTGAATTTTGGTGAAGGAGATATCCTTTTGGGGCACATAGTATCGCAGAGGGTATTAAGGTAGATCCTAGCAAGATTGAAGTCGTTCTTAATTGAAAGCCACCTAAATGTCACGTAGATTCGCAGCTTAGGTTTAGCCGATACTACCGTAGATTTGTGAAGGGATTCTCCATGTTGGCATCTCCATTGACCAAGCTGCTTAGAAAAGATGTAAAATTTTAGTGGGCGGACAAATGCCAGCAGAGTTTTGATGAATTGAAGAGATGTTTGACTGAAGCTCCAGTCCTGACTTTACCTACTCCGGGTAAAGAATATACAGTATATAGTGATGCTTCTCACAATGGGTTAGGCTGTGTATTGATGCAAGATCAAAATGTCATTGCCTATGCATCACGCCAGCTAAAACCGCATGAGAGGAATTTTTCGACACATGACTTGGAGCTTGCAGCTATAGTGTTTGCTATTAAGATCTGGAGACATTATTTGTATGGGGAGAAGTGCTACATCTATACAGATTATAAGAGTTTGAAGTATTTGGGCACTCAGAAAGAGTTGAATTTGAGACAGAGGAGATGGTTAGAGTTGATAAAAGACTATGATTGTCTGATAGACTATCAGCCAGGGAAAGCTAATGTTGTGGCTGATGCCTTAAGTCGCAAGACTATGGCAAGTCTACGGGTTACTCCTTTGTCTTTGGTACATGAGTTAAGATCATTGCATGCCAGCTTAGAGATTAATGATGATGGACAGACAGCAGTTGCATGGCATGTACAGCCAGTGTTGATTGATCAGATTAGAATGGCTGCTCAGAATGATCAAAAGTATCAGAAGTTGATGGAAGAAGTCAGCAGGCAAGAAACCGAATTCTCAATCGAGATGATACCATCGCTACACGAGGCGAATATGTGTTCCCAATGATGTTGATTTGAGGCAGATCATTTTGAAGGAAGCACATGAGTCTCCTTTGCCATGCACCACAGTGGCACAAAAATGTATAGAGGGTTAAAGGAGCATTCTTGGTGGATGGGTATGAAAAGAGATGTGGCAGAGTTTGTATCCAAAAGCCTCACTTGTCAGCAAGTAAAGGCAGTGCATCAAGTACACTCCGGGTTGTAACATCCACTACCAGAACCAGAATTCAAATGGGAGAGAATAACGATGGATTTTGTGATGGGACTTCCGAGGACACAGAAGAGTCATGATGCAGTTTGGGTCATTGTTGACAGACTGACTAAGTCTGCTCATTTTCTGCCAGTCCGGATGGATTATAGTTTGGAAAGATTGGCCAAGTTATACATCGATGAGATTGTGAGACTGCATGGAGTGCCAGTATCCATCGTGTCAGACAGAGATCCTAGGTTCACTTCTAGATTCTGGGGTAGTCTTCTGAAAGCCCTAGGAACTAGATTGAACTTCAGTACTGCATTCCACCCACGCATGCATGGCCACCGAGAGGGTAATTCAGATCTTGGAGGACATGCTACGGGCTTGTGTGATTGAGTTTGAGGGTAGTTGGGATACACACTTGCCTTTGATTGAGTTTGCTTACAACAACAGCTACCAATCAAGCATTGGAATGCCTCCATATGAAGCTTTGTATGGCAGAAAATGTAGAACCCCGTTGTGTTGGGATGACGTGGGTGAAAGAAAGATGATTGGACCCGAAATCGTTCAGCAAACTAAAGAGAAAATCAGGGTGATCCGAGATCGACTTAAGACTGCATCAGACCGTCAGAAGTCCTACATTGATTTGAAAAGAAGGGATATTGAGTATGCAGTGGGTGAGAAAGTTTTCCTCAAAGTTTCTCCTTGGAAGAGAATTATGAGATTCGGCAGAAAGGGAAAACTGAGTCCTCGTTTCATTGGGCCATATGAGGTTCTAGAAAGAGTGGGTCCTTTGGCATATCGGTTGGCACTACCTCCAGAGTTGGAAAAGATACATAATGTCTTCCATGTGTCTATGTTGAGGAGGTATCGATCAGACCCATCTCATGTACTACCAGTAGAGGAAATTGAAGTAAATCCAAACCTCACATATGAAGAAGAACCCATAGAGATTCTGGCTTATGAGGTGAAGCGACTCTGAAACAAGCGAATCATTGGTAAAAGTGCTGTGGAACCATCATTCAGGCCAGGAGGCTACTTGGGAACGAGAGGAGGACATGAGGAGATAGCACCCACAGCTGTCCAGAGATTGATACCAGGTAAAATTTCGAGACGAAATTTATTTTAAGGGGGGGAGAATTGTAACACCCCGTTTGCATAGCCTGGTAGATTTCACTGTTCCGGTGACCGGTGTCGGTCTGGACAGTTAAGGAGATTAAAGCCACACTTAAGATAACTTGAGAAGCCATAAACACAAATAATTAGTAATGTTTAATTAGTTAACTATAAATAAGAAAAACAAAACATAAGAAGTTAAACGAGCCGAGAGTCACAGTGATGAGTGACCTCCTCGGGAACGACTGTGAAGTCGTTTTAAACTCAAATTTCGAACCGTAAAAAGTGACGCTGCAGTCCTTAGGCCCCTTATGGACACAGTGGAAAAGAGAAAATCACGAAAAAGAACTGTTAAGCCAGTCAAATAATTAGGTCAGGGAGCCGGAAGAAATATGGAATTACATGCAAACCGGGATGAACCGGCGAGGGGCAATTTGGTCAATTGACCCCGAGAGCTGACTCCTGACCTAACTGTCAAATAAAATCGGAGAAAAGAAAATTTCGGAGTCGAGAATTAAATTAAAGAACTAATAGAAAAATAGAAGAAAAAAAAGAGGAAAATGAAAAAGTAAAAAGGTGATGACATCATGCATGACCTTATGCATGATGCCATAAAAGAATTAATTAAATGAATTATTAAATTTTGATTGAATTATAAGTATAGAAGTAAGATGAAAGTGGTTAGAAATACATGAAAACATGCAAAATCATACCTATATAAAACCCTAGGAATTTTGGCCAGCAGCAAACTAATGTTGAAATGGGTAATTTTGATACAAATAATGAAGTGGTTAAGTGTAAGTGAGGGTGTGAGTACTAAAAATGCATTTAGAATTCAACAAGTGAGTAAGATATGAAAGTTAGGGTTTGGACCTAGGGTTTGGGAGGCAAAATTGTGAGAAATTGGTAAATGATATATTTGACCTAATGTGAAGTGAAAAATGGTCAATAATGACCAAAAGAGATGTGTGGAAATTGTGAGAATGAAAGTTAAATTCGTAGGGCAAATGGTCATGCTGCTGGCAGCATGACCAAGCCAACTTTGAAGGACCAAAACGGAAATTTTACAAGTCCAATTGATATGCCACCAATTGGGGATGAAAATAGACATAAAATAGCACAATTTTCATTAAGGAACCATGGCCAAAAACTGACCAAAACTTAGTGAACCAATTGACCAAAGTGAAATGAGAGCAGGCTGCCACTGCACAAACTAACCAAATGAACAGTAATTTTTCATTTGGTCATAACTCGAGCTAGGAAGGTCAAAATGACCTGAAATTTTACCAGTAATTAGATAAGATATAGATCTAAAACTTTCATGAAGAACACCAACCCAAATAATGCCATTAACCTAATCAAATGATTGAGCAAAGTTGAGTTACTGAACCTGCAAAACTGCAGATTTCCATTTGAGCAGTAAAGTTCCAATGGCTATAACTCTCTCTAGAAAACTCCGATTTAGGCGATTCTTAAACCGATGGAAATCTAAGACATAGTAGAACATTTCGTATGGAGGAAATTAGGCCAAATTATGGACTTAACTTGATGAAATCACTGAACGAATTTGGATCAAAAATCTGCCAGCACCTAAATTGCAGTATGAATAGTGCACGTGAACAGTAATCTTATTTTGGCTATAACTTGAGCTACAAAACTCCAATTGGGGTGATCCAAAAATGAGAATACACTTAAGACAATAAGGAACATTTTCTATGAAGGAAGTTTTGCCAAATTCCAACAGTAGATTGACCAATGGAACAGTGCAACTTCGGAGCACCAAAACCAAAAATTGGCAATTTTGCCAAAATGACCTAAGCTTTGAGAAAATGACCAAAACCAACAAGTTTAATGACCAAAATGTGGTATGTGGGTGAAGTTGGAGTTCTCATACCTTTTAAGCCTTAGAAAGTCAACTATTTGACTTGAATAGTGTAGTGAATAGTAACTCGAAACACAAAATTTCGAGAACGTCGAATTTAACACGTTAGAGCGAGGTAAATGTGAAGCTAAATTTATTTTGGGTTTGTGTTAAGTTCTAGTGCTGAAACATTGTAAAATTGTGTGTTTCAGTTGAAAAGAATATCGGGAAGGAACCCGAGGAATCGAGTCAAGGCTAAGGGACGACTTGCTTGAGGTTTGTGCACAACATCTCCATGTTTTAAAATTCATTGATAAAGTGAACGAAATATGTATTTTACTTGTGCATTGGAATTGTTGAAAGTTTATTTGTGACATTATTTATGATGTTTTGATTTAAACTGTGAAAGTTATTGTGTATATTTGAAATGACAATGTTTAGCAAATTGTTAAGATAAGTTTTGAAACCACAATGTCATGACCATATATTTGAACACCTCACTAGCATGACTAGTGGGGGTAATTAGTTTCGAATTTTGATTCCTTCTCTGGAGAAGTGTTGAGGTGTGCCAGTAGAAGAGGATGTGAATGGATATCCATATATTTGAGCTAGCTAGCTTTGTGATGTGATTTCTCTTTAGCCTTTGGCTATTGAGATTCTATTTGTTTCGAATGGCAAGATCTAACTGTGGGATTTATGAAACGTGTTTTGATGCTTCGAGATGAACTTGGTTTGCATTAAATCCTCATAATTCATGTTTTGTGTTTAATGCTTATATTTAATCAAATTTTTGAATAAGTGTGATTTATATTTTGCATAAAGATTATTTTAGTATGTTGTGCACCACTGAGTCCTAGTACTCAGCGATAGCTTCTATTGCTGTCGCAGATACAGAGACTAGAGGAGCAGCAGACTGAGCTGCTGAGGTGTGAGGAGTCATCAGCTTGAAGTCTTCGGGTATAATTTATACCCTAACTGTAAATATTTCTTTTGATGTATATATTGCACATAAATGTATGGACATGGAAATGGGTTTTGAGCAGCTGTACAAAAATTTGTATGAAGTTTGTAATAAAGTTTAGTTGTATTTCTTTTGATGTAAATTTTGTAAGAATGTATATAAATTATTTTGTCTCTAATGAAATATGAGTACAACTATTTTATTTAATTTGAATGAAATGGATTGCTAATATTTTGATGATCATTGGATAGTGGATTTGAAATTTGAAAGTTGATAAATGTGTTGAGAAATTGATTGGGATTGAGTATGAAATTGAAGTAGTGGTTGAGAAAAATTTTTAGAAGTGCTTTTTACAGGTATTTGAAGAACGGTTTTCTCAAAATACAGAGAAAACTCTGTCAAAATTTTTATAGAATTTGTGAAAAATTAAAATGGACAAAAATTTTTACTAGTTTTAATTTTAACTAAATGTTTTAAGTACTTACTAGAAAATGCTCACCACTTGTCAAAAATAAGAAAATTGTTTTAAAATCCCTTGTAGGGTACCTAATGAGTTATCGGTAGGTGAAGTTCGGTAGTTCATTAGGTATTCTACGGGATCATGTTATGCCTTACAGAGGGGTAAGGTGTGACATCTAGCATGGCCTGAAACCAAATCTAGGTTATTGGATGTATAGTATAAGTTAAATTTATATTTAAAGTGTTTAAATATGAATTTAATTAATGAGAAATTAATTAATAGAGATTAATTAATTAATTTATATTTGATATAAATTGATTAGAAGAAGAGAAATAATTATTTTGGGTTGAGAACTCAAAATTAAGACACAGGGGTATTTTGGTCCTTTCACAGGGTGACATATGGCACCATGAGATAGTGACATATGGCACTACACCTAAGCTTGCCATATGTCTTTTAATCATGTAAGATGATTAAAATCAAGATTAAATATAGGTTTGACACTTGGCACAATATGATTGGGTCAATTAAACCTAGAGCCAATCAGAAGGTGACATGTGGCAAGGGTTTTATGTGGTGACCTAGCTATATAAGTGTTGCTATGAAAAGAAAAATTACAACCAGCTGCTGCCTCCCTTTGTGCTACCACCCTTGAGGCTCCCATTCTCTCTTCTTCTTCATCTCTTATCAATTCCAAGAGATTAGCAAACAATCTCTTGAATTAAAAATACTAGAAATTGTTTATAGTGTCCTGTTTACATCTTTAATCTCTTAAAAGGCAAAACTTGATTTTATAATTAATATAAAAAGCTTTAGAAACTGTTCAAGGGTTGCCATAGGTGATCTTGGTGTGGACAAGCTGGAGGGACAACATCTGGTGTCCTAAAGACGCATCCCAAAGGTGCCAAACACACTGCAGTGTATCAAGAGGTTAGTGCACTTGTTCTTGATTTAATCTAGGGTTCTAAAATTAATCTGATTAATTCTAAAATCTTAAATGGCAAATACAAATCTAAAAACATATTAAAAGAGTTTTAATATGTTCTTTATCATTAAAATCAAATAGATAAAAATAAATTTTGCATGATGCATGTGACCCTAGGTGAAAATTTTTGAATTCAATGATATAAACTTGTGTTTTTCATGCTCTTCAAATTTGGTTATACTTTCTTCATGAAAGTTGTAAGTTTATGTCTTCTGTTTAATTTGGCTTTGGAATTACTCAATTTGCATTTGTGTAGCTCAAGTTATAACTATTTTACCAAAACTAGTTCAATGACCAATTCTGGGTTTAAGTCAGTCAAGAACAGGGCAGGTTTCTGGAACTAATTTGTCAACCCATTTTGGACTGGTTACAGTCATAATTTGACTCCACCATGTGAATTATTCCCCTATGTCTCACGGTTTCATAGTTTAAGAATCACTAAATTTGAAGTTTTTTAGAGTGAGCTATGATTGATTGATCAACCCTTACTCACAAATGCAGTACCCTACAGATTTCAGGGTTCCAGGTTTTCAGGTCAAATTTTCACTTAATATTCAGGTGTCTTACACCTAGAATTTGAGTAAGGTCTCTAAAACAAAGTTGTAGGCATATGTATTAGGTTTCCAGATCATTTTGAATCATCTCAATTGGATTTATACAATGAACGTTATGCCCTGATTACTACACGAGGGTCACAGGGCATTTGGCTAGAATTACAAAGAATTCTAGTTTCAACCACACATATTTACTCTAGGAATTTAACCTATTTACAATTAGAACTGGGCGGTTTATTCTCCATGAAAGTTGTTCTATTATGTCTCAGCTTTCCAAAATAATAAAAATACCTCAATTGGAGTTATATAATGAGAGTTATGCCCTAATCATCTCATGTAGGTCAAAGGGCAATTTGCTAGAATTCCAGGATATTCCAGTTTCAGTATTTGGCAATTATCCTAGCAATTCGACCTATTTGCCATTGGATTTTGGCTTGGGCCAAAACACAAAAGTTGTAGATATGTGTCTTAGATTTAATTTGGTTTAAGTTTCACAGCAATTAGTGTCACACCCTACCCCTCTGTAAGGCATAATATGATCCCGTAGTATACCTAATGAATTACCAACTCAGTCTACTGATAACCCATTAAATACACTACAAGGGATTTTAAAAACTTTTCTTACTTCTTTTACAGTGTGAGCACTATTTACAGGTGTTAAAAACCTTTTTGAACTGAAGTGATAGAACTAACACATTTCAATGATTTGGAATTTCTGTAAAAATTTTGGCAGAGTGCCATCTATATTTTGGATAAAACAGTTCTTCAGAAAAACCTGTAAAAAGCACTTCAATATATATTTCCAAATCTCAACTCCAACATGTTTCTTAACACAACATATTTCTCAACTCAAATCCATAGTAATTTTTCAAAGACTGAGATACCAGAAATATAATATAATTTTTACAAGTCAAAATAACTCATAATTTATTTTATAACTTTAATGTAAAATTTTATTTTACAACTGCTCAAAACCAAGAACAATATATACATACAGTGAACATACATTACAGAACAAAATGCAAAATGTGGTATACTCAATATACCCGATGATCTCTCAATGTAGTACTAGCAATCTGCCACTGCTACCTGTCTACTCTGCGATAAAGAATGAAAAGCTATCGCTGAGTAAAATTTACTCAGTGGTGCACAATAACAATTTGAAATGCGATATATAAATCTTTTATTGACAGTTCACAAATCAAATGATTCACAATTCCATTTCACAATTTACAAAATTCACCTAACACAAATTTGATCAAGTAATTGAATAATACCGTTTTGCAAATCAATAACACAATTCGATCAAATAACTGAATAATACCGTTTTGCAAATCAATAACACAATTCGATCAAATAACTGAATAATATCGTTTTGAAAATCAATAACACAATTCGATCAAATAACTGAATAATACAATTTTGCCAATCGATAACACAATTCGATCAAATAACTGAATAATACCGTTTTGCAAATCAATAACACAATTCGATCAAATAACTGAATAATACAATGTTGCCAATCGATAACATAATTTAGGCCATGACACAATTTTTCCACACATGCCGTGTTATACACCACGACAAGACACACTCACCCCAATAATCAAAATCAATGAGGGAGGAAGCTAGCTGAATAATGAGTACTCATCCACACTCACCTCAGACTGGCAAGTTAAAGAGGGAGGAACATAATCACACTCACTCCAGACTGATAAGGCAAAGAGGGAGGAATATAATAACAGTGTCATGCCAAGTGTGAATCAAAACAATTTCAAATCACAATATTTCATACAAACCATAAATCACATTTTATCTCAAAATTTCCATTTGCAAAGTTGGCAACACAATAAGTTCCAAATAATATTCCCAAAACTAAAGCAATCAAAAATTATTCATAACTCATTTCTCCACATAAATTTGCTAGTAAAAGCAGTGAATATAAAAGTATTGTGCACGGACACAATTTAAAACAATAACATACAAATAATTATAGTTTACTTCAATTGAAAATTTCAAAAGAAATAACTATTGTGCACAAACACAATTTAAAACAATACAAATAATCATAATTTATTCCAATTGAAAAATTCAAAAGAATTAATTATTGTGCACAAACCTCTGATAACTGTCTCTTGGCTCTGACTCAGTGTTTCCTTCCTCCTCGAGTCTTTGCTAACTGAGAAACACAATTTGAAGTGTTTCAGTACTCATTTAAACTGTCTCTAACGATAATGCTTGATAATTAATTCACTGAATTCATTTATTCGCTTAGTCAACCTACTATGTCGACCCTTGGTACATTCTAGGTAATTTAGGTTTTAATGTCATTAATATGTCACATTTGATAGTCTTTTAGGGTTGGTACATGTTACCAAATTCATTTCCGTGTATACTGCATTTTCTTGCGATTTGCTGGACTCCAGGATACTAGTTTGACCTAGCCGGACGACCTAGTTCCCTCGGTTTTCGGGTTTCGGTCAAAACTACAAACTTGTAGATCTATGTCTTATGGAACGCGGGGAAAAATTTCAGGACATTCTGAGTTATGTAGACCAAGTAATGGTCATTTTATTATTGCTGGTCAAATTGCACTAAAATTGGTCACTTTAGGTCATTTTAGGTCATTTTAGATTCGGCCAGTTTTTGGACCCGAACTTGTGCAAGCTGTTTGACTTGCTTATGGTCATTTCTGGGCTTTGGTGTCTTCATAAGACTTGTAGATATGGGTCTTAACTATTCATGGTTAAAATTTCAGGTCAATTGGACTTGTTTTGAGTGAGTTATGGCTTAAACATTAACTGCTGCCCAAATGGTCAGTTTTCAGGCCTCAATTGCACTTAATCCGGATTTGGTCATTTTTCAAGCTACCTTGCAAGCAGAATTTTGCCAAGCTTTCTTCATGAAAGTTGGCACATTTTGTGCCTGGTTTCACTTCCAATTGGTCTCATACCAATTGGAGCCACACACTTAAAATTATAGGCCTAAAACTCAAACTGCCTTATTGTAATTCTTGCAAACATATCAAACATCACTTTTAACACTCACCAAACTAAACATTCAAACTAATTATGGTTGTACCATGACCTAAACATAATTCACAACACATTATAGGTCATTTTGGCAGCTTACAATTACATTCAATGTGCACCAATAAGTGCAGAATTTGCCCAACTCAATTTACAACAATTTAACTCCATAACCAAGCTCATTCACATGTCTAACCTTCACACCACTATACATACATTCAAATTGCCATAACAACCAACACATTTTAACATCATTATTCCATAAACCAAGCATGAATTCCAGCATTCTTCAAAGGTTAGCAAACTACCACAATGGTACACTTACATTCCATTACTTTCCAAGCTTTAAATTTCATTTTACATTTACATATACTAAGTATATGTCACCTAAACAATTTCCTATACAATATACATTTAATCAATCATTTAATTCACCATTTACAAGCACAAATAACCTGCCTTCAAGGTATTTCCATGGCTGCCAAAATTACACGTTCCCATTCAACATCAAACCTCAAAAATTTCTTCATAATTCAAACACCCATAACATGCTTACAAACTTTAATTAAACAATAATAAAAAACACAAACTTACCACTTTGGAAATTCTTCAAAACCTCACCAAAACTTCTCTTTCTTGCTTCCTACATGCTGCCCATGATGTGTAGAATAAGTTTAATGAAGAACAATTGGAGAAATTGTGGCTTAATCATTAGGAGTGGAGCTTGCATGCAAGGTGTGGCCATGGTGGACAATGGAGAGAAAATTCATTTCGGCAAAGTGAGGATTAGAGAGAAAGAAGAAGACATTAGTGGAGTAATCTGCCCACTTAGTGAATTTTTAATTCCCTTAGTGGTCCACTCACCTTAATTAAATCATATTATATGTTTTAATTGATAATTACTCCATTTATCCTCCATTTTTGCTATTTACATTAGGTACCCCTAAATTAATTTTTCATTATATTTTCCAAGTGTAATATTATTTATTTTTAATGGAAATTTAGGTCAAAAGATAATTCGGGATGTCAAATGACCACAATGCCCCTGTTCGGGTTGCATTCTCGATTTTCTGCAGAACACCGGTTTTGTCTGCTTTTCGATTTCTCACTTTTCTTTGTACTAATTATTTAATTTTTCTTTGATATTTCTAATGATATTTGTACTTCAATTGGTGTCTATTTAAATCCTAAAAATATTTTCCAGGGTTCCCCGCGGTCCAGGGTTAGTCAACGGTCCACGCCGTGACTTCCCGGTGCGGTCACCCATCGCTAGAGTTTTTGGCTCGCTTAACTTGGTTACATTTCTTTGCTATTATTTTTCCTTTGTTTTTCTTGTATTTTCTTTTCTTGTATTTCATTATTTAATGTCTCTTCACTCATATCGAAGTGTAGTTCTAGGCATCCTAGCTGTCCGGACAACACTGGTCACTGGAAAGTAGAACGCATTACCGAACATAGGGGAGTTACAATTCTCCCCCCCTTAAAATAAATTTCGTCTACGAAATTTTACCCAATAGTCATCTTACAATAGTCATACGTTTATTTTTTTCCTTTTTATACGATCGAATAATCTTCTTTTCCTCAAATTTGTATAAGACTTTTAACAATCTAATACAACGTTTAATTTGTTTGTATAACACCAATCTTCTCTTACTATTGTCCTGTCTAATATTTCGATTCATGTTCCTTCTTGAATGACCCTTGAGGTCATGTTAGAATCATTTATCTAGTCATTGGTCCTCTTACCATTCTAGTCCATAGTCTTCCTCACATTCGTAACATTTCTTTGTTATATTTGAACCAACTGTTCGAATTTTTACTTCCATAACTCTTTTTATCTGTCAATATTCTATAATTTACTTTCTTTTGTACTGAACTATAACCTTTCGATATTCTAACCTTTGAGTTTTAGATCCCTAAGTAGGATTTTCAAACTTATTTCTAACAATTAAATTCTGTCATGGCATAACTATACCAAAACAGATGCCGTTGGAAACTATTCTTATCTAGGTGTACTATCGGGTAGTACGTAGCTCTACACAATAATCTCAAGTCAGTACTATAATCTGCAGCTTACAGTATAAACATCAAGAACATTGCATAGTTACTACTATACATCCCAATAGATCAAATTTTCCTATCTTTTATCCTTTTCGAATTCACTAATATCCCGAACTTATTATGATTACAATATCCATTAACAATTACTAACAGTGACATCCTTGCCCTCATCTAGAGCAATTCCATTACTGCATCTTACTTTTACGTCCTCTTGCCTTACATTAAGTAGGCTTGCCAATTAGCTTTATAATTTATGGTGTGTTAGAAAATACTTTTCGCCAATAAACTCTTTCAAAACTAATTTCACTTATTATCACAATCCTTATTTTAAAGGGCTAATCACTAATGCATCAAAATTTATTCCCCTATAAAGGAATAACAATAGAACATATAGTTCTAACACTAACATAAAAGTATGCAGACCCTAGGTCAAACAATACATATATATATCTTAGTTACTATTTGAGAAAGTACCAGCAATAATATCAAAAGTCTAAGTCTCTTCTCTCTGCCATATAGCGTATACTCTAGCCGGAGCATCACCTGCTCGCCGATTCACAAGATTCGACTTCTAGGTGTACTACCCCTATCTCTACCTTTGCCTCTACTAGCGATGGTGAACTCTTTGGGGTAGAAACTTGGGTTGATCCCTTTGGTGTAGTAAATGATCCGTAACGACTGGATTTACACAATCCCTAGCAAAATGGCCGTCTCTCCATAGTTAAAACATGCTCCTACGGCTCTATAACATACCCCACTATGTGGTTTACCACAAGTTTCACAAAGTCGATCCGATTGCATTCTGGGTTTCTGTTGAGTTTGCCGATCGGATCGAGGTGGTTTCATCCGTAAGATCTATCTCTACCGAACTTCTTACTATCTCTGTTGTATCTCCCAAAGTTTTCCTCTTTCCAGAAGACCACTAGAACTCGTTTCTCTTGACTTTCCCTCTTTCTGTCTTCTCTGATTTCTTTTTCTTAGAAGCTGCTTCAGATTCAATTTTTTCTAATTCTAGTGCTTGAGAAATAAGTTCAGAGAAGTTGTTATGTTTGAATCCGACCACTTGTAATCTGATACTAGGCTTCAAACCAGTTTCAAACCTCTTACATCTCTCCCTACTGGTAGAAAGTAGACTTACTGCATAATGGCTCAGGCAAAAAAAAATTCCCTTTCATATTCAGCCACCGATCTACTTCCCTATTTTAGACTTAGGAACTCTTGCAGTTTCTGATCTACATAAGCATCAGGGACATATTTTTGTCTGAATTCCCTGAGAAAGTCATTCCAGGTTAGCACTGAGTTTTACCAAGCGTGGGGAATGGTTTTCCACTCATAAGCATCCCCAGAGCAAAGATCTGAGTATTCAAACTGAGCTCCTGCATGCGGTCAGTTTCTTGAATACCCTATCCATCCTTTCTAACCACTGTTCTACCTCTAGAGGATCTACTATCCTTGAACTCAGAGCCCCATATTTCATCAATTTGTCATATTGTCTAGCGTAAGATCGTGGTTGTACCACCGTGTCTGTATTGGGGCTTGAGTAGGCACATTACCACCATTTGTTGGAACATTGCGACCATCTCGAGCGAATCGAGTAGGGAATGCGGTACTACAGTGGTGTTCTTGAACCATCGACATTATGTAGGGTCAGCATCCCCTTGCACCTCAGCCTCTATAGATTGATCGACTGAACGATCACCCTCTTCCATAGTCAATGCGAGGATCATAGACCTCCTAAACAAATAACACAAGGAGATTTCCTCCCGTTAGTGCATATTTATAATGTAATGTACTGTATGTATCATACAATGATATTGAGCAGTTGTACTATGAAGAAACAAAATTCAAGTAACATGTGAAAAGCAATTTAAAAACTAGCTCTGATACCACTAAAACATGTCACACCCTACCCCTCTGTAAGGCATAACATGATCCCGTAGTATACCTAATGAATTACCAACCCCGTCTACTGATAACCCATTAAATACACTACAAGGGATTTTAAAAACTTTTCTTACTTCTTTTACAGTTGTGAGCACTATTTACAGGTGTTAAAAACCTTTTTGAACTGAAGTGATAGAACTAACACATTTCAATTATTTGGAATTTCTATAAAAATTTTGGCAGAGTGCCATCTATATTTTGGATAAAATAGTTCTTCAGAAAAACCTGTAAAAAGCACTTCAATATATATTTCCAAATCTCAACTCTAACATGTTTCTTAACACAACATATTTCTCAACTCAAATCCATAGTAATTTTTCAAAGACTGAGATACCAGAAATATAATATAATTTTTACAAGTCAAAATAACTCATAATTTATTTTACAACTGCTCAAAACCAAGAACAATATATACATACAGTGAACATACATTACAGAACAAAATGCAAAATGTGGTATACTCAATATACCCGATGATCTCTCAATGTAGTACTAGCAGCCTAGTCTGCTACCCTGTCAGTCTGTCTACCTGCGACAGCAATGAAAAGCTATCGCTGAGTAAAATTTACTCAGTGGTGCACAATAACAATTTGAAATGCGATATATAAATCTTTTATTGACAGTTCACAAATCAAATGATTCACAATTCCATTTCACAATTTACAAAATTCACCTAACACAAATTTGATCAAGTAATTGAATAATACCGTTTTGCAAATCAATAACACAATTCGATCAAATAACTGAATAATACCGTTTTGCAAATCAATAACACAATTCGATCAAATAACTGAATAATACCGTTTTGCAAATCAATAACACAATTCGATCAAATAACTGAATAATACTGTTTTGCAAATCAATAACACAATTCGATCAAATAACTGAATAATACAATTTTGCCAATCGATAACACAATTCGATCAAACAACTGAATAATACCGTTTTTGCAAATCAAAATAACTGAATAATACAATGTTGCCAATCGATAACATAATTTAGGCCATGACACAATTTTTCCACACATGCCGTGTTGTACACCACGACAAGACACACTCACCCCAATAATCAAAATCAATGAGGGAGGAAGCTAGCTGAATAATGAGTACTCATCCACACTCACCTCAGACTGGCAAGTTAAAGAGGGAGGAACATAATCACACTCACTCCAGACTGATAAGTCAAAGAGGGAGGAATATGATAACAGTGTCATGCCAAGTGTGAATCAAAACAATTTCAAATCACAATATTTCATACAAACCATAAATCACATTTTATCTCAAAATTTCCATTTGCAAAGTTGGCAACACAATAAGTTCCAAATAATATTCCCAAAACTAAAGCAATCAAAAATTATTTATAACTCATTTCTCCACATAAATTTGCTAGTAAAAGCAGTGAATATAAAAGTATTGTGCACGGACACAATTTAAAACAATAACATACAAATAATTATAGTTTACTTCAATTGAAAATTTCAAAAGAAATAACTATTGTGCACAAACACAATTTAAAACAATACAAATAATCATAATTTATTCCAACTGAAAAATTCAAAAGAATAAATTATTGTGCACAAACCTCTGATAACTGTCTCTTGGTTCTGACTCAATATTTCCTTCCCCTCCCTGAGTCTTTGCTAACTGAGAAACACAATTTGAAGTGTTTCAGTACTCATTTAAACTGTCTCTAACGATAATGCTTGATAATTAATTCACTGAATTCATTTATTCGCTTAGTCAACCTACTATGTCGACCCTTGGTACATTCTAGGTAATTTAGGTTTTAATGTCATTAATATGTCACATTTGATAGTCTTTTAGGGTTGGTACATGTTACCAAATTCATTTCCGTGTATACTGCATTTTCTTGCGATTTGCTGGACTCCGGGATACTAGATTGACCTAGCCGGACGACCTAGTTCCCTCGGTTTTCGGGTTTTGGTCAAAACTACAAACTTGTAGATCTATGTCTTATGGAACGCGGGGCAAAATTTCAGGACATTCTGAGTTATGTAGACCAAGTTATGGTCATTTTGCTATTGCTGGTCAAATTGCACTAAAATTGGTCACTTTAGGTCATTTTAGGTCATTTTAGGTTCGGCCAGTTTTTGGACCCGAACTTGTGCAAGCTGTTTGACTTGCTTATGGTCATTTCTGGGCTTTGGTGTCTTCATAAGACTTGTATATATGGGTCTTAACTATTCATGGTTAAAATTTCAGGTCAATTGGACCTGTTTTGAGTGAGTTATGGCCTAAACATTAACTGCTGCCCAAATGGTCAGTTTTCAGGCCTCAATTGCACTTAATCCGGATTTGGTCATTTTTCAAGCTACCTTGCAAGCAGAATTTTGCCAAGCTTTCTTCATGAAAGTTGGCACATTTTGTGCCTGGTTTCACCTCCAAATTGTCTCATACCAATTGGAGCCACACACTTAAAGTTATAGGCCTAAAACTCAAACTGCCTTATTGCAATTCTTGCAAACATATCAAACATCACTTTTAACACTCACCAAACTTAACATTCAAACTAATTATGGTTGTACCATGACCTAAACATAATTCACAACACATTATAGGTCATTTTGGCAGCTTACAATTACATTCAATGTGCACCAACAAGTGCAGAATTTGCCCAACTCAATTTACAACAATTTAACTCCATAACCAAGCTCATTCACATGTCTAACCTTCACACCACTATACATACATTCAAACTGCCATAACAACCAATACATTTTAACATCATTATTCCATAAACTAAGCATGAATTCCAAAATTCTTCAAGGGTTAGCAAACTGCCACAATGGTACACTTACATTCCATTACTTTCCAAGCTTTAAATTTCATTTTACATTTACATATACTAAGTATACGTCACCTAAACAATTTCCTACACAATATACATTTAATCAATCATTTAATTCACCATTTACAAGCACAAATAACCTACCTTCAAGGTATTTCCATGGCTGCCAAAATTACACATTCCCATTCAACATCAAACCTCAAAAATTTCTTCATAATTCAAACACCCATAACATGCTTACAAACTTTAATTAAACAATAATAAAAAACACAAACTTATCACTTTGGAAATTCTTCAAAACCTCACCAAAACTTCTCTTTCTTGCTTCCTACATGCTGCCCATGATGTGTAGAACAAGTTTAATGAAAAACAATTGGAGAAATTGTGGCTTGATCATTAGGAGTGGAGCTTGCATGCAAGGTGTGGCCATGGTGGACAATGGAGAGAAAATTCAATACGGCAAAGTGAGGATTTGAGAGAAAGAAGAAGACATTAGTGGAGTAATCTGCCCACTTAGTGAATTTTTAATTCCCTTAGTGGTCCACTCACCTTAATTAAATCATATTATATGTTTTAATTGATAATTACTCCATTTACCCACCATTTTTGCTATTTACATTAGGTACCCCTAAATTAATTTTTCATTATATTTTCCAAGTGTAATATTATTTATTTTTAATGGACATTTAGGTCAAAAGACAATTCGGGATGTCAAATGACCACAATGCCCCTGTTCGGGTTGCATTCTCGATTTTTCAGAATAATCTTGCTTTGTCCATTTTTCGATTTCTCACTTTTCTTTGTACTAATTATTTAATTTTTCTTTGATATTTCTAATGATATTTGTACTTCAATTGGTGTCTATTTAAATCCTAAAAATATTTTCCAAGGTTCCCCGCGGTCCACGGCTAGTCAACGGTCCACGCTGTGACTTCCCGGTGCGGTCACCTATCGCTAGGGTTTTCGGCTCGCTTAACTTGGTTACATTTCTTTGCTGTTATTTTTCCTTTGTTTTTCTTGCATTTTCTTTTCTTGTATTTCATTATTTAATGTCTCCTCACTCATATTGAAGTGTAGTTCTAGGCATCCTAGCTGTCCGGACAACACCGGTCACCGGAAAGTAGAACGCATTACCGAACATAGGGGTGTTACAATTAGAATTATATAGCTCAACTTATGGCTAATTGAACATACTAGACTCAAGTTGTCCAGAATCTGCCTCAACATACAACTCTACCTTTCATCCATTATTTTGGCATCTCTGTGACACCCCTTACCCGTCTACAGTGTAGCCAAGCAAGTTATGCCACTCAG
This sequence comes from Hevea brasiliensis, assembly GCF_030052815.1. Lineage (NCBI taxonomy): Eukaryota > Viridiplantae > Streptophyta > Magnoliopsida > Malpighiales > Euphorbiaceae > Hevea > Hevea brasiliensis. The sequence goes on along the minus strand of NC_079496.1, from coordinate 92,700,030 downwards.
TGTGCCGGAGCACCAATTTATGTTTCTATTTACAATTTATCCCTTTTTAATTCATTTATTTTTAATTTTTGATAAATCTAAATTTTTCTGTAAATTTTATAGAAAATCTGGCAGAGTGCCAGCTGTAAATTGGAAAAACAGTTCTTCTGAACCTGTTTAAAAACACTTCCAATATAATTTCCAAATCCAAACTCCATTATACACATTTCAAATCAATCTCAAAATCTCAATCTCAAATCACAATACTATTTTCAAAACTTTTCTGTTCACTTCATCACTTAAACCATATTCATAAATATTTCTCAACATTTCATTTATCAACATATATTATGTAGAAAATTTCAAAAATATGAAATTTTATATATTTACATTAATACAAAATTACAAGAGTTTATAGCTACAATCCAAACTAATACAAAATGCCAAAATACAAAATACTCACAAAATCCTATGTCCTACCATATGCACTGCAGGTGTGAGGTGACTTGGGACTCCGGATGCAAATTTGAAGGCTCACCCGGTCTAATGTCTGCTGGGCTCACCAGTTAGGTCTCTAGTACCTGCGCGTGGCAAAAGCGATGCGCTAAGCAATTCTGCTTAGTGGTGACAATATAAAATAAAATAAAATAAAATAAAATGAATATGCAGAATGTGTGTTTACTTTTTTTGTAGACTTAACTTCTGATATTATTTGCATTATTATTCGATTAAAATTTGGTAAGATTTATTATCATTTCCCGAGTAACCCATACTAATTGACTGGAATGGATAAACGAGTAAATTGGCACTGGGTACTAAGTACCTCGGACCATCACACCATCGGTCATATTGTGTCTCCCGGTGTGCAACAGAACAGCTAATAAGCTGTAATAATTATCGGGGTTAAAACCCAAGTGTAATAATTCAAATAACATAGCCAAAGGCCATTATGTCACAGAATGGCATGGGAAGCCATGAAACACAGAATGGCATGAAGCCATATGCAGTACTGCTAACAGAACCCTATTGACATGCCAAGCTATCCAAACCAATCTTGTTAGGTATACTAGGGCATTTTACACTTTTAAGTTTCACAATTTTTGGAATTTAAGTTTTAGTGTTACTATTCCATTCATTGGTCAATAAAAATGTTGACTTTTGCATAGGCAATAGGTACATTGGTTCTAATATCATCAACATACCACATTTTGCATTCAAAATTTGTTGGTATTGGTTGCCAATACCATTTCTAAGCTTAATGTTAGTTGGGCAGAATTTTCAATTTTTATGCTTTGTCTTTACTGTTCCATTGGTTAATTTTGCAGCGGGTATTTGGCAAACTGATCAACATGAAAGTTGTTCCTTATTTTGTCTAGTTGCATTTCTTTTTTTGAATCACTCTATTTGGAGTTTTGTAGCTCAAGTTATGGTCCAAAAACCACAACTGGACGGATTGAAATCTTGTCCAGAATTTATGGAGTGACCATATCTATAGTGTAATAAACAGTGACTGCAAATCACCTTTTGAATATGTTCTGGTCATAATTTGGGTTAGGTTTCTTCATGAAAGTTGTTGGTCTATATCTCATCTTGTTGCTGGTAAAATTTCAGGTCAATTAGACCTTTCTATACTGATTTATGGCCAAATGACCAAACACTGTTCATTTGGTCATTTTGCCCAGGCAGACTGCAGGTCACCCAGATTAGGGCAAGCTTTTGGTCCACTTGGTTTGGTTTTATGGGCATGGTTTCTTCACCAAAGTTGTGCCATTATGTGTCTAGTTTCATGTTCAATTGGCCTTGCACTAAATGAACCTCTACAATTTAAGTTATAGCTGCCCAAACCTACTGGACTCATGTCCAATTTTGCAGGTCACCAAGGGCAGCCACACCAAACCCAAATCCCATCACTCAACACACTTCATTTTTTATTTAAATAGAACTAAATGGTCAATAATTGACCATTAAAACCTATTTTCACCATTAACTAATTAAGTTCTCCAATTTATGCTCAAACCCTAACCCTAATATCTTGAGTCATGCATTTACATACCTTCCATTGTCCTAAGCATTGTATTAATGTTAAAGGCAGCCAAATTGCAATTTAACTCTAAGAAATCTTCAAAACTCTACTAGGTTCAAGGCTGCCCAAAATTTTGAGATGGACATACACAAGATATTTAGCAAATTTCTTTGCAACTTTACACTCAATTATACTTATTCAACATAAATTTGAAGAGAAACATAAGTTTAAGTCACTAACCTCTTAGGGAGCTAATCCAAAGCTTGTAAGAACTCTTTCTTTTTAGTTCTTTTTGCTCCCAAAAGACTCACCAAGATGATAGAACAATTTTTTGTGTTGGTAGGTTAGGGTTTAGTTGGGTAAAAGTGGGGGAAAATCAAGCTTTGAAAGCTTGAAAATGGTGGTTATGGGAGTATGGGTGACAGCAAGAAGGAAATGAAGAAGAGAGGTTCTGATTTTTTTTTTTCATTTTCTTCCCATTTAGACTCTTTTAAATAAGATTATGCCATGTGTCAACTTTGGATTGGGTGGGAGAACTTTAATGACATCATTATGATGTCATAAGTCCATTTTCCTTTATTTTCTCTTCATTTCTTGTCTATTTAATTGCAATTAAATTTTTAAAAACATTTTTTCACATTTTATGTTATATAAATTATTTATTTAACTGGACAAGTTGGCCAAAAATCATCTCTGAAGATGAAATGACCAAAATGCCCTCCGTTTGGCTTAACGGGCCAAAATTGTCTGTACCGATTGAAAAATTTTTCTAAGCATTTTCTTGGCATTCTTATGCCATAAGAACCTCAATGACCCTTCTATGGAGTCCCAAAAATTATTTTATAATTTTTCCCCCGGGTCTAGGGCTCCTAGTTGCGAGAACCGCAACTTCTCACTAGGTTACCCATTGCAAGGGCACCGGCTCATTTAATTTGGTTGTATTTTATTTCTAAAATTTTTTCTAAATTTTTCTTATTAATATTTGAGTTAATTATGGTTCCTCACTTTAGTTTAAATATTTTTCCAGATGTTTTAGCTATCCAGACCGACACTGGTCACTGGAACAGTAGACTATACAGATTAGCTAAAGTGAGGATGTTACAATCTCGTTATCACATCACAACATCTACACATCCAAGAGTTATAATGTATACTCAATTGCATCAATTAGGGCATAAACAAGAAAAACCCTAATCATACCAAACCCTAACCAAAATTCTCAAAACTTAAAAAATAGGAGGAATTCATAGCACTAACCTTGGTTTCAATGCTCTCTTTAACTTCAATCAAGCTTTAAACCATTCAAAGTCTTCACTCCCTTATTGAACCCCCCTGGCAGAAATTCCTTCCTTCTTAGCTTCCAAATTCTTTTGGTTTTCTTGAGTGTTTTCTTCTAGTCATACTTCAATTTAGGGTTTTCTATGGATTTCCTAAAGAAATCATGGATGGATTTAGGGTTTTAAAGCTTTGTATGTGTTTTAATGGAAGAAATTTTGAGAGAGAAATGAGATAGAGCAAGGGGATGGGAATTATGAGAAGAAGATGATGAATTTTTACTTTAATTATTGGCATTTATATTAATTAAATACATAATGGCAATTTTGTAATTAAGTGGAATGATAATCTTGTAAATATTTGGACATTTCTCATCATTGATTTTGACTAAGCTAAAAATTATATTTAATTTTTATAACCCTACTTAATTAAATTAATCCTACCCTATTAACTTAATTACTCTATTTTAGGTCAATGTTAGATCTTTAAATTTAATTGACCTAATTTTTCTCTTACTAGGTTTATGTCCGTTTTTTCCATAACACCCGATAAATCCCTAATTTAATTATCCACCTTAGCTTATTTGTTTCTTTGTGTTTATTTTTTTTCATTTTCTTGACTTATTAATTCATAGAAATTTACTCAATTAAGTCTTCATTAAGGGTCTTGTAGGGTTCTACATGAATTTAGAGTAGCATTGAACTCACTATCATTTCCCAGTACGGTCACCCATCACTGGGACTTGTACTCGTTTAACCGATTTGTATTCCACTTCTTTTATTTTCTTTAACCTTTGATCTTTATTTAATTTAATTATGACCCCTCACTTTAATTTAAGTGTGGTTCCAGATATTCTAGCTTTCCAAATAGACTTTAATTACTGGAACAGTAGAACGTATGAAACTGCCTACAGTGAGGATGTTACACTTTTTTCCTTAAATGTGTATATATTTGCTTAGCAAAGCCAAGATAATAATATTAAGATTTATATTATTATTGAAATTTTATAATAACTTTTAAATTTGGTATAAAATATTTTGTACATTGTATATCGGAATCCACACACACTATATAATTGGAGAAGGTCTCAGACAATCAGGATGATGATGCTTATACAACCAAAAATTTGGTTGACAAGGCTACATTTAGTGAAGAGGTGAATGGTACTCCGAATTTCCAAAAAAACAGAGCTATACTCTCGCATCTCAAAATACAATTGAGTGAACGTGATGGTGAAGAAAGTGATAGTGTCACAATTGATAAGTGTAATAAAAGGCAACAAAAAGTTGCTATTGTCCAAGCTCAAAGCAAAAAGGATATAATCTTTGACAACCTAAGTGTGGATTCATAGTTGCAATTGATAAATCCTTATTAGATAACAACTATGAAAATAAGGAAGACGATGTTAAAAGTTGCTGTTGTGCAAGCTCAAAGCAAAAAGGATATAATCTTTGACAACCTAAGTGTGGATTCATAGTTGTAATTGATAAATCCTTGTTGGATAACAACCATGAAAGTAAGGAAGACAATGTTAGGGGTTTGACTTTAATGGGTCCACTGTAAATTGATACCTCTTTGACGGTTAAAACTTTTGAGTTTAACTGCTCATCATTTTTAATTTTTCTTCCATTATTTGTCCAAGGTTAAAATAGTTCTTTAAAATTACAAATATTGTGAATTAAACGCAGAATATCATATATGAAGGAAATGTAAAAAAAAAAATATACTAGGCAGATTTTTTAGTGCCTTATAAGTATAATAAACTAGTTTTAATCAAATATGCAAAGTTAGTAATTGCCAATTAGTTAAGTATAAATAAGAAAAACAGAACATAAGAAGTTAAATGAGCCGAGAGTCACAGCGATGGGTGACCTTCTCGGGAAGGATTGCGAAGTCGATTTAAACTCAAATTTCGAACCTTAAAATGTGACGCCGCGGTCCTTAGGACTATTGCGAACACAGTGAAAAAGAGAAAATCACAAAAAAGAATTGTTAAGCCAGTCAAATAATTAGGTCAAGGATCCGGAAGAAATATTGAATTATTTACAAACCGGGTCGAACCTGCAAGGGGCAATTTGATCAATTGACCCCGAGAGCTGACTCCTGACCTAACTGTCAAATAAAATCAAAGAAAAGAAAATTTTGGAGTCGGGAATTAAATTAAAGAACTAATGAAAAAATAAATAGAAAAAAAAAAGAAAAAGAAAAATTGAAAAAGTGATGACCTCATGCATGACCTCATGCATGATGCAATAAATATATAATTAATAAATTTAATTAATTTGATTTTTTGGTCTTCCATAAGACTAAAAACATAAAGAAAAGAAAAAGAAAAAAAAAAAAACAAAAAGCCATCTTCTTCCTTTGCCGCCCCATATCCCTCTCTCAACTCTCCCGCACTAAATCACCATTAAAGCTCATCTTTGAGCTTGAAAACTTTAAGATCCCACCATAGAAAATAATCTTGCCAAGGTTAAAAAGTGTTTGGGCAACTAGAAAACAAGGTCCAAGAAGGAAGAAAGAAGAAAAGAAGAGGTTTGAAGAGGAAAAATTTTCTGCACTAAGGTTAGTAAACTAAACTTAACTTTCTAGTTGAATTAATGGTGATTATAGCATGAAGAACTTAGAAATATGGTTGAAATGAAATAAAAACAATTGTGAGGGACCAAATGTAAATTTCGGCCAGCCATGGTACCTTGAAGTGTTGATATGTTCAATTTAGTTTAGACATGAATTTGACATTGGTTGAGGTTGAATATGTGATTAGTGTAGTGAATTGGGTATGAATTAATCAATTGCATGAATTAGGGTTTTGGGCACCTAGGGTTTGGGAAGCAAAAATGTGAGAATTGGTCAAATGGTGTGTTTGACCTTGTTTGAGATGAAAAATGGTCATTTGTGACCAATTGAGATGTGTTGGAAATGTTAGAAGTGAGTTTAAATTCGGATTGAAAATGGCCATGCTGCAGGCAATAGGACCAAGGTCCCTTTCAGGGACCAAAACTGAAAATTTACAAGTCCAATTGGTATGAGACACAAAATGACACATTTTTCATTTAGGAATCATGCCCAAAAAGTGACCAAAACCTAGTGAACAAATTGACCAAATCTGGATTAGGCAATCTAACCTGTATAAAAATAACCAAATGAACAGTATTTGTTCATTTGGCCATAACTTGGGTTAGGTAGGTCTAAATGACCTAAACTTTTACCAGTGGACAGCTGAGATATAGAACTAAAACTTTCATGAAGAACACAAACCCAAATTATGTGCTTAACCAAGTCATTTGGCCACTCAAAATTGGTGACCTAAAACTACCAGAACCAGTTTGGTGCCCAGAAATCTGGGTTAAGTCTAATCCGGCAGCCATGATTCAAATGGTTATAACTTGAGCTACAAAACTCCAATTGGAGTGATTCAAAAAGGAGAATAAGGTTAAGACAATAAGGAACAATTTCTATGAAGAAAACTTAGCCAAATTCTAATAGCAATATGACCAGTGGAATAGTGCAACATAGCCTTTCTATGTGTTTGGATTTCTAGTGAGACCTTGGTTCCTTAGCCTGTATGACTGCTCCATTGTTGTCACAGTGTAATGGAACTGCTGACTCAATGGAAGGAACTACTGTAAGTTCTGTCATGAACTTCTTTATCCAAACAGCTTCCTTTGCAGCATTTGATGCAGCAATATACTCAGCCTCTGTAGTGGAATCTGCAGTCGTGCTCTGTTTGGAACTCTTCCAACTGACTGTACCTCCATTACAAATGAACACATATCCAGAGGTAGACTTTCTATCATCGATATCTGATTGGAAATCAGAATCAGTATAACCATCCAATTGCAAGTCTCCACCTCCATAAATCAAGAATAAATCCTTAGTTCTTCTCAAGTACTTAAGAATATTCTTGATGACTATCCAGATGTTCCAAACTGGATTGGATTGATACCGCTAGTCAAACTAACGAGATATGCGATATCCAGCCTAGTACACAACATTGCATACATTAAACTTCCAATAGCTGAAGCATATGGAATCCTGGCCATCTTATCTCTTTCTTCAGGTGTCTTTGGAGACATCTCTTTAGAAAGATGGATACCATGTCTCACTGGTAACAATCCTCTCTTGGAATCAAGCATGTTAAACCTCTTTAACACCTTTTCCAAGTATAGACTTTGGGATAAACCAATTATTCTTTTCGCTCTATCTCTATAGATGCGAATCCCAAGAATATAGGTTGCCTCCCCTAAGTCTTTCATGGAGAATGTATTTGACAACCATACCTTTATAGTCATCAACATACCTGTGTCATTACCCATCAACAGTATGTCATCCACATATAAGACAAGGAAAGTGATAGCACTGTCACTAACCTTCTTATAGACACATGGCTCATCCTCATTTTTGATAAAACCAAAGGATTTAATGGCTTCATCAAAACGGATATTCCAACTCCTTGAAGCTTGTTTCAACCCATAAATGGATTGCTTTAGCTTGCATACCTTGGAACCATCTTGGGACTCAAATCTCCTAGGTTGTTCCATGAAAATGTTTTCTTCAATGTATCCATTGAGAAAAGCTGTTTTGACATCCATCTGCCAAATCTCATAATCATAGTATGCAGCTATTGCTAATAAAATCCTAATTGATTTAAGCATGACAACAGGCGAGAAAGTCTCCTCATAGTCGATTCCTTGCCTTTGGCGAAACCCTTTCGCTACTAGCCTTGCCTTATAGGTCTCTACCTTTCCATCAGAACCAATTTTCTTCTTGAAAACCCATTTGTTCCCTATAGGTACAATACCTTCAGGTGGGTCAACAAGATCCCAAACTTGATTCTTATACATGGAATCAATCTCGGATTTCATAGCATCAATGCATTTTGAAGAGTCTATATCTGATATAGCTTCTTCATAGGTAAGTGGATCATCTCCATGATCTACTTCTTTATGAGTAGACAACTCTTGTTCTTCTTCATGAAGAAAACCATATCTCACTGGTGGGTGAGATACCCTGGTTGTTCTACGAGGAACAGCTGTAGATGTTTCATCAACGGGTATAGGTTGACTAGATGGATCTATATCCATCTGATCTGTTGGTTGGTCAGAATTCTCCAATTCTAACTCTATTTGCCTTCCTTTGCCTCCTTCTTGAACAAACTATTATTCAAGAAATGTGGCATCTCTACTTATCACAACCTTTTGTGAAGTAGGCAAATAAAAATAATATCCAAAACTATCTTTTGGATATCCAACAAATCGACCTTTTTCTGATCCGATCTCCAATTTATCAGTGTTCAGCTTTTTGATATAAGCTGGACAACCCCAAATCTTAACATGCTTAAGACTTGGTTTTCTTCCATGCCATATCTCATAAGGTGTGGAAGAAATTGATTTTGATGGAATCCTATTCAGAATATACAAAGCTGATTCTAATGCAAATCCCCAAAAGAAGATTGGCATATCAGTATAGCTCATCATACTACGTACCATATCCAATAGGGTACGATTTTTCCTTTCAGATACACCATTCAGCTATGGCGTTCCTAGAGGAGTCAGCTGAGAAACAATGCCATGCTCTCTCAAGTATTCATTAAATTCAGTACTCAAATATTCACCTCCACGATCTGATCGAAGAGCTTTAATACTCTTTCCTATTTGATTTTCTACTTCAGATTTAAATTCTTTGAACTTTTCAAAAGATTTATGTTTGTATTTCATCAAATACAAATACCCAAACCTTGATTTATCATCAGTAAAGGTAATAAAATAATGAAAGCCCCCTCTAGCCATTTCTTTAAATGGACCACATACATCACTATGTATTAGCTCCAAAATACTTTCAGCTCTTAGCCCTTGTCCAACAAAGGGTGAACTAGTCATTTTGCCCTGAAGGCAAGATTCACAAGTTGGAGTAGGCTCAGAGCCCAATGAGGATAAAATCCCCATTTTCTCCAATTTTGCAATCCTATCTTCTGCAACATGACATAACCTTAAGTGCCAAATATATTTTGAACTTCAGTTGGTTTTCACCATGGCATTTTATTCTTTTAGATCACTTGCATTCAATTTGTGTTTGTCATTATTATCCAAATAATAAAGACCATCATTCATATAACCCGAACCAACATATTTATTTCCAAAATAAATATTGCAAACATCATCTCAGAATCAAATTCATAGCCATTTCTAGTCAAACTATATATAGAAATGATGTTCTTAAAAGCATCAGGTACATATAAAATATTATCCAAACACAAAACATGTCCAAACATGTAAAAAGATTTAGATTCTATGGCTAAAGCCTCAACAGTTGAGCCATTGCCAATCCGGAATCTAATATCTTGAGAACGCAAGTTGCTACTATTTGCTAGTTCCTGCATATCATTAGAAATGTGAGAACTGGCACTAGTATCTAAAACCCAAGCTGTAGATGAACTATGAGTATCATCAGAATCTAAATAACAAGATATGGACATACCTTCCGAAGGTGTATCCTTCTTGTCCTTCAGAGAAGCAAGATACTCTGGGCAGTTCCTTTTCCAAAGGCCCATCCTTTTGGCAAGTGGAAACACTTTCCTTTGCCTCCATCGCCTTTAGTCTTCCTTTTTCTGCTTAGCTATTTTCTTGGAAGGACCAGAATCGAGGTTTCTTTTTCTTATTGCCCTTCTTCTTGTTGGACTTTCCAGCAGAAGAAGATGCAATCAAAGCTACCTCTTTTCCTTTATTGCCTGGCATATTCTTTTGGGTAATAACCAGCATGTTGAGTAAACCAGCTAAGGTGCATTCCTGTTTAGTCATATGGAAATTTGTCACAAAATTCCCAAAAGACTCAGGAAGGGACTGAAGGATCAAATCCGTCTATAGTTGGAAATCCATGTTGAAGTTAAGATGTTCCAACTGCTCAATCAGCCGAATCATCTTATGGACATGATCCCCAATATTTTGTCCCTCAGACATCCTCATACGGAATAGCTATCTAGATATCTCATACCTAGCATTCCTGTTGTGCTCACCATACAACTCTTGTAGGTGAAGGAGGATCTCACTCGCACTCTGCATGTTCTCATGTTGCTTCTGTAACTCATTACTCATGGAAGCAAGCATGTAACACTTAGCTCTCATATCATGCTCCTTCCACTTGTCCAAAGTTTCATGTTCCTCTTGTGTGGCCTTTGGAGGTAAGGGACCAGGAACATTTGAATCGAGAACATATCCTATATGTTCAAGGTTCAGGACAAGTTTCAAATTTCTTAGCCAATCAGACAGATTAGGTCCTGTCAACCTATTGTGATCAAGTATGCTTACAAGGATATTGGATGGTGCTGGTTGTTTTGTGCTCATTTTTATCAGAAAATTAACTGCAGAAAATAACCAGATTAATTAGTAAATGTATCATGTAATTAACCAAAATGATTATGGTCTTTTAATTAAATTGGTCCTCCCACTAACTTAGCGAATCCTACACTTCCAAAGTAGAAAATGGAAATCCTAGTTGGATAGATTTCTAGTGGGTGATTGAATTCTTATAATTCTGTTGATCATCCTCAGGTACATCCATTATTGGAATTATAATAAACTATAAGTGAGCAACTCCTTGCCCATCACATCTCATGTGAGGTTCAATCCTTTACCTAGCCCCTAATGCTCAAAATCTCAGGTACATCCATTATTGACTTATCTTGCATTAGTTAAGTTGATCCCATTGAGCCAGTAATTATGTAAATAATTTTAATGTCCTCAGGTACATCCAATATTGGCCACCAAACCATTTACATATTTACAACATCTCATGCTTAACAATTATTCTTAAGAAAATCTCTTAAATTAATTGCATCTCATGCAACTATTTAAAATTTCTTAAAATAATTGCCCCAATGGAGGGCCTATGTTATAATTACTTTAATTATAGCATTTCCAACTTAATCATTTGTTTGGAAGATTTTATGGTCATTCTAATTACTATTAAGGTCTCACTTTGTACATTATCCATTTAGCATGCATATATCATATAATTGCATACATTCCCATACATCTCATGCATTCACGGATAAGCAGTAAATATGGTATGATCATGGACTTTCTAAGGGATTCAATTCTGAGCCACCAAGAATTGAATCAGGGCATTCCTAGGTGCATTTCATTCATTCATTCATTTTACAAGAGTTGCTGAAGGAGTACATAATCAACACTTGATCTTGAATTCCTCCCACTGGTCCCACCAATGCTCTTGACCTCCTTGAACTTCTTGGCAATCCAATATTACATGGTAATCCTTGGCATACCAAGGCGAATTTACAAGAACTTAAATAAATGAAATTACAACCCAAAAATTATTACAAACTTAATAATACATGCCCAAAATAAATTAAAATAAATAAATTAATTTACAATCCCAAAGAAACATAAAAGAAATAAATCCAATCACATTGGTCTTTTATAGTCCATGATCATCCATCATGCATATCACTATTTAACAATTAAATAAAACATACATACTTAAATTAAATTGAATATCTCATATTCAACTTAAAAATCCAGATTTGAATATGATTCAAATAAATTTAAAAATTCAGATTTGAATCTCATTCAAACAAATTTAAAAATTCAGATTTGAATCACATTCAAACAACTTTAAAAATTCAGATTTGAATCACATTCAAACATTTTTTAAAAAAATCAGATTTGAATCACATTCAAACATTTTTTAAAAAATCAGATCTGAATTTTATTCAATCAATTTTAAAAAATCAGATTTAAATATGATTCAAACAACTTTAAAAATTCAGATTTGAATCACATTCAAATAACTTTTAAAATTCAGGTTTGAATCACATTCAAACAATTTTTAAAATTCTTATTTGAATCATAATTTAATTGTGTGATTAAAATTCTAATTAAACAATTTAATTAGACATAGGATGAGCTTTTAGATCATACAACAATTGTAAATTAAAAAGCAAACCTTGCACCACCTTGAAGAACCATTGTTGCCGCCACCAATGGTGGCTTCACCATGTGTGCCGCCACACATCCATTGCAACCAGCAATGGATCAATCATCTCATGATCAAATCACATAATTAAATCATATAATCAACAATCTAAATGGCAAATATAGTGGCTCTGATACCAATTGAAGGAACGGAAGCGTGAAAAACACAAGTTTATACCATTGAATTCAAAAATTTTCACCTAGGGTCACATGCATCATGCAAGATTTATTTTTATCTATTTGATTTCAATGATAAACAACATATTAAAAATCTTTTAATATGTTTTTGGATCTGTATTTGTCATTTAAGATTTTAAAATTAATCAGATTAATTTTAGAACCTTAGATTAAATCAAGAACGATTACACTAACCTCTTGATGCACTGCAGCGTGTCTGCGCCTTTGAGATTCGTCTTCAGGACACCAGATGTTGTCCCTCTAGCTTGTCCACACCAAGAACACCTATGGCAGCCCTTGAACAGCTTCTAAAGCTTTTTCTATTAATTAGAAATTCAAGTTCTGCCTTTTAAGAGATTAGAGATGTAAAGTGTTCTTAATTCAAGAGATTGATGGCTAATCTCTTTGAATTGATGAGAGATGAAGAAGAATAGATGAAAAGCCTCAAAGTGGTGTGACAAAGGAGAGGAGTGGCTACTGATTATTTTTCTTTTCATAACAACACTTAAATAGCTAGGTTAACACATTAAACCCTTGCCACATGTCACCCTTTGATTAGCTCTAGGTTTAAGTGACCCAATCATATTGTGCCAAGTGTCAAACCTATATTTGATCTTGATTTTAATCATCTTACATGATTAAAAAACATTTGGCAAGCTTATGTGTAATCCCATGTACCATCTCATGGTGCCACGTGTCACACTGTGAAATGACCAAAATGCCCCTGTGTCTTAATTTTGAGTTCTTAACCCAAAATAATTATTTTTCTTCTTCTAATTAATTTATATCAAATATAAATTAATTAATTAATCTCTATTAATTAATTTCTCATTAATTAAATTCATATTTAAACACTTTAAATATAAATTTAATTTATACTACACATCCAATAATCTAGATTTGGTTTCAAGTCATGTTAGGGACTTTGCAATTTAATTGCAAACCAAACCTATTTAATTAATCAATTAAACTCTTTAATTAATTAATTAAATCATATTTAAATAGGTGATAACTTGTGTATGTGTGTGACTTACTAGGCTCATCACTAATTGGCAATGAGACATGATATCAACTCTTAATATCATCAGAACTCTTTCTTACCATAAATGATTTCTCTAAATCATTTTATGCACCTCATAGACCATGGTTAACACCTAGCATAGCATGCCATGGCCACCCAATTAGTAATAAGGTTTACCTTAAATGAACCTATAATCATATGTTACCATGCATTAGAATCTCTCTGTTACAAAATCCCAACTCAAGCTGGAGTCATGGTTTATGTCAAACTCCATTTGCTATGAATATTATGTTCTCTTTTAATTTCAGTTCTTGATTAAAAAGATTTTCTCATCAGAAACTCTTTTCTGTATAAATCTATCTGTCCTGGCCAGGAACTTGAAACAACAAGAACAATTAAATGAACATAGGATTTTATCTCTATTTACTTAGAGGAACAGATTCCATCTTGATCAACACCTACCTCCATATATAACTAGTAGGAGCCAACACATGCCCATATACCCATACACAGTACAAGTATGAAAGCAGTATCAAACTCAAACTACCTATATATAAGATAACTATGCTATCTCAGGTCTAAAGATTATATGAACTGATATGATTTATGACAAAACATTGACAAGAGTAAACTCCATGTGCTTGTCATAAGTGTCACTGGTTCGGCCTACTTATCATTTATAAGTGCCTATCATGTTTGTTATATGGCATGAGACTCACCATTCCATCTTATTTATATCTCATATAAATAACTTGGGAACAAACATGAATACAATCTTTCTGGATAAGTCATGTCCTTATTATGAAGTATCCTCGATTGTGAACCTATTTATGATACTTTGTGCTAGAAATATTGTCACTCATATTCTTAACAACTTAAGAATAATATTTCTAATAAAATATCAATGGACCTTTTCTATTACACATAAATATATTATGTAAACGGAAAAGTGGAAATGCCTTTTATTAATAAAAATATGTACAAGATACATGCTAAATGATATGCTCTAGGGCATACTACTAACAAATTCTAACAGCAATATGACTAGTGGAATAGTGCAACATAGGACACCAAAACTGAAAATTTACAATTTTGCCTAAAAGACTTAAAATTTAAGAAAACAACCAAAACCAACAAATTAGGTAACCAAAATGTGGTATGTGGGTGAAATTAGAATTCCCATACCTATTAAGCATTAGAAAGTCAATAAATTGACTTGAATAGTGTCATGAATTGTAACACCCTCCCGGTAGCAACTCCGTACATTCTACTGTTCCGGTGACCAGTGTCGGTCCGGACAGCTAGAACGTCCGAAAAAATATTTAAACTAAAGTGAGGAACCATAATTAAATCAAATATTAATAAGAAAAATTTAGGAAAAATTTTAGAAATAAAATACGACCAAGTTAAATGAGCCGATGCCCAAGCGATGGGTAACCTAGTGGGAAGTTGCGGTTCTCGTAACTAGGAGCCCTAGACCCGAGAGAAAATTCATAAAATAATTTTTGGAACTCCAGAGAAGGGTTATTGAGGGTTCTATGGCATTAGAATGCCAAGAAAAAGTTTAGAAAATTTGTTCAATTGGTACAGACAATTTTTGTCTGTTAAGCCAAACGGAGGGCATTTTGGTCATTTCACCTTCAGAGGTGATTTTTGGCCGACTTGTCCAGTTAAGTAAATAATTATTATGATCTAAAATATGAATAAATATTGCTAAAAATTAAATTGAAAATGAGTAGAGAAAAGAAGAAAAGAAAATGAAAGAAATACCTAAATATGACATCACATGATGTCATTAGGAAGGCCTCCACCAATCACAACTCAACAAGCCAAATTAAAAAGAGATAAAATGAGAAAAAAAATGAAAACAATTTCTGCATTCATTATCTTCTTCAGCCGTTTTTCCCTTTCCTCTTCCTTCACCATTGTTATTCCAAACTTCTCACTAGAAATTCTCTTGAAAAATCACCATAAAACCTCTAGTCTTCTTCACAAAAACTTGATTTTACCTCTTGGGAAAGTGTTTGGCTGCCAAGAAAACTAAAGAAAGTGAAGGAAATTGAAGGGAAAATTCTGCCCTCCTAAGGTTAGTGCCCAATTTATTCTCTCTCACTCAATTCATGTTTAAGGACATGATTTAAGTTGAAATTGTAAGTTTAATGCATAAATTGAACTTTGAGAACTTGGAGACTTGAACAAAATTAGGGTTCGCTCATGAAATGGTATATGAACATTGTAATGGTCAATTAGTGACCATTTGAATGTGTGTGAGAAGGGAATAAGGTGAGTTGAGGCTTGGCATTTGTGTATGGGTGGGCTGCCCATGGTGACTTGCAGGTTTGGATCTGAGTCCAGCCTATTTGGACTGCCATAACTTAAATTGTAGAGGTTCAATTGGTGTTTGGCCAATTGTACATGAAACTAGACACAAAATGGCACAACTTTAGTGAAGAAACCATGCCCATAAAACCAAACCAAGTGGACCAAAAACTTGCTCAAATCCGGGTGTCCTGCAATCTGTTTCTGCAGAATGACTAAATGAACAGTGATTATTCATTTGGCCATAACTCAGTGTAGAATGGCCCAATTGACCTGAAATTTTACCAACAACAAGCTAAGATATAGACCAACAACTTTCATGAAGAAACCCACCCCAAATTATGACCAGAACTTTTCCAACAAGGGAGTTGTAGTCACTGTTCACTGCACTGTAGATATGGTCAGTCCAGAAAAATTCCAATCCGGCCAGTTGTGGTTTTTGGACCATAACTTGAGCTATAAAACTCCAAATGGAGTGATTAAAAAAAAGAAATTCAACTAGACAAAATAAGGAATAACTTTCATGTTTATCATTTTCCAAATTCCCACTGCAACAGTAACTAATGGAACAGTAAAAATAAGGTATCAAAATTGAAAATTCTGCCCCATTAACTTAAAACTTAGAAATGGTATTGGCAACCAATACCAACAAATTTTGAATGCAAAATGTGGTATGTTGGGAGTATTAAAACCAATGTACCTATTTTCTATGCAAAAGTCAACATTTTGGTTGACTAATGAAGTGAATAGTAACACCCAAGCTTGAAATTCAAAAATTATAAAATTCAAAAGTGTGAAATGCCCTAGTATACCTAATAAGATTGGTTTGGATAGCTTGGCATGCCAATAGGGTTCAGTTAGCAGTACTGCACATGGCATTATGCCATTCTGTGATTTCATGGCTTTTAGCCATTCTGACATTGTGTTGAGATTTGGCCTTGTGCCTGATGTTATTGACTTATTAGTCGCTCTATTGCAATGGAGATACATATGTGACCAATGGTGTGACGGCACGAGGTACTTGATACCCAAAGTGCGCTTATCCGCTTATCCATCCGATCGTCCAAAGATAGGTTACTTGGGCAACCAAAAATGAAAGTGGATAAATTTAATGGAATAATGAATATAACAAGTACAAAATAAGTAAATCTACAAATACTCAACAAAAAATTTATTTACAATGAGACATCAATACATTCACTACATATTTATTTTCTGTTATTTCTTTTTATTTTATTATTGGCACCACTAAGCATTATTCCTTAGCGCGTTGCTTTTGCCACGCGTAGGTTCTGGAGATACTGACCGAGAGCCCAGTAGACCACAGACTGGGTGAGACCTCCTGCAGCTCTGCATAGTGTCCGTGTCACCTCACCATCTTCAGTGCATTGGTAGGACACTAGGTTTCATTTTGGTATTTTGTAACTAACTGTTATTTTCTCTTGTGTAATTGAGACTTATGTAATGTATTTTGATGTTAATGTAAATAGTGAAAATTGTGGTTATGAATGGAAAATTTGAGTATTTATTTATTGCTTATATATGAGTACCATGAGAAATGAATGATTAAGAAATGGAAATGTTGTTGAAAAATATTGAGATTTTGATATTGGAGTTTGAGAATGATTGGATATGATTATTGGAAGTGTTTTTCACAGGTTCCGAAGAACTGTTTTCTCCATTTTTAGAGCCGGATTTTCTATAAAATTTTCGGAACCTCAAATAAATTATAATTTCAATAAATAACTTAAATGAATTATATTTCATAAATTATATTCAAAACTATGATAAAAATAAATTAAGGAAGAATAAAAATAATTGAGATAAAATAGAGTGTTCCGGTACACCGTGTGACATATCTTACTCGGATATACTGTAGACGGGTAAGGGTGTCACATGAATAGTAACCCCGAAATACAAATTTTAAAGAACGTCAAGTTTAGCATATTAAAGCTAGGTATAAGTAGATTTGAATTTATTTTTGGAGTTATGATAAATGGTGATACTGAAACACTGTGAAACTGTGTGTTTCAGTGGAAAAGAATACCGAGAAAGAACCCGAGACATCGAGTCAAGGCCAAGAGGCGACTCGTATAAGGTTTGTGCATAACTAACTATTTTGTTACTTTTCACTTCTAAATTGATTTGAACAAGTTTATTTTATGATTTATAATTTTGTTGTGTTGAGAATTTTAATTTGTTGAATGAAATTGTATAAATTAAATGTAAATTTTCTTATGCATTTAAGGATTTATTGCATGGTTTTGAGGATTGTAAATTTTAAGTTTGATGTGTTGTCAACCTTGAGCATGAATTTATGATGATTAAATATGTTGATGATTTGTAAACACTTTGTAAATAGAAATTATTTTGAATATGATTTGAAACCACAGTTGACATGGCAAAATATGTTGTGAATTCTCATTAGCTTGTCTAGTGAGATATCTCCTCCACTAGATGGGGCGAGTTCCTTCCTCTCTGGCTTACCAGTTGGGGAAGAATTTGAATGATTACTCATATATACTTGCTAGTCTTTATTCCTCCCTTTTAGCCTCAGTTATTGGGAGAGTGTGAAATGTCGTGGTGTACAACACGGCATCTATTTGAATTTTGTTCATGGGTTCAACTGTGTGAATTATTGGCAATGCCCTTTAAATTATGTATAGTTTGATAAATTGTTGTTGAAATAAATAATTTGTCAGTGATTCAAAATATTTTTATATTGTTTCGGGATTTAAAAGAAATGTAGATAAATAGTTACTATTTGATCAAAATGTTATTCAAATGAATAATTTGCATGAATGAAAATATTGATTTCTGAATGTTATGAATTTTGAAGAATTTAGAAATTTTAAATTTTTATTTGTTATGAATTATCAAGCATAACTTGTATTAAGTTTTAAATTATTAGTTTGTGCACCATTGAGTTCAACACTCAGTGATAGCTTTGTATGCTGTCGCAGGTGAAAGAAAATATAAAGCAGCTGAGCAAGATTACTAAAAGGCATAGTGAGACTATCTTCGGGTATATCATAGGTATACCCTTGTACTTTAGATTTTGATGTAATTCTGTAATTGTATGTATGAAATTTACTTTGAGCAGTTGTACCAACTCTTTTGTAATATAGTTTTGGATTGTAATGAAATACAAAATATTATAAGGTTATCTTAATATTTTATGCATTTATAAAGTTTTGTACTACTAAATTTTTTATGATCCCATGAATGTAAATATTAATTTTATTACCTTAATGAGAGGTTTCAATGTTTGATTTAATTTAAACTGTGTATTGAGTTGCTTGTGTTGATTTGTGAAATGAGATTGAATAATGGAGTTGTGATTGAGAGAAATATTGAGAGTGTCTTTATTTTCAGGTTTTAAAGAACTGTTTTCTCAAAATACAGACTGCACTCTGCCAAAATTTTTGTAAAAATTACGGAGATTTTAAATATCTAAAAATTTAATTTATGTTTAGACTTTAAATAAAGGTTTTTAAAATCTGAAAAAATAAAAAATTTACCCACCAATTTAAAAATGAACGAAAATTGTTTTAAAATCTCTTGTAGTATATTCAATGGGTTACTGGTAGGCGAAGTACGGTAATTCATTCGGTCTACTATGGGAGCATGTTACATCTTACGAGGAGTAGGGTGTGACATGTTTTAGTAAAGGTCCCTTAGGCAAATCCCACATCGGCAAAGCACGGAGATGGTCTTGGGTTCAAAAAGTAATGATATATAAAATGAGGGAACTAATCACTAGAGGCGCCTTTTGGTGGAATGGCCTGGAGAGTTGGAAGAACTCCAGGGTTAAGCATGCTCGCTTAAGAGAAATCCTAGGATGGGTAACCTCCTGGGAAGTTCTCCATTCTACCTATGGGACAAAATCGTGAGGCTTGTGGCTAAAGCGGATAATTCCTCTTGTGGTTGGAGCCCGATCGTTACAATTGGTATCAGAGCCGCTTGCGTGTCCTCTTGGGCGATGGTGGGGCAAACCTCAGTGAGGACGCTGAGTCCCGAAAGGAGAACCTCCTGAGAAGTTCTCCATTCCACCTATGTGACAAAACTGTGAGGCTTATGGCTAAAGCGGACAATTCCTCTAGTGGTTAGAGCCCGATCGTTACATACCTCCTCAACATAGACACATGGAAGACATTATATATCTTTTCTAACTCTAGAGGTAGTGTCAACTGATATGCCAAAGGACCCACTCTTTTCAGAACCTCATATGGCCCAATGAAGCGAGGACTCAATTTCCCCTTTCTGCCAAATCTCATAATCCTCTTCCATGGGAAAACCTTGAGGAATACTTTGTCACCCACTGCATATTCAATATCCCTTCTCTTCAGATCAATATAGGACTTTTGACGGTCTGATGCAGTCTTAAGTCGATCTCTGATCACCCTGATTTTCTCCTTAGTTTGCTGAACAATTTTGGGCCCAATCATCTTCCTTTCACCCACGTCATCCCAACACAACGGGGTTCTACATTTTCTGCCATACAAGGCTTCATATGGAGGCATCCTAAGGCTAGATTGGTAGCTGTTGTTGTAAGTAAACTCAATCAAAGGCAAGTGTGTGTCCCAACTGCCCTCAAACTGGGCTTCAAACCCGTTTAAAATCTCTTACACCTTTCCTTGCTGGTAGAAAGGAGACTCCCAGTATAGTGGCTTAAGCGGAAGAACTCCCTCTCATATTCTGCCACTGTTCTGTTGCCTTGCTTCAAACTCAGAAATTCTTGTAGTTTCTTATCCACATATACATCTGGGACGTATTTCTGTCTGAATTCTCTAATGAAGTCATCCCAGGTCAGTACTGGTGGTTCAGCCAAGTTGTGGGGGATGGTCTTCCACCAATCATATGCATCCCCTTGTAGTAGTGACACAGAGTATTCAAATTTCAGCTCATCTTGGCAGTGCAGCTTCTTAAACACTCTGTCCATTCTCTCTAACCACTGCTCTGCCTCTAAAGAGTCTACTGTACCCTTGAATTCAGTAGCGCCATACTTCAACAGCTTGTCATACTGTCTGGCTGGAGGCTGTGGTTGTATCACAGATGTCTAGGGTGGAGCTTGAGCAGGTATACCCTCAGCCATTTGTTGAAACATCACAGCTATCTGCTGTGCGCAATGTGCAGGAAACTGCGGCATTTGTGGGGCTGGTGCTACTGATCCACTGACGTTTTATAGAGCTGGGGCTTCCCCTTGTACCTCAGCTTCAACAGATTGCTCGACTGAGCGATTCCCTTCTTCCATATCAATATGGAGTAGGATATCTCCTGAACAAATAACACAAGGAGATTTCCCTTCGTTAGTTCATATTTATATGTAATGCACTGTATGTAACAAACAAGGGCATTGAGTAGTTGTACTTAGCAAAGAAAATGGACAAATTCATAAGTTAAAACATACTTAAAAAAAATTTGCTCTAATACCAATTGTAACGATCGGGCTCCAGTCGCGAAGTACGGTAATTCATTAGGTGTACTACGGAAGCATGTTACATCTTACAAGGAGTAGGATGTGACACCTACATAAGGAGCTCAAACTCTACAGTCAGGTATGCTATTATCTCTAATCAATTCTATATTCTACTCAGTTAAACATTGGAGAAGTTGCCCAATTAACTCAACTGGTGTTATCTCTCTTATCTTTCAAGTCCATACCTGC
The DNA here is from genome assembly GCF_030052815.1 of Hevea brasiliensis. Lineage (NCBI taxonomy): Eukaryota > Viridiplantae > Streptophyta > Magnoliopsida > Malpighiales > Euphorbiaceae > Hevea > Hevea brasiliensis. The sequence goes on along the minus strand of NC_079496.1, from coordinate 92,678,575 downwards.
ATAGAGTAAAAATCCATGATCAGGATCATTGGCACCATCTGTGGGAAATAAACACAAAAAATTGTGTATCTTCCCTTTCTTCTTTTAAAATTAAGCAGAATAAAGTGGATGACTTGTAATTTGTGATAACCTAACTAGAAATTTTTATCGTCACCGTTCAAGAATCTTTGAAAACAATCAGAGGTTCGATTGTTATTTTTTATTTGCCTTATTCTTCCAAGTTATACTAAGAAAATAATTATAGCCTGTCTATCTATCTTGATTTTTAACTTTTAAATATGCGAAAATTATTGATTTTCAAAATATTAAAATGAAGTTAATTGGACATTTATTGAGTTCAATAGAAATCAAGGTCAAAGCATGCAAATCACAGTGGGTATTGTGTGTAAGCGAAAATACCACCTGTCAAGAGTTGATAAACAACTCCTTTGTTTATAAAATAATAATAATAATAATAATAATAATAATAAATACCAACAATTTTGCGTTACGTGAGATTTTGCGTTATTTTACATGTTTGCCAATAATGGGTTTTTATCACATATTACACCAAGGCAACTATTTCTTTAAAAATAAATAAATAAATAAATAAAACTATTTCTTTGATAAGTGAAACAATCTTAGTTTTGATCAAATTTACAAAATTGCCTTTCGTCAAGTGTTGATCGAAGGGCCTTGTTTTACTAAAATTACAATAGAGCCACTAGTTTAGCTTAAAAGGCTAGCCTTAGTCTTTGCTCATAATCACAAAATTACCACCATGGTACCTACTAGCTTTATTGAATTGAAATGCAAAAATTTCAGGATCAATAAAAGAAGCCAAAAATTCCAGGATTAAATTTGCTATTCTAGGAAATATATGATTCTTCCTTAAAATAGGTTCCTCACATGGTGTGCACATTCTATTAGTATTACAGTAGCCTTGAGCAATTTTTTTCCCTCCTTCCCTTTGTTCAATTCTTTTCTTGATGTTATTAATTAATGTGACATTAGAAATGATATTTACTTCGTGCTCGCACTTGGTTATGAGTATGATTTTCATCTTATTAATTAAGTACTTCATTGTTTTCAAGATATGAACAAGTGCTCTATATGCTATAGCCAATCTTTTAATTATTCATTGATCAGTTAGTTCATGATGCAAATTAATCAAATTAATCAGTTAGCTCATATATCAATCTACAGCATTCCATTGCAGTGGATTGGATGGAGAATATTACAAATGTCATAATACATTATTATCAACATACTTGCCTTGGTCATTATATTGCCACCATTTGTGGCTGCTACGAGCTTAATGAAAAATAAACAAACATACTATATTTATATCTTGGCTTTGATTTTACAAAATAGCCATCAACTTTGGTTGTTAAATAATTTTACCTCTTAACAATGTCGCAATTCACATGAAAATCCATTGATTTTATAAAAACAAATCTATCACTATTTATGGCACTTAGTCCTTGGTATTTTTGGCCAATTTTAAAGTTTTAACTTTCAAATTTTATATGCTAATTTGTAATAAGAGGGGAAGAGTTGTAACATCCTCTCAGTAGCAACTCCGTACATTCTACTGTTCCGGTGACCGGTGTCGGTCCGGACAGCTAGAACGTCCGGAAAAATATTTAAACTAAAGTCAGGAACCATAATTAACTCAAATATTAATGAGAAAAATTTAGTAAAAATTTTAGAAATAAAATACAACCAAGTCAAATGAGCCGGTGCCTAAGCGATGGGTAACCCAGAGGGAAGTTGCGGTTCTCGCAACTAGGAGCCCTTGACCCGGGGAAAAATTCATAAAATAAGTTTTGGGACTCCAGAGAAGGGTCATTGAGGTTCCTATGGCATTAGAATGCCAAGAAAATATTTAGAAAAATTTTTCAATCGGTACAGACAATTTTGACCCGTTAAGCCAAACGGAGGGCATTTTGGTCATTTCGCCTTCATAGGTGATTTTTGGCCGACTTGTCCAGTTAAGTAAATAATTATTATGACTCAAAATATGAATAAATATTGCTAAAAATTAAATTAAAAATGAGTAGAGAAGAGAAGAAAAGAAAATGAAAGAAAATGTTAATTATGACATCATATGATGTCATTTAAATTTCCTCTACCAATCACAATTTGTTAAACTCATTAAAAGAGATAAAAGAGACCAAAAATATGAAAAACCAATCTGCATCTTCAACCTTGGGCAGCCTAAAAAAAACGTTGAGAGAGAGAGAGAGAAGAGGTTCCACCATTAAAGCTCCCTTAAGCTTCATTTCCCACTTCAAACCACCTCAAAACCTTGTCCTCCCTTCACTAAAAATTTCCCTTACCACTAGAGCAAGACTTGGGCAGCAATTAGAAGAAGAGAAAGTGGAAGAAAGTGAGGTGTGAACAAGCTTAGAAAATCACCAAAGAGGTTAGTGCCATAACCTTTGCTTTTACATCTTTCTAATCTTGAATTTAAGCTAAGTTAAGTTAAAAATTTGACAAAAATTGAATTAATGAAGCATGGTCATATTCCATGAAGTTTTGGCAGCCTTGACATGAGTTAGGGTTAGGAGAAATCTTTGGTTTAAAGTGACATATTGCTGCCCCTCTTATAAATTATATGATTAGTATAGCAAATTAGGAGTGGGATGCATGAATTGGAGGCTTGGTCAATTAGGGTTAGGGTTTTGGGAGTGAAAATTTGATTTGGCTTATGAAATGATTAAAGGACATTCTAATGGTCAATTAGTGACCATTTGAGGCAAGTTAATCATAATTTGAAGTGAGCTAATGCATGGCAAAGTGAAATGGGAAGGCTGCCCAAAGACAACAGAAATGAGGCTGTGAGTCCAGCCTGTTTGGACTGCCATATCATTGGCTGTGTTGGTCCAATTGGTGTTTGGTCAATTGGACATGAAACTAGACTTATAATGGCACATTTTTGCTGAAGAAACTATGCCCAAAAGACCAAAGCAAGTGGACCAAAAGTTGGCTCCAATCCGGATACCCTGCAACAGCACCTGCAGAAATGACCAAATGAACAGTAAACTGTTCATTTGGCCATAACTCACTGTAGAAATGGTCAATTGACCTGAACGTTTTACAGCAACAAGTTAAGACATAGACAAACAACTTTCATGAAGAAACCTACCCCAAATTATGACCAGAACCTATCCAACAGGGCAGTGGCAGTCACTGTTCATGGTACTGTAGATTTGGTAAATTCTGCAGAATTGAAATCCAGCCAGCTGTGGTTTTTAGACCATATCTGGAGCTACAAAACTCCAAATGGAGTGATTCAAAAAAGGAAATTCAACTAGACAAAATAAGGAACAACTTTCATGTTTACCATTTCCTCAAATTCCCACTACAACAGGACCCAATGGAACAGTAAATTTGGGTCACAAAAACTGAAAATTCTGCCCTCTTGGTTTTAGATTTGGAAATGGATTTTGTGGTTAATTCCAACAAGTTTTAAATGCAAAATGTGGCATATTGGGAATGCCAAAACCCATGTACCTATTTTCTATCCAAAAGTCAACATTTTTGTTGACCAATGAGGTGAATAGTGACACCAAAACTTGAAGAATTCAAAAGTATCCAATAAGCTTGGAAATGGTATTGGCAACCAATACCAACAAATTTGAAATGCAACATGTGGTATCTTTGAGAACTTAGATTCAATAAATTTATTATGTATTAAAAAGTCAACAATTTGAGTGAATAGTAATATGAATAGTAATACAAAGACACAAAGTACAATAACTAGATTGGTAGAACAAATTAAGGTATGAAAATTTAGAAATGCATCTAGGGAACTTTAAATTGCAATTGACAATTAGTACTAGCGAAGGTAAAACTCAAAATGTGGGATCTTGGTGTAATTAGAATTAATATATCCATTAAGTATGAAAAAGTCAACATTTTGGTTGACTAGTAAGGGAATAGTAATCAAAATGATTAGTAAATTAAGATGAAGACCTAGAACCAATTCTAAGCTTAAATGCTTAGAATTGTATGACAAGTATAGACTATGCATCCTAGTCAAAATTGTTAAAAAGGAATTAAGGCCATAAATTTGAAATCCATGAAATGTTTATGGATTACTTGAAACATGAAAAATAAGTCACCTAATTGATGTGAATAGATAGTTAGGGCTTATATGCCCATCACAAATGGAATTCATAAAATATTAATAATTCAACTTGAAATATAAAATTTGTAATTACATAAGTAGATTCTTGAATGTATAAATGAGAAAAGGGAAAATGTTTTGAATACAATGGTACATGTGAACCATTGTTTAGAATTGTGATTAATATGAATAACATAATGAATGAATAAATGAACCATATTAATGTATGAATGAGACATTAGTTCTCATTATTGTAGAGAGGAGAAGTATTTTGAGTACAATGGTATAAAAGGATAATTGATGTGAATTGTGATCATATAAATGATCAAATGAATGTATGAATTATAATTGAAATTTATCATGAAATAATGAAGTCATAAAACACAATATATTAATATTTAATGATATTATGTGCCCTTGTATTGCCTAGACATGTGTGTCAGATTGGATAGTTTGGCATGCCAATAGGGTATTGTTTTAGCAGTACTGCGAAAGGCTTTATGCCCGTATTTAAGACTTTATGCCCGTATTCATGGCTTTATGCCCGTAACATGGCTTTATGCCAACATTCATGGCTTTTATGCCCGATTATGTGTTATCATGGCTTTTTAGCCATACTGACTGCATACGTGGTTGACGTTCTGCGTCCCATGGTATGACGGCCCGAGGCACCGCGGTGTCCTGTGCCAACGACCCGTTATCCAGTTTAGTCAGCCTGTCGTAGGTTACTTGGGCAGTGTAATTTATTGAAATAAATTAAGACTATTAGTAATTAAAAATATTAGAAATGAAATAAATGAGTTAATAAGACTTCAAAAGAATTAGTTAGAATTATGAAATGATCCAAACCACATAAAAATTGTTAAGTAAAGTGATAAAAGAGTTGCAAAAATAGGTATAACTTAACTAAATGTTTTAAATGTACCTTCTATTGCCATATGAATATAAACTGAGTATTTTTATTAATTCTGTATATTGTACATTATCTCTGTGAATTTAGAAATTAAACGCTTTCAAAGTGAAACAAATTAGAACAAAAGATAATTAATATTAGACACATTGTATTAAATTAAATTGATTCTTAAATATTCAAATTATGCTTCCTTCTTTCTTTATTTGTATATTTTATTTTCTTGTTATATTATTGCACCACTAAGCAGCAATGCTTAGCGCGATGGATTTGTTTCCTCGCGCAGGTACTTTGACTAAGATTTTTGGAGTCGGATCTGCGAAGTGTGCAGTATTCAAGGTTGTCACCTCCTCAGCAATGCATGTAGATAGGGCCCATGTAGATCCTATTTGGTATTTTGTATAAAATGCTAGATATTGTATTATGATGTAAATTATGAAATTTTGTAATTATTTTGTAAATTATGTAAATTAAGGAAATTTGAAAATTTTACTTATGTGATTTGAGCATGAATGAGATTGTATCGATTTGAAGACAGATTTGAAATATATAGATAATGCATGGAAATGAATATGAAATTGAGATATATGAATGAGATGTGAATGATGAGATGGCTATGAAAATAATTGATGAGATTTTTATTGTAAAATATTATTGAAATTTTCAAACAAGTGAATAGTAAAACACATCAACTGGTAATAAAATAGGGGAAACTCCGCTGGTTTCTCCGTCGAAAAATTTATTAATATTAAAATATATCGAGATCAAAATATGAAAGGAATAAAGTAAGATAAGATAGGGTGCTCCGGCACCGAATGTAGCACACTTTGCTCGGCTACACTGTAGTCGGGTGAGGGGTGTTACATTTAGTGGTATCAGAGCACGGTTTAGGCGTTTCTGGACCTAGATAAATTGCATATCATGCATTGCATTCATAAGAGTCGAGGTGACACTATTGCAGATCTGTATTTCCTGTTTATTTTAGGTTAAGGTATGGAATAAGAGAGTGAAGAGACAATGAGATAGCGAATGGAGATGAGAAGGAGACTATATTTAAGATGAAAAAGGATGAGTACATAACTGTTTGAGGATAGGATTGAGACTAAGGAGAAAGTGAAGTAGGATAACACAGAAAGTTGAAGAAATAAAGAGGTATTAGCTCCTTGGCTATTTACATTGAGTAAATTTCGAGGACGAAATTTAAATAAGAGGGGAAGAGTTGTAACATCCTCCCAGTAGCAACTCCGTACATTCTCTTCATCACGACCGTGTCGGTCCGGACAGCTAGAACGTCTGGAAAAATATTTAAACTAAAGTCAGGAACCATAATTAACTCAAATATTAATGAGAAAAATTTAGTAAAAATTTTAGAAATAAAATACAACCAAGTCAAATGAGCCGGTGCCCAAGCGATGGGTAACCTAGAGGGAAGTTGCGGTTCTCGCAACTAGGAGCCCTTGACCCAGGGAAAAATTCATAAAATAATTTTTGGGACTCCAGAGAAGGGTCATTGAGGTTCCTATGGCATTAGAATGCCAAGAAAATATTTAGAAAATTTTTTCAATCGGTACAGACAATTTTGACCCGTTAAGCCAAACGGAGGGCATTTTGGTCATTTCGCCTTCATAGGTGATTTTTGGCCGACTTGTCCAGTTAAGTAAATAATTATTATGACTCAAAATATGAATAAATATTGCTAAAAATTAAATTAAAAATGAGTAGAGAAGAGAAGAAAAGAAAATGAAAGAAAATGCTAATTATGACATCATATGATGTCATTTAAATTTCCTCCACCAATCACAATTTGTTAAACTCATTAAAAGAGATAAAAGAGACCAAAAATATGAAAAACCAATCTGCATCTTCAACCTTGGGCAGCCTAAAAAAAACGTTGAGAGAGAGAGAGAAGAAGTTCCACCATTAAAGCTCCCTTAAGCTTCATTTCCCACTTCAAACCACCTCAAAACCTTGTCCTCCCTTCACTAAAAATTTCCCTTACCACTAGAGCAAGACTTGGGCAGCAATTAGAAGAAGAGAAAGTGGAAGAAAGTGAGGTGTGAACAAGCTTAGAAAATCACCAAAGAGGTTAGTGCCATAACCTTTGCTTTTACATCTTTCTAATCTTGAATTTGAGCTAAGTTAAGTTAAAAATTTGACAAAAATTGAATTAATGAAGCATGGTTATATTCCATGAAGTTTTGGCAGCCTTGACATGAGTTCGGGTTAGGAGAAATCTTTGGTTTAAAGTGACATATTGCTGCCCCTCTTATAAATTATATGATTAGTATAGCAAATTAGAAGTGGGATGCATGAATTGGAGGCTTGGTCAATTAGGGTTAGGGTTTTGGGAGTGAAAATTTGATTTGGCTTATGAAATGATTAAAGGACATTCTAATGGTCAATTAGTGACCATTTGAGGCAAGTTAATCATAATTTGAAGTGAGCTAATGCATGGCAAAGTGAAATGGGAAGGCTGCCCAAAGACAGCAGAAATGAGGCTGTGAGTCCAGCCTGTTTGGACTGCCATATCATTGGCTGTGTTGGTCCAATTGGTGTTTGGCCAATTGGACATGAAACTAGACTTATAATGGCACATTTTTGCTGAAGAAACCATGCCCAAAAGACCAAAGCAAGTGGACCAAAAGTTGGCTCCAATCCGGATACGCTGCAACAGCACCTGCAGAAATGACCAAATGAAACTGTTCATTTGGCCATAACTCACTGTAGAAATGGTCAATTGACCTGAAATTTTTACAGCAACAAGTTAAGACATAGACAAACAACTTTCATGAAGAAACCTACCCCAAATTATGACCAGAACCTATCCAACAAGGTAGTGGCAATCACTATTCATGGTACTGTAGATTTGGTAAATTCTGCAGAATTGAAATCTGGCCAAAAATCGTCTCTGAAGGCGAAATGACCAAAATGCCCTCTGTTTGGCTTAACGGGTCAAAATTGCCTGTACCGATTGAAAAATTTTTCTAAGTATTTTCTTGGCATTCTAATGCCATAGGTTCATTCTAATGCCATAGGAACCTCAATGACCCTTCTCTGGAGTCCTAAAAATTATTTTATGAATTTTTCCCCGGGTCTAGGGCTCCTAGTTGCGAGAACCGCAACTTCCCTCTGGGTTACCCATCGCTAGGGCACTGGCTCATTTAACTTTGTTGTATTTTATTTCTAAAATTTTTACTAAATTTTTCTTATTAATATTTGAGTTATTTATGGTTCCTCACTTTAGTTTAAATATTTTTCCGAACGTTCTAGCTGTCCGGACCGACACTGGTCACCGGAACAGTAGAATGTACAGAGTTGCTACCAGGAGGGTGTTGCAGACCCAGTCAGAGTAAGTTTATAATATCAATAGATTCAAGAGAGATAAGAGATTGGGAGACCTAGTCTGTTAGGATGTATCGTAGTAACTATACAATGTTCTCGATGTCTACTATGTACGCTGTAGATTATAGTATCAACATGAGATTATTATGTAGAACTGCGTGCATCCCTATGGTGCTTGATGATGAGGGTATTTGTGGATGGCCTCTATTTTGGTATAGTTATGCCAGAATAGAGTTTTATATCTGCAGAGGAGTTGGGAACTCCTGGTTAGGGGTCTAGAGTTAGAATATTGAAAGGTCACAGTTGGGTGGTAACTAGAGTTAGTGACTCAGTTACTTTAGCATGAGATAGAGTTACATCAAGAGTTGCTATCAGACCAGAGGTTACGGATTAGTTGCAAAGTAAATGTGACATCTATAGAGTGAGACCATTTGGTCTTCGGTATCGAATTTTGAATGGTTTTTGCAGTACGATAGACGTTTTGCTTAGAGCTTAGTGAGAATAGCATACCCCGTGTGTATCAGCAAGGTGTAAAGTACAACCCTACTACCTAGAGAAGGTCAAAATTGTGAATTGATGATTTACAGAGCTATGATATGATAAGAGAGTCATTAATTTGACATGGTTTTGGCAAGGTGGTAAATATAGTACCTTTGTTGCAGTAAGTTAGGGTATAATCCTATCTTTTTAGAAGGGATAGAAGGTTATTACTGATAATGATGACTTATAGAATAATATCCCATATGGGACTATTGTGTGAGATATAGAGTTGTTAGCTCAGGTGTTCTGGAGAGGGTATAAGTTCCATATAGGAATCATAAGATGTAAGATCAAGATGTATGTAAGCCTTTAAATTGAATGACAGGTTTGGATACCTAGTATTTTAAGTTTTAGCTAATTAAATGGATATGAGAAATTAAAGTTGCTACAGATCCTCTCCCTAAGGTAGTAGGGGGTAGTATATAGTCTAAAAGTGTAAGAACAAAGATCACATAGGAGAAGTATGACTGCTATTCCCTAAGTTCATCTTTAGCTTCTTAATGCATAAGACAAAAGTATACTCCAAATAAAGTAAAAGAAAAAGGACAAAAGTTAGCATCGATAAATCATAGAATATGTATATATATATATAGATGGAGTGTGGTTCAAATGCAGTAGGAGAGATAGCCTGAATGCCAGTAGAAGTCTAGCTAGGGTAGTTAGAGGATCAATTCTGAGTGACATTGAGGTATAGATGACATGGTAGGGATAGTGGAAAGGTATAAGTTTCTGACATGATAATCAGGTTCAAAAAGAAAATAGAGCCAAAGAATGGAAGAGTGAAAGTTTGGATTTGGGAAAGATAAAAAGAGTTGGCTAAAGAATAAACTGGAAAAACAAATTAGGATAAGATTAGGAAGAATAGAGCCAAGGTACCGAGGAGGTGAAAGTGGTTCTAGGAAGGGTAAACGAGATAAACAAAAAAGTAAGGATAGAGAGCATAGAAAAGGATGGCATTAGGAAAGACATTGTCAAGTTATGGAACCCAGAAGCACAGGACTTAGAGCAGCTCATAATTAATATAGTGTTAGGAGCCTGAACCTAGAGCTTAAAGTTATAGGATCTGGATTAGACCTTATCTATTTTCTTACCCCAAGGTAGGATAATGGGGCAATGACATAAGAACCCTTTTGACTGTTGACAGTATAATGGAAATTAGGTGAGATGTGCAACCAAAGTAAGTAGTAGCTGTTGAGCATGCTGTGATAACTTGAATTGTATTGTCAGATAAAGAAGCAAGATCTGTCACACCTTACCCCTCTAAAAGGCATAACATGATCCCGTAGAATACCTAATGAACTACCGAACTTCACCTACCGATAACTCATTAAGTACCCTATAAGGGATTTTAAAATCATTTTCTTACTTTTTAGAAGTGGTGAGCATTTTCTTATAGTTATTAAAACATTTAATTAGAGTTTGTAAATTAGTTAAAATTTTTGTCCCTTTTTATTTTTCCACAAATTTTAAAAAAGTTTCGGCAGAGTGCCTTCTATATTTTGATAAAACAGTTCTTCAAATACCTAAAAAAAATACTTCCAATGATTTATCTCATCAACTCAACAACTTCAACATCCACCACAACAAATTTCAACATCATTTCTCAAATTCCAAAATTCAAGTCAATAATTTTCAATTCTGTCACACCTTACCCCTCTGTAAGGCATAACATGATTCCATAGAATACCTAATGAACTATCGCACTTCACCTACCGATAACTCATTAAGTACCCTACAAGGGATTTTAAAACAGTTTTCTTACTTTTGTTAAGTGGTGAACATTTTCTAATAGGTATTTAAAACATTTAATTAAAAGTAAAACTAGTTAATATTTTTGGTCCATTTTATTTCTCCGCAATTTTATAAAAATTTTGCCAGAGTTCTATCTGTATTTTGAGAAAACAGTTCTTCAAATACCTGAAAAAAAGCATTTCCAAAAATTTTCTCAACCACTACTTCAATTTCACAATCAATCTCAACAATTTCTCAAATCTCAAAATTCAACAGTCAACATTTCTCAATTTCCAAAATTCAATCATCAGTAAAATAATATCTATCAATCTCATTCAAATTAAAATAAAATATTTCCATTCATTAAAGACAACAATCTATATATATACATCATACCAAAATCTACAGTATGAAAATTCAAACTAAATTTCATTACAACTTTATACAAACTTTGTACAAACTGCTCAAGACCGATTTACATGTCCATACATTTATGTGCAATACATACATCAAAAGAAATATTTACAGTCAGGGTATAAATTATACCCAATAACTTCAAGCTGATAAATCCTCAATCCTCAGCAGCTCAATCTGCTGCTCCTCTAGTCTCTATATCTGCGACAGCAATAAAAGCTATCGCTGAGTGCTAGGACTCAGTTGTGCACAACATACTAAAATAATCTTTATACAGAACTTAAATCACATTTATTCAAAAATTTGACTGAACATGAGAATTAAATACAAATCATGCATTATGAGATTTTAATCCCAAACAATTTCATTTTGAAGTATCAAATCACATTTCATAAAACCCACAGTTAGATCATGCCATTCGAAACAAATAGAATCTCAATAGCTAGAGGCTAAAGAGAAATCACATCACAAGGCTAGCTAGCTCAAATATATGGATATCCATTCACATCCTCTTCTACTGGCACACCTCAACACTTCTCCAGAGAAGGAATCAAAATTCGAAACTAATTACCCCCACTAGTCGTGCTATTGAGGTGTTCAAATATATGGTCATGACACTGTGGTTTCAAAACTTATCTTAACAATTTGCTAAACATTATCATTTCAAATATACACAATAACTTTCACAATTTAAATCAAAATATCATAATTAAGGTCACAATAAACTTTCAACAATTCAAAGCAAAAGTAAAATGCATATTTCATTCACTTTATCAACGAATTTTTAAAGCATAGTGATGTTGTGCACAAACCTCAAGCGAGTCGCCTCTTGGCCTTCACTCGGTTTATCGGGTTCTTTCTCGGTATTTTTTTCAACTGAAACACACAATCTTACAGTGTTTCAGTACCATAACTTAGCATAAATCCAAAAATAAATTTAACTTCACTTTTACCTAGCTCTAACATGCTAAACTCAACGTTTTTGAAATTTTGTGTTTTGGGGTTACTATTCACTATACTATTCAAGTCAAATTGTTGACTTTCTAAGGCTTAATAGGTATGGGAATTCCAACTTCACCCACATACCACATTTTGGTCACTAAATTTGTTGGTTTTAGTTGTTTATTCAAATTCTAAGTCTTTTAGGTAAATTTGATAGAATTTCAGTTTTAGTGTTTAAGGTTATACTGTTCCATTAGTCATTTTACTGTTGGAATTTGGCAAAAATTTCTTCACAGAAAATGTTTCCTATTGTCTTAAGTTTATTCTCCTTTTTGAATCACTCCAATTGGAGTTTTGTAGCTCAAGTTATGGCCATTTGAACCATGGATGCCGGATTGAATTCAACCCAGAATTCTGGGCAATTTTTGATGCTGGCAGATTTGGGTCACCAAATTGGGGTGGCCAAATGACTTGGTTAATAGCATAATTTGGGTTTGTGTTCCTCATAAAAGTTTTACTTCTATATCTCATCTAACCACTGGTAAAATTTTAGGTCATTTTGACCTGCCTAGATCAAGTTATTACCAAATAAACAAACACTGTTTATTTGGTCAGTTTGTACAGAGGCAGTCTGTGATTTTTCAAGTTTGGTCAATTTGTTCACTAGGTTTTGGTCACTTTTTGGGCATGCTTCCTAAACAAAAATTGTGTGATTTAGTGTCTATTTTCATTCCCAATTGGTCTCATACCAATTGGACTTGTAAATTTTCATTTTTGGTCCTTCAAAGTTGACTTGGTCATGCTGCCAGCAGCATGACCACACTCCCTCCGAATTTGGCATTAATTCAAATACTTCTAACACACTTAATTAGGTCACAAATGACCATTTCTCACTTCACATTAGGTCAAAGACACCATTTACAAGTTTTTCACATTTTTGGTCTCTAAACCCTAATGTCCAAAACCCTAATTCACACTATCTTTGCATTTACTTGATTCCATGCCTTTAACCATAGTCATTCAACTAACTAAGGTTTATATACCCAATTAAATCCATCAAACCATGCAAATATACTCGATATACATGCTGGCTGAAAATCATTCATGGTCCCTCAACAAATTTTTATTTCATTTTAAGCATTTTTCTAAGTTAACTAAGTTATAAACACAAGTAATAAACTCATTTGCAACTTAAATTACTAACCTTTGTGTAGCAACTTCTAACTCCCCTTTTCTCCAATTTTCTTTCTTCTTTTCTTCTTTCTTTGATGACCAATCTTCTTCTCAAGTGATTAAATCAAGTTCTAATGAGGTTTCTATGGGAGCTATTGAGGTTTAATGAAGGATTGTAAGCTTGAGAGCAAGCTTTAATGGAGGACCATTCATGGAGGAGTGAGGGTGAGTGGACGGCAACTTGATAAGGAGGAAGACTTTTGATCTCTCTTTTTTTTTTTTTTCCTTTTCTTTTTGTTTTTATGTCTTTAGGAAGACCAAAAATCTAATTAATTAAATATATTAATTATTATTTTTATGGCATAATGTATGATGTCATGCATGATGTCATCACCTTTTTAACTTTTTCATTTTTTTTTCTATTTATTTTTCTATTAGTTCTTTAATTTAATTCTCAATTATGAAATTTTCTTTTCTTCGATTTTATTTGACAGTTAGGTCAGGAGTCAGCTCTCGAGGTCAATTGACCAAATTGCCCTCGGCAGTTCATCCCGGTTTGCAAATAATTCAATATTTCCTCCGGCTCCCTGACTTAATTATTTGACTGGCTTAACAGTTCTTTTTCATGATTTTCTCTTTTCCACTGTGTTTGTAATGGTTCTAAGGACTGCAGCGTCACATTTTATGGTTCGAAATTTGAGTTTAAAATGACTTCACAGTCCTTCGCGAGAAGGTCACCCATCGCTGTGACTCTCGGCTCCTTTAACTTCTTATGTTCTGTTTTTCTCATTTATACTTAACTAATTGTACATTACTAATTATTTGTGTTTATGACTTATCTAGTTGTCTTAAGTGTGGTTCTAATCCCCTTAATTGTCCGGACCGACATCGGTCACTCGAAACAGTGAAATATACCAGGCTATACAAATAGGGGTGTTACAAATTCAATATCATCCAAAATAATACTAAGTAATTTCATTCAAATCAAAACAAAATAATTTCATTCCTAATTTCATTAAAGTTAAAACAATTTACATTCAGCAATCCAGAATTTACATTAGAAAAATCCAAACTAATATTATTACAAACTTTATACAACTGCTCATGACCATTTTCTACATTTACATACATTTACATACATCAAAATAATTTTTGCAATCAGGGTATAAAATATACCCGATGGAACTTCAGGACAGGTGGCTCCACAATCCTTAGCAGCTCACTCTGCTGCTCCTGTAGTCTCTATATCTGCGACAGCAATAGTAGCCATCGCTGAGTACTATGACTCAGTGGTGCACAATATACTAAAATAATATTTATGCAGAATTTAAATCATATTTATTCAAAAATTAAACTAAACATGAGATATAAATTCAAAACATGACTTATAAAATTTTAATCCAAACAATTTCATTTTAAAAGTTTCAAAACAAATTTCATAAAAACACACAGTTATATCATGTCATTCGAAACAATAATCATCTCAATAGCCAGAGGCTTATGAGAAGTCACATCACAAGGCTAGCTAGCTCAAATATATGGATATCCATTCAATTTCTTCTTCTACTGGCACACACCTCAATACTTCAGCCAGAGAAGGAATCAAAATTCGAAACTGATTTTCCCCACTAGTCATGCTAGTGAGGTATTCAAATATATGGTAATGACACTGTGGTTTCAAAACTATCTTAACAATTTACTAAACATTTATTGTCATTTCAAACACAAACAATTAATCTTTCAACAATTTAAATCAAAAGCATAATAAACATTTCAATCCAATTGTGTCACAATTTAATATCTCAATTCATTCAAAAATAATTTGTAGAAGAAAATTTACAGAAATTCTATGTTGTGCATAAACCTTATATGAGTCGCTTCTTGGCCTTGACTCGATGCCTCAGGTTCTTTTCCGGTATTCTTTTCCACTGAAACACATAGTTTCACAGTGTTTCAGTATTACAACTTATCATAAATCTAAAAATAAATTCAAATATACTCATACCTAGTTTAATATGCCAAACTTAACGTTCTTTAAAATTTGTATTTTGGGGTTACTAGTCATTATACTATTCAAGTCAATTTATTGAATTTCTAATGCTTAATAGCTATGGGAATTCTAATTTCTCCCACATACCACATTTTGGTTACTTAATTTGTTGGTTTTGGTTCTTTTCTCAAATTTTAAGTCTTTTAGGCAAAATTTCAAATTTTCAGTTTTGGTGTCCTGTTTTGTACTGTTCCATTGGTCATGTTGCTGTTAGAATTTGGCTCAGTTTTCTTCATAGAAGTTATTTCTTATTATCCTAACTTTATTTCCCTTTTTGAATCACTCCATTTGGAGTTTTGTAGTTCAAGTTATAGCTATTTGAACATGGCTGGCTGGATTGGTCTAACCCAGATTTTCTAGGCAACTAATTTGGTTCTAGCAGCTTTAGGTCACTAAATTTGGGTAGCTAAATGACTTGGTTAAGGGCATAATTTGGACTTGTGTTCTTCATGAAAGTTGTAGGGCTATGTCTCAGCTTTCTACTGGTAAAAGTTCAAATCATTTGGACCTGCCTAGCCCAAGTTATGGCCAAATGAAATACTGTTCATTTGATCATTTTTGTACAGGTTAGTTTGCCTAATTCGGATTTGGCCAATTTGTTCACTAATTTATAGTCACTTTTTAGGCATGATTCCTAAATGAAAAATGTGCCATTTTGTGTCTAGTTTCATTCCCAATTGAAATCACACTAATTGGGTTTCTAAATTTTTAGTTTTAGTCCCTGAAAGGGACCTTGGTCATGCTACCTGCAGAATGACCATAACCAATCTGAATTCAAACTTAATCCTAACACTTCCTACACACCACAATTGGTCTTACATGACCATTTCTCAATTCAAGCAAGGTCAAACACATCATTTGGCTAATTCTCACATTTTTATCTCCCAAACCCTAGGTGCCAAAACCCTAATTTTCATAAAATTCAAATATAATGCATTCTAAACACCTATCCATAGTCTACATACATAATTCAACCTAAACAACCATTCAAATAGATCAAATTCACTCATTTCAAGCCCTAACCTACTGCTGGCTGAATTTCTATTTGGTCCCCAAGGATAGTTTTCTTTTAATTTTAAGTATATTTCTAAGTTAATTGAACTAAGAACATAAACATTTAATTAAAATATTTAAGTTTAGATTGCTAACCTCAACTTTGACTTCCAAATTTTCCAATATTCAATTCCTTCCTTTTCTTTGTCCTCCAATCTTCTTTTCTACTTGAGTTAGCAAGGTTTTATGAATAAATTTGGGAGAAATTTGAGGTATGTGCATGGAAATCAAGCTTGAAACCAAGCTTTAATGGAGTTATGTGAGAGAGAGAGCTTTAGGAGAGAGTGTTACGGCTTAATGAAGAAGAAGAGTGAATTTTATTTTATTTTTCTTTTCTTTTATGACTTTTTAAATCTTTAGTAAGACAAAAATTATCCTAAAATTTAAAATTTTAATTATTAGGTTTATTGCATCATGCATGATGTCATGCATGATGTAAACAACCTTTTTCAACTTTTCTTTTTCCTTTTTTTTTATTTATTTTTCCTTAGTTCATTAATTTAATTCTAAATCCCAAAATTTTTTTTTCTCCAATTTTATTAGACAGTTAGGTCAAGAGTCAGCTCTAGAGGTAAATTGACCAAATTGCCCCTCGATGGTTCGATTCGATTTGCTAGTTCTTTGATATTTCTTTCGGATCCCTGACCTAATTATTTGACCGGCTTAACAATTATATTTCGTGATTTTCTCTTTTCCACTGTGTTCGCAATAGTCCTAAGGACCTCGCGTCACATTTTCTGGTTCGAAATTTGAGTTTAAATCGACCTCGCAGTCCTTCTCGAGGTCACCCATCGCTGTGACTCTTGGCTCATTTAACTTCTTGTGTTCTGTTTTTCTTATTTATACTTAACTAATTGACAATTACTAATTATTTGTGTTCAGGGCTTAACTAGGTGTCTTAGACGTGGTTTTACTTCTCTTAATTGTCCGGATTGACACCGGTTACCGAAACAGTGAAATATACCAGGCTATGCAAATAGGGGTGTTACAAGATCAGTAGGAGTAAGCTGGATAAAAGTCAACATAAGGGATTTAAATATGCAAGATGAGGGCAAAGAATGAGGGATAATATCACAGAGACTTGATGTTAAAATTTAGAATGGTGAGACCGAGAGTCTAAAATTGGAGTTAGATAGATATTTTCAGTGTGATCGTTAAGACAACTATGAAAAAAAAAAGAGAAAAAAAGGAGTAATAATAAATAAATAATAGTATGATAATATATAATAGAGCGCTAGTAAAGGTCATAATAGGACAAGATAGGTATACGTGTAATTATAAGCTATTAAGAAGTATATGGATTAGAGGAGTGATTGTTGGTAAGATTGGAGTAAATCTGAAAAAATCTGTGAGTTCTTTTATCTTTTAGAATATAACCAAGTATAAGGAGCATTGGACAAATAATTATAAGTATGGAAGATAAATGGAGAGTAAAAAGGAAATAGTAAATTCTAAGATGATATGTGAGGTAGGACAACAATATAACAAATGGTAGATACAACTGATATCTTGTAATAAAGCACATAATTACAAAGAAATAATGAAACTAAAAAGGGAGACTAAGGGGTATGAGCTAAACTTTGTTTATCAAGCAATGGTATACCATAAATGGTGGGAGAACATTTCTCCTTTTTTTCAAATTAGCTCGTGTTTCGATTCTAGGAGATTATGTTAAAAAGAGAGGTCGTGTCAAAGTGACCAAATTAATTGAAAATTTGATGGGCGTTAGTACATATCTAATCTTTTGAGGTGAAAATGACGATAAGGGTGTACTTAATGTTAAGTATGAAAGAATGATTAGAGAGATGACAGGAGTTAAATCGAGCTAATTACCAGGGCTTACAACCCTTTTGAACTATAAGCTGGATGAAGTGCTATTTGTTAATGAGTTACAGTGAATGAAATTGTTGCTAATGGGAAAAGTTGAGGCTAGAGTTTGGAAAGCTATGGGCAGTATATGTGATTATATTAAGGAGAATGAACACATGAAGTATCTTGTTTGGAATTAAGGCATGGCACACATTTCCCACAGCCGTGTTAGTTCAGATGGAACTTATAGTTTCTGGGGCTCCTATCCATCCAGGATGAGCAATTTCCTACTAAGGTTGATGGGGAATGATAATGTTCTGATAGTTAAGTTGGGAAAGGGGATACAAAAATAATTTTCTATGGTTAATTACAAGTGTTACATAATGTGAAGAATGTGCTGGTAGGAGTCATTCGTAAGGTTAGAAATCTCGAAGTAATGGAACTAGTAATCAAGATAAGACTAAGAAATAAAAAGAAAGTTAAAGTTGATGATGGGATGGACATCCTTAAAGGAAAAGGTGTAAGGGTGAGACAGAACTAAGATTAAGGAATAAGTACAGCAGGTTAAAAAGATATCAACAATAGCAAAAACAGGAAAAGGAAGTGGATAAGATCCAAAGGACATGAAGAAAGCTAGGCAGAGCTAGTTATAATGATGAGGATAAGAAGGAATAGGTATGCTAGGAACACACTAAGAGACGTTTGAAATAAGTTATTATAAGATGATAGATTAAAGGAGTAGTGGAGCCTCGATCCAAGTGCCAATGTGTCAAAAGTAGGCCACATACTAAGAAGCTTTACGAAGAAGTCTAGATATTTCCATTCTAGATAAGGAGTGGGAAATGATAAAGTTGCATTAACTGGGTTGTTAGGGAATACAAATACATTTGTCCTATAAGGGAAGAGACCCAATTTACTCTCCAATATTGATAAATGGTGTAGGGTACGCTTGACACTTGGATGGAATTCTACCTGACTAGTTACATAAGAAGAACAGAAGTTGGTATAAATACCTCAGTAATAACACAAATAGATTGGAAATTTGAAGTATCATGAAAGTAAGAAGATGCACAGGTGCTAACCATTGAGGTTAAAGGACAAGAAAAGATTTCGAATAAGATGTCTATGATAGTTGCTACAGGAAAGCATCTCATAGGATACTATAGGATAAGGACCATAAGTCATATCTTTGGGGAGTAAAGATTATTTAAATAAAAAAAATAATAAAAAATAATAGAATAAAATAATATATATATATATATATATATATATATATTAATGAATAGCTAAGAAGTAAAAGCCCCTCTAGGAAGAAATGATGATAGTTAGGTCATTATAGTAGAATCAGAGAGTAGTGGAATGTGATCTATAGTATATGAAGAGTTTGAAAAACAAAGTGTTTTAACCATCTTTGCTTAGCTGGAGGAGTAAATGCTCACACTTATCCTAATAACCCTTTTTTCTTTATCCCCTATTGTTTGTTCGAAAATTCGGAGATGAATTTTTCTTAAGGGGGAAGATTGTAATAACCCAAAAATTAAAAAAAAAAAAATTGAGGTGATTTTGCATGTGGCAGTGGGAGTGACAGTGGAAATCACTTCCACTATCAGCTGAAAAAAAATAAATAAATAATTTTTTTTTTAGAAAATCGGGAGGAGCTCTTCCCCTTCCCCCCCCCCCCTCATTTCTCTCTCATCTCCTCCCCTCTCTTCTTCTTCTTCCTTTCTCCGGTGACCGGTCGGTGACCTCCCTGATGGCTCCACACTAGTGACGTCATAGTGGCGGCAATAGCCTAGAATCCAGACAGCAAGAGAGAGAGAGAGAGAGAGAGAGAGAGAGAGAGAGAAATAGGGTCCTAAACTTTGAACACTCATATCCGGCGATCCCAACTTCCGATCGAAGTGATTTTAGCGGCTATGGACTCCTAATAGAGAACTCTTTCAGATGAGAACAGCCTCGCCAGATTTGATGGTCGTTTCCGGCGCCTGCGATTAGAGAGAAAAATCGATTTTTTTGACTTTCCGACGAGATTTCTGACAATCCGACCGTTGGATCGATGATCCAAGACCACCTATAGACTCAGGAGGAGGAGCGGAATATTTTGGTCTGATCAATTCCGACAGATAGCTCCGATGATTAGCGGCCGGCCACTTTGCACGGTAGTTTTGGCGATGGCTCCGGCGAGCTTTGGGGATGATTCAACTTTCAGAGGCTTCCTCATAAATTTTTGAAATTTTTGTGACACATATAAGCTTTGGGTAAGATTATTTTAATTATTTCTCAGTCTGTAGTGCTTAAATACAGTGTTTCTTAGACAGAAAAAATTGGAGAAAAATTCTAAGAAAAATATCCAGAGGTTATTAAAAAATTGAAATTCCTTTTGCAATAGCCTTGTAATAGTGCTAAGGACTACAGGACAAAATTTTAGAATTTTTAGAGCTCGTTTGAGTGGTTTTTGCAAAAAAGTTAATTTCAGGGGTTAAAATATAATTTTCAAGATTGTGAGTATTGATTGTGTTGGAGGGCCTACGAAGGGCTATATGACATTGATGAGATGTAATTGTGGAAATTGAGATTTAGAAGTGTTCTTTGAATCTTTTTGCAGATTGGGTAGGTCCTAGGTACAGAGGAAACTCTGTTGAATTTTCGGCATAAATTAGGATATGTTTACCTCTTTAAAATTATTTTTATTTGAATTAGCACTAATAAATCCACAATAAAATTATTTAGGTGATCAATATCAACCATCTTCCTTTACCCAACCTCTACAGTCGTCTTGAAGGAGCGGAAGCATGAAAATTATTAGTTTAGAACATTGAATTCAAAAATTTTCTTCTAAGGTCTCATGCATCATGCAAGATTCATTATTTACCTAATTAATTTCAATGTTCAACAGCATATTAAAACACCTTCAATATGTTTTTGGATCTACATTTGCCATTTAAGATTTTAGAATTAACAGATTAATTCATTAGAACCCTAGATTAATTCAAGAACATGTGCACTTGGTACCTTTGTGAAGCACCTAGAACCCCAGATGTTGTCCCTCTAGCTTGTCCACACTAAGATCACCAATGGCAGCCCCTTGAACAGTTTCTCAAGCCTTTCCAATCAATTAGAAATTAAGGCTTTGCCTTTAGAGATGTTATAGATGTATATAGGACACTAGAAACGATTTCTAGCGATTTTAATTCAAAAGAATGTTGGCAATTCTCTTTGAATTGATGAGAGATGAAGAAGAAGAGAGGAAGAAGACAACAAGGGTGGTGGCGCCTCATTGAGAAAATCAGATTTCTTGTTTTGTTCTTTCATCCTTTCCCTTATATAGCTAGGTCACCACTTAAAACCCTTGCCACATGTCATCTTCTGATTGGCTCAGAATTTTAATTGACCCAATCATATTATGCCAAGTGTCAAAACTAGATTTAATCATGACTTTAATAATCTTACACGATTGGAAGACAAATGACAAGCTTATGTGTAGTGCCATGTGTCACCATCTCATGGTGCCACATGTCACCCTGTGAAATGACCAAATTACCCTTGTGTCTTAATTTTGAGTTCTCAACCCAAAATAATTGTTTCTCTTCTTCTAATCAATTTATATCAAATATAAATTAATTAATTAATCTCTATTAATTAATTTCTCATAATTAAATTCATATTTAAATAGTTTAAACATAAATTTAACTTATATTATACATCTAATAACCTAGATTTGGTTTCAAGCCATGCTAGGGACTTTGCAATCTAATTGCAAACCAAACCTATTTAATTATTCAATTAAACTCTTTAATTCATTAGTTAAATCACATTTAACTTGGTGATTACTTATGTATATATGTGACTCACTAGGCTCATCACTAATTGGCAATGAGATATGATATCAACTTTTAATATCATCAGAACTCTTTCTTATCATAAATGATTTCTCTAAATCATTTTAGGCACCTCATAGACCATGGTTAATACCTAGCATAGCATGCCATGGCCACCCAATTAGTAATAAGGAATACCTTAAATGAACCTTTAATCATATGTTACCATGCACTAGAATCTCTCTATTACAAAATCCCAATTCAAGTTGGAGTCATGGTTTATGTCCTCTTTTAATTCTAGTTCTTGATTAAAAAGATTTTCTCATCAAAAACTCTTTTTTGAATAAATCTATCCGTCCTAGCCAGGAGCTTGAAACATCAAGAACAATTAAATTAACATAGGATTTTATCCCTATTTACTTAGGGTAACATATTCCATCTTGATTAACACCTATCTCCATATATAATTAGTAGAAGCCAACACATGCCCATATACCCATACACAGTACAAGTATGAAAGTAGTATCAAACTCAAACCACCTATATATAAGATAACTATGCTATCTGAGATCTAAAGATTATATGCACTATTATGATATATGACAATGCATTGACAAGAGTAAACTCCATGTGCTTGTCATAAATGTCACTGGTTTGGCCTACTTATCATGTATAAATGCCTATCATGTTTGTTATATGGCATGAGACTCACCGTTCCATCTTATTTATATCTCATATTAATAACTTGGGAACAAACATGATTACAATCTTTCTGGATAAGTCATGTCCTTACTGTGAAGTATCCTCGATTGTGAACCAATTTATGATACTTTGTGCTAGAAATGTTGTCACTCATATTCTTAACAACTTAAGAATAGAATTTCTAACAAAATATCAATGGACCTTTTCTATTACATATAAATATATTATGTAAACAAAAAAGTGAAAATACTTTTTATTAATAAAACATGTACAAGATACATACTAAATGATATGCTCTAGGGTATACTACTAACAATCTCCCACTAGCACTAGAGCCATTCATTACAATATCTTAGACCTATCTTCTCAAGATGTCAGTCTAACTGAGCTTGTGACATAGGCTTAGTAAATGGATCAGCTGGATTTTCAGCTGATGCTATTTTCTGCATGGCTACACTGCCTCGCCCAACTATTTCTCTGATAATGTGGTAGCGCCTTTCTATGTGTTTGCATTTCTGGTGAGACCGGGGTTCCTTAGTCTGTATGACTGCTCCATTGTTGTCATAGTAGAGTAGAACTGCTGACTCAATGGAAGAAACTACTGCAAGTTCTGTCATGAACTTCTTTATTTAAACAGTTTCCTTTACAGCATTTGATGCAGCAATATACTCAGCCTCTATAGTGGAATCTGCAGTCGTACTCTATTTGGAACTCTTCCAACTGACTGCACCTCCATTACAAATGAACACAAACCCAGAGGTATACTTTCTATCATCGATATCTGATTGGAAATCTGAATCAGTATAACCATCCAATTGCAAGTTACCACCTCCATAAATCAAGAATAAATCCTTAGTTCTTCTCAAGTATTTAAGGATATTCTTGACAGCTATCCAGTGTTCCAAACCTGGATTGGATTGATACTTGCTAGTCAAACTAACAGCATATGCGATATCCAGCCTAATACACAACATTGCATACATTAAACTTTCAATAGCCGAAGCATATGGAATCCTAGAAATCTTATCTCTTTCTTCAGGTGTCTTTGGAGACATCTCTTTAGAAAGGTGGATACCATGTCTCACTGGTAATAATCCTCTCTTGGAATCAAGCATGTTAAACCTCTTTAACACCT
Organism: Hevea brasiliensis; assembly: GCF_030052815.1. Lineage (NCBI taxonomy): Eukaryota > Viridiplantae > Streptophyta > Magnoliopsida > Malpighiales > Euphorbiaceae > Hevea > Hevea brasiliensis. The sequence continues at coordinate 92,654,842 of NC_079496.1, read as the reverse complement.
TTTCCAAGTATAGTCTTTGGGATAAACTAATTATTCTTTTCGCTCAATCTCTATAGATGTGAATCCCAAAAATATAGGTTGCCTCCCCTAAGTCTTTCATGGAGAATGTATTTGACAACCATACCTTTACAACTGTCAACATACCTATGTCATTACCCATCAATAAAATGTCATCCACATATAAGATAAGGAAAGTGATAGCACTATCACTAACCTTCTTATATACACATGGCTCATCCTCATTTTTGATAAAACCAAATGACTTAATGACTTCATCAAAACGGATGTTCCAACTCCTCGAAGCTTGTTTTAAACCATAAATGGATCGCTTTAGCTTGCATACCTTGGAACCATCTTGGGATTCAAAACCCCTAGGCTGTTCCATGAAAATGTTTTCTTCAATGTATCCATTGAGAAAAGCTGTTTTGACATCCATCTGCCAAATCTCATAATCATAGTATGCAGTTATTGCTAATAGAATCCTTATTGATTTAAGCATGGCAACAGGTGAGAAAGTCTCCTTATAGTCGATTCCTTACCTTTGGCGAAACCCTTTCACTACTAGCCTTGCTTTATAAGTCTCTACCTTTCCATCAGAACTAATTTTCTTCTTGAAAACTCATTTATTCACTATAGGTACAATACCTTAAAGTGGGTCAACAAGATCCCAAACTTTATTCTTATACATGGAATCAATTTCAGATTTCATTCCATCAAACCATTTTGAAGAGTCTATATCTGATATATCTTCTTCATAGGTAATTGGATCATCTCCATGATCTACTTTTTCATGAGTAGACAACTCCTGTTCTTCTTCATGAAGAAAACCATATCTCACTGGTGGGCGAGATATCCCGGTTGATCTGCGAGGAATAGCTGTAGATGTTTCATCAATAGGTGTAGGTTGACTAAATGGATCCATATCCATCTGATCTGTTGGTTGGTCAGAATTCTCCAATTCTAACTCTATTTACCTTCCTTTGCCTCCTTCTTAAACAAACTGTTGTTCAAGAAATGTGGCATCTCTACTTACCTCAACTTTTTGTGATGTAGGCAAATAAAAATAATATCCAAAACTATCTTTTGGATATATAACAAATCGACCCTTTTCTGATCTGGTTTCTAATTTATCAGTGTTCAGCTTTTTGATATAAGCTGGACAACCCCAAATCTTAACATGCTTAAAACATAGTTTTTTTCCATGCCATATCTCATAAGGTGTGGAAGATGCTGATTTTGATGGAATCCTATTCAAAATATGCAAAGCTAATTCTAATGCAAATCCCCAAAAGGAGATTGGTATATCAGTATAGCTCATCATACTACATACCATATCTAATAGGGTATGATTTCTCCTCTCAGATACACCATTCAGCTATGGTGTTCCTGGAGGAGTCAGCTGGGAAACAATACCATGCTCTTTCAAGTATTCATCAAATTCAGTATTCAAGTATTCACCTCCATGATCTGATGGAAGAGATTTAATACTTTTTCCTATTTGATTTTTTTACTTAATATTTAAATTCTTTGAACTTTTCAAAGGATTCATGTTTGTATTTCATCAAATACAAATACCCAAACCTTGATTTGTCATCAGTAAAGGTAATAAAATAATGAAAACTGTCTCTAGCCATTTCCTTAAATGGACCACATACATCACTATGTATTAGCTCCAAAATATTTTCAGCTCTTAGCTCTTGTCCAATAAAGGGTGATTTGGTTATTTTACCTTAAAGGCAGGATTCACAAGTTGGAGTAGGTTCAGAACCCAATGGGGATAGAATCCCCATTTTCTCCAGTTTTGCAATCCTATCTTCTGCAACATGACCTAATCTTAAGTGCCACAAATATTTTGAACTTGAGTTGATTTTCATCATGGCATTGCATTCATTTAGATCACTTGGATTCAATTTGTGTTTATCATTATTAACCAAATAATAAAGACCATCATGCATATAACCCGAGCCAACATATTTATTTCCAAAATAAATATTGCAAACATTATCTGTGAACTGAAATTCATAACCATCTCTAGTCAAACTAGATATCGAAATGATGTTCTTAAAAGCATCAGGTACATATAAGATATTATTCAAACACAAAATATGTCTAGACATGTAAAAAGATTTAGATCTTATGGGTAAAGCTTCAACAGTTGAGCTATTGCCAATTCGGAGTCTAACATCTCAAGAATGCAAGCTGCTACTATTTACTAGTTCCTGCATATCATAAGTAATGTGAGAACTGGCACCAGTATCTAAAACCCAAGCTGTAGATGAACTATGAGTATCATCAGAATCTAAATAACAGGATATGGACATACCTTCCGAAGGTGTATCCTTCTTGTCCTTTAAAGAAGCAAGATACTCTAGGCAGTTCCTTTTCCAGTGCCCATCCTGCTAGTAGTGGAAACACTTTCCTTTGTCTCCATCAGCTTTAGTCTTCCCTTTCTATTTAGCTATCTTCTTGGAAGGACTAGGAATTTGAGGTTTCTTTTTCTTATTGCCCTTCTTCTTATTAGACTTTCCAGCAGAAGAAGATGCAATCAAAGCTACCTCTTTTCCTTTATTGCCCGACATATTCTTTTGGGCAATAACTAGCATGTTGAGTAAACTAGCCAAGGTGCATTCCTGCTTAGTCATATGGAAATTTGTCACAAAATTCCCAAATGACTCAGGAAGGGATTGAAGGATCAAATCTATTTGCAGTTGGAAATCCATGTTAAAGCAAGATGTTCTAGCTGCTCAATCAGCCGAATCATCTTGTGGACATGATCCCCAACATTCTGTTCCTCAGACATCCTCATGGGGAATAGCTGTCTAGATATCTCATACCTAGCATTCCTGCTGTGCTCACCATACAACTCTTGTAGGTGAAGGAGGATCTCACTCGCACTCTGCATGTTCTTATGCTGCTTCTGTAACTCATTACTCATAGAAGCAAGCATGTAACACTTGGCTCTCATATCATGCTCCTTCCATTTGTCCAAAGTTTCATGTTCCTCTTGAGTGGCCTCTGGAGGTAAGGGACCAAGAACATTTGAGTCTAGAACATATCCTATTATTCAAGGTTCAGGACAAGTTTCAAATTTCTTAGCCAATAAGATAAATTAGGTCCTGTCAACCTATTGCGATCAAGTATGCTTGCAAGGATATTGGAAGGTGGTGGTTGTGGTGTGCTCATTATTATTAGAAAATTAACTACATAAAATAACCAGATTAATTAGTAAACGTATCATGTATTTAACCAAAATGATTATGGTCTTTTAATCAAATTGGTCCTCCCACTAACTTAGCGAATTCTACACTTCTAAAGTAGAAAACGGAAATCCTAGTTGGATGGATTTCTAGTGAGTGATTGAATTCTTATAATCTTATTGATCATCCTTAGACACATGCATTATTAGAATTACAATAAACTATAAGTGAGCAACTCCTTACCTATCACATCTCATGTGAGGTTCAATCCTTTTACCTAGCCCCTAATGCTCAAAATCTCAGGCGCATCCATTATTGACTTATCTTGCATTAGTTAAGTTGATCCCATTGAGCCAGTAAACATGCAAATAATTTTAATATCCTTAGGCGCATCCATTATTAGCCACCAAACCATTTACATATTTACAACATCTCATGCTTAACAATTATTCTTAAGAAAATCTCTTAAATTAATTGCGTCACATGCAAGTATTTAAAATTTCTTAAAATAATTGCCTCAATGGAGGGCCCATGTTATAATTACTTTAATTATACCATTTCCAACTTAATTATTTATTTGGAAGATTTTGTGGTCAGCCTAATTACTATTATGGTCTCACTTTGCACATTATCCATTTAGCATGCATATATCATATACTTGCATATAATCTCATACATCTCATGCATTCATGGATAAACAATAAATATGGTATGATCATGGACTTTCTAAAGGATTCAATTTTGAGCCACCAAGAATTGAATTAAGGCATTCCTAGGTGCATTTCACTCATTCATATTACAAGAGTTACTGAAGGAGTACATAATCAACATTTGATCTTGAATTCCTCCCACTGGTCCCACCAATGCTCTTGACCTCCCTGATCTTCTTGCAATCCAATTATATAGTAATCCTTAGCATACCAAGGCGAATTTACAAGAACCAAATAAATGAAGTTATAACCCAAAAAATATTACAACCTTTATAATACATGCCACCAAAATAAATTAAAATAAATAAATTAATTTACAATCCAAAGAAACATAAAAGAAATAAATCCAATCACATTGGTCTTTTATTGTCCATGATCATCCATCATGCATATCACTATTTAATAATTAAATAAAACATACATACTTAAATTAAATTAAATATCTCATATTCAACTTAAAAATCTATATTTGAATATGATTCAAACAAATTTAAAAATTCAGATTTGAATCACATTCAAACAAATTTAAAAATTCATATTTGAATCACATTCAAATAAATTTAAAAATTCATATTTTAATTAAAATTTAGTTGTGTGATTAAAACTCCTAATTAAACATTTTAATTAGTCATGGGCCTAATAAAGGGCCTTGAAAACAAGCCCACACTCAATCAAACCTTGCGCACCATGAAGTGCCATTGATGCCGCCACCTATGGTGGTTCCATCATATGTGCCGCCACACATGAGCATCCAACCAGCCTTAATTCAATCAACTCTTGATCAAATCACACAATTAAATTATATATTGAACAATCTAAATGGCAAATATAGTGGCTCTGATTCTAATTGAAGGAGCGGAAGCATGAAAATTATTAGTTTAGAACATTGAATTCAAAAATTTTCTTTTAGGGTCTCATGCATCATGTAAGATTCATTATTTACCTAATTGATTTCAATGTTAAACAGCATATTAAAACACTTTTAATATGTTTTTGGATCTATATTTGCCATTTTACATTTTAGAATTAATAGATTAATTCAATAAAACCCTAGATTTATTCAAGAACATGTGAACTAACTTTTTGATGCACTGTTGATGTGTTTGGAACCTTTGTGAAGCACTTAGGACTCCAGATGTTGTCCCTCTAGCTTGTCCACACCAAGATCACCAATGGCAGCCCCTTAAACAGCTTCTCAAGCCTTTCCAATCAATTAGAAATTAAGGCTTTGCCTTTAGAGATGTTATAGAAGTATATAGGACACTAGAAACGATTTCTAGCGATTTTAATTCAAGAGAATGTTGGCAATTCTCTTTGAATTGATGAGAGATGAAGAAGAAGAGAGGAAGAAGACAATAAGGGTGTTGGCGCCTCTTTGAGAAAATCAAATTTCTTGTTTTATTCTTTCATCCTTTCCCTTATATAGCTAGGTCACCACTTAAAACCCTTGCCACATGTCATCTTCTGATTGGCTCAGAATTTTAATTGACCCAATCATATTATGCCAAGTGTCAAAACTAGATTTAATCTTGACTTTGATAATCTTACATGATTGGAAGACAAATGACAAGCTTATGTGTAGTGCCATGTGTCACCATCTCATGGTGCCACATGTCACCCTGTGAAATGACCAAATTACCCTTGTGTCTTAATTTTGAGTTCTCAAACCAAAATAATTATTTCTCTTCTTCTAATCAATTTATATCAAATATAAATTAATTAATTAATTAATCTCTATTAATTAATTTCTCATAATTAAATTCATATTTAAACAATTTAAATATAAATTTAACTTATACTATACATCCAATAACCTAGATTTGGTTTCAAGCCATGCTAGGGACTTGGCAATCTAATTGCAAACCAAACCTATTTAATTAATCAATTAAACTCTTTAATTAATTAATTAATTAATTAAATCACATTTAACTTGGTAATTACTTGTGTATGTATGTGACTTGCTAGGCTCATTACTAATTGGTAATGAGATATGATATCAACTCTTAATATCATCAGAACTCTTTCTTACCATAAATGATTTCTCTGAATCATTTTAGGCACCTCACAGACCATGGTTAACACCTAGCATAGCATGCCATGGCCACCCAATCAGTAATAAGGAATAACTTAAATGAACCTTTAATCATATGTTACTATGCACTAGAATCTCTCTATTACAAAATCCCAATTCAAGTTGGAGTCATAGTTTATGTCAAACCCCATTTGCTATGAATATTATGTTCTCTTTTAATTCTAGTTCTTGATTAAAAAGATTTTCTCATCAGAAAATCTTTTCTGCTTAAATTTATCTATCCTGGCCAGGAACTTGAAACATTAAGAATAATTAAATGAACATAGGATTTTATCCCTATTTACTTAGGGTAGCAAATTCCATCTTGATCAACACCTATCTCCATATATAACTGGTAGGAGCCAACACATGCCCATATACCCCTGCACAGAACAAGTATGAAAGTAGTATCAAACTCAAACCACCTATATATAGGATAACTGTGCTATCTCAGGTCTAAAGATTATATGCACTGATATGATTTATGACAATGTATTGACAAGAGTAAACTCCATGTGTTTATCATAAATGTCACTGGTTCTGCCTACTTATCATGTATAGGTGTCTCTCATATTTGTTATATGGCATGAGACTCACCATTCCATCTTATTTACATCTCATATTAATAACTTGGGAACAAACATGATTACAATCTTTTTAGATAAGTCATGTCCTTATTGTGAAGTATCCTCGATTGTGAACCAATTTATGATACTTTGTGCTAGAAATACTGTCACTCATATTCTTAACAACTTAAAAATAGAATTTCTAACAAAATATCAATGGACCTTTTCTATTACACATAAATATATTATATAAACAGAAAAGTGAAAATGCCTTTTATTAATAAAACATGTACAAGATACATACTAAATGATATGCTCTAGGGCATACTACTAACAATCTCTCACTAACACTAGAGCCATTCATTACAATATCTTAGACCTATATTCTCAAGATGTCAGTCTAACTGAGCTTGTGACATAGGCTTAGTGAATGGATCAGTTGGATTTTCACCTGATGCTATTTTCTGCATGGCTACATCGCCTCGCCCAACTATTTCTCTGATAATGTGGTAGCGCATTTCTATGTGTTTGCATTTCTGGTGAGATCGGGGTTCCTTAGCCTGTATGATTGCTCTATTGTTGTCAAAGTAGAGTGGAACTGCTCTAGGGCATACTACTAACACGTCTCTGGTGTACTATGAGTAAAAAATTAATTTTAATTATAATTTCAATATTATTATATATTCAGGCATGCCCATGCATCAGTTATAAATATGTATCTATGTAGTTAAATACTAGTCATGTTTTATATTGCATTCTTAATTAATGAAGTGCCATGGATGTTGTTTATGGTAATTTGAAGCAATATGCGCGCGTTGGCGTGTATGTGATGTGTAGTATTAGATATGGATAGGACGGGTAGGCGCGGCTTGAGAGACACTCGCTGGGATCTGGTCTTTTGTGGATAAGTCGGGGTAGGCATGGCTCGAGATGATCTCGCTGGCCCCCGCATTTGGTTTATTAATTGAAAGTTTGGCTTGAGAGACACTCGCTGGCAGAGGTCGGATTAAGAGAACTGTATAGGGGATCAACTCCCTTATATGTACTATTTGAATATTATATGGGTGCGTGAGTGCTCCAAATTTATCTTTTTGCTGTTATGATGTGATTTGTATGAAAATTATAATGGTGTTGCATTCCACTCTCTAGGATGCATTAGCTTTAGATAGCTATAGAAATTGTACTTAAAATTGATATTTTACTCTCTAAGTCGAACGCTCACTCCTATTCATCCTATTTTTTCCAGGCTACAGGAGGAGACCTTTCTCAGAATAACCTGTTTCTTTTCTCGCAAGTTATCAATAATTAATTAATATTATTATTATTCTCTAAATTTGAAATTTAGAACTCTGCATGTACTAGCAGTAGCATTAATCTTGTCAGGTACTGTATGAATTTAAGTTTTTGTATTAATAAATGAAAATTTTTTTATGATTTTTAAGTAGTTCGTAAATGATGTAATAGGGTTGAGCTGGGCTCCCCTAATTTGAGTTTCTGATAATTATTGGGTTAAGTTGGCCTGAAATAAAATTATAATAGTTTAATTTAAATTATTTTATATGTATGTTAGGCCTAAATTGTGGGCCTGATTATGGGTTTAGGAACAGTAAGGCTTACTACAGACCTTGGGGGTTTTATGCAAGCCCAGGTCCTAGTGTTGGTCCGGCCTATAGGTTGGGTCACAACATAATTCATGAAATTAACTGTATTCCATGGGACTTATAATGTTAATTGAATCAAAAGAGCTTAATTCAATATGAATTGTATAATAAATTTCAAGAATTAGTAAGGACTATTATATATATTCAAATTAAATAATTCAATAATATTTTCAAGGCAAATAACAAATATTATAGAGAGCATCTAACATAGCTTCAAAGAGATTAACTCTTTAAATTTCATATTACCATTAATGATAAATAACTAGATGTGGGGTGTATACACTCATTTTAGAGTTTATTTATTTATTCTTCTCTGCTTCGGTATCATCCTTAATTTTGAATAATGATATAGGCATTAGCTTCTCATTTAAAGTAAATTTATTTATGTAACACCCCGAACCTCCGAGCTCTGAATAGTATCATTTTTGGTTTATGAATAGTAATATTCAAAGCCACATTGATGACTAAAAAAAAAGGAAAAATTAGTTAAGATAGATACAATAAAAATTCAAGTGAACCAAAGACCTAAGGACTCATCGGGTATTATGAAAAAGATGGATGATAACCCGGTGAGGGGCATTTTGTTCAATTCACTTCAATAGTTGATTTTTGACCAAAATGTCAATTAAATAAAATGAAAATAATGTATTGAATTATGAAGAAATTTTTTAGGAAATTCAAGTAAAAATGTGTAAAGGAAATAAAAGAAATGAAAACTTAAAATTTTAATTCCATTATGACATAAGTATGACCTCACCATGACACAATTAAAATTTATAATTTAAATAGACTAAAATTGGGGATAATTATATAAGTGACAAAATAAATTACACTAAAATTAAAAAAGCCATTTTTCCTCCCTCTTCTTTCATGTGGCCGAACCCTCTCTCTCTCTCTCTTTCCTTCCCTCACTTTCCTCCATTGATACCTATTTTGAGCTCATGAAATCTCGAATTCCCTCCACAAATTTTATAACCACTTCAACAAAAGATTGATCCTTGATCTTGATAAGAAGAGTGGAAGTGAAAGAACTAAGGGAAATTGAAGATTATGGAAGATTAGAAATTGGTCACTTGAGGTAAGTAACTTTCAAAATTAACTATAGGTATATTACTTGGATTTAGATCTATTTGGGTAGAAATAACATGAGAAATTGAAAGAAATCATGCATGTAGGGGGAAGAGAGATTTTCAGCCAACTTGGGAAAATTTAGGATTTTGATGTGTTAGATGTAAATTGAACTTGAATTCTAGGTTAAATAAGGTAGTATGTGAGATTAGGGAATGGAAATTGCATGGGATTTGCATGAATTAGAAAATGGAAGATTAGGATTTATGTAGAATTAGGGCTTTTGTGGTATGTTATGTAATTGAGGTTTGTAAGACCTAATTATGGTCATTTGGCATACTTTAGTTGAGAATTTATGTTGAATTGATGAGGTATACACGATTGGTGAAGTAAATGTTATGGAATTGCATGAATTGGGAAGTAGGGAGCTTGGGATTTGAGGAAACTTAGGGATTTTGTGCCATATTGTGAAATTGATGTGCTTATGTCCAAATATTGACCAATTGATGTACATTGAGTGTGAATTGAAGTTGGTTGTTGAGATGAATTGATGGATTGGTAGTGTGTTGAGTTGCTGAAATTCTGGACACTAAGTCCAGTGTGCTTGGTAGCTTATAAATTGAACTACACAACTCTAATTGGTGTGAAACTAATTGAAAATGAAACATAAGACATAGGGGTAGAATTTTCATGAAGATACCCTACCCAGAAAATGACCATAAGTTATCCTAAATGAGCCTTGAATCCGGATGTGGGAATTCTATACCTGGCAGAGTGACCATGTGAACAGTTATAGGAAAATTGTCATAATTCACTGTAGGAACCTCCAATTGACCTGATTCTTGAACCATTGGAAACCTAAGACATAGAAGAACAATTCTTATGAAGATCATAGAGCCAAATTATGACTTTAACCCAATCAAATTACTGGACAAATTGGGGTCAATAAATCTGCCTGAGCCTGGACCAACCTGGAAATTTTTGGAAATTGGCCATCTGACCAGTTATGGAAAAATTGCCATAACTTGGCCTACAAAACTGAAAATGTAGTGATTCCAAACCCAAAATTTTTACAACACATAGAACTACAACTTTTGTGTTTTGACCAGAACTTAGATCTTAGGGCAACTTAGCGATATTGCTAGAGTAATATAGGCATGCATAAGCTGGATTTCTGCAATTCAGCTAAATGGCCTTATGACCCTAGCAAGGTTAATAGGTCATAACTTTCTCTATAAAACTCCAATTGGAGCAATTTAAAATTATTTGAAAACCTAAGATAGAGACCTATAATATTGTTTTAAGGACCTAGATCAAATTATGAACATAAGAGGCCCCGATGTTAGATGCAAAATTGGGTAAAATTCTGAAAAAATGAAATCTGCAAGGTTATCCACGTGAATAGTAATTAGTAATTCGATTATAACTAGAGCTACAAAACTCCAAATAAGGTAATTCAAAAAGAAAAATAAATCTGAGACTAAGTGGAACAAATTTCATGAAGAGCACCTCACCCAATTATGTTTGGAACTACGTAAAAATTGGGTTCAAAAATTAGAGCACTAATCTATCAAGAAAATCAAAACTCATTAAAATTGCAAAACTAACTTAGGGATGCATTAGACATTTATGTAATGAGTACTTGGCAATAGTTGAGATGAGTATTGAGACATTCTACTTGTGTAAATCAGTAGAAAAAGAGGTTGGGATGGACAAGGAAAAGTAAATAAAGAGAAAGGAGATCATTGAAGGTTTATGCACAATTAACTTCCTTCTTTGTTTTTAACTTGAAATTGTTTTGAATGAGCTTTATATGAATGAGATAAGATTTTTCCCTTGCATTTGAGATAATTGTGTGTTGCCAACCCTTTATGGATTTTATGATGATTTGAATGTGTTTATTGTTTTGCAAATGTGATTATGGATTGAGAAGCTCTTGAAACTTTGTTTTAACACCATAGTTAGCATGACAGTCCCTTTCAGAATTCTCCAGTAGTAATGACTATTTGGGTTTTGATAATTGACTTTGATTATGTCCCCCATTAATAATGGTTACTAGGGTGAGACTATATGAGTGCTCATTAGCTAGCTAGCCCTTCCCTCATTAATAACGGTTAGTGAGGTTGATTTGCTTTGTCATGGTATACAACGTGGCATTAATCGTTAAATTTTATGTCATGGTCTAAACAGTGTGTTGATGTTGGCAACACTTATGCTTTGTGATTGTGAATTATGATTTCTCCATTGAAAGGTGATTTCAATAAATGGATCTTATGGACTTAGAGATTATTGTGATGTTTTCATGATTATGGAAAATATGATTTGATATATTTCGACAAAGTTGTACTTTGCTTTAAGTTTTAAAATTATTAGTTGTGTACCATTGAGTAATATACTCAGCGATAGCTTATTTATGCTATCGCAGGTAAGGGAAAGGAGAAGGCTACTGAGTGAGAGACTTGGAAGCAGCCTTTGTATTGACTGTGGGTATATAAATATATTAGGTATACCCCTGTAATTCCTTTTGATGTATTTTGTAGCTATATGTATTGTTGTACATACATTAAGCAGTTGTATTAAAAAGCATTATATTTCTATAACATTTTGAGATTGTAAATATTTGTAATATTAATTTGAGACTTATGTAAATGTAATTTTTGTAATATTAAGTTTATTATCTTTAATGAATGTAACACTTGAAAACAAATGTTTACTTGAAATGTAAATGAATTATTATTATGCTTGTAAAATGGATTGAAGAACATCTTTTTTTTTTTTTTAATTTATATTGCGATTTCAACAGGTTATAAATTTTGAGTTTTACTAAGGTTTTAACCATCACCATGTAGTTTTTTTGCAAAATAAAAATAAAATAAAATGCTATGATTTGTTTAAAATCCTTTATAGTATATTTAATGGGTTATCAGTAGGTATAATTCGATAATTGATTAAGTATACTACAGGATCATGTTATACCTTACAAAGGGGTAAGGTGCGATATGTTTTAGTAGTATCAGAGCTTTGGTTTTCGTACAAGTTTTGAATTTCATATTTGAAATATTTTGATAAGTACAACTGCTCAATTGTCATTAATTGATACATATAGTGCATTACATCATGAATATGGACTAATAGAGGGAAATCTCCTTGTGTTGGTTGTTCAGGGAGTAAAATTCCTTGTGATTTGTTATGGAAAAGGGGGATCATACAGTAGAGCAATCAGTAGCCACTGAGCTATAGGGGGAGGCCTCAGCTCCTCTGAATGCCAGTGGATCAGTTGCACTAGTCCTGCCCATGCAATTTCCCACTGAGTTTGCTTAGCAGATGGCTGCATTATTTCAATAAATGGCTGGTAATGTACTAGTCCAAGCTCTAGTACAAGTGCCTCCAGTGCAACCACCACCCCCAACCAGACAGTATGACAAGTTAATGAAATATAGGGCTGCCGAGTTTAAGGGTACAGTAGACCCCTTAGAAGCTGAACAGTGGTTAGAGCGTGTGGAGAGGGTCTTAAAGAAACTACACTGTACAGATGAATTGAAGTTTGAATACTCAGTTTCCCTACTACATGGAGACGCTTATGAATGGTGGAAAACCATTCCCTACAGTCTGGTGGAGCCTCTAATTCTAACTTAGGGAGATTTTCTGAGGGAGTTTAGACAGACGTATGTTCCTGATACCTAAATGGATATAAAGCTTCAAGAGTTTTTTAGTCTGAAATAAGGGGACAAGACTGTGGCAGAGTATGAGAGGGAGTTTTCTTGCCTGAGTCATTATGTTGGGAGTTTACTCACCACCAGTAGGGACAGATGCAAACAGATTGAGGCCGGGTTGAGACCGAGTTTGAGATTGCAAGTGGTTGGGTTCCGATATTAGAACTTCTTAGAACTGATATCCCAAGCTTTGGAATTAGAAAGAATTGAGTTAGAAGGGGCTGTTAAAAAGGGAATAGAGGAAAAAGAAAAGAGTAGGAAAACTTCCAGTCAAGCTTCTAGCAGTAATTCGGGTAAGAGAAAAAGCTTTGGGGGGACCGAGTAATAGAGGATCTAGTAGGGAAAGATTCTCAGGGAAGAGGCCACCTAGATCTAGCTAGCAAACATCCAGGGGTTCCTTTCCTGTTCATACCTATGAAACCTGTGGCAAAACACATAGAGGAGTATGTTATAAGGCCACAAGAGCTTGCTACAACTATGGTGGAACTGGGCATTTTGCTAGGGATTGCACTAGTGCCCGCAGATCTGGACCACCTACCACCACTGAGGGATCTATTCAAGGTTCTACTCCCAGAGGACTATAAACAGTTAGTAGAGGCCAAGGCAGGAGTAGATGCAGTACATTTGGTAGCCATGGTACAGTAAACCAGTTAAAGCAGAGCGAAGCACCAGCTAAAGTATATACAATGCGCCAGAGGGAAGAGGCTGAGACATCAGATGTTATGGCTGGTATATTCTCCATCTTTAACAAGGATATTTATGTGTTGTTTGACCTCGGTTCTACACATTCTTATGCTAGCACTAGTATTACATGTTCTGTTGCTATTCCTCGTTTAAAATTGAATTTTGAAGTGTTAGTGACTAGTCCTTTAGGACAAAAGGTTAGGGTGAACAAATTGTATCAGGATTATCCTTTGGTAATCCAAGGACATACATTCCTGTCATATTTAATTGAAATTCCCTTCTAATATTATGATATCATCTTGGGTATGGATTGGTTAGCCAGGCATCATGCCATGATCGACTGTAGATTGAAGACATTCACTTTTGGTCTTCCCGAGTATACAGATGTAGTAATACACGGGGTATCACACCCTACCCCTCTGTAAGGCATAACATGATCCCGTAGTATACCTAATGAATTACCAACTCCGTCTACTGATAACCCATTAAATACACTACAAGGGATTTTAAAAACTTTTCTTACTTCTTTTACAGTGGTGAGCACTATTTACAGGTGTTAAAAACCTTTGTGAACTGAAGTGAAACAACTATCTCATTTGGACTATTAGTAATTTCTGTAAATATTTTGGCAGAGTGCCATCTGTATTTTGGATAAAATAGTTCTTCAGAAAACCTGTAAAAAGCACTTCAATATTTTTCTTAATCTCAAACTCCAATATAATTCAACACAATATGTTTTTCAACTCAAATCCACAATAATTTTTCAAAGACTGAGATAAAAGAAATATAGTACAAATTTTACAAGTCAAAATAACTCATAATTTACTTTACAACTTTAATGTACAATTTTAATTTACAACTGCTCAAAACCAAGAACAATATATACATACAGTGAACATACATTACAGTATAAAATGCAAAATGTGGTATACTCAATATACCCGATGATCTCTCAATGTAGTACTAGCAAATAGTCTGATGCATTGTTTCACTCATGCGAAAGAATGAAAAGCTATTACTGAGTAAAATTTACTCAGTGGTGCACAATAACAATTTGAAATGCGATACATAAATCTTTTATTGATAATTCACAAATCAAATAGTTCACAATTCCATTTCATAATTTACAAAGTTCATATAACATAAATTTGATCAAATAACTGAGTAAATACGCTTTGCCAATCAATAACACAATTTGATCAAATAACTGAATAACACGGTTTTGCCAATCCATAACACAATTTGATCAAATAACTGAATAATACAGTTTTGCCAATCAATAACACCATTTGATCAAATAACTGAAGAATACAGTGTTGCCAATCAATATCACAATTTAGGCCATGACACAATTTTTCCACACATGTCGTGTTGTACACCACGATAAGACACACTCACCCCAATAATCGAAATCAATGAGGGAGGAAGCTAGCTGAATAATGAGTACTCATCCACACTCACCTCAGACTGACAAGTCAAAGAGGGAGGAATATAGTGTACTCATCAGAGCACTTGCAGGCATTACGTATCGCCATCCCTGCAAGCTCTTGGGTTCACTCATGAGAGTTCCCAGGAATCATAGGCGTTACGTATTGCCGTCCCTACTTTGCTCCGATACCACTAAACACAGTTTATCTCAAAATTTCCATTTACAAAGTAGGCAACACAATAATTTCCAAATAATATTCTCAAAAGCAAAACAATAAAAAATTATTCATAACTCATTTCTCCAAATAAATTTGCTAGTACAAGCAGTGAATATAAAAGTATTGTGCACAGACACAATTTAAAACTATAATGTTGAATTAAATTTTTAAGTAGAAAATGAGAAGTCAAAATTATTGTGCACAAACACAATTTAAAACAATAACATATAAATAATCATAATTTATTTCAATTGAAAAATTCAAAAGAAATACTTATTATGCACAAACACAATTTAAAATAATATCATACAAATAATCATAATTTATTTCAATTTAAAAATTCAGAAGAAATAGCTATTGTGCACAAACACAATTTAAAACAATAACATACAAATAATCATAATTTATTTCAATTGAAAAATTCAAAAGAAATAGCTATTGTGCACAAACCTCTGATAACTGTCTCCTGGCCTTGACTCAGTGTTTCCTTCCCTTTCCCTGAGTCTTTGCTAACTGATAAACACAATTTGAAGTGTTTCAGTACTTAATTAAACTATCTTTAACGATAATGCTTGATAAGTAATTCACTGAATGCTATTATTTGCTTAGTCAACCTAATATGTCGACCCTCGATGCGTTCTAGGTAAATTAGGTTTTAACGTTACTAATATGTCTTTTCCATAGTCTTTTAGGGTTGGTACATGTTACCAAGTTCATTTCCATGTATACTGCGTTTTATTGCAATTTGCTGGATTCCGGGATACTAGTTTGACCTAGCTGGACGACCTAGTTCCCTTGGTTTTCGAGTTTCGGTCAAAACTAAAAACTTGTAGATCTATGTCTTATTGCACGCGGGGCAAAATTTCAGGCCATTTTGAGTTATGTAGACCAAGTTATGGTCATTTTACTATTGCTGGTCAAAGTGCATCAAAATTGGTCACTTTAGGTCACTTTGGGTCATTTTAGGTTCAGCCAGTTTTTGGACCCGAACTTGTGCATGCTGTTTGACTTGCTTATGGTCATTTCTGAGCTTTGGTGTCCTCATAAGACTTGTAGATATAGGTCTTAACTATTCATGGTCAAAATTTCAGGTCAATTGGACCTGTTTTGAGTGAGTTATGGCCTAAACACTAACTGCTGCCCAAATGGTCAATTTTCAGGCCTTATTTGCACTTAATCCGGATTTGGTCATTTTTCAAGCTACCTTGCAAGCAGAATTTTGGCAAGCTTCCTTCATGAAAGTTGGCACATTTTGTGCCTAGTTTCACCTCCAATTGGTCTCATACCAATTGGAGCCACACTCTTAAGGTTCTAGGCCAAAATGCATACTGCCCTATTGCACTTCCTTTATTACTCATCAAATATCACTTTTAGCATTTACCAATTCACACATTCTTACCCAATCTGGTTTGTACCATAACCTAAACATATTTTACCACATATTGTTGATCATTTTGGCAGCTTACAATCACATTCAACATTCACCACAAAGTGCAGAATTTATCAAATTCAATTACAACAATTTAACTACCTATTCATGCTCATTTACATGTCCAACTTCACACCATCACACATATACTCAAACTGCCATAACAACTAACACAATTCAACATTAATATTTCATAATCCAAACATGAAATAACATCATTGTGGTTCACCCAACCAGGCTGCCGATTCATGCATTACATTCCCATAATTTCTAAGCATTCAAATTTCAATACACATTCACATATACTAAGTATACATCACCCAATTAATTTTCTACACACATAAACATTTAATCAATCCTTTAATCCACCATTTATAAGCAAAAATAAACTGTCTTCAAGGTGTTTCCATGGCTGCCAAAAATAAACATCTCCCTTAGAACATTAAACTCCAAAATTCTTTCCACAATTCAAGTACCCATAACCTCCTTACTAACTTTAATGAAGCACTAACCAAAAACACAAACTTACCACTTTGGAAATTCTTCAAAACCTCTCCAAAACTTGGTTTTCTTGTTGCCTATCTACTGCCTATGTTTTGTAGAACAACTTTAGTGAAGGAATCAAGTGGAAAAGGTGAATTAATCAAGGTTGCATGGAGGTCCTTCCATGGCCAACAATGGTGGTTTGTGTGGATGCTTGAATTCGGCAAAGTGAGGATTTGAGGAAGAAAGAATGCTGCAGATTGTGAGTGGGACCAATTCTATTTTTTTTATGCTTAAGATATCCCATAGTGGTCCATTAAGTGATTAAAGAATTGAAGTTAATGTTTAACTTTCATTTATTCCACATTAAACCCATAATTTTTCTTATTCATACAACACATAATATTTCATTTTTTATGGCAATTTCAAACTTTATTACCATTTATTTTTAATGGACATTTAGGTCAAAAGACAACTCGGGATGTCAAATGACCACAATGCCCCTGTTCGGGTTGTATTCCCGATTTTTTGGTAACACCGGGTTTTATCCGTTTTTCGATTTCTCACTTTTCTTTGTACTAATTAATTAATTTTTCTTTGATATTTCAAATGATATTTATACTTCAATTGATGTCTCTTTAAGTCTTAAAAATATTTTCCAAGGTTCCCTGCGGTCCAGGGCTAGTCAACGATCCACGCCGCGACTTTCCGGTGCGGTTACCCATCGCTAGGGTTCTTGGCTCGTTTAACTTGGTTACATTTCATTGCTATTATTTTTCCTTTGTTTTTCTTGTCTTTCTTTTTCTTGTATTTCATTATTCTATGTCTCCTTATCCATATCTAAGTGTAGTTCTAGGCATCCTAGCTGTCCGGACAACACTGGTCACTGGAATAGTAGAACGCACTACCGAACATAGGGGTGTTACATGAGGAGAGACAGTTATTGTCATCCAACATCATTTCAGCTGCACTTGCTAGAATGATGATTAGGAAGGAATGTGAAGCTTATCTACGTCATGTGATAGACACCCAGGTGGGAAGTCCAGATTTTAAGGATATTCCTACAGTATGTGATTTTTCGGATGTCTGTACTGAAGAGTTTCCAGGATTGCCTCTGGAAAGAAAAGTGCAATTTGAAATTGAGATTATGCCTAGTGTGGAGCCAATATCCATCACTCCTTATAGGATGGCACCTGCTGAGTTGAAAGAGTTGAAGGTGTAATTACAGGAGTTGCTAGATAAGGGTTTCATCCACCCTAACGTGTCACTTTGGGGAGCACCAGTATTGTTTATGAAAAAGAAGGATGGTACTCTCCATCTATGCACAGATTACAGACAGTTGAATAAGGTGACCATAAAGAATAGATATCCTCTGCCACGGATTGATGATCTATTTGATCAGCTGAAGGATGCAACTGTATTCTCTAAAATTAATTTGAGATCAGGCTATTATCAGTTGAGGTTGCAGGAGCAGAGTATACCTAAAACTGCCTTTAGGACTCGGTATGGCCACTATGAGTTCTTGGTGATGCCATTCGGGTTTACTAATGCTTCGGCTACTTTTATGGGCCTGATGAACACTATTTTTATACGATATTTGGATCAGTTTGTTGTCTTGTTCATTGATAATATTTTGGTGTACTCAAAGAATGTAGAGGAACATGACAAGCACTTGAGGATAGTATTGCAGACTTTGAGGGAGAAATAATTATATGCCAAACTATCGAAATGTGAGTTTTGGCTGAAGGAGATTTCATTTTTGGGGCATATTATATCTTCAGAGGGTATCAAGGTGGATCCTAGCAAAGTAGAAGCCATTCTTAATTGGAAGCCACCCAGAAATGTCATTGAAGTTCGGAGTTTCCTTGGTTTAGCTGGGTACTACCATCATTTTGTGAAGGGATTCTCTATGTTAGCATCCCCACTGACCAAGTTGCTTCGGAAAGATGTGAAATTTCAGTGGACTTAAAAATGCCAGGAGAGTTTTAATGAGTTAAAGAGATGTTTAACTGAACCTCCAGTCTTGACATTACCTACACCAGGTAAAAAATATACTATATATAGCGATGATTCTCACAATGGGTTAGGTTGTGTGTTGATGCAAGATAGAAATATTGTTGTATATGCTTCACGCCAACTTAAACCCCATGAGAAGAACTATCCTGCATATGATTTGGAGCTAGCAACCATTGTATTTGCTCTAAAGATCTGGAGACACTACCTGTATACGGAGAAATATTATATATACACAGATTATAAAAGTTTGAAGTATTTGGGCACACAGAAGAAGTTAAATTTGAGGCAGAGGAGGTGGTTAGAGCTGATAAAAGACTATGATTATCTGATTAACTACCAACCTAGGAAAGTTAATGCAGTGGCAGACGCCTTAAGTCGCAAGACCATGGCTAGTTTAAGAGTTTCACCTTTATCCATGATACACGATTTGAGGGCTTTACATGCTAATTTGGAGATTGATGATGATGGGCAGATGGTAGCTACTTTACAAGTGAAGCCAATGCTGACAGAACAAATTAAAACAGCAGCCCAGAATGATGATAAGTAAGTGAAGTTAGTGGAAGAAACTCGGGATGGCAAGAAACCAAAGTTGTTTGTAAATGATGAGGGCTTGTTGTTATATCAGGCAGAATGTGCATTCCTGATAATGTTGAATTGAGACAGATCATTTTAAAGGAAGCACATGATTCACCTTTTGCTATGTACCTTGGTGGAACCAAAATGTACGAAATTATGAAAGAGCACTATTGGTGGAGAGGAATAAAGAAGGATATTGCAGAATATGTTGCCAAATGCCTAACTTATCAGCAAGTAAAGGTAGAACACCAAGTGCCAGCAGGGTTGCTACAGCCATTGCCAATTCCAAAGTGGAAATGGGAGAGAATCACTATGGATTTTGTGATAGATTGACCACGTGAATAGTAATAGAAAAATTGTCATAACTCACTGTAGGAACCTCTAATTGACCTGATTCTTGAACCATTAGAATCCTAAGACATAGAAGAACAATTCTTATGGAGATTATAGATCCAAATTATGACTTTAACCCAATCAAATTGGTAGACAAATTTGGGTCAACAAATCTGCCTGAGCCTGGACTAACTTGGAAATTTTTTGAAATTGGACATCTGACCAGTTATGGAAAAATTGCCATAACTTGGCCTACAAAACTGGAAATGCAGTGATTCTAAAGCCAAAATTTTTATAACACATAGAACTACAACTTTTGTGTTTTGACTAGAACCTAGATCTTAGGGCAACTTAGGAAAATTGCTAGAGCAAGTTAGGCATGCATAAGCTAGATTTCTGCAATTCAGCTAAATGGCCTTATGACCTCAGCATGGTTAATAGGTCATAAATTTCTCTTCAAAACTCCAATTGGAATGATTCAAAATGATTTGGAAACCTAAGATAGAGACTAAAATATTGTTTTAGGGACCTAGATCAAATTATGAACATAAGAGGCCTAGATGTTAGATGCAAAATTGGGTAAAATTCTGAAAACATGGAATCTGCAGGGTTATCCACATGAACAGTAATTAGTAATTTGATTATAACTAGAGCTACAAAACTCCAAATGTGATTCGAAATGGAAAATAAACCTGAGACCAAGAGGAATAAATTTCATGAAGAGAACCTCATCAAATAATATTTAGAACTAGGTAAAAAATGGGTTTAAAAATTAGAGCACTAAGCTATCCAGAAAATCAAAACTCATTGAAATTGCAAAAGTAACTTAGGGATGCATTAGACATTCATGTAATGAGTACTTGGCAGTAGTTGATATGAGTATTGAGATATTCTCCTTCTGTGTTTTCAGTGGAAAAAGTGGTTGGGACGGACAAGGAGAAGTAAATAAAGAGAAAGGGGATCATTGAAGGTTTGTGCATAACTAGCTTCCTTCTTTGTTTTTAACTTGAAATTATTTTTAATGAGCTTTATATGAATGAGAAAAGATTTTTCCCTTGCATTTGAGATAATTGTGTGTTGCTAACCCTTTATGGATTTTATAATGATTTGAATGTGTTTATTATTTTACAAATGTGATAATGGTTTGAGAAATTCTTAAAAATTTGTTTTAACACCACAGTTAGCATGACAGTCTCTTTCAGAATTTTCCAATAGTAACGGCTATTTGGGGTTTGATAATTGACTTTGATCATGTCCCCCATTAATAACAGTTAGTGGGGTGAGACTATATGAGTTCTCATTAGCTAACTAGCCCTTCCCTCATTAATAAGGGTTAGTGAGGTTGATTTGCTTTGTCGTGGTGTACAACACAAGATTAATCGTTAAATTTTGTGTCATGGTCTAAACTATATGTTGATGTTGACAACACTTATATTTTGTGATTTTTTATTGTGAATTATGATTTCTCCATTGAAATGTGATTTCAATAAATGGTTCTTATGGACTTAGAGATTATTGTGATGTTTTCATGATTATGGAAAATGTGATTTGATATATTTCAACAAAGTTGTGCTTTACTTTAAGTTTTAAAGTTATTAGTTGTGTACCACTGAGTGATATACTCAGCGTTAGCTTATTTATGTTGTCATAGGTAAGGGAAAGGAGAAGACTATTGAGTGAGAGACTTGGAAGCAGCTTTTTTATTGATTGTGGGTATATACATATATTACGTATACCCCTGTAATTCCTTTTGATGTATTTTGTAGCTATATGTATGGTTTTACGGACATTAAGCAGTTGAATTAAAAAGCATTATATTTCTATACATTTTGAGATTGTAAATATTTGTAATATTAATTTGAGACTTATGTAAGTGTAATTTTTGTAATATTAAGTTTATTATCTTTAATGAATGTAACACTTGAAAACAAATGTTTACTTAAAATGTAAATGAATTATTATTATGCTTGTGAAATGGATTGGAGAACATCTTTTTCTTGATTTATATTGCAATTTCAACAGGTTATAAATTTTGGGTTTTGCTAAGGTTTTAACCATCACCATGCAGTTTTTCTGCAAAATAAAAATAAAATAAAATGCTATGATTTGTTTAAAATCCCTTATAGTATATTTAATGGGTTATCGATAGGTGTAATTTGGTAATTCATTAGGTATACTACAGGATCATGTTATACCTTACAAAGGGGTAAGGTGTGACAATTTATGTACACATGCATGCATAAAATACAAATATCATGTGTTACCCCTAAGTCTTCTTTGGGCATGAATGTCCTTATTTTTAGCCAAGATCAAATATTTGGATCTACTTGAAAAGTGAAATACACTTGTTATATTGCATCATATATTATTCACAACATATATTACAAGAATATTTGTACAAGCTTTATTTTTGCAGAAAATCTCTAAAGGCTACGATTCTCATCAAAGAGCCAACATGTGATGCTCCTTACCCGTCTACTGTATAACCGAGCAAGAAGTGCCACATTCGATGTCGGAGCACCCTATCTTGTCTTATCATGTCCATTGTAAATTTTAATATCATTTAAAATAGGTAATCCATGTGAAGAATTTTTTTTTTTTTTTTATAACTTGTTTCTGTGGAGACCCGGACAGAGCCTCCTTTATTTTGTTAGCATCTGGTGGGTTCCACTAATCACCTGTTAACATGTTCATATTCATTTCACATATTTCCATATCATATTCTATTGTATCATATCATTCACAACTATTTATGAGATCTCAAAAGGTATTGTCTATTGCATTCATATAGAAATTCATAGATAATAATTTACAAGTTTACTTACAATCTCAAAGTTTAATTACAATCCAAAATGAAATACATCATGTGTTTATATACAATGAACAACAGAACAAAATCTAGACATATATGGGCCCTACCAATAAAATTACAACTATCGAGGTGACTAGTAGATACTGACAAATCTGATCGATCTCTGTATAAGTACTATTGCTGTTGCTGCGGCTGCTCGGACTGGTCTCCAATACCTACGCAATGGAAAACCAACGCGCTAAGCATAACGCTTAGTGGTGCACAATTTATAATAACAATAACTAAACAATTGAAATAATAATTCTATATGGCAATTCATAATTTCTAGGTACTTTACATTTTTACTGCAATTTGGAAACAACTGAAATTTATCGGAATCTTTTCTGTTTAGTTATTATATATTAAGTCCTAATTAATTTTTATCAGTGCTCAAGAAACCTATAACAGATTATAAAAACTGGATACACGGGAGTATACTAGTTAGATGGCCATATGTCTATCCAGTATACGTCGATCATGTCAAGCATGAAGCCTGCAAGCAGGCATTTAAGCCAGATATAATATTTGGCATAATGGCCAACAGGCAGGCATGAAGCGTATAGAACAATTATGTCAGATAGATTTTATCTGTTAATAATTATTCTTATGGGCAGTACTGCTATCTGTAGTCCCTAATTGGTATACCAATTGATCCAAATTAAATAAATAAGTTTAGGTATACTATGGACAATTACACATTATTACATATTTATTTAAAATGTTCATATCACTTTTGTTAGTAGTATGCCCTAGAGCATATCATTTAGTATGTATCATGTATATGTTTTATTAATAAAAGGCATTTTCACTTTTTCGTTTACATAATATATTTATGTGTAATAGAAAAGGCCCATTGATATTTTATTAGAACTTCTATTCTTAAGTTGTTAAGAATATGAGTGACAGTATTTCTAGCACAAAGTATCATAATAGGTTCACAATCGATGATACTTTAGAATAAGGACATGACTTATCCAGAAAGATTGTAATCATGTTTGTTCCCAAGTTATTTATATGAGATGTAAATAAGATGGAATGGTGAGTCTCATGCCATATAACAAACATGATAGGCATTTATACATGATAAGTAGGCTGAACCAGTGACATTTATGACAAGCACATGGAGTTTACTCTTGTCAATGTATTGTCATAAATCATATCAGTGCATATAATCTTTAAACCTAAGATAGCACAGTTATCTTGTATATAGGTGGTTTGAGTTTGATACTGATTTTATACTTGTACTGTGTATGGGTATATGGGCATGTGTTGGCTCCTACTAGTTATATATAGAGGTAGGTGTTGATCAAGATGGAATCTGTTCCTCTAAGTAAATAGGGATAAAATCCTATGTTCATTTAATTGTTCTTGATGTTTCAAGTTCCTGGCCAGGACAGATAGATTTAATCTGAAAAGAGTTTCTGATGAGAAAATCTTTTAATCAAGAACTGGAATTAAAAGAGAACATAATATTCATAGCAAATGGGGTTTGACATAAACCATGACTGCAGCTCGAATTGGGATTTTGTAACAGAGAGATTCTAGTACATGGTAACATATGATTATAGGTTCATTTAAGGTAAACCTTATTACTAATTGGGTGGCCATGGCATGCTATGCTAGGTGTTAACCATGGTCTATGAGGTGCATAAAATGATTTAGAGAAATCATTTATGGTAAGAAAGAGTTCTGATGATATTAAGAGTTGATATCATATCTCATTGCCAATTAGTAATGAGCCTAGTAAGTCACATACATACACAAGTAATCACCAAATTAAATATGATTTAATTAATTAATTAAAGAGTTTAATTGATTAATTAAATAAGTTTGGTTTGCAATTAGATTGCAAAGTCCCTAGTATGGCTTGAAACCAAATATAGATTATTGAATGTATAGTATAAGTTAAATTTATATTTAAAGTGTTTAAATATGAATTTAATTAATAAGAAATTAATTAATAAAGATTAATTAATTAATTTATATTTGATATAAATTGATTAGAAGAAGAGAAATAATTATTTTGGGTTGAGAACTCAAAATTAAGAAATAAAGGTATTTTGGTCATTTCACAGGGTGACATGTGGCACCATGAGATGATGACACATGGCACTGCACATAAGCTTGCCATATGTCTTTTAATCATGTAAGATGATCAAAGTCAAGATTAAATATAGGTTTGACACTTAGTACAATGTGATTGTGTCAATTAAACCTAGAGCTAATCAAAAGGTAACATGTGGCCAGGGTTTTAAGTGGTGACCTAGCTATATAATGTTTTGTTATGAAAAGAAAAAAATAACAAGCTACTCATTCTCTTTGGTGCTGCCACCCTTGGCTGCCTCTCCCTTCTCTTCTTCTTCATCTCTCATCAACTCAAAGAAATTAGCAAACAATCTCTTGAATTAAAAATACTAGAAATCATTTCTAGTGTCCTGTTTACATCTGTAATCTCTCAAAAGGCAAAACTTGATTTTCTAATTGATTGAAAAAGCTTTAGAAGCTGTTCAAGGGGCTGCCATTGGTGATCTTGGTGTGGACAAACTAGAGGGACAACATCTGGTGTTCTAGGCGCATCTCAAAGGTGCCTAACACACTGCAATGCATCAAAAAGGTTAGTGCACTTGTTCTTAATCTAGTCTAGGGTTCTAATGAATTAATTTGATTAATTCTAAAATCTTAAATGGCAAATGTAGATCCAAAAACATATTAAAAGAGTTTTAATATACTATTTATCATTAAAATCAAATAGATAAAAATGAATCTTGAATGATGCATGTGACCATAGGTGAAAAATTTTTGAATTCAATGATATAAACTTGTATTTTTTCATGCTTCCGCTCCTTCAACTTTATAGTGGAAAAATAGTTCTCACATACCTCTTGTTAGTAGTATGCCCTAGAGCATATCATTTAGTATGTATCTTGTACATAATTTTATTAATAAAAAGCATTTCCACTTTTCCGTTTACATAATATATTTATGTGTAATAGAAAAGGTCCATTGATATTTTGTTAGAAATATTATTCTTAAGTTGTTAAGAATATGAGTGACAATATTTCTAGCACAAAGTATCATAAATAGGTTCACAATCGAGGATACTTCATAATAAGGACATGACTTATCCAGAAAGATTGTATTCATGTTTGTTCCCAAGTTATTTATATGAGATATAAATAAGATGGAATGGTGAGTCTCATGCCATATAACAAACAAGATAGGCACTTATACATGATAAGTAGGCCGAACCAGTGACACTTATGACAAGCACATGGAGTTTACTCTTGTCAATGTTTTGTCATAAATCATATCAGTGCATATAATCTTTAGACCTGAGATAGCACAGTTATCTTGTATATAGGTAGTTTGAGTTTGATACTGCTTTCATACTTGTACTATGTATGGGTATATGGGCATGTGTTGGCTCCTGCTAGTTATATATGGAGGTAGGTGTTGATCAAGATGGAATCTGTTCCTCTAAGTAAATAGAGATAAAATCCTATGTTCATTTAATTGTTCTTGATGTTTCAAGTTCTGGCAGAGACAGATAGATTTATTTAGAAAAGAGTTTCTGATGAAAAAAATCTTTTTAATCAAGAACTGGAATTAAAAGAGAACATAACATTCATAGCAAATGGAGTTTGACATAAACCATGACTCCAGCTTGAGTTGGGATTTTGTAACAGAGAGATTCTAGTGCATGGTAACATATGATTATAGGTTCATTTAAGGTAAATCTTATTACTAATTGGGTGGCCATGGCATGCTATGCTAGGTGTTAACCATGGTCTATGAGGTTCATAAAATGATTTAGAGAAATCATTTATGGTAAGAAAGAGTTCTGATGATATTAAGAGTTGATATCATGTCTCATTGCCAATTAGTGATGAGCCTAGTAAGTCACACACATACACAAGTTATCACCTATTTAAATATGATTTAATTAATTAATTAAAGAGTTTAATTGATTAATTAAATAGATTTGGTTTGCAATTAAATTGCAAAGTCCCTAGCATGACTTAAAACCAAATCTAGATTATTGGATGTGTAGTATAAATTAAATTTATATTTAAAGTGTTTAAATATGAATTTAATTGATGAGAAATTAATTAATAGAGATTAATTAATTAATTTATATTTGATATAAATTAATTAGAAGAAGAAAATAATTATTTTGGGTTAAGAACTCAAAATTAAGACATAGGGGCATTTTGGTCATTTTGCAGTGTGACACGTGGCACCATGAGATGGTGACACGTGGCATAACGCATAAGCTTGACAAATGTTTTTTAATCATGTAAGATGATTAAAATCAAGATTAAATATAGGTTTGACACTTGGCACAATGTGATTGGGTCACTTAAACCTAGAGCTAATCAAAAGGTGACATGTGGCTAGGGTTTAATGTGTTAACCTAGCTATTTAAGTGGGGTTATGAAAAGAAAACACAACCAGCAGCCTCTCCTCTCATATGTCACGCCACTTTGAGCCTCTCCAGCTATTTCTCTTCATCTCTCATCAATTCAAAGAGATTAGCCATCAATCTCTTGAATTAAGAACGCTAGAAATTGTTTCTAGTGTCCTGTTTACATCTCTAATCTCTTAAAAGGCAGAACTTGAATTTCTAATTAATAGAAAAGGCTTTAGAAGCTGTTCAAGGGCTGCCATAGGTGTTCTTGGTGTGGACAAGCTAGAGGGACAACATCTGGTGTCCTGAAGATGAATCTCAAAGCGCACACGCTGCAGCACATCAAGAGGTTAGTGTAATCGTTCTTGATTTAATCTAGGGTTCTAAAATTAATCTGATTAATTTTAAAATCTTAAATGGCAAATACAGATCCAAAAACATATTAAAAGAGTTTTAATATGTTGTTTATCATTGAAATCAAATAGATAAAAATAAATCTTGCATGGTGCATGTGACCCTAGGTGAAAATTTTTGAATTCAATGGTATAATCTTGTGTTTTTCACGCTTCCGCTCCTTCAATTGGTATCAGAGCCACTATATTTGCCATTTAGATTGTTGATTATATAATTTAATTGTGTGTTTGATCATGAGATCAAGAGATTCATTGCTGGTTGGATCATGAGATGTGGCGTCACACATGGTGAAGCCACCAATGGTGGCAGCAACAATGGTTCCATGGGTGATTCAAGGTTTGGCTTTTAATTCTGCAATTGTTGTATGATCTAAGGCCTATTCTTTGACTAATTAAAGTGTTTAATTAGTTGTTTTAATCACACAATTAAATTATGATTCAAATCTGATTTTTTAAAAAATGTTTGAATGTGATTCAAATCTGAATTTTAAAAGTTGTTTGAATGAGATTCAAATCTGAATTTTTAAAGTTGTTTGAATCATATTTAAATCTGATTTTTTAAAATTGATTCAATAAAATTCAGATCTGATTTTTTAAAAAATATTTGAATGTGATTCAAATCTGATTTTTTAAAAAATATTTGAATGTGATTCAAATCTGATTTTTTAAAAAATATTTGAATGTGATTCAAATCTGAATTTTTGAAGTTGTTTGAATGTGATTCAAATCTGAATTTTTAAATTTGTTTGAATGAGATTCAAATATGAATTTTTAAATTTATTTGAATCATATTCAAATCTGGATTTTTAAGTTGAATATGAGATATTCAATTTAATATAAGTATGTATGTTTTATTTAATTGTTAAATAGTGATATGCATGATGGATGATCATGGACTATAAAAGACCAATGTGATTGGATTTATTTCTTTTATGTTTCTTTGGGATTGTAAATTAATTAATTTATTTTAATTTATTTTGGGCATGTATTATTAAGTTTGTAATATTTTTGGGTTGTAATTTCATTTATTTAAGTTCTTGTAAATTCGCCTTGGTATGCCAAGGATTACTATGTAATATTGGATTGCAAGAAGTTCAAGGAGGTCAAGAGCATTGGTGGGACCAGTGGGAGGAATTCAATATCAAGTGTTGATTATGTACTCCTTCAGCAACTCTTGTAAAATGAATGAATGAAATGCACATAGGAATGCCCTGATTCAATTCTTGGTGGCTCAGAATTGAATCCCTTAGAAAGTCCATGATCATACCATATTTACTGCTTATCCATGAATGCATGAGATGTATGTGAATGTATGCAATTATATGATATATGCATGCTAAATGGATAATGTGCAAAGTGAGACCTTAATAGTAATTAGGATGGCTATAAAATCTTCCAAACAAATGATTAAGTTGGAAATGCTATAATTAAAGTAATTATAACATAAGCCCTCCATTGGGGCAATTATTTTAAGAAATTTTAAATAGTTGCATGAGATGTAATTAATTTAAGAGATTTTCTTAAGAATAATTGTTAAGCATGAGATGTTGTAAATATGTAAATGGTTTGGTGGCCAATATTGGATGTACCTGAGGAGATTAAAATTATTTGCATAATTACTGGCTCAATGGGATCAACTTAACTAATGCAAGATAAGTCAATAATGGATGTACCTGAGATTTTGAGCATTAGGGGCTAGGTAAAGGATTGAACCTCACATGAGATGTGATGGGCAAGGAGTTGCTCACTTATAGTTTATTGTAATTCCAATAATGGATGTACCTGAGGATGATCAATAGAATTATAAGAATTCAATCACCCACTAGAAATCCATCCAACTAGGATTTCCGTTTTCTACTTTGGAAGTGTAGGATTCGCTAAGTTAGTGGGAGGACCAATTTGATTAAAAGACCATAATCATATTTGGTTAATTACATGATACATTTACTAATTAATCTGGTTATTTTCTGCAATTAATTTTCTGATAATAATGAGCACAGAACAACCACCACCATCCAATATCCTTGCAAGCATACTTGATCGCAATAGGTTGACAGGACCTAATCTGTCTGATTGGCTAAGAAATTTGAAACTTGTCCTGAACCTTGAACATATAGGATATGTTCTAGATTCAAATGTTCCTGGTCCCTTACCTCCAGAGGCCACACAAGAGGAACATGAAACTTTGGACAAGTGGAAAGAGCATGATATGAGAGCTAAGTGTTACATGCTTGCTTCTATGAGTAATGAGTTACAGAAGCAACATGAGAACATGCAGAGTGCGAGTGAGATCCTCCTTCACCTACAAGAGTTGTATGGTGAGCACAGCAGGAATGCTAGGTATGAGATATCTAGACAGTTATTCCGTATGAGGATGTCTAAGGGACAGAATGTTGGGGATCATGTCCACAAGATGATTCGGCTGATTGAGCAGTTGGAACATCTTGACTTCAACATGGATTTCCAACTACAAACGGATTTGATCCTTCAGTCCCTTCCTGAGTCTTTTGGGAATTTTGTGACAAATTTCCATATGACTAAACAGGAATGCACCTTAGCTGAATTACTCAACATGCTGGTTATTGCCCAAAAGAATATGCCAGGTAATAAAGGAAAAGAGGTAGCTTTGGTTGCATCTTCTTCTGCTGGAAAGTCCAACAAGAAGAAAGGCAATAAGAAAAAGAAACCTCGATTCTGGTCCTTCCAAGAAAATAGCTAAATGTAAAAGGAAGACTAAAGTCGATGGAGGCAAAGGAAAGTGTTTCCATTGCCAAAAGGATGGGCACTGAAAAGGAACCGCCTGCAGTATCTTGCTTCTCTCAAGGACAAGAAGGATACACCTTCTAAGGTATGTCCATATCTTGTTATTTAGATTCTGATGATACTCATAGTTCATCTACAGCTTGGGTTTTAGATATCGTGCGGTTCTCACATTTCTAATGATATGCGAACTAGCAAAGCGATGGCGACTTGCGTTCTCAAGATATTAGAGTCCGGATTGGCAATGGCTCAACTGTTGAAGCTTTAGCCATAGGATCTAAATCTTTTTACATGTTTGGACTTGTTTTGTGTTTGGATAATATTTTATATGTACCTGATGCTTTTAAGAACATCATTTCTATATCTAGTTTGACTAGAAATGGCTATGAATTTCAGTTCACAGATGATGTTTGCAATATTTATTTTGGAAATAAATATGTTGGTTCGGGTTATATGAATGATGGTCTTTATTATTTGGATAATAATGATAAACACAAATTGAATGCAAGTGATCTAAAAGAATACAATGCCATGGTGAAAACCAACTCAAGTTCAAAATATATTTGGCACTTAAGGTTAGGTCATGTTGCAGAAGATAGGATTGCAAAATTGGAGAAAATGGGGATTCTATCCTCATTGGGCTCTGAGCCTACTCCAACTTGTGAATCTTGCCTTCAAGGCAAATGACTAGATCACCCTTTGTTGGACAAGGGCTAAGAGTGAAAATATTTTGGAGCTAATACATAGTGATGTATGTGGTCCATTTAAAGAAATGGCTAGAGGGGTTTTCATTATTTTATTACCTTCTTGATAATAAATCAAGGTTTGGGTATTTGTATTTGATGAAATACAAACATGAATCTTTTGAAAAGTTCAAAGAATTTAAATCTGAAGTAGAAAATCAAACAGGAAAGAATATTAAAGCTCTTCGATCAGATCGTGGAGGTGAATATTTGAGTACTGAATTTGATGAATACTTGAGAGAGCATGGCATTGTTTCTCAGCTGACTCCTCCAGGAACGCCACAACTGAATGGTGTATCTAAAAGGAGAAATCGTACCCTATTGGATATGGTACGTAGTATGATGAGCTATCTTGATATGCCAATCTCCTTTGGGGATTTGCATTAGAATCGACTTTGTATATTCTGAATAGGATTCCATCAAAATCGGTTTCTTCCACCTTATGAGATATGGCATGGAAGAAAACCAAGTCTTAAGCAATGTTAAGATTTGGGGTTGTCCACTTATATCAAAAGTGAACACCGATAAATTGGAGACCGGATCGAGAAAAGGTCGATTTGTTGGATATCCAAAAGATAGTTTTGGATATTATTTTTATTTGCCTACTTCACAAAAGGTTGTGATAAGTAGAGATGCCACATTTCTTGAACAACGGTTTGTTCAAGAAGGAGGCAAAGGAAGGCAAATAGAGTTAGAATTGGAGAATTCGACCAACCAACAGATCGATGGATATAGATCCATCTAGTCAACCTATACCCATTGATGAAACATCTACAACTGTTCCTCGTAGAACAACTGTGGTATCTCACCCACAGTGAGATATGGTTTTCTTCATGGAGAAGAACAAGAGTTGTCTACTCATGAAGAAGTAGATCATGGAGATGATCCACTTACCTATGAAGAAGCTATATCGGATATAGACTCTTCAAAATGGATTGATGCTATGAAATCAGATTTATTCCATGTATAAGAATCAAGTTTGGGATCTTGTTGACCCACAGAAGGTATTGTACCTATAGGGAACAAATGGGTTTTCAAGAAGAAAATTGGTTACGATGGAAAGGTAGAGACCTATAAGGCAAGGCTAGTAGCGAAAGGGTTTCGCCAAAGGCAAGGAATAGACTATGAGGAGACTTTCTACTTTGTTGCCATGCTTAAATCAATTAGGATTTTATTAGCAATAGCTGCATACTATGATTATGAGATTTGGCGGATGGATGTCAAAAGCGACTTTTCTTAATGGATACATTGAAGAAAACATTTTCATGGAACAACCTAAGGGATTTGAATCCCAAGATGGTTCCAAGGTATGCAAGCTAAGCGATCCATTTATGGGTTGAAACAAGCTTGAGGAGTTGGAACATCCGTTTTGATGAAGCCATTAAATCTTTTGGTTTTATCAAAAATGAGGATGAGCCATGTGTATATAAGAAGGTTAGTGACAGTGCTATCACTTT
Source organism: Hevea brasiliensis (assembly GCF_030052815.1). Lineage (NCBI taxonomy): Eukaryota > Viridiplantae > Streptophyta > Magnoliopsida > Malpighiales > Euphorbiaceae > Hevea > Hevea brasiliensis. The sequence continues at coordinate 92,622,057 of NC_079496.1, read as the reverse complement.
CCTTGTCTTATATGTGGATGACATCTGTTGATGGGTAATGATACGTATGTTGGCGACTATAAAGGTATGGTTGTCAAATACATTCTCCATGAAAGACTTAGGGAGGCAACCTATATTCTTGGGATTCGCATCTATAGAGATAGAGCGAAAGAATAATTGGTTTATCCCAAAGTCTATACTTGGAAAAGGTGTTAAAGAGGTTTAACATGCTTGATTCCAAGAGAGGATTGTTACCAGTGAGACATGGTATCCACCTTTCTAAAGAGATGTCTCCAAAGACACCAAGAAAGAGATAAGATGGCCAGGATTCCATATGCTTGGCTATTGGAAGTTTAATGTATGCAATGTTGTGTACTAGGCGGATATCGCATATCTTTGTTAGTTTGACTAGCGGTATCAATCCAATCGAGTTTGGAACATGGATAGGTATCAAGAATATCCTTAAGTACTTGAGAAGAACTAAGGATTTATTCTTGATTTATGGAGGTGGAGACTTGCAATTGGATGGTTATCACGATTACGATTTCCAATCGGATATCGATGATAGAAAGTCTACCTCTGGATATGTGTTCATTTGTAATGGAGATGCGATCGGTTGGAGGAGTTCCAAGCGAGCACATTGCAGATTCCACTCTTGGTGAGTATATTCTTTGCATCGAATCTTTGCAAAGAAGTCGTTTGGATAAAGAAGTTCGTGATGAACTTACAGTAGTTCCTTCCATTGAGTCAGCGGTTCCACTACCTTTGTGACAACAATGGAGCGATCATACTGAGCTAAGGAACCAAGGTCTCACCAAAATCCAAACACATAGAAAGGCACTACCACATTATCAGAGATATAGTTGGGCAAGGCGATTTAGCCATGCAGAAAAATAACATCAGCTGAAAAATTCAGCTGATCCATTCACTAAGCCTTTGTCACAAGCTCAGTTAGACTGACATCTTGAGAAGATGGGTCTAAGGTATTGTAATGAATGGCTCTAGTGCTAGTGGGAGATTGTTAGTAGTATGCCCTAGAGCATATCATTTAGTATGTATCTTGTACATAATTTTATTAATAAAAGGCATTTCCACTTTTATGTTTACATAATATATTTATGTGTAATAGAAAAGGTCCATTGATATTTTGTTAGAAATATTATTCTTAAGTTGTTAAGAATATGAGTGACAATATTTCTAGCACAAAGTATCATAAATAGGTTCACAATCGAGGATACTTCATAATAAGGACATGACTTATCCAGAAAGATTGTATTCATGTTTGTTCCCAAGTTATTTATATGAGATATAAATAAGATGGAATGGTGAGTCTCATGCCATATAACAAACAAGATAGGCACTTATACATGATAAGTAGGCCGAACCAGTGACACTTATGACAAGCACATGGAGTTTACTCTTGTCAATGTTTTGTCATAAATCATATCGATGCATATAATCTTTAGACTGAGATAGCACGATTATCTTGTATATAGGTAGTTTGAGTTTGATCGCTTTCATACTTGTACTATGTATGGGTATATGGGCATGTGTTGGCTCTGCTAGTTATATATGGAGGTAGGTGTTGATCAAGATGGAATCTGTTCCTCTAAGTAAATAGAGATAAAATCCTATGTTCATTTAATTGTTCTTGATGTTTCAAGTTCTGGCCAGACAGATAGATTTATTCGAAAAGAGTTTACGATGAGAAAAATCTTTTAATCAAGAACTGGAATTAAAAGAGAACATAATATTCATAGCAAATGGAGTTTGACATAAACCATGACTCGGCTTGAGTTGGGATTTTGTAACAGAGAGATTCTAGTGCAGGGTAACATATGATTATAGGTTCATTTAAGGTAAATCTTATTACTAATTGGGTGGCCATGGCATGCTATGCTAGGTGTTAACCATGGTCTATGAGGTTCATAAAATGATTTAGAGAAATCATTTATGGTAAGAACGAGTTCTGATGATATTAAGAGTTGATATCATGTCTCATTGCCAATTAGTGATGAGCCTAGTAAGTCACACACATACACAAGTTATCACCTATTTAAATATGATTTAATTAATTAATTAAAGAGTTTAATTGATTAATTAAATAGATTTGGTTTGCAATTAAATTGCAAAGTCCCTAGCATGACTTGAAACCAAATCTAGATTATTGGATGTGTAGTATAAATTAAATTTATATTTAAAGTGTTTAAATATGAATTTAATTGATGAGAAATTAATTAATAGAGATTAATTAATTAATTTATATTTGATATAAATTAATTAGAAGAAGAAAATAATTATTTTGGGTTAAGAACTCAAAATTAAGACATAGGGCATTTTGGTCATTTTGCGGTGTGACACGTGGCACCATGAGATGGTGACACGTGGCATAACATAAGTTTGACAAATGTTTTTAATCATGTATGAGGATTAAATTCTAGATTAAATAGCGGTGTGACACTTGGGACAATGTGATTGGGTCACTTAAACCTAGAGCTAATCAAAAGCGGACATGTGGCTAGGGTTTAATGTGTTAACCTAGCTATTTAAGTGGGGTTATGAAAAGAAAACACAACCAGCAGCCTCTCCTCTCATATGTCACGCCACTTTGAGCCTCTCCAGCTATTTCTCTTCATCTCTCATCAATTCAAAGAGATTAGCCATCAATCTCTTGAATTAAGAACGCTAGAAATTGTTTCTAGTGTCCTGTTTACATCTCTAATCTCTTAAAAGGCAGAACTTGAATTTCTAATTAATAGAAAAGGCTTTAGAAGCTGTTCAAGGGCTGCCATAGGTGTTCTTGGTGTGGACAAGCTAGAGGACAACATCCGTGTCTGAAGACGAATCTCAAAGCGCAGAACCACTGCGGCACATCAAGAGGTTAGTGTAATCGTTCTTGATTTAATCTAGGGTTCTAAAATTAATCTGATTAATTTTAAAATCTTAAATGGCAAATACAGATCCAAAAACATATTAAAAGAGTTTTAATATGTTGTTTATCATTGAAATCAAATAGATAAAAATAAATCTTGCATGGTGCATGTGACCCTAGGTGAAAATTTTTGAATTCAATGGTATAATCTTGTGTTTTTCACGCTTCCGCTCCTTCACCTCTTTCATGTGTTTTAGTATTTAATGGCTTGTTAGGGTTAAATTCCAACCATAAGATAATTTATCTCATGAACCTTTCTTTAGGTTCAGTTTTTGTGTCTTACTTTTACATATCCATTTGATCAGTTTGTAGCCACTGTTTGTCACACTTCCTTCATGGAAGTTGTTCCTCTATGTCTTATCTTTATTTTCCCTTTTAAATCATGTCAATTTGATTTTTAGAACTCAAGTTATGGTCAGATAACCATAACTGATTCATTTCTAGATTCTGGTTCCTTAACTAGGCAGCTTTTGGACTTAAATTTTACCTAATTAATGGAACATGTTGCAGTTACTTTTAGGCATGGTGATCTTCATAGAAATTGTTGTCCAATGTCTTTTGATCATTGAGAAATTTGTATCACAATTTTTCAAGTTTTATGGATTTATTTATGGCCAATTAACTGACCTGGACTCATGTACCCTCTGCCAACAGGAGTTCAGTTCAGGTCAGTGATTACAGGTCAATTTTTGAGGTTCTTTCATTCATAATTTGAGGAATGTTTCTAAAACAAAGTTGTAGCCCTATTTCTTAGGTTTCTGGAAAGGTATGGCTCATCCCAATTGGATTTTTCTAGTGGGATATAAGACTAAAAGACTGTTCTGGGGTCAAATGAAGTTTGGTAAGATTCTAGGTTTTGATGTATTGACTTGTTCTAATAATTTGACCTAGTTCTCTTAATTTTTGGGTTTTGGTCAAATTACCAATTTTGTAGATCTACGTCTTGTGGACATTTTACCACTAGTTTCATTACATTTGAGTTCTTGTAGGCCATGTTATGGCCATTTTTCCAAAACTAGTCAGGTAAGTTTATGTCCAACAGTTTCTGGACAACCTAATTATGGACAGTTTTGTGACCCAAATTTGGCTAGCAATTTGGTTAGGTTTAAGGCATTTCTGGATTCTGTGGTCTTCATGAAAATTTTAGCTCTATATCTAAGCTTTCCAATGGTATCAAATTCAGGTCATTTGGACTAGTATTGAGGGATTTATGAGCAAATGAATACGTACTGTTCATTTGGTCATTTTCTGGGTTTTGTGCAGGGTCATCCGAATTGGGATAGTTTTTAGGTCAAGTTTTGGAAAGAATTTGGACAAGGTTTCTTCATGGAAAATGGAGTGTTTTGGGTCTAGTTTCACCTCCGATTGGCCTCATACCAATTGGAGCAACACACAATCAGTTATGTCTCAAAACTCAAGCTGGACTCATTGAGTCCCAAACTTGCAAAAAAGGCACTCCTAATTTTTCAATCTCCTCCAAATTCGCTACTTCAATTAGCATACATAGCACTTCTATAAGCAACAATCTCATCTCAACCAAGTTAAATTCCAACAAGTTCACAAAATTCCCGATCCATGTACACAAACCCTAATTTAAAATTTCAAATCCCACATGCACTTGTGTAAATAAATTCTAACACTTTTAACCTTGTTAATCCACTTCCCTAACCCATTTAAAACTAACAAAACCATCAATTTCATACTCCTCTTAGGGCTGCCGAAATTCAAGTGCCCCTTTTTCTTAAAATTTCTTTTTAATTTCATGAAATCTACACTTAGTTTAGCATGATTTTCATGCTTAAAGAAGAGAGATTACGAGTTTATTGCACTAACCTCACTTGGTGACTCGACAACTTCACTTATATCCCTTCTTTTTACTATCAATGGCTTTCTTATGATGTGGGTTAAATTTTTAATGAAGAGGGCTAAGGGTTTTATGGGGAGGAAGCTTGGGAAATCAAGCTTCAAGGAAGCAAAAATGGAGGGGGAGAGAGCAACAATGGTGCCGGCTAACGGAGAGAGAAGAGGAAGAAGAAGATGGCTTGGTAGGTGGATTTTGTCATTTTATGTCTATTTATATACATATACTTATTGTACTTTAAATTTTTTATAATTTCATAAGTATTTTTCTTTTCTTTTCTTTTCTTTTCTTTTCTTCTTCTTTCTCTTCTTATTTCCCTAATTCAAATTCATAAATTTTAATTTATGTTAATTATCTTATTCTCTTAATTTTTTTAATTTGATATTTACGTCAAAATTCACCTCTGGGAGGTGAAATGACTAAAATGCCCTTCGTGGTACTCATCGGGTTATTATTATTATTATTATTTTTTTGTACCAATTAATAAATTCTCTTAAACTTTATTTTATTTTCTCTAAATTTTCTTTACATCTTAGATGTCATTTTTACCTCAGTAAACCTTTAATTAGGTCCCAAAATTATTTCCTATATTTTGTTAAGTTTTCTTAACATTTATTCCATCAATTTATGTCTCATCACTATAGTTTATGTGTAGTTCCAGATATTCTGACTGTCCGAACAGGCATTAGTCGTCGAAACAGTAGAATGTACGGATTACCTACGGTGAGGGTGTTACACAACAACTGCAAATAACTAAGACATTTATCTGCTTATCTAATGGGCTGACTTTACTCGCCTACCCAAACTAAAGCATTTATTTGCCTGCCTAACGGTCCGACTTTACTCACCTACCATAACTAAGGTGTTTTTCCACCTGTCAGCTGGGCCAACTTTACTCGCCCATCCTAACCAAAGTGTTTATCTGTGGGCCTAATGGGCTGACTTTACACACTGGTAACAACTAAGGCGTTTATTCGCCTGCCTAACAGGTTGTGTGACACCCCTCACCCATCTACAGTGTAGCCGAATAAGGCATGTCACACTTGGTGCAAGAGCGTCTTAACTTAACTTATTATATTTCCTATTATTCACATTACCTTTTATTTTATTAATGTAGGGCCAATTTATTAATCGGAGAAACTGGCGGAGTTAGTTTCCCCTAAATTATTCACAATTTTAACGATTTCCACCTGTTAAAAATCTCAACAATAATTTCAAATATATATAATTTTACCCAATCTCAAATTTCATCTCAAAATCACAAACTCAAATTTTTATTCATTCTATGCATAAATAAATTCATCATCACATTCATAAATAAAATACTCAATTTCATTAATTTACAAAATTTACAAATAATTACATAAGTTCATAATTCACATGACAAAATGAAAGTCTAACTACAAAACACAAAATCACTGACAGGCCTAGTAGGTCCTACCAAAATACACTTCACTGATGAGGTGACACAGTTTGACACTGATGCAGATCCAAAATCTCATACTCTCAGTGTATGGTCTACTAGGCTCTCTCTCGGTATCTCCAGTATCCACGTGTGGCAAAAAGCGACTCGTTAAGCATAAAGCTTAGTGGTGACAATACAATATAAAAATAAACTAAATAATTAAACATACAGAAATTATGCTGTTATTTCATGCAGACCGAATTTTTAGTAATTATTTGTAATATTCCTAATTTAGTGATTTTTTATGTTCTTTAATTAGTTGTAAATTTTTAAGATTTATTTTAAATGCCTAAGTAACCTATACCAGTTGACTGGACTGGATAAACGGGTAAACTAGCATTGGGTACTAAGTACCTCAGGCTGTCACACCATCGGTCATATAGTGTCTGCCAGGTGTGCAGCAAAATGGCTAATAAGTCATAATTATAATCAGGCAAAAAGCTGAGTATATCAAAGAATACCAAAATGGCAAAAAGCCATAATCTCACAAAATGGCACTAAAAACCATAAATCACGAAATGGCATGATGCCATAGGCAGTACTGCAATCGGAACCCTATTGGCATGCCAACCTATCCAAATTAATCATACTAGGCATACTAGGGCATATTAACAAAGTTAGGTTTTGATTCTTTGCATTTGATATTATTGTGGTTACTATTCACATTACTATTCATTCAAATTTTGACTATCTCATAAATAATAGGTATACAAATTCTAAAAACATAATTATACTACATTTTTTGTTTTAAATTTGTTGGCATTAGTTGCCAATTGCAATTCAAAGCTTCCTAGAAGAAATTTCAAAATTTCAGTTTTTGTCACTTATGTTTACTATTCCATTGGACCAATCTACAGTGAGATTTTGGCTAAACTTTCTTCATCAAAGTTGTTCTTAATGTCTCTAATTGAATTCCCTTTTTGAATCACTCCATTTGGAGTTTTGTAGCTCAAGTTATGGCATTTTTACCATAACTGGCCAGATTGGTCCATGTCCAAAATTTCTAGGCAAATTTTGGTTCTGGCAGTTTTAATGAGTTAATTTTGGTTAGCAATTTAATTAAAGTTATGTTCAGAATTTGGGTTTCTATTCTTCATAAAAGTTGTTCTATTATGTCTAAGCTTTCCATGGGTTCAAGAATCAAGTCATTTGGACCTCTCTACACAAAGTTGTGGCCATTTGAACAAATACTGTTCATATGGTCATTTTTCCAAGTCTAGATTTTGGATACCCGGATTCAAGCCAAATTTAGGTCACTTTAGGTTGGTTTTCTGGGTAGGATCTCTTCATGAGAAATGTGGAATTATGTCCCTAGTTTCACTTTCAATTGGCCTTATACCAATTGAAACTATACAATTCAACTTATGGCTGCCCAAACCCACTGGACTCAAGTCCAGAATTTCCAGCACATAGGGCAGCTCACCCAACTCACCATTCAATGCCACAATCACTTTTATTTTAAGCTCAAACCATGTCAAATGGTCACTAATTGACCTTAAGAACACCAATTTATTAACAATTTAGCATAACCCTAATTTTAGCTCAAACCCTAATTCCCAATGTCACAAATCTTACACTTCACATAAAATTTAAGATTCTAATCTACTTCTGCTCATCAAAAGCCATCACTACACCACTTTAATCCAATTAAAATTTATCAAAACCCTAGCATACTCATGGCTGCTAAAATTCAAGGGGGGTCTAACATGCATATTTTTGTTTCAATTTCAACAATTTCTCACTCAATTTATGGTCCTAACAAAGAATATATAGAGAGAGAGAGAGGAGAGAATTAGCACTAACCTCTTGTAGCTAAATCCCAGGGTTTTCAAATCTCCACTTTCTCTTCAATTCTTAGCACCCAAACACATTAGCAAGGTTAGATGACAAGTTTTAATGAAGAAAGTTATGGGTTTTATGGTGAGAAATCAAGAATATTCAAGGTTGATGAAAGAAAATCAATGGAGGTGTGAGAGTGGGTGTTAGCCACTTGAGGAAGAAGAAAAAGAAGTTTATTTTTTATTTTATTATTTCCCTTTTTTGGCTTTTATGCTTAGGCTTGTCTAATTGTGATTGGCTAGGAAATTCTTAATTACATCATCTTTCATCATACTTATGTAATAAGTTGAATTAAATTTCATTTTGTTTTTATTTCTTTTCTTCTCTTCCCTACTCATTTTTAATTAAAATTTCATCAATATTTATTCACATTTTATATCATAAATCTCACTTATTTAAATGGACAAGTTGGTAAAAAATCATCTCTGAAGGTAAAATGACTAAAATGCTCTTCATTGTGCTTACTGAGGTAAAATTATCTGTACCGATTTACATAATTTTTTTTTTAATTTTCTTAGCAATCTATTATCATCTAAACCTCAATAATCCTTCATTTGAGTCCCAAAAATTATTTCACAGGGTTTCCCATGGGTCTAGGGTCGCCAACTGTCTTCACAGTCACTTCCCGTTAAGGGTACCCATCGCCGTAGCTTCAGCTCATTTCACCTCTTTGTATTTCATTTATTAAATTTTTCATTAATTTTTCTTATCATTATTTAGGTTATTTATGACTCCTCACTCTAGTTTAAATATAGTTCCAGACATTGTGGTTCTCTGGACAGACATTGGTCATCAGAATAGTAGAATGTATGAACTACCTAAAGCGAGGGCGTTACAGCTCTTACCCTCTAATAGAAGTTCCGTCCTCAAAATTTACCTAATGCAAACAGTTGAGAGAACTATTGCCTCATCGTCTCTTTACTTTCCTAGGTTGCTCTTCACTATTTTGGTACCTCCAAAGCACTTTCACTAATGGAATCTGCTTATTTCTCAATTCTTTCACTTCTCAAGCCAGAATCCTTTTTAGTTCCTCTTCATATGCCAAATCCGATTGTATTTAAATTTCTTCCATTGATATGATATATGAAAGGTCTGATCGGTATCTTCTCAACATAGACATGTGAACACATTATGGATCTTGTCTAGCTCTGGTGGTAAAGCTAGCCTATAAGCCACTGGACCCACACGCTCGATGACTTCATATGGACTAATGAACCTAGGGCTTAACTTACCTTTCTCCCAAACCTCAATACTTTCTTCCATGGTGATACTTTGAGAAACACCTTGTCGTTAACTTCATATTCTATATCTTTTCTCTTCAAATCAGCATAAGACTTATGTCTGTCTGAGACTGCCTTCAAATAAACTTTTATCAGTTTAACCTTTTCCTCACTTTGTTTCACCAGGTTTGGTCCCACGACCTTATATTCCCCAAGTTCTGTCCGACATAGTGGGGTTCTGCACTTCCTCCCATATAAGGCTTCATAAGGAGCCATTTGAATGCTACTCTGGTAGCTATTATTGTAAGCAAATTCTACCAGTGGGAGGTATTTGTCCCAACTTCCCTTAAATTCAATGGCATAACTCCTTAGCATATCCTCAAGCACCTGAATCACTAATTCTGACTGTCCATCTGTTTAAGGATGAAAAGTCATGCTAAAATGGAGTTGTGTACCCAAGGATTCTTGCAATTTCTTCCAAAATCTGGATGTGAACCGCGGGTCTCTATCAGATATAATGGAAATTGGGATTCCATGCAGTCTAACTATCTTACTGATATATAATTCTGCTAGCTTCTCTAATGAATAGTCAGTTTTAACTGGCAGAAAATGAGCTAACTTGATTAATCTATCTACTATCACCCATACTGCATCATGTTTCTTCTGGGTGAGAGGTAGACCACTAACAAAATCCATGGTGACCCAATCCCATTTCCATTCAAGTATGCTTATAGGCTGTAACAAACTTTATGGAACTTGGTGTTCTGCCTTGACCTGCTGACATGTTAAACATCTAGTCACATAGTCAGCTATGTCCTTCTTCATACCAGGCCACCAGTAATTAAGCTTTAAGTCATAATACATTTTGGTACTCCCAGGGTGCATGGCATAAACATTATTGTGTGCCTCTTTCAGAATGTTTATCTTCAATTCTCCATCATCTGGTACACATATTCTTCCTTTATAATAAAAATACCCATTCTTTTTCACCTCATATTTAGTTTCCTTCCCCTCTGTGATTCTGCCCATGATAGCTATTAGCTTCTCATCTATCTTCTGCCCATCCTGTATTTGCTGTAGTAGGTTTGGCTTTACTTGTAACTCAGCCAAATAGCTCCATCCTGAGCTAAAGATAAGTGGGCATTCAAGGATCTCAATGCTGCAATAGACTTTCTACTCAAAGCATCAGCAACTACATTTGCCTTTTAAGGATGGTAGTCTATCACACAATCATAGTCCTTTAGGAATTCAATCCATTGCCTCTGTCTAAGGTTAAGCTCCTTCTAGGTTGGCAAGTACTTTAGACTTTTGTGGTATGTGTGTATGTAGCACTTTTCACCATACAAGTGATGCCTCCATATCTTCAATTCGAAGACAATTGCTGCTAGTTCAAGATCATGGGTGGGGTAGTTCTTCTCATGCGGCCTTAGCTGCCTGGGAGCATAGGCGACCACTTTCCCCTCTTGCATTAGAACACATCCTAACCCATTATGGGAAACATCACTATAGACCATGAAGTCTTTCCCAAATACTGGCTGTGTCATCTGTCACACCCTACTCCCCCATAAGATGTAACATGATCCCGTAGTATACCTAATGAATTACCATACTTCACCTACCGATAACCCATTGGATATACTACAAGGGATTTTAAAACAATTTTCGTGAAATTTAAATCATCAGTTAAAATCTGGTTTTATAAAAATTTTTTAAAATTTTGGCAAAGTGCTGGCTGTGTTTTGAGTAAATAGTTCTTCAAACCTGAAAAATGAAAACACTCCCAATATGTTTTCTCAAATAAAACTCCAAAAAATTTCATTTCATCTCACAATTTAATCTCAATAATCAATCATTTCATTTTTCAAACCAACCTCATCATAAAAGAAATATTTCATTGATTATAAGACTCAAAAATTAATATTACAAAACTATTCAGGTAGATGAAATCTCAAATTTACATTTACAATAATTTACATTTAATTACATACCAAAATATTTTACAAGAGTTTTTATACAACTGCTCAAATAATTTACATACATATTATTACATGCATACATCAAAACCTGTGTACATGAGTATACCTGGAGTTGATCTGAATGTCTCTTCAAAGAAGCTTACTCAATTGCTCTATGCTCTTTTCACCTGCGACAGCATATAAAGCTATTGCTGAGTGGTGAACTCAGTGGTGCACAATTATAATTTAAAACATAGTATAATATACCTTAACAAAAATTACTGCGAATAATTTGGAAATTTGGATACTCATCAAATTCTAAAAATCAAATTATTTATTGCCAATAACATAATCATTTGTATGAAATGACTTTGATCACTAAATTCAATTTATCAAATCACAACCAAACATTTAAGGTAATTCCAACAAAATCAATTATACATAAATCATAATTGAAATCACAATTCTTTATTATTCAAAACCATTCTTTATCTCAAAAGCCATTCTTTATCTCAAAAACCATTCTTTATCTCACTAAATATGCAAGACTAATCCGAAAGGGCCATCTTCGGGGTGATTCAAACTCCCTATGGTTGGGGAGGTCGAATCAGATTCTAACTCCCTATGGTCGGGGAGGTCGAATCATCGTGCACTGTACACACCACAATAATGAATCTTTCGAAAGGGCCATAACATAAAAAACTTAGATCTAACCTCTAATAAGAGAAGAATCTAAGCCTGTGCACGTACCATGGTAATCAAAACACAACTAACTCCATTGTCTTCTCAACAAATGAGAGAGACGGGTAATAATCTAGTTAAGCATCTATAGTGAGATATAAAACAATATCACAATCCTTTTAGTGAGCGTAAATCACAATACAATTCGATTCAAAGTCTATTCCAATATCCAATAATTTTTATGCTCATCACAATTCAAATCATAAATTTGCATTTTTCCATGCAAATTGCCCATCACAATTCAAAACATGTTGTATCACAATTTTCCAAAACATAATTTATTCTATTCACAACAATGCTTAATACTTGTGGAAATACCATTTCACAAAGCTAAATTCATACATACTATAACAATTTCAATAATCATTGAATTAAATCCAATGCTTGTTAAACATAATACATAAGAAAAATATGCCATTTAATCATATGAAATATTCATAACAAAATTAGTTAAAAACTAGTTGTGCACAAACCTGATTTGAGTCGCTCTTAGGCTTTGACTCAATGTTCTTTATGCTTCTCAATATCCTTATCAACTAAAACACACAATTTAAAGTGTTTCAGTACTTAATGAATTTGTTTCCAACCATAAAATCCATTATCTAACTTTTCTTGGTACTATTCCCTTCAATTCATTTCATTAGTCAACTTATAATGTTAACTTTTAATGCACTCTAAGTGAGTCAATTCCAATGTTACCAATATGTCACATTTTATAGCCCTTTAGTATTGGTATATGTTACCAAATTCATTTTCAAGTATATTGCATTTTATTGCAATTTGCCGGATTTTGGTATACTAATTTGACCTAGCCGAATGACCTAGTTCGCTCGATTTTCGGGTTTTAATCCAAACTACAAACTTGTAGGTCTATGTCCTATTGCATGCAGGGTAAAATTTCAGGTCATTCTCAGTTATGTAAACCAAGATATGGTCAATTTACCAATGCTGGACAGAATGCACTAAAATGGTAGGCTTAGGTCATTTTTAGGTCACTTTTGGTTCGGCCAGTTTTGGTACCTGAACTTGTGCAAGCTATTTGGCATAGTTCTGACAATTTCTGGGCTTTGGTGTCTTCATAAGAATTGTAGATCTATGTCTAAAATATTCATGGTAAAAATTTTAGGTCAATTGGACATGTTTTGAGTGAGTTATGGTCAAAACACTAACTACTGCCCAAATGGTCAATTTTCAGGCTTTCAAATCACTAATCCGGATTTGGTCATTTTTCAAGTCACCTTCTAGGTAGAATTTTGGTAAGCTTCCTTCATGAAAGTTGGCACATTTTATGCCTAGTTTCATCTACAGTTGGTCTCATACCAATTGGAGTCACACACATAAGGTTCTAAGCCAAAACACACACTGCCCTACTACACACTTCTCATCACTTACCAATTACACATTCAACACTTACCAAACTACTTCCTTCATGCCAATTCTGATTTGTACCTTACCATTAACACCTTTAACAACACATTTTTGGTCATTTTGGATAGCTTGTAACCATTCTCAATAGATACACTATAATACAGAATTTTTCAAAGTCCATTTACATCATTTAACCTCATGAACATACCCCATTTACATACCCAATTCCAAACCATTATACACATATCCATGCTGCCATCAATAACAACATCTTAAACAACCATAGAAAAGTAAAAAAAAGCTACATATACTAAATTTCCATGGCTACCAAAATGTACATCCCCATTAAAACATCAAACTTCAAAAATTCTTCCATAAATCAACTACCTACAATCTTGGTTACACTTTTAATGAAACAAGAATTGAAAACACTCACTTACACTTTTGAAGTTCTTCAAAACCTCACCAAAACTTAACTTTCTTACTCCTAGTATGCTGCCCAAGCTGTATGGAACAACTTTAGTGAAGGAACTTTAACAAATGGAAGCTTGGATCATGGAGAGAGAAAACTTGGTTGGGACATCCATGGAGTTTTCCTTTGAGAGAGAAATATAATTCGGCAATGTGGTGATTCAAGGTTGAAGATGAGTTTTTGCTGTTCCATTTAGCTTAACTAGGTGTCCCAAATCTGCATTAGTGGAGCACTAATGTAGTATATTGATTATTTATTCTAAAGTTTCATTATTCCCACATTTACCTCATTTCTTTTTCTATTTACATAATGTATCTCATTTTAATTTTTCATGAAATTTCCAAAGTGTAATATCATTTATTTTTAATGGAAATTTAGGGGAAAAGGCATCTCGAGATGTCAAATGACCACAATGCCCTTATTCGGGTTGCATTCCCGATTTTTCGATAATACCGAGTTTTGTCGTTTTCTCGATTTCTCATTTTTCTTTATACTAATTACTTAATTTTTCTTTGACATTTCTAATGTCATTTATACTTCAATAGATGTTTATTTAAGTCTTAAAAATATTTTTCAGGGTTCGCCGCGGTCCAGGGCTAATGAACGGTCCACGCCGCAACTTCCCAGTGCGATCACCCATCGCTATGGTTCTCGGCTCGTTTAACTTGGTTACATTTCATTACTATTATTTTTCCTTTTTTTTTCTTGTATTTTATTTTCTTGTATTTCATTATTTTATATCTCCTCACCCATATCTAAGTGTAGTTCTAGGCATCTTAGCTATCCGGACAATACTAGTCACCGGAACAGTAGAACGCACTACCGAACATAAGGGTGTTACAATTCTCCCCCCCTTAAAATAAATTTTGTCCCAAAATTTTACCTGGCATCAGTCTCTGAATAGCTGTGGGTGCTGTCTCCTCATGTCCTCTTCATGTTCTCAAGTAGCTTCCTGGCCTGAATGATGGTTCCACAGCACTTTAACTAGGTGTATCTATTTATTTCTTAGCTGCTTCACCTCATATGCCAGAATTTCTATGGGTTCTTCCTCATATGAGAGGTCTGGATTTACCTAAATCTCTTTAACTGATAGAACATGAGATGAGTTAGATCTGTACCTCCTTAACATGGACACATGGAAGACATTGTGTATCCTTTCTAGCTCTAGAGGTAATGCCAACTGATATGCCAAAGGACCCACTCTCCCCAGAACCTCGTATGGTCTGATAAAATGAGGACTCAGTTTCCCCTTTCTGTCAAATCTCATAATCCTCTTCCAAGGAGAAACTTTGAGGAATACCTTATCACCCACTGCATATTCAATATCTCTTCTCTTCAGATCTTCTGACGGTCTGATGCAGCCTTGAGTCAATCTCTGATCAATCTGATCTTTTCCTCTGTCTGCTGAACAATTTCTAGCCCAATCATCTTTCTTTCACCTACTTCATCCCAACATAGGGGAGTTCTGCACTTTCTGCCATATAAAGCTTTATATGGAGGCATCCCAATGCTTGTTTGGTAGCTGTTGTTATAAGCAAACTCAATCAAAGGCAAGTGTATATCCCAACTACCTTCAAACTCAATCACACAAGCCCATAGCATATCCTCCAATATCTGAATTACCCTCTCATATTGGCCATCTGTGTATGGGTGGAATGCCGTGTTGAAGTTCAATCTAGTTCCTAGGGCTCTCCGAAGGCTACCCCATAATCTAGAAGTGAACCTAGGATCTTTGTCTGATACAATCCACGCTGGCACTCCATGCAGTTTTACAATCTCATTTATGTACAATCTGGCCAATCTCTCTAACTATAGTCCATCCGGACTGGCAAAAAGTGAGCAGACTTGGTTAGTCTATCAACTATTGTAACACCCTGTTTGCATAGCCTGGTAGATTTCACTGTTCCGGTGACCGGTGTCGGTCCAGACAGTTAAGGGGATTAGAAGCACACTTAAGACAACTAGATAAGCCATAAACACAAATAATTAGTAATGTTCAATTAGTTAAGTATAAACAAGAAAAACAAAACATAAGAAGTTAAACGAGCCGAGAGTCACAGCGATGGGTGACCTCCTCGGGAACGACTGCGAAGTCATTTTAAACTCAAATTTCGAACCGTAAAAAGTGACGTTGCGGTCCTTAGGACCCTTATGGACATAGTGGAAAAGAGAAAATCACGAAAAAGAACTGTTAAGTCAGTCAAATAATTAGGTCAGGGAACCAAAAGAAATAGGGAATTATTTGCAAACCGGGATGAACCGGCGAGGGGCAATTTGGTCAATTGACCCCGGGAGCTGACTCCTGACCTAATTGTCAAATAAAATCGGAGAAAAGAAAATTTCGGAATCGAGAATTAAATTAAAGAACTAATAGAAAAATAGAAAAAAAAGGGGAAAAAATCAAAAAGTAAAAAGGTGATGACATCATGCATGACCTCATGCATGATGCCATAACTAAACTAATTAATTTAATTAATTAATTGGAAATTTTGTGGTCTTCCATAACTAAAATAAATAAAGAAAATAAAAGAAAAAAAAAAGTAAAAATCACTTCTTCTTCCTTCCATCTTGCCACCCCATCTTCCCCATATTCCCTCCATGGAAATTTTCCATTAAAGCTTGCACTCAAGCTTTAATTTCTCCACTTGATCCTAATAACTCCCTTAAAAACCTCCCTAGAGCTTGTTATTATAACTTGAGAAGAAGACTACAAGAGGAAAGAAGGGCTAAGAGAGAGATTTGAAGCTTTAAGTTGAGGTTAGTATATTAAACTCCTTATTTTTCCATTTAAATGCATAATTAGTGGTTGAAACTTGGAATTTATGAAAGGAAATAAAAATATGGAGGAAGGACCATTGCTGAAATTCGGCCAGCTTGAAGAGGGGACATCAATTGTATGGCTTGAGGGTTTTGAATGAGTTTGGAAACCTTACTTAGTGGAATGATTAGCATTAAAACCATTAAATGTAGTTAAATGCATGAGATGAATGAGTTAGGGTTTGAATGTTAGGTTTTGTGAACCAAATTTTGGAGAAATACATAAATGATGACTTTGACCAATTGTGAACTGAAAAATGGTCAATAATGACCAAAGGAGATGTGTTTGAATTGTTTAAAGTGAAACCAAATTCAGAGGGTGAATGGTCATGCTGCTGGCAGCATGACCAAACCAACTTTGAAGGACCAAAAAGGAAATTTTACAAGTCCAATTGATATGCCACCAATTGGGGATGAAAATAGACATAAAATAGCACAATTTTCATTAAGGAACCATGGCCAAAAACTGACCAAAACTTAGTGAACCAATTGACCAAAGTGAAATGAGAGCAGGCTGCCACTGCACTAACTGACCAAATGAATAATAATTGTTCATTTCGTCATAATTCGAGCTAGGTAGGTCAAAATGACATGAAATTTTACCAGTAATTAGATAAGATATAGATCTAAAACTTTCATGAAGAACACCAACCCAAATTATGCCATTAACCTAATCAAATGATTGAGCAAAGTTGAGTTACTGAACCTGCAAAACTGCAGATTTCCATTTGAACAGTAAAGTTCCAATGGCTATAACTCTCTCTAGAAAACTCCGATTTAGGCGATTCTTGAACCGATGGAAACCTAAGACATAGTAGAACATTTCTTATGAAGGAAATTAGACCAAATTATGGACTTAACTTGATCAAATTATTCAATGAATTTGGATCAAAAATCTGCCAGAACCTAAATTGTAGCATAAACAGTGCACGTGAACAGTAATTGTATTTTGGCTATAACTTGAGCTACAAAACTCCAATTGGGGTGATCCAAAAATGAGAATACACTTAAGACAATAAGGAACATTTTCTATGAAGGATGTTTTGCCAAATTCCAACAGTAAAAGGGCCAATGGAACAGTGCAACTTGGAGCACCAAAACTGAAAATTTGACAATTTGGCCAAAAGGATTTAAACTTTGAGAAAATGACCAAAACCAACAAATTTAGTGACCAAAATGTGGTATGTGGGTGAAGTTGGAGTTCCCATACCTATTAAGCCTTAGAAAGTCAACAATTTGACTTGAATAGTGCAGCGAATAGTAACCCGAAACACAAAAATTTCGAGAACGTCGAATTTAACACGTTGGAACTAGGTAAATATGAAGCTAAATTTATTTTGGATTTGTGTTAAGTTCTAGTACTGAAACATTGTAAAATTATGCGTTTCAGTTGAAAAGAATATCGGGAAGGAACCCGAGGAACCGAGTCGAGGCTAAGGGACGACTCGCTTGAGGTTTGTGCACAACATCTCCATGCTTTAAAATTCATTGATAAAGTGAACGAAATATGTATTTTACTTGTGCTTTAGAATTGTTGAAAGTTTATTTGTGACATTATTTATGATGTTTTGATTTAAACTGTGAAAGTTATTGTGTATATTTGAAATAGCAATGTTTAGCAAATTGTTAAGATAAGTTTTGAAACCACAATGTCATGACCATATATTTGAACACCTCACTAGCACGACTAGTGGGGGTAATTAGTTTCGAATTTTGATTCCTTCTTTGGAGAAGTGTTGAGGTGTGCCAGTAGAAGAGGATGTGAATGGATATCCATATATTTGAGCTAGCTAGCCTTGTGATGTGATTTCTCTTTAGCCTCTGGCTATTAAGATTCTATTTGTTTCGAATGGAATGATCTAACTGTGGGTTTTATGAAATGTGTTTTGATACTTCGAAATGAACGTGGTTTGCATTAAAATCTCATAATTCATGTTTTGTGTTTAATGCTCATGTTTAGTTAAATTTTTGAATAAATGTGATTTTATTTTTGCATAAAGATTATTTTAGTATGTTGTGCACCACTGAGTCCTAGTACTCAGCGATAGCTTTTATTGCTGTCGCAGATACAAAGATGAGAGGAGCAGCAGACTGAGCTGCTAAAGATTGAGGATCATTCAGCCTAAAGTTTTCGGGTATAATTTATACCCTAATTGTAAATATTTCTTTTGATGTATATATTGCACATAAATATATGGACATGTAAAAATGAGTCTTGAGCAGTTGTATAAAATTTGTATAAAGTTGTAATATATATATTGTAGTTTGAAATTCTCTTAATGTAAATTTTGTAATGATCTATTCAAATTGTTTTGTTTCTAATGAAATATGAATGGAACTATTTTATTTAATTTGAATGAAATGGATTGTTAGTATTTTGATGATAATTGGATACTGGATTTGAAATTGAAAGTTGATAAATGTGTTGAGAAATTGTTTGAGATTGAGTTAGAAATTGAAGCAGTTGTTGAGAAAATTTTTAGAAGTGCTTTTTACAGGTATTTGAAGAACTGTTTTCTCAAAATACAGAGGGAACTCTGTCAAAATTTTTATAAAATTTGCGGAAAAATAAAATGGGCTAAAATTTCCAACTAGCTTTCAACTTAATTACATGTTTAAAATACTTATTAGAAATGCTCACCACTTATCAAAAATAAGAAAATTGTTTTAAAATCCCTTGTAGGGTACTTAATGAGTTATCGGTAGGTGAAGTTCGGTAGTTCATTAGGTATTCTACGGGATCATGTTATGCCTTACAGAGAGGTAAGGTGTGACATGTTTTAGTGGTATCAGAGCAAGTTTTTGAAGTATGTTTTAACCTATGAATTTGTGTCTTTTCTTTGTTAAGTATAACTGCTCAATGTCTATAATTGTTGCATACAGTGCATTACATCATGAATATAAACTAACGGAGGGAAATCTCCATGTGTTATTTGTTCAGGAGATACCCTACCTGCATCGTTATGGAAGAAGGGGATCGCCACTGAGCAAATTGTTGAAGATGAGGCACAAGGAAGCCCCACTTTGCAGAATGTCTGGGTCAAAGACAAATTTCACAAATGCCGCAGCTTCCTCACACTCGCACAGCAGATGGCTGCGATGTTTCAGCAAATGGCTGGGGGTATGCCTGTTCAAGCTCCACCCCAACCACCTGTGGCACAACCACTGCCTCTAGCCAGACAATATGATAAATTACTGAAGTATGGGGCTGCAGAATTTAAGGGTACAGTGGACCCTTTAGAGGTAGAGCAATGGCTTGAAAGAATGGACAGAGTATTTAAGAAGCTACATTGCCAAGATGAACTGAAGTTTGAGTATTCTGTGTCGCTACTGCAAGGGGATGCGTATGATTGGTGGAAGACCATCCCCCACAGCTTGGCTGAACCACTAGTGTTGACCTGGGATGACTTATCAGAGAATTCAGACAGAAATACATCCCAGATGCATATGTTGACCAGAAACTACAAGAATTTTTGAGTCTGAAACAAGGAAACCGATCGGTGGCAGAGTATGAGAGGGAGTTCTCCCGCCTGAGTCACTATGCGGGGAGTCTCCTTACTACTAGCAAGGCAAGGTGAAAGAGATTTGAGACGGGTTTGAAGCCCAGCATAAGGATGCAAGTTGTGGGATTCTGACACAGCAACTTCTTAGAGCTCATGTCTCAAGCACTTGAGTTGGAAAGAATAGAATCAGAAGCAACTCCAGTGAAAGAAAAATCAGAGAAAGCTAAGAAATCAGAGAAAGACAAGGGGGAAAAGTCTGTAGAGCCGAGTTCTGGTGGGACTTCTGGGAAAAAGAAGAAATTTCGCGGACCCAGCAGGGGTCAAGGTGGAAGATTTGGTAGGGGCCGATTCTCCGGACAAAGACCCCCTAGGTCCAGTCGCAATGAGCAGGATTCACATTCTCGCCGCCTGTGAGACTTGTGGCAAGATTCATGGGGAGAGTGCTACTGGGCCACTGGAGCCTGCTTTAACTGCGGAGGCAAGGGCCATATAGCTAAAGACTGTACTAGTGCTCCAAGATATAGTCCAGCTCTTACTACTGCCGAGGGATCTATTCAGAGTCCTGCTCTCAGAGGTTCACAGTCAGTTGGCAGAGGAAGAGGTAGAGGTAGAGGCACTACTTCAGGCAGTCAAGGCACAGTTGGTCAGTCAGGACAAGGAAGTGCTTCAACTAGAATTTATACAATGAGACAGCGAGAAGAGGCTGAGACTTCTGACGTGGTAGCTGGTATATTCTCTATCTCTGATCAAGAAGTATTTGTATTGTTTGATCCGGGTTCAACTCATTCATATGTTAGTGCTAGCATAGTTAGTTCACTTGCTGTTCCATGTGTGCAAATGGGTTTTGAAGTGCTAGTAACTAGTCCGTTAGGACAAGAGGTCCGGGTCAACAGAATTTATAGAGACTGTCCTTTGGTGATCCAAGGACATGTTTTCCCATCAGACTTGATTGAAATGCCCTTCAGAGAGTATGATATCATCTTGGGCATGGATTGGTTAGCCAGGCATCATGCCATGATTGACTGTAGACTGAAGACAATCACTTTTGGTCTCTCTTTATACGGTGATGTGGTAATACACGGGGAGAGGCATTTACTGCCATCAAACATTATTTCGGCTGCACTAGCCAGAAGAATGATCAGAAAGGGGTGTGAAGCATACTTAGCACATGTGATAGACACCTAAGTGGGGAGTCCAGCACCAAGGGACATCCCTACTGTATGTGATTTTTCGGATGTATTTCCTGATGAATTGCCAGGATTACCTCCAGAAAGAGAGGTGCAGTTTGAGATTGATGTTATGCCTGGTGTGGACCCAATCTCCATAACACCATATAGAATGGCACCTGCAGAATTAAAAGAGTTAAAAGTACAGTTACAGGAGTTGCTTGACAAGGGCTTTATTCGCCCTAGTGTGTCACCTTGGGGAGCGCCAGTGCTGTTTGTAAAGAAGAAGGATGGAACTCTCCGGTTATGCATTGATTATCGACAGTTGAATAAGGTGACAATAAAGAACAGATATCCATTGCCCCGTATTGATGACTTGTTTGATCAATTGAGGGGTGCAGCTGTGTTCTCCAAAATTGACTTGAGATCAGGTTATTATCAGTTGAAAGTACAAGAGCAGAGTATTGCCAAAACTGCCTTCAGAACCCGCTATGGCCATTATGAATTCCTAGTCATGCCATTCGGGTTAACTAATGCTCCGGCTGCTTTTATTGATCTGATGAACACTATCTTCATACCATACCTCGACCAGTTTGTTGTGGTATTAATAGATGATATATTGGTCTATTCGAGGAATGCAAAAGAGCATGTTAGACATCTGCGGATTGTACTGCAGACTTTGAGAGAGAAACAGCTATCTGCCAAATTGTCGAAATGTGAATTTTGGCTAAAGGAGATATCCTTTTTGGGGCACATAGTATCGACAAAGGGTATTAAGGTAGATCCAAGTAAGATTGAAGCTGTCCTTAATTGGAGGCCACCCAGAAATGTCACAGAAATTCGTAGTTTTCTGGGTTTAGCCAGATACTACCGTAGATTTGTTAAGGGATTCTCCATGTTGGCATCTCCATTGACCAAGCTGCTTAGAAAAGATGTAAAATTTCAGTGGACGGACAAATGCCAGCAGAGTTTTGATGAATTGAAGAGATGTTTGACTGAAGCTCCAGTCCTGACTTTACCTACTCCGGGTAAAGAATATACAGTATATAGTGATGCTTCTCACAATGGGTTAGGCTGTGTATTGATGCAAGATCGAAATTTCATTGCCTTTGCATCACGCCAGCTAAAACCGCATGAGAGGAATTATCCGATACATGACTTAGAGCTTGCAGCTATAGTGTTTGCTCTTAAGATCTGGAGACATTATTTGTATGGGGAGAAGTGCTACATCTATACAGATCATAAGAGTTTGAAGTATTTGGGCACCCAGAAAGAGCTGAATTTGAGACAGAGGAGATGGTTAGAGTTGATAAAAGACTATGATTGTCTGATATACTATCAGCCAGGGAAAGCTAATGTTGTGGCTGACGCCCTAAGTCGCAAGACTATGGCAAGTCTACAAGTTACTCCTTTATCTTTGTTACATAAGTTAAGATCATTGCATGCCAGCTTAGAGATTAATGATGATGGGTAGACAGCAGTTGCATGGCATGTACAGCCAGTGTTGATTGATCAGATTAGAATGGCTACTCAGAATGATCAGAAGTATCAGAAGCTGATGGAAGAAGTCCGACAGGGCAAGAAACCAGAATTCTCAATCAGAGATGACGGTCTACTGCTATACCAGGGCAGAATATGTGTTCCCAATGATGTTGAATTGAGGAAGATCATTTTGGAAGAAGCACATGAGTCTCCTTTTGCCATGCATCCTGGTGGCACAAAAATGTATAGAGGGCTAAAGGAGCATTACTGGTGGATGGGTATGAAACGAGATGTGGCAGAGTTTGTATCCAAATGCCTAACTTGTCAGCAAGTAAAGGCAGAGCATCAAGTAGCCACTGGGTTGTTACATCCACTACCAGTGCCCGAATGGAAATGGGAAAGAATAACGATGGATTTTGTGATGGGACTTCCGAGGACACAGAAGAGTCATGATGCAGTATGGGTCATTGTCGACAGAATAACTAAGTCTGCTCATTTTCTACCAGTCCGGATGGATTATAGTTTGGAAAGATTGGCCAAGTTATACATTGATGAGATTGTAAGACTGCATGGAGTGCCAGTATCCATCGTGTCAGACAGAGATCCTAGGCTCACTTCTAGATTCTGGGGTAGTCTTTAAAGAGCCCTAGGAACTAGATTGAACTTCAAGACTGCATTCCACCCACAGATAGATGGCCAGTCTGAGAGGGCAATTCAAATCTTGGAGGACATGCTACGGGCTTGTGTGATTGAGTTTGAGAGTAGTTGAGATATACACTTGCCTTTGATTGAGTTTGCTTACAACAACAGCTACCAATCAAGCATTGGAATGCCTCCATATGAAGCTTTGTATGGCAGGAAATGTAGAACCCCGTTGTGTTGGGATGACGTGGGTGAAAGAAAGATGATTGGACCTGAAATCGTTCAGCAAACTGAAGAGAAAATCAGGGTAATTAGAGGTCAACTTAAGACTGCATCAGACCGTCAGAAGTCCTACATTGATTTGAAAAGAAGGGATATTCAGTATGCAGTGGGTGAGAAAGTTTTCCTCAAGGTTTCTCCTTGGAAGAGAATTATGAGATTCGGTAGAAAGGGAAAACTGAGTCCTCGTTTCATTGGGCCATATGAGGTTCTGGAAAGAGTGGGTCCTTTGGCATAACAGTTGGTACTACCTCCAGAGTTGGAAAAGATACATAATGTCTTCCATGTGTCTATGTTGAGGAGGTATCGATCAGACCCATCTCATGTACTACCAGTAGAGGAAATTGAAGTAAATCCAGACCTCACATATGAAGAAGAACCCATAGAGATTCTGGATTATGAGGTGAAGCAGCTACGAAACAAGCAGATACCATTGGTAAAAGTGCTGTGGAACCATTATTCGGGCCAGGAGGCTGCTTGGGAACGAGAGGAGGACATGAGGAGACAGCACCCACAGCCGTTCAGAGATTGATACCAGGTAAAATTTTGAGACGAAATTTATTTTAAGGGGGGGGAGAATTGTAACACCCCGTTGGCATAGCCTAGTAGATTTCACTGTTCTGGTGACCGGTGTCGGTCCGGACAGTTAAGGGGATTAGAACCACACTTAAGACAACTAGATAAGTCATAAACACAAATAATTAGTAATGTTCAATTAGTTAAGTATAAACAAGAAAAACAAAACATAAGAAGTTAAACGAGCCGAGAGTCACAAATGATGGGTGACTCTCTCGAACGATTGCGAAGTCATTTTAAACTCAAATTTCGAACCGTAAAAAGTGACGCTGCGGTCCTTAGGACCATTATGGACACAGTGGAAAAGAGAAAATCACGAAAAAGAACTGTTAAGTCAGTCAAATAATTAGGTCAGGGAACCGAAAGAAATAGGGAATTATTTGCAAACCGGGATGAACCGGCAAGGGGCAATTTGGTCAATTGACCCCGAGAGCTGACTCCTGACCTAACTGTCAAATAAAATTGGAGAAAAGAAAATTTCAGAATCGAGAATTAAATTAAAGAACTAATAGAAAAATAGAAAAAAAGGGGAAAAAAATCAAAAAGTAAAAAGGTGATGACATCATGCATGACCTCATGCATGATGCCATAACTAAACTAATTAATTTAATTAATTAATTGGAAATTTTGTGGTCTTCCATAACTAAAATAAATAAAGAAAATAAAAGAAAAAAAAGTAAAAATCACTTCTTCTTCCTTCCATCATGCCGCCCCATCTTCCCCATATTCCCTCCATGGAAATTTTCCATTAAAGCTTGCACTCAAGCTTTAATTTCTCCACTTAATCCTAATAACTCCCTTAAAAACCTCCCTAGAGCTTGTTATTATAACTTGAGAAGAAGACTACAAGAGGAAAGAAGGGCTAAGAGAGAGATTTGAAGCTTTAAGTTGAGGTTAGTATATTAAACTCCTTATTTTTCCATTTAAATGCATAATTAGTGGTTGAAATGAGCTTGGAATTTATGAAAGGAAATAAAAATATGGAGGAAGGACCATTGCTGAAATTTGGCCAGCTTGAAGAGGGGACATCAATTGTATGGCTTGAGGGTTTTGAATGAGTTTGGAAACCTTACTTAGTGGAATGATTAGCATTAAAACCATTAAATGTAGTTAAATGCATGAGATGAATGAGTTAGGGTTTGAATGTTAGGTTTTGTGAACCAAATTTTAGAGAAATGCATAAATGATGACTTTGACCAATTGTGAACTGAAAAATGGCCAATAATGACCAAAGGAGATATGTTTGAATTGTTTAAAGTGAAACCAAATTCGGAGGGTGAATGGTCATGCTGCTGGCAGCATGACCAAACCAAATTTGAAGGACCAAAAAGGAAATTTTACAAGTCCAATTGATATGCCACCAATTGAGGATGAAAATAGACATAAAATAGCACAATTTTCATTAAGGAACCATGGCCAAAAACTGACCAAAACTTAGTGAACCAATTGACCAAAGTGAAATGAGAGCAGTCACATCGACTAATCGACCAAATGAACAGTAATTGTTCATTTGGTCATAATTCGAGCTAGGTAGGTCAAAATGACCTGAAAGTTTACCAGTAATTAGATAAGATATAGATCTAAAACTTTCATGAAGAACACCAACCCAAATTATGCCATTAACCTAATCAAATGATTGAGCAAAGTTGAGTTACTAAACCTGCAAAACTGCAGATTTCCATTTGAACAGTAAAGTTCCAATGGCTATAACTCTCTCTAGAAAACTCCGATTTAGGCGATTCTTGAACCGATGGAAACCTAAGACGTAGTAGAACATTTATTATGGAGTACATTAGACCAAATTATGGACTTAACTTGATCAAATTATTCAATGAATTTGGATCAAAAATCTGCCAGAACCTAAATTGCAGCATAAACAGTGCACGTGAACACTAATTGTATTTTGGCTCTAACTTGAGCTACAAAACTCCAATTGGGGTGATCCAAAAATGAGAATACACTTAAGACAATAAGGAACATTTTCTATGAAGGATGTTTTTCCAAATTCCAACAGTAAAAGGGCCAATGGAACAATGCAACTTGGAGCACCAAAACTGAAAATTTGACAATTTGGCCAAAAGGATTTAAGCTTTGAGAAAATGACCAAAACCAACAAATTTAATGACCAAAATGTGGTATGTGGGTGAAGTTGGAGTTCCCATACCTATTAAGCCTTAGAAAGTCAACAATTTGACTTGAATAGTGCAGCAAATAGTAACCCGAAACACAAAAATTTCGAGAACGTCGAATTTAACACGTTAGAACTAGGTAAATGTGAAGCTAAATTTATTTTGGATTTGTGTTAAGTTCTAGTACTGAAACATTGTAAAATTGTGCATTTTAGTTGAAAAGAATATCGGGAAGGAACCCGAGGAACCGAGTCGAGGCTAAGGGACGACTCGCTTGAGGTTTGTGCACAACATCTCCATGCTTTAAAATTCATTGATAAAGTGAACGAAATATGTATTTTACTTGTGCTTTGGAATTGTTGAAAGTTTATTTGTGACATTATTTATGATGTTTTGATTTAAACTGTGAAAGTTATTGTGTATATTTGAAATAGCAATGTTTAGCAAATTGTTAAGATAAGTTTTGAAACCACAGTGTCATGACCATATATTTGAACACCTCACTAGCACGACTAGTGGGGGTAATTAGTTTCGAATTTTGATTCCTTCTCTGGAGAAGTGTTGAGGTGTGCCAGTAGAAGAGGATGTGAATGGATATCCATATATTTGAGCTAGCTAGCCTTGTGATGTGATTTCTCTTTAGCCTCTGGCTATTGAGATTCTATTTGTTTCGAATGGCATGATCTAACTGTGGGTTTTATGAAATGTGTTTTGATACTTCGAAATGAACGTGGTTTGCATTAAAATCTCATAATTCATGTTTTGTGTTTAATGCTCATTTTTAGTCAAATTTTTGAATAAATGTAATTTTATTTTTGCATAAAGATTATTTTAGTATGTTGTGCACCACTGAGTCCTAGTACTCAGCGATAGCTTTTATTGCTGTCGCAGATACAGAGACGAGAGGAGCAGCAGGCTGAGCTGCTAAAGATTGAGGATCATTCAGCCTAAAGTCTTCGGGTATAATTTATACCCTAATTGTAAATATTTCTTTTGATGTATATATTGCACATAAATGTATGGACATGTAAAAATGGGTCTTGAGCAGTTGTATAAAATTTGTATAAAGTTGTAATATATATATTGTAGTTTAAAATTCTCTTAATGTAAATTTTGTAATGATCTATTCAAATTGTTTTGTTTCTAATGAAATATGAATGGAACTATTTTATTTAATTTGAATGAAATGGATTGTTAGTATTTTGATGATAATTGGATACTGGATTTGAAATTGAAAGTTGATAAATGTGTTGAGAAATTGTTTGAGATTGAGTTTGAAATTGAAGCAGTTGTTGAGAAAATTTTTAGAAGTGCTTTTTACAGGTATTTGAAGAACTGTTTTCTCAAAATACAGAGGGAACTCTGTCAAAATTTTTATAAAATTTACGGAAAAATAAAATGGGCTAAAATTTCCAACTAGCTTTCAACTTAATTACATGTTTAAAATACTTATTAGAAATGCTCACCACTTATCAAAAATAAGAAAATTGTTTTAAAATCCCTTGTAGGGTACTTAATGAGTTATCGGTAGGTGAAGTTCGGTAGTTCATTAGGTATTCTACGGGATCATGTTATACCTTACAGAGAGGTAAGGTGTGACATGTTTTAGTGGTATCAGAGCAAGTTTTTGAAGTATGTTTTAACCTATGAATTTGTGTCTTTTCTTTGTTAAGTATAACTGCTCAATGTCCATAATTGTTGCATACAGTGCATTACATCATGAATATGAACTAACGGAGGGAAATCTCCATGTATTATTTGTTCAGGAGATTGTAACACCCTCCCGGTAGCAACTCCGTACATTCTACTATTCCGGTGACCAGTGTCGGTCCGGACAGCTAGAACGTCCGGAAAAATATTTAAACTAAGGTGAGGAATCATAATTAACTCAAATATTAATAAGAAAAATTTAGTAAAAATTTTAGAAATAAAATACAACCAAGTTAAACGAGCCGGTGCCCAAGTGATGGGTAACCCAGAGAGAAGTTGCGGTTCTCGCAACTAGGAGCCCTAGACCCGGGTAAAAATTCATAAAATACTTTTTGGGACTTCAGAGAAGGGTCATTGAGGTTCCTATGGCATTAGAATGCCAAGAAAATATTTAGGAAAAATTTTCAATCGGTACAGACAATTTTGACCCGTTAAGTCAAACGGAGGGCATTTTGGTCATTTTGCCTTCAGAGACGATTTTTGGCCGACTTGTCCAGTTAATTAAATAATTAATATGACATAAAATATGAATAAATATTACTAAAAATTAAATTGAAATTGAGTAGTAATGAAAAGAAAAGAAAAAAAAATCAAAAAAGGCTCATTTATGACATCTTGATGATGTCATTTAAAAGCTATAACCAATCACAATTAAACAACCAATTAACTAACTAATAAAAGAGACAAATTGAGACAAAAAAAAAAAAATCAAAAAGCCAGCAGCCATCTCCTTCCCCAAACCAGCCGAAACCCAAGCCATACCTAAACCTCCATTAACATCTTCAATCAAGCTTAAAAACCTCTCAAACCTCACCCCAAAACCCTAAGTCATCTTCACTAAAATTAATCCACACACCCTAAGGAAGCTCTAGGCAGCCACAAAGAGGAGAAATTCTAAGGAGAATACAAGTCCAAGAAGTGCCACTTAAAGGTTAGTGCACCTATCTACTTAAAACCCTTATTTTCCATGTTAGGGACTTGAAATCAACATGAATTTGTGAATTAAATGAACCAAATTTGTGTGTATGCCTACCATGAAATTTGGCAGCCCTAAGGAAGGAACAATTATGGAGTGTTTTGATGGACTTAAAGTGGATTAGAGATCATGTTTAAAGCATGTATGCATATGGTTAGTGAATGAGTTAGTAATTAAGGTATGTTGTGAAAATTTATAATGGAAACTAAAGTTTTGAGAGTAAAATGTGGACTTGGCTTATGAAATTGTTAAAGAACATTCTAATGGTCAATTAGTGACCATTTGAGGAAATTTGACCATAATTTAGACTGAAATATAGCATGGCAAAGTGAATGAGTATGCTGCCCAGTGAGTGCAGCAGGGTGGCTGTGATTCCAGCCCACTTGGACTGCCATATCTTTGGCTGTGTTGGTCCAATTGGTGTTTGGCCAATTGAATATGAAACTAAACTTATAATGGCACATTTTTGCTGAAGAAACCATGCCCAAAAGACCAAAGCAAGAGGACCAAAAGTTGGCCCCAATCCGGGTACCCTGCAAGCCAATTCTGCAGAATGACCAAATGAACAGTAACTGTTCATTTGGCCATAACTCACTGTAGAAATGGTCAATTGACCTGAAATTTTTACAAAAACAAGTTAAGACATAGAAAAACAACTTTTATGAAGAAACCTACCCCAAATTATGACCAGAACCTATCCAATAAGATAGTGGCAATCACTGTTCATGGTACTGTAGATTTGGTAAATTCTGCAGAATTGAAATCCGGCTAGCTTTGGTTTTTGAACCATATCTGGAGCTACAAAACTCCAAATGGAGTGATTCAAAAAAAGAAATTCAACTAGACAAAATAGGGAACAACTTTTATGTTTACCATTTCCTCAAATTCCCACTACAACAGTGCCAAATGGAACAGTAAAATTGGGTTACAAAAACTGAAAATTCTGCTTCCCTTGGTTTAAACTTAGAAATGGTATAAATGCTTAATTCCAACAAGTTTTAAATGCAAAATGTGGTACATTGGGGGTGTTAAAACCAATGCACCTATTTTCTATCCAAAAGTCAACATTTTTGTTGACCAATGAGGTGAATAGTGACACAAAAACTTGAAATTCAAAAATTGAAGAATTCAAAAGTATCAAATGCCCTAGTATACCTAACAAGATTGGTTTGGATAGTTTAGCATGCCAATAGGGTTTAGTTAGCAGTACTGCATATGGCAATATGCTATTCTGTGATTTCATGGCTTTTAGCCATTCTGACCTTGTATTGAGATGTGGCCTCGTGCCTAATATTATTTACAGCTTGTTAGCTGTTCTGTTGCACACCGGGAGATACATATGTGACCGATGGTGTGACGGCCCGAGGTACTTGATACCCAGTGCCAGTTTACCCGTTTATCCAGTCCAGTCGTCTAGTATAGGTTACTTGGGCAACCAAATGAATGAAAATGGACAAAGTTAAAGAAATAAATGAATATAACAGATACAAAACAAATAAGACATATACATTAAATACATATTTATTTTCTGCTATTTTCTTGTATTTTATTATTGCACCACTAAGCATCATTGCTTAGCGCGTTGCTTTTGCCACGCGTAGGTACTGGAGATACTGAACGTGAGCCCAGTAGACCGCAGACTGGGTGAGTCCATCCTGCTGCACTCGCACGATGTCCGTGTCACCTCAACTTCTGATTGCATTGGTAGGACACTAGGTGTCATTTTGGTATTTTGTAATTAAATTTTCATTTTCTCATATGTAGTTGAACTTATGAAATGTATTTTGATGATCATGTAAATAATGAGAATTGTGTTTATGAATGGAAAAAGAGAATGTTTATTTGTGATTTATACTTGATTATTACATGAGATGAATGATTGAGAAATGAAATTGAAAAATGTTGAGATTTTGATATTGGAGTTTGGGAGTGATGAGATATGAATATTGGAAGTGTTTTTAACAGGTTCCGAGGAACTGTTTTCTCCATTTTTAGTCGGTACTCTGCCGGATTTTCTTTAAAATTTTCGGAACCTCAAATAATTTATAATTTTGATAAATGGCTCAAATATATTATATTTCACAAGTTATATTCAAAAGCATGATAAAAAAATTTAATTAAGGTATATTAGAGTGTGCCGATACACCGTGTGACATTGCTTACTCGGGTATATTGTACACGGGTAAGGGTGTCACATTTAGTGGTATCAGAGCACGGTTTAGGCGTTTCTGGGCCTAGATTGAGTCCATACCATGCATTGCATTTGTAAGAGTCGAGGTGACACTAATGCAGATCTGTTTGTCTTTCTTATTTTGAATAGGATATGGACTCTACATCACAGAGAACAGTTGAGGAGGAAGTGGAGAGTCATGCTCCACCTGCAGCAGCTGAGACTGGGGGCATGGGAGAACACTCCGCTCCGGCTCAAGCGAGCACCTTTCAGCCTCCACAGGCCATGTTCCAGCAAATGGCCGAATTTTTCAGACAAATGGCTGGGGTAATGCCAGCACCACCACCACCACTAGCTCCACAGTAGAAATCACACCTGGAAAGGCTAAGAAAGTTTGGAGCAGTGGATTTCTTTGGCAAGAGAGAAGATGATTACATTGCAGAAAATTGGTTGAATGTAATGTGCAGAGTCTTAAAACAACTCCACTGCACTCCTGAACAAAACCTAGAGGCTGCCATATCTCTGTTGCAAGATGATGCTTATGAATGGTGGGATACTGTGTCCAGTGAAGTACAGCCAGAAATAGTAACTTGGGACTTCTTCCTCTCCGAATTTAAGAAGAAATATGTGGGTACTGTATACCTAGAAGAGAGAAGAAGGGAATTCATTAACCTGAGGCAGAGACAGCTGTCAGTGGCCGAATATGAGAAGGAATTTGTCCGATTGAGCCGCTATGGAAGGGAGATAGTCCCTAATGAAGCTGAAAGGTGCAAGAGATTTGAAGAGGGACTAAATGACAACATAAAGATCCAGCTCACTGCCCTGGGAATCACAGAATTTACCAAGTTAGTGGAAGCTGCAATAAAGGTTGAAAAAGTAAGAATCGGAGCGGACTGAAGGATAGACAGCAGAAGAGGGGCCCGGTCGGTCTAGTTCATCTCCGCATTTGGGAAGAAGTTCAAGGGTCCAACCGCACGAGTTCAGTCACCACACGGCCGTGGTCACCTCAGGGCCTGTGCCACGCTTACCCCTAGGAGAGGCCAATCCACACCATTAGTGGGCAGCTCCGTGGATGGGGTTCAGGGACCAGCCCCAAAGAACCTCGCATGTCCACACCGCTGAAGTGGCATAAGGGGGAGTGTTGAGAGTGACGGTGCCTGCTAAGGTGTGGGTCAACAGAGCATCGCTGAAGAACCGCCCACGCAGAACTACTACCGCTTCCAACACAAGCGCATGCACTGCTCCCGCACCACAAAGGGGTAGGAAATCGCAACTGACGCAGCTGGGACCATCACAGAGGCTCGTGATCCGAGCCGCAGAGAGGCCAGATAACAGACCACCTGCCAGAGCTTATGCCCTGAGAGCTCAGGAGGAGCAAGATGCCCCGGACGTCATCAGGGGTATGTTCTCCCTCTACAATACACCTGTGCATGCATTGGTGGATCCAGGATCCACTCATTCATACATCTGCATCAACTTACCTGTAGAAAGGGGGATACTAGTAAGGGAGAGTGACCAAGACATTCTGGTCACTAATCCATTGGGCCACAGTGTAATGGTGAACAAAGTATACAAGGGTTGCCCGTTAAGGATTGTGGGTATGAATTCTGGCGCACTGATTGAGTTACCTTTCCATGAGTTTGACGTGATTTTGGGAATGGACTGGTTGTCACGTCATCAGGCAATGGTTAATTGTAGACTGAAGAGGATTTCTTTGAAAACTCCTAAGGGTAATGAGATCACAGTTGTGGGTGAAAGGATTGATTTCCTGTCCAATGTTATCTCAGCCACAGTTGCAAGAAGAATGATGAGAAAAGGCTGTGAAGCCTACCTAGCACATGTGGTGGATACTAGGCAGGCTAAGCCAAACCTGAGTGATATACCCACAGTAAGAGACTTCCCAGAGGTATTTCCTGAAGAGTTACCTGGTTTGCCACCAGAAAGGGAAGTTGAATTTGCTATTGAGACATCACTGTACAAAGACCCATTTCCATTGCTCCTTATAGGATGGCACCCACTGAATTGAGGGAGTTGAAAACTCAGTTGCAAGAGTTGCTTGATAAGGGGTTCATACGCCCCAGTGTGTCACCATGGGGAGCTCCAGTGCTGTTTGTGAAAAAGAAGGATGGGACTTTGAGGCTATGC
Organism: Hevea brasiliensis; assembly: GCF_030052815.1. Classification (NCBI taxonomy): domain Eukaryota; kingdom Viridiplantae; phylum Streptophyta; class Magnoliopsida; order Malpighiales; family Euphorbiaceae; genus Hevea; species Hevea brasiliensis. The sequence continues at coordinate 92,588,630 of NC_079496.1, read as the reverse complement.
ATTGATTACCGGCAGTTGAATAAAGTGACTGTGAAGAACAAATATCCGTTGCCTAGAATTGATGATCTGTTTGATCAGTTGAAGGGAGCAGGAGTATTTTCTAAGATTGATCTCAGATCAGGGTATCATCAGTTGAGGGTGAAGGATGTAGATGTGCCAAAGACTGCATTCAGGACCCGATATAGGCATTATGAGTTTCTAGTGATGCCCTTTGGCCTAACAAATGCACCAGCGGCATTCATGGACCTTATGAACCGTATCTTCTATCCACACTTAGATCGGTTCGTAGTGGTCTTTATTGATGATATTTTGGTGTATTCCAAGACCAGGGAAGAACATGATGAACATTTGAGGATTGTTCTGCAAACCCTGAGAGAAAAGAAACTGTATGCTAAGTTGTCAAAGTGTGACTTTTGGTTGAATGAGATTGCATTCCTTGGACACATAGTGTCAGCTTATGTGATTAGGGTGGATCCCAAGAAAATGGAAGCAGTGATGGAATGGAAGCCTCCCAGGAATACAACTGAGGTCAGAAGTTTCTTGGGGCTAGCTGGGTATTACAGAAGATTTGTGAAGGGATTTTCCTTAATAGCTGCTCCAATGACCAAGTTGTTACACAAGAATGTCAGATTTGACTGGAATAGCAAGTGTCGCACAGCTTTGAGAAGTTGAAGGCTATGTTGATGAAGCACCAGCAGCAACACAATAGTGTCAGGAAAGGACTTTGTGGTCTACAGTGATGCCTCTCATAATGGGTTAGGGTGTGTATTGATGCAAGAGGGAAAGGTGGTCGCTTATGCTTTCAGACAGCTAAGGCCACATGAACAGAATTACCCTACCCATGATCTAGAGCTTGCAGCAATTATCTTCGCACTGAAGATATGGAGGCATTACTTGTATGGTGAAAAGTGCTACATTTACACAGACCACAAAAGTCTAAAATACTTGCCAACTCAGAAGGAGCTCAACCTTAGACAGAGGCGATGGATTGAGTTCCTGAAGAACTATGATTGTATAATTGACTACCATCCTGGGAAGGCAAATGTAGTTGCTGATGCTTTGAGCAGAAAGTCCATCACAGCTTTGAGATCATTGAATGCCCGTCTAACTTTGATTCGAGATGGAGCTATTTTGGGTGAGTTGCAAGTGCGGCCAAACCTGCTACAACAGATTTTAGATGGGCAGAAAGTAGATGAGAAGCTAATGGCTATTATGAGTAAAATCCCAGAGGGAAAAGCAACTGACTATGGGGTGAAAGCAGATGGGTGTCTGTATTACAAAGGAAGACTGTGTGTACCAGATAATGGGGAATTGAAGGCCAGTATTCTGAAAGAGGCACACAACAGTGTATATGCTATGCACCCAGGAAGTACAAAGATGTATCATGATCTGAAGCTTCAGTATTGGTGGCCTGGTATGAAGAAAGACATAGCTGACTATGTGACTAAATGCTTGACATGTCAGCAAGTGAAGGCAGAACATCAAGTTCCATCAGGTTTGCTACAGCCTATACGCATACCTGAATGGAAATGGGATCGGGTCACCATGGATTTTGTAAGTGGTCTACCTCTCACCCAGAAGAAACATGATACAGCATGGGTGATAGTGGATAGATTGACGAAGTTAGCACATTTTTTGCCAGTTAGGACTGACTACTCACTGGAGAAGTTAGCAGAATTGTATATCAGTGAGATAGTTAGACTGCATGGAATTCCACTTTCCATCATATCTGATCGAGACCCAAGGTTTACATCGAGATTTTAGAAGAAGTTGCATGAGTCCTTGGGTACACAACTCCACTTCCGCACAGCTTTCCGTCCTCAGACGGATGGGCAATCAGAAAGAGTAATCAAGGTAAACAATTGAACCAATTGAATTAATACAACTATTGAACTAAAATGATAACAATAACATGAAATATATGTCAGGTCCTTGAGGATATGCTGAGGAGTTGTGTCATTGAGTTTGAGGGAAGTTGGGATAGATACCTCCCATCGCGTAATTTGCATACAATAATAGCTACCAAGCTAGTATCCAAATGGCCCCGTATGAAGCACTGTATGGGAGAAAATGTAGAACCCCAGTGTGCTGGACTGAATTGGGCGAAGACAAATCGTGGGGCGGCACTGTGAAACAGACTGAGGAGAAAGTGAAACTAATCAAAGCCAATCTGAAGGTTGCCTTAGACAGACAGAAATCTTATGCCGACCTGAAGAGAAAAGAAATAGAATATGCGGTTGGCGACAAAGTGTTCCTCAAGGTATCACCGTGGAAGAAGGTATTGAGGTTTGGAAGGAAAGGTAAGTTAAGCCCTAGGTTCATTGGCCCATATGAAGTCATTGAACGTGTGGGTCCAGTGGCCTATAGGCTAGCTTTACCACCAGAGCTGGACAAGATCCACAATGTGTTCCATGTGTCCATGCTCAGAAGATACCGCTCAGATCCTTCACATGTCATCTCCAGGGAAGAAATTGAAATACAGCCAGATTTGACATATGAAGAAGAACCTCTACGGATCCTGGCTCGGGAAGTGAAAGAGTTGAGGAATAAGCGAATTCCACTGGTGAAACTACTTTGGAGGCACCACAACACTGAGGAGGCAACTTGGGAAAGTGAAGAGACGATGAGGCAACAGTTCCCTCAACTGTTTGCATCAGGTAAATTTCGAGGACGAAATTTAAATTAGAGGGGAAGAGTTGTAACACCCTCCCGGTAGCAACTCCGTACATTCTACTGTTTCGGTGACCAGTGTCGGTCCGCACAGCTAGAACGTCCGGAAAAATATTTAAACTAAAGTGAGGAATCATAATTAACTCAAATATTAATAAGAAAAATTTAGTAAAAATTTTAGAAATAAAATACAACCAAGTTAAACGAGCCGGTGCCCAAGTGATGGGTAACCCAGAGAGAAGTTGCGGTTCTCGCAACTAGGAGCCCTAGACCCGGGTAAAAATTCATAAAATAATTTTTGGGACTTCAGAGAAGGGTCATTGAGGTTCCTATGGCATTAGAATGCCAAGAAAATATTTAGGAAAATTTTTCAATCAGTACAGACAATTTTGACCCGTTAAGTCAAACGGAGGGCATTTTGGTCATTTCGCCTTCAAAGACGATTTTTGGCCGACTTTTCCAGTTAAGTAAATAATTAATATGACATAAAATATGAATAAATATTACTAAAAATTAAATTGAAATTGAGTAGTAATGAAAAGAAAAGAAAAAATCAAAAAAGGCTCATTTATGACATCTTGATGATGTCATTTAAAAGCTATAACCAATCACAATTAAACAACCAATTAACTAACTAATAAAAGAGACAAATTGAGACCAAAAAAAAAAATCAAAAAGCCAGCTGCCATCTCCTTCCCCAAACCAGCCGAAACCCAAGCCATACCTAAACCTCCATTAACATCTTCAATCAAGCTTAAAAACCTCTCAAACCTCACCCCAAAACCCTAAGTCATCTTCACTAAAATTAATCCACACACCCTAAGGAAGCTCTAGGTAGCTACAAAGAGGAGAAATTCTAAGGAGAATACAAGTCCAAGAAGTGCCACTTAAAGGTTAGTGCACCTATCTACTTAAAACCCTTATTTTCCATGTTAGGGACTTGAAATCAACATGAATTTGTGAATTAAATGAACCAAATTTGTGTGTATGCATACCATGAATTTCGGCAGCCCTAAGGAAGGAACAATGAAGGAGTGTTTTGATGGACTTAAAGTGGATTAGAGATCATGTTTAAAGCATGTATGCATGTGGTTAGTGAATGAGTTAGTAATTAAGGTATGTTGTGAAAATTTATAATGGAAACTAGGGTTTTGAGAGTAAAATGTGGACTTGGCTTATGAAATTGTTAAAGAACATTCTAATGGTCAATTAGTGACCATTTGAGGAAATTTGACCATAATTTGGACTGAAATATAGCATGGCAAAGTGAATGAGTATGCTGCCAGTGAGTGCAGCAGGGTGGCTGTGAATTTAGCCCACTTGGACTGCCATATCTTTGGCTGTGTTGGTCCAATTGGTGTTTGGTCAATTGGACATGAAACTAGACTTATAATGGCACATTTTTACTGAAGAAACCATGCCCAAAAGACCAAAGCAAGAGGACCAAAAGTTGGCCCCAATCCGGATACCCTACAAGCCAATTCTGCAGAATGACCAAATGAACAGTAACTGTTCATTTGGCCATAACTCACTGTAGAAATGGTCAATTGACCTGAAATGTTTACAGCAACAAGTTAAGACATAGACAAACAACTTTCATGAAGAAACCAATCCCAAATTATGACCAGAACCTATCCAACAAGACAGTGGCAGTCACTGTTCATGGTACTATAGATTTGGTAAATTCTACAGAATTGAAATTCGGCCAGCTGTGGTTTTTGAACCATATCTGGAGCTACAAAACTCCAAATGGAGTGATTCAAAAAAAGAAATTCAACTAAACAAAATAAGGAACAACTTTCATGTTTACCATTTCCTCAAATTCCCACTGAAACAGTGCCCAATGGAACAATAAAATTGGGTTACAAAAACTGAAAATTCTGCTTCCCTTGGTTTAAACATAGAAATGGTATAAATGCTTAATTCCAACAAGTTTTAAATGCAAAATGTGGTACATTGGGGGTGTTAAAACCAATGCACCTATTTTCTATCCAAAAGTCAACATTTTTGTTGACCAATGAGGTGAATAGTGACACAAAAACTTGAAATTCAAAAATTGAAGAATTCAAAAGTATCAAATGCCCTAGTATACCTAACAAGATTGGTTTGGATAGTTTGGCATGCCAATAGGGTTCAGTTAGCAGTACTGCACATGGCAATATGTCATTCTGTGATTTCATGGCTTTTAGCCATTCTGACCTTGTATTGAGATGTGGTCTCGTGCCTAATATTATTTACAGCTTGTTAGCTGTTCTGATGCACACCGGGAGATACATATGTGACCGATGGTGTGACGGCCCGAGGTACTTGATACCCAAAGGCGATTTACTGCTTATCCATCCGATCGTCTAGTATAGGTTACTTGGGCAACCAAATGAATGAAAATGGACAAAGTTAAAGAAATAAATGAATATAACAGATACAAAACAAATAAGACATATACATTAAATACATATTTATTTTCTGCTATTTTCTTGTATTTTATTATTACACCACTAAGCATCATTGCTTAGCGCGTTGCTTTTGCCACGCGTAGGTACTGGAGATACTGAACGTGAGCCCAGTAGACCGCAGACTGGGTGAGTCCATCCTGCAGCTCTGCACAGTGTCCGTGTCACCTCAACTTCTACAGTGCATTGGTAGGACACTAGGTGTCATTTTGGTATTTTGTAATTAAATTTTTATTTTCTCATATGTAGTTGAACTTATGAAATGTATTTTGATGATCATGTAAATAATGAGAATTGTGTTTATGAATGGAAAAAGAGAATGTTTATTTGTGATTTATACTTGATTATTACATGAGATGAATGATTGAGAAATGAAATTGAAAAATGTTGAGATTTTGATATTAGAGTTTGAGAGTGATGAGATATGAATATTGGAAGTGTTTTTAACAGGTTCCGAAGAACTGTTTTCTCCATTTTTAGCCGGTACTCTGCCGGATTTTCTTTAAAATTTTCGGAACCTCAAATAATTTATAATTTCGATAAATGGCTCAAATATATTATATTTCACAAGTTATATTCAAAAGCATGATAAAAAAAATTAATTAAGGTATATTAGAGTGTGCCGATACACCGTGTGACATTGCTTACTCGGGTATACTATACACGGGTAAGGGGTGTCACAGAGATACCCTACTCCAGACTGTTATGGAAGAAGGGGATCGCTCAGTTGAGCAGTCTGTTGTAGCTGAGGCACAAGGGGAAGCCCCAGCTTTGCAGAATGTCAGTGGGTCACAAAGACCACCACAAATGCCGCAGCTTCAAGACACTGCACAAACAGATGGTCGTGATGTTTCAAAGAAATGGTCGGGGTATGCCTGTTCAAGCTCCACCCCAACCACCTGTGGCACAACCACTGCCTCCAGCCAGACAATATGATAAATTACTGAAGTATGGGGCTGCAAAATTTAAGGGTACAGTGGACCCTTTAGAGGCAGAGCAATGGCTTGAAAGAATGGACAGAGTATTTAAGAAGCTACATTGCCAAGATGAACTGAAGTTTGAGTATTCTGTGTCGCTACTGCAAGGGGATGTGTAACACCCTCACTGTAGCAACTCCGTACATTCTACTATTCCGGTGACTGGTGTCGGTCCGGACAGCTAGAACGTCCGGAAAAATATTTAAATTAAAGTTAGGAACTATAATTAACTCAAATATTAATAAGAAAAATTTAGGAAAAATTTTAGAAATAAAATACAACCAAGTTAAACGAGCCGGTGCCCAAGCGATGGGTAACCAGAGGGAAGTTGCGGTTCTCGCAACGAGGAGCCCTAGACCTGGGGAAAAATTCATAAAATAATTTTTGGGACTCCAGAGAAGGGTCATTGAGGTTCCTATGGCATTAGAATGCCAAGAAAATACTTAGAAAAAATTTTCAATCGGTACAGACAATTTTGACCCGTTAAGCCAAACAGAGGGCATTTTGGTTATTTCGCCTTCAGAGACGATTTTTGGCCGACTTGTCCAGTTAAGTAAATAATTATTATAATCTAAAATATGAATAAATATTGCTAAAAATTAAATTAAAAATGAATAGAAAAGAAAGAAAAAGAAAATGACTTAAATGCTTAATTATGACATCACCATGATGTCATTTAAGTGCCCTCCACTAATCACCATTCAACAACACAACAAAGACTCTTTAAAAAGAGAAAAATGGCAAATTAAGAAACCAATTTTCTGGTTCTTCTTCTTCCTCAAAACGTGAACCTCCCCTCCATAACCCTCCATGAAAGTTTCCTTTAATTACTTCCATTTCCCATGAAATTCCACTACTAAACCCTAAGTCACCTTCATTAAAACTTGTCCACTCATCTTGGGGAAGTGTTTGGCAGCCTAGAAAAGGAAGGAAAGTGAAGTTTAAGCTTGGAAAATTCTGCCCTACAAGAGGTTAGTACACCTATCTACTTAAAACCCTTATTTTCTATGTTAGAGACTTGAAATCAATATGAATTTGTGGATTAAATGAACCAAATTTGAGTGTATGCCTACCATGAATTTCGGCAGCCCTATTGAAGGAATAGGAATGAGTGTTTTGTTGGACTTAGAGTGGACTAGAAATGATGTTTAAGGTACATATACACAAGTATAATGAATTGGTATGCTAACTAAGGTAATTGGTGTAACCCTTGAATTTGAGCTATGGTTTAGGAGTGAAAAATTGGACTTGGCTTATGAAATTATTAAAGAACATTCTAGTGGTCAATTAGTGACCATTTGAGGAAATTTGACCATAATTGGGACTGAAATATAGCATGGCAAAGTGAATGAGTATACTGCCTAGAGAGTGCAGCATGGTGGCTGGGATTGCAGCCCACTTAGACAGCCATAACTTTGGCTGTGTAGGTTCAATTGGTGTTTGGCCAATTGTACATGAAACTAGGCTTATAATGGCACATTTTTGCTGAAGAAACCATGCCCAAAAGACCAAAGCAAGTGGACCAAAAGTTGGCTCCAATCCGGATACCCTGCGACAGCACCTGCAGAAATGATCAAATGAACAGTAACTGTTCATTTAGCCATAACTCACTGTAGATATGGTCAATTGACCTGAAATTTTTATAGAAACAAGATAAGACATAGACAAACAACTTTCATGAAGAAACCTACCCCAAATTATGACCAGAACCTAACCAAAATGGCAGTCACAGTCACTGTTCATGGTACTGTAGATTTGGTAAATTCTGTAGAATTGAAATCCGGCCAGCTGTGGTTTTTGGACCATATCTGGAGCTACAAAACTCCAAATGGAGTGATTCAAAAAAGGAAATTTAACTAGACAAAGTAAGGAACAACTTTCATGTTTACCATTTCCTCAAATTCCCACTGCAACAGTGCTTAATGGAATAGTAAAGTTAAGCTTCAAAAACTGAAAATTCTGCTCTCTTGTGTTAAGCTTAGAAATGGTGATGGTAATCAATTCCAACAAGTTTTAAATGTAAAATGTGGTGCATTGGGAGTTTTAAAACCAATGTACCTATTTTCTATCCAAAAGTCAACATTCTTGTTGACCAATGAGGTGAATAGTGACACCAAACTTGAAATTCAAAGTTTAAAATTTAGAAATGCATCTAGGGGACTTTAAATTGCAATTGGAAATTAATACTAGCAAATATAAAACTCAAAATATGGGATCTTGGTGTAATTAGAATTAATATATCCATTAAGTATAAAAAAGTCAACATTTTGGTTGACTAGTAGGTGAATAGTAATCAAAATAATTAGTAAATTAAGATGAAAACCTAGAACCAATTCTAAGCTTAAATGCTTAGAATTGTATGACAAATGTAGGCTATGCATCCTAGTCAAAATTGTTAAAAAGAAATTAAGGCCATAAATTTAAAATCCATGAAATATTCATGGATTACTTGAAACATGAAAAACAAGTCACCTAATTGATGTGAATAGATAGCTAGGGCTTATATGCCCATCACAAATGGAATTCATAAAATATTAGTAACTCAACTTGAAATATAAAATTTGTAATTACATAAGTAGATTCTTGAATGTATAAATGAGAAAGGAAAAATGTTTTGAATACAATGGTACATGTGAACCATTGTTTAGAATTGTGATCAATATGAATAACATAAAGAATAAATAAATAAACCATATTAATGTATAAATGAGACATTAGTTCTCATTATTGTAGAGAGGAGGAGTATTTTGAGTAAAATGGTATAAAAGGATAATTGATGTGAATTGTGATCATATAAATGATCAAATGAATGTATGAATTATAATTGAAATTTATCATGAAATAATAAAGTCATAAAACACAATATATTAATATTTAATGATATTATGTGCCCTTGTATTACCTAGACATGTGTGTCAGATTGGATAGTTTGGCATGCCAATAGGGTATTGTTTTAGCAGTACTGCAAAAGGCTTTATGCCTGTATTCATGGCTTTATGCCCGTATTCATGGCTTTGTGCCCACATTCATGGCTTTATGCCAACATTCATGGCTTTTATGCCCGATTATGTGATATCATGGCTTTTTAGCCATACCGATCGATACGTGGTTGGCGTTCTGCGTCCCATGGTATGACGGCCCGAGGCAATCATGCGTGTCCAAAGCCAACGACCGTTATCCGATTTAGTCACTGTCAGAGGTTACTTGGGCAGTGTAATTTATTGAAATAAATTAAGACTATTAGTAATTAAAAAATATTAGAAATCAAATAAATGAGTTAATAAGACTTCAAAGAATTATTTAGAATTATGAAATGATCCAAACCACATAAAAATTGTTAAGTAAAATGACAAAAGAGTTGCAAAAATAGGTATAACTTAACTAAATATTTTAAATGTACCTTCTATTTCCATATAAATATAATCTGAGTATTTTTATTAATTCTGTATGTTGTACATTATCACTGTGAATTTTGGAATTAAACGCTTCCAAAGCGAAACAAATGAGAACAAAAGATGATTAATATTAGACACATTGTATTAAATTAAATTGATTCTTAAATATTCAAATTATGCTTCTTTCTTTCTTTATTTGTATATTTTATTTTCTTATTATATTATTGCACCACTAAGCAGCAATGCTTAGCGCGATGGATTTGTTCTCGCGCAGTACTTTGATCGAGATTTTTGGAGTCCAGATCTGCGTATGGTCGGAGTATTCAAGGTTGTCACCTCTCAAGAATGCATGTAGATAGGGCCCATATAGATCATATTTTGTATTTTGTATAAAATGCTAGATATTGCATTATAATGTAGATTAGGAATAGGTAATTAATATAAATGTGATGTAAATTAATAAATTAGCTCTTTCATATGTAATTAGTTTATACATCATGTAAATTATGAAATTTTGTAATTATTTTGTAAATTATATAAATTAAGGAAATTTGAAAATTTTGCTCATTGAATTTGAGAATGTTTACATATGAATTGAGTATGAATGGAAAGGTATGGAAATGATTATGAAATTGAAATGTATGGATGAGATTTGAAATATGAGAAAATTATGAGAATGATTGATAAGATAATTATGATTAGCATGGATAAGATTTTTTTTTGGAAATATTATTGAAATTTTCAAACAGGTAAATAGTAAAATACATCAACTGGTAATAAAATAGGGGAAACTCCGCTGGTTTCTCCGACGAAAAATAATTAATATTAAAATATAATGAGATCAAATTATGAAAGGAATAAAGTAAGATAAGATAGGGTGCTCCGGCACCGAATGTAGCACACTTTGCTCGGCTACACTGTAGTCGGGTGAGGGGTGTTACAGGATGCGTATGATTGGTGGAAGACCATCCCCCACAGCTTGGCTAAACCACTAGTGTTGACCTGGGATGACTTCATCAGAGAATTCAGACAGAAATACATCCCAGATGCATATGTTGACCAGAAACTGCAAGAATTTTTGAGTCTGAAACAAGGAAACCGATCGGTGGCAGAGTATGAGAGGGAGTTCTCCCGCCTGAGTCACTATGCGGGGAGTCTCCTTACTACTAGCAAGGTAAGGTGAAAGATATTTGAGACGGGTTTGAAGCCCAGCATAAGGATGCAAGTTGTGGGATTCTAACACAGCAACTTCTTAGAGCTCATGTCTCAAGCACTTGAGTTGGAAAGAATAGAATCAGAAGCAACTCCAGTGAAAGAAAAATCAGAGAAAGCTGAGAAATCAGAGAAAGACAAGGGGGAAAAGTCTGTAGAGCCGAGTTCTGGTGGGACTTCTGGGAAAAAGAAGAAATTTAGCGGACCCAGCAGGGGTCGAGGTGGAAGATTTGGTAGGGGTCGATTCTTCGGACAAAGACCCCCTAGGTCTGGTCAGCAGTCGAGCAGGGGTTCACATTCTGCCCGCCCCTGTGAGACTTGTGGCAAGATTCATGGGGGGGAGTGCTACTGGGCCACTGGAGCCTGCTTTAACTGCGGAGGCAAGGGCCATATCGCTAAAGACTGTACTAGTGCTCCGAGATATAGTCCAGCTCCTACTACTGCCGAGGGATCTATTCAGAGTCCTGCTCTCAGAGGTTCATAGTCAGTTGGCAGAGGAAGAGGTAGAGGTAAAGGCACTTCTTCAGGCAGTCAGGGCACAGTTGGTCAGTCAGGACAAGGAAGTGCTTCAACCAGAATTTATACAATGAGACAGCAAGAAGAGGCTGAGACTTCTGACGTGGTAGCTGGTATATTCTCTATCTCTTATCAAAAAGTATTTGTATTGTTTGATCCGGGTTCAACTCATTCATATGTTAGTGCTAGCATAGTTAGTTCACTTGCTGTTCCATGTGTGCAAATGGGTTTTGAAGTGCTAGTAACTAGTCCGTTAGGACAAGAGGTCCGGGTCAACAGAATTTATAGAGACTGTCCTTTGGTGATCCAAGGACATGTTTTCCCATCAGACTTGATTGAAATTCCCTTCAGAGAGTATGATATCATCTTGGGCATGGATTGGTTAACCAGGCATCATGCCATGATTGACTGTAGACTGAAGACAATCACTTTTGGTCTCCCTTTATACGGTGATGTGGTAATACACGGGGAGAGGCATTTACTGCCATCAAATATTATTTCGGCTGCACTAGCCAGAAGAATGATCAGAAAGGGGTGTGAAGCATACTTAGCACATGTGATAGACACCCAAGTGGGGAGTCCAGCACTAAGGGACATCCCTACTGTATGTGATTTTCCGGATGTATTTCCTGATGAATTGCTAGGATTACCTCCAGAAAGAGAGGTGCAGTTTGAGATTGATGTTATGCCTGGTGTGGACCCAATCTCCATAACACCATATAGAATGGCACCTGCAGAATTAAAAGAGTTAAAAGTACAGTTGCAAGAGTTGCTTGACAAGGGCTTTATCCGCCCTAGTGTGTCACCTTGGGGAGCGCCAGTGTTGTTTGTAAAGAAGAAAGATGGCACTCTCCGGTTATGCATTGATTATCGGCAGTTGAATAAGGTGACAATAAAGAACAGATATCCATTGCCCCGTATTGATGACTTGTTTGATCAGTTGAGGGGTGCAGCTGTGTTCTCCAAAATTGACTTGAGATCAGGTTATTATCAGTTGAAAGTACAAGAGCAGAGTATTGCCAAAACTGCCTTCAGAACCCGCTATGGCCATTATGAATTCCTAGTCATGCCATTCGGGTTAACTAATGCTCCGGCTGCTTTTATGGATCTGATGAACACTATCTTCAGACCATACCTCGACCAGTTTGTTGTGGTATTTATAGATGATATATTGGTTTATTCGAGGAATGCAGAAGAGCATGATAGACATCTGCGGATTGTACTGCAGACTTTGAGAGAGAAACAGCTATATGCCAAATTGTCGAAATGTGAATTTTGGCTGAAGGAGATATCCTTTTTGGGGCACATAGTATCAGCAAAGGGTATTAAGGTAGATCCAAGTAAGATTGAAGCTGTCCTTAATTGGAGGCCACCCAGAAATGTCACAGAAATTCGTAATTTTCTGGGTTTAGCTGGATACTACCGTAGATTTGTGAAGGGATTCTCCATGTTGGCATCTCCATTGACCAAGCTGCTTAGAAAAGATGTAAAATTTCAGTGGATGGACAAATGCCAGCAGAGTTTTGATGAATTGAAGAGATGTTTGACTGAAGCTCCAGTCCTGACTTTACCTACTCCGGGTAAAGAATATACAGTATATAGTGATGCTTCTCAAAATGGGTTAGGCTGTGTATTAATGCAAGATCGAAATGTCATTGCCTATGCATCACGCTAACTAAAACCGCATGAGAGGAATTATCCGACACATGACTTAGAGCTTGCAGCTATAGTGTTTGCTCTTAAGATCTGGAGACATTATTTGTATGGGGAGAAGTGCTACATCTATACAGATCATAAGAGTTTGAAGTATTTGGGCACCCAGAAAGAGCTGAATTTGAGATAGAGGAGATGGTTAGAGTTGATAAAAGACTATGATTGTCTGATAGACTATCAGCCAGAGAAAACTAATGTTGTGGCTGACGCCCTAAGTCACAAGACTACGGTAAGTCTACAAGTTACTCCTTTGTCTTTGTTACATAAGTTAAGATCATTGCATGCCAGCTTAGAGATTAATGATGATGGGTAGACAGCAGTGTCATGGCATGTACAGCCAGTGTTGATTGATCAGATTAGAATGGCTGCTCAGAATGATCAGAAGTATCAGAAGCTGATGGAAGAAGTCCGACAGGGCAAGAAACCAAAATTCTCAATCAGAGATGACGGTCTACTGCTATACCAGGGTAGAATATGTGTTCCCAATGATGTTAAATTGAGGAAGATCATTTTGGAAGAAGCACATGAGTCTCCTTTTTCCATGCACCCCGGTGGCACAAAAATGTATAGAAGGCTAAAGAAGCATTACTGGTGGATGGGTATGAAACGAGATGTGGCAGAGTTTGTATCCAAATGCCTAACTTTTCAGCAAGTAAAGGCAGAGCATTAAGTACCCACTGGGTTGTTACATCCACTACCAATGCCCGAATGGAAATGGGAAAGAATAACGATGGATTTTGTGATGGGACTTTTGAGGACACAGAAGAGTCATGATGCAGTATGGGTCATTGTCGACAGACTAACTAAGTCTGCTCATTTTCTGTCAGTCCGGATGGATTATAGTTTGGAAAGATTGGCCAAGTTATACATTGATGACATTGTAAGACTGCATAGAGTGCCAGTATCCATCGTGTCAGACAGAGATCCTAGGCTCACTTCTAGATTCTGGGGTAGTCTTCAAAGAGCCCTAGGAACTAGATTGAACTTCAGGACTGCATTCCACCCACAGACAGATGGCCAGTCTGAGAGGGCAATTCAAATCTTGGAGGACATGCTACGGGCTTGTGTGATTGAGTTTGAGGGTAGTTGAGATATACACTTGCCTTTGATTGAGTTTGCTTACAACAACAGCTACCAATCAAGCATTGGAATGCCTCCATATGAAGCTTTGTATGGCAGGAAATGTAGAACCCCGTTATGTTGGGATGACGTGGGTGAAAGAAAGATGATTGGACCTGAAATCGTTCAGCAAACTGAAGAGAAAATCAGGGTAATTTGAGGCCAACTTAAAACTGCATCAGACGGTCAGAAGTCCTACATTGATTTGAAAAGAAGGGATATTCAGTATGCAGTGGGTGAGAAAGTTTTCCTCAAGGTTTCTCCTTGGAAGAGAATTATGAGATTCGGTAGAAAGGGAAAACTGAGTCCTCGTTTCATTGGGCCATATGAGGTTCTGGAAAGAGTGGGTCCTTTGGCATATCGGTTGGTACTACCTCCAGAGTTGGAAAAGATACATAATGTCTTCCATGTGTCTATGTTGAGGAGGTATCGATCTGACCCATCTCATGTACTACCAGTAGAGGAAATTGAAGTAAATCCAGACCTCACATATGAAGAAGAACCCATAGAGATTCTGGCTTATGAGGTGAAGCAGCTACGAAACAAGCAGATACCGTTGGTAAAAGTGCTGTGGAACCATCATTCGGGCCAGGAGGCTACTTGGGAACGAGAGGAGGACATGAGGAGACAGCACCCACACTGCTCGTGAGATTGATACTGTAAAATTTCGAGACGAAATTTATTTTAGGGGCGGAGAATTGTAACACCGCTTGCATAGCTCAGTAGATTTCATCGTCTGGTGACCGGTTTTGGTCCGGACAGTTAAGGGGATTAGAACCACACTTAAGACAACTAGATAAGTCATAAACACAAATAATTAGTAATGTTCAATTAGTTAAGTATAAACAAGAAAAACAAAACATAAGAAGTTAAACGAGCCGAGAGTCACAGCGATGGGTGACCTCCTGAACGCATCACAAGTCATTTTAAACTCAAATTTCGAACCGTAAAAAGTGACGCTGCGGTCCTTAGGACCCTTATGGACACAGTAAAAAAGAGAAAATCACGAAAAAGAACTATTAAGTCAGTCAAATAATTAGGTCAGGGAACCGAAAGAAATAGGGAATTATTTGCAAATCGGGATAAACTGGCGAGGGGCAATTTGGTCAATTGACCCCGAGAGCTGACTCCTGACCTAACTGTCAAATAAAATCGGAGAAAAGAAAATTTCGGAATCGAGAATTAAATTAAAGAACTAATAGAAAAATAGAAAAAAAAAGGGGAAAAAAATCAAAAAGTAAAAAGGTGATGACATCATGCATGACCTCATGCATGATGCCATAACTAAACTAATTAATTTAATTAATTAATTGGAAATTTTGTGGTCTTCCATAACTAAAATAAATAAAGAAAATAAAAGAAAAAAAAAAGTAAAAATCACTTCTTCTTCCTTCCATCTTGCCGCCCCATCTTCCCCATATTCCCTCCATGGAAATTTTTCCATTAAAGCTTGCACTCAAGCTTTAATTTCTCCACTTGATCCTAATAACTCCCTTAAAAACCTCTCTAGAGCTTGTTATTATAACTTGAGAATAAGACTACAAGAGGAAAGAAGGGCTAAGAGAGAGATTTGAAGCTTTAAGTTGAGGTTAGTATATTAAACTCCTTATTTTTCCATTTAAATACATAATTAGTGGTTGAAATGAGCTTGGAATTTATGAAAGGAAATAAAAATATGGAGGAAGGACCATTGCTGAAATTCGGCCAGCTTGAAGAGGGGACATCAATTGTATGGCTTGAGGGTTTTGAATGAGTTTGGAAACCTTACTTAGTGGAATGGTTAGCATTAAAACCATTAAATGTAGTTAAATGCATGAGATGAATGAGTTAGGGTTTGAATGTTAGGGTTTGTGAACCAAATTTTGGAGAAATGCATAAATGATGACTTTGACCAATTGTGAACTGAAAAATGGTCAATAATGACCAAAGGAGATGTGTTTGAATTGTTTAAAGTGAAACCAAATTCGGAGGGTGAATGGTCATGCTGCTGGCAGCATGACCAAACCAACTTTGAAGGTCCAAAACGGAAATTTTACAAGTCCAATTGATATGCCACTAATTGGGGATGAAAATAAACGTAAAATAGCACAATTTTCATTAAGGAACCATGGCCAAAAACTGACCAAAACTTAGTGAACCAATTGACCAAAGTGAAATGAGAGTAGGCTACCACTGCACAAACTGACCAAATGAACAGTAATTGTTCATTTGGTCATAATTCGAGTTAGGTAGGTCAAAATGACCTGAAATTTTACCAGTAATTAGATAAGATATAGATCTAAAACTTTTATGCAGAACACCAACCCAAATTATGCCATTAACCTAATCAAATGATTGAGCAAAGTTGAGTTACTGAACCTGCAAAACTGCAGATTTCCATTTGAACAGTAAAGTTCCAATGGCTATAACTCTCTCTAGAAAACTCTGATTTAGGCGATTCTTGAACCGATGGAAACCTAAGACGTAGTAGAACATTTCGTATGAAGGAAATTAGACCAAATTATGGACTTAACTTGATCAAATTATTTAATGAAGTTGGATCAAAAATCTGCCAGAACCTAAATTGCAGCATAAACAGTGCACGTAAACAGTAATTGTATTTTGGCTATAACTTGAGCTACAAAACTCCAATCAGGGTGATCCAAAAATGAGAATACACTTAAGACAATAACAAACATTTTCTATGAAGGAAGTTTTGCCAAATTCCAACAGTAAAAGGGCCAATGGAACAGTGCAACTTCGAACACCAAAACTGAAAATTTGACAATTTGGCCAAAAGGATTTAAGCTTTGAGAAAATGACCAAAACCAACAAATTTAATGACCAAAATGTGGTATGTGGGTGAAGTTGGAGTTCCCATACCTATTAAGCCTTAGAAAGTCAACAATTTGACTTGAATAGTGCAGCGAATAGTAACCCGAAACACAAAAATTTCGAGAACATCGAATTTAATACGTTAGAACTAGGTAAATGTGAAGCTAAATTTATTTTGGATTTGTGTTAAGTTCTAGTATTGAAACATTGTAAAATTGTGCGTTTCAGTTGAAAAGAATATCGGGAAGGAACCCGAGGAACCGAGTCGAGGCTAAGGGACGACTCGCTTGAGGTTTGTGCACAACATCTCCATGCTTTAAAATTCATTGATAAAGTGAACGAAATATGTATTTTACTTGTGCTTTGGAATTGTTGAAAGTTTATTTGTGACATTATTTATGATGTTTTGATTTAAACTGTGAAAGTTATTGTGTATATTTGAAATAGCAATGTTTAGCAAATTGTTAAGATAAGTTTTGAAACCACAGTGTCATGACCATATACTTGAACACCTCACTAGCACGACTAGTGGGGGTAATTAGTTTCGAATTTTGATTCCTTCTCTGGAGAAGTGTTGAGTTGTGCCAGTAGAAGAGGATGTGAATGGATATCCATATATTTGAGCTAGCTAGCCTTGTGATGTGATTTCTCTTTAGCCTCTGGCTATTGAGATTCTTTTTGTTTCGAATGGCATGATCTAACTGTGAGTTTTATGAAATGTGTTTTGATACTTCGAAATGAACGTGGTTTGCATTAAAATCTCATAATTCATGTTTTGTGTTTAATGCTCATGTTTAGTCAAATTTTTGAATAAATGTGATTTTATTTTTGCATAAAGATTATTTTAGTATGTTGTGCACCATCGAGTCCTAGTACTCGTGATAGCTTTATCATTGCCGCAGATACAGAGACGAGAGGAGCAAAGCAGATCGAAATGCTAAAGATTGAGGATCATTCATTTAAAGTTTTGGGTATAATTTATACCCTAATTGTAAATATTTCTTTTGATGTATATATTGCACATAAATGTATGGACATGTAAAAATGGGTCTTGAGCAGTTGTATAAAATTTGTATAAAGTTGTAATATATATATTGTAGTTTGAAATTCTCTTAATGTAAATTTTGTAATGATCTATTCAAATTGTTTTGTTTCTAATGAAATATGAATGGAACTATTTTATTTAATTTGAATGAAATGGATTGTTAGTATTTTGATGATCATTGGATACTGGATTTGACATTGAAAGTTGATAAATGTGTTGAGAAATTGTTTGAGATTGAGTTTGAAATTGAAGCAGTTGTTGAGAAAATTTTTAGAAGTGCTTTTTACAGTATTTGAAGAATGTTTTCTCAAAATACGAGGGAACTCACAAAATTTTTATAAAATTTGCGGAAAAATAAAATGGGCTAAAATTTCCAACTAGCTTTCAACTTAATTACATGTTTAAAATACTTATTAGAAATGCTCACCACTTATCAAAAATAAGAAAATTGTTTTAAAATCCCTTGTAGGGTACTTAATGAGTTATCGGTAGGTGAAGTT
Organism: Hevea brasiliensis; assembly: GCF_030052815.1. Taxonomy (NCBI): domain Eukaryota; kingdom Viridiplantae; phylum Streptophyta; class Magnoliopsida; order Malpighiales; family Euphorbiaceae; genus Hevea; species Hevea brasiliensis. The sequence continues at coordinate 92,570,219 of NC_079496.1, read as the reverse complement.
TGGTAGTTCATTAGGTATTCTACGGGATCATGTTATGCCTTACAGAGGGGTAAGGTGTGACAACTATGACCCATACTGCATCATTACTATTCTATGTCCTCGGAAGTCTCATCACAAAATCCATAGTTATCCATTCCCTTACAGTGTTTCATAGGGTGCCGTGTGTATGCTAGCTTGACACTTATTATTGTATATAAATTCTGTTAGTGGGAGGTATCTATCCCATCTCCCCTCGGATTCAAGGACACAAGTTCTCAATATATTTTTGAGGGCTTATTACATTTTACAGGTTATTATTATCATTTCATTTCATTATTTACAGAAAATCAATGATTTTCAGAATTTAGCTGAATTATTTGTTTCGACTGTCCATCTGTATGAGGATGATAAGTCGTACTGATATCTCTAAGCTTATAGCAATTACTGTGGTATAGGTTGTTCACATTATTGTAACCGAGTTACTAACTCTAGCTACCTTACAAGTGTAGTCTTTCGACAAGCTAGTTTTGAAGTTTTAAATTTCTGACTAAAATTTTCATATTTATTTCCCTTAATAATACTCTATTCGGGCGTAACTGTATTAATTTATAGATTACTTACAAATATTCTTATTTTATTATACCACGAGGAAGCACGTAGCTCTATACAATAATCTCGTGTCGGTACTGTAATCTACAGCTTACAATACAAACATCGAGAACATTATATAGTCACTACGTTATAACCTCATGGACTAGGTTTTCTAATATCTTATCTTTCTCGAATCCACTAATATCCTAAACCTATTCTGATTACAATATCCCTTGATAATTACTAACAGTAACATCTTTGCCCTCATCTAGAGCAATTCTATTACTATAACTTACTTTTAGGTCCTCTTGCCTTATATTAAGTAGGCTCGCCAATTAGCTTTATAATTTATGGTGTGTTAGAAAATACTTTTAGCTAACAATTCTTCCAAAATTAATGTCAATCATACTTGTTATTATAGTTTTTATCCTAAAGGACTAGTCACTAATACATCAAAATTCATTCCCATGTAAAGGAACAGCAACAGAACATATAGTTCTAACACTAGCACACAACTAAGTAGTGCTAGGATCAAATAATAACTAATTGTTTCTTTTAAAAATTAAGAACTTACCAGCAGCTACATCTGAAGTTTCTATTCTTTCTCCTTGGTGCATAGTGGACACTCTGACTGGTGCGCTACTATATTCGTGTTGATTCACTGTGTTATGGTTGTGAGGAGTACGAATTCTATTTCTATCTCGACCCTAACCTACTATCTGTGAACTCCAGAGAGCAGATCGAGGTGCTCTAGTACAATCTCTAATAAAGTGTCCAAGCTTTCCATAATTGTAGCAGGCTCCAGTGGCTTTACAACAAATACCTCCATGTAGCTTAACACAAACATGGCAGAAATGGGCAGAATAGGAACTTTTGGTTGTTCGATGACTAAATCTTGGTGTTCTCTGACTTGATGATCTGCCTCTATCATATCCCTGAGCTCGAGGTTCCTCAAATTCTTTTCTCGAGGTTCAAGCTCTGACCCATAGGTTTCTCCCTCTTCTCTATTTCACACTGCCCTTGTGGGGGTTAGGTTTGTGCTTGAGCTTGAGCTGACAGAGTATCAGCCATTTGTTGAAAGAAAGTGGCCATTTGCTGGGCCATTTGTGCAGTAATTTGTACCAGTAAAACTGCTACAGTCGGGCCTTCAACACTTTGTGGAGCTGGGGCCTCAACTTGTACTTCTGCCATCACAGACTGTTCTATTGTCTCATTCTTCTCTTCCATATCTTTTCACAGGATTTTCTATTCCTGTAGAACCAACACAAGGAGATTTCTCTCCATTAGTTCATATTTATGATGTAAATGTATTATATGTATCAAACATTTGAGCAATTGTAGTTACCAACAAAAAGATTTCAAATTCACAGTTCGAAATTTACTTTAAAACCATTGCTCTGATACCAACATGTCACACCCTACTCCCCCGTAAGATGTAACATGATCCCGTAGTACACCTAATGAATTATCGTACTTCGCCTATCGATAACCCATTGGATATACTACAAGGGATTTTAAAATAATTTTTGTGAAATTTAAATTATCGATTAAAATTTGGTGTTATAAAAATTGTTCAAAATTTTGGCAAAGTGCCAGCTGTGTTTTGAGAAAAAAAGTTCTTCAAACCTGAAAAGGAAAACACTCCCAATATGTTTTCTCAAATACAACTCCAAGAAACTTCATTTCATCTCACAATTCAATCTCAATAATCAATCATTTCATTTTCAAACCAACCTCATCATAAAAGAAACATTTCATTGATTACAAGACTCAAAAATTAATATTACAAAACTATTCAGGTAGATGAAATCTCAAATTTACATTTACAATAATTTACATTTAATTACATACCAAAATATTTTACAAGAGTTTTTATACAACTGCTCAAATAATTTACATACATATTATTACATGCATACATCAAAACCTGTGCACATGGGTATACCTGGTGCTGATCTGAATGTCTCTTCAAAGAAGCTTACTCAATTGCTCTATGCTCTTTTCACCTGTGACAGCATACAAAGCTATCGCTGAGTGGTGAACTCAGGGGTGCACAACTATAATTTAAAACATAGTACAATATACCTTAACAAAAATTACAGCAAATAATTTGGAAATCTGGATACTCATCAAATTTCAAAAATCAAATTATTCATTGCTAATAACATAATCATTTGTATGAAATGACTTTGATCACTAAATTCAATTTATCAAATCACAACCAAACATTTAAGGTAATTCCAACAAAATCAATTACACATAAATCATAATTGAAATCACAATTCTTTATTATTCAAAACCATTTTTTATCTCAAAAGCCATTCTTTATCTCAAAAACCATTCTTTATCTTACTAACTATGCAAGATTAATCCGAAAGGGCCATCTTCGGGGTAATTCTAACTCCCTATGGTTAGGGAGGTCGAATCAGATTCTAACTCCCTATGGTCAGGGAGATCGAATCATCATGCACAATACACACCACAATAATGAATCTTTCGAAAGGGCCATAACATAAAAAATTTAGATCTAACCTCTAATAAGAGGAGAATCTAAGCCTGTGCACGTACCATGGTAATCAAAACACAACTAACTCCATTGTCTTCTCAACAAATGAGAAAGACGAGTAATAACCTAATCAAGTATCTATAGTGAGATATAAAAAAATATCACAATCCTTTTAGTGAGCATAAATCACAATACAATTCGATTCAAAGTTAATTCCAATATACAATAATTTTTATGCTTATCACAATTCAAATCATAAATTTACATTTTTCTATACAAATTGCCCATCACAATTCAAAACATGTTCAATCACAATTTTCTAAAACATAATTTATTCAATTCACAACAATGCTTAATACTTGTGGAAATACCATTTCACAAAGCTAAATTCATACATACTATAATAATTTCAATAATCATTGAATTAAATCCAATGCTTGTTAAACATAATACATAAGAAAAATATTTCATTTAATCATATGAAATATTCAGAACAAAATCAGTTAAAAACTAATTGTGCACAAACCTGATTTGAGTCGCTCCTAGGCCTTGACTCAATGTTCTTTATGCTTCTCAATATCCTTATCAACTGAAACACACAATTTAAAGTGCTTCAGTACTCAATGAATTTGTTTCCAACCATAAAATCCAATATCTAAACTTTCTTGGTACTATTCACTTCAATTCATTTCATTAGTAAACTTATAATATTGACCTTTAATGCACTCTAAGTGAGTCAATTCCAATGTTACCAATATGTCACATTTTATAGCCCTTTAGTATTGCTTTATGTTACCAAATTCATTTTCAAGTATATTGCATTTTTTTGCAATTTGTCGGATTTCGGTATACTAATTTGACCTAGCCGGATGACCTAGTTCCCTCAGTTTTCGGGTTTCGGTCCAAACTACAAACTTGTAGGTCTATGTCTTATTGCATGCGGGGCAAAATTTTAGGTCATTCTGAGTTATGTAGGCCATGATATGGTCAATTTACCAATGCTGGACAGAATGCACTAAAATGGTAGGCTTAGGTCATTTTTAGGTCACTTTTGGTTCAGCCAGTTTTGGTACCTGAACTTGTGCAAGCTATTTAGCTTGGTTCTGGCCATTTATGGGCTTTGGTGTCTTCATAAGAATTGTAGATCTAAGTCTAAAATATTCATGGTAAAAATTTCAAGTCAATTGGACTTGTTTTGAGTGAGTTATGGTCAAAACACGAACTACTGCCCAAATGGTCAATTTTCAGGCTTTCAAGTCAATAATATGGATTTGGTCATTTTTCAAGTCACCTTCTAGGTAGAATTTTGGTAAGCTTCCTTCATTAAAGTTGGCACATTTTGCGCCTAGTTTCACCTCAAATTGGTCTCATACCAATTGGAGTTACACACTTAGGGTTCTAAGCCAAAACACACACTACCCTATTACACACTTCTCATCACTTAGCAATTACACATTCAACACTTACCAAACTACTTCCTTCATGCCAAATCTGATTTGTACCTTACCATTAATACCTTTAACAACACATTTTTGGTCATTTTGGATAGCTTGCAAACTATAATACAAAATTTTCCAAAGTCCATTTACATAATTTAACCTCATGAACATACCCTATTTACATACCCAATTCCAAACCATTATACACATATCCATGCTGCCATCAATAACAACATCTTAAACAACCATAAACAAGTAAAAACAAGCTACATATACTGAATTTCCATGGCTGCCAAAATGTACATCCCTATTAAAACATCAAACTTCAAAAATTCTTCCATAAATCAACTACCCACAATCTTGGTTACACTTTTAATGAAATAAGAATTGAAAACACTCACTTACACTTTTGAAGTTCTTCAAAACCTCACCAAAACTTAACTTTCTTACTCCTAGTATGCTGCCCAAGCTGTATGGAACAACTTTAGTGAAGGAACTTTAACAAATGGAAGCTTGGATCATGGAGAGGGAAAGGTTGGTTGGGACATCCATGGAGTTTTCCTTGGAGAGAGAAATATAATTCGGCAATGTGGTGATTCAAGATTGAAGATGAGTTTTTGCTGTCCCATTTAGGTTAACTAGGTGTCCCAAATTTGCATTAGTGGAGCACTAATGTAGTATATTGATTATTTATTCTAAAGTTTCATTATTCCCACATTTACCTCATTTCTTTTTCTATTTACATAATGTATCTCATTTTAATTTTTCATGACATTTCCAAAGTGTAATATCATTTATTTTTAATGGACATTTAGGTCAAAGGGTGTCTCGGGATGTTAAATGACCACAATACCCCTATTCGGATTGCATTCTCGATTTTTCGGTAATACTAAGTTTTGTCATTTTCTCGATTTCTCATTTTTCTTTGTACTAATTACTTAATTTTTCTTTGAAATTTCTAATGTCATTTATACTTCAATAGATGTTTATTTAAGTCTTAAAAATATTTTTTAGGGTTCCCCACGGTCCAAGGCTAGTCAACGGTCAACGCCGCAACTTCCCAGTGTGGTCACCCATCGCTATGGTTCTCGGCTCGTTTAACTTAGTTACATTTCATTACTATTATTTTTCCTTTGTTTTTCTTGCATTTTCTTTTCTTGTATTTCATTATTTTATGTCTCCTCACCCATATCTAAGTATAGTTCTAGGCATCCTAGCTGTCCGGATAACACTAGTCATCAAAACAGTAGAATGCACTACCGAACATAGGGGTGTTACATCAACACTGGTGCCTCTATTAACATAGCCTTCAACCTCTCAAAACTGGCTTGACACTTGTCATTCCAGTCAAATTTTACATTCTTATGCAGTAACTTGGTCAATGGAGCAGCTATCAGAGAAAACCCCTTCACAAACCTTCTGTAATACCCAGCTAGTCCCAAGAAACTTCTGACTTCAATTGCATTTCTGGGAGGCTTCCATCCCATTACTGCTTTTATTTTCTTGGGATTCACTCTAATCCCATCAGCTAATACTATGTGTCCAAGAAAAGCAATCTCATTCAACCAGAAGTCACACTTGGACAACTTAGCATACAGTTTTTTCTTTCTCAGGGTTTGCAGAACAATCCTCAAATGCTCATCATATTCTTCTCTGTTCTTAGAATACACTAGTATATTATCAATAAAGACCACTAGAAACCGATCTAAGTATGAATGGAAGATATGGTTCATAAGGTCCATGAAAGCTGCTGGTGCATTTATCAAACCAAACGGCATCACCAGAAATTCATAGTGCCCATACCGGGTCCTGAATGGAGTCTTAGGCACATCTGCATCCTTCACCCTTAGCTGATGATACCTTGATCTAATATCGATCTTGGAAAATACACCTGCTCCCTTCAATTAATCAAACAGGTCATCAATTTTGGCCAATGGGTACTTATTCTTCACAATTACTTTATTTAACTGTTGATAATCAATACATAACCTCAAAGTCCCATCCTTCTTTTTCGTAGATAGCACTGGAGCTCCCCACGGTGACACACTAGGGCGTATAAACCCCTTATCCAGTAACTCTTGCAACTGGATTTTTAGCTCCTTCAATTCAATGGGTGCCATCCTATAAGGAGCAATCGAGATTGGTGTTGTGCCCGGCATTACCTCAATAGCAAATTCTACTTCCCTTTCTGGTGGTAAACCAGGCAATTCCTCAGGGAAGACATCGGGGAAATCACTTACAGTGGGTATGTCACACAAGTCAAGCTTAGCCTGCCTAGTATCAACTACATGTGCCAAATAAGCTTCACAGCCTTTTCTCATCAATTTTCTTATAGCAGTGGCTGAAGTGACATTAGATAAAAAATCTATCCCCCCACAATTATAATCTCATCATTTTTAGGGGTTTTCAATGTAATCCCCTTTAATCTACAATCCACTATTGCCTGATGACGTGATAGTTAATCCATCCCAAGGATGACATCAAACTCGTGGAAGGATAATTCAATGAGGTCTACAAAGAACTCATACTCCTGAATCCTCAGTGGGCAACCTCTGTACACTTTATTTACCACCACACTGTGGCCTAATGGGTTAGTCACTAGAATATCTTGGTCACTTTCCTTTACTTGAATTCTCCTTTCCATGGGTAACTTAACGCAAATGTATGAGTGAGTGGATCATGGATCCACCATGTTAGTAGTATGCCCTAAAGCATATCATTTAGTATGTATCTTGTATATATTTTATTAAAAAAAGACAATTTCACTTTTTTGTTTACATAATATATTTATGTGTAATAGAAAAAGGTCCATTGATATTTTGTTAGAAATTCTATTCTTAAGTTGTTAAGAATATGAGTGATAGTATTTCTAGCACAAAGTATCATAAATTGGTTCATAATCGAGGATACTTCACACATGACATGACTTATCTAGAAAAATTGTATTCATGTTTGTTCCCAAGGTATTTCTATGAGATATAAATAAGATAGAATGGTGAGTTTCATGCCATATCATAAACATGATAGGAACTTATTCATGATAAGTAGGCTGAACCAGTGACGCATATGACAAGCACATGGAGTTTACTCTTGCCAATGCATTGTCATATATCATATTAGTGCAAATAATCTTTAGACCTGGGGTAACACAGTTATCTTATATATAGGTGGTTTGAGTTTGATACTGCTTTCATACTTGCACTGTGTATGGGTATATGGGCATGTGTTGGCTCCTACTAGTTATATATGGAGATAGGTGTTGATCAAGATGAAATTTGTTACCCTAAGTAAATAGGGATAAAATCCTATGTTCATTTAATTGTTCTTGATGTTTCAAGCTCCTGGCCAGGAGAGACAGATTTAGTCAGAAAAGAGTTCCTGATAAGAAAATCTAATAATCAAGAACTGAAATTAAAAGAGAACATAATATTCATAGCAAATGGGGTTTGGCATAAACCATGACTCTAGCTCGAATTGGGATTTTGTAACAGAGAGATTCTAGTGCATGGTAACATATGATTATAGGTTCATTTAAGTTATTCCTTGTTATTAATTGGGTGGCCATAACACGCTATGCTAGGTGTCAACCATGGTTTATGAGATGCCTAAAATGATTTAGAGAAATCATTTATGGTAAGAAAGAGTTCTGATGATATTAAGAGTTAATATCATATCTCATTGCCAATTAGTGATGAGCCCAGTGAGCCACACACATACACAAGTTAATCACCAAGTAAAATGTGATTTAATTGATTAATTAAAGAGTTTAATTAATTAATCAAATAGGTTTGATTTGTAATAAGAATGCAAAGTCCCTAGCATGGCTTGAAACCAAATCTAGGTTATTGGATGTATAGTATAAGTTAAATTTATATTTAAAGTGTTTAAATATAAATTTAAGTTTGAGAAATTAATTAATGGAGATTAATTAATTAATTTATATTTGATATAAATTGATTTGAAGAGGAAAAATAATGATTTTGGGTTGAGAACTCAAAATTACAATATAAGGGTAATTTGGTCATTTCACATGGTGACATGTGGCACCATGAGATGGTGACATGTGGCACCATGAGATGGTGACACATGGCATTATATAAGTTTGCCATTTGTCTTCCTATCATGCAAAGGTGATCAAAGTCAAGATTAAGTCCAGCTTTGACACTTGGCTTAATGTGATTAGATCAATTAAAAATAAGATGCAATGTGGTGGTGACATGTGGCATAGGGTTTAAGTGACTTAATGATCTAATTATAAAAGGGAAAAGAAAGAAGAATAAAACACAACATTCTTTCTTCCTCAAGGTGGCGGCACATATTTTTCTCTTCCTTTCCTCTCAATTTCTCAACAATTCAAAGAGAATCACTCCGTTCCCTTTGAATTAAAATTGCCAGAAATTGTTTCTAGTGTCTTATACACCCATACAACCTCTCTAAAGGCAAAAACTCAAATTATAATTGGTTGGCAAGGCTTGAGAAGCTGATTTGGGGGCAGCCCATCGGTAATCTTGGTGTGGACAAGCTAGAGGGATAACACTTGGGGTCCTAGGTGCTTCCTAAAGGTGCCAATTGCATCCATAGTGCATCAAAGAGGTTAGTGCTCAAACACCTCTTTTAAACTAGGGTTTAAATGAATTAATTTGTTAATTCACAATGTAACACCCCTATTTGTGTAGCCTGGTATATTTTACTGTTCCGGGTGGCCGGTGTCAGTCCGGACAATTAAGGGGATTAGAACCACACTTAAGACAACTAGATAAGCCTTAAACCCAAATAATTAGTAATTGCCAATTAGTTAAGTATAAATAAGAAAAACAGAACATAAGAGGTTAAACGAGCTGAGAGTCACAGCGATTGGTGGCCTTCTCGGGAACAACTACGAAGTCAATTTAGACTCAAATTTCAAATCGTAAAATGTAACGCTGCGGTCCTTAGGACCATTACGAACACAGTGGAAAAGAGAAAATCACGAAAAAGAATTGTTAAGTTAGTCAATAATTAGGTCAGGGAGCCGAAAGAAATATTGAATTATTTGCAAACCGGATTGAACTGGCGAGGGGCAATTTGATCAATTGACCCCGAGAGCTGACTCCTGACCTAACTGTCAAATAAAATCGGAGAAAGGAAAATTTCGGAATCGAGAATTCAATTAAAGAACTAATAGAAAAATAAATAGAAAAAAAAAAGAAAATGAAAAAGTTAAAAAGATGATGATATCATGCATGATGCCATAAAATAAATAATTAATATATTTAATTAATTAGATTTTTGGTCTTCCTAAAGACATAAAAACAAAAAGAAAAGAAAGAAAAAAAAAAAAGATAAAAGGTCTTCTTCAAGCTGCCCTCACTCTCCCTCTCATCTCCATTAAAATACCTCCATTGAAGCTTGTATCCAAGCTTTGAAATCCTTACTAAACTTCAACTTCTCCCATAATTGCTTCATAAAAACTTGTTCTAGTCACTTAAGAAGGAGGTTGGTCATCAAAGAAAGAAGAAAAAAGGAAAGCTTAAAGACACCTAACAAGGTTAGTGATTTAAGATGCAAAATTAGTTTATTTGTTGTGTTTTTAGCTTGATTAACTTGTAAATAAACTTAAAATGAAATGAAACAAATTGTTGAGGGACTAAGCTGAAATTTGGCCAGCATGTGTATGGGGGTTTATTGCATGATTTCAATGGTTTGAATGGGTATATGATCTTTAATTAGTTGAATGGTTATGATTAAAGGCTTTGAAAGTAGCTAAATGCAAGAGTTTGTGAATTAGGGTTTTGGACATTAGGGTTTAGAGACCAAAAATGTAAGAAACTCGTAAATGATGCTTTGGACCTAATTTGAAGTGATAAATGGTCATTTGTGACCAAATGAAGTGTGTTGTAATGGTTAGAGTTAAGGCCAAATTCGGATGGAGTGTGGTTATGCTGCTTGCAGCATGACCAAGTTACCTTTGAGGGACCAAAAATGAAATTTTACAAGTCCAATTGGTATGAGACCAATTGGGAATAAAATTAGACACTAAATTACACAATTTTCATTTAGGAAACATGCCCAAAAAGTGACCAAAATCTAGTGAAAAAATTGACCAAACTTAAAAAATCACAATCTGCCTCTGTACAAACTGACCAAATGAATAGTATTTGTTCATTTGGTCATAACTTGAGCTAAGAAGGTCTAAATGACCTGAAATGTTACCAGTGGTTAGATGAGATATAGATCTAAAACTTTCATGAAGAACAAAAACCAAATTATGCCATTAACCAAGTCATTTGGCCACCCTAATTTGGTGACCCAAAACTGCCAGCACCAAAAATTGCCCAGAATGTTGGGTTGAATCTAATCCGACAGCCATGGTTCAAATGGTCATGACTTGAGCTAAAAAACTCTAATTGGGATGATTCAAAAAGGATAATAAACTTAAAACATCAGGGAACATTTTCTATGAAGAAAGTTTTTCCAAATTCCAACAGTAAAATGACCAATGGAACAGTGCAACTTAGGACTCCAAAACTGAAAATTGACAATTTTGCCTAAAATACCTAAGTTTTGAGAAAACAACCAAAACCAACAAATTTAGTGACCAAAATGTGGTATGTGGGTGAAGTTGGAATTCCCATACCTATTAAGCCTTAGAAAGTCAACAAATTGACTTGAATTGTGTAATGAATAGTGACCCTGAAATACAAATTTTAAGGAACATCAAGTTTAGCGGATATAAACTAGATAAAAGTGAATTTGAATTTATTTTTGGATTTATGCTAACTTATGGTATTGAAACACTGTGAAACTGTGTGTTTCAGCTGAAAAAGACTTGGAAGGTCTAAGAGACTGAGTCAAGGCCTAGAGGCGACTCACGTCAAGTTTCTGCACAACAAACCTTATTTGAGCATTTTATCATTAAAAAATTGATTTAGTATAATTTATGAAAAATTTGATGTTAATTATAAATTGTGTTGCCACCTTGTGAATGAAACTATGACTTTGGAAATTTATTGGATTTCTCATGAATTATTTGAATAAACTGTTTTGAATTGATTTTGTGTTCACACTTAGCATGACAATATCACATTACTCCTCCTCCATTTATGGGGTGAGATCGATTATTTTCCTCCCTCTCTAGTTTACCAGTTGAGGTTATAGATCGGATGAGTACTCATCAGCTAGCTAGCCACCTCCCTCATTGATTTCGATTAGTGGGGTTATAGATTGCTTTGTTGTGGTGTACAACACGGCATTGATCAGAAATTTTGTGTCATGGCTTAAGTTGTATATGAATTGGCAACACTATGTTTATTCAACTATTTGACCCAAAAATTTTCTATAATGAGCTTTGATAAATTGTGAATTTAATTGTGCAATAATTAAATTGTGTTTTGTCAATGAATGATTTGAAGGAACGGAAGCGTGAAAAACACAAGTTTATACCATTGAATTCAAAAATTTTCACCTAGGGTCATATGCATCATGCAAGATTTATTTTTATCTATTTGATTTCAAAGATAAACAACATATTAAAACTCTTTTAATATGTTTTTGGATCTGTATTTGCCATTTAAGATTTTAAAATTAATCAGATTAATTTTAGAACCCTACATTAAATCAAGAACGATTACACTAACCTCTTGATGCACTGCAGCGTGTCTGCGCCTTTGAGATTCGTCTTCAGGACACCAGATGTTGTCCCTCTAGCTTGTCCACATCAAAAACACCTATGACAGCCCTTGAATAGCTTTTAAAGCTTTTTCTATTAATTAGAAAATCAAGTTCTGCCTTTTAATTCAAGAGATTGATGGCTAATCTCTTTGAATTGATAAGAGATGAAGAAGAAGAGATAAAAACCCTCAAAGTGGCGTGACAAAGGAGTGTGGCTGCTGGTTGTATTTTGTTTTCTAATAACAACACTTAAATAGCTAGGTTAACACATTAAACCCTTACCACATGTCACCCTTTGATTAGCTCTAGGTTTAAGTGACCCAATCACATTGTGCCAAGTGTCAAACCTATATTTAATCTTGATTTTAATCATCTTACATGATTAAAAAACATTTGGCAAGATTATGTGTTATGCCATGTGTCACCATCTCATGGTGCCACGTGTCACACTGCAAAATGACCAAAATGCCCGTGTGTCTTAATTTTGAGTTCTTAACCCAAAATAATTATTTTCTTCTTCTAATTAATTTATATCAAATATAAATTAATTAATTAATCTCTATTAATTAATTTCTCATTAATTAAATTCATATTTAAACACTTTAAATATAAATTTAACTTATATTACACATCCAATAATCTAGATTTGGTTTCAAGTCATGCTAGGGACTTTGCAATTTAATTGCAAACCAAACTTATTTAATTAATCAATTAAACTCTTTAATTAATTAATTAAATCATATTTAAATAGGTGATAACTTGTGTATGTGTGTGACTTACTAGCCTCATCACTAATTGGCAATGAGACATGATATCAACTCTTAATATCATCAGAACTCTTTCTTACCATAAATGATTTCTCTAAATCATTTTATGAACCTCATAGACCATGGTTAACACCTAGCATAGCATGCCATGGCCACCCAATTAGTAATAAGATTTACCTTAAATGAACCTATAATCATATGTTACCATGCATTAGAATCTCTCTGATACAAAATCCCAACTCAAGCTGGAGTCATGGTTTATGTCAAACTCCATTTGCTATGAATATTATGTTCTCTTTTAATTCCAGTTCTTGATTAAAAGATTTTCTCATCGTAAACTCTTTTACGAATAAATCTATCTGTCTGGCCAGAACTTGAAACATCAAGAACAATTAAATGAACATAGGATTTTATCTCTATTTACTTAGAGGAACAGATTCCATCTTGATCAACACCTATCTCCATATATAACTAGTAGGAGCCAACACATGCCCATATACCCATACATAGTACAAGTATGAAAGCGATTATCAAACTCAAACTACCTATATACAAGATAACTGTGCTATCTCGTGTCTAAAGATTATATGCACTGATATGATTTATGACAAAACATTGACAAGAGTAAACTCCATGTGCTTGTCATAAGTGTCACTGGTTCGGCCTACTTATCATTTATAAGTGCCTATCATATTTGTTATATGGCATGAGACTCACCATTCCATCTTATTTATATCTCATATAAATAACTTGGGAACAAACATGAATACAATCTTTCTGGATAAGTCATGTCCTTATTATGAAGTATCCTCGATTGTGAACCTATTTATGATACTTTGTGTTAGAAATATTGTCACTCATATTCTTAACAACTTAAGAATAATATTTCTAACAAAATATCAATGGACCTTTTTTATTACACATAAATATATTATGTAAACGGAAAAGTAGAAATGCCTTTTATTAATAAAAATATGTACAAGATACATACTAAATGATATGCTCTAGGGCATACTACTAACAATCTCCCACTAGCACTAGAGCCATTCATTACAATATCTTAGACCTATCTTCTCAAGATGTCGATCTAACTGAGTCTGTGACATAGGCTTAGTGAATGGATCAGCTGGATTTTTAGCTGATGCTATTTTCTGCATGGCTATATCGCCTTGCCCAACTATATCTCTGATAATGTGGTAGTGCCTTTCTATGTGTTTGGATTTTGGGTGAGACCTTAGTTCCTTAGCTCAGATGATCGCTCCATTGTTGTCACGGTGTAGTGGAACTCGACTCAATGGAAGGAACTACTGTAAGTTACATCACGAACTTCTTTATCCAAACAGCTTCCTTTGCAAAGATCGATGCAAAGAATATACTCAGCCTCTATAGTAGAATCTGCAGTCGTGCTCTGTTTGGAACTCTTCCAACTAACTGCACCTCCATTACAAATGAACACATATCCAGAGGTAGACTTTCTATCATCGATATCTTATTGGAAATCAGAATCAGTATAACTATCCAATTGCAAGTCTCCATCTCCATAAATCAAGAATAAATCCTTAGTTCTTCTCAAGTACTTAAGAATATTCTTGTGACTATCGATGTTCCAAACCGGATTGGATTGATACCGCTAGTCAAACTAACGAGATATGCGATATCAGGCCTAGTACACAACATTGCATACATTAAACTTCCAATAGCCAAGCACATGGAATCTGGCCATCTTATCTCTTTCTTGGTGTCTTTGGAGACATCTCTTTAGAAAGATGGATACCATGTCTCACTGGTAACAATCCTCTCTTGGAATCAAGCATGTTAAACCTCTTTAACACCTTTTCCAAGTATAGACTTTGGGATAAACCAATTATTCGTTTCGCTCTATCTCTATAGATGCGAATCCCAAGAATATAGGTTGCCTCCCCTAAGTCTTTCATGGAGAATGTATTTGACAACCATACCTTTATAGTTGTCAACATACCTGTGTCATTACCCATCAACAGTATGTCATCCACATATAAGACAAGGAAAGTGATAGCACTGTCACTAACCTTCTTATATACACATTGCTCATCCTCATTTTTGATAAAACCAAAGGATTAATGGCTTCATCAAAACGGATGTTCCAACTCCTCGAAGCTTGTTTTAACCCATAAATGGATCGCTTTAGCTTGCATACCTTGGAACCATCTTGGGATTCAAATCCCTTAGGTTGTTCCATGAAAATGTTTTCTTCAATGTATCCATTGAGAAAAGCTGTTTTGACATCCATCTGCCAAATCTCATAATCATAGTACACAGCTATTGCTAATAAAATCCTAATTGATTTAAGCATGGCAACAAAGTAGAAAGTCTCCTCATAGTCGATTCCTTGCCTTTGGCGAAACCCTTTCGCTACTAGCCTTGCTTTATAGGTCTCTACCTTTCCATCAGAACCAATTTTCTTCTTGAAAACCCATTTGTTCCTTATAGGTAAAATACCTTCAAGTGGGTCAACAAGATCCCAAACTTGATTCTTATACATGGAATCAATCTCGGATTTCATAGCATCAATCCATTTTGAAGAGTCTATATCTGATATAGCTTCTTCATAGGTAAGTGGATCATCTTCATGATCTACTTCTTCATGAGTAGACAACTCTTGTTCTTCTTCATGAAGAAAACCATATCTCACTGGTGGGTGAGATACCCTGGTTGTTCTACGAGGAACAGCTGTAGATGTTTCATCAACGGGTATAGGTTGACTAGATGGATCTATATCCATCTGATCTGTTGGTTGGTCAGAATTCTCCAATTCTAACTCTATTTGCCTTCCTTTGCCTCCTTCTTGAACAAACTGTTGTTCAAGAAATGTGGCATCTCTACTTATCACAACCTTTTGTGAAGTAGGCAAATAAAATAATATCCAAAACTATCTTTTGGATATCCAACAAATCGACTTTTTCTCGATCCGTCTCCAATTTATCAGTGTTCAGCTTTTTGATATAAGCTGGACAACCCCAAATCTTATCATGCTTAAGACTTGGTTTTCTTCCATGCCATATCTCATAAGGTGTGGAAGAAACTGATTTTGATGGAATCCTATTCAGAATATACAAAGCTGATTCTAATGCAAATCCCAAAAGGAGATTGGCATATCAGTATAGCTCATCATACTAAGTACCATATCCAATAGGGTACGATTTCTCCTTCGGATACACCATTTAGCCGTATGCGTTCTGGAGGAGTCAGTTGAGAAACAATGCCATGCTCTCTCAAGTATTCATCAAATTCAGTACTCAAATATTCACCTCCACGATCTGATCGAAGAGCTTTAATACTCTTTCCTGTTTGATTTTCTACTTCAGATTTAAATTCTTTGAACTTTTCAAAGGATTCATGTTTGTATTTCATCAAATACAAATACCCAAATCTTGATTTATCATCAGTAAAGGTAATAAAATAATGAAAGCCCCCTCTAGCCATTTCTTTAAATGGACCACATACATCACTATGTATTAGCTCCAAAATATTTTCAGCTCTTAGCCCTTGTCCAACAAAGGGTGATCTAGTCATTTTGCCCTGAAGGCAAGATTCACAAGTTGGAGTAGGCTCAGAGCCCAATGAGGATAGAATCCCCATTTTCTCCAATTTTACAATCCTATCTTCTGCAACATGACATAACCTTAAGTGCCAAATATATTTTGAACTTGAGTTGGTTTTCACCATGGCATTGCATTCTTTTAAATTGCTATACTCTAGCCAGTGGAAACACTTTCTTACTGGCAATGGAAACACTTTCCTGTTGGCAATGGAAACACTTTCCTTTGCCTTTGTCAGCTTTGGTCTTCCCTTTCTGTTTAGCTATTTTCTTGGAAGGACCAGGAATCTGAAGTTTCTTTTTCTTATTGCCCTTCTTCTTGTTGGACTTTCCAGTAGAAGAAGATGTAACCAAAGCTACCTCTTTTCCTTTATTGCCTAGCATATTCTTTTGGGCAATAACCAGCATGTTGAGTAAACCAGCTAAGGTGCATTCCTGTTTAGTCATATGGAAATTTGTCACAAAATTTCCAAAAGACTCAGGAAGGGACTGAAGGATCAAATCCGTCTGTAGTTGGAAATCCATGTTGAAGTCAAGATGTTCCAACTGCTCAATCATCCGAATCATCTTGTGGACATGATCCCCAACATTCTGTCCCTCAGACATCCTCATACGGAATAGCTGTCTAGATATCTCATACCTAGCATTCATGCTGTGCTCACCATACAACTCTTGTAGGTGAAGGAGGATCTCACTCGCACTCTGCATGTTCTCATGTTGCTTCTGTAACTCATTACTCATGGAAGCAAGCATGTAACACTTAGCTCTCATATCATGCTCCTTCCACTTGTCTAAAGTTTCATGTTCCTCTTGTGTGGCCTCTGGAGGTAAGGGACCAGGAACATTTGAATCTAGAACATATCCTATATGTTCAAGGTTCAGGACAAGTTTCAAATTTCTTAGCCAATCGCAGATTAGGTCCTGTCAACTGTTGTGATCAAGTATGCTTGCAAGGATATTGGATGGTGGTGGTTGTTTTGTGCTCATTTTTATCGTAAAATTAAGCTGAGAAAATAACGATTAATTAGTATATGTATCATGTAATTAACCAAAATGTTTATGGTCTTTTAATAAAATTGGTCCTCCCACTAACTTAGCGAATCCTACACTTCCAAAGTAGAAAACGGGAAATCCTAGTTGGATGGATTTCTAGTGGGTGATTGAATTCTTATAATTCTATTGATCATCCTCAGGTACATCCATTATTGGAATTACAATAAACTATAAGTGAGCAACTCTTTGCCCATCACATCTCATGTGAGGTTCAATCCTTTACCTAGCCCCTAATGCTCAAAATCTCAGGTACATCCATTATTGACTTGTCTTGCATTAGTTAAGTTCAACCCATTGAGCCAGTAATTATGCAAATAATTTTAATGTCCTCAGGTACATCCAATATTGGCCACTAAACCATTTACATATTTACAACATCTCATGCTTAACAATTATTCTTAAGAAAATCTCTTAAATTAATTGCATCTCATGCAACTATTTAAAATTTCTTAAAATAATTGCCCCAATGGAGGGCCTATGTTATAATTACTTTAATTATAGCATTTCCAACTTAATCATTTGTTTGGAAGATTTTATGGTCATTCTTATTACTATTAAGGTCTCACTTTGCACATTATCCATTTAGCATGCATATATCATATAATTGCATACATTCCCATACATCTCATGCATTCATGGATAAGCAGTAAATATGGTATGATCATGGACTTTCTAAGGGATTCAATTGAGCCACCAAGAATTGAATCGGGGCATTCCTAGGTGCATTTCATTCATTCATTTTACAAGAGTTGCTGAAGGAGTACATAATCAACACTTGATCTTGAATTCCTCCCACTGGTCCCACCAATGCTCTTGACCTCCTTGAACTTCTTGCAATCCAATATTACATAGTAATCCTTGGTATACCAAGGCGAATTTACAAGAACTTAAATAAATGAAATTACAACCCAAAAATTATTACAAACTTAATAATACATGCCCAAAATAAATTAAAATAAATAAATTAATTTACAATCCCAAAGAAACATAAAAGAAATAAATCCAATCACATTGGTCTTTTATAGTCCATGATCATCCATCATGCATATCACTATTTAACAATTAAATAAAACATACATACTTATATTAAATTGAATATCTCATATTCAACTTAAAAATCCAGATTTGAATATGATTCAAATAAATTTAAAAATTCATATTTGAATCTCATTCAAATAAATTTAAAAATTCAGATTTGAATCACATTCAAACAACTTCAAAAATTCAGATTTGAATCACATTCAAACATTTTTTAAAAAATCATATTTGAATCACATTCAAATATTTTTAAAAAAATCAGATCTGAATTTTATTGAATCAATTTTAAAAATCAGATTTAAATATGATTCAAACAACTTTAAAAATTCAGATTTGAATCACATTCAAACAACTTTTAAAATTCAGATTTGAATCACATTCAAACAACTTTTAAAAATCTGATTTGAATCATAATTTAATTGTGTGATTAAAATTCTAATTAAACAATTTAATTAGACATAAAATGGATCTTAGATCATACAACAATTGCACATTCACCATCCATTTACCTTTGCACACCATTGTGATGCATCAACCATGCGCACCATGGTGTTCATCATTTGTGCCGCCACCTTGACTTTGCAGCCAGCAATAAACTTTTGATCTCATGATCAAACACACAATTAAATCATATAAACATCAATCTAAATGACAAATATAGTGGCTCTGATACCAATTGAAGGAACGGAAGCGTGAAAAACACAAGTTTATACCATTGAATTCAAAAATTTTCACCTAGGGTCACATGCATCATGCAAGATTTATTTTTATCTATTTGATTTCAATGATAAACAACATATTAAAACTCTTTTAATATGTTTTTGGATCTGTATTTACCATTTAAGATTTTAAAATTAATCAGATTAATTTTAGAACCCTACATTAAATCAAGAACGATTACACTAACCTCTTGATGCACTGCAGCGTGTCTGCGCCTTTGAGATTCGTCTTCAGGACACCAGATGTTGTCCCTCTAGCTTGTCCACACCAAGAACACCTATGGCAGCCCTTGAATAGCTTCTAAAGCTTTTTCTATTAATTAGAAAATCAAGTTCTGCCTTTTAAGAGATTAAAGATGTAAACAGGACACTAGAAATAATTTCTAGTGTTCTTAATTCAAGAGATTGATGGCCAATCTCTTTGAATTGATAAGAGATGAAGAAGAAGAGATAAAAACCCTCAAAGTGGCGTGACAAAGGAGTGTGGCTGCTGGTTGTATTTTTTTTTCTCATAACAACACTTAAATAGCTAGGTTAACACATTAAACCCTTGCCACATGTCACCCTTTGATTAGCTCTAGGTTTAAGTGACCCAATCACATTGTGCCAAGTGTCAAACCTATATTTAATCTTGATTTTAATCATCTTACATGATTAAAAAACATTTGGCAAGCTTATGTGTTATGCCATGTGTCACCATCTCATGGAGCCACGTGTCACACTGCAAAATGACCAAAATGCCCGTGTGTCTTAATTTTGAGTTCTTAACCCAAAATAATTATTTTCTTCTTCTAATTAATTTATATCAAATATAAATTAATTAATTAATCTCTATTAATTAATTTCTCATTAATTAAATTCATATTTTAACACTTTAAATATAAATTTAACTTATACTACACATCCAATAATCTAGATTTGGTTTCAAGTCATGCTAGGGACTTTGCAATTTAATTGCAAACCAAACTTATTTAATTAATCAATTAAACTCTTTAATTAATTAATTAAATCATATTTAAATAGGTGATAACTTGTGTATGTGTGTGACTTACTAGCCTCATCACTAATTGGCAATGAGACATGATATCAACTCTTAATATCATCAGAACTCTTTCTTACCATAAATGATTTCTCTAAATCATTTTATGAACCTCATAGACCATGGTTAACACCTAGCATAGCATGCCATGGCCACCCAATTAGTAATAAGATTTACCTTAAATGAACCTATAATCATATGTTACCATGCATTAGAATCTCTCTGATACAAAATCCCAACTCAAGCTGGAGTCATGGTTTACGTCAAACTCCATTTGCTATGAATATTATGTTCTCTTTTAATTCCAGTTCTTGATTAAAAAGATTTTCTCATCAGAAACTCTTTTCTGAATAAATCTATCTGTCCTGGCCAGGAACTTGAAACATCAAGAATAATTAAATGAACATAGGATTTTATCTCTATTTACTTAGAGGAACAGATTCCATCTTGATCAACACCTATCTCCATATATAACTAGTAGGAGCCAACACATGCCCATATACCCATACATAGTACAAGTATGAAAGCAGTATCAAACTCAAACTACCTATATACAAGATAACTGTGCTATCTCAGGTCTAAAGATTATATGCACTGATATGATTTATGACAAAACATTGACAAGAGTAAACTCCATGTGCTTGTCATAAGTGTCACTGGTTCGGCCTACTTATCATTTATAAGTGCCTATCATATTTGTTATATGGCATGAGACTCACCATTCCATCTTATTTATATCTCATATAAATAACTTGGGAACAAACATGAATACAATCTTTCTGGATAAGTCATGTCCTTATTATGAAGTATCATCGATTGTGAACCTATTTATGATACTTTGTGCTAGAAATATTGTCACTCATATTCTTAACAACTTAAGAATAATATTTCTAACAAAATATCAATGGACCTTTTTTATTACACATAAAAATATTATGTAAACGGAAAAGTTGAAATGCCTTTTATTAATAAAAATATGTACAAGATACATACTAAATGATATGCTCTAGGGCATACTACTAACATGATTTATGTATTGTATTTTAAATTTTTATTGTGCACCACTGAATATTTTTATACTCAGCGATAACTTATTTTCTTTATCATGAGATAAGAGAGCAAGGAAAGCGTGAGTGGGTCTCATCGATATTGAGGACTACCCTGATATTTTTGTACGGGTATTGTTTTATACCCTTGTAGTTATTTTGATGTAAATATTGCAATGTTTTATATATCAATGTAAAGTTGAGCAATTGTATAATAAATTATAATAATATTAATTTTGGAACTTTTTTTTGTAAATTAAGATTTGTATTTGTAAATTTCATACTTTATGCACTGTGAATGAAGTTATGAAATATTTTGAGATGATAAACTTTGATTGGATTGTGGAATTATTTTGAAGTGAATTGAATTGAGTTGACTTGAGATTATTTGGAGGTTGGGAGTTGTGAAAAATTTATTGGAAGTGTTATTCTCAGGTATTTGAAGAACTGTTTTCTCAAAATACAGACGAAACTCTGTCAAAATTTTTATAAAATTTGCGACAAATTTAAAATGGATAAAAATTTTTACTAGTATTTTAATTCTTACCTAAATGCTCATCACTTCCAAAATGTAAGAAAATTGTTTTAAAATCCCTTGTAGGATACTTAATGAGTTATCGGTAGGTGAAGTTTGGTAGTTCATTAGGTAGTCTACGGGATCATGTTATGCCTTACAGAGGGGTAAGGTGTGACATGTTTTAGTGGTATCAGAGCATGGTTTTTCAATAAATTTTGACTATGTGTATGAATATTTCTTTGATAAGTACAACTGCTCAAGTGTCTTTAATTGATACATATGACATATTTACATCATGAATATGCACTAACGGAGGTCAACCTCCTTGTGTTTGATCTCAGGAAGTAGAAATTTTGAGAAAACGGAATGGAGGAAGGAGATCATTCTGTGGAACAATCTGTTGAGGCTAAGGTTCAAGGGGAAGCCCCAGCACTCTAGAACGTGAGTGGGTCAGCCACTCCAGCTCCTACTCCAGCACCACAGTTTCCTGCTCAGCTTGCACAGCAAATGGCTGCATTTTTGCAGCAAATGGCGAGAAATGTGCCACCCCAGACATATGTGGCACAACCACAGCCTCCAGCCAGTCAGTATGATAAATTACTAAAGTAGGGGGCTGCAGAATTTAAGGGTACAGTGGACCCTTTAGAGGCAAAGCAATGGCTTGAAAGAATGGACAGAGTATTTAAGAAGCTGCACTGCCAAGATGAACTGAAGTTTGAATATTCTGTGTCTCTACTACAAGGGGATGCTTATGATTGGTGGAAGACCATCCCCCACAGCTTGCCTGAACCACCAATGCTAACCTGGGATGACTTCATCAGGGAGTTCAGACAGAAATACATCCCGGATGCATATGTTGATCAAAAGTTACAAGAGTTTCTGAGTCTAAAACAAGGCAACAGAATAGTGGCAGAGTATGAGAGGGAGTTCTCCCACTTAAGTCATTATGCTGGGAGTCTCCTTTCCACCAGCAAGGCAAGGTGCAAGAGATTTGAGACGGGTTTGAAGCCCAGCATAAGGATGCAAGTTGTGGGATTCTGACACAGTAATTTCTCAGAGCTCATGTCTCAAGCACTTGAGTTGGAAAGAATAGAATTAGAAGCAACCCCAGTGAAAGAAAAATCAGAGAAAGCTGAGAAATCATAAAAAGACAAGGGGGAAAAATCAGTAGAACAGAGTTCTGGTGGGACTTCTAGGAAGAAGATGAAATTTAGCGGACCCAGCAGGGGTCGAGGTGGAAGATTTGGTAGGGGCAGATTTTCCGGACAGAGACCCCCTAGGTCTGGTCAGCAGTCGAGCAGGGGTTCACATTCTGCCCGTCCCTGTGAGACTTGTGGCAAGATTTATGGAGGGGGAATGTTATTGGGCCACTGGAGCCTGCTTTAACTGTGGAGGCAAAGGCCATATAGCTAAAGACTGCACTAGTGCTTCGAGATATGGTCCAGCTCCTACTACTACCGAGGGATCTATTCAGAGTCCTACTCCCAGAGGTTCACAGTCAGTTGGCAGAGAAAGAGGCAGAGGTAGAGGCACTGCTTCAGGCAGTCAGGGCACAGTTGGTCAATTAGCACAAGGAAGTGCTTCAGCCAGAGTTTACACGATGAGACAGCGAGAAAAGGCTGAGACTTTCGATGTGGTAGCTGGTACATTCTCTATCTCTGATTAAGAAGTATTTGTATTGTTTAATCCGAGTTCAACCCATTCATATGTTAGTGCTAGCATAGTCTGTTCACTTGCTGTTCCATGTGTGCAAATGGGTTTTGAAGTGCTAATAACTAGTCCGTTAGGATAAGAGGTTCGGGTCAACATAATTTATAGAGACTACCTTTGGTGATCCAAGGACATGTTTTCCTGTCAGATTTGATTGAAATGCCCTTCAGAGAGTATGATATCATCTTGGGCATGGATTGGTTAGCCAGGTATCACACCATGATTGACTGTAGACTGGAGACAGTCACTTTTAGTCTCCCTTTGTACGGTGATGTGGTAATACATGGGGAGAGGCATTTACTACCATCAAACATCATTTCGGCTCCACTAGCCAGAAGGATGATCAGAAAGGGGTGTGAAGCATACTTGGCACATGTGATAGACACCCAAGTGGGGAGCCCAGACTGAGGGACATCCCTACTGTATGTGACTTTCCGGATATATTTCCTGATGAATTGCCAGGATTACCTCCAGAAAGTGAGGTCCAATTTGAGGTTGATGTTATGCCTAGTGTGGATCCAATCTCCATAATGCCATATAGAATGGCACCTGCAGAATTGAAAGAGTTAAAACTGCAGTTGCAAGAATTGCTTGACAAGGGCTTTATCCGCCCTAATGTGTCACCTTGGGGAGCGCCGGTGTTGTTTGTAAAGAAGAAGGATGGCACTCTCCGCTTGTGTATTGATTATCGGCAGTTGAATAAGGTGACGATAAATAATAAATATCCATTGCCCTGCATTAATGACTTGTTTGATCAGTTGAGGGGTGCAGCTGTGTTCTCAAAAATTGACCTAAGATCAGGTTATTATCAGCTAAAAGTGCAAGAGCATAGTATTCCTAAAACTGCCTTCAGAACCCGCTATGGGCATTATGAGTTCCTAGTTATGCCATTCGGGTTAACTAATGCTCTGGTTGCTTTTATGGATCTGATGAACACTATCTTCAAACCATACCTTGACCAGTTTATTGTGGTATTCATAGGTGATATATTGGTTTATTCGAGGAATGCAGAAGAGCATGATGGACATCTGCAAATTGTACTGCAAACTTTGAGGGAGAAACAGCTATATGCCAAATTGTCAAAGTGTGAATTTTGGCTGAAGGAGATATCCTTGTTGGGGCATATAGTATCAGAAGAGGGCATCAAGGTAGATCCAAGTAAGATTGAAGCTGTCCTTAATTGGAGGCCACCCAGAAATGTCACAGGGATTCGTAGTTTTCCGGGTTTAGCTGGATACTACCATCGATTTGTGAAGGGATTCTCCATGTTGGCATCTCCATTTACTAAGCTACTTTAAAAAGATGTAAAATTTCAGTGGATGGATAAATGCCAACAGAGTTTTGATGAATTGAAGAAATGTTTGACTGAAGCTCCAGTCCTGACTTTACCAACCCCGAGTAAAGAATACATAGTTTACAGTGATGCTTCTCACAATGGGTTAGGCTGTGTATTGATGTAAGATCGAAATGTCATTGCCGATGCATCACGCCAGCTGAAACCGCATGAGAGGAATTATCCAACACATGATTTGGAGCTTGCAGCCATTGTGTTCGCTCTTAAGATCTGGAGACACTATTTATATGGGGAAAAGTGTTATATCTACACAGATCATAAGAGTTTGAAGTATTTGGGCACCAAGAAAGAGTTGAATTTGAGACAGAGAAGATGGTTAGAGTTGATAAAAGACTATGATTGTCTGATAGATTATCAGCGAGGGAAAGCTAATGTTGTGGCTGATGCCTTAAGTCGCAATACTATGGCAAATCTACGGGTTACTCCTTTGTCTTTGGTACATGAGTTGAGATCATTACATGCTAGCTTAGAGATTAAAGATGATGGGCAGACAGCAGTTGCATGGCATGTACAGCCAGTGTTGATTGATCAGATCAGAATGGTTGCTCAGAATGATGAAAGGTATCAAAAGCTGTTGGAAGAAGTTAGGCAGGGCAAGAAACCAGAATTCTCAATCAGAGATGATGGTCTACTACTACATCAAGGTAGAATGTGTGTTCCTAATGATGTTGATTTGAGGCAAATCATTTTGAAGGAAGCACATGAGTCTCCTTTTGCCATGCACCCTGGTGGCACAAAAATGTATAGAGGGCTAAAGGAGCATTACTGGTGGATGGGTATGAAAAGAGATGTGGTAGAGTTTATTCCCAAATGCCTAACTTGTCAGCAAGTAAAGGTAGAGCATCAAGTACCCACTGAGTTATTACATCCACTACCAGTGCCAGAATGGAAATGGGAGAGAATAACGATGGATTTTGTGATGGGACTTCCGAGGACACAGGAGTGTCATGATGCAGTATGGGTCATTGTTGACAGACTGACCAAGTCTGCTCATTTTCTGCCAGTCCGGATGGACTACAGTTTAGAAAGATTGGCCAGGTTGTACATTAATGAGATTGTGAGACTTCATGGAGTGCCAATATCCATTGTATTAGACAGAGATCCTAGGTTCACTTCTAGATTCTGTGATAGTCTTCAGAGAGCACTAGGAACTAGATTGAACTTCAGCACGGCATTCCACCCACAGACAGATGGCCAGTCTGAGAGGGTAATTCAGATCTTGGAGGACATGCTACGGGCTTGTGTGATTGAGTTTGAGGGAAGTTGAGATACACACTTGCCTTTGATTGAGTTTGCTTACAATAACAGCTACCAATCCAGTATTGGGATGCCTCCATATGAAGGTTTGTATGGCAGAAAATATAGAACCCCATTGTGTTAGGATGATGTGGGTGAAAGAAAGATGATTGGACCCGAAATTGTTCAGCAAACTAAGCAGAAGATCAGGGTGATCAGAGGTAGGCTTAAGACTGCATCAGACGGTCAGAAGTCCAACATTGATTTGAAAAGAAGGGATATTGAGTATGCAGTGGGTGAGAAAGTTTTCCTCAAAGTTTCTACTTGGAAGAGAATTATGAGATTCGACAAAAAGGGGAAACTGAGTCCTCGTTTCATTGGGCCATATGAGGTTCTGGAAAGAGTGGGTCCTTTGGCATATTGTTTGGCACTACTTCCAGAGTTGGAGAAGATACATAATGTCTTCTATGTGTCTATGTTGAGGAGGTATCGATCAGACCCATCTCATGTACTATCAGTGAAAGAAATTGAAGTGAATCCAAACCTCACATATGAAGAAGAACCCATAGAGATTTTGGCTTATGAGGTGAAGCAGCTAGGAAACAAGCAAATACCGTTAGTGAAAGTGCTGTGGAACCATCATTCGGGCCAAGAGGCTACCTGGGAACGAGAGGAGGACATGAGGAGACAGCACCCACAGCTGTTCAGAGATTGATACCAGGTAAAATTTCGAGACGAAATTTATTTTAAGGGGGGGAGAATTGTAACACCCCTATTTGCATAGCCTGGTATATTTTACTGTTCCGGGTGACCGGTGTCAGTTTGGACAATTAAGGGGATTAGAACCACACTTAAGACAACTAGATAAGCCTTAAACCAAAATAATTAGTAATTGCCAATTAGTTAAGTATAAATAAGAAAAACAGAACATAAGAGGTTAAACGAGCCGAGAGTCACAGCGATGGGTGACCTTCTCGGGAATGACTGCGAAGTCGATTTAGACTCAAATTTCGAATCGTAAAATGTGATGCTGCAATCCTTAGGACCATTATGAACACAGTGGAAAAGAGAAAATCACGAAAAAGAATTGTTAAGTTAGTCAAATAATTAGGTCAGGGAGCCGAAAGAAATATTAAATTATTTGCAAAGTGGGTTGAACCGGCGAGGGGCAATTTGGTCAATTGAACCAGAGAGCTGACTCCTGACCTAGCTGTCAAATAAAATTGGAGAAAGGAAAATTTCGGAATCGAGAATTAAATTAAAGAACTAATAGAAAAATAAATAAATAAAAAAAAGAAAATGAAAATGTTAAAAAGATGATGACATCATGCATGACATCATGTATGATGCCATAAAAATAATAATTAATACATTTAATTAATTAGATTTTTGGTATTCCTAAAGACATAAAAACAAAAAGGAAAGAAAGAAAAAAAAAAAAGAAAAAGATAAAAGGTCTTCATGCCGCTCTCACTCTCCCTCTCATCTCCATTAAAATACCTCCATTGAAGCTTGTATCCAAGCTTTGAAATCCTTACTAAACTTCAACTTCTCCCATAATTGCTTCATAAAAACTTGTTCTAGTCACTTGAGAAGGAGATTGATCATTAAAGAAAGAAGAAAAAAGGAAAGCTTAAAGACACCTAACAAGGTTAGTGATTTAAGATGCAAAATTAGTTTATTTATTGTGTTTATAGCTTGATTAACTTGTAAATAAACTTAAAATGAAATGAAACAAATTGTTGAGGGACTAAGCTAAAATTCGGCCACCATGTGTATGGGGGTTTGTTGCATGATTTGAATGGTTTGAATGGGTATATGAACTTTAATTATTTGAATGGTTATGATTAAAAGCTTTGAAAGTAGCTAAATGCAAGAGTTTGTGAATTAGGGTTTTGGACATTAGGGTTTAGAGACCAAAAATGTAAGAAACTCGTAAATGATGTTTTGGACCTAATTTGAATTGAGAAATGGTTATTTGTGACCAAATGAAGTGTGTTGGAATGGTTAGAGTTAAGGCTAAATTCGGATGGAGTGTGGTCATGCTACTGGCAGCATGACCAAGTTACTTTTGAGGGACCAAAAATAAAATCTTACAAGTCCAATTGGTATGAGACCAATTGGGAATGAAAATAGACACTAAATGACACAATTTTTATTTAGGAAGCATGCCCAAAAAGTGACCAAAACCTAGTGAACAAATTGACCAAACTTGAAAAATCACAGTCTGCCTCTATACAAACTGACCAAATGAACAGTATTTGTTCATTTGGTCATAACTTGAGCTAGGAAGTTCTAAATGACCTAAAATGTTACCAGTGGTTAGATGAGATATAGACCTAAAACTTTCATGAAGAATACAAACCCAAATTATGCCATTAACCAAGTCATTTGGCCACCCCAAGTTGGTGACCCAAAACTGGCAACACTAAAAATTGCCCAGAATGCTGGGTTGAATCCAATTTGGCAGCCATGGTTCAAATGGCCATAACTTGAGCTACAAAACTCCAATTGGGGTGATTCAAAAAGGAGAATAAACTTAAGACATTAGGGAACATTTTCTATGAAGAAAGTTTTGCCAAATTCCAACAGTAAAATGACCAATGGAACAGCGCAACTTAGGGCTCCAAAACTGAAAATTGACAATTTTGCCTAAAAGACCTAAGTTTTGAGAAAACAACCAAAACCAACAAATTTAGTGACCAAAATGTGGTATGTGGGTGAAGATGGAATTCCCATACCTATTAAGCCTTAGAAAGTCAACAAATTGACTTGAATAGTATAGTGAATAGTGACCCTGAAACACAAATTTTAAGGAACGTCAAGTTTAGCGGATATAAACTAGATAAAAGTGAATTTGAATTTATTTTTGGATTTATGCTAAGTTATGGTACTGAAACA
This sequence comes from Hevea brasiliensis, assembly GCF_030052815.1. Classification (NCBI taxonomy): domain Eukaryota; kingdom Viridiplantae; phylum Streptophyta; class Magnoliopsida; order Malpighiales; family Euphorbiaceae; genus Hevea; species Hevea brasiliensis. Next base: position 92,541,097 of record NC_079496.1, on the reverse strand, counting down.
CTGTGAAACCGTGTGTTTCAGTTGAAAAAGACTTCGAAGGTCTGAGAGACTGAGTCAAGGCCTAGAGATGACTCACGTCAAGTTTCTGCACAAAAAACCTTATTTGAGCATTTTGTCATTGAAAAATTGATTTAGTATAATTTATGAAAAATTTGATATTAATTATAAATTGTGTTGCCACCTTGTGAATGAAACTATGACTTTGGAAATTTATTGGATTTCTCATGAATTATTTGAATAAATTGTTTTGAATTGATTTTGTGTTCACACTTAGCATGACAGTATCACATTACTCCTCCTCCATTTACGGGGTGAGATCGATTATTTTCCTCCCTCTCTGGTTTACCAGTTGAGGTTGTAGATCGGATGAGTACTCATTAGCTAGCTAGCCACCTCCCTCATTGATTTCGATGAGTGGGGTTATAGATTGCTTTATTGTGGTGTACAACACGGCATTGATCGGAAATTTTGTGTCATGGCTTAAGTTGTGTATGAATTGGCAACACTATGTTTATTCAACTATTTGACCCAAAAATTTTGCTATAATGAGCTTTGATAAATTGTGAATTTAATTGTGCAACAATTAAATTGTGTTTTGTCAATGAATGATTTATGTATTGTATTTCAAATTTTTATTGTGCACCACTGAATATTTTTATACTCAGCGATAACTTATTTTGCTGTCGCAGATAAGAGCAAGGAGAAGGCAGCAGAGTGGGCTGCTACTGATATTGAGGACTACCCTGATATTTTTGTACGGGTATTGTTTTATACCATTGTAGTTATTTTGATGTAAATATTGCAATGTTTTATATATCAATGTAAAGTTGAGCAATTGTATAATAAATTATAATAATATTATTTTTGGAACTTCTTTTTGTAAATTAAGATTTGTATTTATAAATTTCATACTTTATGCACTGTGAATGAAGTTATGAAATATTTTGAGATGATAAACTTTGATTGGATTGTGGAATTATTTTGAAGTGAATTGAATTGAGTTGACTTGAGATTATTTGGAGCTTGGGAGTTGTGAAAAATTTATTGGAAGTGTTATTCTCAGGTATTTGAAGAACTGTTTTCTCAAAATACAGACGAAACTCTGTCAAAATTTTTATAAAATTTGCGACAAATTTAAAATGGATAAAAATTTTTACTAGTATTTTAATTCTTACCTAAATGCTCATCACTTCCAAAATGTAAGAAAATTGTTTTAAAATCCCTTGTAGGGTACTTAATGAGTTATCGGTAGGTGAAGTTTGATAGTTCATTAGGTAGTCTACGGGATCATGTTATGCCTTACAGAGGGGTAAGGTGTGACATGTTTTAGTGGTATCAGAGCATGGTTTTTCAATAAATTTTGGCTAAGTGTATGAATATTTTTTTGATAAGTACAACTGCTCAAGTGTCTTTAATTGATACATATGACATATTTACATCATGAATATGCACTAACGGAGGTCAACCTCCTTGTGTTTAATCTCAGGATGTAGAAATTTTGAGAAAACGGAATAGAAGAAGGAAATCATTTCGTGGAACAATCTGTTGAGGCTGAGGTTCAAGGGGAAGCTTCAGCACTCCAGAACGTGAGTGGGTTAGCCACTCCAGCTCCTACTCCAGCACCGCAGTTTCCTGCTCTGCTTGCACAGCAGATGGTTGCATTTTTCCCGCAAATGGCGGGAAATGTGCCACCCCATACACCTGTAGCACAACCACTGCCTCCAGCCAGACAGTATGATAAATTACTAAAGTAGGGGGCTACAGAATTTAAGGGTACAGTGGACCCTTTAGAGGCAAAGCAATGGCTTGAAAGAATGGACAGAGTATTTAAGAAGTTGCACTGCCAAGATGAATTGAAGTTTGAATATTTTGTGTCTCTACTACAAGGGGATGTGTATGATTGGTGGAAGACCATCCACCACAGCTTGGCTGAACCACCAGTGCAGACCTGGGATGACTTCATCAGATAGTTCAAACAGAAATACATCCCGGATGCATATGTTGATCAGAAGTTACAAGAGTTTCTGAGTCTAAAACAAGGAAACAGAATAGTGGCAGAGTATGAGAGAGAGTTCTCCCGCTTAATTCATTATGCTGGGAGTCTCCTTTCCACCAGCAAGGCAAGGTGCAAGAGATTTGAGACGGGTTTAAAGCCCAGCATAAGGATGCAAGTTGTGGGATTCCGACACAGCAATTTCTCAGAGCTCATGTCTCAAGCACTTGAGTTGGAAAGAATAGAATTAGAAGCAGCCCCAGTGAAAGAAAAATCAGAGGAAGCTGAAAAATCAGAAAAAGACAAGGTGGAAAAATCCGTAGAACAGACTTCTGGTGGGACTTCTGGGAAGAAGAAGAAATTTAGTGGACCCAGCAGGGGTCGAGGTGGAAGATTTGGTAGGGGCAGATTTTCTGGACAGAGACCCCCTAGGTTTGGTCAGCAGTCGAGCAGGGGTTCACATTCTCCCCGCCCCTGTGAGACTTGTGGCAAGATTCATGAGGGGGAATGTTATTGGGCCACTGGAGCCTGCTTTAACTGTGGAGGCAAGGGCCATATAGCTAAAGACTGCACTAGTGCTCCGAGATATGGTCCAGCCCCTACTGCTGCCGAGTGATCTATTCAGAGTCCTACTCCCAGAGGTTCACAGTCAGTTGGCAGAGGAAGAGGCAGAGGTAGCGGCACTGCTTCAGCAATCGAGCACGCTTGGTCAATCAAAGACAAGGAAGTGCTTCAGCCAGAGTTTACACGATGAGACAGTGAGAAGAGGCAGAGACTTCCGATGTGGTAGCTGGTACATTCTCTATCTCTGATCAAGAAGTATTTGTATTGTTTGATCTGAGTTCAACCCATTCATATGTTAGTGCTAGCATAGTCTGTTCACTTGCTGTTCCATGTGTGCAAATGGGTTTTGAAGTTCTAGTAACTAGTCCGTTAGGATAAGAGGTTCGGGTTAACAGAATTTATAGAGACTATCCTTTGGTGATCCAAGGACATGTTTTCCTATCAGACTTGATTGAAATGCCCTTCAGAGAGTATGATATCATCTTGGGCATGGATTGGTTAGCCATGCATCATGCCATGATTAACTGTAGACTGAAGACAGTCACTTTTAGTCTCCCTTTGTACGGTGATGTGGTAATACATGGGGAGAGGCATTTACTGCCATCAAACATCATTTCGGCTCCACTAGCCAGGAGGATGATCAGAAAGGGATGTGAAGCTTACTTGGCACATGTGATAGACACCCAAGTAGGGTGCCCAGCACTGAGGGACATCCCTATTGTATGTGACTTTCTAGATGTATTTCCTGATGAATTGCCAGGATTACCTCCAGAAAGAGAGGTGCAGTTTGAGATTGATGTTGTGCCTAGTGTGGATCCAATCCCCATAACGCCATATAGAATGGCACCCGCAGAATTTAAAGAGTTAAAAGTGCAGTTGCAAGAATTGCTTGACAAGGGCTTTATCCGCCCTAGTGTGTCACCTTGGGGAGCGCTAGTGTTGTTTGTAAAGAAGAAGGATGGCACTCTCTGCTTGTGTATTGATTATCGGTAGTTGAATAAGGTGACGATAAAGAATAGATATCCATTGCCCCGCATTAATGACTTGTTTGATCAGTTGATGGGTGCAGCTGTGTTCTCCAAAATTGACTTGAGATCAGGTTATTATCAGCTGAAAGTACAAGAGCAGAGTATTCCTAAAACTGCCTTCAGAACCCGCTATGGCCATTATGAGTTCCTAGTTATGCCATTCGGGTTAACTAATGCTCCGGTTGCTTTTATGGATATGATGAACACTATCTTCAGACCATACCTCGACCAGTTTATTGTGGTATTCATAGATGATATATTGGTTTATTTGAGGAATGCAGAAGAGCATGATAGACATCTGCGAATTGTACTGTAAACTTTGAGGGAGAAACAATTATATGCCAAATTGTCGAAGTGTGAATTTTGGCTGAAGGAGATATCCTTTTTGGGGCATGTAGTATCAGAAGAGGGCATCAAGGTAGATCCAAGTAAGATTGAAGCTGTACTTAATTGGAGGCCACCCAGAAATGTCACAGAGATTCGCAGTTTTCTGGGTTTAGCTGGATACTACCGTCGATTTGTGAAGGGATTCTCCATGTTGGCATCTCTATTGACTAAGCTACTTCGAAAAGATGTAATATTCAGTGGACGGATAAATGCCAACAGAGTTTTGATGAATTGAAGAAATGTTTGACTGAAGCTCCAGTCCTGACTTTACCAACCCCGGGTAAAGAATATACAGTTTACAGTGATGCTTCTCACAATGGGTTAGGCTGTGTATTGATGCAAGATCGAAATGTCATTGCCTATGCATCACGCCAGCTGAAACGGCTTGAGAGGAATTATCCAACACATGATTTGGAGCTTGCAGCCATTGTATTCGCTCTTAAGATCTGGAGACACTATTTGTATAGGGAAAAGTGTTATATCTACATAGATCATAAGAGTTTGAAGTATTTGGGCACCAAGAATGAGCTGAATTTGAGACAGAGGAGATGGTTAGAGTTGATAAAAGACTATGATTGTCTGATAGACTATCAGCCAGGGAAAGCTAATGTTGTGGCTGATGCCTTAAGTCGCAAGACTATGGCAAGTCTATGGGTTACTCCTTTGTCTTTGGTACATGAGTTGAGATCATTACATGCCAGCTTAGAGATTAAAGATGATGGGCAAACAGCAGTTGCATGGCATGTATAGCCAGTGTTGATTGATCAGATCAGAATGGCTGCTCAAAATGATGAAAGGTATGAAAAGCTGTTGGAAGAAGTCAGGCAGGGCAAGAAACCAGAATTCTCAATCAGAGATGATGGTCTACTACTACATCAGGGCAGAATGTGTGTTCCGAATGATGTCAATTTGAGGCAAATCATTTTGAAGGAAGCACATGAGTCTCCTTTGGCCATACACCCTGGTGGCACAAAAATGTATAGAGGGCTAAAGGAGCATTACTAGTGGATGGGTATGAAAAGAGATGTGGCAGAGTTTATTTCCAAATGCCTAACTTATCAGTAAGTAAAGGCAGAGCATCAAGTACCCACTGGTTTGTTACATCCACTACCAGTGCCAGAATGGAAATGGGAGGGAATAACAATGGATTTTGTGATGGGACTTCCGAGGACTCAGAAGAGTCATGATGCAGTATGGGTCATTGTTGATAGACTGACCAAGTCTGATCATTTTCTGCCAGTCCGGATGGACTACAGTTTAGAAAGATTGGCCAGGTTGTACATTAATGAGATTGTGAGACTTCGTGGAGTGCCAATATCCATTGTATCAGACAGAGATCCTAGGTTCACTTCTAGATTCTGGGGTAGTCTTCAAAGAGCCCTAGGAACTAGATTGAACTTCAGCATGGCATTCCACCCACAGACAGATGGCCAGTCTTAGAGGGTAATTCAGATCTTGGAGGACATGCTACGGGCTTGTGTGACTGAGTTTGAGGGCAGTTGGGATACACACTTGCCTTTGATTGAGTTTGCTTACAATAACAGCTACCAATCCAGTATTGGGATGGCTCCATATGAAGCTTTGTATGGCAAAAAATATAAAACCCCATTGTGTTGGGATGACGTGGGTGAAAGAAAGATGATTGGACCTAAAATTGTTCAGCAAACTGAGGAGAAGATCAGGGTGATCAGAGGTCGACTTAAGACTGCATCAGACCGTCAGAAGTCCAACATTGATTTGAAAAGAAGGGATATTGAGTATGCAGTGGGTGAGAAAGTTTTCCTCAAAGTTTCTCCTTGGAAGAGAATTATGAGATTCGGCAAAAAGGGGAAACTGAGTCCTCATTTCATTGGGCCATATGAGGTTCTGGAAAGAGTGGGTCCTTTGGCATATCGTTTGGCACTACCTCTAGAGTTGGAAAAGATACATAATGTCTTCCATGTGTCTATGTTGAGAAGGTATCGATCAGACCCATCTCATGTACTACTAGTGAAAGAAATTGAAGTGAATCCGGACCTCACATATGAAGAAGAACCCATAGAGATTATGGCTTATGAGGTGAACCAGCTACGGAATAAGCAAATACCGTTAGTGAAAGTGCTGTGGAACCATCATTCGGGCCAGGAGGCTACATGGGAATGAGAGGAGGACATCAGGAGACAGCACCCACAGCTGTTCAGAGATTGATACCAGGTAAAATTTCGAGACGAAATTTATTTTAAGGGGGGGTGAGGGGGAGGGAATTGTAACACCCCTATTTGCATAGCCTGGTATATTTCACTGTTTCGGGTGACCGGTGTCAGTTTGGACAATTAAGAGGATTAGAACCACACTTAAGACAACTAGATAAGCCTTAAACCCAAATAATTAGTAATTGCCAATTAGTTAAGTATAAATAAGAAAAATAGAACATAAGAGGTTAAACGAGTCGAGAGTCACAGCGATGGGTGACCTTCTCGGGAACGACTGCGAAGTCGATTTAGACTCAAATTTTGAACTGTAAAATGTGACGCTGCAGTCCTTAGGACCGTTTCGAACACAGTGGAAAAGAGAAAATCACAAAAAAGAATTGTTAAGTTAGTCAAATAATTAGGTCAGGGAGCCGAAAGAAATATTAAATTATTTACAAACCGGGTTGAACCGGCGAGGGGCAATTTGGTCAATTGACCCCGAGAGCTGACTCCTGACCTAACTGTCAAATAAAATTGTAGAAAGGAAAATTTCGAAATCGAGAATTAAATTAAAGAACTAATAGAAAATATATAGAAAAAAAATAAAATGAAAAAGTTAAAAAGATGATGACATCATGCATGATGCCATAAAAATAATACAACTCAACTCAACTCAACTAAGCCTTTATCCCAAAAATTTGGGGTCGGCTATATGGATTCGCTTTTTTCACTCTGAACGATTTTGGGTTAAATCCTCAGAAATGTGTAATGCTTCTAAGTCATGCTGTACTACTCTCCTCCAAGTCAATTTAGGTCTACCCCTTTTTTTCTTTCTATCCTCTAGCCTAATGTGCTCTACTTGTCTAACTGGAGACTCCGTATGTCTACGCTTCACATGACCAAACCACCTCAATCTCCCTTCTCTCAACTTATCTTCAATTGGCACCACTCCTACCTTTTCTCTAATACTTTCATTACGGACTTTATCTAGTCTAGTATGGCCACTCATCCACCTTAACATTCTCATCTCTGCAACTCTTATCTTAGATGCATACGACTCTTTCAAAGGCCCAACACTCACTACCATATAGCATAGCCATTGTATGGTCATGCGGTAAAATTTTCCTTTTAATTTATTGGGAATCTTACGATCACATAAAACTCTCGTGGCACGTCTCCACTTCAACCATCCGGCTTTAATCCTATGACTAACATCCTCCTCACATCCCCCATCTACTTGAAGGACTGAGCCTAGATATTTAAAGTGATTACTTTGGGACAGTGCCACTCCATTCAAACTAACTCCTTCCCTATCACCAGCTTGGCCTTCACTGAACTTGCAATGCATGTATTCTGTCTTCGTTCTACTTAACTTAAAACCCTTTGACTCTAGAGTACTTCTCCAAAGTTCTAGCTTCCTATTGACTCCTTCTCGTGTCTCATCTATCAGAACAATATCATCCGCAAACATCATGCACCAAGGAATACTCTCTTGTATTTGTTTCATCTATTCATTTAAAACTATTGTTAAATAGTAAGGGCTTATGGCTGATCCTTGGTGTAATCCAATTGAGATCGGAAAATCTCTTGTGTCCCCTCCCACCTTGCGTACAATAGTAGTTGCTCCTTCATACATATCTTTCAATACTTGTACATACATAATAGATGCCCTCTTTTGTTCTAACACATTCCATAAGACATCTCTTGGAACACTATCATAAGCCTTCTCCAAATCAATAAAACCATGTGTAGATCTTTCTTCCCATCTCTATATTTCTCCATCAAGCTTCTAATGAGAAAGATCGCCCATAGTTGAACGACCGTGCATGAAACCAAATTGATTGAGAGAGATAGAAGTATCATGACGTAGTCGATGCTCCACAACTCTCTCCCACAACTTCATAGTATGGCTCATGAGTTTAATTCCCCTATAGTTTGAGCAACTCAGATGTCTCCCTTATTTTTAAAAATAGGTACTAAAATACTCTTCCTACATTCATCGGGCATTTTCTTTGAGTTTAGAATCTTATTAAATAATATAGTTAACCATGCCACTCCCATATCTCCAAAATACTTCCACTCGTCAATTGGTATTTCATCGGGTCCACAGCTTTACCTACTTTCATTCTCTTAAGTGCTTCCTTTACTTCTAAAGATCTAATCCTTCTAGTATAATTTACATTCTTTTCTATTGTTCTATAATCTATATTCACGCTATTTCCATTTTGACTATTATTAAAGAGATCATTAAAATAATTTCTCCATCTTTCTTTAATGTCCTCATCTTTCACCAACACTTTTCCTTCTTTATCCTTAATGCACCTAACTTGATTGAGATCTTGACATTTCCTTTCTCTACTCCTTGTTAATCTATAAATATCTTTCTCCCCTTCTTTAGTTCCAAGTTTCTCATATAACTTTTCAAAGGCCTGTGCTCTTGCTTGGCTAACTGCCTTTTTTGCCTCTTTCTTTGCTATCTTGTACTGTTCATATGCCTCATTATTATCACATTTAGGTAATTTCTTATACCATTCCCTTTTTCTCTTCACTGCCTTTTGTACTTCCTCATTCCACCACCATCTCTCTTTTGAGGGTGGTCCATGTCCTTTAGACTTCCCAAGTACTTTTCTAGCTACTTCTCTAATCTTTGATGCCATCTGTATCCACATATCATTGGCCTCCATATCTAGCTTCCATACTTCGGACTCAAGAAGCTCATTTTTGAACTTCACTTGCTTTACTCCTTTGAACTCCCACCACTTTGTTCGAGCTACACTATTTCTTCTGACCTTACTTGAATTGTTCCTAAACTTGACATCCAAGACCACCAACCTATGTTGACTTGTTAAAGCCTCTCCTGGAATGACCTTGCAATTCTTGCATAGAGCTCTATTTGTCTTCCTGGTTAAGAGGAAGTCGATTTGGCTTCTATGTTGCCCACTTTTGAAAGTCACTAAATGTGACTCTCTTTTTATAAAGTAGGTATTTGCTAGTATTAGGTCGTATGCCATAGAAAAATCCAGGATGCTTTTTCCCTCCTCATTTCGACTGCCAAAACCAAAACCTCCATGAACATTCTCATAACCTTGCCTATCACTTCCTACATGTCCATTCAAATCTCCACCAATGAAAACATTCTCTTCATTCGGTATGCTTTGCATTAAATCATCCATATCTTCCCAAAACCTTTGTTTACTCTCACTGTCTAGTCCTATTTGTGGGGCATAAGCACTAACTATATTTATTGTTTCTCCGTCTAGTACTAGCTTTACTAGTATAATTCTATCTCCTACCATTTTCACAGCTACTACTGCGTCTTTCAATGTCCTGTCTATGATTATACCCACTCCGTTCTTGTTTCTCTCCTTTCCGGTAAACCACAATTTGTACCCTGAATTACCCACTTCCTTACTTTTCTCTCCTACCCATTTAGTCTCCTGAATGCAAGCAAGCCATAAAAATAATAATTAATATATTTAATTAATTAGATTTTTGGTCTTCCTAAAGGCATAAAAACAAAAAGAAAAGAAAAGGAAAAAAAAAATAAAAGGTCTTCTTCAAGCCGCCCTCACTCTCCCTCTCATCTCCATTAAAATACCTCCATTGAAGCTTGTATCCAAGCTTTGAAATCCTTACTAAACTTCAACTTCTCCCATAATTGCTGCATAAACACTTATTCTAGTCACTTGAGAAGGAGATTGGTCATCAAAGAAAGAAAAAAAAAAGGAAAGCTTAAAGACACCTAACAAGGTTAGTGATTTAAGATGCAAAATTAGTTTATTTATTGTGTTTTTAGCTTGATTAACTTGTAAATAAACTTAAAATGAAATGAAACAAACTATTGAGGGGCTAAGCTAAAATTCGGCCAGCATGTGTATGGGGGTTTATTGCATGATTTGAATGGTTTGAATGGGTATATGAACTTTAATTATTTGAATGGTTATGATTAAAGGCTTTGAAAGTAGCTAAATGCAAGAGTTTGTGAATTAGGGTTTTGGACATTAGGGTTTAGAGACCAAAAATGTAAGAAACTCGTAAATGATGTTTTGGACCTAATTTGAAGTGAGAAATGTTCATTTGTGACCAAATGAAGTGTGTTGGAATGGTTAGAGTTAAGGTCAAATTCAGATGGAGTGTGGTCATGCTACTGGCAGCATGACCAAGTTACCTTTGAGGGACCAAAAATGAAATTTTACAAGTCCAATTGGTATGAGACCAATTGGGAATGAAAATAGACACTAAATGACACAATTTTCATTTAGGAAACATGCCCAAAAAGTGACCAAAACTTAGTGAACAAATTGACCAAAATTGAAAATTCATAGTCTGCCTCTGTACAAACTGACCAAATGAACAATTTGTTCATTTGGTCATAACTTGAGCTAGGAAGGTCTAAATGACCTGAAATGTTACTAGTGGTTATATGAGATATAGACCTAAAACTTTCATGAAGAACACAAACCCAAATTATGCCATTAACCAAGTCATTTGGCCACCCCAAGTTGATGACTGAAAACTGCCAGCACCAAAATTTGCCCAGAATGCTGGGTTGAATCTAATCCGGCAGCCATGGTTCAAATGGCCATAACTTAAACTACAAAACTCCAATTGGGGTGATTCAAAAAGGAGAATAAACTTAAGACATTAGGAAACATTTTATATGAAGAAAGTTTTGCCAAATTCCAATAGTAAAATGACCAATGGAACAGTGCAACTTAGGACTCCAAAACTGAAAATTGACAATTTTGCCTAAAAGACCTAAGTTTTGAGAAAACAACCAAAACCAACAAATTTAGTGACCAAAATGTGGTATGTGGGTGAAGTTGGAATTCCCATACCTATTAAGCCTTAGGAAGTCAACAAATTGACTTGAATAGTGTAGTGAATAGTAACCCCGAAACACAAATTTTAAGGAACGTCAAGTTTAGCGGATATAAACTACATAAAAGTGAATTTGAATTTATTTTTGGATTTATGCTAAGTTATGGTACTGGAACACTGTGAAACTGTGTGTTTCAGCTAAAAAAGAATTGTAAGGTTTGAGAGACTGAGTCAAGGCCTAGAAGTGACTCACGTCAGGTTTGTGCACAATAAACCTTATTTGAGCATTTTGTCATTGAAAAATTGATTTAGCATAATTTGTGAAAATTTTGATGTTAATTATAAATTGTGTTGCCACCTTGTGAATGAAACTATGACTTTGGAAATTTATTGGATTTCTCATGAATTATTTGAATAAATTGTTTTGAATTGATTTTGTGTTCACACTTAGCATGACAGTATCACATTACTCCTCCTCCATTTACGGGGTGAGATCGATTATTTTCCTCCCTCTCTGGTTTACCAGTTGAGGTTGTAGATCGGATGAGTACTCATTAGCTAGCCACCTCCCTCATTGATTTCGATTAGTGAGGTTATAGATTACTTTGTCGTGGTGTACAACAGGGCATTGATCGATTATTTTGTGTCATGGCTTAAGTTGTGTATGAATTGGCAACACTATGTTTATTCAACTATTTGACCCAAAAATTTTGCTATAATGATCTTTGATAAATTGTGAATTTAATTGTGCAACAATTAAATTGTGTTTTGTCAATGAATGATTTATGTATTATATTTCAAATTTTTATTGTGCACCACTGAATATTTTTATACTTAGCGATAACTTATTTTGCTGTCGCAGATAAGAGCAAGGAGAAGGCAGCAGAGTGGGCTGCTACTGATATTGAGGACTACACTGATATTTTTGTACGGGTATTGTTTTATACCCTTGTAGTTATTTTGATGTAAATATTGCAATGTTTTATGTATCAATGTAAAGTTGAGCAATTATATAATAAATTGTAATAATATTATTTTTGGAACTTCTTTTTTGTAAATTAAGATTTGTATTTGTAAATTTCATACTTTATGCACTGTGAATGAAGTTATGAAATATATTGAGATGATAAACTTTGATTGGATTGTGGAATTATTTTGAAGTGAATTGAATTGAGTTGACTTGAGATTATTTGGAGGTTGGGAGTTGTAGAAAATTTATTGGAAGTGTTTTTCTCAGGTATTTGAAGAACTGTTTTCTCAAAATATAGACGAAACTCTGTCAAATTTTTATAAAATTTACGGCAAAATTAAAATGGACAAAAAATTTTACTAGTATTTAAGCTTTGAATAAATAATTTTAATTCTTACCTAAATGCTCACCATTTTCAAAATGTAAGAAAATTGTTTTAAAATCCCTTGTAGGGTACTTAATGAGTTATCGGTAGGTGAAGTTTGGTAGTTCATTAGGTAGTCTACGGGATCATGTTATGCCTTACAGAGGGGTAAGGTGTGACATGTTTTAGTGGTATCAGAGCATGGTTTTTCAATAAATTTTGACTATATGTATGAATATTTCTTTGATAAGTACAACTGCTCAAGTGTCTTTAATTGATACATATGACATATTTACATCATGAATATGCACTAACGGAGCTTAACCTCCTTGTGTTTGATCTCAGGAAGTAGAAATTTTGGGAGAACGGAATGGAAAAAGGAGATCATTCCGTGGAACAATCTATTGAGGCTGAGGTTCCAGGGGAAGCCTCAGCACTCCAGAACGTGAGTGGGTCAGCCACTCCAGCTCCTGCTCCAGCACCGTAGTTTTCTGCTCAGTTTGCACAGCAAATGGCTGCATTTTTCAAACAAATGGCGAGAAATGTGCCACCCCAGACACCTGTGGCATAACCACTGCCTCCAGCCAGACAGTATGATAAATTACTAAAGTACGGGGCTACAGAATTTAAGGGTACAATGGACCCTTTAGAGGTAGAGCAATGGCTTGAATTGAGTTGACTTGAGATTATTTGGAGGTTGGGAGTTGTGGAAAATTTATTGGAAGTGTTTTTCTCAGGTATTTGAAGAACTGTTTTTTCAAAATACAGACAGAACTCTGTCAAAATTTTTATAAAATTTGTGGCAAAATTAAAATGGACAAAAATTTTTACTAGTATTTAAGCTTTGAATAAATAATTTTAATTCTTACCTAAATGCTCACCACTTCCAAAATGTAAGAAAATTGTTTTAAAATCCCTTGTAGGGTACTTAATGAGTTATTGGTAGGTGAAGTTCGGTAGTTTATTAGGTAGTCTACCGGATCATGTTATGCCTTACAGAGGGGTAAGGTGTGACACACAATCTTGAATGGCAAACATAAATCCTAATACATATTAAAAGTGTTTTAATATGCAGTTGAGCATTGAAATTAATTAGGCACATAAGAGATGTGGTATGATGCATGAAACCCTAGAAGAAAATTTTTGAAATTCAATGCTTCAATGAACTAATCACCATGCTTCCACTCCTTCACACCAATCTATACATAGGTATGTCATAGAGAGAAAACATACCCTTAATGACATTCAGAGCATCTTGCTCTTCTTGAGCCCTCATAGCACATGCCCTGGTTGGTGCCTTTGCCTCTTGCCTTTCAACTAATTCTGATACAGGCCTCTATGAAGTACCAGCTACCTCAGATTTACCCGGTCTTCTACCCCTTTGAGTTGCAGGAGCAAGCCTATCTATTTGTACTGGAGTAGCTGTAACATTTCTTCTTAGGCAATCTGTTATCTAATGCTCAGTGGACCCACACTGGAAACATCCCCCAGTCAGTTGCTAACATTCACCTCTGTGCCACTTATGGTAGTGTGGACATGCTGAAGAGACTGCTGGGGCTGGTCCCCTAAACACCGTTGTCGCAATGGGATTTTGCGGTCGCCCGGACGATCACTCACCGAAGTGGGAAAGAGTGAGGAGTCGCCACCTTAGTTTTGAGGGAAACTAAAGAAAACCATTTGAGAAGTTAAATTAAAAATGAAACCACTTTAAAACAGAGATTCTAAGTTCGGGGTCCGTAAACGGGTGGGGAAGGTGTTAGGCACCCCACCTCGTCCCTTAATAAGGGTAAGTAGATTTAATTCTGCGTCCTTTACAAATTAGTTAGAAGGGCTTAGGCGGCAATGTTAATCCTTTTGGTGGAAGGAATGTTTGATTTTTCACTAAATTTGGATCACCCAGATACATAAGTAAATGAGACAACCTTAGTGAACGGGTGTGAGAATCGGATAAGAACTCTCCTCCGATCTTTTTTAAGTTGTTCATTAAAATTTTGAGGGGAGACCGGATAAGAACCCTCCTCCGGTCTCTTTTAAGTTATTTATTTAAAGTTTTGAGGATGAGACCGGATAAGAACTCTCCTCCGATCTCTTTCAGATGTTTATTAAAATTTGAGGTGGAGACCGGATAAGAACTCTCCTCCGATCCTTATTTAATGTTTATTAAAATTTTGAAGGGAGACCGGATAAGAATCCTCCTCCGATCTCTTTTAAGTTATTTATTAAAATTTGGGAGGAGACCGGATAAGAACCCTCCTCCGATCTCTTTCAGATGTTTATTAAAATTTGAGGTTGAGACCGGATAAGAACTCTCCTCCGATCCCTATTTAATGTTTATCAAAATTTTGAAGGGAGACCGGATAAGAACCCTCCTCCGATCTCCTTTAAGAGTTGACTTAAAACTTTTAGGCAAGGATAGGATAAGGACTCTTCCGACCCCTTTCTATTTTGATGAGACTCGGACAAAGACTTTTTCGACCTTTAAAAATTTAACCACGACTACGGGTCTTAAGAACCTAAAACTAAGAATTCGACCTTCAAAATGCCGGATAAGGTTTATGGATATCCTGTGGCTGAACGGGGAACACTAGACTTGATTCACTGACCTTTTCATGTAGTCATTTTACCAACATCTATTAATGACCGATCCACTCTGTTTCGTTTACTTTGGTCTTATTCCATTTCATGACATCTTTGTCGATTTGTTTTTACGCGGCCTAATAGTTCGGCTATCTTCTGACGTGTTATTCAGTCCTCTTTTAAAGGAGACCTCTAAGTTGCAACTACCTACGTTTACCCAACCATTTACATACTACAAAGAGTTAGAAAACTGGTTTTCAGAAATTACGGAGATCAATAAAATGAACTGATCACTAAAAAAATGATTTGAGAGTGACTTTCTTTGGGATTGCTTGTGCAGAAATGGTCTAGATGTAAGAAGAACAAGTGAAATGCGGGAAATAAACGTAGACGCTTAATAAAACAGTAACACGAACTCTTATAACAATATTTTCTCTTGGGTTCTCTTGTACAAAATACCCTTGAAGAAAGTTGCAGATGTATGAAGAACAAAGGAAGTGCAGAAACAAACGTAAATGAGTGTGAACTCTTACTGAGGAGCCAAATATATTGAAATAATCGTGAAGTGGTAAACAGTGATGAAGATGGCGGATTGATCAGCCTGAGAGTTGATGTCTGTCGTGAAACCGAGAGATGCTTTAGCTAAAAGGTAACCGGGTAAGAACCAGGTGAAAGGAAGTTGAGCTTGAACAGCGGAAAGGAAAGCAGAGATGATGAGAGTATGACCAGATAATGAACAAACTGGAAATGTAGAGTTCCAATATTCAAAATCTTTTTCAAGAAAACACTCCGAAAACTAGTTTCAAAAGTATTTTTAATCACTACAAAGCAATGAGTAACAAATCGAATGAAGTTTGGAGTTCCTCCACGATAATAGCAACCTCTTGCCTATATTTTTGTGTCCCCCTTGAACAGCTTTTTCATGCAGTATTTATAGGAATCGTGCTCCCATGAGGGGTCAAGATTCATTTTGAGGAGATGGAGGGTCGATTTTGAAGTACATGATCGGATGTTCAGAATTAAAGAGAATCAAAACGAATGGTGAGATCAATTCTCAAAGTTTTTGTCCTTTTCCTCTTTTAATCCGACGGTCTTGAATCCTCTTGTCCGAATGATCGAGGGCGAGAGTGAAAAACGCTGGTATTATCATCTTCTCTTTTGATCCAAGGGCTCCGGATTCATCCTTACAAGTGAGATCAACGGTGGAGATTGGGATGTACAGGACTGTCATGACATACACTGGCACCTGTCAGCATTGCGGGCGATTCTTAGGCGTGCGGTGGAGATCTCGTCTGCCACGCTTTAACTACCTCGACGGTTATTGGAATTTGTCTTATTCTTTTTGTCTTCCGATCCCTCCCCTAGCGCCTATTCTGATCTCTCATGCTGATCTCCTCTCTCCAGATCCCTTTAATCCCTTGATCACCGATTCGGTCCAAGCATTAATTACATCTCGATTTTGAGCGTCGCCGCTTTCCGCTCGAGATTAAATGCCCATTTTCCCCTATATATACCCCTGTTGATAGTGGCATTTCCTTCATTCGATTTTTCTCTCTTTCTCCTTGTTTCTTGGTTCTAGCTGTTCCGGGGAAAGTTCCGGCTACAACTGTGGTTTTGATCCTCTTCCGATGGAATTCCCTTTTCCTCGACTGAAAATTTACGATCCCGGTGATTGGATGGTCCTAATTGACGATGGTGAGAGAACTGGATTTGACCGATCCGTATTGCGGGCTTCGGTTGTACCGATCTCGAGTTGCTCAACTGAGTTCATTCGGCTTCTCATCACATTGAGTGTTCCGGCAATGATTCGATCCACATTGGGTGTTCCGACAGCGGATGAAGCATCCGGTCGGCAATATCCTTGGGATCAGTTATAAACTGATCCTTGGAACACCTGGGAGTATCCTTGGAATTAGTTATAAACTGATCCATGGATCTCCTGGGAGTATCCTTGGGATAAGTTATAAACTGATCCTTAGATCAGCCTCTTCAGATAGGATTTTTCACCGGTCTCTAGAGATCACAGAAATGATGTGATCCAATGTTAGTGTAATCCGATCTCTAGAGATCGCCCAAATGATGTAGTCTGTCAATGTAATCAGATCTCTAGAGATCACCCAAATGATGTAGTCTGTCCTTTATTGTAATCCGATCCCTAGAGATCGCCCAAATGATGTAATCCGATCTTTTTGCAAATAAAGACTTTATTTTGCAGTTATCATCTTATTATTTTTGCATTGATTATTTTCTGATCTCTAAGGTGGTTATCCGATCTGGTTCTTTACTTGAATGACACTTGACTGATCTTTTATTCAAAATATTTAACTTATTATGCCGATCTCCAATTAACCGATCTCTGAACATTCGGATATTTGAGAGAAGTGTCAGAACAGCTGTCGAGTCTCACCAATCGATGCGCCGCCTAGAACCTCGCGAGCATTAAATGCTCGGACTAGTATAAATAGGGGAGGGTTAGCCAGTTGTTCTCCCATTTCATTTTCAGTCTCCTGCTCATAGCTTCGAAGTTCTCTCATTTTCTCCAGTTTCTCCGACGCCGATTAGACTCTGGTAAGGACTTTGATCTTCTTTTTTAAGTTCTTTGTTTCTTTTGAAAATGAGCGGTGCCGAAGGTCAGAGAGCGGCGAGCCCTCCTTCCATTGAGTTCTCTTGGTCATCGTCTGATGAAGAAGAGGCAGTCGGGCCAAGCGCGCAACCTGGACCCCTTAGGGTCTCTGCTCCAGGTCGGGGTCGGGTCGTACCATTAAGGCGTACGCGCCCTTCTTCAAGGAGAGAGACCCTTCCTATAGACGAGCTTCCATCGGTTCTTCGGGAATCCGATCTGCAATCGTTTGTTCAAGAATACAACATTTGTCCTGATTCATATGAGCTGATCAAGTGCCATGGCGATCTTCGTGTCGATCATTCTTTTGAAGAGGATGACATGGTCATGGTGTACGAAGAACAGTTAAAGGCCGGTCTGAGGTTCCCTCTAGCCGATTTCTATAAGGAGGTCCTAAAATTTCACCGAATATCCATTGTTCAAATCCACCCCAACTCGTGGCGGATCTTGGTTGCTTTCCGAGGTCTATGCCGAGCTAAGGGAATCAGACTCTGACTAAAGTGTTCGCCAAGCTGCCGGCTAACTCATCGAAAGGACGATGACCATCGGTTCTTTCAGCGTGAAGCCTAATTGCGGCTCTTTTCCGATCGCCTCGTCTCTTACGAACTGGCAGAAGCGTGTCTTCATTGTGAGGAGCAAAGATCCGAGCCGTTTTGAGGACTTCCCCCGCAGCTGGTGGTACCAGGGACCCTTGCTTCCGAACCATATTCCCCTGAGCGAAGAGGAAAGTTTGATAGTGATGGATCTGAAGAGTGAGGCTGCCACTACAAGTATTCTTGTTTGGATTCGGTGATCGCCAAGCCGCACCATTGGACTGTTTCAAGCTCACTGCCAAGACCGCGAACTTCCGCTCTCTAACCTCGGCATCGGTATTTTCTATATCTCAATTCTCACGACCTTAGTGATCTCACTAACCTTTTCTTTGTGCGGTATGGCGGGTGGTGAGGTTCAAGGAAACGGAAGAAGGAGAGAGATCTCCTAAGATAAAGGAGATAAAGCGTTCGAACGACTCCAAACGCCCGGCCACGAACTCGGAGATACAAAGTGATCCTCCCAACCTTCGGTCCGCCGACCACCGGCTACCCGATCTCCTCCTAGATCGGAGGAGCAGCCTCCGACTCTTGCAGCTTGTTCCAAGCAGGAAGGGGGCCTTCTCAAGCTTCGGGAGGACCTCTTCTCGGGCGCTCAAGTCGATCGATCGCTTGAGGAATAATCGGATCGTCAAGGAGAACTCGATTTCGCCAAAGTCCCGGGTCTACCATCTTCTTTCCGAGGATCGGGACAGTTATCCTGAATGGTCTCGACGACATATTGACTCGGACCATGAGCTTAAACGTGGAGTGTCCGTGAACTGCACCATGATCCGGAAAGGATTCAGCGCTGGGTAAGGAGATCGGGAAGAAGAATCAGAGGTGGATTCCTCCGATCCCAACTCTCATCCGCTCGGGATTATATATCTCAAGTCGAGGGCGGGCAAAGCTCCATGAAGACCGGTTGGCGATGCAATCGTGCTTTGGATGAGAGGACCGTGCTCTTAAGGAAGTCCAGTGCTTCACGCCAACGGTTACTGTGTCGCTCAACTTATAGAGGAACTTGAGGCGAAGGATAAGGAGCTTAAGGAGAAAGACAAGGAGCTTAAGGAGAGGGATGAGGAGATGGTGACGGGAATAGCCGAGGCCTATGTGAAGGCTCACAAGGATCTCTTGGCCGCACTCCAGGAGCGTTACCCAGAAGAAGACTTTTCTTGGATGGCCGATGTGGCTCCTGAGGACAATGATGAAGACAGTGAGGATGAAGCCGAGGGTGAGAGGGAGAGAGGGAGTGATCCAAATGTAGATCAGGCTGGGGGTGATCCCCCAGCCGAATAACTTGTACAAATTATGACATGAAATGAAATGCCTTTTGTTCAATGAATGATTGTGATCGGAAAATTTTAAACCATTATTTGTCTGAGTATTTGATTGTATGAGCACAGCAAAACAAAAACTAAATGTGATTATTAATCTAAGTATGAGAGATCGGAAAGCACTTTGAACATGAGATCGGTAGGGAAGAAATGCTGAACAGAACTTGACCGAAAATTTAACTCGAACACTTAAGATCGGAATCGAACCAAAACTTTAGCTCTTAAACTTTCGGAAAGGAGGTCGGCAATAAAACTGGTAGGAAAAGATCTAGTGCCCGTTCATTTTATTCATCAACAGAGATCAGGAATATACCCGACGAGTCCGGAAATTCGGCAACGGGTTTGAGGGATCGGTAAATGATTTGAGAGATCGGCTGAGTTTTAATGAATGTGAGGACTTAGCATTGATTCAATTCTCTGTGAGGAGAGATCGGAAATGTGACCGCCTATCAAAGAGGGACTGGAAACGTGATTAGCTGTTCAAAAAAAGAATTTTTTATTGATTCTAGGGATCGGCCAAAATATGGTGTCGACAGCTGCCCCTCTTTACATAATTTCTATTAAAGGAAAGATTTCCGTATAGGAATTATGTAAAGAATCCGACTCATATTTTGGACGATTAGGTATTTGAAATTAGGGAACTAAAGCACACCTAAATTAATGACCTAGAGAATTAAAATCAACTTGGATCTAGAAACCAGAGGTTGATAACAGGAATGTAAATTGCATGACATTAAAATCAACTTGGATCAAGGAACCAGAGGTTGATAGCAGAAATGTAAATTGCATGAAATTAAAATCAACTTGGATCAAGGAACCAGAGGTTGATGGTGGAATTGCATGAAATTAAAATCAACTTGGATCAAGGATCCAGAGGTCGATAACAGAAATGTAAATTGCATGAAATTAAAATCAACTTAGATCAAGGAACCAGAGGTTGATGGTGGAATTGCATGAAATTAAAATCAACTTGGATCAAGGATCCAGAGGTCGATAACAGAAATGTAAATTGCATGAAATTAAAATCAACTTAGATCAAGGAACCAGAGGTTGATGGTGGAATTGCATGAAATTAAAAATCAACTTAGATCAAGGAACCAGAGGTTGATAGCAGAAATTTAAATTGCAGGAAATTAAAATCAACTTGGATCAAGGAACCAGAGGTTGATGGTGGAATTGCATGAAATTAAAATCAACTTGGATCAAGGATCAAGATTTCGATAACAGAAATTTAAATTGCATGAAATTAAAATCAACTTAGATCAAGGAACCAGAGGTTGATGGTGGAATTGCATGAAATTAAAAATCAACTTAGATCAAGGAACCAGAGGTTGATAGCAGAAATTTAAATTGCATGAAATTAAAATCAACTTGGATCAAGGAACCAGAGGTTGATGGTGGAATTGCATGAAATTAAAATCAACTTGGATCAAGGATCCAGAGGTCGATAACAGAAATGTAAATTGCATGAAATTAAAATCAACTTAGATCAAGGAACCAGAGGTTGATGGTGGAATTGCATGAAATTAAAATCAACTTGGATCAAGGATCCAGAGGTCGATAACAGAAATGTAAATTGCATGAAATTAAAATCAACTTAGATCAAGGAACCAGAGGTTGATGGTGGAATTGCATGAAATTAAAATCAACTTGGATCAAGGAACCAGAGGTTGATAGCAGAAATTTAAATTGCAGGAAATTAAAATCAACTTGGATCAAGGATCCAGAGGTTGATGACAGAAATTTAAATTGCAGGAAATCAAAATCAAGTTACAAGTAGTCTAACCTCGACACATGAAGTTCTTTCCCTCAAGAAGTGTACTTAACAAGATAACGGCGGATGATTAATGGAGGAGGAGTTGCAAGACCTGACCTATGATCTCATTCTTTCGGATACCCCTTTTTCATTCCCGACTTTCTTCTTACTCTACGGAGAGCGCCCTTGCAGGTTTTCACTTTCTCTTCGTCCATTCGACCAGAAGCGCCCTTTCGGGTTTTCAACTATTTAAGTTTTTTTTTTTTTTTTTTTATTTTTTGAAGGCTATTTCCTGCAAATCTCATAATAAAGTACGTGAGGTTAGCAATTTTCAAATTCAAATCTTATGGCAAAAATTTTAACTAATTAATAGCGCATTAAACAAAGAGAAAGGATAGCATGGGGAAAATAACAACAGAAGGAGTGAAGTATAACTTTATTAGAAAGAATAGACTTTCAAAGGAGAGGAAAAGGTACAAAGATAGATCTCACATATTCCTTATGGTTAGTTTTGAAGTCTTTTAACTGCCATTATTTCAAGTTCTCTGAAGCTTCATGTCGCGACAGTTTCCTCTCCATCCGTGGTTTCATACTCTCTTCCTTATTTCTCCACTTTGGTTCTTGGGACGCCCTTTTGGGTTTTCACCCCAAGAAGTTTTTTTTTTTTTTTTTTTTTTTGGATGCCCTTTCGGGTTTTCACCCTTTCCCCTTTTTATGCATAGTATCTCTTGACAAAGTTTCGGCATTGACGGTCTCGAATTCTTCACCGCCTATGTGGGTTAAGATCAAGGCTCCTCCGGAAAATGTCTTTTAACCACATAGGGTCCTCATAGGTTGGTGACCACTTGCCCGGGTCGCTTTGGTTCAAGAAGACTTTCTTCAAGATCTAGGTCCCGGGTTGGAATTCACGTGTGCGTACATTTTTATCAAATGCCCCGCCATTCTTCTCTCGTATAATTGTCCGTGACATGTCATTGTTAACCTTTTCTCATCCAAAGAAATTCAATCGATCCAACCTTAATCGATCCATTCTCGACTCATCGATCCTCGATTCCTTCAAAATCCTTAGGGACGGATTTCAACCTCAATAGGCAATACTTCCATCCCGTAGACCGGTGAGTATGGAGTTGCCGGCCGAGGTTCTTACTAAGTCCGGTATGCGTGAAGAGCGTAGGAAGCATATCATGCCAATCCCTATATGTGACCGTCATTTTCGGATTATTCTCTTGAGGTTTTTGTTTGCGCCTTCCACCGCTCCATTCATCTGGGGACGGTATGGGGAGGAATTGAGGTGTCGGATTTTGTATTGATCACATAATTCCTGAATCTTCGGACCATTCAAGTTCTTGGCATTATCAGTGACAATTTCATTTGGGAGACCATGCCGGCAGATGATATTGCTTCTGAAGAATTTGAGAAACGTGTTCTGCGTGATGTGAGCATAGGATGTCGCCTCGACCCACTTGGAG
This sequence comes from Hevea brasiliensis, assembly GCF_030052815.1. Lineage (NCBI taxonomy): Eukaryota > Viridiplantae > Streptophyta > Magnoliopsida > Malpighiales > Euphorbiaceae > Hevea > Hevea brasiliensis. Next base: position 92,518,471 of record NC_079496.1, on the reverse strand, counting down.
AAATAGTCGATGGCTACAAGGATGAATCTGTGCCCATTGGATGCCTTGGGATTGATGGGACCAATCACATCTATGCCCCACATTGCAAAAGGCCACGGTGAGACGAGATTGAACAGCTTGTGAGGTGGTACATTTATCGGATCTGCGTAAATCTGACACTTGTGGCACTTCCGGAAATACTCGATGCAATCCTTTTCCATTGTGATCCAAAAATACCCACGACGCATGATTTGCTTCGCCATCATGTGTCCATTGACGTGAGTGGCACAATTTCCCTCATGAGTTTCAAAAAGGATTTTCTTTGCTTCCTTTGCATCTACACATCTCAACAATTCTCCGTTGGGGCTCCTCTTGTATAGGGTTTCTCCACTGGGAAAGTACCCTAATGCTAACCTCAGAATCATCTTCTTTTCATTTTTGCTTGCCCCTGAAGGGAATTCTCTGGTTCTACAGTAGATCAGGATGTCATGATACCAAGGCTTTCCGTCGGGCTCTTCTTCAATCATGAAGCAATAGGTCGCTCATCCCTTACCTTAATCTTCAACGCCTCAAACGCGTCTGCCCTTCTTCGATTTGAGCCATAACAGCTAGAGTAGCTAAGGCATCAGCAAATTGATTCTTGTCTCTACTCAGGTGAGTGAAAGAGATTTCTTCGAATTTCTTGATCAACTCCAGTAAGTACTTCTGATATGGGATCAACTTGGGATCCTTAGTTTGCCATTCTCCCTTGACTTGATAGATTATCAGAGCCGAGTCTCCGTACACCTCCAACTTTCTGATTTTCATCTCTATAGCGGCATGTAGACCCATTACACAAGCTTCATACTCATGCGACATTGTTGGTACAAATAAACCCCAATTTAGCAAATATCGGAAATGTTTTCCGTCCGGGGACACTAGTACAGCTCCGATTCCATTTCCTGATAAATTGACTGCTCCATCAAAATACATTTCCCATACATCGGTTGGCTCGTCTTCTTTGCAGTCGACCTCATTAATATGTTCATCGTGAACTCAAATTCGAGCTTCATAATCCTGGATAGGGTTTTCTGCTAGGAGGTCAGCAATCACGCTACCTTTCACCGCTTTTCGGGTCATGTAGACTATGTCGTATTGGGAGAGTATAACCTGCCACTTGGCTATCCTTCCCGGCACGAATGGGCTTTCGAATACATATTTGATAGGATCCATCCTGGAGATAAGCCATGTCTTGTGATTCAACATATAGTGCTTGAGGCGATTTGCTGTCCATGCTAACGCGCAGCAAGTCTTTTCTAAGAAGGAGTACCTTGACTCACAATCATTGAACTTCTTGCTCAGGTAATAAATGGCCCTCTCTTTTCGGCCGGAATTATCATGCTGCCCCAAAACACACCCCATAGAATTCTGTTGGACTGCCAGGTATAGGATTAAAGGCCTTCCTGCCACAGTGGGACCACATCGTGGATTTGACAAATACTGCTTGATTTTTTCGAATGCCTTTTGACAATCCGAATCCCATTGGGTATGGTTGTTATTCCGAAGTAATCTGAAAATTGGCTCAGCTTTGGCTGTGAGATTAGAAATAAACCTCGAAATATAGTTCAACTTTCCCTAAAATCGCACCTCCCTTTTCGCTTTTGGGGACGGCATTTCTTGAATAGCTCGAACTTTGTCTGGGTCCACTTCTATTCCTTTCTCGCTTACTATGAATCCCAACAGTTTTCCCGATCTAGCTCCGAATATGCACTTAGCAGGGTTCAGCTTCAACTGGTATTTCCTGAGTCTTTCAAACACCCTCCTTATCACCTGAACGTGGCTCTCTTCTCCCCGGGATTTGATGATCATATCATCCACATATACCTCCACTTCTTTATGCATCATATCGTGGAATAATGTGACCATTGCACGCTGGTAAGTAGCCCCGGCATTCTTCAACCCGAATGGCATGACCCGATAGCAGAATACCCCCCATTGGGTGATAAAAGCAGTTTTATCCTTGTCTTCCTTGTCCATCGGAATCTGATTGTACCCTGATGCCCCATCAATACACGAACATCTGCCCAAACCCGCGGCATTGTCAACTAGCACATCAATGTGGGGGAGAGGGAAATCGTCTTTCAAACTAGCTTTATTAAGATCCCGGTAGTCAACGCACACCCTGACTCTCCCGTCTTTCTTCATTACCGGGACGACGTTAGCCACCCATTGGGGGTATTTGACCACTTCTAAGAACCCGCGTCATATCGCTTGACTTCATCCCGAACCTTAAGCAAAGGTGTCGATTCATTCTCCTTAACTTTTGTTTTACCGGATTGTCCCCGGATCAAGGGGATTTTGTGCGTTACTATCGAGGGTCCAAACCGACCATATCATCATAGCTCCATGAGAATACGCCGAGAAATTCCTTAGCTGCATCGATCATATCTCCCAATTCGTCACTCTCCACTACCTTAAGTTCCTTTTACTTCTTCCGTGCCTAAGTTTATTGTGCGTTTCATCTTCACAAGGCACGAGGGAGGGTTCATCTTTTCATTGCTTTCCTCTGTAAGGTCTCCTCGTAATCACTTGAAGTAATGGCGCTATGGGGATTTCAAAATTAACCAGAGGAATTTCTCAGTCTATTGGATTATTAGGTGTTAATTGATGAATTGTCCTCAAGGAATAAAGAATAGAACATGTTATAAGGATGGAATTAAAAGGAAAGAAAAGAGTATTGGATTAAAATGCGCTATTAATTCATTAATATTAATGCCATAAGAAAAGATCCATTTACAGATTACACTTGTCACCATGGACAAAATGATCAAGTGTAGATAACTGCAGGTACTTTACTCGAGATTGAGTACGTGGATATCCTCCGTTGTCCAGCTTGTCAAGCTCCCGCTCTTCACCATTGGCGAAACTAGGGCCTCATACAAGGAATCCAGCTGGATGACATCTATGGATGGATCATCAGTGATTCTTCCAGACTTGCCGGATGTTGAATGACCGGTTTAGTGAAGATTTCCGTGATTCTCGGACTACTTTCACCTTTCCCATCTTCCGTCAAATCTCCGATCCCAAGCATTTTTCTCATCCGATCGCCCATCCGCGAGGGCATCCTCCTCATACCCCAAACCATAACGGCCTATCTTTTGAATGGCCTGGTATAGGCTCGACAATCCCTTGTAATGTGGCGCCTAGGCCTTTACCCTCTTCATACCCACTTCTTGACATTACTTTGGCCACCATAGCCATGGCCCCTCCTTCCCAAAGATCTTGCAATTCAAGGGCCCGGAAAGAACTTTCCAATGACTCCTCCGCTTCCACATAAGGGAGTGATTGCGGCTTGGTGACCAGATGGCCTCTTCGCCTCACCGTGATGATTTTGCCGCCCTTAATGTATTTGATCTTCCGTGCAAAGTCGAAGGAACAAAGATTCGCAGAATGGATCCAAGGCCTCCTAACAAAGATGGTGTGTAGGCTCAATGTTCATCACTTGAAACGTGATATTGAAAGTACATGCACCGACTGATTGGCAAGTCAATGTCCCCAAAGACCTCTCTCCTTGTTCCACAAAAGCTCTCACCACCACAAAGACTTTGACGTATGTCCGATTGGTCAACCGCAATCTAGCCAAGGTAGCGCTAGGCGAGACATTGAGGGTCGATCCGTTATCGATGAGGACCTTGGCCACTATACACCTTTACATTTCACCGCTACATGCAGAGCTTTATTGTGCCCTAAGCCCGCAGGTCTACCTCCTCTTCGTAAAAGGCTACAGAGCCGATGCCCGGATTTGTCCCACTAACTTCTCAAACCGCCCTGAGTAATGTCGTGGTTGACAAAGGCCCGATCCAGATTCTCTGTAAGGCTTGTCGGTGCACTTCCGAACTCAAAATCAGCGATAACATAAATCCGAGCGGTGTCTTTCTCAACTGCTCCACCACGCCATACTCGCTCGCTTCATTATTTGGAGCAACAGCTTCTTCATCTTCTATGCTCAACAGCTCGCTTCCCCGCTTTCTCAACCTCCTCTTCCGTGTTTCTTGATGACTCTCCCATCTTTACTTTCCTTTCTCTTTTCTCTTCCTCGCTCCCGTAACACCTCTCACTTCGGGTTATAAACTCGACTTCTTGCTCAGGTGGAGAGGGTTTTATTGCAATAACAGGCTGGGGACTTGTTTGGGGAGTAATGCTGCTGGCAGGTCCATCATAAGTCATCCTGAAATGCTCGTGAGGAGCAAAACATGGTTTTGGTGGTGCCGGAGGCGAGGCCAGGCTAGGAGCGGATGTGCTGCTTGACGCTCCCTGAGTAAAAACTTGGAAATTATAATTCCAAGGGACAGCGTGAGTATTGGTGACAGGAAGTTGTGGCGGAGTCTGAATAATCAAGTATCGTGGTGAGGCTACCGGGGTGAGAAGGTGATTCTGGCTTGGAGGTAGAAGCGCTTTTGAATCTTGTGGTGTTCACTTCCTTCCGCTTTTGACCTCTTCTCGACATCTCAAAACCTTAAAAGACAATAAGTTCCGACCTCTTGCTCAACCCCTCACAATCTCACACTGTGGTCACCGCCTCCGTGATAAGGACACCCAGATCCTCCTCGCCTCGCTACGGAGGGGAAAGGTAACCTTCCTCATTGCTATAGCAAAAATCTCCTCAAAGTATGGAACCACTCATCCACTTCGTGTTGATCCCTCTCCTTTGACTCTATCATATTTACACCACCGCCCGCATTGTGGTTAGGCAAAGGGGTTTGAGGTAACATTGGGGAGGGAACCATTTCTCGATTTTCAACCACCTGCTCCGGATTAGAGCGTGCACTCTCCTCCGAGTGCCCCGCAGCTTGTCGGGCTGAATGCCCTTGTGCTCCTCCATGATACTCACAACGGGCTGTGGCATCATACCACCTGGGATATGGCGGCTGGATTGGGTCTAAAGGGACTGGTACGATTTGGTTTATACCGACAAGGTATCGGTATATTTCACTGAGAGGGAGTGGAAGGGGTGGATCAGGATTCCTTGGAGGTCTTGGGTTATTTTGTGGTGGCCGTGGTTGAGCCGAGGAGGAGGTGGTCTTGGGAAATTGCAGTGGGGCGACAGGGCGTGGTTGTGAATAATTAGGGTCTGGGGGTGGGATGTTCGCGATAGTTGGGCCCTGAGAGGGAGGATATGGCCGGTAGTTATTTTGGGGAAATTGGGGGTAATTATTCTGTCTAGTGATGGAATGCACATCACTCTCCTTTTTCTTGCCAAAATTGGCAGTCTTTTTCACAGGGTTCTCACCAACTCTCGTAGCCTTCCTATTCTCGCATTAGCTTCACAATTCTCTCACCGCTTGGATGATATCAGAGAAACTGTTGGAGGTATTTCCAATCATCAAAGTTGAAGTAGGAGCCTTCAATGTTTCAATGAATAGGAGCAGAGTTCATTGTCAACACCGGAGGATATACTTCGCAGCCTTCTCCTCCATCGTTGGGCATCGCTTAAAACCTTCCCTGCCTTTCTGCACTGTGTTCCGAGGTCCCTCCTTGTGGGTGCCGCATCACAATTGAATTTATATTGCTTCGTAAAGGTATCGCTAAATCCTTCCAGGAGTGTAGCTTGCTCCGCCCAATTGTATGCACCATCTCGTAGCCGCCCGAGAGGCTCTCGTGAAAGAAGTGAATGAGAAGTCTATCGCCTTCCGTTAAGGCGTACATTTTGGCAATGTAGGTTGCCGTGGATGCGGGATCCGAAGTTTCCTGTACTTGTCAAATCCGAACCTTGAATTTGGGTGGTACCACCACATCCGCACCAATCTCGACGATTTACACATCGATCGAACTATACATGTTCAAATTTCTATTGCTCTCGCCTTTCTTCTAGGCGATAGTTTCTCGTTATCTCTCGCCCTATGTTCTCCTTCCATCAGATGATATGCTCCTCCAACCGAGCCGAGGGGTGGAGTAAACCGAGGGATCGGGATTGAATGGTGAGGCTCGGCATTTGAGACGGCCGGGTAATAGGAAAAAGGTGGGTCATTATTTATGGTCACCGGATTGACAGTGATTGTCGGGTCCGGAATGGGAGACTGAAAGGTAAAAGAGGTTGAAGCTTGTTGAGGATCATTTGCTGTAGGGGGTGGAGGAGGTAATGGTGGGCTAGGTTCTGAAGTAGGTTTGTTCTGAGACATTTCCTTCATTAGTCTCATAATTTCAGAAAGCTGATCTTTCAACTCGGAGACCGCCTCGTAGGTTCTCAGACTTGCTCCTGATTTTCCATTATCTTCCTTGTTCGAGATCTTGTTAAGTACACTCGCTTGGGTTGAACCGTGTGTTTGGTCAGACTTGCCTTGTTTGAATCAATATTGATTTCCTGTGAGGGGTAAAAATAAAATTTGAATTTTTGCAGAGAAACTAAAAGTCCTGGTCTGGACGAAGGATACAGTGGCATTTGAGAGCCAAGTCGAAATCTGTAAAAAGGATAATTGCCTCAGCTTTATCATGGCATCGTTCGATAGTCTGACCGTGAATGACGAGATTGAATGCGCATTTATGATACTTGCCCATATAGCGCATTTCAATTTTTTACATAACCCTAGCGAGGAAGTTCCTACGGGAGTCATACTATTCATTCACAAATTTTGCTAAACAATGGTTCAAAAATCACTTCATTAACTGAGTAATTTATACATTGTATCTTTTACATTGGCCTTGGCTCTGGAAGGTTCTTTATAATAAGATGACATTTTCTCGAGATACTCATATAACCTCTCTTCTTGCCCGGCAGATCGAATGCTTTCTGCATGCACTTTGATTCCTGTAATAATTCTTGTTTTCCTCGTATATTGTTCTCTCCACCGATCTACATTCTCTTTCAGTTCTTGATAGAGGGCAGCTTGTTTTTCTTTTTCTTTTCTCTCTTTAGCACACTCTTTTAAGATATCGTTGATGAGTAGTGCCTGTTCTTTTAATTCAAGCTTCTTCTTCTTGTTTTCCTGTTTATACTCTTCAACGAGCACCTCTTGGTACTTCATCCTTTCCTGAAGCTTACTATTCTCTTTCATCTCTTTAACCTCACTTGAGAGAGTCTCTTTCCTTTCCCACTGCACTCTTGCTCTTCGAACCCTATTCTTTCGGCCCTTGCCTCTTCCCCGAGCTTTCTTATCCTCCTCTTAATTTTCTCGCCGTTGGTCCTTCACTGCTTTATTTGTTCCCGCAATTGTGAGTTCTCGGTATTTGCCTTTGTAGCGAGTCAACCAGCGACATCGCCTTCCTCTAATAAGGCGCCTTGGCGAGGGTTGTCGCCCTTGAATTCTACAAGAGAGTGTTCTCGGTCCCCGCGCTTCTCCATTTAAGATAATCGCCCGAGGCACTTGGGCCTTTGGGTGATTTCTCTATCGAGTGATGCTTTCCTGTGACTTGCGAGCCATTTTCAACCCTTCTTCTTCCTTGAGCTCATGGTAGAAGTGACCTTGGTGGTATTCTTCAATGTTGATCACAGATTGTGTTGAGCCGAATCGCCTCATTACCAATGCCGAGTGTAACTTGTGTACCCGGTTATCCCAATCGTGACACCGATCAACACCTCCGCATCGATCAAGAAGGGTTGACTTGACGCCCACAGCCTTCCTCCAACAAGAACCATGGCTATTGAAACTCAAAACTGCTCCCGCCATCGCTTTTCATTCTTCGGCTGATCACTAACCGGTCATCTTCTCAATGGGAGGCTGGTCAAGGTACCAAGTCAATCCTTTTGTCTCCACAGACACATGTGACCGATAGTCCAGAGGTATAACAACCGAGAGCAACACTTAATGGACCCTTTCCTCGTTGTCCGCAGTAGTTAGGTTAACAAGGTTTCGCAAGAATTGCTGGTATCGATTGATCCTCGCCTTTCTATCGCCCAAAATACCTCCATCGCACCGCAAGTGATGATCCTCAATGGCCCCGAACAGGATCGCACCATAGATTCCCAAGGCGAGTGCCATGGAAGCTTGATCCCACCGCTTTCTTGGAGGTAATGATCTAACCGCTTTTCAAGGTATGTCCAATACCATCCATGCGTGTTCCCTTTGATCGCTTTCTCGACTTCACTTCTTCCGGGGAAAACCCAACATGTGTGTCAACCGCTTCTGTGTCCGCTCATGCTCAAGGTGTAAGTAGATCCTGCTCGCAAGGAGTATGGGATCCCCAAAGAATGCCCGATATTCTTCCATAGTGGGGACCGTGTCAATATCATTGAAAGAGAATACTCGCACTTAGGATTCCAAACCGACAACATGGCTTTTAATGCCGGATTTGGACCTTGACTTGCATTAAGATTGCAATCCTTCCGCATTTCTCTTCAAACTGCACTTGACTGGTCGGGAAGCAACCTCCATCTATTAGACATACCTCGAGGTTGTTCATTTTGACCTCTATTTTGTCCAGATCTAGCGAAGGTAGCGAGCTAACAGTGCCTCTAAGCATCATTTTGCGAGGGTACCGACTATGAGCCGATTCGACCAAAGTCTAGCATTCGAGCCTTTTCTCGCCGATCGACTCGAGGATGCCATGATAAAAATGATGCCTATCCTTTACTGCACTTCGGTTTGGTAACGCTCATGAGAATTTGTTAGTAAGATATTAGGTAATTTTGAATCATACTGCTGATTGTGGTAACACGCACACATTTATCAAAGTAGGAAAATGTGTAGGCGCTTTAGTAGGATTCAAAATTACCCTCTAAAGAAATGAACAAAAGGAAATTAAAGGCAATAGGTAAGAGTAAGCATGCCCTTTGTCCTATAGTAGGGAGACTCCTAACACCTGTAAGCGCTACCTATCCGGATAGTTCTATCTTATGAGGCGCTTTACTACGGCTTTCAGCTATCGTGACGGTTTAGCTCAGATCTAATTTTCTAATAGCCACAGTTCCCAAATTGCCCCCATCAGAACAAGAGAGCCCCATTCTACCCCCATGATATTGTCGGAAAATTCCACTGTATCACGGTAAATAGAACGAGTTTCAATTTGAGCGTAAGCCTTCACTGATACTAACGGGTAAAACCCACTGCACCGCTACATGACTCCTCCTACTTTCCTAAAAGGGTAAGAAAGCCCTGTTAGGACCATAGTGTGTGAGGACATTGTGTGAGTGTTCAGTGTGTGAAGGGACACCTTTACCTCTTCCCAATTCAGGGGGATTTTATTTTCCATTTTTTCCTTTTTTCTTTTTCGAAATGAAGAGCACTGTAAGAGATAGAATAGGCAAAACAAAATAGTTAGTAGCAATAATAATTAGCATATGAGACATCGCTGAGTGAGCCCCTCTAAATATAATTTGATCGGACAAAAATTAAGCCTACTTTTGGGCCTCTAGACTGGGGTTGAGTCCCTAGACAGTCCCCTGAGTCGCTAAGTCGTCGTGAATGGGATTTTGCGGTCGCCTGATGATCACTCACCGAAGTGGGAAAGAGTGAGGAGTCGCCACCTTAGTTTTGAGGGAAACTAAAGAAAACCATTTGAGAAGTTAAATTAAAAATGAAACCACTTTAAAACAGAGATTCTAAGTTCGGGGTCCGTAAACGGGTGGGGAAGGTGTTAGGCACCCCACCTCGTCCCTTAATAAGGGTAAGTAGATTTAATTCTGCGTCCTTTACAAATTAGTTAGAAGGGCTTAGGCGGCAATGTTAATCCTTTTGGTGGAAGGAATGTTTGATTTTTCACTAAATTTGGATCACCCAGATACATAAGTAAATGAGACAACCTTAGTGAACGGGTGTGAGAATCGGATAAGAACTCTCCTCCGATCTTTTTTAAGTTGTTCATTAAAATTTTGAGGGGAGACCGGATAAGAACCCTCCTCCGGTCTCTTTTAAGTTATTTATTTAAAGTTTTGAGGATGAGACCGGATAAGAACTCTCCTCCGATCTCTTTCAGATGTTTATTAAAATTTGAGGTGGAGACCGGATAAGAACTCTCCTCCGATCCTTATTTAATGTTTATTAAAATTTTGAAGGAGACCTGATAAGAATCCTCCTCCGATCTCTTTTAAGTTATTTATTGTATTTGGGAGGAGACCTGATAAGAACCCTCATCCGATCTCTTTCAGATGTTTATTAAAATTTGAGTTGAGACCGGATAAGAACTCTCCTCCGATCCTTATTTAATGTTTATTAAAATTTTGAAGGGAGACCGGATAAGAATCCTCCTCCGATCTCTTTTAAGTGTTGACTTAAAACTTTTAGGCAAGGATAGGATAAGGACTCTTCCGACCCCTTCTATTTTGATGAGACTCGGACAAAGACTTTTCCGACCTTTAAAAATTTAACTACGCCTACGGGTCTTAAGAACCTAAAACTAAGAATTCGACCTTCAAAAATGCCGGATAAGGTTTATGGATATCCCGTGGCTGAACGGGAACACTAGACTTGATTCATCGACCTTTTCATGTAGTCATTTTACCAACATCTATTAATGACCGATCCACTGCTTCGCTTACTTTGGTCTTATTCCATTTCATGACATCTTTGTCGATTTGTCGCTTACGCCGCCTAATAGTTCGCTATCTTCCCGACGTGTTATTCAGTCCTCTTTTTAAAGGAGACCTCTAAGTTGCAGCTACCTACGCTTACCCAACCATTTACATACTACAAAGAGTTAAAAACTGGTTTTCGTAAATTACGAGATCAATAAAATGAACCGATCACTAAAAAAATGATTTGAGAGTGACTTTCTTTGGGATTGCTTGTGCGTAAATGGTCTAGATGTAAGAAGAACAAGTGAAATGCGGAAATAAACGTAGACGCTTAATAAAACAAGAATACGAACTCTTATAACAATATTTTCTCTTGGGTTCTCTTGTACAAAATACCCTTGAAGAAAGTTGCGTATGTATGAAGAACAAAGGAAGTGCAGAAACAAACGTAAATGTGAGTGTGAACTCTTACCGTGAGGAGCCAAATATATTGAAATAACTGTGAAGTGGTAAACAGTGATGAAGATGGCGGATTGATCACCGAGAGTTGATGTCCGCTGTGAAACCGAGAGATGCTTTAGCTAAAAGGTAACCGGTAAGAACCAGTGAAAGGAAGTTGAGCTTGAACAATGGAAAGGAAAGCAGAGATGATGAGAGTATGACCAGATAATGAACAAACCGGAAATGTAGAGTTCCAATATTCAAAATCTTTTCAAGAAAACACTCCTAAAACTAGTTTAAAAAGAATTTTTAATCACTAAAAAACAGCAGAGTAACAACCGAATGAAGTTTCTGAGTTCCTCCACGATAATAGCAACCTCTTGCCTATATTTTTGTGTCCCCTTGAACAGTTTTTCATGCAGGTATTTATAGGAATCGGGTGCTCCCCATGAGGGGTCAAGATTCATTTTGAGGGAGATGGAGGGTCATGATTTTGAAGTACATGATCGGATGTTCAGGAATTAAAGAGAATCAAAACGAATGGTCGAGATCACTTCTCAAAGTATTTGTCCTTTTCCTCTTTAATCCGACGGTCTTGAATCCTCTTGTCCGAATGATCCGAGGGCCGAGAGTGAAAACGCTGGTATTATCATCTTCTTTTGATCCAAGGGCTCCGGATTCATCCTTACAAGTGAGATCAATGGTGGAGATTGGGATGTACAGGATGCCATGACATACACCGCACTGCACAAGATTAAGTGGCGATTCTTAGGCGTGCGGTGGAGATCTCGCTCACACGCTTTAACTACCTCTACCCGATTCTCGACGACGGTTATTGGAATTTGTCTTATTCTTTTGTCTTCCGATCCTCCCTAGCTCCTATTCCGATCTCTCATGCCGATCTCCTATCTCCGATCCTTTATCCCTTGATCACCGATTCGGTCCAAGCATTAATTACATCTCGATTTTCAAGCGCCCGCTGCTTTTCCGCCGCATTAAATGCCCATTTTCCCTATATATACCCTCGTTGATAGTGGCATTTCCTTCATTCGATTTTTCTCTTTCTCCTTGTTTCTTGGTTCTAGCTGCTCGGGAAAGTTCCGCTACAATCGTGGTTTTGATCCTCTTCCGATGGAATTCCCTTTTCTCGATCAAAATTTACGATCCCGGTGATTGGATGGTCCTAATTGACGATGGTGAGAGAACTGGATTTGACCGATCCGTATGCGGCTTCGTTGTACCGATCTCGAGTTGCTCAACTGAGTTCATTCGCTTCATCACATTGAGTGTTCGACAATGATTCGATCCACATTGGGTGTTCCGACAATGATGAAGCATCCTGGGCAATATCCTTGGGATCGCTTATAAACCGATCCTTGGAACACTGGGAGTATCCTTGAATTAGTTATAAACCGATCCATGGATCTCCGGGAGTATCCTTGGGATAAGTTATAAACCGATCCTTAGATCACCTCTTCAGATAGGATTTTTCACGGCCTCTAGAGATCACGTAAATGATGTGATCCAATGTTAGTGTAATCCTATCTCTAGAGATCGCCCAAATGATGTAGTCTGTCAATGTAATCAGATCTCTAGAGATCGCCCAAATGATGTAGTCTGCCCTTATTGTAATCCGATCCTAGAGATCGCCCAAATGATGTAATCCGATCTTTTGCAAATAAAGACTTTATTTTGCGCTTATCATCTTATTATTTTTGCATTGATTATTTTCGATCTCTAAGGTGGTTATCCGATCTGGTTCTTTACTTGAATGACACTTGACCGATCTTTTATTCAAAATATTTAACTTATTATGCCGATCTCCAATTAACCGATCTCGAACATTCGGATATTTGAGAGAAGTGTCGTAACAACCGCCGAGTCTCACCAATCGATGCGCCGCTTAGAACCTCGCGAGCATTAAATGCTCTGACTAGTATAAATAGGGGAGGGTTAGCGCTTGTTCTCCCATTTCATTTTCGCCCCGCTCAGCTTCAAGTTCTCTCATTTTCTCCAGCCCGACGCCGATTAGACTCGTAAGGACTTTGATCTTCTTTTTATGTAAATTTCTTTGTTTCTTTTGAAAATGAGCTTTGCCGAAGGTCAGAGAGAGGCGATCCCTCATTCAATTGAGTTATCTAGGTCATAGTCAGATGAAGACTAGGCAGTCGGGCCAAGCGCGCAACTGGACCCCTTAGGGTCTCTCGCCTGTGCCGGGTCGGGTCGTACCATTAAGGCGCACGCGCTCTTCTTCAAGGAGAGAGACCTTCCTATAGACGAGCTTCCATCGGTTCTTCGAATCCGATCCGCAATCGCTTGTTCAAGAATACAACATTTGTCCCGATTCATATGAGCTGATCAAGTGCCATGGCGATCTTCTTGTAGATCATTCTTTTGTAGATGATGACATGGTCATGTTTTACGAAGAACAGTTAAAGGCCGGTCTGAGTTTACCTCTAGACGATTTATATACGGAGGTCCTAAAATTTCACCGAATATCCATTGTTCAAATCCACCCCAACTCGTGGCGGATCTTGGTTGCCTTCCGAGGTCTATGCCGAGCTAAGGGAATCAGACCTACAGCTAAAGTGTTTGCCAAGCTGCACCGGCTAACTCACCGAAAGGACGATGACCACTGGTTCTTTCAGGCGAAGCTTCCAATTGCGGGCTCTTTTCCGATCCGCCTCGCTCTTAAGAACTGGAAGAATCGCTTTCTTCATTGTGAGGAGCAAAGATCCGAGCCGCTTGAGGACTTCCCCGCACTGGTGGTACCGGGGACCCTTGCTTCCAACCATATTACCTCGAGCGAAGAGGAAAGTTTGATAGTGATGGATCCAAGAGTGAGGCTGCCACTAAAAAGTATTCTTGTTTGGATTCGGTGGATCGCCGAGCCGCACCATTGGACTGCTCACCGCCATCGCCAAGACCGCGAACTTCCGCTCTCTAACCTCGGCATCGGTATTTTCTATATCTCAATTCTCACGACCTTAGTGATCTCACTAACCTTTTCTTTGTGCAGTGTATGGCGGGTGGTGAGGGTTCAAGGAAACGGAAGAAGGAGAGAGAGATCTCCTAAGATAAAGGAGATAAAGCGTCGAACGACTCCAAACGCCTGGCCACGAACCTCGGGAGATACAAAGTGATCCTCCCCAACCTTCGGTCCGCCGACCACCGGCTACCCGATCTCCTCCTAGATCGGAGGAGCAGCCTCCGACTTTGCAGCTTGTTCCAAACAGGAAGGGGGCCTTCTCAAGCTTCGGGAGGACCTCTTCTCGGGCGCTCATCGACGATCGCTTGAGGAATAATCGGATCACAAGGAGAACTCGATTTCGCCAAAGTCCCGGGTCTACCATCTTCTTTCCGAGGATCGGACAGCTATCCTGCATGGTCTCGACGACATATTGACTCGGACCATGAGCTTAAACGTGGAGTGTCCGTGAACTGCACCATGATCCGAAAGGATTCATACCGGGTAAGGAGATCGGAAGAAGAATCGTGAGGTGGATTCCTCCGATCCCAACTCTCATCCGCCGGATTATATATCTCAAGTCGAGGGACGCAAAGCTCCATGAAGACCGGTTGGCCGAACAGAATCGTGCTTTGGATGAGAGGGACCGTGCTCTTAAGGAAGTCCAGTGCTTCACGCCAACGGCTGTGTCGCTCAACTTATAGAGGAACTTGAGGCGAAGGATAAGGAGCTTAAGGAGAAAGACAAGGAGCTTAAGGAGAGGGATGAGGAGATGGTGACGGAATAGCCGAGGCCTATGTGAAGGCTCACAAGGATCTCTTGGCCGCACTCCGTGAGCGTTACCTAAGAAGACTTTTCTTGGATGGCCGATGTGGCTCCCGAGGACAATGATGAAGACAGTGAGGATGAAGCCGAGGGTGAGAGGGAGAGAGGAGTGATCCAACAGATCAGTGGGGTGATCCCCACCAATAACTTGTACAAATTATGACATGAAATGAAATGCCTTTTGTTCAATGAATGATTGTGATCGGAAAATTTTAAACCATTATTTGTCTGAGTATTTGATTGTATGAGCACAGCAAAACAAAAACTAAATGTGATTATTAATCTAAGTATGAGAGATCGGAAAGCACTTTGAACATGAGATCGGTAGGGAAGAAATGCTGAACAGAACTTGACCGAAAATTTAACTCGAACACTTAAGATCGGAATCGAACCAAAACTTTAGCTCTTAAACTTTCGGAAAGGAGGTCGGCAATAAAACTGGTAGGAAAAGATCTAGTGCCCGTTCATTTTATTCATCAACAGAGATCAGGAATATACCCGACGAGTCCGGAAATTCGGCAACGGGTTTGAGGGATCGGTAAATGATTTGAGAGATCGGCTGAGTTTTAATGAATGTGAGGACTTAGCATTGATTCAATTCTCTGTGAGGAGAGATCGGAAATGTGACCGCCTATCAAAGAGGGACTGGAAACGTGATTAGCTGTTCAAAAAAAGAATTTTTTATTGATTCTAGGGATCGGCCAAAATATGGTGTCGACAACCGTCCCTGGAGAGTTGCCCACTAATGGTGTGAATTAGCCTCTCCTAAGTGTAAACTGAGATCTGAGCCTCTGTGACTGGCTCTGACTCTGTGGCTGGCTTTAGCCCTAAGCCTAGGGGCCTTAAATTTCTTACCAGGTGCAAAAGAGGAACTAGCTTGACCCTGACCCCTCTTCTGCTGCCTGTCCCTTCTGCTCTGTTCATTTATTCTGACCCTCTCAACTTTCAAAGCAGCTTCAACCAACTGGGCAAAATCTGTAATCCTCAAGGTCGTGATGTATAGCTTAATATTGTCATTTAGTCATTCTTTAAATTTTTTGCATCTCTCAGCTTCAGTAAGAACTATTTTCCTTCCATATTTGCTTAATCTGACAAATTATCGCTCATATTCTGCTACTGACAGCTACCTCTGCCTCAAACTAATAAATTCCCTTCTCCTTTCCTCCAGGTACACATTACCAATGTATTTCTTCCTAAACTCCGCAAGGAAGAAATCCCAGGTGATTTGGTCTGGTTGCACCTCCCTGGATACTGTGTCTCACCATTGATAGGCATCATCCTGAAATAGGGACACAACACCCTCTATGTTCTGCTTTGGGGTGTAGTGAAGTTGTCTAAGTACCCTTTTTGTTCTTTCTAACCAATGCTCAGCTGCTAATGGTCATCTTCTTTCTTACCCAGGAAATCCACCACCCCATACTTTCTGAGTTTCTCCAAATATGACTTAAGTGGTAGCTGCTGAGGTTGTGAAATAGCCCTAGTCATTTATCTGAAAAATTATATTATTTACTAAAATAGGGCCTGCTGAGGCTGAGTAGGTGCTTCTTGCACTGGTGGAGTAGGTTTTCCCCTACCTCTAGCTTCAACCATGGGTGGAGCATGACTCTCCACCTCTTCCTCAACGTCTCTCTGTGATGTTTGATCCATATCCTAACTAAAATAACTAAAAACAAAAAAATCTGCATTAATGTCACCTCAACTCTTACAAATGCAATGCATGCTATATACTCTATCTAAACTCAGAAATGCCTAAACCGTACTCTGATACCACTAAATGTGACACCCCTCACCAGTCTACAGTGTAGCCAAGCAAAGCATGTCACACTCGATGCCGGAGCACCTTAACTTAACTTATTATATTTCCTATTATTCACATTACGTTTTATTTTATTAATATAGGGCCAATTTATTAATCGGAGAAACTGGCGAAGTTTCCCCTAAATTATTCACAATTTTGACGATTTTCACTTGTTAAAAATCTCAACAATAATTTTAAATATATATAATTTTACCTAGTCTCAAATTTCATCTCAATATCTTAAACTCAAATTTTTATTCATTCCATGCGTAAATAAATTTATCATCATATTCATAAATAAAATACTCAATTTCATTAATTTACAAAATTTACAAATAATTACATAAGTTTATAATTTACATGACAAAATGAAAGTCTAACTACAAAATACAAAATCACTGACAGGCCTAGTAGGTCCTACCAAAATACACTGCACTAATGAGGTGACACAGTCTGACAATGATGCATATCCAAAATCTCAGACTCCTAGTTTATGGTCTACAGGGCTCTCTCTTGGTATCTCCAGTACTTACGCGTGGCAAAAAGTGACCCGCTAAGCATAAATCTTAGTGGTGCCAATACAATATAAAAATAAACTAAATAATTAAAAATACAGAAATTATGCTGTTATTTCTTGCAGACTAAATTTTTAGTAATTATTTGTAATATTCTTAATTTGGTGATTTTTTTATGTTCTTTAATTAGTTGTAAATTTTTAAGATTTATTTTAATTGCCTAAGTAACTTATACTAGTTGACTGGACTAGATAAACGGGTAAACTAACATTGGATACCAAGTACCTCAGGCTGTCACACCATCGGTCACATAGTGTCTGCCAGGTGTGCAACAGAACGGCTAACAAGCCATAATAATAATCATGCATAAAGCCGAGTATATCAAAGAATACCAAAATGGCCAAAAGCCATAATATCACAAAATGGCACTAAAAACCATAAATCACAAAATGGCACAAAGCCATAGGCTGTACTGCAATCGGAACCCTATTAGCATGCCAACCTATCCAAATCAATCATACTAGGCATACTAGGGCATATTAACAAAGTTAGGTTTTGATTCTTTGCATTTGATATTTTTGTAGTTACTATTTACATTACTATTCATGCAAATTTTGACTATCTCATAAATGATAGGTATACAAATTCTAAACACATGATTATAACACATTTTTTGTTTTAAATTTGTTGGCATTAGTTTCCAATTACAATTCAAAGCTTTCTAGAAGAAATTTCAAATTTTCAGTTTTTGTCACTTATGTTTACTATTCCATTGGACCAATCTACAGTGGAATTTTAGCTAAACTTTCTTCGTCAAAGTTGTTCCTTAATGTCTTTACTTTAATTCCCTTTTTGAAGCACTTCACTTGGAGTTTTGTAGCTCAAGTTATGGCATTTTTACCATAACTGGCCGGATTGGTCCATGTCTAGAATTTCTGGGCAAATTTTGGTTCTGGCAGTTTTGACGAGCTAACTTTGGTTAGCAATTTGATTAGGTTATGGTTAGAATTTGGGCTTTTGTTCTTCATGAAAGTTGTTCTATTATGTCCAAGCTTTCTATGGGTTCATGAATCAGGTCATTTGGACCTCTCTACACAAATTTATGGCCATTTGAACAAATATTGTTCATATGAACATTTTTCCAGGTCTAGATTTTGGATACCCGGATTCAAGCCAAACTTAGGTCATTTTAGGTTGGTTTTCTGGGCAGGGTATCTTCATGAGAAATGTGGCATTACGTCCCTAGTTTCACCTCCAATTTGTCTTACACCAATTGAAGCTACACCATTCAACTTATGGCTACCCAAACCCACTGAACTCAAGTCCAGAATTTCCAGCACATAGGGTAGCTCACCCAATTCACCATTCAATGCCACAATCACTTTCATTTTAAGCTCAAACCATGTCAAATGGTCACTAATTGACCTCAAGAGCGCCAATTTATCAATAATTTAATAAAACCCTAATTTTAGCTCAAACCCTAATTCCCAATGTCACAAATCTTACATTTCACATAAAATTTAAGATTCTAATCTACTTCTGCTCATCAAAAGTCATCAGTACACCACTTTAATCCAATTAAAAGTCATTAAAACCCTAGCATACTCATGGCTGCTGAAATTCAAGAGGGGTCTAACATGCATATTTTTTATTCAATTCCAACAATTTCTCACTCAATTTATGGTCCTAACAAAGAATATATAGAGAGAGAGGTGAGAATTGGCACTAACCTCTTGTAGCTAAATCCCAAGGTTTTCAAATCTCCACTTTCTCTTCAATTCTTGGCAGCCAAACACCTTAGCAAGGTTAGATGACAATTTTTAATGATAAAAGTTATGGGTTTTATGGTGAAAAATCAAGAATATACAAAGTTGATGAAAGAAAATCAATGGAGGTGTGAGAGTGGGCTTCGGCCACTTGAGAAAGAGGAAGAAGAAGCTGATTTTTTGTTTAATTATTTCACTTTTTTTGGTTTTTATACTTAGGCTTATTTAATTGTGATTGGCTAGGAAATTTTTAATTACATCATATTTCATCATGCTTACGTAATAAGTTGAATTAAATTTCATTTTGTTTTTATTTCTTTTCTTCTCTTCCTTACTTATTTTTAATTAAATTTTCATCAATATTTATTCACATTTTATGTCATAAATCTCACTCACTTAAATGGACAAGTTGGTCAAAAATCATCTCTGAATGTGAAATGACCAAAATGCCCTTCGTTGTGCTTACTGAGCTAAATTGTCTGTACTGATTTACATAATTTTTTTTGTATTTTCTTAGCAATCTATTGTCATCTAAACCTCAGTAATCCTTCAATTGAGTCCCAAAAATTATTTCATAGGGTTTCTCATGGGTCTAAGGTCGCTAACTGTCTTCACAGTCACTTTCCGTTAAGGTTACCCATCGCCGTAGCTTCGGCTCATTTAACCTCTTTGCATTTCATTTCTTAAATTTTTCCTTAATTTTTTTTTTGTCATTATTTAGGTTATTTATGACTCCTTATGTTAGTTTAAATATAGTTCTAGACATTCTAGCTGTTCGAACAGACATTGGTCACCGGAACAGTAGAATGTATGGATTACATAAAGTGAGGGTGTTACAGCTTTTCCCCTCTAACAAAAATTTCATCCTCGAAATTTACCTGTTGCAAACAGTTGAGAGAACTGTTGTCTCATCATCTCTTTACTTTCCTAGGTTGCCTCTTCGCTGTTGTGGTGCCTCCAAAGAACTTTCACCAGTGGAATCTACTTATTTCTCAATTCTTTCACTTCTCAAGCCAGAATCCTTATTGGTTCCTCTTCATATGTCAAATTCGATTGTATTTCAATTTCTTCCATTGATATGACATATGAAGGGTCTTATCGGTATCTTCTCAACATAGACACGTGAAAGACATTATGGATCTTGTCCAGCTCTGGTGGTAAAGCTAGCCTATGGGCCACTAGACCCACACACTCGATGACTTCATATGGGCCAATGAACCTAGGGCTTAACTTACCCTTTCTCCCAAACCTCAATATTTTCTTCCATGGTGATACTTTGAGAAACACCTTGTAGCCCACTTCATATTCTATTTCTTTTCTTTTCAAATCAGCATAAGACTTCTGTCTGTTTGAGGCTGCCTTCAAATTAGCTTTTATCAGTTTAACCTTTTCCTCAGTTTGTTTCACCAGGTCTAGTCCCACGACCTTATCCTCACCATGTTCTATCCAACATAGTGGGGTTATGCACTTCCTCCCATATAAGGCTTCATAAAGAGCCATTTGAATGCTACTCTGGTAGCTATTGTTGTAAGTAAATTCTGTTAGTGGGAGGTATCTGTCCCAATTTCCCTCAAAATCAATGACACAACTTTTTAGCATATCCTCAAGCACCTGAATCACCCGTTCCAATTGTCCATCGATTTGAGGATGAAAAGCCATGCTAAAATGGAGTTGTGTGCCCAAGGATTCTTGCAACTTCTTCCAAAATCTGGATGTGAACCTCGACTCTCTATCAAATATAATGGAAATTAGGATTCCATGCAGTCTAACTATCTCACTGATATACAATTCTGCTAGCTTCTCCAGTGAATAGTTAGTTCTAACTGGCAGAAAATGAGCTAACTTGGTTAATCTATCTATTATCACCCATACTGCATCATGTTTCTTCTGGGTGAGAGGTCGACCACTAACAAAATTCATGGTGACCCGATCCCATTTTCATTCAAGTATGCTTATAGGCTGTAACAAACCTGATGGAACTTGGTGTTCTACCTTGACCTACTAACATATTAAACATCTAGTGACATAGTCAGCTATGTCCTTCTTCATACCAAGCCACCAGTAATGAGGCTTCAAGTCATGATACATTTTGGTACTCCCAGGGTGTATGGGATAATCATTATTGTGTGCCTCTTTCAGAATGTTCATCTTCAATTCCCCATCATCTGGTACACATGTTCTTCTCTTGTAATACAAACATCCATTCTCTTGCACCTCATATTCAGTTTCCCTCCCCTCTGTGATTCTACCCATGATAGCTATCTGCTTCTCATCTACCTTCTGCCCCATCCTGTATTTGCTATAGCAGGTTTGGCTTTACTTGCAACTCAGCCAAAATAGCTGTATCCTGAGCTAAAGATAAGCGGGCATTCAAGGATCTCAATGCTGCAATAGACTTTCTACTTAAAGCATCAGCAACTACATTTGCCTTCTCATGATGGTAGTCTATTACACAATTATAGTACTTCAGGAATTCAATCCATCGCCTCTGTCTAAGGTTAAGCTCCTTCCGGATTGGCAAGTATTTCAGTCTTTTGTGGTCTGTGTATATGTAGCACTTTTCAATATACAAGTAATGCCTCCATATCTTCAATGTGAAGATAATTGCCACTAGTTCAAGATCATGGGTGGCATAGTTCTTTTCATGTGGCCTTAGTTGCTTAGAAGCATAGGTAACCACTTCCCCCTCTTGTATTAGAACACACCCTAACCCATTATGGGAAGCAACACTGTAGACCACGAAGTCTTTCCTAGATACTGGCTGTGTTAACACTGGTGCCTCTATTAACATAGCCTTCAACCTCTCAAAACTGGCTTGACACTTGTCATTCCAGTCAAATTTTACATTCTTATGTAGCAACTTGGTCAGTGGAGCAGCTATCAGAGAAAACCCCTTCACAAACCTTCTGTAATACCCAACTAGTCCCAAGAAACTTCTGACTTCAATTGCATTTCTAGGAGGCTTCCATTCCATTACTATTTCTATTTTCTTGGGATCCACTCTAATCCCATCAGTTGATACAATGTGTCCAAGAAAAGCAATCTCATTCAACCAGAAGTCACACTTGGACAACTTAGCATACAGTTTCTTCTCTCTCAGGGTTTGCAGAACAATCCTCAAATGCTCATCATATTCTTCTCTATTCTTGGAATACACCAGTATATCATTAATAAAGACCACTACAAACCGATCTAAGTATGAATGGAAGATATGGTTTATAAGGTCCATGAAAGCTGCTGGTGCATTTGTCAAACCAAACGGCATCACCAGAAATTCATAGTGCCCATACTGGGTCCTGAATGCAGTCTTAGGCACATCTGCATCCTTCACCCTTAGCTGATGATACCCTGATCTGAGATCAATCTTGGAAAATACACCTGTTCCCTTCAATTGATCAAACAGATCATCAATTTTGGGCAATGAGTACTTATTCTTCACAGTTACTTTATTTAATTGCCGATAATCAATACATAACCTCAAAGTCCCATCCTTCTTTTTCACAAACAGTACTGGAGCTCCCCATGGTGACACACTGGGGCGTATAAACCCCTTATCCAGTAACTCCTACGACTGGATTTTTGGCTCCTTCAATTCAGTGGGTGCCATCCTATAAGGAGCAATCGAGATTAGTGTTGTGCCCAGTATTACCTCAATAGCAAATTCTACTTCCCTTTCTAATAGTAAACTAAGCAATTCCTTAGGGAAGATATCGGGGAATAACTTATAGTGGGTATGTCACACAAGTCAAGCTTAGCCTGCCTGGTATCAACTACGTGTGCCAAATAGGCTTCACAGCCTTTTCTCATCAATTTTCTTGTAGCAATGGCTGAAATGACATTAGACAAAAAATCTATCCTTTTCCCCACAATTGTATTCTCATCATTTTTAGGAGTTTTCAATATAATCCTCTTCAATCTACGATCCACTATTACCTGATGATGTGATAGCTAATCCATCCTAAGGATGACATCAAACTCATGGAAGAGTAATTCAATGAGGTCTGTAGAGAACTCATACTCTTGAATCCTCAATGGGCAACCTCTGTACACTTTATTTACCACCACACTGTGGCCTAGTGGGTTTATAACACCCCTCACCCGACTACAGTGCAGCCGAGCAAGGCATGCTACATTCGGTGCCGGAACACACCCTATCTTATCTTACTTTATTCCTTTAATAATTTGATCTCGTTATATTTTAATATCAATTATTTTTAAATGGAGAAACCAGCAGAGTTTCTCCAATTTTTTTATCAGTTGGCGTACTTTACTATTCACCTGCTTAAAATTTTCAATAATATTTTACAATAAAAATCTCATCAATTATTCTCATAACCATCTCATAATTCACATCTCATTCATATTTCTCAATTTCATATTCATTTCCATGCATTTCCATTCATGCACAATTTATATATATAAATTGTCATGTTTCATTAATTTACATGTTTTACAAATTAATTACAGTTCCATAATCTATATTTTAACATACAATTCATAGTTTACATTATAAATAATAACTAATTATAATGTACAAAATACATAATATGATCTATATGGGCCCTATCTACATGCATTGCTTAGGAGATGACAACCTTGAACACTCTGCAGATCAGAACTCCTAAATCTCTATGTAGTATTCGCTGGGCTTTAACTTCAGTACCTGCGTGAGGAAACAAATCCATCGCGCTAAGCATTACTGCTTAGTGGTGCAATAATATAACAAGAAATAATATATACAAATAAAAATAGTTGGAGCATATTTTTTATACTCAAGAATTTCACTGGGTTCATATGAAATTTGCCATACATTATATCTTTCGTCATTTATGTTGCTCTCTAGAATCTCTTTTGTCATACGTTTACAATAATCATTTATATAATGTACGATTAAATCTAAAATTTATACTTATACTTATATTCTTATGAAAGCCACATTTGTAATGTTATTTAAGTTATAATTCTTCTACTAGTCTTTTTATCACTTCCTTGATACTTTCTAAGTTGTTTACAATTATTTCGTAATATTTAAAAATTTTTAATACTAATTTCATTTACTTCAGACCATTCTAAGAAATAAATTTTTTTGAGCTAAACTAATTTATTTTAGAACTTCTTAATCATTTATTTGCTTTCTAACATTTTTAATTATTAATATTCGTAACTTATTTTAATAAATTAGACTGCCCAAGTAACCTATGATAGGTTGACTAAACTGGATAATGGGTCGTTAGCACTGGACACCGCGATGCCTCAAGCCGTCATACCATGGGACACAGAACGTCAACCACGTATGCAGTCAGTATGGCTAAAAAGCCATGATAACACATAATTGGGCATTAAGCCATGAGTGCAGGCATAAAGCCATGAATGCAGGCATAAAGCCATGAATACAAGCAAAAAGCCTTTCGCAGTACTACTAAAATAATGCCCTATTGGCATGCCAAACTATCCAATCTGACACATATGTCTAGGCAATATAAGGGCACATAATATCATTAAATATTAATATATTGTGTTTTATGGCTTCATCATTTCATAAAAATTTTCAATTATAATGTATACATTCATTTGATCATATATATGATCACAATTCACATCAATTGTCCTTTTATATTATTGTACTCAAAGTACTTTTCATTTCTACAATAATAAGAACTAATGTGTCATTCATACATTAATATGGTTCATTTATTCATTCATTATGTTATTCATATTGATCACAATTCAAAACAATGGTTCACATGTACCATTGTATTCAAAACATTTTTCCTTTCTCACTTATACATTTTATGAATTCTATTTGTGATGGGCATATAAGCCCTAACTACCTATTCACATCAATTAGGTGACTTACTTTTCATGTTTCAAGCAATCCAATAACATTTCATGGATTTCAAATTTATGGCCTTAATTTCCCTTTAACAATATAGTTCTTACACTTTGTGTCTTTGTACTACTATTCATATTACTATTCACTCAAATTGTTGACTTTTTAATACATAATAAATTTATTGAACCTAAGTTCTCCAAGATACCACATTTTGCATTTTATTTTTGTTGGTATTGATTTCCAATACCATTTCAAGGCTTATCTTATGTTATTCAAAATTTTCAGATTTCATACCCTAGGTTTACTGTTCCATTGGTTATTTGTACAGTAGGAATTTGACAAAATTATCTTCATGAAAGTTGTTTCTTATTGTGTCTAATTATATTTCTTTTCTTGAATCACTCTATTTGGAGTTTTGTAGCTCAAGTTATTGTCATTTTACCATAACTGGCCGGATTGACCTGTACCCTAAATTTTTGGGCAATTTGGTTCTGCCAAATTTGGTGACCTAAGTTTAGTTAGCAATTTGACTAGGTTATGTTCAGAATTTGGATTTGTGTTCTTCATGAAAGTTGTAGGGCTATGTCTCATCTTTCTTCTAATAAAATTTTAGATCAATTGAACTTGCCTACACTGAGTTATGACCATTTGAACAAATACTGTTCATTTGGTCATTTTCCAGTAACAACCTATTGGTTAACTTGGTTTGGTTTTCTGGGCAGGATTTCTTCACCAAAGTTGTGCCATTATGTGTATATTTTCATGTCCAATTGGCCTTGCACCAATTGAACTATACAACTCCATTTATGGCTGCCCAAACCTGCTGGACTCATAACCAGTCCTGCAGATCACCAAGGGCAGCATGCCTAAACTCAACTCCATTATCCTTACTCACTTTAATTCCTCCTCACACACATTCAAATGGTCACTAATTGACCATTACAAGGTTAATATACCATTTCATAAGCAAAACTCTAATTTTTTCACAAACCCTAATTCCCAAGTGTCCATTTCATGCTTTTCATGTCATCTAACACATCCAACACACATAGTTCAACATCTAACTCAAGTTATCTCATCACAAACCACTTCTAAAAAATTCAAGTCATACAAATCAACAAATCTCATCCTTCTACCATGGCTGCCAATTCTCATACATACTTCAATATTATTGTTTTGTTCAATTCTACAATAAATTCTCATTTAATTTATCTTCCTAACAAAGATTAAAAGTTATGGAAGTGAGTATAGGCACTAACCTTGATTTAGCTAATTTTCAAAGCTTAAGAACTCTTCTTTTTCTCTTTCTTTTTACTGCTCAAGACTTGCTCTAGGTGTAAGGGTAAATATTTGTGAAGGGAAGCTAGGGTTTTGGGGTGATTTGGGTGGGTTAGCTCAAGCTTGATCAAGCTTCCATGGAGTTTTCTTTCCTCTCTCTCTCTCTACGTTTTTGGCTGTCTAAAGGTTGAAAATGCAGATTGTTTGTCAATTTTTGTCCAATTTATCTCCTTTTAATTGGCTTGTTGAGTTGTGATTGGTGAAGACCTAATTAATGACATCATGTGATGTCATATTTCCTATTTTCTTTCATTTTTCTTTCTTTTCCTTTCTACTCATTTTTAATTTAATGTTTAGCAATATTTATTCATATTTTAGATTATAATAATTATTTACTTAACTGGACAAGTCGTTCAAAAATCATCTCTGAAGACGAAATGATCAAAATGCCCTCCATTTGGTTTAACAGAGTAAAATTGTCTGTACCGATTGAAAATTTTTTCTAAGCCTTTTCTTGGCATTCTAATTCCATAAAACCTCAATGACTCTTCTCTGGAGTCCCAAAAATTATTTCATGAATTTTCTCCTGGGTTTAGGGCTTTTAGTTGCGAGAACCGCAACTTTCCACTGGGTTACCCATCGCTAGGGCACTGACTAATTTAACTTAGTTGTATTTTATTTCAAATTTTTTTCCTACATTTTTCTTACTATTATTTGGTCTATTTATGACTCCTCACTCTAGTCTAAATATTTTTTCAGACGTTCTAGCTATCCGGACCGACACCGGTCACCAGAACAGTAGAATGTGCAGAATTGCTACAGGGAGGGTGTTATAGGGTTAGTGACTAAAATATCTTGGTCACTTTCCTCTACTTGAATTCCCCTTTCCATGGCTAACTTAATGTAAATGTATGAGTGAGTGGATCTTGGATCCACCAATGCATGCACAGGTATGTTATAGAGAGAAAACATACCCCTAATGACATACTTAACATCCTGCTCCTCTTGAGCCCTCATAGCATATGCCCTGGTTGGTGCCCTTCTCTCTTGCCTTTCAACTTATTCTGATGCATGCCTCTGTAAAGTATCAGCTACCTCAGACTTACCTGGTCTTCTACCCCTTTGAGTTGCAGAAGCAGGTCTGTTTATTTGTACTGGAGCAGCTGTAAAATTTCTTCTTGGGCAATCTTTTATCTAATGCTCAGTGGAACCACACTAGAAACATCCCCCCAGTCAATCGCCAATATTCACCTCTGTGCCACTTATGGCAGTGTAGACACGTTGAAGAGACTGCTGAGGCTGGTCCCCTAAACACCGTCCCTGGAGAGCTACCCACTAATGGTGTGGACTGGCCTCTCCTAGGTGTAAATTAAGATCTGAGCCTTTGTGACTGGCCCTGACTCTATGGTTGGCTTTGGCCCTAAGCCTGGGGGCCTTTAAATTTCTTACCAGGTGCAAAAGAGGAACTAGCTTGACCCTGACCCCTCTTTAGCTACCTGTCCCTTCTGTTCTATTCATTTATTCTGACCCTCTTAACTTTCAATGCAGCTTCAACTAACTGGACAAAATCTGTATTCCTCAAGGCCGTGATGTGTAGCTTAATATTATCATTTAGTCCTTTTTCAAATCTATTGCATCTCTTAGCTTCAGTAGAAACTATTTCCCTTCCATATTTACTCAATCTGACAAATTCTCGCTCATATTCTGCTACTGACAGCTGCCTCTGCCTTAAACTGATAAATTCCCTTCTCCTTTCCTCCAAGTACACATTACCAATGTATTTCTTCCTGAACTCCACAAGGAAGAAATCCCAGGTGATTTGGTCTGGTTGTACCTCCCTGGATACTGTGTCTCACCACTGATAGGCATCATCTTAAAGTAGGGACACAACACCCTCTAAGCTCTGCTCTGGGCTGCAGCGAAATTGTCTAAGTACCCTTTATGTTCTTTATAACCGATGCTGAGCTGCTGGTGGGTCATCTTCTTTCTTACCCAGGAAATCCATAGCCCCATACTTTCTGAGTTTCTCGAAATGCGACTTCAGTGGTAGTTGCTGAGGTTGTGGAATAGCCCCAGTCATATGTCTGAAAAATTATGTCATTTAATGAAATAAGGCCTGCTGAGGCTAAGCAGGTACTTCTTGCACTGGTGGAGAAAGTTCTCCCCTGCCTCCAGCTTCAGGCATGGGTGGAGCATGACTCTCCACCTCTTCCTCAATGGCTCTCTGCGATGTTGGATCCATATCCTAACCAAAATAACCAAAAATAAATAGATCTGCATTAGTGCCATCTTAACTTTTACAAATGCAATGAATGCTATGTGCTCTATCTAAACTGAGAAACGCCTAAATCGTTCTCTGATACCACTAAATGTGACACCCCTCACTCGTCTATAGTGTAGCAGAGCAAGGTATGTTAAACACGGTGCCGGAGCACTTTAACTTAACTTATTATATTTCCCATTATTCACATTACCTTTTATTTTATTAATGTAGGGCCAATTTATTAATCGGAGAAACTGGCAGAGTTTCCCCTAAATTATTCGCAATTTTGATGATTTTCACCTGTTAAAAATCTCAACAATAATTTCAAATATATATAATTTTACCTAATCTCAAATTTCATCTCAATATCTCAAACTCAAATTTTTATTCATTCCATGCATAAATAAATTCATCATCACATTTATAAATAAAATACTCAATTTCATTAATTTACAAAATTTATAAATAATTACATAAGTTCATAATTTACATGACAAAATGAAAGTCTAACTACAAAAAACCAAATCACTAACAGGCCTAGTGGGCCCTACCAAAATACACTGCACTAATGAGGTGACACAGTCTGACACTAAAGCAGATCCAAAATCTCAGACTCCCAGTTTATGTTCTACTGGGCTCTCTCTTGGTATCTCCAGTACCTACGAGTGGCAAAAAACGACCCGCTAAGCATAAAGCTTAGTGGTGCCAATACAATATAAAAATAAACTAAATAACTAAACATGCAAAAACTATGCTGTTATTTTATGCAGACTGAATTTTTAGTAATTATTTGTTATATTCTTAATTTGGTGATTTTTTTATGTTCTTTAATTAGTTGTAAATTTTTAAGATTTATTTTAATTGCCTAAGTAACATATACCAGTTGACTGGACTGGATAAATGAGTAAACTAGCACTGGGTACCAAGTACCTCGGGCCGTCACAACATCGATCACATAGTGTCTGCCAGGTGTGCAATAGAACGACTAACAAGCCATAATAATGATTGCATCAAATTACATAGATGTTTAATGTTAACATGCATTGCATTTTGTTAGCATTTAGTATCCTTTTATGTTTATTTTTATGTCTTCATTATTATTTTAGAAAACATATTAATCCAACTCAATTCATTGATTTTTATTTTTATCAGGTGTTTTTATGTGGTTCTAGAATCAAAGACGAGTTTGGAAGAGATTTGGAGGTCAAAACGTGAAGAATACAGAAAAATACCTCAAAACCCTAGAAAACAATTGAATTTGGCCTCAAAAGGGTGGGGCCAGGATTCATTGGTCTTGATCAGAGCATTGTTTCCTTTAAAATAGGTGTTTGGGTAGAGCTAAGAGTGTAAAAGGAAGCTTGAAGAAGTCAAGGGACTGAGTATTGTTGCTGATACAAAGTACACGGGTCGTGTAAGCCAAGCCCCAGACACGTGTAACTTTCTGCCAGAAGAAAGCCGGATAGCCAATGGAGAAACAAAAGTACACGGGCCTTGTAACTTGCCCCGTGTAACTTTCTAGACCCCGTGTAACTCTCTGGACTGAAGAAAATGTGAAAAATGAAGTGGCAGAAAGTTACACAGGGCAGGGCCGTGTAACACTACATAGGCCATGTAAAGTCTCCTGACAGCAATTCTGATGCGACTTTTCTTCGCTCCAACCTGACCCAGATGGACTCCGAATGCTTCTAGGACTCTGAAATTAGGGTTTTTACACCAGATATAAATAGAAAAAGTCAGGAATTGAGGAAAGGAGAGAGAATTTTACATCCAAGAATATAATTTACATTCAAAAGGAGCCGATTTACATTCAAGGATGCACATCAACTTCAAGGGAGGTAAGGGAGAAAACAAGATCTGCAAGATTTCTCTAAGGGATTTTCAGCTGAAGTTCCAAAAGTGCAAGGCTGCAACTCTCTTTCTGGGTTCTTTCACTCTATTTTCTTCTCATGTCTTCTCTTTATCTTTTTATAAACTTGATTGTAAAACTCACCATGGGTGAGTAGGTTCTTTATTCTAGGGTTAGGGTGTAGCACTCAATTTCATTATGGATCTGGTTTAATTTTATTTAATAAATTGGGTATTTTATTTTTTGATTCAATCACTTGTGATCATAATACATGCTATGTGTTGGTGCCCACTTAGTATTAATTACAAATATTAATTGAAGGACTAAAAGGTGAAGGTTAATATTAGAAAATCAGGATTTTGAACCTAGGAAATCTGACCTAGAGATAGGCTGATGACCTTTGTAGAGTTTTAAAAATTAATCAAAGATCTTAAAGGGTTTTAATTAATTTAATCACCACAAAAGTAGGGTTTATGTAAATTAAAATTCACTTTGAGTGCCTTGAGAGAGGACTTTAGATAACTTAGGATTAATTTCCATCAAAGTAATAATCTCTCATTTATTGAATGAAGCAGATTGATTCCATAATTGATTGAAGTGTGAACCCCTAGCTCTAAAATGCCTTTGTCCATTAGTATTTTATTTCAGTTAATTATTTAGATTTTATTTCTTTCAATTTAGATCTAATTATTATTTCTCTACAATTCGATCGTCTAGATAGTTAAAATCACTATAGTTTGGTACTCAACACGGTCCTCGTGGGAATGATACTCTACTCATCACTTTATTACTTGTTAGCGATCCGTGCACTTGAGGGGTTATAAAACCAGCGAAACAAGTTTTTGCCACCGTTGCAGAGGACCGGTGCTTGATATTGAGCGATTAGTGATTTGGTTACTCTAAACATTTTTATTTCTTTTGTAGTTTATTTCTTATCTAATTTTATTTTTGCTTATTTTTCTTGTGAGGTACATTGAGATGTTTCATCAACAGGTCTTCACAAGTTTTATTCAACAACACAATAAACCTTTTTACAATGCTTGGAAAAGATTTAATGAATTGGTAGAGCAATTTGCCAATCATTATCTTTCAAATTATGAACTCACTCTTAATTTCTATAATGGTCTGGATGAAGCAACAAGGAATTGGGTAGATTATGGAGCTTGGGCTACTGGTGATCATGTTCTTCAAAGAAACCATGAGGATGCCATTCACTTATTGAATGACATGGCAAATTTTGATTACTATTGGCATTGGGATCCTTCACTGCAGGGTTGGAGTCACCAATACCCTCCAGACATCTATCAACATAATATTTCACACTAACCATTTGAGCTGCAATTAGAAAAAGGAGTGGGACTTGAAGAGGCAATAGCTCCATTGGAAAATTTTGACAACCTTATGATGAACAATGAGCTGTCACTCTATGAGGAGGAAACAAATGAACAAAGTTGGGAGAATGAAGAAGCTTCATGGGAATTTGAACCTATAGAAGAAGTTGAGCCTGAAGAACAAAATTCCTTTAAAGATGACTTACTAGTAGAGTTACCACAAGAGCAGGAGTTACCTGAAGAAGAAATTGTACCTGAAGTTGAAGAAAACAACTCCTTTATTGTTGGAGGGGCATTAGAAGAGTGCTTACATGAAGATAGATCTGAGGTGAAGGTGGTAGATGAAGAAATTGATGAGACTATCAATTTAAGTTTGTTAACGATGTTTACACATACACCGCCAAAAGACCCTTGTCTATCATGGACACTTACTACATCATCACATGTCCTCCATGAGCTAAAGCAATCCTCTTCCCAAGCAGATAACTCTAAACCATGTGTTATTTGTGCTATGTGCAATCTTATTCCAAATCTTGCCAATCTTGAGGGTACCACAAATCAAGACCCATATGTGGTGTTACATGACAACTACTATGGGCGAAAACCATTTTTTTGATCAGCAATTCTAAAAGGGGTCAAGCTAATAACCTTAAATTAGCGCTTTGTGGGAGGCAACCCAAAGTTTTAAATTTAATCCTTGCATTTTTTTTTATTTATTTCTTTTTTTTTACCACCCTCCCAAACTTAATTTTGATGTTTGTTCACTTTGTAGGTTCAAGAAGTACTTGAAAGGAGCAATGGAGATCAAACTCACAAATCTTCAAGGGAAGGAGTGCTTCAAGAGGGAGTATTCTATATCCATTAGCTTTTCCTTGTTATTACATTTATGATGTTGCCCTTGACTTGATTATGATATCTTGATGACATTGAGGACAATGTCAAATTTGAGTTTGGGGGTGCATTTCACGCATTGCATTCATCTATTGCATTTCATCACCTTATTATGTCTATATTATATTTGTATGTCAAAAATCTAGAAAATTTTTGCAAATTTTGAACTTTTTGAAAAGGCTTTTAACTTAGAATTATAACTAAAACCTTGATAAGCTAATGATTGGACTCTCTGGGAAAGAGGAATGAATATAACTAGATAGGCAAAAGGCTTCAATATGTTGTTTGTGAAAAGCAAAATCACCTAAGTGGAGTTAAACTAGTTAAACCCCTTCATAGCCATTAATATGTCACATTGAACTTGAAAAATTAGGAGAAAATTTTTGAAATACAAGCAAGCCTAAAAATGTCTCACCAGCTCTAGAATATGTCTCTTGGACCTATCGAGGCAAAATCCTAGCATATGCTTGATGAAGAGATGATTAAGGCATTCTTTGATATAACCTCACTAACCTTAGCCACCCCTAATTAAATTATATCCCTTGTAGACAACTTGAAGCATATATTTATCCCTTAAAATTTATTGCTTACCCATATTATTTACCTAGGCCCTAGCCAAAACACCTATCCTACCCTTTTGAGGAAGCTAAATGCATAAGTAAAAAGTATATTAAGTGCAACAAAAAAAATGTGGAGAGAGGATGTAAAACTCAAGAAAGAGTGCAAGTGTGCAATTGAAATCAAAGAAAAATTTGCCTTTCCAACCCAGCAAAAGCAATGAGTTTGGGTGAGAGGACAAGAGGGACAAAAAAAAAAGAAAAACAAAAAAAAAAAAGAGAGAAAAGAAGAAGAAGAAGTCCCACGATAAGCATCATGGAAGCATCCTTGGCACTATAAAAAAAATCAAAAGCCCCTTTTCTCCATACAAAATCAGTAAACTAAACTTAGCATACTTGATATTTTATGCATACATGCTATCCTCATATTTGCATTTCCTAAAAACCTTTTATTGACAACCAAGTCATTATCCCTTTAGCCCCGTTACAACCCTTTTAAAGACCTTTTGATCTTTTGAAAAGTGTATGCTACATTAGTGGAGATAGAAAATTGCGATATGCCTATGAAGTCGGAATTGAGTCACTTCATCACAATTATTCGCAATAGAGGCAAATTTGGGGGAGTAAGTGTTTCTCAAGTCTATCCTAATAAAACAGATTATTTGTGACTTATTAATGGCTTTGCATAGAGGAATAGTTAGTTGAAGCACCATAAAAGGGGTGAAGCTCTAAGCAGGTAGCTGTTGAGGTCTTTATGCTTTGAAAGTGGGAATTGGTATGAAGGTTGAAGAGTGTTTAATTATGTGTAAGTTAAGTTTTCAGTTGTTTTTCTAAGTACTCCAATGAGTTTTTATAAAGTTTTAATTTTCTTGAGGACAAGCAAAGGTTTGAGTTTGGGGGTATTTAATTGCATCAAATTATATAGATATTTAAGGTTAACATGCATTGCATTTTGTTAGCATTTAATATCCTTTTATGTTTATTTTTATGGGTCTTCATTATTATTTTAGAAAACATATTAATCCAACTCAATTCATTGATTTTTATATTTTATCAGGTGTTTTTATGTGGTTTTAGAATCAAATACGAGTTTGGAAGAGATTTGGAGGTCAAAACATGAAGAATACAGAAAAATACCTCAAAACCCTAGAAAACAATCGAATTTGGCCTCAAGAGGGTGAGGCCAATGAATCCTATTCATTGGTCTTGATCAGAGCATCATTTCCTTCAAAATAGGTGTTTGGGCAGAGCCCCACAGTGTAGGAGTGCAAAAGGAAGCTTGAAGAAGTCAAGGGACTGAGTATTGTTGCTGATACAAAGTACACGGGTCGTGTAAGCCAAGCCCCAAACCCGTGTAACTTTCTGCTAGAAGAAATCTGGATAGCCAATGGAGAAACAAAAGTACACAGGCCGTGTAACTTGCCCCGTGTAACTTCCTGGAACCCGTGTAACTCTCTGGACTGAAAAAAAATGTGAAAAATGAAGTGACAAAAAGTTACACGGGGCAGGGCCGTGTAACACTACACGGGCCGTGTAAAGTCCCCTGATAGCAATTCTGATGCGACTTTTCTTCTCTCCAACCCGATCCGGATGGACTCCGAATGCTTCTAGGACTCTGAAATTAGGGTTTTTACATCAGATATAAATAGAATAAGTCATGAATTGAGGAAAGGAGAGAGAATTTTACATCCAAGAACAGAATTTACATTCAAAAGGGAGCCGATTTACATTTAAGAATGCACATCAACTTCAAGGGAGGCAAGGGAGAAAACAAAATCTGCAATATTTCTCTAAGGGATTTTTAGCTGAAGTTCCAAAAGTCCAAGGCTGCAACTCTCTTTCTGGGTTCTTTCACTCTATTTTCTTCTCATGTCTTCTCTTTATATTTTTATAAACTTGATTATAAAACTCACAATGGGTGAGTAGGTTTTTTATTCTAGGGTTAGGGTGTAGCACTCAATTTCATTATGGATCTGATTTAATTTTATTTAATACATTGGGTATTTTATTCTTTGATTCAATCTCTTGTGATCTTAATGCATGCTATGTGTTGGTGCCTACTTAGCATTGATTATAGATATTAATTGAAGGACTAAAAGGTGAAGGTTAATATTAGAAAATCAAGATTTTAAACCTAGGAAATTTGACCTAGAGATAGGCTGATGACCTTTGTGGAATTCTAAAAATTAATCAAAGATCTTAAAGGGTTTTAATTAATTTAATCACCACGAAAGTAGGGTTTATGTTAATTAAAATACACCTTGAGTGCCTTGAGAGAGGACTTTAGATAACTTAGGATTAATTTCCATCAAAGCAATAATCTCTCATTCATTGAATGAATCAAATTGATTCTATAATTGATTGAAGTGTGAACCCCTAGCTCTAGAATGCGTTTGTGTCCATTAGTATTTTATTTTAGTTAATTATTTAGATTTTATTTCTTTCAATTTAGATCTAATTATTATTTTTCTACAATTCAATCGTCTAAATAGTTAAAATCACTATAGTTTGGTACTCAACACGGTCCTCGTGGGAACGATACTCTACTCATCATTTTATTTTTTGTTAGCAATCCATGCACTTACGGGGTTGTAAAACCAGCGAAACAAATAACAATCAGGCATAAAGCCGAGTATATCAAAGAATACCAAAATGGCCAAAAGCCATACTATCACAAAATGACACTAAAAACCATAAATCACCAAATGGCACGAAGTCATAGGCAGTACTAGAATCGGAACCCTATTGGCATGCCAACCTATCCAAACCAATCATACTAGGCATACTAGGGCATATTAACAAAGTTAGGCTTTGATTCTTTGTATTTGATATTATTGTGGTTACTATTCACATTACTATTTATGCAAATTTTGACTACCTCATAAATAATAGGTATAAAAATTCTAAACACATGATTATACCATATTTTTTGTTTTAAATTTGTTGGCATTAGTTGCCAATTGTAATTCAAAGCTTCCTAGAAGAAATTTCAAAATTTCAGTTTTTTGTCACTTATGTTTTCTATTTCATTGGACCAATCTACAGTGAGATTTTGGCTAAACTTTCTTCACCAAAGTTGTTCCTTAATGTCTCTACTTTAATTCTCTTTTTTAATCACTCCATTTGGAGTTTTGAAGCTCAAGTTATGGCATTTTTACCATAACTGGCCGGATTGGTCTACGCCAAGAATTTCTAAGCAAATTTTGGTTCTGGTAGTTTTGATGAGCTAACTTTAGTTAGCAATTTGATTAGGTTATGGTTAGAATTTAGGTTTTTTTCTTCATAAAAGTTGTTCTTTTATGTCCAAGCTTTCATGGGTTCACGAATCAGGTTATTTGGACCTTTCTACACAAAGTTATGGCCATTTGAACAAACACTATTCATATGGTCATTTTTCCAGGTCCAGATTTTGGATACCTGGATTCAAGTCAAATTTAGGTTACTTTAGGTTAGTTTTCTGAGTAAGGTCTCTTCATGAGAAATTTGGCATTACATCCCTAGTTTCACATCCAATTAGCCTTACACCAATTGAAGCTACACAATTCAACTTATGACTATCCAAACCCACTAGACTCAAGTCTAGAATTTCTAGCACATAATTAGCTCACCCAATTCACCATTCAATGCCACAATCACTTTCACTTTAAAATCAAACCATGTCAAATGGTTACCAATTGACCTTAAGAACACCAATTTATCAACAATTTAGCAAAACCCTAATTTTAGCTCAAACCCTAATTCCCAATGTCACAAATTTTACACTTCACAAAAATTTTAAGATTCTAATCCACTTATGCTCATCAAAAGCCAACACTACTCCACTTTAATCCAATTAAAAGTCATCAAAACCCTAGCATACTCATGGCTTTCGAAATTCAAGGGGGGTCTAACATGCATATTTTTGTTTCAATTCCAACAATTTCTCACTCAATTTATGGTCCTAACAAAGAATATATAGAGAGAGAGGTGAGAATTAGCACTAACCTCTTGTAGCTAAATCCCAAGGTTTTCAAATCTCCACTTTCTCTTCAATTCTTGGCAGCCAAACACCTTAGCAAGGTTAGATGACAAGTTTTAATGAAGAAATTTATGGGTTTTATGGTGAAAAATCAAGAATGTGCAAGGTTGATGAAAGAAAATCAATGGAGGTGTGAGAGTGGGTTTCGGCCACTTGAGGAAGAGGAAGAAAAAGCTGATTTTGTTTTTAATTATTTCCCTTTTTTGGCTTTTATACTTAGGCTTGTCTAATTGTGATTGGCAAGGAAATTTTTAATTACATCATCTTTCATCATGCTTATGTAATACGTTGAATTAAATTTCATTTTATTTTTATTTCGTTTCTTCTCTTCCTTACTTATTTTCAATTAAATTTTCATTAATATTTATTCATATTTTATATCATAAATCTCACTTACTTAAATGGACAAGTTGATCAAAAATCATCTCTGAAGGTGAAATGACCAAAATGCCCTTCGTTGTGCTTAATGAGCTAAAATTGTCTGTAATGATTTACATTTTTTTTTTTTTGTATTTTCTTAGAAATCTATTGCCATCTAAACCTCAATAATCCTTCACTTGAGTCCCAAAAATTATTTCATAGGGTTTCCTATGGGTCTAGGGTCGTCAACTGTCTTTACAGTCACTTCCCGTTAAGGTTACCCATCGCCATAGCTTCGGCTCATTTAACGTCGTTGCATTTCATTTCTTAAATTTTTCCTTAATTTTTCTTGTCATTATTTAGGTTATTTGTGACTCCTCACTCTAGTTTAAATATAGTTCCAAACATTCTGACTGTCCGGACAGACATTGGTTACTGGAACAGTAGAATGTACAGACTACCTAAAGTGAGGGTGTTACAGCTCTTTCCCTCTAATAGAAATTTCGTCCTCGAAATTTACTTGATGCAAATAGTTGAGGGAACTGTTGCCTCATCGTTTCTTTACTTTCCTAGGTTGCCTCTTCAGTGTTATGGTGCCTCCAAAGCACTTTCACTAGTGGAATCTGCTTATTTCTCAATTCTTTCACTTCTCGAGCCAGAATCCTTATTGGTTCCTCTTCATATGTCAAATCCGATTGTATTTCAATTTCTTTCATTGATATGACATGTGAAGGGTCTGATCGGTATCTTCTCAACATAGACATGTGAACACATTATGGATCTTGTCCAGCTCTGGTGGTAAATCTAGCCTATAGGCCACTGGATCCACACGCTTGATGATTTCATATGGGCTAATGAACCTAGGGCTTAACTTACCCTTTCTCCCAAACCTCAATACTTTCTTCCATGGTGATACTTTGAGAAACACTTTGTCGCCAACTTCATATTCTATATCTTTTCTCTTCAAATCATCATAAGACTTTTGTCTGTCTAAGGCTGCCTTCAAATTAGCTTTTATCAGTTTAACCTTTTCCTCAGTTTGTTTCATCAGTTCTGGTCCCATGCCTTATTCTCACCGAGTTATGTCCAACATAGTAGGGTTCTGCACTTCCTCCCATATAAGGCTTCATAAGGAGCCATTTGAATGCTACTCTAGTAGCTATTGTTGTAAGCAAATTCTGCCAGTGGGAAGTATCCGTCTCAACTTCCCTCAAATTCAATGACATAACTCCTTAGCATATCCTCAAGCACCTGAATCACCCATTCCGACTATCCATCCTTTTGAGGATGAAAAGCCGTGCTAAAATGGAATTGTGTGCCCAAGAATTCTTACAACTTCTTCTAATTATTGACTCAAACATCAGAGAGGTTGCCTAAGCCAACCCAATGTGTGTTTTCTCTCTTGTCTTGCAAGTCCATACCCAATTGCAGAAAAAATCCACGAGCAATATCACAAGTCTTAAGAGCAGCAAATAAGGATAATGCAGGGCTGGCCTTCTTTTAGGGGACCTCTGCATGGTCACTGTCAATTTGTCTTTTTTATCCCCTTTATCCTTGTATATGTTATACTCTGTGTTTTTGCTTATATGCTACATGTTGGATGTTGTTTTGCACTTATCTCGTAATTCATGTTGATAAATTTATATTTTGTTGTTTTTGAAAGGTTTGTATTGTCAATATGCTTCCTATGTTAGTTTGGACATACTAATTGAGTTTCAGAATTTGTAGCATACAAACATTATGAAATATCTCGGATCATTGAATACAAAGACCCATTTTCACATAATTCTCGAGTAAGGGAGCTAATATATCTTTTCAAATGGACAGATAAAAGTGGGGCCATATGCTCTGCCATGATATTTTATTTTGAAATTGCCATTTTTACTGATATAGGTATGTGGAGAATGGCTCACTTGCAAACATTATTAAGCCAAATAAACTAGGGCCTTTTTCAAAGTCATTGATGGCTCTTTACATTGCTTAGGTTTCCTTGTGTTATTTTGGGATTAATTCAGATTGTTTGTATGTTAATCAAATATCATTCGCATCATACAGAGATTAGCTTTAAAAAAACAAATTTCATTTCTTCTGGGCCATTTGAATGTTTTCACTTGAATATGTGAAAAGTTGAATCCTTATATCTTATAATAAGTATCCCTACTTGGATTTCCATATAAAAAACTTTTTATTGTACCATCAGCATCTATATAATCTTGCAGTGTGCTTGCTGTTTTAGCTCATTGATTCTTAATTTCCTGTAAAATATTTTTTTATAATCTTCATTTCATATGGTGAACAATGAATTTCTATTGTTAGGCCTGCCGAAACAAATTTCCTTTTACAATTTTTCTACCACTGTGGTTGGCAATCTTTGGTTACGGATTATGAAGTTCTGAACTTAATTGTAATTTCTTAGGAAGCTAGAATAATATATCTGATATTTTATTTTATTGTCATCTGGATTCTAATATTCCATCACTGCCAATATTTGCCTCTTATTTATGTTTGCATTTTGGAATACTAATTTTGATCTTCGAAATTGGTAACGATCCATAATCTGGATCATGTGATCCAGATCACTTGTTGCTAGTTGGGGTCTGCTATATATATCTTTTCACTATTCAACTTTGTTAGACATAAGGTCCACATTGTTATGAAATAATGACAAAAAAAATGTCACAATATGAAATATATTTATAATTTAAAAAAAAAAAAAAGAATGCGGTCAACATTAAAAATCATCCTAAGTTGAACTGAAATTATCAAGAAATACTTGCTCCACATATAATGCAGGACACAAATACTTGATCAAGCATATGACTATCATCAGAATTGACCAAAAGAAAGAAATTAAAAAAAAAAAAAAAGAAAAAAAAAAAAACTACCTTCAGTGGAACAGAGAAATCAATTAAAAGAAGTAGACCATGACCGCTCAAACTATCCCAAAAAAATTAACAATCGTGACAAGATTAACCCGCAAATTCAAAAATCCAAACGCGTAAGGTTCCAAGAGTCGCAAAATTTAACTGTTAAAGAGCTCTAAAACAACTAAGCTGGGTTGACCACTGGCACGTGAATCCCCATTTAACATCACAATCAGATCAAACAAGTATTACGCGTAATTCAAATTAACCAGCTTAATAATTAATGTATATATATATATATATATATGTGTGTGTATATGTATATTCAATTACAGTTATGACCTAACCTAACAAAATAATTTCAATAAAATCTGAACAAACAGCTAAGGTCATGTGGCACAGAGTATAAATAACGCCAAAAAAAAGGAAGAAATTAGGAAAATCACAAATAACAAGATGAGGAAGAGGGCATAAAATTAAAAACGGGTGTCGTATAAGAAAAGTAATAATAGAAAAGAAGAAAATTTGAGAGGAAAATAGATTGGAGGACTAAGAATTTGTTATTACGCATTGATAGCTTGGCGAGTGGGTATAATCAAGTCTGTTTGGCTTTTGATTATAAAAAGCTTAGAAGTGATAATCATTATACTGCCGGTAATTAATTAGATTAAAATTACATGTAATGGATTGGTGGTCCATTCATCATCAATCCTTTGTTTATCTAGAAGATTAACCGTCTAAAGCACACTGCACTCACCTATAGACCCCATTTCCTCAACATTAGGGAAAAAGCTTAATTTGACTGTCTCAAAAGGAATCACAACCATAACTATATATGCTCTAAAATCTCTTTACCATCATTTTTTCTGGGTGATCTTTATGCTCAGCTAACTATCATTGCCTTTAGGTCATGTATTTTCATATAAACCTCAATTATTATTATTATTATTATTATTGTTAAAAAGAATTATTTTAGTTTTTGATTTGACTTATAAATTAATAATTATTATTTGACAAGTAAAAAATTATATTATTTTAATAATTTTCTAAAGGAAAACTTATTATTTATTCATATATTTTAACGAAACTAACTATTTAGTCCCTCTATTTTAAAAAACACATTATTTAATCTCTTTATTTTTTTTTTAATTTGTGAACTGTTTTGTCCCTTATATTATTTTAAATTTTTTTTTCAAGACAACTATTCAATCCCTATAATTTAAATAATACAATTATATAATCTTTATAATTTTAAATCTACCAACTATTCAGTCATTATCTACAAGCAATAAACAACTCATAAACTAAAAATAAAGAGACTAAATAATGTATTTTCTTTTAAATAGAGAACTAAATAGTTACTTTTATTAAAATACAAAGATTAAATAGTAATTTTTAAAAAAAAATAATATTAACACTATTCCCATTTTAACGATCATAACACTCAATTATATATCTCTTTCTATCATTTTAATTTTAACAACCCATCATGGCACTATATTTAAAAAATAATATTAGATTTGAATCAATTTGAGGTTTATATATATTTTTTTAACAAAATATATTTTTCAAAAACTAACTTTTGTATAAAAAATTTGAATTGATATCGTAAAATCAAAATAGGTGACTTTCTAATCAAATTATTAGATTAACCTTTAATTAAAGAATTAGTTTTATATTATTTTAAAATATTTTAAATTTTTCATAAATTAAACAAAATGCGAATGATTTTACTATAATAAATTCAAATAAAGTGGAATTTCACTGTTCTAATTTTTTAGTCTTTCATCCACTAATATAGTAAAGTTTCCACTTTTATAATAAAAAATATCAATAAAGGAGTATTAGTTATAAACATCCATTATGTATAGCACATATCTTGAATAAAACAAATGTAATTGATGCTCAATTCATCATTCATTTGATATAATATTAGAAAATTTATGCACATCGAATTTCTTTTATCTTAATTAATTGATTAAGAAAGACAACCGTTCATAATGTGAAGACTTCAAATTTATGCAATTTCCCTTCGCTGCATTGGACTAGAGAGAGAGAGGGAGGAAAAAAGAAAAAAAAAATACTATTTATTATATTGTATAATGTGCAGTCAAGATCTAATCCTATTAATGGAGCTTTTGATGGACAAAAGAGTAAGAAACTTTTTAAATAAGGATATTGTCTTCAGCAAGCCAAGTATAGTAATGTCGCTCGCGAGTCATGCATAAATATTTATTTCCTTTGTCTATGTGCTCACAATTTTTTTTATAAATTCATTAGCGTATCTTACAAGATAGACAAATAAATTTTGCACCATAAATATATTATAATCACCTCCAAAACTTAAAAGTGAATTCCATATAAATTTAATGGTAAAAGTGTATGTTACACCTACTTCAATTATAGTAGATTTATGCATATAAAGAATTTAAAGTTGGCAAATTTTTATTTGATTTGAACCCATTCCGCATAAAATTCAAATTATCCGAATATGGAATAATCTGTAAAATTGAGAGTAGAATTGAGAGTCAATTCAATAACCTATATGACTCAATTCAAAACTAAATTATTTGAGTTGATTCAATCAATTTGAATTGTAATATAAAAATAAATTAATAAAAACTAATTAGTTTTAAAAATAATATTTTAATTTATAGAATGAACTGCAATCAATAAATTGACATGAATTTATTGAAAATTATTTATGTATGACGACATGATTATCAATCCATAATTCAAAATAATTCAGTTTAATTTAAAAAAAAAAAAAAAAAAACCCTAAAATAACCAATGGCTTGAAGTAACTTGAACTGTCGGATTCATTTGTCAACTCTAAATATGCTAGCTACTCAGGAAACGAAGAAAGTCAATTGTAGTAAAGTGATTATATATAGGTCCTAGTTTTTCTAATTATATTTCTAATAAAAGAGAAAAAAATAATATATAAAAAATAAATAAAAAGTGGATTTTTTTTTTAAAGTTTTTTCTTTATGAATTGGGAAGAAAAGGGGAGACACTGTCTTGCCAACATATACTTTATTTTACCTCAAAAAAGAGAAAAAAAAGAAGAAATAGAGATCAGGGAAAGATTTTACCTACACTCAATGCAATGATTTTCAGAGGGAAACAACATTGACATTTTGTTGTAAAAGCCTAAGATGTTTTAAAGGACAGGTTTTTTCTTTAAAATCTGTGTGCTTGTAACCCTCTTTGCTACTTTTGCTTTTCTACGTGATTTTCTCCTAAAAAAATCTAAAAGACGAAAAGAAAGAAAGGGAAAGAGAAGGGTGAAAAATACTGAAAATCATGAAAGCAGACACAATCATGATTATCTTCGTTGACACCAAGAAATTGACGCATTCAAGCAAAATGGTTGAGTAAAGAAAAGGACATTATGCTATATAGAAATGCATGCACACATGTAAATATAAGTATAATGTACATATGTACGAATATACTAATCTTACCAAGAGAAAGATAAGAGATCACAATCTGCAGGGTGGAGGACTTTTCTTTGCCTGTTGAATCTTGATGCAAGAAATGATGTGAGTTATCTTTATATCATAAGGTATTCCCGTTTATGGCCATATTATCTTTAATGCTTTCTCCCTTTATATATCCCTTATATAGTAAGATTAATTTATTTGTTTCTTTATGTATGTTTATATATAATATGGTTTCAACCTATAGTCATGATGTAACCAGATCAAAACGACTAAAGTTATATAAAAAATGCTTTTCTTTTGGCAATGAAAGGGTAGGATAAACAATCGAATTCGGGACTTCTTAGCCCTAAAGACTATTCCAATACCATTAATATAATGATGGTTACTATGTAAATTTAGAAAAAAAAAAAAAAGAAAATTAAATTCTCACTTCTCAATGCTATAGCTTGTATGCCCTACTTTTAGTATTTGTTTTTCCGAAATAGCCCTTAGTATTGATACTATTTTAGAATTTAAAAAAACGTCCTATTCATGCAATGGTGAACATAGTCCAGTGAAATCACATATATGCATATCTAGCATATACTCCAGACAACTTCAACTGTACATACAAGTGGAAAAATTCTTAGATGGCCAAGTCACCATGAATTAATTACGTACACAAACTTGCATATGGGTTCTATATCTTAGTTTTCTCTATTGTTCAATAAGTCCATCCTATAAAGGTTTTCATCTGATGAGCATATGATCAAACTTACAATAACAATTGAAAAATGTGACCAATTATACACATGTCAATTTATTATGCAATTTTATACACATGCAACAGATTTAATTTAACCATTAATTAATTATGGTGAAATTCACGCAAATTTTTTCATAATTTTTTTCATTTAACATGTCCCTAAATTGAGTTGTATGAGGAAGCCTGATGGTTGAAGTGTAGTATGATGTACCATACCATACCAAATATATATGTGTGTGCATGTTCAATGTGTACCATACCATACAGAGGTTAGACGACATTAAAAAAAGGCATCAAAAAATGTATCTACTCTCTTCAATATATTGCCTAGTACTCTAATATGGTCAATTAAAATATCAGTCTCATACCAACTTATATTAATCAGGCAAGTAATTACAGCAAATATTAATATTAATTTAGTTAAAGAAAAGCAGTAATCAAGTTGTGAGCAATTGTTCATGACAAGGCTTGAAGTTACCTAGGCACTTGATTAGACCAGAGTGTGGTCCTCTCTCTTGAGCACACCCAAAGTTCAATTTCCACAATCTCTCTCTAGCTCTCACTAATTATAATATTAGCATTTTATAAACACGGACTGTAGCCAAGTTAAGAAAGCGAACTTTTTCTTAATTAAATTTTCTTTGCTGCAAAAAAAAATCATGTTTATATAAAGGAGAGGTTTGCATTTCAAACGTTGATGGAAATGGTACTAACAAGGAAGCACCACCACACTTAATGGTGAGCTATAGCTAAACAGAGGATTTGGGTAAAAAGAGAATGGGCCATCAATGTTGCAGC
Source organism: Hevea brasiliensis (assembly GCF_030052815.1). Taxonomy (NCBI): domain Eukaryota; kingdom Viridiplantae; phylum Streptophyta; class Magnoliopsida; order Malpighiales; family Euphorbiaceae; genus Hevea; species Hevea brasiliensis. Next base: position 92,473,523 of record NC_079496.1, on the reverse strand, counting down.
AAGCAGAAAGTCAAGAGAGGGTTATGGTCTCCAGAAGAAGATGAGAAACTAATCAAATTTATTACCACTCATGGTCATGGTTCTTGGAGTTCTGTTCCAAAGCTAGCAGGTTACTCCTTATACTTTACCTTCTAGTCCTTTTCTTTCATCATGTCTCTAATAATCACATATTCTTAAATCTTCTGAAAAGGGCATATACACGTCTATATATTTTGCAGGGCTGCAAAGGTGTGGAAAGAGTTGCAGATTGAGATGGATAAACTACTTAAGACCAGATCTCAAAAGAGGCTCTTTTACTGCCCAAGAAGAGAAAACCATCATTGATATTCATAGAATTCTAGGCAATAGATGGGCTCAAATAGCTAAACATTTACCTGGTAGAACTGATAATGAGGTCAAGAACTTCTGGAATTCATGCATCAAGAAGAAGCTTATTGCACAAGGGTTAGATCCCAACACTCACAAACTCCTATCTCCTAATTATAAACAAAACTATAACAATACTATTGCATGCAGACCCTCCGCAGATTCTCATTACCAGCCCACCTTCTCTTCATCAGTTTTCACTGTAAGTTCACAAATGAAAGATTTTTCCATGGACGTGAAGAAAACTCCCTTTACCCCTTCTATTCCTTCTCCTGATGCTAATTATTTCTGTCTTCATCCATTGCATATTTCGTCAACCATAACAACCTGCTGTGTACACCAAAACTCTAATATACAAGCTTTCTTGGATTGTGCAAGCCAATCTGTAACAATGGGAAGTAACCCCATATCCTGTTCTACTTCAAATCCATCTGGTGCTGGGATCATAGAAGAGAAGTGCTTGTGGAGTGGTGACATAGAGTCTACTCAAACCTTAAGACATGAGCAAATGCAGGTAGAGCAAGTAGTTGAAATTGAGAAAACCAATGAGTTGAATGCTGGGCAGAACATGGATGCGTTGTTTGAAAGCTCTAACTTTGATTTTGATTTTGTGGAGTGTACACAAATGCCTGAGATGTATTATAGTGTGAGGCCTATAGATCAATTGACATGGGATTCACAGGCCTTGCAATAACAAAATAAACCAGTATCTTCTAATTTCTCTATGTGCGGTCGTATGCTTCTTCAATAGATATTGTAATATTTTTCTTGGACGGTACTTTTGAAAAAAGTGGAAGACGTGTGTGTGTGTGTGTGTGAAGTGGACTTTATGTTGAGGCTCCTAACAATCCATAATCCATCCTCCTTTCTTTTTTTTTTTAAGCGAAAGGAAAATTTTATTAGGAAACTCAAGAAATATCACTAACAGCTGTAACATCAAAAGGATGAGGAACTTCCTCCATCCATATTTCCTCGGAAACAGTTAAATTAAACTATGAGCTGGCTTAGCCAAAGAGTGGGCCTAGGCATTAGCTTCCCTGTATGAGTGATTGCACTCTGGACAAAAGCTTCAAATTAAGTGACTGATTGCCACAGTAAGAGTTTGAAATATGGTTGTTCTTCAAATGAGTGATCATGACTAGAGAGTCAGACTTCAGTGTTACGCTAAGGAACCCTGCAATTTCAACGTCCGGAACAGCACAAAGCAAGCTGCCTCGACCTCAGCATCGTCAGCGAACAAAGCAGAATGGAGTTTGAGGCATCCTGGCATCAGAACATCCCCTTTAGGTTTGCGAATAACAAACCCCAACCCGCATGATACGCCATCAATCAGAGCTGCATCCATATTTATTTTAAGACATCCAGCGTTGGTGGACACCACTTACATGTTCTAACAGCAGATACTTGACATGGGCTCGAGTTATGCAACCGAAAATAAAATAAAATAAAATAAAATAAAAAAGAATACGTTGAGCCTAGTAAAAAAACTTGCGAAGGCCGCATCAAACTGTTTGTGAATATACACAGTTCTTGCAGTCTATAAAGACCAAGAAACCATTCCAAAAATTTCGAGTTACTAAGAACTAACTGAACCCAACACTTCTTTGAACCAATCTTGATATTTTGAAAAAGGCAGGAGAAAACTTAACTGAAAATGACACAAGTCCCAAACCTCTCTACGAAACTGGTAGTCCCTTAAAACATGGATTAGAGTCTCCTCGATTGAACCACATGTGGGGCATAAAATAGCAGCATCCAAACCACGACTCCGCAATTCATAAAGAATAGGGAGCTGCTTATTGCATGCACGAAAATAAAATGGCGAACCATTGGGGGGATTGCTAAACTCCAAATAACCTTCCACATGGGTCGCTTGCTGACCAATGAGAAAATAAGAGCGTATTTACGTGAAAGAAGATAGAAAAAACTGAAAAGGGAACACTCCATTCTATTTCTCATTAGCTTTATAAACAAAAATACATTAAGTACACAGTCAATACTTACTTCCCATAAATTAAGGAAGTTCTTCTCCATCTTCTCCGCTTAAACTAAGTTTCTTTACAAAATACATTTACATTGAGAAGTTCATAAATATTACAGCAGAATACATATATTTAGAATATAACAAAATATCAAGAGACAAAATCTAATATAACAGCACTTAGTATCATAGACACTAAATGCAAAACCATCAGCTGTCTTCATCACTCCTTAATGCAAGTGTTGTTAGAAATTCCAAGTCTTTCTTTGAGAAATTCAAATCTCTGCTTCCGCAATTCTTTGGCGAATATATGTGCTACCTGAGCGCAACAATGCAAAATTTGAACTTCATTTTCTTTTTTAGCTTTTCCAATTGAATGATATTTAATCTTGATGTACTTAGTCTTTCCATGAAAGACTAGATTCTTAACCATAGCTATTGCAGATTTGTTGTCACAAAATATCTTAGTAGCATTGCATTATTGAATCTTTAAGTCATTCAAAATATTCCTTAACCATAAAGCTTGATTAACGATAGCTAAAGCAGCAACATACTCCACTTCTGCTGTTGATTGAGCAACAAACCCTCACTTCTTCATGCTCTAACACACAACACCTGATCCAAGAGAAAAACAATATCTTGATGATGGAGGTGCTCCACCGTTACCTAGCTACCAAGGACCAATAACAAGAGTCAAAGCAAGAGAGCTTCAAAACTTGGTCATGGAAGCCTTGCATGCATTCGGCCAAAGAGAGAACAATGAGCTGCCATGTGATTTGGAGAAGTTCAAGTGTGCGGTGATTTGCCAAGTGGACATGCCACATAGACACCACGTGGAAGATTACCAAGCTGCCACATAGATGTCATATGGGAGACAACCATTCGGCCAAGTGTAAAGGAGGACACATGGGTGCAATCTGATTAGTGCATTGAAATTGGAGGTCAAATAAAATTTTGCCATGTGACAAGTGGAGCTCATTCTGATTTGTTTTGTAGTGCAATTAAATGCATGCAGTCCTTGTAGTCCCAACACCTGCATATGGTCCTTGTGGTCCCAAAATATTGGTAGATGATGACTTATTCTGTGGTCCCAAAATATTGGCAGATTTTATCTTACTCTATGATCCCAAAACATTGATAGATTATGTCTTATTTTGTCTTGGTTCTATCACATATGTTTTGTCCTATCTATTTTAGGGTTATTAGTGCCTGTATATAAAGATGAGAAGCCATCCTCTTCCCTAGGTTTTATGTTCGCTTAACCTCCTTAGAGAGAGGTGATTCTGAAAGTTTCTTCCATTGTTTCTTGAAAGAACATGGACTTAGACAAACCAGCCACTTGTCTATTTTATCTTTGATAATCAAGTTGCCTTAGAGCTAGTTTCTATTGTGATTTGATTCCTTGGCTTCCTTTTCATTTCTGCTTGATGCCTTTTCACTTGTTGGGATTGTGTTAGCTTGAATGGAAAGATGACTTTGATGATGTATGATCCTTGGATGGCATTGTTCATGCTGTGTTATAATACATATCATTAGGGTGCCTCATCACTTGAGGTGTTTTCATGTTATTTTGTGACCCAACCTGATCACTATCAGTAAATCCCAACAACTTCATGTTAACAAGCCTTCTGTAAAACACACCATAATCAATAGGTTGTAAATAAACCTCAGGACCCTTTTAGTTTCCTTGAGATGAATTTCAATTGGAGAATGCATAAACCTTGACAGCACACTTGTTACATACTTGACTTGTTGTTTGGTGACTAAAAGATACAATAAAAAACTAATCAAACTTTTGTACATTAAAACATCAACTAAACCAGAACCATTATCCTTTTTTAATTTCTCTCTTCAAACTGTAAGTGTGCTAAATAGTTTGCTTTTACCTAGACAAATCCTTTTTAAATTTTCTCAAGCGTATTTCTTCTGAGAAATAAATGTTTTTTCAGAAGATTAATTAACTTCCATACCCAAAAAATATGATATTCTACCTAAGTCATTCATCTCAAAGATTTTCTTCAATGGCTTATTGACGCCTTACTAGTGGACATATGCCTTTAATGGCTTATCGACGCCTCTTGAGCGGATGTGTGCCTTTGATGGCTTATCAACGCCTTTTAGACGGACGTGTGCTTTTAATGGCTTGTTGACTCTTCTTGGGAGGACGTATGCTTTTAATGGCTTGTCGATGCCTATTGGGTGGTTGTATGCCTTTAATGGCTTATTGATGCCTCTTGGATAAACATGTGCCTTTAACGGCTTATCAACGCCTCTTGGGTTGACGTGTGCCTTTAGTGGCTTATCAATGCCTCTTAGGCGAACGTGTGCCTTTGCTTTTTTTTTATTGTACCATTGCTAGCAATTTGGAAGGTAAAAAGCACTATCTTTATTGACAAAATAGAAAGGGCTGCTTACATAAATTGCTAAATAAATTAGCCTACTTTATAGTACTTTTTAAGGTTCTTGATGTTTCATGCTTAAGGGAGCTATTTGCCTTTCATATTTGCCAGCTTACAGGCTTCAGGACAGATGTGATAGTTGTTTGAAGTGGCATATCTTTATCATTACATACTATTTTGAGTTTGTTTCTTGTTCAATTAGCTTATTAATACTTATTTTTATGTTATTAGGTGTTTACAAGAGGATGTAAGAGCTTATGAAGCATAAAGAGGTGAATTGAGCACAAAAAGAAGCAAAACACATATCAAGCATTTTAAGACAAAAAGAGCTATACTTTTGATGAGGACTTAGCCAATGACAAAATGGGCTTAGAGGTATCTTATTCATGGTATTTAGAGGCTAATGGTGAAAAACAAACAGATTTGGACATCAATCCGTGTTGAGCTTATTTGGATAGCCTTAATAGAAATTATATGTGATCCACTATTTAGAGTGTGAATCTGACCTTGTGAGCTTATACGGACCTTTTTTGATATATTTTAAGGTGATATATGAAAAATGAGAGCAATTGGGCCAGATTACATTGAGGGTCATTGAGTGTGTTTGAGCTCTTTATATGGGACTAGGAGTTAAAGCCTTAATTGATGGGTTTAATTATTTTATTTAAGGTCTAAAATAAATAAAATAAAGTTGTGTAGGTCCCCAAAGTCATGCAAGTGGTAGATTTGTATAAGAAAAGTTGTTTTTAACTTGTTTTTCTACTTTAACTAGGATTCTTAAGAGAGTTTTAAATCAGAATACAATTGGGATTTTCAAATCAGATCTAGAGTCTTAGTTAACCTATTTTTCTCTATAAAAAGAGTCCAAAATATAAATCTGGAGAATTCAATTCTCTTTTACTTATAGTGGCCAAATTCCCTCTTTGTGAATTCAAAGATATCAACTACTTGACCTAGTTGCTAGTGTGATTTCTTTTTCTTCTTTTGGCCTATGGAGTACTTCTACATCCTTTGGAGTGTCTAGCATCATCATCAACATCAGATCTAGATTGTTCAAATTACTTCTAAAAGGAGCAGCATGCTTTTATCTCTTTTTTTATTAATTTATTTATGGTTGATGTTCTTAATTATGTATGAGTAGTTTTGTAATTCAGTAGGGAGATAGTTAAAGCCATAGAACATGTTACCATGAGACTTTGACTTGAGTTTAATAAAATTTAGATTTGTTCCATATTAAGTATCACTTTTCTTTTAGTTTATGTTATGAATGTTGAATGTATAGTTAGTTAGAGTGGCCAACTAATTAATCATGAATGAAAACATATTGTTAAGTTAAGATAATTTGAGTACATAATAGCTTGAATCATCTGACTACAAGTAGCATATAATAATTTATTTCATTATAAAGATGAGTGTATAGGTTGAATGAACCATGCTGAATGAGTTTATTACCTTGAATTGGGATGTCTTCTCAATGATTAACGCTACTATTAAACTTAATTATAAACTACTCTAGTCTTAGATTGAGTGTGAGGTAAGGGATTAATTGTAGAGTATTTCCTGGTTAATTTAATCTATAAGGAAAGATAAAGAAGTTGTTAACTTCTATAACTAATTTACTCAATTGAATAAATTTGCATCTTTAGTCAATGATTGATACATGTAATATGGTGGATACACTCCCTCTACTGAATTTGTTATAATCTGGCTGTGTTGAGTATTCATAAGTGTCATTAGCGCTAGTTTATATTCTAGCATTATTACTTTAGCTTCAGTAGTTTAGTAAATATAAATCAAAACCCCCCTTTATTTTACTTTGCATATTCAGTTTGATAAATTAGGTATTTATTTCATCTGTTTTAAGTTCCTTTTGTTTATTTGTATCTCTAAGATCTATTTTTTTATTTGCATTTACTCATTCCCTATGGGATCAACCTCTGTTTATCTTATATACAAGTAGTTTATGTAGAGTATTTTTAATTGGTACATTTAACATGCATCAGGATGACATTTGTGACCGAGCATGGTCCTTCCTAGTTTTGGCCCAGTTTGCCTATGCCAACTCTACCTTTCTTTAGTCCAGCTCTTTTTATTACTAGGTTACCCATATAGAAAGCTTGTCCTTTGACTTTTGTATTGAACATTTGAGTCATTTTCTGTTTGTATGCTGCCATGTGAATGAAGGCCTTTTCCCTTAGAGTTTTTAGCTGATCGAGGGCAAATCTAAGGTCTTCTTCATTGGTGGTAGCCTCTGAGTTTTCCACCTTTGTCGTCAGGGCATGGAATTCAGCTAGGATAACTACTTTGGCTCTATAAGTCAGGGAGAAACGTGTCTCGCTTATTCCTGATCTTGATGTAGTTCAATAGGCCCATAGGACATTAGGGAGTTCATCTGGCCATTTGCTTTTAGCTTTATCCAATCACTTCTTCAATCCTTGTAAGATGGTACTATTGGTTACTTTAGTCATTCCATTGGATTATGGGTGGTAGACTGATGTGAGTAGAGATTGATTTGAAACTCTGCACAAAAGCCTTGAAATTTTTGGACTCAAATTGGGTGACATTGTTAGTGATTATCACATTTGGTATACCAATCCTTGCCAGAATATTAGTTTTTACAAAAGTGATGGCCTTTTTTACAATTATCTTTCATGTTGCTTTAGCATTTACCCACTTTGTGAAGTGATCAATTACTACTATCACATATTTATGTTGTCCTAAGGCTTTTAGGAAGGGGCCAATGATATCAATCCCCCATTGGTAGAAAGGCCATGGGCTACAAATGGCAGTTAATCGCTCTACGGGCTGGTGAGGGATATGATCAAATTCTTGACATTTCAAACATGCTTGGACCAATTGCTTAACATTTTCGACAGTGGATGGCCAATATAGTCCTTATCGAAAAGCCTTTTTGGTAATTGTCTAGGCACCTTCATGGCTACCACAGATTCTTTCATGGATTTCCTTTAGAATTTGAATTCCAGCCTCAAAGGTCATGCATTTGAGCTAAGGTTGTAAATAGGACATGCAATAGAGCCAACCATTAATTATGCCATATCCCAATGCTTTTTTTTTACTATTTTATCTGCTTCCATGGGATCTTGGGGGAGGATTCCCTTAGTTAGGTAATAAAAGAGAGGGCTCATCCATGTTTCGCCAATGTCAATAGGGAAGGCTTCATCTTGGTCAACTATTAGGCATTCTATTTATTTAAAAGGGATTAGGCAAGTTAAGTGTTGCTCACCCATTAATGCAAGTTTGGCTAGGTTGTCTACTTCATTATTCTCCTCCCTAGAGATTTGAACGATATTGATTTCTCTTCCTTTACCTGTGTATCAGTTAAGAATTAGAGAAACCATATCTCATAGTTCCCTAGATTTTGGTCTTTCACTTGGAAATTGCCTTGGTATTGATTAACCATGAGTTGTGAGTCAAAATTTATGATCAAGTGCGTTGCTCCAACTTCTTTCAGAATCTGCAGTGACATTAGCAGTGACTCATACTCAGCCACGTTATTGGTGGCCTTAAATATTAGCTTGGCAGCATACTGGAGTTTTACTTTATAAGGCCTTTCAAGTATCACACTAATGCCTACTCCCTTCGAACTAGTTGCATCATCTACCCACACTTTCCATTCTTGCTTCAGCTTTTTTGCTGGGCAGGGAAGTGGGGTGAGCTCTACTACAAAAACAGATAGGGCTTATGGTTTGAGTGCTGATTTAGGGCCATATGCAACATCATATGCCCCTAAATAAATTGCCCATTCTATGACTATCTCATTGGCTTCTGGTCAAAGTAGGATTTTTTGAAGTGGGTAATTACTTTGAACATCTATTATTTAAACTTTGAAGTATGGTCTAAGTTTTTTGGTGGCTATAACTAATGCAAAAGTTAACTTCTCTAGAGCTGGGTAATTGTATTCTCTCCCTTTTAGTACTTGGCTTATGTAGTAGATAGGATATTGCTTGCCCTGTTCTTCCCTGACTAATACTGAACTAACAGGTTTTGTAACGCCCCTACCATAGGTAGTCCGTATATTTTACTATTCCAACGACTAATATTTATTCGGATAGTCAGAATGTCTGGAACTACACTTAAACTATAGTGAGGAGGCATAAATTGATAGAATAAATGTTAAGAAAATATAGGCAAAATTTAGAGAAAATAAGATAAAATTTTAGAGAATTTATTAATTAGTACAAAAATAATAAAAATAACCCGATGAGCACCATTAAGGGTATTTTAGTCATTTCACCCCCAAAGGAGAATTTGACCTAAGTGTCAAAATTTTAAAATTTGAGAGAATTAAAATAATTAATATTAATTAAAACTTATGAATTGAATTAGAAAAGAAAAGAAGAAGAAAAGAAAGAAGAAAGGAAAAGAAAAGAAAATAAAAAGAATTCTGGAAATTTAAAAATTTAAGTACACAAATAAATAAATATATATATATATAAAGCTTTAGTGAGTTTTGTCCTCTTATGTCAATATATATATAAATATATATATATATTGACATAAGAGGACAAAACTCACTAAAGGATAAAACTCACCAACCCAAAGTCATCTTCTCCATCTGTTCTCTCTCTTGTGTGCCGTCCACCATTGTTGCCCTCTTCCTCCATTTTTTTTCAAGCTTTAAGCTTGAATCTCACTTCATCCACTCACTAAAACCCATAATCTCTTCATTAAAAATTTAGCCCACTCCATAAGGAAGCTATTGATAGTAGTAAGAAGTAAGAAAGTTGAAGTTTGTATATATATATATATATATATATATATATATATATATATATATATATATATATATATATATATATATATATTGACATAAGAGGACAAAACTCACTAAAGGATAAAACTCACCAACCCAAAGTCATCTTCTCCATCTGTTCTCTCTCTTGTGTGCCGTCCACCATTGTTGCCCTCTTCCTCCATTTTTTTTCAAGCTTTAAGCTTGAATCTCACTTCATCCACTCACCAAAACCCATAATCTCTTCATTAAAAATTTAGCCCACTCCATAAGGAAGCTATTGATAGTAGTAAGAAGTAAGAAAGTTGAAGTTTGGGAAACTCAAGTAAGGTTAGTGCACTAATCCATCTCTTTCTCTTCATTAAACATGAGAAGCATGTTTAGCTAAGTATAAATTTCATGAAATTAAAAAGAAAATCTTGAGGAAAGAGTCCCTTGAATTTCGGCAGCCTTTGATGAAGTATGAAATTGATGATTTTTATAGTTTTAATTTAGTTAGGGAAGTGAATTAACAAGGTATTATATGTTGGAATTGATTTGCATAGACATATATGTAATTGAAACTTTGAAACTAGGGTTTGTGTTCATGATTTGAGGATTGTTGTGTAACGATTGGGAACCAACCACTAGAGGAATTGTCCGTTTTGGCCATAAATCTCACGGTTTTGTCCCGTAGGTGGAATGGAGAACTTCCTAGGAGGTCACCCATCCTAGGATTTCTCTCAAGTGAGCACGTTTAACCCTGGAGTTCTTTCAACTCTCCATGCCATTCCACCAAAAGGCGCCTCTAGTGATTAATTCCCCCATTTTATATATAATTACCTTTTGAACCCAAGACCATCTCCGTGCTTTGCCGATGTGGGATTTGCCTAAGGGACCTTTCTCCCCCCCCTTTCGGGACTCAGCATCCTCGCTGAGGTTTACCCCACCATCGCCCAAGAGGACACGCGAGCGGCTCTGATACCACTAAAATATGTCACACCTCACCCCTCTGTAAGGCATGACATGATCCCGTAGAATACCTAATGAGCTACCGGACTTCACCTACCGATAATTCATTAAGTACACTACAAGGGATTTTAAAACCATTTTCTTACATTTGGAAAGTGGTGAGCGTTGTAGTAGGAATTAAAAATTATTTATTCAAAGTTTAATTACTAGTATAAATTTTTGTCCATTTTAAATTTCTCCGTAAATTTTATAAAAATTTTGACAGAGTTCAGCTTGTATTTGGAGAAAACAGTTCTTCAAATACCTGAGAAAAACACTTCAAAAAAATTTTCACAACTCCCAACCTCCAAATAATCTCAAGTCAACACAATTCAAGTCATTTCAAAAATTTATCAATTTAAAATATTTCATAACTCAATCCACAGTGCATATAGTATGAAATTCACAAATACAAATCTTAATTTACAGAAGAAAATTCAAAAATAATATTAAAATTTATTTTACAACTGCTCAACTTTACATTGATACATACAACATTACTATATTTACATCAAAATTAACTACAAGGGTATAAAATAATACCCATACAAAAAGACCAGTGTAGTCCTCAATTCAGTAGCAGCTCACTCTGCTGCTTTCTCCTTGCTCTTATCTGCGACAGCAAAATAAGCTATCGCTGAGTATAAAAATACTCAGTGGTGCACAATAAAAATTTGAAATATAATACATAAATCATTCATTATCAAAACACAGTTTAAATATTTCTCAATCACATTTCACAAATTATCAAAGCTCATAATAACACAATTTAGTCAAATAATTTAAGAAACTCAGTGTTGCCAATTCATACACAACTTAAGTCATGACACAAAATTTCCGATCAATGCCGTGTTGTACACCACGACAAAGCAATCTACAACCCCATTAATCGAAATTAATGAGGGAGGTGGCTAGCTAGCTAATGAGTACTCATCCGATCTCAACCTCAACTGGCAAGCCAGAGAGGGAGGAAAATAAACGATCTCAACCCCATAAATGGAGGAGGAATACTGTCAGGCTAAGTGTGAACACAAAATCAATTCAAAATAATTTATTTAAATAATTTATGAGAAATCTGATCAATTTCCAAAGTCATATTTGCGATTATAAAATGACAACACAGTACATAATTAATCACAAAAGTCAAATTTTCGAGAATAAAATATTTAAACAAGAATTATTGTGCACAGACCTGACGTGAGTCGCTTCTAGGCCTTGACTCAGTCTCTTAGAGCTTCCAAGTCTTTTTCAGCTGAAACACACTGTTTCACAGTGTTTCGGTACCATAACTTAACATAAATCCAAAAATAAATTTAACTTCGCTTTTACCTAGCTTTAATGTGCTAAATTTGACGTTCTCGAAATTTTTGTGTTTCGGGTTACTATTCACTACACTATTTAAGTCAAATTGTTGACTTTCTAAGGCTTAATAGGTATGGGAATTCCAACTTCACCCACATACCACATTTTGATCACCAAACTTGTTGGTTTTGGTCATTTTCTCAAAGCTTAAGTCCTTTAGGCAAAATTGTCAAATTTTCAGTTTTGGTATCCCTAGTTGCACTGTTCCATTGGTCATTTTACTATTGGAATTTGGCAAAACTTTCTTCATAAAAAATGTTCCCTATTGTCTTAAGTTTATTCTCATTTTTGAGTCACTCCAATTGGAGTTTTGTAGCTCAAGTTATGGCCATTTGAACCACGGCTGCCGGATTGGACGCAATCCAGATTTTCTGGACAATTTTGGTGCTGGTAGTTTTGGGTCACCAATTTGGGGTGGCCAAATGACTTGATTAATGGCATAATTTGGGTTTATGTTCTTCATAAAAGTTTTATGTCTATATCTCATCTAATCACTGGTAAAATTTCAGGTCATTTTGACATGCCTAGCTCATGTTATGACCAAATGAACAAACACTATTCATTTGGTCAGTTTGTACAGAGCAGCCTGCAATTTTCCAACTTTGGTCAATTTGTTCACTAGGTTTTGGTCACTTTTTGAGCATGCTTCCTAAATGAAAATTGTGTCATTTAGTGTCTATTTTCATCCCCAATTGGTCTCATACCAATTGAACTTGTAAAATTTCATTTTTGGTCCCTCAAAATTGACTTGGTCATGGTGCCAGCAGCATGACCACACTCCCTCCGAATTTAGCTTTAATTCCAATCATTCCAACACAACTCATTTGGTCATAAATGACCATTTTTCACTTCACAATAGGTCAAAGACACCATTTACTCATTTCTCACATTTTTAGTCCATAAACCCTAAGTCCCAAAACCCTAACTTACTAAATTGTTGCATTTAACCACATTTAATGCTTTTAACTATAATCACTAAGCTAATTGGGATTCATATACTCATTCAAATCCATCAAACCATGCAAAACACACTCCCCATCATGCTGGCCGAATTTCAGTTTAGTCCCTCACACATATTTTTATTTCATTTCTTTAGTTTCTAAGCTCATTTAAGTAGCTAAACATGCATTTAAACTAGAAAGTTAAAAGTTAGCATACTAACCTTTCTTAGGTGTTGTTTTCCTCTTCTATTTCTCCTCTTTTCTTCTTCTTTTTGTAGACAATAGGTAAATCAAGGGTCTAGGTTAAGATTTACTTAAGGACTTTAGGGGAATTCATGGTTAATTTAGGGTGTATGAAGCTTGACCTAGGAGCTCTAATGGAGTTTTGCAATGGTGAGGGAGAGAGAGAGAGTGAGGGCAGCACAAGGTGAGGAAGAAGAAGACTTTTGGTTATTTTATTTTATTTGTTTCCTCCTTTTATGACTTATGAAAGACTAAAAATCAATTTAATTAAATATATTAATTATATTCTTTATGGCATCATGCATGATGTCATGCATGATGTCATCACCTTTTTAACTTTTTCATTTTCTTTTTTTTTTATTTATTTTTCTATTAGTCTTTAATTTAATTTTCAATTTTAAAATTTTCTTTTCTCCGATTTTATTTGACAGTTAGGTTAGGAGTCAGCTCTCGGGGTCAATTGACCAAATTGCCCCTCGCCAGTTCATCCCGATTTGCAATTAATTCAATATTTCTTCTGGCTCCCTAACCTAATTATTTGACTGGCTTAACAGTTATTTTTCGTGATTTTCTCTTTTCCACTGTGTTTGTAAGGGTCCTAAGGACCGCAGCGTCACATTTTATGGTTCAAAATTTGAGTTTAAATCGACTTCGCAGTCATTCCCGAGAAGGTCACCCATCATTTGTGACTCTCACTGCTTAACTTCTTATGTTCTATTTTTCTTATTTATACTTAACTAATTGGCAATTACTAATTATTTGTGTTTATAGCTTCTCTAGTTGTCTTAAGTATGATCCTAATCCCCTTAATTGTTCGGACCAACACCGGTCACCGGAATAGTGAAATATACCAGGCTATACAAATGGGGGTGTTACAATTCTCCCCCCCTTAAATAAATTTAGTCTCGAAATTTTACCTGGTATCAATCTCGGAACAGCTGTGGGTGCTGTCTCCTCATGTCCTCCTTTCGTTCCCAAGTAGCCTCTTGGCCCGAATGATGGTTCCACAACATTTTTTCCAACGGTATCTGCTTGTTCCGTAGCTGCTTCACCTCATAAGCCAGAATCTTTATGGGTTCTTCCTCATATGTGAGGTCTGGATTCACTTCAATTTCCTCTACTGGTAGTACATGAGATGGTTTGATCGATACCTCCTCAACATAGACACATGGAAGACATTATGTATCTTCTCCAACTCTGGAGGTAGTGCCAAACGATATGCCAAAGGACCCACTCTTTTCAGAACCTCATATGGCCCGATAAAATGAGGACTTAGTTTCCCCTTTCTGCCGAATCTCATAATCCTCTTCCAAGGAGAAACCTTGAGGAATACTTTGTCACCCACTGCATACTCAATATCTCTTCTCTTCAGATCAATGTAGGACTTCTGACGATCCGATGCAGTCTTAAGTCGATCTCTGATTACTCTGATCTTTTCCTCAATTTGCTGAACAATTTTGGGTCCAATCATTTTTCTTTCACCCACGTCATCCCAACACAATGGGGTTCTACATTTTCTGCCATATAAAGCTTCATATGGAGGCATCCCAATGCTTGATTGGTAGCTGTTGTTATAAGCAAACTCAATCAAAGGCAAGTGTGTATCCCAACTACGCTCAAACTCAATCACACAAGCCCGTAGCATGTCCTCCAAGATCTGAATTACCCTCTCAAACTGGCCATCTGTCTATGGGTGGAATGCAGTACTGAAGTTCAATCTAGTTCCTAGGGCTCTTTGAAGACTACCCCATAATCTAGAAGTGAACCTAGGATCTCTGTCTGATACAATGGATACTGGCACTCCATGAAGCCTCAGAATCTCATCGATGTGCAACCTGGCCAATCTATCTAAACTGTAGTCCATTCGGACTGGCAAAAAATGAGCAGACTTAGTCATTCTGTCAACAATGACCAACACTGCATCATGACTCTTCTGTGTCTTTGGAAGTCCCATCACAATATCCATCGTTATTCTTTCCCATTTCCATTCTGGCACTGGTAGTGGATGTAACAACCCAGTGGGTACTTGATGCTCTGCCTTTACTTGCTGACAAGTTAGGCATTTGGATACAAACTCTGCCACATCTCTTTTCATACCCATCCACCAGTAATGCTCCTTTAACCCTCTATACATTTTTGTACCACCAGGGTGGATGGCAAAGGGAGACTCATGTGCTTCTTTCAAAATGATCTGCCTCAAATTAACATCGTTAGGAACACACATTCTGCTCTGGTGTAGCAGTAAACCATCATCTCTGATTGAGAATTCTGGTTTCTTGCCCTGCCGGGCTTCTTCCAACAGCTTCTGATACCTTTCATCATTCTGAGCAGCCATTCTGATCTGATCAATCAACACTGGCTATACGTGCCATGCAACCGTTGTCTGCTCCTCATTAATCTCTAAATTGGCATGTAATGATCTCAGCTCATGTACCAAAGAAGAAGGAGTAACCCGTAGACTTGTCATAGTCTTGCGATTTAGGGCGTCAGCTACAACATTAGCTTTCCCTAGCTGATAGTCTATCAGACAATCATAGTCTTTTATTAACTCTAACCATCTCCTCTGTCTCAAATTCAACTCTTTCTGGGTGCCCAAATACTTCAAACTCTTATGATCTGTGTAGATGTAACATTTCTCCCCATACAAATAGTGCCTCCAGATCTTAAGAGCAAACACAATGGCTACAAGCTCCAAGTCATGTGTCGGTTAATTCCTCTCATGCGGTTTTAGCTGGCGTGATGCATAGGCAATGACATTTCGATCTTGCATTAATACACAGCCTAACCCATTGTGAGAAACATCACTATAAACTGTATATTCTTTACCTGGTGTAGGTAAAGTTAGGACTGGAGCCTCAGTCAAACATCTCTTCAATTCATCAAAACTCTATTGGCATTTATCAGTCCACTGAAATTTCACATCCTTTCTAAGCAGCTTGGTCAATGGAGATGCCAACATGGAGAATCCCTTCACAAATCGACAGTAGTATCCAGCTAAACCCAGAAAACTGCGAATCTCTGTGACATTTCTGGGTGGCTTCCAATTAAGGATAGCTTCTATCTTGCTAGAATCTACCTTAATACCCTCTGCTGATACTATGTGCCCCAAAAAGGATATCTCCTTCAGCTAAAATTCACATTTCGACAATTTGGCATATAGCTGTTTCTCCCTCAAGGCTGTAGTACAATCCGCAAATGTCTATCATGCTCTTCTGCATTCCTCGAATAGACCAATATATCATCAATAAATACCATAACAAACTGGTCGAGGTATGGTCTGAAGATAGTGTTCATTAGATCCATAAAAGTAGTCGGAGTATTAGTTAACCCGAATGGCATGACTAGGAACTCATAATGGCCATAGCGGGTTCTAAAGGCAGTTTTAGGAATACTCTGCTCTTATACTTTCAGCTGATAATAACCTAATCTCAGGTCAATTTTGGAGAACATAGCTGCACCCCTTAACTGATCAAACAAGTCATCAATGCGAGGCAATGGATATTTATTCTTTATTGTCACCTTATTCAACTGTCGATAATTAATACACAAGAGGAGAATGCCATCCTTCTTCTTTATAAACAACACCGGCGCTCCCTAAGGTGACACACTAGGGCGGATAAAGCCCTTGTCAAGCAATTCTTGCAACTGCACTTTCAACTCTTTCAATTCTGCAGGTGCCATTCTATATGGCGTTATGGAGATTGGGTCCACACCAGGCATAACATCAATCTTAAACTGCACCTCTCTTTCTAGAGGTAATCCTGGCAATTCATCAGGAAATACATCCAAAAAGTCACATATAGTAGGGATGTCCCTTAGTGCTGGACTCCCCACTTAGGTGTTTATCACATGTGCCAAGTATGCTTCACACCATTTTCTGATCATCCTTCTAGCTAGTGCAGCCAAAATGATGTTTGATGGCAGTAAATGCCTCTCCCCATATATTACCACATCACCGTATAGAGGGAGACCAAAAGTGACTGTCTTCAGTCTACAGTCAATCATGGCGTGATGCCTGGCTAACCAATCCATGCCCAGGATAATGTCATAATCTCTGAAGGGCATTTCAATTAAATCAGATAGAATAGTGTGTCCTTGGATCACCAAAGGGCAGTCCCTATATAGCCTATTTACCCTGACCTCCTGGCCTAATGGACTAGTTACTAGCACATCATAGTCCATTGGTACACACTGAATAGCAGTAGAACACATCACACTAGCACTAACATACAAATGTGTGGAGCCAGGATCAAATAACACATGTACATCTTGGTCAAGGATGGAGAAAATACCAGCTACTATGTCTGATGTTTCAGCCTCCTCCCTCTGACGCATGGTATGCACTCTGAATGGTGCGCTACTGGGTACTGGTGGGTTAACAGTGCTTTGACTTCCAGGAGTGTTACCAGGACCCCTACCTCTACCTCTACCTCTAGCAGCTGACTGTGACCCTCTAGGTGCAGAGACTTGGGCTGATCCTTCAGATGTAGCAGAAGGTCCAGACCGGCGCGGACTAGTGCAATCCTTAGCGAAATGTCTGCTCCCTCCACAGTTAAAACATGCACCGGTAGCCTTGAAATAAACCCCACCATGAGTTCTACCACAAGTTTCACAATGCCGTACTGATAGAGAAGTATTTGTATTGTTTGATCCGGGTTCAACCCATTCATATGTTAGTGCTAGCATAGTTAGTTCACTTGCTATTCCATGTGTGCAAATGGGTTTTAAAGTGCTAGTAACTAAAGGTCCCTTAGGCAAATCCCACATCGGCAAAGCACGGAGATGGTCTTGGGTTCAAAAAGTAATGATATATAAAATGGGGGAATTAATCACTAGAGGCGCCTTTTAGTGGAATGGCATAGTTAGTTCACTTGCTATTCCATGTGTGCAAATGGGCTTTAAAGTGTTAGTAACTAAAGGTCCCTTAGGCAAATCCCACATCGGCAAAGCACGGAGATGGTCTTGGGTTCAAAAAGTAATGATATATAAAATGGGGGAATTAATCACTAGAGGCGCCTTTTAGTGGAATGGCATAGAGAGTTGGAAGAACTCCAGGGTTAAACATGCTCGCTTGAGAGAAATCCTAGGATGGGTGACCTCCTGGGAAGTTCTCCATTCCACTTACAGGACAAAACCGTGAGGCTTATGGCCAAAGCGGACAATTCCTCTAGTGTTTGGTTCCCAATCGTTACATGTTGTGTAATTGTTGAGATTGACTTGGTTGAGACTATTTGTTGCCAAATTGAAGTATTATGTATACAAATTGAAGTAAGGAAGATGGAGGAGATTGAATTTTGGGAGTGTCATTTTTCTATAAGTTGGGACTCAATGAGTCTAGTGTATTTGTGGAACCCTAACTGAAAATGTGTGACTCCAATTGGTATGAGGCCAATTAGAGGTGAAACTAGACTTAAAATAGCCCATTTTTAATGCAGACACCATGCCCAAATTTTGTCAAAAACTTGACCTCAACACTGCCTAAATCCAGATGACCTTGCACAAAACCCAAAAAATGACCAAATGAACAGTACATATTCATTTTTTCATAACTCCCTCTATACTGGTCCAAATGACCTGAATTTGATACCATTGGAAAGCTTAGATATAGGGCTAAAATTTTTATGAAGACCACTGAACCCAGAAATGCCAAAAACTAAACAAAATTGCTTGCCCAATTTGGTTTACAAAACTGCCCAGAATTAGGTTGCCCAGAAACTGCTGGACATAAACTCACCTGACCAGTTTTGGCAAAATAGCTATAACTTCGTCTGCAAAACCTCAAATGTAATGAAACTAGTGTCAAAATGTCCACAAGACACAGTCCTACAAAATTGGTATTTTGACTAAAACCTAAAAATCAATAGAACTAGGTCAAATAGTTAGAACAAGTCATTGTACCAAAACCTGGAATCTAGCCAAACTTCACTTGACCCCAGAATAGGTTTTTAGTCATAACTCCTACTAGAAAATTCCAATAGAGATGAGCCATACCTTTCCAGAAACCTGAGAAACAGGGCTACAACTTAGTTTTAGGAACCTTCCTCAAATTCTGAATTTAAGAATCTCAAAAAGTGACCTGAAGTCACTGTCCTGAACTGAACCCCTATTGGCACAGGGTACATGAGCCCAGGTTAGTTAATTAACCATAAATAATTCCACATGTGACACCCTTTACCCGTCTATAGTGTAGCCGAGCAAGTTATGCCACACAGTGTACCAGAACACCATATTTTATTTCAATCATTTTTATTCTTCCTTAATTTATTTCTTCATGGATATGAAGTGCAATTTGTGAAATTTAACTCATTTAATTCATTTATTGAAATTATAAATTCATTTGGGGTTCCAAAAATTTTAAAGAAAATCCGGCGGAGTACTGGCTAAAAATGGATAAAACAGTTCTTCGGAACCTGTGAAAAACACTTCCAATAATTTCTAATTATTCTCAACTCCATTTATATCACCTCAATTTACAACAATTTCTTAACAATTCCTTCATTTGTCATTCATTCATTTCACATCATCATCATGCTCAAATCATAAATGAATTCTCACATGTTATTTATAATCAGAAAGTTACAAATACTTACATTAATACCAAATTATATTACATAGGTTTCAAATATACATGATAAAATAAGAGTTTAATTATAAAACTTACAAAAATCACAAAATACAAAATGGGACCTAGTGTCCTACCAATGCACTGTAGTATGTGAGGTGATATGGACACTATGCAGAATTGTGAATGGCTTTACCCAATCTGTGATCTACTGGGCCCTCTGTCCAAATCTTCAGTACCTACGCGTTGCAAAAGCGACGTGCTAAGCATAAAACTTAGTGGTGCCAATAATACAAGAAAATATAATATACAAATAAAAATAATAATTTCCTAGTTATTATGTTCATAAAGAAAAAAAGAATAATTACTAACTTATTGTTTAGTCGAGGGCTAATTACATTTTATGATATTAACTCCTTCTAGCATTTTGTTAATCATTTTCTTAATGATTTTGAGCTTGTTTATTTTATTGTAATCATTCTTGATCTTTATCTTGATATTTAATTTCCATATTTTCTTTAATAATCAGTTCGATTACAATTATACTTTTTCATGCCCAAGTAACCTATATAAGTTGACCGAACTGGATAAACGGGTAAACTAGCACTGAGTACCAGGTACCTTGGGCCGTCATACCATCGGTCACAATGTGTCTCCCGGTGTGCAAACAGAATGGCTAATAAGCCATAAAAGCAATAAGGCATAAAGCCAAGTAAAACATCATAATCAGTATAGCCATAGACTATCACATCACAGAATGGCAATAAAGCCATACATCATACGCAGTACTGCTATCAGAATCCTATTGGCATGCCAATCTATCCAAACCAATCACATTAGGCCTACTAGGGCATATTACAAAGTCATTTCTTGAATATTTGTACTTTATGTGTAAGGTTACTATTGTAACCCCCTATTTGTATAGCCTGGTATATTTCACTATTCTGGTGACCGGTGTCGGTCCGGATAATTAAGGAGATTAGAACTACACTTAAGACAATTAGATAAGCCCTGAACACAAATAATTAGTAATTGTTAATTGGTTTAGTATAAATAAGAAAAACAGAACATAAGAAGTTAAATGAGCCGAGAGTCACAGCGATGGATGACCTTCTCGGGAAGGATTACGAAGTCGATATAAACTTAAATTTTGAACCGTAAAATGTGACGCTGCGGTCCTTAGGACCATTGTGAACACAGTGGAAAAGAGAAAATCACAAAAAAGAATTGTTAAGCCAGTCAAATAATTAGGTCAGATATCCGAAAGAAATATTGAATTATTTACAAACCGGGTCAAACCGAAGAGGGGCAATTTGGTTAATTGACCCCTAGATCTGACTCTTGACCTAACTGTCAAATAAAATCGGAGAAAAAAAAATTCGAAATCGAGAATTAAATTAAAGAACTAGTAGAAAAATAAATAAAAAAAAAGAGAAAAAAGAAAAAGTTGAAAAAGGTTGATACATCATGCATGACATCATGCATGATGCAATAAACTTACTAATTTAAGAAATTGAAAATTGTGGGATAAATATCTATTAAAAGAGCATAAAATGACAAAAAGAAAAAAAATTTAATTACTTCTCCTTCCATTTCCCGTCACCCCTTTCTCTTTCATTTCTCTCATTTCCTTTCTACCATTAACACCCATCTCAAGCTTTCAAAAGCTTGATTTTATTTTTTAAACTCCCTAACTTCTTTAAGTAAATCTTGTTCTTAGACCTTGACAAGCATCTTGTGAACAAAAAGGAAGAGGAAAGTGGAGAATTGAAGAATTAGGAAATTCACAAATTGAGGTAAGTGTAACTTTAAGCTTAGATTTTTATCAAATGCATGAATTTAAGTTTAAATGTGATGAAATTTCATTAGAAATAAAGAAAACTATGCTTGAATAATGGGAGTGAGAATTTGGCATCCATGGAATTAGGAGATGTTGAAGTGTTTTAGTTCAATTAATTATGTATGTAAGCTTGATTAAGCATGTAAAGATGATTAGAACATTTTAATTGTATGAATTATGATGAATTGTATAATTAGGGTTCATAGCACCTAGGGTTTGGAGACAAAAATTTTGAGAAATGGTCAAATGGTGTGTTTAACATTGTTTGAGATGAAAAATGGTTATTTGTGACCAGTTGAGGTATGTTAGAAGTGTTAGAATTAGGCTTGAATTTGGATTGCTTGTGGGCAGCCTGCAGGTGGTAGGACCAAGGTCCCTTTCAGGGACCAAAACTGAAAATTTACAAGTCCAATTGGTATGAGACCAATTGGGAATGAAAATAGACACAAAATGGAACATTTTTCATTTAAGAATCATGCCCAAAAAGTGACCAAAACCTAGTGAACAAATTGACCAAATCTGGACTTAGGCAATCTTACCTGTACAAAAATGACCAAATGAATAGTGTTTGTTCATTTGCCATAACTTGGGCTAGGCAGGTCTAAATGACTTGAAATTTTACCAGTGGAAAGCTGAGATATAGACCTAAAACTTTCATGAGGAACACAAACCCAAATCATGCCTTTAACCAAGTTATTTGGCCACTCAAATTTGGTGACCTAAAACTGCTAGAACCAGTTTGGTGCCTAGAAATCTGGGTTAAGTCCAATCCGGCAGCCATGATTCAAATGGCTATAACTTGAGCTACAAAACTCCAAATAGAGTGATTCAAGAAGGAGAATAAAGTTAAGACATTAAGGGACAATTTCTATGAAGAAAACTTAGCCCAATTCTAACAGCAAAATGACCAATGGAACAGTGCAACATAAGACACCAAAACTGAAAATTTGCAATTTTGCCTAAAAGACCTAAGTTTCGAGAAAACAACCAAAACCAACAAAATTGGTGACCAAAAAGTGGTATGTGAGTGTAGTTGGAGTTCCCATACCTTTTAAGTATAAGAAAGTCAATATTTTGACTTGAATAGTATCATGAATAGTAACCACAACATGAAAATTTGCAAGAATGTAAATTTAAGTATGTTGGAATTAATTATTGGAATTGTTATGAAGTAAAGATACTGAGACACTATAAATTTTGTGTTTCAGCAGAAAAAGACTTGAAAATTTTGAGAGACTGAATCAAGGCCTAGAGACGACTCACGTCAGGTCTATGCACAATAATTCTTGTTTAAATATTTTATTCTTGAAAATTTGACTTCTGTGTTAATTATGAATTGTGTTGCCATTTTATGATCGCAAATATGACTTTGGGAGTTGATCAGATTTCTCACAAATTATTTGATTAAATTGTTTTGAATTGATTTTGTGTTCACACTTAGCATGACAGTACCACATTATTCCTCCTCCATTAATGGGGTTGAGATCGATTATTTTCCTCCCTCTCTGGTTTACCAGTTAAGGTTGTAGATCGGATGAGTACTCATTAGCTAGCTAGCCACCTCCCTCATTGATTTCGATTAGTGGGATTGTAGATCGCTTTGTCATGGTGTACAATGCGGCATTGATTGGAAATTTTGTGTCATGACTTAAGTTGTATATGAATTGGCAACACTATGTTTATTAAATTGTTTGACCAAAATTGTGCTATAATGTGTTTTGATAATTTGTGAAATGTAATTGTGCAATATTTAAATTGTGTTTTGTCAATGAATATTTTATGTATTATATTTCAAATTTTTATTATGTACCACTGAGTATTTTTATACTCAGCGGTAGCTTATTTTGCTGTCGCAGATAGGAGCAAGGAAAAAGCAGTAGAGTGAGCTGCTGAACCGGAAAAGCTTCCGTTGATCTTTTGTACGGGTATTTATTTATACCCTTGTAGTTAATTGATGTAAATATTGTAATGTTTTATGTATCAATGTAAAGTTGAGCAGTTGTATAATAAATTATAATAATATTATTTTTGGATTTTCTTTTTGTAAATTAAGATTTATATTTGTGAATTTCGTACTATATGCACTGTGAATGAAGTTATGAAATATTTTAAGTTGATAAATTTTTGGTTGAATTGTGGAATGAATTGAATTGTGTTGACTTGAGATTATTTGGAGGTTGGGAGTTATGGAAAATTTATTGGAAGTGTTTTTCTTAGGTATTTGAAGAACTGTTTTCTCAAAATACAGATGACACTCTGCCGAAATTTTTATAAAATTTGTGGAAAAATAAAAATGGACAAAAATTTTTACTAGTTTTTAAGCTTCGAATAAATGATTTTAATTCCAATCAAAATGCTCACTACTTCCAAAATGTAAGAAAATAGTTTTAAAATCTCTTGTAGTACACTTAATGAATTATCAGTAGGCGAAGTTCGATAGTTTATTAGGTATTCTACAGGATCATGTTATGCCTTACAGAGGGGTAAGGTGTGACAACTATTCATTTCATTAGTCAACTAAAATGTTGACTTTTTCATAGATAATAGGTATATTGGTTCAAATATCATCAACATACCACATTTTGCATTCTAAAGTTGTTGGCATTAGTTGCCAGTTCCATTTCAAAGCTTAGTGTTAGTTATTCAAATTTTCAGATTTCAAGCCTCATGTTTACTGTTCCATTGGTCATTTGTACAGTAGGAATTTGGCAAAATTGTCTTCATGAAAGTTGTTCCTTATTGTGTCTAGTTACATTTCCTTTTTTGAATTACTCCATTCAGAGTTTTGTAACTCAAGTTATGGCCTAAAAACCATAACTGGCTGGATTGGACAGAATCCAAAATTCTGGGCAAAACTGGTTCTGCCAGATTTGGTAACCTAAGTTTGGTTGGTAATTTGACTAGGTTATGGTCAGAATTTGGATTTGTGTTCTTCATGAAAGTTGTAGATCTTTGTCTCAGCTTTATACTGGTAAAATTTCAAGTCAATTTGACTTTTCTACGCTGAGTTATGACTAAATGAATAAATACTATTCATTTGGTCATTTTGCCCAGGCAGAATGCAAGTCACCCGGATTAGGGCAATTTTTAGGTCAACTTGGTTTAGTTTTCTGGGCAGGATTTCTTCACCAAAGTTGTGCCATTATGTGTCTAGTTTCATGTCAAATTGGCCTTGCACCAATTGAACCTCAACAACTACATTTATAACTGCCTAAACCTGCCGGACTCATGCTTAATCTGCAGGTCAGCCAAGGCAGCTCACTCACACTCAAATGCCAAGCCTCAACTCACTTCATTTCCTCATCATACACATTCAAATGGTCACTAATTGACCATTACAAGGTTAATGAACCATCACATGAGCAAACCTTAGAATTGTTCAAGTGTCCAATTTTTTTCATTTCCCACATGCACAATTCTTGCATTTCATTTACTCAATTATGTTCAATCCCTCATCCACTACCAAAAGCTGCTCATAACCATTTTTCTACCAAGAAAAATCATCAAACCCTAGCTGCCAAAATTGTAGGGTGCACACACACACTTGTTTATTTTATTTTCTTACTTTTCTTACACAATTCATGCCCTTAAACATGAATTAAAGCAAAAGGAACTAAGATTGGACACTAACCTTGATTTAGCTAATTCCCAAAGCTTGAGAACTCCTCTTTTTTCTCTTTCTTTTTGCTGCCCAAGACTTGCTCTAGCTGTAAGGGTAAATATTTGTGAAGGGAAGCTAGGGTTTTGGGGTGATTTGGGTGGTGAACTCAACTTTGGTGAAACTTTAATGAAGTTTTCCTTCCTCTCTTTCTCTCTACATTCTTGGCTGCCCCAAAAGTTGAAGATAGCTATTTAGTTCTTTAATTTTTATCTCTTTTTTATTCATTTTTAAGTAGTTTATAATGATGTGTCAAAATTTGGTTGGGTGGGAGGATTTTTAATAACACCATAATGATGTCATAATTCAAATTTCTTTCATTTTCTTTTCTTTTCTTGTCTACTTAATTTTAATTTAATTTTTAACAATATTTATTCACATTTTGTGTCATAATAATTACTTACTTAACTGGACAAGTCGGCCAAAAATCACCTTTGAAGGCAAAGTGATCAAAATTGTGACACCCCTTACCCGTCTACAGTGTAGCCGAGCAAGTTATGCCACTCAGTGTGCTGAAGCACCAATTTATGTTTTTATTACAATTTATCCCTTTATAATTTATTTATTTTCAATTTTGATAAATCTGAATTTATTCACAAATTTTATAGAAAATCCGACAGAGTGCCGGCTATAAATTGGAAAAACAGTTCTTCTGAACCTGTTTAAAAACACTTCCAAAATAATTTTCAAATCCAAACTTCATTATACACATTCAAGTCAATCTCAAAATCTCAATATCAAATCACAATACTATTTTCAAAAATTTTCTGTTCACTTCATCACTTGAAGCATATTCACAATTAATTCTCAACATTTCATTTATCAACATACATTATGCAAAAGATCTCAATAATATGAAATTTCATATACTTACATTAATACATAATTATAGGATTTTAGAGTTACAATCCAAACTAATATAAAATGCAAAATACAAAAGGGCCACCTATAGTCCTAATGTTCTACCATATGCAGTGCAGATGTGAGGTGACTCTGGACCCCGAATGCAGCCCTGAAGGCTCACCCTGTCCGATGTCTGCTGGGCTCCCCAGCTAGGTCTCCAGTACCTGCACGTGGCAAAAGCGACGCGCTAAGCAATTCTGCTTAGTGGTGACAATATAAAATAAAATAAAATGAAATAAAATATGATGAAACAAATAAGCAGAATGTGTGTTTACATTTTTTGTAGACTTAACTTCTGATATTATTTGCATTATTACATGATTAAAATTTTGGTAAAGTTCATTGACATTGCCCGAGTAACCCATACTAATTGACTGGACTGGATAAACAGGTAAACTGGCACTGGGTACTAAGTACCTCGGACCATCACACCATCGGTCACGTTATATCTCCCGGTGTGCAACAGAACAGCTAATAAGCTGTAATAATTATCGGGGTTAAAACCCAAGTATAATAATTCAAATAACATAGCCAAAGGCTATTATGTCACAGAATGGCATGGGAAAGCCATGAAACACAGAATGGCATGAAGCCATATGCAGTATTGCTAACAGAACCCTATTGGCATGCCAAGCTATCCAAACCAATCTTGTTAGGTATACTAGGACATTTTACACTTTTAAGTTTCATAATTTTTAGAATTTCAAGTTTTGGTGTTACTATTCACTTCATTAGTCAACCAAAATGTTGACTTTTGCATAGGCAATAGGTACATTGGATCTAATATCACCAACATACCACATTTTGCATTTTAAACTTGTTAGTTTTGGTTGCCAAAACTATTTCTAAGCTTAATGTTAATTGAGCAGAATTTTCAGTTTTCATACCTTATTTTTACTGTTCCATTGGTTAATTTTATAGTGGGATTTGGCAAAATGATCAACATGAAAGTTGTTCCTTATTTTGTCTAATTGAATTTCCTTTTTTGAATCACTCCATTTGGAGTTTTGTAGCTCAATTTATGGTCCAAAAACCACAACTGGCCGGATTGAAATTTTTCTGGACTAACCATATCTACAGTACAGTGAACAGTGATTGCAACTCACTTGTTGGATAGGTTCTGGTCATAATTTGGGTTATGTTTCTTCATGAAAGTTGTTGGTCTATATCTCAGCTTGTCGCTGGTAAAATTTCAGGTCAATTGGACCATTCTACACTGAGTTATGTGTTAGTAGTATGCCCTAGAGCATATCATTTAGTATGTATCTTGTACATATTTTATTAATAAATGGCATTTCCACTTTTCTGTTTATATAATATATTTATGTGTAATAGAAAAGTTCCATTGATATTTTGTTAGAAATATTATTCTTAAGTTGTTAAGAATATGAGTGATAATATTTCTAGCACAAAGTATCATAAATAGGTTCACAATCGAGGATACTTCATAATAAGGACATGACTTATCCAGAAAGATTGTATTCGTGTTTGTTCCCAAGTTATTTATATGAGATATAAATAAGATGGAATGGTGAGTCTCATGCCATATAACAAACATGATAGGACTTATAAATGATAAGTAGGCCGAACCAGTGACACTTATGACAAGCATATGGAGTTTACTCTTGTCAATGTTTTGTCATAAATCATATCAGTGCATATAATCTTTAGACCTGAGATAGCACAGTTATCTTGTATATAAGTAGTTTGAGTTTGATACTGCTTTCATACTTGTACTATGTATGGGTATATGGGCATGTGTTGGCTCCTACTAGTTATATATGGAGGGAGGTGTTGATCAAGATGGAATCTGTTCCTCTAAGTAAATAGAGATAAAATCCTATGTTCATTTAATTGTTCTTGATGTTTCAAGTTCCTGGCTAGGACAGATAGATTTATTCAGAAAAGAGTTTCTGATGAGAAAATCTTTTTAATCAAGAACTGGAATTAAAAGAGAACATAATATTCATAGCAAATGGAGTTTGACATAAACTATGACTCCAACTTGAGTTGGGATTTTGTAACAGAGAGATTCTAGTGCATGGTAACATATGATTATTGGTTCATTTAAGGTAAACCTTATTACTAATTGGGTGGCCATGGCATGCTATGCTAGGTGTTAACCATGGTCTATGAGGTTCATAAAATGATTTAGAGAAATCATTTATGGTAAGAAAGAGTTCTGATGATATTAAGAGTTGATATCATTTCTCATTGCCAATTAGTGATGAGCCTAGTAAGTCACACACATACACAAGTTATCACCTATTTAAATATGATTTAATTAATTAATTAAAGAGTTTAATTGATTAATTAAATAGGTTTGGTTTGCAATTAGATTGCAAAGTCCCTAGCATGACTTGAAACCAAATCTAGATTATTGGATGTATAATATAAGTTAAATTTATATTTAAAGTGTTTAAATATGAATTTAATTAATGAGAAATTAATTAATAGAGATTAATTAATTAATTTATATTTGATATAAATTAATTAGAAGAAAAAAAATAATTATTTTGGGTTGAGAACACAAAATTAAGACACAGGGGCATTTTGGTCATTTCACAGTGTGACACGTGGCATCATGAGATGGTGACACATGGGATTACACATAAGCTTGCCAAATATTTTTTAATCATGTAAGATGATTAAAATCAAGATTAAATATAGGATTGACACTTGGCACAATTTGATTGGGTCACTTAAACCTAGAGCTAATCAAAGGGTGACATGTGGCAAGGGTTTAATGTGTTAACCTAGCTATTTAAGTGTGGTTATGAAAAGAAAAAATAACAAGCAGCCACTCCTCTCCTTTGTCACGCCACTTTGAGGGTTTCCTTCTATTCTTCTTCATCTCTCATCAATTCAAAGAGATTAGCCATCAATCTCTTGAATTAAGAACACTAGAAATTGTTTCTAGTGTCCTGTTTACATCTCTAATCTTTTAAAAGGCAGAACTTGAATTTCTAATTAATAGAAAAGGCTTTAGAAGCTGTTCAAGGGCTGCCATAGGTGTTCTTGGTGTGGACAAGCTAGAGGGACAACATCTGGTGTCCTGAAGATGAATCTCAAAGGCGCAGACACGCTGCAGCACATCAAGAGGTTAGTGTAATCGTTCTTGATTTAATCTAGGGTTCTAAAATTAATCTGATTAATTTTAAAGTCTTAAATGGAAAATACAGATCCAAAAAACATATTAAAAGAGATTTAATATGTTGTTTATCATTGAAATCAAATAGATAAAAATAAATCTTGCATGATGCATGTGACCCTAGGTGAAAACTTTTGAATTCAATGGTATAAACTTGTGTTTTTCACGCTTTCGTTCCTTCAATTGGTATCAGAGCCACTATTTGCCATTTAGATTGTTTATTATATGATTTAATTGTGTGATTTGATCATGAGATGATTGATCCATTGCTGGTTGGATCAAGAGGTGTGGCGGCACACATGGTGAAGCCACCATTGGTGGCGGCAACAATGGTTCCATGGGTGGTTCAAGGTTTGGCTATTAATTCTGCAATTGTTGTATGATCTAAGGCCTATTCTTTGACTAATTAAAGTGTTTAATTAGTTGTTTTAATCACACAATTAAATTATGATTCAAATCAGAATTTTAAAAAATTGTTTGAATGTGATTCAAATCTGAATTTTAAAAGTTGTTTGAATGTGATTCAAATATGAATTTTTAAAGTTGTTTGAATCATATTTAAATATGATTTTTTTAAAATTGATTCAATAAAATTCAGATCTGGTTTTTTGAAAAATATTTGAATGTGATTCAAATCTGATTTTTTAAAAAATGTTTGAATGTGATTCAAATCTGAATTTTTGAAGTTGTTTGAATGTGATTCAAATATGAATTTTTAAATTTGTTTGAATGAGATTCAAATCTGAATTTTTAAATTTATTTGAATCATATTCAAATCTAGATTTTTAAGTTGAATATGAGATATTCAATTTAATTTAAGTATGTATGTTTTATTTAATTGTTAAATAGTGATATGCATGATGGATGATCACGGACTATAAAAGACCAATGTGATTGGATTTATTTCTTTTATGTTTCTTTGGGATTGTAAATTAATTAATTTATTTTAATTTATTTTGGGCATGTATTATTAAGTTTGTAATAATTTTTGGGTTGTAATTTCATTTATTTAAGTTCTTGTAAATTCACCTTGGTATGCCAAGGATTACTTTGTAATATTGGATTGCAAGAAGTTCAAGGAGGTCAAGAGCATTGAGGAATTCAAGATCAAGTGTTGATTATGTACTCCTTCAGCAACTCTTGTAAAATGAATGAATGAAATGCACCTAGGAATGCCCTGATTCAATTCTTGGTGGCTCAGAATTGAATCCCTTAGAAAGTCCATGATTATACCATATTTACTGCTTATCCATGAATGCATGAGATGTATGGGAATGTATGCAATTATATGATATATGCATGCTAAATGGATAATGTGCAAAGTGAGACCTTAATAGTAATTAGGATGGCTATAAAATCTTCCAAACAAATGATTAAGTTGGAAATGGTATAATTAAAGTAATTATAACATAAGCCCTCCATTGGGGCAATTATTTTAAGAAATTTTAAATAGTTGCAGGAGATGCAATTAATTTAAGAGATTTTCTTAAGAATAATTGTTAAGCATGAGATGTTGTAAATATGTAAATGGTTTGGTGGCCAATATTGGATGTACCTGAGGACATTAAAATTATTTACATAATTACTGGCTCAATGGGATCAACTTAACTAATGCAAGATAAGTCAATAATGGATGTACCTGAGATTTTGAGCATTAGGGGCTAGGTAAAGGATTGAACCTCACATGAGATGTGATGGGCAAGGAGTTGCTCACTTATAGTTTATTGTAAATCCAATAATGGATGTACCTGAGGATGATCAATAGAATTATAAGAATTCAATCACCCACTAGAAATCCATCCAACTAGGATTTCCGTTTTCTACTTTGGAAGTGTAGGATTCGCTAAGTTAGTGGGAGGACCAATTTGATTAAAAGACCATAATCATTTTGGTTAATTACATGATACATTTACTAATTAATGGTTATTTTCTGCAGCTTAATTTTCCGATAAAAATGAGCACAAAACAACCACCACCATCCAATATCCTTGCAAGCATACTTGATCACAACAGGTTGACAGGACCTAATCTGTCTAATTGGCTAAGAAATTTAAAACTTGTCCTGAACCTTGAACATATAGGATATGTTTTAGATTCAAATGTTCCTGGTCCCTTACCTCCAGAGGCCACGCAAGAGGAACATGAAACTTTGGACAAGTGGAAGGAGCATGATATGAGAGCTAAGTGTTACATGCTTGCTTCCATGAGTAATGAGTTACAGAAGCAACATGAGAACATGCAGAGTGCTAGTGAGATCCTCCTTCACCTACAAGAGTTGTATGGTGAGCACAAAGCAGAATGCTAGGTATGAGATATCTAGACAGCTATTCCGTATGAGGATGTCCGAGGGATGTAATGTTGGGGATCATGTCCACAAGATGATTCGCTGATTGAGCGGTTGGAACATCTTGACTTCAACATGGATTTCCAACTACAAACGGATTTGATCCTTCATCCTTCCCGAGTCTTTTGGGAATTTTGTGACAAATTTCCATATGACTAAACAGAATGAACCTTAGCCGAATTACTCAACATGCTGGTTATTGCCCAAAAGAATATGCTGTGCAATAAAGGAAAAGAGGTAGCTTTGGTTGCATCTTCTTCTGCTGGAAAGTCCAATAAGAAGAAGGGCAATAAGAAAAAGAAACCTCAGATTCCTGGTCCTTCCAAGAAAATAGCTAAACAGAAAAGGAAGACTAAAGCTGATGGAGGCAAAGGAAAATGTTTCCATTGCCAACAGGAAAGTGTTTCCATTGCCAGTAAGAAAGTGTTTCCACTGGCCAGAGTATAGCAATCTAAATGAATACAATGCCATGGTGAAAACCAACTCAAGTTCAAAATATATTTGGCACTTAAGGTTATGTCATATTGCAGAAGATAGGATTGCAAAATTGGAGAAAATGGGGATTCTATCCTCATTGGGCTCTGAGCCTACTCCAACTTGTGAATCTTGCCTTCAAGGAAAAATGACTAGATCACCCTTTGTTGGACAAGGGCTAAGAGCTGAAAATATTTTGGAGCTAATACATAGAGATGTATGTGGTCCATTTAAAGAAATGGCTAGAGGGGGTTTTCATTATTTTATTACCTTTACTGATGATAAATCAAGGTTTGGGTATTTGTATTTGATGAAATACAAACATGAATCTTTTGAAAAGTTCAAAGAATTTAAATCAAGTAGAAAATCAAACAGAAAGAATATTAAAGTTCTTCGATCGATCGTGAAGGTGAATATTTGAGTCTTGAATTTGATGAATACTTGAGAGAGCATGGCATTGTTTCTCACCGACTCCTCCAGAACGCCACACCGAATGGTGTATCTGAAGGAGAAATCGTACTATTGGAGATGGTACGTAGTATGATGAGCTATACCGATATGCCAATCTTCTTTGGGGATTTGCATTAGAATCACTTTGTATATTCTGAATAGGATTCCATCAAAATCGCTTTCTTCCACACGTTATGAGATATGTCATGGAAGATTACCATGTATTAAGAATTTTAAGATTTGGGGCCGCCCACTTATATCAAAAAGTGAACACCGATAAATTGGAGACCAGATCAGAAAAAGGTCGATTTGTTGGATATCCAAAAGATAGTTTTGGATATTATTTTTATTTGCCTACTTCACAAAAGGTTGTGATAAGTAGAGATGCCACATTTCTTGAACAACAGTTTGTTCAAGAAGGAGGCAAAGGAAGGCAAATAGAGTTAGAATTGGAGAATTTTGACCAACCAACAAATCAGATGGATATAGATCCATCTAGTCAACCAATACCCATTGATGAAACATCTACAGCTGTTCCTAATAGAACAACCAGGGTATCTCACCCACCAGTGAGATATGGTTTTCTTCATGAAGAAGAACAAGAGTTGTCTACTCATGAAGAAGTAGATCATGGAGATGATCCACTTACCTATGAAGAAGCTATATCAGATATAGACTCTTCAAAATGGATTGATGCTATGAAATCCGAGATTGATTCCATGTATAAGAATCAAGTTTGGGATCTTGTTGACCCACCTGAAGGTATTATACCTATAGGGAACAAATGGGTTTTCAAGAAGAAAATTGGTTCTGATGGAAAGGTAGAGACCTATAAGGCAAGGCTAGTGCCGAAAGGGTTTCGCCAAAGGCAAGGAATCGACTATGAGGCGACTTTCTCGCCTGTTGCCATGCTTAAATCAATTAGGATTTTACTAGCAATAGTTGCATACTATGATTATGAGATTTGGCAGATGGATGTCAAAACAGCTTTTCTCAATGGATACATTGAAGAAAACATTTTCATGGAACAACCTAGGGGATTCGAATCCCAAGATGGTTCCAAGGTATGCAAGCTAAAGCGATCCATTTATGGGTTGAAACAAGCTTCGAGGAGTTGGAACATCCGTTTTGATGAAGCCATTAAATCCTTTGGTTTTATCAAAAATGAGGATGAGCCATGTGTATATAAGAAGGTTAGTGACAGTGCTATCACTTTCCTTGTCTTATATGTGGATGACATACTGTTGATGGGTAATGATACAGGTATGTTGATGACTATAAAGGTATGGTTGTCAAATACATTCTCCATGAAAGACTTAGGGGAGGCAACCTATATTCTTGGGATTCGCATCTATAGAGATAGAGCGAAAAGAATAATTGGTTTATCTCAAAGTCTATACTTGGAAAAGGTGTTAAAGAGGTTTAACATGCTTGATTCCAAGAGAGGATTGTTACCAGTGAGACATGGTATCCATCTTTCTAAAGAGATGTCTCCAAAGACACCTGAAGAAAGAGATAAGATGGCCAGGATTCCATATGCTTCGGCTATTGGAAGTTTAATGTATGCAATGTTGTGTACTAGGCCGGATATCTCATATGCTGTTAGTTTGACTAACAGGTATCAATCCAATCCAGTTTGGAACATCGATAGTCACAAGAATATCCTTAAGTACTTGAGAAGAACTAAGGATTTATTCTTGATTTATGGAAGTGGAGACTTGCAATTGGATGGTTATACTGATTCTGATTTCCAATCAGATATCGATGATAGAAAGTCTACCTCTGGATATGTGTTCATTTGTAATGGAGGTGCAGTTAGTTGGAAGAGTTCCAAACAGAGCACGACTACAGATTCCACTACAGAGGCTGAGTATATTGCTGCATCAGATGCTGCAAAGGAAGCTGTTTGGATAAAGAAGTTCGTGACAGAACTTACAGTAGTTCCTTCCATTAAGTCAGCAGTTCCACTACACTGTGACAACAATGGAGCAGTCATGCAGGCTAAGGAACTAAGGTCTCACCCAAAATCCAAACACATAGAAAGGCGCTACCACATTATCAGAGAAATAGTTGGGCGAGGCGATGTAGCCATGCAGAAAATAGCATCAGCTGAAAATCCAGCTGATCCATTCACTAAGCCTATGTCACAGACTCAGTTAGACCGACATCTTGAGAAGATAGGTCTAAGATATTGTAATGAATGGCTCTAGTGCTAGTGGGAGATTGTTAGTAGTATGCCCTAGAGCATATCATTTAGTATGTATCTTGTACATATTTTATTAATAAATGGCATTTCCACTTTTCTGTTTATATAATATATTTATGTGTAATAGAAAAGGTCCATTGATATTTTGTTAGAAATATTATTCTTAAGTTGTTAAGAATATGAGTGACAATATTTCTAGCACAAAGTATCATAAATAGGTTCACAATAGAGGATACTTCATAATAAGGACATGACTTATCCAGAAAGATTGTATTCGTGTTTGTTCCCAAGTTATTTATATGAGATATAAATAAGATGGAATTGTGAGTCTCATGCCATATAACAAACATGATAGGCACTTATAAATGATAAGTAGGCCGAACCAATGACACTTATGACAAGCACATGGAGTTTACTCTTGTCAATGTTTTGTCATAAATCATATCAGTGCATATAATCTTTAGACCTGAGATAGCACAGTTATCTTGTATATAAGTAGTTTGAGTTTGATACTGCTTTCATACTTGTACTATGTATGGGTATATGGGCATGTGTTGGCTCCTACTAGTTATATATGGAGGTAGGTGTTGATCAAGATGGAATCTGTTCCTCTAAGTAAATAGAGATAAAATCCTATGTTCATTTAATTGTTCTTGATGTTTCAAGTTCCTGGCTAGGACAGATAGATTTATTCGTAAAAGAGTTTCGATGAGAAAATCTTTTAATCAAGAACTGAATTAAAAGAGAACATAATATTCATAGCAAATGGTGTTTGACATAAACTATGACTCCTGCTTGAGTTGGGATTTTGTAACAGAGATTCTAGTGCATGGTAACATATGATTATAGATTCATTTAAGGTAAACCTTATTACTAATTGGGTGGCCATGGCATGCTATGCTAGGTGTTAACCATGGTCTATGAGGTTCATAAAATGATTTAGAGAAATCATTTATGGTAAGAAAGAGTTCTGATGATATTAAGAGTTGATATCATTTCTCATTGCCAATTAGTGATGAGCCTAGTAAGTCACACACATACACAAGTTATCACCTATTTAAATATGATTTAATTAATTAATTAAAGAGTTTAATTGATTAATTAAATAGGTTTGGTTTGCAATTAGATTGCAAAGTCCCTAGCATGACTTGAAACCAAATCTAGATTATTGGATGTATAATATAAGTTAAATTTATATTTAAAGTGTTTAAATATGAATTTAATTAATGAGAAATTAATTAATAGAGATTAATTAATTAATTTATATTTGATATAAATTAATTAGAAGAAAAAAAATAATTATTTTGGGTTGAGAACTCAAAATTAAGACACAGGGGCATTTTGGTCATTTCACAGTGTGACACATGGCATCATGAGATGGTGACACATGGGATTACACATAAGCTTGCCAAATGTTTTTTAATCATGTAAGATGATTAAAATCAAGATTAAATATAGGTTTGACACTTGGCACAATTTGATTGGGTCACTTAAACCTATAGCTAATCAAAGGGTGACATGTAGCAAGGGTTTAATGTGTTAACCTAGCTATTTAAGTGTGGTTATGAAAAGAAAAAATAACCAGCAGCCACTCCTCTCCTTTGTCACGCCACTTTGAGGGTTTCCTTCTATTCTTCTTCATCTCTCATCAATTCAAAGAGATTAGCCATCAATCTCTTGAATTAAGAAGAACACTAGAAATTGTTTCTAGTATCCTATTTACATCTCTAATCTCTTAAAAGGCAGAACTTGAATTTCTAATTAATAGAAAAGGCTTTAGAAGCTGTTCAAGGGCTGCCATAGGTGTTCTTGGTGTGGACAAGCTAGAGGGACAACATCTGGTGTCCTGAAGATGAATCTCAAAGGCGCAGACACGCTGCAGCACATCAAGAGGTTAGTGTAATCGTTCTTGATTTAATCTAGGTTTCTAAAATTAATCTGATTAATTTTAAAATCTTAAATGGCAAATACAGATCCAAAAAACATATTAAAAGAGATTTAATATGTTGTTTATCATTGAAATCAAATAGATAAAAATAAATCTTGCATGATGCATGTGACCCTAGGTGAAAACTTTTGAATTCAATAGTATAAACTTGTGTTTTTCACGCTTCCGTTCCTTCATTATGGCCAAATGACCAAATACTATTCATTTGGTCATTCTGCAGAAACAGACTGCAGGTCACCCGGATTAAGGCAAGCTTTTAGTTCACTTAGTTTAGTTTTATGGGCATGGTTTCTTCACTAAAGTTGTGCCATTATGTATCTAGTTTCATGTCCAATTGGCCTTGCACCAATTGAACCTCTACAATTCATATTATGGCTGTCCAAACCTGCTGGACTCATGTCCAATTCTACAGGTCACCATGGGCAGCCACACCAACTGCAATTCCCACTAATCAAACCACCTCATTTCTTATTTACACATAACCAAATGGTCATTAATTGACCATTAAAACTCACTTTCATCATTACATGATCAAAGTCTCCATTTTATACTTAAACCCTAACCCTAACATCTCAAATCATGCATTTCATCAATCCACTTAGTGGGTACATATTGTGGGCTGCCATGACGGTCTTTTGACTTCATTAAGCTCAACACAATCAAAACCTAACCATGGCTGCCCAAAAATATGGGATAGCATACAAGTGGTTTTTAACAAATTTCCTTTGAAATTTACACTCATTCAAAGTCCTTAACATGAATTTAAAATAAAATCCATGGTTAGGTCACTAACCTCAAAGGAGTGAGATTTTTCCACTTGCTAAAGCTCTTATTTTCCTCTTCTTTTTGCTCCCAAAAGAATCACCAAGGTGTAAAAGCAAGTTTTTGCGTTGCTAGGTTCGGGTTTAGTTGGGTAAAAGTGGGGGAAAATCAAGCTTTGAAAGCTTGTTCATGGTGGCCATGGTGGGAGTGTTGACGTCAAGGAGAAGAAGAGAAGAAGGTGTTCTGTTTTTTTTTTTTTTTTTTTCATTTTGCAGCCCATTTAGTCTCTTTTAAATATGTTTATGCCATGTGTCAAAATTGGGTTGGTTGGGAGAATTTTAATGACATCATGATGATGTCATAAATCCCTTTTCTTTTATTTTCTCTCCATTTCTTGTCTATTTAATTGCAATTAAATTCTTAAAAATATTTATTCATATTTTATATTATATAAATTGTTTATTTAACTGGACAAGTTGGCTCAAAAATCATCTTTGAAGACGAAATGACCAAAATGCCCTCCATTTGGCTTAACAGGCCAAAATTGTCTGTACTGATTTAAAAATTTTTCTAAGTATTTTCTTGGCATTCTAATGCCATAAGAACCTCAATGGAGTCCCAAAAATTATTTTATAATTTTTTTCTTATTAATTATTTGAGTTAATTTTTGGTTCCTCACATTAGTTTAAATATTTTTCCGAATGTTCTAGCTGTTCGGACTAACACTGGTCACCGGAATGGTAGGCTGTACAGACTAGCTAAAATGAGGATGTTACAACTCTTCCCCTCTAATAAAAATTTTGTCCTCAAAATTTACCTGATGCAAACAGTTGAGGGAACTGTTGACTCATTATCTCTTCACTTTCCCAAGTTGCCTTTTCAATGTTGTGGTGCCTCCAAAGCACTTTCACCAGTGGAATTTGTTTATTTCTCAGTTCCTTCACTTCTCGAGCTAGGATTTGTATAGGTTCTTCTGTATATGTCAAGTCTGGTTGGATTTCAATCTCTTTCATGGAAATTACATGTGAAGGGTCTGAGCTATATCTTCTCAGCATGGAAACATGGAATACATTATGAATTTTATCCAGTTCTAGTGGTAAAGCTAGTAGATAGGCCACTGGTCCCACATGTTCAATGACTTCATATGGGCCAATGAACCTAGGGCTTAACTTACCCTTTCTCCCAAACCTCAATACTTTCTTCCATGGTGAGACTTTGAGAAACACTTTATCGCCAACTGCATACTCTTTCTCTTTTCTCTTCAAGTCAGCATAAGATTTTTGTCTATCTGAGGCAACCTTCAAGTTAGCTTTGATTATCTTCACTTTCTCCTTAGTCTGTTTCACCAAGTCTGGTCCTACCAGTTTATCTTCGCCCAAATCAGTCCAACACACTGGGGTTCTACATTTCCTCCATACAGTGCTTCATACGGAGCCATTTGAATGCTAGCTTGGTAGCTATTATTATTTGCAAATTCTGCCAGTGGGAGGTATCTATCCCAACTCCCCTCAAACTGAATGACACAACTCCTTAGCATACCCTCCAGAATCTATCACATAATTCACATT
Organism: Hevea brasiliensis; assembly: GCF_030052815.1. Taxonomy (NCBI): domain Eukaryota; kingdom Viridiplantae; phylum Streptophyta; class Magnoliopsida; order Malpighiales; family Euphorbiaceae; genus Hevea; species Hevea brasiliensis. The sequence goes on along the minus strand of NC_079496.1, from coordinate 92,434,622 downwards.
GTTACTATCATTTCAGTTTATTAATTGCAGAAATTTAATTAGGTCTTAGGTTTACCTAGATTACTCGTTCTGACTGTCCATCCGTCTGAGGATGAAAAGCCGTGCGAAAACGGAGTTGTGTGCCCTAGGCCTCTTGCAACTTTTTCCAGAATCTTGATGTAAATCTTGGGTCTTGGTCAAATATGATGGAAAGTGGGATTCCATGCAGTTTAACTATCTCACTGATATACAATTCTACTAGCTTCTCAAATGAGTAGTCAGTCCTAACTGGTAGAGAATGTGCTGACTTTGTCAATCTATCCACTATCACCCACACTGCATCATGCTTCCTTTGGGTGAGAGGTAGACCACTAACAAAATCCATAGTGACCCGGTCCCACTTCCATTCAGGTATGCTTATAGGCTGTAGCAATCCTGATGGAACTTGATGTTCTGCTTTGACTTACTGACATGTTAAACACTTAGTCACATAGTCAGCTATATCCCTATTCATACCAGGCCACCAATAATGAGGCTTCAAATCATTATACATTTTTGTGCTCCTCGGGTGCATAGCATAAACACTAGTGTGTGCTTCTTTCAGAATACTAGTCTTCAGTTCCCCATCATCTGGTACACACACTCTTCCTCTCAGAGTACGCATACCATCCGCTTACCTCATATTCAATTTCCTTCCCCTCAGGAATTTTTCCCACAATGGCCATTAGTTTTTCATCTGCCCTCTGCCCATCTTGTATCTGCTGTAGCAGGCTTGGCCTCACTTGTAACTTAGCTAAAATAGCTCCATCTTGAGCTAAGGATAGACAGGCATTTAGTGATCTTAAAGCTGTGATGGACTTCCTACTCAAAGCATCAGCAACTACATTTGCCTTCCCAGGATGATAATCTATTACACAATCATAGTCGTTGAGGAACTCAATCCATCGCCTCTGTCTGAGATTGAGCTCCTTCTGGGTTGGCAAATATTTTAGACTCTTGCAGTCTGTATAGATGTAGCATTTTTCACCATATAAATAATGCCTCCATATCTTCAGTGCGAAGATAATTGCTGCTAACTCCAGGCCATGAGTAGGATAGTTCTGTTCATGTGGCCTTAACTGCCTGGAAGCATAGGTAACCACTTTCCCCTCTTGCATCAATACACACCCTAACCCATTATGCGAGGCATCACTGTAAACCACAAAGTCTTTCCCCGACACTGGCTGTGTTAACATTGGTGCTTCTATCAACATAGCCTTTAGCCTCTCAAAACTGGCTTGGCACTTGTAGTTCTAGCCAAATTTCACATTCTTATGCAACACCTTGGTCATTGGAGCAGCTATAAGAGAGAACCCCTTCACAAATCTTCTGTAATACCCAGCTAGCCCCAAGAAACTTCTGACCTCAGTTGTATTTCTGGGAAGCTTCCATTCCATCATTGCTTCTATCTTTTTGGGATCCACTCTAATCCCCTCAGCTGATACTATGTGTCCAAGAAAAGAGATCTCACTCATCCAGAAGTCACACTTGGACAACTTAGCATACAGCTTTTTTTCTTGCAGGGTTTGCAGAACAATCCTCAAATGTTCATCATGTTCTTCCCTGGTCTTAGAATACACCATAATATCATCAATGAAGACCACTATAAACCGATCTAAGTATGGATGGAAGATACAATTCATAAGGTCCATAAATGCTGCTGGTGCATTTGTCAAACCAAACGGCATCACTAGAAATTCATAGTGCCCATACCGGGTTCTGAATGTAGTTTTTGACACATCTGCATCCTTTACCCTCAATTGATGATACCCTGATCTAAGATCAATTTTTGAGAATACACCGGCTCCTTTCAACTGATCAAACAAATCATCGATTCTGGGCAATGGATATTTTTTCTTCACAGTTACTTTGTTCAACTACCGGTAATCAATACACAATCTCAAAGTTCCATCCTTCTTTTTCACAAATAACACCGAAGCTCCCCATGGTGACACACTGGGGCGTATGAACCTCTTATTAAGCAACTCTTGCAACTGTGTTTTCAACTCCCTCAATTCAGTGGGTGCCATCCTATAAGGAGTAGTAGAAATGGGTGCTGTACCCGGCATTACCTCAATAGCAAACTCAACTTCCCTTTCTGGTGGTAAACCAGGAAACTCTTCAGGAAATACATCTAGGAAGTCTCTTACTGTCGGTATGTCACCCAATTTTGTCTGAGCCTACCTAGTATCAACCACGTGTGCTAGGTAAGCTTCACAGCCTTTTCTCATCAATCTTCTTGCAACCGTGGCTGAGATAACATTGGACAGGAAATCTGTCCTTTTACCCACAATAGTGATCTCATTACCTTCAGAAGTTTTCAGAGAAATCCTCTTCAATTTGCAATCAACTATTGCCTGATGACGTGACAACCAGTCCATACCCAAAATCACGTCAAACTTGTGGAAGGGCAACTCAATTAGGTCTGCCGTGAATTCATACCCCTGAATCCTCAACGGGCAACCTTGATACACTTTATTCACTACCACACTATGGCCTAGTGGATTTGTGACCAGAATGTCTTGATCACTCTCCTCTACTGGAACTCCCCTCTTTATGGGTAGTTTGATGCAAATGTAGGAATGAGTGGATCCTAGATCCACCAATACATGGAAAAACATACCCCTGATGACATCCAAGGCATCTTGCTCCTCCTGAGCTCTGATGGCATAGGCCCTGGCTGGTATTGTAGTGTCTGGCCTCTCAGCTGACTCAGATGCAGGCCTCAGTGATGGACCGGCTGCCTCAGGTTTACCGGGCTTCCTACCCTTTGTGGTGTAGGAGCAGATCTATCAGTTTGTGTTAGAGCAACAGTAGTAGTCCTCTTCGGACAATTCTTGATCTGATGTTCTATCGATCCACACCGTAAATATGCACCGGTCACACGCAAACATTCCCCCTTATGCCACTTCTGACAGTACTGACAAGCAAAAGATGGAGGGGCTGGTCTCCTAAACACCATCCCTAGAGAGCTGCCCATTGATAGTGTGGACTAGCCTCTCCTAGGTGTGAACTATGGTCTGGGCCCTTGAGACTGACCCTGACCCTGTGGTGGTCCTGAACTCTGAGCAGGAGGACCCTTACTCTTCTTACTGGGAGTAGAAAATGTACTCGACTGACTCAGACCCCTCTTCTACTGTCTTTCCCTTCTATTTTGTTCATTAATTCTGACCCTTTCCACTTTTGATGCTGCATCTACCAGTTTAGCAAAATCTGTAATCTCCAATGCTGTGATCATGACTTTGATGTTGTCATTGAGCCCTTCTTCAAACTGTCTGCACCTCTCTGCCTCTGTAGGGACTATCTCCCTCCCATATCTGCTTAGTCTGATAAATTCACGCTCATACTCAGCCACTGATAATTGTCTCTGTCTCAGACTGATAAATTCCCTTCTTCGCTCTTTTAAATACACTTTGCTAATATATTTCTTCCTGAACTCTGTGAGGAAGAATTCCCAGGTGATCCGTTTAGGTTGCACCTCACTGGTTACTGTGTCCCACCAATGATATGCATCATCCTAAAGTAGGGACACAGCACCCACCACGTTCTGCTCGGGGGTGCAATTTAGCTGTTTCAACACTCTGATGGTTCTATCCAACCAATTTTTTGTGGCCATGGGATCATCTTCCCTCTTCCCAAAGAAGTCCATAGCCCCATTCTTCCTCAATTTCTCCAAATGAGATTTTTGTGGTACTGGTGCAGGTTGTGGCTGTAGTTGTGGTGTCGGAATTGCCCCCATCATTTGCTGGTAGAATTCAGTCATTTGCTAAAATAATGCAAACTGAGGTTGGGCAGGTGCCTCAGCTACTGGTGGAGCAGATTCTACCCTGCCCCCAGATTCAGCCCTTGGTGGACCACGACTCTCCACCTCTTCCTCTACTGCTCTTTACTAAGCAGGATCCATATCCTATTCAAAATAAGAAAACAAACAAATCTACATCAGCGTCACCTCAACACTTATAAATGCAATTCAATGGTATATACTCTATCTAGGCCCAGAAACGCCTAAACTGATACTTTGATACCACTAAATGTGACACCCCTTACCCGTCTATAGTGTAGCGGAGCAAGTTATGCCACTCAGTGTACTGGAGCACCAATTTAAGTTTTTATTACAATTTATCCCTTTATAATTCATTTATTTTCAATTTTGATAAATCTGAATTTATCAGCAAATTTTATAGAAAATAAGATGGAGCGCCGGCTGTAAATTGGAAAAATAGTTCTTCTGAACCTGTTTAAAAACACTTCCAAAATAATTTCTAAATCTAAACTCCATTATACACATTTAAGTCGACCTCAAAATCTCAATATCAAATCACAATATTATTTTCAAAACTTTTCTGCTCACTTCATCACTTGAAGCATATTCACAATTAATTCTCAACATTTCATTTATCAATATACATTATGCAAAAGATCTCAATAATATGAAATTTCATATACTTACATTAATACATAATTACAGGAGTTTAGAGTTACAATCCAAACTAATACAAAATGCAAAATACAAAAGGGCCGCCTATAGTCATAATGTCCTGCCATATGCAGTGCAGATGTGAGGTGACTCTGGACCCCGGATGCAGCTCTGAAGGCTCACCCCGTCTAATGTCTGCTGGGCTCCCCAGCTAGGTCTCCAGTACCTGCGCATGGCAAAAGCGACACGCTAAGCAATTCTGCTTAGTGGTGACAATATAAAATAAAATAAAATGAAATAAAATATGATGAAACAAATATGTAGAATGTGTGTTTACATTTTTAACAGACTTAACTTCTGATATTATTTGCATTATTATACGATTAAAATTTTGGTAAAGTTCATTAACATTGCCCGAATAACCCATACTAATTGACTGGACTAGATAAACGGGTAAACTGGCACTGGTACTAACTACCTCGGACCATCACACCATCGGTCACGTTGTGTCTCCCGGTGTGTAACAGAACAGCCAATAAGCTGTAATAATTATCAGGGTTAAAACCCAAGTGTAATAATTCAAATAATATAGCCAAAGGCTATTATGTCACAGAATGGCATGGGAAAGCCATGAAACACAGAATGGCATGAAGCCATATGCAGTACTGCTAACAGAACCCTATTAGCATGCCAAGCTATCCAAACCAATCTTGTTAGGTATACTAGGACATTTTACACTTTTAAGTTTCACAATTTTTGGAATTTCAAGTTTTGGTGTTACTATTCACTTTATTAGTCAACCAAAATGTTGACTTTTACATAGGCAATAGGTACATTGGTTCTAATATCACTAACATACAACATTTTTCATTTTAAACTTGTTGGTTTTGGTTGCCAAAACCATTTCTAAGCTTAATGTTAATTGAGCAGAATTTTCAGTTTTCATACCTTATTTTTACTATTCTATTAGTCAATTTTGTAGTGGGAATTTGGCAAAATGATCAACATGAAAGTTGTTCCTTATTTTGTCTAGTTTAATTTCCTTTTTTGAATCACTCCATTTGGAGTTTTGTAGCTCAAGTTATGGTTCAAAAACTACAACTGGCCGGATTGAAATTTGTCTGGACTGACCATATCTACAGTGCAGTGAACAGTGACTGCAACTCACTTGTTGGGTAGGTTTTGGTCATAATTTGGGTTAGGTTTCTTCATGAAAGTTGTTGGTCTATATCTCAGCTTGTCGATGGTGAAATTTCAGGTCAATTAGACCATTCTACACTAAGTTATGGCCAAATGATCAAACACTATTCATTTGATCATTCTGCAGAAACAGACTGCATGTCACCCGGATTAAAGCAAGCTTTTGGTCCACTTGGTTTAGTTTTATGGGCATTGTTTCTTCAGCAAAGTTGTGCCATTATGTGTCTAGTTTCATGTCCACTTGGCCTTGTACCAATTGAACCTCTACAATTCAAGTTATTGCTGCCCAAACCTGCTGGACTCATGTCTAATTCTGCAGGTCACCATGGGCAGCCACACCAACTACAATTCCCACTAATCAAACCACCTCATTTCTTATTTACACATAACCAAATGGTCACTAATTGACCATTAAAACTCACTTTCATCATTACATGATCAAAGTCTCCATTTTATACCCAAACCCTAACCCTAATATCTCAAATCATGCATTTAACTTGCATTTCATCAATCCACTTAGTGGGTACATATTGTGGGCTGCCATGATGGTCTTTTAACTTCATTAAGCTCGACACAGTCAAACCTAACCATGGCTGCCCAAAAATATGGGATAGCATACAAGTGGTTTTTAACAAATTTCCTTTGAAATTTACACTCATTCAAAGTCCTTAACATGAATTTAAAATAAAATCCATAGTTAGGTCACTAACCTCAAAGGAGTGACATTTTCCCACTTGTTAAAGCTCTTGTTTTCCTCTTCTTTTTGCTCCCAAAAGAATCACCAAGGTTTAAGAGCATGTTTTTGTGTTGCTAGGTTCGGGTTTAGTTGGGTAAAAGTGGGGGAAAATCAAGCTTTGAAAGCTTGTTCATGGTAGCCATGGTGGGAGTGTTGATGTCAAGGAGAAGAAGAGAAGAAGGTGTTCTGTTTTTTTTTTTTTTTTTTTTTTTTTTTTTTTCATTTTGCAGCCCATTTAGTCTCTTTTAAATATGTTTATGCCATGTGTCAAAATTGGGTTGGTTGGGAGAATTTTAATGACATCATGATGATGTCAGAAATCCCTTTTCTTTTATTTTCTCTCCATTTTTTGTCTATTTAATTGCAATTAAATTTTTAATAATATTTATTCATATTTTATGTTATATAAATTATTTATTTAACTGGACAAGTTGGCCCAAAAATCATCTCTGAAGACGAAATGACCAAAATGCCCTCCATTTGGCTTAACGGGCCAAAATTGTCTGTACCGATTGAAAAATTTTTCTAAGTATTTTCTTGGCATTCTAATACCATAAGAACCTCAATGGAGTCCCAAAAATTATTTTACAATTTTTCCTAAATTTTTTTCTTATTAATTATTTGAGTTAATTTTTGGTTTCTCACTTTAGTTTAAATATTTTTCCGAACGTTCCAGCTGTCCGGACCGACACTGGTCACCGGAACAGTAGACTGTCCAGACTAGCTAAAATGAGGATGCTACAAAAATGCCCTCCATTTGGCTTAACAGACCAAAATTGTCTGTACCAATTGAAAAATTTTCTAAGCATTTTCTTGACATTCTAATGCCATAGGAACCTCAATGACCCTTCTCTGGAGTCCCAAAAATTATTTTATGAATTTTCCCCCGGGTCTAGGGCTCCTAGTTGCGAGAACTACAACTTCCCACTGGGTTACCCATCGCTAGGGCACCGGCTCATTTAACGTGGTTGTATTTTATTTCTAAAATTTTTTCTAAATTTTTCTTATTAATATTTGAGTTAATTACGGTTCCTCACTTTAGTTTAAATATTTTTTCGGATGTTCTAGCTGTCCGGACCGACACTGGTCACTAGAATAGTAGAATGTACAAAATTGCTACAGTGAGGGTGTTACAACTCTTCCCCTCTAATTTAAATTTCGTCCTCGAAATTTACCTGATGTAAACAGTTGAGGAACTATTGCCTCATCGTCTTTTCACTTTCCCAAGTTGCCTCCTCAGTGTTGTGGTGCCTCCAAAGCACTTTGACCAGTGGAATCTGCTTATTCCTCAACTCTTTCACTTCTCGAGCCAAGATCCGTATGGGTTCTTCTTCATATGTCAAATCCGGTTGTACTTCAATTTCTTCCATGGAGATGACATGTGAAGGAAATGAGCGGTATATTCTTAGCATAGACACATGGAACACATTGTGGATCCTGTCTAGCTCTGATGGTAAAGCTAGCCTGTAGGCCACTAGACCCACACGTTCAATGACTTCATATGGGCCAATGAACCTAGGGCTTAACTTAACTTTTTTCTCAAACCTCAGTACCTTTTTCCATGGTGACACCTTGAGGAACACTTTGTCGCCAACCGCATATTCTATTTCTTTTATCTTCAGGTCGGCATAGGATTTCTGTTTGTCTGAGGCAACTTTCAGATTGGCTTTGATTAGTTTTACCTTCTCCTCAATCTGTTTCACCAGGTCTGGCCTTACCAGTTTATCTTTGTTAGTAGTATGCCCTAGAGCATATCATTTAGTATGTATCTTGTACATATTTTAATAATAAAAGGCATTTCCACTTTTCCGTTTACATAATATATTTATGTGTAATAGAAAAGGTCCATTGATATTTTGTTAGAAATATTATTCTTAAGTTGTTAAGAATATGAGTGACAATATTTCTAGCACAAAGTATCATAAATAGGTTCACAATCGAGGATACTTCATAATAAGGACATGACTTATCCAGAAAGATTGTATTCATGTTTGTTCCCAAGTTATTTATATGAGATATAAATAAGATGGAATGGTGAGTCTCATGCCATATAACAAACTTGATAGGCACTTATAAATGATAAGTAGGCCGAACCAGTGACACTTATGACAAGCACATGGAGTTTACTCTTGTCAATGTTTTGTCATAAATCATATCAGTGCATATAATCTTTAGACCTGAGATAGCACAGTTATCTTGTATATAGGTAGTTTGAGTTTGATCGCTTTCATACTTGTACTATGTATGGGTATATGGGCATGTGTTGGCTCCTGCTAGTTATATATGGAGGTAGGTGTTGATCAAGATGGAATCTGTTCCTCTAAGTAAATAGAGATAAAATCCTATGTTCATTTAATTGTTCTTGATGTTTCAAGTTCCTGGCCAGGACAGATAGATTTATTCATAAAAGAGTTTCTGATGAGAAAATCTTTTAATCAAGAACTGGAATTAAAAGAGAACATAATATTCATAGCAAAGGGAGTTTGACATAAACCCTGACTCTTGAGTTGGGATTTTGTAACAGAGAGATTCTAGTGCATGGTAACATATGATTATAGGTTCATTTAAGGTAAACCTTATTACTAATTGGGTGGCCATGGCATACTATGCTAGGTGTTAACCATGGTCTATGAGGTTCATAAAATGATTTAGAGAAATCATTTATGGTAAGAAAGAGTTCTGATGATATTAAGAGTTGATATCATGTCTCATTGCCAATTAGTGATGAGCCTAGTAAGTCACACACATACACAAGTAATCACCTATTTAAATATGATTTAATTAATTAATTAAAGAGTTTAATTGATTAATTAAATAGATTTGGTTTGCAATTAAATTGCAAAGTCCCTAGCATGACTTGAAACCAAATCTAGATTATTGGATGTGTAGTATAAATTAAATTTATATTTAAAGTGTTTAAATATGAATTTAATTGATGAGAAATTAATTAATAGAGATTAATTAATTAATTTATATTTGATATAAATTAATTAGAAGAAGAAAATAATTATTTTGGGTTAAGAACTCAAAATTAAGACAGAGGGGCATTTTGGTCATTTCACAGTTTGACACGTGGCACCATGAGATGGTGACACATGGCATAACACATAAGCTTGCCAAATGTTTTTTTAATCATGTAAGATGATTAAAATCAAGATTAAATATAGGTTTGACACTTGGCACAATGTGATTGGGTCACTTAAACCTAGAGCTAATCAAAAGGTGACATGTGGCTAGGGTTTAATGTGTTAACCTAGCTATTTAAGTGTGGTTATGAAAAGAAAACATAACCAGCAGCCTCTCCTCTCAATTGTCACGCCACTTTGAGCCTCTCCAGCTATTTCTCTTCATCTCTCATCAATTCAAAGAGATTAGCCATCAATCTCTTGAATTAAGAACGCTAGAAATTGTTTCTAGTGTCCTGTTTACATCTCTAATCTCTTAAAAGGCAGAACTTGAATTTCTAATTAATAGAAAAGGCTTTAGAAGCTGTTCAAGGGCTGCCATAGGTGTTCTTGGTGTGGACAAGCTAGAGGGACAACATCCGTGTCCTCAAGACGAATCTCAAAGGCGCATACGCTGCAAGACATCAAGAGGTTAGTGTAATCGTTCTTGATTTAATCTAGGGTTCTAAAATTAATCTGATTAATTTTAAAATCTTAAATGGCAAATACAGATCCAAAAACATATTAAAAGAGTTTTAATATGTTGTTTATCATTGAAATCAAATAGATAAAAATAAATCTTGCATGGTGCATGTGACCCTAGGTGAAAATTTTTGAATTCAATGGTATAATCTTGTGTTTTTCACGCTTCCGTTCCTTCAATCTTCACCCAATTTAGTCCAGCACATTGGAGTTCTACATTTCCTCCCATACAGTGCTTCATACGGGGCCATTTGGATGCTAGCTTGGTAGCTATTGTTGTATGCAAATTCTGCCTGTGGGAGGTATCTATCCCAACTTCCCTCAAACTCAATGACACAACTCCTCAGCATATCCTCAAGGACCTGACATACATTTCATGTTATTATTATCATTTCAATTCTATATTTGCATTAGTTCAATTGGTTTCAATTGTTTACCTACATTACTCTTTCTGATTGTCCATCCGTTTGAGGATGGAAAGCTGTGCTGATGTGGAGTTGTGTACACAAGGATTCATGCAACTTCTTCCAAAATTTCGATGTAAACCTTGGGTCTCGATCAGATGTGATGGAAAGTGGAATTCCATGCAGTATAACTATCTCACTGATATACAATTTTGCTAACTTCTCCAATGAGTAGTCAGTCCTAACTTGCAGAAAATGTGCTGACTTCGTCAATCTATCTGCTATCACCCATACTGCATCATGCTTCTTCTGGGTAAAAGGTAGACCACTTACAAAATCCATGGTGACCCGATCCCATTTCCATTCAGGTATGCATATAGGCTATAGCAAACCTGATGGAACTTGATGTTCTGCCTTGACTTGCTAACATGTCAAGCATTTAGTCACATAGTTAGCTATGTCCTTCTTCATACCAGGCCACCAATAATGAAGTTTCCGGTCATGATACATTTTTGTACTTCGTGGGTGCATAGCATAAACACTGGTGTGTGCCTCTTTTAGAATACTGACTTTCAATTCCCCATCATCTGGTACACGTAATCTTCCTTTATACCTCATAGTCAATTGCTTTCCCCTCTGAGAATTTACTCACAGTAGTCATTAATTTCTCATCTACCTTTTGCCCATCTAAAATCTACTGTAGCAGGTTTGGCCTCACTTGTAACTCAGCAAAAATAGCTCAATCTCTAGCCAAGGATAGACGGGCATTCAATAATCTCAAAGTTGTGATGGATTTTCTGCTCAAAGCATCAGCAACTACATTTGCCTTCCCAAGATGGCAGTCAATCACACAATCATAGTCCTTCAGGAACTCAATCCATCGCCTCTGTCTGATGTTGAGTTCCTTCTGGGTTGGCAAATATTTCAGACTCTTGTAGTCTGTGTAAATGTAGCACATTTCACTATACAAGTAGTGCCTCCATATCTTCAGTGCGAAGATAATTGCTGCAAGTTTTGGATTATGGTTAGGGTAATTCTGTTCATATGGCCTTAGCTGTCTAGAAGCATAGGCGACCACCTTCCCCTCTTGCATCAATACACACCCTAACCCATTATGAGAGGCACCACTATAGACCACAAAGTCCTTTCCTGAAACTAGCTGTGTTGACACTGGTGCCTCTGTCAACATAGCCTTTAACTTCTCAAAACTGGTCTGACACTTGTCATTCCAGTCAAATCTGACATTCTTGTGTAATAACTTGGTCATTGGAGCAGCTATTAACGAAAATCCCTTCACAAATCTTCTGTAATACCTAGCTAGCCCCAAGAAACTTCTGACCTCAATTGTATTCCTGGGAGGCTTCCATTCTATCACTGCTTCTATTTTCTTAGGATCCACTCTAATCCCATCTGCTGACACTATGTGTCTAAGGAATGCAATCTCACTCAACCAGAAGTCACACTTGGACAACTTAGCATATAGCTTATTTTCTCTCAGGGTTTGCAGGACAATTCTCAAATGTTCATCATGTTCTTCCCTGGTCTTGGAATACACTAAAATATCATCAATAAAGACCACTATGAACCGATCTTAGTATGGATGGAAGATACGGTTCATAAGGTCCATGAAAGCTGCTGGTGCATTTGTTAGGCCAAAGGGTATCACCAGAAACTCATAATGCCCATACCGGGTCCTAAATGCAGTCTTTGGCACATCTGCATCCTTCACCCTCAACTGATGATACCCCGATCTGAGATCAATTTTGGAAAATACTCCTGCTCCCTTCAACTGATTAAACAGATCATCAATTCTAGGCAACGGATACTTATTCTTCACAGTCACTTTATTTAACTGCCAGTAATTAATGCATAACCTCAAAGTCCCATCCTTCTTCTTCACAAACAGCACTGAAAGCTCCCCATGGTGACACACTGGGGCATATAAACCCCTTATCTAGCAACTCCTATAACTGGATTTTCAATTCTTTCAATTCTGTGGGTGTTATCCTATAAGGAGCAATAGAGATTGGTGCTGTACCCAGCAGTATTTCAATAGCAAATTCGACTTCCCTTATTAGTGGCAATCCAGGCAATTCTTTAGGGAACACACCTGGGAAGTCTCTTACAGTTGGTATGTCACACAGATCTGGCTTTGCCTGCCTAGTATCCCCCACATGTGCTAGGTAGGCTTCACAGCATTTTCTCATCAGTTTTCTTACAACTGTGGCTGAGATGATATTGGACAAGAAATCTGTCCTTTCCCCCAAAACTGTGATCTCATTACCCTCAGGAGTTTTCAAAGAAATCCTCTTCAGTTTACAATCAACCATTGCCTAATGACGTGATAACCAGTCCATTCCCAAAATCACGTCAAACTCATGGAAAGGTAACTCAATCAGGTCTGCCAAGAATTCATACCCCTGAATCCTTAACGGGCAACCTTTGTACACTTTGTTCACCACTACACTGTGGCCCAAAAGATTAGTGACCAGGATGTCTTGGTCACTCTCCTCTACTAGTATCCCCCTTTCTATGGGTAGGTTGATGTAGATGTATGAATGAGTGGATCCTGGATCCACCAATGAATGCACAGATGTATTGTAGAGGGAGAATGTATCCCTGATGACGTTCGGGGCATCTTGCTCCTCCTGAGCTCTCATGGCATAAGCTCTGGCAGGTGGCCTGCCCTCAGGCCTCTCTGCTGGCTCAGATGCAGGCCTCTGTGATGGTCCCATTACCTCAGATTTGCCAGATTTCCTACCCCTTTATGGTGCAGGAGCAGGTCTATCTGCTTGTGTTGGAGCAGTAGTAGTAGTTTTACGTGGACAGTTCCTCAGCTGATGCTCTATCGACCCATACCTTAAGCAGGCACCAGTCACTCTCCAACATTCCCCCTTATGCCACTTCAGGCAATGTGGATATGCAGAAGATGCTGGGGCTGGTCCCCTAAATCCCGTCCCTGGAGAGCTGCCCACTGATGGTGTGGACTGACCTCTCCTAGGGGTGAACTGTGGCCTGGGCCCCTGGGACTGACACTGACCTTGAGGTGTTAGTAGTATGCCCTAGAGCATATCATTTAGTATGTATCTTGTACATGTTTTTATTAATAAAAGGCATTTCCACTTTTCCGTTTACATAAGATATTTATGTGTAATAGAAAAGGTCCATTGATATTTTGTTAGAAATTCTATTCTTAAGTTGTTAAGAATATGAGTGACAGTATTTCTAGTACAAAGTATCATAAATAGGTTCACAATCGAGGATACTTCATAATAAGGACATGGATTATCCAGAAAGATTGTATTCATGTTTATTCCCAAGTTATTTATATGAGATATAAATAAGATGGAATGGTGAGTCTCATGCCATATGACAAACATGATAGGCACTTATAAATGATAAGTAGGCCGAACCAGTGACACTTATGACAAGCACATAGAGTTTACTCTTGTCAATGTTTTGTTATAAATCATATCAGTGCATATAATCTTTAGACCTGAGATAGCACAGTTATCTTATATATAAGTGGTTTGAGTTTGATACTGCTTTCATACTTGTACTGTGTATGGGTATATGGGCATGTGTTGGCTCCTACTAGTTATATATGGAGGTAGGTGTTGATCAAGATGGAATCTATTCCTCTAAGTAAATAGAGATAAAATCCTATGTTCATTTAATTGTTCTTGATGTTTCAAGTTCCTGGTCAGGACAGATAGATTTATTTAGAAAAGAGTTTCTGATGAGAAAAATCTTTTTAATCAAGAATTAAAATTAAAAGAGAACATAATATTCATAGCAAATGGAGTTTGACATAAACTATGACTCCAGCTTGAGTTGGGATTCTGTAACAGAGAGATTCCAATGCATGGTAACATATGATTATAGGTTCATTTAAGGTAAACCTTATTACTATTTGGGTGGCCATGGCATGCTATGCTAGGTGTTAACCATGGTCTATGAGGTGTATACAATGGTTTAGAGAAATCATTTATGGTAAGAAAGAGTTCTGATGATATTAAGAGTTAATATCATATCTTATTGCCAATTAGTGATGAGCCTAGTAAGTCACGCACATGCACAAGTTATCACCTAATTAAATGTGATTTAATTAATTAATTAAAGAGTTTAATTGATTAATTAAATAGGTTTGGTTTGCAATTAGATTGTAAAGTCCCTAACATGACTTGAAACCAAATCTAGATTATTGGATGTATAGTATAAGTCAAATTTATATTTAAAGTGTTTAAATATGAATTTAATTAGTGAGAAATTAATTAATAAAGATTAATTAATTGATTTACATTTGATATAAATTGATTAGAAGAAGAGAAATAATTATTTTGGGTTGAGAACTCAAAATTAAAACACAGAGGCATTTTAGTCATTTCACAGGGTAACATGTGGCACCATGAGATGGTGACACATGGAATTATACATAAGCTTGCCAAATGTTTTTTAATCATGTAAGATGATTAAAATCAAGATTAAATATAGGTTTGATACTTAGCACAATGTGATTGGGTCAATTAAACCTAGAACCAATCAAAGAGTGACATGTGGCAAGGGTTTAATGTGTTGACCTAGCTACATAAGTGTTGTTATGATAAGAAAATGTAACAACCAGCTGCTGTTCTCATTGGTGCCGCCACCCAAGGCTCTCCCCTCTCTTCTTCTTCATCTCTCATCAATTCAAAGAGATTAGCCATCAATCTCTTGAATTAAGAAAATCAGAAATTGTTTCTAGTGTCCTGTTTACATCCTTAATCTCTTAAAAGGCAGAACTTGATTTTCTAAATAATAGAAAAGCTTTAGAAGTTTTTCAAGGGCTGCCATAGGTGTTCTTGGTGTGGACAAGCTAGAGGGACAACATTTAGTGTCCTGAAGATGAATCTCAAAGGTGCAAATACACTGCAGTGCATCAAGAGGTTAGTGTGTTTGTTCTTGATTTAATTTAGTGTTCTAAAATTAATTTGATTAATTTTAAAATCTTAAATGGCAAATACAGATCCAAAAACATATTAAAAGAGTTTTAACATGTTGTTTATCATTGAAATCAAATAGATAAAAATAAATCTTGCATGATGCATGTGTCCCTAGGTGAAAATTTTTGAATTCAATGGTATAAACTTGTGTTTTTCACGCTTCTGCTCCTTCAATTGGTATCAGAGCCACTATATTTGCTATTTAGATTGTTGATTATATGATTTAATTGTGTGTTTTAATCATGAGATGATTTATCCATTGCTGGTTGCAATGGATGTGTGGCGGCATGCAAGAGATCACCATCAATGGTGCGCATGGTTTGGCTTCATGGGTGGTGCAAAGGTTTGGCTTTTTAATTTGCAATTGTTGTATGATCTAAAAGCTCATCCTATGTGTAATTAAATTGTTTAATTAGAATTTTAATCACACTATTAAATTTTGATTCAAATCAGAATTTTAAAAATTGTTTGAATGTGATTCAAATCTGAATTTTTAAAGTTTTTTGAATCATATTTAAATCTGATTTTTTAAAGTTGTTTGAATAATATTTAGATCTGAATTTTTAAAAATTGTTTGAATGTGATTCAAATCTGATTTTTTAAAATTGTTTGAATATGATTCAAATATGAATTTTTAAGGTTGTTTGAATGTGATTCAAATATGAATTTTTAAATTTGTTTGAATGAGATTCAAATCTGAATTTTTAAATTTATTTGAATCATATTCAAATCTAGATTTTTAAGTTGAATATGAGATAATCAATTTAATTTAAGTATGTATGTTTTATTTAATTGTTAAATAGTAATATGCATGATGGATGATCATGGACTATAAAAGACCAATGTGATTAGATTTATTTCTTTTATGTTTCTTTGGGATTGTAAATTAATTTATTTATTTTAATTTATTTTGGGCATGTATTATTAAGTTTGTAATAATTTTTGGGTTGTAATTTCATTTATTTAATTTCTTATAAATTCGCCTTGGTATGCTAAGGATTACTATCTAATAATGGATTGCAAGAAGTTCAAGGAGGTCAAGAGCATTGGTGGGACCAGTGGGAGGAATTCAAGATCAAGTGTTGATTATATACTCCTTTAGCAACTCTTGTAAAATGAATGAATGAAATGCATCTAGGAATGCCCTGATTTAATTCTTGGTGGCTTAGAATTGAATCCCTTAGAAAGTCCATGATCATACCATATTTACTGCTTATCCATGAATGTATGAGATGTATGGGAATGTATGCAATTATATGATATATGCATGCTAAATGGATAATGTGCAAAGTGAGACCTTAATAGTAATTAGGATGACCATAAAATCTTCCAAACAAATGATTAAGTTGGAAATGCTATAATTATTGTAATTATAACATTGGCCCTCCATTGGGGCAATTATTTTAAGAAATTTTAAATAGTTGCATAAGATGCAATTAATTTAAGAGATTTTCTTAAGAATAATTGTTAAGCATGAGATGTTGTAAATATGTAAATGGTTTGGTGGCCAATATTGGATGTACCTGAGGACATTAAAATTATTTGCATAATTACTGGCTCAATGGGATCAACTTAACTAATGCAAGATAAGCTAATAATGGATGTACTTGAGATTTTGAGCATTAGGGGCTAGGTAAAGGATTGAACCTCACATGAGATGTGATGGGCAAGGAGTTACTCACTTATAGTTTATTGTAATTCCAATAATGGATGTACCTAAGGATGATCAATAGAATTATAAGAATTCAATCACCCACTAGAAATCCATCCAACTAGGATTTCCATTTTCTACTTTGGAAGTATAGGATTCGCTAAGTTAGTGGGAGGACCAATTTGATTAAAAGACCATAATCATTTTGGTTAATTACATGATATATTTACTAATTAATCTGGTTATTTTCTGCAATTAATTTTTTTGATAATAATGAGCACAGAACAACAACCACCACCATATATTCTTGCAAGAATACTTGATCGCAATAGGTTGACAGGACCTAATCTCTATGATTGGCTAAAAAATTTGAAACTTGTCCTGAACCTTGAACATATAGGATATATTCTAGACTCAAATGTTCCTGGTCCCTTACCTCTAGAGGCCACACAAGAGGAACATGAAACTTTGGACAAGTGGAAGGAGCATGATATGAGAGCTAAGTGTTACATGCTTGCTTCCATGAGTAATGAATTATAGAAGCAACATGAGAACATGCAGAGTGCAAGAGAGATCCTTCTTCACCTACAAGAGTTGTATGGTGAGCACAGTAGGAATGCTAGGTATGAGATATCTAGGCAGCTATTCTGTATGAGGATGTCTGAGGGACAGAATTTTAGGGATCATGTCCACAAGATGATTCAGCTAATTGAGCAGTTGGAACATCTTAACTTTAACATGGATTTCCAACTACTGACGGATTTGATCCTTCAGTCCCTTCCTGAGTCTTTTGGGAATTTTGTGACAAATTTCCATATGACTAAACAGGAATGCACCTTAGCTGGTTTACTCAATATGCTGGTTATTGCCCAAAAGAATATGTCGGGCAATAAAGGAAAGAGGTTGCTTTGATTGCATCTTCTTCTGCTGGAAAGTCCAATAAGAAGAAAGGCAATAAGAAAAAGCAACCCCAAATTCCTAGTTTTTCTAAGAAAATAGCTAAACAGAAAGGGAAGACTAAAGCTGATGGAGGCAATGGAAAGTGTTTCCACTGCCAGAAAGATGGGCACTGGCAAAGGAACTGCCCAGAGTATCTTGCTTTTCTGAAGGACAAGAAGGATATACCTTCAGAAGGTATGTCCATATCTTGTTATTTAGATTCTGATGATACTCATAGTTCATTTACAGCTTGGGTTTTAGATACTGGTGCCAGTTCTCACATTTCTAATGATATGCAGGAACTAGCAAATAGTAGCAGCTTGCGTTCTCAAGATGTTAGAATCCGTATTGGCAGTAGCTCAACTGTTGAAGCTTTAGCCATAGGATCTAAATCTTTTTACATATTTGGACATGTTTTGTGTTTAGATAATATTTTATATGTACCTGATGCTTTTAAGAACATCATTTCTATATTTAGTTTGACTAGAAATGGCTATGAATTTCAGTTCACAGATGATGTTTATAATATTTATTTTGGAAATAAATATGTTAGTTCGAGTTATATGAATGATGGTCTTTATTATTTGGATAATAATGACAAACACAAAATGAATGCAAGAGATCTAAATGAATGCAATGCCATGGTGAAAACCAACTCAAGTTCAAAATATATTTGGCACTTAAGGTTATGTCATGTTGCAGAAGACAGGATTGCAAAATTGGAGAAAATGGGGATTCTATCCTCATTGGGCTCTGAGCCTACTCCAACTTGTGAATCTTGCCTTCAGGGGAAAATGACTAGATCACCCTTTGTTAGACAAGGACTAAGGGCTGAAAATATTTTGGAGTTAATACATAGTGATGTATGTAGTCCATTTAAGGAAATGGCTAGAGGTGGTTTTCATTACTTTATTACCTTTACTGATGATAGATTAAGGTTTGGGTATTTGTATTTGATGAAATACAAACTTGAATCCTTTGAAAAGTTCAAAGAATTTAAATCTAAAGTAGAAAATCAAGCAAGAAAGAGTATTAAAGCTCTTCGATCAGATCGTGGAGGTGAATATTTGAGTACTGAATTTGATGAATACTTGAGAGAGCACGGCATTGTTTCCCAGCTAACTCCTCCAGGAACGCCACAGCTGAATCGTGTATCTGAAAGGAGAAATCGTACCCTATTGGATATGATACATAATATGATGAGCTATACTAATATGCCAATCTTCTTTTTGGGGATTTGCATTAGAATCAGCTTTGTATATTCTGAATAGGATTCCATCAAAATCAGTTTCTTACATACCTTATGAGATATGGCATGGAAAAAAACCAAGTCTTAAGCATGTTAAGATTTGGGGTTGTCCAGCTTATATCAAAAAGCTTAACACTGATAAATTGGAAACTAGATCAGAAAAAGAGTCGATTTGTTGGATATCTAAAAGATAGTTTTAGATATTATTTTATTTGCCTACTTCACTAAAGGTTGTGATAAGTAGAGATGCCACATTTCCTGAACAACAGTTTGTTCAAGAAGAAGGCAAAGGAAGGCAAATAGAGTTAGAATTGGAGAATTTTGACCAATCAACAGATTAGATAGATATAGATCCATCTAGTCAACCTACACCCGTAGATGAAACATCTATAGCTGTTCCTTGTAGAACAACCACGGTATCTCACCCACCAGTGAGATATGGTTTTCTTCATAAAGAAGAACAAGAGTTGTCTACTTATGAAGAAGTAGATCATGGAGATGATCCATTTACCTATGAAGAAGCTATATCAAATATAGACTCTTCAAAATGGGTTGAAACAAGCTTCGAGAAGTTGAAACATTCATTTTGATGAAGCCATTAAATCCTTTGGTTTTATCAAAAATGAGGATGAGCCATGTGTATAGAAGAAGGTTAGTGATAGTGCTATCACTTTCCTTGTCTTATATGTGGATGACATACTGTTGATGGGTAATGACATCGGTATGTTGACAACTGTAAAGGTATGGTTATCAAATACTTTCTCCATGAAAAACTTAAGGGAGGCAACCTATATTCTTGAGATTCGCATCTATAGAGATAGAGCGAAAAGAATAATTGGTTTATCCCAAAGTCTATACTTGGAAA
Source organism: Hevea brasiliensis (assembly GCF_030052815.1). NCBI lineage: Eukaryota > Viridiplantae > Streptophyta > Magnoliopsida > Malpighiales > Euphorbiaceae > Hevea > Hevea brasiliensis. Next base: position 92,414,514 of record NC_079496.1, on the reverse strand, counting down.
AGGTGTTAAAGAGGTTTAACATGCTTAATTCCAAGAGAGGATTGTTACCAGTGAGACTTGGTATCCATCTTTCTAAAGAGATGTCTCCAAAGACACTTGAAGAAAGAGATAAAATGGCCAGGATTCCATATGCTTCGGCTATTGGAAGTTTAATATATGCAATGTTGTGTACTAGGTCGGATATCTCATATGCTATTAGTTTGACTAGCAGGTATCAATCCAATCCAGGTTTGGAATACTGGATAGCTGTCATGAATATCCTTAAGTACTTGAGAAGAACTAAGGATTTATTCTTGATCTATGGAGGTGGAGACTTGCAATTGGATGGTTATACTGATTTTGATTTCCAATCAGATATCGATGATAGAAAGTCTACCTCTGGATATGTGTTCATTTGTAATGGAGGTGCAGTCAGTTGGAAGAGTTCCAAACAGAGCACGACTGCAGATTCCACTACCGAAGGTCGAGTATATTCTTTGCATCGAGATCTTTGCAAAAGAAGCTGTTTGGATAAAGAAGTTCATGACAGAACTTACAGTAGTTCCTTCCATTGCGTCAGCAGTTCCACTACACTGTGACAACAATGGAACAGTCATACAGGCTAAGGAACTAAGGTCTCACAAAAAATTCAAACACATAGAAAGGCGCTACCACATTATCAGAGAAATAGATAGGCAAGGCGATGTAGCCATGCAGAAAATAGCATCAGCTGAAAATCCCGTTGATCCATTCATTAAGCCTATGTCACAGACTCAGCTAGACTGACATCTTGAGAAGATGGGTCTAAGATATTATAATGAATGGCTCTAGTGCTAGTGGGAGATTGTTAGTAGTATGCCCTAGAGCATATCATTTAGTATGTATCTTGTACATGTTTTTATTAATAAAAGTCATTTTCACTTTTCCGTTTACATAAGATATTTATGTGTAATAGAAAAGGTCCATTGATATTTTGTTAGAAATTCTATTCTTAAGTTGTTAAGAATATGAGTGACAGTATTTCTAGTACAAAGTATCATAAATAGGTTCACAATCGAGGATACATCATAATAAGGACATGACTTATCCAGAAAGATTGTATTCATGTTTGTTCCCAAGTTATTTATATGAGATATAAATAAGATGGAATTGTGAGTCTCATGCCATATGACAAACATGATAGGCACTTATAAATGATAAGTAGGTCGAACCAGTGACACTTATGATAAGCACATGGAGTTTACTCTTGTCAATATTTTGTCATAAATCATATCAGTGCATATAATCTTTAGACCTGAGATAGCACAGTTATCTTGTATACAGGTGGTTTGAGTTTGATACTGCTTTCATACTTGTACTGTGTATGGGTACATGGGCATGTATTGGCTCCTACTAGTTATATATGGAGATAGGTGTTGATCAAGATGGAATCTTTTCCTCTAAGTAAAAAGAGATAAATTCCTATGTTCATTTAATTGTTCATGATGTTTCAAGTTCCTGGCCATGACAGATAGATTTATTCAGAAAAGAGTTTCTGATGGGAAAAATCTTTTTAATCAAGAATTGAAATTAAAAGAGAACATAATATTCATAGCAAATGGAGTTTGACATAAACCATGACTCCAGCTTGAGTTGGGATTTTGTAACAGAGAGATTCCAGTGCATGGTAACATATGATTATAGGTTCATTTAAGATAAACCTTATTACTATTTGGGTAGCCATGGCATGCTATGCTAGGTGTTAAACCATGGTCTATGAGGTGTATAAAATGGTTTAGAGAAATCATTTATGGTAAAAAAGAGTTCTGATGATATTAAGAGTTAATATCATATCTCATTGCCAATTAGTGATGAGCCTAGTAAGTCACACACATACACAAATTATCACCTAATTAAATATGATTTAATTAATTAATTAAAGAGTTTAATTGATTAATTAAATAGGTTTGGTTTGCAATTAGATTGCAAAGCCCCTAGAATGACTTGAAACTAAATCTAGATTATTGGATGTATAGTATAAGTTAAATTTATTTTTAAAGTGTTTAAATATGAATTTAATTAATGAGAAATTAATTAATAAAGATTAATTAATTGATTTATATTTGATATAAATTGATTAGAAGAAGAAAAATAATTATTTTGGATTGAGAACTCAAAATTAAGACACAAGGGCATTTTAGTCATTTCACAAGGTGACATGTGGCACCATGAGATGGTGACACATGGAATTACATATAAGCTTGCCAAATGTCTTTTAATCATGTAAGATGATTAAAATCAAGATTAAATATAGGTTTGACACTTGGCACATTGTGATTGGGTCAATTAAACCTAGAACCAATTAAAGGGTGACATGTGGCATGGGTTTAATGTGTTAACCTAGCTATATAAGTGTTGTTATGATAAGAAAATGTAATAACCAGCTGTTGTTCTCATTGGTGCCACCACCCAAGGCTCTCCCCTCTCTTCTTCTTCATCTCTCATCAATTCAAAGAGATTAGCCATTAATCTCTTGAATTAAGAACACCAGAAATTGTTTCTAGTGTCCTGTTTACATCCTTAATCTCTTAAAAGGCAGAACTTAATTTTCTAAATAATAGAAAAGCTTTAGAAGCTGTTTAAGGGCTACCATAGGTGTTCTTGGTGTGGACAAGCTAGAGGGACAACATTTGGTATCCTAAAGACAAATCTCAAAGGCGCAAATACACTGCAGTGCATCAAGAGGTTAGTGTGTTTGTTCTTAATTTAATCTAGTGTTCTAAAATTAATCTGATTAATTTTAAAATCTTAAATGGCAAATACAGATCCAAAAACATATTAAAAGAGTTTTAATAGGTCGTTTACCATTGAAATCAAATAGATAAAAATAAATCTTGCATGATACATGTGACCTTAGGTGAAAATTTTTGAATTCAATGGTATAAACTTGTGTTTTTCACACTTCTGCTCCTTCATGAGGTTGACCTGAACTTTGTGCAGGTGGACCTTTGAACTTTTTCCCAGGTACAGGAGATGAACTAGACTGACCCAGGCCCCTCATCTGCTGTCTCTCTCTTCTGGTCTGCTCACTTATTCTAACCTTTTCAACTTTTGTTGTAGCTTCCACTAACTTGGTGAAGTCTATGATTCCCAAGGCAGTGATCATGATCTTTATATTATCATTTAATCCCTCTTCAAATCTCTTATACCTCTCAGCTTCATTAGGGACTATCTCCCTTCTATAGCGGCTTAGTCTGACAAATTCTTTTTCATACTCTGCCACTGTCAGCTGTCTTTGCCTCAGGTTAATGAACTCTTTTCTTCTCTCTTCTAGGTATACACTACCCACATATTTCTTCTTGAATTTTGAGAGGAAGAAGTCTCAAGTTATTACTTCTGGTTGCACCTCACTAGACACTATATCCCACCATTGGTAGGCATCATCTTGCAACAGAGATACAGCAGCTTCTAGATTTTGCTCTAGAGTACAATGGAGTTGTTTTAAAACCCTTCCTGTTCTGTTCAACCAATTTTCAGCTACAACAGAAACATCTTCTCTCTTTCCAAAGAAATCCGCTGCTCCAAATTTTCTCAGTCTTTCCAGGTGTGATTTCTACTTTGGAAGTGGTGGTGGTGGTGGCATTACCCCAGCCATTTGTCTAAAGAATTCGGCAATTTGCTGGAACATGGCCTGTGGAGGCTGAGCAGGCTCTGCTGGAGCTGGTGGAGCAGGTTCTCCCCTACCCCCAGTCTCAACTACTGTACGTGGAGCATGACTCTCCACTTCCTCCTCAACTGCCCTCTAAGATTTGGGGTCCATATCTTAATGAAAATAACAAAGACAAACAGATCTGCATTAGTGTCACCTCGACTCTTATAAATGCAATGCATGGTATGGACTCAATCTAGGCCTAGAAACGCCTAAACCGTGCTCTGATACCACTAAATGTGACACCCCTTACCCGTCTACAGTGTAGTCGAGCAAGATATGCCACATAGTGCACCGGAACACCATATTTTATTTCAATTATTTTTATTCTTCCTTAATTTATTTCTACATGGATATGAAGTGCAATTTGTAAAATTTAACTCATTTAATTCATTTATTGAAATTATAAATTCATTTGGGGTTCCGAAAATTTTAAAGAAAATCAGGCGGAGTACCGGCTAAAAATGGATAAAACAGTTCTTCGGAATCTGTGAAAAACACTTCCAATAATTTCTAATCATTCTCAACTCCATTTGTACCACCTCAATTTACAACAATTTCTTAACAATTCCACCATTTGTCATTCATTCATTTCACATCATCATCATGCTCAAATCATAAATAAATTCTCACATGGTATTTATAATCACAAAGTTACAAATACTTACATTAATACCAAATTATATTACATAGGTTTCAAATATACATGATAAAATAAGAGTTTAATTATAAAACTTACAAAAATCATAAAATACAAAATGGGACTTAGTGTCCTACCAATGCACTGTAGTATGTGAGGTGACATGGACACTATGCAGAAATGTGAATGGCCTTACCCAATCTGTGATCTACTGGGCCCTCTGTCCAAATCTTCAGTACCTACGCGTTGCAAAAACGACGAGCTAAGCATAAAGCTTAGTGGTGCCAATAATACAAGAAAATATAATATGCAAATAAAAATAATAATTTCCTAGTTATTATGTTCATAAAAAAAAGAATAATTACTAACTTATTGTTTAGTCGAGGGCTAATTACATTTTATGATATTAACTCCTTCTAGCATTTTGTTAATCATTTTCTTGATGATTTTGAGCTTGTTTATTTTATTGTAATCATTCTTGATCTTTATTTTGATATTTAATTTCCATATTTTCTTTAATAATCAGTTCAATTACAATTACACTTTTCCATGCCCAAGTAACCTATACAAGTTGACCGGACTGGATAAACGGGTAAACTAGCACTGGGTACCAAGTACCTCGGGCCATCACACCATCGGTCACAATGTGTCTCCCGGTGTGCAAACAGAATGGCTAATAAGCCATAAAAGCAATAAGGCATAAAGCCAAGTAAAACATCATAATTAGTATAGCCATAGGCTATCACATCATAGAATGGCAATAAAGCCATACATCATACGCAGTACTGCTATCAGAACCCTATTGGCATGCCAACCTATCCAAACCAATCACATTAGGCCTACTAGGGTATATTACAAAGTCATTTCTTGAATATTTATACTTTATGTGTAAGGTTACTATTCATTTCATTAGTCAACTAAAATGTTAACTTTTTTATAGATAATAGGTATATTGGTTCAAATATCATCAACATACCACATTTTGCATTCTAAAGTTGTTGGCATTAGTTGCCAATTCCATTTCAAAGCTTAGTGTTAGTTATTCACAATTTTCAGATTTCAAGCCTCATGTTTACTATTCCATTGGTCATTTGTACAATAGGAATTTGGCAAAATTGTCTTCATGAAAGTTGTTCCTTATTGTGTCTAGTTACATTTCCTTTTTTGAATCACTCCATTCGATGTTTTGTAGCTCAAGTTATGGCCTAAACACCATAACTGGCCGGATTGGATAGAATCCAAAATTCTGGGCAAAAGTGGTTCTATCAGATTTGGTAACCTAAGTTTGGTTGGCAATTTGACTAGGTTATGGTCAGAATTTGGATTTGTGTTCTTCATGAAAGTTGTAGATCTATGTCTCAGATTTATGCTGGTAAAATTTCAGGTCAATTTGACCTTTCTACACTGAGTTATGACCAAATGAATAAATATTGTTAATTTGATCATTTTGCCCAGGCAGAATGCAAGTCACCCGGATTAGGGCAATTTTTAGGTCAACTTGGTTTGGTTTTCTGGGCAGGATTTCTTCACCAAAGTTGTGCCATTATGTGTCTAGTTTCATGTCCAATTGGCCTTGCACCAATTGAACCTCTACAACTCCATTTATAACTAGCCAAACTTGCTGGACTCATGCTCAGTCCTACAGGTCAGCCAAGGCAGCTCACCCACACTCAAATGCCAAGCCTCAACTCACTTCATTTCCTCATCATACACATTTAAATGGTCACTAATTGACCATTACAAGGTTAATGAACCATCACATGAGCAAACCCTAGAATTGTTCAAGTGTCCAATTTATTTCATTTCCCACATGCATAATTCTTGCATTTCATTTACTTAATTATGTTCCATCCCTCATCCACTATCAAAGGCTGCTCATAACCATTTTTCTACCAAGAAAAATCATCAAACCCTAGCTAACCCTAGCTGCCAAAATTGTAGGGTGCACACACACACTTATTTATTTTATTTTCTTACTTTTCTTACACAATTCATGCCCTTAAACATGAATTAAAGCAAAAGGAAGTAAGATTGGGCACTAACCTTGATTTAGCTAATTCCCAAAGCTTGAGAACTCCTCTTTTTTCTCTTTCTTTTTGCTGCCCAAGACTTGCTCTAGGTGTAAGGGTAAATATTTGTGAAGGGAAGCTAGGTTTTTGGGTGATTTGGGTGGTGAACTCAACTTTGGTGAAGTGTTAATGGAGTTTTCCTTCCTCTCTCTCTCTCTCTCTCTCTCTACGTTTTTTGCTGGCCCAAAAGTTGAAGATAGCTGTTTAGTTCTTTAATTTTTATCTCCTTTTATTCATTTTTAAGTAGTTTATAATGATGTATCAAAATTTGGTTGGGTAGGAGGATGTTTAATGACATCATAATGATGTCATAATTCAAATTTCTTTTATTTTCTTTCCTTTTCTTGTCTACTTATTTTCAATTTAATTTTTAGCAATACTTATTCATATTTTGTGTCATAATAATTATTTACTTAATTGGACAAGTCGGCCAAAAATCACCTCTGAAGGCGAAATGACCAAAATGCCCTCCGTTTGGCTTAACAGACCAAAATTGTCTGTACCAATTGAAAATTTTTTTCTAAGCATTTTCTTGGCATTCTAATTCCATAAGAATCTCAATGACCCTTATCTGGAGTCCTAAAAATTATTTTATAAATTTTCCCCTGGGTCTAGGGTTCCTAGTTGCGAGAACTGTAACTTCCTACTGGGTTACCCATCGCTAAGGCACCGACTCATTTAACTTGGTTCTATTTTATTTATAAAATTTTTTTCTAAATTTTTCTTATTAATATTTGAGTTAATCATGGTTCCTCACTTTAGTTTAAATATTTTTCCGGACGTTCTAGCTATCCGGACCGACACTGGTCACCGGAACAATAGAATGTACAGAATTGCTATAGTGAGGGTGTTACACCACAAAACTTGATAAATTGTGATTAAAAATTCTATGTAACTATAAGACATAGGGAAACAATTTCTATGAAGATCACCATGCCTAAAAGTGATTGCAATATGTTCCATTAATTAGGTAAAGTTTATATCCAAAACCTGCCTACTTAAGGAACCAGAATCTGGAAATGAATCAGTTATGGTTACCCAACCATAACTTGAGTTCTAAAAATTAAATTGACATGATTCAAAAGGGAAAATAAAGATAAGACATAGAGAAACAATTTCCATGGAGGAAGTGTGGCCAAACAGTGGCTATAAACTAATTATATGGATAGGCAAATGTAAGACACAAAAATTGAACCAAAGAAGGGTCCATGAGATAAATTATCTTATGGTAGGGAATTTAACCCTAACAAGCCCTTAAACACTAAACCACATAAAAGAGGTATGTGGGACCTAGTTTTCCACTATAAGGTGATATGAACATTTAAATAAATATGTAATAATGTGTAATTGCCCATAGTATACCTAGACTTATTTATTTAGTTTGGATCAATTGGTAAACCAATTAGGTACTACAAATAGCAGTACGACCTACCGAGAAAATCATGAACTGATAATATATGTCTGGTATGATTGTTCTACAGGCTATACACCTACTTACTGGCCATTGTGCCTAACTTTATTTCTAGCTTTACAAGCCTAACAGCTGGCCTCGTGCCTGACAGATGTATACAGGATAGACATATGGCTGTCTAACCCGTATGCTCCCATGTATCCAGCTTTTTTAGTCTATTATAGGTTTCTTGGGCACTAATAATAATTAATTATGACTGAATATACAATAAGTAAACAGAAAAGATCCTGATAATTTAAATTGTTTCCAAAGTGAAATGAAAATGTAAAATACCTAAAAATTATGAAATTTTCCATATATAGAATTATTATTTAAATTGTTTAGTTATTGTTATTATAAATTATGCACCACTAAGTGTTATGCTTAGTGAGTTGGTTTTGCATCACGTAGATACTGGAGATCAGTAACCGCCACAGTAGTGTTCAGACAGAGCTCCAACTAGATCTGCCATTGTCTAGAGTCACCTCACCAGTCTTTTATATTTTGGTAGGGCCCATGTATAGATTAGTATTTTGGTTCATTATATCTAATCATGATGTAATTACTAGTTTATGAAGTATTTCATTTTGGATTTATAATTAAACTTTGAGATTGTAAGTAAACTTGTAATTTATTATCTATGAATTTCTATATGAATGCAATAGATGATACTTTTTGAGATCTCATAAATAGTTGTGAATGATATGATAAAAGAGAATATGATATGGAAATGTGTGAAATGAATATGAACATGTTAATAGGTGACTAGTGGAACCTGCCAGATGCTAATAAAACAGAGGAGGCTCTGTCCAGGTTTCTATAGAAATAAGTTATAAAAAAAAAATTCTACACATGGATCACCACTTTTATATGATATTAAAAGTTTACAAGGGACATGATAATATAAGATAGGGTGCTTTGGCACTGAATGTGGCACTTATTGCTTGGCTATACAGTAGACGGGTAAGGAGGCATCACATTTAGTGGTGTCAGAGCCTGGTTTAGGCAGTCCTAGACCTAGATAGTTAGAAATAGATAGAGTGCATCACATGCATGGGCCTTTAAATATAGTCGAGGTGACAATAATGAAGATATGTTCTTTATCTGTTTTATAGGATCGATGGCATCTGATCCTTCAGAGCACGGACCTCCAGGACCGATAGAGGAGGAGGTAGAGAGTCACGCACCTGCACCTACTCCTAGTAGGGAGCGAAGTAGTGAAGCCGAGTCATCCCGTGGTACTGCAGGGAGAGCACAGCAGGCCTTTCTAGAACAGATGACTCAGCTACTCTGTCAGGTCACCGGAGCCATCCCATAGCCACCTCCACCTCCACAGCCACAGCTACCACCACCTATATAGCCACCACTGCCCCCATAGCCACAACCTGTACACAGATCTCTACTAGAGAAACTGTGAAAGTATGGGGCAGTTAACTTCAGGGGTAAGAAGGAGGATGATCCAATCACAGCAGAGTATTGGCTGGAGAGGACAAAGAGGGTATTGCAGCAGTTACACTGCACCCCAGAGCAGCAGTTAGAGTGTGCTCTGTCACTGCTATAGGAGGATGCTTATATAAGAGGACGCTTATAGATGGTGGGTGACAGTATTGAGAGTGGTACAGCCTGCACAGATCACTTGGGAGTTCTTTTTGGCTGAATTCAGAAAAAAATACATCAGTCATGTGTATTTGGAGGCCAGAAGGAGAGAATTCCTAGCACTATGACAGAGGCAGCTTACAGTCTTTGAATATGAGTGGGAATTCATAAGACTTAGCATATATGCATTGGAGTTGATGCCCACAGAAACTGATAAATTCAGAAAGTTTGAGGATGGACTGAATGACAACATCAGGCTGATAGTGACATCTCACCACTTCACCGATTTCTCTCTGTTGGTAGCATCAGCCCTTGATGTGGAAAGAGTTAAAAATGAAGAGCAATCCAGAAAGGACAGGCAACGTAAGAGGGGTTCTAGATCTGGTCAGTCCAGTTCAGCAAACACTGGTAGTAAGAAGCCTAAGGAGTCTCAGGGTCAGACTCAGGGCCGAGGTAAGAGGCAGAAATCTCAGTTTGCTTCGTGAGGAGGAGGATAGTCTGGTGCATCAGTGGGTAGTTCTCCAGATGCAGCTACACGGGGATTAGCCCCACCACCCACTTGTACACATTGTAGCCGACCCCACAGAGGAGAGTGTAGATTATTGACTTGTGGGTGTTTCAAATGTGGGTCTATGGATCACTTCCTGAAAGATTATCCACAAAGGAATACTAGTGTTCCCACTGCTCCACCTTAGATGGAGAGGTCTGTCCCAACAACACAGAGGGGTAGAAGATCTACGAGGCCTGATACAGCTAGTACATCATAGAGACCTACTACAGAGACAGTTCAGAGGCAGGAGACTAGGATATCACCTCGTGCTTATGCTATGAGAGCTCGAGAAAAGCCAGAGCTAGTTGATGTCATCAAAGGTACATTTTCTCTTTATGATATGTTAGTATGTGCATTGATTAACCCAGGTTCCACACATTCATATGTGTGTATCACACAGCCAATTGATAGAGGGGCACAAATAGAGGAGTTAGAGGAGGACATACAAGTCACAAATCCTTTAGGCCATAGTGAAAAAAGTCTACAAGTGTTATCCTCTGAGAATACAGGATTATGAGTTTCCAGCTAACTTGATTGAGCTACCATTCCATGAGTTTGATGTGATATTGGAAATGGATTGGTTATCACATCATCAGGCAATGGTAGATTGTTGGCTAAAGAGGATGTCATTACAGACAGCAGAAGGGGATGAGATTACAGTTATGGGTGAAGGAACAGGTTATCTTTCTACTATCATATCAGCTATAGTAGCCAGAAGAATGATAAGAAAGGGCTGTGAGGCTTTCTTAGCACATGTGGTTGACACCAGGAAGACTAGCCCAAGCATAATGGAGATCCCCATAGTATGTGAATTTCCGGATGTGTTTCCGGAAGAGTTGCCGGGTTTGCTACCTGATAGAGAAGTGGAGTTTGCTATAAACGTTATGCCAAGTACTGCACCGATGTCCATTGCTCCATATAGGATGGCACCCACTAAACTGAGAGAGTTGAAAGTTCAGTTACAGGAGCTACTAGATAAGGGTTTCTGTAACACCCTCCCCGTAGCAACTCCGCATACCATCGCTCCGATGGACCGTGTCGGTTCGGACAGCTAGAACGTCCAGAAAAATATTTAAACTAAAGTCAGGAACCATAATTAACTCAAATATTAATAAGAAAAATTTAGTAAAAATTTTAGAAATAAAATGCAACTAAGTCAAATGAGCCGGTGCCCAAGCGATGGGTAACCAGAGGTAAGTTGCGGTTCTCGCAACGAGGAGCCCTAGACCCGGGGAAAAATTCATAAAATAATTTTTGGGACTCCAAAGAAGGGTCATTGAGATTCCTATGGCATTAGAATTCCAAGAAAATATTTAGAAAAATTTTTCAATCGGTACAGACAATTTTGACCCGTTAAGCCAAACGGAGGGTATTTTGGTCATTTCGCCTTCAGAGGTGATTTTTGGCCGACTTGTCCAGTTAAGTAAATAATTAATATGACATAAAATATAAATAAACATTACTAGAAATTAAATTGAAATTGAGTAGTGAAGAAAAGAAAAGAAAAATCAAAGAAAAGCTCATTTATGACATCTTGATGATGTCATTTATAAATTATGACCAATCACAATTAAGCCATCATTTGACTAACTAATAAAGAGACTAAATGAAGACCAAATAACCAAAAATTACAGCAGCCATTCTTCTTCTTCTTCACCAAAACGTGACTTCTCCCCATCTCCCTCCATTGATGCACTCACCCAAGCTCCAAAACCTAGCCAATTACACCATAAAACCCCTATATGCCTTCATAAAACTTGGTCCTCACACCTAGAGCAAGCTTTGGACAGAAAAAAAAAAGGAAGAAAGTGAAGTTTTGAAGTCTTAGAAGTGGCTCCATTCAAGGTTAGTGCACATATGTATTTAAAACACATTAATTCCATGTTAGAGATGTGTAATAGGTAAGAAATTGTGGAATAAATGAACCAAACCCATGTGTATGAATGCCATGAATTTCGGCAGCCATATTGAAGGAATAGAAATGAGGGTTTTGTTGGACTTAGAGTGGATTAGAAATGATGTTTAAGATACATATACACAAGGATAATAAATTGATATGCTAACTAAGGCATCTTGTAGAAAACATAAGGTGAAGCTAGGGTTTTGGGGGAGTGAAAATTGATTTGGCTTATGAAATTGTTAGAGCACATTTTAATGGTCAATTAGTGACCATTTTAGGTAAGTTGACCATATTATGGACTGAAAAATAGGATTGCAAAGTGAAGTTGTAGGCTGCCCTAGGACAGCAGCAGAGGGACTGAAAATTCAGTCCACTTGCACTGCCATAACTTGGGCTGTGTTGGTCCAATTGGTGTTTGGCCAATTGGACATGAAACTAGGCTTATAATGGCACATTTTTGCTGAAGAAACCATGCCCAAAAGACCAAAGCAAAAGGACCAAAACTTGGCCCCAATCCGGACACCCTGCAACAGCCCTTGCAGAATTGACCAAATGAACAGTAACTGTTCATTTGGCCATAACTCACTGTAGATTTTGTTAATTGACCTGAAATTTTTACAGCAACAAGATAAGATATAGACAAACAACTTTCATGAAGAAACCTACCCCAAATAATGCCATTAACCCATTCAAATGATTGGGCAAAGTTAAGTTATCAAACCTGCAACTCTGCAGATTTACATTTGAATAGTAATGTTTGGATGACTATAACTCCCTCTAGAAAACTCGGATTTAGGCGATTCTTGAACCGATGGAAACCTAAGGTATGGTAGAACATGTCATATGAAGAAAGTTAGACCAAATTATGAACTTAACTTGGTCAAATTACTGACCAAAGTTGGACCAAAATCTGTCAAAACCCAAAATTTCAGCATGAACAGTACACATGAACAGTAAACTTATTTTGGCCATAACTTGAGTTACAAAACTCCAAATGGAGTGATTCAAAAAAAGAAATTCAACTAGACAAAATAAGGAACAACTTTCATGTTTACCATTTCCTCAAATTCCCACTGTAGAAATATCAAATGGAACAATAAAGATGAAGCACCAAATCTGAAAATTTTGTTCAATTAGCATTAAACTTAGAAATGGTATTGGCAACCAATACCAACAAGTTTGAAATACAAAATGTGGTATGTTTGAGGTGTTAAGACCAATACACCTATTTTCTATTCAAAAGTCAACATTTTTGTTGACCAATGAGGTGAATAGTGACACTAAAACCAAAAATTGGCAATTTTGCCAAAATGACCTAAGCTTTGAGAAAGTGACCAAAACCAACAAGTTTTGAATACAAAATGTGGTATGTTGGGAGTACTAAAACCAATGTACCTATTGTTTATGCAAAAGTCAACATTTTAGTTGACTAATGAAATGAATAGTAACATGAAAACTTGAAATTCAAAAATTGTGAAACTTAAAAGTGCAAAATGCCCCAGTAGGCCTAATGTGATTGATTTGGATAGATTGGCATGCCAATAGGGTATTGTTTTAGCAAGATCTTGCGAAAGGCTTTATGCTGTATTCATGGCTTTATGCCCGTATTCATGGCTTTTATGCCGTATTCATGGCTTTTATGCCCGATTATGTGATATCATGGCTTTTTAGCCATCGATCGCATACATGGTTGGCGTTCTGCGTCCCATGGTATGACGCCCGAGACACGCGGTGTCGGTTAACGACCCGTTATCCAGATCGGCCCAAAGATAGGTTTCTTGGGAATGGTAAATTATAACTGTGATTGAACTGATTATTAAAGAAAATACGAAAATTAAGTATCAGGAATGATTACAAAAATACAAAGAAGCTCAATATCATGAAGAAAATAATTAACGAAATGCATGAAGAAGTTAATATTATGAAACATGATTAGCCTCGACTACACAATAAGTTAGTAATTATTCATTTATTATGAACACAATAGCAAGGAAATTATTATTTTTATTTGCATATTATATTTTCTTGTATTATTGGCACCACTAAGCTTTATGCTTAGCGCGTCGCTTTTGCAACGTGTAAATCAAGATTTGGACAGAGGGCCCAGTAGACTACAGATTCGGTAAGGCAGTTCACAGTTCTGCATAGTGTCCGTGTCACCTCACAGACTACAGTGCATTGGTAGGACACTAGGTCCCATTTTGTATTTTATGTTTTTTGTAAATTTTGTAATTAAACTCTTATTTTATCATGTGTATTTGAAACAAATGTAATATAATTTTGTATTAATGTAAGTACTTGTAATTTGTGATTATAAATCACATGTGAGAATTTATTTATGATTTGAGTATAATGATGATGTGAAATGAATGAAGGACAAATAGAGGAATTGTTAAGAAATTGTTGTAAATTGATGTGATGCAAATGGATCAAATGAGATGAATGATTGAGAAATGAATGGTTGAAAAATGTTGAGATTATAACAAATGGAGTTGAGATGATTGAATATGAATATAGGAAGTGTTTTTCACAGGTTCCGAAGAACGGTTTTCTCCATTTTTAGCCGGTACTCTGCCGGATTTTCTAGAAAATTTTCGGAACCTCAAATAAATAATAATTTCGATAAATGGCTTAAAATGAATTATATTTCACAAGTTATATTCAAAACTATGATAAAAATGAATTAAGATAAAATAGAGTGCTCCGGTGTTAGTAGTATGCCCTAGAGCATATCATTTAGTATGTATCTTGTACATATTTTAATAATAAAAGGCATTTCCACTTTTCCGTTTACATAATATATTTATGTGTAATAGAAAAGGTCCATTGATATTTTGTTAGAAATATTATTCTTAAGTTGTTAAGAATATGAGTGACAATATTTCTAGCACAAAGTATCATAAATAGGTTCACAATCGAGGATACTTCATAATAAGGACATGACTTATCCAGAAAGATTGTATTCATGTTTTTTCCCAAGTTATTTATATGAGATATAAATAAGATGGAATGGTGAGTCTCATGCCATATAACAAACATGATAGGCACTTATAAATGATAAGTAGGCCGAACCAGTGACACTTATGACAAGCACATGGAGTTTACTCTTGTCAATGTTTTGTCATAAATCATATCAGTGCATATAATCTTTAGACCTGAGATAGCACAGTTATCTTGTATATAGGTAGTTTGAGTTTGATACTGCTTTCATACTTGTACTGTGTATGGGTATATGGGCATGTGTTGGCTCCTACTAGTTATATATGGAGGTAGGTGTTGATCAAGATGGAATCTGTTCCTCTAAGTAAATAGAGATAAAATCCTATGTTCATTTAATTGTTCTTGATGTTTCAAGTTCCTGGCCAGGACAGATAGATTTATTCAGAAAAGAGTTTCTGATGAGAAAAATCTTTTAATCAAGAACTGGAATTAAAAGAGAACATAATATTCATAGCAAATGGCGTTTGACATAAACCATGACTCCAGCTTGAGTTGGGATTTTGTAACAGAGAGATTCTAGTGCATGGTAACATATGATTATAGGTTCATTTAAGGTAAACCTTATTACTAATTGGGTGGCCATGGCATGCTATGCTAGGTGTTAACCATGGTCTATGAGGTTCATAAAATGATTTAGAGAAATCATTTATGGTAAGAAAGAGTTCTGATGATATTAAGAGTTGATATCATTTCTCATTGCCAATTAGTGATGAGCCTAGTAAGTCACACACATACACAAGTTATCACCTATTTAAATATGATTTAATTAATTAATTAAAGAGTTTAATTGATTAATTAAATAGATTTGGTTTGCAATAAAATTGCAAAGTCCCTAGCATGACTTGAAACCAAATCTAGATTATTGGATGTGTAGTATAAATTAAATTTATATTTAAAGTGTTTAAATATGAATTTAATTGATGAGAAATTAATTAATAGAGATTAATTAATTTATTTATATTTGATATAAATTAATTAGAAGAAGAAAATAATTATTTTGGGTTAAGAACTCAAAATTAAGACTCAGGGGCATTTTGGTCATTTTGCAGTGTGACACGTGGCACCATGAGATGGTGACACATGGCATAACACATAAGCTTGCCAAATATTTTTAATCATGTAAGATGATTAAAATCAAGATTAAATATAGGTTTGACACTTGGCACAATGTGATTGGGTCACTTAAACCTAGAGCTAATCAAAAGGTGACATGTGGCTAGGGTTTAATGTGTTAACCTAGCTATTTAAGTGTGGTTATGAAAAGAAAACATAACCAGCAGCCTCTCCTCTCATATGTCACGCCACTTTGAGCCTCTCTAGCTATTTCTCTTCATCTCTCATCAATTCAAAGAGATTAGCCATCAATCTCTTGAATTAAGAACACTAGAAATTGTTTCTAGTGTCGTGTTTGCATCTCTAATCTCTTAAAAGGCAGAACTTGAATTTCTAATTAATAGAAAAGGCTTTAGAAGCTGTTCAAGGGCTGCCATAGGTGTTCTTGGTGTGGACAAGCTAGAGGGACAACATCTGGTGTCCTGAAGACGAATCTCAAAGGCGCAGACACGCTGCAGCACATCAAGAGGTTAGTGTAATCGTTCTTGATTTAATCTAGGGTTCTAAAATTAATCTGATTAATTTTAAAATCTTAAATGGCAAATACAGATCCAAAAACATATTAAAAGAGTTTTAATATGTTGTTTATCATTGAAATCAAATAGATAAAAATAAATCTTGCATGGTGCTTGTGACCCTAGGTGAAAATTTTTGAATTCAATGGTATAATCTTGTGTTTTTCACGCCTTCCTACAATTGGTATCGAGCCACTATATTTGCCATTTAGATTGTTGATTATATAATTTAATTGTGTGTTTGATCATGAGATCAAGAGATTCATTGCTGGTTGGATCATGAGATGTGGCGTCACACATGGAGAAGCCACCATTGGTGGCGGCAACAATGGTTCCATGGGTGATTCAAGGTTTGACTTTTAATTCTGCAATTGTTGTATGATCTAAGGCCTATTCTTTGACTAATTAAAGTGTTTAATTAGTTGTTTTAATCACACAATTAAATTATGATTCAAATCAGAATTTTAAAAATGTTTGAATGTGATTCAAATTTGAATTTTAAAAGTTGTTTGAATGAGATTCAAATCTGACTTTTTAAAGTTGTTTGAATCATATTTAAATCTGATTTTTAAAATTGATTCAATAAAATTCAGATCTGATTTTTTTAAAAATATTTGAATGTGATTTAAATCTGATTTTTAAAAAATGTTTGAATGTGATTCAAATCTGAATTTTTGAAGTTGTTTTAATGTGATTCAAATCTGAATTTTTAAATTTGTTTGAATGAGATTCAAATCTGAATTTTTAAATTTATTTGAATCATATTCAAATCTGGAATTTTAAGTTGAATATGAGATATTCAATTTAATTTAAGAATGTATGTTTTATTTAATTGTTAAATAGTGATATGCATGATGGATGATCATGGACTATAAAAGACCAATGTGATTGGATTTATTTCTTTTATGTTTCTTTGGGATTGTAAATTAATTAATTTATTTTAATTTATTTTGGGCATGTATTATTAAGTTTGTAATATTTTGGGTTGTAATTTCATTTATTTAAGTTCTTGTAAATTCGCCTTGGTATGCCAAGGATTACTATGTAATATTGGATTGCAAGAAGTTCAAGGAGGTCAAGAGCATTGGTGGGACCAGTGGGAGGAATTCAATATCAAGTGTTGATTATATACTCCTTCAGCAACTCTTGTAAAATGAATGAATGAAATGCACCTAGGAATGCCCTGATTCAATTCTTGGTGGCTCAGAATTGAATCCCTTAGAAAGTCTATGATCATACCATATTTACTGCTTATCCATGAATGCATGAGATGTATGGGAATGTATGCAATTATATGATATATGCATGCTAAATGGATAATGTGCAAAGTGAGACCTTAATAGTAATTAGGATGGCTATAAAATCTTCCAAACAAATGATTAAGTTGGAAATGCTATAATTAAAGTAATTATAACATAAGCCCTCCATTGGGGCAATTATTTTAAGAAATTTTAAATAGTTGCATGAGATGCAATTAATTTAAGAGATTTTCTTAAGAATAATTGTTAAGCATGAGATGTTGTAAATATGTAAATGGTTTGGTGGCCAATATTGGATGTACCTGAGGACATTAAAATTATTTGCATAATTACTGGCTCAATGGGATCAACTTAACTAATGCAAGATAAGTCAATATTGGATGTACCTGAGATTTTGAGCATTAGGGGCTAGTAAAAGGATTGAGCCTCACATGAGATGTGATGGGCAAGGAGTTGCTCACTTATAGTTTATTGTAATTCCAATAATGGATGTACCTGAGGATGATCAATAGAATTATAAGAATTCAATCACCCACTAGAAATCCATCCAACTAGGATTTCCGCTTACTTTTGAAGTGTAGGATTCGCTAAGTTAGTGGGAGGACCAATTTGATTAAAAGACCATAATTATTTTGGTTAATTACATGATACATTTACTAATTAATCTGGTTATTTTCTAAAGTTAATTTTCTGATAAAAATGAGCACCACCACCATCCAATATCCTTGCAAGCATACTTGATCATAACAGTTGACAGACCTAATCATGCGATTGGCTAAGAAATTTGAAACTTGTCCTGAACCTTAAACATATAGGATATGTTCTAGATTCAAATGTTCCTGGTCCCTTACCTCCAGAGGCCACACAAGAGGAACATGATACTTTGGACAAGTGGAAGGAGCATGATATGAGAGCTAAGTGTTACATGCTTGCTTCCATGAGTAATGAGTTACAGAAGCAACATGAGAACATGCAGAGTGCGAGTGAGATCCTCCTTCACCTACAAGAGTTGTATGGTGAGCACAGCAGGAATGCTAGGTATGAGATATCTAAACAATAATTCCGTATGAGGATGTCTGAGGGACAGAATGTTGGGGATCATGTCCACAAGATGATTCGGCTGATTGAGCAGTTGGAACATCTTGACTTCAACATGGATTTCCAACTACAAACGGATTTGATCCTTGAGTCCCTTCCTGAGTCTTTTGGGAATTTTGTGACAAATTTCCATATGACTAAACAGGAATGCACCTTAGCTGAATTACTCAACATGCTGGTTATTGCCCAAAAGAATATGCCAGCAATAAAGAAAAGAGGTAGCTTTGGTTGCATCTTCTTACTGCTGGAAAGTCCAACAAGAAGAAAGGCAATAAGAAAAAGAAACCTCGATTCTGGTCCTTCCAAGAAAATAGCTAAGCAGAAAAGTAAGACAAGGCGATGGAGGCAAAGGAAAGTGTTTCCACTTAGCAGAAAGTGTTTCCATTACCGATGAAAGTGTTTCCAGCGGCAGTGTAGCAATCTAAATGAAAGCAATGCCATGGTGAAAACCAACTCAAGTTCAAAATATACTTGGCACTTAAGGTTAGGTCATGTTGCGTAAGATAGGATTGCAAAATTGGAGAAAATGGGGATTCTATCCTCATTGGGCTCTGAGCCTACTCCAACTTGTGAATCTTGCCTTGAGGCAAAATGACTAGATCACCCTTTGTTGGACAAGGGCTAAGAGTGAAAATATTTTGGAGCTAATACATAGTGATGTATGTGGTCCATTTAAAGAAATGGCTAGAGGGCTTTCATTATTTTATTACCTTTCTTGATGATAAATCAAGGTTTGGGTATTTGTATTTGATGAAATACAAACATGAATCCTTTGAAAAGTTCAAAGAATTTAAATCAAGTAGAAAATCAAACAGAAAGAATATTAAAGCTCTTGATCGGATCGTGGAGGTGAATATTTGATCTTGAATTTGATGAATACTTGAGAGAGCATGGCATTGTTTCTCGGTGACTCCTCCAGAACGCATACGGTGAATGGTGTATCTGAAAGGAGAAATCGTACCCTATTAGATATGGTACATAGTATGATGAGCTATCTTGATATGCCAATCTCCTTTTGAGGATTTGCATTAGAATCGACTTTATATATTCGAATAGGATTCCATCAAAATCAGTTTCTTCCACACCTTATGAGATATGGCATGGAAGAAAACCAAGTCTTAAGCATGTTAAGATTTGGGGTTGTCCACTTATATCAAAAGTGAACAACGATAAATTGGAGACCGGATCGGAAAAGGTCGATTTGTTGGATATCCAAAAGATAGTTTTGGATATTATTTTTATTTGCCTACTTCACAAAGGTTGTGATAAGTAGAGATGCCACATTTCTTGAACAACAGTTTGTTCAAGAAGGAGGCAAAGGAAGGCAAATAGAGTTAGAATTAGAGAATTACGACCAACCAATGATCGGATGGATATAGATCCATCTAGTCAACCTATACCCGTTGATGAAACATCTACACTGTTCCTCATAGAACAACCGAGGTATCTCACCCAAAGATGAGATATGGTTTTCTTCATGAAGAAGAACAAGAGTTGTCTACTCATGAAGAAGTAGATCATGGAGATGATCCACTTACCTATGAAGAAGCTATATCGGATATAGACTCTTCAAAATGGATTGATGCTATGAAATCCGAGATTGATTCCATGTATAAGAATCAAGTTTGGGATCTTGTTGACCCACCTAAAGGTATTGTACCTATAGGGAACAAATGGGTTTTCAAGAAGAAAATTGGTTACGATGGAAAGGTAGAGACCTATAAGGCAAGGCTAGTAGCGAAAGGGTTTCGCCAAAGGCAAGGAATAGACTATGAGGAGACTTTCTACTTTGTTGCCATGCTTAAATCAATTAGGATTTTATTAGCAATAATGCATACTATGATTATGAGATTTGGCGGATGGATGTCAAAGCTTTTCTCAATGGATACATTGAAGAAAACATTTTCATGGAACAACCTAAGGGATTTGAATCCCAAGATGGTTCCAAAGTATGCAAGCTAAAGCAATCCATTTATGGGTTGAAACAAGCTTAGGAGTTGGAACATCCGTTTTGATGAAGCCATTAAATCCTTTGGTTTTATCAAAAATGAGGATGAGCCATGTGTATATAAGAAGGTTAGTGACAGTGCTATCACTTTCCTTGTCTTATATGTGGATGACATCTCGTTGATAGGTAATGATACAGTATGTTGTGACTATAAAGGTATGGTTGTCAAATACATTCTCCATGAAAGACTTAGGGAGGCAACCTATATTCTTGGGATTCGCATCTATAGAGATAGATCGAAAGAATAATTGGTTTATCCCAAAATCTATACTTGGAAAAGGTGTTAAAGAGGTTTAACATGCTTGATTCCAAGAGAGGATTGTTACAGTGAGACATGGTATCCACCTTTCTAAAGAGATGTCTCCAAAGACACACGAAGAAAGAGATAAGATGGCGAGATTCCATATGCTTGGCTATTGGAAGTTTAATGTATGCAATGTTGTGTACTAGGCGGATATCGCATATCTTTATTAGTTTGACTAGCGGTATCAATCCAATCCAGGTTTGGAACAACTGGATAGTATCAAGAATAT
Organism: Hevea brasiliensis; assembly: GCF_030052815.1. Classification (NCBI taxonomy): domain Eukaryota; kingdom Viridiplantae; phylum Streptophyta; class Magnoliopsida; order Malpighiales; family Euphorbiaceae; genus Hevea; species Hevea brasiliensis. Next base: position 92,393,116 of record NC_079496.1, on the reverse strand, counting down.
TCTTAAGTACTTAAGAAGAACTAAGGATTTATTCTTGATTTATGGAGGTGGAGACTTGCAATTGGATGGTTATCACGATTACGATTTCCAATCGGATATCGATGATAGAAAGTCTACCTCTGGATATGTGTTCATTTGTAATGGAGGTGCGATCGGTTGGAAGAGTTCCAAAGCGAGCACGCATTGCAGATTCCACTCGAGGTGAGTATATTCTTTGCATCGAATCTTTGCAAAGGAAAGCTGTTTGGATAAAGAAGTTTGTGAGAACTTACAAGAGTTCCTTCCATTGAGTTAGCGGTTCCATTATCTTTGTGACAACAATGGAGCGATCATACTGAGCTAAGGAACCAAGGTCTCACCCAAAATCCAAACACATAGAAAGGCACTACCACATTATCGGAGATATAGTTGGGCAAGCGATATAGCCATGCAAAATAACATCGACTAAAAATTCAGCTGATCCATTCACTAAGCTTTTGTCACAAGTTCAGTTAGACCGACATCTTGAGAAGATAGGTCTAAGGTATTGTAATGAATGGCTCTAGTGCTAGTGGGAGATTGTTAGTAGTATGCCCTAGAGCATATCATTTAGTATGTATCTTGTACATATTTTAATAATAAAAGGTATTTCCACTTTTCCGTTTACATAATATATTTATGTGTAATAGAAAAGGTCCATTGATATTTTGTTAGAAATATTATTCTTAAGTTGTTAAGAATATGAGTGACAATATTTCTAGCACAAAGTATCATAAATAGGTTCACAATCGAGGATACTTCATAATAAGGACATGACTTATCCAGAAAGATTGTATTCATGTTTGTTCCCAAGTTATTTATATGAGATATAAATAAGATGGAATGGTGAGTCTCATGCCATATAACAAACATGATAGGCACTTATAAATGATAAGTAGGCCGAACCAATGACACTTATGACAAGCACATGGAGTTTACTCTTGTCAATGTTTTGTCATAAATCATATCGAGGCATATAATCTTTAGACACTGAGATAGCACAATTATCTTGTATATAGGTAGTTTGAGTTTGATCGCTTTCATACTTGTACTGTATGGGTATATGGGCATGTGTTGGCTCCTACTAGTTATATATGGAGGTAGGTGTTGATCAAGATGGAATCTGTTCCTCTAAGTAAATAGAGATAAAATCCTATGTTCATTTAATTGTTCTTGATGTTTCAAGTTCTGGCAGACAGATAGATTTATTCAGAAAAGAGTTTCTGATGAGAAAAATCTTTTAATCAAGAACTGGAATTAAAAGAGAACATAATATTCATAGCAAATGGCGTTTGACATAAACCATGACTCCAGCTTGAGTTGGGATTTTGTAACAGAGAGATTCTAGTGCATGGTAACATATGATTATAGGTTCATTTAAGGTAAACCTTATTACTAATCGGGTGGCCATGGCATGCTATGCTAGGTGTTAACCATGGTCTATGAGGTTCATAAAATGATTTAGAGAAATCATTTATGGTAAGAAAGAGTTCTGATGATATTAAGAGTTGATATCATTTCTCATTGCCAATTAGTGATGAGCCTAGTAAGTCACACACATACACAAGTTATCACCTATTTAAATATGATTTAATTAATTAATTAAAGAGTTTAATTAATTAATTAAATAGATTTGGTTTGCAATAAAATTGCAAAGTCCCTAGCATGACTTGAAACTAAATCTAGATTATTGGATGTGTAGTATAAATTAAATTTATATTTAAAGTGTTTAAATATGAATTTAATTAATGAGAAATTAATTAATAGAGATTAATTAATTTATTTATATTTGATATAAATTAATTAGAAGAAGAAAATAATTATTTTGGGTTAAGAACTCAAAATTAAGACAGGGGCATTTTGGTCATTTTGCAGTGTGACACGTGGCACCATGAGATGGTGACACATGGCATAACACATAAGCTTGCCAAATATTTTTAATCATGTAAGATGATTAAAATCAAGATTAAATATAGGTTTGACACTTGGCACAATGTGATTGGGTCACTTAAACCTAGAGCTAATCAAAAGGTGACATGTGGCTAGGGTTTAATGTGTTAACCTAGCTATTTAAGTGTGGTTATGAAAAGAAAACATAACCAGCAGCCTCTCCTCTCATATGTCACGCCACTTTGAGCCTCTCCAGCTATTTCTCTTCATCTCTCATCAATTCAAAGAGATTAGCCATCAATCTCTTGAATTAAGAACACTAGAAATTGTTTCTAGTGTCCTGTTTGCATCTCTAATCTCTTAAAAGGCAGAACTTGAATTTCTAATTAATAGAAAAGGCTTTAGAAGCTGTTCAAGGGCTGCCATAGGTGTTCTTGGTGTGGACAAGCTCGAGGACAACATCCGTGTCTCAAGACGAATCTCAAAGCGCAGACACGCTGCAGCACATCAAGAGGTTAGTGTAATCGTTCTTGATTTAATCTAGGGTTCTAAAATTAATCTGATTAATTTTAAAATCTTAAATGGCAAATACAGATCCAAAAACATATTAAAAGAGTTTTAATATGTTGTTTATCATTGAAATCAAATAGATAAAAATAAATCTTGCATGGTGCTTGTGACCCTAGGTGAAAATTTTTGAATTCAATGGTATAATCTTGTGTTTTTCACGCTTCCGTTCCTACATCCGGCACACTGAGTGGCATAACTTGCTCGGCTACACTGTAGTCGGGTAAGGGGTGTCACAGTTTCATATGCCTTAGTGTGTCACCCTGGGGAGTACCAGTGCTATTTGTGAAGAAGAAGGATGATACCCTTCGACTATGTATAGACTACCGACAGCTAAATAAGGTGATTGTGAAAAATAAATACCCTTTACCTCGGGTAGATGACCTGTTTGATCAGTTGAGGAGAGCTAGAGTATTCTCCAAGATAGATCTCAGATCAGGCTATCACCAGTTGAGAGTGAAGGAGACAGATGTTCCAAAAACTGCTTTCAGGACCTGGTATGGACACTATGAGTTTCTAGTGATGCCATTTGGGCTGACAAATGCACCAGTAGCTTTTATGGAGCCAATGAACCGCATCTTTCATCCCTACTTGGATCGGTTTGTTGTGGTCTTTATAGATGATATCTTAGTGTATTCTAAGAACTGGGAAGAGCATGATGAACACCTGAGAGTAGTACTACAGACACTACAGGAAAAGCAGTTGTATGCCAAGTTGTCCAAGTGTGACTTCTGGTTGGATGAGATATCCTTCCTTGGACACATTGTATCAGCATATGGGATCAGGGTAGATCCAAAGAAGATTGAAGCAATAGTTAAATGGAAGCCTCCTAGAAATGTAACAGAGGTCAGAAGCTTTTTGGGGTTAGCTGGATACTACAGGAGATTTGTGAAGGGATTTTCCCTTATTGCAGCCCCACTGACTAAGTTACTACATAAGAATGCAAAATTTGACTGGAATTATAAATGTCAAACCAGCTCTGAGAAGCTAAAGGCTATGTTTATAGAAGCTCCAGTATTGACATAGCTAAAATTAGAGAAATACTATTTGATCTACAGTGATGCCTCTCACAATGGGCTTGGGTGTGTTCTATATACGAAGGGAAAGTAGTTGCCTATGCTTCCAGACAACTAAGGTCACATAAAAAGAACTACCCAACTCATGATCTGGAATTGGCAACAATAATATTTGCATTGAAGATATGCAGGCATTACCTATATGGTGAGAAATGCTACATATATACGGATCATAAGAGTCTGAAGTATTTGCCAACTCAAAAGGAACTCAATCTAAGACAGAGGAGATGGATTGAATTCCTTAAATATTATAACTGTGTGATCGACTACCATCCGGGGAAGGTAAATGTAGTGGCTGACGCACTGAGCAGGAAGTCCATGATGGCATTGAGAGCATTAAATGCTCGGTTGTCTTTAGCACAGGATGGGAAAATTTTGGCTGAGTTGCTTGTAAAGCCAAGCTTGTTACAGCAAATACAAGAAGCACAGCTAAGGGATGAAAAGTTGCTAACTGTTATGGGTAGAACTCAAGAGGGGAAGGAGACTGACTATGAGTTGAAAGGAGATGGGTGACTATATTATAAAGGCAGAATATGTGTACCAGGAGATGAGGAACTGAAGAAGAATATCTTAAAAGAGGCGCACAGTAGCTTCCATGCTATGCACCCAGGAAATACCAAGATGTAACAAGACCTGAAAACACATTATTGGTGGCTTGGAATAAAGAAAGAGATTAGTGATTTTGTGATTAGATGTTTGACATGCCAGCAAGTTAAGGCTGAGCATCAGGTTCCATCAGGGTTGTTGCAACCTATATCCATACTAGAGTAGAAATGGGACCGTATCAACATGGATTTTGTTATTGGGCTACCATTGACACAGAGGAAGCATGATACTATATGGGTGATTGTGAATAGATTGACCAAGTCAGCTCACTTCCTACCAGTTAGAGCCGATTACTCACTGGAGAGGTTAGTAGAGATTTACATAGATGAGATAGTCCGGCTACATAGAGTGCCAACATCGATCATATCTGACCGAGACTCGAGATTTACTTTGAGATTTTGGAAGAGGCTACAGGAATCTTTAGGCACTCAACTGCACTTCAGTACGGCTTTTCATCCACAGATGGATGGACAATCAGAAAGGGTGATTTAGGTAACCCTTAGAACTTAATGAATTATTATAATTGTTAAAGGAATGATAATAATAAACTAACACTAATGACATGAATAATATGATATGATAGGTATTGGAGGATATATTAAAAAGCTGCATCATTGATTTTGAAGGAAGTTGAGAGAAGTATCTTCCTTTGGTAGAGTTTGCTTACAACAACAGCTGCCAAGCCAACATAAAAATGGCTCCATATGAAGCATTGTATGGGAGGAGATGTAGGACTCCCTTATGCTGGACATAAATGGGTGAAAAAAAGGTAGTGGGTCCAGATTTGGTGAGGCAGACCGAGAAAAAAGTGAAACTCATCAGAGAAAATTTGAAAGCCGCCTCAGACAAACAGAAGTCATATGCTGACCTGAGGAGAAAGTGTAACACCCTCACTGTAGCAACTCCGTACATTCTACTGTTCCGGTGACCGGTGTCGGTCCGGACAGCTAGAACGTCCGGAAAAATATTTAAACTAAAGTCAGGAACCATAATTAACTCAAATATTAATAAGAAACACTTAGTAAAAATTTTAGAAATAAAATACAACCAAGTTAAATGAGCCGGTGCCCAAGCGATGGGTAACCAGAGGGAAGTTGCGGTTCTCGCAACGAGGAGCCCTAGACCCGGGGGAAAAATTATAAAATAATTTTTAGGACTCCAGAGAAGGGTCATTGAGGTTCCTATGGCATTAGAATGCCAAGAAAATATTTAGAAAAATTTTTCAATCGGTATAGACAATTTTGACTCGTTAAGCCAAACGGAGGGCATTTTGGTCATTTCGCCTTCAGAGGTGATTTTTGGCCGACTTGTCCAGTTGAGTAAATAATTAATATGACATAAAATATGAATAAACATTACTAAAAATTAAAGTGAAAATGGGTAGAGAAGAAGAGGAAAGAAAAATGACAATAAATGTCAATTTTGACATCATATGATGTCATCTAAGAGTTTCCCACCAATCACATTTAACCAACCATTTACTTAACCAATAAAAGAGACAAATGGACCTAAAAATTCTGCTCTTCTTCTTCTTCATCTTCTTCCAATACGTGACCTCTTCCATAGCTAAGCATATTCAAGCTTTTCAAAGCTTGATTCACCCATTTCTACCCAACAAAATCATAACCTAGCTTCACAAAAAATTAACCTAGCAACTTGAGCAACCTCTAGGCAGCCAAAAGAGGAAGAAAGAAAGGAGATTGGGTGGCTGGAAATTCTGCCCCATTCAAGGTTAGTGCACCTATCTATTTAAAACTCTTTATTTCTATGTTAAAGACTTGAAATAAGTAAGGAATTGTAAGTAAAATGAATAAAAACTATGTGTATGTATGCCATCAATTTCAGCTGCCCTAAGGAAGGAACAAAGGTGGAGTGTTTTTGATGGTTTTAATGGACTTAGAATGAATTAGAGATTATGTTTAAGGTGTATATACACATAAATAATGAATGGAAGTGCTTAATTAGGTGTATGTGTGAATCATAAGGGAAAACTAGGGTTTTGAGAAGTGAAAAATTGACTTGGCTTAGGAAATTGTTAGAGAACATCTTAATGGTCAATTAGTGACCATTTTAGGTATGTTGACCATGAATTGGACTGAAAAATAGTATAGCCAAGTGAATGTGTAGGCTGCCTTGTGAGTGCAGCAGAGTGACTGAAATTTCAGTCCACTTGCACAGCCATAACTTTGGCTGTGTAGGTCCAATTGATGTTTGGACAATTGGACATGAAACTAGGCTTGTAATGGCACATTTTTGCTGAAGAAACCATGCCCAAAAGACCAAAGCAAGAGGACCAAAACTTGGCCCCAATCCGGATACCCTGCAACAGCCCCTGCAGAATTGACCAAATGAACAGTAACTGTTCATTTGGCCATAACTCACTGTAGATTTGGTTAATTGACCTGAAATTTTTACAGCAACAAGATAAGATATAGACAAACAACTTTCATGAGGGACACCAATCTAAATTATGCCATTAACCTAATCAAATCATTGAGCAAAGTGAAGTTTACTGTACTGAGATTTCCAGAATTTTCATTTGAGCAGTAATGTTTGGATGGCTATAACTCCCTGTAGAAAACTCGGATTTAGGCGATTCTTGAACCGATGAAAACCTAAGGCATAGTAGAACATTTCATATGAAGAAAGTTAGGCCAAATTATGAACTTAACTTAATCAAATTACTGACCAAAGTTGGACCAAAATCTGCCAAAACCCAAAAGTGCAGCATGAACAGTGCACGTGAACAGTAAACTTATTTTGGCCATAACTTGAGCTGCAAAACTCCAAATGGAGTGATTCAAAAAAGGAAATTCAACTAGACAGAATAAGGAACAACTTTCTTGTTTACCATTTCCTCAAATTCCCACTGTAAAAATAACAAATGGAACAGTAAAGATGAAGCACCAAATCTGAAAATTTTGTTCAATTAGCATTAAGCTTAGAAATGGTATTGGCAACCAATACCAACAAGTTTGAAATACAAAATGTGGTATGTTTGAGGTGTTAAAACCAATACACCTATTTTCTATCCAAAAGTCAACATTTTTGTTGACCAATGAGGTGAATAGTGACACCAAAACCAAAAATTGGCAATTTTGCCAAAATGACCTAAGCTTTGAGAAAGTGACCAAAACCAACAAGTTTTAAATGCAAAATGTGGTACATCGGGAGTGTTAAAACCAATGTACCTATTGTCTATGCAAAAGTCAACATTTTTGTTGACCAATGAGGTGAATTGTGACACCAAAACTTGAAATTCAAAATTTGAAATTAGAAATGCATCTAGGGGACTTTAAATTGCAATTGGCAATTAATACTAGTAAATGTAAAACTCAAAATGTGGGATCTTAGTGTAATTAGAATTAATATATCCATTAAGTATAAAAAGGTCAACATTTTGGTTGACTAGTATGGTGAATAGTAATCAAAATGATTAGTGAATTAAGATGAAGACCTAGAACCAATTCTAAGCTTAAATGCTTAGAATTGTATGACAAATATGGACTATGCATCCTAGTCAAAATTGTTAAAAAGAAATTTAGGCCATAAATTTGAAATCCATGAAATATTCATGGATTACTTGAAACATGAAAAATAAGTCACCTAATTGATGTGAATAGATAGTTAGGGCATATATGCCCATCACAAATGGAATTCATAAAATATTAGTAACTCAACTTGAAATATAAAATTTGTAATTACATAAGTAGATTCTTGAATGTATAAATGAGAAAGGAAAAATGTTTTGAATACAATGGTACATGTGAACCATTGTTTAGAATTGGGATCAATATGAATAACATAATGAATGGATAAATAAACCATATTAATGTATGAATGAGACATTAGTTCTCATTATTGTAAAGAGGAGAAGTATTTTGAGTACAATGGTATAAAAGGATAATTGATGTGAATTGTGATCATATAAATGATCAAATGAATGTATGAATTATGATTGAAATTTATCATGAAATAATGAAGTCATAAAGCACAATATATTAATATTTTAAAGTATCAAATGCCCTAGTATACCTAACAAGATTGGTTTGGATAGTTTGGCATGCCAATAGGGTATTGTTTTAGCAGTACTGCGAAAGGAAAGGCTTTATGCCTGTATTCATGGCTTTATGCCCGTATCCATGGCTTTTATGCCCGTATTCATGGCTTTTATGCCAATTATGTGATATCATGGCTTTTTAGCCATACTGACTGCATACGTGGTTGACGTTCTGCGTCCCATGGTATGACGGCCCGAGGCACCGCGGTGTCCAGTGCCAACGACCCGTTATCCAGTCCAGTCGTCCAGTATAGGTTACTTGGGCATGGAAAAGTATAACTGTGAACTGATTATTAAAGAAAATACGAAAATTAAGTATCAGGAATGATTACAAAAATACAAAGAAGCTCAATATCATGAAGAAAATAATTAACGAAATGCATGAAGAAGTTAATATCATAAAACATGATTAGCCATCGACTAAACAATAAGTTAGTAATTACTCATTTCTTATGAACACAATAGCAAGGAAATTATTATTTTTATTTGCATATTATATTTTCTTGTATTATTGGCACCACTAAGCTTTATGCTTAGCGCGTCGCTTTTGCAACGCGTAGGTACTGAAGAATTGGACAGAGGGCCCAGTAAACCACAGATTGGGTAAGGCCGTTCACAGTTCTGCATAGTGTCCGTGTCACCTCACAGACTACAGTGCATTGGTAGGACACTAGGTCCCATTTTGTATTTTATGTTTTTTGTAAATTTTGTAATTAAACTCTTATTTTATCATGTGTATTTGAAACAAATGTAATATAATTTTGTATTAATGTAAGTACTTGTAATTTGTGATTATAAATCACATGTGAGAATTTATTTATGATTTGAGTCTAATGATGATGTGAAATGAATGAAGGACAAATAGAGGAATTGTTAAGAAATTGTTGTAAATTGATGTGATGCAAATGGATCAAATGAGATGAATGATTGAGAAATGAATGGTTGAAAAATGTTGAGATTATAACAAATGGAGTTGAGATGATTGAATATGAATATAGGAAGTGTTTTTCACAGGTTCCGAAGAACGGTTTTCTCCATTTTTAGCCGGTACTCTGCCGGATTTTCTATAAAATTTTCGGAACCTCAAATAAATAATAATTTCGATAAATGGCTTAAAATGAATTATATTTCACAAGTTATATTCAAAACTATGATAAAAATGAATTAAGATAAAATAGAGTGCTCCGGCACACTGAGTGGCATAACTTGCTCGGCTACACTGTAGTCGGGTAAGGGGTGTCACAGAAAGGATATAGAGTATGAGGTTGGCGATAAGGTGTTTCTCAAGGTATCACCTTAGATGAAAGTGCTAAGATTTGGTAAGAATGGTAAGTTAAGCCCTAGGTTTATTAGTCCATACGATGTCATTGAGCGTGTGGGTCCAATAGCCTACAGGCTAGCTTTACCACCTGAGCTAGATAAGATTCACTATGTGTTCCATGTATCGATGCTCAGGAAATACAGATCAGATCCTTCACATGTCATTTTAGCAGAGGAGATAATTGTACAACCTGATTTGACATATGAAGAAGAACCAGTTAGAATCTTGACACGGGAAGTGAAAGAACTCAGAAAAAAAAGAATCCCACTAATGAAAGTCTTGTGGAGACATCACAACACAGAATAAGCGATATGGGAGAGCGAGGAAATGATGAGGTAGCTATTCCCTCAACTCTTCACGTCAGGTAAATTTCGAGGGCGAAATTTCTATTTAGAGGGAAAAAATTGTAATGCCCTCACTATAGATAGTCAAAATGCCCTCACATTTTACTGTTTTGACGACTAATGTCTGTTAGGATAGTCAGAATGTCTAGAACTACACTTAAACTATAGTAAGGAGGCATAAATTGATGGAATAAATGTTAAGAAAATATAGGAAAAATTTAGAGAAAATAAGATAAAATTTTAGAGAATTTATTAATTGGTACAAAAATAATAAAAATAACCCGATGAGCACCATGAAGGGTATTTTAGTCATTTCACCTCTAGAGGTGAATTTTGACCTAAGTGTCAAAAATTTAAAATTTGAGAGAATTAAAATAATTAATATGAATTAAAACTTATGAATTGAATTAGAAAAGAAAAGAAGAAGAAAAGAAAAAGAAAAGAAAGAAGAAAGGAAAAGAAAATAAAAATACTTACGAAAATTTAAAAATTTAAGTACACATAAATAAATAAATAAATAAATAAATAAATATATATATATATATATATATATATATATATATATATATATATATATATATATATATATATATATAGACATAAGAGGACAAAACTCACCAACCCAAAGTCATCTTTTTCATCTCTTCTCTCTCTCTTGTGTCGTCCACCATTGTTGCCCTCTTCCTCCATTTTTTTTCAAGCTTTAAGCTTGAATCTCACTTCATTCATTCACCAAAACCCATAATCCTCTTCATTAAAAATTTAGCCCACTCCATAAGGAAGCTATTGATAGTAGTAAGAAGCAAGAAAGTTGAAGTTTGGGAAGCTCAAGTAAGGTTAGTGCGATAATCCATCTCTTTCTCTTCATTAAACATGAAAAGCATGTTTAGCCAAGTATAAATTTCATGAAATTAAAAAGAAAATCTTGAGGAAAGAATCCCTTGAATTACGGCAGCCCTAGATAAAGCATGAAATTGATGATTTTGATAGTTTTAATTTAGTTAGGGCAATGAATTAACAAGGTATTATATGTTGGAATTGATTTGCTTAGACATATATGTAATTGAAACTTTGAAACTAGGATTTGTGTACATGATTTGAAGATTATTGCGTAATTTTTGAGATTGACTTATTTGAGACTATTTGTTGCCAAATTGAAGTGTTATGTATGCAAATTGAAGTAAGGAAGATGGAGGAGATTGAATTTTGAGAGTGTCATTTTTTTGCAGGTTGGGACTCAATGAGTCCAGTGCGTTTGTGGAAGCCTAACTGAAAATGTGTGACTCCAATTGGTATGAGGCCAATTGGAGGTGAAACTAGATTCAAAATAGCCCATTTTTCATGCAGACACCATGCTCAAATTTTGTAAAAAACTTGACCTAAACACTGCCCAAATTCGGATGACCCTGTACAAAACCTAGAAAATGACCAAATAAACATTACATATTCATTTGGTCATAACTCCCTCTATACTGGTCCAAATGACTTGAATTTGATACCATTGGAAAGATTAGATATAGGGCAACAATTTTCATGGAGACTACTAAACCCAGAAATGCCAAAAAACTAAACCATGCTGGCCCAAATTGGGTCACAAAACTGCCCAGAATTAGGTTGCCCAGAAACTGCTGGACATAAACTCACTCGACCAGTTTTGGCAAAATGGCCATAACTTGGTGTACAAGAACTCAAATATAATAAACTAGTGGAAAAATGTCTAAAAGAAATAGACCTACAAAATTGGTATTTTCACCAAAACCCAAAAATTAGGAGAACTAGGTCAAATAGTTAGAACAAGTCACTGCAGCAAAACCTAGAATTTGGCCAAACTTCACATTACCCAAGAACAATCTTTTAGTCCTAACTCCCATTAGAAAAATCCAATTGAGATGAGCCATACCTTTCCAGAAACCTGAGAAATAGGGCTATAACTTTGTTTTAGGAGCCTTCCTCAAATTATGAATTTAAGAACCTCAAAAAGTGACCTGCAATCACTATCTTGAGCTGAACCCCTGTCGGCACAGGGTACATGAGCCCAGGTCAGTTAATTGGCCATAAATAATTCCAAAAAACTTGAAAATTTGTGATTAAAAATTCTAAGTGACCACAAGACATAGGAAAACAGTTTCTATGCAGATCACCATGCCTAAAAGTGACTGAAACATGTTCCATTAATTAGGTAAAATTTAAGTCCAAAAGCTGCCTAGTTAAGGAACTAGAATCTCGAAATGAGTCAGTTATGGTTACCCGACCATAACTTGAGTTCTAAAAATTAAATTGACATGATTCAAAAGGGAAAATAAAGATAAGATATAGAGGAACAACTTCCATAAAGGAAGTGTGGCCAAACAATGGCTACAAACTGATTATATGGATAGGCAAAAGTAAGACACAAAAACTAAACCAAAGAAGGGTCCATGAGATAAATTATCTTATGATAGGGAATTTAACCCTAATAAGCCATGGTTAGGGTTTGATTGTGTTGAGTTTAATGAAATTAAAAGACTATCATGGCTGCCCACAACATGTATTTACTAAGTGGATTGATGAAATGAAGTGAAAATGCATGTGGGGTAATGTTTGAGATGTTAGGGTTAGGGTTTGGGGTGGAAAAATGGGACTTTGATCACGTAAAGATGAAAGTGAGTTTTAATGGTCAATTAGTGACCATTTGGTTACGTGCAAACAAGAAATGATGTGGTTTTATTAGTGGGAATTGCAGTTGGTGTGGCTGCCCATGGTGACCTACAGAATTGGACATGAGTCCAGCAGGTTTGGGCAGCCATAACTTAAATTGTAGAGGTTCAATTGGTGCAAGGCCAATTGGAAATAAAACTAGACATATACTGGAACAACTTTGATGAAGAAACCATGCCCATAAAACCAAACCAAGTGGACCAAAAGGTTGCCTTAATCCGGGTGACCTGCAGTCTGATTCTGCAGAATGACTAAATGAACAGTGATTGTTCATTTGGCCATAACTCAATGTAGAAAGGTCCAATTGACCTGAAATTTTACAAAAAACAAGCTGAGACATAGACCAACAACTTTCATGAAGAAACCTACCCTAAATTATGAGCAGAACTTATCCAACAAGTGAGTTGCAGTCACTATTCACTGCACTGTAGATATGGTCAGCCTAGAAAAATTTCAATCCGGCCAATTGTGGTTTTTGGACCATAACTTGAGCTAAAAAACTCCAAATGGAGTGATTCAAAAAATGAAATTTAACTAGACAAAATAAGGAACAACTTTCATGTTGATCATTTTGCCAAATTTTCAATGCAAAAATGACTAATGGAACAGTAAAAATAAGGTATAAAAACTGAAAATTCTGCTCAATTAACTTTAAACTTAGAAATGGTATTGGCAACCAATACCAACAAATTTTGAATGCAAAATGTGGTATGTTGGGAGTATTAAAACTAATGCACCTATTGTCTATGCAAAAGTCAACATTTTGGTTAACTAATGAAGTGAATAGTAACACCAAAACTTGAAATTCAAAAATTATAAAACTTAAAAATGTAATATGCCCTAGTATACCTAGCAAGATTGGTTTGGATAGCTTGGCATGCCAATAGGGTTCTGTTAGCAGTACTGTATATGGCTTCATGCCATTCTGTGTTTCATGGCTTTCCTATGCCATTCTGCGAAATAATAGCCTTTGGCTATGTTATTTGAGTTGATATGCTTGGGTTTTGACCCTGATAATTATTACAGCTTATTAGTCACAGTCGCATAATCGAGACACAATGTGACCGATGGTGTGATGGTCTGAGGTACTTAGTATCCAGTGCCGGTTTACCCGTTTATCTAGTCCAGTCTACTAGTATGGGTTACTCGGGCAATGATAATAAACCGTATCAAATTTTAAGTGAATAATACTGCAAACAATACCAAAAATTAAGTCTACCCAAAAATGAAATCATACACTCTGTATAATTATTTTATTCTATATTATTTTATTTTATATTGTCACCACTAAGCAGAATTGCTTAGCGCGTCGTTTTTGCCTCGCGCAGGTACTGGAGACCTAGCTGGGGAGCTCAGCAGACATGAGGCGGGGTGAGTCTTCAGAGCTGCATCAGGAGTCCAGAGTCACCTCACATCTGCACTGCATATGGTAGGACATTAGGACTATAGGTGGCCCTTTTGTATTTTGCATTTTGTATTAGTTTGGATTGTAACTATAAACTCCTGTAATTATGTATTAATGTAAATATATGAAATTTCATATTATTGAGATTTTTTGCATTATGTATGTTGATAAATGAAATGTTGAGAATTATTTATGAATATGCTTCAAGTGATGAAGTGAACAAAAAAGTTTTGAAAATAGTATTGTCATTGAGATTGAGATTTTGAGATTGACTTGAATATATATAATGGAGTTTGGATTTGGAAATTATTTTGGAAGTGTTTTTAAACAGGTTCAGAAGAACTGTTTTTCCAATTTACAGTCGGCACTCTGCCGGATTTTCTATAAAATTTGCGGATAAATTCAGATTTATCAAAATTGAAAATAAATGAATTATAAAGGGATAAATTGCAATAGAAGCATAAATTGGTGCTCCGGCACACTGAGTGGCATAACTTGCTCGGCTATACTATAGACGGGTAAGGGGTGTCACATTTAGTGGTATCAGAACATCGGTTTAGGCGTTTCTGGGCCTAGATAGAGTGCATACCATTGCATTGAATTTGTAAGTGTTCAGGTGACACTGATGCAGATCTGTTTGTTTTCTTATTTTGAATAGGATATGGATCCTGCATCGCAAAGAGTAGTTGATGAAGAGGTGGAGAGTCATGCTCCACCAAGGGCTGAGTCTGGGGACAGGGGAGAACCTTCTCCACCAGCAGCTGAGGCACCTGCCCAACCTCAGTTTGCACTATTTCAACAAATGACTGAATTCTATTGGCAAATGATGGGGGTAATTCCACCACCACAACCACAGCCACAACCTCCACAAGCACCACAGAAATCTCATTTGGAGAAATTGAGAAAGCATGGGGCTATAGACTTCTTTGGGAAGAGGGAGGATGATCACATGGCCGTAGAAAACTGGTTGGATAGAACCATCAGAGTGCTGAAATAGTTAAATTACACCCTCAAGCAAAACCTGGTGGGTGTTGTGTCCCTACTTCAGGATGATGCATATCAGTGGTGGGACACAGTAACCAGTGAGGTGCAACCTGAATGGATCACCTGGGAATTCTTCCTCACAGAGTTCAGGAAGAAATATATTAGCAAAGTGTATTTAGAAGAGCGAAGAAGGTAATTTATCAGTCTGAGACAGAGACAGTTGTCAGTGGTTGAGTATGAGCGTGAATTTGTCAGACTGAGCAGATATGGGAGGGAGATAATCCCTACAGAGGCAGAGAGGTGCAGACGGTTTGAAGAAGGGCTCGATGACAACATCAAAGTCATGATCACAGCATTGAAGATCACAGATTTTGCTAAGCTAGTGGATGCTGCATCAAAAGTGGAAAGGGTCAGAATCAATGAACAAAATAGAAGGGAAAGACAACAGAAGAGGGGTTCGGGTTAGTCCAGTACATTTTCTACTCCCAGCAAAAAGAGTAAGGGTCCTCCTGCTCAGAGTTCAGGACCACCACAGTGGTCGTGGTCACCTCAGGCCTGCACTACGCTCACACCTAGGAGAGGCCAGTCCACACCATCAATGGGCAGCTCTCTAGGGACGGTGTTTAGGGGACCAGCCCCAGCATCTTCTGCTTGTCAATACTGTCAGAAGTGGCACAAGGGGGAATGTTGGCGAGTGACCAGTGCATGCTTGCGGTGTGGATCTACAGAACACCAGATCAAGAATTGTCCGAAGAGGACTACTACTGTTGCTCCAACACAAACTGACAGACCTGCTCCTGCACCACAAAGGGGTAGAAAACCTGGTAAACCTGAGGCAGCTGGTCCATCACTGAGGCCTGCATCCGAGTTAGCTGAGAGGCCAGACACTAGAATACCAACTAGGGCCTATGCCATTAGAGCTCAGGAGGAGCAAGATACCCCGGATGTCATTAGGGGTACGTTTTCCCTCTACAACACTTCTGTACATGCATTGGTGGATCCAGGATCCACTCATTCCAACATTTGCATCAAACTACCAATAGAGAGGGGAGTTCCAGTAGAGGAGAGTGATCAAGACATTCTGGTCACAAATCCACTAGGCCACAGTGTGGTAGCGAATGAGGTGTATAAAGGTTGCCCGTTGAGGATTCAAGGGTATGAATTCTCGGCAGACCTAATTGAATTGCCCTTCCACGAGTTTGACATGATTTTGGGTATGGACTGGTTGTCACGTCATCAGGCAATAGTTGATTGAAAATTGAAGAGGATTTCTCTAAAAACTTCTAAGGGTAATGAGATCACTATTGTGGGTGAAAGGACAGATTTTCCTGTCCAATGTTATCTCAACCATGGTTGCAAGAAGATTGATGAGAAAAGGCTGTGAAGCTTACCTAGCACACGTGGTTGATACTAGGCAGGCTAAGCCAAACTTGGGTGACATACCCACAGTAAGAGACTTCCCAGATGTGTTTCCTAAAGAGTTGCCTGGTTTACCACCAGAAAGGGAAGTCGAGTTCGCTATTGAGGTAATGCCGGGTACAACACCCATTTCTATTGCTCCTTATAGGATGGCACCCACTGAATTGAGGGAATTGAAAACTCAGTTGCAAGAGTTGCTGGATAAGGGGTTCATACGCCCCAGTGTGTCACCATGGGGAGCTCCGGTGCTGTTTGTGAAGAAGAAAGATGGAACTTTGAGATTGTGTATTGATTACCGGCAGTTGAACAAAGTAACTATGAAGAATAAATATCCGTTGCCCAGAATTGACGATCTGTTTGATCAGCAAAAATTGATCTCAGATCAGGGTATCATCAGTTGAGGGTAAAGGATGCAGATGTGTTAAAAACTGCATTCAAAACTCGGTATGGACACTATGAATTTTTAGTGATGCCATTTGGTTTGACAAATGCACCAGCAGCATTTATGGACCTTATAAACCGTATCTTCCATCCATACTTAGATCGGTTTGTAGTGGTCTTTATAGATGATATTCTGGTGTATTCCAAGACCAGGGAAAACATGATGAACATTTGAGGATTGTTCCGCAAACCCTGCGAGAAAAAAAGTTGTATGCTAAGTTGTCCAAGTGTGACTTTTGGATGAGTGAGATCTCTTTTCTTAGACACATAGTATCAGCTAAGGGGATTAGAGTGGATCGCAAAAAGATAGAAGTAGTGATGGAATGGAAGCCTCCTAGAAATACAACTAAGGTCAGAAGTTTCTTGGGGCTAGCTGGGTATTACAGAAGATTTGTGAAGGGGTTCTCTCTTATAGCTACTCCAATGACTAAGTTGTTACACAAAAATGTGAAATTTGGCTGGAACGACAAGTGCCAAGCCAGTTTTAAGAGACTGAAGGCTATGTTGACAGAAGCACCAGTGTCGGGAAAAGACTTTGTGGTCTACAGTGATGCCTCACATAATGGGCTAGGGTGTGTATTGATGCAAGAGGGAAAAGTGGTCGCCTATGCTTCCAGGCAGTTAAGGCCACATGAACAGAACTACCCTACTCATGACCTGGAGTTAGCAGCAATTATCTTCGCATTGAAGATATGGAGGCATCATTTATATGGTGAAAAATGCTACATCTATACAGACCACAAGAGTCTAAAATATTTGCCAACCCAGAAAGAGCTCAATCTTAGACAGAGGCGATGGATTGAGTTCCTTAAGGACTATGATTGTGTGATTGATTATCATCCTGGGAAGGCAAATGTAGTTGCTGATGCTTTAAGCAGGAAGTCCATCACAGCTTTAAGATCACTAAATGCCTGTCTTTCCTTAGCTCAAGATGGAGCTATTTTGGCTGAGTTGCAAGTGAGGCCAACCCTGCTACAGCAGATACAAGATGGGCAGAGGGCAGATGAAAAAATAATGGCCATCATGGGTAAAATTCCTGAGGGGAAGGAAACTGAATATGAGGTGAAAGCATATGGGTATCTGTACTATAGAGGAAGTGTGTGTGTACCAGATGATGGGGAACTGAAGACTAGTATTCTGAAAGAAGCACACACTAGTGTTTATGCTATGCACCCGGGGAGCACAAAAATGTATAATGATTTAAAGTCTCATTATTGGTGGCCTAGTATGAAGAGGGATATAGCTGACTATGTGACTAAGTGTTTGACATGTCAGCAAGTTAAAGCAGAACATCAAGTTCCATCAGGATTGCTACAGCCTATAAGCGTACCTGAATGGAAATGGGACCGGGTCACTATGGATTTTGTTAGTGGTCTACCTCTCACCCAAAGGAAGCATGATGCAGTGTGGATGGTAGTGGATAGATTGACAAAGTCAGCACATTTTCTGCCAGTTACGACTGACTACTCACTGGAGAAGCTAGCAGAATTGTATCTCAGTGAGATAGTTAGACTGCATGGAATCCCACTTTCCATCATATCTGACCGAGACCCAAGGTTTACATCGAGATTCTGGAAAAAGTTGCAAGAAGCCTTGGGCACACAACTCCGTTTTAGCACGGCTTTTCATCCTCAGACGGATGGACAGTTAGAACGAGTAATTCAGGTACACCTAAGAACTAATTGAATTTTTGCAATTAATAAATTGAAATGATAGTAACAATGTGAATTATGTGATAGATCCTGGAGGATATGCTAAGGAGTTGTGTCATTGAGTTTGAGGGGAGTTGGGATAGATACCTCCCACTGGCAGAATTCGCATACAATAATAACTACCAAGCTAGCATTCAAATGGCTCCGTATGAAGCACTGTATGGAAGGAAATGTAGAACCCCAGTGTGTTGGACTAAATTGCGCGAAGATAAGCTGGTAGGACCAGACCTGGTGAAACAAACTGAGGAGAAAGTAAAGATAATTAAAGCTAACCTGAAGGTTGCCTTAGACAGACAAAAATCTTATGCCGACTTAAAGAGAAAAGAGATAGAATATGCAGTTGGTGATAAAGTGTTTCTCAAAGCCTCACCGTGGAAGAAAGTACTGAGGTTTGGGAGAAAGGGTAAGTTAAGCCCTAGGTTCATTGGCCCATATGAAGTCATTGAACGTGTGGGACCAGTGGCCTATCGGCTAGCTTTACCACCAGAACTGGATAAAATACACAATGTATTCCATGTTTCTATGCTGAGAAGATATCGCTCAGATCCTTCACATGTCATTTCCATGGAAGAGATTGAAATCCAACCGGACTTGATATATACAGAAGAACCTATACAAATCCTAGCTCGAGAAGTGAAGGAACTAAGAAATAAATAAATTCCACTGGTGAAAGTGCTTTGGAGGCACCACAACACTGAAGAGGCAACTTGGGAAAGTGAAGAGATAATGAGGCAACAGTTCCCTCAACTGCTTGCATCAGGTAAATTTCGAGGACGAAATTTTATTGGAGGGGAAGAGTTGTAACATTCTCATTTTAGCTAGTCCGTACAGTCTACTGTTCTGATGACCAGTGTCAATCCGGACAGCTAGAACGTTCGAAAAAATATTTAAACTAAAGTGAGGAACCAAAAAAAAAATTAACTCAAATAATTAATAAAAAAAATTAGGAAAAATTATAAAATAATTCTTGGGACCCCAGAGAAGGGTTATTGAGGTTCTTATGGAATTAGAATGCTAAGAAAATACTTAGAAAAATTTTTCAATCGGTAAAGACAATTTTGGCCTGTTAAGCCAAACGGATGGCATTTTGATCATTTTATATTCAGAGATGATTTTTGGGCCAACTTGTCAAGTTAAATAAATAATTTATATAACATAAAATATGATTAAATGTTGTTAAAAATTTAATTGAAATTAATTGGACAAGAAAAGGATGGAAAATGAAAGAAATTGAAATTATGACATCATAAGGATGTCATTAAAAGTCTCCAACCCAATCAAGTGTTGACACATGTCACCAAGGTATATAAAAGAGACTAAACGGGCAGAAAATGAAGAAGAAAAATCAGACCTCCTCTCTCTTCTTCTCCTTAACGTAAAAACCTCTCCCACCATAGCCCTTCATAGCCAAGCTTTACCCAAGCTTGATTTCTTGGGTTTTCATCCATTAAAACCTAAATTTCCTAACACAAAAAATTGTTCTATCATCTTGGTGATCCTTTTGGGAGCAAAAAGAAAAGGAAAGGAAGAACTTTAGCAAATTGGAAAGCTCACTCCTTTAAGGTTAGTGACCTAACCAAGAAATTTTCTTTAAATTCATGTTAAGAACTTTGAATATGTGTAAATTGTAAAGAAAAAAAAAATTATTGAATACCATTTGGATGGAAACCCTAGATTTTTGGTAGCCATGGTTAAGGTTTGACTTTTTTGAGTTTAATGAAATTAAAAGACTATCATGGCTGCCCACAACATGTATTTACTAAGTGGATTGATGAAATGAAGTGAAAATGCATGTGGGGTAATGTTTGAGATGTTAGGGTTAGGGTTTGGGGTGGAAAAATGGGACTTTGATCATGTAAAGATGAAAGTGAGTTTTAATGGTCAATTAGTGACCATTTGGTTATGTGAAAACAAGAAATGAGGTGGTTTTATTAGTGGGAATTGCAGTTGGTGTGGCTGCCCATGGTGACCTGTAGAATTGGACATGAGTCCAGCAGGTTTGGGCAGCCATAACTTAAATTGTAGAGGTTCAATTGGTGCAAGGCCAATTGGACATGAAACTAGACACATAATGGCACAACTTTGGTGAAGAAACCATGCCCATAAAACCAAACCAAGTGGACCAAAATGTTGCCTTAATCCGGGTGACCTGCAGTCTGATTCTGCAGAATGACCAAATGAATAGTGATTGTTTATTTGGCCATAACTCAATGTAGAAAGGTCCAATTGACCTGAACTTTTACCAGAAACAAGCTGAGATATTGACCAACAACTTTTATGAAGAAACCTACCCCAAATTATGAGCAGAACCTATCCAACAAGTGAGTTGCAGTCACTGTTCACTGCACTGTAGATATGGTCAGCCCAGAAAAATTTCAATCCCGCCAGTTGTGGTTTTTGGACTATAACTTGAGTTAAAAAACTCCAAATTGAGTGATTCAAAAAAGAAAATTCAACTAGACAAAATAAGGAATAACTTTCATGTTGATCATTTTGCCAAATTTCCACTGCAAAAATGACTAATGGAACAGTAAAAATAAGGTATAAAAACTGAAAATTCTGCTCAATTAACTTTAAACTTAGAAATGGTATTGGCAACCAATACCAACAAATTTTGAATGCAAAATGTAGTATGTTGGGAGTATTAAAATCAATGTACCTATTCTCTATGCAAAAGTCAACATTTTAGTTGACTAATGAAGTGAATAGTAACACCAAAACTTAAAATTCAAAAATTGAAAAACTTAAAAATGTAATATGCCCTAGTATACCTAGCAAGATTGGTTTGGATAGCTTGGCATGCCAATAGGGTTCTGTTAGCAGTACTGCATATGGCTTCATGCCATTCTGTGTTTCATGGCTTTCCCATGCCACTCTGTGAAATAATAGCCTTTGGCTATGTTATTTGAGTTGATATGCTTGGGTTTTGACCCTGATAATTATTACAGCTTATTAGCTGTTGTGCTGCACACCGGGAGACACAATGTGACCGATGGTGTGATGGTCCGAGGTACTTAGTATCCAGTGCCGGTTTACCCATTTATCCAGTCCAGTCAACTAGTATGTGTTACTCGGGCAATGATAATAAACCGTATCAAATTTTAAGTGAATAATACTGCAAACAATACCAGAAATTAAGTCAACCCAAAAATGAAATCATACACTCTGTATAATTATTTTATTCTATTTTATTTTATTTGATATTGTCACCACTAAGCAGAATTGCTTAGCACGTCGCTTTTGCCACACGCAGGTACTAGAGACCTAGCTGGGGAGCCCAGCAGACATCAGACGGGGTGAGTCTTCAGAGTTGCATCAAGAGTCCAGAGTCACCTCACATCTACACTGCATATGGTAGGACATTAGGACTATAGGTGGCCCTTTTGTATTTTGCATTTTGTATTAGTTTGGATTGTAACTATAAACTCCTGTAATTTTGTATTAATGTAAATATATGAAATTTCATATTATTGAGATTTTCTGCATTATGTATGTTGATAAATGAAATGTTGAGAATTATTTGTGAATATGCTTCAAGTGATGAAGTGAACAGAAAAGTTTTGAAAATAGTATTATGATTGAGATTGAGATTTTGAGATTGACTTGAATATATATAATGGAGTTTGGATTTGGAAATTATTTTGGAAGTGTTTTTAAACAGGTTCAGAAGAACTGTTTTTTCAATTTACAGCTGGCACTCTGCCGGATTTTCTATAAAATTTGAGAAAAAAATTCAGATTTATCAAAATTGAAAATAAATGAATTATAAAGGGATAAATTGCAATAGAAACATAAATTGGTACTCCGGCACACTGAGTGGCATAACTTGCTCAGCTACACTATAGACAAGTAAGGGGTGTCACAACACGGGTCGTGTAAACTAAGCCCCAGACCCGTGTAACTCTCTGCCAGAAGAAAGCCAAGAGAATCGATGAGAAACACAAATACACGGGTCATGTAAGTAGACCCATGTAATCTGCAGGGACCCGTGTAAGTCTCTGCCGGGCGCAAGCTTGAAGAATCTTATGGGAACAACAGTACATGGCCTACTAGGTCCATGTACTTGGCACAAACTTGTGTAACTTTTTGTGCCAAAATAAGATTACACGATTCTCCTCCAGCAAGTTACACGGCCCTACAATACGGGACCCATGTAGTGACACACGAGCCGTGTACTATGCTGCAGCCAGTTTCATAACTCGAATTCTCCTCCTGTTTTCTGATTAAAAGGAGACTCCTAAAGCCTTTTGGACTCAAAAATGACCTAACCCTAGACCAACCAATATAAATAGAAAAGATAACATCAGGAAAAAGGGGGGATTGACTATCGTCGTCGTCACCTGTCGTGGGAACTGTTGGTGAAGACTGTTGCTAAAGACTGCTGCTGAAGACTGCCACTGTTGAGCTCTACATCAGTACCAAAAGAAGTTTTCCAACTGAAGCTCCACAAGAGAAAAGCTGCAACTCTCTTTGGTTCCTTCATTTCATCTCCCTAGACAGATTTTTATTATTTTATTACTTTTGCATAATTCTCTTTTTACTGCCTTTACCTTTCATCATGATGTTTGCTGAGCTCACCATGAGTGAGTAGTTTTCTTATTCTGGATTTGGGAGAATAGCTCTTGTAATTATTATTATGGATGAACACTAAGTTTTATTTATTGGATTTGAGATTCGTTTCTTGATTTAATTTCTTGTGATCGTAATGGATGCTATGTGCTGGTACCCACTTAGCCATGATTGTAGATGTTAATTAAAGGACCGAAAGGTAAATATTAACATTAGAAAATCAAGATCTTGAACCTAGAAATTTTGACCTAGACATAGGCTGATACCTTTGTGAAACTTCAAAATTAGTCAAAAATCTTAAAGGATTTTAATTAATTTAATCGCCACGAAAGTAGGGTTTGAGTTAATTAAAATACACCCTAGGTGCCTTGAGAGAGGATTTAGGATAACTCAGGACTGATTTCCATAAAGGAAAATGACCCTCAATCCAGTAAATAAACTAGATAACATCCCTGGTAAGATTCAAGTGTGAAATATTGATTCCAGAATTGTTCCAAAATAGATTATTTCGTTTTAAGTTTACCATCCTAGTGTTTAAAATTACAAATTTCATTCCCTAATTATTCGATAGCCTAGACAGTCAAAATTATGTGTAGATTGGTACTTGTTAAACAAAGTCCTCATGGGAATGATACTCTACTTATCACTTTATTACTTGTTAGCAATCAGTGCACTTGCGGGGTTGTAAAAAACCAGCAAACAAGTTTTTAGCGTCGTTGTTGGGGACTTTGGTTTAAGCAATATCAAGCGATATGTAATTTAGCTGATTCAGGCAGTTATATTTATTATATAATTTTATTTTACTAGTTATATTTTTCTTCTTTTCTCAGGTGCCCAGCCTGGTATATGACCAGAATAAAGCCAGAAGAAATTTTGGACTGTGATCCAGAGATAGCAAAACTCTGAAAGCCATCAGGAGAGAAAGGAAACGTCAAGAGCACGGTCAAAGAGATCCTGAAATTCCAACCATGGCCGATGATAATTACAGACCAAGACTCTTGAGAGATTACGGAGCTCCATCTGTCTAAGGATTTCAGCCCAGTGTCACTAGACCCACAGTGGAAGCCAATAACTTTGAATTAAAACCAACATGGCTCTAAATGATTCAACAAACTTAGTTTGCAGGTTCACCAACAGAAGACCCACTCTATCACCTCTAGAGCTTTCTTGCCCTATGTGACACATTCAAGATGAATGGAGTGTCTGATTAAGCAATAAGACTCAGAGCATTCCCATTCTCCCTTCTAGACAAAGCAAGGAAGTGGTTACTTTCTTAACCGGCTGGAATGTTCACCACTTGGGAGAAACTCTCTCAAGCTTTTATGGCAAGATATTTTCCATCGAAAAAGACTGCAAAACTGAGGCTTGAGCTTAACACCTTCAGACAAAAGGAAGGAGAATCACTCTATGACGCATGGGAAAGATATAAAGACCTGCAGAGGGAATGTCCACACCATGGCATAGAAGATTAGCTATTAGTGCAAAATTTCTATAATGTCCACACCATTTCCCTTTCCCCTTCATCGACCAAATGTTAGAAAGGTTAGCGAAACACTCTTATTTCTATTATCTAGATAGGTATTCGGAGTTCTTTTAAATTCCTATTCACCCAGAAGACTAAGAAGAGACAACATTCACTTGTCCCTATGGAACATTTGCATATAGGAGAATGCATTTTGGTCTTTGTAATGCCCCTGCTACCTTTCAAAGATGCATGATGGCTATCTTTTCTGATTATATTGAAGATATGATGGAAGTTTTTATGGATGATTTTTCTGTCTATGGAACTACTTTTGATGATTGCCTAGCTAATTTATCTAAGGTGTTGCAAATATATGAAGAATCAAACCTGGTCCTAAATTGAGAAAAATGTCATTTCATGGTAAGGGAAGGCATAGTTCTGGGACATTTGATATCGGAAAGAGGAATTGAAGTTGATAAGGCAAAAATTGAGATCATTGAAAACATGTCACCCCCAACATCAGTCAAGGGAGTGCGAAGCTTTTTGGGACATGCAGGATTCTACAGAAGATTCATCAAGGGCTTTTCCAAAATAGCTAAGCCACTTACTAACTTGTTAATTCAAGATGTTCCCTTTGATTTGATGAAAATTTCCTTGTCTCCTTTAACAGGATCAAAGAAGCCCTAATATCAGCACCAATAATGCAGCCACCAAATTGGGAGCTACCATTCGAGGTGATGTGCAATGCGAGTGACTTTACTGTTGGAGCAGTGCTCGGGCAAAGAAAAGATAAAAAGCTCCATGCTATTTATTATGCTAGCAAGACACTTGATGATGCGCAAATCAATTATGCCATCACAGAGAAGGAATTCCTGGCAGTGGTGTTTGCAATGGATAAGTTCATATCTTACCTCATTAGGTCAAAAATTATTGTATTCACAGATCATACTGCAATCTGGTACCTTATGAACAAGAAGGAAGCAAAACCAAGGCTGATTCGATGGATTCTACTCCTGTAAGAATTTGACGTTGAAATCAAGGACAAAAAGGGATCCAAAAATGTAGTAGCTGACCATCTTTCCAGATTAAAATTGGAGTACCCAAAGGACTTCGAAGATTTTCCAATTGATGATTCATTTCCTGAGGAACAATTACTTGCATTCTCCAAAGCTCCATGGTACACTGACTTTGTTAATTTTCTTGTATATAGGGTACTGCCTCCAAACATGACTTATCAGCAAAGGAAGACATTCCTACATGATGTGAGATATTACTTATGGGAGGAACCTCTACTGTACAAGAGATGTAATGATGGGCTGATAAGAAGATGCATACCAGAGGAAGATATGGAAAGTATCATTTATCACTGCCAATCATCACTATACAGAGGACATTTCGGCACCTCAAAAACCGCAGCTAAGATTTTACAAGTAGGGTTTTATTGGCCACATCTGTTTAAGGATGTAAGATCCTTTGTGCTAGGTTGTGATCAATGCCAAAGAATAGGTAACAGTTCAAAAAGGAATGAAATACCACTGCATAGTATACTTGAGATAGAATTGTTTGATCTATGGGGAATAGACTTCATGGGCCCATTTCCCTCTTCCCATGGAAACAAGTATATTTTGGTTGGAGTGGATTATGTGTCAAAATGGGTAGAAGCAATTGCAACACTAACCAACGATGCTAGAGTGGTCACAAGGTTCCTCAAGAAGAACATCTTCATAAGTTTTAGCACACTGCGAGCAATAATGTAACGATCGGGAACCAACCACTAGAGGAATTGTCCGCTTTGGCTATAAACCTCACGGTTTTGTCCCATAGGTGGAGTGGAGAACTTCCCAGGAGGTCACCCATCCTAGGATTTCTCTCAAGCGAGCACGCTTAACCCTGGAGTTCTTCCAACTCTCCAGGCCATTCCACCAAAAGGCGCCTCTAGTGATTAGTTCCCCCATCTTATATATCATTACTTTTGAGCCCAAGACCATCTCCGTGCTTTGCCGATGTGGGATTTGCCTAAGGGACCTTTCTCCCCCCCTTTCGGGACTCAGCGTCCTCGCTGAGGTTTGCCCCACCATCGCCCAAGAGGACACGCGAGCGGCTCTGATACCAATTGTAACGATCGGGAACCAGCCACTAGAGGAATTGTCCGCTTTGGCTATAAACCTCACGGTTTTGTCCCATAGGTGGAGTGGAGAACTTCCCAGGAGGTCACCCATCCTAGGATTTCTCTCAAGCGAGCACGCTTAACCCTGGAGTTCTTCCAACTCTCCAGGCCATTCCACCAAAAGGCGCCTCTAGTGATTAGTTCCCCCATCTTATATATCATTACTTTTGAGCCCAAGACCATCTCCGTGCTTTGCCGATGTGGGATTTGCCTAAGGGACCTTTTCTAAAACATGTCACACCCTACCCCTCTGTAAGGCATAACATGATCCCGTAGTATACCTAATGAATTACCAACTCTATCTACTGATAACCCATTAAATACACTACAAGGGATTTTAAAAACTTTTCTTACTTCTTTTACAGTGGTGAGCACTATTTTCAGGTGTTAAAGACTTTGGTGAACTGAAGTGAAATAACTAACTCATTTGTTTTATTTGGAATTTCTGTAAAAATTTTGGCAGAGTGCCATCTGTATTTTGGATAAAACAGTTCTTCAGAAAACCTGTAAAAAAGCACAATGCGATATATTTCCAAATCCCAACTCCAACATATTTCTCAACACAACATATTTATCAATTCAAATCCATAGAAATTTTTCAAAGATTGAAATACAGGAATTATAATACAATTTGTACAAGCCAAAATAACTCATAATTATTTTACAAGTCAAATGTACAATTTGGATTTACAACTGCTCAAAACCAAAAACAATATGTACATACAGTGTCATACATTACAGTACAAAATGCAAAATATTAGTATACTCATTATACCCGAAAAATCTCTCGCTGGAGGTATACGCAGCCTAGTCTGCTGCCCTGTCTGTCTCTCTACCTGCGATAGCAATTAAAAAGCTATCGCTGAGACAATGTCTCAGTGGTGCACAACATTAATCAAATACAATTTAAATCACAATTCATAAGTCATGTAAATAGTGGATACTTAAAATCATAATTAAATTCAAGACAATAAATGTCAACAAGAATTTAAACTCCATTTGTCAATATCACAATAATTTTCAATAAGTCAGATCATGGTTGAATTCAATAGACAGTATATGTCAATGAAAGTTTAAATCAATTTCACAATCTCACAATACATAATAATGCAATTTAGTAGAATAATTTAAGAATACAGTGTTGCCAATTCATTCACAACTTAAGCCATGACACAAATTTCCGATCAATGCCGTGTTGTACACCACGACAAAGCAATCACAACCTCACTAATCAAAATCAATGAGGAAGGGGAGCTAGCTATATAATGAGTACTCATCCGATCACCTCAACTGGTAAACCAGAGAGGGAAAAATAAACGATCACGACTCCATAAATGGAGAAGGAAAATAAACGATCACAACCCCATAAATGGAGAAGGAATGATATGATACTGTCATGCTAAGTGTGAACACAAAATCAATTTCCAAACATTTTATTCAAATGATTCGTGAGAATCCAATAAATTTCCAAAGTCATAATTTCATTCACAAAATGGCAACACAATTCGTAATTCACTTCAATTTCCACAAAAACCATTTACAGTGCTTTTCAATCAATAAGTATCCATCAAATACCATTCAAACAGTTTCTCACAGTTTCAAATCATTTATAATGCTTTTCAAGCAATAAATATCCATTCAAGTACATTTCCACAATTTAAAACAATAACATACAAGTAGTCATAATTTATTTCAATTGAAAATAATTCAAAAGAAATAAATATTGTGCACAAACACAATTTAAAACAATAATGTACAATAGTCATAATTCATTTCAATTGAAAAATTCAAAAGAAATAGCCGTTGTGCACAAACACAATTTAAAACAATAATATACAAATATTCAATATTTATTTCAATTGAAAAATTCAAAAGCAATAGCCGTTGTGCACAAACACAATTTAAAACAATAATATACAAATATTCAATATTTATTTCAATTGAAAAATTCAAAAGCAATAGCCGTTGTGCACAAACACAATTTAAAACAATAATATACAAATATTCAATATTTATTTCAATTGAAAAATTCAAAAGCAATAGCCGTTGTGCACAAACCTCTGATGACTGTCTCCCTGGTCTGGACTCAGTGTTTCCTTCCCTTTTGCTGAGTCCTTGTTAACTGAGAAACACAATTTGAAGTGTTTCAGTGCTAAATTAATTTGCCTCTAACGATAATGTTCGATAAACAATTCACTGAATACCTTTATCTGCTAAGTCACCTAATATACCGACCCTCGACGTGTTCTAGGTAATTTAGGTCTTAGTGTCATTAATATGTCATATTCGATAGGGTTTTAGGTTTGGTATGTTTTACCAAAGTCATTTCCTTGCTTAGTGCATTTTAATGCAATTTGCTGGATTCCGGGACACTGGTTTGACCTAACCGGACGATCTAGTTCCCTCAGTTTTCGGGTCTCGGTCGAAACTACAAACTTGTAGATCTAGGTCTTATGGACCACGGTGCAAAATTTCAGGTCAATCCGAGTTAAGTAGACCGAGTTATGGTCATTATACTATTGCTGGTCAAATGGCATCAATTAGGTCATTTTTTTGGTCAATTTGGTCAACTTTGGTTCGGCCAGTTTTTGGACCCGAACTTGTGCAAGCTTTTTGACTTGCTTCTGGTCATTTCTGGGTTTTGGTGTCTTCATAAGACTTGTAGGTATGGGTCTTAACTATTCATGGTTAAAATTTCAGGTCAATTGGACCTGTTTTGAGTGAGTTATGGCCTAAATACTCACTGCTGCCCAAATGGTCAGTTTTTAGGTCTCAAGTGTACCTAATCCGAATTGGTCATTTTTCACATCACCTTGCAAGCAGAATTTTGGTATGGTTTCTCAATGAAAGTTGGCACATTTTGTGCCTAGTTTCACCTCAAATTGGTCTCATACCAATTGAGGTTACACATTTCAGGTTATGGGCTAAAATGTACACTGCCCTCAATATGCATTTCACACCCCACTTCAAACACACATATACCTTGCAATTTGGTTCACTTCCCTACCAATCTGTTTTGGTACATTAACCACAGTATAATCTACTTTACATTAACATTATTTTGGGCAGATTACCATTACCCTCAACACACCAAATATAATTCACATTTACACTATCTCAATACCATTACATACACACCTAAACACCACTAATTCTCACATACACTTTACACAATAATTTCATACACATATCCTTTATTCCTTAATGCCACAATTCTGCCAACACTCCCATGAATATACACATTTATTCAAGTGTCCCCAAGGCTGCCGAAATTTGTCCTTCAACATCAAAGTGCCCTACAATTTACCAATTCCCATCCAAGTGCATAAATCACCATATATATTTGAAATAATTCATTAGGATATTAAACCACCATGATCAACATTATTCCTCATCAATTATATGCATAATAATTCATCAAATGCATGACCCCATGGCTGTCCAAAATGGCTATTTCAATAACTAGTTAAACTCTAAAATTTCCTTCACAAAACTAACACCCATAACATGAACATAAACTTTAACAAAGAAATTCTCAAAAATGCAAACTTACCTTTAATTGTAACTTTCTAAACCTTCACCAAACTTCTCAAAATTGGTATCAATATCTTCCTTGTGATGTGTAGACCATTTTTCATAAAGCTACTTAAGGGATTGGAGTTGAAATGGAGGAGAAGATGAGGTTTGAAGCAAAATGGCTATGGAGTTTTCTTAGGGAGCTTGTTACGGCATTGTTGAAGAACTAAGAGAAAATGAATCTGCAGATGGTATGTTAGGTGTACACCTGCCCCATTAGCTTTAATTTATTCCTTTAGTGGTCCACTTATTTGGATTAAATCATATAATATGTTTACATGTGTTATTTACACATTTTTCACTCCATTTTGGCTATTTGTATTAGGTACCCTCAATTTAATTTTTCATTTTATTTTCTAAGTGTAATATTATTTATTTTTAATGGAAATTTAGGTCAAAAGACACTTCGGGATGTCAAATGACCATAATGCCCCTGTTCGGGTTACGTTCCCGATTTTTCGGTAACACCGTATTTTGTCTGTTTTTCGATTTCTCACTTTTCTTTGTACTAATTATTTAATTTTTCTTTAATCTTTCTAATGAGATTTATACTTCAATAAGGGTCTATTTATGTCCAAAAAATGTTTTCCGTGGTTCCCCATGATCCAGGCGATCAACGGTCCACGCCGTGGCTTCCCGGTGCGGTCACCCATCGCTAGGTTTCCCGGCTCGTTTAACTTGATCACATTTCTTTGCTATCATTTTTCCTTTGTTTTTCTTGTACTTTCTTTTCTTGTATTTCATTATTTTATGTCTCCTCACTCATATTGAAGTGTAGTTCTAAGCATCCTAGCTGTCCGGACAACACTGGTCACCGGTACAGCAGAACGTATTACCGAACTTAGGGGTGTTACAAATAATCAGCGATGGAGGAAGTCACTTCTGCAACCAACAATTAGAAACACTACTAAAAAAGTATGGAGTGACTCACAAGGTGGCCACACCTTATCATCCTCAAACCAGTGGTCAAGTAGAAATCTCAAACAGGGAACTGAAGTAGATTCTGGAGAAAACTGTAAACAAATCCAGGAAGGACTGGTGCATAAAGTTAGATGATGCACTATGAGCATATCGCACTGCATATAAAACCCCAATTGGCACAACACCCTTCCGACTGGTTTATGGAAAATCATGTCATCTCCCTGTTGAACTTGAGCATAAAGCTTATTGGGCAATTCAGGTACTAAACTTTGACCTCAAAGCTGCTGGTGAGAAAAGACTCCTACAACTGAATGAGTTAGAAGAAATTCGACAGGATGCATACGAAAACGCCAAAATTTTCAAGATAAAACCAAGAGATGGCATGACAGGCGCATAGCAAGGAAAGAAATAAAAGAAGGAGATCTTGTCCTCTTATTCAACTCTAGATTGAAACTCTTTCCAGGGAAGCTTAAATCAAGATGGTCCAGACCTTTCAAAGTCACCCAAGTCTTCCCACATGGAGCAGTAGAAGTGTGGAGCGAAAGGTGCATTCAAGGTCAATGGGCAGAGGCTGAAGCCTTACTTTCAAGGAGAACCCATAGAAATAGCAATAAATTACACCCTCAACCATCCTACCGATATACCATAAATAAGCAAAGTCCAGCTAAAGACTATAAACAAATGCTTTTTGGGAGGCAACCTAAAAGTTTTTTTTTTTTTTAACTTTTTCTTTTCTTTTCTTCTTTTTTTCTTTATCATATTGATTTTTGTTCCATATTCATTAGCATTTCATTTTGAAGGATTCTTGGAAAGGAGATAGAGATCAAGAGAGGAAAGGAATCACCAAGTCAAAACCACAAAAGGGAAAATTGTAAAAAACCAGGGAAGTAGCTCTATTGCTAAACTTTACATCCATTTCATGTGTCGTGATTTTTCATTTGCCAAAAATTTGAAAAATCAGAAAATTACACGGGTCGTGTATTAGTTTTACACGCCCCGTATAACTTTCTGGAAGTCCGTAAATTTCTTGCATTTTTAACTCTTTGAGAGATAGAAAGTTACAGGGGTCCATAGCCCAATTTACACGGACCATGTAATGTCTCTAGCAGAAAAACTAATAGCCAGAAAGTTACACGGGCCTCTTTGTATTTGACACGGGTTGTGTAACATATCCAGTGAAGCAACTCGAGAGACAAAAAGTTACATGGGTCCCAGAGCTCATTTACACGAGCCATGTGCTATGACAGAATTTCAAATTTTTTGGGCAGAAATTTACACGGCCCTACATGTCGGGACCCGTGTAGTGTTACATGACCCGTGTATTTCATCGCAAACGCGACTCCTGGGGCGCAAAATGTGCGAAACGAAGAGTCCTAATGGCTCTTTAAATGCACCCCTAGCATTAAAACCCTTCATAAACACAAAACCCTTCATCTCCTCCCTTCCTAGCCTATAAAAACCTCTCAAATCTCATCTCCCTTCACCAAAAATCCTACTCTTCTCCTTCCCAAAAACTCATCCATGGCTCCTGCGAAGAGATCTGCAAGAAGGATCGGCTCTTCTTCAAGGCAAAGAGGAGAATCCTCACCTTCTCCACCCTAGCCTCCAACCCAACGTCTAAGAACGAGGGTAACCACTCCCCAACCATCTCAATAAGCCCAGCCTTAACCACGACTACAACCACAGCCACAACCCGCTCAACAACCCGAAATCTCTATTCCTTGGGATTTCGTAATGATGCCCACAAAGAAATGTGCACCAGACTTCACGCCCAAAAAATATGCTCCACTAAGTACATAGATTTTCCGCTTTTGGAGCAAATTGGGTTGCAAGATGAAATCAATGGGCTTGATAGCATTGGGTGGACAAGGTTCACCCAACCCCAGTTCCAAGTGTACAAGGACACCACTCTAGAATTTTTTGGTAGCTTCAAGGCCAACTTATGGCCTACTGATAGGGAGGATAGGGGCAGGATTGAATTTTGCCTCCTTAGTGTCGACCGGGTAATGAACATGGACGAGTTCAATGCCATCTTTGGCTTTGACAGCACTGGTCACCAAGAGATTCCAAGGAACCGCATGCTGTACAATAACATCAACATCAACATCAACTTCTGGAGTTCTATTACCCCGAACTCAGAGCCGTACAACTCTAGCAAATCCAAATTAATAGGCATCACTAGTCCAGCATTGCGCTATATGCACCGATTCGATGCCCACACCATCATGGGCTGTGGCGACAGCCTTAGCATTGTTAATGCCAGCGAGCTCTTCTTCTTATGGTGCATGGTCACCGGACAGGGGTGCAGCACCGGCTTCTTCCTATGCAACCATCTCCGATGGCTCTATCAATAGCCTACCAGGCACATCGTGCTTGGTGGCCTTGTCATAACTATTGCCCTCCACTTTGGCTTCGTTCTAGGACATCACAGGCTGCGCTTCGTCACTGGAACGTCGAGAATTGATCAAACTATCTGCATGTCCATGGGGATATGTAAGAAGGTGGGCAACACATGCTACTTGGTGGATGCAAAAGGAAACGCCATCCCTCGGAGGGACAAAGTAAGAGAAGGACCTGGCGAGACTTCGCAGCCTTAAGAAGAAGGGCAAGGGCGGATGTTCGAAGAGTCCCCCATTCGAGTGCCTCCATACACACCACCATCAACATATCTGGTCCTCACATACCTGCAGCGCATGGAGACCACAATATACGACAGAATGTGAGCAATCGAAGACAGCCTCCAGGAAGCTCACAACGAGTTGGACATGCTAATGGACAAGCTAGATGAGGAGGAAGAGCAGCCAGGATCACCAGCATCACCATCATCATCATCAGAGGCCTTTTAGAGCTAGGACTATAGGATAGGATCTTTATTGTAATATCTTACATGCCTTAGTCCTAAGTTATAATCATAGGTCTCTTTTATTTGCTTTATGTCCAAAAATTTTCCATGCTTAATAAATAATATGCTTCATTATAATCTTTATACATTTCCTCTGATTTTGCATATTATGTTAACATTGAGAACAATGTCTGGTTTGAGTTTGGTGGGGGGGGGGGGGGGGGGAGGGGGGGGGGATATAATTGCATTTGCATATCATTACATTTGCACATCATTACATTGTTTAAATTCAGCTAAATTATTCTTATGTATCAAAATTCTTGAAAATTTTTTGACAAATTTTGAACTTTAAATTGTGAAACTTAGCACTATAACCAAATTCTAGTAGGCTAACAATTGAACTCCACAGGATAGAGGAATGAACATATCTAGATAGGCAAAAAGGGATTCTAACATGTTGTTTGTGAAGAAACTAATCTCTCTAATGGAACTAGACTAGTTAAACCTCTTCATAACTATTAATTTATCACATTGAACTTGTAAAACTAGGAGAACATTTTTGAAATACAAGCAAACCTAAAAATGCCTCACTAGCTCTAGAACATATCTCTTGGACCTATCAAGGCGAAATCCTAGCATATTCTTGATGAAGAGATGATTAAGGCATTCTTTGATATAGCCTCACTAAGCCTTAGCCACCCCTAATTAAAATGTATATCCCTTATAACCAACTTGAAGCCTATGTTTATCCCTTAGAATTTATTGATTACCCATGTTATTTACCTAGCCCCTAGCCTAAACACCTACCATACCCTTTTGAGGAAGTAATATGCATAAGGAAAATGAAGAGAGGATGTAGAACTCAAGAAAGAGTGCAAGTGTGCAATTGAAATCAAAGAAAAACTTGCCTTTCCAAACCAGCAAAAGCAATGAGTTTGGGGGAGAGGACAAAAGGGACATAAAAAGAAAGAAAAAAAGAGAAAAGAAAAGAAGTCCCAAGATAAGCACCATGGAAGTATGCTTGGCACTGTAAAAAGCCAAAAGCCCTTCCTCTCCATACAAAATCAGTATTTTGTGCATACATGCTATCCTCATATTTGCATTCCCTAAAAACTTTTCATTGGCAACTAAGTCATTATTCCCTTAGCCCCATTACAACCCTTTTAAAGACCTTTTGATCTTTTGAAAAGTGCATGCTATATTAGTGGAGATAGAAAAATTGAGATATGCCTATGGGGTTGGAATTGAATTACTTCATCACAATTACTCACAAAAGAGGCAAATTTAGGGGAGTTAGTGTTTCTCAAATCTATCCCGATAAAACAGGTCATTTGTGGCTTATTAATGGTCTTGTATAAAGAAATAATTAGTCGGAACACCATGAAAAGTGGTGAAGTTCTAAACAGGCAGCTATTAGAACCCTTATGCCTTGAAAGAGGGAAATTAGAATGAAGGTTGAGGGAGTTTAATTCTATGCTTATTAATTTGATGGTTATATTCCTAAGTATCCCCTGAAATGTGTTTTAAAACAGAGTTTTATTTTGCTTGAGGACAAGCAAAAGTTTGAGTTTGGGGCTATTTGATACACTTAAATTGTATAGATGTTTTTAAGCGCATTCGCATACTATTTCATAACATTTAAGCAAGTGTTTTCATGCATAATAGTTGATTTCATTAGTTTTAGCAATTTCTATTGTAAAGCCCTTAATTCCATATTTTCTGCATCATTTCAAGTGTTTGGGTGAGGCCCCAGAAGTATAGGAGTACAAAGGAAAGCTTGGAGGAGTCAAGAGACAGAGAATTGTTGCTGATACAAAGTACATGAGTCATGTAAACCAAGCCCCAGACCCGTGTAACTCTCTGCCAGAGGAAAGCCAAGAGAATCGATGAGAAACACAAGTACACGGGTTGTCTAAGTAGACCCATGTAATCTGCAGGTGCCCATGTAAGTCTCTGCCGGGTGCAAGCTTAAAGAACCTTATGGGAACAATAGTACACGGCCCATGTAACTAGGCCCGTGTACTTGGCGCAGACCCGTGTAACTTTTTATGCCAAAACAAGATTACGCGATTCTACTCCAGCAAGTTACATGGCCCTACAATACGGAACCCGTGTAGTGACACACGAACCGTGTACTATGCTACAGCCAGTTTCATAACTCGAATTCCCCTCCTGTTTTCTGATTAAAAGGAGACTACTAAAGCCTTTTGGACTCAAAAATGACCTAACCCTAGACCAACCAATATAAATAGAAAAGAAAACATCAGGAAGAAGGGGGGATTGACTGTCGTCATCGTCACCTGTCGTGGGGGCTATTGCTGAAGACTGTTGCTGAAGACTACTACTGAAGACTTCCACTGTCGAGCTCTACATTAGTACCAAAAGAAGTTTTCCAGCTGAAGCTCCACAAGAGAAAAGCTGCAACTCTCTTTGGTTCCTTCGTTTCATCTCCCCAGACAGATTTTTATTATTTTATTTCTTTTGCATAATTCTCTTTTTACTATCTTTACCTTTCATTATGATGTTTGCTGAACTCACCATGAGTGAGTAGTTTTCTTATTCTGGATTTGGGAGAGTAGCTCTTGTAATTATTATTATGGATGAACACTAAGTTTTGTTTATTAGATTTGAGATACGTTTCTTGATTTAATTTCTTATGATCGTAATGCATCCTATGTGTTGGTACCCACTTAGCAATGATTGTAGATGTTAATTGAAGGACCAAAAGGTGAAGATTAACATTAGAAAATCAAGATCTTGAACCTAGGAATTCTGACCTAGACATAGGCTAATACCTTTGTGGAACTTCAAAATTGGTCAAAAATCTAAAAGGATTTTAATTAATTTAATCGCCAGGAAAGTAGGGTTTGCGTTAATTAAAATACACCCTAGGTGCCTTAAGAGAGGATTTAAAATAACTCTGGACTAATTTCCATCAAGGAAAATGGCCCTCAATCTAGTAAATAAACTAGATAACATCCCTAGTAAGATTCAAGTGTGAAATCTTGATTCCAGAATTGTTCCAAAATAGATTATTTCATTTTAAGTTTACCATCCCAGTGTTTAAAATTACAAACTTCATTCCCTAATTATTCGATAGCCTAGACAGTCAAAATTACCGTGTAGATTGGTACTTGCTAAACAAAGTCCTCGTGGGAACGATACTCTACTTATCACTTTATTACTTGTTAGTGATCCATGCACTTGCGGGGTTGTAAAAAACCAGTAAACAACTTGCTTGCCACATGTCACCATAGGATTAAATCTCACTTTTGAAAGACTTAATGATACACTTGAATTGTATAGATATTTTTAAGCATATTTGTATACTATTTCATAGTATTTTGGCAAGTATTCTCATACATAGTAGTTGATTTCATTAGTTTTTAAAATTTCTATTGTCAAGCCCTTAATTCCATGTTTTCTGCATCATTTTCAGGTGTTTGGGTGAAGCCCCAGAGCATAGGAGTGCAAAGGAAAGCTTGGAGAAGTCAAAAGACAAAGAACTGCTGCTGATACAAAGTACACGAGTCATGTAAGCCAAGCCCCAGACCCGTGTAACTCTCTGCTAGAAGAAAGCCAAAAAAATCATGGAGAAACACAAGTACACGGGTCGTGTAATTAGACCCGTGTAATCTGTAGGGACCCATGTAAGTCTCTGCTGAGCGTAAGCTTAAAGAACCTTATGGGAACAATAATACATGGCCTGTGTAACCAGGCCCGTTTAGTTGGCGCAGAACTGTGTAACTTTCTGTGCCAATGCAAGATTTCGCAATTCTCCTCCAGCAAGTTACATAGCCTGACATGTAGGGACCCGTGTAGTGACACACAAACCGTGTACTATACGACAACCAATTTTATAACTTGAATTCCCCTCCTATTTTCTGATTCAAATGAGACTCCTAAAGCTTTTTGGACTAAAAATAACCTAACCCTAGAGCAACCACTATAAATAGAAGAGAAAAGAAGGGACTGAAGGACGGATGGACTAACTGACAGATTGGCTGGCTCGCTCTCTCTTTTCTATCTTTTGATAGCACTTTTGAGGAGTTCTAAAGGAGAGAAATCTAGCCGTCTCGAGGAAAGAAATATCAGGACTAAAAGAAGTTTTCCAGCCGAAGCTCCACAAGATCAAAGCTACAAACTCTCTTCGGTTTCTTCATTTCATCTCCCTAGACAGATTTTTATTATTTTATTTCTTCCACATGATTTTCTTTTTTTTACCTTTTATCATGATGTTTGCTGAACTCACCATGAGTGAGTAGTTTTCTTATTCTAGATTTGGGAGAGTAGCGCTTGTAATTATTATTATAGATGAACACTAAGTTTTATTTATTGGATTTGAGATTCGTTTCTTGATTTAATTTCTTGTGATCTTAATGCATGCTATGTGCTGGTACCCACTTAGCCATGATTGTAGATGTTAATTGAAGGACTAAAAGGTGAAGATTAACATTAGAAAATCAAGATCTTGAACTTAGGAATTCTAACCTAGACATAGGCTGATACCTTTGTGGTACTTCAAAATTGGTCAAAAATCTTAAAGGATTTTAATTAATTTAATCGCCACGAAAGTAGGGTTTGAGTTAATTAGAATATACCCTAGGTGCCTTAAGAGAGGATTTAGGATAACTCAGGACTGATTTCCATCAAGGAAAATGACCCTCAATCTAGTAAATAAGTTAGACAACATCCCTAGTAAGATTCAAGTGTGAAATCTTAATTCCAGAACTGTTTCAAATAAATCATTTCATTTTAAGTTTACCATTCTAGTGTTTAAAGTTAACAAACCTCATTCCCTAAGTATTTAATAGCCTAAACAGTCAAAATTATTGTGTAGATTGATACTTACTAAACAAATTCCTCATGGGAATGATACTCTACTTATCACTTTATTACTTGTTAGTGATCTGTGCACTTGCAGAGTTGTAAAACCAGACAAACAAGTTTTTTGGCGTCATTGTCAGGAACATTTGGTTTTAGTAATATCAAGCGATAGGTAATTTAGCTGATTTAGGCAATTATATTTATTATCTAATTTTATTTTACTAGTTGTATTTCTCTTCTTTTCTCTCAGGTGCCCAATCTGGTATATGACCAGAACAAGGCCAGAAGAAGAAATTTTGGACTATGATCCAGAGATAGATAAAACTCTGAAAGCCATCATGAGGGAAAGGAAACATCAAGAGCACGGTCAAGGAGATCCTAAAATTCTAACCATCACTGATAACAATGACAGACCAAGACTCTTGAGAGATTACGGAGCTTCATCTGTCCAAGGATTTTAGCCCAGTGTCACTAGACCTACAGTGGAAGCCAACAACTTTGAATTAAAACTAGCATGGCTCTAAATGATTCAACAAACCCAGTTTGCAGGTTCACCAACAGAAGACCCACACTATCACCACCAGTGTTTTCTTGCCCTAAGTGATACATTCAAAATGAATGAAGTGTCTGATCAAGCAATAAGACACAGAGCATTCCATTCTCCCTTCGGGACAGAGCAAGGAAGTGGTTACTTTCTCAACCGGCTGGAACGTTCACTATTTGGGAAAACCTCTCTCAAGCTTTTATAGCAAGGTATTTTCCACCTGCAAAGACTACAAAACTGAGGCTTGAGCTCAACACCTTTAGACAAAAGGAAGGAGAATCACTCTATGACTCATGGGAAAGATATAAAGACCTGCAGAGGGAATGGCCACACCATGGCATAGAAGATTGGCTATTAGTGCAAAATTTCTATAATGGGTTACTACCCTCTACAAGGAGCACAATTGATTCAACTGTAGAAGGTGATCTAATGGAGAAAACAGTGCCACAAGCACTTGAACTTCTAGAAAAGGTTGCATACCATAATTATGAGTGGTCAAATGAAAGAGAAAATGCAAGGAAAACTACAGGGGTCCTAGAAGTAGATGCCCTAAGCATGATAAATGCTCAGCTTAATCAGCTCGCAAGGAAACTCGAAAGAATGCAAGCCAATGCAGTTGGTACAAACAGCCAACA
The DNA here is from genome assembly GCF_030052815.1 of Hevea brasiliensis. Classification (NCBI taxonomy): domain Eukaryota; kingdom Viridiplantae; phylum Streptophyta; class Magnoliopsida; order Malpighiales; family Euphorbiaceae; genus Hevea; species Hevea brasiliensis. The sequence continues at coordinate 92,353,033 of NC_079496.1, read as the reverse complement.
TGAGGACAGCTATGAAGGAGGATACATGAGTTCAGAATACAACAATTTCAATGAACCCGCAAAACAGATGAACTATGTGAATAATAGAGAAAACTTCAACCAGAGGTAGCCCAACAATCCATATTCAAATACTTATAACCTTGGATGGAGGAACTACCCAAATTTCTCATGATCCAATCAGCAGAACTAGCCAATAAACAAGCAACAAGGATACAAACCACCAGCACCTCCTAGATTTTAGAACAGAGGTCAAAACTTTGCACAACCATCACTACCTCTCCAACCTCAACAACCTGAACTGAAAATAACCATGGAAACCATGATGGAAGGATTCCTAACAGCTCAACAACAACAAAATGAATTGATTAAACATCTGACTTCCAGAGTGGACCAACTTTCTACTCATAACAAGATGATAGAGAATCAAATCGCTCAGCAAGCAAGTTCTTCAAGTAAGGCTGCTGGCAAACTGCCTAGCCAATCAGAAATGAACCCAAGAGAGCATTGTATGGTAGTTACACTGAGGAGTTGGAGAACTCTAGTACAACTAGAGGTAGAACCAACAGAGGAAACCATAGAAAAAACTAAAGATCAAGCAGAGAAAAAGGAGGAAGAAGCTAAGAAAGATTAGGAAGAGGAAGCAAGGAAGACAAAGAAATTATCAGAGCCATACCAGCCTCCCCTACCTTTCCCTCAGAGATTTTAGAAAGCCAAATTGGACAAGCAATTTGGGAAGTTTTTGGAAGTTTTACAGAAACTTTACATCAACATTCCCTTCATTGAAGCACTTTCTCAGATGCCATCCTATGCAAAATTTCTTAAGGAAATTCTGTCAAAGAAAAGAAAGCTAGAAGACTATGGAATAGTAGCTCTAACAGAGGAATGCAGTGCCATACTACAGAACAAACTACCTCCAAAGTTGAAAGATCCAGGAAGTTTCTCCATACCTTGCCTCATTGAAAACAAGAAAATAGACAAGGCCCTCTGTGATCTTGGGGCAAGCGTCAGTTTAATGCTTCTATCAATATGCAAAAAGTTAGAGATCGGAGAACTGAAACCCATAACAATCTCATTGCAATTGGCTGATCGATCTATTAAATATCCTATGGGTATACTTGAGAACATTCCTATCAAAGTGGACAAATTCTTCATTCCAGTTGACTTTGTTGTCCTTGAGATGGAAAAAGATGTTCAAATTCCTATCATTTTGGGAAGACCATTCTTGGCAGCCGCCGGAGCCATCATAGACGTTAAAAATGGGTGACTAACCCTTAAGGTAGATGAAGAAGAAGTGGAGTTCAACTTGTTCGACACAATGAAACACAAATTTGAACCTGATGAATGCTTCAAGGTTGACATAATTGAAGAACAAGTTGAAAAGGAATTTAATGAGATACATCCTGAAGATCCTCTTAAAGTATGTATTGTGCACAGCCACATAATGGATGATGAAAATACAGAAATAACAGCTTGTGCACAATAGTTAGCAACTCATCCACCCCTACCCTTAGCTAAGGCTTTCAAGATGGAGAAGTTGAAGGAGGAACAAACCAAGGATAAGCTCCAGGAAAATACCAAACTGGTAGAGCTTAAACCTCTCCCCTCCTCGCTAAGGTATGCATTTCTAGACTCAAATTCTAAATATCATGTTATAATCAATGCTAGCCTGTCTAAGTTAGAAGAGGAAAAATTGTTAAGAGAACTTAGGATCCATAGCAAAGCCATAGGGTATAAAATAGAAGACCTGAAGGGAATCAACCCTTCAATTTACATACATAGGATACCCGTGGGAGAAAACAGTAAACCCACGATTGAACATCAAAGAAGACTTAACCCAAACATGAAAGAAGTAGTCAAGAAAGAAATTTTAAAACTATTAGATGCATGTATCATATAGCCAATTTCTGATAGTAAATGGGTTAGTCAAGTACATGTAGTTCCTAAGAAAGGTGGGACAACTGTTATCTAAAATGCAAGTAATGAACTAATCCCCACTAGAGTAGTCACTAATTCGCGAATGTGCATAGATTATAGGAAATTGAACAGTGCCGAACAAAACCATTTCCCTCTCCCCTTCATCGACCAAATGTTAGAAAGGTTAGCGAAACACTCTTATTTCTGTAATCTAGATGGATATTTGGGATTCTTTCAAATTCCTATTCACCCAAAAGACCAAGAAAAGACAACATTCACTTGTCCCTATGGAACATTTGCATATAGGAGAATGCCTTTTGGTCTTTGTAATGCCCCTGCTACCTTTCAAAGATGCATGATGGCTATCTTTTCTGATTATATTGAAGATATCATAGAAGTTTTTATGGATGATTTTTCTGTCTATGGAACTACTTTTGATGATTGCCTAGCTAATTTATCTAAGGTGTTGCAAAGATGTGAAGAATCAAACCTGGTCCTAAATTGGGAAAAATGCCACTTCATGGTAAGGGAAGGCATAGTTCTGGGACATTTGATATCAGAAAGAGGATTGAAATCGATAAGGCAAAAATTGAGATCATTGAAAACATGCCACCCCCAACATCAGTCAAGGGAGTGCGAAGCTTTTTGGGACATGCAGGATTCTACAGAAGATTCATCAAGGACTTTTCCAAAATAGCTAAGCCACTTACTAACTTGTTAAGTCAAGATGTTCCTTTTGATTTTGATGAAAATTGCCTTGTCTCCTTTAGCAGAATCAAAGAAGCCCTAATATCAGCGCCAATAATGCAGCTACCAAATTGGGAGCTACCATTCGAGGTGATGTGCGACGCGAGTGACTTTGCAGTTGGAGCAGTGCTCGGGCAAAGAAAAGATAAAAAGCTCCATGCTATTTATTATGCTAGCAAGACCCTCGATGATGCGCAAATCAATTATGCCACCACAGAGAAAGAATTCCTAGCAGTGGTGTTTGCAATGGATAAGTTCAAATCTTACCTCATTGGGTAAAAAGTCATTGTATTCACAGATCATGCTACAATCCGGTACCTTATGAACAAGAAGGAAGCAAAACCAAAGCTGATTCGATGGATTCTACTCCTGCAAGAATTTGACCTTGAAATCAAGGACAAAAAAGGATCCGAAAATATAGTAGCTGACCATCTTTCCAGACTAAAATTGGAGTACACAAATGACTTTGAATATTTGCCAATTGATGATTCATTTCCTGATGAGCAATTACTTGCATTCTCTAAGGCTCCATTGTACGCTGACTTTGTTAATTTTCTTGTATGCAGGGTACTGCCTCCAAACATGACTTATCAGTAAAGGAAGAAATTCCTACATGATGTGAGAAATTACTTATGGGGGGAACCTCTACTATACAAGAGATGTAATGATGGACTGATAAGAAGATGCATACCAGAGGAAGATATGAAAAGTATCATTCATCACTGCCATTCATCACTATATGGAGGACACTTTTGCACCTCAAAAACCGCAGCTAAGATTTTGCAAGCAAGGTTTTACTGGCCACATTTGTTTAAGGATGTAAGATCCTTTGTGTTAGGTTATGATCAATGCCAAAGAATAGGTAACAGTTCAAGAAGGAATAAAATGTCACTGCATGGTATATTTGAGATAGAATTGTTTGATGTATGGAGAATAGACTTTATGGGCCCATTTCCCTCTTCCCGTGGAAATAAGTATATTCTGGTTAGAGTTGATTATGTGTCAAAATGGGTAGAAGTAATTGCAACACCAACCAACGATGCTAGAGTGGTCACAAGATTCCTTAAAAAGAACATCTTCACAAGATTTGGCACACCACGAGCAATAATCAGTGATGAAGTCACTTTTGCAATCAATAATTCGAAACACTTTTGAAAAAGTATGGAGTGACTCATAAGGTGGCCACACCTTATCATCCTCAAACCAGCGGTCAAGTAGAAATCTCAAACAGGGAACTGAAGTAGATTCTGGAGAAAACTGTAAACAAATTCAAGAAGGACTGGTGCATAAAGTTAGATGATGCACTACGGGCATACCGTACTGCATATAAAACCCCAATTAGCATAACACCCTTCCGACTGGTTTATGGAAAATGATGTCATCTCCTTGTTGAACTTGAGCATAAAGCCTACTGGGCAATTCAGGTCCTAAACTTTGACCTCAAAGCTGCTAGTGAGAAAAGACTCCTGCAACTGAATGAGTTGGAAGAAATCTGATAGGATGCATACGAAAATGCCAAAATTTTCAAGGATAAAACCAAAAGATGGCATGACAGGCGCATAGCAAGGAAAGAGATAAAAGAAGGAGATCTTGTCCTCTTATTCAACTCTAGATTGAAACTCTTTCCAGGGAAGCTTAAATCAAGATGGTCTGGACCTTTCAAGGTCACCCAATTCTTCCCACATGGAGCAGTAGAATTGTGGAGCGAAACCTCAGGTGCATTTAAGGTCAATGGACAAATACTGGAGCTTTACTTTCAGGGAGAACCCATAAAAATGGGAGTAAATTGCACTCTCGACCATCCTACCGACAAACCATAAACAAGCAAAGTCCAGTTAAAGACTATAAATAAGCGCTTTTTAGGAGGCAACCCAAAAATTTTTTTGAACTTTTCTTTTTTCTTCTTTTTTATATTGATTTTTGTTTCGTACTCATTAGCATTTCATTTTGTAGAATTTTTTTGGAAAAGGGAGTAGAGATCAAGAGAGGAAAGGAATCACCAAGTCAAAACCACAAAAGGGAAATATGGACAATACCAGGGAAGTAGCTCTATTGCTAAACCTTACATCCATTTCATGTGTTGTGATGATAAACATTTTTCATTTGACAAGAATTTAAAAAATTAGAATATTACACGGGTCGTGTACTGGTTTTACATGCCCCGTGTAACTTTTAGAAGTCCATAAATTTCTTGCATTTTTAACTCTGAGAGAGACAGAAAGTTATACGGGTCCATAGCCCAATTTACATGAACCGTGTAATGTCCCTAGCAGAATAACTTAAAGCTAGAAAGTTACAGAGGCCATGTAACATATCCAGTAAAGAAACTCAAGAGACAGAAAGTTACACGGGTCCCAGAGCTCATTTACACAGGTCGTGTACTACGATAGAATTTGAAATTTTTTGGGCAGAAATTTACATGGCCCCACATGTCGGGACCCGTGTATCATGTAGTAGACATGACTCCTGGGGCACGAAATGCGCGAAACGAAGAGTCCTAATGACTCTTTAAATGCACCCCTAGCATTAAAACCCTTCATAAACACAAAACCCTTCATCTCCTCCCTTCCTAACCTATAAAAACCTCTCAAATCTCATCTCCCTTCACCAAAACCCTACTCTTCTCCTTCACAAAAACTCATCCATGGCTCCTGCAAAGAGATCTACAAGAAGGATCGGCTATTCTTCGAGGCAAAGAGGAGAATCCTCACCTTCTCCACCTCAGCCTCCACCCCAATGCCCAAGAACAAGGGTAGCAACTCCCCAACCATCTCAATAAGCCCATCCTCCACTGCAACCACAGCCACAACCAGCTCCACAACCCAAAATATCCATTCCTTGAGCATTTCGTGATGATGCCCACAAGGCAATGTGCACCTGGCTTCATGCCCAGAAAATAAGCTCAACCAAATATATGGATTTTCCGCTTTTGGAGCAAATCGGGTTGCAGGATGAAATCAATGGGCTACTTGACAGCATCGGGTGGACAAGGTTTGCCCAACTCTAATTTTCAGCATACAAGGACACCACGCTAGAATTTTTGGGCAGTTTCAAGGCCACCTTATGGCCTACTGACAGGGAGGATAGGGGCAGGATTGAATTTTACCTCCTCGATGTCGACCGGGTAATGAACATAGATGAGTTTAATGCCATCTTTGGCTTTGACAGTGCCGGCCACTAAGAGATACCTAGGAACCGCATGCTCTACAACAACATCAACTTCTAGAGTTCCATTGCCCCGAACACAGAGCCATATAACTCTAGCAAATTCAAATCCACGGGCATCACTAGTTCAGCCCTGTGATATATGCATCGGTTTGTCGCTCACACCATAATGGGCTGTGGCGACAGCCTTAGCGTTGTAAACACCAGCGAGCTATTCTTCTTATGGTGTATGGTCATCGGACAGCGGTGCAGCACCGGCTTCTTTTTATGCAACCATTTCTGACGCCTCTGTCAATAGTCTACCGGGCACATCATGCTTGGTGGCCTTGTCACAACCATTGCCCTCCACTTCTGCTTCATTCCATGACATCACAGGTTGCACTTTGTCACTGGAACATTAAGAATATATCAAACTATCTGCATATCCATGGGGATATGTAAGAAGGTGGGCAACACATGCTACTTGCTGGATGCTGAAGAAAACGCCATCCCTCGGAGAGATGAAGCACGAGAAGAACCTAGCGAGACTTTGTAACCTCAAGAAGAAAGCCAAGAGCCAATGTTTTAGGAGTCCCCCGCTCGAGTGCCTCCATACACACCACTACCCACAGACCCAGTACTCACATACCTACAGTGCATGGAGACCACAATCAACAACAGGATGTGAGCTATAGAGGACAGCCTCCAGGAAGCACACAACAAATTGGACACACTAATGAAGAAGGTAGATGAGGAGGAGGAGGAGCCAGCATCACCATCATCATCATCAGAGACCTTTTAGAGCTAGGACTATAGGATAGGATCTTTATTGTAATATCTTACATGCCTTAGTCCTAAATTGCAATCATAGGTCTCTTTTATTTGTTTTATGTCCAAAAATTTTCCATACTTAATAAATAATATGCTTCCTTATAATCTTTGTACATTTTCTCTGCTTTTGCATATTATTTTAATATTGAGGACAATGTCTTATTTGAGTTTGGATGGGGGGGGCGGGGGGGGAAGGATACAAGTGCATTACATATCATTACATTTGCACATCATTACATTATTTAAATTCAGCTACATTATTCTTATGTATCAAAATTTTTGAAAATTTTGAAAAAAATGTTGGACTTTAAATTGTGAAACTTAGCACTATAACCAAATTCTAGTAAGCTAATAATTGGACTCCACGAGATAAAGGAATGAACGTATCTAGATGGGGCAAAAGGGATTCTAACATGTTGTTTGTGAAGAAACTAATCTCTTTAATGGAACTAGACTAGTTAAACCTCTTCATAACTATTAATTTATCACATTGAACTTGTAAAATTAGGAGAACAATCTTTGAAATACAAGCAAACCAAAAAATGCCTCACTAGCTCTAGAACATATCTCTTGGACCTATTAAGGCGAAATCCTAGCATATGCTTGATGAAGAAATGATTAAGGCATTCTTTGATATAGCCTCACTAAGCCTTAGCCACCCCTAATTAAAATGTATATCCCTTTTAGCCAACTTGAAGCCTATGTTTATCCCTTAGAATTTATTGCTTACCCATATTATTTACCTAGCCCCTAGCCTAAACACCTACCATACCCTTTTGAGGAAGCAAAATGCATAAGAAAAATGAAGAGAGGATGTAGAACTCAAGAAAGAGTGCAAGTGTGCAATTGAAATAAAAAAAAAAATGCCTTTCCAACCCAGCAAAAGCAATGAATTTGGGGGAGAGGACAAAAGATTTTTTTTAAAAAAAAAAAAGAGAAGAAGTCCAAAGATAAGTATCATGGAAGCATGCTTGGCACTATAAAAAGCCAAAAGCCCCTCTTCTCCATGCAAAATATGTAGAAACGAACTTAGTATACTTGGATTTTATGCATACATGCTATCCTCATATTTGCATTCTCTAAAAACCTTTCATTGGCAACCAAGTCATTATCCTTTAGCCCCATTACAACCCTTTTAAAGACCTTTTGATCTTTTAAAAAGTGTATGTTATATTAGTGGAGATAGAAAATTGAGATATGCCTATGGAGTTGGAATTGAATTACTTCTCCACAATTACTCACAAAATAGGCAAATTTGGGGGAGCTAGTGTTTCTCAAATCTATCCTGATAAAACAGGTTATTTGTGGCTTATTAATGGTCTTATATAGAGGAAAAATTAGTCGAAACACCATGAAAGGAGGTGAAGTTCTAAACAGGCAGCTATTAGAACCCTTATGCCTTGAAAGAGGGAAATTGGAATGAAGGTTGGAGGAGTTCAATTCTATGCTTATTAAATTGTTGGTTATATTCCTAAGTATCCCTTGACGTGTTTTAAAACAGAGTTTTATTTTGCTTGAGGACAAGCAAAAGTTTGAGTTTGGGGGTATTTGATACACTTGAATTGTATAGATATTTTTAAGCATATTTGTATACTATTTCATAGCATTTAGGCAAGTATTTTCATGCATAGTAGTTGATTTCATTAGTTTTTGTAATTTCTATTATCAAGCCCTTAATTCCATGTTTTCTGCATCATTTCAGGTGTTTGGGTGAAGCCCCAGAGCATAGGAGAGCAAAGGAAAGCTTGGAGAAGTTAAGAGACAAAGAATTGATGCTGATACAAAGTACACGGGTCATGTAAGCCAAGCCCTAGACTCGTGTAACTCTCTGCCAGAAGAAAGCCAAAAGAATCATGGAGAAACACAAGTATACGAGTCGTGTAATTAAACCCGTGTAATCTGCAGGGACCTGTGTAAGTCTCTGCTGGGTGCAAGCTTTAAGAACCTTATGGGAACAATAGTACACGGCAAGTGTAACCAGGCCCGTATAGTTAGCGCAGACCTGTGTAACTTTTTGCGTCAATGCAAGATTTCGCAATTCTCCTCCAGTAAGTTACACGGCCCGACATGCAGGGACCCGTTTAGTAACACACGGGCCGTGTACTATAAGGAAGCCAATTTTATAACTCAAATTCCCCTCCTGTTTTTTGATTCAAATGAGACTCCTAAAGCATTTTGGACTCAAAATGACCTAACCCTAAAGCAACCACTATAAATAGAAGAGAAAATAAGGGACTGACGGATGGACGGACTGACTAATAGATTGGCTAGCTCGCTCTCTCTTTTCTATCTTTTGATAGCACTTTTGAGGAGTTTTATAGGAGAGAAATCTAACCTTCTCGAGGAAAGAAACATCATGACCAAAAGAAGTTTTCCAGTCAAAGCTCCACAAGATCAAAGCTGCAAACTCTCTTCGGTTTCTTCGTTTCATCTCCCTAGATAGATTTTTATTATTTTATTTCTTCTACATGATTTTCTTTTTTTTACCTTTTATCATAATGTTTGCTGAACTCACCATGAATGAGTAGTTTTCTTATTCTGGATTTGGGAGAGTAGCGCTTGTAATTATTATTATGGATGAACACTAAGTTTTATTTATGGGATTTGAGATTCGTTTCTTGATTTAATTTCTTGTGATCTAAATGCATGCTATGTGCTGGTACCCACTTAGCCATGATTGTAGATGTTAATTGAAGGACTGAAAGGTGAAGATTAACATCAGAGAATCAAAATCTTAAACCTAGGAATTATGACCTAGACATGGGCTGATACCTTTATGGAACTTCAAAATTGGTCAAAAATTTTAAAGGATTTTAATTAATTTAATCGCCACAAAAATAGGGTTTAAGTTAATTAGAATACACCCTAGGTGCCTTGAGAGAGGATTTAGGATAACTCATGACTGATTTCCAATAAATAACCAAGGAAAACGACCCTCAATCCAGTAAATAAGTTAGATAACATCCCCAGTAAGATTTAAGTGTAAAATCTTAATTCCAGAATTGTTTCAAATAAATAATTTCATTTTAAGTTTACCATTCTAGTGTTTAAAGTTAACAAACCTCATTCCCTAAGTATTTAATAGCCTAGACAGTCAAAATTACTATATAGATTGGTACTAGCTAAACAAATTCCTCGTGGGAACGATACTCTACTTATCACTTTATTACTTGTTAGCGATCCATGCACTTGCGGGGTTGTAAAACCAGACAAACACTTAATCACATTAAGCCACTTATCAAAACTAAATTCAATCCATCTAATCATCTTTCATGAATGAAAGAAAAATGGTAAGCTTGTTAGTTGCCATGTGTCAGCATCTCATTGTGCCATGTGTCATTATGTGAAATGACCAATTTTCCCTTATGAATATTCATGAGTTCTCAATCCAAAATTATTATTTCTCTTCTTCAAATTAATTTTATATCACTTATAAATTAATTAATTAATTAATCTCCATTAATTAATCTCATAATTAAATTCATATTTAAACACTTTAAACATAAATTTAATTTAGGTTATACATCCAATAATCTAGATTTGGTTTCAAGTCATGCTAGGGACTTTTTAATCTTTTTGCAGACCAAACCTAATTAATTAATTAATTAAACTCTTTAATTAATCAAATCACATTTTACATGGTGATTTAGTTGTATAGGTGTGTGACTTACTAGGCTCATTACTAATTGGCAATGAGAAATGATGTTATCTCTTGATATCGTTAGAACTCTTCCTTACCATAAATGTTTTCTCTAAATCATTTTAGGTATCTCATAGATCGTGGTTGACACCTAACATAGCATGCCATGGCCACCTAATCAGTAATAAGGAATACCGTAAATGAACCTTTAATCATATGTTACTATGCATTAGAATCTCTGCGTTATAAAATCTCAATTCTAGCTGGAGTTATGGTTAATGTCAAACTCCATTCGCTATGAATGTTATGTTCTCTTTTAATTCTAACTCTTGATTAATCAGACTTTCTTGTCAAAAACACTTTTCTGGCTAAGTCTATCTGTCTTGGCCAGGAACTTGAATCATTAAGAATAATTAAATGAACATAGGATTTTATCCCTATTTACTTAGGGTAATAGATTTTATCTTAATCAACACTTATCTCTATATATAACTAGTAGGAGCCAACACATGCCCATATACCCATACACAGTATGAGTATGAAAGCAGTATTAAACTCAAACTACCCATGTACAAGATAACTATGTTATTTCAGGTCTAAAGATTATATGCACTGATATGATATATGACAATGCATTGATAAGAGTAAACTCCACATGCTTATCATAAGTGTCACTGATTCGGCCTACTTATCATATATAAGTGCCTATCATATTTGTTATGTGGCATGAGACTCACCACTCCAACTTATTTATATCTCATATTAATACTTTGGGAACAAACATTATTACAATCTTTTTGGATAAGTCATGTCCTTTTGTGAAGTATTCTCGATTGTGAATCAATTTATAATACTTTATGCTAGAAATACTGTCACTCATATTATTAACAACTTAAGAATATAATTTCTAACAAAATATCAATGAACCTTTTCAATTACACATAAACAGATTATGTAAACAGAAAAGTGTAATTGCCTTTTATTAATTAAAAATATATACAAGATACATACAAAATGATATGCTCTAGGGCATACTACTAACAATCTCTCACTAGCACTAGAGCCATTCATTATAGTATCTTAGACCCATCTTCTTAAGATATCAATCTAACTGAGCTTGTGACATAGCCTTCGTGAATGGATCAGCTAGATTTTCAGCTGATGCTATTTTCTGCATGGCTACATCACCTCGCCCAACTATCTCTCTGATAATGCGGTAGTGCCTTTCTATGTGTTTGGATTTCTGGTGAGACCGGGGTTCCTTAGGCTGTATGACCGCTCCATTGTTATCACAATAGAGAGGAATTGCTAACTCAATGGAAGAAACTATTGTAAGTTCTGTCATGAACTTCTTTATCCAAACAGCCTCTTTTGTAGCATCTGATGCAGCAATGTACTCGGCCTCTGTAGTGAAATTAGTAGTCATACTTTGTTTGGAACTCTTTCAACTAACTACACCTCCATTGTAAATGAACACAAAGCCAGAGATAGACTTTCTATCATCAATATCTGATTGAAAATCAGAATCAATATAACCATCCAATTGCAGGTCGCCACCTCCATAGATCAAGAATAAATCCTTAGTTCTTCTCAAGTACTTAAGGATATTCTTGACAGCTATCAAGTGTTCCAAACCTGGATTAGATTGAAACCTGCTAGTCAAACTAACAGTATACGTGATATTCGGCTTAGTACACAACATTGCATACATTAAACTTCCAATGGCCGAAGCATATGGAATCCTAGCCATTTTGTCTCTTTCTTCAGGTGTCTTTGGAGACATCTCCTTAGAAAGATGGATACCATGTCTAACTGGTAACAATATTCTCTTGGAATCAAGCATGTTAAATATTTTTAATACCTTTTTCAAGTATAGACTTTGGGATAAACCAATTATTCTTTTCGCTCTATCTCTATAGATGCAAATTCCAAGAATATAGGTTAGCTCCCCTAAGTCTTTCATAGAGAATGTATTTGACAACCATACCTTGACAGTTGTTAGCATACCTATGTCATTGCTTATTAATAATATGTCATATATATATAAGACAAGGAAAGTGACAGCACTCCCACTAACCTTCTTATATACACATGGCTCATCCACATTTTTGATAAAACTAAATGATTTAATGGATTCATTAAAATGGATGTTCCAACTCCTCGAAACTTGTTTTAACCCATAAATAGATCATTTTAGCTTGCATACTTTGAAACTATCTTGGGATTCAAAACCCCTAGGTTGTTCTATGAAAATGTTTTCTCCAATGTTTCCATTGAGAAAAACCATTTTGACATCCATTTGCCAAATTTTATAATCATAGTATGCAACTATTGCTAACAAAATCCTAATGGATTTAAGCATGGCAACAAATGAGAAAGTCTCCTCATAGTCAATTTCTTGCCTTTGGCAAAACCTTTTCACAACTAGCCTTGCTTTATAGGTCTCCACCTTTCCATCAGAATCAATTTCCCTCTTGAAAACCCATTTATTAACTATAGGAATAATACCTTCAGGTGGGTCAATAAGATCCCAAACTTGGTTCTTACACATGGAACCCATTTTGGATTTCATAGCTTCAATCCATTTAAAAGAATCTATATCTGATATAGCTTCTTCATAGGTTAAAAGATCATCTCCATGATCTATTTCTTCGTGAGCAAATAACTCTTGTTCATCCTTATGAAGAAAACCATATCTCTCTGGTGGGTGAGATATTCTTGTTAATCTGTGAGGAATTATTGTAGATGTTTCATCAACAGGCATAGGTTGACTAGATGGATCTATATCCATCTGATTTGTTGGTTGGTCAGAATTCTCTAATTCTAACTCTATATGCCTTCCTTTGCCACCTTCTTGGATAAATTGTTGTTCAAGAAATATGGCATCTCTGCTTACCACAACCTTTTGTGATGTAGGCAAATAAAAATAATATCTAAAACTTTCTTTTGGATATCTAACAAATCGACCCTTTTCTGATTTGTTTTCCAATTTATCAGTCTTCAGCTTTTAATGTAAGCTGGACAACCCCAAATCTTAACATGCTTAAGACTTGGTTTCCTTTCATGCCATATCTCATAAGGTATGGAAGAGACTAATTTAGATGGAATCCTATTCAGAATATGCAAAGTCGATTCCAATGCAAATACCCAAAAGAGATTGGCATGTCAGTATAGCTCATCATACTATGTACCATATTTAATAGGGTATGGTTTCTCCTTTTAGATATACCATTTAATTGTGGCGTTCCTGGAGGAGTCAGCTGTGAAATAATACCATGCTCTTTCAAGTATTCATCAAATTCAATACTTAAGTATTCACCTCCACGATCTGATCGAAGAGTTTTAATACTTTTTCCTATTTGATTCTCTACTTCATATTTAAATTCTTTGAACTTTTCAAAGGATTCATGTTTGTATTTCATCAAATACAAATAGCCAAACCTTGATTTATCATTAGTAAAGGTAATAAAGTAATGAAAACTGCCTCTAGCCATTTCCTTAAATGGACCACATACATCACAATGTATTAGTTCCAAAATATTTTCAGCTCTTAATCCTTTTCCAACAAATGATGATCTAGTAATTTTGCCTTGAAGGCAGGATTCATAAGTTGGAGTAGATTTAGAACCCAATGAAGATAAAATCCCCATTTTCTCCAGCTTTATAATCCTATCTTCTGCAATGTGACCTAATTTTAAGTGCCAAAGATGTTTTGGACTAGAATTGATTTTTATTATGGCATTACATTCATTTAGATTGCTTGCATTCAATTTGTATTTATCATTATTATCCAAATAATAAAGTCCAACATGCATATAACCCGAACTAACATATTTATTTCCAAAATAAATATTACAAGCATCATTTGTGAACTGAAATTCATAACCATTTCTAGTCAAACTAGATACAGAAATGATGTTCTTAAAAGCATCAGGTATATACAAAATATTATTTAAATACAAAATATATCCATACATAGACAAAGATTTAGATCCTATGGCTAAAGCTTCAACAGTTGAGCCATTGCCAATCTGAAGTCTAACATTTCGTGCTTGCAAGCTGCTACTGCTTGCGAGTTCCTGTATATCAAAAGAAATATGAAAACTCGTACCAGTATTTAAAACACAAACTGTAGATGAACTATGAGCATCATCTGAATCTAAATAACGAGATATAGATACGCCTTCTGAAGGTTTATCTTTCATGTCCTTCAGAGAAGCAAGATTGTCACACCTTACCCCTCTTTAAGGCATAACATGATCCGTAGAATACCTAATAAACTATCGAACTTCACCTACTGATAACTCATTAAGTACCCTACAAGGGATTTTAAAATCATTTTCTTACTTTTTAGAAGTGGTGAGCATTTTCTTACATTTAATAAAAGTTTAAAAATTAGTTCAAATTTTTGTCTATTTTATTTTTACGCAATTTTTGAAAAAATTTCGGCAGAGTGCCGTCTGTATTTTAAGAAAACGGTTCTTCAAAAACCTATAAAAACACTTCCAATATCTCATTTCATCAAATCAAACACCACCACAACAAAATCAACATCAATTTTTCCCAACTCCAAAATTCAAAATAATTCTCATTTCAATTGTCTTCAAAACATAACACTAAATAACTTTATTCATTTGTCATTAAAGTAAAATCAAATTACATTTATCATCCAAAATATACATGAGAAAATCCAAACTAATATTATTACAAACTCTATACAACTGCCCATGACCAGTTTTTACATGTACATACATTTACATACATCAAAATAAGTATTACAATTAAAGTATAAAATATACCCGACAAAACTTCAAGGACGTAGCTCCAAGATCCTCAGCAGCTCACTCTGCTGCTCTTCTAGTCTCTATATCTGCGACAGCAATAACAACCATCGCTGAGTATTATGACTGAGTGGTGCACATCATACTAAATAACATTTATGCATAATTCAAAACACGTTTATTCAAATACAATACTAAAAATGAAAGATAGATATAAAACATTATTTATAAACTTTTAATCCAAAAAATTTCATTTAGGAAATCTCAAAACAATTTCATAAAAACACACAGTTATATCATGTCATTCGAAATAATATTCATCTCAATAGCCAGAGGCTTATGAGAAATTACAAGGCTAACTAGCTCAATCTATGGGTACCCATTCAAATTTCTTCCTCTACTGGCACACACCTCAACACTTCAGCCAGAGAGGGAATCAAAATTCAAAATTAATTTCTTCCACTAGTCATACTAGTGAGACATTCAAATATATGGTCATGACACTGTGGTTTCAAAACTATCTTATCCATTTATCAAACATTTACTGACAATTAAATCACATATCATCAAATTTCCAACAATTTAGATCAAAAGCATAGTGTATATTTCAATCATTATTTAGCAATATAAATAAACCACAAATCATTTCATGCACTTTGCAAAGGAATTTTAAATAATGTTTATGTTGTGCACAAACCTTATACGAGTCACCTCTTGGCCTTAACTCGATGCCTTAGGTTCTTTTCCGATATTCTTTTTGACTGAAACACACAATTTCACAGTATTTCAATATCATAATTTATCATAAGTCCAAAAATAAATTCAAATCTATTTATCTCTAGCTTAAATATGTTAAACTTGATGTTCATTAAAATTTACATTTCGAGGTTACTATTCACGATACTATTCAAGTCAATTTGTTGACTTCCTAATGCTTAATAGGTATGGGAATTTCAATTTCACTCACATACCACATTTTGGTTACCTACTTTGTTGGTTTTGGTTGTTTTCTGAAACTTTAAGTTTCTTAGGTGAAACTTCCAAAATTTCAGATTTGGTGCCTTGTATTGCACTATTCTATTGGTCAAGTTGCTGTGGTAATTTGGCTACGTTTTCTTCATAGAAGTTGTTCATTATTGTCTTAACTTTATTTTCCTTTTTGAATCACTCCATTTGGAGTTTTATAGCCCTAGTTATGGCCATTTGAACATGGCTGGCCAGACTTGGTGTTACCTAGAATTCTAGGCATTTCCTGGATTTTGGCCATTTTTGTATGTTGAATGCAGGTGAGTTTTTGGATAGCTTATGGTCAAATTTTAGGTTTATTTTCTTCATGAAAGTTGTAGGGCTATGTCTCAGATTTCTATCGGTATAAAATTTAGGTCATTTGGACCTTCCTATACCAAGTTATGGTTATTTACGTAACTACAGTTCATTTAGTTATTTTTGTACTGGTCAGTGTGCCCAATTCTGGATTTGACCTAATTTTGCACTGAGTTATAGTCACTTTCTAGGCATGATTCCTAAATGAAAAATGTGCCATTTTGTGTCTAGTTTCATTTTCAATTGGTCTCACACTAATTGGGTTGGTAAATTTTCAGTTTTGGTCCCTGAAAAGGACCTAGGTCAAGCTGCCTACAAATTAACTCTCACCAATCCGAATTGGAACTTGATTCCAACAATTCATACACACCACAAATGGTCACAATTGACCATTTCTCAACTCAAATAAGGTCAACTATATCAACTGATCAATTCTCAACTTTTCTTCAATTTTTCACATGCTTAAAACCCTATCTACACATAAAGTTCCATCTAATGCATTCAAAGTGCACATTCATGATCTATACACCTAATTCACCTCAAATAACCATTCAAACACCTCAAACTCATTCATTTCAAACCCTAACCCTAGCTGGCTGAAATTTATATTTGGTCCCCCAAGAATATTTTTTGTTTGATTTTACACAATTTCTAAGTTAAGTGAGCTACATATACAATAAATAAACTAAGATTTTTCAAATTCAATCACTTACCTCCACTTGACTTTCAATTTTTCAATTTCACTCCTTATCACTTCTTTCTATCTTCTTCAAATGTTTTCTCAAGTTGGTTTAACAAGTTTTAATGAGGAAATTTGGGGACAAAGTGAGGTTTTATGGAGGTTTGCAAGCTTGATTTCAAGCTTCCATCGTGGTTTGTGGTGAGAGAAGTGGGAGAGAGAGGAAGCGGACTGGTTTGAGGAAGAAGAAGTGAATTTTTTTCTTTTTATTTTTGTCTTTTAATTATTAGGATTTATTCCCAAAATTTCAATTATTTAAATAATAGATTTATTGCATCATGCTTATGTCATGCATGATGTAATTAAACTTTTCTTTGCCTTTTTCTTTTTCATTTATTTTTTCATTAGTTCTTTAATTTAATTCTTGGTCCCAAAATTTTCTTTTCTCCAATTTTATTGGACATTTAGGTTAGGAGTTAGCTCTAGGGGTGAATTGATCAAATTGTCCCTCACTGGTTCAATCCGGTTTGCAAGTTATTCGATATTTCTTCCGGATCTCTGATCTAATTATTTGACCTACTTAACAATTCTTTTTTGTGATTTTCTCTTTTCCACTGTGTTCATAATAGTCTTAAGGACCGCGGCGTCACATTTTCTGATTCGAAATTTGAGTTTAGACTGACCTCATAGTTATTCTCGAGAAAATTACCCATCACTATGACTCTCGGCTCATTTAACCTTTTGTGTTCTGTTTTTCTTCTTTATACTTAACTATTTATCAATTACTAATTATTTGTGTTTAGGGCTGATCTAGGTGTCTTAGATGTGGTTCTAATTCTCTTAATTATTCAGACCGACACTGGTCACCAGAACAGCAAAATGTACCAGGCTATGCAAATAGGGGTGTTACAATTCTCCCCCCCTTAAAATAAATTTCGTCTCAAAATTTTTACCTGGTATCGGTCTCTAAACAGCTGTGGATGCTATCTCCTCATGTCCTCCTCTTATTCCCAAGTAGCCTACTGGCCTGAGTGATGGTTCTACAGTACTTTCACTAATGGTATCTGCTTGTTCCGTAGCTGCTTCATCTCATATGCCATAATCTCTATGGGTTTTTCCTCTTATGTGAGGTCTGGATTCACTTCAATTTCTTCTACTGGTGGTACATGAGATGGGTCAGATCTATACCTCCTCAACATGGACACATGGAAGACATTATGTATCTTCTTTAACTCTGGAAGTAGTGCCAAACGATATGCCAAAGGACCCACTCTCTCCAGAACCTTATATGGCCCAATGAAACGAGGACTCAGTTTCCCCTTTCTGCCGAATCTCATAATTTTCTTCCAAGGGGAAACCTTGAGGAATACTTTGTCACCCACTGCATATTCAATATCCCTTCTCTTCATATCAATATAGGACTTCTGATGGTCTGATGCAGTCTTAAGTCGATCCCTAACCAATCTGATTTTCTCTTTAGTTTGTTGAATAATTTCTAGCCCAATCATTTTTTGCCATACAAAGCTTCATATGGAGGCATCTCAATACTTGATTGGTAGCTATTGTTGTAAGCAAACTCAATTAAAGGCAAGTGTGTGTCCCAACTGCCCTCAAACTCAATCACAGAAGCTTGTAGCATGTCCTCCAAGATCTGAATTACCCTCTCAGACTGGCCATCTGTCTGTGGGTGGAATGCCATGCTAAAGTTCAATCTAGTTCCTAGGGATCTATGAAGACTACCCCAGAATCTAGAAGTGAACCCAGGATCCCTGTCTGATACGATGGATACTGGCACTCCATGTAGTCTCACTATCTCATCAATGTACAACTTGGCCAATCTTTCTAAACTTTAGTCCATTCGAATAGGTAGAAAATGAGTAGACTTGGTCAGTTTTGCAACTATAACCCATACTGCATCATGACTCTTCTGTGTCCTCGGAAGTCCCATCACAAAATCCATCGTTATTCTCTCCCATTTCCATTCCGGTACTAGTAGTGGATGTAACAAACCAGCTGGTACTTGATGCTCTGCCTTCATTTGCTGACAAGTTAGACATTTAAAAACAAATTTTGCTACATCTCTTTTCATACCCATCCACCAGTAGTGCTCTTTCAGCCCTCTATACATTTTTGTGCCACCAGGGTACATAGCAAAAGGAGACTCATGTGCTTCCTTTAAAATGATCTGTCTCAAGTCAACGTCATTAGGAACGCACATTCTGCCTTGGTGTAGCAATAGGCCATCATCTCTCACTGAAAATTCTGATTTCTTGCCCTGTCTGACTTCTTCTAACAGCTTCTGATACTTCTGATCATTCTGAGCAGCTATTCTGATCTGATCAATCAACACTGGCTATACATGCCATGCAACTGCTGTCTGCTCGTCATCCTTAATCTCTAAGCTGGCATGCAATACTCTCAACTTATGTACCATAGACAAAGGAGAAACCCATAGACTTGCCATAGTCTTGCGACTTAAGGCATCAGCCACCACATTGGCTTTCCCTGGCTGATAGTCTATCAGACAATCATAGTCTTTATTAACTCTAACCATCTCCTATGTTTCAAATTCAACTCCTTCTGAGTGCCCAGATACTTCAAACTCTTATGATCTATATAGATGTAGCACTTCTCCCCATACAAATAGTGTCTCCAGATCTTAAGAGCAAACACAATAGCTGCTAGCTCCAAGTCATGTTTCGAATAATTCCTCTCATGTGGTTTCAGCTGGCGTGATGCATAGGCAATGACATTTCACTCTTGCATCAATACTCCTTAAACCATTATGAGAAGCGTCACTGTAAACAGTATACTCTTTACCCAGGGTAGGTAAAGTAAGGACTGGAGCCTCAGTCAAACATCTCTTCAACTGATCAAAACTCTATTGGCATTTATCCGTTTATTGAAATTTCACATCTTTTCAAAGAAATTTGGTCAATGGAGATGCTAACATGGAGAACCCTTTCATAAATCGGCGATAGTATCCAGCTAAACCCAGAAAACTGTGAATCTCCGTGATATTTTTGGGTAATCTCTAATTAAGAACAACTTCTATCTTACTTGGATCTACCTTGATGCCCTCTGCCGATACTATGTGCCCCAAGAAAGATATTTCTTTTAGCCAAAATTCACAATTTGACAATTTGGCATATAGTTGTTTCTCCCTCAAAGTTTGCAGTACAATCTGCAGATGTCTATCATGCTCTTCTGCACTCCTCGAATAAACCAATATATCATCTATGAATGCCACAACAAACTAGTTAAGGTATGGCCTGAAGATAATGTTTATCAGATCTATAAAAGCAGCCGGAGCATTAGTTAACCCGAATGGCATGACCATGAACTCATAATGGCCATAGCGGGGTTTAAAGGCAGTTTTAGGAATACTCTGCTCTTGTACTTTCAACTGATAATAACCCGAACTCAGGTCAATTTTGGAGAATACAGCTGCACCCCTCAACTGATCAAACAAGTTATTAATGCAGGGCAATGGGTATCTGTTCTTTATTGTCACCTTATTCAACTGCCGGTAGTCAATACATAAGTGGAGAGTGCCATCCTTCTTCTTAACAAATAACACTAGCGCCCCCCAAGGTGACACACTAGGGTGGATAAAGCCCTTATCAAGTAGCTCTTGCAACTGCACTTTCAACTCTTTCAATTCTGCTGGTGCCATTCTATATGGTGTTATAGAGATTGGGTCCACACCAGGCATGACATCAATCTCAAACTGCATCTCTCTTTCTGGAGGTAATCCTGGCAACTCATCAGGGAACACATCCGGAAAGTCACACACAATAGGGATGTCCCTCAGTGTTGGACTCTCCACTTGGGTGTCTATCACATGTACCAAGTATGCTTCATACCCCTTTCTGATCATCCTTCTGGCTAGTGCAGCCGAAATGATGTTTGATGGCAGTAACTGCCTCTCCCCGTGTATTACCGCATCAGCGTACAGAGGGAGACCAAAAGTGACTGTCTTCAGTCTACAGTCAATCATGGCATGATGCCTGGCTAACCAATCCATTCCCAAGATGATATCATAATCTCTAAAGGGCATTTCAATCAAATCTGACAGAAAAGTGTGTCCTTGGATCACCAAAGGACAATCTCTATAGATTCTATTAACCCGGAGCTCTTGTCCTAACGGACTAGTTACTAGCACTTCAAAATCCATTTTGGCACACGAAACCGCAAGGGAACTGACTATGCTAACACTAACATATGAGTGGGTTGAACCCGGATCAAACAATACAAATACATCTTGATCAGAGATAAAGAATGTACCAGCTACAATATCGAAAATCTCAGCCTCTTCCCGCTGTCTCATCGTGTAAACCCTGGCTGGAGCACTCCCTTGTGCTGTCTGGCTAACAGTACCCTGACTGCCAGAAGCAATGCCTCTACCTCTGCCTCTTCCTCTGCTAACCAGTTGTGAACCTCTAGTAGCAGGACTCCGAATGGATCCTTCTATAGTAGTAGGAGCTAGACCAAATCTAGGGGCACTGGTGCAGTCCTTAGCAAGATGGCCCTTGCCTCCACAGTTAAAGCAAGCTCCTGTTGCCTAATAGCATTCTCCCCCATGAGTCTTGCCACATGTCTCACAGGGGCGGGGAGGATATGAACCCCTGGTCGACTGCTGACCAGATCTAGGGGGTCTCTGTTCGTAGAATCTACCCCTGCCAAACCTTCTACCTCTACCTCTGCTTGGTCCCCTAAATTTTTCTTCTTTCCAGATGTACCACTGGGACTTTGCTCTACTGATTTTTCCCCTTTATCTTTCTCTGATTTCTCAATCTTCTCTAATTTCTCTTTTGCTGGTGTCGCTTGTAATTCAATCCTTTCTAACTCAAGTGTCTGAGAGATGAGCTCAGAGAAGTTACTGTGTCTGAATCCCACTACTTGCATCCTTAGACTGGGCTTCAAACCGGTCTCAAATCTCTTGCACCTTTCCTTGCTGCTAAACAAGAGACTCCTAGTATAGTGGCTTAAGTGGGAGAACTCCCTCTCATACTCTGCCACTGATTTATTCCCTTGCTTCAGACTTAAAATTCTTGTAGTTTCTGATCTACATATGCATCTGGGACATATTTCTGTCTGAACTCTCTGATAAAGTAGTCCCAGGTTAATACTGGAGGTTCTGCCAAGTTGTGAGGGATGGTCTTCCACTAGTCATACGTATCCCCTTGCAACAAGGACACTGAATATTCAAACTTTAGTTCATCCAGGCAGTGCAGTTTCTTGAACACTCGATCCATCCTCTCTAGCCACTGCTCTGCCTCTAAAGGGTCTACTGTACCCTTGAATTATGTTGCCCCATATTTCAACAACTTGTCTGATTGGAACTTGAGGTTGCACCACAGAAGTCTGGGGTGGAGCTTGAGTAGGCATACCCCCAGCCATTTGTTGGAACATCACAGCCATTTGCTGGGTGAACTGTGCTGGAAATTGTGGCATTTGTGGGGCTGGTGCCAATGACCCACTGACATTTTGCAGAACTGGGGCTTCCCCTTGGGCCTCAGCCTCTACTGACTGCTCAACAAAGTGATCCCCTTCTTCCATTTTATTCTGGAGTTAGGATATCTCCTGAACAAATAACACAAGGAGATTCCCTCCGTTAGTTCATCTTTATGATGTAATGCACTGTATGTAACAAATAAGGACATTGAGCAGTTGTACTTATTAAAGAAAAGACACAAATTCACAAGTTAAAACATACTTCAACAATTTGCTCTGATACCACTAAAACATGTCACACCTTGCCCCTCTGTAAGGCATAACATAATCCCATAGAATACCTAATGAACTATCGAACTTCACCTACCGATAACTCATTAAGTACCCTACAAGGGATTTTAAAATCATTTTCTTACTTTTTAGAAGTGGTGAGCATTTTCTTACATTTAATAGAAGTTTAAAAACTAGTTCAAATTTTTGTCCATTTTATTTTTACGCAATTTTTGGAAAAATTTCGGCAGAGTGCCGTCTGTATTTTAATAAAACAGTTCTTCAAAAACCTGTAAAAACACTTCCAATATCTCATTTCATCAAATTAAACACCACCACAATAAAATCAACATCAATTTTTCCCAACTCCAAAATTCAAAATAATTCTCATTTCAATTGTCCTCAAAACATAATACTAAATAACTTCATTCATTTCTCATTAAAGTAAAATCAAATTACATTCATCATCCAAAATATACATGAAAAAATCTAAACTAATATTATTACAAACTCTATACAACTGCTCATGACCAGTTTTTACATGTACATACATTTACATACATCAAAATAAGTATTACAATTAGGGTATAAAGTATACCCAATAAAACTTCAGGGACGTAGCTCCAAGATCCTCAGCAGCTCACTCTGCTGCTCTTCTAGTCTCTATATCTGCAATAGCAATAACAGCCATCGCTGAGTACTATGACTCAGTGGTGCACAACATACTAAATAACATTTATGCATAATTCAAAATACGTTTATTCAAATACAGTACTGAAAATGAAAGACAGATACAAAACATGATTTATAAACTTTTAATCCAAATAATTTCATTTAGAAAATCTCAAAATAATTTCATAAAAACACACAGTTATATCATGCCATTCAAAATAATATTCATCTCAATAACCAGAGGCTTATGAGAAATCACAAGGCTAGCTAGCTCAATCTATGGGTACCCATTCAAATTTCTTCCTCTATTGGCTCACACCTCAACACTTCAGCTAAAGAAGGAATCAAAATTCAAAACTAATTTCTCCCACTAGTCATGCTAGTGAGATATTCAAATATATGGTCATAACACTATGGTTTCAAAACTATCTTATCAATTTATCAAATATTTATTGACAATTAAATCACATATCATCAAATTTCTAACAATTTAGATCAAAAGCATAGTGTACATTTCAATCATTATTTTGCAATATAAATAAACCACAAATCATTTCATACACTTTGCAAAAGAATTTTAAAGAATATTTATGTTGTGCACAAACCTTATACGAGTCGCCTCTTAGCCTTGACTCGATGCCTTGGGTTCTTTCCTGGTATTCTTTTTAACTGAAACACACAATTTTATAGTGTTTCAGTATCATAATTTATCATAAGTCTAAAAATAAATTCAAATCTATTTATCTCTAGCTCAAATATGCTAAACTTGATGTTCATTAAAATTTACATTTCGGGGTTACTATTCACGACACTATTCAAGTCAATTTGTTAACTTCCTAATGCTTAATAGATATGGGAATTTCAATTTCACCCCCATACCACATTTTTGTTACCTAATTTTTTGGTTTTGGTTGTTTTCTCAAACTTTAAGTCCCTTTGGTGAAACTTCCAAAATTTCAGATTTGGTGCCCTATTTTGCACTATTCCATTGGTCAAGTTGCTGTGGTAATTTGGCTAAATTTTCTTCATAGAAGTTGTTCCTTATTTTCTTAACTTTATTTTCCTTTTTGAAGCACTCCATTTGGAGTTTTATAGCCCTAGTTATGGCAATTTGAACATGGCTGGCCAGACTTAGTGTTACCCAGAATTCTGGGCATTTCCTGGATTTTGGCCATTTTTGTGTGTTGATTGCAGGTGAGTTTTTGGATAGCTTATGGTTAAATTTTGGGTTTGTTTTCTTCATGAAAGTTGTAGGGCTATGTCTCCGCTTTCTATCGGTATAAAACTCAGGTCATTTGGACTTTCCTAGACCAAGTTATGGTCATTTATATAACTACTATTCATTTGATCATTTTTGTACAGGTTAGTGTGCCCAATTTCGGATTTGGCCTAATTGTGCACTAAGTTATGGTCACTTTATGGGCATGATTCCTAAATGAAAAAAGTGTCATTTTGTGTCTAGTTTCATTCCCACTTGGCCTCACACCAATTGGTTTGGTAAAATTTTAGTTTTTGTCCTTGAAAGGGACCTAGGTCAAGCTGCCTACAGATTAACCCTCACCAATCCAAATTAGAACTTGGTTTCAACAATTTATACACACCACAAATGGTCACAATTGACCATTTCTCAAATCAAATAAGGTCAACTAAATCAATTGACTAATTCTCAACTTTTTCTACAGTTTTTCACATGCTTAAAACCCTAGCTACACATAAAGTTTAATCTAATGCATTCAAAGTGCACATTCATGATCTATACACCTAATTCACCTCAAATAACCATTCAAACACCTCAAACTCTTTCATTTCAAACCCTAACCCTAGCTGGCCAAAATTTCTATTTGGTCCCCCAAGAATATTTTTTGTTTGATTTTACACAATTTCTAAGTTAAGTGAGCTACATACACAACAAATAAACTAAGATTTTCAAATTCATTCACTTACCTCCACTTGACTTTCAATTTTTCAATTTCACTCCTTGTCTCTTCTTTCTATCTTCTTTAAATGTTTTCTCAAGTTGGTCTAACAAGTTTTAATGGGGAAATTTGGGGACAAAGTGAGGTTTTATGGGGGTTTGCAAGCTTGATTTCAAGCTTCCATGGTGGTTTGTGGTGAGAGAAGTGGGAGAGAGAGGAAGCCGACTGGTTTGAGGAAGAAGAAGTTAATTTTTTTTCTTTTTATTTTTGTCTTTTAATTATTAGGATTTATCCCCAAAATTTCAATTATTTAAATATTAGATTTATTGCATTATGCTTATGTCATGCATGATGTAATTAAACTTTTCTTTTCCTTTTTCTTTTTCATTTATTTTTTCATTAATTCTTTAATTTAATTCTTGGCCCCGAAATTTTCTTTTCTCTAATTTTATTGGACAATTAGGTCAGGAGTCAGCTCTAGGGGTGAATTGACCAAGTTGCCCCTCACTGGTTCAATCCGGTTTGCAAGTTATTTGATATTTCTTTTGGATCCCTGACCTAATTATTTGACCTGCTTAACAATTATTTTTCATGATTTTCTCTTTTTCATTGTGTTTACAATAGTCCTAAGGACAGCGGCATCACATTTTTCGGTTCGAAATTTGAGTTTAGACTGACCTCGCAGTCATTCCCGAGTAGGTCACCCATCGCTGTCACTCCCGGCTCATTTAACTTTTTGTGTTCTGTTTTTCTTCTTTATACTTAACTATTTAGCAATTACTAATTATTTGTATTCAGGGCTTATCTAGGTGTCTTAGATGTGGTTCTAATTCTCTTAATTGTCTAGACCAACACCAGTCATCGGAACAACAAAATGTACCAGGCTATGCAAATAGGGCTGTTACAAAGATACTTTTGGCAGTTCCTTTTCTAGTGCCCATCCTTCTGGCAGTGGAAACACTTTCCTTTACCATTGTCAGTTTTGGTCTTGGCTTTCTGTTTGGCTATTTTCTTGGAAGGTCCAGAAACTTAAGGTTTCTTTTTCTTATTGCCCTTCTTCTTTTTGGACTTTCTAATAGAAGAAGAAGATGCAACCAAAGCTACCTTTTTTCCTTTATTATCCGGCATATTCTTTTGGGCAATAACCAGCATGTTAAGCAAGCCAGCCAAAGTGCATTCTTGCTTAGTCATACGAAAATTTGTTACAAAACTCCCAAATGACTCTGGTAGGGACTGAAGGATCAAATCCGTTTGCAGTTGGAAATCCAGGTGAAAATCAAGATGTTCCAGCTGCTCTTTATGTGACAACCCTTACCCGTCTACAATATAGCCGAGCAAGATATGCCACACAGTGTACCCAAACACCATATTTTATCTCAATTATTTTTATCCTTCCTTAATTTATTTCTTCATGGTTATAAAGTGTAATTTGTGAAATTTAACTCATTTAAGTCATTTATTGAAATTATAAATTTATTTGAGGTTTCGAAAATTTTATAGAAAATTCGGCAAAGTACCGGCTAAAAATGAATAAAACAGTTCTTTGGAACCTGTGAAAAACACTTCAAATACATTTTCAATTATTCTCAAACTCCATTATATCAACATAATCTCAATATTTCTCAACCATTTCTTAAAAATTCTTCCATTTATCATTCATTCATTTCACATGATAATCATGTACAAATCATAAATAAATACTAAATTTTCATTTATAAACACAAATTATAAATATTTGCATTAATACCAAAATATATTATATGAGTTTCAACTATACATGATAAAATAAAAGTTTAATTATAAAATACAAACAGTATAAAATACCAAAATGGGACCTAGTGTCCTACCAATGCACTGAAGTCTGTGAGGTGACACGAACACTATGTAGATCTGTATACAAGTTTCACCCAGTCTATGGCCTACTGGGCTCTCTGTCAGTCTCTCCAGAACCTACGCGTGGCAAAAAGCAACGTGCTAAGCAATACAGCTTAGTGGTGCCAATAATAAAATTAAAAGAACTAAAAAAAAAATAATTATGCAGTGTATATGCTGATTTCTCATACAGACAATTTATTTGTAATATTATTCATATGGCGTTGTTTATATTAGTTATTTACTTAATTTTATCCATTTCCATTTTGGTTGCCCAAGTAACCTATACTGGATGACTGGATCGATAAACGGTAACCGCACCGGTACCAAGTACCTCGTCTTGACACCATCGATCACAATGTGTCTCCCGATGCAATGAGCGACTAATAAGCTGTAACAACATTGGGCACAAGGCCAAGTATCACACTGATATCAAAATGGCTAAAAGCCATAAATCACATAATGGATTAATGCCATGTGCAGTATTGCTAACTGAACCCTATTGGCATGCCAATCTATCCAAACCAATCTTACTAGGTGTACTAGAGCACATTACAAAGTTATTTCTTGAATATTTGTACTTAACATGTAAGGTTACTATTCATTTGGTTATTTAAGTCAAAATATTGACTTTCTCATATATAATGGTTACATGAGTTTTAATCACATAGATTTACCACATTTGGTTCCCAAAAGTGTTGGCATTAGTTGCCAATCATTGCTTCTAACCAATGGAGAATAAATCAGAAATTTTAGTTTTAGGTGCTAGAGTTCACTGTTCCATTAGGCCATTCTACAGTGAGAATTTGGCCAAATGTTCTTCATCAAAGTTGTTCCTTATTGTGTCTAGTTACATTTCACTTTTTAAATCACTCTATTTAGAGTTTTCTATCTCAAGTTATGGCTATTTCACCATAACTGTTCAGATTGCCTTTACCCAGAATTTTTGGGCAATTTTGGTTCTGCCAGATTTGGTAGTTCAATTTTAGCTAGCAATTTCATCTGGTTAAGTCCAGAATTTGAGTTTGTGTTCTACATGAAAGTTGTTCTAATTTGCCTAAGCTTTCCATTGATATAATATCAGGTCAATTGGACCTTTCTACACTGAGTTATGACCAAATGAATGAGCACTGTTCATTTGGTCATTTTGCACAGGCAAAATTGGTGCTACCCAGATTTGGTCAATTTTTAGGGCATCCTAAGTTTGTTTTCTGGACAAAGTTCCTTCATTAAAGTTGTGCCATTATGTGTCTAATTGCATGTCCAATTGGCCTTGTACTAATTGAACCTACACAACTCAAGTTATAGCTGACCAAACTTGCTGGACTCCCATCTAGACCTGCAAGGCAAATTGGACAGCATACCTAACCTCAATTCCCTTAGTACCATTCACTCAATTTCCTACTCAAACATGACCAAATGGTCACTAATTGACCATTACAACTTTCTTTTCATCAATACATAAACAAAATCCCAATTTTGGTGCCCAAACCCTAACTCTAACAACTATAATTCTTCATATACATACAATCCATGAATTAAAACACCAAGATCATGTTCAATGGCAGCCATACACAACTATTATACAATTAAATTGATGAAACCTTAAGGTACCCTAAGGCTTCTGAAATTTCATGGGGCAAGTTCATACATCTTTAATTCATTTCTCATCAAATTTTCAACTTAACTCAACTTAGATTCATGCTTAGAAAAGAGTGGAAGCAAGAAAACTGGCACTAACGTTGACTTATTCACTTTCTAAGACTTCAAAACTTTGCTTTCTTCCTTTCTTTTTGCTTTCCAAAGCTTGCTCTAGGTGTGAGGATGAGTTTTTGTGAAGGGAAGCTAGGGTTTTGAGGTGGTTTGGTGGGTTATCTAAAGCTTAGTGGAGCTTTAATGGTGGAAAGGGAGAGGGAGCTGGTTTGGCCAACTGAAGAAGAAAGGAGAATCTAATTTTTTTTTTTCTTTAATTTCTGCCCATTTACTCATTTTAAGTGATTTAAATAAATGTGTCACAATGTGATTGGGTGGGAGTATTTTAATGACATCAAAATGATGTCAAAATTCCAAATTTCCTTCATTTTCTTTCCTTTTCTTTCCTACTCTTTTTTAATTAAATTTTTAGCAATATTTATTCACATTTTTTATCATAATAATTATTTACTTAACTGGACAAGTCGATAAAAAATAATCTCTGAAGACGAAATGACCAAAATGCCCTCTGTTTGGCTTATTAAACCAAAATCGTCTGTACCAATCGAAAAAAATTTTTAAGCCTTTTCTTGGCATTCTAATGCTATAGAAACCTCAATGACTCTTCTCTGGAGTTTCAAAAATTATTTCATGAATTTTTCCCTGGGTTTAGGGCTTCTAGTTGTGAAAACAGCAACTTCCCACTGAGTTACCCATCACTGGGGCACCGGCTCATTTAACTTGATTGTATTTTATTTCTAAAATTTTTTCTAAATTTTTCTTACCACTATTTGAGTTTTTTATGATTCCTCACTCTAGTCTAAATATTTTTCCAGACGTTCTAGCTGTCCAGACCAATACTAGTCACCGAAACAGTAGAATGTACGGAATTGCTACAGTGAGGGTGTTACACTATAAGCCGAATCATCTTATGGACATAATCTTCTACATTCTGTCCCTCTGCCATCCTCATTCGGAATAGCTATCTAGATATCTCATACCTAGCATTCTTACTATGTTCACCATACAACTTTTGCAGGTGAAGAAGGATCTCATTTGCAATTTGCATGTTTTCATGCTGCTTTCTGTCACTCATTAGTCATAGAAGCAAGCATATAACATCTGGCTCTCATATCATGCTCCTTCCACTTGTCCAAAGTCTCTAATTCCTTTAGAGTGGCCCCTAGAGGTAAGGGACCAGGAATCTTTGAATCTAGAACATATCCAATATGCTCTAAATTCAGGACAATTTTCAAATTTCTGAACCAATCAGAAAGATTAGGTCCTGTCAACCTATTATGATCAAGTATGCCCGCAAGGATATTGGATGGTGGTAGTTGTTGTGTGCTCATTTTTATCAGAATATAAACTGTAAAAAATAACAAGATTAATTAGTAAATATATCAAGTAATTAACCAAAATGATTATAGTCTTTTAATCAAATTGGTCCTCCCACTAACTTGGCGAATCCTACACTTCCAAAGTAGGAAACGGAAATCCTAGTTGGATGGATTTCTAGTGGGTGATTGAATTCTTATAGTCTTATTGATCACCCTCAGGCACAACCATTATTAGAATCACAATAAACTATAAATAAGCAACTCTTTGCCTATTATATCTCATGTGAGATTCAATCAGGAACATCTATTATTGATTTATCTTGCATTAGTTAAGTTAATCTCATTGAGCTAGTAAACATGCAAATAACTTTAATGACCTCAGGCACATCCATTATTGGCCATCAAGCATTTACATACCTGCAACATCTTATGCTTAACAATTATTCTTAAGAAAATCTCTTAAACAAATGCATCATTCCCATGTTCTTCATAGCTAACAATGCAAGTGTTTAAAATTTCTTAAATAATTGCCTCAATGGAGAGCCATGATATAATTACCATAATTATACCATTACCAACTTAATCATTTGTTTAGAAGATTTCATGGTCGGCTTAATTACTATTACGGTCTCACTTTGCTCATTATCCATTTGGCATGCATATATCTCATATTTGTATACATTCATACACATCTCATGCATACATGGATAAATAAATAATATGGTATGATCATAGACTTTCTAAGGGATTCAATTCTAAGCCACCAAGAATTGAATTAGGGCATTCCTAGGTGTATTTCATTCATTCATTTTACAAGAATTGCTGAAAAAGTACATAATCAACATCTTGATCTTGATCTCCTCCCGCTAGTCCCACTAATGTGCTTGACCTCCTTGTTCTTCTTGCTATCCAATTACATTATAACCCTTGGCATACCAAGGTGAATATACAAGAATATGGACTTTAAAGTCCTTAAATAAATGAAAATACATCCTAACTTATCACAACATTTATAATACATGCCACTAAAATAAAATTAATTATTTTACATCCTAAAGAAAAATAAAAGAAATAAATCCAATTACATTGGTCTTTTATTGTCCATGATCATCCATCATGCATATTAAAATTTAATAATTAAATAAAATATACATGTTAAAAATTAAATTGAATATCATATATTCATTTAAAATTAAATTTGAATCTCATTCAAATAGAGTATAAATTTAGAAACTTTTTCCAAATTTTATTTTATGAAAAAAATTTTCAAAAAATTATTTGTGTGATTAAAAATCCCAATTAAACCATTTCATTAGGTTTATGCTTAATTCTAGGTCCAAAATTATACAATAATTGCATAAATTAACCAAAAACTAGCCAAACACGCCCTTAAGGAGAAAACATGGCCCGTGTAACTATTACACGGCCTGAGGCGCGCCTGAACACGACCTGGGCCGTGTTAACGATGCCTGACATGGGCCAGGGCACTGAAATGGGCACAGGCCATGTAGTTGAATGACACACCCCTAGCGCGCATTAACACGCCCGTGTACTGTGAAAACACGCCTTGGGCCGTGTAAATACCCAGAACACGGTCTAGGCTATGTTTCTTAAGGAAGTTTGATATTTTTAGGGTTTTCTTAATCTGAACCAACATCAAATCAACCCAAACTTAACCCAATTACACAATTAAGCCTCAAAATCAATTCTAATGGCAAATATAATGGCTTTGATACCAAATGAAGGCATGGAATGTAACACCCCTATTTTCATAGCCTAGTATATTTCACTGTTTCGGTGATCAGTGTCAGTCCGGATAATTAAGGGGATTAAAACCAAATCTAAGAAAACTAGATAAGCCCTGAAAATAAATAATTAGTAATTGTCAAATGGTTAAGTATAAATAAGAAAAACAGAACATAAGAAGTTAAATGAGCCTAGAGTCACAACGATGGGTGACCTTCTCGGGAAGGACTACGAGGTCGATTTAAACTCAAATTTTGAACCGTAAAATGTGACGCCGTGATCCTTAGGACTATTGCGAAGTAACACCCCTATTTGCATAGCCTGGTATATGGTACTGTTCTGGTGATCGGTATCGGTCCTGACAATTAAGAGGATTAGAACTGTGTTTAAGACACCTAGTTAAGCCCTGAACACAAATAATTAGTAATTGTCAATTAGTTAAGTATAAATAAGAAAAACAGAACATAAGAAGTTAAACGAGCCGAGAGTCACAGCGATGGGTGACCTTCTCGGGAAGGACTGCAAAGTCGATTTAAACTCAAATTTCGAACCGTAAAATGTGACGTTGTGGTCCTTAGGACTATTACAAACACATTAGAAATGAGAAAATCACGAAAAAGAATTGTTAAGCCAGTCAAATAATTAGATCAGGGAGCCATAAGAAATATTGAATTATTTGCAAATCGGGTTGAACCGGCGAGGGGTAATTTGGTCAATTGACCCCGAGAGCTGACTCCTGACCAAACTGTCAAATAAAATCGAAGAAAAGAAAATTTTGGAATATAGAATTAAATTAAAGAACTAATAAAAAAATAATGCAAAAGAAAAAAGAAAATAAAACTTTATTTATATCATGCTTACATCATTAGGTGACATCATGAATGATGTCAAAATTAAAATTATTTTACCCAAATTTTTTACTAAGTCAATTATGGCATAAATGAAGATAAAAAAAAAATTAAAAAGACAAAATTTTTGCTTCTTCTTCTTCAAATTCCCGTAGCTCTCTCTATGCCATTTCTTCTCTCACCAAAAACCTCCATTAAAGCATGCTTTAAGCTTGCTTCCAACCACTTAACCCACTTTGACCCCAAACTAGTCCATAAGAACTTATTAGATCAACTTGAGAAAGCTTTAGAGGAAGAAAAGAAAGGAAGAAAAGAGAGGAAATTGAAGAGGTGGAAATCAAAGAAAGGTTAGTAATAAACTCTAATTTATTTCTTTAAATTTCATGCAAATATGCTTTAATAAACTTAGAAATTGAAACAAATCAAAGGAAAACATGGTTGAGGGACCAAATATGAATTTTGGCCAACCTTAGTTAGCATTTAAAATGGGCGAATTTGATGCATTTTAATGGTTGCTTAAGTTGATTAAGTATGTAAACTATGGATAGATGTTTAGAATGCATTAGGTTTGAATTTTATGAGTTAGGGTTTTTGGCACCTAGGGTTTGGGAGGCAAAAATGTGAGAATTAGTCAAATGGTATGTTTGACCTTGTTTGAGATGAAAATGATCATTTGTGACCAATTGAGATGTGTTGGAAGTGTTAGAAGTGAGTTTAAATTCGGATTGAAAATGGTCATTCTGCAGGCAGCAGAACCAAGGTCCATTTCAGGGACTAAAACTGAAAATTTACAAGTCCAATTGGTGTTAGGCCAATTGGAAATGAAAATAGACACAAAATAAAACATTTTTTATTTGGGAATCATGCCCAAAAAGTGACCAAAACCTAGTGAACAAATTGACCAAATCCGGATTTATGCAGTCTGACCTGTACAAAAATGACCAAATGAACAGTATTTGTTCATTTGGCCATAACTTGGGCTAGGCAGGTCTAAATGACCTGAAATTTTACCAGTGGACAGCTACGATATAGACCTAAAACTTTCATGAAGAACACAAACCCAAATTATGCCCTTAACTAAGTCATTTGGCCACCCAAATTTGGTGACCGAAAATTGCCAGAACCAGTTTGGTGCCCAAAAATCTGGGTTAAGTCCAATCCGGCAGCCATGATTCAAATGGCTATAACTTGAGCTAAAAAACTTCAATTGGAGTGATTCAAAAAGGAGAATAAAGTTAAGACAATAAGAAACAATTTCTATGAAGAAAACTTAGCCAAATTCTAACAGTAACATGACCAATGGAATAGTTCAACTTAAGACACCAAAACTAAAAATTTGCAATTTTGCCTAAAAGACTTAAGTTTTGAGAAAACAACCAAAACCAACAAAATTGGTGACCAAAATGTGGTATATGAGTATAGTTGGGGTTCCCATACCTTTTAAGCATAAGAAAGTCAATATTTTGACTTGAATAGTATCATGAATAGTAACTCCGAAATACAAATTTTAAAGAACGTCAAATTTAGCATATTAAACCTACATATAAGTATATTTGAATTTATTTTTGGAGTTATGATAAATGGTGATACTGAAACACTGTGAAACTGTGTGTTTCAGTGGAAAAGAACAGCGAGAAAGAACCCGAGACATCGAGTCAAGGCCGAGAGGCGACTCATATAAGGTTTGTGCACAACTAACTATTTTGTTACTTTTCACTTCTAAATTGATTTGAACAAGTTTATTTTATGATTTATAATTTTGTTGTGTTGAGGATTTTAATTTGTTGAATGAAATTATATAAATTAAATGTAAATTTTCTTATGCACTTAAGGATTTATTGCATTGTTTTGAGGATTGTAAATTTTAAGTTTGATGTGTTGCCACCCTTGAGCATGAATTTATGATGATTAAATATGTTGATGATTTATAAACACTTTGTAAATAGAAATTGTTTTGAATATGATTTGAAACCACAGTTGACATGGCAAAATATGTTGTGAATTCTCATTAGCTTGTCTAGTGAGATATCTCCTCCACTAGATGGGGCAAGTTCCTTCCTCTCTGGCTTGCCAGTTGGGGAAGAGTTTGAATGAGTACTCATATATACTATCTAGTCTTTGTTCCTCCCTTTTAGCCTCGGTTATTGGGAGAGTGTGAAATGTCGTGGTGTGCAACACGGCATCTATTTGAATTTTGGGTCATGGGTTCAACTGTGTGAATTGTTGGCAACGCCCTTTAAATTATGCATAGTTTGATAAATTGTTGTTGAAATAAATAATTTTTCAGTAATTCAAAATATTTTGTATTGTTTCGGGATTTAAAAGAAATGTAGATAAATAATTATTATTTGATCAAAATGTTATTCAAATGAATAATTTGCATGAATGAAAATATTGATTTCTAAATGTTATGAATTTTGAAGAATTTAGAAATTTTAAATTTTTATTTGTTATGAATTATCAAGCATAACTTGTATTAAGTTTTAAATTATTAGTTTGTGCACCACTGAGTTCACCATTCAGCGATAGCTTTGTATTCTGTCGCAGGTGAAAGAAAATATAAAGCAGCTGAGCAAGATTACTAAAAGGCATAGTGAGACTATCTTCGGGTATATCATAGGTATACCCTTGTACTTTAGATTTTGATGTAATTCTGTAATTATATGTATGAAATTTACTTTGAGCAGTTGTACCAACTCTTTTGTAATATATTTTTGGATTGTAATGAAATACAAATTGTTATAAGGTTATCCTGAGATTTTATGTATTTATAAAATTTTGCACTACTAAATTTTTAATGATCCCATGAATGTAAATATTAATTTTGTTACCTTAATGAGAGGTTTCAATGTTTGATTTAATTTAAACTGTGTATTGAGTTGCTTGTGCTAATTTGTGAAATGAAATTGATTAATGGAGTTGTGATTAAGAAATATATTGGGAGTGTCTTTATTTTCAGGTTTTGAAGAACTATTTTCTCAAAATACAGACGGCACTCTGCCGAAATTTTTGTAAAAATTACGGAGATTTTAAATATCTAAAAATTTGATTTATGTTTGGACTTTAAATAAAGGTTTTTAATATCTAAAAAAAATTTTACTCACCAATTTAAAAATGAACAAAAATTGTTTTAAAATCCCTTGTAGTATATTTAATGGGTTACCAGTAGGCGAAGTACTGTAATTCATTAGGTGTACTACGGGAGCATGTTAC
Organism: Hevea brasiliensis; assembly: GCF_030052815.1. Lineage (NCBI taxonomy): Eukaryota > Viridiplantae > Streptophyta > Magnoliopsida > Malpighiales > Euphorbiaceae > Hevea > Hevea brasiliensis. The sequence continues at coordinate 92,316,948 of NC_079496.1, read as the reverse complement.
ATCTTATGAGGAGTAGGGTGTGACATGTTTTAGTGGTATCAGAGCAAAGGTTTTAAAGTAAATTTTGAACTGTGAATTTGAAATATTTTTCAATAAGTACAACTGCTCGAATGTTTCATACATATAGTACATTTACATCATAAATATGAACTAACAGGGAGAAATCTCCTTGTGTTGGTTGTACAGGAAATAGAAAAAAAATCCTGTGAATAGATATGGACAAGGGGGATAAAACGGTAGAGCGATGACATACAGCCTAACGTGCAGAGAGGCCCTGGGCCAGAGCGTTGGAGGTCTAACTGCTCCAGTCCCTCCTATACAAATTACTGCACAAACAGCTCAACAGATGGCCATGTTCTTTCAGCAATTGGCTGATAATCTATTAGCCCAGGCCCAAGTACAAACCCAACCCCCTCAAGAGCAGCATGAAAAAGAGAAAAGTGGGAAACCCATCGATCAAAGTTTGATTAGTAATTTGGGAAAGAGAAAAGATTTTGAGGGACCCTAAGCTCCTAAGTATGACAGAGGCGGATCTTCAGGGCGGAAGCAATCAAGAACCATTAGTCAAAGAACCAAAAGTTCCTACCCTATCCGTATCTGTGACGTTTGTGGAAAATTTCATAGGGGTATTTGCCATAGGGTCACTGAAGCCTGCTTCAATTGTGGCGAAATTGGACATTTCGCCCGAGATTGTACTAGCGCACGTCGATTTATGCCACATACTACACCAGAATAATCAGTTCAAGATTCTGATTTTATAGGCTCATTAATAGTTAGTAGGGGCAGAGGTAGAAGTAGAGATAGCACTTCGGGTAATCCTCGCACAATGGACCAACCCGAGCAAAGGAATACTCTAGAAAGAGGGAACGCCATGCATTGAGGGGAAGAAGCATAGACTTCAGATGTAGTTGCCGGTATGTTCTTAACTTGTGAAAGGAATAATTATGTACTATTTGATTTCAGCTCTACTTATTTATATGCTATTGCTAAAATTATATGTTCTATTGCTATTCCCTTGCATGGAGATAAATTTTAATGTGTTAGTAATTAGTCTTTTAGGATAAGAATTACGATAATAAGCGTGGATGGAATTAATTTTGGAAAAGTTTCTAGTGAGAGACATCTCCTAGACTATGATAAATTATAAAATTAATTAGTAAACCTAATTAGGTAAGGCAAAAGGACCAAAAAGTAAGTTATAGCAATATATCTGCCCTAGATGGAAGTAAAGGTACTATTGCTGATAGATGTTAGTAAGTACCATAATCAAAATAAGTTTAAGATATTAGTGGATTTGAAAGAAATAAGACATAGGGAAGTTTGATCTATTGGGATGTAGCGTAGTAACTACGTAATATTCTTGATGTTTGTGTTGTAAGCTACAGATTACAGTACTGACTTGAGATTTATTGTGTAGAACTATGTACTACCCAATAGTACATAAGGATAAGAATAGTTATAAATGACTTTCACTTTGGTACAAGTATACCAGAATAGAGTTTTATCACTAGAACTGAGTTTGAAAATCCTAATTTGGGATTTAAAATTCTATAATTAGAACATCAAAAGATCATGATTGCAAGTTAGTGAGAGTTAAAGACTTCGTTATCCTAGCATGAATTACAGTACATCAAGAATTATTATGGGACTAGAGATTTTAGCATGGTAAAAATTTAAAAATAACACCTATAGGGCTAAGTCATCCAGTCTCCAATATGGGGTTTATAGTTGTTTTGATATTGCAATGGATCCTTTGCTCAAAGTTTAGTAAGGAACAGTATTCTATTTGTGTAGCAGTAAGACACAAAATATAATTTTGTTCCCCTAGAAGAGACAGGATGCTGTGGATGACAATTATAACTTATAAAACAATTAAAAAATAATATTCTACTGAAAACAGTAATTCGATAGGAACTAGTTGGCCAGGTATTCTTTAGGAAGAGCACAATTTTATCATGCGGATCATAAGGATTAGATTAGAATTCAAACGGAACTTTTGAATAGCATGGGAAACAGGAGAGTCCAATAGACTCCCTTCTTAAGATTAAAGAATTATTTGTGGTTGAAAAAAAAAGGGTAATGATCGCAAACCAGCGAAAAATAAGCTATAGAATATTGATAGATAAAAGAGTTGTGGAAGTAAAAATTAGAATAGTTAGTGTGAATGTAATAAAGAAACGTTATGAATATTGGTTAAAGTGTTGACTAGAATGGTCAGAGGACCAAATCAAAGTAATATTGAAGTATAGTGGATTTATTAGGGATGATAAGAGGTGCTAAATCATGACTCGACAGTCAAGTTAAGAAAGAAGATAAGATTGAGGAATAAGATAATTAAAGTTAAGCTGTGAAAAAAAAAAAACAAATAGAACAGTAAGAAATGAGAAAAACACTAGATGAGGAATTGCCACCAGGGCAAACAACCTACTTAAGATGCGTAACGATATCCCAAACTATTTTATCAAGAAGAAAATAAGTTAAATAAAAGCAAACAAGATAGTGAAAAATGGCACATAGGCTTTGGTCATAAATGGAGATGGTAAGATAATGGTTATGGACCTATGGCCAAGAAAGAGATAAGCAGTTCATATATGACCAACAAGGTCATTTAAATAAAAAAAGACTAAAAAGGAAAATAATTGCTAAAACAACAGCAAGAAAAGACTAAAATATTCTAAACTAAACTGAAGGTTACATCAAATGATCAAGAGATTTGATAAGAAAAGAGTAAAAACTAAGTTCTCACCCATAGGATCATACGAGGTCCTAGAAAGAGTGGATCCACTAGCACACAGATTTGCTTACCTCTAAAATTAAAATGAATTTGAATCTAACTTACAATAGAAGCTCATAAGAAACTTGGCACACGAGGTGAGCAATCGATGAGTAAATAGTATTGGTTAAAGTGTTAAGGAACCATCATTCAGGCTAGGAAGCTACTTAGGAGTGTGAATAGGACATGAGGAGACAGCACCCACAACTGTTCAGAGACTGATACCAGGTAAAATTTCGAGGATGAAATTATTTTAAGGGGGGGAGAATTGTAACACCCCTATTTGCATAGCCTAGTATATGTTACTGTTCCGGTGTCCGGTATTGGTCCAGACAATTAAGAGGATTAGAATTGTGTTTAAGACATCTAGTTAAGCCCTGAACACAAATAATTAGTAATTGTCAATTAGTTAAGTATAAATAAGAAAAACAGAACATAAGAAGTTAAACGAGTCGAGAGTCACAACGATGGGTGACCTTCTCGGGAAGGACTGCGAAGTCGATTTAAACTCAAATTTTGAATCGTAAAATGTGACGCTGTGGTCCTTAGGACTATTACGAACACATTAGAAAAAAGAAAATCACGAAAAAGAATTGTTAAGCCAGTCAAATAATTAGGTCAGGGAGCCAGAACAAATATTGAATTATTTGCAAATCGGGTTGAACCGGCGAAGGGCAATTTGGTCAATTGACACCGAGAGCTGACTCCTGACCTAACTGTCAAATAAAATCGGAGAAAAGAAAATTTTGGAATATAGAATTAAATTAAAGAACTAATAAAAAAATAATGCAAAAGAAAAAAGAGAAGAAAACTTTATTTATATCATGCTTACATCATTAGGTGACATCATGAATGATGTCAAAATTAAAATTATTTTACCCAAATTTTTTACTAAGTCAATTATGGCATAAATGAAGATAAAAAAAAAATTAAAAAGACAAAATTTTTGCTTCTTCTTCTCCAAATTCCCATAGCTTTCTCTATGCCATTTCTTCTCTCACCAAAAACCTCCATTAAAGCATGCTTTAAGCTTGCTTTCAACCACTTAACCCACTTTGACCCCAAACTAGTCCATAAGAACTTGTTAGATCAACTTAAAGAAGCTTTAGAGGAAGAAAAGAAAGGAAGAAAATAGAGGAAATTGAAGAGGTGGAAATCAAAGAAAGGTTAGTAATAAACTCTAATTTATTTCTTTAAATTTCATGCAAATATGCTTTAATAAACTTAAAAATTGAAACAAATCAAAGGAAAACATGGTTGAGGGACCAAACATAAATTTTTGCCAGCTTAGTTAGGGTTTGAAATGGGTGAATTTGATGCATTTGAATGGTTGCTTAAGTTGAATTAATTATTTAAACTATGGATAGATGTTTAGAATGCATTAGGTTTGAATTTTATGAGTTAGGGTTTTTGGCACCTAGGGTTTGGGAGGCAAAAATGTGAGAATTAGTCAAATGGTGTGTTTGACCTTGTTTGAGATGAAAAATGGTCATTTGTGACCACTTGAGATGTGTTGGAAGTGTTAGAAGTGAGTTTAAATTCAGATTGAAAATGGTCATTCTGCAGGCAGCAGGACCAAGGTCCCTTTCAATGACCAAAACTGAAAATTTACAAGTCCAATCGGTGTTAGGCCAATTAGGAATGAAAATAAACACAAAATGAAACATTTTTCATTAGGAATTATGCCCAAAAAGTGACCAAAACCTAGTGAATAAATTGACCAAATCTGGATTTCTGCAGTCTGACCTGTACAAAAATGACCAAATGAATAGTATTTGTTCATTTGGCCATAACTTGGGCTAGGTAGGTCTAAATGACCTGAAATTTTACCAGTGGACAGATGAGATATAGACCTAAAACTTTCATGGAGAACACAAACCCAAATTCTGCCGTTAACAAAGTTATTTGGCTACCCAAAGTTGGTAACCTAAAACTGCCAGAACCAGTTTGGTGCCCAGAAATCTGGGTTAAGTCCAATCTGGCAGCCATGATTCAAATAGCTATAACTTGAGCTAAAAAACTCCAATTGGAGTTATTCAAAAAGGAGAATAAAGTTAAGACAATAAGGAACAATTTCTATAAAGAAAACTTAGCCAAATTCTAACAGTAACATGACCAATAGAACAGTGCAACTTAAGACACCAAAACTGAAAATTTACAAGTTTGCCTAAAAGACTTAAGTTTTGAGAAAACAACCAAAACCATTAAAATTGGTGACCAAAATGTGATATGTGAGTAGAGTTGGGGTTCTCATACCTTTAAAGCATAAGAAAGTCAATATTTTGACTTGAATAGTGTTATGAATAGTAACCCCGAAATACAAATTTTAAAGAACGTCAAATTTAGCATATTAAAGCTAGGTATAAGTAGATTTGAATTTATTTTTGGAGTTATGATAAATGGTGATACTAAAACACTGTGAAACTGTGTGTTTTAGTGGAAAAGAACACCGGAAAAGAACCCGAGACATCGAGTTAAGGCCGAGAAGCGACTCGTATAATGTTTGTGCACAACTAACTATTTTGTTACTTTTCACTTCTAAATTGATTTGAATAAGTTTATTTTATGATTTATAATTTTGTTGCGTTGAGGATTTTAATTTGTTGAATGAAATTATATAAATTAAATGTAAATTTTCTTATGAATTTAAGGATTTATTGCATGGTTTTGAGGATTGTAAATTTTAAGTTTGATGTGTTGCCAACCTTGAGCATGAATTTATGATGATTAAAAATGTTGATGATTTATAAATACTTTGTAAATAGAAATTGTTTTGAATATGATTTTAAACCATAGTTGACATGGCAAAATATGTTGTGAATTCTCCTTAGTTTATCTAGTGAGATATCTCCTCCACTAGATGGGGTGAGTTCCTTCCTCTCTAGCTTACTAGTTGGGGAAGAGTTTGAATGAGTACTCATAAATACTAGCTAGTCTTTGTTCCTCCCTTTTAGCCTCGGTTATTGGGAGAGTGTGAAATATCGTGGTGTGCAACACGGCATCTATTTGAATTTTGGGTCATGGGTTCAACTGTGTGAATTGTTGGCAACGCCCTTTAAATTATGCATAGTTTGACAAATTGTGGTTGAAATAAATAATTTTTCAGTGATTCAAAATATTTTTGTATTGTTTTGAGATTTAAAAGAAATGTAGATAAAGAATTACTATTTGATCAAAGTGTTATTCAAATGAATAATTTGTATGAATGAAAATATTGATTTATGAATGTCATGGATTTTGAAGAATTTAAAAATTTTAAATTTTTATTTATTATGAATTGTCAAGTATAACTTGTATTAAGTTTTAAATTATTAGTTTGTGCACCACTGAGTTCACCACTCAACGATAGCTTTGTATACTGTCGCAGGTGATAGGAATAATAAAGCAGCTGAGCAAGATTTCTAAAAAGACATAGTGAGACTATCTTCGGGTATATCATAAGTGTACCCTTGTACTTTAGATTTTGATGTAATTCTGTAATTATATGTATGAAATTTCCTTTGAGCAGTTGTACCAACTCTTTTACAATAAATTTTTGGACTGTAATCAAATACAAAATTATTGTAATATTATCTTGAGATTCTATGTACTTATAAAGTTCTGCACTACTAAATTTTTAATGATCCCATGAATGTAAAAATTAATTTTATTACCATAATGGGTTGTTTCAATATTTGATTTAAATTAAACTGTGTATTGAGTTGCTTGTGTTGATTTGTGAAATGAGATTGAATAATAGAGTTGTGATTGAAAAATATATTGGGAGTGTTTTTATTTTCAGGTTTTGAGGAACTGTTTTCTCAAAATACAGACGGCACTCTGTCGAAATTTTTGTAAAAATTGTGGAGATTTTAAATATCTAAAAATTTGATTTATGTTTGGACTTTAAATAAAGATTTTTAATATCTGAAAAAAAAAATTTTACCCAGCAATTTAAAAATGAACGAAAATTGTTTTAAAATCCCTTGTAGTATATTTAATGGGTTATCGGTAGGTGAAGTACGGTAATTCATTAGGTGTACTACGGGAGCATGTTACATCTTACTAGGAGTAGGGTGTGACATGGAAGCATGGAATTTAGGGCATTAGAGCATTGAAATTTAAAATTTAAACTCAGGTTACATGCACCATACTTGATGAGTTATGTGCCTAATCAATTTTTAATGCCTAAAAACATACCAAAACACATTTTAGCATGCACTAAAGATTCATTTGCCATCAAGAATTGAACTTTAGGAATTTAATTAATTAAACCCTAACTAAAAGAGGGGTTTTTTATTTATAACCTCTAAGGTGAAGAATCAAACTATCTTCCTTCCTTGGGTGCTCTTAGGACTCTAATTGTAGTCCCTCTAGCTTGTCCACCACAAGCTCACCAACTTACACCAATGGCAGCCCCTAGATATCCCTTTAGCTCTTGCCAACCACTTGGAATTAAAGGGGTTTACTTTGGTGAGGGTTAATGGATGTATAGCGTACTAGAAACCTTTTCTAGTAATTTTAATTCAAAGGAAATCAAGGTTTTCTTCTTGAATTAGATGAGAAATGAAGAAAGGAGAGAGTGAACCCAAGTTGCCATCCACCATGGAAGAGGAAGAAGAAGATTGGTCTTTCTCTTTCTTTCCTCATTTATATGCATAAGACAAAAATCACTTACTTGCTTGTCACATGTCACCATAGGATTAAATCACACTTTTGGAAGACTTAATCACATTAAGCCACTTGTCAAAACTAAATTCAATCCCATCTAATCATCTTTCATGAATGAAAGACAAATGGTAAGCTTGTATGGTGCCATGTGTTACCATCTCATGGTGCCATGTGTCATTATGTGAAATGACCAATTTGCCTAAATATTCATGAGTTCTCAATCCAAAATTATTATTTCTCTTCTTTAAATTATTTTTATATCACATATAAATTAATTAATTAATTAATCTCCATTAATTAATCTCATAATTAAATTCATATTTAAACACTTTAAACATAAATTTAATTTATGTTATATATCCAATAACCTAGATTTGGTTTCAAGTCATGCTAGGGACTTTGCAATCTTATTACAAACCAAAAATTAAACTCTTTAATTAATTAATTAAACTCTTTAATTAATCAAATCACATTTTACATGGTGATTTAGTTGTATAGGTGTATGACTTACTAGGCTCATTACCAATTGACAATGAGAAATGATATTATCTCTTAACATCGTTAGAACTCTTTCTTACTGTAAATGATTTCTCTAAATCATTTCAGGTATCTCATAGACTATGATTGACAGCTAGCATAGCATGCCATGGCTACCCAATCAGTAACAAGAAATATCTTAAATGAACCTTTAATCATATGTTACCATGCACTAGAGTCTCTCCGTTACAAAATCCCAATTCTAGCTGGAGTCATGGTGAATATCAAACTCTATTTGCTATGAATGTTATATTCTCTTTTAATTCTAATTCTTGATTAATCAGACTTTCTTGTTAGAAACTCTTTTCCGACTAAGTCTATCTGTCCTAGCTAGAAACTAGAATCATCAAGAACAATTAAATGAATATAGGATTTTATCCCTATTTACCTAGGGTAACAGATTCCATCTTGATCAACACTTATCTCCATATATAACTAGTAGGAGCCAACACATACTCATATACCCATACACAGTACGAGTATGAAAGCAGTATCAAACTCAAACCACTCATATACAAGATAACTGTGTTATCTCAGGTCTAAAGATTATATGCATTGATATGATATATGACAATGCATTGACAAGAGTAAACTCCACGTGCTTGTCATAAGTGTTACTGGTTCAGCCTACTTATCATATATAAGAGCCTATCATATTTGTTATGTGGCATGAGACTCACCACTCCAATTTATTTATATCTCATGTTAATGCTTTGGGAACAAACATGATTACAATCTTTTTGGATAAGTCATGTCCTTTTATAAAGTATCCTCGATTGTGAACCAATTTATAATACTTTGTGCAAGAAATACTGTCACTCATATTCCTAACCACTTAAGAATAGAATTTCTAATAAAATATTAATGGACCTTTTCAATTACACATAAACAGATTATGTAAACAGAAAAGTGTAATTGCCTTTTAATAATTAAAAATATATATAAGATACATACAAAATGATATGCTCTAAGGCATACTACTAATAATACAAAGTTTCACCTAGTTTGGGCGTGTTTAGTAGGGAAGGCCAAGTGAGGAATTCCTATAATTCTTGGAATGTTGTTTGGCAATCTTCTCTTATTTGATTTGCTTTTTAGCTTTAAGCGCTCTGTAAAAGGGGAGGCATCTTTTGGCTAAGCATGACATGAATCAGCCGTGTAACGATCGGACTCCAACCACTAGAGAAATTGTCCGCTTTGGCCATAAGCCTCATGGTTTTGTCCCATAGGTGGAATGGAGAACTTCCTAGGAGGTCACCCATCCTAGGATTTCTCTCAAGTGAGCATGCTTAACCTTGGAGTTCTTCCAACTCTCCAGGCCATTCCACCAAAAGGCACCTATAGTGATTAGTTTCTCCATTTTATATATCATTACTTTTTAAACCCAAGACCAACTTCGTGCTTTGTCGATGTGGGATTAGCCTAAGGGACCTTTCTCCCCCCCCCTTTCGGGACTCAGCCCGGCCCACTAGTGATATTATCCGCTATGGACCGAAGCCCTCACGGTTTTAAAACGCGTCACTAGGGGTTACGAACCACCAACTTATAAACCCAGCTTCTCTCCCGTGTTTTGCCGATGTGGGATTTGCCTAGGGTGTTACAATCCACCCCCCTTATGGGACTCAACGTCCTCGCTGAGTTTGCCCCACCATCGCTCAAGGTTGCACGCAGAGTGGCTCTGATACCACAAATGTAACAGCCCGGCCCACTAGTGATATTGTCCGCTATGAACCGAAGCCCTCACGGTTTTAAAATGCGTCACTAGGGGTTACGAACCACCAACTTATAAACCCAGCATCTCTCTCGTGTTTTGCCGATGTGGGATTTGCTTAGGGTGTTACAAGCCGAGTGCGATTACTCACCCATTTAGTCTCTGTATGTCACACCCTGCCCCTCCATAAGGCATAACATGATCCCGTAGTATACCTAATGAATTACCAACTTCATCTACTGAAAACCCATTAAATACACTACAAGGGATTTTAAACCTTTTCTTACTTCTTCACAAAGTGGTGAGCACTATTTACAGGTGTTAAAAAAATTTTTAACTGAAGTGAAACCTGTCGACACCATATTTTGGCCGATCCCCAAAATACTTTGAAACCGATCCCCGGTGCTAAGTTTCCTCGGAGTAGCTAATCACGTTTCCGATCCCTCTTTGGTAGGCGGTCACATTTCCGACCTCTCCTCGCAAAGACGTGAATCAATGATAAGTCCTACGCATCCCTTGAAACTCAGCCGATCTCTCAAATCATTTACCGATCCTTCAAACCCGTTGCCGGATTTCCGGACCTGTCAAGAATATTCCCGATCCCTGTTGATAAATGGAGTGAACTAGCACTAGATCTTTTCCTACCAGTTTTATTGCCGACCTCCTTTCCGAAAGTTTAAGAGCTAAAGTGTTGGTTCGATTCCGATCTTAAGTGTTCGAGTTAAATTTTCGGTCAAGTTCTGCTCAAAGATTTCTTCCCTACCGATCTCATGTTCAGAGTGCTTTCCGATCTCTCATACTTAGATTAATAATCACATTTAGTTTTTGTTTTGCTGTGCTCATACAATCAAATACTCAGACAAATAATGGTTCAAAATTTTCCGATCACAATCATTCATTGAACAAAAGGCATTTCATTTCATGTCATAATTTGTACAAAGTTATTCGGCTGGGGGATCACCCCCAGCCTGATCTACATTTGGATCACTCACTCTCTCCCTCTCACCCTGGCTTCATCCTCACTATCTTCACCATCGCCCGGTGCCAGTCGTCCATCCAAGAAAAGTCTTCTTCTGGGTAACGCCTCCGAGAGTGCCAAGAGATCCTTTTTAGCCTTCACATAGGCCTCAGCTATTCCCGTCACCATATAATCTTCACTCTCCTTAAGCTCCTTATCCTTCGCCTCGAGTTCCTCTATAAGTTGAGCGACCTGAGAGGATGCATTGGCGTGGAGCGCCTGGACTTCCTTAAGAGCGCGGTCCCTCTCGTCCGAAATACGGTTCTGTTCGGCCAACCGGTCTTCATGGAGCTTTGCCCGTCCCTCGACCTGAGATATATAATCCCGAGCCGATGAGAGTTCGGATCGGAGGGAATCCACTTCCTGGTTCTTCTTCCCGATCTCCTTACCCAGCGCCAATCCTTTCCCGGATCATGGTCTGGTTCACCAGACACTCCACGTTTAAGCTCATGGTCCGAGTCAATATGTCATCAAGGCCACTCTGGGATAGCCTGTCCCGATCCTCCTGAAAGAAGATGGTAGACCCCAGGACTTTGGCGAAATCAGAGTTCTCCTTGACAGTCCGGTTATTCCTCAAGCAGTCGATCAGTACTTGAGCGCCCCGAGAAGAGGTCCTCCCAGAAGCTTGAGAAGGCCCCCCTTCCCTGCTTGGAACAACTGCGAGAGTCGGAGGCTGCTCCTCCGATCTAGGAGGAGATCGGGTAGCTTCAGTGGTCGAGGGACCCGAAGGTTGGGGAGGATCTCTTTGTATCTCCCCAGGCTCGCGACCAGGTGTTTGGAGTCGTTCTGAACGCTTCATCTCCTTTACTTTCCGGAAGATCTCTCTTTCCTTTTTCCGCTTCCTATGACCTTCACCACCCGCCATACCTGCACGAAGAAAAGGTTAGTGAGATCACTAAGGTCGTGAGAATTGAGATATAGAAAATACCAATGCCGAGGTTAGAGAGCGGAAGTTCGCGGTCTTGGCCGGTGAGCGCTGAATGTCCAATGGTGCATTTCTACAACACCGAATCCAAACAAGAATACTTTTTAGTGGCAGCCTCACTCTTCAGATCCATCACTATCAAACTTTCCTCTTCGCCGTGGTAATATGGTTCTAAGCAAGGGTCCCCGTACCACCAAATGGGAAATCCTCAAAGCGGCTCTGATCTTTGCTCCTCACAATGAAGAAACGATTCTTCCAGCTTCTTAAGGGACGAGGCGATCGGAAAAGAGCTCGCAACTAGGCTTCACTGAAAGAACCGATGGTCATCGTCCTTTCTGAGTTAGCCGTGCAGCTTGGCGAACACTTTAGCCGTAGGTCCGATTCCCTTAGCTCGGCATAGACCTCTAAAGCTACCAAGATCCGCCACGAGTTGGGGTGAATTTGAACAATGGATGCTCGATGAAATTTTAAGACCTCCTTGTAGAAGTCATCCGGGGAACCGAAGGCGCCTTTAATTGTTCCTCGTACACCATAACCATGTCGTTCTCTTCAAAGAAATGATTGACACGAAGGTCGTTATGGCACTTGATTAGCTCGCATGTCGGGCCGAATGTTATATTCTTGGCTAAACGATCAAGATCGGATTCTCGAAGAACCGATCGTAGCTCGTCTATAGGGAGATTCTCCCTACCTGAAGGGCGCGTACGCCTTAATGGTACGACCCGCCCCTGACCTGGAGCAGGGACCCTATGAGGTTCGGGTTGCGTGCTTGGCTCGCCGCCTCTTCCTCATCGACGATGACCAAGAGAACTCAATGGAAGGAGGGCTCGCCGCTCCGACCTTCTGCACCGCTCATTTTCAAAAGAAACAAAGAACTTAAACAAAAAGAAGATCAAAGTCCTTACTGAGTCTAATCGGTGTCGAGAAACCGAGAAAATGAGAGAACTTCAAGCTATGAGCAGGAGATCAAGATGAAATGAGAAAACAACCGCTAACCCTCCCTATTTATACTAGTCCGAGCATTTAATGCTCGCGAGGTTCTAGGCGCGCATCGATTGGTGAGACTCGACACTGTTTCGACACTTTTCTCAAATATCCGAATGTTCGGTTAGATCGACCTGAGATCGGCATAACAAGTTAAATATTTTGAATAAAGGATCAGTCAAGTGTCATTCAAGTAAAGAACCAGATCGGATAACCACCTTAGAGATCGGAAAATAATCAATGCAAAATAAGATGATAACCGACAAAATAAAGTCTTTATTTGCAAAAAGATCGGATTACATCATTTGGGCGATCTCTAGGGATCGGATTACAATAAAGGTCTAGCTACATCATGTGGCCGATCTCTAGAGATCTGATTACATTGAAAATTACATCATTTCTGTGATCTCTAGAGACCGATGAAAAATCCTATCTGAAGAGGCTGATCTAAGGACCGCTTTATAATCGATCCCAAGGATACTCCCGGGAGATCCATGGATCAGTTTATAACTAATGCCAAGGATACTCCCAGGTGTTCCAAAGATCAGTTTATAACTGATCCCAAGGATATTGCCGACCGGATGCTTCATCCGCTGTCGGAACACTCAATGTGATGAGAAGCCGAATGAACTCAGTTGAGCGACTCGAGATCGGTACAACCGAGGTCCGCAATACAGATTGATCAAATCCAGTTCTCTCACCATCGCCAATTAGGACCATCCAATCACCGGGATCGTAAATTTTCCGTCGAGGAAAAGGGAATTCCATCGGAAGAGGATCAAAACCACAGTTGTAGCCGGAACTTTACCCGGAACAGCTAGAACCAAGAAACAAGGAGAAAGAGAGAAAAATCGAATGAAGGAAATGCCACTATAAACATGTGTATATATATGGGAAAATGGGCATTTAATGTCGAAGGAAAACGGCGACGCTCAAAATCGAGATTTAATTAATGCTTGGACCGAATCCAGTCTTCTCAAGGGATAAAAGAGATCGGGAGATAGGAGATCAGCATGTGAGATCTGAATGGGAGCTAGGGGAGGGATCGGAAGACAAAAAGAATAAGACAAATTCGATAACCGCCGCCGAATCGAGCCGAGGTAGTTAAAGCGCAAGGCACGAGATCTCCACCGCACGCCTAAGAATCGACCGCAATGCTGACAGGTGCCAGGGTATGTCATGACAGTCCTGTACATCCCAATCCCCACCGTTGATCTCACTTGTAAGGATGAATCCGGAACCCTTGGATCAAGAGAGAAGACAATACCAAGCGTCTTTCACTCACCCCGCATCGTTCGGACAAAGGATTCAAGACCGCTTGATTAAAAGAGGAAAAGGACAAATATTTTGAGAAGCGATCTCACCATTCGCTTTGATTCTCTTTAATTCCTGAACATCCGATCATGTACTTCAAAATCCTGACCCTCCATCTCCCTCAAAATGAATCCTGACCCTTCATGGGGAGCACCCGATTCCTATAAATACCTGCATGAAAAACTGTTCAAAAAAAAAAGGAAGACGGACGAAAAAAAAAGGTCATTATTATAGCGGAAGAACTCAAAAATTTCATTCATTTGTTATTCTCGCTACTTTGAAGTATTGATTGGAAAGACTTTTGAAACTAGTTTTCAAGTGTTTCTTGAAAAGGATTTTGAACACTGAACTCTACATTTCCACTTGTTCATCACCTGATCACGCCTTCACTTTTAACTCTTTATCATCTCTATTTTCATCCCTTCTGTTGGAGCTCAAATCCCACTCAGTTGTTATCTTGACCTAATCACATCATAGCTAGGCTCCCTCCAGTTCACGGTGAACATCAACTCTCAAAGCTAATCACCCATGGTCTTGTTTCTAGTGGCCACCCCACAATTATTCCTACTGATTCAGCCTCCTCTGTAAGAGCTCACGTCCGTTGTATTAAGTGTTTGCGTTCATTTCTTTCGTAGTCTCTCCGTCCTTTTACGTATGTGATTTTTCTCCAAGTTCATCTCGTGCAAAGAGACCTAAATGTTATTCTCGTGTCATCTCTTTAGTGATTAGTGTGCCTTTTATTAATTTTCGTCATTTCAATACAAGCTTTTACGGTTCCTAGTAGAGTGTAAATGGTCGTAAGACGAGGTAATCGCAACCTAAAGATCTCTCTAAAGGGAAAATCTGAATAATACATAAGGAAGATAGTCAAACTATTAGTCGACGAAACGACGCTCGCAAAGATGCCATAAAATGGAAGTAAAAGAAGCAGAGTAGATTGGTCATAAATAAATATTGGTAAAATAAATACATGAGAGGTCGAAATCAGTCTCATTTTCCTGCCTAGCCGAAGGCTCTTGATAAGTCCTCTCCCCAACCTCTTTAAACTTCAGGATCCTTATCTCTAGGTTCTTAGGGCACCAACATTCTGGAGATCGGAAAAATACCTTTCAGGCACCTTTCTCAGTTAAAAGAGATCGGAGGAGAGTTCTTATCCTGTCTTAACTCAAATTCTAATAAACATTTAAAAGAGATCGGAGGAGAGTTCTTATCCGGTCTCAACTCAAAATTTTATTAAATAGGATCGGAGGAGAATTCTTATCCTGTTCCCATCTCGAAATTTTAATAAATACCTAAAAGAGATCTGAGGAGGACCTCACCCGACCTCCAATTAGAATTTTAATAAATAATCCAAGAGAGATCGGAGGAGAGTTCTTATCCCTCTATTCAAATAAATATTAAAAGAGATAGGAGGAGAGTTCTTATCCTATTCTCACACCAAATTTCAACCCGTATGCAAGATAATCCCAAAACCCAGAACAATTCGTAACGCCAACTCACTAAGGCTGTCTCATTTACTTATGTATCTGGGTAATCCTAATTAGTGAAAAATCAAACATTCCTTTTACCAAAAGGATTAACATTCCCACTATAGCCCTTCTAACTAATTTATAAATGACACAAAATTAAATCTACTTACCCTTGTTAAGGGACGAGGTGGGGTGCCTAACACCTTCCCCACCCGTTAATGGACCCCGAACCTAGAATCTCTGTTTTGAAGTGGTTTCATTTTTAATTTAACTCCCTAAATGGTTTTCTTTAGTTTCCCTCAAAACTAAGGTGGCGACTCCTCACTTTTCCCACTTCGGTGAGTGATCGTCCGGGCGACCGCAAAATCCCGTTGCGACAGCTTGGCGACTCCACTGGGGACTTGTATCCTAACCCCAGTCTGCAGGTCCAAAAGTAGGCTTAATTTTTGTCTGATCAAATTATAGTTAGAGGGGCTCACTCGGCAATGTCTTATATGCTAATTATTATTGCTGCTAACTATTTTGTTTTGCCTGTTCTATCTCCTACAGTGCTCTTCATTTCAAAGAAAAAGGAAAAAAGGAAAAATGGACAAATAAAATCCCCTGACCGGGAAGAGGTAAAAGTGTCCCTTCACACACCGAACACTTACACAATGTCCTCACACACTATAGTCCTAACCCGGGCTTTCTTACCCTTTTAGGAAAGTAGGAGGGGGTCATGTAGCGGTGCCCGTGGGTTTTACCCCGTTAGTATCCGTGAAGGCTCCTGCTCAAATTGAAACTCGTTCTATCCATTGTGATACTCGTGGAATTTTCCCGACAATATCATGGGGGTAGAATGGGGCTCTACTGTTTACAGTAGGGGCAATTTGGGAACCTGTGGCTATTAGAAAAATTAGATCCTGAGCTAAACCGTCACAATAGCTGAAAGCCGTAGTAAACTGCCTCATAAGATAGAACCATCCAGATAGGTAGCGCTTACCCGGTATCAGGAGTCTCCCTATTATAGGACAAAAGGGGACATGTTTACTCTTACCTTACTCTCTTTCGATTTCTTTTCGTTCATTTTGTGAGGGTAATCTTGAATTCTACTGAAACACTTACACATTTTCCTACTTTGATAAATGTGTACGTGTCACTCTGTCAACAGTATGATTCAAAATTACCCTAATTTGTCTTACTAACGAATCTTCCCGCAGGCATCACCAAACCGAGGGTCTGTAAAAGGATAGGCATCATTTTTATCATGGCATCCTCGAGTCAGTCGGCAGAAAAGGTTCAGAATGCTAAACTTTGGTCTGAATCGGCTCATGTTCCGGTACCCTCCCAAAATGATGCTTTCAAGGCGCCTGCTAGCTCGCTACCTTCACTGGATTTGGATGAAATAGAGGTCAAAATGAACAACCTCGAGGGTCTGTCTAGTAGATGGAGGTCGCTTCGATCGTGTCAAGGTACGATTTGAAGAAAAGTACTAAGGATTGCAACCTTAATGCAAGTCAAGGTCCAAATCCGGCATTAAAAGCCATGTTGTCGGTTTGGAATCCTAAGCACGGAGTATTCTCTTTCAATGATATTGACACGGTCCCCACTATGGAAGAATATCGCATTGCTAGGGATCCCATACTCCTTGCGTAACCGGATCTACTTACACCTCGAGCATAGATGCACTGAAACGGTTGGCACACATGTTGGGTTTTCCCCGTAAGAAGTAAAGTCCAGAGAAATCAAAGGGAACACGTATGGATGGTATTGGACGTACCTTGAGAAGCGGTTAGATCATCGCCCAAGAGAAACGATGGGATCAAGCTCCGTAGCACTCGCCTTGGGAATCTATGGTCCGATCCTGCTCCCGGGCCATTGGGGATCATCACTAGCAAAGAGAGGTATTTTGGACAGAGAGAAAGGCGGGGATCAACCCGATACCGGCAATCCTTGCTGAAACCTTGTTAACCCTAACTTACTGCAGACAACAGGGAAAGGGTCCATTAAGTGTTGCTCTCGCTATTATACCTCTGGACTATCACCACATGTGTCCTGAGGAGACAAAAGGATTGACTTGGTACCTTGACCAGCCTCCCATTGAGAAGATGATCCGGTTAGTGATAAGCCCGAAGAATGAAAAACAGTGGCGGGAACGGATTCTGAGTTTCAATAGCCATGATTACTGTTGGAGGAAGTCAGGACGCCAAGCCAACTCGTCTTGATTGGTACAGAGGTATTCGGTGTCCCTAATTGGAATAACCGGTATACAAATTACACTCCAAATACGTAACAAGGCGCTTTGGCTCAACACAACTGTGATCAACATTGAAGAATACCACTGCGACACTTCTACCATGAACTCAAGGAAGAAGAAGGGTTGAAAATGGCTCGCAAGTCTTGGGAAAGCATCGCTCTGATAGAGAAATCACCCAAAGGCCCAAGTGCCTCGGGCGATTATCTTAAATGGAGGACTGACAGGGACCGAGAACACTCTACTGTAGAATTCAAGGACGACAACCCTCGCCAAGACGCCTTATTAGAGGAAGCTGATAATCGCCTGGTTGACTCGCTACAAAAGGCAAATACCGAGAACTCACAATTGCAGGAACAAATAAAACAGCTGGAGGACCAACAGCAGAAACTTAAGAGAAGGGTAAGAAAGCTCAAGGAAGAGGCAAGGGCCGAAAGGATAGGGTTCGAAGAGCAAGAGGTACAGTGGGAAAAAGAAAGAAACTCTCTCCAAGCTGAGGTCAAAGAAATGAAAGGGCAGAATAGTAAGCTTCAGGAAAGGATGAAGTACCAAGAGGTGCTCGTTGGAGAGTATAAACAGGAAAACAAGAAGAAGAAGCTTGAATTAAAAGAACAGGCACTCCTCATCAACGATATCTTGAAAGAGTGTGCTAAAGAAAGAAAAGAAAAAGAAAAACAAGCTGCCCTCTATCAAGAACTGAAAGAGAATGTAGACCACCGAGAGGACAATAGCACAAGGAAAACAAGAATTTTTACGATAATCCGATTACGCCCTGAAAGCATTCGATCCTACCAGGCAAGAAGGAAGGTTATATGAGTATCTCAGAAAATGTCATCTCATTATAAAGAACCTCCCAGAGCTTAGGCCGATGTAAAAGATACGATGTACAAATTATTCAGTTAATGAAGTGATTTTTGGACCATTGTTTAGCAAAATTTGTGAATGTATAGTATGACTCGTAGGAACTTCCTCGCTAGGGTTATGTGAAAATTGAAATGCGTTGTATGGACAAGTATCATAAATGCGCACTCAATCTCGCCATTCACTACCGACTATCGAACGATGCCATGATAAAGCCGAGGCAATTATCCTTTTACGATTTCAACTTGGCTCTCAAATGCCATCAGATCCTTCGCCCGCACTGTGACTTTTTAGTTTCTCTGCAAAAATCCAAATTTTATTTCAGATTTTCTTTTTTTTACTCCTCCCAGGAAAGCAATATTGATTCAAACAAGGCAAGTCTGACCAAGCACACACTACAACCCACGCGAGTGTACTTAACAAGAGCTCGAACAAGAAAGATAATGGAAAATCAGAGCAAGTACGTAACCTACAGGGCAGGTCTCCGAATTGAAAGATCACTTTCAAATCATGAGACTAATGAAGGAAATGTCTCGTAACAAACCTACTTGAACCTAACCCACCATTACCTCCTCCGCCTCCTACAACAAATGATCCTCATCAAGCTTCAACCTCTTTTACCTTTCGTCTCCCATTCCGACCCGACAACATCGGCCAATCCGGTGAGCATGAATAATGACCCACCTTTCTCCTATTACCCACTGTCTCAAATGCCGAGCCTCACCCTTCAATCCCGATCCATCCAGTTTACGCCACCCCTCAGCTCCCGGTTGGAGGAGCATATCACACAGTGGAAGGAGAACATAGGGCGAGAGATAACGAGAAACTATCTGCCCTAGAAGAAAGACTGAGAGCAATAGAGGGGCTGAACATGTATGGTTCAGTCGATGTGTCGTCACTGAGATTGGTGCCAGATGTGGTGGTACCACCCAAATTCAAGGTTCCGGATTTCGACAAGTACACCGGAAACTCGGATCCCCGCATCCACCTGGCAACCTACATTGCCAAAATGTCTGCCTTAACGGAAGACGATAGACTTCTCATTCACTTCTTTCACGAGCCTCCGAGCGGCTACGAGATGGTGCATACAATTGGACAGGAGCAAGCTACACTCCTGGAAGGATTTAGCCGATACTTTTCTGAAGCAATATAAATTCAATTGTGATGCGGCACCCACAAGGAGGGACCTCCAGAACCTGGTACAGAAAGACCGGGAAAGTTTCAAGCAGTACGCCCAACGATGGAGGGAGAAGGCTGCAGAAGTATATCCTCCAGTGACCGACAATGAACTTTGCTCACTATTCATCGAAACGTTGAAGGCTCCCTACTTCAACTTGATGATCGGAAATACCTCAACAGCCTTCTCGATATCATCCAAGACGGTGAGAGAATCGAAGCCAATCTGAGAATAGGAAGGCTACAGGAGTTGGCTGAGAACCCTGTAAAGAAAACTGCCAATTTTGGCAAGAAAAAGGAGGGTGATGTACACTCTATCACCCGTCAGAATAATTACCCCCAATTTCCCCAAAATAACTACCGGCCATATTCACCCTCTCATGGCCAAACCATCGCCAACATTCCACCTCCTTTCCCTAATTATCCACAACCACGCCCACAATACGCCCCACCCACAAATTTCCAACCAAGACCACCTCCTCCACCAACTCAACCACGACCACCACAAAATAACCCGAGACCTCCAAGAAATCCTGATCCACCCCTTCCTCCTCTCGTGAAATATACCGATACCTTGTCGGTATAAACCAAATCGCATCACCCTTTAGACCCAATCCACCGCCATATCCTGTGTGGTATGATGCCACACCGTTGTGAGTATCATGGAGGAGCACAAGGGCATTCAATCGACAATCGCGGGCACTCGGAGGAGAGTGCACGCCTAATCCGAACGGGTGGTTGAAAATTGAGGGGAACGGTTCTCCCCAATGTCACCTCAAATCCACTGCCCAACCATAATGCGGGTAGTGGTGTAAATATGATCGAATCTAAGGGAAAGGGATCAACACCTGAAGTGGATGAGCTGGTTCCATACTTTGAGGAGATTTTTGCTATAGCAATGAGGGAAGGTTATCTTTCCCCTGTGCAACGGATTAGAGGAGAATACGGTGTCCTTACCATGGAGGGGCAATGATCATGAGTCGCGAGATTGTGAGGGGTTCAGCAAGAGGTCCGAACTTATTGTCTTTAAGGGGTTGAGATGTCGAAGAGGTCAAAACGGAAGGGAAGTAAACACCACAAGATTCAGCCAAACCGCTTCTACCTCCAAGCCCGTAATCACCTTCTCACCCCAGAGCCTCACCACCGAATGCTTATTCAGACTCGCCACGCCTCCCATCACCAACACTCATGCCGTCCCTTGGAACTATAATTTCCAAGTTTTTACTCGAGGAGCGTCAAAGACATCCGCTCCTAGCCTCGCCTCACCTCCGGCACTACCAAAGCCATGTTTCGCTCCTCACGAGCACTTCAGGATGACTTATGCTGGACCTGCCAGCAACATCGCTCCCCAAACAAGTCCCGAGCCTTTTATAGCAATAAAACCGTCTCCACCTGAGCAAGAAGTCAAGTTTATAACCCAAGTGGGAGGTGTTATGAACGAGGAAAGAGAAAAGAGAAAAGGGAAAGTAAAGATGGGAGAGTCATCGAGAAACACTAAGAGGAGGTTGAGAAAGCAGGGGAAGCAGAGCCTGTTGAGCATAGAGAAGATGAAGAACTGTTGCTCCAAATAATGAAGCAGAGCGAGTATGACGTGGTGGAACAGTTGAGAAAGACACCCGCTCGGATTTCGCTGTTATCGCTGATTTTGAGTTCGGAAGTGCACCGACAAGCCTTGCAGAGAATCTGGATCAGCCTTTGTCAACCCTGACATTACTCCGGGGCAGTTTGAGAAGTTAGTGGGACAAATCCAGGCATCCAGCTCTGTAGCCTTTTCTGAAGAGGAGGTAGACCCTGCAGGCTTAGGGCATAATAAAGCTCTGCATATAACGGTAAAATTTAAAGGTCAGATAGTGGCCGAGGTCCTCATCGATAACGGATCAGCCCTCAATGTATTGCCTAGCGCTACCTTGGCTAGATTGCCAGTTGACCAATCAGACATACGTCAAAGTACTATGGTGGTGAGAGCTTTTGACGGAACAAGGAGAGAGGTGCTGGGGGACGTTGACTTGCCAATCCAGGTCGGTGCATGTACTTTCAATATCACGTTTCAAGTGATGAACATTGAGCCGCCTTACACCATGTCATAGGGAGGCCTTGGATCCATTCTGCGAATCTCGTTCCTTCTACTTTGCACCGTAAGATCAAATACATTAAGGACGGCAAAATCATCACGGTGAAGGGCGAAGAGGCCATGCTAGTCACTGCCGCAATCACTCCCTTATGTGGAAGCAGCCGAGGAGTCATTGGAAAGTTCTTTCCAGGCCCTTGAATTGCAAGATACTGGGAAGGAAGGGGCCATGGCTATGGTGGCCAAAGTAATGTCAAGAAGCGGGTATGAAGAGGGTAAAGGCCTAGGCGCCACTTTACAAGGGATTGTCAAGCCTATACCGGCCATTCAGAAGATAGGCCGTTGTGGTTTGGGATATGAGGAGGATGCCCTCGTGGATGGGCGATTCTGGATGAGAAAAATGCTTCGGGATCAGAGATTTGACCAGAAGATAGGAAAGGTGAAAGTAGTCCCGAGAATCACGGAAATCTTCACTAAACCGGTCATTCAACATCCGGCAAGTACAGAAGAATCACCTGATGATCCATCCATAGATGTCATCCAACCGATTCCTTGTATGAGGCCCTAATTCGCCATTGGTCAAGAGCAGAGCTTGACAACCGGACAACGAAGGATATCCCTGTACTGTATCTCGAGTAAAGTACCTCGGTTATCTACACTTGATCACTTTGTCCATGGTGACAAGTGTAATCATCAGAATGGACCTTTTCTTATGGCATTAATATTAATGAATTAATAGCGCATTTTTAATTCAATACTCTTTTTCTTTCCATCCTTATAACATGTTCTATTCTTTATTCCTTCAGGACAATTCATCAATTAACACCTAATAATCCAATAGACTCATAAATTCCTCGTTAATTTTGAAATCCCCATAATCGCCATTACTTCAAGTAATTGAGGAAGACCTTACGAAGAAAGCAATGAAAAGATGAACCCTCCCTCGTGCCTTGTGAAGGCAAGCGTGCACAATAAACTTAGGCACGGAAGAAGTAAAAAGGGAACTTAAGATAGTGGAGAGTGAGGAGTTGGGAGATATGATCGGTGCAGCAGGAATTTCTCGACGTGTTCTCTTGGAGCTATGATGACATGGTCGGTTTGGACCCTCAGATAGTGACGCACAAGATTCCTTTAATTCCGGGAACGATCCCGGTGAAGCAGAAACTGAGGAGAATGAATCCCGATACACTGCTCAAGGTTCGGGATGAAGTCAAGAAACAGTATGACGCCGGGTTCTTAGAAGTGGTCAAATATCCCCAATGGGTGGCTAACGTCGTCAAAGTGATGAAGAAAGACGGGAGAGTCAGGGTGTGTGTTGACTACAGGGATCTTAATAAAGCTAGTTTGAAAGACGATTTCCCTCTCCCCCACATTGATGTGTTAGTTGACAATGCCGCGGGTTTGGGCAGATGTTCGTGTATTGATGGGGCATCAGGGTACAATCAGATCCCAATGGACGAGGAAGACAAGGATAAAACTGCTTTTATCACCCAATGGGGGGTATTCTGCTATCGGGTCATGCCCTTCGGGTTGAAGAATGCCGGGGCTACTTACCAGCGCGCAAGGGTGTCTTTATTCCTCGATATGATGCTTAAAGAAGTGGAGGTGTATGTGGATGATATGATCATCAAATCCGGGAGAGGAGAGCCACGTTCAGTGATAAGGAGGGTGTTTGAAAGACTCAGAAATACCGGTTGAAGCTGAACCCTGCTAAGTGCATATTCTGAGCTAGATCGGGAAAACTGTTGGGATTCATAGTAAGCGAGAAAGGGATAGAAGTAGATCCAGACAAGGTTCGAGCTATTCAAGAAATGCCGTCCCCAAAAACAGAAAGGGAGGTGCGCAGTTTTCTGGGAAAACTGAACTACATTTCGAGGTTTATTTCTAATCTCACTGCCAAAGCTGAGCCTATTTTCAGATTACTCCGGAAAAACAACTCTACTCAATGGGATTCAGTTTGTCAAGAGGCTTTTGAGAAAATCAAGCAGTATCTGTCAAACCCACCAGTATTGGTCCCACCTGTGGCAGGTAGGCCTCTGATCCTGTACATGGCAGTCCAACAGAATTCCATGGGATGTGTTTGGGACAGATGATGATACCGGCGAAAGAGAGGGCCATTTATTACTGAGCAAGAAGTTCAATGATTGTGAGTCAAGGTACTCTTCCTTAGAAAAGACTTGCTGCGTTGGCACAGACTGACAAATCGCCTTAAGCACTACATGTTAAATCACAAAACATGGCTCATCTCGGGATGGACCCTATCGGATATGTATTTGAGAGCCACTTCGTGCCTTGAAGAATAGCCAAGTGGCGAGTTATACTCTCCCAATATGATATAGTCTACATGACCGGAAGCGGTGAAAGGTAGCGTGATTCTTGACCTCCTAGCGAGAAAACCCTATCCGGATTATGAAGCTCAATTTTGAGTTCCATGAGCATATTAATGAAGTAGACTGCGAAGAAGGGGAACCAGCCAATGTATGGGAAATGTATTTTGTGGAGCGGTCAATTTATCAGGAACGGAATCGGGCCGTACTAGTATCCCGGAAGGAAAGCACTTCCCAATAGCCGCTAAGTTGGGATTTGACTGCACCAACAATGTCTGAATATGAAGCTTGTGTGATGGGTCTACATGCCGCTATAAAGATGAAAATCGTAAAGTTGGAGGTGTATGGAGACTCGCTCGATAATTTATCGAGTTAAGGGAGAATGGCAAACCAAGGATCCCAAGCTAATCCCCTATCAGAAGCACTTACTGGAGATGATCAAGGAATTCGAAGAAATCTCTTTCACTCATCTGAATAGAGACAGGAATCAATTTGCAGATGCCTTAGCTACTCTGGCTGTTATGGCTCAAATCGAAGAAGGACAGACGTTTCAGACGTTCAAGATTAAGGTAAGGGACGAGCCAGCCTATTGTCTCATGATTGAAGAAGAGCGACGGAAAGCCTTGGTATCATGACATCCAGTCTCATGTAGAACCGAGAATTCCCTTGAGGCAAGCAAGAATGAAAAGAAGATGATTCGAGATTAGCATTAGGGTACTTTCGGTGGAGAGACCCTATACAAGAGGAGCGCCAATGGCGAATTACTGAGATGCGTAGATGCAAAAGAAGCTAAGAGAATCCTCTTTGAGACGCATGAGGGAAATTGTGCCACTCACGCCAATGGTCACATGATGACGAAGCAAATCATGCGACGTGGGTATTTTTGGACCACAATGGAAAAGGATTGCATCGAGTATTTCCGAAGTGCCACAAGTGTCGATTCTGCAGATCCGATAAATATGCCACCTCACAAGCCGCTCAATCTCGTCTCACCGTGGCCTTTTGCAATGTGGGGCATAGATGTGATTGGTCCCATCAATCCCAAGGCATCCAATGGGCACAGATTCATCCTTGTAGCCATCGACTATTTCTCCAAGTGGGTCGAGGCGACATCCTATGCTCACATCACGCAGAACACGTTTCTCAAATTCTTCAGAAACAATATCATCTGCCGGCATGATCTCCCGAATGAAATTGTCACTGATAACGCCAAGAACCTGAACGGTCCAAGATTCGTAAGGCGTGTGATCAATACAGAATCCGACATCTCAATTCCTCCCCATACCGTCCCCAGATGAATGGAGCGGTTGAAGCCGCGAACAAAAACCTCAAGAGAATAATCCGGAAAATGATAGTCACATATAGGGATTGGCATGATATGCTTCCCTACGCTCTCCACGCATACCGGACTTCCGTAAGAACCTCGACCGGGGCAACACCATACTCACTGGTCTACGGGATGGAAGCTGTATTGCCTATTGAGGTTGAAATCCGTCCTAAGAATTTTGAAGGAATCGGGGATCGATGAGTCGAATGGATCCGATCAAGGTTGGATCGATTGAATTTCTTTGGATGAGAAAAGGTTAACGCAGCATGTCACGGACAATTATACCGAGAAGAATGGCGGGCATTTGATAAAAGCGTCGCCCACGGGAATTTCAACTCGGGACTTAGTTACGAAGAAATCTTGCCAAACCAAAACGATCCCCGGGGCAAATGGTCACCAACCTACGAGGGTCCTTATGTGATTAAAAAGGCGTTTTCTGGAGGAGCCTTGATCTTGACTCACATGGACGGTGAAGAATTCCCGAGACCTGTGAATGCCGACACTGTCAAGAGATACTATGCATGAAAAGGAGAAAGGATGAAAACCCGAAAGGGCGTCCTAAAAAAAAAAAAAAAAAAAAAAAAAAAAAAAAAAAAAAAGGGCGTCCCAAGGACCGAAGTGGAGGAATAAGGAAGGGGGCATGAAACCACGGATAGAAAAGAGACCGTTACGACATGCAGCTTCAAAGAACTCGAAGTATTGGCAGTTAAAAGACTTCAAAATTAACCATAAGGAATATGTGAGATCTATCCCTATGGCCTTTCCCTTTGAAAGTTTATCTTCGTTTTTTTCAAGACCATAATAAAGTTATACTTTATTCCTTCCGCTCTTATTTTTCTGCCTGCCCGCTTTTAATACTGCCCTTTCTCTTTGTTTAATGTGCTATTAATTAGTTAAATTTCTGCCATAAGATTTGAATTCGAGAATTGATAACCTCACGTACTTTGCTATGAGATTTGCAGGGAATGATGGCCTTAAAAAAAAAAAAAAAAAAAAAAACTAGAGGCGAAAACCCGAAAGGGCGCTTCTAGCCGAATGGACGAAGAGAAAGTGAAAACCCGCAAGGGCGCTTTCCGTAGAATAAGAAGAAAGTCGGGAATGAAAAGGGGCATCCGAAAGAATGAGATCATAGGTCAGGTCTTGCAACTCCTCCTCCATTAATCATCCGCCTTCGTTATCTTGTTGAGTACACTCTTTCAGGGAATAACTTCATATGCCAAAGTCAGACTTGTTTTGTAAGTTGATTTTAATTTCCTGCAATTTAAATTCCACCATCAACCTCTGGATCCTTGATCCAAGTTGATTTTATTTTCCTGCAATTCCACCATCAATCTCTGGATCCCTGATCCAAGTTGATTTTATTTTCCTGCAATTCCACCATCAATCTCTGGTTCCTTGATCTAAGTTGATTTTAATTTCATGCAATTCCACCATCAATCTATGGATCCTTGATCCAAGTTGATTTTATTTTCCTGCAATTCCACCATCAACCTCTGGTTCCTTGATCTAAGTTGATTTTAATTTCATGCAATTCCACCATCAATCTATGGATCCTTGATCCAAGTTGATTTTATTTTCCTGCAATTCCACCATCAACCTCTGGTTCCTTGATCTAAGTTGATTTTAATTTCATGCAATTTACATTTCTGTTATCAACCTCTGGTTCCTTGATCTAAGTTGATTTTAATTTCATGCAATTTAAATTTCTGTTATCAACCTCTGGTTCCTTGATCTAAGTTGATTTTAATTTCATGCAATTTACATTTCTGTTATCAACCTCTGGTTCCTTGATCTAAGTTGATTTTAATTTCATGCAATTTAAATTTCTGTTATCAACCTCTGGTTTATAGATCTAAGTTGATTTTAATTTTCTAGGTCATTAACTTAGGTGTGCTTTAGTTCCCTAATTTCAAATACCTAATCGTCCAAAATATGAGTCGGAATCTTTACATAATTCCTATACGGAAATTTTTCCTTTAATAGAAATTACGTAAGGAGGCAATGTCGACACCATATTTTGGCCGATCCCCAAAATACTTTGAAACCGATCCCCGGTGCTAAGTTTCCTCGGAGTAGCTAATCACGTTTCCGATCCCTCTTTGGTAGGCGGTCACATTTCCGACCTCTCCTCGCAAAGACGTGAATCAATGATAAGTCCTACGCATCCCTTGAAACTCAGCCGATCTCTCAAATCATTTACCGATCCTTCAAACCCGTTGCCGGATTTCCGGACCTGTCAAGAATATTCCCGATCCCTGTTGATAAATGGAGTGAACTAGCACTAGATCTTTTCCTACCGCTTTATTGCCGACCTCCTTCCGAAAGTTTAAGAGCTAAAGTGTTGGTTCGATTCCGATCTTAAGTGTTCGAGTTAAATTTTTGGTCAAGTTCATTCAAAGATTTCTTCCCTACCGATCTCATGTTCGAGTGCTTTCCGATCTCTCATACTTAGATTAATAATCACATTTAGTTTTTGTTTTGCTGTGCTCATACAATCAAATACTCAGACAAATAATGGTTCAAAATTTTCCGATCACAATCATTCATTGAACAAAAGGCATTTCATTTCATGTCATAATTTGTACAAAGTTATTCGGCTGGGGGATCACCCCCAGCCTGATCTACATTTGGATCACTCCCTCTCTCCCTCTCACCCTCGGCTTCATCCTCACTATCTTCACCATCGCCCCCGGGTGCCAGGTCGTCCATCCAAGAAAAGTCTTCTTCTGGGTAACGCTCCTGGAGTGCGGCCAAGAGATCCTTGTGAGCCTTCACATAGGCCTCAGCTATTCCCGTCACCATCTCCTCATCCCTCTCCTTAAGCTCCTTATCCTTCGCCTCGAGTTCCTCTATAAGTTGAGCGACCTGAGAGGATGCATTGGCGTGGAGCGCCTGGACTTCCTTAAGAGCGCGGTCCCTCTCGTCCGAAATACGGTTGTTACGCCAACCGGTCTTCATGGAGCTTTGCCCGTCCCTCGACACGAGATATATAATCCGAGCCGATGAGAGTTCGGATCGGAGGGAATCCACTTCTGGTTCTTCTTCCGATCTCCTTACCCAGCGAATCCTTTCCGGATCATGGTCAGTTCACCGCACACTCCACGTTTAAGCTCATGGTCCGAGTCAATATGTCATCAAGGCCACTCAGGATAGCTTTGTCCGATCCTCTGAAAGAAGATGGTAGACCCCAGGACTTTGGCGAAATCAGAGTTCTCCTTGACAGTCCGGTTATTCCTCAAGCAGTCGATCAGTACTTGAGCGCCCCGAGAAGAGGTCCTCCCAGAAGCTTGAGAAGGCCCCCCTTCCCTGCTTGGAACAACTGCGAGAGTCGGAGGCTGCTCCTCCGATCTAGGAGGAGATCGGGTAGCTTCAGTGGTCGAGGGACCCGAAGGTTGGGGAGGATCTCTTTGTATCTCCCCAGGCTCGCGACCAGTGTTTGGAGTCGTTACAACGCTTCATCTCCTTTACTTTCCGGAAGATCTCTCTTTCCTTTTTCCGCTTCCTATGACCTTCACCACCCGCCATACCTGCACGAAGAAAAGGTTAGTGAGATCACTAAGGTCGTGAGAATTGAGATATAGAAAATACCAATGCCGAGGTTAGAGAGCGGAAGTTCGCGGTCTTGGCCGGTGAGCAGTTGAACAGTCCAATGGTGCAGCTCGGCAGTCACCGAATCCAAACAAGAATACTTTTTAGTGGCAGCCTCACTCTTCAGATCCATCACTATCAAACTTTCCTCTTCGCTCAGGGTAATATGGTTCGGAAGCAAGGGTCCCTGGTACCACCACCATGGGAAATCCTCAAAGCGGCTCGGATCTTTGCTCCTCACAATGAAGAAAGCGATTCTTCCAGTTCTTAAGGGACGAGGCGGATCGGAAAAGAGCCGCAACTAGGCTTCACTGAAAGAACCAAATGGTCATCGTCCTTTCGGTGAGTTAGCCGGTGCAGCTTGGCGAACACTTTAGCCGTAGGTCTGAGTCCCTTAGCTCGGCATAGACCTCGGAAAGCTACCAAGATCCGCCACGAGTTGGGGTGAATTTGAACAATGGATGCTCGATGAAATTTTAAGACCTCCTTGTAGAAGTCATCCAGGGGGAACCGAAGGCCGGCCTTTAATTGTTCCTCGTACACCATAACCATGTCGTTCTCTTCAAAGAAATGATTGACACGAAGGTCGTTATGGCACTTGATTAGCTCGTACAAGTCGGGCCGAATGTTATATTCTTGGCTAAACGACCGAAGATCGGATTCTCGAAGAACCGATCGTAGCTCGTCTATAGGGAGATTCTCCCTACGAAGAAGCGCGTCGCCTTAATGGTACGACCGCCCACGACTGGAGCGAGGACCCTAAGAGGTTCGGGTTGCGTGCTTGGCCGCCTCTTCCTCATCGACGATGACCAAGAGAACTCAATGGAAGGAGGGCTCGCTCTCTCGACCTTCTGCACCGCTCATTTTCAAAAGAAACAAAGAACTTAAACAAAAAGAAGATCAAAGTCCTTACGAGTCTAATCGGTGTCGAGAAACCGAGAAAATGAGAGAACTTCAAGCTATGAGCGGGAGGCGAAGATGAAATGAGAAAACAAGCGGCTAACCCTCCCTATTTATACTAGTCCGAGCATTTAATGCTCGCGAGGTTCTAGGCGGCGCATCGATTGGTGAGACTCGGCAATTTGTTCGACACTTTTCTCAAATATCCGAATGTTCGAGATCGGTTAATCGGAGATCGGCATAACAAGTTAAATATTTTGAATAAAGGATACGTCAAGAGTCATTCAAGTAAAGAACAAGATCGGATAACCACCTTAGAGATCGGAAAAAAATCAATGCAAAATAAGATGAAAACCGACAAAATAAAGTAATTATTTGCAAAAGATCGGATTACATCATTTGGGCGATCTCTAGGATCGGATTACAATAAAGGTCTAGCTACATCATGTGGCCGATCTCTAGAGATCTGATTACATTGAAAATTACATCATTTCTGTGATCTCTAGAGACCGATGAAAAATCCTATCTGAAGAGGCTGATCTAAGGACCAGTTTATAACTGATCCCAAGGATACTCCCGGGAGATCCATGGATCAGTTTATAACTAATGCCAAGGATACTCCCAGGTGTTCCAAAGATCAGTTTATAACTGATCCCAAGGATATTGCCGACCGGATGCTTCATCCGCTGTCGGAACACTCAATGTGATGAGAAGCCGAATGAACTCAGTTGAGCGACTCGAGATCGGTACAACCGAGGTCCGCAATACAGATTGATCAAATCCAGTTCTCTCACCATCGCCAATTAGGACCATCCAATCACCGGGATCGTAAATTTTCCGTCGAGGAAAAGGGAATTCCATCGGAAGAGGATCAAAACCACAGTTGTAGCCGGAACTTTCCCCGGAACAGCTAGAACCAAGAAACAAGGAGAAAGAGAGAAAAATCGAATGAAGGAAATGCCACTATCAACAGGGGTATATATAGGGGAAAATGGGCATTTAATGCTGAGCGGAAAACGAAGCGGACGCTTCGAAAATCGAGATGTAATTAATGCTTGGACCGAATCCATCGATCAAGGGATAAAGAGATCGGAGATAGGAGATCGGCATGAGAGATCGGAATGGGAGCTAGGGAGGATCGGAAGACAAAAAGAATAAGACAAATTCCGATAACCGCCGTCGAGAATCGAGCCGAGGTAGTTAAAGCGAGGCAGACGAGATCTCCACCGCACGCCTAAGAATCGCCGCAATCTTTGACAGTGCTGGTATGTCATGACAGTCCTGTACATCCCAATCCCCACCGTTGATCTCACTTGTAAGGATGAATCCGGAACCCTTGGATCAAGAGAGAAGACGACAATACCAGCGTCTTTCACTCTCAGCCCCCAGATCGTTCCGGACAAAGGATTCAAGACCGTCGGATTAAAAGAGGAAAAGGACAAATATTTTGAGAAGCGATCTCAGCCATTCGTTTTGATTCTCTTTAATTCCTGAACATCCGATCATGTACTTCAAAATCCTGACCCTCCATCTCCCTCAAAATGAATCCTGACCCTTCATTGGGAGAACCCGATTCCTATAAATACTGCATGAAAAAGCTGCTCAAAAAAAGGAGGGCGGACGAAAAAAAAAAGGTCGTTATTATAGCGGAAGAACTCTGAAAATTTCATTCAGTTTGTTATTCTGCTACTTTGAAGTATTGATTGGAAAGACTTTTGAAACTAGTTTTCTGAAGTGTTTCTTGAAAAAGGATTTTGAACACTGGAACTCTACATTTCCAGCTTGTTCATCACCTGATCACGCCTTCACTTTCAACTCTTTATCATCTCTATTTTCATCCCTTCTGTTGGAGCTCAAATCCCACTCAGTTGTTATCTTGACCTAATCACATCATAGCTAGGCTCCCTCCAGTTCACGGTGAACATCAACTCTCAGGCTAATCAGTCCGCGGTCTTGTTTCTAGTGGCCACCCCACAATTATTCCTACAGATTCAGCTCCTCCCAGGTAAGAGCTCACGTCGCTGTTGTATTAAGTGTTTGCGTTCATTTCTTTCGTAGTCTCTCTGTCCTTTTTACGTATGTGATTTTTCTCCAAGTTCATCTCGTGCAAAGAGACCCAGAAATGTTATTCTCAGGTCATCTCTTTAGTGATTAGTGTGCCTTTTATTAATCTTCGTCATTTCTGAATACAAGCTTTTCTGGTTCCTAGTAGAGTGTAAATGGTCAGGTAAGACGTAGGTAACTGCAACCTAAAGATCTCTCTTAAAGGGAAAATCTGAATAATACATAAGGAAGATAGTCAAACTATTAGGTCGACGAAGCAGCAGTTCGGCAAAGATGCCATAAAATGGAAGTAAAAGAAGCGAGTAGATTGGTCATAAATAAATATTGGTAAAATAAATACATGAGAGGTCGGTAAATCAGTCTCATTTTCCCGTCTAGCCGAAGGATATTGATAAGTCCTATCCCCAACCTCTTTAAACTTCGGATCCTTATCTCTAGGTTCTTAGGGCACCAAAATTGGAGATCGGAAAAATACCTTTGGCACCTTTCTAATTTAAAAGAGATCGGAGGAGAGTTCTTATCCTGGTCTTAACTCAAATTCTAATAAACATTTAAAAGAGATCGGAGGAGAGTTCTTATCCGGTCTCAACTCAAAATTTTATTAAATAGGGATCGGAGGAGAATTCTTATCCTGTTCCCATCTAGAAATTTTAATAAATACCTAAAAGAGATCTGAGGAGGAACCTCACCCGACCTCCAATTAGAATTTTAATAAATAATCCAAAGAGAGATCGGAGGAGAGTTCTTATCCGGCCTCTATTCAAATAAATATTAAAAAGAGATAGGAGGAGAGTTCTTATCCTATTCTCACACCAAATTTCAACCCGTATGCAAGATAATCCCAAAACCCAGAACAATTCGTAACGCCAACTCACTAAGGCTGTCTCATTTACTTATGTATCTGGGTAATCCTAATTAGTGAAAAATCAAACATTCCTTTTACCAAAAGGATTAACATTCCCACTATAGCCCTTCTAACTAATTTATAAATGACACAAAATTAAATCTACTTACCCTTGTTAAGGGACGAGGTGGGGTGCCTAACACCTTCCCCACCCGTTAATGGACCCCGAACCTAGAATCTCTGTTTTGAAGTGGTTTCATTTTTAATTTAACTCCCTAAATGGTTTTCTTTAGTTTCCCTCAAAACTAAGGTGGCGACTCCTCACTTTTCCCACTTCGGTGAGTGATCGTCCGGGCGACCGCAAAATCCCGTTGCGACAAAACCAGATAACACATTTGAAGTATTAATAATTTCTATAAAAATTTTGGCAGAGTGCTATCTGCATTTTGAATAAAACAGTTCTTCAAAAACCTGTAAAAAGCACTTCCAATATTTTGTTCAATCCCCAAACTCTAATATCCAATCAACACAACAAGTTTCTCAACATTTGCCAACTCAAATCCACAATAATTTTTCAGTGTTTTCAAAAGCTGAGATAAAAGAAATATATCACAATATTTATAAGCCAAAATAATTTACAAATTTAGTTTAAAACTTTAATGTACAATTTTAATTTACAACTGCTCAAAACCAAGAACAAATATATACATACAGTGAACATACATTACAATACAAAATGCAAAATATGGTATACTCAATATACCCGATGAACTCTCAATGTAGCAGTAGCAGCCTAGTCTGCTGCCCTATCAGTCTGTCTACTTGCGATAGCAATGAAAAGCTATCGCTGAGCCAATGTCTCAGTGGTGCACAACATTAACAAAATGCAACTTTAAATCATAAATCATAAATCGTATAAATAGTGGATACTTAAAACCATAGTTAAATTCAAAGACAGTGAATGTCATAAAGAATTTAAACTCCATTTCACAATATCACAAAAAATATCAATAAATCACACACACAGCTTAATCATGTTCCAAAGTTCAATTCGTCCTAAAAGCCGATGGTTAGTGAGGAATAACATAGCTAGCTAGTAATAATATGAGTACTCATTCTATTCGTCCTCAACAGGCACACACCTCAACACTTTAGCCAGAGAGGGAATTCAAAGTCAATTCATCCCACTAGACAAGCTAGCGAGGAATTCAATCAATATACATGATAGCTATAGTTTTAAACCATTTACAATGTTTTTCAAGCAATAAGTATCCATCAAATATCATTAAGACAATTTTTCACAATTTAAATAATAACAAATAATTTGTCATAATTTATTTCAATTGAAAATTCAAAAAAAAAATAACTATTGTGCACAAACCTCTGATAAATGTCTCTTGGTCCTGACTCAGTGTTTCTGTAACACCCTCACTGTATCCATTCCGTACATTCTACAGTTCTGGTGACTGGTGTCGGTCCGGACAGTTAGAATGTCTGGAAAAATATTTAAACTAAAGTGAGGAACTATAATTAACTCAAATATTAATAAGAAAAATTTAGGAAAATTTTAGAAATAAAATACAACCAAGTTAAATGAGCTGATGCCTAGCGAAGGGTAACCCAGTGGGAAGTTGCGGTTCTCGCAACTAGGAGCCCTAGACTCAGGGGAAAATTCATAAAATAATTTTTGGGACTCCAGAGAAGAGTCATTGAGGATTCTATGGCATTAGAATGACAAGAAAATGCATAAAAAAATTTTTCAATTGGTACAGACAATTTTAGTCTATTAAGCCAAACAGAGGGCATTTTGGTCATTTCGCCTTCAGAGGTATTTTTGGCCGACTTGTCCAGTTAAGTAAATAATTATTATAACATAAAATGTGAATAAATATTGCTAAAAATTAAATTGAAAATGAGTAGAGAAGAAAAAAAAAGAAAATGAAAGAAAATGTCAATTATGACATCACATTATGTCACTAAAGCACTCCCACCCAATCACATTGTGATACATGTCCATAAATCACTTAAAAAGCATAAAATGAGCTGAAAATTTGAAGAAACCAATCTGTTTCTTCCCTTTCCCATTTCCAGCCGTGACTCTCATCTTCCCTCTCCCTAAGCCATTCCTCCATGAAAGCTTAAAGCAAGCTTGAGACAACCCACCAAATCACCTCTAAACCCTAACTTCTCTTCATGAAAAATTATCCCTACCACTAGAGCAAGCCTTGGACAACAATTTGAAGAGGAAAGAGAAAGGTTTTGGCTAGCTTGGGAGTAGCTCCATTCAAGGTTAGTGTCTAATCTTAGTTCCTTTTGCTTTAATTCATGTTTAAGGGCATGAATTGTGTAAGAAAAGTAAGAAAATAAAACAAACAAGTGTGTGTGTGCACCCTACAATTTTGGCAGCTAGGGTTAGCTAGGGTTTGATGATTTTTCTTGGTAGAAAAATGGTTATGAGTAGCCTTTGGTCGTGGATGAGGGATTGAACATAATTGAGTAAATGAAATGCAAGAATTGTGCATGTGGGAAATGAAAAAAATTAGACACTTGAACAATTCTAGGGTTGGCTCATGTGATGGTTCATTAACCTTGTAATGGTCAATTAGTGACCATTTGAATGTGTATGATGAGGAAATGAAGTGAGTTGAGGCTTGGCATTTGAGTGTGGGTTAGCTGCCTTGGCTGACCTACAGGACTAAGCATGAGTCCAGTAGGTTTTGGCAGTTATAAATGGAGTTGTAGAGGTTTAATTGATGCAAGGCCAATTGGACATGAAAATACACACATAATGACACAACTTTGGTGAAGAAATCCTGCCCAGAAAACCAAACCAAGTTGGCCTAAAAATTGCCCTAATCCGGGTTACATGCATTCTGCCTGGGCAAAATGATCAAATGAACAGTATTTATTCATTTGGTCATAACTCAGTGTAGAAAGGTCAAATTAACCTAAAATTTTACAAGCAGAAATCTGAGACATAGATCTACAACTTTCATGAAGAACACAAATCCAAATTCTGACCATAACCTAGTCAAACTGCCAACCAAACTTAGGTTACCAAATCTAGCAGAACCAGTTTTGCTCAGAATTTTGGATTCTGTCCAATCCGGCCAGTTATGGGGTTTATGCCATCACTTGAGTTACAAAACTCCAAATGGAGTGATTGAAAAAAGGAAATGTAACTAGACACAATAAGGAACAACTTTCATTGTGACAATTTTGCCAAATTCCTAATGTACAAATGACCAATGGAACAATAAACATGAGGCTTGAAATCTGAAAATTGTGAATAACTAACACTAAGCATTGAAATGGAATTGACAACTAATGCCAACAACTTTAGAATGCAAAATGTGGTATGTTGATGATATTTGAACTAATATACCTATTATCTATGAAAAAGTCAACATTTAGTGTGACACCCCTTACCCGGCTACAGTGTATCCGAGTAAGCTATGTCACACGGTGTACCGGCACACTCTATTTTACCTTAATTAATTTTTTTATCAAAGTTTTGAATATAGTTTGTGAAATATAGTTCATTTATTGAAATTATAATTTATTTGAGGTTCCGAAAATTTTATAGAAAATCCGGCAGAATACAAGCTAAAAATAGAGAAAACAGTTCTTCGGAACCTGTTAAAAACACTTCCAAATAATTTCCAAACAATCCCAACTTCAATTCATCAACAAAGTCTCAATATCAAGATCTCAACAACATTTCTCAATTTCAGTTCTCAATCCATCACATGTGATAATCAAGTATAAATCACAAATAGATATTTACTTTTCCATTCACAAATACAATTTTCATAATTTACATGAACATCAATATACATTACACAAGTTTAATTACATATGAGAAAATCAAAATTTATTTACAGAATGCCAAAATGACACCTAGTGTCCTACCAATGCACTGTAGAAGTTGAGGTGACACGGACACATGCGTAAGCTGCAGATGGACTCACCCGGTCTGCGGTCTCTGGCTCACGATCTGTATCTCCAGAACCTACGCGTGGCAAAAGCAATGCGCTAAGCAATAATGCTTAGTGGTGCAATAATAAAATAAAAGAAATAGCAAGAAATAAATATGTAACGAATGTATATGTTTTATTTGTTTGGTATTTGTATATCATTTACTTTGTCCACTTTTATTCATTTGGTTGCCCCAAGTAACCTACACTAGACGACTGGACTGGATAACGGGTAAACTGGCACTGGGTATCTAGTACCTTGGGCCATCACACCATCGGTCACATATGCATCTCCCGGTGTGCAGGCGACTACCAAGTCAGAATAATCTCGCACAAGGCCAAATCTCAAAGCAAGGTCGAATGGCTAAAAGCCATGAAATCACGAATGACATATTGCCATATGCGATCGCTAACGAACCCTATTGGCATGCCAAACTATCCAAACCAATCTTGTTAGGTATACTAGGGCATTTGGAACTTTTAAATTCTTCACTTTGTGAATTTCAAGTTTCGGTGTCACTATTCACCTCTTTGGTCAACAAAAATGTTGACTTTTAGGTAGAAATTAGGTACATTGGTTTTGGCACTCCCAACATACCACATTTTGTATTTAAAACTTGTTGGAATTGGTCACCATTACCATTTCTAACTTAAAACCAAGAGGGCAGAAATTTCAGTTTTTGAAGCCTAAGTTTACTATTCTATTAAGCACTGTTACAGTGGGAATTTGAAGAAATGGCAAACATGAAAGTTGTTCCTTATTTTGTCTAGTTGAATTTCCTTTTTTAAATCACTCCATTTGGAGTTTTGTAGCTCCAGATATGGTCCAAAAACCACAGCTGGCCGGATTGCCAAAACTGCAGAATTACCAAATCTATAGTACCATGAACAGTGACTGCCACTGCCTTGTTGAATAGGTTCTTGTCATATTTTGGAGTAGGTTTCTTCATGAAAGTTGTTTGTCTATGTCTTATCTTGTTTCTGTAAATATTTCAGGTCAATTGACCATATCTACAGTGAGTTATGGCCAAATGAACAGTTACTGTTCATTTGGTCATTTCTGCAGGTGTTGTTGCAGGGTATCCGGATTGGGGATAACTTTTGGTCCACTTGCTTTAGTCTTTTGGGCATGGTTTCTTCAGAAAAAATGTGCCATTATAAGCCTAGTTTCATGTCCAATTGGCCAAACACCAATTGGACCTACACAGCCAAAGTTATGGCTGTCTAAGTGGGCTGGAATCTCACCACCATCTTTCTTGTCTTTAGGCGACCCTCCATTCGATTTTGCCATGCATTAACTCACTTCAAATTATGATTAACTTGCCTTAAATGGTCACTAATTGGCCATGAGAATGTCCATTAATCAATTCAAATGCCAAGTCCAATTTTCATCCTTAAAACCCTAGTTCCCATTATAGGTTTTCACAACACACCTTAATTACTAACCCATTCACTAACCACATGCATAGATGGTTTAAACATAACCTCTAATCCACCTTAAGTCCATCAAAACACTCAATTTCTATTCCTTCAATAGGACAGCCAAAATTTATGGTGGCCATACACACAACTTTTATTCATTTAAACTACAATTTCTCACTAAATTCAAGTCCTTAATCATGAAAGTAAGGAGTTTTAGGTGTATAGATGCACTAACCTTTAAGTGGTAGATTTTTCCCAAGTTAAATCTTCACTTTCTTTCCTTTTCTAGGCTGCCAAATACTCTCCCAAGAGATGTGGTGAAGTTTTAATGAAAGGGATTTAGGGTTTAGTGGTGTAACAATGGGAGAAAAGGAGCTTGCTTGAAGCTTTAATGGAGGTTGGGTATTGCAAGGGTTTCGGCTGGTTTTTGGGGAGGGAGATGGCTGCTGTAATTTTTGGTTATTTTGGTCTTCATTTAGTCTCTTTTATTAGTTGGTTAATTAGTTGTTTAAAGGTGATTGGTTATAGCTTTTAATGACATCACCATGATGTCATAAATAAGCCTTTTTCCTCATTTTCTTTTCTTTTCTCCACTACTCATTTCCAATTTAATTTCTAGTAATGTTTATTCATATTTTATGTCATATTAATTATTTACTCAACCGGACAAGTCGGCCAAAAATCACCTCTAAAGGCGAAATGACCAAAATGCCCTCCGTTTGGCTTAACGGGTCAAAATTGTCTGTACCGATTGAAAAATTTTTCTAAGTATTTTCTTGGCATTCTAATGCCATGGGAACCTCAATGACCCTTCTCTGGAGTCCCAAAAATTATTTTATAATTTTTTTCCCCGGGTCTAGGGCTCCTAGTTGCGAGAACCGCAACTTTCCTCTGGGTTACCCATCGCTAGGGCACCGGCTCGTTTAACTTGGTTGTATTTTATTTCTAAAATTTTTACTAAATTGTTCTTATCAATATTTGAGTTAATTTTGGTCCCTCACTTAAGTTTAAATATTTTTCCGGACATTCTAACTGTCCGGACCAACACTGGTCACCGGAACAGTAGAATGTACGAAATTGCTACCGGGAGGGTGTTACAACTCTTCCCCTCTAATTTAAATTTCGTCCTTGAAATTTACCTGATGCAAACAGTTGAGGGAACTGTTGCCTCATCATCTTTTCCCTTTCCCAAGTTGCCTCCTCGATGTTGTGGTGCCTCCAAAGCACTTTCACCAGTGGAATCTGCTTGTTCCTCAATTCTTTTACTTCCCAAGCCAGGATCCGTAGAGGTTCTTCTTCATATGTCAAATCCGGTTGTATTTCAATTTCTTCCCTGGAGATGACATGTGAAGGATCTGAGCGGTATCTTCTGAGCATGGACACGCGGAACACATTGTGGATCTTGTCTAGCTCTGGTGGTAAAGCTAGCCTATAGGCCACTGGACCCACACGTTCACTGACTTCATATGGGCCAATGAACCTAGGGCTTAACTTACCTTTTCTTCTAAACCTCAATACCTTCTTCCAAGGTGACACCTTGAGGAACACTTTGTCGCCAACCGCATATTCTATTTCTTTTCTCTTCAGGTCGAGATAAGATTTACATGCATGCGAGGCAACCTTCAGATTAGCTTTCATTAGTTTCACTTTCTCCTCAGTCTGTTTCACCAAGTCTGGCCCCACCAGTTTGTCTTCGCCCAATTCAGTCCAGCACACTGGAGTTCTACATTTTCTCCCATACAGTGCTTCATACGGGGCCATTTGGATACTAGCTTGGTAGCTATTGTTGTATGCAAATTCTGCCAGTGGGAGGTATCTATCCCAACTTCCCTCAAACTCAATGACACAACTCCTCAGCATATCCTCAAGGACCTGACATATGTTTCATGTTATTTTTATCATTTTGGTTCAATATATGTATCAATTTCATTGGTTTCAATTGTTTACCTGGATTACTCCTTCTGATTGCCCATCCGTCTGAGGATGGAAAGCTGTGCTGAAGTGGAGTTGTGTACCCAAGGACTCATGCAACTTCTTCCAAAATCTCGATGTAAACCTTGGGTCTCGATCAGATATGATGGAAAGTGGGATTCAATGCAGTCTAACTATCTCACTGATATACAATTCTGCTAACTTCTCCAGTGAGTAGTCAGTCCTAACTGGCAGAAAGTGTGCTGACTTTGTCAATCTATCAACTATCACCCATGCTGCATCATGTTTCTTCTAGGTGAGAGGTAGACCACTTACAAAATCCATGGTGACCCGATCCCATTTCCATTCAGGTATGCGTATAGGCTGTAGCAAACCTGATGGAACTTGATGTTCTGCCTTGACTTGCTGACATGTCAAGCATTTAGTCACATAGTCAGCTATGTCCTTCTTCATACCAGGCACCAATACTGAAGCTTCAGATCATGATACATTTTTGTACTTCCTGGGTGCATAGTATAAACACTGGCATGTGCCTCTTTCAGAATACTGGCTTTCAATTCCCCATCATCTGGTACACACAGTCTTCATTTGTAATACAGACACCCATCTACTTTCATCTCATAGTCAGTTGCTTTTCCCTCTGAGATTTTGCTCATAATAGCCATTAACTTTTCATCTACCTTTTGCCCATCTAAAATCTGCTGTAGCAGGTTTGGCCTCACTTGCAACTCAGCCAAAATAGCTCCATCTCGAATCAAAGTTAGACGGGCATTCAATAATCTCAAAGCTGTGATGGATTTTCTGCTCAAAGCATCTGCAACTACATTTGCCTTCCCAGGATGGTAGTCAATTACACAATCATAGTCCTTCAGGAACTCAATCCATCGCCTCTGTCTAAGGTTGAGCTCCTTCTGAGTTGGCAAGTATTTCAGACTCTTGTGGTCTGTGTAAATGTAGCACTTTTCACCATACAAGTAATGCCTCCATATCTTCAGTGCGAAGATAATTGCTGTAAGCTCTAGGTCATGGGTAGGGTAGTTCTGTTCATGTGGCCTTAGCTGTCTGGAAGCATAAGCGACCACCTTCCCCTCTTGCATCAATACACATCCTAACCCATTATGAGAGGCATCACTGTAGACCACGAAGTCCTTTCCTGACACTGACTGTGTTAACACTGGTGCCTCTGTCAACATAGCCTTCAACCTCTCAAAACTGGTCTGACACTTGTCATTCCAGTCAAACCTAACATTTTTGTGTAACAACTTGGTCATTGGAGCAGCTATTAAGGAAAATCCCTTCACAAATCTCCTGTAATACCCAGCTAGCCCCAAGAAGCTTCTGACCTCAGTTGTATTCCTGGGAGGCTTCCATTCTATGACTGCTTCTATTTTCTTAGGATCCACCCTAATCCCATCAACTGACACTATGTGTTCAAGGAATGCAATCTCATTCAGCCAAAAGTCACACTTGGACAACTTAGCATACAGCTTCTTTTCTCTCAGGGTTTGCAGAACAATGCTCAAATGCTCATCATGTTCTTCCCTGGTCTTGGAATACACTAAAATATCATCAATAAAGACCACTACGAACCGATCTAGGTATGGATGGAAGATACGGTTCATAAGGTCCATGAATGCCGCTAGTGCATTTGTTAGGCCAAAGGGCATCATTAGAAACTCATAATGCCCATACCGAGTCCTGAATGCAGTCTTTGGCACATCTGCATCCTTCACCCTCAACTGATGATACCCTGATCTGAGATCAATCTTGGAAAATACTCCTGCTCCCTTCAACTGATCAAACAGATCATCAATTCTAGGCAACGGATATTTGTTCTTCACAGTCACTTTATTCAACTGCCGGTAATCAATGCATAGCCTCAAAGTCCCATCCTTCTTTTTCACAAACAGCACTGGAGCTCCCCATGGTGACACACTGGGGCGTATGAACCCCTTATCAAGCAACTCTTGCAACTGAGTTTTCAACTCCTTCAATTCGATGGGTGCGATACTATAAGTAGCAATGGATATGGGTGCTTTGTGCAGTTGTCTCAATAGCAAATTCAACTTCCCTTTACGGTGGCAAACCAGGCAACTCTTCAGAAATACCTGCAGGAAGTCTCTTCGTGGGTATATCACTCGAGTTTGGCTTAGCTCGCCTAGTATCCACAACATGTGCTAGGTAGGCTTCACGGCCTTTCTCATCATTCTTCTTGCAATCGTGGTGAGATAACATTGGACAGAAATCGGTCCTTTCACCCACAATGATGATCTCATTACCCTCGAAGTTTTCAGAGAAATTCTCTTCAATTTGCAATCAACTATTGCCTGATGACGTGACAACCAGTCCATTCCCAAAATCACGTCAAACTCGTGGAAGGGCAACTCAATCAGGTCTGCCAAGAATTCATACCCCTGAATCCTTAACGGGCAACCCTTGTATACTTTGTTCACCACTACACTGTGGCCCAATGGATTAGTGACCAGAATGTCTTAGTCACTCTCCCCTACTAGTATCCCCCTTTCTACGGGTAAGTTGATGCAAATGTATGAATGAGTGGATCCTGGATCCACCAATACATGCACAGGTGTATTGTAGAGGGAGAACGTACCCCTGATGACGTCCGGGGCATCTTGCTCCTCCTGAGCTCTAATAGCATAAGCTCTTGCTAGTGGTCTGCTGTCAGGCCTCTCTGCTAGCTCAGATGCAGGCCTCTGTGATGGTCCTACAGCCTCAGACTTACCAGATTTTCTACCCCTCTGTGGTGCAGAGTGTGTCCATCGCTTGTGTTGGAGCAGCTGTAGTAGTTCTGCGTGGGCAGTTCCTCAGCTGATGCTCTGTCGACCCACATCTTAAGCAGGCACCAGTTACTCTCCAACATTCCCCCTTGTGCCATTTCAAATAGTGTGGACATGTAGAAGATGCTGGGGCTGGTCCCCTGAACCCCATCCCTGGAGAGCTGCCCACTGATGGTGTGGACTGACCTCTCCTAGGGGTAAACTGTGGCCTGGGCCCCTGAGACTGACCCTGACCTTGTGGCTGGCCTGAACTCTGTGCAGATGGACCTCTAAACTTCTTCCCAGGTGCTGGAGATGAACTAGACTGACCCGGGCCCCTCTTCTGCTGTCTATCCCTTCTGGTCTGCTCACTGATTCTTACTTTTTCAACCTTTATTGCAGCTTCCACTAACTTGCTAAATTCCATGATTCCCAAGGTAGTGAGATGGATCTTTATGTTGTCATTTAGTCCCTCTTCAAATCTCTTACATCTTTCAGCTTCATTAGGGACTATCTCCCTTCCATAACGGCTTAATCGGATGAATTCCTTCTCATACTCAGCCACTGATAGCTGTCTCTGCCTCAGATTAATGAACTCTCTTCTTCTCTCTTCCAGGTATACAGTACCCACATATTTCTTCTTGAATTCTGAGAGAAAGAAGTCCCAAGTTATAGCTTCCGTCGCACTTCATCGACACAAGATCCCACCATTCGTAGGCATCATCTTGCAACAGGGATATGGCAGCCTCTAGGTTTTGCTCTGGGGTGCAGTGGAGTTGTTTTAGAACTCTGCCCGTTCTGTTCAACCAATTCTCGGGTGCAACAGAGTCATCTTCTCTCTTACCGAAAAAGTCCACTGCTCCAAACTTTCTTAGCCTTTTCAGGTGTGATTTCTGCTGTGGAGTTGGAGGTGGTGGTGGTGCTGGCATTACTCCGGCCATTTGTCTAAAGAAATCGGCCATTTGCTGGAACATGGCCTGTGGAGGCTGAGCAGGCTCTGCTTGAGCTGGTGGAGCAGGTTCTCCCATACCCCCAGTCTCAGCTGCTGCAGGTGGAGCATGACTCTCCACTTCCTCCTCAACTGCCCTCTGAGATGTAGGGTCCATATCCTATTCAAAATAAGAAAGACAAACAGATATGCATTAGTGTCACCTTGACTCTTACAAATGCAATGCATGGTATGGACTCAATCTAGGCCCAGAAACGCCTAAACCGTGCTCTTATACCACTAAATGTGACACCCCTTACCCGGCTACAGTGTATCCGAGTAAGCTATGTCACACGGTGTACCAGCACACTCTATTTTACCTTAATTAATTTTTTTGTCAAAGTTTTGAATATAGTTTGTGAAATATAGTTCATTTATTGAAATTATAATTTATTTGAGGTTCCGAAAATTTTATAGAAAATCCGGCAGAATACCGGCTAAAAATAGAGAAAACAATTCTTCGGAACCTGTTAAAAACACTTCAAAATAATTTCCAAACAATCCCAACTTCAATTCATCAACAAAGTCTCAATATCAAGATCTCAACAACATTTCTCAATTTCAGTTCTCAATCATCCATCACATGTGATAATCAAGTATAAATCACAAATAGATATTTACTTTTCTATTTACAAATACAATTTTCATAATTTATATGAACATCAATATACATTACACAAGTTTAATTACATATGAGAAAATCAAAATTTATTTACAGAATGCCAAAATGACACCTAGTGTCCTACCAATGCACTGCAGAAGTTGAGGTGACACGGA
This sequence comes from Hevea brasiliensis, assembly GCF_030052815.1. Lineage (NCBI taxonomy): Eukaryota > Viridiplantae > Streptophyta > Magnoliopsida > Malpighiales > Euphorbiaceae > Hevea > Hevea brasiliensis. The sequence continues at coordinate 92,272,306 of NC_079496.1, read as the reverse complement.
CACTGTGCAGAACTGCAGGATGGACTCACCCAGTCTGCGGTCTACTGGGCTCACGATCTGTATCTCCAGAACCTACGCGTGGCAAAAGCAACGCGCTAAGCAATAATGCTTAGTGGTGCAATAATAAAATAAAAGAAATAGCAAGAAATAAATATGTAACGAATGTATATGTTTTATTTGTTTGGTATTTGTATATCATTTACTTTGTCCACTTTTATTCATTTGGTTGCCCCAAGTAACCTACACTAGACGACTGGACTGGATAACGGGTAAACTGGCACTGGGTATCTAGTACCTTGGGCCGTCACACCATCGGTCACATATGCATCTCCCGGTGTGCAGCAATGTAATACCAAGCTGTAAATAATCTCAGGCACAAGGCCAAATCTCAATGCAAGGTCAGAATGGCTAAAAGCCATGAAATCACAGAATGGCATATTGCCATATGCAGTACTGCTAACTGAACCCTATTGGCATGCCAAACTATCCAAACCAATCTTGTTAGGTATACTAGGGCATTTGGAACTTTTAAATTCTTCACTTTGTGAATTTCAAGTTTCGGTGTCACTATTCACCTCTTTGGTCAACAAAAATGTTGACTTTTAGGTAGAAATTAGGTACATTGGTTTTGGCACTCTCAACATACCACATTTTGTATTTAAAACTTGTTGGAATTGGTCACCATTACCATTTCTAACTTAAAACCAAGAGGGCAGAAATTTCAGTTTTTGAAGCCTAAGTTTACTGTTCTATTAAGCACTGTTACAGTGGGAATTTGAAGAAATGGAAAACATGAAAGTTGTTCCTTATTTTGTCTAGTTGAATTTCCTTTTTTGAATCACTCCATTTGGAGTTTTGTAGCTCCAGATATGGTCCAAAAACCACAGCTGGTCGGATTACCAAAACTGCAGAATTACCAAATCTACAGTACCATGAACAGTGACTGACACTGCCTTGTTGAATAGGTTCTGGTCATATTTTGGAGTAGGTTTCTTCATGAAAGTTGTTTTTCTATGTCTTATCTTGTTTCTGTAAAAATTTCAGGTCAATTGACCATATCTACAGTGAGTTATGGCCAAATGAACAGCTGTTCATTTGGTCATTTCTGCAGGTGCTGTTGCAGGGTATCCGGATTGGGGCCAACTTTTGGTCCACTTGCTATGGTCTTTTGGGCATGATTTCTTCAGCAAAAATGTGCCATTATAAGCCTAGTTTCATGTCCAATTGGCCAAACACCAATTGGACCTACACAGCCAAAGTTATGGCTGTCTAAGTGGGCTGGAATCTCAACCACCATCTTTCTGTCTTTAAGGCACCCTCCATTCAGTTTTGCCATGCATTAACTCACTTCAAATTATGATTAACTTGCCTTAAATGGTCACTAATTAGCCATTAGAATGTCCATTAATCAATTCAAATGCCAAGTCCAATTTTCACCCTTAAAACCCTAGTTCCCATTATAGGTTTTCACAACACACCTTAATTACTAACCCATTCACTAACCACATGCATAGATGGTTTAAACATAACCTCTAATCCACCTTAAGTCCATCAAAACACTCCATTTCTATTCCTTCAATAGGACAGCCGAAATTTATGGTGGCCATACACACAACTTTTATTCATTTAAACTATAATTTCTCACTAAATTCAAGTCCTTAATCATGAAAGTAAGGAGTTTTAGGTGTATAGATGCACTAACCTTTAAGTGGCAGATTTTTCCCAAGTTAAATCTTCACTTTCTTTCCTTTTCTAGGCTGCCAAATACTCTCCCAACAGATGTGATCAAGTTTTAATGAAAGGGGTTTAGGGTTTAGTGGTGTAACAATGGGAGAAAAGGAGCTTGCTTGAAGCTTTAATGGAGGTTGGGTATTGCAAGGGTTTCGGCTGGTTTTTGGGGAGGGAGATGGCTACTGTAATTTTTGGTTATTTTGGTCTTCATTTAGTCTCTTTTATTAGTTGGTTAATTAGTTTTCTAAAGGTGATTGGTTATAGCTTTTAATGACATCACCATGATGTCATAAATAAGCATTTTTCCTCATTTTCTTTTCTTTTCTCCACTACTCATTTCTAATTTAATTTCTAGTAATGTTTATTCATATTTTATGTCATATTAATTATTTACTCAACCGGACAAGTCGGCCAAAAATTACCTCTGAAGGCGAAATGACCAAAATGCCCTCCGTTTGGCTTAACGGGTCAAAATTGTCTGTACCGATTGAAAATTTTTTCTAAGTATTTTCTTGGCATTCTAATGCCATGGGAACCTCAATGACCCTTCTCTGGAGTCCCAAAAATTATTTTATAATTTTTTTCCCCGGGTTTAGGGCTCCTAGTTGCGAGAACCGCAACTTCCCTCTGGGTTACCCATCGCTAGGGCACCGGCTCATTTAACTTGGTTGTATTTTATTTCTAAAATTTTTACTAAATTTTTCTTATCAATATTTGAGTTAATTTTAGGTCCCTCACTTAAGTTTAAATATTTTTCTGGACATTCTAGCTGTCCGGACCAATACTGGTCACCGGAATAGTAGAATGTACGAAATTGCTACCGGGAGGGTGTTACATTTAGGTTGACTAATGAAATGAATAGTAACCTTACACATAAAGTACAAATATTCAAGAAATGACTTTGTAATATACCCTAGTAGGTCTAATGTGATTTGTTTGGATAGGTTGGCATGCCAATAGGGTTCTGATAGAAGTACTGCGTATGATGTATGGCTTCATTGCCATTTTGTGATGTGATAGCCTATGGCTGTACTGATTATGATGTTTTACTTGGCTTTATGCCTTATTGCTTTTATGGCTTATTAGCCATTCTGTTTGCACATCAGGAGACACATTGTGACCGATGGTGTGACGGCCGGAGGTACCTGGTACCCAGTGCTAGTTTACCCGTTTATCCAGTCCGGTCAACTTATATAGGTTACTTGGGCATGGAAAAGTATAATTGTAATTGAACTTATTATTAAAGAAAATACGGAAATTAAATATCAAGATAAAAATCAAGAATGATTATAATAAAATAAAAAAGCTCAAAATCATCAAGAAAATGATTAACAAAATGCTAGAAGGAGTTAATATCATAAAATGTAATTAGCCCTCGATTAAACAATAAGTTAGTAATTATTCTTTTTTTTTTATGAACATAATAACTAGGAAATTATTATTTTTATTTGCATATTATATTTTTTTGTATTATTGGCACGACTAAGCTTTATGCTTAGCGCGTCGCTTTTGCAATGCGTAGGTACTGAAGATTTATACAGAGGGCCCAGTAGATCACAGATTGGGTAAGGCCATTCACAGTTCTGCATAGTATCCGCGTCACCTCACAAACTACAGTGCATTGGTAAGACACTAGGTCCCATTTTGTAAATTGTGATTTTTGTAAGTTTTATAATTAAACTCTTATTTTATCATGTATATTTGAAACCTATGCAATATAATTTAGTATTAATGTAAGTATTTGTAACTTTGTGATTATAAATACCATGTGAGAATTTATTTATGATTTGAGCATGATGATGATGTGAAATGAATGAATGACAAATGGAGGAATTGTTAAGAAATTGTTGTAAATTGAGGTGATATAAATGGAGTTGAGAATGATTGGAAATTATTAGAAGTGTTTTTCACAGGTTCCGAAGAACTGTTTTATCCATTTTTAGCCGGTACTCCGCCGGATTTTCTTTAAAATTTTTGGAACCCCAAATGAATTTATAATTTCAATAAATGAATTAAATGAGTTAAATTTCACAAATTGCACTTCAAATCCATGAAGAAATAAATTAAGGAAGAATAAAAACGATTAAAATAAAATATGGTGTTCCGGTACACTGTGTGGCATATCTTGCTCAGCTACACCGTAGACGGGTAAGGGGTGTCACATTTAGTGGTATCAGAGCACGGTTTAGGCGTTTCTAGGTCTAGATAAAGTCCATACCATGCATTGCATTTGTAAGAGTCAAGGTGACACTAATGCAGATCTGTTTGTCTTTGTTATTTTGATCAGGATATGGACCCCACGTTACAGAGAGCAGTAGATGAGGAAGTGAAGAGTCGTGCTCCACCTACAGCTGAGACTGGGGGCCAGGGAGAACCTACTCCGCCAACACCAGCAGTGCCTGCACAGCCTCCGCCTGCTATATTTCAGAAATAGCTGAATTCTTCAGACAGATGGCTAGGGTTATGCCACCACCACTACCTCCACAGCAGAAATCCTGTGACACCCCTTACCCATCTACAGTGTAGCCGAGCAAGCTATGCCACACGGTGTACCGGCACACTCTATTTTACCTTAATTAATTTTTGTCAAGGTTTTGAATATAGTTTGTGAAATATAGTTCATTTATTGAAATTATAATTTATTTGAGGTTCCGAAAATTTTATAGAAAATCCGGCAGAGTACCGGTTAAAAATGGAGAAAACAGTTCTTCGGAACCTGTTAAAAACACTTCCAAAATTTGTATTCAATCATCTCAAACTCCAATATCCAAAATCTCATCAATATTTCTCAATTTCAGTTCTCAATAACCTTTTCATTTCTCAAACATCCATTTCTCATAATACTCATATACAAGCAATAAATAAATGCTCAAATTTTGCATTCATAGTCATAACTTTCATTATTTACATGAACATCAAAATATATTACATAAGTTCAAATACATATGAGAAAGTAAAAATTTGCTACAAAATATCAAAATGACACCTAGTGTCCTACCAATGCAATCGCAAGTTGAGGTGACAAGGACATCGTGCGAATCGCAGGATGGACTCACCCAGTCTATGGTCTACTGGGCTCACGATCGGGATCTCCAGTACCTACGCGTGGTAAAAGCAACGCGCTAAGCAATAATGCTTCGTGGTGCAATAATATAATAAAAGAAAATAGCAAGAAAATAAATGTGTATAGAATGTGTATGCTTTCTTTGTTTGGTGTTGGTATATTCATTATTTCATTAACTTTGTTCACTTTTATTCATTTGGTTGCCCCAAGTAACCTACACTAGACGACTGGACTGGATAACGGGTAAACTGGCACTGGGTATCAAGTACCTCGGGCCGTCACACCATCGGTCACATATGCATCTCCAGGTGTGCAGCAATGCACTAACAAGCTGTGATAACATCAGGCACAAGGCCAAAGCTCAATACAAGGTCAGAATGGCTAAAAGCCATAAAATCACAGAATGGCATATTGCCATATGCAGTACTGCTAACTGAACCCTATTGGCATGCCAAACTATCCAAACCAATCTTGTTAGGTATACTAGGGCATTCGATACTTTAAAATTCTTCAATCTTTGAATTTCAAGTTTCGGTGTCACTATTCACCTCTTTGGTCAACTAAAATGTTGACTTTTAGGTAGAAATTAGGTATATTGGTTTTGGCACTCCCAACATACCACATTTTGCTTTTTACACTTATTGGGATTGGTCACATTTACCATTTCTAACTTAAAACCAAGAGGGCAGAAAATTTCAGTTTTTGCAGCATATGTTTACTGTTCCATTAAACACTGTTGTAGTGGGAATTTGAAGAAATGACAAACATGAAAGTTGTTCCTTATTTTGTCTAGTTGAATTTCCTTTTTTGAATCACTCCATTTGGAGTTTTGTAACTCCAGATATGGCCCAAAGACCACAGCTGGCCGGATTTCCATTCTGCAGAAATTACCATATCTATAGTAGCATGAATAGTGACTGTGATTGCATTTTTGAATTGGTTCTGGCCATAATTTGGGGTAGGTTTCTTCATGAAAGTTGTTTTTCTATGTCTTAACTTGTTGCTGTAAAATTTTCAGGTCAATTAACCATTTCTACAGTGAGTTATGGCCAAATGAACAGTTACTGTTCATTTGGTCAATTCTGCAGAATCAGTTGCAGGGTATCCGGATTGGGGCCAAGTTTTGGTCCTCTTGCTTTGGTCTTTTGGGCATGGTTTCTTCAGAAAAAATGTGCCATTATAAGCCTAATTTCATGTCCAATTGGCCAAACACCAGTTGGACTAACACAGCCAAAGTTATGGCTGTATAATTGGACTGAAATTTTAGTCCATTGCTGCTGTCCCTAGGTAGCATAGTCATTCCCTTTACCATGCTATTTTTCAGTCCATATTATGGTCAAATCTCCTCAAATGGTCACTAATTGACCATTAAAATGTTCTCTAACAATTTCATAAGCCAAATCAATTTTTACTCCCCAAAACCCTAGCTTCACATTATGTTTTCTACAAAATGCCTTAGTTAGCATACCAACTTATTATTCTTATGTTTATAAACTTCCAACATGATTCTAGTTCACTTCAAGCTCATCAAAAACACTCCTTCCTATTCCTTCACTAGGGCAGCCGAAATTCATTTACACATACACATGAATTTTGTTCATTTAAATGATATTTTCTTACTAAATTCAAGTTCCAATTCATGAAATTAAAGAGTTTTAGGTATATAGAGCACTAACCTTGAATAGGGCAGATTTTTCCCAACTCAAAAATTCACTTTTCTTCACTTCCTAGGCTTCCAAAAGGTTGTTTAAGGTGTGGGGTAAAATTTTAATGAAGAGGGGTTAGGGTTTAGTGGTGGAAACAAAGGAGAAATTAAGCTTGCTTGAGTGAACATCAATGGAGGGAGGAAGGAAGGGATTTCAGCTGGTTGTCCAAGGGAAGAAGATGAATTTGTTTTCTTCAATTTTCAGCCTCTTTATTTTGTTTTAAGTGAATTAGTTGTAAGGTGATTGGTGGACCATTTTAAATGACATCATAGTGATGTCATTATTGCATTATTTTGCATTTTCTTTTCTTTCCTCCACTACTCATTTTCAATTTAATTTTTAGCAATGTTTCTTCATATTTTATGTCATATTAATTATTTACTTAGCTGGAAAAGTCGGCCAAAAATCACCTTTGAAGGCGAAATGACCAAAATGCCCTCCGTTCGGCTCAACGGGTCAAAATTGTCTATACCGATTGAAAAATTTTTCTAGGTATTTTCTTGGCATTCTAATGCCATAGGAACCTCAGTAACCCTTCTCTGGAGTCCCAAAAATTAATTTATAATTTTTCCCCCGGGTCTAGGGCTCCTCGTTGCGAGAACCGCAACTTCCCTCTGGTTACCCATCGCTAGGGCACCGGCTCGTTTAACTTGGTTGTATTTTATTTCTAAAATTTTTACTAAATTTTTCTTATTAATATTTGAGTTAATTATGATTCCCGACTTTATTTTAAATATTTTTCCGGACGTTCTAGCTGTCCGGACCGACACCGGTCACCGGAACAGTAGAATGTACGGAGTTGGTACAGGGAGGGTGTTACAAATCCTATTTGAAAAAATGAGAAAATTTGGGGCTGTGGACTTCATTGGTAAGAAAGAAGATGACTCGGTGGCGGCTGAGAATTGGCTAAACCATACCATAAGGGTATTGAAGCAACTGCATTGCACCCCAGAGCAGAACTTGGAGGGTGTTGTGTCCCTACTTCAAAATGATGCCTATCAGTGGTGGGACACTATATCTAGTGAGGTCCGGCCAAGGTTGATAACTTGGGATTTCTTTCTTGCTGAATTTAAGAAGAAGTATGTGGGAAGTGTGTACCTAGAAGACAAGAGAAGAGAGTTTATTAGTCTAAGGCAGAGGCAGTTATCAGTAGTGGAGTATGAGAAGGAGTTTGTCAGACTAAGCTGCTACGGAAGAGAGATAGTTCCCACAAAAGCAAAGAGGTGCAGAAGGTTTGAAGAGGGGCTAAATGATAACATTAAAATAATGATCACTGCCTTGGGAATTACGAACTTCACGAAATTAGTTGAAGCCGCACTGAAAGTGGAAAGGGTCAGAGTAAGTGAACAAAATAGGAAAGATAGGCAGCGTAAGAGGGAATTTGGACCAGGGCAGTCAAGTATACCGACTGATAGTAAGAAGTTTAAAGGTTTTGGTTCACAAGATCAGACACAGGGCCAGAGAGGCCAGATTGGAATATCTATAGCTAGCTCCCCTGGCACAATAACAAGGGGATCAGCCCCAATGCCTGAATGTATGCACTGTGATAGGAGACACAGAGGGGAGTGTCAATTGTTAACTGGAGAGTGTTTCAAGTGTGGGGCTACGGATCATTTCATAAGAGATTGCCCTCAGAGAAGTGGTTCAATAGCTCCAGTACAAATTGATAGACCTGCCCTTACAGTTCAAAGGGGTAAAAGATCGGGTAAAGCAGAGATGGCTGACATTTCATAGAAGATTGTTTCTGAGACAGTTGAAAGGCCTGAAGTCAGGGTGGCACCACAGGTATATGCTATGGAAGCTCAGGAAGAGCCAAACCTAGACACTGATAAGGCAATACAAGGAAGTGAAGAAACAAGGAGGTAGCAACACCATGATTACTTAAGTCAGGTAAATTTCAAGGACGAAATTTAAATAAGAGGGGAAGAGTTGTAACACCCTCACTGTATCCAGTCCGTACATTCTACAGTTCCGGTAACCGGTGTCAGTCCGAACAGTTAGAACGTCTGGAAAAATATTTAAACTAAAGTGAGGAACTATAATTAATTCAAATATTAATAAGAAAAATTTAGAAAAAATTTTAGAAATAAAATACAATCAAGTTAAATGAGCCGGTGCCCTAGCGATGGGTAACCCAGTGGGAAGTTGCGGTTCTCGCAACTAGGAGCCCTAGACCCAGGAGAAAATTCATAAAATAATTTTTGGGAGTCCAAAGAAGAGTCATTGAGGATTCTATGGTATTAGAATGCCAAGAAAATGCTTAGAAAAATTTTTCAATCGGTACAGACAATTTTAGTCTGTTAAGCCAAACGGAGGGCATTTTGGTCATTTCGCCTTCACAGGTGATTTTTGGCTGACTTGTCCAGTTAAGTAAATAATTATTATAACATAAAATGTGAATAAATACTACTAAAAATTAAATTAAAAATGAGTAGAGAGGAAAAGAAAAGAAAATCAAAGAAAATGTCAATTATGACATCACATGATGTCACTAAAGCACTCCCACCTTATCACATTGTGACACATGTCCATAAACCACTTAAAAAGCATAAAATGAGCTGAAAATTTGAAGAAACCAATCTGTTTCTTCCCTTTCCCATTTCCAGTTGTGACTCTCATCTTCCCTCTCCCTAACCCATTCCTACATGAAAGCTTACGGCAAGCTTGAGACAACCCACCAAATCACCTCTAAACCCTTCATGAAAAATTGTCTTTACTACTAGAGCAAGCCTTGGATAGCAATTTGAAGAGGAAAAAGAAAGGTTTTGGCAAGCTTGGGAGTAGCTCCATTCAAGGTTAGTGTCCAATCTTAGTTCCTTTTGCTTTAATTCATGTTTAAGGGCATGAATTGTGTAAGAAAAGTAAGAAAATAAAATAAACAAGTGTGTGTGTGAACCCTACAATTTTGGCAGCTAGGGTTAGCTAGGGTTTGATGATTTTTCTTGGTAGAAAAATGGTTATGAGCAGCCTTTAGTAGTGGATGAGGGATTGAACATAATTGAGTAAATGAAATGCAAGAATTGTGCATGTGGGAAATGAAAAAAATTAGACACTTGAACAATTCTAGGGTTTGCTCATGTGATAGTTCATTAACCTTGTAATGGTCAATTAGTGACCATTTGAATGTGTATGATGAGGAAATAAAGTGAGTTGAGGCTTGGCATTTGAGTGTGGGTGAGCTACCTTGGCTGACCTGCAGGACTAAGCATGAGTCCAGTAGGTTTGGGCAGTTATAAATGGAGTTGTAGAGGTTTAATTGGTACAAGGCTAATTGGAAATGAAATTAGACACATAATGGCACAACTTTGGTGAAGAAACCCTGCCCAAAAAACCAAACCAAGTTGACCTAAAAATTATCCTAATCCGGGTGACTTGCATTCTGCCTAGGCAAAATGACCAAATGAATAGTATTTATTCATTTGATCATAACTCAGTGTAGAAAGGTCAAATTAACCTGAAATTTTGCCAGCAGAAATCTGAGACATAGATCTACAACTTTCATGAAGAACAGAAATCCAAATTCTGACCATAACCTAGTTAAACTGCCAACCAAACTTAGGTTACCAAATCTGGCAGAACCAGTTTTGCCCAGAATTTTAGATTCTGTCCAATCTGGCTAGTTATGGTATTTAGGCCATAACTTGAGCTATAAAACTCCAAATGGAATGATTCAAAAAAGGAAATGTAACTAGACACAATAAGGAACGACTTTTATGAAGACAATTTTGCCAAATTCCTACTGTACAAATGACCAATGGAACAGTAAACATGAGGCTTGAAATCTGAAAATTGTGAATAACTAACACTAAGCTTTGAAATGGAATTGGCAACTAATGCCAACAACTTTAGAATGCAAAATGTGGTATGTTAATTATATTTGAACCAATATACCTATTATCTATGAAAAAGTCAACATTTTAGTTGACAAATGAAATGAATAGTAACCTTACACATAAAGTACAAATATTCAAGAAATGACTTTGTAATATGCCTTAGTAGGCCTAATGTGATTGGTTTGGATAGGTTGGCATGCCAATAGGGTTCTGATAGCAGTACTGCGTATGATGTATGGCTTCATTACCATTCTGTGATGTGATAGCATATGGCTATACTAATTATGATGTTTTACTTGGCTTTATGCCTTATTGCTTTTATGGCTTATTAGCCATTCTGTTCGCACACCAGGAGACCCATTGTGATCGATGGTGTGACGGCCTGTAACACCCCTATGTTCGGTAGTGCATTCTACTGTTCCGTTGATCAGTGTCGGTCCAGACAGCTAGGATGTCTAGAACTATATTTTGATATGGATGAGGAGACATAAAATAACGAAATACAAGAAAAGAAAATACAAGAAAAACAAAGAAAAAATAATAGCAATGAAATGTAACCAAGTTAAACGAGCAGAGAACCCTAGCGATGGGTGACCGCACCGGGAAGTTGCGGCGTGGACCGTTGACTAGCCCTGGACCACGGGAAACCCTAGAAAATATTTTTAAGACAAAATTTAAGACCTATTGAAGTATAAATATCATTAGAAATATCAAAGAAAAATTAATTAATTAGTACAAAGAAAAGTGAGAAATCGAGAAAACGACAAAATTTGGTGTTACCGAAAAATCGAGAATGCAACCCAAACAGGGGCATTGTAGTCATTTGACACTCCGAGTTGTCCTTTAACCTAAATGTTCATTAAAATAAATGATATTACACTTGGAAAATATCATGAAAAATTAAATTGGTTGTACCTAATGTAAATAGCAAAAGATAGGAGCTTAATGTGGGAATAAGGAAACTTAAGAATAAACAAACATTATATTCTCACTTAGTGCTCCACTCACACCTAAAGTGGACCACTAAACCTTCATTTGAACAATAGATTTTCATCTTCTTCAACCTCCCAAAAAAACCAACCGAAATTGAAGAATGAAAACCTCCATGGCCATCCCACCTTGAAGCTTCATTCTCCCATGATCTAAGCCTATTTCCTTGCACTTTCCTTCACTAAAATTGCTCTACACCACTTGGGCAGTAGATAGACAACAAGAAAATCAAGTTTTGGTGAGGTTTTGAAGAGTTTCCAAAGTGGTAAGTAGGTATTTTTGATGCTTGCTTTATTAAAGTTTGCGTGGGTGTTATGGGTAGTTGAATTGTGGAAGGATTTTTGAAGTTTGATGAGTTAAGGGAGAGGTATATTTTTGGCAGCCATGGAACTTCAATAAGGGCAGTTTATCCTTGCATGTAAATAGTAGATTAAAGTGTTGATTAAGTATTTATGTGTGTAGGAATAAATTGGGTGATGTATACTAAGTATATGTGAAACTACACTTGATTTTGGAAGCTTGGAAGTTAATTCAAAGAGAGGTACAATTCGGCAAACTTGAAGTGTATATCAAGATATGTTATTTTGTGGTTTGGTTTATGAAATTATATTATTGAATTATGGTACTTGTTATGGCAGCATGTACATGTGTATAAGGGTTTGAATGTGGACATGTAAATGAGCTTGTCATGTGGTTAAATTGTTTGTAATTTGGACTTGGTAAAATATGTACTATAATGTGCATATTGAGTGTGGTTACAAGCTGCCAAAATGACCAAAAAAGTGTTGTAAAATGTGTTAATGGTAAGGTACAAAACAGAAATGACATGTAAAATTTAACTTTGTAGGCATAGGATGTGTAATTGATGAGTGATGAACAATGTCCAATAAGGCAGTGTAGGTTTTGGCTTATAACCTTAAGTGTGTGGCTCCAATTGGTATGATACCAATTGGAGGTGAAACTAGGCACAAAAAGTGCCAACTTTCATGAAGGAAGCTTACCAAAATTCTGCTTGGAAGGTAACTTGATAAATGACCAAATCCGGATTAGTGCATTTAAGGCATGAAAATTGACCATTTGGGCAGCAGTTAGTGTTTTAGCCATAACTCACTCAAAAAAAGTCTAATTGACCTGAAATTTTTACCATGAATATTTTAGACATATATCTACAAGTCTTATGAAAACACCAAAGCCCAAAAATGGCCAGAACCAAGCCAAACAGCTTGCACAAGTTCGGATCCAAAAACTGGCTGAACCAAAAGTGACCTAAAAATGATCTAAAATGACCATTTTGGTACATTCTGACCAGCAATAGTAAAATGACCATAACTTGGTCTACATAACTCAGAATGACCTGAAATTTTTCTCCGCATGCAATAAGACATAGACCTACAAGTTTGTAGTTTTGACCGAAACCCGAAAACCAAGGGAACTATGTCGTCCGGCTAGGTCAAATTAGTATACCGGAATCCGAAAAATTACAATAAAATGCAATATACATGGAAATGAATTTGGTAACATGTACCAATACAAAAAGGCTATAAAATGTGATATATTGGTAATATTAAAACCTAATTCACCTAGAATGCATCGAGGGTCAACATCTTAGGTTGACTAAGGAAATAATAGAATTCAATGAATTAATTATTAAGCATTATCGTTAGAGACAGTTTAAATGAGTACTGAAACACTTCAAATTGTGTGTTTCAGTTAGCAAAGGCTCAAGGAAGGGGAAGGAAACACTGAGTCAGAGCCAAGAGACAGTTATCAGAGGTTCGTGCACAACAGTTATTTCTTTTGAATTTTTCAATTGAAATAAATTATGACTATTTGTATATTATTGATTTAAATTGTGAGAAATTGTTTGAATAATATTTGATGGATACTTATTGATTGAAAAGTATTGTAAATGGTTTGAAACCACAGCTATCATGTATATTGATTGAATTCCCCGCTAGCTTGTATAGTGAGACGAATTGAATTCCCTCTCTTGCTAAAGTATTGAGGTGTGTGCTTGTTGAGGACAAATAGAATGAGTACTCATATTATTGCTAGCTAGCTATGTTATTCCTCATTAGCCATCAGCTTTTGGAATGAATTGAATTCCTCACTAGCCATCGGCTTTTGGGACGAATTGAACTTTGGAACATGATTAAGCTGTGTGTGATTTATTGATATGTATTGTGAGATTGTGAAATGGAGTTTAAATTCTTATTGACATTCACTGTCTTTTGAATTTAACCATGTTTTGATTTATTGAGATTTATTGTGATATCGTGAAATGGAGTTTAAATTCTTTATAACATTCATTGTCTTTGAATTTAACTATGGTTTTAAGTATCCACTATTTATATGACTTATGATTTTTGATTTAAAGTTGTATTTGGTTAATGTTGTGCACCACTGAGACAATGGCTCAGCGATAGCTTTTCATTGCTGTCGCAGGTAGACAGACTGACAGGGCAGCAGACTAGGTTGCTAGTGCTTCAGTGAGAGATCATCGGGTATAATGAGTATACCATATTTTGCATTTTGTATTATAATGTATGTTCACTGTATGTATATAGTGTTTTTGGTTTTAAGCAGTTGTAAATTAAAATTGTACATTGAAGTTGTAAAATAAATTGTGAATTATTTTGGCTTGCAAAATTTGTAATATATTTCTTTTATCTCAGCCTTTGAAAATACTGAAAAATTATTGTGAGTTTGAGATTGAGAAATATATTTGAAGTGCTTTTTACAGGTTTTTAAAGAACTGTTTTATTCAAAATACAGATGGCACTCCGCCAAAATTTTTACAGAAATTACTAATAATTCAAATGTGTTAGCTGTTTCACTTCAGTTCAAAAAAAAAATTTTAACACCTATAAATAGTGCTCACCACTGTAAAAAAAGAAGTAAGAAAAGTTTAAAAATCCCTTGTAGTGTATTTAATGGGTTATCAGTAGACGAAGTTGGTAATTCATTAGGTATACTACGGGATCATGTTATACCTTACAGAGGGGTAGGGCGTGACACGGCCCGAGGTACCAGGTACCCAGTGCTAGTTTACCCGTTTATCCAGTCCGGTCAACTTGTATAGGTTACTTGGGCATGGAAAAGTATAATTGTAATTAAACTTATTATTAAAGAAAATACGAAAATTAAATATCAAGATAAAGATTAAGAATGATTACAATAAAATAAAAAAGCTCAAAATCATCAAGAAAATGATTAACAAAATGCTAGAAGGAGTTAATATCATAAAATGTAATTAGCCCTCGACTAAACAATAAGTTAGTAATTATTCTTTTTTTATGAACATAATAACTAGGAAATTATTATTTTTATTTGCATATTATATATTCTTGTATTATTGACACCACTAAGCTTTATGCTTAGCGCGTCGCTTTTGCAACACGTGGGTACTGAAGATTTGTACAGAGGGCCCAGTAGATCATAGATTGGGTAAGGCCATTCACAGTTTTGCATAGTGTCCGTGTCACCTCACAGACTACAGTGCATTAGTAGGACACTAGGTCCCATTTTGTAATTTGTGATTTTTGTAAGTTTTGTAATTAAACTCTTATTTTATCATGTATATTTGAAACCTATGTAATATAATTTAGTATTAATGTAAGTATTTGTAACTTTGTGATTATAAATACCATATCAGAATTTATTTATGATTTGAGCATGATGATGATATGAAATGAATGAATGACAAATGGAGGAGTTGCTAAGAAATTGTTGTAAATTGAGGTGATACAAATGGAGTTGAGAATGATTGGAAATTATTGGAAGTGTTTTTCACAGGTTCCGAAGAACTGTTTTATCCATTTTTAGCCGATACTCCGCCGGATTTTCTTTAAAATTTTCGAAACCCCAAATGAATTTATAATTTCAATAAATGAATTAAATTAGTTAAATTTCACAAATTGCACTTCATATGCATGAAGAAATAAATTAAGGAAGAATAAAAAGGATTGAAATAAAATATGGTGTTCCGGTACACTCTGTGGCATATCTTACTCTACTACACTATAGACGGGTAAGGGGTGTTACAGTTTCCTTCCCCTTCTCTGAGTCTTTGCTAACTGAAATACACAATTTGAAGTGTTTCAGTACTCATTTAAATTGTCTCTAACAATAAGGCTTAATAATTAATTTATTGAATTCTATTATTTTCCTTAGTCAACCTAAAATGTTGACCCTCGATGCACTCTAGGTGAATTAGGTTTAATGTTACCAATATGTCACATTTTATAGCCCTTTAGTGTTGGTACATGTTACCAAATTCATTTTCAAGTATATTGCATTTTATTACAATTTGCTGGATTTCGGTATACTAATTTGACCTAGTCGAATGACCTAGTTCCCTCGATTTTCGGGTTTCGGTCCAAACTACAAACTTATAGGTCTATGTCTTATTGCACGCGGGCAAAATTTCAGGTCATTCTAAGTTGTGTAGACCAAGTTATGGTCAATTTACCAATGCTGGACAGAATGCACCAAAATGGTAGGTTTAGGTCATTTTTAGGTCACTTTTGGTTCGATCAGTTTTGGTACCCGAATTTATGAAAGCTATTTGGCTTGGTTCTGGCCATTTTTGGGCTTTGGTGTCTTCATAAGAATTGTAGATATATGTCTAAGCTATTCATGGTAAAAATTTCAGGTCAATTGGACCTCTTTTGAGTAAGTTATGGTCAAAATATTAACTTCTGCCCAAATAGTCAATTTTCATGCTTTCAAGTCACTAATCCTGATTTGGTCATTTTTCAAGTCACCTTCTAGGCAGAATTTAAAGTTGCCAATTTGCACATCTCCTTCAAATAGCTTCCAAGCTTCCAAAACCAAGTGCACTATCACACATACACTTAGTATACATTATCCAAATTATTTCCATATACATAAACACTTATACCAACATCTTAAACAACCATAAACAAGTAAAAACAAGCTACAAATAGTGAGTTTCCATGGCTGCCGAAATGGTGTACCACCAATACTCCATCAAACTTCAAAATCTCTTCCATAAAACAACTCCCTACAACATTCACTCAAAGTTTAATGAAGCAAGATAGAAAAATACACACTTACCTCTTATGGACTTTTTCAAAACTCCACCAAATCTTGTTTTTCTTATTGCCAATATCTTCCCCAAGGTAAGTATGCAAGGTTTAATGAAGGAACCAAGTGGAAAAAGTGGCTAGAACATGATTGCATGGAGCTTCAAGTTTGGCCGGCCATAGAGTTTTTGGGAAGAATTTGGTTTGGCCATGGGGAGAATTTGAGGAAGAAGAAGGTTTGCAGAAGTTAGTGGAGAGTGACAGAATTTTTATTGATTTTCCAAGTGTTTAGTGGTCCACTAATGTAAGAATATTATTGCTTTAATTCAACTTTCAATTATTCAACATTATACCCCTTTTCTTTCACTATTTAAACTATGGACCACCATTTTAATTTTCATGGTATTTTCAAAGTTTAATATCGTTTATTTTTAATGGACATTTAAGTCAAAAGGCAACTCGAGATGTCAAATGACCACAATGCCCCTATTCGGGTTGCATTCTCGATTTTTCGATAACACCGAGTTTTGTCATTTTCTTGATTTCTCATTTTTCTTTGTACTAATTACTTAATTTTTATTTGACATTTCTAATATCATTTATACTTCAATAGATGTTTATTTAAGTCTTAAAAGTATTTTTCAGGGTTCCCCGCGGTCCAGGGCTAGTCAACGGTCCACGCCGCAACTTCCTGGTGCGATCACCCATTGCTATGGCTTTCGGCTCGTTTAACTTGGTTACATTTCATTACTATTATTTTTCCTTTGCCTTTTTTGTATTTTCTTTTCTTGTATTTCATTATTTTATGTCTCCTCACCCATATCTAAGTGTAGTTCTAGCCATCCTAGCTGTCCGGACAACACTAGTCACTGGAACAGTAAAACGCACTACCGAACATAGGGGTGTTACAATTCTCCCCCCCCCCCCTAAAATAAATTTCATCTCGAAATTTTACCTGGCATCAGTCTCTGAACAGCTATGAGTGATGTCTCATCATGTCCTCTTCACGTTCCCAAGTAGTTTCTTGGCCTGAATGATGGTTCCACAGCACTTTAACTAGGTGTATCTGTTTATTCCTTAGCTGCTTCACCTCATATGCCAGAATTTCTATGGGTTCTTCCTCATACGAGTGGTCTAGATTTACCTCAATCTCTTCAACTGATAGTACATGAGATGGGTCAGATCTGTACCTCCTTAACATAGACACATGGAAGACACTGTGTATCCTTTCTAGCTCTGGAGGTAATGCTAACTGATATGCCAAAGGACCCACTCTCTCCGGAACCTCATATGGTCCGATGAAACGAAGACTCAGTTTCCCCTTTCTGCCAAATCTCACAATCCTCTTCTAAGGAGAAACTTTGAGGAATACCTTATCACCCACTGCATATTCAATATCTCTTCTCTTCAAATCAACATAGGACTTTTAACGGTTTGATGCAGCATTGAGTCGATCTCTGATCAATCTGATCTTTTCCTCTGTTTGCTGAATAATTTCTGGCCCAATCATCTTTCTTTCACCTACTTCATCCCAACATAGGGGAGTTCTGCACTTCCTACCATACAAAGCTTCATATGGAGGCATCCCAATGCTTGATTGGTAGCTGTTGTTATAAGCAAACTCAATCAAAGGCAAGTGTGTATCCCAACTACCTTCAAACTCAATCACACAAGCCCGTAGCATATCCTCCAATATCTGAATTATCCTCTCAGATTGGCCATTTGTCTGGGGGTGGAATGCTGTGCTGAAGTTCAATCTAGTTCCTAGGGCTCTTTGAAGACTACCCCAGAATCTAGAAGTGAACCTAGGATCTCTGTCAGATACAATCGATACTGGCACTCCATGTAGTCTTATAATCTTATTTATGTACAATATAGCCAATCTCTCCAGGCTATAGTCCATCCGGACTGGTAAAAAGTGAGCAGACTTGGTTAGTCTATCAACTATAACCCATATTGCATCATGACTATTCTGTGTCCTCGGAAGTCCCATCACAAAATTCATAGTTATCCATTCCCATTTCCACTCTGGTACTGGCAATGGATGTAACAAACCTGCTGGTACTTGATATTCTGCCTTTACTTGCTGACAAGTTAGGTATTTGGAAACAAAGTCAGCTATATCTCTTTTCATACCCATCCACCAGTAATGCTCTTTCAGCCCTCTGTACATTTTAGTTCTACCAGGGTGCATAGCAAAAGAAGACTCATGTGCTTCCTTTATAATGATCTGTCTCAATTCCACATCACTAGGAACGCACATTCTACCCTGATGTAGTAGTAAACCATCATCTCTCACACAGAATTCAGGTTTCTTGCCCTGCTGGACTTCTTTCAGTAGCTTCTGATATTTTTCATCACTCTGAGCAGCCATTCTGATCTGATCAATCAACACTGGCTGTACATGCCATGCAACTACTATCTGTCCCTCATCATCAATCTCCAAACTGGCATGCTGTGCTTTCAACTCATATACCATGGACAAAGGAGAAACTCTGAGACTTGCCATAGTCTTGCGACTTAAGGTGTCAGCCACCACATTTGCTTTCCCTGGCTGATAGTCTATTAAGCAATCATAGTCTTTAATCAGTTCTAACCATCTCTTCTGCCTCAAGTTCAATTCCTTCTGAGTGCCCAAGTACTTCAAGCTCTTGTGATCTGTGTAAATGTAGCATTTCTCCCCATACAAATAGTGTCTCCAGATCTTCAGAGCAAAAACAATAGCTGCAAGCTCCAAATCATGTGTTGGGTAGTTTTTCTCATGCGGTTTTAGCTGGCGTGATGCATAAGCAATGACATTCCGATCTTGCATCAGTACACAGCCTAACCCATTGTGAGAAGCATCACTATAAACTGTATATTGTTTACCCGAGGTAGGTAAAGTAAGGACTGGAGCTTCTGTCAAATACCTCTTCAACTCATCAAAACTCTGCTGGCATTTATCTGTCCACTGAAATTTTACATCTTTCCGAAGTAGCTTGGTCAGTGGAGAAGCTAACATAGAAAACCCTTTCACAAACAGGCAGTAATATCCAGCTAAACCCAGAAAACTGTGAATTTCTATGATATTCCTGGGTGACTTCCAATTAAGGTTAGCTTCTACCTTGCTGGAATCTACCTTGATCCCTTCAGCTGATACAACATGTCCCAAGAAAGAGATTTCTTTCAGCCAAAATTCACATTTCAATAATTTGGCGTATAGCTATTTCTCCCTCAAAGTCTGTAGTACAATCTGCAAATGTTTGTCATGCTCCTCTGCATTCCTCGAATATATCAAAATATCATCAATAAACACCACCACAAACTAGTCGAGATACGATCTAAAGATAGTGTTCATCAGATCCATAAAAGCAGCTGGAGCATTAGTTAACCCGAATGGCATTACCAGAAACTCATAATGGCCATATCGAGTTCTGAAAGTAGTTTTTGGAATACTTTGCTCTTGCACTTTCAATTGATAATAACCAGATCGCAAATCAATTTTGGAGAATACAGCTGCACCCTTCAACTGATCAAACAGATCATTAATGCGAGGCAATGGATATCTGTTCTTTATTGTCACCTTATTCAATTGTCGGTAGTCAATACATAAGCGAAGAGTGCTATCTTTCTTCTTAACAAATAATACTGGCGCTCCCCAAGGTGACACACTAGGGCGGATGAAGCCCTTTTCAAGTAGTTCTTACAACTGTACCTTCAATTCCTTCAACTCTGCTGGTGCCATTCTGTATGGTGTTATGGAGATTGGAAACACACTAGGCATAACATTAATCTCAAACTGCACCTCTCTTTTTGGAGGTAATCCTAGTAATTCATCAGAAAACACATCCGAAAAGTCATATACTGTAGGGATGTCCCTCAATGCTGGACTCCCCACTTGGGTGTCTACCATATGTGCCAAGTATGCTTCACACCCCTTTCTGATTATTTTTCTGGCAATAGCTGCCTCTCCCCATGTATTATCACTTCACTGTATTGAGGGAGACCAAAAGTGACTGTCTTCAGTCTACAGTCAATCATGGTGTGATGCCTGGCTAACCAATCCATGCCCAAGATGATATCATAATCTCTGAAGGGCATTTTAATGAGATCAGACAGAAAAGTGTGTCCTTGGATCACCAAAGGACAATCCCTATACATTCTATTGACCCTGACCTCCTGTCCTAACGGACTTGTTACTAGCACCTCAAAGTCTATTTTTGTACATGGAACAGCAATGCAATTAATGATGCTAGCACTCACATAAGAATGGGTAGAACCCGGATCAAATAACACAAACACAGCTTGATTAAAAGTTGAAAAGGTACCAGCCACAATATCAGATGTCTCTGCCTCTTCTCTCTGTCTCATTGCGTAGACTCTGACTGATGCACTTCCTTGCTCTGATTGATTCACTGTGCCTTGGCTGCCTGCTGGACTACCTCTATCCCTGCCTTTACCTCTGCTAGGTGGTTGTGAACCTCTGGTGATAGGATTCTGAACTGACCCTTCAGCAGTAGTAGGAGGTGGCCTAACTCTACAGGCATTGGTGTAGTCCTTGGCAAAGTGTCCTGTGCCTCCACAGTTATAATAGGCTTCTATAGCCTTGTAGCATACCCCACCATGGCTTTTACCACAAGTTTCACATTGGCCGGAAGGGTAAGAACTTCTGGTACTCTGCTGACTAGATGGAGGAGGTTTCTATCCCGAATATCTTCCCCTACCGGACTTTTTACCACCTCTGTTGTGTCCCCCGAAGTTCTTTCTCTTCCCAGTAGAACCACTGGAACTCTGATCTACTGACTTCCCCTCTTTCTCTTTTTCTGTCTTCTCTGATTTCTTTTTCTCTAGGGTCGCTTCTGACTCAATTCTCTCTAATTCCAGTGCTTAAGAAATAAGCTCAGAGAAGTTGTTATATTTGAATCTGACCACTTGTAATCTGATACTAGGCTTTAAGCTGGTTTCAAACCTCTTACATCTCTCCCTACTGGTAGAAAGTAGACTTACTGCATAATGGCTCAGGCGGGAAAATTCCCTTTCATATTCAGCCACCGATTTACTCCCCTGTTTCAGACTTAGGAACTCTTGCAGCTTTTGGTCCATATAAGCATCAGGGACGTATTTTTGTTTGAACTCCTGTAGAAAATCATTCCATATTAGCACTGAAGGTTCTACCAGACTATGGGGAATGGTTTTTCACCAGTCATATGCATCCCCCTATAGCAGAGACACTGAATATTCAAATCTGAGCTCCTCTGTACAATGTAGCTTCTTGAATACCCTATCCATTCTCTCTAACCACTGTTCTGCCTCTAGAGGATCTACTGTCCCCTTGAACTCAGTAGCCCCATATTTAATCAGCTTGTCATACTGCCTAGCTAAAGACTGTGGTTATACTACTGGTGTCTATAGTGGGACTTGAGTAGGCATGTTAGCAGCCATCTGTTGGAACATTGAAGCCATCTGCTGTGAAAATTGAGCAGGAAACTGTGGTACTGAGGGGGCTGGTGTGGCTGATCCACTGACATTATGTAGGGCTGGGGCATCCCCTTGTACCTCAGCCTCTATAGATTGATCGACTGAATGATCTCCCTCTTCCATAGTCAATTTGAGGATCTTAGACCTCCTGAGCAAATAACACAAGGAGATTTCCTCCCGTTAGTGCATATTTATAATGTAATATACTGTATGTATCAAACAATAACATTGAGCAGTTGTACTATGAAGAAAAAATATTCAAATTACAGGTGAAAACAGAATTTAAAAACTAGCTCTGATACCACTAAAATATGTCACACCCTATCCCTCCGTAAGGCATAATATAATCCCTTAGTATACCTAATGAATTACTAACTTCGTCTACTGATAACCCATTAAATATACTACAAAGGATTTTAAACCTTTTCTTACTTCTTTACAAAGTGGTGAGCACTATTTACAGGTATTAAAAAAATTTTTAACTAAAGTGAAATCAGATAATACATTTAAAGTATTAATAATTTCTGTAAAAATTTTGGCAGAGTGCCATCTATATTTTGAATAAAATAGTTCTTCAAAAACCTGTAAAAAGCACTTCCAATATTTTGTTCAATCCCCAAACTCCAATATCCAATCAACACAACAAGTTTCTCAACATTTGCCAACTCAAATCCACAATAATTTTTCAGTGTTTTCAAGAGCTGAGATAAAAGAAATATATCATAATATTTACAAGCCAAAATAATTTAAAATTTTAGTTTACAACTTTAATGTACAATTTTAATTTACAACTATTTAAAACCAAAAACAATATATACATACAGTGAACATACATTACAATACAAAATGCAAAATATGGTATACTCAGTATACCTGATGAACTCTCAATGTAGCACTAGCAGCCTAGTCTGATGCCCTATCAGTCAGTCTACCTGCGACAGCAATGAAAAGCTATCGCTAAGCCAATGTCTCAGTGGTGCACAACATTAACAAAATGCAACTTTAAATTATAAATCATAAGTTGTATAAATAGTGGATACTTAAAACCATAGTTAAATTCAAAGAAAGTGAATGTCATAAAGAATTTAAACTCCATTTCACAATATCACAATAAAAATCAATAAATCACACACAGCTTAATCATATTCCAAAGTTCAATTCATCCCAAAAGTCGATGGCTAGTGAGGAATAACATAGTTAGCTAACAATAATATGAGTACTCATTTTATTCATCCCCAATAAGCACACACCTCAACACTTCAGCCAGAGAGGGAATTCAAAGTCAATTCGTCCCACTAGACAAGCTAGCGAGGAATTCAATCAATATACATGATAGCTGTGGTTTCAAACCATTTACAATGTTTTTCAAGCAATAAGTATCCATCAAATATCATTAAGACAAATTTTTACAATTTAAACAATAACAAACAATTTGCCATAATTTATTTCAATTGAAAATTCAAAAGACATAACTGTTGTGCACAAACCTCTGATAAATGTCTCTTGGTCCTGACTCAGTGTTTCCTTCCCCTTCCCTAAGTCTTTGCTAACTGAAACACACAATTTGAAGTGTTTCAGTACTCATTTAAATTGTCTCTAACAATAAGGCTTAATAATTAATTTATTAAATTCTATTATTTTCCTTAGTCAACCTAAAATGTTAACCCTCGATGCACTCTAGGTGAATTAGGTTTAATGTTACCAATATGTCACATTTTATAGCCCTTTAGTGTTGGTACATGTTACCAAATTCATTTTCAAGTATATTGCATTTTATTGCAATTTGTCGAATTTTGGTATACTAATTTGACCTAGCCGGATGACTTAATTCCCTCGATTTTTGGGTTTCAGTCCAAACTACAAACTTGTAGGTCTATATCTTATTGCACGCGGAGCAAAATTTCAGGTCATTCTGAGTTGTGTAGACCAAGTTATGGTCAATTTACCAATGCTGGACAGAATATACCAAAATAGTAGGTTTAGGTCATTTTTAGGTCATTTTTGGTATGGTAAAAAAACTAACTACTGCCCAAATGGTCAATTTTCAGGCTTTCAAGTCACTAATCCAGATTTGGTCATTTTTCAAGTCACCTTCTAGGCAGAATTTAGGTAAGCTTCCTTCATGAAAGTTGGCACATTTTGTGCCTAGTTTCACTTCCAATTGGTTTTATACCAATTGGAGTCACACACTTAAGGTTCTAAGCTAAAATATACACTGCCCTATTACACATTGTTTATCTCTTACCAATTACACATCCTATACTTACCAAGTTAACTCTTTCATGCCAATTCTGGTTTGTACCATAACATTAACATACTTTACATTACATTTTGGTCATTTTGGACAGCTTGTAACTATTCTCAATATGCACACTATAACACAGAATTTTTCAAAGTCCATTTACACCATTTAACCACATGAACATACCCCATTTACATACCCAATTCCAAACCATTATACACATATACATGCTACCATCAATAACAACATAATTCAACAAACCAAACCATGAAAAAACAAAATTTAAACTATATTTTAAAGTTGTTGATTTGCACATCTCCTTCAAATAGCTTTCAAGCTTCCAAAACCAAGTGCACTATCACACATACACTTAGTATACATTATCCAAATTATTTCCATATGCATAAACACTTATACCAACATCTTAAACAACCATAAACAAGTAAAACAAGCTACAAATAGTGAGTTTCCATGGCTGCCGAAATGGTGTACCACCAATACTCCATCAAACTTCAAAATCTCTTCCACAAAATAACTCCCTACAACTCCCTGCAATATCCACTTAAAGTTTAATGAAGTAAGATTGAAAAATACACACTTACCTCTTATGGACTTCTTTGAAACTCTACCAAATCTTGTTTTTCTTATTGCCAATATCTTCCCCAAGGTAAGTATGCAAGGTTTAATGAAGGAACCAAGTGGAAAAAGTGGCTAGAACATGATTGCATGGAGCTTCAAGTTTGGCCAGCCATGGAGTTTTTTGGAAGAATTTAGTTCGGCCATGGGAGAATTTGAGGAAGAAGAAGGTTTGCAAAAGTTAGTAGAGAGTGATAGAATTTTTATTGATTTTCCAAGTGTTTAGTGGTCCACTAATGTAAGAATATTATTACTTTAATTCAACTTTCAATTATTCAACATTATACCCCTTTTCTTTCACTATTTAAACTATGGACCACCATTTTAATTTTCATGATATTTTCAAAATTTAATATCATTTATTTTTAATAGAAATTTAGGTCAAAAGGCAACTCGGGATGTTAAATGTCCACAATTCCTCTATTCGGGTTGCATTCCCGATTTTTCAGTAACACCGAGTTTTGTCGTTTTCTCGATTTCTCGTTTTTCTTTGTACTAATTACTTAATTTTTTTTTGACATTTCTAATGTCATTTATAGTTCAATAGATGTTTATTTAAGTCTTAAAAATATTTTTCAGGGTTCCCCGTGGTCCAGGGCTAGTCAGCGGTCCACGCCGCAACTTCCCGGTGCGGTCACCCATCGCTATGGTTTTCGGCTCGTTTAACTTGGTTACATTTCATTACTATTATTTTTTCTTTGTTTTTCTTATATTTTCTTTTCTTGTATTTCATTATTTTATGTCTCCTCACCCATATCTAAGTGTAGTTCTAGGCATCCTAACTGTCTGGACAACACTGGTCACCGGAATAGTAGAACGCACTACCGAATATAGGGGTGTTACACTGTACATCTTTTATGGTTTTTAGAGGTCGCATCTCCATGATTTCTTTGATCATTTCTAGATTTGCTTCAATTCCCCTTTCTAACACCAGGTATCTAATGAACTTTCTCGCTTTTATCCCAAAAGTGCATTTTTCCGAGTTAAGCTTCATGCCAACTTTTTCTACGATATCAAAGGCTTCTACAATGTTGGTTGTATGGTCTTTCAACTTCTTACTTTTAATTATCATGTCATCAACATACACCTCAACTGTTTTGTTGATCAAGTCTTTAAACATTTAATTCACTAACGTTTTGGTAGGTTGCCCCTGCATTTTTGAGTTTGAAGGGCATTACTTTGTAACAGAACACTCCCTTATCTATTATGAAGGTTATTTTCTTCGAGTCATTCGTCTCCATTAGGATTTGATGGTAACCAGAGATGGCATCTACTAAAGAGCATACTCATCGCCTACTGCTGCATCCATCAGGTGATCATTTATTAGGAGGGGATAATGATCTTTTGGATAGGCTTTATTCACATCGGTGAAATCAACACACATCCTCCACTTGCCGTTTGCCGTTTGCCTTTTTACCAAGACAACATTTGCTATCTAGGTTGGGTATTGGACCTTTTTTATAAGCCCTACCTTTTTTAACTTAGCAACTTCATCAGCTATCATTCTCTGTCTGTTAGGAATGCAATGCCTTTTCTTTTGTTAAATGGGCTTGATTATTGAATCGACATTAAGCTTATGTGTCATGATCCTTGGCTTTATTCCCTTCACATCATCTAGTTTCTAGGCAAAAGTTGATATCTTGAATTTAAGCATATGGATTACTGCGTTCTTGCTTGGACCAATGAGTGCTGATTCGAGTTTCACCTTCTTTCCCTCTTTCAACTTTACTTCACTAACATTATTGGCTGGTTCGGCATTTATCTTATCCTTTAGTTTTTCTAATAACTTGGTTGGGAGTGAGAGTTGGGATATGGTTTTGGCAGACTATCTATAATACTCCTAAGTGGACTTTTGACTTCCTTAAGTAATCACTATTCCCCCTATTATAGGAAGCTTTAGGCACAACATCTCCTTGTTAATAATTATGCCATGGTTACTCAGAATTGGCCTTCCTAAAATTACCTTGTAGGAGAAGGGAATATCAACCATCGTAAATACAACATATATCTCCCTTTTGAATTGATCATCTTTGATGACCATAGTTATGTTTGTGGTGCCTAACATAGGGACAAATTTGTCTCCTAGGCCCATTGAAAGGTAAGGATAAGTCTTTTCTCTAGAGACTAAGTTTCTCACACATATCTAGAGTGATGAGGTTCGCAGAGCTTCTAGTGTCAACTAGAGCATGTTTCATCATATACTTATTCATTCAAAGGGTGATAACTAGGGGTTTAGAATGTGAGTGAGCTACTTTATCATCCTCCTTACCAAAGGTTATAAGCGACTGATATAGTTCTTCCACTGCAAGTACTGTGTTCGAACTGTTTGTTGACTTTTTCCTTTTATCTTACTTAGCAAGATTGGGACCTCCCACTATTACATTAATAGTGCCGATGGGTTCTTCATCATCATGTCTCAATTTGTGCTCAGATCTTTCCCTCCTATCTCTATTATGGTTGAACTGAGTATGGTGAGTGAAACGCCTTAGTGTGCTAACCTTGACTAGCCTTTCAATCTCATCTCTCAACTGTCTGCATTCAGTAATGTTGTGGCCAAAATAGTCATGAAATTTGTAGAATTTACTTTGGTCTCACTTGTCTACAGTCCTAGGATTCAGCTTTATTGGGTATTTGATTGATTCTCTATTTTTTTACATCCACATTAGTAATTTGGACCAAGACTCATTCGAGGGAGTATAATTTCTGTATCTATCATGCCCTCTATCCCTATCACTAATAGGATTACTTTGTTATTTTAATATGTTGTCTGGGCTACTCTTCTTCTCTTTAGTTCTAATATCCTAATCTAGCTTTAACAACTGCTTTTCATTATCCAGGTGGATATACTTTAGGGCTCGCTCCATGAGCTAATAATAATTACAACCTAGATTTTTGACAAGGGAATCTATGAATTTGACATTGGTGGACTCCTTTTTTATGGCTTTATAAGCAGTTTCATGATTCAATTGCTTGACTTAGATGGCTTCTACATTGAAATGATCAATAAAACTTCTTAGTGACTCACCTAGATTTTGTCTGACGTTTTGCAAGTTAGATGATAGTTTATTTGGCGGGATATAGGTGATGAATCTTTGCTTCAATTCTGAGGTTAGGTGCTAAAAGCTCGATATTGAGCTAGGGTGGAGGTGTTTATACCACTTCTGAGCAAGCCCTGTCAAGGTTGATGGGAAGACCCTACATGAAATCATTAACATTTTACAATTGCATTATCATTTTGAAATTTGCCATGTGACTCTTTGAGTCAGATTTACCATCATATTTGGCTAAGGTGGGCAATTTGAACTTTGAGGGAAAAGGGTTTGGCTAAGATTTTATCCCTTAAAGGAGAATAGTTGCCCATACCAAAATCTTCATCAAGATCAAAATTATTTTAAAATTTGGGTAGGGTCTTAATTTTGCCCCGATTGATGCCTCCTTTTGTGGAATTTACTTCAAAGTCACCAACTTTCTCTTTGCCCTTCCACTGTTGCAATTTTTATGGATATGGGATGGCACTATTCTCAGGGGCTCTTGAACTTTCCAATTGGGCATTCTAGTTTTTTAAGCTAGCATGTTCTACTTTAAGTTCCTTAGTAAGTTGTGTCAACTACTCCAGAGTCATAGGGGGTTGAGGTGGGGCATTCTCAGCGATAGTGGTACCATTAGTGGTATCATTACCAGTAGGAGGGTCAACAGGAATTAGTAGTGGTTCCATGGGTCAAGGGTTTGAGATTATAATAGGAACGATGAGAACAACAATCACAAAATTTGTTTTTTATGAGAAAGAATTATCAAAGTAATCTTCCCACAAACAGAGCCAATAATGCTGTTCTCCTCTCTGGCAAGTTATGGATGTTAGGTTTAAGAATTGGATCTACAAGAAAGAAAATCACTGGATAGGTTAGATGACCACCGCTCCAATGCTTAAATCAGTAATGCGACTAAACAATAGAATAAATAAAACTGAGTAACATGCATACCTGATGGCCTTTATATAGGCCTTCGATGTGGCTTCTTATTAGAATTATGAGTATGTGATTGTGTAGAATTAGGAGTCTACTCCGTTGGTTGAATCCTCATATTGATGGGATTCCGATCATGGCAGATATTTCGAGATTCTTATCTTTAAAAGTGATCTGAGTATCGCTAGTATAGTTGGGTGAGTAACTCTCTTATTCGAGTGCCAAGTATCATCCAGTTCAGACTGTCCATTGCCTGTTTACTTGAATATTTTTTACTTGGTTGTTGGTATTATTTTAGTGGTTGTGATATCAATGTTTGTCCTAACATCATAATGTTAGATGGCATGAGACTCACCATTTTATTTCCTCTAGTATCTCATACTAATTTATGGAAACAAATAAAGGTGATAGTCTAGCCAGTTAAATCATGCCCAAGGAGGTATCCTCGACTGTGAACCAACTTTTCTAGCATTTATGCCAGATCATAACTCACATTCTTAACACCTTAAGAGTAAAAACGTCTAATAAGCTACTAATAGACTTTTCTCAATTAAACATAAACCATTTAATTTAAAAGGAAAAGATACATACCATTAAAAGGGAATTAATATTTACAAGATACAAAATTACAAGTTATATTCTAGGACATACTACTAACATTCATAACTAAGATAAGAAAACTGTGATATGTGATATGTTTTGAGGCTTTGCACTCAAATCTTTCTAAGCTTCGCATGTATCTCTAATTGAGGGAGAATTAAACCCTCTCATAGTTCTGAAATGCAGAGTGTCATACCCATCACATTCTATGCTTTACAGGCTACTCGGTTATTGCTTCCTTATACATTTTGCACCTTATAATTGCAACAATGCCTTAAATTGTTTTTAAGGACTTAAACCTGCTCATTTAGAGGCATACAATGCAAGAGACAATGATATGAGTTTCAAGGATTTGAATCTAAGCACATATAGACATCCTACATATCTCCTTTTGAGGGAGAATCAGACCCTCGCACGCAAACTAATTTAAGATGAGATTTTTGGGATTCACATCTAAGCGCACTTAGACTTCCTATGTATCTCCTTTTGAGGGAGAATCAGACACGATGTATTTTGAGAAGTAAATGATATGCAATGATATGCACTTGTTTGAGTGATCCTTATACTTACTTAGGCATTCTCTGTCATGTGCCTGCTTAGACATTCTTTGTCATGTGCTTACTTAGGCTTTCTTATCTCACTACCTACTTAGGTGGTCTTCTCAATGTTAAATTAAAATTAAAGACCTCACTTATGACATCCAATTCAACTTGGTACACTTGCTCTCCAAGATTAACATTTGCTACTTCATCACATGTCTCCTTGATTGATGAATCTACTGGTTGTATGAGGATTGACACCTAACTTGTGATGGTGGTTGCTTGTTTGAGGAACGATTATTAGAATTTAATTATGATAGCTCCATTAGCGAGTTGTGGTTAGAAAGCAACTATGGTTGAAGTATTGGTGAGTGCTAATCAAAATTTACAATTTGCTGCTCCGTTGGTGAGTGGTGGTTAGAATTTGACTGTGGTTGCTCCATTGGCAAGTGATGGTCATCATGTGTTTGCGACTGCTCATTTAGTGAGGATTGATCAAAATTTGATAAACTTAGCTTCCGTACTTGTATTCTTGCATTTTTAGCATTCCTCGTTGATTGAAAAGAAGCAATAATGTATTTGTGGCTACATTTTTTCAATTCATATTCTGCATTATTGATTGCAAAGCTATTATTTGTAGTGGCTCTATGTAGTGAAATATCTTTCCCTACATTGTTGCTTGGAGTTAAAATTTCCACTATTTTCAAACGCTTCAGAATGCTAAACAAAAAAATCATGTAAGAGATTAATTGTTAACCATCAGAATAAGTAATCACAACATTAACAAAAACATGAAACAAGTTAACCCAATGTATAGCATTCACACAAATACAAATATTCAAATTTAAATTATTACCAAATCAACAAGAAACTCTAGGCCATACAATGAGGATAGCCCTCCCAAATAAAAAAAAAATGTGTAATTGATTCTAATTAGGCAATAAATGAATTTAATTAAGCAAAAACGACAAACAAAGTTATACTAAATATGTTGTTCAATATCATTCATAATCAAGTTTCTATACTCATCTAATTCATTAGAAATTATGCTCATAGATGGCATCCATCTTCTGTAAGTATCATCATCTTCCTCTTGATATGATTTCACTATATCATACAAATCTCTTGGTTTCGTTAACATCATATAGAAAGTGAATTTGGTTCGGTTCGATTAATTGATTCTAAAAAAAAATTACATTTCTTAGATTTTCAATTTTCAACCTCCAAATGAAAAATAAAATACAAATTTAAGAAGTAAAAACAATAGTTATACAGATCAATTAAGTAAAATTAATACAAAAGCTGAAAAAAAAAATGAAACATAGCATAAAATGGCAAAGACCATAACAAGAAACAAAAAATCTAAACAAAAAAAAAAAATAAATAAATAAAAGTAAAGAGTTTGAAAATGGAAAAATACAAAGAAACAACACAATTCGTATCTTCACCCACTTTGTCTCTTTGACAAATCTTTGACACTTTAGCAAAACCTACAACAATTTCTCTTAATGTCACTATGAAAGGAATGCCACCTTCCTCATGTGGTTGTTCTCGCCACTGTCTCCAAATCACCAATCAGTGACTGCCATTGTCATTCAAAGTCCCAAAACACCCTCTTTTGGTTCTCTATTTCTCTATAAATAACTCATACCCAATGCTAAAAAACACCTAGAATATCAAAAGAGCAAAGAAGAAGAAGAACAAGAAGAAGAAAAAGAAGAAGACTATAAAAGGCAGAGACTAAAGGGGTAAGACGGAAAGTCAACATTGAAATGGAAGAAGAAGAAGAAGAAGAAGAAGAAGAAGAAGAAAAAGAAGAAGAAGAAAGAAAGTGAAGAAGAAAGAATATAAATGATAGCATGAAAATGAAATATGAAACTGAGAGAATGAGAGGAGATTGTATTTGAGGAAAAGGAATTAGGGTTAGATAAGAGGAAAAAGCAAAGAAGATAATTATGGTATTTATATAGGTACAAAACGGCTTAACTTTGTGAAATTGGTTTATTTTCATTTTTTTTTGTTAAAAAACAGAATTGAAAAATAAAAAAAAAACTAAAACTATTAAACCGAATCGAACTAATTAATATAAATAACTGAATTAAAAAAAATCAAATCATATCAATTCGGTTTGATTTTTCAGTTAAAACAGTTAATAGTCACCTCTAGTTATTGTAAAGCACACAACTTGATGGGAAATCTGTTAAAAGCTAGTAATTATTACTTATGATAAAGACTTGCTCTAGTCATTAGTCATGTTGCAGATTGAACAATTGACCTTCGCTAACTCATCTTTTCTTATAAATGTTTTTCAATTAACCCTAAACCTATAACTAGTCATTTTACCTGCGCGTTAGCATAGATTATTTATTATTTTAATAACACAAATTTATATATATTTTTGTATTATATATTTTTATAATTGCATTATAAAATTTTATTTTTGATGAAATTTTAATTAATTATAATTTTATTTTAAGCGTGAATAAATAAATAAGTTGATTAATATATTATTTTTAAATTATGAATAGAAACTGGCTATAATCTCTATACTTTCTAGATATTAAATGATTTCAAATTCTAAATCTTTTACAAGAACATCTATTTTTATTTTTTTAAGTACAATATAATTTTTATGCACACAAATATATGAGATTTAACAAATAATTTATCAGACATGAGTACCAAGAATTTGAAAAAAAATAATTAAAACATAATTATATAAAGAATTATTAAATTATTAAAATTAGTTAGTTAAAAAAGGGAGATTTTAATAAGCATTATATTCAATATATAACAAAAGTAAGAAATAAATTTATTTTCTAATATTAATAATAATAGATTATTATATTTTTTAATTAGTTCATATATATATATATATATATATATATAATCAGTAAAAATAACAGAATCGATATTTAATATCTTTTTTCAATATAAATTTTAAAAATAAAAAAAATCCATTTAAATGAATTTTAAATGATTATTATCTTCATATCATTATTTATATATCAATTAATTAATATTTTTTTTCATGATATATTAATTAATTAGTATTTTTTTACTAAATAATTTTTTTTTATCAATTTGCTTATACAAATAAATAAGAGATAACGACGATTGTTTGATAAATGATGTATTTATAAGTTGATTACTCAATCAAATAACATGTATTTGTAAATTAATGTATATATTACAATTTTAATATATATATATATATATATAAAAGCTCCTTTTTAAAACGGGGCCTGTTTCCACTCGGCTCAATAACAGCAGCCAAACATGCCCTTAATTGTGAGTGCAGTTTTGGATGCTTAATTAATTTGGAGCGGCAGAACTGGAGCCGACGTACTGCCACCGTCACAGTCAATTAGGTAGCAGGCTCTGACACTTGTAACACGATTCCCACCTCTACCGTTCCTGTACTCTTCTTTCGTGGTCTGGGCTTTCTCACTAGGGAGGACGAAACAAATATCACCAGAGTTTTTCATTTGTTGTTTGGCAAATATCATGCCCAAAGGTTCTTCTTCTAGCCCTTCATTCGATTTTTTCACTTGCATATTTTATATGGTTATTAATAACAATTGTGATCAATTCTTTGGCAGAACTTCCGGGTTTTTATTATGATGCGGAGAAGAACAGGTATTTTCCTCTCAAAGGCCCAATTCCGGGTTCTTCTCGTGCCTCTTCATCTACCACCAATACTCAAAATCCAGCTATAAAGCCGACCCAGGTCAGTATTTCATGCGTACATTTGTTAATTGCATACTCTATTATGGTTTGATTGCAATAGGCAATAGCTTGCTGGTTGGTGATGCTCAGCTGTGGATGAATTACTGCGTTGAACTCCTAATTTCATAAAATGGGATTTTGTTGACGGGTTTTGAGTGGATTTTTTTTATATGGGAATTAAGTATTTAGTGTTCTGCTATGCAATTTTTCCCCCCTATAATCGGTTTGATTATTTTAGATTGATTTGAAACTTATTGTTGCTTTCAGAAAACGTTGCTTAGGTGTTAAAATTCTATGGTTTCCAAAGCTCCATCACCATCCTCCGATGTGATCTATAGGTTTTCCTTTTTTGTCAACTTAGTGGCATTTGATTTTTTTTTTTTTCTTTTTAACATAGAATTGAGGTTTGCAGAAGAATGTAATGCATAACAATTGGTTATCATATTTTAGAAGTTTGGCTTTTATGTGTGCATGCCATTTTGTAATGCAGAATGCTGGTAGAGGGAAAACTTAGGTGAATGAAATGAAGCCACAGTTTGAGATTAGTGCTGTTATCTGAAGAAAAGGGGAAATGAGTTTTGTTAGTTTTGAGGGGAATTTTGAACCATTGAGGGCAAGTTACTGTTTGGTTGAATTGACCTGTTAGCATATTTGTGGAATTGTATAAGCTATTGTCACAGAAACCCTTAGATTAAGGCTAGTGCTCTTGAGGATAAGAGAGAGTTAAGAGAGAAGAATAGAGAATAAGAGAGAGAGAACAAAAAAGAGATAGGAGAGAAAAAGATAGGAATTTTATTAGATTCTTTAGATGATGTAATACAAGAGATTCTTTAGATGATCTAATACAAGAGTTTCCTATCCTTTCATACAAGTCTCAGCTTTTATCAGCTGCTGTAACTGCTATTGGCAGTTATAACTGCTCTTATAACAACTTCTAACGACTCTCTAACCCAGTGTTGTCAAGAGATGCCCGGGCAAGGCGAAATCCAGGCACCTCACCTGGAAGCCTCCAAGCGAGGTGCCTTCAACTAGGAGCTGCCTAGGCGCCTAGGTGAGGCTTAGCGAGGCATCACCAAGAGCCCCTAGGCGAGAAAAATGCAAGAAATTAAAAAAAAAAGGTTAGGAAAGAAAAAGCTAACCTGATTTGTTTTCACTTTTTGGCTTCCACACGATGATTGGAGAATTAGGATTTTGAGTTTGCATGACATAATGAATGAAATTGAACAGTGCATCTAGAACTTTAAATTATATTATGTGCTTTATAGTTTTTGCTTTAACATTTTGTGTTATTAGAGGAATGCTTTTGATCTTAAAGTTTAAAACATATAATATATTATGAAATATGAATATGAAATTTGGTAATTTATTGATTGTATAATATGTTAGACTTTTTACATTGTATATTTAATTATTTATTATTTTAGAATAAATTAGCACCTCACTTTGCTTGGGCAATTGCCTAGCGTATCGGGTGATGGAGGACCTTCTCACCTTAAGGGCGCCTAGCGTTTTTGACAACACTGCTCTAACCAACTACAACCTAACTACAACCTTCTTAACAGAATTATCTCTCAATTTCCCCCCAATTATCTACAAGTCCCGACCCTTTATGTTGACAACTCAACAATCCTCTCCTAAACATATTCTGTTGCCAGGTCATCAATCCAACTTATGCACCATATTTCTCTTCTTCTTCCTTCTATATGTAACAGCTAGCTTCATGAAATTTTTGGGAAAATGGAAGCAACAAGGTTTCGATTATATTACTTTATATAAACCTTCCATCACAATGACATTGTGAATTGCAAAATCTGTTTAAGTTCATGTGAGACACAACAGTTATTTACGTACTGTATATAGACTATACTGTCAATGAATATTGCTTTCTTAATCAATCTCTTAATGTGACTTAAACTTTCTCATAAAGTGCCAAATATTGATCATTCATTTTTTTTTTTTGAGAAATTCTTTCTGTGGTTTTGGTGATGTGCTAAAAAAGAGCATAGAGAATAAGGACCGTTTTAGCAGGTTAAACACTTTGAGGAATTTGGTTGAGATGGAAAATAAGCTAAATAAAATAACTCTTTTTAGAATTCTATGATAATGAAACCAAAAGAAAACAAAGAAGAACTCTTAAACTCAAAACACCAATTTCGGCTAAAGAACAAAGTGAACAAGAATGGAAAGAAATGAACTTAAAGAAAGACGTAAACCTAGCACACGCCAAACAAGATGAAAACAACTCTTTTTATGATATATATATATATATATATATATTTTGTTTCGAAGAACAGATAAAACTTGCAAAGGAGAACTTGATAAGTTGATGAACGCCGCAAGAACTCCAAGCAATGGTGGTGATTGATGTACTTTTGATAAGAAGAATTCGCCACAAAAGAAGATCGACAACTAAGGTTGGACGCCACACTTGCGAGGGATAAGTCTAAGCATTTCTCCATAATCATAAGAGATTGATGAGAAATAATTTTGGCAACAATTTGCTAAGCTCTCATTAACTTGTTAAGAAAACATTACACATGGTGGCCTATTTATAGGCAAAAAATCTCCTTACAACTTAGGAAGTAATAGAAATCCTATTTAAGTAGGAATAGGAAATCCTAAATAAGAAAGAACTAGGATTACTAAAGTAGAAATTAAAAGCACTAAAGTAGAAATTAAAGTTATTTTGAAAATCAAACTTCTTAAATATAGATTGATCTTCCAAATCCTTGCCACTTTAGGAGTATTTTGACTTGTCAAACCTTGCAAGACTAGGAATTCTCCATGCTTAGACGTCTCGCTGATCAATTTTGGTTGACTTTTCAACTCTTTACAAGCTCTAAATACCCAAAACACCTTAGCCAAACACCCTATATAGATCCCCCACTTGGGCTTGCCCTTCTTCACCTTAATTAGGCCCAATTTCACTACTTTAAACAAGCCTATACGTTCTTGCCTCATATGTCAACCCCATTTAAGCCTAGTCTTCTTAACCTCAAATAAACTTAATTCTTTGCTCTAATTAAGCCCATGCAACCATTATTTAGGAATTTTCCATGTTTTTTCCACCTTCCATCTTCGTGATGGACATGCTTCAAGGTTCTAAACTCAACTCAACTCAACTCAATTAAGCCTTTATGCCAAAAAATTGGGGTCGGCTATATGGATTCGCTTTTTCCACTCTGAACGATTTTGGGTTAAATCCTCAGAAATGTGTAATGCTTCTAAGTCATGTTGTACTACTCTCCTCCAAGTCAATTTAGGTCTACCCCTTTTTTTCTTTCTATCCTCTAACCTAATGTGCTCTACTTGTCTAACTGGAGCCTCCGTATGTCTACGCTTCACATGACCAAACCACCTCAATCTCCCTTCTCTCAACTTATCTTCAATTGGCACCACTCCTACCTTTTCTCTAATACTCTCATTACGGACTTTATCTAGTCTAGTATGGCCACTCATCCACCTTAACATTCTCATCTCTGCAACTCTTATCTTAGATGCATACGACTCTTTCAGTGCCCAACACTCACTACCATATAACATAGCCGGTCGTATGGCTGTACAGTAAAATTTTCCTTTCAATTTATTGGAAATCTTACGATCACATAAAACTCCCGTGGCACGTCTCCACTTCAACCATCCGGCTTTAATCCTATGACTAACATCCTCCTCACATCCCCCATCTACTTGAAGGACTGAGCCTAGATATTTAAAGTGATTACTTTGTAACAGTACCACTCCATTCAAACTAACTCCTTCCCTATCACCAGTTTGGCCTTCACTGAATTTGCAATGCATGTATTCTGTCTTCGTTCTACTTAACTTAAAACCCTTTGACTCTAGAGTACTTCTTCAAAGTTCTAGCTTTCTATTGACTCCTTCTCGTGTTTCATCTATCAGAACAATATCATCCGCAAACATCATGCACCAAAGAATACTCTCTTGTATATGTTTCGTCAGTTCATCTAAAACTAATGTAAAAAGGTAAGGGCTTATGGCTGATCCTTGGTGTAATCCAATTGAGATTGGAAAATCTCTTGTGTCCTCTCCCACTGTGCGCACAATAGTAGTTGCTCCTTCATACATATCTTTCAATACTTGTATGTACCTAATAGATACCCTCTTTTGTTCTAACACATTCCATAAGACCTCTCTTGGAACACCATCATAAGCCTTCTCCAAATCAATAAAAACCATGTGTAGATCTTTCTTCACATCTCTATATTTCTCCATCAAGCTTCTAATGAGAAAGATCGCTTCCATAGTTGAACGACCGGGCATGAAACCAAATTGATTGAGAGAGATAGAAGTATCATGACGTAGTCGATGCTCCACCACTCTCTCCCACAACTTCATAGTATGGCTCATGAGTTTAATTCCCCTATAGTTTGAGCAACTCTGTATGTCTCCCTTATTTTTAAAAATAGGTACTAAAATACTCTTCCTCCATTCATCAGGCATTTTCTTTGAGTTTAGAATCTTATTAAATAATTTAGTTAACCATGCCACTCCCATATCTCCCAAATACTTCCACACTTCAATTGGTATTTCATCGGGTTCACAGGTTTTACCCACTTTCATTCTCTTAAGTGCTTCCTTTACTTCTAAAGATTGAATCCTTCTAGTATAATTTACATTCTTTTCTATTGTTCTATAATTTATATTCACGCTATTACCATTTTGACTATTATTAAAGAGATCATTAAAATAATTTCTCCATCTTTCTTTAATGTCCCATCTTTCACCAACACTTTTCCTTCTTTATCCTTAATGCACCTAACTTGATTGAGATCTTGACATTTCCTTTCTCTACTCCTTGCTAATCTATAAATATCTTTCTCCCCTTCTTTAGTTCCAAGTTTCTCATATAACTTTTCAAAGGCCTGTGCTCTTGCTTGACTAACTGCCTTTTTTGCCTCTTTTTTGCCTCTTTTTTTGCTATTTTGTACTGTTCATATGCCTCATTATTATCACATTTAGGTAATTTCTTATACCATTCCCTTTTTCTCTTCACTGCCTTTTGTACTTCCTCATTCCACCACCATCTCTCTTTTGAGGGTGGTCCATGTCCTTTAGACTCTCCAAGTACTTTTCTATCTATTTTTCTAATCTTTGATGCCATCTGTATCCACATATCATTGGCCTCCATATCTAGCTTCCATACTTCGGACTCGAGAAGCTCATTTTTGAACTTCACTTGCTTTACTCCTTTGAACTCCCACCACTTTGTTCGAGCTACACTATTTCTTCTGACCTTACTTGAATTGTTCCTAAACTTGACATCCAAGACCACCAACCTATGTTGACTTGTTAAAGCCTCTCCTGGAATGACCTTGCAATCCTTGCATAGAGCTCTATTTGTCTTCCTGGTTAAGAGGAAGTCGATTTGGCTTCTATGTTGCCCACTTTTGAAAGTCACTAAATGTGACTCTCTTTTTATAAAGTAGGTATTTGCTAGTATTAGGTCGTATGCCATAGCAAAATCCAGGATGCTTTTTCCCTCCTCATTTCGACTGCCAAAACCAAAACCTCCATGAACATTCTCATAACCTTGTCTATCACTTCCTACATGTCCATTCAAATCTCCACCAATGAAAACATTCTCTTCATTCGGTATGCTTTGCATTAAATCATCCATATCTTCCCAAAACTTTTGTTTACTCTCACTGTCTATTCCTATTTGTGGGGCATAAGCACTAACTATATTTATTGTTTCTCCTTCTAGTACTAGCTTTACTAGTATAATTCTATCTCCTACTCTTTTCAAGGTTCTAAACTTGATGAAAATTATTGCCCCCCTCTAGGCACATTTTTTTGGAGAAAGAGCTCAAGTTTATTAAATAACCTGCAAATCTGTTTAAGCTTTGGCAGGAAATGAAAATTTGTTATATATCAGTTTCTAGAGCTCAAGTTGCTTCCTATTATTAATTTCTTAATGAGGAGAATGATTCAATCCCCCACCCTGTTTATGATAGTTTAGTGTATGAAAAGTTTTAGAGAAGAAATGTAAGATGGAGTAGCTAATTTTCACAATCTGTATTGTTGACTGTTCTACCTTTCATATTTTTGTAAAACTATAGAGTTTCCGTCAGTTCAAGTTTCTAATTCTATCTGTGCTTACAATTAATGGTTATTTTGCAATCTGCAATGATGGGAATGTTTAACAGTTATTGCCTTATTGGCTATTTTTCTTCTTTTTCTTGAAGTTTACTCATCTGTTGTAACAATTCTTGTTCTTATTTGGGTTAATTTCACTGTAGGCAATCAACTTTTGTAGGAAGACTAGAATAAGAATTTCTAAGCTGCTTCACGGTAGGGAGTTGAATGGTAACATAATTGATTTCAATAAAGGGAAATGTAGCTTCATGGAGGAACTCCTAAAGATACAAGCATCACAACCCATGGTATGTTGATTACATTTGGGCTTATAATTTCTTTTTTTGAGGGAATTCAATTTAATTCTTTTACTGGCCTTCTATTTTCTTAATGGCCTCGTAGTTAATTCGAATATGGCGAATTTTTATTTTTTTGATAATTGAATCTTGCTTCCTGAACAATTGGTAGTATTCTTTATTCAGGATTTAATTTAGGTCTCAAAAAGAGTGCGGAGAAAAAATGACACGACACATTTTTTAGCCAACTGAACTTTTTGAGTTTTGTCTTCTAAACCTATGTTCTTTAATTGTGTTCAATTGAGCCGACACATTTTTCAAATCAAGCACATTGAGGACTTATTTAACAGAAAGAGATTAAAAAAAGAAAAATTGATGATAAATTTGTTAATGGAAGTTTAAAAAAATTTTAAGAATTTTATTTCTTTTGTCCAAGGGACATCGTTGAAGTTCGAGAAAAGGAAAGATCCTTTTATAGCTCTTGAATTTTTTGAGTTTTGTCTATTATGCAGTGCGATTTTCAAATTGCCATTAACATATCTTTTATTTTTTTTATTTGTTCCATTAAATAAGTTCTCAAATTGCTTCAATTAGAAAGTTCGAGGTCAGTAGCATA
The DNA here is from genome assembly GCF_030052815.1 of Hevea brasiliensis. Classification (NCBI taxonomy): domain Eukaryota; kingdom Viridiplantae; phylum Streptophyta; class Magnoliopsida; order Malpighiales; family Euphorbiaceae; genus Hevea; species Hevea brasiliensis. The sequence goes on along the minus strand of NC_079496.1, from coordinate 92,231,761 downwards.
CAGTTGAAGAATAGGGGCTGAAGTGAATAGAAAAAACACGAAAAGTTCAGGTGCTTAAAATTGGACTTTCCCACGAAGAAAATTCAACTTTTTTATTTTTAATGTTTAGTCTATTGGAACCTCCAAAATGTATTTTCATCCCATGGCATCTTTATTATGCATTTATATTGAATGGTGTCTTAATAGTCTGATATCCATTAAGTTAATAATTTTGTCATTTGAAAATGCTGTATTTTTTTATGCCAAGTGTAAAAATTGTATATGAGAAATGCAAGCACATGCATTTGGCTTGATAGATGTTTTTGCCGTTCAATGTCTTACTATCTTGTGAGAAAATGCCTTGGTATGAAGCACATATGGTTGTCCTTGGTGGATTTTGTTAGGGTCTTGTCGTGAATTTTAGAGTGAACTTATCTTTAACCTTTCGTTTTAACCTGTAAGATTTTACTAGATTATGCTGATTATTATACTACTGACTTCTTTTATTATCTAATGCTTTGTAGGTTTGGAAATATCAGGGAACTGAAAAGATAAGTGATGGTGCTTTGGACCAGATGCATATAGATATACACACACCCCAGGGTCAAACTGAAATTGATGTTTTGGTAACAGGCGGTGTAAATGGCTCCTTGAGGTATAATTAACGTTGTAATTTAATTTACTTTTCTAGGTAGGCATCCTTTAATGCACATTTTAGGATGCTTCAACCAAAAAAATTGTAATGCTTGAAGTTATGCAGTAACATACAATGCATCCCAAAGTATTTATGTAAAACATGATACATAATCCTAAATAAAAGTATAATTTAACCCCAAATTTGTGTCTGTGTTACCATCTTTTACTTTGTCTTAATATTTTTTCTGCAACTACTATTGAACTATAATTTAACGGAGCAAAGATGCATTTGCCCCCTCAAATTGATAGTGAGGGCCAATTAAATTCAAATTCGTAAATTAAGGTCATTGTATACAAAAGTTGGCAAATCAGATCAATTCAACCTGAATTTGTGTCTGTGTAAAATCCATTATGGGAAGTAAGTGACCTAAATAGCATTATTACTCTCAATTTAAATTACTATTTAGTCTCTAAAAGTTGACAAAATTAATGTCCTCATATTTTTTCAAGAATTTTTTTGAAATAAACATTTTCAAAGAATTTGTTTTGAAAAAATGTTTTTGTTGGATTTTTTTGAATATTCATTGGATTTGTTGTTTTTGATTTCCAATTTCAGGGTGAGATTGAGAAAGACAAATGAATTATAGTGTTCTTTTTATTTTCATTTTCAATTGAATTTTGTTTTTTTGCTGCTGTTGTGGCTTTTTGGGAGGGAAAGCAAAGAGATGGAGGGTACAAGTGCAAAAAGAGCAGAGAGCATAGAGGGAGGGAAATTATAAAATACCAAATATTTTTTTTGTCCTCTAAATTGACATTATTCCATAATTTAAAATTTTCTTTTTTGATAGATATGCAAATTAATGTGTGTCATTCATTTTAAGTTATACCTCATTTGTCATTGTTGTGGTGCTTGAAAATCAGTATATACTATTTTTTAAAGCATCCAATATCAATTTCTTTGAAGTTTGGTGTTCTTGCAGTCTTTTTGAGGTTGGAAAATTTGGACAACATTTTGATAGTGGGGAAAAATGCATTCCGGATCTTGTTAGGCCTGTAGTTGAAGAAAACAAGGCAGAGTGTAGCAAAGCCCCTGGACATATTTGGCGACCTGAAGGAGCTTCACTGCAAATGTCGTCAAATATATCTTGCATAAAACTGTTTGGAAAGCACCCTTCTTATGCTGTTGATGACTGTTTCAGCATCCAGCATGCCTTGTATCCTATTCCAATTTCAGATTTTGTTTGTGCCCAGTGCTCTTTTGATTTACAGTTATAACTATATTGTTTGTTAAGTTATTTCTAAATGTTCTTTCAATTGAACTTCATTTGGCCATGCTTATTCTCTTTGGGGTTATGCCTTTTGGCTGCTGCTTTTAATGGAATCAAGTAATCATTGGTTTACAAAGAATCGTCCCTATGATTAGCAGGCATTTGTATTGTGTTTTATGTCAAATTATGGTCTTCATATGACTAGAGTTTCTTTCTAGTCCTGCCATAGGTTCTCCTTTTTCTTTGCATTTATTGAATTCATGGCTTCTGTGTTTTGATCTGAGCACATACTGTATGCTCTTTGCACACCCTTTTAGTTCTTTAATTAGTTTATCCTATTGATACAGCTTCATTAATTATGTGATGAAAGATATATAATATTTATCACCTGTATTCCTTAATCTGATAAAACAGACTAACCACTCTTGGATCTGAGACATCTGGTGGATCTGTTTTTATTCTTAACCTTGTTGAGCCTTTGGATCTTTATTCAAGTACTTCTATAAGGAGAATGATACGTGAGGTTGCTTCTTTCAATTGCACAATTTGGACTGCAGATTGCAACCACAATGCAACTCTAGCAGCGATTGGCATGTACTTCTTCTTTAGTTTATTTTATTTTTTTAATTGTACTATATTTTTGTGTTGCAATTGACTAGTATGGATTTAACATTCTGGTCCAAGTTCAATCAGTAAGGCTAATTTTGTATCTTGGACTCCAACATGTTATTCTATTTGTCTTGTTTCATTTTCTTCTTAGATTCGGCACCCTTCTTTTCTGGTCTTTTTCCCAGTACAACCCAGAAGTGACTGCCCCTAACCTTTTTTTGGGTGCTTGGAATTGTATCCCAACATGCAATAGCATGATTCATTTTCACTCAAATGTGTTATGTATTTTCACATTAAAGCTTGCAACCTGGAAACAACTGTGTGGTTCCTTTGTTCCTCTAGCAAGGAAACCACTATAAATTTCTTTAGAGATGATGTTAACTTGAGCTTTGTTTATTTTATTTACTTGTATGAGAAAGTAGCTTATTTTCTGTTTTTTCTGGTTACAATACTGAATCTATTGAAAGCTTTTTTTTTTTTTTTTTTTTTTTTTTTTTTGGGAATCCATTGAAAAATATCAACTTTCGTTTGATATATAATATTATGAAACTTTTTAAACCAATGAGGATCTTCCTATTTTTCTATTTGTTGTTGAATATAAGAATAAAAGAACAGGTAAAATTGTTGTTATGGCCAGCAACTAGTGTTGGTTGCTAGTGAAAGCTAAGAATGACCAGCAATTGTCAATAGGCTATGGCTACGTGTTTATGTGGTTCTTTTATAGGTTCCTTTAATTCTATCAAGTTTGTCAAATTTTGGAAAATGTTTCTCTTTTAGAAGTTATTTTCCGCGAAATTTCTATTTGAATAGGAAAAGGAAAAAAAAAAAATCCTTTTGACCAATTTTTCAAAGCACCCCAAATGGCAAAAAAAAATGTCTTTTGGAGCTCTAATGAACTTATGAATTCAATTGGGAAACATAGTAACTTGTCGAAGGGTATGCCTTATTTATTATTATTATTATTATTATTATTATTTTTTTTTTTTGGTGGGGGGGGGGGGGGTGGGGAGGAGGAGTCGTCTTTTTGTTTTAGGTACTAATGTCTTCCTTTGTTTGTGGTTGTTAGGAACCAATCTTGGAGCTGCTTTGGTCAATTCAGAAACAGGAACAACAACATGGACGTGTAGAAGTAAAAGTGATGTTTTAGCTCAACAGCTTGATCAGTCGGTAATATGCAGATCATTTATGGTTCCATGATGCATTAAGTTGTCTGATAACCTTATATGCTCATCTTTTATGGTTGAATTTATATCTTGTTAATATTTTGACAAGAGATGGGAAGTTCAAATTGTTTTTTATTTGGGTTAGACTAAACAACAAATTTAAATGGTTTGATAAATCAAAGGATATGCTCAAATTCTTGTTGGACCTGTTAAAATTCTTATTCTCTCTCTCTCTCTCTCTCTCTCTCTCTCTCTCTCTCTCTATATATATATATATATATATATATATATCCATTTCAGTGTTTGTTTAACATTTTATCTGCTGTATTCTTGATCTAGATTAGGTCATGATGAGTTCCTGTGGTCAGTTGTGAAAATTTAAATCAGCAGAATTTTTTTTTTGGTTAATTGTACAGTTGAGTTCTTATCATAGTTATTAAAGGTTTAAGGTGCATTAAGGCGCCAAGGGGTCTTGGAGCCTAGGCGTTGTTTTGCACTTGAACGAGGTGAGGCACAAAAAAAAAAAATCATAAAAGTCAAATAAATATGAACATATTCACATCAAACTTAAAATAACATAAAACTAAAAATAATAATACTATTATGCATTCAAGTACTAATATATTAAACTTGAATAGTCTTTAATGTCTCAAAAATAAAGTCAAACAATTATAAAATAACTACTATTCGATCTTTCATCAAGAGTAGCATTATAATCTTCTTCGTCTTCTTCTATATCTTCATCCTCATGATACTCATCTTCAAAATCAAAATCTTCATCATCTTTCTCATCTTTAAGAACTAAAACAGTGTTATTTAGTTCACAAGTTAATGGATGATTTTTTTCCTTTTTCTTTTGGCGTAGATCTTGAAATAGGTGTAGATGCAATATATATATATATATATATATATATATATATATATATTTTAAAAATGATAATAAGAGAGTGGTAGTGCTATAAATGGAAATATGGGAGGTTTGTAATCCTTGGTGTGGTGGTTTGATTAGATTTTGGCAACTAGTTATCACTAGCAATACTAATTTTGTAAACTTCCTAGTGCGTCAATAAATATTGGATTCTGGTAGATCGACAAATTTTGAGTTGAGTGGTAGTGTTTTTTGTCAATGAAAGTGCTCACCGAATGTGAAAATAAGAAGGCATGCCTTTCTAGAGCCTTGCGCCTAGAGCAATGTGCATGCCTAGGTGCATAAGGCGAAGGCCTAGTCATTGACGCCCGTCTTTCTCCTGTAGAGGCGCTAGGGTTGGAGTCTGATGAGTCTTGAGCCTAAGGTGTGCCTTTAGTAACCGTGGTCCTTGTGCTCTTAGTTTTAGTGTAAACGATGTTGCTCTTAGTTTTGTTGTAAACGATGTTCTGTGTCCTTGGTCATTGAGTTTACATTTCTAAATCTAATCGAACTAAACAGCAGTTGTTAGACTCGGACTAGCCTAGCTAGTTAGACCGGTGAACTACGAACCAGATTATCGGCCACTCTTGTTTGTGTTTAAGCACTCTTTTGATGAGAACTAGAGTTGAACAACATGAATTGACTAGGTAACCAGCGACCTGGTTCGGTTTAGAAAAGAGAGGGTTTTATTGGGTGGTGTGGCTGCTTCAACAGCTGCCACATAATCTTCATGGAAAAAAGTTTAGAATTCGTGCAAGAACCTAACTTCAAAGTACGCTTCACAATGCGAAAACCATTTGAACTAGATTGGTAGGTAGACATTGTTTGTTCCAAAATATATAAGTATTTTATAGTCTGAAAAATTATTCTTATATAAATATTTTATAAAATTATTTTACATCAGTTAAGTTATATATAAAAATGTATTTAAATTATTTTTATTTTTTGCGATAAATAAAATTAACCATTTTTCATAAATAAAATTAACCATTTTTCATATTATGCAACATTGGTAATTTTAAATTTTAAATCATAGTAAAATGTTTAAATAATTTATTAAAATATTTATTTTATTCAGTTTTATCTAGTATTATTTCAATAATTTACTTACAAAATCTAATAAAGTTTATTTATTTTATATTTAAAGTTACTTTTAATTTTTAATTATTTATTGCATTTATTTAAAATAATATGTAATATTTATTTAATTTAATTCTTATATAAATATTTTATAAAATTATTTAACATCAGTTAAGTTATATATAAAAATGTATTTAAATTATTTTTATTTTTTCGATAAATAAAATTAACCATTTTTCATAAATAAAATTAACCATTTTTCATATTATGCAACATTGGTAATTTTAAATTTTAAATCATAGTAAAATGTTTAAATAATTTATTAAAATATTTATTTTATTCAGTTTTATCTAGTATTATTTCAATAATTTACTTACAAAATCTAATAAAGTTTATTTATTTTATATTTAAAGTTACTTTTAATTTTTAATTATTTATTGCATTTATTTAAAATAATATGTAATATTTATTTAATTTAATTCCCTGTTCGACTTTGATTGAACCTCAAACCTGTCACTCTCTGCTTTCACCGGTTTAGAGGTTGGGCCAAGTTTGAAAACCTTGTTATATGTAATCAAAGAAAAAAAGGAGCAAGTACTTGGATAATCACGATGTTGGCTTTTGTCCTTTTTAATTCTTTGAAGAAGAGGAAGGGAGGGAGAAAAGAACATAAAGGCTACATCTTTCATCTGCTTCACTTGCTTTCATGGTACATAAGCTTCCATATCATATAATGGAAGATACAAAATATAATTCCATAAAATGCTCCTAAATCCTTGAATTATGGAGACAACTCATTCCTTAAATCTTATCAATTCTAACCATTCCGTATATCATCGTTCTACATGGGCTAAACATTTTTACTCTTGTTCAATTCACTTTTTTGGGCTAGTGCATACACAGAACATGCCAAGTAATTTTGAAAATAGTAACTCTAATTCATATATTATTCTTCTTTCTCATTCTTAAGGTTGATCACTTTATCTTTTCTATTATTTAACTAACTGTGCTTGTATATTTGAAAATGTTGGAACTAATTTGATTCCAAATAATTATTATAAGGTTTCTGTATGTTTGCTTTTAGATTCATTTTCAAAGGATTAAGTTATGTAAATTTATTGGATAAATTCCACCAACTGGCCCTCAACATAAAGTTTTGCAACAATATTGTCCTTGAATATCAATTTTTACCACAAAACCCATTCTACTTCAATTTGGATATCAGTAAAAATCTTTTTGGTCAGATTGCAGTTATTATTTTGTCAAGAAGCTGATGTGGCATCCATCTCAGCATTTTGTATGATATTATAACATTTTTAATTGATAAATTATTTCTCTCCTTTCCCCCTCTTTTTCACTCTCCTGGTCTTCTCCCTTCCTTTCTTCTCTCTCAATCCTCTCTCTTCTCTCCCTTCCCTCCGGAACTCTGAACCAAAGCTATTTGTGTGTTGCCTCTAAATCTTCAGCAACTACCTCCAATAATTTCACCAGAAATACCAAATCTCGTCAAGTCAATTCCTCCTCCTCTTGAGAGCTGAAGGACTTGAAAACCTCAAATGGACTTGAAAACATCAAACACAGATCACTTATCTATAGAATCTACTTTCAATTTGGATAATACAATTTGATTCTTGTCCAAGATCACTTCTCTGAAGCATGCTTTTACATCAAATTAGTTCACTTCACAGCTAATCAAGTAATTCTTCAAATATTCCTATAAGGAAAGCTCAATCTAGGGAGTGGGAGATGGGATTGTAAAGAAGCTCAAAACTGTTAAAATCTGAACTGTGCATCCCTTCTGCACTCTTATAACAAATCCATACAAGCTTGTTGGCAGTGTTGCAACTGAAACAGGAGCGAACCCACTATCGTTGGTTCCATTGTTGTTAGTAGTAGTAATGGTGGCTACAACAGAGGTAACAGGAGGGTTTATATGACATATTACTCAAGTATAGTGATCAAATGTGTTAACTATAATGAGTGGTTGTAGCTTGAATTTTAATCCACTGCTGGAAGATCAGATTATTGTCATTTTGGTTGGCTTCAATTTTCTCCTTCGATCCTTATTCCTGATGATGCACCATTAGTTATAGTGTCTTGCGAAATTGAATGCTCTATTTGTGAGGAGATATCAAGGGATTTTGTGGGTAGTTAGCTTTTTTTTCTTTGTAGGCCTTCTAAAAATTTTTAACATGCTCTTCTAGTAACTAATAGCAGTTTAGTATTCATCAATTTGCTTTAATTGCGGAAATTAAGGGAAGATAGAAACGGGAGAGGAAATGAGATGAGAGGAAGGAATGATAGAAACAGGAGGGCAGGGAGGTGACATGGGGGGAGAAAGTGAAGGAGAGGAGGAGAAAAAAATAATTTATCAATTTAAATATTAAAATGTTAAATAAAATGCTGAGATGGCCACCACATCAGCTTCTCTTTGAATTAATGGCCAGAATCTGGGTAAAAGGATTTTACTGATACCCAAATCAAAGTTGAATGGGTTTTTCTGATGCGAATTGATATTTTGGGACAGTATAAAACACTTTAAGTTGAGGGTCAACAAGTGAAATTTACTTAAATTTATTCAAATCAATTATTGTTAGAAAAAAAACACCAAACTGAGCAAACAGAGAGCTATTTTCCAACTAATATTGCTTGCAAAATAACAAATAAAGAGCTATTTTCCACCTAATATTGCATGTAAAATAAATAACAATAATAAAAATAACAGATAATAAGAGAAAAGTTTAGAATAGCCTGTGAGATTGTGGATTGAAGCTTATTGATTTCCAGATACTATCCTTAGAGGAAATGGCTCGTCTGCACTAGGTAATTAAATCATCCTTGTTCCTCCCACAAGATACTTCAATCTGTTGGAGTTCTTGGGTGTAGCTAAGAGTTCCCCGAACTAGAGATATCATGATGCTCACAATAATTTTTTCTAAACAGAATAGTAAAAATGCCCTTTTGAGTGTTGATGTATTTTCCAAAATCGTTTAGAGTGGAGAAAGCGAATCCATATAGCCGACCCCAAATTTTTGGGATAAAGGCTTAGTTGAGTTGAGTTGAGTTGAGTATTGATGTATTTGTAGCTAAGTTAAAAACAATGGCCACTTCATTTTAAAAATTTTGAATGGTATAACTAACTTCAAGTTCTCCGTCTGGACTATAATTGGCTGGTAGACTTGTAATGGCTCCCTCCTTCCCCTCTTCGTCCCTCCCTCTAACACGTGCACAAACACCATGAGTGGCTGTGCACACAACCACACACATTGGATATGTTTAAATTTCTTATCAAACGATATGAAAGATCAGATTTAATACAATGAATGGTGTACTTTTGAGGTCTGCAATTGTTTGCCAGTATTAATAACATGATGATTCCCTTGAAATTCGGACACTTTTTTTAGAGCCATCTATCTGCTTTATATATTTGCTTTTGAGCTGACTTATTTATTTATTTTCTCTAGGGTAATATTGTTTTGTGTGGATTAAGAAATGGAGCAATTGTGACAGTTGATGTTCGTGAAAAAAGAGAAGGGTTTTCTGCTAGGCTAATCAGACATAAAATATCTCATTCACCTTTGGGCAGATTTCATCAAAATTCTAGTAAACAGTGGTTTGAGGTATTGAATTTCTTTTAGTATTAAATTATATGACTATCATTTTTTATGCCAATTTTAAGTTTCAAAGCTGAATATATGCATAAGAGAAAATTATTATGGATCTGAAGCTGGCAGTTGCCAGTTTTTGTATTTTCATATTTTACAGATCCCAATCCTATGGGGCAAATATTTGATTGTTACAGCATTAAAACAAAACCTGAATAATTTTACATTGTAAACATTATACACATACTCATAATCCCTTCTTTGAGGGCTTAACTGGAGTTGTTAGTCAACTTTTTGTTTTTTCATTTTTCATTGAGGGGCTAATCTGTGAAGACTTTGGACATTGCAGCAATTATATTGTATGGTAATTTACTTATATGTTTTCTGATTGCCATTTTTGTTTCTTTCCTTCAATATGGTGATTGTTATACTTGTGCACAATATCGTTACTCATATATGATGAATTCAACTTGATCATCTGTTCAGAACTGCTATTTTTTGATGAAATTATGGCGATTGGCCTTAATCTGATATTTTGCAGCTCAGAGGAAACATCTATCCTTCCTACACCCTGTATATGCCTTCATCCATATGCTGGTTAGTGGGCTTTCAAAACATTTCATTTTATGTTTGCTTTTGAATTTCTATAATTTCCTCTTGTTTTGAACTTCTAGTTTGGTATCACTTCAATCGTATGAGCAGTACTTCTTGGCCAGCTCTATGGATGGATCGGTCAGTCTTCATTCTTCTTTTTAACCCTTTTGTTTGACACATGCTTGCAAATTTTTTCCTCTATGGTGGAAGGGTGTTCTTTCATTTAACTAGTTTATTAAATTAGTGGTTCACAATTCTAGGAAGCTGGAAGTACATAATATAGGAATATGCTTGTATTTAAGTTTTTCAAGCTTATTTTTCATCAAATAAAAAAAAGTTTTTCAAGCTTCATTAACTTGATCAAGTTCAATAATTAACTAAATTACTTAATTAGTATGTACTTTATTTTCATCATTGTTTTCTTGGTGAGTCGATGAGGTGAAAGAACTGATGCTCAATCATCTCTATCTCCTATATCTACTGCAGATATATGTGGTTGGTGAATCTCCCTTTACTTGTTAAGAAGTGAGAATAAGATCTTTATGCATAGCTATATGATTCATGCTTTGAAATTAATGGTATCTTTATTGTTTTATATGGTCTAAGCGTGGAACGTGGCTTTGGTGTTAAAATGAAGTTACTCCATTTTTGATGTGGAGTCATGGGTTAGAGTCATGAAAACAGCCTCTTTGCAGAGTAGAGATAAGGCTATGTACACAAGTGTGGGATGCTTTGTGCATTGGGTCACCCTTTTACGTAGTCTAAGCATGCATGTCAACATTTTTGGCCATAGTTGTTTATTAGTATATATTTAGCCATTGCACCAAATCACCTTGATAGAAATTGAATGAAATATTAGTAATTTTGAAACAAAAAATTATCAAAATATAATAATTTTATATAATCCAAATGCATTTATAAATTATAATCATGTCAAGTCAGATGACTTGATATTCTATGGCAGTTGTTAATTATCAGCCAACCAACCTACCTTGGTAAAGATCCACATTCTTCTCATAAATCATAATTCATCACTTTTTATAATTATTTTCATTTTTAATTTACTCTTGCTGATCAGAAATGGATGTGACAATATATGCAAAGCAAAAACTTGCAGGATGGGAGCCCAATCATTCTATCCAGGCAAACAGAATAAGAACCCAACCAACAGCAAGAATCTGGTGTTATGCATACTTATTAAACCTATAATGAGACTGGACTAGAACAGTATAATGAAGTCATTATTCTTCACCACTATTTCATTTGTATCCAAAGCCAGTAATATATATAGTTATATATAAAATCCTTTTTTCAGAAAGATTCAATAAATTCCTAGAAACAACAACAAAGCAGAAATACTACTAATATAGATATCCACCAACAATTCCAGAACAATATATGAAATCCCAAAGAGAATTTGATTATCAGAAAATCAGCACTGTTATTTCACAGCAGAAATGTTTGATTTTACCATTCAGGCTGAATAGGAAAATGCCTTAAAAATTGCAGTAGGTCCCTTAATGCTCTGTTAGAACCTTTTCTATTGTATCACTCAGAAATTTCTAATGTATTTTCCTTAATGCTCTCTGATAACCAACAATCCCCAATTTTACAACAATCCCCAGTGCTCCAAAAATTATTCATTATGTACAGGTTGAGGTTCAAAAAAATAAATAGGGAATCCTAAAAAATATAGAAGAAATCAAGAAAAGAGATCATCATTCAAAATCATTACCTGTGTGGTTGAGGATGCTGTTGCCAAGAGAGCTGAGTTGACTTAAGCCAATTGAGCAGGCCAAGAGTTGTGGAAATGAGTCAAGGGAAGACAGTGGGGAACAAGCCAAGTGTGAGTGAGAGTGAGTGTGCAGCAATGAAGGGTGACTCAGAGAGAAGATAGAAAGGAGGGGACTAAGAAAGAAGAGAACCAAAAGATAAGAGACAGGAGAGAGAGGAGAGGCATGAAGCAAGGGAGAAAGTTGAGGCAGTAAGGGAGTGAAGGGAGGAAAGTGGAGAGAGAGAGCCAAGGGTTGAGAGCTGGGAAGCAAGAGGCAGTGCCAGTGAGAGGCGAGAGATGAGGCTGCTGCAAGCCTGTGAACATTAGAAGTGGGGCGAATAAGGTATTTCATTTTAGTCTTGGGAGTAAATAGAATGACGTCTTTTATTTGAATAAATGAGAAGTACATACATAGGGAAAACTTTAGTCTGCTTGGTTATTTTGTGTTTTTATCCTCACAGTAAGCAAACTGAACTGAAATAACCGAAATTTCTAAAATACTAACCAAATCGAACCTTTTAAACTGAAAAACTGAAATAGAATGGAAATTTTTATAAACAATATAGTTTTTGAAAGTACTACAATTAACAAATTTTGAATTTTTTATAATTTGTATAAATATTAAGCATATGGTTCTACTGTATAGATGGACCAACTCTGACGAATCAAATGCAAGTTTATAAAAATCACCTTCACATCTATATACGAGGGTTTCTTAAAAGAAGAAAACGCATATTAGATACGATGGTTTCTTTAATAAAAAAACAAAGGTGTCTGGCCACACTGCCCAGCCCTGATTACACTCGACAGAATCTCTCTTCCTGCCTTCTTCCCTTCTTTCCTTTCCTCTTTCCTCTCTTCTGCCTAGAATCAAGGTAAAAGGCTGCTTTGGCTGTTATTTGTCTCTGTCAATCTGTGGTTATAATGGACTGATATTGTGTCACCAAATTCATTGTCCCAAAATAGTGAATCCCATATAAGTAGGCTAAAAATCTGATACATATTTCCAAAGATTGTTAAAATTGAGAAAATGGAGTAAATTTTACAGTTATGCTCAACTTTTGTATCAGTATCATTTGATGGTTTATTTATGTTGGGCATCTCCAAACTATCTCAATCACCTATTTCTGAACTTATCTTCATGACCTTTCCATTATTGGAAGCAAATGAATAATGAAATTTTTTTTCCTTATCAAATGAATTCTGCAGTTGTATTTGGATGGAGGTGGTTTCAAATGAATGGATTTGGATTTGATGCCTTACATTTTAGTTTACATTGCTCTCGCTCTCTCTCTCTCTCTCTCTCTCTCTCTCTTCAATGATAATCTGAAATGCTTGCTAAAAGTTAGCAGTTTTAAAAGTACACAAAAGATTTCATGGAAAATGTTTTATCCGTTTGCACAAATCCAGATCTTTGTTTGTGTAATTTGAGCAAAAAACTCTATTCAAAATTTTGGGTAGAATTCGAGTATTCGAGCAAAGCAGGGTATTATATATCACATGCTGGCTGTTTCTTTGGAAATTGTAAAATGATGGTAGCAATTATAAGATAAATAAATCCTAGCAAATCTCTTGCTCTTTGTACACGGCTTATATGGCTTGTATCTTGGTCTATAGTTTTAATTTACATTCATTTTCCAAGCTCTCCAAATTTTGTTAATCACATACGATTGAAGAAGAAAATGAAACTAGTCCATTCACGGGCTTCCATTTTTCTCCCCTTGCAGATTAAGCTTTATGATCATCGCATGACTAAGAGAGGTGCTGTACAATCTTATGATGGGCATGTGAACTCTCATTCTCGTATACAGCTTGGTGTTGACCAGTCTGAGAGATTTCTTATGGCAGGTTTATATCATTCGAACTCATCTTATTGTCTTTTAAAAGATTTCAGAATTTAGGCCTTGTTTGGCATTTTAATAGGTGGAGAGGATTGCAACTTACGGCTCTGGAGCATAAAGTCTGGTGAACTACTATGCGAGGAAAAATTTTGCAATTCAGTCCTCCCAACTGTGAGCTGGCAAAGAGCTGAGGGTATATCGACTCTTTATCCATTATTAAAATTTTCATCTGATCTCTCTTTTTCTTAATTTTTTTATTTGTACCATTGCTAAGATTTGAATATTCAACTTGTATGCAGCATATGTCAAGATACCGGATGAAAATAGAAGCTATGAAGAGTGCCTATCTGGGCAGAAACATAGTTGGGGGGCATGGTGTGGATCACAGGAAGGACTATTCTATGCGCATTGGTCATGAGTCGGCAATTGTTCTAAAATGAGCATTTACTGGTCAATAAAACGTAAGATAGGTAGTGGACTTGTGCAATGCAAGAGATTCATGCCAATGTGCTGGCATGTGAATTTTGTTGATATAGGCAATTAAGTAGATATCAGTAACATTCTTATTTTGGTTTTGAAGTTTTATATGCATATATATAAGCCTTTCCTTCGTGGCCTTTAAGTAGTACTTTTAAAGGTCACAATAAATCTAGTTAAGTAATCTCGGCGATTTTGTATCCCATAACAAATATAATGGATGATTCAAACAGCAGTAGAATCACTTGAAGAATTTTACTTAAAAGAACTTTTTAGAATTTTAAAATTTTATTGGACTTCATTTCTTGAATTTCAAAGTTCTTAAAATTCTCTAGTTTTATATGTGAGTTACTTGTGTCAAAATTTAAAGGGTTTTGGTAATTTCTCCTTCATCACTGCCACTAATAATAATTAGTTAGTGTCATTATATGTTGTAGTATGCTAAAGGAATTTAGTTAAAAATATATCTTTTTATGGATAAAATTAGGACAAAATTATTTCATGGCATCAAAAGTTTAATAATTATGACAGAAAAATTAGTAATGATTTAATTGGCATGACTAAATCTATTTTGACTCTTGTCTGTTAAAAGAGTGTTTTTAGTATTGGGTATGTCAACTTTAGAGCCCTTTGCTGACTTGGGGCATCTATATTTTTATATTTTTGAATCGCATTTATATTGCTCCAATTTCTAGAGATCAATTAATAAATAGCTTGTTGATAGTGCATTGCATAAAAAATGCTGAGAAGTTATTGATAAATAATTAATAAATAAAAGTATAATAAAATAAAATATTAAAATTTACGTTCACTTTACATTTAGCATAGAAAAATGTAATGTAATATAACGTAATTAATTAAATAATAAAATTAAAGTTATTATATAATATAATGTAATTATTATTACATTAATATATTTGATTGTAAAATAAAAATATAAATGATGTAATAATATTTTTTTTTAATATTTAATTTATTTGTAATGTTAATAATAAGTGGTAATAGTTGTGATAGTTGAGTGTTAGTAGTAACTAAATAATGGTAGTGACGGTGATGACAACAGTGGTTAGACGGTGGTGGTAGAGTGAGAGTACTGATGGTTATAGTTGTCAGGTGATGGTGGTAGTGGCTAAGCAGTGGTAGTCATGTTTACAGTGGTGGTGGTAGTGATGGTAGTAGTGAAAGCAATTATGGTAATAAGATGGTGGTGGAGGTGACAAGGTAATGATGGTGGTGTTATTAATAGTGGCAGCTAGGTAGGGTGATAATATTGGCTATAAATGAAAAAAAATCAAAATAAGTAATCATCATATTATTTACTTTTAGGTGTAATTAATTATATAATGTAATTGTCATTTCATTATATTAAAATTTTTTTATGTTATCAAATAACGTAATCAAATATTTAATAATAATTACATTACAATTATGATTACGTCATACCAAATATCACCTTATATCATAGAAAATATATCTAGAAATTTAATTATGAATATCTTTATTAGGACTCACTAATAAATTTATTAATATTGCGTTTAGATTCATGTATTTGGATTTGAAATTTAGATTTTAAATATTGAATTTAAAATTTAAGATTTTAAGTTTATAATTATGGAGATAAGAGTCCAATAAAAATTTTGTTAGTTTGATTTTGAATTTCAAATAACATAAGTATTGTTATTATTTTAAATCCTTATCTTTTTAGGTCTTTATATTATTTTGAATTTGATCAAAATTTAAATTTATATTTTTTAAATCTCTCAAATAAGGTATTTGATTAAATTTAAATTCATAACTTCAAATTCGTAAATCCAAACACAACTTAATATAATTTTATATATTTATAAAACTCTTATAATAATTAAGTTTATTTTTTAGGAAAGAATCGATTAAAATAAAAAAATAGGTTAATTATTACAAACCAGAGAAAGAGGTAAATAGATAAATAACCATATGAAGAAAGAAATAATTTCGAAATATTTTATTTAATGGATTTCTCAAATTTTTTTAATATATTACAATGGTTTGGAATAGATTTCTTTTTTCTGGGGATGTATATTTTATTTATGTCTATGAAATTTCAAATTTAAACCTCAATTAAAATTAAAGGAATAGAAAAATATTTTACTTATATTTATGAGATTCTAATGAATTTAGATAGATATCATATGATATAAAATTTAATTTTAATTGAGCCTCTCTTATGCTATGGGTTAAGGTAGATTCATGACTCACATTTGTTAGGTTGAGGTCCATTCTACTGCGGAATTCTACAGAAACGAAGCTATTATTATTATTATTATTATTATTATTATTATTATTATTATTATTATTATTATTTTCAGAGAACTTTTCTGTATTTTTTTTTTATCTTTTTCCAAAGGCTTGCCCTTTAGTTCTTGCCAGCTAGTGGCTTCCCATGCCCGGAGGCTCTTTCTCCTCCATCCAG
The DNA here is from genome assembly GCF_030052815.1 of Hevea brasiliensis. NCBI lineage: Eukaryota > Viridiplantae > Streptophyta > Magnoliopsida > Malpighiales > Euphorbiaceae > Hevea > Hevea brasiliensis. The sequence continues at coordinate 92,215,379 of NC_079496.1, read as the reverse complement.
AAGTTGGTTCTTCCTTCCTCACCTTGTGGTGAGACTCGTATATAATTTTGGTTGTGTGCTTTTGTGTTGCATGCTAGTCGAGTATTGTCATGGTGAGAGTTAAGATTGTGCATGGTTTTTGAGAGTTCATAATTAAACTGAAAAATCGTAACGAATCGATAAAAATTATATTAAATTGAATTTATTTTAATATTTTAATTTGATTATAATTATTTATCAAGAATCGAACTAAAATTGTATTAAAACAAAATTGAGAATTGAATTTATAACATATTTTTTTTATAATTTTTTTAGATATATTATATACTTTCAATAAAATTATATATATTTATTTATGAATATATGATTATGAACTGAATACAATCTGATATTATATTTTATTTCTTTATATTTTCTTAATAATTTTAGTTATAAATACATTAAATTACATTATAATTCTTAATTATAAGTCTATTACTATATTATATGGGTAAACTACAATTTAATTTTTGATATTTGGTAAAATTTATAACTTAGTCCCTGTATACTCAAAATTAAGTAATTTAGCCTCTGAAATGATAAAACCTACAACTTAGTTCCTGTTATTAAAATTTCAGTAAAGTTATTATTAATTCTAACAAAAATACCAAAATATCCTTAATCCTATTTTGAATTTAAAAATAATATAAATCTTTTATTTTATTTTATTTTATTTTTTAAAAAAAGGGTCCATTCTACATTGGTACTTTTGCATACTTGAGATTTCCAATTTCTCAGCTCGAATTACATGTGTCCTTAATGATATTAGTATTCAATCCACCCCCCTCCGAAAGTGGGTGATTCAATTTCTAGTAATATGCATGCAAGAAAATAAAGAGGAAGACCAAACTCTCTTTTGGTAAAGAAAAGCTAAATAAAAACACTCACAATTTTTATATAAAGAAGGCAAACGACCTTCTTTTTCTCTCTGAGGATGTCTGTGCTGCCTGTAAAGGATTGTTTTTATTCTTAGTTTTAAAGCTACAATCTCCATTAAGACCTTTATTCATTTGGGAAATAGAAAAGAAGTGTAAATAAAAATTAATATCCGAAGCATAAGAATTCTATTTTAAATTTATTTTCTTTTTATAAAAACTAGAAGAGAATTTTCTAACCTAAATATTATTTAAATTGAAAGATATATTTATCATTATATTAAATTTTAGGATGATTAAATAAACAAATTAGTAAGTATCCAATCTCAAGTCGATCGGCTAAGAGTTAAAAAGATTTATTCTTTTTATGGTCAGACATATTCTTCTCCTTTTAACTGCTTTTTTTTTTTTTCAAATTTTTTTAATTTTTCTTTTTCACAAGATTAAACCGTAGAGTCATTAAGTCAAAACAAACAATATATTATAAAGTAAACACTATTACAATATGTTGTTCTATGTTGGTTATTTCTCCATTACGATGTAGGGTAAGGGCAGATTAAAAAATTTATTGTTATTGGACAATGTCAATATACAAACATACATAGACACTCACACCTATACAATATTCATAATTATAATCTTATATCAAAAAATAAAAGTGAATTTAGAATAATAGTTTTTGTTACTTGTCAAATTATTTTTAACATTTTATATTTAATATCAAAAATAAATTACTTTTTAAATTTACTATTAAATTTGACATATTAATTTAATTTCAAATTTTAAAGGGAGTTGTTTCTTTCCATACCATCATTAACAAGCTGGGAATGATAGAAAAATATTATCCAGCTTGCGGCCGAAGAGGGGGTGGGGGTGTGGTAATGGTGGGTGTGGTAATTGTATTAGCTCGTGCTAAATGTGCCAAAATTAGTTAGGGAGCTTTGTAAGTTATGCCACATCTAGTTTCTGTAACTAAGTTAGTTAGTTTGGTAGAGAGCAGTTATTATCTATCTGTGTATATATAAGATAAACTCAGCTACTTTGCCACTCTGTAACTAATTCTTTTTGATTCAGTAAAGTCTCTACTTCTGGGTAAAGTCTCTACTTTCGAATTCAATATAAATTAGACGAGAAACAGAGAAAACAACAAAATAAATAAAGAATCATCACTGATCAGAGGGTATATTCCGTTGACACCAAAATATTTTGGAGGTGTAAAGTAATTTGACTTAAAAATCAAATAATAATTGTTTAGTTTTTAATAAATTAAGTAAAATTAAAGTTTAGGATGTTATAGTATTATTTTTTTCTTTATTTGCAATTGTATTTTAAAAAGATTTTTTCATCGGTAATTTGGCATAAGCCTTACTTATTTCAAGATGAATTAATATAAACGGGTTGGCTTGGTAGATAAATGTTGTGTAAAATTTTGCAAGTGCACAAATTATTAACAAGTAATAATGTAGTGAGCAGAGTATCGTTCCCACGAGGGCCATATTAAATACCAAACTATAATGATTCTAATTATTTAGACGTTTGAATTGTAGAGAAGTAGCAATTAAATCTAATTTAATGAAATAAAATTTAATGCAATTAACTAAACTTGAATATCAATTAATAAAAACATTTTAGAGCTAGAGGTTCACAATTTAATCAATTATAAATAAATCCAATTCTTTCAATAAATAAGAAATTATTATTTTGAAGGAAATTAATCATAAGTTATCTTACGTTCTCTCTCTAGGCACTCAAGGTACATTTTAATTAACTAAAATCCTACTTTCGTTGTGAATAAATTAATTAAATTCCATTATGTTTCTTGATTGATTATTAGATCCATATAGAATTCTAGCATATTTCTAAATCAAGAACCCTAAGCTCAAAATCTTGTTATTAGAATATTAATTCTTACTTTTCAGTCCTTTAATTAATATTTAGTATTAATACTAAGTGGATACCAACACATAACATGTATTAAGAACACAAGAGATTGAATAAAAAAATAAGATGCCTAATATATTAAATAAAATCAAATCATATCTATATTGAAAGTACTACATCCCTAACTCTAGAATAAGGGAACTACTCAAATATTGTGAGTTTTACAATCAAATTTATAAAATAATAAAGAGGAGACATGAGAAGTGAAGGGCAGTTTTGGGAAGCGTGGTTAGGGCCTTAGAGGTTGGATTTCAAAAATTTTCTAGGATTTTATGCAAACATACAAGTGTACTATGATCCTAGCCAACAACTAATGCCCTAAAGCATGTCAAAACACTCTTTTAACATGCATTTGATATTCAGTTGCCATCAAGGATTGTTGATTAACTATTAATCAAACCAAACCCTAGCTTTAATAGGGATTGAAGGAGAGTAACCTCAAAGGCACTGAATTACACTTCTTACTCCCTTAGGTAGTCTCTAAGAGCTCCACTTGTAGCTCCTCTAGCTCGTCCACCACAAGCTACCATCAAAATCACCTTTGATAACCCATATCCTCTCTTAGGTGTTTACCCACCACTAACTATTAGGGTATTTGTTTTAGGTGATATTTTAAAGGATGTAAGTGGCTAGAAGCAATTTCCAGAGTTTTTGATTTAAGAAAGAAACAAGCTTTCTTTCAAGCATCAATGGAAGAAAAACAAAGAGAGAGAAACGCTCTTGTTGCCGTCCAAGGTGAAAAAGGAAGAAGAAGATTAAGTTTTCTTCTTATCTGCCATTTATATACAAGAGACAAAAACATTAAATGGTTGCCACATGTCATCATCCAATTCAATCTTGCTTTTAAGTTGTCTTAATCTCATTAATCCACTTGTCAAGGCAAGATTCAATCATTTAAATATCATCTTCCATCACATGGAAGACAAATGACACACATCAATAGGTGCCACGTGTCACCATCTCATAGTGCCACGTGTCACCATGTAAAATTACCATTTTGCTCTTGTATTGAATTTTGAGTTCTCAACCCAAAATAGTAATTTCTCTATCAAATTAATTTATATCACATATAAATTAATTAATCAATTAATCTCCATTCACTAATTTCACTATTAAATTCATATTTAAACTCTTTAAATATAAATTCAACTTTTATCATACATCCAATATTCTAGATTTGGCTTCAAGTCATGCTAGGAACTTTGCAATCTTATTACAAAACAATTCTATTTAATTAATTAATCAAACTCTTTAATTAATCAATTAAATCATAACTAACTTGGTAGTTAACTTGTGTAGGTGTGTGATTTACTAGGTTCATTACTAATTGGTAATGAGAAATGATATTAACTCTTAATATCATTAAAACTCTTCTAATCCATAAATGATTTCCCCAAATCATTTTAAACATCTCATAGACCATGGTAGACACCTAGCATAGCATGCCATGGCCACCCAATTAGTAATAAGAAATATCTTAAAATGAACCTTTAATCATATGTCACCATGCACTAAAATTCTTCCATATTATATCCCAATCCCATTAAGGGTCATGGTTGAGTCAAACCCCTTATTGTGGAATTTTATGCACTCATTTGAAATCTGATTCTTAACATATAAGACTTTACCATCAAAAAACACTTTTTGTAACACCCCTATTTGCATAGTCTGGTATATTTCACTATTCTGGTGACCGGTGTCGGTCTGGATAATTATGGGAATTAAAACCATGTCTAAGACAATTAGATAAGCTCTGAACATAAATAATTAGTAATTATCAATTGGTTAAGTATAAATAAGAAAAACATAATATAAGAAGTTAAATGAGCCGAGAGTTATAGCGATGGGTGACCTTCTCGGGAACGACTGTGAGGTCGATTTAAACTCAAATTTTGAATCGTAAAATATGAAGCCGCGGTCCTTAGGACTATTGCCAACACAGTGGAAGAGAGAAAATCACGAAAAAGAATTGTTAAGCCAGTCAAATAATTAGGTCAGGGATCCGGAAGAAATATTGAATTATTTGCAAACTGGATCGAACCGGCGAGGGGCAATTTGGTCAATTGACCCATAGAGTTGACTCCTGACCTGACTATCAAATAAAATCGGAGAAAAGAAAATTTTGGGATCAAAAACTAAATTAAAGAACTAATGGAAAAATAAAGAAAAAAGAAAAGAAAATGAAATTTGAATTATGACATTATCCAAATGACATCATACATGATGTCAAAGATGCAATTTATTTAATTAAAGTTGACTAAGTCAAAATTTAAGATAATTAGACACATAAAACAAAAGAAAAAAACAAAAATAAACAACACTCTTCTTCCTTGCCGTGAACCTTCACCCTTCTCTCTCCCTCTCCATTTTTAAAACCTCCATTAAAGCTTGGGTAAAGCTTGATTTTACCCCACTAAACCCTAAGCCCCCCATAATTATCTCATAAAACCTTGTTAACCTCACTTGAGAAGAATATTGACCAAGAAAAAAAGGAAGAAAAGAAGAAGAAAATTGAAGATTGAACATCAAAGTGAGGTTAGTTATTTGAATTGAAATTTTAGTCTATTAGTTGTGTTTGTGGTATGAATAACCTAGAAATTAACTAAAATGAAAAGAAAACAATTGTTGGAGGACTATATGTAAATTTCAGCTAGCCTATGTAGAGGAGTGATTTGCATGTGTTTGATTGAATTAAATATGTTAGAAAGCTTGAATGAGTTGAGAAATGATGTTGGTATGCTTGGAATCAATTAAATGTAACAAATCAAATGAGTTAGGGTTTTGGCACCTAGGGTTTGGGAGATAAAATTTTGAGAATTTGTCAAATGGTGTATTTGACCTTGTTTGAGCTAAAAAATGGTCATATGTGACCAATTGTGATATGTTGGAAGTGTGAGAATCAAGTGGAAATGCGGATTGGTTATGGGCATTCTACAGGCAGCAGGATCAAGGTCTTTTTCAGGGACCAAAACTGAAAATTTACCAACCCAATTGGTGTGAGGCCAATTGGGAATGAAACTAGACACAAAATGACACATTTTTTATTTAGGAATCATGCCAAAAAAGTGACCATAGCATAGTGAACAAATTGACCAAATTCGAAAATGGGTGTTCTGCCCTGTACAAAAATGACCAAATGAACAGTGTTTGTTCATTTGGCCATAACTTGAGCTAGGCAGGTCTAAATGACCTGAAATTTTTCCAATAGAAAGCTGAGATATATACCTACAACTTTCATGAAGAACACAAACCCAAATTATGCCTTTAACCAAGATATTTAGTCACCCAAATTTAGTGACCTAAAACTGCTAGAACCAGTTTTGGTGCCCAGAAATCTGGTTTAGGCCAATCCGGCCAGCCATGTTCAAATGGCTATAACTTGAGCTACAAAACTCTAAATGGAGTGATTCAAAAAGGAAAATAAAGTTAAGACAATATGGAATAATTTTTATGAGGAAAACTTAGCCAAATTCTAACAGTAACATGACCAATGGAATAGTGCAACATAAGACACTAAAACTGAAAATTTACAATTTTGCCTAAAAGACTTTAAGTTTTGAGAAAATGACCAAAACTAATAAGTTAGGTAACTAAAATGTGGTATGTGAGTATAATTGGATTCCCTATACCTTTTAAGCATAAGTAAGTCAATATTTTGACTTGAATAATACTATAAATAGTAACCTCAACATAAAAATTGTCAAGAATATAAGTTTAAGCTATAGGAATTAATTATTGGAATTGTTGTGAGGCAAAGTTACTAAGACACTAAAAATTTTGTGTTTCAGCTGAAAAAGACCCGGAAGGTCTAAGAGACTCACGTCAGGTTTGTGCACAATAAATCTTAATTTATCATTTTCTCATAAAAAAATTTGTTTAGTTATGCATTGTGAAATTATTGTGTTAATTATGGGTTTTGAGAACTATTGTGTTGCCACTTTGGGAATGGAAATTTGACTTTAGAAATTGATTGTGTTTTGCATAAAATAATTGAATAACTTGATTTAAATTATATTTTTAATTCACACTTGGCATGGCAATATTAATATGTTCCTCCTCCACTTGTGGGATGAGTTTGATATTTGACTATATTCCTTCCTCTCTGGCTTCCCAGTCTGAGGGATGAGTTTGGATGAGTATTCATTAGCTAGCTAGCCACCTCCCTCATTGATTTCGATTAATGGGGTGAGTTTTCCTTGTCGTGATGTACACACGGCATGTTTGGTAATTTTGTGTCATGGCCTAAGTTGTGTTATTGATTGGCAACATTATGATTATTAAATTGTTTGATCAAATTTGTGTTATATTAAGCTTCGAAAATTATGATTTGCTATAAATGTGATTTGAAAAATTGTGAAATGTGATTGTGAGATTTTTGAATTATGAATTGTTCATAAATGTTTTATATTACGCATTTTGTATTTTATTATGCACCACTGAGTATTTTTATACTCAGCGATAGCTTTCTTTACTGTCGCAGATAGAGACAAGGAAGAAGCAGTTGAGTGAGCTACTGATTGTTGGGACTTCACTGATCTTTTTGTACGGGTATTTATTTATACCCTTGTAGTTATTTGATGTAAATATTATAATTTCTTATGTATCAATGTAAAGTTGAGCAGTTGTATAATAAATTGTAATAATGTTATTTTGGATTTTCTTTTTATAAATTAAGTACTATATGCAATGTGAATGAATTTGTGAAGTATTTTGAGATGACAAATTTTTGGTTGAGTTGTGGAATTGAATTGAATTGTGTTGACTTGAGTTGTTTTGGTGTTGGGAGTTGTGAAAACAATTATTGAAAGTGTTTTTACAAGTTTTTGAAGAACTATTTTTCCCAAATACAGACGGCACTCTACCGAAATTTTTATAAAATTTGCGGAAAAATAAAATGGGACAAAAATCTTAACTAGTTTTCAAACTTCAATTAAATGTTTTTAATTCCTACCAAAATGTTCACCACTTCCAAAATGTAAGAAAATAGTTTTAAAATCCCTTGTAGTATATTTAATGGGTTATCAGTAGGCGAAGTACGGTAAATCATTAGATGTATTACGGAATCATGTTACATCTTACTGAGGGGTAGGGTGTGACACTTTTCCTGACAAAGTCATCCGTCCTGGCCAGGAACTTAATCTTATCAAGAACAACTCAAATCTGCATATGACTTTTAACTCTGTTTACTCAAGGCTACGGATTCCCTTTTGACTGAACACTTGTCCCAACATATGAACAATCTGAGCCAACACACATTGAAATATCCATACATAGTACAGATATATAAGTGGTATCAAACTCAAACCAGCCATATAAGAGACAACTGTGTCATCTTAGGTCTGAGGATTATATACACTAGCATTGTAACACCCCTATTTGTATAGCCTGGTATATTTCACAATTCCGGTGATCGGAGCTGGTCCGGACAATTAAGGGGATTAGAACCACACTTAAGACGACTAGAGAAGCCATAAACACAAATAATTAGTAATTGCCAATTTAGTTAAGCATGAATAAGAAGAACAAAACATAAGAAGTTAAACGAGCAGAGAGTCACAGTGATGGGTGACCTTCTCGAAAAGGATTGCGAAGTCGATTTAAACTCAAATTTCGAACAGTAAAATGTGACGCCGCGGTCCTTAGGACTATTGCAAACACAGTGGAAAGGAGAAAATAACGAAAAAGAATTGTTAAACCAGTCAAATAATTAAGTCAGGGATCCGGAAGAAATATTGAATTATTTTCAAACCGGGTCGAATCGGCGAGGGGCAATTTGGTCAATTGACCCCGAGACCTGATTCCTGACCTAACTATCAAATAAAATCGGAGAAAAGAAAATTTTGGAATCAAGAATTAAATTAAAGAACTAATGGAAAAATAAATAGAAAAATAAAAAAAAAATGAAAAAGTGAAAAGAGATGATATCATGCATGATGCCATAAATACTATAATTAAAAATTTATTTAATTTAATTTTTTTTTAGTCTACCATAAGACTAAAAGCATAAAAAAAAAAAACAAACAAAAGCCTTCTTCCTCAATTTTCGTCTCTCTCTTTCTCTCATCCTCTCCCTCACAAAATACTCCATGAAAGCTCATTTTTGAGCTTGAAGAAACCAAACTTTATCCATAAAAATTGCAAGCCCCTTAATTAAACCTTGTTTAGGCAACTTGAAAAGAAGTTTGAGCAAAGAAAGAAAGAAGAAAAGAAGAGGTTGAAGAGGAAAATTTTCTGCACTAAGGTTAGTAAACTAAACCTAATTTTCTAGATGAATTGATAGTGTTTATAAACCTAGAAATTCATTTAAAATGAAAAGAAAACACCTTAAGGGGACTAAAGGGAAATTTGGCCAGCATGTGTGGGGGTAAGATTTGCATAGGTTTGATTGAATTAGAGGTGAATATGAACATCAAGGAGTTGAATGATTATGGTTATATGCTTTGAATTAGCTAAATGGAACAAATTGGTGAACTAGGGTTTTGGACACTTAGGATTTAGGACTCAAAAATATGAGAATTTGTGAAATGATGTGTTTGACCTAGTTTGAGGTGAGAAATGGTCATTTGTGACCAATTGAGATGTGTTGAAAGTGTTAGAAGTGAGTTTAAATTCGAATTGAAAATGGTCATGTTGCAGGCAGGAGGACCAAGGTCCCTTTGAGGGACCAAAACTAAAAATTTACAAGTCCAATTGGTATGAGACCAATTGAGAATGAAAATAGACACAAAATGACACATTTTTCATTTAGGAATCACGCCCAAAAAGTGACCAAAACCTAGTGAACAAATTGACTGAATCTGGATTTTTGCAGTCTGACCTGTACAAAAATGACCAAATAAACAGTGTTTATTCATTTGGCCATAACTTGGGTTAGGCAGGTCTAAATGACCTAAAGTTTTACCAGTGGACAGCTGAGATATAGACCTAAAACTTTCAGGAAGAATAGCAACCCAAATTATGCCTTTAACCAAGTCATTTGGCCACCCAAAGTTGGTGACCTAAAACTGCCAGAACCAGAATTTACCCAGAAAATCTGGGTTAAGTCCAATCCGGCAGCCATGATTCAAATGGCTATAACTTGAGCTACAAAACTCCAAATAGAGTGATTCAAAAAGGAGAATAAATTTAAGACAATAGAGAACATTTTCTATGAAGAAAATTTTACCAAATTCTAATAGAAAAATGACTAATGAAACAGTGCAACATAAGACACCAAAACTGAAAATTTGCAAATTTGCCTAAAAGACTTAGAATTTGAGTAAACAACAAAAACCAACAAATTTAGTTACCAAAATGTGGTATGTGGGTGAAGTTGGAATTCCCATACCTATTAAGCCTTAGAAAGTCAACAAATTGACTTGAATATAGTGAATAGTAACCCCGAAACACAAATTTTAAAGAACGTCAAGTTTAGCACATTAGAGCTAGATAAAAATGAAATTAAATTTATTTTTGGATTTATGCTAAGTTATGATACTGAAACACTGTGAAACTGTGTGTTTCAGTGAAAAAGAATACCGGGAAGGAACCCGAGGTGTCGAGTCAAGGCCAAAAGGTGACTTATATAAGGTTTGTATACAATGTAGAATTTTTGTAAATTTTCTTCTGCATATTGCTTTGAATAATTTGAAATATTGAATTATGACATCATTGTGATGAAATATTTATTATGCTTTTGAGTTAAATTGTTAAAAGTTATTTGTGTATATTTGAGATGGCATAAATGTTTAGTAAATTGTTAAGATAAGTTTTGAAACCACAGTGTCATGCTCATATATTTGAACACCTCACTAGCATGACTAGTGGGGGTAATCAGTTTCGAATTTTGATTCCTTCTCTGACTAAAGTGTTGAGGTGTTTGCCAGTAGAAGAAGAAATTGAATGGATATCCATATATTTGAGCTAGCTAGCCTTGTGATGTGACTTCTCCTTAGCCTCTGGCTATTAAGATTATATTTGTTTCGAATGGCATGATATAACCGTGGGTTTTATGAAATTGGTTTTGATACTTCGAAATGAAATTGTTTGGATTAAAATCTCATAATTCATGTTTTGTATTTAATTCTCATGTTCAGTCCAATTTTTGAATAAATATGATTTACATTCTGCATAAAGATTATTTTAGTATGTTGTGCACCACTGAGTCCTAGTACTTAGTGATGGCTGTTATTGCTATCGCAGATTTAGAGACTAGAGGAGTAGCAGATTGAGCTGTTGAGGATTGAGGAGCTCCCTGCTTTGACTCTATCGGGTATAATTTATACCCTAATTGTAAAAATTTATTTTGATGTATGTAATGTATGTAAAGATATGGACATGTAAAACTGGTCTTGAGCAGTTTGTATAAAGTTTGTAATAAATTTTAGTTTGAATTTCTCTTAATGTAAATTTTTGTAATGATGTATATAAATCGTTTTATCGTTAATGAAAAATGAATGGAAGTAATTTGTTTTAAATTGAATGAAATTAATTAATGGTATTTTGTTGATTATTGAATATTGGAAATTATGGATTTGAATTTTTGGAAATGGATTAATGATGTTGAAATTGATTGGGATGATTGTGAATTTGAAGAAGTGGTTGAGATAAATAATTGGAAGTGCTTTTTACAGGTATTCAAAGAACTATTTTCTCAAAATACAGACAGCACTCTGCCGAAATTTTTATAAAATTTGTGAAAAAATAAAATGGGAAAAAAATTTTAACTAGTTTTCAACTTTAATTAAATGATTTTAATACCTATTAGAAAATGCACACCACTTATAAAAGTAAGAAAATTGTTTTAAAATCCCTTGTAGGGTACTTAATGAGTTATTGGTAGGTGAAGTTCGATAGTTCATTAGGTATTCTACGGGATCATGTTATGCCTTACAGAGGGATAAGGTGTGACATGTTTTAGTGGTATCAGAGCAAAATTTTTGAAGTATATTTTAACTTATGAATTTGTATCTTTTCTTTGTTAAGTACAACTGCTCAATGTCCTTATTTGTTACGTACTGTGCATTATATCATAAATATGAACTAACGGAGGGAAATCTCCTTGTATTATTTGTTCAAGAGATACCTTAACTTTAGACTGAAATGGAAGAAGAGGATCACTCAGTCGAGCAATCTGTTGAAGCTAAGGCACAAGGGGAAGCCCTAGCTCTACAGAATGTCAGTGGATTAGTAGCAGCAGCCCCACAAATACCACAGTTTCTTGCACATTTCGCATAGCAGATGGCTGCGATGTTTCAACAAATGGCTAGGGGTATGCCTGCTTAAGCTCCAACCCAAACACTTGTGGTACAACCACAACCTCCAGTCAGACAGTATGACAAACAGTTGAAGTATGGGGCTACAGAATTTAAGGGTACAGTAGACCTGCTTGAGGCAGAGCAATGGCTTGAAAGAATGGACAGAGTGTTCAAGAAGCTACACTGCCAAGATGAATTGAAGTTTGAATACTTTGTGTCACTACTGCAAGGGGATGCGTATGATTGGTGGAAGACCATCCCCCACAGCTTGGTTGAACCACCAGTACTGACCTGGGATGACTTCATCAGAGAATTCAGATAAAAATACATCCCAGACGTATATGTGGATCAAAAGTTACAAGAATTTCTGAGTCTAAAGCAAGGGAGTAGATCAGTGGCAGAGTATGAGAGGGAGTTCTCCCATTTAAGACACTATGCTGGGAGTCTCCCTTCTACTAGCAAGGAACGGTGCAAGAGATTTGAGACTGGTTTGAAGCCCAGTTTGAGGATGCAAGTAGTGCGATTCAGACACAGCAACTTCTCTAAGCTCATCTCTCAGGCACTTGAGCTAGAAAGGATTGAATCAGAAGTGACAACTGTAAAAGAAAAATCAGAGAAGACTAAGAAAACAGAGAAAGATAAAGGTGAAAAGTCAGTAGAGCTAAGTTCTGGTGGTACTTCTGGCAAGAGGAAGAAATTTGGTGGACCTAGCAGAGGTCGAGGTGGAAGATTTGGAAGGGGCCGATTCTCTGGACAGAGACCCCCTAGGTCTGGTTAGCAGTCGAGCAAGGGTTCATATCCTGCCCTCCCTTGTGAGACTTTTGGTAAGATTCATGGGAGAAAATGCTATTGGGCTACGGGAGCCTACTTTAATTGTGGAGGCAAGGGCCATTTAGCTAAAGACTGCACTAGTGCTCCTAAATATGGTCCAGGTCCTACAACTGTAGAAGTATCTATTCAGAGTCCTGCTCCCAGAGGTTTACAATCAGTTGGCAGAGGAAGAGGCAGAGGTAGAGGCACTGCTTCAGGCAGTCAGGGTACTGTTGGTTAGTCAGCACAAGGAAATGCTTCAGCTAGGGTTTACACGATGAGACAGCGAGAAGAGGTTGAGACTTCCGATGTGGTAGCCGGTACAATCTCTATCTCTGATCACGAAGTATTTGTGTTGTTTGATCCGGGTTCAACCCACTCATATGTTAGTGCTAGCATAGTCAGTTCACTTGCTGTTCCATGTGTCCAAATGGGTTTTGAAGTGCTAGTAACTAGTATGTTAGGACAAGAGGTTCGGGTCAATAGAATTTATAGAGACTATCCTTTGGTGATCCAAGGACATGTTTTTCTAATAGATTTGATTGAAATGCCCTCCAGAGATTATGATATTATCTTGGGCATGGATTGGTTAGCCAGGCATCACGCCATGATTGGATCAGAATCAAGATCACTTTTGGTCTCCCTTTGTACGGTGATGTGGTAATACATGGGGAGAGGCATTTACTGCCATCAAACATCATTTCGGCTGCACTAGCCAGAAGGATGATCAGAAAGGGGTGTGAAGCATACCTGGCACATGTGATAGACACCCAAGTGGGGAGCCCAGCACTCAGGGACATCCCTACAGTATGTGACTTTCTGGATGTGTTTCCTGATGAATTGCCAGGATTACCTCCAGAAAGAGAGGTGCAGTTTGAGATTGATGTTATGGCTGGTGTGGACCTAATCTCCATAACGCCATATAGAATGGCACCTGCAGAATTGAAAGAGTTGAAAGTGCAGTTGCAAGAACTTCTCGACAAGGGCTTTATCCGCCCCAGTGTGTCACCTTGGGTAGCGCTAGTGTTGTTTGTTAAGAAGAAAGATGGCACTCTCCGCTTATGTATTGATTATCGGCAGTTGAACAAGGTGATAATAAAGAATAGATATCCACTGCCTCGCATTGATGACTTGTTTGATCAATTGAGGGGTGCAGCTGTGTTCTCCAAAATTGACCTTAGATCAGGTTATTATCAACTGAAAGTACAAGAGCAGAGAATTCCTAAAATTGCCTTCGGAACCTGCTATAGCCATTATGACTTCTTGGTCATGCCATTCAGGTTAACTAATGCTCCAGCCGCTTTTATGGATCTGATGAACACTATCTTCAGACCATACCTCGATCAGTTTGTTGTGGTATTCATAGATGATATATTGGTCTATTCGAGGAGTGCAGAAGAGCATGATAGACATCTGCGGATTGTACTACAGACTTTGAGGGAGAAACAACTATATGCCAAATTGTCAAAATGTGAATTTTGGCTGAAAGAAATATCTTTCTTGGGGCATGTAGTATCAGTAGAAGGCATCAAGGTAGATCCAAGTAAGATAGAAGCTGTCCTTAATTGGAGGCCACCCAGAAATATCACAGAGATTTGCAGTTTTTTGGGTTTAGCTGGATACTACCGTTGATTTGTGAAGGGATTCTCCATGTTGGCATCTCCATTGACTAAGCTACTTCAAAAAGATGTAAAATTTCAGTGGACGAATAAATGCCAACAGATTTTTGATGAATTGAAGAAATATTTAATTGAGGCTCCAGTCCTGACTTTACCTACACCGGGTAAAGAATATACAGTTTATAGTGATGCTTCTCACAATGGGTTAGGCTGTGTGTTAATGCAAGATCAAAATGTCATTGCTTATGCATCACGCCAGCTGAAACCGCATGAGAGGAATTATCTGACACATGATTTGGAGCTTGCAGCTATAGTGTTTACTCTTAAGATCTGGAGACATTATTTCTATAGGGAGAAGTGTTACATCTACACAGATCATAAGAGTTTGAAGTATTTGGGCACTCAGAAGGAGTTGAATTTAAGATAGAGGAGATGATTAGAGTTGATAAAAGATTATGATTGTCTGATAGACTATCTGTAACACCCTCCCGGTAACCACTCCGTACATCCTACTGTTCCGGTGACCGGTGTCGGTCCAGACAGCTAGAATGTCCGGAAAAATATTTAAACTAAAGTCAGGAACCATAATTAACTCAAATATTAATAAGAAAAATTTAGTAAAAATTTTAGAAATAAAATACAACCAAGTTAAACGAGCCGGTGCCCTAGCGATGGGTAACCAGAGGGAAGTTGCGGTTCTCGCAACGAGGAGCCCTAGACCCGGGGGAAAAATTATAAAATAATTTTTGAGACTCCAGAGAAGGGTTATTGAGGTTCCCATGGCATTAGAATGCCAAGAAAATACTTAGAAAAATTTTCAATCGGTACAGACAATTTTGACCCGTTCAGCCAAACGGAGGGCATTTTGGTCATTTCGCCTTCAGAGGTGATTTTTGGCCGACTTGTCCAGTTGAGTAAATAATTAATATGACATAAAATATGAAGAAACATTACTAAAAATGAAATTGGAAATGAGTAGTGAAAGAAAAGAAAAGAAAATGAAAAATAATGCAAATAATGACATAGTATGATGTCATTTAAAATTACCAACCAATCACCATTAAGCAACTATTTGACTAACAAATAAAAGAGGTTAAAAGAAGACCAAAATAACAAAAAAATGCAGCAGCCATCCCTCCTTTCCCATTGCAGCCGAAATCCCTTCACCATGCTCCTCCATTTTTGGTTCTTGAAAGCTTCAAATTTCCATGCTTCCTCACCCTAAAACCCATAAGTCCCTTCATCAAAAATTAATCCCACACCTAGACAAAGCTTTTGGCAGCCAAGAAAAGGAAGAAAAGTGAAGTTTTGAGTTGGGAAAAATCTGCCCTATTCAAGGTTAGTGCACATATATACTTAAATCTCCTTTATTCCATGTTAAAGCCTTAAAGTGAGCAAGAATTTGTCACTTAAATGAATGAAATTTATGCTTATGCATGCCTTGAATTTTGGCAGCCCTAAGGAAGGAACAATAAGGGAGTGTTTTGATGGTTTTAATGGACTTAGCATGAATTGGAGATTATGTTTAAGCTATATATCTACATAGATGTTGAACTAGTGTGCTAATTGAGGTTTATGGGTAAATTGCATTGGACATTAGGGTTTTGAGGAATGAAAAATTAACTTGGCTTATCAAACTGTTAAAGAACACTCTAATGGTCAATAAGTGGCCATTTGAGGTATGTTGACCACAATTTGGACTGAAAAATGGTATGGCAAAGTCAAGGTGTGAGCTGCCCTAGGACAAGAAAGAAATGGACTGAAATTTCAGTCCAATTACACAGCCATAACTTTGGCTGTGTTAGTCCAATTGGTGTTTGGACAATTGGACATGAAACTAGGCTTATAATGGCACATTTTTGCTGAAGAAACCATGCCCAAAAGACCAAAGCAAGAGGACCAAAACTTGGCCCCAATCCGGATACCCTGAAACTGATTCTGCAGAATTGACCAAATGAACAGTATTTGGCCATAACTCACTGTAGATTTGGTCAATTGACCTGAAATTTTTACAGAAACAAGTTAAGACATAGACAAACAACTTTCATGAAGGAACCTACCCCAAATTATGGCCAGAACCTAACCCAAATGGCAGTGGCAGTCACTGTTCATGTTACTGTAGATATGGTAATTTCTGCAGAATGGTAATCCGGCCAGCTGTGGTTTTTGGACCATATCTGGAGCTACAAAACTCCAAAATGGAGTGATTCAAAAAATGAAATTCAACTAGACAAAATAAGGAACAACTTTCATGTTTTACATTTCTTCAAATTCCCACATAAACAGTGTCCAATGGAACAGTGAAGTTGACTCACAAAAACTGAAAATTCTGCTTGTGTTGGTTTAAACTTTAAAATGGTATAAATGGTTAATGCCAACAAGTTTGGAATGCCAAATGTGGTATGTTGGGAGTGCCAAAGTCAATGTACATATTTTTATTCTAAAAGTCAACATTTTTGTTGACCAATAGGATGAATAGTGACACTAAAAATTTGAAATTCACAAATTGAAGAATTTAAAAGTTTCAAATGCCCTAGTATACCTAACAAGATTGGTTTGGATAGTTTGGCATGCCAATAGGGTTCGATTAGCGATCGCACATGGCAATATGCCATTCTGTGATTTCATGGCTTGTAGCCATTCTGACTTTGTATTGAGACTTGGCCTTGTGCCTGATATTATTTACAGCTTGTTAGCTGTTCTGTTGCACACCGGGAGATGCATATGTGACCGATGGTGTGACGGCCCGAGGTACTAGGTACCCAAAGGCGCCACCCGTTATCCATCCACTGCCTAGTGTAGGTTTACTTGGGGCAACCAAATGAATAAAAGTGAACAATGTTAACGAAATAATGGTTATACCAATACCAAACAAAGAAAGCATACACATTCTATACACATTCATTTTCTTGCTATTTTCTTCTATTATATTATTGCACCACTAAGCATTATTGCTTAGCGCGTTGCTTTTGCCACGCGTAGGTACTAGAGATCCCGATCGTGAGCCCAGTAGACCACAGACTCGGTGAGTCAATCCTGCAGTTCTGCACAGTGTCCGTGTCACCTCGTCACCTGCAGTGCATTGGTAGGACACTAGATGTCATTTTGTCATTTTGTAATTAAATTTTTATTTTCTCATATGTATTTGGGATTTATGTAATGTATTTTGAGGTTCATGTAAATAATAAAGATTTATGGTTATGTATGGAAGTAATTTGAGTATTTAATTGTTGTTTATATATGAGAACCCTGAGAAAGGGATGTGTGAGAAATGAAAAGGTTGTTGAGACCTGATATTGAGCTTTGTGATGATATTGGAGTTGAGAATGAATGAATTTGTTCATTGGAAGTGTTTTTAACAGGTTCCAAAGAACTGTTTTCTCCATTTTTAGCCGGTACTCTGCCGGATTTTCTTTAAAATTTACGGAACCTCAAATAAATTATGATTTTAATAAATGACTTAAATGAGTTATATTTTACAAATTATATGCAAAAGCATGATATAAATTAATTAAGGTATATTAGAGTGTGCCGGTACACCGTGTGGCATTACTTACTCGGGTATACTGTACACGGGTAAGGGGTGTCACACTATCAGCCAGGGAAAGCTAATGTGGTGGCTGATGCCTTAAGTCGCAAGACTATGGCAAGTCTACGGGTTACTCCTTTGTCTATGGTACATGAGTTGAGGTTATTACATGCCAGCTTAGAGATTAATGAAGAGGGACAGATAACAGTTGCATGGCATGTACAGCCAGTGTTGATTGATCAGATCAGAATGGCTGCTCAGAATGATCAGAAGTATCAGAAGCTATTGGAAGAAGTTAGGCAGGGCAAGAAACCAGAATTCTCAATAAGAGATGATGGTTTACTGCTACACCAGGGCAGAATGTGTGTTCCTGATGATGTTGATTTGAGAAAGATCATTTTGAAGGAAGTACATGAGTCTCCTTTTGCCATGCACCCTGGTGGCACAAAAATGTATAGAGGGCTAAAGGAGCATTACTGGTGGATGGGTATGAAAAGAGATGTGGCAGATTTTGTTTCCAAATGCCTAACTTGTCAGCAAGTGAAGGCAGAGCATCAAGTACCCGCTGGGTTATTACATCCACTACCAGTACCAGAATGGAAATGGGAGAGAATAACGATGGATTTTGTGATGGGACTTCCGAGGACACAAAAGAGTCATGATGCAGTTTAGGTCATTATTGACAGATTGACCAAGTCTGCTCATTTTCTGCCAGTTCGGATGGACTACAGTTCAGAAAGATTGGCCAAGTTGTACATTGATGTGATAGTGAGACTGCATGGAGTGCCAGTATCCATCGTATCAGACAGAGATCCTAGGTTCACTTCTAGATTCTAGGGTAGTCTTCAGAGAGCCCTAGGAACTAGATTGAACTTCAGCACGGCATTCCACCCACAGATCGATGGCCAGTCTGAGAGAGTAATTCAGATTTTGGAGGACATGCTACGGGCTTGTGTGATTGAATTTGAGGGCAGTTGGGATACACACTTGCCTTTGATTGAGTTTGCTTACAACAACAGCTACCAATCAAGCATTGGGACGCCTCCATATGAAGCTTTGTATGGCAGAAAATGTAGAACCCCGTTATGTTGGGATGAGGTAGGTGAAAGGAAGATGATTGGCCCAAAATTGTTCAGCAAACTGAGGAGAAGATCAGGGTGATCAGAGATCGACTTAATATTGCATCAGACTGTCAGAAGTCCTATATTGATTTAAAGAGAAGGGATATTGAGTATGCAGTGGGTGAGAAAGTATTCCTCAAGGTTTCTTCTTGGAAGAGAATTATGAGATTCGGCATGAAAGGGGAAACTGAGTCCTTATTTTATTGGGCCACATGAGGTTCTAGAAAGAGTGGGTCCTTTGGCATATCGATTGGCACTACCTCCAGAGTTGGAAAAGATACATAATGTCTTCCATGTGTCTATGTTGAGGAAGTATCGATCAGACCCATCTCATGTACTACCAGTAGAGGAAATTGAAGTGAACCCAGACCTTACATATGAGGAAGAACCCATAGAGATTCTGGCTTATGAGGTGAAGCAGCTATGGAACAAGCAAATACTGTTAGTGAAAGTGCTGTGGAACCATCATTCGGGCTAAGAAACTACTTGGGAATGAGAGGAGGACATGAGGAGACAACAGCCACAGCTGTTTAGAGATTGATACCAGGTAAAATTTCGAGACAAAATTTATTTTAAGGGGGGGAGAATTGAACACCCCTATTTGCATAGCCTGGTATATTTCACTATTTCGGTGACCGGAGTCAGTCCGGACAATTAAGGAGATTAGAACCACACTTAAGATGACTAGAGAAGCCATAAACACAAATAATTAGTAATTGCCAATTAGTTAAGTACGAATAAGAAAAACAGAACATAAGAAGTTAAACGAGCCGAGAGTCACAGCGATGGGTGACCTTCTTGGGAAGGATTGCGAAGTCGATTTAAACTCAAATTTCGAACCGTAAAATGTGACGCTGCGGTCCTTAGGACTATTGTAAACACAGTGAAAAGGAGAAAATCACGAAAAAGAATTGTTAAACCAGTCAAATAATTAGGTCAGGGATCCAGAAGAAATATTGAATTATTTTCAAACCGGGTTGAACCGGCGAGAGGCAATTTGGTCAATTGACCCCGAGAGCTGACTCCTGACCTAGCTGTCAAATAAAATCGGAGAAAAGAAAATTTTGGAATCGAGAATTAAATTAAAGAACTAATGAAAAAAAATAGAAAAATAAAAAGAAAATTGAAAAAGTGAAAAGAGATGACATCATGCATGACATCATGCATGATGCCATAAATACTATAATTAAAAATTTATTTAATTTGATTTTTTTTTTGGATCTTCCATAAGACTAACAGCATAAAAAAAAAAAAAACAAAAGCCTTCTTCCTCAATTTCCGTCTCTCTCTCTCTCTCTCTCTCTCTCTCTCTCACCCTTTTCCTCACAAAATACTCCATGAAAGCTCATTTTAGAGCTTGAAGAAACCAAACTTTAGCCATAAAAATTGCAAGCCCCTTAATTAAACCTTGTTTAGGCAACTTGAAAAGAAGTTTGAGCAAAGAAAGAAAGAAGAAAAGAAGAGGTTGAAAAGGAAAATTTTCTGCACTAAGATTAGTAAACTAAACCTAATTTTCTAGTTGAATTGATAGTGTTTATAGTTGAATAAACCTAGAAATTCATTTGAAATGAAAAGAAAGCACCTTAAGGGGACTAAAGGGAAATTCAGCCAGCATGTGTGGGGGTAAGATTTGCATGGGTTTGATTGAATTAGAGGTGAATATGAACATCAAGGAGTTGAATGATTATGGTTATATGCTTTGAATTAGCTAAATGCAACAAATTGGTAAACTAGGGTTTTGGACACTTAGGGTTTAGGAGTAAAAAATGTGAGAAATTGTGAAATGATGTTTGACCTAGTTTGAGGTGAGAAATGGTCATTTGTGACCAATTGAGATGTGTTGAACGTGTTAGAGGTGAGTTTAAATTCAGATTGAAAATGGTCATGTTGCAGGCAGCAGGACCAAGGCCCCTTTGAGGGACCAAAACTGAAAATTTACAAGTCCAATTGGTATGAGACTAATTGGGAATGAAAATAGACACAAAATGACACATTTTTCATTTAGGAATCATGCCTAAAAAGTGACCAAAACCTAGTGAACAAATTGACCGAATTCGGATTTTTGCAGTCTCACCTGTACAAAAATGACCAAATGAACAATGTGGCCATAACTTGGGTTAGGCAGGTCTAAATGACCTGAAGTTTTACCAGTGGATAGCTGAGATATAGACCTAAAATTTTGAAGAACACCAACCCAAGTTATGCCCTTAACCAAGTCATTTGGCCACCCAAAGTTGGTGACCTAAAACTGCCAGAACCAGAATTTGCCCAGAAAATCTGGGTTAAGTCCAATCCAGCAGCCATGATTCAAATTGCTATAACTTGAGCTACAAAACTCCAAATGGAGTGATTCAAAAAGGAGAATAAATTTAAGACAATAGGAAACATTTTCTATGAAGAAAGTTTTGTCAAATTCTAATAGAAAAATGACCAATGAAATAGTGCAACATAAGACACCAAAACTGAAAATTTGCAAATTTGCCTAAAAGACTTAGAATTTGAGTAAACAACAAAAACCAACAAATTTAGTTACCAAAATGTTGTATGTGGGTGAAGTTGGAATTCCCATACCTATTAAGCCTTAGAAAGTCAATAAATTGGCTTGAATAGTATAGTGAATAGTAACCCCGAAACACAAATTTTAAAGAACGTCAAGTTTAGCACATTAGAGCTAAATAAAAGTGAAATTAAATTTATTTTTGGATTTATGCTAAGTTATGATACTGAAACATTGTGAAACTGTGTTTCAGTGGAAAAGAATACCGGGAAGGAACCCGAGGTGTCGAGTCAAGGCCAAAAAGCTACTCATATAAGGTTTGTGCACAACGTAGAATTTCTGTAAATTTTCTTCTGCATATTGTTTTGAATAATTTGAAATATTGAATTATGACATCATTGTGATGAAATATTTATTATGCTTTTGATTTAAATTGTTGAAAGTTATTTGTGTATATTTGAGATGGCATAAATGTTTAGTAAATTGTTAAGATAAGTTTTGAAACTACAGTGTCATGACCATATATTTGAACACCTCACTAGCATGACTAGTGGGGGTAATCAAGTTCAAATTTTGATTCCTTCTCTGGCCGAAGTGTTGAGGTGTGTGCCAGTAGAAGAAGAAATTGAATGGATATCCATATATTTGAGCTAGCTAACCTTGTGATGTGACTTCTCCTTAGCCTCTGGCTATTGAGATTATATTTGTTTCGAATGGCATGATATAACTATGGGTTTTATGAAATTGATTTTGATACTTCGAAATGAAATTGTTTGGATTAAAATCTCATAATTCATATTTTGTATTTAATTCTCATGTTCAGTCCAATTTTTGAATAAATATGATTTACATTCTGCATAAAGATTATTTTAGTATGTTGTGCACCACTGAGTCATAGAACACAGCGATGGCTGTTATTACTATCACAGATTTAGAGACTAGAGGAGCAGCGGATTGAGCTGCTGAGGATTGAGGAGCTCCCTGCTTTGACGCTATCGGGTATAATTTATACCATGACTGTAAAAATTTATTTTGATGTATGTAATGTATGTAAAGATATGGACACGTAAAACTGGTCTTGAGCAGTTTGTATAAAGTTTGTAATAAATTTTAGTTTGAATTTCCTTTAATGTAAATTTTTGTAATGATGTATATAAATTATTTTATCGTTAATGAAATATGAATGGAAGTAATTTGTTTTAAATTGAATGAAATTGATTAATGGTATTTTGTTGATTGTTGAATATTGGAAATTGTGGATTTGAATTTTTGGAAATGGATTAATGATGTTGAAATTGATTGGGATGATTGTGAATTTGAAGAAGTGGTCGAGATAAGTAATTGGAAGTGCTTTTTACAGGTATTTGAAGAACTGTTTTCTCAAAATGCAGACGTCACTCTGCCGAAATTTTTATAAAATTTGCGGAAAAATAAAATGGGCAAAAAATTTTAACTAGTTTTCAACTTTAATTAAATGATTTTAATACCTATTAGAAAATGCTCACCACTTATAAAAGTAAGAAAATTGTTTTAAAATCCCTTGTAGGGTACTTAATGAGTTATCGGTAGGTGAAGTTCGGTAGTTCATTAGGTATTCTACAGGATCATGTTATGCCTTATAGAGGGGTAAGGTGTGACAAGCATGACATAGATAACATTTTATTAACTCGAGTAAACGCGATGTTCATGTTATATGTACGTCACAAGTTTGAACTACTTATCTCATAAGTGCCCACTGTATTTATCCCGATATCTCATATTAGATGGCATGAGATGTAACACCCTCTCGGTAGTAACTCCGTACATTCTACTGTTCCGGTGACCGGTGTCGGTCTGGACAGCTAGAACGTCCGGAAAAATATTTAAACTAAAGTCAGGAACCATAATTAACTCAAATATTAATAAGAAAAATTTAGTAAAAATTTTAGAAATAAAATATAACCAAGTTAAATGAGCCGGTGCCCAAGCGAAGGGTAATCAGAGGGAAGTTGCGGTTCTCGCAACGAGGAGCCTTAGACCCGGGGAAAAAATTATAAAATAATTTTTGGGACTCCAGAAAAGGGTTACTGAGGTTCCTATGGCATTAGAATGCCAAGAAAATACCTAGAAAAATTTTTCAATCGGTACAGCCAATTTTGACCCGTTAAGCCAAACAGAGGGCATTTTGGTCATTTCGCCTTTGGAGGTGATTTTTGACCGACTTGTCCAGTTAAGTAAATAATTATTATGAACTAAAATATGAATTAATATTGATGAAAAATGAATTGAAAGTTAGTAGTGATGAAAAGAAAAGAAAAATACAATATATGCAAATTATGACATCAATGTGATGTCATTTAAAATTGGCCACCAATCACATTTAAACTATCATTTATCTAACTAATAAAAGAGGTAAATAAAGACCAAAGGAAAAGAAAAAATGTGGGCAGCCATCTCCTTCTCCATTTCAGCCACACCATAGCCAAGAAGCAAACCTCCATTTTTCTTCCCCACTCAAGCTTGAAGATCTCTCAAGCCTCACCCCCAAAACCCTAAGTTATCTTCACAAAAATTAATCTACACACCCTAAGCAAGCTCTAGGCAGCCACAAAGAAGAGGAATTCTAGAGTTTTCACAAGCTCAATAAGTTGAGCCAGGAGGTTAGTGCTATACTTTCATTCTCAATCCTTTAATCCTTGTTAGAGCATCATTTTAAGTTAAGAAATTGTAAGAAAATGAAGTAAATTATATATGTTAGGGCATCTTCAAATTTTCGGCAGCCCTAAGGAAGGATGAGTTTGATTGTTTAAATGAATTTAGAGTGGATAGAAATGATGTTTAAGGTATGAATATGCATGGATGTTGAACTAGTGTGCTAATTGAGGTTTATGGGTAAATTGAATTGGACATTAGGGTTTTGAGAAGTAAAAATTGAATTGGCTTATCAAACTGTTAAAGAACACTCTAATGGTCAATAAGTGACCATTTGAGGTATGTTGACCATAAATTGGACTGAAAAATAGTATGGCAAAGTGAAGGTGTAATCTGCCCTAGGACAGCAGCAATGGACTGAAATTTCAGTCCAATTATACAGCCATAACTTTGGCTGTGTTAGTCCAATTGGTGTTTGGCCAATTGGACATGAAACTAGGCTTATAATGGCACATTTTTGCTGAAGAAACCATGCCCAAAAGACCAAAGCAAGAGGACCAAAACTTGGCCCCAATCCGGATACCCTGCAACTGATTCTGCAGAATTGACCAAATGAACAGTAACTGTTCATTTGGCCATAACTCACTGTAGAAATGGTCAATTGACCTGAAATTTTTACAGAAACAAGTTAAGACATATACAAACAACTTTCATGAAGAAACCTACCCCAAATTATGGCCAGAACCAATTCAAAAATGCAATCACAGTCACTGTTCATGCTACTGTAGATATGGTAATTTCTGCAGAATGGAAATCCGGCCAGCTGTGGTCTTTGGGCCATATCTGGAGCTAAAAAACTCCAAATGGAGTGATTCAAAAAAATAAATTCAACTAGACAAAATAAGGAACAACTTTCATGTTTGTCATTTCTTCAAATTCCCACTGCAACAGTGTTTAATGGAACAGTAAACATATGCTTCAAAAACTGAAATTTTCTGCCCTCTTGGTTTTAAGTTAGAAATGGTAAATGTGACCAATCCCAACAAGTGTAAAAAGCAAAATGTGGTATGTTGGGAGTGCCAAAACCAATATACCTAATTTCTACCTAAAAGTCAACATTTTAGTTGACCAAAGAGGTGAATAGTGACACCGAAACTTGAAATTCAAAGATTGAAGAATTTTAAAGTATCGAATGCCCTAGTATACCTAACAAGATTGGTTTGGATAGTTTGGCATGCCAATAGGGATCGATTAGCAAGATCGCACATGGCAATATGCCATTCTGTGATTTTATGGCTTTTAGCCATTCTGACCTTGTATTGAGCTTTGGCCTTGTGCCTGATGTTATCACAGCTTGTTAGCTGTTCTGTTGCACACCTGGAGATGCATAGGTGACCGATGGTGTGACGGCCCGAGGTACTTGATACCCAGTGCCAGTTTACCCGTTATCCAGTCCAGTCATCTAGTGTAGGTTACTTGGGGTAACCAAATGAATAAAAGTGAACAAAGTTAATGAAATAATGAATATACCAACACCAAACAAAGAAAGCATACACATTCTATACACATTTATTTTCTTGCTATTTTCTTTTATTATATTATTGCACCACTAAGCATTATTGCTTAGCGCGTTGCTTTTGCCACGCCGTAGGTCTTGGAGATCCCGATCGTGAGCCCAGAGACCACGCAGTAGGTGAGTCCATCCTGCGATTACGCAGTGTCCTTGTCACCTCAACTTCTGCAGTGCATTGGTAGGACACTAGGTGTCATTTTGATATTTTGTAGCAAATTTTTACTTTCTCATATGTATTTGAACTTATGTAATATATTTTGATGTTTATGTAAATAATGAAAGTTATGACTATGAATGAAAAATTTGAGCATTTATTTATTGCTTGTATATGAGTATTATGAGAAATGGATGTTTGAGAAATGAAAAGGTTATTGAGAACTGAAATTGAGAAATATTGTTGAGATTTTGGATATTGGAGTTTGAGATGATTGAATACAAATTTTGGAAGTGTTTTTAACAGGTTCCGAAGAACTGTTTTCTCCATTTTTAGACGGTACTCTGCCGGATTTTCTATAAAATTTTCGGAACCTCAAATAAATTATAATTTCAATAAATGAACTATATTTCACAAACTATATTCAAAACCTTGACAAAAATTAATTAAGGTAAAATAGAGTGTGCCGGTACACCGTGTGGCATAGCTTGCTCGGCTACACTGTAGACGGGTAAGGGGTGTCACATTTAGTGGTATCAGAGCACGGTTTAGGCGTTTCTGGGCCTAGATTGAGTCCATACCATGCATTGCATTTGTAAGAGTCGAGGTGACACTAACGCAGATCTGTTTATCTTTCTTATTTTGAATAGGATATGGACCCTTCATCTCAGAGAGCCGTTGAGGAGGAAGTGGAGAGTCATGCTCCACCTGCAGCAGAGCTGGGGCATGAGAGAATGCCTCAGCTCAAGCAGAGCCTGCTCAGCCTCCACAGGCCATGTTTCAGCAAATGGCCGACTTCTTTAGACAAATGGCTGGGGTAATGCCAGCACCACCACCACCAGCTCCACAGCAGAAATCACACCTGGAAAGGCTAAGAAAGTTTGGAGCTGTGGACTTCTATGGCAAGAGAGAAGATGACTCTGTTGCAGCCGAGAATTGGTTGAACAGAACAGGCAGAGTCCTAAAACAACTCCACTGCACTCCAGAGCAAAACCTGGAAGCTGCCATATCTTTGCTGCAAGATGATGCTTATGAGTGGTGGGACACGGTGTCCAGTGAAGTGCAGCCAGAAGCTGTAACTTGGGATTTCTTCCTCTCTGAATTCAAGAAGAAATATGTGGGTACTGTATACCTGGAAGAGAGAAGAAGAGAGTTTATTAACCTGAGGCAGAGACAGCTGTCAGTGGCCGAATATGAGAAGGAATTCGTAAGATTGAGCCGCTATGGAAGGGAGATAGTCCCTAATGAAGCTGAAAGGTGCAAGAGATTTGAAGAGGGACTAAATGACAACATCAAGATCCAGCTCACTGCCTTGGGAATCACAGAATTTACCAAGTTAGTGGAAGCTGCAATAAAGGTGGAAAAAGTAAGAATCAGTGAGCAGACCAGAAGGGATAGACAGCAGAAGAGGGGCCCGGGTCAGTCTAGTTCAGCTCCTGCATTTGGGAAGAAGTTCAAGGGTCCTCCTGCACAGAGTTCACTCACCACGTGGTCGTGGTCGGTCTCGGGGGCCTGTGCCACAGTTCACCCCTAGGAGAGGTCAGTCCACACCATCAGTGGGCAACTCTCCAGGTATGGGGTTCAGGGGACCAGCCCCAGCATCTTCTGCATGTCCGCACTGTTTGAAGTGGCATAAGGGGGAGTGTTGGAGAGTGACTGGTGCCTGCTTGAGATGTGGGTCAACAGAGCATCAGTTGAAGAACTGTCCACGCAGAACTACTACAGCTGCTCCAACACAAGCAGAAAGACCTGCTCCTGCACCACAGAGAGGTAGAAAATCGCGGATCGACGCGGTGGGACCATCACAGAGGCTCAGATCCGAGCCAGAGAGGCGGATAATGGACCACCGCGAAATTATGCCCCGAGAGCTCGGGAGGAGCAAGATGCCGGGCGTCATCGAGTGCGTTCTCCTCTACAATACTCCTATGCATGCATTGGTGGATCCAGGATTCACTCATTCCTACATTTGCATCAACTTACCAGTAGAAAGGGGGATACTAATAGGGGAGAGTGACCAAGACATTCTGGTCACTAATCCATTGGGTCACAGTGTAGTGGTGAACAAGGTATACAAGGGTTGCCCGTTAAGGATTCAGGGGTATGAATTCTTGGCAGACCTGATTGAGTTGCCCTTCCACGAGTTTGACGTGATTTTGGGAATGGACTGGTTGTCACGTCATCAGGCAATAGCTGATTGCAAATTGAAGAGAATTTCTCTAAAAACTTCAGAGGGTAATGAGATCACAGTTGTGGGGGAAAGGACAGATTTCTTGTCCAATGTCATCTCAGCCACAGTTGCAAGACGAATGATGAGAAAAGGCTGTGAAGCCTACCTAGCACATGTGGTGGATACTAGGCAGGCTAAGCCAAACTTGAGTGGTATACCCATAGTGAGAGACTTCCCAGAGGTATTTCCTGAAGAGTTGCCTGGTTTGCCACCAGAAAGGGAAGTCAAGTTTGCTATTGAGACACTGCCGGGAACAGCACCCATTTCCATCGCTCCTTATAGGATGGCACACACTGAATTGAGGGAGTTGAAAACTCAGTTGCAAGAGTTGCTGGATAAGGGGTTTATACGCCCCAGTGTGTCACCATGGGGAGCTCGGTCTTGTTTGTGAAAAGAAGGATGGGACTTTGAGGCTATGCATTGATTGCGGCGATTGAATAAAGTGAGTGTGAAGAACAAATATCCGTTGCCTAGAATTGATGATCTGCTCGATCGGTTGAAGAAGCGGGGAGTATTTTCTAAGATTGATCTCGCATCGGTATCATCGATTGAGGGTGAAGGATGTAGATGTGCCCAAGATCGCATTCAGACCCAGTATGGGCATTATGAGTTTCTAGTGATGCCCTTTGGCCTAACTAATGCACCAATGCATTCATGGACCTTATGAACCGTATCTTCCATCCATCCCTAGATCGGTTCGTAGTGGTCTTTATTGATGATATTTTGGTGTATTCCAAGACCAGGGAAGAACATGATGAGCATTTGAGGATTGTTCTACAAACCCTGAGAGAAAAGAAGCTGTATGCTAAGTTGTCCAAGTGTGACTTTTGGTTGAATGAGATTGCATTCCTTGGACACATAGTGTCAGCTGATGGGATTAGGGTGGATCCCAAGAAAATAGAAGCAGTGATGGAATGGAAGCCTCCCAGAAACACAACTGAGGTCAGAAGCTTCTTGGGGCTAGCTGGGTATTACAGAAGATTTGTGAAGGGATTTTCCTTAATAACTACTCCAATGACCAAGTTGTTACACAAGAATGTCCGATTTGACTGGAATGACAAGTGTCAGACCAGTTTTGAGAAGTTAAAGGCTATATTGACAGAGGCACCAGTGTTAACACGGCCGGTCGTGAAAGGACTTCGTGGTCTCTGATGATGCCTCTCATAATGGGTTAGGGTGTTTATTGATGCAAGAGGGGAATGTGTTCGCCTATGATTCTTGGCAGCTAAGGCGAGTTGTACAGAATTACCCTACCCATGATTTAGAGCTTGCAGCAATTATCTTCGTGATCAAGATATGGAGGCATTACTTGTATGGTGAAAAGTGCTATATTTACACAGACCATAAAAGCTTGAAATACTTGCCAACCCAGAAGGAGCTCAACCTTAGACAGAGGTGATGGATTGAGTTCTTGAAGGACAATGATTGTGTAATTGACTACCATCCTGGGAAGGCAAATGTAGTTGCTGATGATTTGAGCAGAAAATCCATGACAGCCTTGAGATCATTGAATGCCCGTCTAACTTTGATTCGAGATTGAGCTATTTTGGTGAGTTGCAAGTGAGGCCAAACTCACTCTGGCAGATTTTAGATGGGCAAAAGGCGGATGAGAAGCTAATGGCTATTATGAGCAAAATCTCGGAGGAAAAGCAAGCGATTATGAGGTGAAAGCGGATGGGTGTCTCAGATTACAAAGGAAGACTGTGTACCGGATGATGGGGAATTGAAGGCCAATATTCTAAAAGAGGCACACACACCGGTGTATATGCTATGCACCCGTGAAGTACAAAGATGTATCATGATCCAAGCTTGATATTGGTGGCACAGTATGAAGAGGACATAGTGACTATGTGACTAAATGCTTAACATGTCGACAAGTCAAGGCGAACATCAAGTTCCATCGGGTTTGCTACACCTATCATACACGAATGGAAATGGGATCGGGTCACCATGGATTTTGTAAGTGGTTTGCCTCTCACCTGGAAGAAACATGATGAAGAATCGGTGATAGTTTATAGATTGACCAAGTCCTCACACTTTCTGCCATTTCTGACTGACTACTCACTGGTGAAGTTAGCAGAATTGTATATCGCTGAGATAGTTAGATCGCATGGAATTCCACTTTCCATCATATCGATCGAGACCCAAGGTTTACATCAAGATTTTGGAAGAAGTTGCATGAGTCCTTGGGTACACAACTCCATTTCAAAGATGCTTTCCATCCTCGCACGGATGGGCAATCGTAAAGAGTAATCCGGGTAAACAATTGAAACAAATGAAATTGATACAAATTTTGAATTGAATTGATAACAATAACATGAAATATATGTCAGGTCCTTGAGGATATGCTGAGGAGTTGTGTCATTGAGTTTGAGGGAAGTTGGGATAGATACCTCCCACTGGTAGAATTTGCATACAACAATAGCTACCAAGCTAGCATCCAAATGGCCCCATATGAAGCATCGTATGGGAGAAAATGTAGAACTCAATGTCTTTGGACTGAATTGGCGAAGACAAGCGATAGGGCGGACACAGTGAAGCAGATCGAGGAGAAAGTGAAACTAATCAAAGCCAACTTGAAGGTTGCCTCGCATGCATGAAATCATATGCCGACCTGAAGAGAAAAGAAATAGAATATGTGGTTGGCGACAAAGTGTTCCTCAAGGCGTCACCATGGAAGAAGGTATTGAGGTTTGGAAGAAAATGTAAGTTGAGCCCTAGGTTCATTGGCCCATATGAAGTCATTGAACGTGTGGGTCCAGTGGCCTATAGGCTAGCTTTGCCACCAGAGCTGGATAAGATCCACAATGTGTTCCACGTGTCCATGCTCAGAAGATACCGCTCAGATCCTTCACATGTCATCTCCAGGGAAGAGATTGAAATACAACCGGATTTGACATATGAAGAAGATCCTCTACGGATCCTGGCTTGGGAAGTAAAAGAATTGAGGAACAAGCAGAGTCCACTGGTGAAAGTGCTTTGGAGGCACCACAACACCGAGGAGGCAACTTGGGAAAGTGAAGAGACGATGAAGCAACAGTTCCCTCAACTGTTTGCATCAGGTAAAATTTCGAGGACGAAATTTAAATTAGAGGGGAAGAGTTGTAACACCCTCCCGGTAGTAACTCCGTACATTCTACTGTTCCGGTGACCGGTGTCGGTCCGGACAGCTAGAACGTCCGGAAAAATATTTAAACTAAAGTCAGGAACCATAATTAACTCAAATATTAATAAGAAAAATTTAGTAAAAATTTTAGAAATAAAATACAACCAAGTTAAATGAGCCGGTGCCCAAGCGAAGGGTAATCGAGAGGAAGTTGCGGTTCTATAGCAGGAGTCTTAGACACAGGAAAAATTATAAAATAATTTTTGGGACTCCAGAAAAGGGTTATTGAGGTTCCCATGGCATTAGAATGCCAAGAAAATACCTAGAAAAATTTTTCAATCGGTACAGCCAATTTTGACCCGTTAAGCCAAACGGAGGGCATTTTGGTCATTTCGCCTTCGGAGGTGATTTTTGACCGACTTGTCCAGTTAAGTAAATAATTATTATGAACTAAAATATGAATTAATATTGATGAAAAATGAATTGAAAGTTAGTAGTGATGAAAAGAAAAGAAAAATACAATATATGCAAATTATGACATCAATGTGATGTCATTTAAAATTGGCCACCAATCACATTTAAACTATCATTTATCTAACTAATAAAAGAGGTAAATAAAGACCAAAGGAAAAGAAAAAACGTGGGCAGCCATCTCCTTCTCCATTTCAGCCACACCATATCCAAGAAGCAAACCTCCATTTTTCTTCCCCACTCAAGCTTGAAGATCTCTCAAGCCTCACCCCAAAACCCTAAGTTATCTTCACAAAAATTAATCTACACACCCTAAGCAAGTTCTAGGCAGCCACAAAGAAGAGGAATTCTAGAGTTTTCACAAGCTCAATAAGTTGAGCCAGGAGGTTAGTGCTATACTTTCATTCTCACTCCTTTAATCCTTGTTAGTTCATCATTTTAAGTTAAGAAATTGTAAGAAAATGAAGTAAATTATATATGTTAGGGCATCTTCAAATTTTCGGCAGCCCTAAGGAAGGATGAGTTTGATTGTTTAAATGAATTTAGAGTGGATAGAAATGATGTTTAAGGTATGAATATGCATGGATGTTGAACTAGTGTGCTAATTGAGGTTTATGGGTAAATTGAATTGGACATTAGGGTTTTGAGAAGTAAAAATTGAATTGGCTTATCAAACTA
This sequence comes from Hevea brasiliensis, assembly GCF_030052815.1. NCBI lineage: Eukaryota > Viridiplantae > Streptophyta > Magnoliopsida > Malpighiales > Euphorbiaceae > Hevea > Hevea brasiliensis. The sequence goes on along the minus strand of NC_079496.1, from coordinate 92,182,893 downwards.
TTAAAGAACACTCTAATGGTCAATAAGTGACCATTTGAGGTATGTTGACCATAAATTGGACTGAAAAATAGTATGGCAAAGTGAAGGTGTAATCTGCCCTAGGACAGCAGCAATAGACTGAAATTTCAGTCCAATTATACAGCCATAACTTTGGCTGTGTTAGTCCAATTGGTGTTTGGCCAATTGGACATGAAACTAGGCTTATAATGGCACATTTTTGCTGAAGAAACCATGCCCAAAAGACCAAAGCAAGAGGACCAAAACTTGGCCCCAATCTGGATACCCTGCAACTGATTCTGTAGAATTGACCAAATGAACAGTAACTGTTCATTTGGCCATAACTCACTGTAGAAATGGTCAATTGACCTGAAAGTTTTACAGCAACAAGTTAAGACATATACAAACAACTTTCATGAAGAAACCTACCCCAAATTATGGCCAGAACCAATTCAAAAATGCAATCACAGTCACTATTCATGCTACTGTAGATATGGTAATTTCTGTAGAATGGAAATCCGGCCAGCTGTGGTCTTTGGGCCATATCTGGAGCTAAAAAACTCCAAATGGAGTGATTCAAAAAACTAAATTCAACTAGACAAAATAAGGAACAACTTTCATGTTTGTCATTTCTTCAAATTCCCATTACAACAGTGTTTAATGGAACAGTAAACATATGCTTCAAAAACTGAAATTTTCTGCCCTCTTGGTTTTAAGTTAGAAATGGTAAATGTGACCAATCCCAACAAGTGTAAAAAGCAAAATGTGGTATGTTGGGAGTGCCAAAACCAATATACCTAATTTCTACCTAAAAGTCAACATTTTAGTTGACCAAAGAGGTGAATAGTGACACCGAAACTTGAAATTCAAAGATTGAAGAATTTTAAAGTATCGAATGCCCTAGTATACCTAACAAGATTGGTTTGGATAGTTTGGCATGCCAATAGGGTTCAGTTAGCAGTACTGCACATGGCAATATGCCATTCTGTGATTTTATGGCTTTTAGCCATTCTGACCTTGTATTGAGCTTTGGCCTTGTGCCTGATGTTATCACAGCTTGTTAGCTGTTCTGTTGCACACCTGGAGATGCATATGTGACCGATGGTGTGACGGCCCGAGGTACTTGATACCCAGTGCGGTTTACATTATCCATCCGATCGTCTAGTGTAGGTTACTTTGGGCAACCAAATGAATAAAAGTGAACAAAGTTAATGAAATAATGAATATACCAACACCAAACAAAGAAAGCATACACATTCTATACACATTTATTTTCTTGCTATTTTCTTTTATTATATTATTGCACCACTAAGCATTATTGCTTAGTGCGTTGCTTTTGCCACGCGTAGGTACTGGAGATCCCGATCGTGAGCCCAGTAGACCACAGACTGGGTGAGTCCATCCTGCAGTTCTGCACAGTGTCCTTGTCACCTCAACTTCTGCAGTGCATTGGTAGGACACTAGGTGTCATTTTGATATTTTGTAGCAAATTTTTACTTTCTCATATGTATTTGAACTTATGTAATATATTTTGATGTTCATGTAAATAATGAAAGTTATAACTATGAATGCAAAATTTGAGCATTTATTTATTGCTTGTATATGAGTATTATGAGAAATGGATGTTTGAGAAATGAAAAGGTTATTGAGAACTGAAATTGAGAAATATTGTTGAGATTTTGGATATTGGAGTTTGAGATGATTGAATACAAATTTTGGAAGTGTTTTTAACAGGTTCCGAAGAACTGTTTTCTCCATTTTTAGACGGTACTCTGCCGGATTTTCTATAAAATTTTTGGAACCTCAAATAAATTATAATTTCAATAAATGAACTATATTTCACAAACTATATTCAAAACCTTGACAAAAATTAATTAAGGTAAAATAGAGTGTGCCGGTACACCGTGTGGCATAGCTTGCTCGGCTACACTGTAGACGGGTAAGGGGTGTCACATGAGACTTACCATTCCACATACATCAGTATCTCATACTGATCAATGGAGATAAAAAGAGGTGACAGCTCTTTGGATATAATGTGCCCCCCAAAATATCCTTCAGCTACAAACTCTGATTTATAGTAAATATTCCATATATTCTGTCACTCATATTCTTATCTCATAAGAATAGAATATATAATATATTGTTAATGGACAATTTCAAATAAATATGTCATTAAATATATACAACATTTAAATGAAATGTTTATCGCCATTAAAATATTTACAATGTTATTTACAAGTTATAAGATCAGTGCATGCTCTAGGGCACACATAACTAACAATCTCCCACTTGGCCTAGAGCCTTTAATTACAATATCTAAGACCCATTTTCTCAAGATATTTGTCTAACTGTTGTTTTGTCATGGCCTTGGTTAGTGGATCAGCTGGGTTGTCAGCTGAAGCTACTTTCTGCATGGTGATATCACCTCTTCCAACTATCTCTCTGATAATATGAAATCATCGCTCTATGTGTTTGGATCGCTGGTGAGACCTAGGCTTCTTTGCTTGAGCAATGGCTCCATTATTGTCATAGTAGAGAGGAACTGTTAACTCAATGGAAGGAACCACTTCCAGTTTTCAAACAAACTTCTTAATCCAAACAGTCTCTTTTGCAGCATCACATGCAACAACATACTCAGCTTTAGTGGTGGAGTTTGCTATAGTTGTCTACTTGGAACTTTTCCAATAGCCATCGCCTCCATTACACAAAAATACAAACCCTAAGATAGACTTTATGTCATCAATATCTGATTAAAAATTAGAATTTGTAAATCCTTTTAGTTGAAGTTCACCTCCTCCATATATCAAGAATAAATCCTTAGTCCTTCTCAAGTATTTAAGGATATTCTTGATAGCTATCCAGTGTTCCAAACCTGGATTGGATTGAAACTTGCTAGTCACACTAATAGCGTAGGCAATATTAGGCCTAGTTCACAGCAAGGCATACATTAGACTCCCTATAGCTAGAGCATAAGGAACCTTGGCCATCTTTTCCCTTTCTTCAGGAGTCTTGGGAGACTGTTCCTTAGAAAGGTGAATTCCATGCCTAACTTGTAACATCCTCATTTTCGTAGTCCGTACGTCCTACTGTTCCGACGGCTAATGCTTACCTTGGAAAGTCGGAATGTCTGGAATAACATTTAATTGACAGTGAGAAAGTATAAAATAATGAAATATGTGATGAGAAAAATTAAGAAAAAATAAAAGAGATAAAATGTGACTAAGTTAAACGAGCTGAACCCGTAGTGATGGGTGACCGCATCGGGAAGTTATGGTGAGGACCGTTGACTAGCCCTGGATCACAGAAAACTCAGGGAAATATTTTCGGGACATAATTAAAGGTCTAATGAGGTGTAATTGACATTGAAAATGTCAAAGAAATAAAATTAGTAAGTTAGTATAAACAAAAAATGAAAATTAACGAAATTGGCGGTACAAGGAGTAAATCGGTGTTACCGAAAAAGTCTGAATTTAACCCGAAGAAGGGCATTTTAGTCATTTGATACCTAGAGTAGACTTTTGACTTAAATGTCCATGAAAAAAAGTTGTATTACACTTTGAAAATGCCATAAAAACAAGAATTATTACATATAATGCAATTAAAAGAATTATGAGGGCATTAGTGCAATTATGAAAACCTTAACTTATTATAATGTTTAAAGAGTTAGTGGAGGATTTAGTGGGATATATAAGCACTAAGGACAATGAACCAGCCACTTCATCCATCATCTTCATCATCTTCATTCTATTTTGCCGAAGTTATTTCTCTCCTAAAATCACCATGGCCGCCCACCATGCAAGTGCTCCAATCCACCATTTCAAGCCATAATTTCTTCACTTGTTCTTCATTAAAATTGCTCTACATAGCTTGGGTAGTATTTAGGCAGCAAAAGGAAGCAAGATTGGTGAGGTTTGATCAAGCTTCACAAAAGGTTAGTGCTAGTTTTCCTTACCTCACTTAATTAAACTTTGTACTAAGGTTGAGATGAGTTGAATTATTGAAAAATTGGAAGAATTGGATGAATATTTAATAGTGATTGAATTCTAAAGCCATGGAACCTAAAGAGGTTTGAATTATCTTTACATGTATTTGATGGGAAATGATACTGATTAAGGTAATTAGAGGTCCTAGCAAATTAACATTATGTGTATGTTGAGATTGAGAATTTGAATTAGGAGTTTGAAAGAATTGTTGAAGACCTTGGATGATTGTTGAATTGAGGCAGCCTTGAGAAGCATGAAAATGGTTAATTTATGCATATAATTGTTGATTAATGATGCTCAATTTATGTGATTATAAGTAGTAGAATTTAATTGTAAGAGAACATGTGAGGTTGACAATGTGAAAGTGGGTTTTGAACAATTTTTGAAGACTTGGACAATTGAGCTTGAAATTGGCAGCCTATAATGTTATGAAATTGTATGTGATTTTATGCAATATATTGATGAGATGTGATGGTGTTAAATTGTGGGCAGCATGTGTAGTTGATATTGAGGTATGAGTATATGGAAGTGTATGTGTAATATTGATATTGAGGTATGTTAAATTTTGGTGGAAGTGAATGTTGAACTTGAATGGTGTATTGTGTGCATTAAGCACTTGAGTGTTTTGCCTAAAATGCTTGCTGGAATTGTGTACAATATATATAGAAGTGCCATAATTAAATGTTGAAGTATTGGGAGGAGGAGGATTGTTAAAATTGGAAGTGTAATGTTCAAATGCAGGTTGTGTATGTTGGCAGCACCTAAATTAGGTCATAAGTGCAAAACTGTGAACCCAATTGGTATGAGGCCAAAGGGGGGTGAAACTAGACACCAAATAGGCCAACTTTCATGGAGAAATGTTACTAAAATTCTGCCTAGAAACTGACCTTAAAAATGACCAAATCCGGAATGGCAACCTTGCAACCCAGATTTTTGACCATATGAACAGTAGTCATTAGAATGACCATAACTCACTCAAAATAGGTCCAATTGACCTGAAATTTTTACCATGAATATCTTAGACATAGAGCTACAATTTTATGAAGACACCAAAGCCCAAAAATGGCCAGAACCAAGTCAAATAGCTTGCACAAGTTCGGGTACCAAAACTACCAGAACTAAAAGTGACCTAAAATTGACCAAATTTTGCACTAGAGGTGCAATCTATCCAGTTTTAGTAAATTGGCCATATCTTGGCCTATACAACTCAGAATGACCTGAAATTTTGCCAAGAGTTCAATAAGACATAGAGCTACAATTCTTATGAAGACACCAAAGCCCAAAAATGGCCATAACTAAGTCAAATAGCTTGCAAAATTTTGGGTACCAAAACTGCCAAAACTAAAAGTGATCTAAAATTGACCAAATTTTACACTAAAGGTGCAATCTGTCTAGCTTTAGTAAATTGACCATATCTTGGTCTATACAACTCAGAATGACTTGAAATTTTGCCAAAAGTTCAATAAGACATACAGCTACAATTCTTATGAAGACACCAAAGCCCAGAAATGGTCAGAACCAAGTCAAATAGCTTGCACGAGTTTGGGTACCAAAACTGCCAGAACTAAATAAGACCTAAAATTGACCAAATTTTGCACTAAAGGTGCAATCTGTCCAGCTTTAGTAAATTGATCATATCTTGGTCTATACAACTTAGAATGACCTAAAATTTTGTCAAAAGTTCAATAAAACATAGAGATACAATTTTTATGAAGACACCAAAGCCCAGAAATGGCTAGAACCAAGTCAAATAGCTTGCACAAGTTTGGGTACCAAAACTGCCAGAACTAAATGTGACTTAAAATTGAACAAATTTTGCACTAAAGGTGCAATCTGTCAAGCTTTAGTAAATTGGCCATATCTTGGTCTATACAACTCAGAATGACCTGAAATTTCACCCCGAGTGTAATAAGACATAGAGCTACAATTTTGCTTCTTTGACCAGAAGCTAAAAACTAAGAGAAATTGGATTTTAAGCTAGACCAATCTAGCACACAAAAATTGAGAATTTGACATTTATGTACAATGATGCTTGAAGCAATTTGGCAATGAATGCCAACTTGTAAAAATGGTAAATTGCACTATATTGGCAGCATACTGAATTACGAATTGTGACATGTTGATACTATAATCAACTTATGCATGATGTATGACAAGGTCAACATTTTCATTGACCAGTGAATTGTATAATGGCTAATAAACCCTAAAAATAAATATTTAATCTTGTACTATGCCCTAATTTGCCTAGTTAACTAGTTTGGATAGGTTGGCATGCCAATAGGATTCTGACAGCTGTTCTGTAAATGACTTTACGTCATATTGTGTTTTATGGCTTATTATGCCATACTCTGATTTTAATAGCCTATGGCTATACAGATTGTGTTATTATACTCGGCTAAATGCTTGATTGATTATATGGCTTTTTAGCCACACTCTTTGCACACCGGGAGATACTTTATGACTGATGGTGTGACAGCCCGAGGTACTAGGTACCCAGTACTAGTATATCCGTTTATCCAGTCTGGTCAGTGTATAGGCTACATTGGCAGTCTGTCACACCCCGGCTTAGTGGGCCCCAGCTCAAGCCCCTCTATGGGTGGCCATCTTGCCGGCGTACCCCTCTAGAGGCCGGCGATGCAACTCAAATCGGTACTGTCCGCTTTGGTGGAGTTCAATCCCTTCGCCCTGCAGAGCTAGGATTCGAACCCATATCACCTCACGGGTTTGCTTCGCCTCTTACCAATTGAGCTGCAAAAATGTGACACCCCTTACCCGACTACAGTGTAGCCGAGCAAGTTATGCCACTCAGTGTGCCGAGCACTCTATTTTATTTTAATTCATTTTTATTCTTCCTTTTGAATATAACTTGTGAAATATAATTTATTTAAGCCATTTATCGAAATTATAATTTATTTAAGGTTCCGAAAATTTTAAAGAAAATCCGGCGGAGTACCGGCTAAAAATGGAGAAAACCGTTCTTCGGAACCTGTGAAAAACACTTCCTATATTCTTATTCATTCATCTCAACTCCATTTATCAAAATCTCAATATTTTTCAGTTCACATTCATTTCTCAATCATTCATTTCATGTGATAATCATATATATATCACAGATAAACATTCACTTTTTCATTTACAAACACAATTCTCATTATTTACATGAGCATCAAATTACATTTCATAAGTTCATTTACACATGAGAAAATAAGATCAATTACAAAATACCAAAATGACACCTAGTGTCCTACCAATGCAATCGTACTGTGAGGTGACACGGACACTATGCGAATCTGCAGGATGGACTTACCCAATCTGTGGTCTACTGGCTCTCGATCAGTATCTTCAGTACTTACGCGTTGCAAAAGCGACGCGCTAAGCATAAAGCTTAGTGGTGCAAATAATAAAATAGAAAGAAATAATATGCAAATAAAAATAATAATTTCTTAGCCATTGTGTTCACAAGAACTGAATAATTACCAACTTAATGTTTAGTCGAGGGCTAATTACGTTTTATGATATTAACTTCTTCATGCATTTTGTTTATTTATTTTCTTCATGATCTTGAGTTTCTTTGTATTCTATCGTAATCATTTCTGATATTTAATTTTCATATTTTCTTTAACAATCAGTTCAATTATAGTTATACTTTTCCATGCCCAAGTAACCTATACAAATTGACCGGACTGGATAAATGGGTAAACTAGCACTGGGTACCAGGTACCTCGGGCCGTCACACCATCGGTCACAATGTGTCTCCCGGTGTGCAAACAGAATGGCTAATAAGCCATATAAGCAATAAGGCATAAAGCCAAGTAAAACATCATAATCAGTATAGCCATAGGCTATCACATCACAGAATGGCAATGAAGCCATACATCATACGCAGTGATCGCTATCATAACCCTATTGGCATGCCAACCTATCCAAACCAATCACATTAGGCCTACTAGGGCATTTGATACTTTTGAATTCTTCAATTTTTGAATTTCAAGTTTTTATGTCACTATTCACTTCAATAGTCAACAAAAAGTTGACTTTTGCATAGATCATAGGTGCATTGGTTTTAACACTCCCAATGTACCACATTTTACATTTAAAACTTGTTGGTTTTGGTCACTTTCTCAAAGCTTAGGTCATTTTGGCAAAATTGCCAATTTTCGGTTTTGGTGCTCCGAAGTTGCACTGTTCTATTGGTCAATCTACTGTTGGAATTTGACAAAACTTCCTTCATAGAAAATGTTCCTTATTTTGTCTAGTTGAATTTCTTTTTTTGAATCACTCCATTTGGAGTTTTGTAGCTCAAGTTATGTCCAAAATAATTTACTGTTCACGTGCACTGTTCATGCTGCACTTTTGGGTTTTGGCAGATTTTGGTCCAATTTTGGTCAGTAATTTGACCAAGTTAAGTTCATAATTTGGTCTTACTTTCTTCATATTAAATGTTCTACTATGCCTTAGGTTTCCATCGGTTCAAGAATCGCTTAAATCCGACTATTCTAGAGAGTTATAGCCATCCAAACATTCTTGCTCAAATCAAAATCTCTGAGTTGCGAGTTTGAGCAGGATCGTGGATCGCCATTTGGGTTAGGTTCTGGTCATAATTTCAGGTCAATTGACCATATCTACTGATGAGTTATGGCCAAATGAAGCCATCGCTCATTTGGCCATTTCTGTCTTTGTTGCGGTGGTATCCGGATTGGGGCCAACTTTTGGTCCACTTGCTTTGGTCTTTTGGGCATGGTTTCTTCAGCAAAAATGTGCCATTATAAGTCTAGTTTCGTGTCCAATTGGCCAAAAACCAATTTGACCTACACAGCCAAAGATATGACAGTCCAAACAGGCTGGACTCACAGCCTTAATTCTGCTGTCTCTAGGCAGCCTTCCCATTTTAGTTTACCATGCATTAGCTTACTTCAAATTATGATTAACTTGCCTTAAATGGTCACTAATTGACCATTAGTATGTCCATTAATCATTTCATAAGCCAAGTCCAATTTTTCACTCCCAAACCCTAGTTTCCCATTATGATTCACACATACACCTTAGATACACACTTTCATTCATCACATATGTGTATATGCACCTTAAACATAATCTCTAATTCATTTTAAGTCCATTAAAACCATCAAAAACACTCCATCATTGTTCCTTCCTTAGGGCTGCCAAAATTTATGGTACACATACACATGAGTTTTAGTCCATTTAACTTACAATTTCATACTAAATTCAAGTCCTTAACATGGAAGTAAAGGAATATTAGCATAAGTAAGCACTAACCTCTTGTAGGGCAGAATTTTCCAAGCTTAAACTTCCCTTTCCTTCACTTTCTAGGCTGCTAAACACCTTCCCAAGATGAGTGGACAAGTTTTAATGAAGAGAATTTAAGGTTTAGGGGTGAGAATTCAAGGTTTGGAAGAGAGAAAATGAAATGAATTTTAATGGAGGAAGAAAGGTTCACGTATGGAAATTGGGAAGAAGAAGAAAGCTGCATTTTTCTCTCATTTTCTGACCATTTTATTGATTTTAAATGGGTTATAGCCATGTGTCACCATATAATTGGGTGAAGGTACACTAATGACATCATGTGATGTCATAAATTCCCATTTAATTCATTTTTTTTTCTTTTCTTTTCTACTCATTTTCAATTCAATTTTTAGTAATATTTATTCACATTTTAGATCATAATAATTATTTACTTAACTGGACAAGTCGGCCAAAAATCGTCTCTGAAGGCGAAATGACCAAAATGCCCTCCGTTTGGCTTAACGGGTCAAAATTGTCTGTACCGATTGAAAAATTTTTCTAGGTATTTTCTTGGCATTCTAATGCCATGGGAACCTCAATAACCCTTATCTGGAGTCCCAAAAATTATTTTATAATTTTTTCCCCCGAGTCTAGGGCTCCTCGTTGCGAGAACCGCAACTTCCCTCTGGTTACCCATTGCTAGGGCACCGGCTCGTTTAACTTGGTTGTATTTTATTTCAAAAATTTTTACTAAATTTTTCTTATTAATATTTGAGTTAATTATGGTTCTTTACCTTAGTTTAAATATTTTTCCGGACGTTCTAGTCATGGGACCGACATCGTCACCGAGCGATGGTATGCGGAATTGCTATAGTGAGGGTGTTACAATTCTTCGCCTCTCATTTAAATTTTGTCCTCGAAATTTACCCGACTTAAGTAATCGAGGAGTTGCTACCTCCTTGTTTCTTCACTTCCTTGTATCGCCTCATCAGTGTCTGGGTTTGGCTCTTCCTGAGCTTCCATAGCATATACTTGTGGTGCCACCCTGACTTCGGGCTTTTCAACTGTCTCAGAAACAATCTTCTGTGTAATGTCAGCCGTTTCTGCTCTACCCGATCTTTTACCCCTTTGAACTATAGGGGAAGGTCTATCAACTTGTACCGGAGCTATTGAACCACTCCTCTGAGGGCAATCTCTTATGAAATGATCCGTAGCCCCACATTTGAAACACTCTCCAGTTAATAGTCGACACTCCCCTCTGTGTCTTCTACCACAATGCATACATTCAGGCTTTGGGGTTGATCCCCTTGTTATTGTGCCCGGGGAACTAGCTATAGATATTCCAATCTGGCCTCTGTGGCCACAATGTCCGATCTTGTGAACTAGAACCCTTAAACTTCTTACTATCAGTTGGTATACTTGACTGTCCTGGTCCAAATTCCCTCTTACGCTGCCTATCTTTCCTATTTTGTTCATTTATTCTCACTTTCTCCACTTTTAATGCAGCTTCCACTAGCTTGGTGAAGTCAGTGATTCCCAAGGCAGTGAGCTGGATCTTGATGTTGTCATTTAATCCCTCTTCAAATCTCTTCCACCTTTCAGCTTCATTAGGGACTATCTCCCTTCCATAGCGGCTCAATCTTACGAATTCCTTCTCATACTCGGCCACTGACAACTGTCTCTGCCTCAGGTTAATAAACTCTCTTCTTCTCTCTTCTAGGTATACAGTACCCACATATTTCTTCTTAAATTCGGAGAGAAAGAAGTCCCATGTCACTATTTCTGGCTGCACTTCACTGGACACAGTATCCCACCATTCGTATGCATCGTCTTGCAACAGGGATATAGCAGCCTCCAGGTTTTGCTCTGGAGTGCAGTGGAGTTGTTTTAGGACTCTGCCTGTTCTGTTCAACCAATTCTCGGCTGCAACAGAGTCATCTTCTCTCTTTCCATAGAAATCCACAGCTCCAAACTTTCTTAGTCTTTCCAGGTGTGATTTCTGCTGTGGAGCTGGTGGTGGTGGTGGTGGTGCTGGCATTACCCCGGCCATTTGTCTAAAGAAGTCGGCCATTTGTTGAAACATGGCCTGTGGAGGCTGGCGAGCTCTGCTTGAGCCTGGTGGAGCAGCGGTCTGTCATGCCCCCAGCCTCACTCTGGTGGAGCATGACTCTCCACTTCCTCCTCGACTGCTCTCTGTGATGAAGGGTCCATATCCTATTCAAAATAAGAAAGACAAACAGATCTGCATTAGTGTCACCTCGACTCTTACAAATGCAATGCATGGTATGGACTCAATCTAGGTCCAGAAACGCCTAAACCGTGCTCTGATACCACTAAATGTGACACCCCTTACCCGACTACAGTGTAGCCGAGCAAGTTATGCCACTCAGTGTGCCGAGCACTCTATTTTATCTTAATTCATTTTTATTCTTCCTTTTGAATATAACTTGTGAAATATAATTTATTTAAGCCATTTATCGAAATTATAATTTATTTAAGGTTCCGAAAATTTTAAAGAAAATCCGGCGGAGTACCGGCTAAAAATGGAGAAAACCGTTCTTCGGAACCTGTGAAAAACACTTCCTATATTCTTATTCATTCATCTCAACTCCATTTATCAAAATCTCAATATTTTTCAGTTCACATTCATTTCTCAATCATTCATTTCATGTGATAATCATATATATATCACAGATAAACATTCACTTTTTCATTTACAAACACAATTCTCATTATTTACATGAGCATCAAATTACATTTCATAAGTTCATTTACACATGAGAAAATAAGATCAATTACAAAATACCAAAATGACACCTAGTGTCCTACCAATGCACTGCTTTGTGAGGTGACACGGACACTATGCGAATCTGCAGGATGGACTTACCCAATCGTGGTCTCACGGCTCTCGATCGGTATCTTCGCACCTACAGCGTTGCAAAGCGACGCGCTAAGCATAAAGCTTAGTGGTGCAAATAATAAAATAGAAAGAAATAATATGCAAATAAAAATAATAATTTCTTAGCCATTGTGTTCACAAGAACTGAATAATTACCAACTTAATGTTTAGTCGAGGGCTAATTACGTTTTATGATATTAACTTCTTCATGCATTTTGTTTATTTATTTTCTTCATGATCTTGAGTTTCTTTGTATTCTATCGTAATCATTTCTGATATTTAATTTTCGTATTTTCTTTAATAATCAGTTCAATTACGCTTATACTTTTCCATGCCCAAGTAACCTATACAAATTGACCTGATCGATAAACGGGTAAACTAGCACTGGGTACCAGGTACCTCGGGCCGTCACACCATCGGTCACAATGTGTCTCCCGGTGTGCAAACAGAATGGCTAATAAGCCATATAAGCAATAAGGCATAAAGCCAAGTAAAACATCATAATCAGTATAGCCATAGGCTATCACATCCTGAGAATGGCAATGAAGCCATACATCATACGTGATCGCTATCGTAACCCTATTGGCATGCCAACCTATCCAAACCAATCACATTAGGCCTACTAGGGCATTTGATACTTTTGAATTCTTCAATTTTTGAATTTCAAGTTTTTATGTCACTATTCACTTCAATAGTCAACAAAAAGTTGACTTTTGCATAGATCATAGGTGCATTGGTTTTAACACTCCCAATGTACCACATTTTACATTTAAAACTTGTTGGTTTTGGTCACTTTCTCAAAGTTTAGGTCATTTTGGCAAAATTGCCAATTTTCGGTTTTGGTGCTCCGAAGTTGCACTGTTCTATTGGTCAATCTACTGTTGGAATTTGACAAAACTTCCTTCATAGAAAATGTTCCTTATTTTGTCTAGTTGAATTTCTTTTTTTGAATCACTCCATTTGGAGTTTTGTAGCTCAAGTTATGGCCAAAATAATTTACTGTTCACGTGCACTGTTCATGCTGCACTTTTGGGTTTTGGCAGATTTTGGTCCAATTTTGGTCAGTAATTTGACCAAGTTAAGTTCATAATTTGGTCTTACTTTCTTCATATTAAATGTTCTACTATGCCTTAGGTTTCCATCGGTTCAAGAATCGCTTAAATCCGAGTTTTCTAGAGAGAGTTATAGCCATCCAAACATTACTGCTCAAATCAAAATCTGCAGAGTTACAGGTTTGAACAGTGACTGTGACTGCCATTTGGGTTAGGTTCTGGTCATAATTTGGGGTAGGTTTCTTCATGAAAGTTGTTTGTCTATGTCTTAACTTATTGCTGTAAAAATTTCAGGTCAATTGACCATATCTACAGTGAGTTATGGCCAAATGAACAGTTACTGTTCATTTGGCCATTTCTGCAGGTGCTGTTGCAGGGTATCCGGATTGGGGCCAACTTTTGGTCCACTTGCTTTGGTCTTTTGGGCATGGTTTCTTCAGCAAAAATGTGCCATTATAAGTCTAGTTTCGTGTCCAATTGGCCAAACACCAATTGGACCTACACAGCCAAAGATATGACAGTCCAAACAGGCTGGACTCACAGCCTTAATTCTGCTGTCTCTAGGCAGCCTTCCCATTTTAGTTTACCATGCATTAGCTTACTTCAAATTATGATTAACTTGCCTTAAATGGTCACTAATTGACCATTAGTATGTCCATTAATCATTTCATAAGCCAAGTCCAATTTTTCACTCCCAAACCCTAGTTTCCCATTATGATTCACACATACACCTTAGATACACACTTTCATTCATCACATATGTGTATATGCACCTTAAACATAATCTCTAATTCATTTTAAGTCCATTAAAACCATCAAAAACACTCCATCATTGTTCCTTCCTTAGGGCTGCCAAAATTTATGGTACACATACACATGAGTTTTAGTCCATTTAACTTACAATTTCATACTAAATTCAAGTCCTTAACATGGAAGTAAAGGAATATTAGCATAAGTAAGCACTAACCTCTTGTAGGGCAGAATTTTCCAAGCTTAAACTTCCCTTTCCTTCACTTTCTAGGCTGCCAAACACCTTTCCAAGATGAGTGGACAAGTTTTAATGAAGAGAATTTAAGGTTTAGGGGTGAGAATTCAAGGTTTGGAAGAGAGAAAATGAAATGAATTTTAATGGAGGAAGAAAGGTTCACGTATGGAAATTGGGAAGAAGAAAGCTGCATTTTTCTCTCATTTTCTGCCCATTTTATTGATTTTAAATGGGTTATAGCCATGTGTCACCATATAATTGGGTGAAGGTACACTAATGACATCATGTGATGTCATAAATTCCCATTTAATTCATTTTTTTTTCTTTTCTTTTCTACTCATTTTCAATTCAATTTTTAGTAATATTTATTCACATTTTAGATCATAATAATTATTTACTTAACTGGACAAGTCGGCCAAAAATCGTCTCTGAAGGCGAAATGACCAAAATGCCCTCCGTTTGGCTTAACGGGTCAAAATTGTCTGTACCGATTGAAAATTTTTTCTAGGTATTTTCTTGGCATTCTAATGCCATGGGAACCTCAATAACCCTTCTCTGGAGTCCCAAAAATTATTTTATAATTTTTTCCCCCGAGTCTAGGGCTCCTCGTTGCGAGAACCGCAACTTCCCTCTGGTTACCCATCGCTAGGGCACCGGCTCGTTTAACTTGGTTGTATTTTATTTCAAAAATTTTTACTAAATTTTTCTTATTAATATTTGAGCTAATTATGGTTCTTTACCTTAGTTTAAATATTTTTCCGGACGTTCTAGCTGTCCGGACCGACACTGGTCACCGAAACAGTAGACTATGCGGAATTGCTACAGTGAGGGTGTTACAATTCAATTAAAACATTATTCAATTCAGGCAGCTAAGTTAAGTTAAGTATAATGAAATTTCAGTACAATTAAATTAAGTATTGAATGAATGAGTAAAAGAGATTAGCAAAAGAAACATAACAAAAATATAAATTGCAGAACCGTAGAGACTTGAAATACAATACAGTTAGAATAATTTGTATACTGGGTAGTATTACTGAAAAGTTATAAACTAAGCACTTCCAAAGAGGAACAAACTAGTATATAAGATCGTTGATACTAGAAATACGATACCAAATTAAATTGATTCCTGAGTATATGAATTATGATTTATTTCTTTCTTTATTTGTATATGTTATTTCTTGTTATACTATTGCACCACTAAGCAGAAATGCTTAGCACGATGGAATTGTTTTCTCACACAGGTACTGAAAGTAAAACTAGTAGACTGTCGACTGAGATTTTTGGAGTCCAGATCTGTAGAAGTGTCAGAAGGGTTCAATATTGTCACCTCCTTAGCAATGCATGTAGATAGGGCTCATTTTAAGCATGTTTTCTAATATGTACATTATAATTACTGCTTATATTATAATGTGAATTAGTAATTGTAATTTCATTTGTATATCCTGTACTTGACAAATTTATGTACTTAATTGGCAAATTATATACGTTAATGAAATATAAAAATTCTAATATCTGAGTTGATTATGTAATCATAATGATTCTGAATGAGATTGAGTTTGATAAATTTTGAGACTGAATTTGAGTTTGAGAAACTGTTGAGAATGCTTTGAGATAATCTGAGTTATGAATTTGAGTATATATTGAAATTGTTTTTGGCAGGTTCAGAAGAACTGTTAGTCCAAATTACAGCAAGCACTCTGCCAGATTGTTGTTAAAATTTTTGAAATTTCCAAATTAGTTAGATTTTGATAAAAGTAAAAATAGCCTAAACCTTAGATAAAGTTTTTGAATAAATAAATCAAGAACTGTAATGAAATCAGATAAAATCAGGTGCTCTGGCACGTCGTGTAGCACGTCTTGCTCGGCTATACTATAGATGGGCAAGGGATGTTACATTTAGTGGTATCAGAGCATGGTTTATGCATTCCTAGGCAAAGATAAGTAGAAAGAACTAGTGTGCATACATGCATTGCATTCATAAGAGTCAAGGTGACACTATGCAGATCTGTTTACTTTTGATTATTCAAAGTTAAGATATGGACTCAGAGTCGCAGAGGGCATTAGAAAAAGAAGTAGAAAACCAAGTTCATGAGGTTATAACGTAGTGACTATGTAATGTTCTCGATGTTTGTATTATAAGCTGCAGTTTACAGTACCGACATGGGATTATTGTATAGAGCTACGTGCTTCCTCGTGGTACAATAAATTAAGAATATTTGTAAGTAATCTATAATTTGATACAGTTATGCTCAAATAGAGTACTATTACAAGAAATAAATGTGAAAATTCTAGTCAGAAATTTAAAACTTCAGAACTAGCCTATCGAAAGACTACACTTGTAAAGTAGCTACAGCCAATGACTCGGTTACATTAATGTGAACTACCTATACCACAGTAATTGCTATAAGCTTAGAGATATTAGTATGACTTATCATCCTTAGATGGATGGACAATCGAAACGAGTAATTCCGATAAATTCTGAAACTCATTGAGTTCCTGTAAACAATGAAATGAAATGATAATAATAACCTATAATATGTGATAAGCCCTCGAGAATATACTGAGAACTTGTGTCATTGAATCCGATGGGAGATGGGACCGATACCTCCCACTAACAAAATTTGTATACAATAACAAGTGTCAAGCTAGCATACAAATGACACCCTATGAAACACTGTAAGGGAAAAAAATGCAGAACACCAGTACGTTGAACTGAGCTGGGTAAAGATATCTAGACATTGATATAGAGTCTTATAATTATTTTGATATTTTTGTCAGAAAAGAATGGTTTAGGTATTTGAAAATATATTTAGAAGTTGTAGTGTTATTGTAACACCCTCCCTGTAGCAACTCCGTACATTCTATTGTTCCGGTGACCAGTGTCAGAAAAATATTTAAACTAAAGTGAGGAACCATAATTAACTCAAATATTAATAAGAAAAATTTAGGAAAAATTTTAGAAATAAAATACAAATAAGTCAAATGAGCCGGTGCCCCAGCGATGGAAAACCTAGTAGGAAGTTGCGGTTCTCACAACTAGGAGCCCTAGACCTAGGGGAAAATTCATAAAATAATTTTGGGGACTCCAGAGAAGGGTCATTGAGGTTGCTATGGCATTAGAATGCTAAGAAAATATTTAGAAAATTTTTTCAATCGGTACAGACAATTTTGGTCTGTTAAGCCAAACGGAGGGCATTTTGGTCATTTCGCCTTCAGAGGTAATTTTTGGCCGACTTGTCCAGTTAAGTAAAAAATTACTATGATATAAAATGTGAATAAACATTACTAAAAATTAAATTGAAAATGAGTAGAGATGAAAAGAAAAGAAAATAAAAGAAAATACCTAATAATGACATCATATGATGTCATTAAAAACCTATCCACCAATCACAATTAAGCACCACTTAAATTAACCTATTAAAGAGGATAATTGAGACAAAGAAAAATAAAAGCCATCTGCTCTTCCTCATCCAAAACCAGACGTCACACTCTCTCCCAAACCCATTCCTCCATGGAAGCTTAATGGAAGCTTGAGACAACCCACCAAATCTCCTTGAAACCACAACCTTGCTTCACTAAAAATTGATTTTGCAACTTGAACAACCTCTAGCCAGCAAAAAGAAGAAGGAAGAATGGAGTTTTGGAGACTTGGAAAAGTTAGCAAAAGAGGTTAGTGCCCAATTTATTCTCTCTCTCATTCAATTCATGTTTAAGGACATGATTTAAGTTGAAATTGTAAGTTTAATGCATAAATTGAACTTTGAGAACTTGGAGACTTGAACAAAATTAGGGTTTGCTCATGAAATGGTATATGAACATTGTAATGTTCAATTAGTGACCATTTGAATGTGTGTGAGGAGGGAATAAGGTGAGTTGAGGCTTAGCATTTGTGTATGGGTGGTCTGCCCATGGTGACCTGTAGAATTGGACATGAGTCCAGCAGGTTTGGGCAGCCATAACTTGAATTGTAGAGGTTCAATTGGTGTTTGGCTAATTGAACATGAAACTAGACACATAATGGCACAACTTTGGTGAAGAAACCATGCCCATAAGACCAAACTAAGTGGACCAAAAGCTTGCCCCAATCCGGGTGACCTGCAGTCTATTTTTGCAGAATGACCAAATGAACAGTGATTGTTCATTTAGCCATAACTCAGTGTAGAATGGTCCAATTGACCTGAAATTTTACCATCAACAAGTTAAGATATAGACCAACAACTTTCATGAAGAAACCTAACTCAAATTATGACCAAAACCTATCCAACAAGTGAGTTGCAGTCACTGTTCACTGCACTGTAGATATGGTCAGTCCAGAAAAATTCCAATCCGGCCAGTTGTGGTTTTTGGACTATAACTTGAGTTACAAAACTCCAAATGGAGTGATTCAAAAAAGAAAATTTAACTAGACAATATAAGCAACAACTTTCATGTTGATCATTTTGCCAAATTCCCATTGCAAAAATGACTAATGGAACAGTAAAGATAAGGTATGAAAACTGAAAATTTTGCTCCATTAACTTTAAGCTTAGAAATGGTATTGGCAACCAATACCAACAAATTTTGAATGCAAAATGTGATATGTTGGGAGTATTAAAACCAATGTACCTATTTTCTATGCAAAAGTCAACATTTTGGTTGACAAATGAAGTGAATAGTAACACCAAAACTTGAAATTCAAAAATTGTAAAACTCAAAAGTGTAAAATGCCCTAGTATACCTAACAAGATTGGTTTGGATAGCTTGGCATGCCAATAGATTTCAGTTAGCAGTACTGCACATGGCATTATGTCATTATGTGATTTCATGGCTTTTAGCCATTCTGACATTATGTTGATACTTGGCCTTGTGCCTAATGTTATTACAGCTTATTAGTTACATTGCCTGCACACCGGGAGACACATATGTGACCGATGGTATGACGGCCCGAGGTACTTAATACCCAGTGCCAGTTTACCCGTTTATCCAGTCCAGTCATCCAGTATAGGTTACTTGGGCAACCAAAAATGAAAGTGGATAAATTTAATGAAATAATGAATATAACAAGTATAAAATAAGTAAGACTACAAATACTCATCGAAAATTTATTTGCAATGAGACATCAATATATTCACTGCATATTTATTTTCTGTTATTTCTTTTTATTTTATTACTAGCACCACTAAGCATTATTGCTTAGCGCGTTGCTTTTTCTTCAGTGCATTGGTAGGACACTAGGTTTCATTTTGGTATTATGTAATCAAACTTTTATTTTCTCATGTATAATAAGACTTTTGTAATGTATTTTGATATTAATGTAAATAGTAAAAATTGTGTTTATGAATGGAACATTGAGTATTTATTTATGACTTGTATATGAATATTATGTGAAATGAATGAATGAGAAATAGAAATATTGTTGAAAAATATTGAGACCATGTTGATGGTTATTGGAGTTTCAGAATGATTGGAAATGATTATTGGAAGTGTTTTTCACAGGTTCCGAAGAACTGGTTTCTCCATTTTTAGCCGGCACTCTGCCGAATTTTCTATAAAATTTGCGGAACCTCAAATAAATTATAATTTCAATAAATGACTTAAATGAATTTTATTTCACAAATTGTACTTCATAACTTTGAAAAAAAATAAATAAATTAGGAATGATAAAAATGATTGAAATAAAATAGGGTGTTCCGATACACTGTGCGACATATATTACTTGGCTATACTGTAGACGGGTAAGGGGTGTCACATTTAGTGGTATAAGAGCACGGTTTAGGCGTTTCTGGGCCTAGATTGAGTCCATACCATGCATTGCATTTGTAAGAGTCGAGGTGACACTAATGCAGATCTGTTTGTCTTTGTTATTTTGAATAGGATATGGACCCTGCATCACAGAGAGCAGTTGAGGAGGAAGTGGAGAGTCATGACCCACCTACACCAGCTGAGACTAGGGGTAGGGGAGAACCTACTCCACTAGCTCCATCAGAGCCTGCTCAACCTCCACAGGCTATGTTCCAGCAAATGGCCGAATTCTTTAAACAAATGGCTGGGGTAATGCCACCACCACCACCACCTCCACAACAGAAATCACACCTGGAAAGATTGAGAAAATTTGGGGTAGTGGACTTCTTTGGCAAGAGAGAAGATGATTCTGTTGCAGCTGAAAATTGGTTGAATAGAACAGGCAGAGTTTTAAAACAACTCCACTGCACTCCTGAACAAAATCTAGAAGCTGCTGTATCTCTGTTGCAAGATGATGCATATGAATGGTGGGATACGATGTCCAGTGAAGTACAGCCAGAAGTAATAACTTGGGACTTCTTCCTCTCTAAATTCAAGAAGAAATATGTGGGTAGTGTATACCTAGAAGAGAGAAGAAGGGAATTCATTAACCTGAGGCAGAGACAATTGACAGTGGCCGAGTATGAAAAGGAATTTGTCAGATTGAGCCGCTATGGAAGGGAGATAGTTCCTAATGAAGCTGTAAGTTGTAAGAGATTTGAAGAAGGATTAAATGACAACATAAAGATCATGATCACTGCCTTGGGAATCACAGACTTCACCAAGTTAGTGGAAGCTACAATAAAAGTTGAAAAGGTTAGAATAAGTGAGCAGACCAGAAGAGAGAGACACCAGAAGAGGGGCCCGGGTCAGTCTAGTTCATCTCCTACATCTGGGAAGAAGTTCAAAGGTCCACTTGTACAGAGTTCAGGTCAACCACAAGGTCATGGTCAGTCTCAGGGGCCCAGGCCACAGTTCACCCCTAGGAGAGGTCAGTCCATACCATCAGTGGGCAGCTCTCCAGGGACGAGGTTTAGGGGACCAGCCCTAGCATCTTCTGCATGTCCATATTGTCTAAAATGGCATAAGGGGGAGTGTTGGAGGGTGATTGGTGCCTGCTTAAGGTGTGGGTCGATAGAGCATCAGCTAAGGAACTGTCCACACAGAACTACTACAGCTGCTCCAACACAAGCAGATAGACCTGCTCCTGTACCACAAAGGGGTAGGAAATCTGGCAAATCTGAGGCAGTGGGACCATCACAGAGGCCTGCATCTGAGCCAGCAGAGAGGCTCGAGGCGGACCACTGCCAGAGCCTATGCCATGAGAGCTCAGGAGGAGCAAGATGCCCTGGACGTCATCAGGGGTACGTTCTCCCTCTACAATACATCTGTGTATGCATTGGTGGATCCAGGATCCACTCATTCATACATCTGCATCAACCTACCCATAGAGAGGGGGATATTAGTAGGAGAGAGTGACCAAGACATTCTAGTCACTAATCCATTGGGCCACAGTGTAGTGGTGAATAAAGTATACAAGGGTTGCCTGTTAAGGATTCAAGGGTATGAATTCTTGGCAGACTTGATTGAGTTGCCTTTCCATGAGTTTGACATGATTTTGGGAATGGACTGGTTATCACGTCATCAGGCAATGGTTGATTGTAAACTGAAGAGTATTTCTTTGAAAACTCCTGAGGGTAATGAGATCACAGTTGTGGGGGAAAGGATAGATTCCTTGTCCAATGTCATCTCAGCCACAATTGCAAGAAAACTGATGAGAAAAGGCTGTGAAGCCTACCTAGCACATGTGGTGCATACTAGGCAGGCTACGCCAGATTTGTGTGACATACCCATAGTAAAAGACTTCCCAGATGTGTTCCCTGAAGAATTGCCTGGTTTGCCACCAGAAAGGGAAGTTGAATTTGCTATTGAGACACTGCCGAGTACAACACCAATCTCTATCGCTCCTTATAGGATGGCGCCCACAGAATTGAAGGAACTGAAAATCTAGTTACAGGAGTTACTGGATAAGGGGTTCATACGCCCCAGTGTGTCACCATGGGGAGCTCCAGTGCTGCTTGTAAAAAAGAAAGATGGGACTTTGAGGTTATGCATTGATTACTGGCAGTTGAATAAAATGACAGTGAAGAACAAATATCCGTTGCCTAGAATTGACAATCTGTTTGATCAGTTGAAGGGAGCAGGAGTATTTTCTAAAATTGATCTCAGATCAGGGTATCATCAGCTGAGGGTGAAGGATGCAGATGTGCCAAAGACTACATTTAGGACCCGGTATGGGCATTATGAGTTCCTAGTGATGCCTTTTGGCCTAACAAATGCACCAGCAGCATTCATGGACCTTATGAACCGTATCTTCCATCCATACCTAGATCGGTTCGTAGTGGTCTTTATTGATGATATTTTGGTGTATTCCAAGACCAAGGAAGAACATGATGAACATTTGAGGATTGTTCTGCAAACCCTGCGAGAAAAGAATTTGTATGCTAAGTTGTCAAAGTGTGACTTCTGGTTAAATGAAATTGCATTCCTTGGACACATAGTGTCAGCTGATGGGATTAGAGTGGATCCCAAGAAAATAGAAGCAGTGATGGAATGGAAGCCTCCCAGGAATACAACTGAGGTCAGAAGTTTCTTGGGGCTAGCTGGGTATTATAGAAGATTTGTGAAGGGATTTTCCTTAATAGCTGCTCCAATGACCAAGTTGTTACACAAGAATGTCAGATTTGACTGGAATGATAAGTGTCAAACCGTTTTTGAGAAGTTAAAGGCTATGTTGACAGAGGCACCAGTGTTAACACAGCCAGTGTCAGGAAAAGACTTTGTGGTCTACAGTGATGCCTCTCATAATGGGTTAGGGTGTGTATTGATGCAAGAGGGGAAGGTGGTCGCTTATGCTTCCAGGCAGCTAAGGCCACATGAATAGAATTACCCTACCTATGATCTAGAGCTTGCAGCAATTATCTTCGCACTGAATATATGGAGGCACTACTTATATGGTGACAAGTGCTACATTCACACAGACCACAAAAGTCTAAAATATTTGCCAACTCAGAAGGAGCTCAACCTTAGATAGAGACGATGGATTGAGTTCCTGAAGGACCATGATTGTGTAATTGACTACCATCCTGGGAAGGCAAATGTAGTTGCTGATGATTTGAGCAGAAAATCCATCACAGCTTTGAGATCATTGAATGCCCGTCTATCTTTGGTTCGAGTTGGAGCTATTTTGGCTGAGTTGCAAGTGAGGCCAAACTTGTTACAGTAGATTTTAGATGGGCAAAAGGTAGATGAAAAGTTAATGGCTATTATGAGCAAAATCTCAGAGGGAAAAGCAACTGACTATGAGGTGAAAACAGATGGGTGTCTGTACTACAAAGGAGGACTGTGTGTACCAGATGATGGGGAATTGATGGCTAGTATTTTAAAAGAGGCACACACTAGTGTGTATGCTATGCACCCAGGAAGTACAAAAATGTATCATGATCTGAAGTTTCAGTATTGGTGGCCTGGTATGAAGAAGGACATAGCCGACTATGTGACTAAATGCTTAACATGTCAGCAAGTCAAGGCAGAACATCAAGTTCCATCGAGTTTGCTACAGCCTATATGCATACCTGAATGGAAATGGGATCGAGTCACCATGGATTTTGTAAGTGGTCTACCTCTCACCCAGAAGAAGCATGATGCAGTATGGGTGATAGTAGATAGATTGAAGTCGATTACATTTCTGCCGATTAGGATGACTACTCACTGGAGAAGTTAGCAGAATTGTATATCAGTGAGATAGTTAGACTGCATGGAATTCCACTTTCCATCATATCTGATCGAGACCCAAGGTTTACATCGAGATTTTGGAAGAAGTTGCATGAATCCTTGGGTACGCAACTTCACTTCAGCACAGCTTTCCATCCTCAGACGGATGGGCAATCAGAAAGAGTAATCCAGGTAAATAATTGAAACCAATTGAATTAATATAAATATTTAACTAAAATGATAATAATAACATGAAATATATGTCAGGTCCTTGAGGATATGCTGAGGAGTTGTGTCATTAAATTTGAGGGAAGATGGGATAGATACCTCCCACTGGCAGAATTTGCATACAACAATAGCTACCAAGCCAGCATCCAAATGGCCCTGTATGAAGCACTGTATGGGAGAAAATGTAGAACTCCAGTGTGTTGGACTGAATTGGGCGAAGACAAACTGGTAGGCCCAAACTTGGTGAAACATACTGAAGAGAAGGTAAAATTAATCAAAGCCAATCTGAAGGTTGCCTCAGACAGACAGAAATCCTAGGCCGACTTGAAGAGAAAAGAAATAGAATATGCAGTTGGCGACAAAGTGTTCCTCAAGGTGTCACCTTGGAAGAAGGTACTGAGGTTTGGAAGCAAAGGTAAGTTAAGCCCTAGGTTCATTGGCCCATATGAAGTTATTGAACGTGTGGGTCCAGTGGCCTATAGGCTAGCTTTACCTCCAGAGCTGGACAAGATCCACAATGTGTTCCACGTATCTATGTTAAGAAGATACCACTCAGATCCTTCACATGTCATCTCCATGGAAGAAATTACAGTACAACCGAATTTGACACATGAAGAAGAACCCATACGGATCCTGGCTCGGGAAGTGAAAGAGTTGAGAAATAAGCAGATTCCACTGGTGAAAGTGCTTTGGAGGCACCACAACACCGAGGAGGCAACTTGGGAAAGTGAAGAGATGATGAGGCAACAGTTCCATTAACTGTTTGTATCAGCTAAATTTTGAGGACGAAATTTAAATTAGAGGGGAAGAGTTGTAACACCCACCAGAGCAACTCAGTACATTCTCTTATTCGGTGACGATGTCATCAGGACAGCTAGAACGTCCAGAAAAATATTTAAACTAAAGTGAGAAACCATAATTAACTCAAATATTAATAAGAAAAATTTAGTAAAAATTTTAGAAATAAAATACAACTAAGTCAAATGAGCTAGTGCCCAAGCGATGGGTAACCTAGTAGGAAGTTGCGGTTCTCGCAACTAGGAGCCCTAGACCTAGGGGAAAATTCATAAAATAATTTTGGGGACTCCAGAGGAGGGTCATTGAGGTTCCTATGGCATTAGAATGCCAAGAAAATATTTAG
The DNA here is from genome assembly GCF_030052815.1 of Hevea brasiliensis. NCBI lineage: Eukaryota > Viridiplantae > Streptophyta > Magnoliopsida > Malpighiales > Euphorbiaceae > Hevea > Hevea brasiliensis. Next base: position 92,157,830 of record NC_079496.1, on the reverse strand, counting down.
AAAAATTTTTCAATCGGTACAGACAATTTTGGTCTGTTAAGCCAAACGGAGGGCATTTTGGTCATTTCGCTTTCAGAGGTAATTTTTGGCTGACTTTTACAGTTAAGTAAATAATTATTATGACATAAAATATGAATAAACATTACTAAAAATTAAATTGAAAATGAGTAGAGATGAAAATAAAAGAAAATAAAAGAAAATACCTAATAATGACATCATATGATGTCATTAAAAACCTATCCACCAATCACAATTAAGCACCACTTAAATTAACCTATTAAAGAGGATAATTGAGACAAAGAAAAACAAAAGCCATCTGCTCTTCCTCACCCAAAACCAGACGTCACACTCTCTCCCAAACCCATTCCTCCATGGAAGCTTGAGACAACCCACCAAATCACCTTGAAACCACAACCTTACTTCACTAAAAATTGATTTTGCAACTTGAACAACCACTAGCCAGCAAAAAGAAGAAGGAAGAAGGGAGTTTTGGAGAATTGGAAAAGTTAGAAAAAGAGGTTAGTGCCCAATTTATTCTCTCTCTCACTCAATTCATGTTTAAGGACATGATTTAAGTTGAAATTGTAAGTTTAATGCATAAATTGAACTTTGAGAACTTGGAGACTTGAACAAAATTAGGGTTTGCTCATGAAATGGTATATAAACATTGTAATGGTCAATTAGTGACCATTTGAATGTGTGTGAGGAGGGAATAAGGTGAGTTGAGGCTTGGCATTTGTGTATGGGTGAGCTGCCCATGGTGACCTGCAGAATTGGACATGAGTCCAGCTGGTTTGGGCAGCCATAACTTGAATTATAGAGGTTCAATTGGTGTTTGGCTAATTGAACATGAAACTAGACACATAATGGCACAACTTTGGTGAAGAAACCATGCCCATAAGACCAAACTAAGTGGACCAAAAGCTTGCCCCAATCCGGGCGACCTGCAGTCTATTTTTGCAGAATGACCAAATGAATAGTGATTGTTCATTTAGCCATAACTCAGTGTAGAATGGTCCAATTGACCTGAAATTTTACCAGCAACAAGTTGAGATATAGACTAACAACTTTCATGAAGAAACCTAACCCAAATTATGACCAAAACCTATCCAACAAGTGAGTTGCAGTCACTGTTCACTGCACTATAGATATGGTCAGTCTAGAAAAATTCTAATCCGGCCAGTTGTGGTTTTTGGACCATAACTTGAGCTACAAAACTCCAAATGGAGTGATTCAAAAAAGAAAACTTAACTAGACAAAATAAGGAACAACTTTCATGTTGATCATTTTGCCAAATTCCACTGCAGAAATGACTAATGGAACAGTAAAAATAAGGTATGAAAACTGAAAATTCTGCTCCATTAACTTTAAGCTTAGAAATGGTATTGGCAACCAATACCAACAAATTTTGAATGCAAAATGTGGTATGTTGGGAGTATTAAAACCAATGTACCTATTTTCTATGCAAAATTCAACATTTTGGTTGACTAATGAAGTGAATAGTAACACCAAAACTTGAAATTCAAAAATTGTAAAACTCAAAAGTGTAAAATGCCCTAGTATACCTAACAAGATTGGTTTGGATAGCTTGGCATGCCAATAGGGTTCAGTTAGCAGTACTGCACATGGCATTATGTCATTTTGTGATTTCATGGCTTTTAGCCATTCTGACATTATGTTGATACTTGGCCTTGTGCCTAATGTTATTACAGCTTATTAGCTGTTCTGTTGCACACCGGGAGATACATATGTGATCGATGGTGTGACGGCCCGAGGTACTTGATACCCAGTGCTAGTTTACCCGTCTATCCAGTCCAGTCATCCAGTATAGGTTACTTGGGCAACCAAAAATGAAAGTGGATAAATTTAATGAAATAATGAATATAACAAGTATAAAATAAGTAAGACTATAAATACTCATCGAAAATTTATTTGCAATGAGACATCAATATATTCACTGCATATTTATTTTCTGTTATTTCTTTTTATTTTATTATTAGCACCACTAAGCATTATTAATTAGCGTGTTGCTTTTGCCACGCGTAGGTTCTGGAGAGACTGACAGACAGCCCAGTAGACCACAGACTGGGTGAGACCATCTGCAGCTCCGTATAGCGTCCGTGTTACCTCACCGTCTTCAGTGCATTGGTAGGACACTAGGTTTCTTTTTGGTATTATGTAATCAAACTTTTATTTTCTCATGTATAATAAGACTTTTGTAATGTATTTTGATATTAATGTAAATAGTGGAAATTGTGTTTATGAATGGAACATTGAGTATTTATTTATGACTTGTATATGAATATTATGTGAAATGAATGAATGAGAAATGGAAATATTGTTGAAAAATATTGAGACCATGTTGATGGTTATTGGAGTTTGAGAATGATTGGAAATGATTATTGGAAGTATTTTTCACAGGTTCTGAAGAACTGTTTTCTCCATTTTTAGCCGGCACTCTGCCGAATTTTCTATAAAATTTGCGGAACCTCAAATAAATTATAATTTCAATAAATGACTTAAATGAATTATATTTCACAAATTGTACTTCATAACTTAAAAAAAAAAAATAAATTAGGAAGGATAAAAATGATTGAAATAAAATAGGATATTCTGGTACACTGTGCGACATATCTTACTTGGCTATACTGTAGACGGGTAAGGGGTGTCACAGTTATTCCCTCTGGAAGCAAGAATAGATACCTTCCATTGATGGAGTTTGTGTATAGTGATATTTATTAAATAAGCATGAAGATACCAATGTATAAGGTCTTGTATGAGATAAATGCAGAATACCTAGACAAAGGGTAATTTAGCAGAGTTGGAATTGGTAAAAGAGACTGAAGGACTGGTAAAGAATCCTAGTATGGGAGATCAAGAAACTAATGAATAATAGAAGTTCATGAGCAGGAATACTAAAGGCAGAGGAAAACAATGATGGGAAAGTGAATAGAATTATGAGATAACGATAAGCTTAGTTATTTAAATCTGATAAATTTCGAGGACGAAATTCCTTTTTAGAGGGGAAGAGTTGTAACATCCTCATTTTCGTAGTTCGTGCGTCCTACTGTTCCGACGGCTAATGCTTACCCTGGAAAGTCGGAAAGTCTGGAACAACACTTAATTGACAGTGAGGAAGTATAAAATAATGAAATATGTGATGAGAAAAATTAAGGAAAAATAAAAGAGATAAAATGTGACTAAGTATTCCTAAAACTGCCTTCAGAACCCGCTATGGCCATTATGAGTTCTCGGTCATGCCATTCGAGTTAACTAATGCTCCGGCTGCTTTTATGGATCTGATGAACACTATCTTCAGACCATACATCGATCAGTTTGTTGCGGTATTCATAGATGATATATTGGTCTATTCGAGGAGTGCAGAAGAGCATGATAGACATCTGCGTATTGTACTGCAAACTTAGAGGGAGAAACATCTATACTCCAAATTATCGAAGTGTGAATTTTGGTTGGAAGAAATATCTTTCTTAGGGCATGCAGTATCGTTAGATGGTATTAAGGTAGATCCTAGCAAGATAGAAGCTGTCCTTAATTAGAATCCACCCAAAAATATCATAGAGATTCACAGTTTTCTAGGGTTAGCTGGATACTACCGCTGTTTTGTGAAAGGATTCTCCATGTTGGCATCTCCATTGACCAAGCTGCTTAGGAAAGATGTAAAATATCAATGGATGGATAAATGTCAATAGAGATTGACTTAAGACTGCATCAGACCATCAGAAGTCCTACATTGATTTAAAGAGAAGGGATATTGAGTATGTAGTGGGTGAGAAAGTATTCCTCAAGGTTTCCCCTTGGAAGAGAATTATGAGATTCAGCAGAAAGGGGAAACTAAGTCCTCGTTTTATCGGGCCATATGAAGTTCTGGAAAGAGTGGGTCCTTTGGCACATCGATTGGCACTATCTCCAGAGTTGGAGAAGATACATAATGTCCTCCATGTGTTTATGTTGAGGAGCTATTGATCAGACCCATCTCATGTACTACCAGTAGAAGAAATTGAAGTAAACCCATACCTCACATATGAAGAAGAACCCATAGAGATTCTGGCTTATGAGGTGAAACAGCTACGGAATAAGCAGATCCTGTTAGTGAAAGTGCTGTGGAACCATCATTCGGGTCAGGAGGCTACTTGGGAACAAGAGGAGGACATGAGGAGACAGTACCCACAACTGCTTAGAGATTGATACCAAGTAAAATTTCGAGACGAAATTTATTTTAAGGAGGGGAGAATTGTAATACCCCTATTTGCATATCCTGGTATATTTCACTATTCCGGTGACCGGTGTCGGTTCGGACAATTGAGGGGATTAAAACCATACTTAAGACAACAAGATAAGCCCTGAACACAAATAATTAGTAATTGTCAATTAGTTAAGTATCAATAAGAAAAATAGAACATAAGAAGTTAAATGAGCCGAGAGTCACGGCGATGGGTGACCTTCTCGGGAAGGATTGCGGAGTCGATTTAAACTCAAAATTCGAACCATAAAATGTGACGCCGCAGTCCTTAGGACTATTGTGAACACAGTGGAAAACAGAAAATCATGAAAAAGAACTGTTAAGCTGTAACACCCCTATTTGCATAGCCTGGTATATTTCACTATTCCGGTGATCGGTGTCGGTCCAGACAAATAAGGGGATTAGAACCACACTTAAGACAACTAGATGAGCTGCAAACACAAATAATTAGCAATTTCCAATTAGTTAAGAATAAATAAGAAAAACAGAACATAAGAAGTTAAACGAGCCAAGAGTCACAATGATGGGTGACCTTTTCGGGAAGGACTGCGAAGTCATTTTAAACTCAAATTTCGAATCGTAAAATGTAAAGCTGCGGTCCTTACGACCATTGCGAACACAGTGGAAAAGAGACAATCATGAAAAAGAATTGTTAAGTCAGTCAAATAATTAGGTCAGGGAGCCAGAAGAAATATTGAATTATTTACAAACCGGGTTGAACCGGTAAGGGGCAATTTGGTCAATTGACCTCGAGAGCTAACTCCTGAACTAACTGTCAAATAAAATCGGAGAAAAGAAAATTTCGGGGTCGAGAATTAAATTAAAGAACTAATAGAAAAAAATAAATGAAAAAAAAAGAAAATGAAAAAGTGAAGGAAGATGACATCATGCATGACATCATGCATGATGCCATAAATCTTATAATAAATAAATTTGATTAAATTGATTTTTTGGTCTTCCATAAGACAAAATACATAAAAGAAAAGAAAAGAAAAAAAAAAACTAAAAGTCCTTCTTCCTCATCCTTGTGCCGCCCTCACTCTCTCTCTCCCTCTCCATTGTTAATCCTCCATTGAAGCTTGTACTCAAGCTCAAATTCCCTCACTTAACCTTAAGATTTTCCATAAACACTTTATTAAAGCTTGTTACCTCAACCTAAGAAGAAGATTAAAAGAGCAAAGAAAAAGAAAAAGGAAGAAAATTGAAGAATTGGACATCAAAGTTTGAGGTTAGTGATTTAAGTTGTAAAATTAGTTTATTAGTTGTGTTTATAACTTGATTAACTTAGAAATAAACTTAAAATGAAATGAAATAAATTGTTGAGGGACCATGAGTGAATTTCGGCCAGCATGTGTATAGGAGTATATTTGCATGGTTTGATAGATTTAAAAGTATATGTGATCTTGTTTGAGATGAAGAAACATGTAGATAGGCAATGAATTAATCAAATGCAAAGAATTAGTAAACTAGGGTTTGGACACTTAGGGTTTAGAGGCAAAAGTGTGAGAAATTAGTAAATGATATATTTGACCTAGTTTGAAGTGGGAAATGGTTAATAGTGACCAAATGAATTGTGTTGGAAGTGTTGGAGTTGAGATCAAATTCGGATTGAGTGTGATCATGTTGCTGGCAGCACGACCAAGGTCCATTTGAGGGACTAAAAATGAAAATTTACAAGTCCAATTGGTATGAGACCAATGGGGAATGAAAATAGACACTAAATGACACAATTTTTATTTAAAAAGCATGCCTAAAAAGTGACCAAAACCTGGTGAACAAATTGACCAAACTCGGAAAATCTCAGTCTGCCCTGTACAAACTAACTAAATGAACAGTGTTTGTTCATTTGGCCATAACTTGAGCTAAGCAGGTCTAAATGACCTGAAATTTTACCAGTGGACAGTTGAGATATAGATATAAAACTTTCATGAAGAACACAAACCCAAATTATGCCATTAACTAAGTCATTTGGCCACCCAAAGTTGGTGACCTAAAACAGCCAGAACCAAAATTTGCCCAGAAATTTGGGTTAAGTCCAATCCGGTAGCCATAGTTCAAATGGCTATAACTTGAGCTACAAAACTCCAATTGGAGTGATTCTAAAAGGAGAATAAAGTTAAGACAATAAGGAACATTTTCTATGAAGAAAGTTTTGCCAAATTCTAACAGTAAAGTGACCAATGGAACAGTGCAACTTAGGACACCAAAACTGAAAATTTGCAAATTTGCCTAAAAGGCTTAGAATTTGAGAAAACAACCAAAACTAACAAATTTAGTGACCAAAATGTGGTATGTGGGTGAAGTTGGAATTCCCATTCCTATTAAGCCTTAGAAAGTCAACAAATTGACTTGAATAGTATAGTGAATAGTAACCCCAAAACACAAATTTTGAAGAACGCCAAGTTTAACATATTAAAGCTAGGTATAAGTGAATTTGAATTTATTTTTGGATTTACGATGAGTTATGATACTGAAACACTATGAAACTGTGTGTTTCAGTTGAAAAGAATACCGGAAAAGAACCTGAGGGATCGAGTCAATGCCAAGAGGCGACTTGTATAAGGTTTGTGCACAACTAACTCTTTTGTTATTTTTCAATTCCAAATTGATTTGAAATAAATTTATTGTATGATTTATGATTTTTGTTGTGTTGAGAATTTTAACTTATTGAATGAAATTGTATAATTTGAATATAAATTTTCTTATGCATTTAAGAATTTATTGTATTGTTTTGAGGATTGTAAATTTTAAGTTTGATGTGTTGCCAACCTTGGGCATGAATTTATGATGATTAAATATGTTGATGATTTGTAAACACTTTGTAAATAGAAATTGTTTTGAATATGATTTGAAACCACAGTTGACATGGCAAAATTTATTGTGAATTCTCATTAGCTTGTCTAGTGAGATATCTCCTCCACTAGATGGGGCGAGTTACTTCCTCTCTTTGTTTCTCCCTTTTAGTCTCGATTATTGGGAGAATATGAAATGTCATGGTGTACAACATGGCATCTATTTGAATTTTGGGTCATGGGTTCAACTGTGTGAATTGTTGGCGACGCCCTTTAAATTATGCATAATTTGATAAATTGTGATTGAAATATATAATTTGTTAGTGATTCAAAATATTTTTGTATTGTTTCGAAATTTAAAAGAAATGTAAATAAATAGTTATTAATTGATCAAAATGTTATTCAAATGAATAATTTGCATGAATGAAAATAATAATTTTTGAATGTCATGGATTTTGAAGAATTTAGAAATTTTAAATTTTTATTCATTATGAATTGTTAAGAATAATTTGTATTAAGTTTTAAATTATTATTTTGTGCACCACTGAGTTCATCACTCAGCGATAGTTTTGCATGCTGTCGCAGGTGAAAGGAATAATAAAGCAGCTGAGCAAGATTTCTGAAAAGACATAGTGAGACTATCTTCGGGTATATCATAGGTATACCCTTGTGCATTAGCTTTTGATGTAATTCTGTAATTATATGTATAAAATTTACTTTGAGCAGTTGTACCAGCTCTTTTGTAATATATTTTTGGATTGTAATGAAATACAAATTATTATAAGGTTATCTTGAGATTTTATGTATTTATAAAGTTGCACTACTAAATTTTTAGTACTTCCATGAATGTAAATATTCATTTTGTTATCTTAATGAGATATTTCAATGTTTGATTTAATTGAAACTGTGTATTGAATTGCTTGTGTTGATTTGTGAAATGAGGATTGTTTGAATTTTGAGACTTGAAAAATTGGTTGAGATTGATTATGAAATTTGAAGAAGTTGTTGAGAAAAATATTCGGAGTGTCTTTATTTTCAGGTTTTGAAGAACTGCTTTCTTAAAATACAGACGGCACTCTGCCAAAATTTTTATAAAATTTGTGAAAAAATAAAATGGGCCAAAAATTTTAACTAGTTTTCAACTTTAATTAAATGTTTTAATACCTATTAGAAAATGCTCACCACTTAACAAAAGTAAGAAAATTGTTTTAAAATCCCTTGTAGTATATTTAATGGGTTACCGGTAGGCGAAGTACGGTAATTCATTAGGTATACTACGGGAGCATGTTACATCTTACGAGGAGTAGGGTGTGATATGTTTTAGTGGTATCAGAGTGAAAGTTTTAAAGTAAATTTTGAATTGTGAATTTGAAATATTTTTTGATAAGTACAACTGCCCAAATGTTTCATACATATAGTACATTTACATCATAAATATGAACTAACGGGGAGAAATCTCCTTGTGTTGGTTGTACAGGAAATAGAAAAAAAGAAAAAAAAATCCTGTGAATAGATATGGACAAGGAGGATAAAATGGTAGAGCAGTTTGATACAGCTAACGTACAAAGAGAGGCCCCAGTTTCGAAGAGCGTTGGAGGTCCAACTGCACCAGTCCCTCCTATATAAATTACTGCACAAACGGCCCAGTAGATGGCCATGTTCTTTAAGCAAATGGCTGATAATCTGTCAGCCCAGGCCCAAGTACAAACCCAACCCTCTCAAGAGCAGCATGAAAAAGAGAAAAGTGGGAAACCCATCGGTAAAAGTTCGAATAGTAATTTGGGAAAGAGAAAAGATTTTGAGGGACTCCGAGCTCCTAAGTCTGACAGAGGCGGATCTTCAGGGCGGAAGCAATCAAGAACCATTCGTCAAAGAACCAGAAGTTCCTACCCTATCCGTATCTGTGACGTTTGTGAAAAATTTCATGGGGGTATTTGCCATAGGGTCACTGGAGCCTGCTTCAATTGTGGTAGAATTGGACATTTTGCTTGAGATTGTACTAGCACACGTCTATTTATGCCACATACTACATCAAAGGAATCAGTCCAAGGTTCTGATTTTAGAGGCTCATTAATAGTCAGTAGAAGCAGAGGCAGAAGTAGAGACAACACTTCGGGTAATCCTCACACAATAGACCAACCCGAGCAGAGGAATACATTAGAAAGAGGGAACGCCATGCATCGAGGGGAAGAAGTAGAGACCTCAGATGTAGTTGCCGGTATGTTCTTAACTTGTGAAAGGAATAATTATGTATTATTTGATTCCGGCTCTACTTGTTTATGTGCTAATGCTAAAATTATATGTTCTACTGCTATTCCCTTGCATGGAGATAAATTTTAATGCGTTAGTAATTAATCTTTTAGGATAAGAATTGCGATAATAAGCGTGATTGGAATTAATTTTGAAAAAGTTTCTAGTGAGAGACATCTCCTAGACTACGATAAATTATAAAGTTAATTAGTAAGCCTAATTAGGTAAGGCAAGAGGACCAAAAAGTAAGTTATAGCAATATATCTGCCCTAGATGGAAGTAAAGGTATTACTATTGATAGATGTCAGTAAGTACCATAATCAAAATAAATTTAAGATATTAGTGGATTTGAAAGAAATAAGACATAGGAAAGTTTGATCTATTGGGATATATCGTAGTAACTATGCAATATTCTTGATGTTTGTGCTGTAAGCTACATATTACAGTACTGACTTGAGATTTATTGTGTAGAGCTACGTACTACCCAATAGTACTTAAGGATAAGAATAGTTATAAATGACTTTCGCTCTAATACAAATATACCAGAATAGAGTTTTATTACTAGAACTGAGTTTGAAAATCCTAATTCGGGATTTAAAACTCTATAATTAGAATATCAGAAGATTATGGTTGCAAGGTAGTGAGAGTTAAAGACTCCGTTACCCTAGCATGAATTACAGTACATCAAGAATTATTATGGGACTAGAGATTTTAGCATGGTAAAAATTTAAAAATAACACCTATAGGGCTAAGTCATTCAGTCTCCGATATGGGGTTTATAGTTGTTTTAGTATTGCAATGGATCTTTTGCTCAAAGTTTAGTAAGGAACAATATTCTATTTGTGTAGCAGTAAGACACAAAATATAATTTTGTTCCCCTAGAAGAGACAGGATGCTATGGATGACAATTATAACTTATAAACAGTTAAGAAATGATATTCTACTGATAACAGTAATTCGATAGGAACTAGTTGGCCAGGTATTCTTTAAGAAGAGCACAATTTTATTATGCGGATCATAAGGATTAAATTAGAATTCAAGCGAAACTTTTGAATAGCATGGGAAACAGGAGAGTCCGGTAGACTCCCTTCTTAAGATTTAAGAATTGTTTATGGTTAAAAAAAAATAAATAAAAAGGGTAATGATCGCAAACCAACGGAAAATAAGCTATAGAATATTGATAAATAAAAGAGTTGTGGAAGTAAAAATTAGAATAGTTAGTGCGAATGTAATAAAGAAACATTATGAATATTAGTTAAAGTGTTTACTAGAATGGTCAGAGGACCAAATCAAAGTAATATTGAAGTATAGTGGATTTATTAGGGACGATAAGAGGTGCTAAATTACGACTCGACAGTCAAGTTAAGGAAGAAGATGAGATTGAGGAATAAAATAATTAAAGTTAAGTTATGGAATGAAAAAAGAAACAAATAGAATAGTAAGAAATGAGAAAAACACTAGATAAGGAATTGCCACCAGGGCAAACAAATAACGATATCCCGAATTATTTTATCAAAAAGGAAATAAGTTAAACAAAAGCAAACAAGATAGTGCAAAATGACACAAAGGCCTTAGTCATAAATGGAGAAGGTAAGATAATGGTTATGGACCTATGGCCAAGAAAGAGATAAGCAGTTCATATATGACCAACAAGGTCATAAAAAAAAAAAAAAGACTACGAAGGAAAATAATTGCTAAAACAATAGCAAGAAAAGACTAAAATATTATAAACTAAATTGAAAGTTGCATCAAATGATCAAGAGATTTGATAAGAAAAGAGTAAAACTAAGTTCTCACCTATAGGATCATATGAGGTCCTAGAAAGAGGGGATCCACTGGCACACAGATTTGCTTACCTCTAAAATTGAAAAGAATTTGAATCTAACTTATGACAGAAGCTCATAAGAAACTTAGCACACGAAGTGAGCAATCGATGAATAAATAGTATTGGTTAAAGTGCTAAGGAACCATCATTCAGGCCAGGAAGCTAGTTAGGAGCGTGAATAGAACATGAGGAGACAGCACCCACAAGTGTTCAGAGACTGATAACGAAATTATTTTAAGGGAGGGGGGGGGGGGAGGAGAATTATAACACCCCTATTTGCATAGCCTGGTATATTTCACTATTCTCATGACCGGTGTCAGTCCGAACAATTAAGGGGATTAGAACCATATTTAAGACAACTAGATGAGCTATAAACATATAGCAATTGCCAATTTGTTAAGTATAAATAAGAAAAACAGAACATAAGAAGTTAAACGAGCCGAGAGTCATAGCGATGGGTGACCTTCTCAGGAAGGACTGCAAAGTCATTTTAAACTCAAATTTCGAACCGTAAAATGTGATGCTGCGGTCTTTAGGACCATTACGAACACACTGAAAAAGAGAAAATCACGAAAAAAAATTGTTAAGTCAGTCAAATAATTAGGTCAGGGAGCAGGAAGAAATATTAAATTATTTGCAAACCGGGTTGAACAGGCGAGGGGCAATTTGGTCAATTGACCCCAAGAGCTGACTCCTGACCTAACTATCAAATAAAATCGGAGAAAAGAAAATTTTGGAGTTGAAAATTAAATTAAAGAACTAATAGAAAAAGGTAAATGAAAAAAAAAAGAAAATGAAAAAGTGAAGGAAGATGACATCATGCATGACATCATGCATGATGCCATAAATCCTATAATAAATAAATTTGATTAAATTGATTTTTTGTTCTTCCATAAGACAAAATATATAAAAGAAAAGAAAAGAAAAGAAAAACTAAAAGTCCTTCTTCCTCATCCTTGTGTCGCCCTCACTCTCTCTCTCCCTCTCCATTGTTAAACCTCCATTGAAGCTTGTACTCAAGCTCAAATTCCCTCACTTAACCTTAAGATTTTCCATAAACACTTCATTAAAGCTTGTTACCTCAATCTAAGAAGAAGATTGAAAGAGCAAAGAAAAAGAAAAAGGAAGAGAATTGAAGAATTGGACATCAAAGTTTGAGGTTTGTTATTTAAGTTGCAAAATTAGTTTATTAGTTGTGTTTATAGCTTGATTAACTTAGAAATAAACTTAAAATGAAATGAAATAAATTGTTGAGGGACCATGAGTGAATTTCGGCCAGCATGTGTATGGGAGTATATTTGCATGGTTTGATAGATTTAAAAGTATATGTGATCTTGTTTGAGATGAAGAAACATGTAGATAGGCATTGAATCAATCAAATGCAAAGAATTAGTAAACTAGGGTTTGGACACTTAGGGTTTAGAGACAAAAATGTGAGAAATTGGTAAATGATATATTTGACCTAGTTTGAAGTGGAAAATGGTCAATGGTGACTAAATAAAGTGTGTTGGAAGTGTTGGAGTTGAGATCAAATTCGGATTGAGTGTGGTTATGCTGCTGGCAGCATGACCAAGGTCCCTTTAAGGGACCAAAAATGAAAATTTACAAGTCTAATTGGTATGAAACCAATGGGGAATGAAAATAGACACTAAATGACACAATTTTCATTTAGGAAGCATGCCCAAAAAGTGACCAAAACCTAGTGAACAAATTGACCAAACTCGGAAAATCTCAGTCTGCCCTGTACAAACTAACCAAATGAACAGTGTTTGTTCATTTGGCCATAACTTGAGCTAGGCAGGTTTAAATGACCTGAAATTTTACTAGTAGATATTTGAGATATAGACCTAAAACTTTCATGAAGACAACAAACCCAAATAATGCCATTAACCAAGTCATTTGGCCACCCAAAGTTGGTGACCTAAAACAGCCAGAACCAAAATTTGCCTAGAAATCTGGGTTAAGTCCAATCCGGCAGTCATGGTTCAAATGGCTATAACTTGAGCTAAAAAACTCCAATTGGAGTGATTTAAAAAGGAGAATAAACTTAATACAATAAGGAACATTTTTTATGAAGAAAGTTTTGCCAAATTCTAACAGTAAAGTGACCAATGGAATAGTGCAACTTAGGACACCAAAACTAAAAATTTGCAAATTTGCCTAAAAATATTAGAATTTGAGAAAACAACCAAAACCAACAAATATAGTGACCAAAATGTGGTATGTGGGTGAAGTTGGAATTCCCATACCTATTAAGCCTTAGAAAGTCAACAAATTGACTTGAATAGTATAGTGAATAGTAACCCCAAAATACAAATTTTGAAGAACGCCAAGTTTAGCATATTAAAGCTAGGTATAAGTGAATTTGAATTTATTTTTGGATTTACGATGAGTTATGATACTGAAATACTGTGAAACTATGTGTTTCAGTTGAAAAGAATACCGGAAAAAACCCGAGGGATCGAGTCAAGGCCGAGAGGCAACTCGTATAAGGTTTGTGCACAACTAACTCTTTTGTTATTTTTCAATTCCAAATTGATTTCAAATAAATTTATTGTATGATTTATGATTTTTGTTGTGTTGAAAATTTTAACTTATTGAATGAATTGTATAATTTGAATATAAAATTTCTTATGCATTTAAGGATTTATTGCATTGTTTTGAGGATCGTAAATTTTAAGTTTGATGTGTTGCCAACCTTAAGCATGAATTTATGATGATTAAATATGTTGATGATTTTTAAACACTTTGTAAATAGAAATTGTTTTGAATATGATTTGAAACCATGTAGACCCTTATTTTGTGATGACTATGTGCATTGAGGCCGTGGGAAACCCGATGATGAAAAATTATATGACTGTAAGATATAATTGGAGGCATGGAGCTGAATTATTAATTTCGTGGCATGATCTTGAAAAAATAAAAATAATAATAAAGTTTTGGGGAAATTAATTTAATTAAATTTAAATAAAATTTTATTTTGTTTAAATTTAATATGGGTAGTTCTTAAATGAATCTAACTAAGTTTAATTGGGCTCCATGGGCCTAAGAAAGCCTAGTTAGGAATTTTAAATGGGACCCATTTAATTATTTTCTAAAAATTAAAATAACAAAATATCTCTTTCCTCCTTGGCCCCACTCTCTTCCTCACTCCCTATTGGTGTCTTCCATTTTTTCCTGTCTTCCTATTGGTTGAAACACCTCACCTACACCCCAGTCTTATTCGAATTTTGCAATCGTAGTTGTTTAAGTCATCTAAACTTTATCACCCTAAGACTCCAAACCCTACCACACCTCTTCCTCACTCCCTATTGGTGCCTTCCATTTTTTCCTGTCTTCCTATTAGTTGAAACACCTCACCCATATCTCAGTCTTATTCGAATTCTGCAATCGTAGTTGTTTAAGTCATCTAAACTTTATCACTCTAAGACTCCAAACCCTATCACACCTCTCTCCCAAGACCCTATAAATGCCCTACTAGAGAAGGGAAGAGATGATGGGGAGGAAAGAGGAAGAGAAAATTTAGAGCTATAAGAAATTTAGAGATATTTAAGATTCTTTGAGTTCTTCCTTATTTTTTTCTTTTCTTCAAGAAGATTTTCATACAAGATTTCTGGAAGGTCAGTTTTTATTATTTTCTTTTCAAGATCTATGCCACACAATTTTTTTAATTTTATGCTCTTTGTCTTCAATTTATTTTATATGTTCATATAGATCATGTAATCATGTTTAATTTGAGGGGATACACAACTCTGCACATGTTTAGTTTCTGTCTCTCGTACTTTTATTATTTTCTTTAGTTTCTTTATTTTTTTTATTACAAACAAAATTGGTAAGTAGCCCTAAGGTAAGTACCAAAGAGGGCATTTGCGTGGAGCTTATGTGGAGCTAAACGGGAGTAAGCCAGGGATATCATTACCATACTAGAAGAGAAGACCCTTTTTTAAGGGTAGCTTGCCCCAATGGCAACTGCATTTATCAACAGGTAAGTAGCTCTAAACTTCTCAAATAACCATTGGCATGAAATTGTAGTAATAATAGAACTTTTATTTGGTAAATTAAAATTAACTTTATTTTTAATTTAACTGACTTTTGCATGTAATTAATTTAAATAAATACTTTGTAAATTAAAATTAATCTTGTTTGTAAATTAAACTAACATTGGCATGTAAATAAATTTAATTTAATACTTGGTAATTGTAAAATAAATTTGCATGTTAGAAATCTTTATTAGGTTGTGATTGTTTGGGCCTTATGTGATATTAGAATAAATTACACATGTACATAATTAACTTAGTTTAATTATCCTTAGGGTGACTTGGTGAAAATTAATTAATTATGTTAATAGAAACGTAGGGTTATTTGAAATTGAATTTGTTTGTAAATTAAATTCTCAATAATAAATTAATTTTAGTCATCTGGTAAATATCATTTAAATAATTTGCAACCCCGTAGATAGGAATTACTTGTGCATGAAAATTGTGTGTAAACAATAATCCTTTTGTGAATTACTTGCGTGTGTAGGATTAGAATTGCATTTTTAGGATAAAGTTTAATAAATGAATAATAAACAAGACTTCTAGAAACATTAGTAGAGGACTGGCACTCGAATTAACGAGGTTAGACCAGGCGTAAGGGGTGCCTAACACCTTCTCCTTACGTACCCACTATCTCGAACCTAGACATTGGGCTATGGTAATGACGGTTGTGGAAACTCTGCAAGGAGTAAGTTACCATCCATGACCCTCGGAAGAAACACTAAATATGTCCCGGTTATTACCCGGGTGGCGACTCCTGTCTATCTATGCCTTCGTGGCATAAATCCTTAGTACCGTGGTAGTGTTATGGGAAGACGGTACTTACCAGTGGTTTGATTCTATTAGGATTGTATGAAGTGCATGTCTAGGAAATGCTGTCTAAGGAGGTGGTACTTAAGTGAGACCATTGTGACTTCACCATCTTTCCTGGGCATTACCTGGTGCATTTTATATAATTTTAATGGATGATATTTCGCCTCACGCCCCCTCCACCCCTACAGTTTGGCGACTCCACTGGGGATTAAATGGATAGTTACTCCAACATGTTTCTATTAGTCTAATATTATTCCTTTGTTAAACTTTTTGCATTGCACTACACTATCACACGGATCACCCTTACCCTTTCAGCCTCGTTAGTACTAGCCAAGGAGACCATGGTTCTACTTAAGCTATGACGAATTGGTGAATGCTAGCACCCCATGCCCGTACCTTCGAGTATATAAAAGAGCCACAGCTCCGGCCGTTGTGCTTAATGGACAAGCTTTCACATGGGTGACCCTTTTCCTACCCGATGAAGTCCATGAGCCATAGATTTTAACCTTATGTACCCCATAGATTTTTGTTGTGCTAGATTTATAACCTTGCTGTTCAAACCATAAGTTCTAGTGGTAGTTGAGATGAAGCTAGGCCTATGCATAGGCCCAATGTGTGTATAGGCCTAAGTCCATTTCAAAACCCATGTTAAGCAAGAGGATGCTTACTTATGGTTAAACTTTAAGGATATAAATCCTTTATTTGTGAGGGAAGGATCGTCCTGGACCATCCCCTGTTGGTGTGTCCAGTGTACCATAGCCTAGGATAGAATTTTTTCCCTGCACGTGAGAGTTGAAGGTATAAGGGGGCGAAGATTCAGTTTTTGAGATTTTTTTTTTCGGTTTTGAGTCAGTCTTTGGTCCGATTTTAGTTCAATTTATATGGTCTAGTTTTGGTTCAGTTTTCGTTCTATTGGTATGGTTCAGTTTTCATTTTGTAAAAGTAAAGGCAAAAAAAAAAAAGAAAAAAAAAGAAAAAAAAAAAGAAAATGTTCCATTCATGCATTGCATTCATGTACATAGCATGCTTAGGTTAACCCTTAAATCCTATTTTTTTGAGCAAACATAGCCTCAAAACACACCAAAGAGACTTCCAATCAGGTCACTTAGGTTAGGGAAGGGAAGAAACTAGTAAGGATTTCACCTGCACTACTTAAGAAGGAAGAAACTATGGCCGTGCTTGATGAAATATTGAACGGCAAGATGTTTGAGCTAGAAGAGACAATTGTGGTCAACTTTAGAAAGAGGCCCCAAGGTAGGCCAATTAAGTGGCATTAAAGTTATTGAGGTTCAAATTATGTCTCACACTGCAAGGAGATTTTTTTCCAATTCAGCCAACCCTTATCCGAAGTTTTGGAATGTCCCAAAGTTCAAGACCTCCTATAGCTCTTAGCACCCAGACCACTACCAAATCCACTCTCACCTAGCTATGATATCAACCAATGTTGCCGGTTCTACCAAGCCCACAGTCATGACACCGACTGATGCTTTCAACTTAAGTATGATATCTAAGACCTAATTGATGCCAAAAGGATAATTGACCCAGAAAATTAACCTAAAAGCCCCATGCCTATCCAAAATTTCCACCTACACCAGGTCTCTACATGATCTCCATCACCCCAAATAACCCTAACAGAATTATTGACTTTATCCAACCCATCCAAAAGCCCAGTGAACCTATCCAACCCATCCAAAAGCCCAATGAACCTCAGTCCATAATGGTTGTTGACATTTGTGATAATTCTAGCTATGATGAGGGTCTTTTGGATGTCTGGACTAATTCTGATGAGGAGATAGTTATATTATAACTAGATGGTTCAGTTCCACTAATGTCTGATTTTTAAGTTGTTGGGATCTATGAAAACTAGATGGATCTAAAAGTGGCTACTATGAAGAAAGGGATGAAGTCTTTTCTTAGTATAGACCTAGGAGGAAGTATAGATGGTCTAGTGAATTTTCTTGACATGAAGGGGCAGATCACAAGTCATGGTTTGGGCTATGAGCCAACAGAAGAGGAAAAAGAGCCAAAGCCTCTTAAGTTCTTGAAAGAGGGGGCAATTACCTTGACATATGATTAAGGGTTACAACATGTGAAAGAATTAGAGCAGAAAAATAGCACTATTGATCTAAAGAGTACATGAAAGCCAAGCACCTAAAGCTACACCCCTAAGGAGTTTGTCTTTTGTAATGCTCACAGTAGTGGTACTGATGTTTCCATTTCTAATATACTTGATGCTGATTTTAAGATGAAGATCAATAATATGACCAGTCCTTCTGCTTACTTGTTTGATGTTTATTCTAATGGGCATATGCATGGCATTCATAATCATTTAGAATCAATTTCTATTAATGCATCAAAATCGATCTTTATTAATTTGGGTACACCAAATAGTCCTAAAGACATTAAGTTAGCTAAAGATTTAACCCAAGAAGAAAGAGATAAATTTATAGCCTTGTTAACAAAGTACCAAGAAGCACATGCCTTGAGCTTAAAATCAGATGGCCGATTCCCAAGCCACGCTGATGTCCTTATAGGAAAAAGAGTGATCAAAAGTTGACTTAGCTAGTTATCCCAATGAGGAGTAAAATTTTATGCTATGAAGGATTAGTAGTAGCACATGTGGACCTAGAGGGAGAAGGAAAATGATATGAAGACATAAGGAGGTCTCTGGAAGTGAGAGAATACTTGAAATAAGCCTACAAAAGAGATAGAGCAACAATTCATAGATTAGCCACTCAACTTACTTAAGCTGGGGGGCAATTCTACAAACTCTTATGTGTGATAGAAAAATAGGTTGAGCAAATAATGAAAGAAATACATGCAGGAAATGTGTGGTCCCCATATGAATGGAAATGTTCTAGTTGGGAAAAAATGTTCGAAACATATAAGGATTGGCCTAAAAAACTCCCTTATGTTCTTTAAGATTGTCGTAGTACTACAAGGACATCCACGAGGGCAACCCAGTTCTCTTTAGTGTATGGGACTAAAGTAGTGCTATCCATTAAGCAAGAGGTCAAATCCTTAAGAGTGATGCTAGAAGCTAAGATCCTAGAAAATGAGTGGGCCTAGAAGAGATATGAAGAACTAGCTTTGATTGATGAAAAGAAAATGTGAGCCTTGTATCATATGCAGGCTTATCAGAGGAAGATAGCTAGGGCCTTTAAATAAGAAGGTGAAGCCAAGAAAGATCAAAGAGGGAGACATAGTTTTGAAACAAGCTCGGCCTGTCCCTTTTGATTTAAGAGGAAAGTTTAACCCAAGCTAGGATGGTCCATACATAGTCAAAAAGATCTTGGTACTGTAAGAATATCAGAGTTGGATGGGAATGAACTTCAAGAACCAGTCAATTTAGACAGGCTCAAATGGTACTTTGTGTGAGACAGGCCCGCTAGGCTGAAAACCTGCAAAAGGCGGTCTAGGCAAAAGTAAGGTTCAAAGAAAAAAAAATGCTGGATTGAAAACCTGCAAAAGGTAGTCTAGGCAAAATGAGAGATGACAGAAGATCTGGATAGAAAACCTGAAAAGGCCATTTGGCAGGTTATAAAGCTTATTTCTAACTTTGGAAGGTTAGAAATTTGGCAAAACTAAATGTAAGAGGGAGTAATGATGTACCTGAATAAATAAAGAAGTTTTTATTGCATTAACCAGGAATAGGTTTTATTTAATTATGATTGTGAATGTTTGTGTCTTGAGGGATACATCAAAAGATTAAGTAATTGAACTGCATTGTTTTGATTTAACCTATTACCTTATGAGCATGATAGAATAGGTGCTTGATATGAATATCCTGGTGATTATCTAATTTCAAAAAAAAAAAAAAAAAAAAAAGAGAAAAAGAACAAGAAAAAGAAAAGAAAAAACAGAGCTCGCTAAGTGGAAAACCCGAAAGGGCCGCTTACGCAAAAGTTAGAGCAAGCTCGCTGAAATGAAAACTCGAAAGAGCATTTCAGGCAAAAGTTAGAGCACAAAGAATTGAGTTCATGGAAGATAAAGGAGTCAAGGCAGAAAAGTTTTGAAATAGCTGTAGAATAATGAAGCATGGGGGAGAGAAGAAAAAGAAAAATTAGAGGGAAATTGTATTGTGAACTTAAGGAAGTCTTTTTTGGTGAACAGTTCTTCTAAAAAATTTTGAGCTTATAAGAAAGTTTTTGCAAAAAGAGGCCCCCCAGAGGACTAAGTTTTTTTTAGAATCTCTAGCAAAATCAGCATGCCCATGGTAAAAAGTAGTATACATGAAGCATAAAAATCAGAGAAAATTTTGAGACCCAGTCATCCTAATTTTTTTTCAAATAATGAATTAAATATTTTTTGGTAAGTCCTTAGACATTGTTTAGGACGCATGA
Organism: Hevea brasiliensis; assembly: GCF_030052815.1. Lineage (NCBI taxonomy): Eukaryota > Viridiplantae > Streptophyta > Magnoliopsida > Malpighiales > Euphorbiaceae > Hevea > Hevea brasiliensis. Next base: position 92,137,509 of record NC_079496.1, on the reverse strand, counting down.
CATAGTTGTGTAAGGCATAGAAGAACATGCATCAACATGAAGAACATGCATCAACATGTCATCTGTGGGTGTGTAAGGCGTAGAATAACATGCATCACCACAGTTTCAAGTGTCGAACTATGAGAGGGTCTGATTCTTCCTCAGGATAGCGAGGGGGATACGTAGGTAGTTTAGGATCGTGGTCCCTAAATACGAACCAACAACATTTCATGATAGATGTTTTTTGGTAAGTCCTTAGACGTTGTTTAGGGCACATGGTATAGTTGTATAAGGCGTAGAAGAACACGCATCAACATGTCACCTGTAGGTGTGTAAGGCGTAGCATAACATGCATCACCACAGTTTCAAGTGTCGAACTACGAGGGGGTCTAATTCTTCCTTAGGATAGCAAGGGGGATACGTAGGTAGTTTAGGACCACAGTCCTAAATATGAACCCACAACATTTCATGACATATATTTTTTGGTAAGTCCTTAGACGTTGTTTAGGGCATATGGCATAGTTGTCTAAGGTGTAGAAGAACACGCATCAACATGTCACCTGTAGGTGTGTAAGGCATAGAAGAACATGCATCACCACAGTTTCAAGTGTCGAACTACGAGTGGGTCTGATTCTTCCTCAGGATAATGAGGGGGATACGTAGGTAGTTTAGGACTGCGGTCCTAAATACGAATCCACAACATTTCAAATCACATAGTTGCCATTCTCATGAGACCGTAGCTAGTCTCATGACACAGAGTATATCAACAGAGCAAGATGCACTCAATTTTCACATGACACAGTTATCACTATTATGAGACCGTAGCTAGTCTCATGATGCAGAGTGTATCGACAGAGCAAGATACACTCATTTTTCACATGACACAGTTATTACTGTTATGAAACCGTAGCTAGTCTCATAACATAGAGTATGTCGACCGAGCAAGATATACTTGATTCTCATAGCCAATGTTTCATAGTTATTAGAAATTTGAGTTTCACTTTGACGAAACTTGAGCAATGCTTTCGCATTGATTTCAACTTTCGCCAAAGTGGGGGGCAAACTATAGACCCTTATTTTGTGATGAGTATGTGCATTGAGGCCGTGGGAAACCCGATGATGAAAAATTATATGACTGTAAGATATAATTGGAGGCATGGAGCTGAATTATTAATTCCGTGGCATGATCTTGAAAAAATAAAAATAATAATAAAGTTTTGGGGAAATTAATTTAATTAAATTTAAATAAAATTTTATTTTGTTTAAATTTAATATGGGTAGTTCTTAAATGAATCTAACTAAGTTTAATTGGGCTCCATGGGCCTAAGAAAGCCTAGTTAGGAATTTTAAATGGGACCCATTTAATTATTTTCTAAAAATTAAAATAACAAAATATCTCTCTCCTCCTTGGCCCCACTCTCTTCCTCACTCCCTATTGGTGTCTTCCATTTTTTCCTGTCTTCCTATTGGTTGAAACACCTCACCCACACCCCAGTCTTATTCGAATTCTGCAATCGTAGTTGTTTAAGTCATCTAAACTTTATCACCCTAAGACTCCAAACCCTACCACTCCTCTTCCTCACTCCCTATTGGTGCCTTCCATTTTTTCCTGTCTTCCTATTAGTTGAAACACCTCACCCATATCTCAGTCTTATTCGAATTCTGCAATCGTAGTTGTTTAAGTCATCTAAACTTTATCACTCTAAGACTCCAAACCCTATCACACCTCTCTCCCAAGACCCTATAAATGCCCTACTAGAGAAGGGAAGAGATGATGGGGAGGAAAGAGGAAGAGAAAATTTAGAGCTATAAGAAATTTAGAGATATTTAAGATTCTTTGAGTTCTTCCTTATTTTTTTCTTTCCTTCAAGAAGATTTTCATACAAGTTTCTGGAAGGTCAGTTTTTATTATTTTCTTTTCAAGATCTATGCCACACAATTTTTTTAATTTTATGCTCTTTGTCTTCAATTTATTTTATATGTTCATATAGATCATGTAATCATGTTTAATTTGAGGGGATACACAACTCTGCACATGTTTAGTTTCTGTCTCTCGTACTTTTATTATTTTCTTTAGTTTCTTTATTTTTTTTATTACAAACAAAATTGGTAAGTAGCCCTAAGGTAAGTACCAAAGAGGGCATTTGCGTGGAGCTTATGTGGAGCTAAACGGGAGTAAGCCAGGGATATCATTACCATACTAGAAGAGAAGACCCTTTTTTAAGGGTAGCTTGCCCCAATGGCAACTGCATTTATCAACAGGTAAGTAGCTCTAAACTTCTCAAATAACCATTGGCATGAAATTGTAGTAATAATAGAACTTTTATTTGGTAAATTAAAATTAACTTTATTTTTAATTTAACTGACTTTTGCATGTAATTAATTTAAATAAATACTTTGTAAATTAAAATTAATCTTATTTGTAAATTAAACTAACATTGGCATGTAAATAAATTTAATTTAATACTTGGTAATTGTAAAATAAATTTGCATGTTAGAAATCTTTATTAGGTTGTGATTGTTTGGGCCTTATGTGATATTAGAATAAATTACACATGTACATAATTAACTTAGTTTAATTATCCTTAGGGTAACTTGGTGAAAATTAATTAATTATGTTAAATAGAAACGTAGGGTTATTTGAAATTGAATTTGTTTGTAAATTAAATTCTCAATAATAAATTAATTTTAGTCATCTGGTAAATATCATTTAAATAATTTGCAACCCCATAAATAGGAATTACTTGTGCATGAAAATTGTGTGTAAACAATAATCCTTTTGTGAATTACTTGCGTGTGTAGGATTAGAATTACATTTTTTGGATAAAGTTTAATAAAGGAATAATAAACAAGACTTCTAGAAACATTAATAGAGGACTGGCACTCTAATTAACGAGGTTAGACCGGGCGTAAGGGGTGCCTAACACCTTCCCCTTACGTACCCACTATCCCGAACCTAGACATTGGGCTATGGTAATGACGGTTGTGGAAACTCTGCAAGGAGTAAGTTGCCATCCATGACCCTCGGAAGAAACACTGAATATGTCCCGGTTATTACCCGGGTGGCGACTCCTGTCTATCTATGCCTTCGTGGCATAAATCCTTAGTACCGTGGTAGTGTTATGGGAAGACGGTACTTACCAGTGGTTTGATTCTATTAGGATTGTATGAAGTGCATGTCTAGGAAATGCTGTCTAAGGAGGTGGTACTTAAGTGAGACTATTGTGACTCCACCATCTTTCCTGGGCATTACCTGGTGCATTTTATATAATTTTAATGGATGATATTTCGCCTCATGCCCCCTCCACCCCTACAAACCACAGTTGACATGGCAAAATTTGTTGTGAATTCTCATTAGCTTATCTAGTGAGATATCTTCTCCACTAGATGGGGCGAGTTACTTCCTCTCTGGCTTGCCAGTTGGGGAAGAATTTGAATGAGTACTCATATATACTAGCTAGTCTTTGTTTCTCTCTTTTAGCCTCGATTATTGGGAGAATGTGAAATGTCGTGGTGTACAACACGACATCTATTTGAATTTTGGGTCATGAGATCAACTATGTGAATTGTTGGCAATGCCTTTTAAATTATGCATAATTTGATAAATTGTTATTGAAATAAATAATTTGTTAGTGATTCAAAATATTTTTGTATTGTTTCGGAATTTAAAAGAAATGTAGATAAATAGTTACTATTTGATCAAAATGTTATTCAAATGAATAATTTGCATGAATGAAAATAATAATTTTGAATGTCATGGATTTTGAAGAATTTAGAAATTTTAAATTTTTATGCATTATGAATTGTTAAGAATAATTTGTATTAAGTTTTAATTTATTAGTTTGTGCACCACTGAATTCACCACTCAGCGATAGCTTTGTATGCTGTCGCAGGTGAAAGGAATAATTAAGCAGCTGTGCAAGATTTCTGAAAAGACATAGTGAGACTATCTTCGGGTATATCATAGGTATACCTTATACATTAGCTTTTGATGTAATTCTGTAATTATATGTATGAAATTTACTTTGAGTAGTTGTACCAACTCTTTTGTAATATATTTTTAGATTGTAATGAAATACAAATTATTATAAGGTTATCTTGAGATTTTATGTATTTATAAAGTTGCACTACTAAATTTTTAATACTTCCATGAATGTAAATATTCATTTTGTTATCTTAATGAGATATTTCAATATTTGATTTACTTGAAACTGTATATTGAATTGCTTGTGTTGATTTGTGAAATAAGGATTGTTTGAATTTTGAAACTTAAAAAATTAGTTGAGATTGATTATGAAATTTGAAGAAGTTGTTGAGAAAAATATTATGAGTGTCTTTATTTTCAGGTTTTGAAGAACTGCTTTCTCAAAGTACAGACGGCACTCTACCGAAATTTTTATAAAATTTGCGGAAAAATAAAATGGGCCAAAAATTTTAACTAGTTTTCAACTTTAATTAAATGTTTTAATACCTATTAGAAAATGCTCACCACTTAACAAAAGTAAGAAAATTGTTTTAAAATCCCTTGTAGTATATTTAATGGGTTACCGGTAGGCGAAGTACGGTAATTCATTAGGTGTACTACAGTAGCATGTTACATCATACGAGGAGTAGGGTATGACATAAGCCAGTCAAATAATTAGGTTAGGGATCCAGAAGAATTATAGAATTATTTGCAAACCGGCTCGAACCGGCGAGAGGCAATTTGTTCAATTGACCCCGAGAGCTGACTCCTGACCTAACTGTCAAATAAAATCAGAGACAAGAAAATTTTAGAATCGAGAATTAAATTAAAGAACTAATAGAAAAATAAAAAAAAAAGAAGAGAAAAAAAAGGAAAAGTAAAAAGTGATGACATCATGCACCTCATGCATGATGCAATAATTATTATAACTAAAATTTATTTTATTTAAATTTTGGTCTTCCTAAGGGATAAACTAATAAAGGAAAAAAAATGCAAAACTGTAACATCCTCACTTTAGCTAGTCCGTACAGTCTACTATTCTGGTAACCAATGTCGGTCCGGCCAGCTATAATGTTTGAAATTTTAAATAGACTAGAGTGAGGAGTTATAAAGAAACTAAATAATGCTCATAACAATCAAAGAAAATTTATAAGAATGAAATACACTAAGGTTAAATGAGCCGAAACCCCAGTGATGAGTAACCTGAAGGGGAAGTGACGGTGAAGGCCGTTAACAACCCTAGACCTGGGGAAAAATTATAAAATAAATTTTGAGACTTCAGAGAAGGGTCATTGAGATTCTTGTGGCATTAAAATGCCAAGAAAATGCTTAGAAATTTTTTTCTATCGGTACACATAATTTTGGCTCGTTAAGCTCAACGGAGGGCATTTTGGTCATTTCATCTTCAGAGATAATTTTTGGCTAACTTTTCTAGTTAAATAAATAATTTATATAACATAAAATGTGAATAAATATTGTTAAAAATTTAATTGAAATTAAATAGACAAGAAAAGGATAGAAAATGAGAAAAAATGAGGATTATGATATCATTATGATGTCATTACTATTCTCCCACCCAATCAAATGTTGACACATGGCACTAATTTGTTTAAAAAGACATAATGGACAGAAAACAAAAGAAAAAAAATCAGAAGAGCCTTCTTCCTTGCCGTTTCACTCTCCCTCCATGGCCACCATTGTCAAGCTTTTCAAAGCTTGATTTCCATAGTTTTTCACCCACTAAACCCTATGTTCCCAACACAAATTCTTGTTCTTACATCTTGGTGAGTCTTTTGGGAGCAAAAAGAAAAGAAAAAGAAAAACCCTAGCAAGTTGGAATTTCACTCCATTAGAGGTTTGTGACCTAACCTTGATTTTCTCTTTAAATTCATGTTAAAGGAGTATGATTGAGTGCAAAAATTACAAAGAATTTAATAAATACCATGTGTATGCTCATCCCATATTTTCGGTAGCCTTGGTTGGGGTAAGATTTTGATGGTTTTCATGGAGCAAAAATGGTAGTATGGCTGCCCTTGTTATTAATCTCTTAAGTGGAGTGATGAAATGCAAGTTATAATGCATGGTTTGAGATAGTTGAGTTAGGGTTTGGGATGAAAATGAGACTTTGATCGTGTGATGATGAAATTAGGTTTTAATGGTCAATTAGTGACCATTTGGTTTTGTTTGAATAAAAAATGAAGTGGTTTGTGTAGTGAGAATTGAGTTTGGTGTGGCTGCCCTTGGTGACCTACAGGACTAGGCATGAGTCTAGCAGGTTTGGGCAGCAATAACTGGAATTTTAGAGGTTCAATTGGTGTAAGGCCAATTGGACATGAAACTAAACACATAATGGCACAACTTTGGTGAAGAAACCATGCCCAGAAAATCAAACCAAGTTGAGACTTTGATCGTGTGATGATGAAATTAGGTTTTAATGGTCAATTAGTGACCATTTGGTTTTGTTTGAATAAAAAATGAAGTGGTTTGTGTAGTGAGAATTGATTTGGTGTGGCTGCCCTTGGTGACCTACAGGACTAGGCATGAGTCTAGCAGGTTTGGGCAGCAATAACTGGAATTTTAGAGGTTCAATTGGTGTAAGGCCAATTGGACATGAAACTAAACACATAATGGCACAACTTTGGTGAAGAAACCATGCCCAGAAAATCAAACCCAGTTGACCTAAAGATTGCCCTAATCCGGGTGACCTGCATTATGTGTAGAAAGGTCGCCTGGGCAAAATGATCAAATGAACAGTGTTTAGTCATTTGATCATAACTCAGTGTAGAAAGGTCCAATTGACCTGAAATTTTACCAGAAACAAGCTGAGATATAGACCTACAACTTTCATGGAGAAACCTAACCCAAATTATGACCATAACATATTTAAAAGGTGACCTATAGTCACTGCTCAAAATACTGTAGATTTGGTCAGTCCAGAAATTCTGGAAAAATTATAATCTGGCCAGTTGTGGTTTTTGGGCTATAACTTGAGCTACAAAACTCCAAATAGAGTGATTCAAAAAAGGAAATGTAAATAGACAAAATAAGAAACAACTTTCATTGACCATTTTGCCAAATTCCCACTGCAAAAATGACTAATGGAACAGTAAACACAAAGCTTGAAATCTGAAAATTTTAAACAATTAGCATTAAGCTTAGAAATGGTATTGGCAACTAATACCAACAATTTTAGAATGCAAAATGTGGTATGTTGGGAGTATTAAAACCAATGTACCAATTATCCATGTAAAAGTCAACATTTTGTCAACTAATGAATTGAATAGTAACCCAAAACTTGAATTTCAAGAATTGTGAAACTTAAAAGTGTAATATGCCCTAGTATACCTAGCAAGATTGGTTTGGATAGGTTGGCATGCCAATAGGGTTCTGTTAGCAGTACTGCATATGGCTTCATGCCATTCTGTGTTTCATGGCCTCCCATGCCATTCTGTGATAAAATAGCCTTTGGCTATGTTAATTGAGTCATTATACTTGAATTATATCCTTGATGATTATTACAGCTTATTAGCTATTTTGTTGCACACCGGGAGATACAATGTGACCGATGGTGTGATGGTTCGAGGTACTTAGTACCCAGTATCAGTTTACCCATTTATCCAGTCCAGTCAACTAGTATGGGTTACTCGGGCAATGATAATAAATCTTACCAAATTTTAATCGAATAATACTGCAATAAATATAAGAAATTTAGTCTACAAAAAATGTAAACATACATTCTGCATATTTACTTTATTTTAGTTATTTTATTTTATATTGTCACCACTAAGCAGAATTGCTTAGCACGTCGCTTTTGCCACGAACAGGTACTGGAGACATAGCTAGGGAGTCCAGCAGAGCTCATATAAGGTGAGCTTTCAGATCTGCACACGGAGTCCAGAGTCACCTCACATTTGCAGTGCATTTGGTAGGACATTAGGCCACTTTTGATATTTTAGTATTTCGTATTTTGTAAACTTTTGAAATGTATATTATAAATTCATGTAATTATGGTTTTGATGTAATTATTTATGAAATATGTTTAGTAATAAATGTGAGCATTTCTCATTGAATTGAGTGTGATATGAATTGAATTAAATTTTGAGATACTGAAGTCAATTAAGAAATTGCTGAGAATATATTGGTGGTTGACTGAGAATGATGTGATAATTTTATTGGAAGTGTTTTTAACAGATTCAGAAGAATTGTTTTTCCAATTTACAGCCGACACTCTGCCGGATTTTCTATAAAATTTGCGAAAAATTCAGATTAATAAAAAATTGTAAATAAAAAGGTAAAAAGGGTAAATTGAATTGAAATATGATTTGGTGCTCTGGCACACTGTGTGGCATATCTTGCTCGGCTATACTGTAGACAGGTAAGGGGTGTCACAAAAACACTCATCTTCCATTCCTTGCCGTCTCTCTCTCTCCCAAGCTCTCTCTTTCAAAATGCTCCATGAAAGCTTAAATTCAAGCTTTCAAACCTTCAAAGTAACCATAGATTTCCCCAAGTTTATTACTTAAAACTTGTTTTGGCAACTTGAAAAGAAGTTTGAGCAAGAAAGAAAGAAGAAATGAAGAAGGGAATTGAAGATTGAAAATGAAAGGTTTAGCCACCCAAAGCTGAGATATAGACCTAAAACTTTCATGAAGAACACAAACCCAAATTATGCCCTTAACCAAGTCATTTGGCCACCCAAAGTTGGTGACCTAAAACTGCTAGAACCATAACTTGCCCATAAAATCTGGGTAAGTCCAATTGGACAGCCATGATTCAAATGGCTATAACTTGACCTACAAAACTCCAATTGGAGTGATTCAAAAAGGAGAATAAAGTTAAGACAATAAGAAACAATTTTTATGAAGAGAACATAGCCCAATTCTAACAGCAAAATGACCAATGGAACAGTGCAATCTAAGACACTAAAAGTGAAAATTGGCAATTTTGCTTAAAAGACTTAAGTTTTAAGAAAACAACCAAAACCAACAAAATTGATGACCAAAATGTGGTATGTGAGTATAGTTGGACTTCCCATACCTTTTAGGCATAAGAAAGTTAATATTTTAACTTGAATAGTATTATGAATAGTAACCTCAATATGACAGTATTCAAGAATGAAGTTTAAGCATAATGAGATTAATTATTGGACTTATTGTGAGGCAAAGATACCGAGAAACTATAAATTTTGTGTTTCAGCTGAAAAAAACCCGCAAGGGACAAAAGACTGAGTTAAGGCCTAGAGGCGACTCAAGTCAGGTTTGTGCACAATAAACCCTATTTAAGCATTTTATCATTGAAAAATTGATTTAGTACGCATTATGAGTTTAAGAACTTTTGTGTTGCCACGTTGTGAATGAAAATGTAATTTTGGAAATTGATTTAATTTATGTATGCAATATTTGAATAAATTGTTTTAAATTGATTTCGGATTCATACTTAGCATTACAGTGCCATATTATTCCCCCATTTATGGGGTTGAGATCGATTATTTTCTTCCCTCTCTGGTTTACCAGTTGAGATTGTAGATCGGATGAGTACTCATTAGCTAGCTAGCCACCTCCCTCATTGATTTCGATTAGTGGGGTTGTAGATTGCTTTGTCATGGTGTACAACACGGCATTGATCGAAAATTTTGTGTCATGGCTTAAGTTGTGTATGAATTGGCAATACTATGTTTATTAAATTATTTGACCAAAATTGTGCTATAATGAGTTTTAATAAATTGTGAAATGTGATTATGAAATATTCAAATTGTGAATTTGTCAAGGAATGTTTTATGTACTGCATTTCAATTTTTGTTGTGCACCACTAAGTATTTTTATACTCAGCAATAGCTTATTTTGCTGTGGCAGATAAGGGTTGAGCTGCTGGATTGGCAAGAACTTCTTTGATCACTTTTGTATGGGTATTTATTTATACCCTTGTAATTATTTGATGTAAACATTGTAATATTTTATATATCAATGTAAAGTTGAGCAGTTGTACAGTAACTTATAATAATGGTATTTTGGATTTTCTTTTTGTAAATTAAGACTTGTATATGTAAATTAAGTTTTGAATGCAATGTGAATGAAATGACGAAATATTTTAAGATGACAAACTTTGATTGAATTGTGGAATTGATTTGAGTTATGTTGAACTGAGTAATTTTGGTGGTTGGGAGTTGTGAAAAATTTATTGGAAGTGTTTTTCTCAGGTATTTAAAGAATTGTTTTCTCAAAATACAAACGACACTCTGTCGAAATTTTTATAAAATTTGCGAAAAAATAAATTGGGACAAAAATTTTAAGTAGTTTTGAAACTTCAAATAAATGATTTTAATTCCTACCAAAATGCTTACTACTTCCAAAATGTAAGAAAATGGTTTTAAAATCCCTTGTAGGATACTTAATGAGTTATCGGGAGGTGGAGTTCGGTAGTTCATTAGGTATTTTACGGGATCATGTCATGCCTTACAGAGGGGTAAGGTGTGACATGTTTTGGTGGTATCAGAGCATGGTTTTGCAATAAATTTTGACTATTTATGTGAATATTTCTTTGATAAGTACAACTGCTCAAGTGTATTTAATTGATACGTATGATATATTTACATCATGAATATACACTAACGGAGGTCAACCTCCTTGTGTTTGATCTCAGGAAGTAGAAATTTTTGGGAAACGGAATGGAAGAAGGAGATCATTCCGTGGAACAATCTATTGAGGCTAAGGTTCAAGGGGAAGCCCCAGCACTCCAGAACGTGAGTGGGTCAGCCACTCCAGCTCCTACTCCCGCATCGTAGTTTCCTGCTCAGTTTGCACAGCAGATGGCTGCGTTTTTCTAACAAATGGCGGAAATGTGCCACTTCAAGTTCAGATGCAAGCACCTGTAGCACAACCACAGCCCTCGGCTCGGGAATATGAAAAATTGATGAAATTTCTGGCCATCGAGTTTAAGGGCACTGTGGATCCATTGGAGGCAGAATAGTGGTTAGAGCGAATGGAACGGGTTTTCAAAAAGATGCAGTGTGCAGAAGAGCTGAAGTTTGAGTACTCTATTTCTCTATTGCAAGGGGATGCATATGAATGGTGGAAGACCATCCCCCACAGCCTAGTTGAGCCACCGGTGTTGACCTGGTCAGACTTTTTGAGGGAGTTTCGACAGAAGTGGGTCCCTAATGCTTATGTGGATATGAAGTTACAAGAATTCATGAGTTTGAAATAAGGGGATAGAACAATAGCAGAGTATGAATGGGACTTTTCAAGGCTAAGCCACTATGCTGGAAGCTTGGTCTCTACCCCCAGAGACAGATGTAAGAGGTTTGAGTCCGGGTTAAGGCCGAATATGAGGATGCAAGTTGTGGGATTCAGACACCAGAATTTTTCTGAGCTAATTTCACAGGCCCTGGAACTAGAAAGGATAGAATCAGAAGGGGCAGTGAAGAAGGCTACACAAGAAAAAGAGAAGACTGAAAAAACTACTGCTCAAGCACCTAAAAGTGGTTCAGGGAAGAGAAAACAGTCTGGAGGATCTAGTTCTCTCAGATCTGGCAGAGGCAGATTCTCTGGTCAATGACCACCGCGGTCTGGTCAGCAGACCCAACAAACTTCTCGAGGATCTTTATCAGTCCGGCAGTGTGAAACCTGTGGTAGAACACACGATGGGGTGTGTTTCAAGACCATAGGTGCATGCTATAACTGTGGAGGGAGCGGACATTTTACTAAGAATTATACTATTCCGCGCCGATCTGGACCTTCTGCTATATCTAAGGGATCAGCCCAAGTCTCTGCACCTAGAGGGTCACAGCCAGCTAGTAGAGGTAGAGGCAGAGGTAGGGGTCCTGGTAACACTCCTGGAAGTCAAAGCACTGTTAACCAGCCAGTACCCAGTGGCGCACCAGTCAGAGTGTCTACCATGCATCAAAGGGAGGAGGTTGAAACGTCAGACATAGTAGCTGGTATTTTCTCCATCCTTGACTAAGATGTATATGTGTTGTTTGATACTAGCTGCACACATTCATATGTCAGTGCTAGTGTGATGTATTCTACTACTATTCAGTGTGTACCAATGGACTATGATGTGCTAGTAACTAGTCCATTAGGCTAGGAGGTCAGGGTAAATATACTATATAGGGATTGTCCTTTGGTGATCCAAGGACACACTTTTCTGCTTAATTTGATTGAAATGCCCTTCAGAGATTATGACATTATCTTGGGCATGGATTGGTTAGCCAGGCATCATGCAATGATTGACTGTAGACTAAAGATAGTCACTTTTGGTCTCCCTCAGTATGGTGATGTAGTAATATATGGGGAGAGGCATTTACTACCATCAAACATCATTTCGGCTGCACTAGCCAGAGGGATGATCAAAAAGGGGTGTGAAGCATATTTGGCACATGTGATAGACACCTAAGTGGGGAGTCCAGCACTGAGGGACATCCCTACTGTATGTGACTTTCCGGATGTGTTTCCTAATGAATTGTCTGGATTACCTCTAGAAAGAGAGGTGCAGTTTGAGATTGATGTTATGCCTGGTGTGGAACCAATCTCCATAACGCCATATAGAATGGCACCTGCAGAATTGAAAGAGTTAAAAGTGCAGTTGCAAGAGCTGCTTGACAAGGGCTTTATCCGCCCTAGTGTGTCACCTTGGGGAGCGCCAGTGTTGTTGGTTAAGAAGAAAGATGGTACTTTTCGCTTATGCATTGACTATCGGTAGTTGAATAAGGTGACAATAAAGAATAAATATCCATTGCCCTGCATTGATGACTTGTTTGATCAGTTGAGGGGTGCAACTGTGTTCTCCAAAATTGACCTGAGATCAGGTTATTATCAGTTGAAAGTATAAGAGCAGAATATTCTTAAAACTGCCTTCAGAACCCGCTATGGCCATTATGAGTTCTTGGTCATGCCATTTGGGTTAACTAATGCTCCGGCTGCTTTTATGGATCTGATGAACACTATCTTCAGACCATACCTCTATCAGTTTGTTGTGGTATTCATAGATGACATATTGGTCTATTCGAGGAGTGCAGAAGAGCATGATAGACATCTGCGTATTGTACTGTAAACTTTGAGGGAGAAACATCTATACGCCAAATTATCGAAGTGTGAATTTTGGTTGGAAGAAATATCTTTCTTGGGGCATGTAGTATCGGTAGATGGTATTAAGGTAGATCCTAACAAGATAGAAGCTATCCTTAATTAGAAGCCACCCAGAAATATCACAGAGATTCGCAGTTTTCTGGGGTTAGCTGGATACTACCGCTGTTTTGTGAAAGGATTCTTCATGTTGGCATCTCCATTGACTAAGCTGCTTAGGAAAGATGTAAAATATCAATGGATGGATAAATGTCAATAGAGTTTTGATGAATTGAAGAGGTGTTTGACTAAGGCTTCAGTCCTGACTTTACCTACCCCAGGTAAAGAATACATAGTTTACAGTGATGCTTCTCACAATGGGTTAGGCTGTGTATTGATGCAAGATCGAAATGTCATGCCTATACATCACGCCAGCTAAAACTGCATGAGAGGAATTATCCGACACATGATTTGGAGCTTGCAGCTATTGTGTTTGCTCTTAAGATCTGGAGACATTATTTGTATGGGGAGAAATGCTACATCTATACAGATCATAAGAGTTTGAAGTATTAGAGCACCTAGAAAGAGTTAAATTTGAGACAGAGGAGATGGTTAGAGTTGATAAAAGACTATGATTGTCTGATATACTATCAGCCAGGGAAAGCTAATGTTGTGGCTGATGCCTTAAGTCGCATGTCACACCTTACCCCTCTGTAAGGCATAACATGATCCCGTAGAATACCTAATGAATTACCGAACCTCACCTACCGATAACTCATTAAGTACCCTACAAGGGATATAAAAACAATTTTCTTATTTTTTGATAAGTGGTGAGCATTTTCTAATAGGTATTTAAAACATTTAATTAAAATTAAAACTAGTTAATATTTTGGGTTCATTTTATTTTTTCGAAAATTTTATAAAAATTTTGACAGAGTTCCATCTATATTTTGAGAAAACAGTTCTTCAAATACCTGAAAAGAAGGCACTTCCAATAATTTTTCAACCACTTCCTCAATTTCACAATCAATCTTAACCATTTTCTCAAAATTCAAAATTCAACAATTCTCTAAATACTGTCAATTAATATCATTCAATCATATTTCATTAAAGATAAAATATTTATATACATCATTACAAATTTACATTAAGAGAAATTCAACTAAAATTTATTACAAACTTTACAAAAGCTTTATACAAGCTACTCAAGACCGAATTTACATGTCCATATAATTACATGCAATACATTCATCAAAATGGATATTTACAGTCAGGGTATAAATTATACCCAATAACTTCAAGCTGATAGATCCTCAATCCTCAGCAGCTCAATCTGCTGCTCCTCTAGTCTCTATATCTGCGACAGCAATAACAGCTATCGTTGAGTACTATGACTCAGTGGTGCACAACATACTAAAATATTCTTTATGCAGAATTTAAATCACATTTATTCAAAAATTGGACTAAACATGGGCATTAAATACAAAACATGAATTATGAGATTTTAATGCAAAAAAATTCATTTCAAGTATCAAAACACATTTCACAAAACCCACAGTTATATCATGCCATTCGAAACAAATATAATCTCAATAGCCAGAGGCTAAGGAGAAATCACATCACAAGGCTAGCTAGCTCAAATATATGGATATCCATTCAAATTCCTCTTCTACTGGCACACCTCAACACTTTATCCAGAGAAGGAATCAAAATTTGAAACTGATTACCCCCACTAGTCATGCTAGTGAGGTGTTCAAATATATGGTCATGACACTGTGGTTTCAAAACTTATCTTAACAATTTGCTAAACATTGCTATTTCAAACATACACAATAACTTTCAACAATTTTGATCAAAGCATCATAAATAATGTCACAATTCACTTTTTCAAATCATTCAAAATAATATGCAGCAAATAATTTACAAAAATTATACGTTGTGCACAAACCTTAAACAAGTCGCCTCATGGCCTTGACTCAATCCCTTGAGTTCTTTCCCGATGTTCTTTTCAACTGAAACACACAATTTCACAATGTTTCAGTACCATAACTTAACATAAATCCAAAAATAAATTTAACTTCACTTTTACCTAGCTCTAATGTGCTAAATTCGACGTTGTTTAAATTTTGTGTTTCGAGGTTACTATTCACTACACTATTCAAGTCAAAATGTTGACTTTCTAAGGCTTAATAGGTATGGGAATTCCAACTTCACCCACATACCGCATTTTGGTCACTAAATTTGTTGGTTTTGGTTGTTTACTCAAATTCTAAGTCTTTTAGGCAAATTTGATAAATTTTCAGTTTTAGTGTCTAAGGTTGCACTGTTCCATTGGTCATTTTATTGTTGAAATTTGGCAAAACTTTCTTCACAGAAAACGTTCCCTATTGTCTTAAGTTTATTCTGCTTTTTGAATCACTCCAATTGGAGTTTTGTAGCTCAAGTTATAGTCATTTGAACCATGGTTGCCGGATTGGACTCAACCCAGATTTTTTAGGCAAATTTTGGTTCTGGCAGTTTTAGGCCACCAACTTTGGGTGGCCAAATGACTTGGTTAATAGCATAATTTGGGTTTGTATTCTTCATGAAAGTTTTAGGTCTATATCTTATCTAACCACTGGTAAAATTTTAGTTCATTTAGACCTGCCTAGCTAAAGTTATGGCCAAATGAACAAATAGTATTCATTTGGTCAAACACTGTTCATTTGGTCATTTTGTATAGGGCAGACTGAGATTTTCCAAGTTTGGTCAATTTGTTCACTAGGTTTTGGTCACTTTTTGGGCATGGTTCCTAAATGAAAATTGTGTCATTTAGTGTTTATTTTCATTCCCAATTGGTCTCATACCAATTGGACTTGTAAATTTTCATTTTTGGTCCCTCAAAGGTAACTTGACACTTAATCCGAATTTGATCTTAACTCCAACACTTCCAACACACTTCATTTGGCCACCATTTACCATTTCCCACTTCAAACTATGTTAAAGACATCATTTACAAGTTTTTTACATTTTTTGTCTCTAAACCCTAATGTCCAAAACCCTAATTCACACTAATTGTTGCATTTAACCAATTCAATGCTTTTAACTATAATCACTCATCTAATTAAGATTCATATGCCCATTCAAATCAATCAAACCATGCAATAACACCCTCATACACATGCTGGCCGAATTTAACTTATGGTCCCTCACAATGTTTTTATTTCATTTCTTTAGTTCTAAGTTCATTTAAGTAACTAAACATGCATTTAAAGTAGAAAATTAAAAGTTAGCATACTAACCTTTCTTAGAACTTCAATTCCCTCAAATCTCTATCTTTTGTATTTCTTTCCTCTTTCAATCTTCTTCTCAAGTGACTTAAACAAGCTCTAATGAGGTTTTTATGGAAGCTACTAAGGTTTAGTGAAGAAAGGTAAGTTTGAGTGCAAGCTTTAATGGAGGATATCCATGGAGAAGTGAGGGAGAATGAGGGCGGCACATATGAGGAAGATGAAGACTTTTAGTTTTTTTTTTTCTTTTCTTTTCTTTTATGAATTTTTAACTTATGGAAGACCAAAATATCTAAATAATTAAATTTAGTAATTATAGGATTTATGGCATCATGCATGATGTCATGCATGATGTCATCTTCCTTCACTTTTTCATTTTCTCTCTTTTTTTTATTTTTCTATTAGTTCTTTAATTTAATTATCGATTCTGAAATTTTCTTTTCTCCAATTTTATTTGACAGTTGGATCAGGAGTCAGCTCTCGGGGTCAATTGCCCCTCGTTGGTTCAACCCGGTTTACAAATAATTCAATATTTCTTTCAGCTCCCTGACCTAATTATTTGACTAGCTTAATAGTTCTTTTTTGTGATTTTCTCTTTTTCACTGTGTTCATAATGGTCCTAAGGACAGCGGCGTCACATTTTATGGTTCGAAATTTGAGTTTAAATTAACTTCGTAACCCTTCCCGAGAAGGTCACCCATTGTTGTGACTCTTGGCTCGTTTAACTTCTTATGTTCTGTTTTTTTATTCATACTTAACTAATTGGCAATTACTAATTATTTATGTTTATAGCTTATCTAGTTGTCTTAAGTGTGGTTCTAATCCCCTTAATTGTCCGGACCGACTCTAATCACCGGAACAGTGAAATATACCAGGCTATAAAAATAGGGGTAGTACAATTCTCCCCCCTTTAAAATAAATTTCGTCTCAAAATTTTACCTGGTATCAATCTCTGAACAGCTGTGAGTGTTGTCTTCTCATGTCCTCCTTTCGTTCCCAAGTACCCTCCTGGCCCAAATGATGGTTCCACAGCACTTTCACCAACGTTATCTGCTTGTTCCATAGCTGCTTCACCTTATAAGCCAGAATCTCTATGGGTTCTTCTTCATATGTGAGGTCTGGATTTACTTCAATTTCTTCCACTGGTAGTACATGAGATGGGTCTGATCGATACCTCCTCAACATAGACACATGGAAGACATTATGTATCTTCTCTAACTCTGGAGGTAGTGCCAAATGATATGCCAAAGGACCCACTCTTTCCAGAACCTCATATGGCCCAATGAAACGAGGACTTAGTTTCCCTTTTCTGTCGAATCTCATAATTCTCTTCCAAGGAGAAACTTTGAGGAAAACTTTCTCACCCACTGCATACTCAATATCCCTTCTTTACAAGTAAACGTAGGACTTCTGACGGTCTGATGCACGGGGTTTTACATTTTCTGCCATACAAAGCTTCATATGGAGGCATCCCAATGCTTGATTGGTAGCTGTTGTTGTAAGCAAACTCAATCAAAGGCTGCCCTCAAATTCAATCACACAAGCCCGTAGCATGTCCTCCAAGATCTGAATTACCCTCTCAGACTGGCCATCTGTCTGTGGGTGGAATGCAGTACTGAAGTTCAATCTAATTCCTAGGGCTCTCTGAAGACTACCCCAGAATCTAGAAGTGAACCTAGGATCTCTGTCTGATACGATGGATACTGGCACTCCATGTAGTCTCACAATCTCATCAACGTACAACCTGGCCAATCTTTCTAAACTGTAGTCCATTGATTTGTGAGGAAAATGAGCGGAACTTGGTCGATCACAACAATGACCCATACTGTATCATGACTCTTCTGTGTCCTAGGAAGTCCCATCACAAAATCCATCATTATTCTCTCCCATTTCCATTCTGGTACTGGTAGTGGATGTAACAACCCAGCGGGTACTTGATGCTTTGCCTTTACTTGCTGACAAGTTAGGCATTTAGAAACAAACTCTACCACATCTCTTTTCATACCCATCCACCAGTAATGCTCCTTTAGCCCTTTATACATTTTTGTGCCACTAGGGTGCATGGCAAAAGGAGACTCATGTTCTTCCTTCAAAATGATCTTCCTCAAGTCAACATCATAAGGAATACACATTCTGCCCTGGTGTAGCAGTAGACCATCATCTCTTACTGAGAATTCTGGTTTCTTGCCCTGCCTGACTTCATCCAATAGCTTCTGATACTTCTGATCATTCTGAGCAGCCATTCTGATCTAATCAATCAATACTGGCTGTACATGCCATGTAACTGCTGACTGCCCCTCATCCTTAATCTCTAAGCTGGCATGCAATGATCTTAACTCATGTACCATAGACAAAGGAGTAACCTGTAGACTTGCCATAGTCTTGCGACTTAAGGCGTTAGCCACAACATTAGCTTTCCCTGGCTGATAGTCTATCAGACAATCATAGTCTTTTATCAACTCTAACCATCTCCTCTGTATCAAATTCAACTCCTTCTGAGTGCCCAAATACTTCAAACTCTTATGATCTGTGTAGATGTAACACTTTTCCCCATACAAATAGTGTCTCCAGATTTTAAGAGGAAACACTATAGCTGCAAGCTCCAAATCATGTGTTGTATAATTCCTCTCGTGCGGTTTTAGCTGGCGTGATGCATAAGCAATGACATTTTGATCTTGCATCAATACACAACTTAACCCACTGTGAGAAGCATCACTTTAAACTGTATATTCTTTACCCGGAATAGGTAAAGTCAGGACTGGAGCTTCAGTCAAACATTTCTTCAATTCATCAAAACTCTGTTGGCATTTATCCGTCCACTAAAATTTCACATATTTTCTAAGCAGCTTGGTCAATGGAGATGCCAACATGGAGAATCCCTTTACAAATCTACGGTAGTATCCAACTAAACCCAGAAAACTGCGAATCTCTGTGATATTTCTGGGTAGTCTCCAATTAAGGACAACTTCAATCTTACTTGGATCTACCTTGATGCCTTCTTCTGACACTACATGCCCCAAGAATGATATTTCCTTCAGCCAAAATTCACACTTCGACAATTTGGCATATAGTTGTTTCTCCCTCAAAGTCTGCAGTATAATCCGCAGATGTCTATCATGCTCTTCTGCATTCCTCGAATAGACCAATATATCATCAATAAATACCATAACAAACTAGTCGAGGTATGGTCTAAAGATAGTGTTCATTAGATCCATAAAAGTAGCCGGAGCATTAGTTAACCCGAATGGCATATCCAAAAACTCATAATGGCCATAATGGGTTCTAAAGGCAGTTTTAGAAATACTCTGCTCTTGTACTTTCAACTGATAATAACCTGATCTCAGGTCAATTTTGGAGAACACAGCTGCACCCCTCAACTGATCAAACAAGTCATCAATGCGAGGCAATGGATATCTATTCTTTATTGTCACCTTATTCAACTGCCGATAATCAATACATAAGCAGAGAGTGCCATCCTTCTTCTTAACAAACAACACTGGCGCTCCCCAAGGTGACATACTAGGGCGGCTAAAGCCTTTGTCAAACAGCTTTTGCAACTGCACTTTCAACTCTTTCAATTATGCAGGTGCCATTCTATATGGTGTTATAGAGATGGGGTCCACACCAGGCATAACATCAATTTCAAACTGCACCTCTCTTTCTGGAGGTAATCCTGGCAATTCATTAGGAAACACATCCGAAAAGTCACATACAGTAGGGATGTCCCTTAGTGCTGGACTCCCCACTTGGGTGTCTATCACATGTGCCAAGTATGCTTCACACCCCTTTTTGATCATCCTTCTGGCTAGTGCAGCTGAAATGATGTTTGATGGCAGTAAATTCCTCTCCCCATGTATTACCACATCACCGTACAAAGGGAGACCAAAAGTGACTATCTTCAGTCTACAGTCAATCATGGCGTGATGCCTGGATAACCAATCCATGCCCAAGATGATATTATACTCTCTGAAGGGCATTTCAATCAAATCTGACAGAAAAACATGTCCTTGGATCACCAAAGGACAGTCCCTATAAATTCTGTTGACCCGAACCTCTTGTCCTAATAGACTAGTTACTAGCACTTCAAAACCCATTTGGACACATGGAACAGCAAGTGAACTGACTATGCTAGCACTAACATATGAATCGGTTAAACCCGGATCAAACAACACAAGTACATCTTGATCAGAGATAGAGAATGTACCAGCTACAACATTAGAAGTCTCAGCCTCTTCTCGCTGTCTCATAGTGTAGACTCTGGCTGAAGCACTTTCTTGTGCTGACTGACCAACCGTACCCTGACTGCCAGAAGCAGTGCCTCTACCTCTGCCTCTTCCTCTACCAACAGACTGTGAACCTCTGGGAGCAGGACTCTGAATAGATCCCTCGGCAGTAGTAGGAGCTGGACTATATTTAGGAGCACTAGTGCAGTCTTTTTCTAAATGGCCTTTGCCTCCACAATTAAAACAGGCTCCAATGGCCTAATAGCATTCCCGCATATGCATCTTGCCACAAGTCTCACAGGGGCGGGCAGAATATGAACCCCTGCTCGACTGCTGACCAGACCTAGGGGGTCTCTGTCCAGAAAATCTGCCCCTACCAAATCTTCCACCTCGACCCCTGCTGGGTCCACTAAATTTCTTCTTTTTTCCAGAAGTAGCACCAGAACTCTGTTTAATTGATTTTTCCCCTTTGTCTTTCTCTGATTTTTCAACTTTTTCTGATTTTTCTTTTATTGGGGTTGCTTCTGATTCAATTCTCTCCAGCTCAAGTGCTTGAGACATAAGTTCTGAGAAATTGCTGTGTCTGAATCCCACTACTTGCATTCTCAAACTGGGCTTCAAACTAGTCTCAAATCTCTTGCATCTTGCCTTGCTGGTAGAGAGGAGACTCCCAGCATAGTGACTCAAGCAGAGAACTCCCTCTCATACTCTGCCACTGATTGGTTCCCTTGTTTTAAACTCAAAAATTCTTGCAATTTTTGATCAACATATGCATCTGGGATATATTTCTGTCTGAATTCTCTGGTGAAGTCATCCCAGGTCAGCACTAATGGTTCAGCCAAGCTGTGGGGGATGGTCTTCCACCAATCATACGCATCCCCTTGCAGTAGAGACACAAAGTATCCAAACTTCAGTTCATCTTGGCAGTGTAGCTTCTTAAATACTCTGTCCATTCTTTCAAGCCATTGCTCTGCCTTAAAAGGGTCCACTATACCTTTAAATACTGTAGCCCTATACTTCAGTAATTTATCATACTGTCTGGCTGGAGGCAGTGGTTGTGCCACAGGTGTCTGGGGTGGAGCTTGAGCAGGCATACCCCCAGCTATTTGTTGAAACATTGTAGCCATCTGCTATGCAAACTGTGCAGGAAACTGCAGCATTTGTGGGGCTGGTGGTACAGATCCACTGACATTTTGTAAAGCTGGGGCTTCCCCTTGTGCCTCAGCTTCAACAGATTGCTCGACTGAGCGATCCCCTTCTTCCATCTCAGTCTGAGGTTAGGGTATCTCCTGAATAAGTAACACATAGAGATTTCCCTCCGTTAGTTCATATTTATGATGTAATGCACTGTATATAACAAATATGGACATTGAGCAATTGTACTTAACAAAGAAAAGACACAAATTCTCAAGTTAAAACATACTTCAAAAATTTTGCTCTGATACCACTAAAACATGTCACACCTTACCCCTCTGTAAGACATAACATGATCCTGTAGAATACCTAATGAATTACTGAACTTCACCTACTGATAACTCATTAAGTACCCTACAAGGGATTTTAAAACAATTTTCTTATTTTTTGATAAGTGGTGAGCATTTTCTAATAGGTATTTAAAACATTTAATTGAAATTAAAACTAGTTAATATTTTTGGTCCATTTTATTTTTTCGCAAATTTTATAAAAATTTTGATAGAGTTCCGTCTGTATTTTGAGAAAACAGTTCATCAAATACCAGAAAAGAAGGCACTTCTAATAATTTTTCAACAACTTCTTTAATTTCACAATCAATCTCAAGCATTTTCTCAAATTTCAAAATTCAACAATTCTCTAAATACTGTCAATCAATAGCATTCATTCATATTTCATTAAAGATAAACAATTTATATACATCATTACAAATTTACATTAAGAGAAATTCAACTGAAATTTATTACAAACTTTACACAAGCTTTATACAAGCTACTCAAGACTGAATTTACATGTCCATATAATTACATGCAATACATTCATCAAAATGGATATTTACAGTCAGGGTATAAATTATACCCAATAACTTCAAGCTGATAGATCCTCAATCCTCAGCAGCTCAGTCTGGTGCTCCTCTAGTCTCTATATCTGCGACAACAATAATAGCTATCGCCGAGTACTAGGACTCAATGGTGCACAACATACTAAAATATTCTTTATGCAGAATTTAAATCACATTTATTCAAAAATTGGACTAAACATGAGCATTAAATATAAAACATGAATTATGAGATTTTAATGCAAACAAGTTCATTTCAAGTATCAAAACACATTTCACAAAACCCACAGTTATATCATGCCATTCGAAACAAATATAATCTCAATAGCCAGAGGCTAAGGAGAAATCACATCACAAGGCTAGCTAGCTCAAATATATGGATATCCATTCAAATTCCTCTTCTACTGGCACACCTCAACACTTCATCCAGAGAAGGAATCAAAATTCAAAACTGATTACCCCCACTAGTCATGCTAGTGAGGTGTTCAAATATATGGTCATGACACTGTGGTTTCAAAACTTATCTTAACAATTTGCTAAACATTGCCATTTCAAACATACACAATAACTTTCAACAATTTAGATCAATGCATCATAAATAATGTCACAATTCACTTTTTCAAATCATTCAAAACATTATGCAGTAAATAATTTACAAAAATTATACGTTGTGCACAAACCTTAAACGAGTCGCCTCTTGGCCTTGACTCGATCTCTCGGGTTCTTTCCCGGTGTTCTTTTCAACTGAAACACACAATTTCACAGTGTTTCAGTGCCATAACTTAACATAAATATAAAAATAAATTTAACTTCACTTTTACCTAGCTCTAATGTGCTAAATTCGATGTTATTTAAATTTTGTGTTTCGGGGTTACTATTCACTATACTATTCAAGTCAAATTGTGACTTTCTAAGGCTTAATAGGTATGAGAATTCAACTTCACCCACATACCACATTTTGGTCACTAAATTTATTGGTTTTGGTTGTTTACTCAAATTCTAATTCTTTTAGGCAAATATGATAAATTTTCAGTTTTGGTGTCTAAGGTTGCACTGTTCCATTGGTCATTTTACTGTTGAAATTTGGCAAAACTTTCTTCATAGAAAATGTTCCCTACTGTCTTAAGTGTATTCTGATTTTTGAATCACTCCAATTGGAGTTTTGTAGCTCAAATTATAGCCATTTGAACCATGGCTGCCGGATTGGACTCAACCCAGATTTTCTGGGCAAATTTTAGTTATGGCAGTTTTAGGTCACCAAATTTGAGTGGTCAAATGACTTGGTTAATGGCATAATTTGGGTTTGTGTTCTTCATAAAAGTTTTAGGTCTATATCTCATCTAACCACTAGTAAAATTTCAGTTCATTTAGACCTGCCTAGCTCCAGTTATGGCCAAATGAACAAATACTATTCATTTGGCCATTTTGTACAGGGAAGACTGAGATTTTCCAAGTTTGGTCAATTTGTTCACTAGGTTTTGGTCACTTTTTGGGCATGGTTCCTAAATGTTAATTTTGTCATGAAGACTTTTAGTTTTTCCTTTTCTTTTATGAATTTTTAACTTATAGAAGACCAAAATATCTAAATAATTAAATTTATTAATTATAGGATTTATGGCATCAAGCATGATGTCATGCATGATGTCATCTTCCTTCACTTTTTTATTTTTTTTCCTTTTTTTTTTCTATTAGTTCTTTAATTTAATTCTCGATTCTGAAATTTTCTTTTCTCCGATTTTATTTGACAGTTGGGTCAGGAGTCAGCTCTCTGGGTCAATTGACCAAATTGCCCCTCGTCGGTTCAACCCGGTTTGCAAATAATTCAATATTTCTTTCGGCTCTCTGACCTAATTATTTGACTGGCTTAACAGTTTTTTTTCGTGATTTTCTCTTTTCCACTGTGTTCATAATGGTCCTAAGGACCACGGCATCACATTTTAACGTTCGAAATTTGAGTTTAAATTGACTTCACAACCCTTCCCGAGAAGGTCACCCATTGCTGTAACTCTCAGCTTGTTTAACTTCTTATGTTCTATTTTTCTTATTCATACTTAACTAATTGGCAATTACAAATTATTTGTGTTTATAGCTTATCTAGTTGTCTTAAGTGTGGTTCTAATCCCCTTAATTGTCCGGACCAACTCCGGTCACCAGAACAGTGAAATATACCAGGCTATATAAATAGGAGTGTTACATTGCAAGACTATGGCAAGTCTACGGGTTACTCCTTTGTCTATGGTTCATGAGTTGAGATCATTATATGCCAGCTTAGAGATTAATGATAAGGGGCAGACAACAGTTGCATGGCATGTACAGTTAATATTGATTGATCAAATCAAAATGGCTGCTCAAAATGATCAGAAGTATCAGAAGCTGTTAGAAGAAGTCCAACAGGGCAAGAAACCTGAGTTCTCAATAAGAGATGACAGTCTATTGCTACACCAGGGCAGAATGTGTATTCCTAATGATGTTGATTTGAGGCAGATCATTTTGGAGGGAGCACATGAGTCTCCTTTTGCCATGCACCCTGGTGGCATAAAAATGTATAGAGGGCTAAAGTAGCATTACTGGTGGATGGGTATGAAAAGATATGTGACAGATTTTGTTTCTAAATGCCTAACTTGTCAGCAAGTGAAGGCAGAGCATCAAGTACCACTGGGTTGTTACATCCACTACCAGTACCAGAATAGAAATGGGAGAGAATAACGATGGATTTTGTGATGGGACTTTCGCGGACACAGAAGAGTCATGATGCAGTTTGGGTCATAGTTGATAGACTGACCAAGTCTGCTCATTTTCTGCCAGTTCGGATGGACTACAGTTTAGAAAGATTGGCCAAGTTGTACATTGATGAGATTGTGAGACTGCATGGAGTGCCAGTATCCATCATATCTGACAGAGATCCTATTTTCATTTCTAGATTCTGGGGTAGTCTTCAGAGAGCCCTAGGAACTAGATTGAACTTTAGTACGACATTCTACCCACAGACAGATGGCCAGTCTGAGAGGGTAATTCAGATTTTGGAGGACATGCAACGGGCTTGTGTGATTGAATTCGAGGGCAGTTGGGACACACACTTGCCTTTGATTGAGTTTGCTTATAATAACAGCTACCAATCAAGCATTGGGATACCTCCATATGAAGCTTTGTATGGCAGAAAATGCAAAACTCCCTTGTGTTGGGATGAATTAGGTGAAAGGAAGATGATTAGGCCCGAAATTATTCAGCAAACTGAGGAGAAGATCAGGGTGATCAGAGATCGACTTAAGACTGCATTAGACTGTCAGAAGTCCTACATTGATTTAAAGAGAAGGGATATTGAGTATACAGTGGGTGAGAAAGTATTCCTCAAGGTTTCCCTTTGGAAGAGAATTATGAGATTCGGTTGAAAGGGGAAACTAAGTCCTCATTTTATCGAGCCATATGAAGTTCTGGAAAGAGTGGGTCCTTTGGCATATCGATTGGCACTATCTCTAGAGTTGGAAAAGATACATAATGTCTTCCATGTGTCTATGTTGAGGAGGTATCGATCAGACCCATCTCATGTACTATCAGTAGAAGAAATTGAAGTAAATCCAGACCTCACATATGAAGAAGAACCCATAGAGATTTTGGCTTATGAGGTAAAGCAGCTACGGAATAAGCAGATCTCGTTAGTGAAAGTGCTGTGGATGTAATACCCCTATTTGCATAGCCTAGTATATTTCACTGCTCCGGTGACTGGTGTTGGACTGGACAATTAAGGGGATTAGAACCATACTTAAGACAACTAGATGAGCTATAAACACAAATAATTAGTAATTGCCAATTAGTTAAGTATAAATAAGAAAAACAGAACATAAGAAGTTAAACGAGCTGAGAGTCACAGCGATGGGTGACCTTCTCGGGAAGGATTGCGAAGTCGATTTAAACTCGAATTTCAAACCGTAAAATGTGACCCTGTTGTCCTTAGGACTATTGCAAACACAGTGAAAAAGAGAAAATCATGAAAAAGAATTATTAAGCCAGTCAAATTATTAGGTCAAGAAGCCGGAAGAAATATTGAATTATTTGCAAACCGGGTTGAACCGGCGAGGGGCAATTTGGTCAATTCACCCCTAGAGATGACTCCTGACCTAACTGTCAAATAAAAAATGAGAAAAGAAAATTTCAAGACTAAGAATTAAATTAAAGAACTAATGGAAAAATAAATGCAAAAGAAAAAGAAAATTGAAAAAGTTTATTACATCACCTTTATGACATCATCATGATGTCAAAACTAATTTTGATTTTTCTACCTAAATTGACCAAGTCAAAGCAATTTTTTTAGACATAAAATACTTAAAAAAAGGAAAGAAAAATCATTTTTCTTCTTCTTCCACCAAGTGTGCCGCCCCACATCTCCCTTAACACCACCATTACCACACCTCCATGAAAGCTTGCTCCAAGCTTTAAATCCCCCATTAAACCCTAATTTCTTCCCCAATCACTTTATAAAACCTTATTTTCTTCCTTTGAGAAAGAGATTTAGCAAGAAAGAAAGAAGAAAAGAGGAGAAAAATTGAAGATTGAATATCAAAGTTGAGGTAAGCTATTTACTTTGGAATTTTGAGTTTAATACATGTGTTTATGATTGAATGAACTTGTAAATAAGCTTAAAATGAAATGAAGACAAGTGTTAGGGGACAAAGTTGAATTTTGGACAACTATGGTTTTGATATATGTGTGCATAGATTTGGTGGATTTAAAAGTGTATGTGAGCTTAATTGTGTTGAATGATTATGATTAAATGCCTTGAATTAGTTAAATGCAATGAATTAGTGAACTAGGATTTTGGACACTTAGGGTTTAGGAGACAAAATTTGGAGAAATGGTGAAATGATGTGTTTGACCTAGTTTGAAGTGAGAAATGGTCATTTGTGACCAAATGAAGTGTGTTGGAAGTGTTTGAATTGAGGTTAAATTCGGATTCAATGTGGTCATGCTGCCAGGTCCTTTTGAGGGACCAAAAATTAAAATTTACAAGTCCAATTGGTATGAGACCAATTATGAATGAAAATAGACACTAAATGACACAATTTTCATTTAGGAAGCATGCCCAAAAAGTGACCAAAACCTAGTGAACAAATTGACCAAATCTGGAAATTCTCAGTCTACCCTGCACAAACTGACCAAATCTGTTCATTTGGCCATAACTTGAGATAAGCAGGGCTAAATGACCTAAAATTTTACTAGTGAACATATGAGATATATACCTAAAACTTTAATGAGAACACAAATCCAAATTATGCTATTAACCAAGTCATTTGGCTACCCCAAATTGGTGACCTAAAACTGCTAAAACCAAAATTTGCCCAGAAATTTGGGTTAAGTCCAATCTGGCAGCCATGGTTCAAATGACTATAACTTGAGCTAAAAAACTCCAATTGGAGTGATTCAAAAAGGAGAATAAACTTAAGACAATAAGGAACATTTTCTATGAAGAAAGTTTTGCCAAATTCTAACAGTAAAGTGACCAATGGAACAGTGCAACTTGGGACACCAAAACTGAAAATTTGCAAATTTGCCTAAAAGACTTAGAATTTGAGAAAACAACCAAAACCAACAAATTTAGTGACCAAAATGTGGTATTTGGGTGAAGTTGGAATTCCCATACCTATTAAGCCTTAGAAAGTCAACAAATTGACTTGAATAGTGTAGTGAATAATAACCCCAAAACACAAATTTTGAAGAACACCAAGTTTAGCATATTAAAACTAGGTATAAGTGAATTTGAATTTATTTTTGGATTTATGATGAGTTATGATACTGAAACACTGTGAAACTGTGTGTTTCAGTTGAAAAGAATACCAGAAAAGAATCCGAGGAATCGAGTCAAGGCCAAGAGGCGACTCGTATAAGGTTTGTGCACAACTAACTCTTTTGTTATTTTTTCAATTCCAAATTGATTTGAAATAAATTTATTGTATGATTTATGATTTTTGTTGTGTTAAGAATTTTAACTTATTGAATGAAATTGTATAATTTGAATATAAATTTTCTTATGCATTTAAGGATTTATTGCATTGTTTTGAGGATTGTAAATTTTAAGTTTGATATGTTGCCAACCTTGAGCATGAATTTATGATGATTAACTATGTTCATGATTTGTAAACACTTTGTAAATAGAAATTGTTTTGAATATGATTTGAAACCACATTTGGCATGGCAAAATTTGTTGTGAATTCTCATTAGCTTGTCTAGTGAGATATCTCCTCCACTAGATGGGGCAAGTTACTTCCTCTCTGGCTTGCCAGTTGGGGAAGAATTTGAATGAGTACTCATATATACTAGCTAGTCTTTGTTTCTCCCTATTAGCCTCGGTTATTGGGAGAATATGAAATGTCGTGGTGTACAACACGACATCTATTTGCATTTTGAGTCATGGGATCAACTGTGTGAATTGTTGATAACGCCATTTAAATTATGCATAATTTGATAAATTGTGATTGAAATAAATAATTTGTCATCGATTCAAAATATTTTTGTATTGTTTCGGAATTTAAAAGAAATGTAAATAAATAGTTATTAATTGATCAAAATGTTATTCAAACGAATAATTTCCATGAATGAAAATAATGATTTTTGAATGTCATGGATTTTGAAGAATTTAGAAATTTTAAATTTTTATTCATTATGAATTGTTAAGAATGATTTGTATTAAGTTTGAAATTATTAGTTTGTGCACCACTGAGTTCACCACTCAGCGATAGCTTTGTATGCTGTCGCAGGTGAAAGAAAATATAAAGCAGCTGAGCAAGATTACTGAAAGGCATAGTGAGACTATCTTCGGGTATATCATAGGTATGCCCTTGTATTTTAGATTTTGATGTAATTCTGTAATTGTATGTATGAAATTTACTTTAAGCAGTTGTACCAACACTTATGTAATATATATATTTCAATTGTAATCAAATACAAATTATTGTAATATTATCTTGAGATTTTATATACTTATAAAGTTTTGCACTATTAAATTTTAATACTCCCATGAATGTGAAAATTAATTTGTTTACCTCAATGAAATGTTTTAATATTTCATTTAATTTACACTGTGTATTGAGTGATTTATGCGGATTTGTGAAATGAGATTGAATAATGGAGTTGGGATTGAGAAATATATTGGGAGTGTCTTTATTTTTAGGTTTTGAAGAACTGTTTTCTCAAAATATAGATGGCCCTCTGCCAAAATTTTTATAAAAATTGCAGAGATTTTAAATATCTAAAAATTAGATTTATGTTGGACTTTAAATAAAGGTTTTTAATATTTGAGAAAAATTTTACCCACAAATTTAAAAATGAACAAAAATTGCTTTAAAATCCCTTGTAGTATATTTAATGGGTTACCGGTAGGCAAAGTACGGTAATTCATTAGGTGTACTACGGGAGCATGTTACATCTTACGAGGAGTAGGGGGTGACAGTGGAACCATCATTCGGGCTTGGAGGCTACTTGGAAATGAGAGGAGGACATGAGAAGATAGCACCCACAGCTGTTCAGAGATTGATACCAGGTAAAATTTTGAGACGAAATTTATTTTAATGGGGGGAGAATTATAACACCCCTATTTACATAGCCTGGTATATTTCAATATTTCGGTGACCGGCGTCGGTCCGGACAATTGAGGGGATTAGAACCATACTTAAGACAACTAGATAAGCCATAAACACAAATAATTAGTAATTGTCAATTAGTTAAGTATAAATAAGAAAAACAGAACATAAGAAGTTAAATGAGCCGAGAGTCACAGCAATGGGTGACCTTATCGGGAAGGATTGGGAAATTGATTTAAACTCAAATTTTGAACCGTAAAATATGACGCCGCGGTCCTTAGGGCTATTGTGAACACAATGGAAAAGAGAAAATCATGAAAAAGAACTATTAAGCCAGTCAAATAATTAGGTCAGGGATCCGAAAGAAATATTGAATTATTTGCAAATCGGGTCGAACCGGCGAGGGGCAATTTGGTCAATTGACCCCGAGAGCTGACTCCTGACCTAACTGTCAAATAAAATCAGAGCAAAAAAAATTTCAGAATTGGGAATTAAATTAAAGAACTAATAGAAAAATAAAAAAAAAAAGAAGAGAAAAAAAAGGACAAGTAAAAGGTGATGACATCATGCATTAACTCATGCATGATGCAATAATTATTATAACTAAAATTTATTTTATTTAAATTTTGGTCTTCCTAAGGGATAAACTAATAAAGTAAAAAAATAAATAAATACAAAACACTCATCTTCCATTCCTTGCCGTCTCTCTCTCTCTCCCAAGCTCTCTCTTTCAAAATCCTCCATGAAAGCTTAAATTCAAGCTTTCAAACCTTCAAAGTAACCATAGATTTCCCCAAGTTTATTACTTAAAACTTGTTTTGGCAACTTAAAAAGAAGTTTGAGCAAGAAAGAAAGAAGAAAAAAAAGAAGGGAATTGAAGATTAAAAATCAAAGGTCGAGCTTAGTGAGCAAACCTCCATTTCTTAGTTTAATCTTTATGTTTTTGGTTCAAGTAGTTTAGATTTTAACTTAAAATTAAAAGAAAATAATTGTTGGTGGACTAGAGGAAAATTTGCCCAGCTAGGGTTTGTGATGATAATATATGAATTTGATTGAATAAATAGTGTAGGTAAGTTTGAATGAGTTAAGGAAGCATGTGTATATGTGTTTAACTAGTTAAATGCAACAAATAGGTGAATTAGGGTTTGACACCTACGGTTTAGAATACAAAAATATAAGAATGTGTTAAATGGTGTGTTGGACTTGGTTTGAGGTGAGAAATGGTCATTTGTGACCAATTGGAGTATGTTAGAAGTGTTGGAACCAAATGCAAATTCGGATTGCTTAGGGTCATGCTGCAGGCAGCAGGACCAAGGTCCCTTTCAGGGACCAAAACTGAAAATTTACAAGTCCAATTGGTGTGAGACCAATTCGGACTGAAAACAGACACAAAATGGAACATTTTACATTTAGGAATCATGCCCAAAAAGTGACCAAAACCTAGTGAACAAATTGACCAAATCCGGAATTGGCAATCTGACCTCTACAAAAATGACTAAATGAACAGTGTTTGTTCATTTAGCCATAACATGGGCTAGACAAGTCTAAATGACCTGAAATTTTACTAGTGGAAAGCTGAGATATAGACTAAAACTTTCATGAAGAACACAAACCCAAATTATGCCCTTAACCAAGTTATTTGGCCACCCAAATTTGATGACCTAAAACTGCCAGAACCAGAATTTGCCCAGAAAATTTGGGTAAGTCCAATCCGGCAGCTATGATTCAAATGGCTATAACTTGAGCTAAAAAATTCCAATTGGAGTGATTCAAAAAGGAGAATAAAGTTAAGAAAATAAGGAACAATTTCTATAACACCAAAATGACCAATTCTAACAGCAAAATGACCAATGGAACAGTGCAATATAAGACACTAAAACTGAAAATTGGCAATTTTGCTTAAAAGACTTAAGTTTTGAGAAAACAACCAAAACCACAAAATTGGTGACCAAAATGTGGTATGTAAGTATAGTTGGACTTCCCATACCTTTTAGGCATAAGAAAGTTAATATTTTGACTTGAATAGTACTATGAATAGTAACCTCAACATGAAAGTATTCAAGAATGAAGTTTAAGCATAATGAGATTAATTATTGGAATTATTGTGAGGCAAAGATACTGAGACACTATAAATATTGTGTTTCAGCTGAAAAATACCCGCAAAGGACAAAAGACTGAGTTAAGGCCTAAAGGCGACTCATGTCAGGTTTGTGCACAATAAACCCTATTTAAGCATTTTATCTTTAAAAAATAATTTCGTACGCATTATGAGTTTAAGAACTTTTCTGTTGCCACTTTGTGAATGAAAATGTAACTTTGGAAATTGATTTGATTTTTGTATGCAATATTTGAATAAATTATTTTAAATTGATTTCGGATTCACACTTATCATGACAGTGCCATATTATTCCCCCATTTATGTGGTTGAGATCGATTATTTTCCTCCCTCTCTGGTTTACCAGTTGAGGTTGTAGATCGGATGAGTACTCATTAGCTAGCTAGCCACCTCCCTCATTGATTTCGATTAGTGGGTTGTAGATTGCTTTGTCATAGTGTACAACATGGCATTGATCAGAAATTTTGTGTCATGGCTTAAGTTGTGTATGAATTGGCAACACTGTGTTTATTAAATTATTTGACCAAAATTGTGCTATAATGAGTTTTGATAAATTGTGAAATGTGATTATGAAATATTCAAATTGTGAATTTTTCAAGGAATGTTTTATGTACTGCATTTCAATTTTTATTGTGCACCACTAAGTATTTTTATACTCAGCGATAGCTTATTTTGCTGTCGCAGATAAGGGCAAGGAAAAAGCAGCAGAGTGAGCTGCTGGATTGGCAAGAAATTCTTTGATCACTTTTGTATAGGTATTTTATTTATACCCGTGTAATTATTTGATGTAAACATTATAATGTTTTATATATCAATGCAAAGTTGAGCAGTTGTACAGTAACTTATAATAATGGTATTTTGGATTTTCTTTTTGTAAATTAAGACCTGTATATGTAAATTAAATTTTGAATGCAATGTGAATGAAATGACGAAATATTTTGAGATGACAAACTTTGATTGAATTGTGGAATTGATTTGAGTTATGTTGAACTGAGTAATTTTGGTGGTTGGGAGTTGTGGAAAATTT
Source organism: Hevea brasiliensis (assembly GCF_030052815.1). NCBI lineage: Eukaryota > Viridiplantae > Streptophyta > Magnoliopsida > Malpighiales > Euphorbiaceae > Hevea > Hevea brasiliensis. Next base: position 92,104,269 of record NC_079496.1, on the reverse strand, counting down.
ATTGGAAGTGATTTTCTCAGGTATTTGAAGAACTATTTTCTCAAAATACAGACAGCACTCTGTCAAAATTTTTATAAAATTTGTGGAAAAATAAAATGGGCCAAAAATTTTAAGTAGTTTTGAAACTTCGAATAAATGATTTTAATTCCTACCAAAATGCTTACCACTTCCAAAATGTAAGAAAATGGTTTTAAAATCCCTTGTAGGATACTTAATGAGTTATCGGTAGGTGGAGTTTGGTAGTTCATTAGGTATTTTACGGGATCATGTCAGGCCTTACAGAGGGGTAAGGTGTGACAAGAAGTGCCATGATTAAATGTTGAAGTATTGGGAGGAGGAGGATTGTCAAAATTCGAAGTGTAATGTTCAAATGCAGGTTGTGTATGTTGGCAGCACTTAAATTAGGTCATAAGTGCAAAACTATGAACCCAATTGGTATGAGGCTAATGGGGGGTGAAATTAGACACCAAATAGGCCAACTTTCATGTAGAAATATTGTCAAAATTCTGCCTAGAAACTGACCTTAAAAATGATAAAATCCAAAATGGCAACCTTGCAACCCAGATTTTTGACCATATGAACAATAGTTATTAGGATGACCATAACTCACTCAAAACAGGTCCAATTGACCTGAAATTCTTACCATGGATAGCTTAGACATAGAGCTACAATTTTTATGAAGACACTAAAGCCCAGAAATGGCCAAAACCAAGTCAAATAGCTTGCACAAGTTCTGGTATCAAAACTGCCAGAACTAAAAGTGACCTAAAATTTACCAAATTTTACACTAAAGGTGCAATCTGTCCAGCTTTAGTAAATTGACCATATCTTGGTCTATACAACTCAGAATGACCTGAAATTTTGTCAAAAGTTCAATAAGACATAGAGCTACAATTCTTATGAAGACACCAAAGCTCAGAAATGGCCAGAACCAAGTCAAATAGCTTGCACAAGTTTGGGTAACAAAACTGCCAGAACTAAATATGACCTAAAATTGACCAAATTTTGCACTAAAGGTGCAATCTGTCCAGCTTTAGTAAATTGACCATATCTTGGTCTATACAACTCAGAATGACCTGAAACTTTCCCAAAAGTTTAATAAGACATAGAGATACAATTCTTATGAAGACACTAAAGCCCAGAAATGGCTAGAACCAAGTTAAATAGCTTGCACAAGTTTGGGTGCCAAAACTGCTAGAACTAAATGTGACCTAAAATTGATCAAATTTTGCACTAAAGGTGCAATCTGTCAAGCTTTAGTAAATTGACCATATCTTGGTTTATACAACTCAGAATGACCTGAAATTTTGCCCCAAGTGCAATAAGACATAGAGCTACAATTTTGCTTCTTTAACCAGAAGCTAAAAACCAAGAGAAATAGGACTTTAAGCTAGACCAATCTAGCACACAAAAATTGAGAATTTGACATTTACATACAATGATGCTTGAAGCAATTTGGCAATGAATGCCAACTTGTAAAAATGGTAAATTGCACTATATTGGTAGCATACTGAATTACGAATTATGACATGTTGATACTAGAATCAACTTATGCATGATATATGAAAAGGTCAACATTTTCATTAACCAGTGAATTGCATAATGACCAGTAAACCCTAAAAATAAATATTTAATCTTGTACTATGCCCTAATTTTCCTAGTTAACTAGTTTGGATAGGTTGGCATGCCAATAGGATTCTGACAGCTGTTCTGTAAATGACTTTACGTCATATTGTGTTTTATGGCTTATTATGCCATAGTATGATTTTAATAGCCTATGACTATACAGATTGTGTTATTATACTCGGCTAAATGCCTGATTGATTATATGGCTTTTTAGCCACACTGTTTACACACCGGGAGATACTTTGTGATCGATGATGTGATGGCCTGAGGTACTAGGTAGCCAGTGCTAGTATATCCATTTATCTAGTATGGTCAGTGTATAGGCTACATGGGCGGTCAATTAAAACATTATTCAATTCAGGCAGCTAAGTTAAGTTAAGTATAATGAAATTTCAGTACAATTAAATTAAGTATTGAATGAATGAGTAAAAGAGATTAGCAAAAGAAACATAACAAAAATATAAATTGTAGAATCGTAGAGACTTGAAATACAATACAGTTAGAATAATTTGTATACTGGGTAGTATTACTGAAAAGTTATAAACTAAGCACTTCCAAAGAGGAACAAACCAGTATATAAGATCATTGATACTAAAAATACCATACCAAATTAAATTGATTCCCGAGTATCCGAATTATGATTTATTTTTTTCTTTATTTGTATATATTATATCTTGTTATACTATTGCACCACTAAGCAGAAATGCTTAGCGCGATGGAGTTGCTTCCTCGCGCAGGTACTGAAGGTAAAACCAGTAGACTTTCGAATGAGATTTTTGGAGTCCAGATCTACAGAAGTGTCAGAAGAGTTCAATATTGTCACCTCCTCAGCAATGCAAGTAGATAGGGCTCATTTTAAGCATGTTTTCTAATCTGTACATTATAATTACTGCTTATATTGTAATGTGATTTAGTAACTGTAATTTCATTTGTATATCCTGTACTTGACAAATTTATGTACTTAATTGGCAAATTATATACGTTAATGAAATATAAAAATTCTGATATCTGAGTTGATTATGTAATCATAATGATTCTGAATAAGATTGAGTTTGAGAAATTTTGAGACTGAATCTGAGTTTGAGAAACTATTGAGAATGCTTTGAGATAATCTGAGTTATGAATTTGAGTATATATTGAAACTGTTTTCAGCAGGTTCTGAAGAACTGTTAGTCCATGTAACACCCTCCCTGTAGCAACTCCGTACATTCTACTGGTCCAGTGACCAGTGTGGGTCCGGACAGCTAGAACGTCCGAAAAAATATTTAAACTAAAGTGAGGAACCATAATTAACTCAAATATTAATAAGAAAAAAATTTAGAAATAATTTTAGAAATAAAATACAACTAAGTTAAATGAGCCAGTGCCCTAGCGATGGGTAACCTAGTGGGAAGTTGCGGTTATTGCAACTAGGAGCCCTAGACCCAAGGGAAAATTCATAAAATAATTTTTGGGACTCCAAAGAAGGGTCATTGATGTTCCTATGGCATTAGAATGCCAAGAAAATGCTTAGAAAATTTTTCAATTGGTACAGACAATTTTGGTTTGTTAAGCCAAACAGAGGGCATTTTGGTCTTTTTGCCTTCAGAGGTGATTTTTGGCCGACTTGTCCAGTTAAGTAAATAATTATTATGACACAAAATGTGAATAAATATTGCTAAAAATTAAATTGAAATTAAGTAGACAAGAAAAGGAAAGAAAATGAAAGAAATTTGAATTATGACATCATTATGATGTCATTAAACATCCTCCCACCCAATCAAATTTTGACACATCATTATAAACTACTTAAAAATGAATAAAAGGAGATAAAAAATAAAGAACTAAACAGCTATCTTCAACCTTTGGGGCAGCCAAAAACGTAGAGAGAGAGAGAAAGAGAGGAAGGAAAACTCTATTAAAGCTTCACCAAGCTTGAGTTCACCACCCAAATCACCCCAAAACCCTAGCTTCCCTTTACAAATATTTACCCTTACACCTAGAGCAAGTCTTGGGCAGCAAAAAGAAAGAGAAAAAGTGGAGTTCTTAAGCTTTGGGAATTAGCTAAATCAAGGTTAGTGTCCAAACTTTTTCTATTTTGATTAAATTCATGTTTAATGGCATGAAGTAAGTAGGAAATGTAAGAAAACAAGATAAAAATGTGTGTGTGTGTGCATTCTAAAAATTTTGGCAGCTAGGGTTAGCTAGGTTTTGATGATTTTGCTTAGTAGAAAAATGGTTATGAGCAGCCCTTGGTATTAAATGAGTGATTGAACCTAGTTGTGTAAGTGAAATGCAAAGTTTAGGCATGTATGAACATGGAAAATGTGGACACTTAACAACACTAGGGTTTACTCATGTAATAGCTTATTAACCTTGTAATGGTCAATTAGTGACCATTTGAATGTGTGTGAGAAGGAATTGAAGTGAGTAAGGATGTTGGATTTGAGTTTAGGTGAGCTGCCTTGGCTAAACTGCAGGACTAAGTATGAGTCCAGCAGATTTGGGCAGCAATAACTAGAGTTGTAGGGGTTCAATTGGTGCAAGGCCAATTGGACATGAAACTAGACACATAATGGCACAATTTTGGTGCAGAAACATTGCCCAGAAAACCAAACCAAGTTGACCTAAAAATTTCCCTAATCCGAGTGACCTGCATTCTATTTGGGCAAAATGACCAAATGAATAGTGTTTATTCATTTGTTCATAAATCAGTGTAGAAAGGTTCAATTGACATGACATTTTACTAGAAGAAAGCTAAGACATAGAACTAAAACTTTCATGAAGAACACAAATCCAAATTCTGATCATAACTTAGTCAAATTGCCAACCAAACTTAGGTTACCAAATCTGGTAGAACTAGTTTTGCCCAGAATTTTGGATTCTACCCAATCCAGCCAGTTATGGTGTTTAGGCCATAACTTGAGCTACAAAACTCCAAATGGAGTGATTCAAAAAAGGAAATGTAACTAGACAAAATAAGGAACAACTTTCATGAAGATAATTTTTCCAAATTCCTACTGTAAAAATAACCAATGGAACAGTAAATACAAGGCTTGAAATATGAAAATTTTGAACAACTAGCACTAAGCTTAAAAATGGTATTGGCAACCAATACCAACAATTTTAGAATGCAAAATGTGGAATGTTGGGAGTATTAGAACCAATGTAACTATTTTCTATGCAAAAGTCAACATTTTAGTTAACTAATGAAATGAATAGTAACAACTAAACTTAAATTTCAAGAATTGTAAAACTTAAAAGTATAACATGCCCTAGTACACCTAGCAAGATTGGTTTGGATAGGTTGGCATACCAATAGGGTTCAGTTAGCAGTACTGCACATGGCATTATGCCATTCTGTGATTTCATGGCTTTTAGCCATTCTGACATTGTGTTGATACTTGGCCTTGTGCCTAATGTTATTACAGCTTATTAGCTGTTCTGTTGCACACCGGGAGATACATATGTGACCGATGGTGTGACGGCATGAGGTACTTGATATCCATTGCCAGTTTACCCATTTATCCAGTCCAGTCATCCAGCATAGGTTACTTGGGCAACAAAAAATGAAAGTGAATAAATTTAATGAAATAATGAATATAACAAGTACAAAATAAATAAGATTACTAATAATGATCGAAAAATTGTCTGCATAAGATATCAGCACATGCACAACATATTTATTTTCTGTTATTTCTTTTTATTTTATTATTGACACCACTAAGCATTATTGCTTAACGCGTTGCTTTTGCCACGTGTAGGTTCTGGAGAGACCGAATGAGAGCCCAGTAGACCACAGACTGGGTGAGACCTTCTGCAGCTCTGCATAGTGTCCGTGTCACCTCACCGACATCAGTGCATTGGTAGGACACTAGGTTTCATTTTGGGTATTTTGTAATTAACTTTTATTTTATCATATGAAATTGAGACTCATGTAATATATTTTGTTATCAATGTAAATAGTGGAAATTATGTTTATGAATGAAAAAGTGAATATTTATTTATGACTTGTACATGAATATCCTATATAATGAATGAATGAGAAATGAAAATATTGTTTAAAAATATTGAGATTTTGTTGATGAAATGGAGTTTGGGATTGATTGAAAACATATAGGAAGTGTTTTTCACAGGTTTCAAAGAATTTTTTTATCCATTTTTAGCTGGCACTCTGTCGAATTTTCAATAAAATTTGCAGAACCTCAAATAAATTATAATTTCATTAAATGACTTAAATGAATTATACTTTACTTCATAATTATGAAAGAAATAAATTAGGAAGAATAAAAATGATTAAAATAAAATAAGGTGTTCCGATACACTGTGTGACATATCTTACTTGGCTATATCAGACGGTAAGGGTGTCATACCAAATTACAAATGCAGACTACTGGATTGTCGTTAAAATTTTTGAAATTTCCAAATTAGTTAGATTTTGATAAAAGTAAAAATGGCCTAAATCTTAGATAAAGTTTTTGAATAAATAAATCAAGAACTGTAATGAAATCAGATAAGATCAGGTGCTCCGGCATGCCGTGTAGCATGCCTTGCTCGGCTATACTATAGACGGGCGAGGGGTGTTACATAACTGGTAACAATCCTCTCTTGGAATCATGCATGCTGAACTTCTTCAACACCTTTTCTAAGTAAAGCTTTTGGGATAAACCTATTATTCTTTTCAATCTATCTCTATAGATCCGAATTCCTAGAATATAGGTGGCTTCCCCAAGGTCTTTCATAGAGAAAGTACTTGACAACCAGGATTTTAAAGATGTTAGCATAGCAATATGATTGCCTATCAATAATATATCATCCACATATAACACTAGAAAGGTAGTCATACTCCCACTAGTCTTCTTATACACACACGGCTCATCAATGTTTTAAATAAAACCAAAAGTTTTAACGGCTTCATCAAAACATTTATTCTAGCTTCTAGAAGCTTACTTAAGACCATAAATGGATCTCTTAAGCTTGCACACCTTAGAACCTTCCTTGAATTCAAAACCCTTGGGTTGTTTCATGTATATGTTTTCCTCAATAAGACCATTGAGAAAAGCAGTTTCAACATCCATTTGCCAAACCTCATAATCATAGTGTGTTGCAATAGCTAGAAGAATCCTTATGGATTTGAGCATGGCTACAGGAGAGAATGTTTCTTCATAATCAATTCCTTTCCTTTAGCGAAACCCTTTCGCTACAAGCCTAGCTTTGAAGGTCTCTACCTTCCCATCAAGACCAATCTTTCTCTTGAAAACCCATTTACATCCTATGGGTACAATACCCTCAGGTGGGTCTACAAGATCCCAAACTTGGTTTTTATGCATGGAATCCATTTCAGATTTCATTGCTTCTAGCCATTTTGAAGAATCTATATCTGATATAGCTTCTTCATAACTAGTAAGATCATCTCCATGATCAACTTCTTCATGAATAAATAACTCTTGTTCATTCTCATGAAGAAATCCATATTTCTCTGGTGGATGAGATATTCTACTAGTTTACGAAGAACCAGCGTTGTGGATGTATTATCTATAGGCATAGGCTCTCCCACTGGATCAACATCCATGGGTGTAGGTTGTTGGTTTTTTGTGGAATTCTTTAATTCCAATTCTATTTTCCTTCCTTTGCCACTTTCTTAAATAAACTCTTTTTCCAAGAAAATTGCATCTCTACTTATCACAACTCTTTGTGATTGTGGAAGATAGAAATAATATCCAAAACTGTCTTTTGGATATCCAACAAATCTACCTTTTTTGGATCTTATTTCCAATTTATCAGTTTTCAACTTTTTGATAAAAGCTGGACAACCCCATACCTTAACATGTTTAAGGGATGGTTGTCTTCCATGCCATATCTCATATAGTGTGGAAGAAACTGATTTAGTTGGAATTCTATTAAGAATATACAGTGCAGTCTCTAATGCGTATCCCCATAAGGAAATAGGCAAATCAATGAAGCTCATCATGCTGCGTACCATGTCCAACAAAGTATAGTTTCTTCTCTCTAACACACCATTCAACTGTGGTGTACCAGGAGGGGTCAATTGTGAAATTATGCCTTGTTCCCAAAGGAACTCATCAAACTCTATACTTAAGTATTTAGCACCTCGATCAGATCAAAGGACTTTACTACTTTTTCCTATTTGATTTTCTACTTCAGCCTTGAATTCTTTGAATTTTTCAAAGGATTCAGACTTGTATTTCATTAAATACAAATACCCATACCAAGATTTATCATTAGTGAAGGTAATGAAGTAGTTATATCCACCTCTAGTCATTTCTTTAAATGGCCCACATACATCACTATGTATGAGTTCTAAAATATCTTCAGCTCTTTTCCCTTGTCCCATAAAAAGAGATCTGGTCATCTTGGCCTGAAGACAGGACTCACAAGTTGGTGATGGTTCATTTTCCAAAGTGGATAAAATCCCCATCCTTCTAATTTCGTGATCCTATCTTCTGCTACATGACCCAATCTTAAGTGCCAAAGTTGTTTTAGATTAAGGTTGACTTTTCTGTTGCATAAATTTCATATTTGGTGCTTGGAACTATTTTGCATTCATTATCAACATAATAAAGACCATTTTGCAAATAACCTAAACATACAACTTTATTACCATAATAAACTGTACATACATCATTTATGAATCTAAATTCATAACCGTCTCTAGTCAAACTAGATACAGAAATGATATTTTTATACATGTTGGGTACATACAAAACATCTTTTAAATACAAAACATCATCATCAAAATGATTATTTACAATAAGAGAAGTAGATTCAATGGCTTTGGCATTAACACTTGATCCATCACCAATCTTCAACCTCACTTCTCCATGATCCAAGCTCCTAAGATTTACTAGTTCCTGCACATCAGAAATTATATGCGAATTAGAACCAGTATCAATGACCCAAGCAGAATTAGTATGATAAGCAATACAAAAATCTAAGAAACAAGAAATAGCTATACCTTCAGAAGGTTTTACCTTCTTGCTCTTTACCAACTCCAAGTATTCTAGGTAGTTTCTCTTCCAATGCCCATCCTTTTGACAATGGAAACACTTTCCCTTGTCAGCAGGAGCTATTTTTGCCTTCTTCTTCACTGTTTGGCTCTGTTTGCCCACTCCACCAGAAGGACCAGGGACAGAAGAGGGCTTCTTCTTGTTACTTTTCTTCTTCTTATTGGTCTTACCAGAAGAAGAAGAAGCAACAAGTGCCACTTCCTTTCCCTTCTTGCCAAGGATATTGCCTTGAGCAATTACAAGAATGTTCAAAAGAACGGCCAGAGTGCATTCTTGTTTAGTCATATGGAAGTTTGTGATAAAGCTTCCAAAAGACTCCGGTAAGGATTGAAGGATCAAATCAGTTTTAAGGGAAAAGTCCATCGAGAAATCGAATGCCTCTAGCTGCTCTATAAGCTGAATCATGGTATGGACATATTCCCCCACATCCCGGCCTTCATGCATTTTCATTATGAACAGTTATTTAGATATCTCATATCTAGCCAACCTACTATTTTTACCAAACAACTCTTGAAGGTGACTCAATATTTTAGAAGAAGTTTGCATTTTCTCATGTTGCTTCTATAACTGATTTGTCATAAAAGCAAGCATATAGCACTTGGCTTGCATGTCATCTTCATGGCACTTTCTCAAAGTGTCATGTTCTTCTTCTGCGGCCTCAGGTGGCAGTGGACTAGGAATTTTACATTCAAGAACATATCCTATACATTCAAGATTAAGAACAATTCTCAAATTCCTTAGCCAGTCAGAGAAATTAGGTCCGGTGAGCCTATTTTCATCTAGTATGCATGATAACGGGTTAAACCTTTGTGCCATAATTATCAGATGTTATTACCACAGAAAAAGCAAGATTGAAATTAGCCATCTTGTATCAAGTAAATTAACCACCAATATGATTACGGTCTTTTAATCAAATTGGTCCTCTCACTAACTTGGCAAATCCTACACTTCCATAGTAGGAAATGGAATTCCTAGTTTGATGGATTTCTAGTGGGTGATTGAATTCTTATATACTGTTAAATATCCTCAAATCACATTTTCTTGGACGCTATTAATAATACATAAGTGAACAACACTTGTTCAACACATCTTATGTGAAATTCAATCAATAAATTTGGCCCCTAATGCTTAAAGCCTCAGGTACATCCATTCTTGGCCTATCTTGCATTAGTTAAGTTGTGCCCACTAGGCCAGTGAATATGGAAGTTTGAACCTTGATAACCTTAGGTACATCCATTATTGATTACCAAAGTACCTACATGCTCACAACATCATATGTTTTAATAATTAAATTTAGAAAATCTCTTAGACTACAAAAACCATCCCTATGTAACCATAGCCGACAATTTGAGTATCTAAAATTTCCAAACTTAATTACCCTAGTGGAGAGCCCTGATATAATTATTATAATTATACCATTACCAACTTAATTATTGAATTGGAAGATTTTGTGATTGGCTTAATTACTATTAAGGTCTCACTTTGCACATTATCCATTTGGCATGCATATATCTTATACAAGCATCCATTCATACACATCTCATGCATACATGGATAATTAAATAAAATGGCATGATCATGGACTTTCTAAGGGATTCAATTTTGAGCCACCTAGAATTGAATTAAGGCATTTCCTAGGTGCATTTCATCTATTCTTTTACAAGAGATGGTGAAGAAGTACATAAATCAACACTTAATCTTGATGTGCTCCCACTGGATCCACCAATGTTCTTGATCTCCTTGTCCTTCTTGCAATCCAATTACAAAGTAACCCTTGGCATACCAAGGTGAATTTACAAGAATTTGGACTTAAAAGTCCTTAAATAAATGAAATTACATCATATGTAATACAACACTTATATTACTTACCATTATAAATAAAATTAATTATTACATCCCAAAGAAAATAAAAGAATTAAATCCAATCACATTGATTTTTTATTGTCCATGATCATCCATGATGCATATAAACATTTAACAATTAAATATAAATATACATTCTAAATTAAATTGAATATCACATATTCAATTAGAACATAATTTGAATCTTATTCAAATTAATTTTGAATTTAGGAACATTTCCCAAATTTAATTTTCATGAAAACAATTTTCATAATTCATTTGCATGATTGGAAATCCTAATTAAACCATTTAATTAGGTCTAGGCATGATTTTGGGTCATCGATTATACATCAATTGCATAAAGGTCCCTAAAATCACCCATAACACGGCCTTCCAAGTAAAACATGTCCTGTGTTCATTAACATGGCCCGTGCAACATTTAAACGGCCTAAGGCATTAAATTACATGGCCCGTGCAACACAAAAGCATGGCCCGTGTGAAGGAGCGGAAGCATGAAAAGCATAAGTTTAGATCATTGAATTCAAAAATTTTTCATCTAGGGTCACATGCATCATGCAAGATTCATTTTTATCTATTTGATTTCAATAATAAACAGCATATTAAAACTCTTTTAATATGTTTTTGGATCTACATTTGCCATTTAAGATTTTAGAATTAATAGATTAATTCATTAGAAACCTAGATTGGATCAAGAATAAGTGCACTAATCTTTTTTATGCACTGCAGTGTGTTTAGCACCTATGGGATGTGTCTAGGACACTAGATGTTGTCCTTCTAGCTTGTCCACACCAAGATCACCAATGGCAGCCCCTTGAACAGCTTCTCAAGCCTTTCTAATCAATTAGAAATTCAGGTTTTACCTTTTGAGAGATTACAGATGTATATAGGACACTAGAAACAATTTCTAGTATTTTTAATTCAAGAGAATGTTGGCAATTCTCTTTGAATTGGTGAAAGATGAAGAAGAAGAGAGGGAGAGGCTCATTTGGGTGGCAGCAACAAAGAAGAACAATAGCCTTGTTATTTTTCTTTACATAACAACACATTATATAGCTAGGTCACCACTTAAAACCCTTGCCACATGTCACCTTTTGATTAGCTCTTAGTTTAATTGACCCAATCACATTGTGCCAAGTGTCAAACCTATATTTAATCTTGTCTTTCATCATCTTACATGGTTAAAAGACAAATGGCAAGCTTATGTGTAGTGCCATGTGTCACCATCTCATAGTGCCACATGTCATGTAATGGCCCGGCCCACTAGTGATATTGTCCTCTCTGAGCTGAAGCCCTCACGGTTTTAAAATGTATCAATAGGGGTTACGAACTGCCAACTTATAAACCCAGCATCTCTCCCGTCATGTCACTCTATGAAATGACCAAAATACCCTTGTGTCTTAATTTTGAGTTCTCAACCTAAAATAATTATTTCTCTTCTTCTAATCAATTTATATCAAATATAAATTAATTAATTAATCTTTATTAATTAATTAATCTTTATTAATTAATTTCTTATAATTAAATTCATATTTAAATACTTTAAATATAAATTTAACTTATACTATACATCCAATAACCTAGATTTGGTTTCAAGCCATGCTAGGGACTTTACAATCTAATTGCAAGCCAAACCTATTTAATTAATCAATTAAACTCTTTAATTAATTAATTAAATCATATTTAATTTGGTGATTACTTGTGTAAGTATGTGACTTACTAGGCTCATGACTAATTGGCAATGAGACATGATATCAACTCTTAATATCATCATAACTCTTTCTTTCTATAAATGATTTCTCTAAATCATTTTATGCACCTCATAGACCATAGTTAACACCTAGCATAGCATGCCATGGCTACCCAATTAGTAATAAGGTTTATCTTAAATGAACCTAAAATCATATGTTACCATGCACTAGAATCTCTCTGTTACAAAATCCCAATTCGGGCTGGAGTCATGGTTTATGTCAAACTTCATTTGCTATGAATATTATGTTCTCTTTTAATTCCAGTTCTTGATTAAAAAGATTTTCTCATCAGAAACTCTTTTCTGATTAAATCTATCTGTCCTGGCCAGGAACTTGAAACATCAAGAACAATTAAATGAACATAGGATTTTATCCCTATTTACTTAAGGTAACAGATTCCATCTTGATCAACACCTACCTCCATATATAACTAGTAGGAGCCAACACATACCCATATATCCATACACAGTACAAGTATGAAAGTAGTATCAAACTCAAACCACCTATATACAAGATAATTATGCTATCTCAGGTCTAAAGATTATATGCACTGATATAATTTATGACAATGCATTGACAAGAGTAAACTCCATGTGCTTGTCATAAATGTCACTGGTTCGGCCTACTTATCATGCATAAGTGCCTATCATGTTTGTTATATGGCATGAAACTCACCATTCCATCTTATTTATATCTCATATAAATATATTGGGAACAAACATGAATATAATCTTTCTGGATAAGTCATGTCCTGTGTGAAGTATCCTCGATTGTGAACCAATTTATGATACTTTGTGCTAGAAATATTGTCACTCATTTCTTAACAACTTAAGAGTAGAATTTCTAACAAAATATCAATGGACCTTTTTTATTACACATAAATATATTATGTAAACGGAAAAGAGAAAATTCCTTTTAGTAATAAAATATGCACAAGATACATACTAAATGATATGCTCTAGGGCATACTACTAACAATCTCCCACTAGCACTAGAGCCATTCATTACAATACCTTAGACCCATCTTCTCAAGATGTCGGTCTAACTGTCCTTGTGACAAAGGTTTAGTGAATGGATTACCTAGATTTTCAGTTGATGCTATTTTCTGCATGGGTACATCGCCTTGCCCAACTCTCTTTTTGATAATGTGGTAGCACCTTTCTGTGTGTTTAGATTTCTGGTGAGACCGAGGTTCATTATATCCAAACAACTTCTTTTGCAGAATCTGATGTAGCAATATGCTTAGCTTTGGTAGTGGAATCTACAGTCGTACTCTATTTGGAACTCTTCCAACTAACTGCACCTCCATTACAAATGAACACATGCCCAGAGGTAGACTTTCTATCATCGATATCTGATTGGAAATCAGAATCAGTATCACCATCCAATTGCAAGTCACCATTTCCATAAATCCTTAGTTTTTCTCAAGTATTTAGGGATATTCTTGATAGCTATCCAGTGTTCCAAACCTGGATTGGATTGATGCCTGCTAGTCAAACTAATAGCATATGTGATATCCGGCCTAGTACACAACATTGCATACATCAAACTTCTAATAGCCGGAGCATATGGAATCCTAGCCATTTTATCTCTTTCTTCATATGTCTTTGGAGACATCTCTTTAGAAAGGTGGATACCATGTCTAATTGGTAACAATCCTCTCTTGGAATCAAGCATATTAAACCTCTTTAACACCTTTTCCAAGTCTAGACTTTGGGATAAACCAATTATTCTTTTTGCTCTATCTTTATAAATGCGAATCCTAAGAATATAGGTTGCCTCCCCTAAGTCTTTCATGGAGAATGTATTTGACAACCATACCTTTACAATTGTTAGCATACCCGTGTCATTACCTATCAATAAAATGTCATCCACATATAAGACAAAGAAAGTGACAACACTATTACTAACCTTCTTATATACACATGGCTCATCCTCATTTTTGATAAAACAAAATGACTTAATGGCTTCATCAAAATGGATGTTCCAACTCCTCGAAGCTTGTTTCAACCCATAAATGGATCGCTTTAGCTTGCGCACTTTGGAACCATCTTGGGATTCAAAACCCCTAGGTTGTTCCTTGAAAATGTTTTCTTCAATGTATCCATTGAGAAAAGCTGTTTTGACATCCATCTGCCAAATCTCATAATCATAGTATGCAGCTATTGCTAATAGAATCCTAATTTATTTAAGCATGGCAACAGGCGAGAAAGTTTCCTCATAGTCGATTCCTTGCCTTTGGCGAAACCTGTCGCCACTAGCCTTACTTTATAGGACTCTACCTTTCCATCAGAACCAATTTTCTTCTTGAAAACTAATACACTTGAATTGTATAGATATTTTTAAGCACATTTGTATTCTAAAATCATAGCATTTAGGTAAGTATTTTCATGCATAGTAGTTGATTTCACTAGTTTTCATAAAGTCTGTTGCCAAGCCCTTAATTCCATATTTTCTGCATTATTTCAGGTGTTTGAGTGAAGTCCCAAAGAATGGGAGTGTAAAGAAAAGCTTGGAAAAGCAAAAAGACAAAGAATTGCTGATACAAAGTACACAGGTCATGTAAACCAAGCCCCAGACCTGTGTAACTCCTTGTTAGAAGAAAGCTAAGAGAATCAATGAGAAACACAAGTACATGGGTCATGTAAAGTAGACTCGTGTAATCTGCAGGGACCCGTGTAAGTCTCTGCAGGGTACAAGCTTGAAGAACCTTATGGGAACAACAGTACACGGCCCGTGTAATCAGGCCCGTGTAGTTGGCACAGACCCGTGTAACTTTCTGTGCCAAAACAAGACCACGCGATTCTCCTCCAGCAAGTTACATGGCCCTGCTTTGCGGGACTCTTGTAGTGACACACGGGCCGTGTACTATGTTATAGCTTGTTTTCTGACTCGAATTTCCCTCCTGTTTTTTGATTTGAACGAGACTCCTAAAGCCTTTTGGACTCAAAATGACCTAGCCCTAGAGCAACCAATATATATAGAAAAGAAAACATCAGGAAAAGGGAGTCGACCATTGTCATCAGGACTGCTACTGAAGGTTGCTGTTGTCAGACTCTACATCAGTACCAAAAGAAGTTTTTCAGATGAAGCTCCGCAAGATTAAAGCTGCAAACTCTCTTTGGTTCCTTTGTTTCATCTCTTTAGACAGATTTTTATTATTTATTTCTTCTGCATAACTCTCTTTTTTTGTTTTTACTTTTTATCATGACATTTGTTGAACTCACCATGAGTGAGTAGTTTTCTTATTCTGGATTTGGGAGAGTAGCTCTTGTAATTATTATTATGAATGAACACTGAGTTTTATTTATTGGATTTGAGATTCGTTTCTTGATTTAATTTCTTGCAATCTTAATGCATGCTATGTGTTGGTACCCACTTAGTCATGATTGTAGATGTTAATTGAAGGACTGAAAGGTGAAGATTAACATTAGAAAATCAAGATCTTGAACCTAGGAATTCTGACTTAGACATAGGCTGATACCTTTGTGGAACCTAAAAATTGGTCAAAGGTTTCAAAGGATTTTAATTAATTTGATCACCAAGAAAGTAGGGTTTTAGTTAACTAGAATACACCCTAGATGCCTTGAGAGAGGATTTAGGATAACTTAGGACTGATTTTCATCAAGAAAAATGATCCTCAATTTAGTAAATAAACAAGATAACATCCCTAGCAAGATTCAACTATGAAATCTTAATTCCAGAATTGCTTCAAATAAATCATTTCGTTTTAAGTTTACCATTTTAGTGTCTTAAGTTAGCAAACTTCATTCTCTAAGTATTCGATAGCCTAGACAGTCAAGATTTCTGTGTAGATTGGTACTTGCTAAACAAAATTTCTCATGGGAACGATACTCTACTTATCACTTTATTAGTTGTTAGCGATATGTGCACTTGCGGTGATTGCAAAATAGCGAAACAAGTTTTTGGTGCCGTTGTCGGGGAATTTTTTTTTTTTTAGTTTTAGTAATATCAAGCAATAGGCGATTTAGCTGATTTAGGCAATTATACTTATTATTTAATTTTATTTTTATTTTACTGGTTGTATCTCTTTTCTTTTCTCTCAGGTGCCCGATCTAGTATATGACTGGAACAAAGCCAGAAGAAATTTTGGACTGTGATCTAGAAATAGATAGAACTCTGAAAGCCATCAGGAGGGAAAGGAAACATCAAGAGCACGGTCAAGGAGATCCTGAAATCCCAACCATGGCTGATAATAATGACAGACCAAGACTCTTGAGAGATTACGAAGCTCCATCTGTCCAAGGATTTTAGCCCAGTGTCACTAGACCCACATTGGAAGCCAACAACTTTGAATTAAAACTAGCATGGCTCCAAATGATTCAACAAACCCAGTTTGCAGGTTCACAACCAGAGGACCCACACTACCACCTCCAGTGCTTTCTTGCCCTATATGATACATTCAAGATGAATGGAGTGTCAGATCAAGCAATAAGACTCAAAGCATTCCCATTTTCCCTTCGGGACAGAGCAAGGAAGTGGTTACTTTCTCAACCGGCTGGAACATTCACTACCAGGGAAAACCTCCCTCAAGCTTTTCTAGCAAGGTATTTCCTACCTGTAAAGACTACAAAGCTGAGGCTTGAGCTCAACACCTTCAGACAAAAGGAAGGAGAATCAATCTATGACGCATGGGAAAGATATAAAGACCTACAAAGGGAATGTCCACACCATGGCATAGAAGACTGGCTATTGGTGCAAAATTTCTATAATGGATTACTACCCTCAACAAGGAGCACAGTTGATTCAGCTGCAGAGGGTGATCTAATGGAGAAAACCGTGCCACAAGCACTTGAACTTCTAGAAAGGGTTGCATACCATAATTACGAGTGGTCAAATGAAAGAGGAAATGCAAAAAGAACTGCAGGGGTCCTGGAAGTAGATGCCCTAAGCATGATAAATGCCTAGTTTGATCAGCTCACAAAGAAACTCGAAAGAATGCAAGCCAACGCAGTTGGAATAAATAGTCAACATGAGGGCAGCTGTGAAGGAGGATACTGAAGGAACAGAAGCATGAAAAACACAAGTTTATACCATTGAATTCAAAAATTTTCACCTAGGGTCACATGCATCATGCAAGATTTATTTTTATCTATTTGATTTCAATGATAAACAACATATTAAAACTCTTTTAATATGTTTTTGGATCTGTATTTGCCATTTAAGATTTTTAAATTAATCAGATTAATTTTAGAACCCTGGATTAAATCAAGAAAAATTACACTAACCTCTTGATGCACTGTAGCATTTCTGTGCCTTTGAGATTCATCTTCAGGACACCAGATGTTGTCCCTCTAGCTTGTCCACACCAAGAACACCTATGGCAGCCCTTGAACAGCTTCTAAAGCTTTTTCTATTAATTAGAAATTCAAGTTCTGCTTTTTAAGAGATTAGAGATGTAAACAGGACACTAGAAACAATTTGTAGTGTTCTTAATTCAAGAGATTGATGGCTAATCTCTTTGAAT
The DNA here is from genome assembly GCF_030052815.1 of Hevea brasiliensis. Lineage (NCBI taxonomy): Eukaryota > Viridiplantae > Streptophyta > Magnoliopsida > Malpighiales > Euphorbiaceae > Hevea > Hevea brasiliensis. The sequence continues at coordinate 92,086,537 of NC_079496.1, read as the reverse complement.
TGATGAGAGATGAAGAAGAATAGATGGAGAGCCTCAAAATGGCGTGACAAAGGAGAGGAGTGGCTGCTGGTTGTTTTTCTTTTTCATAACAACACTTATATAGCTAGGTTAACACATTAAACCCTTGCCACATGTCACCCTTTGATTAGCTCTAGGTTTAAGTGACCCAATCACATTGTGCCAAGTGTCAAACCTATATTTAATCTTGATTTTAATCATCTTACATGATTAAAAAATATTTGGCAAGCTTATGTGTAATCCCATGTGTCAACATCTCATGGTGCCACGTGTCACACTATGAAATGACCAAAATGCCCCTATGTCTTAATTTTGAGTTCTTAACCCAAAATAATTATTTTTTCTTCTTCTAATTTATATCAAATATAAATTAACTAATTAATCTCTATTAATTAATTTCTCATTAATTAAATTCATATTTAAACACTTTAAATATAAATTTAACTTATACTATACATCCAATAATCTAGATTTGGTTTCAAGTCATGCTAGGGACTTTGCAATTTAATTGCAAACCAAACATATTTAATTAATCAATTAAACCCTTTAATTAATTAATTAAATCATATTTAAATAGGTAATAACTTGTGTATGTGTGTGACTTACTAGGTTCATCACTAATTGGCAATGAGACATGATACCAACTCTTAATATCATCAGAACTCTTTCTTACCATAAATGATTTCTCTAAATCATTCTATGCAACTCATAGACCATGGTTAACACCTAGCATAGCATGCCATGGACACCCAATTAGTAATAAGGTTTACCTTAAATGAACATATAATCATATGTTACCACGCACTAGAATCTCTCTGTTATAAAATCCCAACTCAAGCTGGAGTCATGGTTTATGTCAAACCCCATTTGCTATGAATATTATGTTCTCTTTTAATTCCAGTTCTTGATTAAAAAGATTTTCTCATCAGAAACTCTTTTCTGAATAAATCTATCTATCCTGGCCAGGAACTTGAAACATCAAGAACAATTAAATGAACATAGGATTTTATCTCTATTTACTTAGAGGAACAGATTCCATCTTGATCAACACCTACCTCCATATATAAATAGTAGGAGCCAACACATGCCCATATACCCATACACAGTACAAGTATGAAAGCAGTATCAAACTCAAACTACCTATATACAAGATAATTGTGCTATCTCAGGTTTAAAGATTATATGCACTGATATGATTTATGACAAAATATTGACAAGAGTTAACTCCATATGCTTATCATAAGTGTCATTGGTTCGGCCTACTTATCATGTATAAGTGCCTATCATGTTTGTTCTATTGCATGAGACTCACCATTCCATCTTATTTATATCTCATATAAATAACTTGGGAACAAACATAAATACAATCTTTCTGGATAAGTCATGTCCTTATTATGAAGTGTCCTCGATTATGAACCTATTTATGATACTTTGTGCTAGAAATATTGTCACTCATATTCTTAACAACTTAAGAATAATATTTCTAACAAAATAGCAATGGACCTTTTCTATTACACATAAATATATTATGTAAATAGAAAAGTGGAAACGCCTTTCATTAATAAAATATGTACAAGATACATACTAAATGATATGCTCTAGGGCATACTACTAACAATCTCCCACTAGCACTAGAGCCATTCATTACAATATCTTAGACCTATCTTCTCAAGATGTCGGTCTAGCTGAGTCTGTGACATAGGCTTAGTGAATGGATCAGCAGGATTTTCAGCTGATACTATTTTCTGCATGGCTATATTGCCTTGCTCAACAATTTCTCTAATAATGTGGTAGTGCCTTTCTATGTGTTTGGATTTTTAGTGAGACCTTAGCTCTTTAGCCTGTATGACTACTCCATTGTTGTCACAGTGTAGTAGAACTGCTGACTCAATGGAAAGAACTACTGTAATTTCTGTCACGAATTTTTTTATCCAAACAGCTTCCTTCGCAGCATCTGATGCAGCAATATACTCAGCCTCTGTAGTCGAATCTGCAGTCGTGCTCTATTTGGAACTCTTCCAACTGACTGCACCTCCATTACAAATGAACACATATCCAGAGGTAGACTTTCTATCATCGATATCTGATTGGAAATCAGAATCAGTATAACCATCCAATTGCAAGTCTCCACCTCCATATATCAAGAATAAATCCTTAGTTCTTCTCAAGCACTTAAGGATATTCTTGACAGCTATCCAGTGTTCCAAACTTGGATTGGATTGATATCTGCTAGTCAAACTAACAGCATATGCGATATCTGGCCTAGTACACAACATTGCATACATTAAACTTCCAATAGCCGAAGCATATGGAATCTTGGCCATCTTATCTCTTTCTTCAGGTGTCTTTGGAGACATCTCTTTAGAAAGGTGGATATCGTGTCTCACTGGTAATAATCCTCTCTTAGAATCAAGCATGTTAAACCTCTTTAACACCTTTTCCAAGTATAGACTTTGGGATAAACCAATTATTCTTTTCGCTCTATCTCTATAGATGCGAATCCCAATAATACAAGTTGCCTCCCCTAAGTCTTTCATGGATAATGTATTTGACAACCATACCTTTACAGTTGTCAACATATCTATGTCATTACCCATCAACAGTATGTCATCCACATATAAGACAAGGAAAGTGATAGCACTGTCACTAACCTTCTTATATACACATGGCTCATCCTCATTTTTTATAAAACTAAAGGATTTAATGGCTTCATTAAAACGGATGTTCCAACTCCTCGAAGCTTGTTTCAACCCATAAATGGATCGCTTTAGCTTGTATACCTTGGACCCATCTTGGGATTGAAAACCCCTAGGTTGTTCCATGAAAATGTTTTCTTCAATGTATCCATTGAGAAAAGCTATTTTGACATCCATCTGCCAAATCTCATAATCATAGTATGCAGCTATTGCTAATAAAATCCTAATTGATTTAAGCATGGCAACAGACGAGAAAGTCTCCTCATAGTCGATTGCTTGCCTTTGGCGAAACCCTTTCGCTACTAGCTTTGCCTTATAGGTCTCTACCTTTCTATCAGAACTTATTTTCTTCTTGAAAACCCATTTGTTCCCTATAGGTACAATACCTTCAGGTGGGTCAACAAGATCCCAAACTTGATTCTTATACATGGAATCAATCTCGGATTTCATAGCATCAATCCATTTTGAAGAGCCTATATCTGATATAGCTTCTTCATAGGTAAGTGGATCATCTCCATGATCTACTTCTTCATGAGTAGACAACTCTTGTTCTTTTTCATGAAGGAAACCATATCTCACTGGTGGGTGAGATACCCTGGTTGTTCTACGAGGAATAGCTGTAGATGTTTCATCAATGGGTATAGGTTGACTAGATGGATCTATATCCATCTGATCTATTGGTTGGTCAAAATTCTCCAATTCTAACTCTATTTGCCTTCCTTTGCCTCCTTGAACAAACTGTTGTTCAAGAAATGTGGTATCTCTACTTATCAAAACCTTTTGTGAAGTAGGAAAATAAAATTAATATCCAAAACTATCTTTTGGATATCCAACAAATTGACCCTTTTCTGATTTGGTCTCTAATTTATCAGTGTTCAGCTTTTTGATATAAGCTGAACAACCCCAAATCTTAACATGCTTAAAACTTGGTTTTCTTCCATGCCATATCTCATAAGGTGTGGAAGAAACTAATTTTGATGGAATCCTGTAACACCCCTTACCCGTCTACAGTATATCCGAGTAAGCTATGTCACACGGTGTACCGGAACACTCTATTTTATCTCAATCATTTTTATTCTTCCTTACTTTATTTTTATCATAGTTTTGAATATAATTTATGAAATATAATTTATTTAAGCCATTTATCAAAATTATAATTTATTTGAGGTTCCAAAAATTTTATAGAAAATCCGGCAGAGTACCGGCTAAAAATGGAGAAAACAGTTCTTCGGAACCTGTGAAAAACACTTCCAATAATCATATTCAATCATTCTCAAACTCCAATATCAAAATCTCAATATTCTTCAATTTCATTTCTCAATCATTCATTTCTCACGGCACTCATATACATAAGCAATAAATAAATACTCAAATTTTTTCCATTCATAACCATAATTTTTCATTATTTACATGAACATCAAAATACATTACATAAGTTTCATTTACACAAAGGAAAATAAAAGTTAGTTACAAAATACCAAAATGAAGCCTAGTGTCCTACCAATGCACTGTAGATGGTGAGGTGACACGAACATTATGCAGAGCTGCAGGAGGTCTCACCCACCTGTGGTCTATTGGGCTCTCAACAAGATCTCCAGAACCTACGTGTGGCAAAAGCAACGCGCTAAGCAATAATGCTTAGTGATGCCAATAATAAAATAAAAAGGAATAACAGGAAGTAAACATGCAATGCATGTATCGATGACTTATTTGTTTTGTACTTGTTATATTCATTATTTCGTTAAATTTATCCACTTTCATTTTTGGTTGCCCAAGTAACCTACACTAGACGACTGGACTGGATAAACGGGTAAACTGGCACTGGGTATCAAGTACCTCGGGCCGTCACACCATCGGTCACATATGTGTCTCCCGGCAGGCAATGATCGCCTAATAAGCTGTAATAACATCGAGCACAAGGCCAAGTATCAACATAATGTCGAATGGCTAAAAGCCATGAAATCGCTGAATGGCATAATGCCATGTGCAGTACTGCTAACTGAACCCTATTGGCATGCCAAACTATCCAAACCAATCTTGTTAGGTATACTAGGGCATTTGATACTTTTGAATTTTGTAATTTTTGATTTTCAAGCTTTGATGTTACTATTCACCTCATTGGTCAATAAAAATGTTGACTTTTGCATAGAAAATAGGTACATTGGTTTTAACACTCCCAACATACCACATTTTGCAATCAAAACTTGTTGGCATTAATCACCAATACCATTTCTAAGCTTAAAACTAATGGGACAGAAATTTCAGTTTTTATACTCTAATTTTACTATTCCATTAGTTACTGTTACAGTGAGAATTTGAGAAAATGATAAACATGAAAGTTGTTCCTTATTTTGTTTAGTTGAGTTTCTTTTTTTGAATCACTCCATTTGGAGTTTTGTAGCTCAAGTTATGGTCCAAAAACCACAACTGCCCGGATTGGAAAATTGCAGAACTGACCATATCTACAGTGCAGTGAACAGTGACTGCAAATGCCTTGTTGGATAGGTTCTGGTCATAATTTGGGGTAGGTTTCTTCATGAAAGTTGTTTTTCTATATCTTAACTTGTTGCTGTAAAAATTTCAGGTCAATTGGGCCATTCTACAATGAGTTATGGCCAAATGAACAATTACTGTCTGTTCATTTGGTCATTCTGCAGAATCTGGTTGCAGGACATCCGGATTGGGGCCAGTTTTTGGTCCACTTGCTTTGGTCTTTTGGGCATGGTTTCTTCACCAAAATTGTGCCATTATGTGTCTAGTTTCATGTCTAATTGGTCAAACACCAATTGAACCTACACAGCCAAAGTTATGGCTGTCCAAACAGGCTGGACTCACAGCCACACCTACTGCTCCCACTAGGCAGCCACATCAAATCAGTTTGTAATGCTATAGTTCACTCCAAATTATGGCCAACTTACCTAAAATGGTCACTAATTGACCATTAGAATGTTCATATACCATTTCATGAGCAAACCCTAATTTTTGTTTAAGTCTCCAAGTTCTCAAAGTTCAATTTATACATTAAACTTACAATTTCAACTTAAATCATGTTCTTAAACATGAATTGAGTGAGAGAGAATAAATTGGGCACTAACCTTAGGAGGGCAAAATTTTCCCTTCAATTTCCTTCACTTTCTTTAATTTTCTTTGCAGCCAAACACTTTCTCAAGAGGTAAAATCAAGTTTTTTTGAAGAAGACTAAAGGTTTTATGGTGATTTTTCAAGAGAATTTCTAGTGAGAAGTTTGGAATAACAATGGTGAAGGGAGAGGAAAGAGAGAAACGGCTGAAGAAGATGAGGAATGCAGAAATTATTTTCATTTTTTTGTCATTTTATCTCTTTTTAATTTGGCTTGTTCAGTTGTGATTGGTGGAAGCCTTCCAAATGACATCATGTGATGTCATATTTAGGTATTTCTTTCATTTTCTTTTCTTCTTTTTTCTACTCATTTTCAATTTAATTTTTAGCAATATTTATTCATATTTTAGATCATAATAATTATTTACTTAACTGGACAAGTAGGCCAAAAATTGCCTCTGAAGGCAAAATGACCAAAATGCCCTCCGTTTGGCTTAACAGGTCAAAATTGTCTGTACCGATTGAAAAATTTTTCTAAATATTTTCCTGGCATTCTATGTTAGTAGTATGCCCTAGAGCATATCATTTAGTATGTATCTTGTACATATTTTTAATAATAAAAGGCATTTCCACTTTTCCGTTTACATAATATATTTATGTGTAATAGAAAAGGTCCATTGATATTTTGTTAGAAATATTATTCTTAAGTTGTTAAGAATATGAGTGACAATATTTCTAGCACAAAGTATCATAAATAGGTTCACAATCGAGGATACTTCATAATAAGGACATGACTTATCCAGAAAGATTGTATTCATGTTTGTTCCCAAGTTATTTATATGAGATATAAATAAGATGGAATGGTGAGTCTCATGCCATATAACAAACTTGATAGGCACTTATAAATGATAAGTAGGCCGAACCAGTGACACTTATGACAAACCCATGGAGTTTACTCTTGTCAATGTTTTGTCATAAATCATATCGATGCATATAATCTTTAGACACGAGATAGCACAGTTATCTTGTATATAGGTAGTTTGAGTTTGATCGCTTTCATACTTGTACTATGTATGGGTATATGGGCATCTGTTGGCTCCTACTAGTTATATATGGAGGTAGGTGTTGATCAAGATGGAATCTGTTCCTCTAAGTAAATAGAGATAAAATCCTATGTTCATTTAATTGTTCTTGATGTTTCAAGTTCTGGCAGACAGATAGATTTATTCGTAAAAGAGTTTCGATGAGAAAAATCTTTTAATCAAGAATGGAATTAAAAAAGAACATAATATTCATAGCAAATGGAGTTTGACATAAACCATGACTCCGGCTTGAGTTGGGATTTTGTAATGAGAGATTCTAGTGCATGGTAACATATGATTATAGGTTCATTTAAGGTAAACCTTATTACTAATTGGGTGGCCATGGCATGCTATGCTAGGTGTTAACCATGGTCTATGAGGTTCATAAAATGGTTTAGAGAAATCATTTATGGTAAGAAAGAGTTCTGATGATATTAAGAGTTGATATCATGTCTCATTGCCAATTAGTGATGAGCCTAGTAAGTCACACACATACACAAGTTATCACCTATTTAAATATGATTTAATTAATTAATTAAAGAGTTTAATTGATTAATTAAATAGATTTGGTTTGCAATTAAATTGCAAAGTCCCTAGCATGACTTGAAACCAAATCTAGATTATTGGATGTGTAGTATAAATTAAATTTATATTTAAAGTGTTTAAATATGAATTTAATTGATGAGAAATTAATTAATAGAGATTAATTAATTAATTTATATTTGATATAAATTAATTAGAAGAAGAAAATAATTATTTTGGGTTAAGAACTCAAAATTAAGACACAGGGGCATTTTGGTCATTTCACAGTGTGACACGTGACACCATGAGATGGTGACACATGGCATAACACATAAGCTTGCCAAATATTTTTTAATCATGTAAGATGATTAAAATCAAGATTAAATATAGGTTTGACACTTGGCACAATGTGATTGGGTCACTTAAACCTAGAGCTAATCAAAAGGTGACATGTGGCTAGGGTTTAATGTGTTAACCTAGCTATTTAAGTGTGGTTATGAAAAGAAAACATAACCAGCAGCCTCTCCTCTCATATGTCACGCCATTTTGAGCCTCTCCAGCTATTTCCCTTCATCTCTCATCAATTCAAAGAGATTAGCCATCAATCTCTTGAATTAAGAACACTAGAAATTGTTTCTAGTGTCCTGTTTACATCTCTAATCTCTTAAAAGGCAGAACTTGAATTTCTAATTAATAGAAAAGGCTTTAGAAGCTGTTCAAGGGCTGCCATAGGTGTTCTTGGTGTGGACAAGCTAGAGGGACAACATCTGGTGTCCTGAAGACGAATCTCAAAGGCGCAGACAATCTGCTTCACATCAAGAGGTTAGTGTAATCGTTCTTGATTTAATCTAGGGTTCTAAAATTAATCTGATTAATTTTAAAATCTTAAATGGCAAATACAGATCCAAAAACATATTAAAAGAGTTTTAATATGTTGTTTATCATTGAAATCAAATAGATAAAAATAAATCTTGCATGGTGCATGTGACCCTAGATGAAAATTTTTGAATTCAATGGTATAATCTTGTGTTTTTCACGCTTCCGTTCCTTCAATTGGTATCAGAGCCACTATATTTGCCATTTAGATTGTTGATTATATAATTTAATTGTGTGTTTGATCATGAGATCAAGAGATTCATTGCTGGTTGGATCATGAGATGTGGCGTTACACATGGTGAAGCCACCATTGGTGGCGGCAACAATGGTTCCATGGGTGATTCAAGGTTTGGCTTTTAATTCTGCAATTGTTGTATGATCTAAGGCCTATTCTTTGACTAATTAAAGTGTTTAATTAGTTGTTTTAATCACACAATTAAATTATGATTCAAATCAGAATTTTAAAAAATGTTTGAATGTGATTCAAATCTGAATTTTAAAAGTTGTTTGAATGTGATTCAAATCTGAATTTTTAAAGTTGTTTGAATCATATTTAAATCTGATTTTTTAAAATTGATTCAATAAAATTCAGATCTGATTTTTTTAAAAATATTTGAATGTGATTCAAATCTGATTTTTTTAAAAATATTTGAATGTGATTCAAATCTGAATTTTTGAAGTTGTTTGAATGTGATTCAAATCTGAATTTTTAAATTTGTTTGAATGAGATTCAAATCTGAATTTTTAAATTTATTTGAATCATATTCAAATCTGGATTTTTAAGTTGAATATGAGATATTCAATTTAATTTAAGTATGTATGTTTTATTTAATTGTTAAATAGTGATATGCATGATGGATGATCATGGACTATAAAAGACCAATGTGATTGGATTTATTTCTTTTATGTTTCTTTGGGATTGTAAATTAATTAATTTATTTTAATTTATTTTGGGCATGTATTATTAAGTTTGTAATATTTTTGGGTTGTAATTTCATTTATTTAAGTTCTTGTAAATTCGCCTTGGTATGCCAAGGATTACTATGTAATATTGGATTGCAAGAAGTTCAAGGAGGTCAAGAGCATTGGTGGGACCGTGGGAGGAATTCAATATCAAGTGTTGATTATGTACTCCTTCAGCAACTCTTGTAAAATGAATGAATGAAATGCACCTAGGAATGCCCTGATTCAATTCTTGGTGGCTCAATTAAATCCCTTAGAAAGTCCATGATCATACCATATTTATCGCTTATCCATGAATGCATGAGATGTATGGGAATGTATGCAATTATATGATATATGCATGCTAAATGGATAATGTGCAAAGTGAGACCTTAATAGTAATTAGGATGGCTATAAAATCTTCCAAACAAATGATTAAGTTGGAAATGCTATAATTAAAGTAATTATAACATAAGCCCTCCATTGGGGCAATTATTTTAAGAAATTTTAAATAGTTGCATGAGATGCAATTAATTTAAGAGATTTTCTTAAGAATAATTGTTAAGCATGAGATGTTGTAAATATGTAAATGGTTTGGTGGCCAATATTGGATGTACCTGAGGACATTAAAATTATTTGCATAATTATTGGCTCAATGGGATCAACTTAACTAATGCAAGATAAGTCAATATTGGATGTACCTGAGATTTTGAGCATTAGGGGCTAGTAAAAGGATTGAACCTCACATGAGATGTGATGGGCAAGGAGTTGCTCACTTATAGTTTATTGTAATTCCAATAATGGATGTACCTGAGGATGATCAATAGAATTATGAGAATTCAATCACCCACTAGAAATCCATCCAACTAGGATTTCCGTTTTCTACTTTGGAAGTGTAGGATTCGCTAAGTTAGTGGGAGGACCAATTTGATTAAAAGACCATAATCATTTTGGTTAATTACATGATACATTTACTAATTAATCTGGTTATTTTCTGCAGTTAATTTTCTGATAAAAATGAGCACAAAACAACCACCACCATCCAATATCCTTGCAAGCATACTTGATCACAACAGTTGATAGGACCTAATCATGCGATTGGCTAAGAAATTTGAAACTTGTCCTGAACCTTGAACATATAGGATACGTTCTAGATTCAAATGTTCCTGGTCCCTTACCTCCAGAGGCCACACAAGAGGAACATGAAACTTTGGACAAGTGGAAGGAGCATGATATGAGAGCTAAGTGTTACATGCTTGCTTCTATGAGTAATGAGTTATAGAAGCAACATGAGAACATGCAGAGTGCGAGTGAGATCCTCCTTCACCTACAAGAGTTGTATGGTGAGCACAGCAGGAATGCTAGGTATGAGATATCTAAACAGTTATTCCGTATGAGGATGTCTGAGGGACAGAATGTTGGGGATCATGTCCACAAGATGATTCGGCTGATTGAGCAGTTGGAACATCTTGACTTCAACATGGATTTCCAACTACAAACGGATTTGATCCTTCGATCCTTCCTGAGTCTTTTGGGAATTTTGTGACAAATTTCCATATGACTAAACAGGAATGCACCTTAGCTGAATTACTCAACATGCTGGTTATTGCCCAAAAGAATATGCCGGGCAATAAAGGAAAAGAGGTAGCTTTGATTGCATCTTCTTCTACTGGAAAGTCCAACAAGAAGAAGCGCAATAAGAAAAAGAAACCTCAGATTCCTGGTCCTTCCAAGAAAATAGCTAAACAGAAAAGGAAGACTAAAGCTGACAAAGGCAAAGGAAAGTGTCTCCACTGCCAACAGGAAAGTGTTTCCATTGCCAGTAAGAAAGTGTTTCCACTGGCCAGAGTATAGTGATCTAAAAGAATACAATGCCATGGTGAAAACCAACTCAAGTTCAAAATATATTTGGCACTTAAGGTTATGTCATGTTGCAGAAGATAGGATTGCAAAATTGGAGAAAATGGGGATTCTATCCTCATTGGGCTCTGAGCCTACTCCAACTTGTGAATCTTGCCTTCAAGGCAAAATGACTAGATCACCCTTTGTTGGACAAGGGCTAAGAGCTGAAAATATTTTGGAACTAATACATAGTGATGTATGTGGTCCGTTTAAAGAAATGGCTAGAGGGGGCTTTCATTATTTTATTACCTTTACTGATGATAAATCAAGGTTTGGGTATTTGTATTTGATGAAATACAAACATGAATCCTTTGAAAAGTTCAAAGAATTTAAATCTGAAGTAGAAAATCAAACAGGAAAAAAATATTAAAGCTCTTCGATCAGATCGTGGAGGTGAATATTTGAGTACTGAATTTGATGAATACTTGAGAGAGCATGGCATTGTTTCTCGGTGACTCCTCGAACGCCATACGGTGAATGGTGTATCTGAAAGGAGAAATCGTACCCTATTGGATATGGTACGTAGTATGATGAGCTATACTGATATGTCAATCTCCTTTTGGGGATTTGCATTAGAATCAGCTTTATAAATTCTGAATAGGATTCCATCAAAATCAGTTTCTTCCACACCTTATGAGATATGGCATGGAAGAAAACCAAGTCTTAAGCATGTTAAGATTTGGGGTTGTCCAGCTTATATCAAAAAGTCAACACCGATAAATTGGAGACCGGATCGTAAAAGGTCGATTTGTTGGATATCCAAAAGATAGTTTTGGATATTATTTTTATTTGCCTACTTCACAAAGGTTGTGATAAGTAGAGATGCCACATTTCTTGAACAACGGTTTGTTCAAGAAGGAGGCAAAGGAAGGCAAATAGAGTTAGAATTGAAGAATTCGACCAACCAATGATCGGATGGATATAGATCCATCTAGTCAACCTATACCCGTTGATGAAACATCTACACTGTTCCTCGTAGAACAACGTGGTATCTCACCCACCGGTGAGATATGGTTTTCTTCATGAAGAAGAACAAGAGTTGTCTACTCATGAAGAAGTAGATCATGGAGATGATCCACTTACCTATGAAGAAGCTATATCAGATATAGACTCTTCAAAATGGATTGATGCTATGAACTTTGAGATTGATTCCATGTATAAGAATCAAGTTTGGGATCTTGTTGACCCACCAAGGTATTGTACCTATAGGGAACAAATGGGTTTTCAAGAAGAAAATTGGTTACGATGGAAAGGTAGAGACCTATAAGGCAAGGCTAGTAGCGAAAGGGTTTCGCCAAAGGCAAGGAATAGACTATGAGGAGACTTTCTGCTTTGTTGCCATGCTTAAATCAATTAGGATTTTATTAGCAATAGCTGCATACTATGATTATGAGATTTGGCGGATGGATGTCAAAAGCGGCTTTTCTCAATGGATACATTGAAGAAAACATTTTCATGGAACAACCTAGGAATTTGAATCCCAAGATGGTTCCAAGGTATGCAAGCTAAAGCGATCCATTTATGGGTTGAAACAAGCTTCGAGGAGTTGGAACATCCGTTTTGATGAAGCCATTAAATCTTTTGGTTTTATCAAAAATGAGGATGAGCCATGTGTATATAAGAAGGTTAGTGACAGTGCTATCACTTTCCTTGTCTTATATGTGGATGACATCGTGGTGATGGGTAATGATACAGGTATGTTGACGACTATAAAGGTATGGTTGTCAAATACATTCTCCATGAAAGACTTAGGGGAGGCAACCTATATTCTTGGGATTCGCATCTATAGAGATAGAGCGAAAAGAATAATTGGTTTATCCCAAAGTCTATACTTGGAAAAGGTGTTAAAGAGGTTTAACATGCTTGATTCCAAGAGAGGATTGTTACCAGTGAGACATGGTATTCATCTTTTTAAAGAGATGTCTCCAAAGACACCTGAAGAAAGAGATAAGATGGCCAGGATTCCATATGCTTCGGCTATTGGAAGTTTAATGTATGCGATGTTGTGTACTAGGCTGATATCGCATATCTTTAGTTTGACTAGCGGTATCAATCCAATCCAGTTTGGAACATCGATAGCTGTCAAGAATATCCTTAAGTACTTGAGAAGAACTAAGGATTTATTCTTGATTTATGGAGGTGGAGACTTGCAATTGGATGGTTATACTGATTCTGATTTCCAATCAGATATCGATGATAGAAAGTCTACCTCTGGATATGTGTTCATTTGTAATGGAGGTGCAGTCAGTTGGAAGAGTTCCAAGCGAGCACATTGCAGATTCCACTCGAGGTCGAGTATATTCTTTGCATCGAATCTTTGCAAAAGAAGCGCTTGGATAAAGAAGTTCGTGACAGAACTTACAGTAGTTCCTTCCATTGAGTCAGCAGTTCCACTACACTGTGACAATAATGGAGCAGTCATACAGGCTAAGGAACTAAGGTCTCACCCAAAATCCAAACACATAGAAAGGCACTACCATATTATCAGAGATATAGTTGGGCAAGGCGATATAGCCATTTATCAAAATTATAATTTATTTGAGGTTCCAAAAATTTTATAGAAAATCCGGCAGAGTACCGGCGAAAAATGGAGAAAACAGTTCTTCGGAACCTGTGAAAAACACTTCCAATAATCATATTCAATCATTCTCAAACTCCAATATCAAAATCTCAATATTCTTCAATTTCATTTCTCAATCATTCATTTCTCACGGCACTCATATACATAAGCAATAAATAAATACTCAAATTTTTTCCATTCATAACCATAATTTTTCATTATTTACATGAACATCAAAATACATTACATAAGTTTCATTTACACAAAGGAAAATAAAAGTTAGTTACAAAATACCAAAATGAAGCCTAGTGTCCTACCAATGCACTGTAGATGGTGAGGTGACACGAACATTATGCAGAGCTGCAGGAGGTCTCACCCAGTCTGTGGTCTATTGGGCTCTCAGTCAGTATCTCCAGAACCTACGTGTGGCAAAAGCAACGCGCTAAGCAATAATGCTTAGTGATGCCAATAATAAAATAAAAAGGAATAACAGGAAGTAAACATGCAATGCATGTATCGATGACTTATTTGTTTTGTACTTGTTATATTCATTATTTCGTTAAATTTATCCACTTTCATTTTTGGTTGCCCAAGTAACCTACACTAGACGACTGGACTGGATAAACGGGTAAACTGGCACTGGGTATCAAGTACCTCGGGCCGTCACACCATCGGTCACATATGTGTCTCCCGGTGTGCAACAGATCAGCTAATAAGCTGTAATAACATCAGGCACAAGGCCAAGTATCAACATAATGTCAGAATGGCTAAAAGCCATGAAATCACAGAATGGCATAATGCCATGTGCAGTACTGCTAACTGAACCCTATTGGCATGCCAAACTATCCAAACCAATCTTGTTAGGTATACTAGGGCATTTGATACTTTTGAATTTTGTAATTTTTGATTTTCAAGCTTTGATGTTACTATTCACCTCATTGGTCAATAAAAATGTTGACTTTTGTATAGAAAATAGGTACATTGGTTTTAACACTCCCAACATACCACATTTGGCAATCAAAACTTGTTGGCATTAATCACCAATACCATTTCTAAGCTTAAAACTAATGGGACAGAAATTTCAGTTTTTATACTCTAATTTTACTATTCCATTAGTTACTGTTACAGTGAGAATTTGAGAAAATGATAAACATGAAAGTTGTTCCTTATTTTGTTTAGTTGAGTTTCTTTTTTTGAATCACTCCATTTGGAGTTTTGTAGCTCAAGTTATGGTCCAAAAACCACAACTGCCCGGATTGGAAAATTGCAGAACTGACCATATCTACAGTGCAGTGAACAGTGACTGCAACTGCCTTGTTGGATAGGTTCTGGTCATAATTTGGGGTAGGTTTCTTCATGAAAGTTGTTTTTCTATATCTTAACTTGTTGCTGTAAAAATTTCAGGTCAATTGGGCCATTCTACAATGAGTTATGGCCAAATGAACAATTACTGTCTGTTCATTTGGTCATTCTGCAGAATCTGGTTGCAGGACATCCGGATTGGGGCCAGTTTTTGGTCCACTTGCTTTGGTCTTTTGGGCATGGTTTCTTCACCAAAATTGTGCCATTATGTGTCTAGTTTCATGTCTAATTGGTCAAACACCAATTGAACCTACACAGCCAAAGTTATGGCTGTCCAAACAGGCTGGACTCACAGCCACACCTACTGCTCCCACTAGGCAGCCACATCAAATCAGTTTGTAATGCTATAGTTCACTCCAAATTATGGCCAACTTACCTAAAATGGTCACTAATTGACCATTAGAATGTTCATATACCATTTCATGAGCAAACCCTAATTTTTGTTTAAGTCTCCAAGTTCTCAAAGTTCAATTTATACATTAAACTTACAATTTCAACTTAAATCATGTTCTTAAACATGAATTGAGTGAGAGAGAATAAATTGGGCACTAACCTTAGGAGGGCAAAATTTTCCCTTCAATTTCCTTCACTTTCTTTAATTTTCTTTGCAGCCAAACACTTTCTCAAGAGGTAAAATCAAGTTTTTTTGAAGAAGACTAAAGGTTTTATGGTGATTTTTCAAGAGAATTTCTAGTGAGAAGTTTGGAATAACAATGGTGAAGGGAGAGGAAAGAGAGAAACGGCTGAAGAAGATGAGGAATGCAGAAATTATTTTCATTTTTTTGTCATTTTATCTCTTTTTAATTTGGCTTGTTCAGTTGTGATTGGTGGAAGCCTTCCAAATGACATCATGTGATGTCATATTTAGGTATTTCTTTCATTTTCTTTTCTTCTTTTTTCTACTCATTTTCAATTTAATTTTTAGCAATATTTATTCATATTTTAGATCATAATAATTATTTACTTAACTGGACAAGTAGGCCAAAAATTGCCTCTGAAGGCGAAATGACCAAAATGCCCTCCGTTTGGCTTAACAGGTCAAAATTGTCTGTACCGATTGAAAAATTTTTCTAAATATTTTCCTGGCATTCTATGTTAGTAGTATGCCCTAGAGCATATCATTTAGTATGTATCTTGTACATATTTTTAATAATAAAAGGCATTTCCACTTTTCCGTTTACATAATATATTTATGTGTAATAGAAAAGGTCCATTGATATTTTGTTAGAAATATTATTCTTAAGTTGTTAAGAATATGAGTGACAATATTTCTAGCACAAAGTATCATAAATAGGTTCACAATCGAGGATACTTCATAATAAGGACATGACTTATCCAGAAAGATTGTATTCATGTTTGTTCCCAAGTTATTTATATGAGATATAAATAAGATGGAATGGTGAGTCTCATGCCATATAACAAACTTGATAGGCACTTATAAATGATAAGTAGGCCGAACCAGTGACACTTATGACAAACACATGGAGTTTACTCTTGTCAATGTTTTGTCATAAATCATATCGGTGCATATAATCTTTAGACACGAGATAGCAGTTATCTTGTATATAGGTAGTTTGAGTTTGATCTTTGCTTTCATACTTGTACTATGTATGGGTATATGGGCATCTGTTGGCTCCTACTAGTTATATATGGAGGTAGGTGTTGATCAAGATGGAATCTGTTCCTCTAAGTAAATAGAGATAAAATCCTATGTTCATTTAATTGTTCTTGATGTTTCAAGTTCCTGGACAGACAGATAGATTTATTGAGAAAGAGTTTACGATGAGAAAAATCTTTTAATCAAGAACTGGAATTAAAAGAGAACATAATATTCATAGCAAATGGAGTTTGACATAAACCATGACTCGGCTTGAGTTGGGATTTTATGTAGAGATTCTAGTGCATGGTAACATATGATTATAGGTTCATTTAAGGTAAACCTTATTACTAATTGGGTGGCCATGGCATGCTATGCTAGGTGTTAACCATGGTCTATGAGGTTCATAAAATGGTTTAGAGAAATCATTTATGGTAAGAAAGAGTTCTGATGATATTAAGAGTTGATATCATGTCTCATTGCCAATTAGTGATGAGCCTAGTAAGTCACACACATACACAAGTTATCACCTATTTAAATATGATTTAATTAATTAATTAAAGAGTTTAATTGATTAATTAAATAGATTTGGTTTGCAATTAAATTGCAAAGTCCCTAGCATGACTTGAAACCAAATCTAGATTATTGGATGTGTAGTATAAATTAAATTTATATTTAAAGTGTTTAAATATGAATTTAATTGATGAGAAATTAATTAATAGAGATTAATTAATTAATTTATATTTGATATAAATTAATTAGAAGAAGAAAATAATTATTTTGGGTTAAGAACTCAAAATTAAGACACAGGGGCATTTTGATCATTTCACAGTGTGACACGTGGCACCATGAGATGGTGACACATGGCATAACACATAAGCTTGCCAAATATTTTTTAATCATGTAAGATGATTAAAATCAAGATTAAATATAGGTTTGACACTTGGCACAATGTGATTGGGTCACTTAAACCTAGAGCTAATCAAAAGGTGACATGTGGCTAGGGTTTAATGTGTTAACCTAGCTATTTAAGTGTGGTTATGAAAAGAAAACATAACCAGCAGCCTCTCCTCTCATATGTCACGCCATTTTGAGCCTCTCCAGCTATTTCCCTTCATCTCTCATCAATTCAAAGAGATTAGCCATCAATCTCTTGAATTAAGAACACTAGAAATTGTTTCTAGTGTCCTGTTTACATCTCTAATCTCTTAAAAGGCAGAACTTGAATTTCTAATTAATAGAAAAGGCTTTAGAAGCTGTTCAAGGGCTGCCATAGGTGTTCTTGGTGTGGACAAGCTAGAGGGACAACATCCGTGTCTCAAGACGAATCTCAAAGGCGCAGACACGCTGCAGCACATCAAGAGGTTAGTGTAATCGTTCTTGATTTAATCTAGGGTTCTAAAATTAATCTGATTAATTTTAAAATCTTAAATGGCAAATACAGATCCAAAAACATATTAAAAGAGTTTTAATATGTTGTTTATCATTGAAATCAAATAGATAAAAATAAATCTTGCATGGTGCATGTGACCCTAGATGAAAATTTTTGAATTCAATGGTATAATCTTGTGTTTTTCACGCTTCCGTTCCTTCATTCTAATGCCATAGGAACCTCAATGACCCTTCTCTGGAGTCCCAAAAATTATTTTATAAATTTTTCCCCTGGTCTAGGGCTCCTAGTTGCGAGAACCGCAACTTCCCTCTGGGTTACCCATCGCTTGGGCACCGGCTCATTTAACTTGGTTGTATTTTATTTCTAAAATTTTTTCTAAATTTTTCTTATTAATATTTGAGTTAATTATGGTTCCTCACTTTAGTTTAAATATTTTTCCAGACGTTCTAGCTGTCCAAACCGACACTGGTCACCGGAACAGTAGAATGTACGGAGTTGCTACCGGGAGGGTGTTACAACTTTTCCCCTCTAATTTAAATTTCGTCCTCGAAATTTTACCTGATGCAAACAGTTGAGGGAATTGTTGCCTCATCGTCTCTTCACTTTCCCTAGTTGCCTCCTCGGTGTTGTGGTGCCTCCAAAGCACTTTCACCAGTGGAATCTGCTTATTCCTCAATTCTTTCACTTCCCAAGCCAGAATCCGTATGGGTTCTTCTTCATATGTCAAATCCGGTTGTACTTCAATTTCTTCCTTGGAGATGATATGTGAAGGACCTGAGCGGTATCTTATTAACATAGACACGTGGAATACATTATGGATCTTGTCCAGCTCTGGAGGTAAAGCTAGCCTATAAGCCACTAGACCCACACGTTCAATGATTTCATATGGGCCAATGAACCTAGGGCTTAACTTACCTTTTCTTCCAAACCTCAGTACTTTCTTCCACGGTGACACCTTGAGGAACTCTTTGTTGCCAACCACATATTCTATTTCTTTTCTCTTCAGGTCGGCATAAGATTTCTGTCTGTCTGAGGCAACCTTCAGATTGGCTTTGATTAGTTTTACTTTCTCCTCAATCCGTTTCACCAGGTCGGGTCCCACCAGTTTGTCTTCGCCCAATTCAGTCCAGCACACTGGAGTTCTACATTTTCTCCCATACAATGCTTCATACGGGGCCATTTGGATGCTAGCTTGGTAGCTATTGTTGTATGCAAATTCTACCAGTGGGAGGTATCTATCCCAACTTCCCTCAAACTCAGTGACACAACCCCTCAGCATATCCTCAAGGACCTGACATATATTTCATGTTATTATTATCATTTTAATTCAATATTTGTATCAATTCCATTAGTTTCAATTGTTTACCTGGATTACTCTTTCTGATTGCCCATCCGTCTGAGGATGGAAAGCTGTGTTGAAGTGGAGTTGTGTACCCAAGGATTCATGCAACTTCTTCCAAATCTCGATGTAAACCTTGGGTCTCGATCAGATATGATGGAAAGTGGAATTCCATGCAGTCTAACTATCTCACTGATATACAATTCTGCTAACTTCTCCAGTGAGTAGTCAGTCCTAACTGGCAGAAAGTGTGCTGACTTCGTCAATCTATCTACTATCACCCATACTGCATCATGTTTCTTCTGGGTGAGAGGTAGACCACTCACAAAATCCATGGTGACCCGATCCCATTTCCATTCAGGTATGCGTATAGGTTGTAGCAATCTCGATGGAACTTGATGTTCTGCCTTGACTTGCTGACATGTCAAGCATTTAGTCACATAGTCAGCTATGTCCTTCTTCATACCAGGCCACCAATATTGAAGCTTCAGATCATGATACATCTTTGTACTTCCTGGGTGCATAGCATATACACTGGTGTGTGCCTCTTTTAGAATACTGGCCTTCAATTCCCTATCATCTGGTACACACAGTCTTCCTTTGTAGTACAGACACCCATCTGCTTTCACCTCATAGTTAGTTGCTTTCCCTCTACAATTTTGCTCATAATAGCCATTAACTTTTCATCTGCCTTTTGCCCATCTAAAATTTGCTGTAACAGGTTTGGCCTCACTTGCAACTCAGCCAAAATAGCTCCATCTTGAACCAAAGATAGACGGGCATTCAATGATCTCAAAGCTGTGATGGATTTTCTGCTCAAAGCATTAGCAACTATATTTGCCTTCCCAGGATCGTAGTCAATTACACAATCATAGTCCTTCAGAAACTCAATCCATCGTCTCTGTCTAAGGTTGAGCTCCTTCTGGGTTGGCAAGTATTTCAGGCTTTTGTGGTCCGTGTAAATGTAGCACTTTTCACCATACAAGTAATGCCTCCATATCTTCAATGCAAAGATAATTGCTGCAAGCTCTAGATCATGGGTAGGGTAATTTTGTTCATGTGGCCTTAGCTGCCTGGAAGCATAAGCGACCACCTTCCCCTCTTGCATCAATACACACCCTAACCCATTATGAGAGGCATCACTGTAGACCACAAAGTCCTTTCCTGACACTGGCTGTGTTAACACGGGTGCCTCTATCAACATAGCCTTCAACTTCTCAAAACTAGTCTGACACTTGTCATTCCAGTCAAATCTGACATTCTTATGTAACAACTTGGTCATTGGAGCAGCTATTAAGGAAAATCCCTTCACAAATCTCCTGTAATACCCAGCTAGCCCCAAGAAGCTTCTGACCTCAGTTGTATTTATGGGAGGCTTCCATTCCATCACTGCTTCTATTTTTTTGGGATCCACCCTAATCCCATCAGCTGACACTATGTGTCCAAGGAATGCAATCTCATTCAACCAAAAGTCACACTTGGACAACTTAGCATACAGCTTCTTTTCTCGTGGTTTGCGAACAATCCTCAAATGCTCATCATGTTCTTCCTGGTCTTGGAATACACGAGAATATCATCAATAAAGACCACTACGAACCGATCTAGGTATGGATGGAAGATACGGTTCATAAGGTCCATAAATGCATTGGTGCATTTGTTAGGCCAAAGGGCATCACCGTAAACTCATAATGCCCATACCGGGTCTGAATGCGATCTTGGGCACATCTACATCCTTCACCCTCAATCGATGATACTCGATCCGAGATCAATCTTAGAAAATACTCCTGCTCCCTTTAACAGATCAAACAGATCATCAATTCTAGGCAACGGATATTTGTTCTTCACAGTCACTTTATTCAACTACTGGTAATCAATGCAAAGCCTCAAAGTCCCATCCTTCTCTTTACAAACAGCACTGGAGCTCCCCATGGTGACACATCAGCGTATGAACCCCTTATCAAGCAACTCTTGCAACCGAAGTTTTCAACTCCTCAATTCAAGAGGTGCCATCCTATAAGGAGCAATGGAAATGGGTCTTTGTGTGCAGTTGTCTCAATAGCAAATTCAACTTCCTTTCTCGGTGGTAAACTGGGCAACTCTTCAGAAATACATCCGGGAAGTCTCTTCACGTGGGTATGTCACATGATCCGGCTTAGCTGCCTAGTATCCACCACATGTGCTAGGTAGGCTTCACAGCCTTTTCTCATCATTCTTCTTGCAATTGTGGCTGAGATGACATTGGACAAGAAATCTGTCCTTTCCCCCACAACTGTGATCTCATTACCCCCAGGAGTTTTCAAAGAAATCCTCTTCAATTTACAATCAACCATTGCCTGATGACGTGACAACTAGTCCATTCCCAAAATCACGTCAAACTCGTGGAAGGGCAACTCAATCAGGTCTGCCAAGAATTCATACCCCTGAATCCTTAATGGGCAACCCTTGTATACTTTGTTCACCACTGCACTATGGCCCAATGGATTTGTGAACAGAATGTCTTAGTCACTCTCCCCTACTAATATCCCCCTTTCTACGGGTAGGTTGATGCAGATGTATGAATGAGTGGATCCTGGATCCACCAATGCATGCATAGATGTATTGTAGAGGGAAAACGTACCCCTGATGACGTCCGGGGCATCTTGCTCCTCCTGGGCTCTAATGGCATAGGCTCTGGCAGGTGGTCTGTTATCTGGCTTCTCTGCTGGCTCAGATGCAGGCCTCTGTGATGGTCCCACTACCTTAGATTTGCCAGATTTCCTACCCCTTTGTGGTGCAGGAGTAGGTCTGTCTGCTTGTGTTGGAGCAGCTGTAGTGGTTCTGCGTGGACA
The DNA here is from genome assembly GCF_030052815.1 of Hevea brasiliensis. Lineage (NCBI taxonomy): Eukaryota > Viridiplantae > Streptophyta > Magnoliopsida > Malpighiales > Euphorbiaceae > Hevea > Hevea brasiliensis. The sequence goes on along the minus strand of NC_079496.1, from coordinate 92,064,342 downwards.
GTTCCTCAGCTGATGCTCTGTCGACCCACACCTTAAGCAGGCACCAGTCACTCTCCAACACTCCCCCTTATGCCACTTCAGGCAATGTGGACATGCAGAAGATGCTGGGGCTGGTCCCCTGAACCCCATCTCTTGAGAGCTGCCCACTGATGGTGTGGACTGACCTCTCCTACGGGTAAACTGTGGCCTGGGCCCCTGAGACTGACCCTGACCTTGTGGCTGACCTGAACTCTGTGCAGGTGGACCCTTGAACTTCTTCCCTAGTGTAGGAGATGAACTAGACTGACCCGAGCCCCTCTTCTGCTGTCTTTCCCTTTTAGTCTGCTCACTGATTCTTACTTTTTCAACCTTTATTGCAGCTTCCACTAACTTAGTGAAGTCGGTAATTCCCAAGGCAGTGATCATGATCTTTATGTTGTCATTTAGTCCCTCTTCAAATCTTTTACACCTTTCAACCTCATTAGGGACTATCTCCCTTCCGTAGCGGCTCAATCTAACAAATTCCTTTTCATACTCAGCCACTGACAGCTGTCTCTGCCTCAGATTAATGAACTCCCTTCTTCTCTCTTCTAGGTATACACTACCCACATATTTCTTCTTGAATTCAGAGAGGAAGAAGTCCCAAGTTATTACTTCTGGCTGTACTTCACTGGACACCGTGTCCCACCATTCATATGCATCATCTTGCAACAGAGATACAGCAGCCTATAAATTTTGCTCTGGGGTGCAGTGGAGTTGTTTTAAAACTCACTGCTGTTACATTCAACCAATTCTCTACCGCAATGTAATCATCTTCTCTCTTGCCAAAGAAGTCCACTGCTCCAAACTTTCTCAATTTTTCTAGATGTGATTTTGGTTGTGGAGGTGGTGGTGGTGGTGCTGGCATTACCCCGGCCATTTGTCTGAAGAATTCGGCCATTTGCTGGAATATGGCCTGTGGAGGCCGAAAGGTGCTCGCTTAAGTCGGAGCGAGTTCTCCCATACCCCAGTCTCATTGCCGCAGTGGAGCATGACTCTCCACTTCCTCCTCAACTGCCCTCTGAGATGTAGGGTCCATATCCTATTCAAAATAAGAAAGACAAACAGATCTGCATTAGTGTCACCTCGACTCTTACAAATGCAATGCATGGTATGGACTCAATCTAGGCCCAGAAATGCCTAAACCGTGCTCTGATACCACTAAATGTAACACCCCTTACCCGTCTACAGTATATCCGAGTAAGCTATGTCACACGGTGTACCAGAACGCTCTATTTTATCTCAATCATTTTTATTCTTCCTTAATTTATTTTTATCATAGTTTTGAATATAATTTATGAAATATAATTTATTTAAGCCATTTATCAAAATTATAATTTATTTGAGGTTTCGAAAATTTTATAGAAAATCCGGCAGAGTACCGGCTAAAAATGGAGAAAACAGTTCTTCGGAACCTGTGAAAAAAAATTCTAATAATCATATTCAATCATTCTCAAACTCCAATATCAAAATCTCAATATTCTTCAATTTCATTTCTCAATCATTCATTTCTCATGGTACTCATATACATAAGCAATAAATAAATACTCAAAGTTTTTCCATTCATAACCATAATTTTTCATTATTTACATGAACATCAAAATACACTACATAAGTTTCATTTACACAAAGGAAAATAAAAGTTAGTTACAAAATACCAAAATGAAGCCTAGTGTCCTACCAATGCACTGTAGATGGTAAGGTGACACGGACACTATGCAGAGCTGCAGGAGGTCTCACCCAGTCTGTGGTCTACTGGGCTCTCGGTCAGTATCTCCAGAACCTACGCGTGGCAAAAGCAACACGCTAAGCAATAATGCTTAGTGGTGCCAATAATAAAATAAAAAGGAATAACAGGAAGTAAACATGCAGTGCATGTATCGATGACTTATTTGTTTTGTACTTGTTATATTCATTATTTCATTAAATTTATCCACTTTCATTTTTGGTTGCCCAAGTAACCTACACTAGACTACTGGACTGGATAAACGGGTAAACTGGCACTGGGTATCAAGTACCTCGGGCCGTCACACCATCGGTCACATATGTGTCTCCCGATGTGCAACAGATCAACTAATAAGCTGTAATAACATCAGGCACAAGGCCAAGTATCAACATAATGTCAGAATGGCTAAAAGCCATGAAATCACAGAATGGCATAATGCCATGTGCAGTATTGCTAACTGAACTCTATTGGCATGCCAAACTATCCAAACCAATCTTGTTAGGTATACTAGGGCATTTGATACTTTTGAATTTTGTAATTTTTGATTTTCAAGCTTTGGTGTTACTATTCACCTCATTGGTCAACAAAAATGTTGACTTTTGCATAGAAAACAGGTATATTGGTTTTAATACTCCCAACATACCACATTTTGCAATCAAAACTTGTTGGCATTAATCACCAATACCATTTCTAAGCTTAAGACTAATGGGACAGAAATTTCAGTTTTTATACTCTAAATTTACTGTTCCATTAGTTACTGTTACAGTGTGAATTTGAGAAAATGATAAACAAGAAAGTTGTTCCTTATTTTGTCTAGTTGAGTTTATTTTTTTGAATCACTCCATCTGGAGTTTTGTAGCTCAAGTTATGGTCCAAAAACCACAACTGGCCGGATTGGAAAATTGCAGAACTGACCATATCTACAGTGCAGTAAATAGTGACTGTAACTGCCTTGTTGGATAGGTTCTGTTCATAATTTGGGGTAGGTTTCTTCATGAAAGTTGTTTTTCTATATCTTAACTTGTTGCTGTAAAAATTTCAGGTCAATTGGGCCATTCTACAATGAGTTATGGCCAAATGAACAATTACTGTTCAATTGGTCATTCTGCAGAATCTGGTTGCAGGACATCCGGATTGGGGCCAGTTTTTGGTCCTCTTGCTTTGGTATTTTAGGCATGGTTTCTTCACCAAAATTGTGCCATTATGTGTCTAGTTTCATTTCCAATTGGCCAAACACCAATTGAACCTACACAGCCAAAGTTATGGCTGTCCAAACAGGCTGGACTCACAGCCACACCTACTGCTCTCACTAGGCAGCCACATCAAATCAATTTGTAATGCTATAGTCACTCCAAATTATGGCCAACTTACCTAAAATGGTCACTAATTGACCATTAGAATGTTCATATACCATTTCATGAGAAAACCCTAATTTTTGTTCAAGTCTCCAAGTTCTCAAAGTTCAATTTATACATTAAACTTACAATTTCAACTTAAATCATGTTCTTCAACATGAATTGAGTGAGAGAGAATTGAAGGAACGGAAGCGTGAAAAACACAAGATTATCCCATTGAAATTCAAAAATTTCACCTAGGGTCACATGCACCATGCAAGATTTATTTTTATCTATTTGATTTCAATGATAAACAACATATTAAAACTCTTTTAATATGTTTTTGGATCTGTATTTGCCATTTAAGATTTTAAAAATTAATCAGATTAATTTTAGAACCCTAGATTAAATCAAGAACGATTACACTAACCTCTTGATGTGCTGCAGCGTGTCTGCGCCTTTGAGATTCGTCTTCAGGACACCAGATGTTGTCCCTCTAGCTTGTCCACACCAAGAACACCTATGGCAGCCCTTGAATGGCTTCTAAAGCTTTTTCTATTAATTAGAAAATCAAGTTCTGCCTTTTAAGAGATTAAAGATGTAAACAGGACACTAGAAACAATTTCTAGTGTTCTTAATTCAAGAGATTGATGGCTAATCTCTTTGAATTGATGAGAGATGAAGAGAAATAGCTGGAGAGGCTCAAAGTGGCGTGACATATGAGAGGAGAGGCTGCTGGTTGTGTTTTCTTTTCATAACCCCACTTAAATAGCTAGGTTAACACATTAAACCCTAGCCACATGTCACCTTTTGATTAGCTCTAGGTTTAAGTGACCCAATCACATTGTGCCAAGTGTCAAACCTATATTTAATCTTGATTTTAATCATCTTACATGATTAAAAATATTTGGCAAGCTTATGTGTTATGCCACGTGTCACCATCTCATGGTGCCACGTGTCACACTGCAAAATGACCAAAATGCCCCTGTGTCTTAATTTTGAGTTCTTAACCCAAAATAATTATTTTCTTCTTCTAATTAATTTATATCAAATATAAATTAATTAATTAATCTCTATTAATTAATTTCTCATCAATTAAATTCATATTTAAACACTTTAAATATAAATTTAATTTATACTACACATCCAATAATCTAGATTTGGTTTCAAGTCATGCTAGGGACTTTGCAATTTTATTGCAAACCAAATCTATTTAATTAATCAATTAAACTCTTTAATTAATTAATTAAATCATATTTAAATAGGTGATAACTTGTGTATGTGTGTGACTTACTAGGCTCATCACTAATTGGCAATGAGACATGATATCAACTCTTAATATCATCGAACTCTTTCTTACCATAAATGATTTCTCTAAATCATTTTATGAACCTCATAGACCATGGTTAACACCTAGCATAGCATGCCATGGCCACCCAATTAGTAATAAGATTTACCTTAAATGAACCTATAATCATATGTTACCATGCACTAGAATCTCTCTCATTACAAAATCCCAACTCAAGCCGGAGTCATGGTTTATGTCAAACTTCATTTGCTATGAATATTATGTTCTCTTTTAATTCCAGCTTGATTAAAAGATTTTTCTCATCGTAAACTCTTTTCGAATAAATCTATCTGTCTGGCCAGAACTTGAAACATCAAGAACAATTAAATGAACATAGGATTTTATCTCTATTTACTTAGAGGAACAGATTCCTTCTTGATCAACACCTACCTCCATATATAACTAGCGGAGCCAACACATGCCCATATACCCATACATAGTACAAGTATGAAAGCGATATCAAACTCAAACTACCTATATACAAGATAATCTGCTATCTCAGTCTAAAGATTATATGCACTGATATGATTTATGACAAAACATTGACAAGAGTAAACTCCATGTGCTTGTCATAAGTGTCACCGGTTCGACCTACTTATCATTTATAAGTGCCTATCATATTTGTTATATGGCATGAGACTCACCATTCCATCTTATTTATATCTCATATAAATAACTTGGGAACAAACATGAATACAATCTTTCTGGATAAGTCATGTCCTTATTATGAAGTATCCTCGATTGTGAACCTATTTATGATACTTTGTGCTAGAAATATTGTCACTCATATTCTTAACAACTTAAGAATAATATTTCTAACAAAATATCAATGGACCTTTTCTATTACACATAAATATATTATGTAAACGGAAAAGTGGAAATGCCTTTTATTATTAAAAATATGTACAAGATACATACTAAATGATATGCTCTAGGGCATACTACTAACAATCTCCCACTAGCACTAGAGCCATTCATTACAATATCTTAGACCTATCTTCTCAAGATGTCGGTCTAACTGAGTCTGTGACATAGGCTTAGTGAATGGATCAGCTGGATTTTCAGCTGATGCTATTTTCTGCATGGCTATATCGCCTCGCCCAACTATTTCTCTGATAATGTGGTAGCGCCTTTCTATGTGTTTGGATTTTAGGTGAGACCTTAGTTCCTTTAGCCTGTATGACTGCTCCATTGTTGTCACAGTGTAGTGGAACTGCTGACTCAATGGAAGGAACTACTGTAAGTTCTGTCATGAACTTCTTTATCCAAATGACTTCTTTGCAAGATTCGATGCAAGAATATACTCACCTCGAGTGGAATCTGCAATGCGTGCTCGCTTGGAACTCTTCCAACCGATCGCACCTCCATTACAAATGAACACATATCCAGAGGTAGACTTTCTATCATCGATATCTGATTGGAAATCAGAATCAGTATAACCATCCAATTGCAAGTCTCCACCTCCATAAATCAAGAATAAATCCTTAGTTCTTCTTAAGTACTTAAGAATATTCTTGTGACTATCCATGTTCCAAACACGGATTGGATTGATACCGCTAGTCAAACTAACGAGATATGCGATATCAGGCCTAGTACACAATATTGCATACATTAAACTTCCAATAGCCGAAGCATATGGAATCCTGACCATCTTATCTCTTTCTTCAGGTGTCTTTGGAGACATCTCTTTAGAAAGGTGGATACCATGTCTCACTGGTAACAATCCTCTCTTGGAATCAAGCATGTTAAACCTCTTTAACACCTTTTCCAAGTATAGACTTTGGGATAAATCAATTATTCTTTTTGCTCTATCTCTATAGATGCGAATCCCAAGAATATAGGTTGCCTCTCCTAAGTCTTTCATGGAGAATGTATTTGACAACCATACCTTTATAGTCGTCAACATACCTGTATCATTACCCATCAACAGTATGTCATCCACATATAAGACAAGGAAAGTGATAGCACTGTCACTAACCTTCTTATATACACATGGCTCATCCTCATTTTTGATAAAACCAAAAGATTTAATGGCTTCATCAAAACGGATGTTCCAACTCCTCGAAGCTTGTTTCAACCCATAAATGGATCGCTTTAGCTTGCATACCTTGGAACCATTTTGGGATTCAAATCCCTTAGGTTGTTCCATGAAAATGTTTTCTTCAATGTATCCATTGAGAAAGTCGCTTTGACATCCATCCGCCAAATCTCATAATCATAGTATGCATTATTGCTAATAAAATCCTAATTGATTTAAGCATGGCAACAAAGTAGAAAGTCTCCTCATAGTCTATTCCTTGCCTTTGGCGAAACCCTTTCGCTACTAGCCTTGCCTTATAGGTCTCTACCTTTCCATCATAACCAATTTTCTTCTTGAAAACCCATTTGTTCCCTATAGGTACAATACCTTCAGGTGGGTCAACAAGATCCCAAACTTGATTCTTATACATGGAATCAATCTCGATTTCATAGCATCAATCCATTTTGAAGAGTCTATATCCGATATAGCTTCTTCATAGGTAAGTGGATCATCTCCATGATCTACTTCTTCATGAGTAGACAACTCTTGTTCTTCTTCATGAAGAAAACCATATCTCACAGTGGGTAAGATACCCTGGTTGTTCTACGAGGAACAACTGTAGATGTTTCATCAATGGGTATAGGTTGACTAGATGGATCTATATCCATCTGGTATGTTGGTTGGTCAGAATTCTCCAATTCTAACTCTATTTGCCTTCCTTTGCATCCTTTTTGAACTAACTGTTGTCCAAGTAATGTGGCATCTCTACGTATCACCACCTTTTGTGAAGTAGGCAAATAAAAATAATATCCAAAACTATCTTTTGGATATCCAACAAATCGACCTTTTTCTGATCTGGTCTCCAATTTATCAGTGTTCACTTTTGATATAAGTGGACAACCCCAAATCTTAACATGCTTAAGACTTGGTTTTCTTCCATGCCATATCTCATAAGGTGTGGAAGAAACCGATTTTGATGGAATCCTATTCGAATATATAAAGTCGATTCTAATGCAAATCCTCAAAAGGAGATTGGCATATCAAGATAGCTCATCATACTACGTACCATATCCAATAGGGTACGATTTCTCCTTCAGATACACCATTCGGTTGTATGGCGTTCTGGAGGAGTCACCGAGAAACAATGCCATGCTCTCTCAAGTATTCATCAAATTCATTACTCAAATATTCACCTCCACGATCTGATCGAAGAGCTTTAATATTTTTTCCTGTTTGATTTTCTACTTCAGATTTAAATTCTTTGAACTTTTCAAAGGATTCATGTTTGTATTTCATCAAATACAAATACCCAAACCTTGATTTATCATCAGTAAAGGTAATAAAATAATGAAAGCCCCTCTAGCCATTTCTTTAAACGGACCACATACATCACTATGTATTAGTTCCAAAATATTTTCAGCTCTTAGCCCTTGTCCAACAAAGGGTGATCTAGTCATTTTGCCTTGAAGGCAAGATTCACAAGTTGGAGTAGGCTCAGAGCCCAATGAGGATAGAATCCCCATTTTCTCCAATTTTGCAATCCTATCTTCTGCAACATGACATAACCTTAAGTGCCAAATATATTTTGAACTTGAGTTGGTTTTCACCATGGCATTGTATTCTTTTAGATCACTTGCATTCATTTTGTGTTTGTCATTATTATCCAAATAATAAAGACCATCATTCATATAACCCAAACCAACATATTTATTTCCAAAATAAATATTGCAAACATCATCTGTGAATTGAAATTCATAGCCATTTCTAGTCAAACTAGATATAGAAATGATGTTCTTAAAAGCATCAGGTACATATAAAATATTATCCAAACACAAAACATGTCCAAACATGTAAAAAGATTTAGATCCTATGGCTAAAGCTTCAACAGTTGAGCCATTGCCAATCCAGACTCTAACATCTTGAGAATGCAAGCTGCTACTATTTGCTAGTTCCTGCATATCATTAGAAATGTGAGAACTGGCACCAGTATCTAAAACCCAAGCTGTAGATGAACTATGAGTATCATCAGAATCTAAATAACAAGATATGGACATTCCTTCCGAAGGTGTATCCTTCTTGTCCTTCAGAGAAGCAAGATACTCAGGCGCTTCATTTTCCAAGGCACATCCTTTTGGCAAGGGAAACACTTTCCTTGCCTTCATCGCCTTTAGTCTTCCTTTTCTGCTTAGCTATTTTCTTGGAAGGACCAGAATCGAGGTTTCTTTTTCTTATTGCCCTTCTTCTTGTTGGACTTTCCAGGAAGAAGATGCAACCAAAGCTACCTCTTTTCCTTTATTGCACAGCATATTCTTTTGGGCAATAACCACATGTTGAGTAATTCACTAAGGTGCATTCTGTTTAGTCATATGGAAATTTGTCACAAAATTCCCAAAAGACTCGTGAAGGACTGAAGGATCAAATCCGTTTGTAGTTGGAAATCCATGTTGAAGTCAAGATGTTCCAACCGCTCAATCACCGAATCATCTTGTGGACATGATCCCCAACATTCTCCCTCGGACATCCTCATACGGAATAAGCTGTTTAGATATCTCATACCTAGCATTCTCTTTGTGCTCACCATACAACTCTTGTAGGTGAAGGAGGATCTCACTAGCACTCTGCATGTTCTCATGTTGCTTCTGTAACTCATTACTCATGGAAGCAAGCATGTAACACTTAGCTCTCATATCATGCTCCTTCCACTTGTCCAAAGTTTCATGTTCCTCTTGTGTGGCCTCTGGAGGTAAGGGACCAGGAACATATGAATCTAGAACATATCCTATATGTTCAAGGTTCAAGACAAGTTTCAAATTTCTTAGCCAATCAGACATATTAGGTCCTGTCAACCTATTGCGATCAAGTATGCTTGCAAGGATATTGGATGGTGGTGGTTGTTCTGTGCTCATTATTATCATAAAATTAATTGCAGAAATAACCAGATTAATTAGTAAATGTATCATGTAATTAACCAAATATGATTATGGTCTTTTAATCAAATTGGTCCTCCCACTAACTTAGCGAATCCTACACTTCCAAAGTAGAAAACGGAAATCCTAGTTGGATGGATTTCTAGTGGGTGATTGAATTCTTATAATTCTATTGATCATCCTCAGGTACATCCATTATTGGAATTACAATAAACTATAAGTGAGCAACTCCTTGCCCATCACATCTCATGTGAGGTTCAATCCTTTACCTAGCCCCTAATGCTCAAAATCTCAGGTACATCCATTATTGACTTATCTTGCATTAGTTAAGTTGATCCCATTGAGCCAGAATTATGCAAATAATTTTAATGTCCTCAGGTACATCCAATATTGGCCACCAAACCATTTACATATTTACAACATCTCATGCTTAACAATTATTCTTAAGAAAATCTCTTAAATTAATTGCATCTCATGCAACTGTTTAAAATTTCTTAAAATAATTGCCCCAATGGAGGGCTTATGTTATAATTACTTTAATTATAGCATTTCCAACTTAATCATTTGTTTGGAAGATTTTATAGCCATCCTAATTACTATTAAGGTCTCACTTTGCACATTATCCATTTAGCATGCATATATCATATAATTGCATACATTCCCATACATCTCATGCATTCATGGATAAGCGATAAATATGGTATGATCATAGACTTTCTAAGGGATTCAATGAGCCACCAAGAATTGAATCAGGCATTCCTAGGTGCATTTCATTCATTCATTTTACAAGAGTTGCTGAAGGAGTACATAATCAACACTTGATATTGAATTCCTCCCACTGGTCCCACCAATGCTCTTGACCTCCTTGAACTTCTTGCAATCCAATATTACATAGTAATCCTTGGCATACCAAGGCGAATTTACAAGAACTTAAATAAATGAAATTACAACCCAAAAATATTACAAACTTAATAATACATGCCCAAAATAAATTAAAATAAATTAATTAATTTACAATCCCAAAGAAACATAAAAGAAATAAATCCAATCACATTGGTATTTTATAGTCCATGATCATCCATCATGCATATCACTATTTAACAATTAAATAAAACATATATTCTTAAATTAAATTGAATATCTCATATTCAACTTAAAAATCCAGATTTGAATATGATTTAAATAAATTTAAAAATTCAGATTTGAATCTCATTCAAACAAATTTAAAAATTCAGATTTGAATCACATTCAAACAACTTCAAAAATTCATATTTGAATCACATTCAAACATTTTTTTACAAAATCAGATTTGAATCACATTCAAATATTTTTTAAAAAATCAGATCTGAATTTTATTGAATCAATTTTAAAAAATCAGATTTAAATATGATTCAAACAACTTTAAAAATTCAGATTTGAATCACATTCAAACAACTTTTAAAATTCAGATTTGAATCACATTCAAACAATTTTTAAAATTCTGATTTGAATCATAATTTAATTGTGTGATTAAAACAACTAATTAAACACTTTAATTAGTCAAAGAATAGGCCTTAGATCATACAACAATTGCAGAATTAAAAGCCAAACCTTGAATCACCCATGGAACCATTGTTGCCGCCACCAATGGTGGCTTCTCCATGTGTGACGCCACATCTCATGATCCAACCAGCAATGAATCTCTTGATCTCATGATCAAACACACAATTAAATTATATAATCAACAATCTAAATGGCAAATATAGTGGCTCTGATACCAATTAAAGGAACGGAAGCGTGAAAAACACAAGATTATCCCATTGAAATTCAAAAATTTCACCTAGGGTCACATGCACCATGCAAGATTTATTTTTATCTATTTGATTTCAATGATAAAAAACATATTAAAACTCTTTTAATATGTTTTTGGATCTGTATTTGCCATTTAAGATTTTAAAAATTAATCAGATTAATTTTAGAAACCTAGATTAAATCAAGAACGATTACACTAACCTCTTGATGTCTTTGCGATGTCTGCGCCTTTGAGATTCGTCTTCAGGACACCAGATGTTGTCCCTCTAGCTTGTCCACACCAAGAACACCTATGGCAGCCCTTGAATGGCTTCTAAAGCTTTTTCTATTAATTAGAAAATCAAGTTCTGCCTTTTAAGAGATTAAAGATGTAAACAGGACACTAGAAACAATTTCTAGTGTTCTTAATTCAAGAGATTGATGGCTAATCTCTTTGAATTGATGAGAGATGAAGAGAAATAGCTGGAGAGGCTCAAAGTGGCGTGACAAATGAGAGGAGAGGCTGCTGGTTGTGTTTTCTTTTCATAACCCCACTTAAATAGCTAGGTTAACACATTAAACCCTAGCCACATGTCACCTTTTGATTAGCTCTAGGTTTAAGTGACCCAATCACATTGTGCCAAGTGTCAAACCTATATTTAATCTTGATTTTAATCATCTTACATGATTAAAAATATTTGGCAAGCTTATGTGTTATGCCATGTGTCACCATCTCATGGTGCCACGTGTCACACTGCAAAATGACCAAAATGCCCCTGTGTCTTAATTTTGAGTTCTTAACCCAAAATAATTATTTTCTTCTTCTAATTAATTTATATCAAATATAAATTAATTAATTAATCTCTATTAATTAATTTCTCATCAATTAAATTCATATTTAAACACTTTAAATATAAATTTAATTTATACTACACATCCAATAATCTAGATTTGGTTTCAAGTCATGCTAGGGACTTTGCAATTTTATTGCAAACCAAATCTATTTAATTAATCAATTAAACTCTTTAATTAATTAATTAAATCATATTTAAATAGGTGATAACTTGTGTATGTGTGTGACTTACTAGGCTCATCACTAATTGGCAATGAGACATGATATCAACTCTTAATATCATCGAACTCTTTCTTACCATAAATGATTTCTCTAAATCATTTTATGAACCTCATAGACCATGGTTAACACCTAGCATAGCATGCCATGGCCACCCAATTAGTAATAAGATTTACCTTAAATGAACCTATAATCATATGTTACCATGCACTAGAATCTCTCTGTTACAAAATCCCAACACAAGCACGAGCCCTGGTTTATTTCAAACTCCATTTGCTATGAATATTATGTTCTCTGTTAATTCCAGTGCTTGATTAAAAGTTTTTTCTCATCGAAACTCTTTCTGAATAAATCTATCTATCTGGCCAGAACTTGAAACATCAAGAACAATTAAATGAACATAGGATTTTATCTCTATTTACTTAGAGGAACAGATTCCTTCTTGATCAACACCTACCTCCATATATAACTAGTGAGCCAACACATGCCCATATACCCATACATAGTACAAGTATGAAAGCGATCAAACTCAAACTACCTATATACAAGATAACTGTGCTATCTCAGGTCTAAAGATTATATGCACTGATATGATTTATGACAAAACATTGACAAGAGTAAACTCCATGTGCTTGTCATAAGTGTCACTGGTTCGGCCTACTTATCATTTATAAGTGCCTATCATGTTTGTTATATGGCATGAGACTCACTATTCCATCTTATTTATATCTCATATAAATAACTTGGGAACAAACATGACTACAATCTTTCTGGATAAGTCATGTCCTTATTATGAAGTATCCTCGATTGTGAACCTATTTATGATACTTTGTGCTAGAAATTTTGTCACTCATATTCTTAACAACTTAAGAATAATATTTCTAACAAAATATCAATGGACCTTTTCTATTACACATAAATATATTATGTAAACGGAAAAGTGAAATGCCTTTTATTATTAAAAATATGTACAAGATACATACTAAATGATATGCTCTAGGGCATACTACTAACAAGAATAAATTGGGAACTAACCTTAGGAGGGCAGAATTTTCCCTTCAATTTCCTTCACTTTCTTTAATTTTCTTGGCAGCCAAACACTTTCCCAAGAGGAAAAATCAAGTTTTTGTGAAGAAGACTAAAGGTTTTATGGTGATTTTTCAAGAGAATTTCTAGTGAGAAGTTTGGAATAACAATGGTGAAGGGAGAGGAAAGAGAGAAACGGCTGAAGAAGATGAGGAATGCAGAAATTGTTTTCATTTTTTTGTCATTTTATCTCTTTTTAATTTGGCTTGTTGAGTTGTGATTGGTGGAAGCCTTCCAAATGACATCATGTGATGTCATATTTAGGTATTTCTTTCATTTTCTTTTCTTCTTTTCTCTACTCATTTTCAATTTAATTTTTAGCAATATTTATTCATATTTTAGATCATAATAATTATTTACTTAACTGGACAAGTCGGCCAAAAATCGCCTCTGAAGGCGAAATGACCAAAATGCCCTCCGTTTGGCTTAACGGGTCAAAATTGTCTGTACCAATTGAAAATTTTTTCTAAATATTTTCTTGGCATTCTAATGCCATAGGAACCTCAATGACCCTTCTCTGGAGTTCCAAAAATTATTTTATGAATTTTTCCCTGGGTCTAGGGCTCCTAGTTGCGAGAACCGCAACTTCCTCTCAGGTTACCCATCGCTGGGCACCTAGCTCATTTAACTTGGTTGTATTTTATTTCTAAAATTTTTTCTAAATTTTTCTTATTAATATTTGAGTTAATTATGGTTCCTCACTTTAGTTTAAATATTTTTCCAGACGTTCTAGCAGTCCGGACAGACACTGGTTATCGGAACAGTAGAATGTACGGAGTTGCTACCGGGAGGGTGTTACAAATCCTATTCAGAATATGCAAAGCTGATTCTAATGCAAATCCCCAAAAGGGGTTTGGCATATCAGTATAGCTCATCATACTACGTGCCATATCCAATAGGGTACAATTTCTCCTTTCAGATACACCATTCAGCTGTGGCGTTCCTGGAGGAGTCAGCTGGGAAACAATGTCGTGCTCTCTTAAGTATTCATCAAATTCAGTACTCAAATATTCACCTCCACGATCTGATCAAAGAGCTTTAATACTCTTTCCTGTTTGATTTTCTACTTCAGATTTAACTTCTTTGAACTTTTCAAAGGATTAATGTTTGTATTTCATCAAATACAAATACCCAAACCTTGATTTATCATCAGTAAAGGTAATAAAATAATGAAAGCCCCCTCTAGCCATTTCTTTAAATGGACCACATACATCACTATGTATTAGCTCTAAAATATTTTCAGCTCTTAGTCCTTGTCCAGGGTGATCTAGTCATTTTACCCTGAAGGCAAGATTCACAAGTTGGAGTAGGCTTAGAGCCCAATGAGGATAGAATCCCCATTTTCTCCAGTTTTGCAATCCTATCTTCTGCAACATGACATAACCTTAAGTGCATTCTTTTAGTTCACTTGCATTCAATTTGAGTTTGTCATTATTATCCAAATAATAAAGATCATCATTCATATAACCCGAACCAACATATTTATTTCCAAAATAAATATTGCAAACATCATCTGTGAACTGAAATTCATAGCCATTTCTAGTCAGACTAGATATAGAAATGATGTTCTTAAAAGCATCAGGTACATATAAAATATTATCCATACACAAAACATGTCTAAACATGTAAAAAGATTTAGATCCTATGGCTAAAGCTTCAACAATTGAGCCATTGCCAATCCGGACTCTAACATCTTGAGAACGCAAGCTGCTACTATTTGCCAGTTCCTGCATATCATTAGAAATGTGAGAACTGGCACTAGTATCTAAAACCCAAGCTGTAGATGAACTATGAGTATCATCAGAATCTAAATAATAAGATATGGACATACCTTCCGAAGGTGTATCCTTCTTGTCCTTCAGAGAAGTAAGAAACTCTGGGCAGTTCCTTTTCCAGTGCCCATTCTTTTGGCAGTGGAAACACTTTCCTTTGCCTCCATCAGCTTTAGTCTTCCTTTTCTGTTTAGTTATTTTCTTGGAAGGACCAGGAATTTGAGGTTTCTTTTTCTTATTGCCCTTCTTCTTATTGGACTTTCCAGCAGAAGAAGATGCAATCAAAGCTACCTCTTTTCCTTTATTGCCCGGCATATTCTTTTGGGCAATAACCAGCATGTTGAGTAAACCAGCTAAGGTGCATTCCTGTTGAGTCATATGAAAATTTGTCACAAAATTTCCAAAAGACTTAGGAAGGGACTGAAGGATCAAATCCGTCTATAGTTGGAAATCCATGTTGAAGTCAAGATGTTCCAACTGCTCAATCAGCCGAATCATCTTGTGGATATGATCCCCAACATTCTGTCCCTCAGACATCCTCATACGGAATAGCTATCTAGATATCTCATACCTAGCATTCCTGCTATGCTCACCATACAAATCTTATGGGTGAAGGAGGATCTCACTCGCACTCAACATATTCTCATGCTGCTTCTGTAACTCATTACTCATGGAAGCAAGCATGTAACACTTAGCTCTCATATCATGCTCCTTCCACTTGTCCAAAGTTTCATGTTCCTCTTGTGTGGCCTCTGGAGGTAAGGGACCAGGAACATTTGAATCTAGAACATATCCTATATGTTCAAGGTTCAAGACAAGTTTCAAATTTCTTAGCCAATCAGACAGATTAGGTCCTGTCAGCCTATTGCGATCAAGTATGGTTGAAAGGATATTGGATGGTGGTGGTTGTTCTGTGCTCATTTTTATCAGAAAATTAACTACAGAAAATAATCAGATTAATTAGTAAATGTATCATGTAATTAACCAAAATGATTATGGTCTTTTAATCAAATTGGTCCTCCCACTAACTTAGCGAATCCTACACTTCCAAAGTAGAAAACTGAAATCCTAGTTGGATGGATTTCTAGTGGGTGATTGAATTCTTATAATTCTATTGATCATCCTCAGGTACATCCATTATTGGAATTACAATAAACTATAAGTGAGCAACTCCTTGCCCATCACATCTCATGTGAGGTTCAATCCTTTACCTAGCCCCTAATGCTCAAAATCTCAAGTACATCCATTATTGACTTATCTTGCATTAGTTAAGTTGATCCCATTGAGCCAGTAATTATGCAAATAATTTTAATGTCCTCAGGTACATCCCATATTGGCCACCAAACCATTTACATATTTATAACATCTCATGCTTAACAATTATTCTTAAGAAAATCTCTTAAATTAATTGCATCTTATGTAACTATTTAAAATTTCTTAAAATAATTGCCCCAATGGAGGGCCCATGTTATAATTACTTTAATTATAGCATATCCAACTTAATCATTTGTTTAGAAGATTTTATGGTCATCCTAATTACTATTTAGGTCTCACTTTGCACATTATCCATTTAGCATGCATATATCATATAATTGCATACATTCCCGTACATCTCATGCATTCATGGATAAGCAGTAAATATGGTATGATCATGGACTTTCTAAGGGATTCAATTTTGAGCCACCAAGAATTGAATCAGGGCATTCCTAGGTGCATTTCATTCATTCATTTTACAAGAGTTACTGAAGGAGTACATAATCAACACTTGATCTTGAATTCCTCCCACTGGTCCCACCAATGCTCTTGACCTCCTTGAACTTCATGTAATCCAATATTACATAGATTACAATCCACCAAGGCGAATTTACAAGAACTTAAATAAATGAAATTACAACCCAAAAATTATTACAAACTTAATAATACATGCCCAAAATAAATTAATTAATTTACAATCCCAAAGAAACATAAAAGAAATAAATTCAATCACATTGATCTTTTATAGTCCATGATCATCCATTATGCATATCACTATTTAACAATTAAATAAAACATATATACTTAAATTAAATTGAATATCTCATATTCAACTTAAAAATTTAGATTTCAATATTATTCAAATAAATTTAAAAAATTCAGATTTGAATCTTGTCGCAAGGGATTTTGCGGTCGCCTGAACGAACCCTCACCGAAGTGGAAAAGAATGAGGAGTCGCCACCTTAGTTTTGAGGGAAACTAAAGAAAACCATTTGTGAAGATAAATTGAAATAAAACCACTTCAAAACAGAGATTCTAAGTTCGGGGTCCGTAAATGGGTGGCGAAGGTGTTAGGCACCCCACCTCGTCCCTTAATAAGGGTAAGTAGATTTAACTTCGTATTTTTATAAATTAGTTAGGAGGGCTTGAATGGAAATGTTAATCCTTTTAACAAAAAGGAATATTTAATTTTTCACTAAGTTTGGATTACCCAGATACATAAGTAAATGAGATAACCTTAGTGAGTTACTGTTGTATATTAGAAATCAATTTTTGGAATTGGATGAGAACTCTCCTCCAATCTCTTTTGAATATTTATTTAAATTTTAGATTGAGAACCGGATAAGAACTCTCCTCCGATCTCTTTTAATATTTATTTGAATTTTAGATTGAGAACCGGATAAGAACTCTCCTCCGATCTCTTTTAATATTTATTAAAATTTTTAAGCTTGAGAAACGGATAAGAACTCTCCTCCGATCTCTTTAATATTTATTAAAATTTTTAAGCTTGAGAAACGGATAAAAACTCTCCTCCGATCTCTTTAATATTTATTAAAATTTTTAAGCTTGAGAAACGGATAAGAACTCTCCTCCGATCTCTTTAAAATTTTTAAGCTTGAGAACCGGATAAAAACTCTCTTCTGATCTCTTTTAAATATTTGCTGAAATTCTGGTTGAGGATCGGATAAAGACTCCTTTCTGATCTCTTCTATTTAAACGGTAGTAAGATAAGGGTCTTTCCGATCTCTCTAAATTTTACCTATCGAGAGGACCTAAGGCTAAGGGTTCTGACGTTCAAAAGTGTCAGGGGGTCTGCGTAAGACCTTTTTAACTTATTGGTACCTTAGGACTGGGCAGGGGATGCCGAACCGAATCCTCCGACCTTCCTATATGGTCGCCTCACCAGCATTTTTGGTAGCCGATCTATTCCATTTAGTTTTCCGGGGTTAGGTTTTACTCTGTCTTATGACGTCTTGCCCTATGACCTATTGAGTTATTCTAGTGACTCAGCTTTACCATTTTCCAGGCTTATTATTCAGACCTTTCATTATTTCAAAAGGACTCTTAAGTTGCCGTTACCTGCATCTCATCCGACTACTTATGTATCGCTTAGAACTAGATGACTTACGCTCAGAAATAATAAAGATTAACAAAGGTATCAACACGGAAATAAACTAGAGCACAACCTTTCTCTGTATCTTTCTAGCGTGATATGAACTTAAAGAAAATAACACACGTAAAGAAAGAAAAATGGAAATGCATAAAACAAGAACTAAACTTAATAAAATGGCAACATGAATACTGACCTGTAAGGAGTCGATTCTAGTGAACTAACCGAGAATCACAAAACGCAATAAGATTGCAAGTTGATAGCCGGGAGACTAAGGTTCGCCTTGGAACAAAGAGTGCTTCACTAAATGCAATCGAGTCGGAATTATACCCGAGTTTAAATGAGATTGAACATGGGTGATGGAAG
Source organism: Hevea brasiliensis (assembly GCF_030052815.1). Classification (NCBI taxonomy): domain Eukaryota; kingdom Viridiplantae; phylum Streptophyta; class Magnoliopsida; order Malpighiales; family Euphorbiaceae; genus Hevea; species Hevea brasiliensis. The sequence goes on along the minus strand of NC_079496.1, from coordinate 92,045,539 downwards.
TGAAAATAAAGATAACAAGGAACTGAAAAATGTGAACGCTACGGAATAATGAACGAGCTGAAAATGGAGAGTTTCAGTGTTCAAAATCTTTTAAGAAAACACTTCAGAAAACTGGTTCCAAAAGTTCTTCTTATGAAAGCAGAGTAACGATCTGAATTAAATTTCAGAGTTCTTCCGCTATAGTAACTTCCTTCTTTTCTTGTCCGTCCTTTTGAACAGTTTTCATGCAGGTATTTATAGGAACCGGGTGCTCCCCATGAAGGGTCAGGATCTATTTTGAGGGAGATGGAGGGTCAGGATTTCGAAGGACATGATCTGAGGCTCAAGAATTAAAGAGGATCAGAACGGATGGCTGAGATCCTCTTTAGAATATTTGTCATTTTCTTCTTCTAATCTGACGGTCCCAAATTCTCTTGTCCGGGGTGATCCGAGGGCTGGGAGTGAAAGGCGCTGATCTTGTCGTTTTCTTCTTCGATCCGAGGGCTCCGAGCTCGTCCTTACAAGTAAGATCAACGGTGGAGATTAGAATGTACAGTGCTGTCCTGACGTATGCATGTCAGAAATGCGGGCAATTTTGGGGCGTGCGGTTGAGATTTTACCTGCAACGCTTTAACTACCTCGGCTCTGATTATGGTGACGGCGGTAGGCGCCTTATTCTTTTTGTTTTCTGCTCTCTCTTCCTTTCCGATCTTCTTAACATGATCCTTCTCCGATCTTTCATACCGGTCTCCCCTCTTCCGATCTCTATTATTCCAATATTTCCCTTAACCAGGCCCGGTCCGGTCAAGGCATTAATTCCCCTCGATTCCCGAAGCGTCCGCTTCGTTTTCTGCTTAGCAATAAATGCCCGATTTTCCCCTATATATACCCCTGACAGAAGAGACTTTCTTCATTCAATTTTCCTCTCTTCCTTCTTACTTTCCAGTTCTAGCTGCTCCGGCAGAAGTTCCAGCCATGATTGTGGCTGTTGATCCCTTTCCGATGGACCTCTTTATTCCCCGACTGAAAATTTATCCGATCTGACCTTTAATTTAAATGACCCTAAACCGATCCGCAATTCAAAAGATTTATCTTAATCTGCCGATCTCTAGTTAGCCGATCTCTATGGAATTTTCGGAATATTCATGAGACGTGTCAGAAACAGCTGGCAGATCTCGCTGACCGATGCACCCCCTGGGATGCCGTGAACATTAAATGCTCGGACGAGTATAAATAGGGGTGGGGGTTAGCCATTTTCTCTCTTGTGTCATTTTCAGCTTCTCGCAAACAACTTCAAAATTCTCTCATTTTCTCAAGCTCTTCCGACTCCGATCAAGCTCCGGTAAGTGTTTTGATCCTTCTTTTAGTTTAAATTCTTTATTTCCTTTGAAAATGAGCGGCGCCGAAGGTCAGAGAGCGGCGAGTCCTCCTTCCATCCAGTTCTTGTGGTCATCTGATGAAGTAGAGGTGGTCGGGCCAAGGGCGCGACCTGAACCTCCTAGAGTGTCCGTCCCAGCTCGAAACAAGTGACGTCATCAAGGTATGCGCCTTCTTCAGGGAGAGAGAATCTTCCCATGGATGAGCTGCCATCGGTCCTTCAAGAAACCGATCTGCAGTCATTCATCCAGGAGTATAACATTGAGCCCGATTCATATGAACTTATCCGGTGTCACGGCGATCTCCGGGCCGATCATTTCTTCAAAGAGAACGACATGATTATGGTATACGAAGAACTGTTGAAAGCCGGGCTGCGGTTCCCTCTTGACGACTTCTTTAAGGAAGTCTTAAAATTTTTCCAAGTGTGCATTGCTCAAGTTCACCCGAACTCGTGGCGGATCTTAGTAGCCTTTCGAGGCCTCTGTCGAGCTAAGGGATTCCGTCCTACGCCTAAGGTATTCGCCGAACTGCATAGGTTAACTTGTCGAAAGGACGACGAGTACTGGTTTTTCCAGGCGAAGCCACATTACGGGCTCTTCATCGATCTGCCCTCCTCCTTGAAAAACTAGAAGAACCGCTTCTTCATTCTAAGGAGCAAAATTCCGAACGGCTTTAAGGGTTTCCCTCGTAGCTGGCTACACCAAGGCCCTTTATTTCCGAAGCATCTCGTGTTGAATAGGGAAGAGGGCGCCATGGTGATGGAGTTGAAGGAGCAGGCGTCCAGAGAGAAGTTCTCTTACTTGGATGCAGTGACCGCCGAGCTGCACCATTGGACTATGGAATTGATCACCGGCAAAGATTGCGGACTCTAGCTCTCTGATCTCGGCATCGGTATTTTCTACATCTCAGATCTCAGGACCTTAGTGATCTCACTGACCTCTTCTTTGTGCAGGTATGGCCAGTGGCGAAGCCTCCAAGGAGAGCCGGAAGCGAAAGAGGGAGAACTCCCAGAAGGTACGGGAGATGAAGCGAGTTGAGGAAATGCAGACACCCAGGCATGAGCCCGGGGAAATACAAGGCTCGTCTCAACTTTCGGGACCGGTGATCGCAGAAGTGGTCCGATCCCCTCCTCGCCGGGAAGAGCCGCCTCCACCTCCTTCAGTTGCTCCGAATGCAGAAGAGGGTTCTTCTCAACCTAACGTGAGGACTATCTCCCGCGGTGCCCAAGTCTTAGTCCACTCACTAGAGAAGAATCGTACAGTTCGAGAAAACCCTATTTTCGCCAAGGTCTTGCCGTCCTCTATCTGTCTTCGAGAAAATTGGGATAGGCTGTCTCCGGATAACCTTGATGATATCTTGACCCGATCCATGAGCTTGAACGTGGAGTGCCTGGTGAACCAGCACATCATACGGGAGAAGGCGCATCGCCTGGGTAAAGAGGTCGAGAGGATGGGTCATGAGGCAGCTTCCCTCCGATCTAAACTTTCATCCACTCAGGGCTACATATCTCAAATTAAGGGGCGAATGAAGTTCTATGAGGACAAGCTGGCCGAGCAAGCTCACGCTTCTGAAGAAGTGCAATCGCTCCGGGCCGATGAAGCGGCTCAACTTGCTCACCTTGCTGAGGAGCTCAAGGTGAAAGAAGAAGAGATAGTGACTGGAGTGGCCGACGCTTATGTGAATGCTCATAGAGATCTCCTGGCTGAGCTCAAGAAGCGTTACCCTGAGGAGGACTTCTCCTGGATGGCCAACCTGGCTCCCGATGATGAAGGTGAGGAGAGTGAGGAGGAGGCTGAGGGTGAGAGAGGGGACGGACAAGATGTAGATCAGGCTGGGGGTGATCCTCCAGCTGAATAACTTGTACAAATTCTTGAAATGAAATGAAATGGAATGCCTTTTTTGTTCGATGAATGGTTATGATCGGAAAATTTCTAAATTATTTAAACACTTGATTGTCTGAGTATGTTGAAATAACTGAAAGTGATTATTAACCTAAGTGTGAGAGATCGGAAAACACAATACGCATGAGATCGGTAGGGAACCAACACTAAACGGGACTTGATTAAAATTAGAAATTTGGGCTTGAACATTTAAGATCGGGATCATCATTAAACCGGAACGGAACCTTTGATTATTCTTAAACTTTTGAAAGGGAGATCGGCAACAAAAATAGTAACAAAGATCTAGTGTCAGTTCAATTTCGTTTGTCAACAGAGATCAGGAATATACTTGACTGGTCAGGAGATTCGACAATGGGTTTGAGAGATCGGTGAGTGATTTAATAGACCGGTAAGGCTTTGACTGATGTGAGGACTTAGCATTGATTCAATTTCTTGTGAGGAGAGATCGGAAATGTGGTTATCTAGCACAGAGAGATTTAGTACTGGGGATCGGTTTCAAAGTTTATTAATTCTGGGGATTGGCCAAAATATGGTGTCGACAGCTGCCCCTCTTTACATAATTTCTATTAAAGGGAAAAATTTTCCCGTGTAGGAATTATGTAAAGATTCAGACCCATATTTTGGACGATTAGGTGTTCGAAGTTAGGGAACTAAGGCATACCTAAGTTAGTGACCTAGAGATCGGCAACAGAAGTTAAAACATTAGAAAATGAAAATCAACTTAGATCAAGGAACCAGAGGTTGATAACAGGAAATGTAAATTGCAGGAAATTAAAATCAACTTAGATCAAGGAACCAGAGGTTGATAGCTGGAAATGTAAATGCATGAAATGAAATTCAACTTAGATCAAGGAACCAGAGGTTGATAACAAGAAATGTCGATTGCAGGAAATTAAAATCAACTTAGATTAAGGACCCAGAGGTTGATAACAGGAAATGTAAATTGCAGGAAATTAAAATCAACTTAGATCAAGGAACCAGAGGTTGATAACAGGAAATGTAAATTGCAGGAAATTAAAATCAACTTAGATCAAGGAACCAGAGGTTGATAACAGGAAATGTAGATTGCAGGAAATTAAAATCAACTTAGATCAAGGAACCAGAGGTTGATAACAGGAAATGTAGATTGCAGGAAATTAAAATCAACTTAGATCAAGGAACCAGAGGTTGATAACAGGAAATGTAGATTGCAGGAAATTAAAATCAACTTAGATCAAGGAACCAGAGGTTGATAACAGGAAATGTAAATTGCACTTACAAAGCAAGCCTAATCCGGACACAAGAAGTTTTTCCCCAATGAAGTGTACTTAACAGAATCCTTAAGGCCGATGATGAATGGAGGACGAGTTGCAAGACTTGACCTATGGCCTCATTTCTTCTAATGCCCCATTTCTGTTTTTTTTTTTACTTTCTCTCGAAAAGTGCCCTTGCGGGTTTTCACTTCCCCTTCGTCTATATGACTAGAAGCGCCCTTCCGGGTTTTCACCTCTAGTTTTTTTTTTTTTTTTTTTTTTCAGGATGCCCTTTCGTGTTTTCACCCCTACCCCCTTTTCTCCAAGACATTCCCTGCAAATCTCATAGTAGAGTACGTGAGGTTATCAATTGTCAAATCCTAATCTTATGGCAAAAAATTTTAACAGATTAATAGCGCATTAAATAATGAGATTGCAGAGAGATAATGTTAAAGAGTGAGTATAAAGGGAAGATAAAAGCATAGGGAATGAAATATGACTTTATTATAGCTTTAACAAAGATAGAATTTCAAAGGAAAAGGGTACAAGGATAGATCTCACATATTCCTTGTGGCTGGCTTTGAAATCCCTTAACTGCCATTATTTCAAACATTTCTGAAGTTTCATGTCGTGATGATTCATTTCCTTTCTCGGTTTCGTGCTTCTCCCTTATTTCTCCATTTTCTGGTTCCAGGGGCGCCCCTTTTTTTTTTTTTTTTTTTTGCTCACTCTTTCAGGACGCCCTTTCGGGTTTTCATCCTTCACTCATTTTACAGAAAGTGCCCCTTCGGGGTTTTCGCCTTCTTTCACACATTTTACTGGGAGCGCCCTTTCGGGTTTTCACTCCTACCCTTTTTTTTTTTTTTTAGGCATAGTATCTCTTGATGGTGTTAGCATTCACAAGTCTTGGCAATTCTTCACCGTCCATGTGGGTCAAGATCAAGGCTCCTCCAGAAAATGCCTTTTTAACCACATAGGGTCCCTCGTAGGTTGGTGACCATTTGCCTCGGGGATCGCTTTGATTTGGCAGCATTTTCTTCAGAACTAGATCCCCGAGTTGGAATTCACGTGGGCGAACGCTTTTGTCAAATGCCCTAGCCATTCTCTTCTGGTACAATTGTCCATGACATGCTGCTGCTAACCTTTTCTCGTCCAGCAAGTTTAATTGATCCAACCTTGACTGGATCCATTCTGACTCATCAATCCCCAATTCCTTCAGAATCCTTAAGGAAGGAATTTCAACTTCAATAGGTAATACTGCTTCCATCCCGTAAACCAGTGAGTATGGAGTTGCCCCGGTTGAGGTTCTTACAGAAGTCCGGTATGCGTGAAGAGCATAGGGAAGCATATCATGCCAATCCCTATATGTGACTGTCATTTTCCGGATTATTCTTTTGAGATTTTTGTTTGCGGCTTCCACCGCTCCATTCATCTGGGGACGGTATGGGGAGGAATTGAAATGTCGGATCTTGTATTGATCACACAATTTCTGAATCTTAGGACCATTCAGATTCTTGGCATTATCGCGATTTATTTCATTGGGGAGACCATGCCGGCATATGATATTGTTTCTGAGGAATTTGAGAAACGTGTTCTGTGTAATATGGGTGTATGATGTGGCTTCGACCCATTTAGAAAAATAGTCGATTACTACCAGGATAAATCTGTGCCCATTGGATGCCTTAGGGTTGATGGGACCAATCACGTCAATGCCCCATATTGCGAAAGGCCATGGCGAAACGAGGTTGAACAATTTGTGAGGTGGAACATTTATCGGATCTGCGTAGATCTGACACTTATGGCATTTTCGAAAATATTCGATGCAGTCTTTTTCCATGGTGGTCCAGAAATATCCCCGTCGCATGATTTGCTTAGCCATCATATGTCCATTAGTATGGGTGGCACAGTTTCCCTCATGAGTCTCAAAAAGGATTCTCTTTGCCTCTTTTGCATCCACACATCTCAACAATTCGCCGTTGGAGCTCCTCTTGTATAGGGTCTCTCCACTGGGGAAGTATCCCAATGCTAATCTCTGAATCATCCTCTTTTCGTTTTTGCTTGCCCCCGAAGGGAATTCTCTGGTTTTGCAGTAGACCAGGATGTCATGATACCAAGGTTCATCATCAGGTTCTCCTTCAATCACGAAGCAATAAGCTGGCTCATTCCTTGTCTTAATCTTCAGTATCTGAGTCATCTACCCTTCTTCGATTTGAGCCATAACAGCTAGAGTAGCTAAGGCATCAGCAAATTGATTCTTGTCTCTGTTAAGATGAGTGAAAGAGATTTCTTCGAATTTCTTAATCAGCTCTAGTAAGTACTTCTGATACGAGATTAGTTTAGGATCCTTAGTTTGCCATTCTCCCTTGACTTGATAAATGATCAGGGCTGAGTCTCCATATACCTTCAACTTCCTGATTTTCATTTCGATGGCAGCCTGTAGACCCATCACACAAGCTTCGTATTCTGCGACATTGTTGGTGCAGTCAAATCTCAACTTGATAGCTATCGGAAAGTGTTTTCCATCTGAGGATATCAACGCAACTCCAATTCCATTACCAGACAAATTAACAGCTCCGTCGAAATACATTTCCCATACATCCGCTGGCCCCTCTTCTTCGCAGTCTACTTCATTAATATGCTCATCAGGGAACTCAAAATCCAGGGCTTCATAATCCTGGATAGGATTTTCTGCTAGAAGGTCAGCGATCACGCTACCTTTCACCGCCTTCCGGGTCATATAGACTATGTCATATTGGGAGAGTATGACCTGCCACTTGGCTATCCTGCCTGGTACGAATGGGCTTTCGAATACATATTTGATAGGATCCATCCTGGAGATGAGCCATGTCTTGTGATTCAACATGTAGTGCTTGAGGCGGTTTGCCATCCAGGCTAACGCGCAGCAAGTCTTCTCTAAGAAAGAGTACATCGACTCACAATCATTGAACTTTTTACTTAGGTAATAGATAGCCCTCTTTTTTCAGCCAGTGTCATCATGTTGTCCCAAAACACATCCCATCGAGTTCTGTTGGACTGCCATATACAGGATCAGGGGCCTCCCTGACACGGGTAGAACCAATACTGGTGGGCTTGACAGATACTGCTTGATTGTCTCGAAAGCCTCTTGACAAACTGAATCCCATTGAGTGGTGTTATTCTTTCGGAGCAGTCTGAAAATAGGCTCGGCCTTAGCGGTGAGATTGGAAATAAACCTTGATATATAGTTCAATTTTCCCAAGAAGCTGCGCACCTCCCTTTCTGTTCTTGGGGATGGCATCTCTTGAATAGCTCGAACTTTATCGGGATCTACCTCTATTCCTTTCTCGCTCACTATGAATCCCAACAATTTCCTTGACCTAGCTCCGAATATGCATTTGGCGGGATTCAGTTTCAACTGATATTTCCTGAGTCTCTCCAATACTTTCCTTACCACCTGCACGTGGCTCTCTTCTCCCCTAGATTTGATGATCATATCATCCACGTATACCTCCACTTCTTTGTGCATCATATCGTGGAATAATGTGACCATAGCGCGTTGATAGGTAGCACCGGCATTCTTCAACCCGAAAGGCATGACCCGATAGCAAAATACTCCCCATTGAGTGATAAAAGCGGTTTTCTCTTTATCTTCCTCATCCATTGGGATTTGATTGTACCCAGATGCCCCATTAATGCATGAACATCTGCCCAATCCTGCAGCATTGTCTACTAACACATCAATGTGGGGGAGAGGGAAATCATCCTTTAAGCTTGCTCTATTAATATCCCTGTAATCAACGTACACCCTAACTCTCCCGTCCTTCTTCATTACCGGGACAACGTTAGCTATCCATTGGGGATATTTGACTACTTCCAGGAACCCAGCATCATACTGTTTCTTGACTTCATCTTGAACTTTGAGCAATGTGTCAGGATTCATTCTTCTTAGTTTCTATTTCACCGGGATTGTCCCCGGAATAAGGGGAATTTTGTGTGCCACTATCTGGGGGTCCAAGCCAACCATATCATCATAGCTCCAGGAAAATACATCCAGGAATTCTCTAAGCAAACTTATCATATCTCCCACTTCTTCACTCTCCACAACCTTAAGTTCCCTCTATACTTCTTTCGTGCCTAGGTTTATGGTGCGTGTTTCATCGCCACAAGGCACTAGGTAAGGTTCATCCCTTTCATCGCTTTCTTCTGTAAGCTCCACCTCAGAATCACTTGAAACAATGGCAGTTATAGGGATTTCAAAATTAACCAGAGGAATTTCCGAGTCTATTGAATTATTAGGTGTTAATTGATGAATGGTCCTGAATGAACGAAAATAGAATATATTATAAGGATGGAATTCAAATGGAGAAAAGAATTGGAAATAAATGCGCTATTAATTCATTAAAAATTTATGACATAAGAAAAGGGTCCATTTACAATGTTACACTTGTCATTATGGACGAAATGATCAAGTGTAGATAACCAGAGGCACTTTACTTGAAATTATGTACAGGGATGTCCTCTGCTGTCCAATTGTCCAACTCTTGCCCCTCAGCTATCGGCGAGACCAGAGCCTCATACAAGGAATCTAGGTGGATGACGTCAATGGACGGTTCATCAGGTGATTCTTCAACCTCTGTCGGATTTTCAATGACCGGTTCGGTGAAGATCTCTGCGATTCTCGAGACTACCTTCCCTTTTCCCATTTTTTGGTCAAATCTTTGATCCTGAAGCATTTTCCTCATCCAGAATCGCCCATTCATAAGGGCATCTTTCTCATATCCCAAATCGCAGCGGCATATCTTCTGGATAGTCAGTATGGGTTCAATGATTCCCTGTAATGTGGCGCCTAGGCCTTTGCCTTCTTTGTACCCACTCCTCGACATTATCTTGGCTACCATAGCCATAGCCCCTTCATTTCTGGTTTCTTGCAACTCAAGGGCCTGGAAGGAGCTTTCCAACGACTCCTCGGCCGCTTCCACATAAGGGAGTGATTGTGGCTTGGTGACCAAAATGGCTTCTTCTCCTCTTACAGTGATGATTTTGCCATCCATAATGTATTTTATCTTCTGGTGCAGAGTTGAGGAAACGGCGTTCGCAGAATGGATCCAAGGCCTCCCCAGCAACATAGTGTAGACTGGCTCAATATTCATCACCTGGAATGTGACGTTGAAGGTACATGCGCCAATTTGGAGTGGTAAATCAATATCTCCCAACACTTCTCTTCTGGTACCGTCAAAGGCTCTTACCACCATAGCACTTTGACGTATATCTGATTGATCAACTGGCAACCTAGCCAAGGTAGCACTAGGGAGTACTTTGAGAGCTGATCCGTTATCAATAAGTGCCTTGGCTACTATACAACCCTTACATTTCACTGTTACATGCAGAGCTTTAGTGTGCCTTAAACCCGCTGGGTCTATCTCATCTTTCGAGAAAGTAACAAAACTGGACGCCTGGATTTGTCCCACTATCTTCTCAAATTGCCCCGGAGTGATGTCGGGGTTTACAAAGGCCTGATCCAGGACTCTCTGCAAGGCTTGTCGGTGCACTTCTGAGCTCAGGATCAGTGATAACAGTGAAATTCGGGCAGGTGTCTTTCTCAACTGCTCCACCACATCATACTCACTTTGTTTCATTATTTGGAGCAGTAGCTCCTCCTCTTCTTTATGTCTGGCAGGCTCTACTTCCCCTGTCTTCTCAACCTCCTCTTCAGTATTCTTCGGTGACTCTCCCATCTTGACTTTCCCTTTTCTCTTTTCTTTCTCTTCATTCTCGTAACACCTCCCACTTCGAGTTATAAACTTGATTTCTTGCTCAGGTGGGGAGGATTTTGTATGGCAATCGTCAAAATTAACTCGGGAGTAGATCATGTAGGTCCCAGATAAGTAATTTTAAAATCATCATGGGGAGTGAAACATGGTTTTGGTGGTGCCGGAGGTGAGGCAAGATTAGGAGCTGATGTGCTGCTTGACGCTCCTTGAGTGAAAACTTGGAAATTATAGTTCCAAGGGACAGCGTGAGTATTGGTGACAGGGAGCTGAGGAGGAGTTCGGATAACCGTTACTGGTGGCGAGGCTACTGGGGGTGAGAAAGTAATTATGGGTTTAGAGGTAGAAGCATTCTGGCTGTATCTAGTTGTGTTCACTCCCCTTTCCGTCTTCGACCTTGTCCGGCATCTCAAAACTTTGAGGGATAACAAGTTCTGAACCTCTTGCTTAAATTCCTCACAATCCTACAGCTCATGATCAGCTGCCCCCCTATGGTAAGGACATCCCGTATCCTCTACTGATTTTGATGCCTGAGGGCAAAGGTAGCCTTCTTCATTGCCACGGCAAAAATATCCTCAAAGTGAGGAATTAGCTCGTCTACCTCCGGTGTCGACCTCTCTCCGTCAGACTCTATCATATTTACAACATTGCCCGCATTATGGTTGGGCAATGGGTTTGAGGTAACATTAGGGAGGGAACCATTTTCTTCAATTTTCAGCCATCCGTTCCGGATTAAAGCGTGCACTCTCCCCCTGAGTGCTCCGTAATTGTCAGTTGAATGCCCTTGTGCCCCTCCATGATACTCACAACGGGCAGTGGCATCATACCACTTGGGATATGGAGGCTGAATTGGGTCTAGGGGAACTGGTACAATCTGGTTTATACCGACAAGGTATCAGTATATTTCACTGAGCGGTAGGGGAAGAGGTGGATCAGGGTTTCTCGGGGGTCTTGGGTTGTTTTGTGGTGGTCTCGGTTGAGCAGGAGGAGGAGGTGGTCTAGGTTGGTAATTTGTTGGTGGGGGATACTGTGGGCGCGGGTGTGGATAATTCGGGAAAGGAGGCGGAATGTTTGCGTTGGCCATGAGGAGAAGGATATGGCCGGTAGTTATTTTGGGGAAGTGGGGAGTAATTATTCTGCCGGGTGATGGAATGCACATCACCCTCCTTTTTCTTGCCAAAATTGGCAGTCTTCTTTGCAGGGTTCTCAGCCAACTCCTGCAATCGTCCCATTCTTAAATTGGCCTCTATCCTTTCACCGACCTGGATGATGTCGGAGAAGCTGTTGGAAGTGTTTCCAATCATCAAGTTAAAGTAAGGAGCTTTTAAAGTCTCGATGAACAGAGAGCATAGCTCATTGTCGGTCACCGGGGGGTGTACTTCTGCCGCTTTTTCTCTCCATCTCTGGGCATACTCCTTGAAGCTTTCCCTGTCTTTCTGCACTAGGTTCTGGAGGTCCCTCCTTGTAGGGGCCACATCACAGTTAAATTTGTACTGTCTTAAGAAGGCATCAGCTAAATCCTTCCAGGAGCGCAGTTTGCTTCTATCCAACTGAATGCACCACCTCAGGGCTGCCCCGGAGAGGCTCTCATGAAAGAAGTGGACTAGCAATCTGTCATCATCTGTCAGAGCGGACATCTTAGCGATATAGGTGGCCAAGTGAATGCGAGGGTCTGAATTCCCAGTGTATTTGTCGAAATCAGGGACCTTGAACATGGGCGGCACCACCACATCAGGAACCAATCTAAGCGATGCCACATTGACTGAACCATACATATTCAGTCCTTCGATTGCTCTCAATCTCTCTTCTAGAGCAAATAGTTTCTCGTTTTCTCGCCTTATTTTTTCCTCCCATCGCATGAAATGCTCCCGCTTGGGAGGTGAGGGGTGGAGGAATCGAGGGATTAGAATTGAAGGGTATGGGTCGGTGTTTGAAACGGTTGGGTAATGAGAGTAAGGTAGGTCATTATTCATGGTAGCCGGATTGACAAAGTGATTGTCTGTCCGGATAGGCGACTGAAAGGTAAAAGAAGTTGAAGCTTGGTGAGGATCCATTGTTGTAGGAGGTGGAGGAGGTAGAGGTAAGTTAGGTTTTGAAGCAGGTTTATTCTGGGACATTTCCCTCATTAGTCTCATAAGTTCTGAGACCTGATCCTTCAATTCGGAAACCTGCCCTTATAAGTTCTGTACTTGTTCCTGATCTTCCATTATCTTCTTTGTTCGGGATCTTGTTAAGTACACTCACTTGGGTTGAACCGTGTGCTTGGTTAGGCTTGCCTTGTTTGAAGCAATGTTGATTTTCTGTAAGGAGTAAAAAAAAGGTTTTAACAAATTTAGAATTTTGTAAAAAAACTAAAAGTCCTGGTTCGGACGAAGGATACAGTGGCATTTGGGAGCCAGAATGAAATCTGTGAAAGGATGGTTGCATCAACTTTATCATGGCATCATTCGATAGTCTGACTGTGAATGACTGGATTGAATGCACATTTATGATACCTGTCCATATAGCTCATTCAATTTTCACATAACCCTAGCGAGGGAGTTCCTACGGGAGTCATATTATTCATTCACAAATTTGCTAAACGATGGTCCAAAAATCATTTCATTAACTGAATAATTTGTACACCGTATTCTTTACATCGGCCTAGGCTCTGGGAGGTTCTTTATAATGAGATGACATTTCCTGAGATACTCATATAATCTTTTTTCTTGTTTGGCAGGGTCGAATGCTTTCAGAGCATACTCGGATTCAGGTAATAGTTCTTGTTTTCCCTGTGCTATTGTTCTCTCCAGCTGGTCAACATTCTCTTTCAGCTCTTGATAAAGAGCAGCTTGTCTTTCTTTCTCCTTCCTTTCCTTAGTGCATTCTTTCAAGATATCGTTGATGAGTAGTGCCTGTTCTTTCAATTCAAGCTTCTTCTTTTTGTTTTCTTGTTTATACTCCTCAACGAGTATTTCTTGGTATTTTATTTTTTCCTGAAGCTTACTATTTTGTATTTCTACTTCTTTTACCATAGCTTGGAGAGAGTCTTTTTCCTTTTCCCATTGTTCCTCTTGCTCTTCGAACCCTATCTTTTCGGCCCTTGCCTCTTCCCTGAGTCTTCTCACCTTTCTTTTAAGGTTCCGCTGTTGGTTCTCCAACTGTTTCATTTGTTCTTGCAATTGTGAGTTCTCGGTATTTGCTTTTTGTAGTGAGTCAGCCAGACGATTATCAGCTTCTTCTAATAGGACGTTTCGGCGAGGGTCGCTGTCTTCGAATTCTACAGTTGAGTGTTCTCGATCCCTGTCAGCCCGCCATTCAAGATAATCGCGTGTGGCACTTGGACCTTTAGGCGACTTTTCCATCAGAGAGATGTTTTCCCAAGATCTGCGAGCCATTTTCAACCCTTCCTCTTCTTTGATCTCATGGTAGAAATGACCTTAGTGGTATTCTTCAATGTTGATTTGGACTGTGTTGAGCCAAACTGCCTCATTACCAATGCCGGAGTGTAACTTGTGTATCCGGTCACTCCGATTAGGGATACCGACTGATTACCTCGCGTGCTGATCAAAATGGATTGGCCTGATGCCCACAGTTTCCTTCAACAGTAATTATGGCTATTGAAACTCAAAATCCGTTCCCGCCACTGCTGTTCATTCTTCGGACTGATTACCAACCGGGTCATCTTCTCGATGGGGGGCTGGTCAAGGTACCAAGTCAATCCTTTTGTCTCCATAGGACACATGTTACTGATAATCCAGAGGTACAACAATTGAGAACAACACTTAATGGACCCTTTGCCCTATTGTTTGCAGTAGGTAAGGGTTAATAAGGTCTTCGCAAGAATCGCCAGTATCGGATTGACCTCCTGCTTTTCTACCGCCCAGAATACTTCCACCGTGCTGCGTGTTATGATTCCCGATGGTCCCGGGAACAAAATCAGGCCATAGATTCCCAAGGCGAGTGTTATTAAAGCTCGATCCCACTGTTTCTCTTGGATGTATTGATCTAACCATTTCTTGAGATGTGTCCAATACCAACCATGCGTGTTTCCTTTGATGGTTTCTTTTGACTTTACTTCTTCTAGGGAAATACCAATCATATGTGTCAATCGTTTCCAAGCCTGCCTATGCTCGAGATGAAGGTAGATCCGATTTTGCATCAGGTAAGGAATCTCTAGTAATGTCTGATATTCTTCCATAGTGGGAACTGTATCAATATCATTGAAAGAGAATACTCCGTACTTAGGACTCCAAACCGACAGCATGGCCTTTAATGCCGGGATTTGGACATTAACTCGCATTAGGGTTGCAATCCTCCCGTACTTCTTCTCAAATCGTGCCTTGACCTGATCGGGAAGCGACCTCCAACTGTTAGATAGACCCTCGAGGCTGTTCATTCTGACCTCAATTTTATTCAGATCCAATGAAGGTAGCAAGCTATCGTGTGCTTTGGAAACATCATTTTGCGGGGGTATTGGAGTATGAGCTGATTTGGACCAAAGTTTAGCATTCTGAACTTCTTCTACCGACTGACACGAGGATGTCATGATAAAAATGATGCCTATCCTTTTTACAGACTTTTGGTTTAGTGATGCCTGCGGAAAAACTCGTTAGCAGGATAAATTCAGGTAATCTTGTATTATATTGTTGGCAGAGTGGTACCTACACATTTATCAAAGTAGGAAAATGTGTAGGTTTTCTTAACAATATGATTCAAGATTACCTTTAAAAATAAGAACAAAATAAAATAAACAGAATAGGGTAAGAGTAAGTATGCCCCTTTTGTCCTAGGATAGGGAGACTCCAGATACCGGATGAGTGCTACCTAATTGGATAGTTCTATCTTATAAGGTAGCTTACTACGGCTTTCAGCTATCGTGATAGTTTAGCTCAGGATCTAGTTTTCTAAGAGCCACAGGTTCCCAAATTGCCCTCATCAGAACAAGAGAGCCTCATTCTATCCCCATGATATTGTCGGGAAAATTCCACGGATATCACAGTGAATAGAACGAGTTTCAATTTGAGCAGAAGCCTTCACGGATACTAACGGGGTAGAACCCACGGGTACCACTACATGACCCCCTCCTACTTTCCTAAAAGGGTAAGAAAGCCTGGGTATAGGGCTGAAGTGTGTGAGGACATCGTGTGAGTGTTCAGTGTGTGAAGGGACATCTTTACCTCTTCCCAATTTAGGGGGATTTTATTTTATTTTTTCTTTTTTTTTGCTTTTTTTTCAAACGAAGAGTACTGCAAGGAGTAAAACAAGCAAAACAAGCAAAACAATTAGTAGGAATAAACAAAAATTAACACATAAAATATTATCGGGTGAGCCCACCTAACTATAATTTGATTAAGAAATTAGATCTACTCTTGGACCTCTGGACCGGGGTCAAGTCGAATCGTCCCCAGTGGAGTCACCAAGCTGTCGCAAGGGATTTTGCGGTCGCCTGAACGAACCCTCACCAAAGTGGAAAAGAATGAGGAGTCGCCACTTTAGTTTTGAGGGAAACTAAAGAAAACCATTTGTGAAGATAAATTGAAATAAAACCACTTCAAAACAGAGATTCTAAGTTCGGGGTCCGTAAATGGGTGGGGAAGGTGTTAGGCACCCCACCTCGTCCCTTAATAAGGGTAAGTAGATTTAACTTCGTATTTTATAAATTAGTTAGGAGGGGTTGAATGGAAATGTTAATCCTTTTAACAAAAAGGAATATTTAATTTTTCACTAAGTTTGGATTACCCAGATACATAAGTAAATGAGATAACCTTAGTGAGTTACTGTTGTATATTAGTTTTGTTTGAAGGGCTATTTTATTAGAATTCAATTTTTGGAATTGGATGAGAACTCTCCTCTAATCTCTTTTGAATATTTATTTAAATTTTAGATTGAGAGCCGGATAAGAACTCTCCTCCGATCTCTTTTAATATTTATTTGAATTTTAGATTGAGAACTGGATAAGAACTCTCCTCCGATCTCTTTTAATATTTATTAAAATTTTTAAGCTTGAGAAACGGATAAAAACTCTCATCCGATCTCTTTAATATTTATTAAAATTTTTAAGCTTGAGAAACGGATAAGAACTCTCCTCCGATCTCTTTAATATTTATTAAAATTTTTAAGCTTGAGAAACGGAGAAGAACTCTCTTCTGATCTCTTTTAAATATTTGCTGAAATTATGGTTGAGGATCGGATAAAGACTCCTTTCTGATCTCTTCTATTTAAATGGTAGTAAGATAAGGGTCTTTCCGATCTCTCTAAATTTTACCTATCGAGAGGACCTAAGGCTAAGGGTTTTGACGTTCAAAAGTGTCAGGGGGTCTGCGCAAGACCTTTTTAACTTATTGGTACCTTAGGACTGGGCAGGGGATGCCGAACCGAATCCTCCGACCTTCCTATATGGTCGCCTCACCAGCATTTTTGGTAGCCGATCTATTCCATTTAGTTTTCCGGGGTTAGGTTTTACTCTGTCTTATGACGTCTTGCCCTATGACCTATTGAGTTATTCTAGTGACTCAGCTTTACCATTTTCCAGGCTTATTATTCAGACCTTTCATTATTTCAAAAGGACTCTTAAGTTGCCGTTACCTGCATCTCATCCGACTACTTATGTATCGCTTAGAACTAGATGACTTACGCCGTAAATAATAAAGATTAACAAAGGTATCAACACGGAAATAAACTAGAGCACAACCTTTCTCTGTATCTTTCTAGCGTGATATGAACTTAAAGAAAATAACACACGTAAAGAAAGAAAAATGGAAATGCATAAAACAAGAACTAAACTTAATAAAATGGCAACATGAATACTGACCTGTAAGGAGTCGATTCTAGTGAACTAACCGAGAATCACAAAACGCAATAAGATTGCAAGTTGATAGCCGGGAGACTAAGGTTCGCCTTGGAACAAAGAGTGCTTCACTAAATGCAATCGAGTCGGAATTATACCCGAGTTTAAATGAGATTGAACATGGGTGATGGAAGTGAAAATAAAGATAACAAGGAACTGAAAAATGTGAACGCTACGGAATAATGAACGAGCTGAAAATAGAGAGTTTCAGTGGTCAAAATCTTTTAAGAAAACACTTCAGAAAACTGGTTCCAAAAGTTCTTCTTATGAAAGCAGAGTAACGATCTGAATTAAATTTCAGAGTTCTTCTGCTATAGTAACTTCCTTCTTTTCTTGTCCGTCCTTTTGAACAGTTTTCATGCAGGTATTTATAGGAACCGGGTGCTCCCCATGAAGGGTCAGGATCTATTTTGAGGGAGATGGAGGGTCAGGATTTCGAAGGACGTGATCTGAGGCTCAAGAATTAAAGAGGATCAGAACGGATGGCTGAGATCCTCTTTAGAATATTTGTCATTTTCTTCTTCTAATCTGACGGTCCCAAATTCTCTTGTCCGGGGTGATCCGAGGGCTGGGAGTGAAAGGCGCTGATCTTGTCGTTTTCTTCTTCGATCCGAGGGCTCCGAGCTCGTCCTTACAAGTAAGATCAACGGTGGAGATTAGAATGTACAGCGCTGTCCTGACGTACGCATGTCAGAAATGCGGGCGATTCTGGGGCGTGCGGTTGAGATTTTACCTGCAACTCTTTAACTACCTCGGCTCTGATTATGGTGACGGCGGTAGGCGCCTTATTCTTTTTGTTTTCTGCTCTCTCTTCCTTTCCGATCTTCTTAACATGATCCTTCTCCGATCTTTCATACCGGTCTCCCCTCTTCCGATCTCTATTATTCCAATATTTCCCTTAACCAGGCCCAGTCCGGTCAAGGCATTAATTCCCCTCGATTCCCGAAGTGTCCGCTTTGTTTTCTGCTTAGCAATAAATGCCCGATTTTCCCCTATATATACCCCTGACAGAAGAGATTTTCTTCATTCAATTTTCCTCTCTTCCTTCTTACTTTCCAGTTCTAGCTGCTCCGGCAGAAGTTCCAGCCATGATTGTGGCTGTTGATCCCTTTCCGATGGACCTCTTTATTCCCCGACTGAAAATTTACGACCCCGGTGCTCGAATAATCGTGATAACCTTGTCTGATGATGGTGAGAGAACTAGACCAATTAACCGATCTAGATCGCGGACCTTGATCGTGCCGATCTCGAGTCGTTCGACCGGTATAATCGGCGAACCGATTTCGGCCGAGAAGACTACTAATGTTCCGCCGACCCTTGGCGGTTGCTCTTCCAAGTTTATTTAGCTTCTCACCACATTGGTTGTTCCGACAGCGGCTTTCCTCCACATTGGGTGTTCCGACAACGGCTCGGTTCCAGTCGATGACATCCTTTGGATCAGTCACAATGTTGACTTTGACATAGGTCCTTTAGATGGGATGTTCCACCGGTCTTTGAGATCGCCCAAATGATGTATTTTATTTTCAATGTAATCTGCTCTCTAGAGATCACAGAAATGATGTAGTCCAATTTTAATGCAATCCGATCTATAGAGGTCACCGAAATGATGTAGTCCAATTTGAATGCAATCCGATCTCTAGAGATCGCCCAAATGATGTAATCCGATCTTTTGGAAATAAAGATTTTATTTGTCAATTATCATCTTATTATTATTGCATTAATTATTTTCCGATCTCTGAAGTATTTATCCGATCTGACCTTTAATTTAAATGACCCTAAACCGATCCGCAATTCAAAAGATTTATCTTAATCTGTCGATCTCTAGTTAGCCGATCTCTTTATGGAATTTCCGGAATATTCATGAGACGTGTCAGAAACAGTTGGCAGATCTCACTGACCGATGCACCGCCTGGGATGCCGTGAGCATTAAATGCTCGGACGAGTATAAATAGGGGTGGAGTTAGCCATTTGCTCTCTTGTGTCATTTTCAGCTTATCGCGAACAACTTCAAAATTCTCTCGTTTTCTCAAGCTCTTTCGACTCCGATCAAGCTCTGGTAAGGGTTTTGATCCTTCTTTTAGTTTAAATTCTTTATTTGCTTTGAAAATGAGCGGCGCCGAAGGTCAGAGAGTGGCGAGTCCTCCTTCCATCCAATTCTCATGGTCATCTGATGAAGTAGAGGTGGTCGGGCCAAGGGCGCGACCTGAACCTCCTAGCGTCTCCATCCCAGCTCGGGAACAAGTGATGTCATCAAGGCATGCGCCTTTTTTAGGGAGAGAGAATCTTCCCATGGACGAGCTGCCATCAGTCCTTCAAGAAATCGATCTGCAGTCATTCAGCCAGGAGTATAACATTAAGCCCAATTCATATGAACTTATCCGGTGTCACGGCGATCTACGGGCCGATCATTTCTTCGAAGAGAACGACATGATTCTGGTATATGAAGAACAGTTGAAAGCCGGGCTGCGGTTCCCTCTTGACGACTTCTTTAAGGAAGTCTTAAAATTTTTCCAAGTGTGCATAGCTCAAGTTCACCTGAACTCGTGGCGGATCTTAGTAGCCTTTCGAGGCCTCTGTCGAGCTAAGGGATTCCGTCCTACGCCTAAGGTATTTGCTGAACTGCATAGGTTAACTCGTCGAAAGGACGACGAGACTGGTTTTTCCAGGCGAAGCCACATTGCGGGCTCTTCATCGATTTGCCCTCCTCCATGAAAAACTGGAAGAACCGCTTCTTCATTCTGAGGAGCAAAATTTCGAACGGCTTTGAGGGTTTCCCTCGTAGCTGGCTACACCAAAGCCCTTTAATTCCAAAGCATCTCGTGTTGAATAGGAAAGAGGGCGCCATGGTGATGGAGTTGAAGGAGCAGGCGTCCAGAGAGAAGTTCTCTTGCTTGGATGCAGTGACCGCCGAGCTGCACCTTTGGACTATGGAATTGATCACCGGCAAAGATCGCAGACTCGGCTCTCGACTGCGGATCGGTATTTTCTACATCTCAGATCTCAGGACCTTAGCGATCTCACTGACCTCTTCTTTGTGCAAGTATGGCCAGCGACGAAGCCTCCAAGGAAAGCCGGAAGCGAAAGAGGGAGATCTCCTGGAAGGTACGGGAGATGAAGCGAGTTGAGGAAATGCAGACACCCAGGCATGAGCCCGGGGAAATACAAGGCTCGTCTCAACCTTCGGGACCGGTGATCGCAGAAGTGGTCCGATCCCCTCCTCGCCAGGAAGAGTCGCCTCCACCTCCTCCAGTTGCTCCGAATGCAGAAGAGGGTTCTTCTCAACCTAACGTGAGGACTATCTCCCGCGGTGCCCAAGTCTTAGTCCACTCATTGGAGAAGAATCGTACGGTTCGAGAAAACCCTGGTTTGGCCAAGGTCTTGGCGTCCTCTATCTGTCTTCGAGAAGATCGGGATAGGCTGTCTCCGGATAACATTGATGATATCTTGACCCGATCCATGAGCTTGAACGTGGAGTGCCTGGTGAACCGGCACATCATACGGGACAAGGCGCATCACCTGGGTAAAGAGGTCGAGAGGATGGGTCATGAGGCAGCTTCCCTCCGATCTCAACTTTCATCCGCTCAGGGCTACATATCTCAAATTGAGGGGCGAATGAAGTTCTATGAGGACAAGCTAGCCGAGCAAGCTCACGCTTTTGAAGAAGTGCAAGCGCTCCTGGCCGATGAAGCGGCTCAACTCGCTCACCTTGCTGAGGAGCTCAAGGTGAAAGAAGAAGAGATAGTGACTGGAGTGGCCGGCGCTTATGTGAATGCTCACAGAGATCTCCTGGCTGAGCTCAAGAAGCGTTACCCTGAGGAGGACTTCTCCTGGATGGCCAACCTGGCTCCCGATGATGAAGGTGAGGAGAGTGAGGAGGAGGCTGAGGGTGAGAGAGGGGACGGATAAGATGTAGATCAGGCCGGGGGTGATCCTCCAGCTGAATAACTTGTACAAATTCTTGAAATGAAATGAAATGGAATGCCTTTTTTATTCGATGAATGGTTGTGATCGGAAAATTTCTAAATCATTTAAGCACTTGATTGTTTGAGTATGTTGAAATAACTGAAAGTGATTATTAACCTAAGTGCGAGAGATCGGAAAACACAATGAGCATGAGATCGGTAGGGAACCAATGCTAAACGGGACTTGATTAAAATTAGAAATTTGGGCTTGAACATTTAAGATCGGGATAATCATTAAACTGGAACGGAACCTTTGATTATTCTTAAACTTTTGAAAGGGAGATCGGCAACAAAAATGGTAACAAAGATCTAGTGTCAGTTCAATTTCGTTTGTCAACAGAGATCAGGAATATACTTGACTGGTCAGGAGATTCGACAATGGGTTTGAGAGATCGGTGAGTGATTTAATACACCGGTAAGGCTTTGACTGATGTGAGGACTTAGCATTGATTCAATTCCTTGTGAGGAGAGATAAAAAATCTGGTTATCTAGCACAGAGAGATTTAGTACTGGGGATCAGTTTCAAAGTTTATTAATTCTGGGGATCGGCCAAAATATGGTGTCGACAAATCTCATTCAAACAAATTTAAAAATTTAGATTTGAATCACATTCAAACAACCTTAAAAATTCAGATTTGAATGACATTCAAACATTTTTTAAAAAATCAGATTTGAATCACATTCAAACATTTTTAAAAAAATCAGAGCTGAATATTATTCAATCAACTTTAAAAAATCATATTTAAATATGATTCAAATAACTTTAAAAATTCAGATTTGAATTACATTCAAACAACTTTTAAAATTCAGATTTGAATCACATTCAAACAATTTTTAAAATTTTGATTTGAATCATAATTTAATTGTGTAATTAAAACTACTAATTAAATACTTTAATTAGTCAAAGAATAGGCCTTAGATCATACAACAATTGTAGAATTAAAAGCCAAACCTTGAACCACCCATGGAAGCCAAACCATGCGTACCATTAATGGTGTTTTTCAGGCATGCCGCCAAACCTCCATTGCAACCAGCAATGGATAAATCATCTCATGATCATAACACACAATTAAATCATATAATCAACAATCTAAATGGCAAATATAGTGGCTCTGATACCAATTGAAGGAACAGAAGCGTGAAAAACACAAGTTTATACCATTGAATTCAAAAATTTTCACCTAGGGTCACATGCATCATGCAAGATTTATTTTTATCTATTTGATTTCAATGATAAACAACATATTAAAACTCTTTTAATATGTTTTTGGATCTGTATTTACCATTTAAGATTTTAAAATTAATCAGATTAATTTTAGAACCATAGATTAAATCAAGAACGATTACACTAACCTCTTGATGCACTACAGCGTTTCTGTGCCTTTGAGATTCGTCTTCAGGACACCAGATGTTGTCCCTCTAGCTTGTCCACACCAAGAACACCAATGGCAGCCCTTGAACAACTTCTAAAGCTTTTTCTATTAATTAGAAATTCAAGTTCTGCCTTTTAAGAGATTAGAGATATAAACAGGACACTAGAAACAATTTCTAGTGTACTTAATTCAAGAGATTAATGGTTAATCTCTTTGAATTGATGAGAGATGAAGAAGAATAGATGGAGAGCCTCAAAATGGCGTGACAAAGGAGGAGTGGCTGCTGGTTGTATTTTTCTTTTTCATAACAACACTTATATAGCTAGGTTAACACATTAAACCCTTGCCACATGTCACCCTCTGATTAGCTCTAGGTTTAAGTGACCCAATCACATTGTGCCAAGTGTCAAACCTATATTTAATCTTGATTTTAATCATCTTACATGACTAAAAAATATTTGGCAAGCTTATGTGTAATCCCATGTGTCACCATCTCATGGTGCCACGTGTCATACTGTGAAATGACCGAAATGCCCATGTGTCTTAATTTTGAGTTCTCAACCCAAAATAATTATTTTTTCTTCTTCTAATTAATTTATATCAAATATAAATTAATTAATTAATTAATCTCTATTAATTAATTTCTCATTAATTAAATTCATATTTAAACACTTTAAATATAAATTTAACTTATACTATACATCCAATAATCTAGATTTGGTTTCAAGTCATGCTAGGGACTTTGCAATCTAATTGCAAACCAAACTTATTTAATTAATCAATTAAACTCTTTAATTAATTAATTAAATAATATTTAAATAGGTGATAACTTGTGTATGTGTGTGACTTACTAGGCTCATCACTAATTGGCTGAGACATGATATCAACTCTTAATATCATCAGAACTCTTTCTTACTATAAATGATTTCTCTAAATCATTTTATGCAACTCATAGACCATGGTTAACACCTAGCATAATATGCCATGGACACCCAATTAGTAATAAGGTTTACCTTAAATGAACCTATAATCATATGTTACCATGCACTAGAATCTCTCTGTTACAAAATTCCAACTCAAGCTGGAGTCATGGTTTATGTCAAACCCCATTTGCTATGAATATTATGTTCTCTTTTAATTACAGTTCTTGATTAAAAAGATTTTCTCATCAGAAACTCTTTTCTGAATAAATCTATCTGTCTGCCAGAACTTGAAACATCAAGAACAATGAAATGAACATAGGATTTTATCTCTATTTACTTAGAGGAACATATTCCATCTTGATCAACACCTACCTCCATATATAACTAGTAGGAGCCAACACATGCCCATATACCCATACACAGTACAAGTATGAAAGCAGTATCAAACTCAAACTACCTATATACAAGATAACTGTGCTATCTCAAGTCTAAAGATTATATGCACTGATATGATTTATGACAAAACATTGACAAGAGTAAACTCCATGTGCTTGTTATAAGTGTCACTGGTTTGGCCTACTTATCATGTATAAGTGCCTATTATGTTTGTTATATGGCATGAGACTCACCATTCCATCTTATTTATATCTCATATAAATAACTTGGGAACAAACATGAATACAATCTTTCTGGATAATTCATGTCCTTATTATGAAGTATCCTCGATTGTGAACCTATTTATGATACTTTGTGCTAGAAATATTGTCACTCATATTCTTAACAACTTAAGAATAATATTTATAATAAAATATCAATAGACCTTTTCTATTACACATAAATATATTATGTAAACGGAAAAGTAGAAATGCCTTTTATTAATAAAATATGTACAAGATACATACTAAATGATATGCTCTAGGGCATACTACTAACAGATACATGAATTCAGAATACAACAATTTCAGCGAACCTACAGAATAGATGAACTATGTGAATAATGGAGGATACTTCAACCAGAGGCAGCCAAACAATCCGTATTCAAATACTTACAACCCTGGATGGAGAAACCACCCAAATTTCTCATGGTCCAATCAGCAGAACCAGCCAATAAAAAGCAACAAGGGTAAAAACCTCTAGCACCCCCTGGATTTCAGAACAGAGGTTAGAACTTTACACAGCCATCACTACCTCTCCAACCTTAACAACCTGAACTGAAAATGACCTTGGAAACCATGATGGAAGGATTCCTAGTAGCTCAACAACAACAAACTGAATTGATTAAACAGCTGACTTCCATAATGGACTAACTTGCTACCCATAACAAGATGCTAAAGAATCAAATTACTCAGCAATAAAGTTCTTTAAGTAAGCCTGCTGGCAAACTATCCAGTCAACTAGAAATGAACCTAAGGGAGCAGTGTAAGGCAGTTGCACTGAGGAGTGGGAGAACTCTAGTACAACTAGAGGTAGAATCGACAGAGGAAACCATAGAAAAATCTAAAGACCAAGCAGAGAAAAAGGAGGAAGAAGCTAAGAAAGATCAAGAAGAGGAAGCAAGGAAGATAAGGAAATTACCAGAACCATACCAGCCTCCCCTACCTTTTCCTCAGAGATTTCAGAAAGCCAAAATGGACAAGTAGTTTGGAAAGTTTTTGGAAGTTTTACAGAAACTTTACATTAACATCCCCTTCACTAAAGAACTTTCTCAAATGCCATCTTATGCTAAATTTCTTAAAGAAATTTTGTCAAAGAAAAGGAAGCTAGAAAACTATGGAACAGTAGCTCTAACAGAGGAATGCAGTGCCATTCTGCAAAATAAACTGCCTCCAAAGTTGAAAGATCTAGGAAGCTTCTCCATACCCTGTATCATTAGTAATAAAAAAATAGACAAGGCCCTCTGCGATCTTGGGGCAAGTGTCAGTCTAATGCCTCTATCAATATGCAAAAAGCTGTAGATTGGGGAATTGAAACCCGCAATAATCTCATTGCAATTGGCTGATCGATCCGTCAAATATCCTGTAGGGATACTTGAGAACATCCCTATCAAAGTGGGCAAATTCTTCATTCCAGTGGACTTTATTATCCTTAAAATAGAAGAAGATGTCCAAATTCCCATCATTTTGGGAAAACCATTCTTGGCAACTGCCGGAGCCATCATAGACGTCAAAAATGGACGATTAACCCTCAAGGTAGGAGAAGAAGAAGTGGAGTTCAACGTGTTCGACACAATGAAACACAAATTTGAACCTAATGAATGCTTCAAGGTTGACATAATTGATGAACAACTTAAAGAGGAATTTCATAAGACACATCCTAAAGATCCTCTTGAAGCATGTATTGTGCACAGCCACACAGTGGATGATGAAAATACTTAAATAGTAGCATATGCACAACAGTTGGCAGCTCCTCCACCCCTACCTTTAGCTAAGGCTTCCGAGATAGAAAAGTTGAATGAGGAACAAACCAAAGGTAAGCTCCAGGAAAACTCCAAACAGGTAGAGCTTAAACCTCTCTCGTCTTCACTAAGGTACGCATTCCTGGACTCAAAGTTTAATTATCTTGGTATAATCAATGCTAGCCTATTTAAGTTAGAAGAGGAAAAATTGTTAAGAGAACTTAGGATCCATAGCAAAGCATTAGGGTATAAAATATAAGACATGAATGGAATCAACCCTTCAATTTGCATGCATAGGATACCCATGGAAGAAAATAGTAAACCCACAATCGAACATCAAAGAAGACTTAACCCAAACATGAAAGAAGTAGTCAAGAAAGAAATTTTAAAACTATTAGATACAAGTATCATATACCCAATTTCTGATAGTAAATGGGTCAGTCCATTACATGTAGTTCCTAAGAAAGGTGGGACAACTGTTATCCAAAATGCAAGCAATGAACTAATTCCTATTAGAGTAGTCACTGGTTGGTGAATGTGCATAGATTATAGGAAATTGAACAGTGCCACCAGAAAAGATCATTTCCCTCTTCCTTTCATCGACCAAATGTTAGAAAGGTTAGCAAAACACTCTTATTTATGTTATCTAGATGGGTACACGAGATTCTTTCAAATTCCTATTCACCCAGAAGACTAAGAAAAGACAATGTTCACTTGTTCCTATGGAACATTTGCATATAGAAGAATGCCTTAAGGTCTTTGTAATGCCCCTGCTACCTTTCAAAGATGCATGATGGCTATCTTTTCTGATTATATTGAAGATATTATGGAAGTTTTTATGGATGATTTTTCTATCTATGGAATTACTTTTGATGATTGCCTAGCTAATTTATCTAAGGTGTTGCAAAGATGTGAAGAATCAAACTTGGTTCAAAATTGGGAAAAATGCCACTTTATGGTAAGGGAAGGCATAGTTCTGGGACATTTGATATCAGAAAGAGGAATTGAAGTTGATAAGGCAAAATTAAGATCATTGAAAATATGCAACCCCTAACATCAGTCAAAGGAGTGCAAAGCTTTTTGGGTCATGCAGGATTCTACAGAAGATTCATCAAAGACTTTTCCAAAATAGCTAAGCCGTTTACTAACTTGTTAAATCAAGATGTTCCCTTTGATTTTAATGAGAATTGCCTTTTCTCCTTTAACAGAATCAAAGAAACCCTGATATCAACACCAATAATACAGCCACCGAATTGGGAGCTACCATTCGAGGTTATGTGCGACGTGAGCGATTTTGCAGTTAGAGCAGTGCTCGGGCAAAGAAAAGATAAAAAGCTCTATGATATTTATTATGCTAGCAAGACACTCGATGATGCACAAATCAATTATGCTACCACAGAGAAGGAATTCCTAGCAATGGTATTTGTAATGGGCAAATTCATATCTTACCTCATCGGGTTAAAAGTCATTCTATTCACAGATCATGCTGCAATCCAGTACCTTATGAACAAAAAGGAAGCAAAACTAAGACTGATTCGATGGATACTACTCCTGCAAGAATTTGACCTTGAAATAAAGGACAAAAAGGGATCTGAAAATGTAGTAGCTGACCATCTTTCTATACTAAAATTGGAGTACATGGAAGATTTCGAAGATTTGCCAATTGACGATTCATTTCCTGATAAGCAATTACTTACATTCTCCAAAGCTCCACGGTACGCTGACTTTGTTAATTTTCTTGTATGCAGGGTACTACCTCCAAACATGACTTATCAGCAAAGGAAGAAATTCCTACATGATGTGAGATATTACTTATGGAAGAAACCCCTACTGTACAAGAGATGTAATGATGGGCTGATAAGAAGGTGCATACTAGAGGAGGATATGGAAATTATCATTTATCATTGCCATTCATCACTATATGGAGGACATTTAGGCATTTCAAAGACCGCAGCCAAGATTTTACAAGCAGGGTTTTACTAGCCACATTTATTTAAGGATGTAAGATCCTTTGTGCTAGCTTGTGATCAATGCCAAAGAACAGGTAACAGTTAAAGAAGGAATGAAATACCACTACATGGTATACTTGAGATAGAATTGTTTGATGTATGGAGAATAGACTTCATAGGACCATTTCCCTCTTCCCATGGAAACAAGTATATTCTGGTTGGAGTTGATTATGTGTCAAAATGGGTAGAAGCTATTGCAACACCAACCAATGATGCTAGAGTGGTCACCAAGTTCCTTAAGAAGAACATCTTCACAAGATTTGGCACACCACGAGCAATAATCAGTGATGGAGGAAGCCACTTCTATAACCAACAATTCGAAACACTACTAAAAAAGTATGGAGTGACTCACAAGGTGGCCACACCTTATCATCCTCAAACCAGTGGTCAAGTAGAAATATCAAACAGGGAACTGAAGCAAATTCTAGAGAAAATTGTAAACAGATCCAGGAGGGACTGGTGCATGAAGCTAGATGATGCACTATGGGCATACCGCACTGCATATAAAACCCTAATTGGCACAAAACCCTTTCGACTGGTTTATGGAAAATCATGCCATCTCCCTGTTGAACTTAAGCATAAAGCCTACTCGATAATTCAGGTACTAAACTTTGACCTCAAAGCTACTGGTGAAAAAAGGCTCTTACAACTGAATGAGTTGGAAGAAATCCAACAAGATGCATATGAAAATGCCAAAATATTTAGGGATAAAACCAAAAGATGGCATGATAGGTGCATAGCAAGGAAAGAGATAAAAGAAGGAGATCTTGTCCTCTTATTCAACTCTAGGTTGAAATTCTTTTCACAGAAGCTAAAATCAAGATGGTCTGGACCTTTCAAGGTCACCCAAGTCTTCCCATATGCAGCAGTAGAGGTATGGAGCAAAACCTTAGTGCATTCAAGGTCAATGGGCAGAGGCTTAAGCCTTACTTTCAGGGACAACCCATAGAAACGGGAGTAAATCGCACTCTCAATCCTCCTACTGACAGACCATAAACAAGCAAAGTCCAGCTAAATACTATAAACAAGCGCTTTTTGGGAGGCAACCCAAAATTTTTCTGAACTTTTTTTCTTTTCTTTTTCTTCAATATTGAATTTTTGTATCGTACTCATTAGCATTTAATTTTGTAGGATGATTTTTTTGAAAAGGGGAATAGAGATCAAGAGAGGAAAGGAATCACCAAGTCAAAACCACAAAAGGGAAAATTGAACAAAATCGGGGAAGTAACTCTATTGTTAATCTTTACATCCATTTCATGTGATAAAATTTTTCATTTGCAAAAGATTTGAAAAATTAAAAAATTACAATGGTCGTGTACTAGTTTCACACGCCCTGTTTAACTTTCTGGAAGTCTAAAAATTTCATGCAATTTCAACTCTTCGAGAGACAAAAAATTACATGGGTCCATAGCCCGATTTACACAGACCGTGTAATATCTATAGAAGAATAACTAAGAGACAGAAGGTTACATGGGGCTCCTTAAATTTTACATGGGCCGTGTAACATATCCAGGAAAGTAATATGAGAGACAAGATGTTACACGGGTCCCATAGCTGATTTACACGGGCCGTGTCCTACAACAGATTTCAAAAATTTCAAGCAGGAATTTACACAGCCCTACACGTTGAGACCCATGTAGTGATACATGACCCGTGTATCTCGTCGTAAACGCGACTCCTGGGGTGCGAAACGCGTGAAACAAAGAGTCCTAACGGCTCTTTAAATACACCCCTAGCATTAAAACCCTTCATAAACACAAAACCCTTCATCTACTGCCTTCCTAGCCTATAAAAACCTCTCAAATCTCATCTCCCTTCACCAAAATCACACTTTTCTCCTTCCCAAAAAACACACCCATGGCTCCTGTGAAGTGATCTGCAAGGAGGATTGGCTCTTCTTCAAGGCAAAGAGGAGAATCCTCACCTTCTCCACCCCAGTCTCCAACCCAACGCCCAAGAACGAGGATAGCCACTCCCCAATCATCTCAACAAGCCCCTCCTCCACCACAACCACAGCCATAACCCATTCCATAACCTGAAATCTCTATTCCTTGGGGATTTCAAGATGATGCCCACAAAGCAATGTGCACCCGACTTCATGCCTGAAAAATATCCTCCACCAAATATATAGATTTTTCGCCTTTAGAGCAAATCAGGTTACAAGAAGAAATCAATGGGCTACTTGACAGCATTGGGTGGACAAGGTTTGCCCAACTCTAATTTTCAGCTTACAAAGACACAATGCTGGAATTTCTAGCTAGCTTCAAGGCCAACTTATGGCCCACTGACAGGGAGGACAGGGGCAGAATTGAGTTTCGCCTACTTGGTGTAGATCGGGTAATGAATATGGACGAGTTCAATGCCATCTTCGGCTTTGGCAGTACCGGCCACTAAGAAATCCCAAGGAACCATATGCTGTACAACAACATCAACTTTTGGGATTCCATTGCACCAAACATAGAGCCCTACAACTCTAGCAAATCCAAATCAATAGGCATCACTAGTCCAGCATTACGATATATGCATCGCTTCGCCGCCCACACTATCATGGGCCGTGGTGATAGCCTTAGCATTGTCAATGCCAGTGAGCTATTTTTCCTATGGTGCATGGTCACTGGGCAGCAGTGCAGCACTTGCTTTTTCCTGTACAACCATCTTCAACGCCTTTGCCATCAGCCTACTGGGCACATAGTGCTTGGAGGCCTTATCACCACCATTGCCCTCCACTTCGGCTTTGTTCCAGGACATCATAGATTGTGCTTTATTACTGGAACATTGAGAATTGATCAAACTATCTGCATATCCATGGGGATATGTAAGAAGGTGGGCAATAAATGCTACTTGGTGGATGCCAAAGGAAACACAATCCCTCGAAGAGACGAGGCAAGGGAGGGACCCCGTGAGACTTCACAACCTCAAGAAGAAGGGCAAGGGCGAATGTTCAAAGAGTCCCCTGTCTGAGTGCCTCCATACACACCACTACCGATAGATCCGGTCCTTGCATGCCTACAGTGCATGGAGACCACAATATACGATAAGATGCGAGCTATCGAGGACAGCCTCCAGGAAGCACACAACAAGCTAGACATTATAATGGACAAACTAGATGAGGAGGAAGAGGAGCAAGGATCACCAGCATCCCCATCATCATCATTAGAGGCCTTTTAGAGATAGGACTATAGGATAGGATCTTTATTGTAATATCTTACATGCCCTAGTCCTAACTTAAAACCATAGGTTTCTTTTAGTTGCTTTATGTTTAAAAATTTTCCATGCTTAATAAATATTATGCTTCCTTAAAATTTTTGTACGCTTGATCTGATCTTGCACATTATATTGACATTGCGGACAATGTCTAGTTTGGGTTTGGGGGGGATACATTTGCACTTGCATATCATTACATGCACATCATTACATTGTTTAAATTCAGCTACATTATTCTTACGTATCAAAATTTTCAAGAATTTTTAAAAATTTTTGGATTGTAAATTGTGAAACTTAGCACTATAACCAAATTTTTTGTAAGCTAATAATTAGACTCCACGGGATAGAGGAATGAACGTATCTAGATAGGCAAAAAGGGATTCTAACATGTTGTTTGTAAAGAAACTAATCTCTTTAATGGAATTAAACTAGTTAAACCTCTTCATAACTATTAATTTCTCACATCGAACTTGTAAATTAGGAGAACAATTTTTGAAATACAAGCAAACCTAAAAACTGCCTCACTAGCTCTAAAACATATCTCTTGGACCTATCAAGGAGAAATCCTAGCATATGTTTGATGAAGAAATGATTAAGGCATTCTTCGATATAGCCTCACTAAGCCTTAGCCATCCCTAATTAAAATGTACATCCCTTGTAGCCAACTTGAAGCCTATGTTTATCCCGTAGAATTTATTGATTACCCATGTTATTTACCTAGCCCCTAGCCTAAACACCTACCACACCCTCCTGAGGAAACAATATGCATAAAGAAAATGAAGAGAGGATATAGTACTCAAGAAAGAGTGCAGGTGTGCAATAGAGATCAAAGGAAAAAACTTGCCTTTCCAACCAAGCAAAAGCAATGAGTTTGGGGGAGAGGACAAAAAGGAAAAAGAAAAGAAGTCCTAAGATAAGTGTCATGGAAGCATGCTTGACAATATAAAAAGCCAAAAGCCTTTCCTCTCCACACAAAATATGTGGAAACGAACTCAGTATACCTAGATTTTATGCATATATGCTATCCTTATATTTGTATTCCCTAAAAACCTTTCATTGGCAACCAAGTTTATCCCTCTAGCCCCATTACAACCCTTTTAAAGACCTTTTAATCTTTTGAAAAAGCACATGCTACATTAGTGGAGATAGAAAATTGAGATATGCCTATGGAGTTAGAATTGAAATACTTCATCTCAATTATTTACGAAAGAGGCAGATTTAGGGAAGTTAGTGTTTCTTAATTCTATCCTGATACAACATATTGTTTGTAGCTTATTAATGGTCTTGTATAGAGGGATAATTAGTCGAAACACCATGAAACTAGGTAAAGCTCCAAATAGGAAGCTGTTAGAACCCTTATGCCTTGAAAGAGGGGAGTTGGTATGAAGGTTGGAGGAGTTCAATTCTATGCTTATTAAATTGATGGTTGTATTCCTAAGTATCTCCTAAAATGTGCTTTAAAATAGAGTTTTGTTTTGCTTGAGGACAAGCAAAAGTTTGAGTTTGGGGGTATTTGATACACTTGAATTGTATAGATATTTTTAAGCACATTTGTATTCTAAAATCATAGCATTTAGGTAAGTATTTTCATGCATAGTAGTTGATTTCATTAGTTTTCATAAAGTCTATTGCTAAGCCCTTAATTCCATGTTTTCTGCATTATTTCAAGTGCTTGGGTGAAGCCCCAAAGAATGGGAGTGCAAAGGAAAGCTTGGAGAGGCAAAAAGACAAAGAATTGCTGCTGATACAAAGTACACGGGTCATGTAAACCAAGCCCCAGACTTGTGTAACTCCCTGCCAGAAGAAAGCTAAGAGAATTGATGAGAAACACAAGTAGACGGGTCATGTAAAGTAGACCTGTGTAATCTGCAGGGACCCGTGTAAGTCTCTGCTGGGCGTAAGCTTGAAGAACCTTATGGGAACAACTATACACAGCTCGTGTCATCAGACCCGTGTAGTTGGCACAGACCCGTGTAACTTTCTGTGCCAAAATAAGACCATGCGATTCTCCTCCAGCAAGTTACACGGCCCCGCTTTGAGGGACCCGTGTAGTGACACACGGGCCGTATACTATGCCACAACTTGTTTTCTGACTCGAATTCCCCTCCTATTTTCTGATTTGAATGAGACTCCTAAAGCCTTTTGGACTCAAAATGACCTAACCCTATAGCAACTAATATATATAAAAAAGAAAACATCAGGAAAAGGGAGTCGGCCCACATCGTTGGGGTATTCTTGAAGGTTCTTGTTGTCGACTCTACAACGATGCAAAAGAAGTTTTCCAACTGAAGCTCCACAAGATCAAACCTGCAAACTCTCTTTAGTTCCTTCGTTTCATCTCCTTAGACAAATTTTTATTATTTATTTCTTCTGCATAACTCTCTTTTTATTATTTTTACTTTTTATCATGACATTTGTTGAACTCACCATGAGTGAGTTATTTTCTTATTCTAGATTTGGGAGAGTAGCTCTTGTAATTATTATTATGAATGAACACTTAGTTTTATTTATTGGATTTAAGATTCGTTTCTTGATTTAATTTCTTGCGATCTTAATGCATGCTATGTGTTGGTACCTACTTAGTCATGATTGTAGATGTTAATTGAAGGACTGAAAGGTGAAGATTAACATTAGAAAATCAAGATCTTGAACCTAGGAATTTTGGCCTAAACATAGGCTGATACCTTTGTGGAACCTAAAAATTGGTCAAAGGTTTTAAAAGATTTTAATTAATTTGATCTCCATGAAAGTAGGGTTTGAGTTAATTAGAATACACCCTAGATGCTTTGAGAGAGGATTTAACTTAGGACTGATTTCCATCAAGGAAAATGATCCTCAATTCAGTAAATAAACAAGATAACATCCCTAGGAAGATTCAAGTGTAAAATCTTAATTCCAGAATTGCTTCAAATAAATCATTTCGTTTTAAATTTATCATTTTAGTGTTTAAAGTTAACAAACTTCAATCTTTAAGTATTCGATAGCCTAGACAGTCAAGATTTTTGTGTAGATTGGTACTTGCTAAACAAAATTCCTCGTGGGAACGATACTCTACTTATCACTTTATTACTTGTTAGCGAAACAAAAACCCATTTGTTCCTTATAGGTACAATACCTTCAGGTGGGTCAACAAGATCCCAAACTTGATTCTTATATATAGAATCAATCTCAAATTTCATAGCATCAATCCATTTTAAAGAGTCTATATATGATATTGCTTTTTCATAGGTAAGTGGATCATCTCCATGATCTACTTCTTCATGAGTAGACAACTCTTGTTCTTTTTTATGAAGGAAACCATATCTCACTGGTGGGTGAGATACCCTGGTTGATCTACGAGGAACAATTGTAGATGTTTCATCAATAGGTGTAGGTTGACTAGATGGATCTATATCCATGTGATCTGTTGGTTGGTCAGAATTCTCCAATTCCAACTCTATTTGCCTTCCTTTGCCTCCTTCTTGAACAAACTGTTATTCAAGAAATGTGGCATCTCTACTTACCATAACCTTTTGTGATGTAAGCAAATAAAAATAATATCCAAAACTATCTTTTGGATATCCAACAAATCGACCCTTTTCTGATCTGGTTTCCAATCTATCAGTGTTTAGCTTTTTGATATAAGTTGGACAACCCCAAATCTTAACATGCTTAAGACTTGGTTTTCTTCCATGCCATATCTCATAAGGTGTGGAATATACTAATTTTGATGGAACCCTATTTACAATATACAAAGCTAATTCTAATGCAAATCCTCAAAAGGAGATTGGCATATTAGTATAGCTCATCATACTACGTACCATATCCAATAGGGTACGATTTCTCCTTTCAGATACACCATTCAGCTATAGTGTTTCTGGAGGAGTCAGCTGGGAAATAATGCCATGCTCTCTTAAGTATTCATCAAATTCTATACTCATGTATTCACCTCCACGATCTGATCGAAGAGCTTTAATACTTTTTCCTATTTGATTTTCTACTTCAGATTTAAATTCTTTGAACTTTTTAAAAGATTCATGTTTGTATTTCATCAAATACAAATACACAAACCTTGATTTGTCATCAGTAAAGGTAATAAAATAATGAAAATCATCTCTAACCATTTCCTTAAATGGACCACATACATCACTATGTATTAGATTCAAAATATTTTTCAGCTTTTTGTTCTTATCCAATAAAGGGTGATCTAGTCATTTTTCCTTGAAGGCAGGATTCAAAAGTTGGAGTAGGTCCAAAACCCAATAAGGATAGAATCCCCATTTTCTCCAGTTTTGTAATCCTATCTTCTGCAACATGACCTAACATTAAGTGCCAAATATATTTTGAACTTGAGTAAATTTTCACCATGGCATTGCATTCATTTAGATCACTTGCATTTAATTTGTGTTTGTCATTATTATCCAAATAATAAAGACCATCATTTATATAACCTGAACCAACATATTTATTTTCAAAATAAATATTGCAAACATCATATGTGAACTGAAATTCATAACCATCTCTAGTCAAACTAGATATTGAAATGATGTTCTTAAAAGAATAAGGTACATATAAAATATTATTCAAACACAAAACATGTCCAGACATGTAAAAGGATTTAGATCCTATGGCTAAAGCTTCAACAGTTGAGCCATCGCCAATCCGGAGTCTAACATCTTGAGAACGCAAGTTGCTACTGTTTGCTAGTTCCTGCATATCATAAGAAATGTGAGAATTGGCACTGGTATTTAAAACCCAAGCTGTAGATGAATTATGAGTATCATCAGTATCTAAATAACAAGATATAGACATACCTTCTGAAGGTGTATCCTTCTTATCCTTCAGAGAAGCAAGATACCCTGGGCAGTTCCTTTTCCAGTGCCCATCCTGCTGGCAGTGGAAACAATTTCCTTTGCCTCCATCAACTTTAGTCTTCCCTTTCTGTTTAGCTATTTTCTTGGAAGGACTAGGAATCTAAGGTTTCTTTTTCTTATTACCTTTCTTCTTGTTAGACTTTCCAGCAAAAGAAGATACAATCAAAGCTGCCTCTTTTCCTTTATTGCCAGGCACACTCTTTTGGGAAATAACCAGCATGTTGAGTAAACCAGCCAAGGTGCATTCCTGTTTAGTCATATAGAAATCTGTCATAAAATTCCCAAATGACTCAGGTAGGGACTGAAGGATCAAATCCATCTGCAGTTAGAAATCCATGTTAAAGTCAAGATGTTCTAGCTGCTCAATCAGCC
Organism: Hevea brasiliensis; assembly: GCF_030052815.1. Taxonomy (NCBI): domain Eukaryota; kingdom Viridiplantae; phylum Streptophyta; class Magnoliopsida; order Malpighiales; family Euphorbiaceae; genus Hevea; species Hevea brasiliensis. The sequence continues at coordinate 92,009,383 of NC_079496.1, read as the reverse complement.
GAATCATCTTGTGGACATGATCCCCAACATTCTGTCCCTCAGACATCCTTATGCAAAATAACTGCCTAGATATCTCATACCTGGCATTCCTGCTATGTTCACCATAAACCTCTTGTAGGTGAAAGAGGATCTCAATCGCACTCTACATGTTCTCATGCTGCTTCTGTAACTCATTACTTGTAGAAGCAAGCATGTAGCACTTGGCTCTCATATCATGCTCCTTCCACTTGTCCAAAGTTTCATGTTCCTCTTATGTGGCCTCTGGAGGTAAGGGGCTAGGAACCTGTGAGTCTAGAACATATCCTATATGTTCAAGGTTCTAGACAAGTTTCAAATTTCTTAGCCAATCAGATAGATTAGGTCCCGTCAACCTATTGCAATCAAGTATGCTTGCAAGGATATTGGATGATGGTGATTGTGGTGTGCTCATTATTATCAGAAAATTAACTGCAGAAAATAACCAGATTAATTAGTAAATGTATCATGTAATTAACCAAAATGATTATGGTCTTTTAATCAAATTGGTCCTCCCACTAACTTAGCGAATCCTACAGTTCTAAAGTAGAAAACGGAAATCCTAGTTGGATGGATTTCTAGTGGGTGATTGAATTCTTATAATTCTATTGATCATCCTCATGCACATCCATTATTGGAATTACAATAAATTATAAGTGAGCAACTCCTTGCCCATCACATCTCATGTGAGGTTCAATCCTTTTACCTAGCCCTTAATGCTCAAAATTTCAGGCACATCCATTATTGACTTATCTTGCATTACTTAAGTTGATCCCATTGAGCCAGTAAACATGCAAATAATTTTAATGTCCTTAGGCACATTCATTATTGGCCACCAAACCATTTACATATTTACAACATCTCATGTTTAACAATTATTCTTAAGAAAATCTCTTAAATTAATTGCATCATATACAAGTATTTAAAGTTTCTTAAAATAATTGCCTCAATGGAGGGCCCATATTATAATTACTTTAATTATATCATTTCCAACTTAATCATTTGTTTGGAAGATTTTGTGGTCGTCCTAATTACTATTAAGGTCTCACTTTACACGTTATCCAATTAGCATGCATATATCATATACTTGTATACACTCCCATACATCTCACACATTCATGGATAATAAATATGGTATGATCATGGACTTTCTATGGGATTCAATTTTGAGCCACCAAGAATTAAATCAGGGCATTCCTAGGTGCATTTCATTCATTCATATTACAAGAATTGCTGAAGGAGTACATAATCAACATTTGATATTGAATTCCTCCCACGAGTCCCACCAATGCTCTTGACCTCCTTAATCTTGTTGTAATCTAATTACATAGTAATCCTTGGCATCCCAAGGCGAATTTACAAAAACTAAATAAATGAAATTACAATCCAAAAATATTACAACATTTATAATACATGTCCAAAATAAATTAAAATAAATTAATTAATTTACAACCCAAAGAAACATAAAAGAAATAAATCCAATCACATTGGTCTTTTATTGTCCATGATCATCCATCATGCATATCACTATTTAACAATTAAATAAAATATACATACTTAAATTAAATTGAATATCTCATATTCAACTTAAAAATCTAGATTTGAATATGATTCAAACAAATTTAAAAATTCAGATTTGAATCACATTCAAACAAATTTAAAAATTTAGATTTGAATCAAAATTTAATTGTATGATTAAAACTCCTAATTAAACACTTTAATTAGTCATGGTCCTAATTATGGGCCTTGAAACCAAGCCCACAAACAAGCCCAAACAGCCATGCGCATGGTTGAATGAATCAAACCATGAGCACCATGGTGTTCTTCATCAAGCCACGACCTTTGCTTTGCAACCAGTAATGAATCAATCATCTCATGATTAAATCACATAATTAAATCATATAATCAACAATCTAAATTGCAAATATAGTGGCTCTGATACCAATTGAAGGAGCGGAAGCATGAAAAACATAAATTTAGATCATTAAATTAAAAAATTTTTCATCTAGGGTCACATGTATCATGCAAGATTCATTTTTATCTATTTGATTTCAATGATAAACAGCATATTAAAACTCTTTTAATATGTTTTTGGATCTATATTTTCCATTTAAGATTTTAGAATTAATAGATTAATTCATTAGAACCCTAGATTAGATCAAGAACAAGTGCACTAACCTTTTTGATGCACTGCAGTGTGTTTGGCACCTATGGGATGCGTCTAGACACCAGATGTTGTGCCTCTAGCTTGTCCACACCAAGATCACCAATGGCAGCCCCTTGAATAGCTTCTCAAGCCTTTCCAATCAATTAGAAATTCAGGTTTTGCCTTTTGAGAGATTACAGATGTATGCAGGACACTAGAAACGATTTCTTGTATTTTTAATTCAAGAGAATGTTGGCAATTCTCTTTGAATTGATGAAAGATGAAGAAGAAGAGAGGGAGAGGCTCCTTTGGGTGGCAGCACCAAAGAAGAACAACAACCTTGTTATTTTTCTTTTTATAACAACACATTATATAGCTAGGTCACCACTTAAAACCCTTGCCACATGTCACCTTTTGATTGGCTCTTAGTTTAATTGACCCAATCACATTATGCCAAGTGTCAAACCTAGATTTAATCTTGTCTTTGATCATCTTACATGGTTAAAAGACAAATGGCAAGCTTCTGTGTAGTGCCATGTGTCACCATCTCATGGTGCCACATGTCACCATGTGAAATGACTAAAATACCCTTGTGTCTTAATTTTGAGTTCTCAACCCAAAATAATTATTTCTCTTCTTCTAATTAATTTATATCAAATATAAATTAATTAATTAATCTTTATTAATTAATATCTCATAATTAAATTCATATTTAAACACTTTAATTATAAATTTAACTTATACTATACATCCAATAACCTAGATTTGGTTTCAAGCCATGCTAGAGACTTTGCAATCTAATTACAAACCAAACCTATTTAATTAATCAATTAAACTCTTTAATTAATTAATTAATTGAATCATATTCAATTTAGTGATTACTTGTGTATATATGTGACTTACTAAGCTCATGACTAATTGGCAATGAGACATGATATCAACTCTCAAGATCATCAGAACTCATTCTTACCATAAATGATTTCTCTAAATCATTTTATCCACCTCATAGACCATGGTTGTCACAAGGTATTTTGCGGTCGCCTAGACGAACACTCACCGAAGTGGAAAAGAGTGAGGAGTCGCCACTTTAATTTTGAGGAAAATTAAAGGAAACCATTTGTGAAAATAAATTAACATAAAACCACTTCAAAAAATAGAGATTCTAGGTTCAGGGTCCGTATACGGGCGGGGAAGGTGTTAGGCACCCTGCCTCGTCCCTCTATGAGGGCAAGCAGATTTAACATTATGCTTTTTATAAATTAAAATCGATAGCTAGGAGGGTTGGGCTAGAATGAAGATGTTAATCCCTTTAACGAAAGGGAATATTTAATTTTTCACTAATTTTCGGGTTACCCAGATACATAAGTAAATGAGACGACCTTAGTGAATTGATGTTATGTTGCGGTTTTCTTTTATGGGATTACTTTGCGTGTTTATTAAAATTTGACTTTGAGGATCGGATAAGAACTCTCTTCCGATCTGTGAATATTTAGTAAAATTTGATTTGAGAATTGGATAAAAACTCTCCTCCGATCTCTTTTAAAAATTTATTAAAAATTTCGATTGAGAAGCGGATAAGAACTCTCCTCCGATCCCTTTTAAATATTTATTAAAATTTTGATTGAGAAGCGGATAAGAACTCTCCTCTGATCTCTTTTAAATATTTATTAAAATTTGATTAGAGAATCGGATAAGAACTCTCCTCCGATCTCTTTTTAATATTTAAAATTTTTAATTGAGAATCGGGTAAGAACTCTCCTCCGATCTCTTTTTAATATTTAAAATTTTTAATTGAGAATCGGATAAGAACTCTCCTTCGATCTCTTTGAATGATTATTAAAAAAACTTGATTGAAGACCGGATAAGAACTCTCCTCCAATCTCCTATTTGGTTTGGATGAGGATCAGGTAAGAACTCTCCCCCCCGACCTCTTGAAATTTAATTACGATCGTATCGCGCAAGGACCTTAGGTTAAGGGTTCTGGCATCCGAAGACATTGGGAACCCGAATTAGGCTTCTTTTAACTCGTTGGTACCTTGTGACTAGATAAGGGATACCGGACTGAATTTTACTGATCTCTTATGTGATCGGCTTACCAGTACCTTTCGACAAGCAGCGTTTGCTCTATTCCATTTGCTAATCTGAAATTCAATTTTACTCTGACAATCCACCTTACCCAGTCATCTTCTCGAGCTAGTCTAGTGGTCTTCATAACTCTCTGATTTATTATCCGAACGTTTATTTAAAAAAACTCTTATGTTAAGATACTGCTACCCATCATTTTATCAAACTACCTATACGTTACTCATAACCAGAACACCTACATTAGGAAATAATAAAAGACCAAGAACAAATAAATAACATGAACTGATATATCAAAGATAAACTCGAGAATAACCACCCACGTGGGACCTTCTAACATAAGATAAACTTTAACGAAAATTATGAGCGTAAAAAAAATAAATAAATAAATAAAGAAGAACACTGGATATGGCAACGGTTCAGACACTCACCTGCAGGAAGTTGAACCTATTGAACTAACTATGGAGTCGCGAATGTTACAAAGTTGCGGGCTAATAGTCTGGGGACTAATGCTTGCCTTGAAATGGCGAATGCTTAGTTAGCATGTAATCGAGCCGGAATGATAATGAATGAGATTGAGCTCAGAAAATAAAAGTGGATATAAAGGTGATGAAAACAGAACTGAAACTTAAGAAAGGGTATCGCAGAGCAATGAACAAACTGAAAATCAAGAGTTCCAGTGTCCAACACTTCTTCAAAGAAAATACTTTAGAAAACTGGTTTCTAAAGTCTTTTTAGCTTAAAAATAGCAGAGTAGCAAAACTGAATCAATTTTCAGAGCCTTTCCACTATAATCACTAACCTTTTTTCTTCGTCCTCCCTTCAACAGTTTTCATGCAGGTATTTATAGGGAACGGATGTTCCTAATGAAAGGTCAGGTTTTCCTTTGAGGAAAATGGAAGGTTTGGATTTTAAAGGACATGATTTGATGGTTGGGAATTAAAGAGAATCAAAACGAATGACTGAGATCTTTTTCTGAATATTTGTCCTTTCTCTTTTCTAATTTGACGGCTCAGAATCTTCTTGTCAAGGGCGATCCGAAGGCTGGGAATAAAAAACGCCGGTCTTGTCGTCTTCCTCTTTGATCCAAGGGCTCCGGACTTGTCCTTACAAGTAAGATCAATGGTGGAGATTGGGATGTACAGGACTGTCATGACATACTCTGGCACTTGTCAGTAATGTGGGTGATTCTGCAAATGATGCGTGCGGTGGAGATCTCGTCTGCAACGCTTTAATTACCTCGGCTCTGATTATGATGACAGTTAGTGGAAGTTGTCTTATTCTCTTTGCTTTCCGACCTCCCCTCATTTCCGATCTTTCTAACACGCTCCTTTTCTGATCTTTCATGCCGGGCCCCCTCTTCCGATCTCTCACTCTAGTCTTCTCCTTCATCTGGTCCGGTTCAGTCGAAGCATTTATTCCTTCGATTTTCGAGGCGTTCGCTTCGTTTTCTGCTAGCAATAAATGCTCAGACCTTCTCTATATATATACCTCCAACAGGAAACTCCTCCGCATTTGATTTTCTCCTCTTTCCTTCTCACTTTTCCTATTCTAGCCGCTTCGGCAACAATCCTGGCCATGATAGCTGCTTTTGATCTTTTTCCGGCTGTTCACCTTATTTATAACCTGAAAATTTATGACCCCGGTGATCAAAAAATCACTATGACCACCTCTGATGATAGTGAGAGAACTGGACTAATTTACCGACCCAAATCGAAAATATCGATTGTGTTGACCTCGAATCGGTCGATCGATGTAATCGACGAACCTATTTCGGGCGAAAAGACTGCTAATTTCCCTCTGATCTTTGGTGACTGTCCTTCGAAGTTCATTTGGCTTCTCACCAATTTGGGTGTCCCGTCAGCGGCTCAGTTCTGAACGATAACATTGATGACGATCTCTCTCATTCTCATGAGAGTCATAGTCTCCCCATCTGAGCTGTACATCTATCCTATGTCGGTGGCCGGTCTCCTGATCAAACACATCTTTTGATTCAGCCACGAGACTAGGCTTTGACATAGGCATTTACTAGATAGGATGTATTGCCGATCTCTAGAGATCGCTCAAATGATGTAATCTGACCTTTTGAGATCGACCAAATGATGTAATCTGATCTTTAATGTAATCCGATCTCTTGAGATCGCCCAGATGATGTAATCTGACCTTTTGGAAATAAAATTTAATTTTGACAATTATCATTTTATTATTATTGCTTTGGTTATTTTTCGATCTCTGATGTGTTTATCAGACCCGACTCCTAATTGAATGACCCTTAACCGATCTGTAATTCAAAACGTCTATCTTAATCTCCCGATCTCTAACTAGCCGATCTCCTTATGGAATTTCTAGAATATTTGTGAGACGAGTCAGAAAAGGCTGGAAAATCCGCCATGAGCATTAAATGCTCGGACGGGTATAAATAGGGGATGGGTCAGCCAGTTGCTCCCTTATGTCATTTTCGGCCTCTCGCGAGCAATTCCAAAATTCTCTCATTTTCTTCAAGCTCATCCCACACCGATCACACTGCGGTAAGGGTTTTGATCTTTCTTTTAGTTTAAATTTTCTCTTTTCTTTGAAAATGAGAGGCGCCGAGGGTCAGAGAGCCCCCCTTCCATTCACGTCTCGTGGTCGTCAAATGAAGTTGAGGTGGTCGGACCGAGCGGGCGATCTGAACCTCCTACATCCTCCATTCCAGCCCGTGGTCAAGCAGGACCCTCAAGACGAACGCATTCTTCAGGGAGAGAAAATCTTCTCGTGGATGAGCTGCCGTCAATCCTTCAAGAAATCGACCTACAGTCGTTTAGCGAAGAGTATAACATTCGGGGCGATTCATACGAACTTATCAGGTGTCATGGCGATCTCTGAGCCAATCACTTCTTCGAAGAGAATGACATGATTATGGTATATGAAGAGTAATTAAAAGCCGGGCTACGGTTCCCTTTTGACAACTTCTTCAAGGAAGTTCTGAAATTCCATCAAGTATGCATAGCCCAAGTTCACCCAAACTCATGGTGAATCTTAGTAGCCTTCAGAGGCCTCTGCCGAGCTAAGGGGCTCAGACCAACGGCGAAGGTGTTCGCCGAGCTACACAGGTTAACTCGTCGAAAGGACAACGAGTATTGGTTCTTTCAGGAGAAGCCACATTGTGGGCTTTTTACCGACCTGCCCTCCTCCCTGAAGAATTGGAAGAATCATTTTTTTCATTCTGAGGAGTAAGGTTTCGTGCGATTTTGAGGGTTTCCCGTGCAGCTGGCTACATCAGGGCCCGTTAATTCTGAAGCGCATCACCCTGAATAGGGAAGAGGGCATAATGGTGATGGAACTGAAAGATCAGGCGGCTACACAAAAGTTCTCTTGTTTAGATGCAGTGACGGCTGAACTACATCATTGGACCATGCAGCTAATTACCGGCAAAGAACGCGGGCTTCAACTCTCTGACCTCGGACTCGGTACTTTCTATCTCTGATCTTTGGGCCATAGCGAACTCACTGACTTTTTGTCTATGTAGGCATGGCAGGCAGCAAGGCTTCCAAGGAGAGCTGAAAGCGGAAGAGGGAGGTCATTAGGAAGGTGCAGGAGATGAAGTATGCCGAGGCCTCTCAAACACCAAGGCATAATTCGAGGGAGACACAGGGAGGCTCGTCTCGACCCTCGAGACCGCCGATCCCTGGAGTAGAAGTGGTTCGGTCTCCTCCACGACATGAAGAGCCGCCACCACCTCCACCAGTTACTTCAAGTGCGGAAGGGGGTCCTTCCCAACCTCCTGTGAGGACCCTTTCCCATGGCGCTCAAGTCCTGATCCATTCACTGGAGAAGAACCGCACAGTTCAGGAGAATCCAGGCTTAGCTAAAGTCTTGGGGGCCTCCATCTACCTTCAGGAGGATTGGGATAGGCTGTCCCCGAACAGTCTCGATGATATCCTGACCCGGACTATGAGCTTGAGCATGGAGAGTTTGGTGAACCAACACATTATCCAGGAGAAGGCTAACCGTTTGAGACAAGAGGTCGAGAAGGTGGGTCAGGAAGCAGCTTCCCTCCGATCCCAACTTTCATTTGCCCAAAACTACATAGCTGAAATTGAGGGGCGAATGAAATTCTACGAGGATAAACTGGCCGAGCAAGCTCATGTTCTTGAAGAGGTTCGAGCGCTCCGAGCCGCTGATGTCGCTCGCCTCACTGACGAACTCAAAGCAAAAGAAGAAGAGGCAGTGACAAGGGAGGCCGGTGCTTATGTGAACGCCCATGGGGACTTTTTGTTCGAGCTCAAGAAGCATTATCCCGAAGAGGACTTTTCTTGGATGGTGGACCTGGCTCCCCAAGACGAAGAGGATAGCGAGGAGGAGGCTGAAGGTGAGAGAGGAGGTGAACAAAATGTAGAACAGGCTGGGGGTGATCCTCCAGCCGAATGACTTGTATAAATTTTTAATTTGAAATGAAATGAAGTTCTTTTTTAGTTCAATGACTAGATGAGATCGGAAAGCGCCTGATTGTCTAAACATCTTAGAATGACTTGAAAGAAATTATTAATCTATGTATGAGAGATCGGTAAAGCATTGTAAACATGAGATCTGCCTAAACTACGCACAAACACTGAACTGAACTTATTTTTAAAACTGGAAACCTGATTTGAACACTTAAGATCGGAAGCACCATTAAGCCGGATTGAAACCTTAACTTTATCAAACAATTATCCAAAAAATCTTAAAGAGAGATCGGAAATAAGACTGGGTGGCACGAAGACCTGAGGTGGATTTGGTTTCACTTGACGAGAGATCGGAAATGTGATTGACTGGCCAGGAGACTTGGCTTTGGTTTGAGAGATCGGTAAGGATGGAGACTTAGTACTAGTTTGATTTCTTATAAAGAGAGATCAGAAACGTGATTAGCTGGCAATGAGACTTGGCTTTGGTTTGATCCTAATGAAGAGAGATCGGAAATGTGATCAACTGGCAAAGAGAGATCGGAAATGAATTGAATGACATGGAGACTCGGTGCTGGGGATTGACTTCAAAGTTTATTGATTTCAGGGGATCAGCCAAAATATGGTGTCAACAGCTGCCCCTCTTTACATAATTCCTACTGAAGGAAAATTTTTCCATGTAGGGATTATGTAATGATTCAGACCCATATTTTGGATGATTAAAATTTAAACTTCGAAATTAAAGTTCGGAAACTAAAACCTATTTAGGTCAGCGACCCTAAGGTTGGTAACAGGAATTTAAATGTTGAAAAATTAAGATTAACTTAGATCAAGGAACCAGAGGTTGATAACAAGAAATTTAAATGCTGGAAAATTAAAATCAACTTAGATCAAGGAACCAGAGGTTGATAACAGGAAATTAAATGCTGAAAATTAAAATCAACTTAGATCAAGGAACCAGAGGTTGATTAACAGAAAATTAAATGCTGAAAAATTAAAATCAAATTAGATCAAGGAAGCAGAGGTTGATTAACAGGAAATTTAAATGCAGAAAAATTAAAATCAACTTAGATCAAGGAACCAGAGGTTGATTAACAGAAATTTAAATGCTGAAAAATTAAAATCAACTTAGATCAAGGAACCAGAGGTTGATTAATAGGAAATTTAAATGCTGGAAAATTAAAATCAACTTAGATCAAGGAACCAGAGGTTGATTAGAGAAATTTTTAAATGCTGAAAATTAAAAATCAACTTAGATCAAGGAACCAGAGATTGATTAGCAGGAATTTTAAATGCTGGAAAATTAAAATCAACTTAGATCAAGGAACCAGAGATTGATTAACAAGAAATTTAAATGCTGAAAAATTAAAATCAACTTAGATCAAGGAACCAGAGGTTGATTAGTAGGAATTTTAAATGCTGAAAATTAAAAATCATCTTAGATCAATGAACCAGAAGTTGATTAACAGAAATTTAAAATGCTGAAAATTAAAATCAACTTAGATCAAGGAACCAGAGGTTGATTAACAGGAAATTTAAATACTGAAAATTAAAATCAACTTAGATCAAGGAACCAGAGGTTGATAACAGAAATTTAAATGCAGGAAAATTAAAATCAACTTAGATCAAGGAACTAGAGGTTGATAACAGGAAATTTAAATGCTAAAAAATTAAAATCAACTTAGATTAAGGAACCAGAGGTTGATTAATAGGGAATTTAAATACTGGAAAATTAAAATCAACTTAGATCAAGGAACCATAGGTTGATTAGAGAAATTTTTAAATGCTGAAAATTAAAAATCAACTTAGATCAAGGAACCAGAGGTTCATTAGCAGGAATTTTAAATGTTGGAAAATTAAAAGCAACTTAGATCAATGAACCAGAGGTCGATTAACAGGAAATTTAAATGCTGGAAAATTAAAATCAACTTAGATCAAGGAACCAGAGGTTGATTAACAGGAATTTTAAATGCTGAAAATTAAAAATCAACTTAGATCAAGGAACCAGAGGTTGATTAACAGAAATTTAAAATGCTGAAAATTAAAATCAACTTAGATCAAGGAACCAGAGGTTGATTAACAGGAAATTTAAATGCTGAAAATTAAAATCAACTTAGATCAAGGAATCAGAGGTTGATAACATAAATTTAAATGCAGGAAAATTAAAATCAACTTAGATCAAGGAACTAGAGGTTGATAACAGGAAATTTAGATGCTGAAAAATTAAAATCAACTTGGATCAAGGAACCAGAGGTTGATTAACAGAAATTTAAATGTTGAAAATTAAAATTAACTTGGATCAAGGAACCAGACGTTGATTAACAGAAATTTAAATGCTGAAAATTAAAATCAACTTAGAAAGCAAGTCTAACCTGACACAAAAAGTTCTTCTGCGACAGAGTGTACTTAACAGGATCCCGAGGGTCAACGATTAATGGAGGACGAGTTACAAGACTTTACCTACAACTTCCCTTTCCTTACTCACTTCCTCGGATGCCCCTTTTCTATTCTCGACTTTCTTCTTATTTTACGAAAAGCGCCCTTGCGGGTTTTCACTTTCCTTTCGCCCATTCAACTAGAAGCGCCCTTCTAGGTTCTCACCTCTAGTTTTTTTTTTTTTGGGCCATTCCCTACAAATCTCATAGCAAAGTACATGAGGTTATCAATATTCAAATCCTAATCTTATAATAAAATTTTAACAAATTAATAGCGCATGGAAAGCAATATTAGAATGTGAGCAAAAAGATAAATTAAAATGCAAATGTGCGAGGAAAGTAGATCAAAGTGAAAGGATGACTTTATTATGGCTAAGGAATAAAGGGTACAGTTTCAAAGAAAAACAAGGGGTACACGGATAGATCTCACAAATTTCTTGTAGTTAGCTTTGGAATCCCTTAACTGTCATTATTTCAAGTATCATGTCGTAATGGTTCATTTTCCTTCCCTGGTCCCATATCTTCTTCCTTATTTCTCCATTTTTTGGTTCTAAGGGTGCCCTTTCGGGTTTTCACCCTTAGATTTTTTTTTTTGCTTGCTTTTTAAGGGCGCCCTTTTGGGTTTTCACCCTTCACTCATTTTACAAAATTTGCCCTTTCAGGTTTTCGCCTTCTTTCACATATTTTGCTAGGAGCGCCCTTTCAGGTTTTCACCCCCACCTTTTTTTTTTTTTAGGCATAGTACCTTTTGACAGTGTCGGCATTCATGGGTCTTGGAAGTTCTTCGCCATCCATGTGGGTCAGGATCAGGACTCCATCAGAAAATGCCTTTTTAACCACATAGGGTCCCTCATAGGTCGGTGACCATTTACCCCGGGGATCATTTTGACTCGGAAGCATCTTTTTTAGGACGAGATCTCCTGGTTGAAATTCACGTGGGTGGACGCCTTTGTCAAATGCCCTGGCCATTCTTCTCTGATATAACTGCCCATGACACGCTGCCGCTAGCCTTTTCTCATTTAGCAAATCTAATTGGTCCAACCTTGACTGGATCCATTCCGACTGATCAATCCCTGATTCCTTCAGAATCCTTAGGGAAGGAATTTCAACTTCAATAGATAGTACCGCTTCCATCCCGTAAACCAGCGAATATGGGGTTGCCCTAGTTGATGTCCTTACAGAAGTCCGGTATGCGTGAAGGGCGTAGGGAAGCATATCATGCCAATCCTTATAAGTGACTGTCATTTTCCGGATTATTCTCTTGAGATTTTTGTTTGCTGCTTCCACTGCTCCATTCATATAGGGACGGTATGATGAGGAATTGAGATGTCGGATCTTGTATTGATCACATAATTTTTGAATCTTTGGACCATTCAAATTCTTGGCATTATCAGTGACGATTTCATTGGGGAGGCCATGCCGGAAAATGATATTATTTCTGAGGAACTTGAGAAATGTGTTCTGTGTGATATGGGCATATGATGTCGCTTTGACCCATTTAGAAAAATAATCGATAGCTACCAGGATAAATCTATGCCCATTGGATGCCTTGGGGTTGATGGGACCAATCACATCGATGCCCCACATTGCAAACGGCCATGGTGAGATGAGGTTAAACAACTGGTGAGGAGGGACAGTTATTGGATCCGCGTAGATCTGACATTTGTGACACTTTCGAAAGTACTCAATACAATCCTTCTCCATAGTAGTCCAGAAGTATCCTCGTCGCATGATTTGCTTAGCCATCATATGCCCATTGGCATGGGTTGCACAATTTCCCTCGTGAGTTTCGAAAAGGATTCTCTTTGCTTCTTTTGCATCCACACATCTCAACAATTCGCCGTTGGAGCTCCTTTTGTATAGAATTTCTCCACTGGGGAAGTATCCCAACGCTAATCTCCGAATCATTCTCCTTTTATTTTTGCTCGCCCCTAGAGGGAATTCTCTGGTTCTAATGTAGACCAGGATGTCATGATACCAAGGTTTACCATCAGGTTCTTCCTCGATCATGAAGCAGTATGCTGGTTCACTCCTTGCTTTAATCTTTAATACTGAGTTGTCTGCCCTTCTTCCATTTGAGCCATAACAGCCAGGGTGGCTAAGGCATCTGCAAATTGATTCTTGTCTCGACTAAGGTGAGTGAAAGAGATTTCTTCAAATTTCTTAATCAGCTCCAGTAAGTACTTCTGATATGGGATTAACTTCGGATTCTTAGTTTGCCATTCTCCCTTGACTTGATAAATGATCAGGGCTGAATCTCCATATACCTCTAACTTCCTGTAGACCCATCACACAAGCTTCATAATCTGCGATGTTGTTGGTGCAGTCAAACTTCAATTTGATAGCTATCGGGAGATGTTTCCCCTCCGGGGATACCAACACAGCTCCAATTCCATTACCGGACAAATTGACTGCTCCGTCAAAATACATTTCCCATACATCAGTGGATTCTTTTTCCCTGCCATCTACTTCGTTAAGATGCTTATCAGGGAACTCAAAATCCAGAGCTTCATAATCTTGGATAGGGTTTTCTGCTAGGAGATCAGCGATTATGCTACCTTTTACTGCCTTCTGGTTCATGTAGACAATGTCATATTGGGAGAGTATGACCTGCCATTTTGCTATCCTTCCCGGCACAAATGGGCTTTCGAACACATACTTAATAGGATCCATCCTAGAGATGAGCCATGTCTTGTGATTTAACATGTAATGTTTAAGCCGATTTGCTGTCCAGGCTAACGCGCAGCAAGTCTTTTCTAGGAAAGAGTACCTTGACTCACAATCATTGAATTTCTTGCTCAGGTAATAAACGACCCTCTCCTTTCGACCGATATCATCATGCTGCCCCAAAACACATCCCATTGAACTCTGTTGGACCGCCATGTAAAGAATCAGCGGCCTTCCTACCACCGGAGGAACCAATACTGGTGGGTTTGACAGGTACTGCTTAATTTTCTCGAAAGTCTCTTGACAAATGGAATCCCATTGAGTGGTGTTATTCTTTCGGAGTAATCTAAAAATAGGCTCAGCTTTGGCAGTGAGATTGAAAATAAATCTCGAGATGTAATTCAACTTCCCTAGGAAACTGCGCACCTCCCTTTCTGTTTTTGGGGATGGCATCTCTTGAATAGCTCGAACTTTGTCTGGATCTACTTCTATTCCCTTATCACTCACTATGAATCCCAACAACTTCCCAGATCTAGCTCCGAATATGCATTTGGCAGGGTTCAGTTTCAGCTGATATTGCCTGAGTCTCTCAAATACTTTCCTCAGCACCTGCACATGGCTTTCTCCTCCACTGGATTTGATGATCATATCATCCATGTACACCTCCACTTCTTTACGTATCATATCGTGGAATAATGTGACCATGGCACGTTGGTAGGTAGCGCCAGCATTCTTTAACCCAAAAGGCATGACCCGGTAACAAAATACCCCCCATTGAGTGATAAAAGTTGTTTTCTCCTTGTCTTCCTCATCCATTGGGATTTGATTGTACCCCGTGCCCCATGTATACACGAACATCTGCCCAATCCTGCAGCATTGTCTACTAACACATTTATGTGTGGGAGAGGGAAATCATCTTTCAAGCTTGCCTTATTAAGATCCCTGTAATCAACACACACTCTGACTCTCCCGTCCTTCTTCATCACCGAGACAACGTTAGCTATCCATTGGGGATATTTGGCCACTTCCAGAAACCCAGCATCATATTGCTTCTTGACTTCATCCCTAACTTTGAGCAGCGTGTCAAGGTTCATTTTTCTTAGCTTCTACTTCACTGGGATCATCCCGGGCATTAGGGGAATTTTGTGCGTCACTATGTGAAGGTCAAGACTGGTCATATCGTCATAGCTCCATGAAAATACGTCCAGGAATTCTTTGAGCAAACTGACCATATCTTCTAATTCTCCACTCTCCACAACCTTAAGTTCTCTTTTTATTTCTTCTGTGCCTAAATTCACGGTGTGCGTTTCATCCTCGCAAGGCACTAGGGAAGGTTCATCTCTTTAATCCCTTTCTTCTACGAGTTCCCCCTCAGAATCACTTAAAGTAATGGCAGTTATGGGGATTTCAAAATTAACTGGAGGAATTTCTGAGTCTATTGAATTATTAGGTGTTAATTGATGAATGGTCCTGAAGAAACGAAAATGGAATATATTATAAGAATGGATTTCAAAAAGGAAAGGAGAAGAGAATTGGATATAAAATGTGTTATTAATTCATTGATATTTATGACATAAGAAAAAGGTCCATTTACAGTATTACACTTGTCATCATGGACAAAATGATCAAGTGTTGATAACCAAAAGTACTTTACTCGAAATTGAGTGCAGGTATGTCCTCTGCTGTCTAGTTGTCCAATTCTTGCCCTTCAATTATTGGTGAGACTAGAGCTTCATACGAGGAATCAAGATGGATGACATCAACGGATGGTTCATTAGGCGATTCTTTAGTTTCCACTGGATTCTCAATAACCGGCTTGGTGAAGACCTCCGTGATTCTCGGGACTACCTTCATTTTCCCGTTTTTCTGGTCAAATCTCTGGTCCCGAAGCATATTTCTCATCCAGAATCGTCCATCCATAAGGGTGTCTTCCTCATAACCCAAACCGCAACGGCCAACCTTTTGGATACCTGGTATAGGTTCGACAATCCCTTGCAATGTGGCAACTAACCCCTTGCCCTTTTCATAACCACTCTTGAGTATCAACTTAGCGACCATAGCCGTAGCCCCTTCATTTCTTGAGATGGTTTCTTATAATTCAAGAGTCTGGAAAGAGCTTTCCAACGACTCCTCAACTGCTTCCACATAAGGAAGTGATTGCGGCTTGGTGACCAGCATGGCTTCCTCCCCTTTCACAGTGATGATTTTGCCGTCCATAATGTATTTAATCTTTTGGTGCAAAGTCGAAGGAACGGCATTTGCTGAGTGGATCCAAGACCTCCCCAGCAACATAGTGTATGCGGGCTCAATGTTCATCACTTGGAACGTGACATCGAAAGTGCATGCGCCAATTTGGAGTGGCAAGTCTATGTCTCCTATCACCTCCCTCCTTGTACGGTCAAAAGCTCTTACCACTATAGCACTTTGACGTATGTTTGATCGGTCAACCGGTAGCCTAGCCAAGGTGGCATTAGGCAGTACATTGAGCGCAGATCCATTATTAATAAGGACCTTGGCAACTATGCAACCTTTACATTTCACCGTCACATGCAGAGCCTTAGTATGCGTTAAGCCTATAGGGTCTATCTCTTCCTCTGAGAAAGTGACAAAACTGAATGCCTGAATTTGTCCTACAATCTTTTCGAACTGCCCTGGTGTGATGTCGGGGTTCACGAAGGCCTGATCTAGAATTTTCTGCAGGGCTTGACGGTGCACCTCAGAGCTCAGAATTAGGGACAATAGTGAAATTCAAGCAGGTGTCTTCCTTAACTGTTCCACCACGTCGTACTCACTTTGCTTCATTATTTGAAGCAATAGTTCCTCCTCTTCTTTTGGTCTGGCAGGTTCTTCTTTCTCCGCTTTCTCAGCCTCATCTTCTGTATTTTCCCGTGGCTCTCCCATTTTTACTTTCCCTCTCTTCTTTTCCCTTTTTTCATTCCCGTAACATCTCCCACTTCGGGTTATAAACTCAACTTCTTGCTCAAGAGGGGAGGATCTTGTGGTAGTGAGGGGCTGGGGGTTTGATTGGGGAGTAGCACTGCTAGAAGGTCCAGCGTAAGTCATCTTGAAGTGCTCATGAGGAGTGAAGCACGGTTTAGGGGGGGCTAAGGGTGAAGCTAGGCTAAGAGCTGGTGTATTGCTCAATGCTCCTTGGGTGAAAACTTGGAAGTTATAGTTCCAAGGTACAACATGGGTATTCGTAACTAGGAGCTGGGATGGGGTTCGGATGATTGTTACTGGTGGTGAAGATGCTGGGGGTGAGAAGGTGATTCTATGATTAGAGGTGGAGGTATTTTGGCTGAGTCAGGCTGTGTTTATTCCGCCCTCCATCTTCGACCTTGCTTGGCATCTCAGAACTTTGAGGGACAATAAGTTCTGGACCTCTTGTTTGAATTCCTCACAATTTTGCAGCTCATGGTTAGCTGCTCCTCCATGATAAGGGCATCCCGTATTGTTTTCAGGTTCTGGCGTTTGAGAGTAGAGGTATCCTTCCCTTACTGCTATTGTAAAAATTTCCCCAAAGTGAGGAATTAGTTGATCTACCTCCAAGGTTGACCCTTCTCCTTCCAACTCTATCATATTCACGCCATTGCCCGTGCTATGATTGGGCAATGGGTTTGAGGCAACCACCCATTCCTAATTAAAGTGTGCACCCTTCCCCTGAGTGCCCCGCAATTATCGGTCAAGTGCCCTTGCGTCCCTCCATGATACTCACACCGGGCACTAGCATCATACCACTTGGGATATGGTGGCTGGATTGTGTCAAGGGGAATCAGCACTATTTGATTTATACCGACGAGGTATCGGTATATTTCACTAAGTGGCAAGGGAAGAGGTGGATCAGGATTTCTTTATGGCCTCGGGTTATTTTGAGGTGGTCTGGGTTGAGTGGGTTGAGGAGGTGGTCTGGGCTGGTAAGTTGTCGGTGGTGGATATTGTGGGCGTGGGTGAGGATAATTTGGAAAAGGAGGTGGAATGTTTGCAATGGTTTGGCCATAAGGGGGAGGATATGGCCGGTAGTTATTTGGGGGTAATGAAGATTGGGTGTTTTGGCGGGTGATGGAATGCACATCACCCTCTTTCTTCTTGCCGAAACTGGCAGTCTTCTTTACAGGATTCTCAGTTAACTCCTGCAGTCGTTCCATCCTTAAATTAGCTTTTATTCTCTCGCCAGCTTGGATAATGTCTGAGAAGCTATTGGAGGTATTTCCAATCATCAGATTGAAATAAGGAGCTTTCAATGTCTCAATGAACAAGGAGCATAGTTCATTGTCAGTCACTGGAGGATACACTTCTACGGCCTTCTCTCTCCATCTCTGGGCATATTCTTTGAAACTTTCCCTATCTCTCTGCACCAGGTTTTGGAGGTCTCTCCTTGTGGGGGCCACATCACAGTTGAACTTGTATTGTTTTAGGAAAGCGTTGGCCAAATCTTTCTAGGAGCGCAATTTGCTCCTGTCCAACTGAATGCACCATCTCAGGGCTGCCCCAGAGAGACTCTCGTGGAAGAAGTGGACTAGGAGTTGATCATCCTCTATCAGGGCAGACATTTTGGCAATGTAGGTGGCCAGGTGAATGCGGGGGTCTAAGTTCCCAGTGTATTTGTCGAAGTCCGAGATTTTGAACTTAGGCAGCACCACCATATCAAGCACCAATCTAAGTGACGCCACATCAACCGAACCATACATGTTCAGCCCCTCTATCGCTCTTAATCTCTCTTCTAGAGCGGACAGCTTCTCATTTTCTCTCGTCTTATTCTCTCCTCCTACTGCATGAAATGCTCTCCCAGTCGGGAGTTGAGGGGTGGAATGAACCTGAGGGATGAGGATTGAAGGGTGTGGCTTGGCAATTGGGACAGCCGGGTAATAGGAAAAAGGAGGGTCATTATTCAGGGGAGTCAGATTGACAGTGATTGTTGGGTCCGGGATAGGTGACTGAAAGGTAAAAGAGGTTGAAGTATGATGAGAATCAACCGTTGTAGGAGGTGGTGGAAAATTAGGCTCTGAGGAAGGCTTATTTTTGGACATCTCCCTCATTAGTCTCATGAGCTCTGAGACCTGGTCTTTCAACTCAGACACTTGTCCTTGTAGGTTCTGGACTTGTTCTTGGTCTTCCATTAGCCTTCTTGTTCGTGATCTTGTTAAGTACACTCGTCTGGGTTGAACTGCGTGTCTGGTCAGGCTTGCTTTGTTTGAAGCAATATTGATTTTCTGCAGGAAGTAAAAAAGTTTTTAATGAATTTTGAATTTCGTAAAAAATTAAAAGTCCTGGTTCGGACAAAGGATACAGTGGCATTTGGGAGCCAAAATGAAATCTGCAGAAGAATAATTGCATCAATTTTATCATGGCATCGTTTGATAGTCCGACTGTGAATGACTGGATTGAATGCGCATCTATGATACCTGTCCATATGGCGCATCCAATTTTTTGCATAACCCTAGCGAGGGGGTTCCTACGGGAGTTATACTATTCATTCACAATTTTGCTAAACAGTGGCCCAAAGTTGTTCCATTAATTGAATAGTTCATACATGGAATTCTTTACATTGGCCTAGACTCAGGAAGGTTTTTTTATAATGTAATGACACTTCCTGAGATATTCATACAGCCTTTCTTCTTGTTTGGCGGGGTTGAATATTTTTAGGGCATATTCGGATTCAAGTAAGAGTTCTTGTTTCCCTTGTGCTATCATTCTCTCCAGCTGGTTAGCATTTTCTTTCAGCTCTTGATAGAGAGCAGCTTGTCTTTCTTTTTCCTTTCTTTCTTTAGCACATTCCTTCAGAATATCGTTGATAAGCTGTGCCTGTTCCTTCAGTTCAAGCTTCTTCTTTTTGCTTTCTTGTTTATACTCTTCTATGAGTATATCTTGATATTTCATTTTCTCCTGAAGCTTGCCATTCTGTATTTCTACTTCTTTCATTTTAGCTTGGAGAGAGCTCTCTTCCCTTTCCCATCATATTTCTTGCTCTTCAAACCCTGTCTTTTCAGTCTTTGCCTCTTCCCTGAGCCTTCTTACTTTTCTTTTGCGGATCTGTTGTTGGTCCTCTAACTGTTTTATTCGCTCTTATAATTGCGAGTTTTCGGTGTTTGCCTTTTGTAGAGAGTCAGCCAAGCGAGCGCTAGCTTCTTCTGAAAGGATGTCTTGACGGAGGTCACTGCCTTCGAATTTGGTTGGATCTGCAGTTAGGTGTCCTTGATCCCTGCCAGCCCTCCATTTAAGACAATCGCCCGTGACACTCGGACCTTTAGGCGACCTTTCCACCATAGTGATATTTTCCCAGGATCTGTGAGCTATTTTCAATTCTTCCTCATTATTGAGCTCATGGTAAAAATGACCTCGGTGGTATTCTTCTATGTTGATTCTGGACTGGGTTGAGCCGAACTGCCTCATTACTAATGCTGGAGTGTAACTTGTGTATCCGGTCACTCCAATTAGGGATACTGATTGATTAGCCCCCGTGCTAACCAAAATGGGTTGACCCGACGTCCACAATTTCCTCCTACAGTAGTCATGGCTGTTGAAGCTCAGAATCCGTGTCACACCCTACCCCTCTGTAAGGCATAACATGATCCCGTAGTATACCTA
Organism: Hevea brasiliensis; assembly: GCF_030052815.1. Taxonomy (NCBI): domain Eukaryota; kingdom Viridiplantae; phylum Streptophyta; class Magnoliopsida; order Malpighiales; family Euphorbiaceae; genus Hevea; species Hevea brasiliensis. The sequence continues at coordinate 91,989,032 of NC_079496.1, read as the reverse complement.
ATGAATTACCAACTCCGTCTACTGATAACCCATTAAATACACTACAAGGGATTTTAAAAAAAAACTTTTCTTACTTCTTTTCTGATGGTGAGCACTATTTACAGTGTTAAAGACTTTGGTGAATCAAGTGAAATAACTAACTCATTTGATTTATTTAGAATTTTGTAAAATTTTTGGCAAAGTGCCCTCTGTATTTTGGATAAAGCAGTTCTTGAAAACTGTAAAAGCACTTCTATAATTTTCCAAATCTCAACTTCAATACATTTCTCAACACAACAATTCATCAACTCAATTCCATAGAAATTTTTCAAAGTCCGAGATAAGGAAATATAATACAACTTTACAATCCAAAACACTCATAATTAATTTACAACTTCAAGTACAATTTAATTTACAATCGCTCAAAACCAAATACAATATGTACATACGATGTCATACATTCTGAGACAAAATGCAAAAGCGGTATACTCAATATACTGTAATCCCTCATTTGGATGTATATGCGGCCTAGTCTGCTACTGTCTATCTCTCTGCTGCGGCAATAAAAGCTATCATTGAGACAATGTCTCGATGGTGCACAACATTAACCAAATCCAATTTAAATCACAATTCATAAGTCATGTAAATAGTGGATACTTAAAATCATAATTAAATTCAAGACAATAATTGTCAACAAGAATTTAAACTCCATTTCTCAATATCACAATAATTTTCCATAAGTCGGATCAGTTTGAATTCAAAGACAGTATATGTCAATGAGAGTTTAAATCCATTTCACAATCTCAATACACATCAATAAATCACACACTTAATCATGATCCATAATTCAATTCATCCCAAAAGCGATGGCTAATGAGATATTCAATTCATCCCAAAAGTCGATGACTAATGAGGAATAACATGGCTAGCTAGCAAAAATATGAGTACTCATTCTATTCGTCCTCAACAGCACACACCTCAACACTTCAGCCAGAGGGAATTCAATTCATCCCACTAGACAAGCTAGAGAGGAATACAATCAATATACATGATAGCTGTGGTTTCAAACCATTTCTAATGCTTTTAATCAATAAGTATCCATCAATGTCATTCAAACCATTTTCACGATTTCAAACTATTCACAATATTTTTCAATCAATAAATATTCCTCAAACACATTTCCACAATTTAAAATAATGATATACAAATAATCAATATTTATTTCCATTGAAAATAATTCAAAAGAAACAGTTGTTGTGCACAAACCTCTGATATTTGTCTCTTGGTCTTGACTCAGTATTTCTTTCCCTTTCGCTGAGTCCTTGTTAACTGAGAAACACAATTTGAAGTGTTTCAGTACCAAATTAAACTGTCTCTATCGATGGGGTTTGGTAAATAATGCACTGAACTCAATTATTCACTAAGTCACCTAATATACCGACCCTCATTGCGTTTTAGGTAAATTAGGTTTTAGTGTCGTTAATATGTCACATTCGATAAGGTTTTAGATTTGGTATGTTTTACCAAAGTCATTTCCTTGCTTAGTGCATTTTAATGCAAATTCTTTGGATTCCGAACACTGGTTTGACCTAACGGACGATCTAGTTTCCTCGGTTTTTGGTCTCGGTCGAAACTACAAACTTGTAGATCTAGGTCTTATTGCACGCGGTGCAAAATTTCAGGTCAATCCGAGTTAAGTAGACCAAGTTATGGTCATTACACTATTGCTGGTCAAGTGGTACCATTTTAGGTCAATTTTAGGTCAAATTGGTCAATTCTGGTTCGGCCAGTTTTGGACCCGAACTTGTGCAAGTTGTTTGACTTGCTTATGGTCATTTCTGGGCTTTGGTGTCTTCATAAGACTTGTAGGTATGGGTCTTAACTATTCTTGGTCAAAATTTCAGGTCAATTGGACCTGGTTTGAGTGAGTTATGGCCTAAACACTCACTGCTGCCCAATTGGTCATTTTCAGGTCCTAATTGCACCTAATCCGAATTGGTCATTTTCTTAGGTCACCTTGCAAGCAGAATTTTGGCATGGTTTCTCAATGAAAGTTGGCACATTTTGTGCCTAGTTTCACCTCAAATTGGTCTCATACCAATTGAGGTTACAAATTCAAGGTTATAGGCTAAAATATACACTGCCCTCAATATGCAATTCACATCCCAACTTCAAACACATACTCACCTTGCAAGGTTTACTTCCATACCCTACCAAACTGTTTTGGCACATTACCAAAAACATTTTCTACATTACATTAGCATTATTTTGGGCAGATTCCAATCACCCTCAACACACCAAATATCATTCACAATTACAATTTCTAAGTACCATTACAAACACACCTAAACATTACAAACTTTACATACACTTTACAATGTAAATTGACATACATATCATCAATCCTTCTAGGTCAATATGCTGCCCACACTCCCTTCAATATACACCATTATTCAAGTGTCCACAAGCTGCCACAATTCATTCATCAACATCACATTGCCGTACCATATGCCAATTCCCATCAAAGTGCATCATTCACCATATATACATGCATTAAATCACTAGGTTACTAAATCACCATGATTAACATTATTTCTCATCAATTATATACACAAATACCTCATCAAAAACGTGACCCATGGCTGTCCAAAATGGCAACAACAATAACCCTTCAAACTCAAAATTTTCCTTCACCAAACCAATACCCATAACATGCATAAAAACTTTAACAAAGGATTTCTCAAAAATGCAAACTTACCTTTATTTGTAACTTGCTAAACCTTCACCAAACTTCTCAAAATTAGTATCAATATCTTCCTTGTGGTGTGTAGACCATTTTTCATGAAAGAACCTAAGAGAATGGAGTTGAAATGGAGAGAGGAAATGAAGCTCAAAGAAAACGTCAATGGAGTTTCAAGGTTTCTTCAATTCGGCCATTTGAGAGAATTTTGAGGAAGATGGAATTTCAGATGGTGAGTGGACCATATCAGCCATATTTCAATGATAAATTAATCCTATAGTGGTCCACTAACTAAAATTAAAACATATTATAAGTTAACTTTCAATTAATCCACATTTAACCCATTATTTCCACTATTTATTTTAGGTACCATCAAATTAATTTTTCATTTCATTTTCTAAGTGTAATACTATTTATTTTTAATGGACATTTAGGTCAAAAGACAATTCGGGATGTCAAATGACCATCATGCCCCTGTTCGGGTGGCTTTCCCGATTTTTCTAACAAGTATTTTATGCATTTTCGATTTCTCACTTTTCTTTGTACTAATTATTTAATTTTTCTTTGATCTTTCTAATGATATTTATACTTCAATAAGGGTCTATTTATGTCCAAAAATATTTTCCGGGGTTCCCATGATCCGAGGTTAGTCAACGGTCCACGTGACCTCAGATCTTGATCACCCATCGCTAGGTTTCCTCACTTACTCGGTTACATTTCTTTGCTATGATTTTTCCTTTGTTTTCTTTTCTTGTATTTCATTATTTTATGTCTCCTAAATCATATTGAAGTAAGGTTATAGGCATCATAGCTGTCCAGGACAACAGTCACGGGCAGCGAGCACTCTACGAACTTTGGGGTGTTACAATCCGTTCTCGTTACTGCAACTCATCCTTAGGGCTGATTACTAATCTAGTCATCTTTTCAATAAGAGGCTGGTCAAGGTACCAAGTTAACCCCTTTGTCTCTACGGGACACATGTGACTGATTATCTAAAGGTGTAATAATTGAGGACAGCACTTAATGGATCCCTTGCCTTGTTGTCTGCAGTAAGTAAGGGTTAATAAAGTCTCCACAAGAATTGCCGGTACTGGATTGATCTTCTGTTTTTCTACTGCCCAGAATATCTCCACAACGCTGCAGGTTATGATTCCCGAAGTCCTAGGGAACAAGATTAGGCCATAGATCCCTAAGGCGAGCGTCAATGAAGCTTGCTCCCACTGTTCATCTTGGATGTATTGATCCAACCATTTCTTGAGATAAGTCCAATACCATCCATGGGTGTTTCCTTTGATAGTTTCTCTCACTTTTGCTTCTTTTGGGGGAATCGCCAACATATGTGCGAACCGTTTCTAGGTCTTCCTATGCTCAAGGTGTAAGTAGATCCGATTCTGCACCGCATAAGGAATTTCTAGCAATGCCTGATATTCCTCCATAGTGGGGGTTGTATCGATGTCATTGAAGGAGAACACCCAACACTTGGGATTCCAAACCGACAGCATGGCCTTTAATGCCAAAACTTGGACTTTGACTCGTATCAAGGTCGCAATCCTCCCATATTTTTCCTCAAATTGTGCCTTGACGGGATCGGGAAGTGACCTCCAACCATTAGATAGACCCTCGAGACCGGTCATCTTAACCTCGACTTTACTTAGGTCTAATGGAGGCAACGGGCTAGTATCTGCCCTGGTGACATCACTTTGCGGGGACAATGAACTATGAGGCGGTTCAGACTATGGTTTAGCATTCTATTCTGGTCTAAGAACTTCTTCTGCCGACTGACTCGAGGATGCCATGTTAAAAATGATGCTTATCCTTTTACAGACCTTAATTTATTGATGCCTGTAGGAAAAACTTGTTAGTAGGGTAAATTCGGGTAATTTTGAATTATACTATTGGCAAAGTAACACCTACACATTTATCAAAGTAGGAAAGTGTGTAGGTCTTCCTAACAGTATGATCCAAGATTACCCTTAAAAACAAGAACATAAGAAAACACAAACAGAATAAGGTAAAAGCAAGTATGTCCCTTTTGTCCTAAAATAGGGAGAGTCCTGGTACCGGATAGGTGCTACCTAATTGGATGGTTCTATCTTATGAGGTAGTTTTCTACGGCTTCCAGCTATTGTGATAGTTTAGCTCAAGGTCTAATTTTCTAAAAGCCACAGGTTCCCAGATTGCCCCTACTGCAAACAGTAGAGCCCCATTTTATCACCATGATACTAACGGGAGAATTCCACGGGTATCACAGTAAATAAAACAAGTTTCAACCTGAGCAGGAGCCTTCACGGATACTAACGGGGTAAAACCCACGAGTACCGCTACATGACTCCCTCCTATTTTCCTAAAAGGGATAAGAAAAGCCCGGGTATAGGGCAGAAGTGTGTGAGGACATTGTGTGAGTGTTCAGTGTGTGAAGAGACACCTTTACCTCTTCCCAATATGGGGGAGTTTTTTCTTTTTTTTTTTAGACGAAGAGTGCTGTGATAAGACAATTAAGACAAGCAAAATGGTTAGCAAAAATAACAATAATTAATATATGCAATTTTGTAAATTCGACCCACCTAACTATGGTTTGAGCATAAAATTAAATCTACTTTTGGACCTCTGAACTGAGGTTAAGGTGAAGGTTCGTATGCTCCCCAGCGGAGTCGCCAAGCTGTCGCAAGGTATTTTGGAGTCGCCTGGACGAAAACTCACCGAAGTGGGAAAGAGTGAGGAGTCGCCACTTTAATTTTGAGGGAAATTAAAGGAAACCATTTGTGAAAATAAATTAACATAAAACCACTTCAAAAAATAGAGATTCTAGGTTCGGAGTCCGTATACGGGCAGGGAAAGTGTTAGGCACCCCGCCTCATCCCTCTATGAGGGCAAGTAGATTTAACATTATGCTTTTTATAAATTAAAATAGATAGCTAGGAGGGTTGGGCTAGAATGAAGATGTTAATCCCTTTGACGAAAGGGAATATTTAATTTTTCACTAATTTTTTGGTTACCCAGATACATAAGTAAATGAGACAACCTTAGTGAATTGATGTTGTGTTGCGGTTTTCATTTATGGGATTACTTTGCGTGTTTATTAAAATTTGACTTTGAGGATCGGATAAGAACTCTCTTCCGATCTGTGTATATTTAGTAAAATTTGATTTGAGAATCGGATAAGAACTCTCCTCCGATCTCTTTTAAATATTTATTAAAAATTTTGATTGAGAAGCGGATAAGAACTCTCCTCCGATCCCTTTTAAATATTTATTAAAATTTTGATTGAGAAGCGGATAAGAACTCTCCTCCAATCTCTTTTAAATATTTATTAAAATTTGATTAGAGAACCGGATAAGAACTCTCCTCCGATCTCTTTTTAATATTTAAAATTTTTAATTGAGAATCGGGTAAGAACTCTTCTCCGATCTCTTTTTAATATTTAAAATTTTTAATTGAGAATCGGATAAGAACTCTCCTCCGATCTCTTTGAATGATTATTAAAAAAACTTGATTGAAGACCAAATAAGAACGCTCCTCCGATCTCCTATTTGGTTTGGATGAGGATCAGGTAAGAACTCTCCCCCCCGACCTCTTGAAATTTAATTACGATCGTATCGCACAAGGACCTTAGGCTAAGGGTTCTGGCATCCAAAGACATTGGGAACCCGGATTAGCCTTCTTTTAACTCGTTGGTACCTTGTGACTAGATAAGGTATACCGGATTGAATTTTACTGATCTCTTATGTGATCGGCTTACCAGTACCTTTCGATAAGCAGCGTTTGCTCTATTCCATTTGCTAATATGAAATTCAATTTTACTCTGACTCCCCACCTTACCCAGTCATCTTCTCGAGCTAGTCTAGTGGTCTTCATAATTCTCTGATTTATTATCTGAACATTTATTTTAAAAAACTCTTATGTTAAGATATTGCTACCCATCATTTTATCAAACTACCTATATGTTACCCGTAACCATAACACCTACATTAGGAAATAATAAAAGACCAAGAACAAATAAATAACATGAAATGATATATCAAAGATAAACTCGAGAATAACCACCCACGTGGGACCTTCTAACATAAGACAAACTTTAACGAAAATTACGAGCATAAAAAAAAAGAAAAAAAGACGAACACTGGATATGGCAACGGTTTAGACACTCACCTGCAGGAAATTGAACCTATTGAACTAACTATGGAGTCGCAAATGTTGCAGAGTTGCGGGCTAATAGTCTGGGGACTAATGCTTGCCTTGAAATGACGAATGCCTAGTTAGCATGTAATCGAGCCGGAATGATAATGAATGAGATTGAGCTCAGAAAATAAAAGTGGATATAAAGGTGATGAAAACAAAACTGAAACTTAAGAAAGGGTATCACAGAGCAATGAACAAACTGAAAATCAAGAGTTTCAGTGTCCAACACTTCTTCAAAGAAAATACTTTAAAAAACTAGTTTCTAAAGTCTTTCTAGCTTAAAAATAGCAGAGTAGCAAAACTGAATCAATTTTCAGAGCCTTTCCACTATAATCACCACCCTTTTTTCTTCGTCCTCCCTTCAACAGTTTTCATGCAGGTATTTATAGGGAACGGATGTTCCTAATGAAAGGTCAGGATTTCCTTTGTGGGAAATGGAAGGTTTGGATTTTAAAGGACATGATCTGATGGTTGGGAATTAAAGAGAATCAAAACGAATGACTGAAATCTTTTTCTGAATATTTGTCCTTCTCCTTTCAAATCTGACGGCTCAGAATCTTCTTGTCAAGGGCAATCCGAAGGCTGGGAATAAAAAGCGCCGGTCTTGTCATCTTCCTCTTTGATCCAAGGGCTCTGGAATTGTCCTTGCAAGTAAGATCAATGGTGGAGATTGGGATGTACAGGACTGTCATGACATACTCTGGCACCTGTCAGTAATGTGTGCGATTCTGCAAATGAGGCGTGCGGTGGAGATCTCGTCTACAACGCTTTAACTACCTCGGCTCTGATTATGATGACAGTTAGTGGAAGTTGTCTTATTCTATTTGCTTTCCGACCTCCCCTCCTTTCCAATCTTTCTAACACACTCCTTTTCCGATCTTTCATGCCAGGCCCCCTCTTCCGATCTCTCACTCCAGTCTTCTCCTTCATCTGGTCAGGTTCAGTCAAAGCATTTATTCCTTCCATTTTCGAGGTGTTCGCTTCGTTTTCTGCTAGTAATAAATGCTCAGACCTTCTCTATATATATACCTCCAATAGGAAACCCCTCCGCATTTGATTTTCTCCTCTTTCCTTCTCACTTTTCCTATTCTAGCCGCTTCGGTAACAATCCCGGCCATGATAGCTACTTTTGATCTTTTTTCGGCTGTTCACCTTGTTTATCAACTGAAAATTTATGACCCCGGTGATCAGAAAATCACTATGGCCACCTCTAATGACAGTGAGAGAACTGGACTAATTTACCAACCCAAATAAAAAATGTCGATTGTGTTGACCTCGAATCGGTCGATCGATGTAAACGACGAACCGATTTCAGGCGAGAAGACTGTTAATTTCCCTCCGATCTTTGGTGACTTCATTTGGCTTCTCACCACATTGGGTGTCCCGATAGCGGCTCGGTTCTGAATGATAACATTGATGACGATCTCTCTCATTCTCATGAGAGTCGTAGTCTCCCCATCTGAGCTGTACATCTATCCTATGTCGGCGGCCGGTCTCCTGATCAAACACATCTTTTGATTCAGCCACGAGACTAGGCTTTGACATAGGCCTTTACTAGATAGGATGTATTGCCGATCTCTAGAGATCTCCTAAATGATGTAATCTGACCTTTAATTAATCCGATCTCTAGAGATCGCTCAAATGGTGTAATCTGACCTTTTGAGATCGACCAAATGATGTAATCTGATCTTTAATGTAATCCGATCTCTTGAGATCGCCTAGATGATGTAATCTGACCTTTTAGAAATAAAATTTTATTTTGACAATTATCATTTTATTATTATTGCTTTGGTTATTTTCTGATCTCTGATGTGTTTATCCGACCCGACTCCTAATTGAATGACCCTTAACCGATTTGTAATTCAAAACGTCTATCTTAATCTGCCGATCTCTAACTAGCCAATCTCCTTATGGAATTTCTAGAATATTCGTGAGACGTGTCAAAAAAAGCTGGCGAATCTCGCTAACCGATGCGCCGTTTGGGATACCGTGAGCATTAAATGCTCGAACGGGTATAAATAGGGGATGGGTCAGCCAGTTGCTCCCTTATGTCATTTTCGGCCTCTCGCGAGCAATTCCAAAATTCTCTCATTTTTTTCAAGCTCTTCCGACACTGATCACACTCCGGTAAGGTTTTTGATCTTTCTTTTAGTTTAAATTTTCTCTTTTCTTTGAAAATGAACGGCGCCAAGGGTCAGAGAGCGGCGAGCCCCCCTTTGGTTCACGTCTCATGGTCGTCAGATGAAGTTGAGGTGGTCGTACCAAGCGGGCGATCTGAACCTCCTACATCCTCCGTTCCAGCCCGCAGTCAAGTGGGACCCTCAAGACGAATGCATTCTTGAGGGAGAGAAAATCTTCCCGTGGATGAGCTACCGTCAATCCTTCAAGGAACCAACCTGCAGTCGTTTAGCGAAGAGTATAACATTCGGGGCGATTCATACGAACTTATCAGGTGTCATGGCTATCTCTGAGTCGATCACGTCTTCGAAGAGAATGACATGATTATGGTATACGAAGAGCAATTAAAAGCCGGGCTGCGATTCTCTCTTGACGACTTCTTCAAGGAAGTTCTGAAATTCCATCAAGTATGCATAGCCCAAGTTCACCCTAACTCATGGCAGATCTTAGTAGCCTTCAGAGGCCTCTGCCAAGCTAAGCGGCTCAGACCAACAGCAAAGGTGTTCGCCAGGCTACACAGGCTAACTCATCGAAAGGACGACTAGTATTGGTTCTTTCAGGCGAAGCCACATTGTGGGCTTTTTACCGACTTGCCCTCCTCCATGAAGAATTGGAAGAATCGCTTTTTTCATTCTGAGGAGCAAGGTTCCGAGCGATTTTGAGGGTTTCCCGCATAGCTGGTTGCATCAAGGCCCATTAATTCCGAAGCGCATCACCTTGAATAGGGAAGAGGGCATAATGGTGATGGAACTGAAAGATCAGGCGGCTACACAGAAGTTCTCTTGTTTAGATGCAGTGATGGCCGAACTGCATCATTAGACCATGCAGCTAATTACCGGCAAAGAACGCAGGCTTCAGCTCTCTGACCTCGAACTCGGTACTTTCTATATCTCTAATCTTTGGGCCTTAGCGAATTCATTGACTTTTTCTCTGTGCAGGCATGGCGGGCAGCGAGGCTTCCAAGGAGAGCCGAAAGCGGAAAAGGGAGGTCTCCAGGAAGGTGCGGGAGATGAAGTATGCCGAGGCCTCTTAGACACTAAGGCACGATCCAGGGGAGACATAGGGAGGCTCGTCCCGACCCTCGAGACCGCCGATCCCTGAAGTAGAAGTGGTTCGGTCTCCTCCGCAACATGAAGAGCCGCCACCACTTCCACCAGTTGCTTCAAGTGTGGAAGGGGGTCCTTCCCAAACTCTTGCGAGGACCCTTTCCCGCAGCGCTCAAGTCCTGATCCATTCGCTGGAGAAGAACCGCATGATTTGGGAGAATCCGAGCTTGGCTAAAGTCTAAGGGGCCTCCATCTGCCTTCAGGAGGATCGGGATAGGCTGTCCCCGAACAGTCTCGATGACATCCTGATCCGGACTATGAGCCTGAGCGTGGAGAGTTTGGTGAACCAACACATTATCCGGGAGAAGGCTCACTGTTTGAGACAGGAGGTCAAAAAGGTGGGTCAGGAAGCAGCTTCCTTCCGATCTCAACTTTCATCTGCCCAAAACTACATAGCTAAAATTGAGGGGCGGATGAAATTCTACGAGGATAAACTGGCCGAGCAAGCTCATGTTCTTGAAGAAGTTCGAGCGCTTTGAGCCGCTGATGTCACTCGCCTCACTGACAAACTCAAAGCAAAAGAAGAAGAGGCAGTAACAAGGGAGGCCGGTGCTTATGTGAACGCCCGTGGGGACCTTTTGGCCGAGCTCAAGAAGCATTATCCCGAAGAGGACTTTTCTTGGATGGTGGACCTAGCTCCCCAAGACGAAGAGGATAGCGAGGAGGAGGCTGAAGGTGAGAGAGGAGGTGAACAAAATGTAGAACCGGTTGGGGGTGATCCTCCAGCCGAATGACTTGTATAAATTTTTAATTATGAAATGAAGTTCTTTTTTAGTTCAATGACTGGATGAGATCGGAAAGCGCCTAATTGTCTAAACATCTTAGAATGACTTGAAAGAAATTATTAATCTATGTATGAGAGATCGATAAAGCATTGTAAATATGAGATCGGCCTAAACCGAGCACAAACACTGAACGAAACTTATTATTAAAACTGGAAACCTGATTGGAACGCTTAAGATTGGAAGCACCATTAAGCCGGATTGAAACCTTAACTTTATCAAACAATTATCCACAAAATCTTAAAGAGAGATTGGAAATAAGACTGGGTGGCACGAAGACCTGAGGTGGATTTGGTTTCACTTGACGAGAGATCGGAAATGTGATTGACTGGCCAGGAGACTTGGCTTTGGTTGGAGAGATCGGAAAGGATGGAGACTTAGTACTGGTTTGATTTCTTATAAAAAGAGATCAGAAACGTGATTAGCTGGCAATGAGACTTGGCTTTGGTTTGATCCCAATGAAGAGAGATCGAAAATGTGATCAACTAGCAAAGAGAGATCGGAAATGAATTGAAGGACATGGAGACTCGGTGCTGGGGATCGACTTCAGAGTTTATTGATTTCGGAGGATCGGCCAAAATATGGTGTCGACAATGGTTAATACCTAGCATAGCATGCCATGGCTACCCAATCAGTAATAAGGTTTACCTTAAATGAACCTATAATCATATGTTACCATGCATTAGAATCTCTCTGTTACAAAATCCCAATTCGAACTGGAGTCATGGTTTATGTCAAACTCCATTTGCTATGAATATTACGTTCTCTTTTAATTCCAGTTCTTGATTAAAAAGATTTTCTCATCAGAAACTCTTTTCTGATTTAATCTATCTGTCCTGGCCAGGAACTTGAAACATCAAGAACAATTAAATGAACATAGGATTTTATCCCTATTTACTTAGCGTAATAGATTCAATCTTGATCAACACCTACCTCCATATATAACTAGTAGGAGCCAACACATGCCCATATACCCATACACAGTATAAAGTATGAAAGCAGTATCAAACTCAAACCACCTATATACAAGATAACTGTGCTATATCAGGTTTAAAGATTATATGCACTAATATGATTTATGACAATGCATTGACAAGAGTAAACTCTAGGTGCTTGTCATAAATGTCATTGGTTCGGCCTACTTATCATACATAAGTGCCTATCATGTTTGTTATATGGTATGAGACTCACCATTCCATCTTATTTATATCTCATATATATACATTGGGAACAAAAATGAATACAATCTTTCTGGATAAGTCATGTCCTGTGTGAAGTATCCTCGATTGTGAACCAATTTATGATACTTTGTGCTAGAAATACTATCACTCATATTCTTAACGACTTAAGAGTAGAATTTCTAACAAAATATCAATGGACCTTTTTTATTATACATAAATATATTATGTAAATGGAAAAGTGAAAATGCCTTTTATTAGTAAAACATGTACAAGATACATACTAAATGATATGCTCTAGAGCATACTACTAACACCGTGTTAATCAATAACTTGGCCTGTGTAACTCTCTGCCTGTTTTGTGTGCCACAAACCCAGAAACACGGCTTGTGGCCTGGGACATGCCTAGGCCGTGTTTCTTGCGGTAATAAGGTTTTTCTTTGGGTTTTTAAATTTGAATCTCATTCAAATCACCCCAAACCTCATCCAATCACACAATTAAGTCCCACAATCAATCCTAATGGCAAATATAGTGGCTCTAATACCAATTGAAGGGTAGTTTTGGGAAGCATGATTAGGACCTTAGAGGTTGGATTTCAAAAATTTTCTAGGATTTCAGGCAAACATACAAGTGTATTATGATCCTAGCTAACAACTAATGCCCTAAAGCATGTCAAAAATACTCTTTTAACATGCATTTGATATTCATTTGCCATCAAGGATTATTGATTAACTATTAATCAAACCAAACCCTAGCTTTAATAGGGATTGAAGGAGACTAACCTCAAAGGTGCTGAATCACACTACTTACTACCTTAGGTAGTCTCCAAGAGCTCCACTTGTAGCTCCTCTAGCTTGTCCATCACAAGCTACCAGTAAGATCACCTTTGATAACCCATATCCTCTCTTAGATGTTTACCAACCCCTAACTATTAGGTTATTTGCTTTAGGTGATATTTTAATGGATGTAAGTGGCTAGAAACAATTTTTAGAGTTTTTTTATTCAAGAAAGAAACAAGATTTCTTTCAAGCATCAATGGAAGAAAAACAAAGAGAGAGAAACCCTCTTGTTACCATCCAAGATGAGAGAGAAAGAAGAAGATTAAGTTTTCTTCTTATCTTCCATTTATATACATGAGAAAAAAACATTAAATAGTTGCCACATGTCATCATCCAATTCAATCTTGCTTTTAAGTTGTCTTAATCTCATTAATCCACTTGTCAAGGCAAGATTAAATCATCTAAATATCATCTTTCATCACATGGAAGACAAATGGCACACATCAATAGGTGCCACGTGTCACCATGTAAAATTACCATTTTGCTCTTGCATTGAATTTTGAGTTCTCAACCCAAAATAGTAATTTCTCTCTGAAATTAATTTATATCACATATAAATTAATTAATCAATTAATCTCCATTAACTAATTTCACTATTAAATTCATATTTAAACTCTTTAAATGTAAATTCAACTTTTATCATACATCCAATATTCAAGATTTGGCTTCAAGTCATGCTAAGAACTTTACAATCTTATTGCAAACCAATTCTATTTAATTAATTAATTAAACTCTTTAATTAATCAATTAAATCATAATTAACTTTGTGGTTAACTTGTGTAGGTGTGTGACTTACTAGGCTCATTACTAACTGGCAATGAGAAATGATATTAACTCTTAATATCATTAGAACTTTTATAATCCATAAATGATTTCCCCAAATCATTTTAGGCATCTCATAGACCATAGTTGATACCTAGCATAGCATAACATGGCCACCCAATTAGTAATAAGAAATATCTTAAAATGAATATTTAATCATACATCACCATGCACTAAAATCCTTCTGTATTATATCCCAATCCCATTAAGGGTCATGGTTGAGTCAAACCCCTTATTGTGGAATTTTATGCACTTATTTGAAATTTGATTCTTGACATATAAGACTTTACCATCAAGAAACACTTTTCCTGACAAAGTCATCCGTTCTGGCCAGGAACTTAATCTTGTCAAGAACAACTCAAATCTGCATAGGAATTTTAACCCTCTTTACTCAAGGCTACGGATCCCCTCTTGATTGAACACTTGTCCCAACATATGAACAATCTGAGCCAACACACACAGAAATATCCATGCACAGTATAGATATATAAGTGGTATCAAACTCAAACTAGCCATATAAGAGACAACCGTGTCATATCAGGTCTGAGGATTATGTACAATAGCATGACATAGATAACATTTTATTGACTCGAGTAAACACCATGTTCATGTTATCTGTACATCACAAGTTTGACCTACTTATCTCATAACTGCCCACTATATTTATCCCGATATCTCATATCAGATGGCATGAGACTCACCATTCCATATACATCAGTATCTCATACTGATCAATGGAGATAAAAAGAGGTGACAGCTCTTTGGATATAATGTGCCTACCAAAATATCCTCCAGCTGCGAACTATGATTTATAGTAAATATTCCATATATTCTATCACTCATATTCTTATCTCATAAGAATATAATATACAATATATTGTTAATGGACAATTTCAAATAAATATGTTATTAAATATATACAATATTTAAATGAAATGTTTATTGCCATTAAAATATTTACAATGTTATTTACAAGTTATAAGATTAGTGCATGCTCTGGGGTACACATAACTAACAAGAAAAAAATAGAATGAAAGAACCTAGATGGAGAATTGCGGCCTTAGACTTTATATTAAATAAAATGAAATCATATCTATATTGAAAATATTACATCCCTAACTCTAGAATAAAGGAACTACTCACGTATTATGATTTTTACAATCAAGTTTATAAAACAATAAAAAGGTTTACATAAGAAGAAAATAGAATGAAAAAACCTAGATAGAGAATTGTAACCTTAGATTTTTGGAGCTTCAGCTGAAAATCTCTTCTAGCAATGTTACAGGTCTTGTTTCTCCTTCGCCTTTCTTAAAGTTAATGTGCATTCTTTAATATAAATTGGTTCTCTCCCATTAAATTCTGACTTATTATATTTATATCTTGTGTAAAAACCCTTATTTCATAGTGAAAGAAAAATGCACCTAAATAAGCCTTAAGGTGCAAAGTTAGCAATTTTAAAATTTATAACCCTAGGTTTCATATAACATGCATAAACATTTTATACTATTACAAAACACATAGTTTTGGTCATAATCAATTGCTTAAATGCCTAATTAGCCATTAGGAAATAAAATCCCCAAATTACTAACAAGTTAGGGTTTGGATAATATTTTATCCCCAAGGCGCAGAATCACAATTCTAGCACCTTATTTGGGGAGTGAAGACTATTAAGTGCTAGCCCTCTAGCTTGTCCACACAAGCCCCATGATCAAAGCACCTTTGATGAAGCAAAAGGTCCCTTGGATTCTCCTTGCAATTCGACCAACTTAGGAAGATTCAATGAGTTTGTTTCTTTTAGGTTTTCTAGTATGGAAGTGATGAGAAACCTTTTCTCAAACTTTAATTCAAGTGAATTAACACTTAATCCCTTGAATCAAGCAAGGTAGGAAGAAAAAAATTTCTTGGTTATGGAGGAAGAAGGAATCAGCCAAGGAGAAGAAATGTCACACTCTACCTTTCTGTAAGGTATAACATAATCCCATAGTATACCTAATGAAATACCGAACTTCACCTACCGATAAATCATTAAATATACTACAAGGGATTTTAAACAATTTCATTTCATTTTTAAGTGTAAAATGATGATAAAAGAATTATTAAAGTGTCTTTGAGTTAGGTATATGCCATAAATTTTTTTTTTAAATAAATTAGCATTTTTTAAATTTTAAAGAAATTTTGTGTGGTAACGGCTAAAACTATATAAAATCAGTTCTTTTAAACCTGTTGAAAATCACCTGTGACAATTTATATAATTCATTCTCACCAATTTCCATTATATAAAAAAAATATTTCATCATTAACATAATCCAGAAAGAAATATAAACATTTACATTCATTGAAGTAACAAAATTAATGTTAAGCTGAAATGACAAAGTAACATTACAAAGTTTATGTATAACTGCTTGAATGTTTATACATACATAAAGTGAAAATTACATCAAAATGAATCTACAATGGGTATACCTAATATACACCCGAAGTCATGTAACACCCCTATGTTCAGTAGTGCGTACTACTGTTCCGGTGACCAGTGTTGTCCGAACAACTAGAATGCCTAAAACTACACTTTGAGATGAGTGAGGAGACATAAAATAATGAAATAAAAGAAAACAAAATACAAGAAAAACAAAGGAAAAATAATAGTAAAGAAATGCAACCAAGTTAAGCGAGCCGAAAACCCTAGCGATGGGTGACCGCACCGCGAAGTCACGGCGTGGACCGTTGACTAGCCCTGGACCACGGGGAACCTTGGAAAATATTTTTAGGACTCAAATAAATATTTATTGAAGTATGAATATCATTAGAAATATCAAAAAAAAAAATTAAATAATTAGTATAAAGAAAAGTGAGAAATCGAAAATACGGACAAAACCCGGTGTTACCAAAAAATCGAGAATGCAACCCGAACAGGGGCATTGTGGTCATTTGACATCCCGAATTGTCTTTTGAACTAAATTTCCATTAAAAATAAATAATATTACACTTGGAAAATATAATGAAAAATTAATTTAGGGGTACCTAATATAAATAGCAAAAATGGGGTTCAAATTAGGTAATTAACATATTTAAACATAAAAAAATGATTGATTTTATGTGAGTGGACCACTAAGAATTATAATATGTATTAAGTGGGCAGATTGCTCCACTAAAACTTCATCTTCAACTTTAGAAATCATCATTGCCGTGGATGAAGAGCTCCCAAAACCTCCATTGCCGCATGTAATTCAAGCTTCATCATCCTCTTCATTTCACCTCCAAACACCTAGGTTGCTTCATTAAAGTTTATCCCCACATCACAAGGAAGAATTTGATAGCAATTTCAAGAAGTTTTGGTGAAGATTTGAGAAGTCTCATCCATAGGTAAGTTTGAGTTTTTGATTTTTGCTTTGTTAAAGTTTGTAAGGATATTATGGGTGTTTGATTTATGGAGAAATTTTTTAGTTTTGATGTTGAATGGGAATGTGCACTTTTGGCAGCCATGGAAGCACCTTGAAGGCAGTTTAATTGTGCTTGTAAATGGTGAATTAAATGATTGATTAAATGTATATTGTGTAGGAAATTGTTTGGGTGATGTATACTTAGTATATGTAAATGTAAAATGGGATTTAAAGCTTGGAAAGTAATGGAATGTAAGTGTACCATTGTGGCAGTTTGCTAACTCTTGAGGAATGCTGGAATTCATGCTTGGTTTATGGAATAATGATGTTAAAATGTGTTTGTTGTTATGGCAGTTTGAGTGTATGTATGGTGGTGTGAAGTGGGACATGTAAATGAGCATGAATTGGTGATTGAATTGTTGTAAATTGAATTGGACAAATTCTGCACTTGTTGGTGCACATTGAATGTAATTGTAAGCTGCCAAAATGACCTATAATATGTTGTAAATTATATTTAGGTTGTGGTACAACCAGAATTAGTTTGAATGTTAAGTTTGGTGAGTGTTAAAAGTGATGTTTGATATGTATGCAAGAATTGCAATAAGGCAGTTTGAGTTTTAGGCCTATAACTTTAAGTGTGTGGCTCTAATTTGTATGAGACCAATTGGAGGTGAAACTAGGCACAAAATGTGCCAACTTTCATGAGAAAGCTTACCAAAAATTCTACTTGCAAGGTAGCTTGAAAAATGACCAAATCTGGATTAAATGCAAGTAAGGCCTGAAAATTGACCATTTGGGCAGCAGTTAGTGTTTAGGCCATAACTCACTCAAAACAGGTCCAATTGACTTGAAATTTTAACCATGAATAGTTAAGACCCATATATACAAGTCTTATGCAGACACCAAAGCCCAAAAATGACCATAAGCAAGTCAAACAGCTTGCACAAGTTCGGGTCCAAAAACTGGCCGAACCTAGAATGACCTAAAGTGACCTAAAATGACCAATTTTGGTGCAATTTGACCAGCAATAGTAAAATGACCATAACTTGGTCTACATAACTCAGAATGACCTGAAATTTTGCCCGACATTCCATAAGACATAGATCTACAAGTTTGTAGTTTTGACAAAAACCCAAAAATCGAGAGAACTAGGTCGTCCAGCTAGGTCAAACTAGTATTATGGAATCCAGCAAATTGCAAGAAAACGCAAAATATATAGAAATGAATTTGGTGACATGTACCAACCGTAAAAGACTATCAAATGTGACATATTAGTAACACTAAAACCTAATTTACCTAAAACGCATCGAGGGCCGATATATTAGGTTGATTAAGCAAATAATAGCATTCAGTGAATTACTTATCAAGCATTATCGTTAGAGACAGTTTAAGTGAATACTGAAACACTTCAAATTGTGTTTCTCAGTTAGCAAAGACTCAGGAAAAGGGAAGGAAACACTGAGTCCAGACCAGGAGACAGTTATCAGAGGTTTGTGCACAATAACTATTTCTTTTGAATTTTTCAATTGAAATGAATTATGACTATTTGTACATTATTGTTTTAAATTGTGGAAATGTGTGTGAATGGATATTTATCGCTTGAAAAGCACTGTAAATGGTTTGAAATTGTGAGAAATTGTTTGAATGATATAGATGGATACTTATTGATTGAAAAGCATTGGAAATGGTTTGAAACCACAGCTATCATGTATATTGATTGTATTCCTCGCTAGCTTGTCTAGTGGGACGAATTGAATTCCCTCTCTGGCTGAAGTGTTGAGATGTGTTAGACGAATTGGATGAGTACTCATATTTTTGCTAGCTAGCTATGTTATTCCTCATTAGTCATCGACTTTTGGGACGAATTGAACTTTGGAACATGATTAAGCTGTGTGTGATTTATTGATTTGTATTATGAGATTGTGAAATGGAGTTAAATCCTTATTGACATTTACTGTCTTTTGAAGTTAACTATGTTTTGATCTCTGAGACTTATTGTGATATTGTGTTAAATTCCTTCTGACATTCATTGTCTTGAATTTAACTATGATTTTACGTATCCATCATTTAAATGATTTATGAATTGTGATTTAAAGTTGTATTTGGTTAATGTTGTGCACCACTGAGACATTGTGTCAGCGATAGCTTTTTATTGCTATCGCAGGTAGACAGACAGACAGGGCAGCAGACTAGGCTGCTAGTACATCCAGCGAGAGATTATCGGGTATAACGAGTATACCCCATTTTTCATTTTGTACTGTAATGTATAACCACTGTATGTATATATTGTTTTTGGTTTTGAGCAGTTGTAAATTCAAATTGTACATTGAAGTTGTAAAATAATTATGAGTTATTTTGGCTTGTAAAAATTGTATTATATTTCTTTTATCTCAGTCTTTGAAAAATCACTGTGGATTTGAGTTGAGAAATATGTTGTGTTGAGAAATATGTTGGAGTTGAGATTTGAAAATATATTGAAGTTCTTTTTACAGGTTTTCTGAAGAACTGTTTTATCCAAAATACAGATGGCACTCTGTCAAAATTTTTACAAAAATTCCAAATAATTCAAATGAGTTAGCTGTTTCACTTTAGTTCACAAAAGTTTGTAACACCTGTAAATAGTGCTCGCCACTGTAAAAGAAGTAAGAAAAGTTTTAAAATCCCTTGTAGTGTATTTAATGGGTTATCAGTAGACGGAGTTAGTAATTCATTAGGTATACTACGGGATCATGTTATGCGTTACAGAGGGGTAGGGTGTGACATGTTTTAGTGGTATCAGAGCAAAGTTTTTAAATTCTGTTTTCACATGTTACTTGAATATTCTTTCTTCATAGTACAACTGCTCAATATCATTGTTTGATACATACAGTACATTACATTATAAATATGCACTAACGGGAGGAAATCTCATTGTGTTATTTGTTTAGGAGATCTAAAATCCTTGCATTGACTATGGAAGAGGGTGATCGTTCAGTCGATCAATCTATTGAGGCTGAGGTGCAAGGGGATGCCCCAGGCCTACACAATGTCAGTGGTTCAAAGACCACCCCCACAAGATCTGCAGCTTTCTGCTCAATTCGGCCAAAGAGATGGCTGCAATGTTCCAACAAATGGCTGGTAATGTGCCTACTCAAGTCCCAATACAGCCACCAGTGGTACAACCACAGTCTCCTACTAGGCAGTATGACAAATTGTTGAAGTATGGGTCTACAGAGTTTAAGGGGACAGTAGATCCTCTAGAGGCTGAACAGTGGTTAGAGAGGATGGATAGGGTATTTAAGAAACTGCATTGCATGGAGGAGCTCAGATTTGAATACTCTGTATCTTTGCTACAGGGGGATGCTTATGACTGGTGGAAAACCATTCCCCGCAGTCTGGTAGAACATGTAGTGCTAACATGGAATGACTTTCTCAGGGAATTCAGATAAAAATATGTCCCTGATGCTTATGTAGACTAGAAGTTGCAAGAGTTCCTAAGTCTGAAACAGGGGAGCAGATCAGTGGCTGAGCATGAAAGAGAATTTTCTCGCCTGAGCCATTATGCAGTAAGTTTACTTGCTACCAGCAGGGAGAGATGCAAGAGGTTTAAAATCGGCTTGAAGCCCAGTATCAGACTACAAAGTAGTCAGATTCAAACACACTAACTTCTCTGAACTTGTTTCTCAAGCCCTAGAGTTGGAAAGAATTGAGTCTGAAGCTGCTCCTGAGAAAAAGAAATTAGAGAAGACAAAGAAAGAGGGAAAATCTGTAGAATAGAGTTCCAGTGGCCCTACTGGAAAGAGGAAGAACTATGGGGGACATGGCAGAGGTGGCAAAAAGTCTAGTAGGCGAAGATATTCAGGACAGAAGCCTCCTCTATCTGGTCAGCAGAGTACCAGAGGTTCCTACCCTTCCCGCCAATGTGAAACTTGTGGAAGAAATCATGGTGGGATATGCTACAAGGCTATTGGAGCCTGTTATAACTGTGGAGGCACAGGACACTTTGCCAAGGACTGCACCAGTAGTAGCAGAGTTGGACCACCTCCTACTACTGCAGAAGGGTCAGTTCAGAGCCCTGTCACCAGAAGTTCACAACCACCCAGCAGAGGTAGAGGCAGGGGTAGAGGTAGCCCAGCAGGTAGCCAAGGCACAGTGAAACAATCATAGCAAGACAGTGCTCCGGTCAGAGTCTATGCAATGAGACAGAAGGAAGAGGCCGAGACATCGGATGTTGTGGCTGGTACCTTCTCAACTTTTAACCAAGATGTGTTTGTGTTATTTGATCCGGGTTCTACCCATTCTTATGTGAGTGCTAGCATCATTGATTGCATTGTTGTTCCATGTACACAAATGGACTTTGAGGTGCTAGTAACAAGTCCGCTAGGACAGGAGGTCAGGGTTAATAGAATATATAGAGATTGTCCTTTGGTGATCCAAGGATACACTTTTCTGTCTGATTTCATTGAAATGCCCTTTAGAGATTATGAAATCATCTTGGGCATGGATTGGTTAGCTAGGCATCATGCCATGATTGACTGTAGGCTGAAGACAGTCACTTTTGGTCTCCCTCAGTACAATGATGGGGTAATACATGGGGAGAGGCAATTATTGCCATCAAACATCATTTCGGCTGCACTAGCCAGAAAAATGATCAGAAAGGGGTGTGAAGCCTACTTGGCACATGTGGTAGACACCCAAGTGGGTAGTCCAGTATTGAAGGACATCCCTACAGTACATGACTTTCCAGATGTGTTTCCTGATGAATTGCCAAGATTACCTCCAGAAAGAGAAGTGCAGTTTGAAATTAATGTTATGCCTAGTGTGGATCCAATCTCCATAACGCCATACAGAATGGCACTAGCAGAGTTGAAGGAGTTGAAGATACAATTGCAAGAATTACTTGAAAAGGGCTTCATCCACCCTAGTGTGTCACCTTGGGGAGCACCAGTGTTGTTTGTTAAGAAGAAGGATGGTACTCTCCGCTTATGCATTGACTACCGGCAGTTGAATAAGGTGACAATAAAGAACAGATATCCGTTGCCTTGCATTGATGATCTGTTTGATCAGTTGAAGGGTGCAGCTGTATTCTCCAAAATTTATTTGCGATCTGGTTATTATCAGTTGAAGGTGTAAGAGCAGAGTATTCCAAAAACTGCTTTCAGAACTCAGTATGGCCACTATGAGTTTCTAGTAATGCCATTCGGGTTAACAAATGCTCCAGCTGCTTTTATGGATATGATGAACGCTATCTTCAGACCATATCTCGACTAATTTGTGGTGGTATTTATTGATGACATTTTGATATCCTCGAGGAATGCAGAGGAGCATGACAGACATCTACGGATTGTACTGCAGACTTTAAGGGAGAAACAGCTATACGCCAAATTATCGAAGTGTGAATTTTAGCTAAAATAAATCTCCTTTTTGGGACATGTTGTGTCAGCTGAAGGGATCAAGGTAGATTCCAGCAAGGTAGAAGCTATCCTTAATTGGAAGCCACCCAGGAATATAACACAGAAATTCACAGTTTTCTGGGTTTAGCTGGATATTACCATCGATTTGTGAAGGGGTTTTCTATGTTATCTTCTCCATTGACCAAGCTGCTTCGGAAAGATGTAAAATTTTAGTGGACAGATAAATGTCAGCAGAGTTTTGATGAGTTGAAGAGCTGTTTGACTGAAGCTCCAGTCCTCACTTTACCTACTCCGGGTAAAGAATACACAGTTTATAGTGATGCTTCTCACAATGGGTTAGGCTGTGTACTGATGCAAGATCGGAATGTCATTGCTTATGCATCACGCCAGCTGAAACCGCATGAGAGGAACTACCCAACACATGATCTGGAGCTAGCAGCCATTGTTTTTGCTCTGAAGATCTGGAGACACTATTTGTATGGGGAGAAATGCTACATTTACACAGATCACAAAAGCTTGAAGTATTTGGGCACCCAGAAGGAATTAAATTTGAGGCAGAGGAGATGGTTATAACTCATTAAAGATTATGATTAAGTTAATGGACTATCAGCCAGGGAAAGCAAATGTGGTGGCTGACGCCTTAAGTCGTAAGACTATGGCAAGTCTCAGAGTTTCTCCTTTGTCCATGGTATATGAATTGAAAGTACAGCATGCCAGTTTAGAGATTGATGATGAGGGACAGACAGTAGTTGCATGGCATGTACAGCCAGTGTTGATTGATCAGATCAGAATGGCTACTCAGAGTGATAAAAAATATCAGAAGCTACTGAAAGAAGTCCAGCAGGGCAAGAAACCTGAATTTTCTGTGAAAGATGATGGTTTATTGCTACATCAGGGCAGAATGTGCGTTCCTAATGATGCTGAATGGAGATAGATCATTATGAAGGAAGCACATGAGTCTCCTTTTGCTATGCACCCTGGTGGAACTAAAATGTATAGAGGGCTGAAAGAGCATTACTGGTGGATGGGTATGAAGAGAGATATAGCTGAGTTTGTTTCCAAATGCCTAACTTGTCAGCAAGTAAAGGCAGAACATCAAGTTCCAGCTGGTTTGTTACATCCTTTGTCAGTACCAGAGTGGAAATGGGAACGAATAACTATGGATTTTGTTACAGGACTTCCAAGGACACAGAGATTGACCAAGTCTGCTCACTTTTTGCCAGTGCGGATGGACTATAGCCTAGAAAGATTGGCCAAATTGTACATATATGAGATTGTAAAACTACATGGAGTGCCAATATCAATTGTGTCTGACAGAGATCCTAGGTTCACTTCTAGATTCTGGGGTAGTCTTCAGAGAGCCCTAGGAACTAGATTGAACTTCAGCACAGCATTCCACCCACGCATGCATGGCCACCGAGAGGGTTATTCAGATATTGGAGGATATGCTACGGGCTTGTGTGATTGAATTTGAAGGTAGTTGGGATACACACTTGCCTTTGATTGAGTTTGCTTATAACAACAGCTACCAATCAAGCATTGGAATGCCTCCATATGAAGCTTTGTATGGCAGGAAGTGCAGAACTCCCTTATGTTGGGATGAAGTAGGTGAAAGGAAGATGATTGGGCCAGAAATTATTCAGCAGATAGAGGAAAAGATCAGATTGATCAGAGATAGACTCAAGGCTGCATCGCATCACGTCAAGTCCTATATTGATCTGAAGAGAAGAGATATTGAATATGCAGTGGGTGATAAGGTATTCCTCAAAGTTTCTCCTTGGAAGAGGATTATGAGATTTGGCAGAAAGGGGAAACTGAGTCCTCGTTTCATCGGACCATATGAGGTTCTGGAAAGAGTGGGTCCTTTGGCATATCAATTGGCATTACCTCCGGAGTTAGCAAGGATACATAATGTTTTCCATGTGTCCATGTTAAGGAGGTACAGATCAGACCCATCTCATGTACTATCAGTTGAAGAGATTGAGGTAAATCCAGACCTCTCATATGAGGAAGAACCCATAAAAATTCTGGCTTATGAGGTGAAGCAGTTGAGGAACAAACAGATACACCTGGTTAAAGTACTGTGGAACCATCATTCAGGCCAGGAAGCTACTTGGGAACGTGAAGAGGACATGAGGAGACAGCACCCTCAGCTGTTCAGAGACTAATGCCAGGTAAAATTTCGAGACAAAATTTATTTAAGGTGGGGAGAATTGTAACACCCCTATGTTCAGTAGTGCGTACTACTGTTCCGGTGACCAGTGTTATCCGGACAGCTACAATGCCTAGAACTACACTTCGAGATGAGTGAGGAGACATAAAATAATGAAATACAAGAAAAGAAAATACAAGAAAAATAAAGGAAAAATAATAATAAAGAAATGCAACCAAGTTAAGCGAGCCGAAAACCCTAGCGATGGGTGACCGCACCGGGAAGTCACGACGTAGACCGTTAACTAGCCCTGGACCGCGGGGAACCTTGGAAAATATTTTTAGGACTCAAATAAATATTTATTGAAGTATGAATATCATTAGAAATATCAAAAAAAAATTAAATAATTAGTACAAAGAAAAGTGAGAAATCGAAAAAATGGACAAAACCCGATGTTACCAAAAAATCGAGAATGCAACCCGAACAGGGGCATTGTGGTCATTTGACATCCCGAATTGTCTTTTGACCTAAATGTCCATTAAAAATAAATAATATTACACTTGGAAAATATAACAAAAAATTAATTTAAGGGTACCTAATATAAATAGCAAAAATGGGGTTCAAATTAGGTAATTAACATATTTAAACATAAAAAAAAAATGATTGATTTTATGTGAGTGGACCACTAAGAATTATAATATGTATTAAGTGGGCAGATTGCTCCACTAAAACTTCATCTTCAACTTTAGAAATCACCATTGCCGTGGATGAAGAGCTCCCAAAACCTCCATTGGCGCATGTAATTCAAGCTTCATCATCCTCTTCATTTCACCTCCAAACACCTAGGTTGCTTCATTAAAGTTTATCCCCACATCACAAGGAAGAATTTGATAGCAATTTTAAGAAGTTTTGGTGAAGATTTGAGAAGTCTCATCCATAGGTAAGTTTGAGTTTTTGATTTTTGCTTTGTTAAAGTTTGTAAGGATATTATGGGTGTTTGATTTATGGAGAAATTTTTTAGTTTTGATGTTGAATGGGAATGTGCACTTTTGGCAGCCATGGAAGCACCTTGAAGGCAGTTTAATTGTGCTTGTAAATGGTGAATTAAATGATTGATTAAATGTATATTGTGTAGGAAATTATTTGGGTGATATATACTTAGTATATGTAAATGTAAAATGAAATTTAAAGCTTGGAAAGTAATGGAATGTAAGTGTACCATTGTGGCAGTTTGCTAACTCTTGAGGAATGCTGGAATTCATGCTTGGTTTATGGAATAATAATGTTAAAATGTGTTGGTTGTTATGGCAGTTTGAGTGTATGTATGGTGGTGTGAAGTGGGACATGTAAAAGAGCATGAATTGGTGATTGAATTGTTGTAAATTGAATTGGACAAATTCTGCACTTGTTGGTGCACATTGAATGTAATTGTAAGCTGCCAAAATGACCTATAATATGTTGTAAATTATGTTTAGGTTGTGGTACAACCAGAATTAGTTTGAATGTTAAGTTTGGTGAGTGTTAAAAGAGATGTTTGATATGTATGCAAGAATTGCAATAAGGCAGTTTGAGTTTTAGGCCTATGACTTTAAGTGTGTGGCTCCAATTGGTATGAGAACAATTGGAGGTGAAACTAGGCACAAAATGTGCCAACTTTCATGAAGAAAGCTTACCAAAATTCTGCTTGCAAGGTAGCTTGAAAAATGACCAAATCCGGATTAAGTGCAAGTAAGGCCTGAAAATTGACCATTTGGGCAGCAGTTAGTGTTTAGGCCATAACTCACTCAAAACAGGTCCAATTGACCTGAAATTTTAACCATAAATAGTTAAGACCCATATCTACAAGTCTTATGAAGACACCAAAGCCCAGAAATGACCATAAGTAAGTCAAACAGCTTGCACAAGTTCGTGTCCAAAAACTGGCCGAACCTAAAATGACCTAAAGTGACCTAAAATGACCAATTTTGGTGCAATTTGACCAGCAATAGTAAAATGACCATAACATGGTCTACATAACTCAGAATGACCTGAAATTTTGCCCCGCGTTCCATAAGACATAGATCTACAAGTTTTTAGTTTTGACCAAAACCTGAAAACCGAGGGAACAAGGTCGTCCGACTAGGTCAAACTAGTATCCCGGAATCCAGCAAATTGCAAGAAAACGCAATATACATAGAAATGAATTTGGTGACATGTACCAACCCTAAAAGACTATCAAATGTGACATATTAGTAACACTAAAACCTAATTTACCTAAAACGCATCGAGGGCCGATATATTAGGTTGATTAAGCAAATAATAGCATTTAGTGAATTACTTATCAAGCATTATCGTTAGAGACAGTTTAAGTGAATACTGAAACACTTCAAATTGTGTTTCTCAGTTAGCAAAGACTCAGGAAAAGGGAAGGAAACACTGAGTCCGGACAGAGACGATTATCGAGGTTTGTGCACAACAACTATTTCTTTTGAATTTTTCAATTGAAATGAATTATGACTATTTGTACATTATTGTTTTAAATTGTGGAAATGTGTTTGAATGGATATTTATCGCTTGAAAAGCACTGTAAATGGTTTGAAATTGTGAGATATTGTTTGAATGATATTGATGGAAACTTATTGATTGAAAAGCATTGGAATGAAGGAATGAAAGCATGAAAAACACAAGTTTATACCATTGAATTCAAAAATTTTCACCTAGGGTCACATGCATCATGCAAGATTTATTTTTATCTATTTGATTTCAATGATAAACAACATATTAAAACTCTTTTAATATGTTTTCGGATCTGTATTTGCCATTTAAGATTTTAAAATTAATCAGATTAATTTTAGAACCCTAGATTAAATCAAGAACGATTACACTAACCTCTTGATGCAATCGCAGATGTCTGCGCCTTTGAGATTCGTCTTCAGGACACCAGATGTTGTCCCTCTAGCTTGTCCACACCAAGAACACCTATGGCAGCCCTTGAATAGCTTCTAAAGCTTTTTCTATTAATTAGAAAATCAAGTTCTGCCTTTTAAGAGATTAAAGATGTAAACAGGACACTAGAAACAATTCCTAGTGTTTTTAATTCAAGAGATTGATGGCTAATCTCTTTGAATTGATGAGAGATGAAGAGAAATAACTGGAGAGGCTCAAAGTGGCGTGACAAATGAGAGGAGAGGCTGCTGGTTATTTTTTTTCTTTTCATAACCACACTTAAATAGCTAGGTTAACACATTAAACCCTTGCCACATGTCACCCTTTGATTAGCTCTAGGTTTAAGTGACCCAATCAAATTGTGCCAAGTGTCAAACCTATATTTAATCTTGATTTTAATCATCTTTCATGATTAAAAAATATTTGGCAAGCTTATGTGTTATGCCATGTGTCACCATCTCATGGTGCCACGTGTCACACTACAAAATGACCAAAATGCCCCTGTGTCTTAATTTTGAGTTCTTAACCCAAAATAATTATTTTCTTCTTCTAATTAATTTATATCAAATATAAATTAATTAATTAATCTCTATTAATTAATTTCTCATTAATTAAATTCATATTTAAACACTTTAAATATAAATTTAACTTATATTATGCATCCAATAATCTAGATTTGGTTTCAAGTCATGCTAGGGACTTTGCAATCTAATTGCAAACCAAACCTATTTAATTAATCAATTAAACTCTTTAATTAATTAATTAAATCATATTTAAATAGGTGATTACTTGTGTATGTGTGTGACTTACTAGGCTCATCACTAATTGGCAATGAGACATGATATCAACTCTTAATATCATCAGAACTCTTTCTTACCATAAATGATTTGTCTAAATCATTTTATGAACCTCATAGACCATGGTTAACACCTAGCATAGCATGCCATGGCCACCCAATTAGTAATAAGGTTTACCTTAAATGAACCTATAATCATATGTTACCATGCACTAGAATCTCTCTTCTACAAAATCCCAACTCAAGCCGAGTCAAGGTTTATGTCAAACTCCATTTGCTATGAATATTATGTTCTCTTTTAATTCCAGTTCTTGATTAAAAAGATTTTCTCATCAGAAACTCTTTTCTGAATAAATCTATATGTCCTGGCCAGGAACTTGAAACATCAAGAACAATTAAATGAACATAGGATTTTATCTCTATTTACTTAGAGGAACAGATTCCATCTTGATCAACACCTACCTCCATATATAACTAGTAGGAGCCAACACATGCCCATATACCCATACACAGTACAAGTATGAAAGCAGTATCAAGCTCAAACTACCTATATACAAGATAACTGTGCTATCTCAGATCTAAAGATTATATGCACTGATATGATTTATGACAAGACATTAACAAGAGTAAACTCCATGTGCTTGTCATAAGTGTCACTGGTTCGGCCTACTTATCATTTATAAGTGCCTATCATGTTTGTTATATGGCATGAGACTCACCATTCCATCTTATTTATATCTCATATAAATAACTTGGGAACAAACATGGATACAATCTTTCTGGATAAGTCATGTCCTTATTATGAAGTATCCTCGATTGTGAACCTATTTATGATACTTTGTGCTAGAAATATTGTCACTCATATTCTTAACAACTTAAGAATAATATTTCTAACAAAATATCAATGGACCTTTTCTATTACACATAAATATATTATGTAAACGGAAAAGTGGAAATGCCTTTTATTAATAAAAATATGTACAAGATACATACTAAATGATATGCTCTAGGGCATATTACTAACAATTTCCCACTAGCACTAGAGCCATTCATTACAATACCTTAGACCCATCTTCTTAAGATGTCGGTCTAACTGAACTTGTGACAAAAGCTTAGTGAATGGATCAGCTGGGTTTTTTAGCTGATGTCATTTTTCTGCATGGCTATATCGCCTTGCCCAACTATATATATGATAATGTGGTAGTGCCTTTCTATGTGTTTGGATTTTGGGTGAGACCTTAGTTCCTTAGCCTGTATGACAGCTCCATTGTTGTCATAGTGTAGTGGAACTGTTGACTCAATGGAAGGAACAACTGTAAGTTCTGTCACGAACTTCTTTATACAAACAGCTTCCTTTGCGAGATTCGATGCAAAGAATATACTCAGCCTCTGTAGTGGAATCTGCAGTCGTGCTCTATTTGGAACTCTTCCAACTGACTGCACCTCCATTACAAATGAACACATATCCAGAGGTAGACTTTCTATCATCGATATCTGATTGGAAATCAGAATCAGTATAACCATCCTATTGCAAGTCTCCACCTCCATAAATCAAGAATAAATCCTTAGTTCTTCTCAAGTACTTAAGAATATTCTTGACAGCTATCCAGTGTTCCAAACCTGGATTGGATTGATACTTGCTAGTCAAACTAACAGCATATGCGATATCCGGCCTAGTACACAACATTGCATACATTAAACTTCCAATAGCTGAAGCATATGGAATCCTAGCCATCTTATCTCTTTCTTCAGGTGTCTTTGGAGACATCTCTTTAGAAAGATGGATACCATGTCTCACTAGTAACAATCCTCTCTTGGAATCAAGCATGTTAAACCTCTTTAACACCTTTTCCAAGTATAGACTTTGGGATAAACTAATTATTCTTTTCGCTCTATCTCTATAGATGCGAATCCCAAGAATATAGGTTGCCTCCCCTAAGTCTTTCATGGAGAATGTATTTGACAACCATACCTTTATAGTCGTCAACATACCTGTGTCATTACCCATCAACAATATGTCATCCACATATAAGACAAGGAAAGTGATAGCACTGTCACTAACCTTCTTATATACACATGGCTCATCCTCATTTTTGATAAAACCAAAGGATTTAATGGCTTCATCAAAACGGATGTTCCAACTCCTCGAAGCTTGTATCAACCCATAAATGGATCGCTTTAGCTTGCATACCTTGGAACCATCTTGGGATTCAAATCCCCTAGGTTGTTCCATGAAAATGTTTTCTTCAATGTATCCATTGAGAAAAGCTGTTTTGACATCCATCTGCCAAATCTCATAATCATAGTATGCAACTATTGCTAGTAAAATCCTAATTGATTTAAGCATGGCAACAGGTGAGAAAGTCTCCTCATAGTCGATTCCT
Source organism: Hevea brasiliensis (assembly GCF_030052815.1). Lineage (NCBI taxonomy): Eukaryota > Viridiplantae > Streptophyta > Magnoliopsida > Malpighiales > Euphorbiaceae > Hevea > Hevea brasiliensis. The sequence goes on along the minus strand of NC_079496.1, from coordinate 91,958,201 downwards.
TGCCTTCGGCGAAACCCTTTCGCTACTAGCCTTGCCTTATAGGTCTCTACCTTTCCATCAGAACCAATTTTCTTCTTGAAAACCCATTAGTTCCCTATAGGTACAATACCTTCAGGTGGGTCAACAAGATCCCAAACTTGATTCTTATACATGGAATCAATCTCGGATTTCATAGCATCAATCCATTTTGAAGAGTCTATATCTGATATAACTTCTTCATAGGTAAGTGGATCATCTCCATGATCTACTTCTTCATGAGTAGACAACTCTTGTTCTTCTTCATGAAGAAAACCATATCTCACTAGTGGGTGAGATACCCTGGTTGTTCTACGAGGAACAGCTATAGATGTTTCATCAACGGGTATTGGTTGACTAGATGGATCTATATCCATCTGATCTGTTGGTTGGTCAGAATTCTCCAATTCTAACTCTATTTGCCTTCCTTTGCCTCCTTCTTGAACAAACTGTTGTTCAAGAAATGTGGCATCTCTACTTATCACAATCTTTTGTGAAGTAGACAAATAAAAATAATATCCAAAACTATCTTTTGGATATCCAACAAATCGACCTTTTTCTGATCTGGTCTCCAATTTATCAGTGTTCACTTTTTGATATAGTCGGACAACCCCAAATCTTAACATGCTTAAGACTTGGTTTTCTTCCATGCCATATCTCATAAGGTGTGGAAGAAACTGATTTTGATGGAATCCTATTCAGAATATACAAAGCTGATTCTAATGCAAATCCCCAAAAGAAGATTGGCATATCAGTATAGCTCATCATACTACGTACCATATCCTTTAGTTTACGATTTCTCCTTTCAGATACACCATTCACCGTGTATGCGTTCTGGAGGAGTCAGCTGAGAAACAATGCCATGCTCTCTCAAGTATTCATCAAATTCAGTACTCAAATATTCACCTCCACGATCCAATCGAAGAGCTTTAATATTCTTTCCTGTTTGATTTTCTACTTCAGATTTAAATTCTTTGAACTTTTCAAAAGATTCATGTTTGTATTTCATCAAATACAAATACCCAAACCTTGATTTATCATCAGTAAAGGTAATAAAATAATGAAAACCCCTTCTAGCCATTTCTTTAAATGGACCACATACATCACTATGTATTAGCTCCAAAATATTTTCAGCTCTTAGCCTTTGTCCAACGAAGGGTGATCTAGTCATTTTACCCTGAAGGCAAGATTGACAAGTTAGAGTAGGCTCAGAGCCCAATGAGGATAGAATCCCCAATTTCTCCAATTTTTGTAATCCTATCTTCTACAACATGACATAACCTTAAGTGCCAAATATATTTTGAACTTGAGTTGGTTTTCACCATGGCATTGCATTCATTTAGATTGCTATACTCTGTCTAGTAGAAACATTTTCTTATTGGCAATGGAAACACTTTCCTGTTGGCAATGGAAACACTTTCCTTTGCCTCCATCAGCTTTAGTCTTCCTTTTTTGTTTAGCTATTTTCTTGGAAGGACCAGGAATCTGAGGTTTCTTTTTCCTATTGCCCTTCTTCTTGTTGGACTTTCCAGCAGAAGAAGATGCAACCAAAGCTACCTCTTTTCCTTTATTGCCTGGCATATTCTTTTGGGCAATAACCAGCATGTTGAGTAAACCAGCTAAGGTGCATTCTTGTTTAGTCATATGGAAATTTGTCACAAAATTCCCAAAAGACTCAGGAAGGGACTGAAGGATCAAATTCGTCTGTAGTTGGAAATCCATGTTGAAGTCAAAATGTTCCAACTGCTCAATCAGCCGAATCATTTTGTGGACATGATCCCCAACATTCTGTCCCTCAGACATCCCCATACGGAATAGCTGTCTAGATATCTCATACCTAGCATTCCTGCTGTGCTCACCATACAACTCTTGTAGGTGAAGGAGGATCTCACTCGCACTCTGCATGTTCTCATGTTGCTTCTGTAACTCATTACTCATGGAAGCAAGCATGTAACACTTAGCTCTCATATCATGCTCCTTCCACTTGTCCAAAGTATCATATTCCTCTTGTGTGGCCTCTGGAGGTAAGGGACCAGGAACATTTGTATCTAGAATATATCCTATATGTTCAAGGTTCAGGACAAGTTTCAAATTTCTTAGCCAATCAGATAGATTAGGTCCTGTCAACCTATTGTGATCAAGTATGCTTGCAAGGATATTGGATGGTGGTGGTTGTTTTGTGCTCATTAATATCAGAAAATTAATTGCAGAAATAACCAGATTAATTAGTAAATGTATCATGTAATTAACCAAAATGATTATGGTCTTTTAATCAAATTGGTCCTCCCACTAACTTAGCGAATCCTACACTTCCAAAGTAGAAAACGGAAATCCTAGTTGGATGGATTTCTAGTGGGTGATTGAATTCTTATAATTCTATTGATCATCCTCAGGTACATCCGTTATTGGAATTACAATAAACTATAAATGAGCAACTCCTTGCCCATCACATCTCATGTGAGGTTCAATCCTTTACCTAGCCCCTAATGCTCAAAATCTCAGGTACATCCATTATTGACTTATCTTGCATTAGTTAAGTTGATCCCATTAAGCCAGTAATTATGTAAATAATTTTAATGTCCTCAGGTACATCCAATATTGGCCACTAAACCATTTACATATTTACAACATCTCATGCTTAACAATTATTCTTAAGAAAATCTCTTAAATAAATTGCATCTTATGCAACTATTTAAAATTTCTTAAAATAATTGCCCCAATGGAGGGCCTATGTTATAATTACTTTAATTATAGCATTTCCAACTTAATCATTTGTTTGGAAGATTTTATGGTCATTCTATTTACTATTAAGGTCTCACTTTGCACATTATCCATTTAGCATGCATATATCATATAATTGCATACATTCCCATACATCTCATGCATTCATAGATAAGCAGTAAATATGGTATGATCATGGACTTTCTAAGGGACTCAATTCTGAGCCACCAAGAATTGAATCAGGGCATTCCTAGGTGCATTTCATTCATTCATTTTACAAGAGTTGCTGAAGGAGTACATAACCAACACTTGATCTTGAATTCCTCCCACTGGTCCCACCAATGCTCTTGACCTCCTTGAACTTCTTGCAATCCAATATTACATAGTAATCCTTGGCATACCAAGGCGAATTTACAAGAACTTAAATAAATGAAATTACAACCCAAAAATTATTACAAACTTAATAATACATGCCCAAAATAAATTAAAATAAATTAATTAATTTACAATTCCAAAGAAACATAAAAGAAATAAATCCAATCACATTGGTCTTTTATAGTCCATGATCATCCATCATGCATATCACTATTTAACAATTAAATAAAACATACATACTTAAATTAAATTGAATATCTCATATTCAAGTTAAAAATCTAGATTTGAATATGATTCAAATAAATTTAAAAATTCAGATTTGAATCTCATTCAAACAAATTTAAAAATTCAGATTTGAATCACATTCAAACAACTTCAAAAATTCAGATTTGAATCACATTCAAACATTTTTTAAAAAATCAGATTTGAATCACATTCAAACATTTTTTAAAAAATCAGATCTGAATTTTATTCAATCAATTTTAAAAAATCAGATTTAAATATGATTCAAACAACTTTAAAAATTCAGATTTGAATCACATTCAAACAACTTTTAAAATTCAGATTTGAATCACATTCAAACAATTTTTTAAAATTCTGATTTGAATCATAATTTAATTGTGTGATAAAAACTACTAATTAAACACTTTAATTAGTCAAAGAATAGGCCTTAGATCATACAACAATTGCAGAATTAAAAGCCAAACCTTAAACCACCCATGGAAGCCAAACCATGCGCACCATTGATGGTGTTTTTCATTTGTGCCGCCACTTTGACTTTGCAACCAGCAATAAACTTTTGATCTCATGATCAAACACACAATTAAATCATATAATCATCAATCTAAATGGCAAATACAGTGGCTCTGATACCAATTGAAGGAACGGAAGCGTGAAAAACACAAGTTTATACCATTGAATTCAAAAATTTTCACCTAGGGTCACATGCATCATGCAAGATTTATTTTTATCTATTTGATTTCAATGATAAACAACATATTAAAACTCTTTTAATATGTTTTTGGATCTGTATTTTCCATTTAAGATTTTAAAATTAATCAGATTAATTTTAGAACCCTAGATTAAATCAAGAACGATTACACTAACCTCTTGATGCAATCGCAGTGTTCGCGCTTTGAGATTCGTCTTCAGGACACCAGATGTTGTCCCTCTAGCTTGTCCACACCAAGAACACCTATGGCAGCCCTTGAATAGCTTCTAAAGCTTTTTCTATTAATTAGAAAATCAAGTTCTTCCTTTTAAGAGATTAAAGATGTAAACAGGACACTAGAAACAATTCCTAGTGTTCTTAATTCAAGAGATTGATGGCTAATCTCTTTGAATTGATGAGAGATGAAGAGAAATAGCTGGAGAGGCTCAAAGTGGCATGACAAATGAGAGGAGAGGCTGCTGGTTTTTTTTTTCTTTTCATAACCACACTTAAATAGCTAGGTTAACACATTAAACCCTTGCCACATGTCACCCTTTGATTAGCTCTAGGTTTAAGTGACCCAATCAAATTGTGCCAAGTGTCAAACCTATATTTAATCTTGATTTTAATCATCTTACATGATTAAAAAACATTTGGCAAGCTTATGTGTTATGCCATGTGTCACCATCTCATGGTGCCACGTGTCACACTACAAAATGACCAAAATGCCCTTGTGTCTTAATTTTGAGTTCTTAACCCAAAATAATTATTTTCTTCTTCTAATTAATTTATATCAAATATAAATTAATTAATTAATCTCTATTAATTAATTTCTCATTAATTAAATTCATATTTAAACACTTTAAATATAAATTTAACTTATATTATACATCCAATAATTTAGATTTGGTTTCAAGTCATGCTAGGGACTTTGCAATCTAATTGCAAACCAAACCTATTTAATTAATCAATTAAACTCTTTAATTAATTAATTAAATCATATTTAAATAGGTGATTACTTGTGTATGTGTGTGACTTACTAGGCTCATCACTAATTGGCAATGAGACATGATATCAACTCTTAATATCATCAGAACTCTTTCTTACCATAAATGATTTGTCTAAATCATTTTATGAACCTCATAGACCATGGTTAACACCTAGCATAGCATGCCATGGCCACCCAATTAGTAATAAGGTTTACCTTAAATGAACCTATAATCATATGTTACCATGCACTAGAATCTCTCTGTTACAAAATCCCAACTCAAGCTGGAGTCATGGTTTATGTCAAACTCCATTTGCTATGAATATTATGTTCTCTTTTAATTCCAGTTCTTGATTAAAAGATTTTCTCATCAGAAACTCTTTTCTGAATAAATCTATCTGTCCTAGCCAGGAACTTGAAACATCAAGAACAATTAAATGAACATAGGATTTTATCTCTATTTACTTAGAGGAACAGATTCCATCTTGATCAACACCTACCTCCATATATAACTAGTAGGAGCCAACATATGCCCATATACCCATACACAGTACAAGTATGAAAGCAGTATCAAGCTCAAACTACCTATATACAAGATAACTGTGCTATCTCAGGTCTAAAGATTATATGCACTGATATGATTTATGACAAGACATTGACAAGAGTAAACTCCATGTGCTTGTCATCAGTGTCACTGGTTCGGCCTACTTATCATTTATAAGTGCCTATCATGTTTGTTATATGGCATGAGACTCACCATTCCATCTTATTTATATCTCATATAAATAACTTGGGAACAAACATGAATACAATCTTTCTGGATAAGTTATGTCCTTATTATGAAGTATCCTCGATTGTGAACCTATTTATGATACTTTGTGCTAGAAATATTGTCACTCATATTCTTAACAACTTAAGAATAATATTTCTAACAAAATATCAATGGACCTTTTCTATTACACATAAATATATTATGTAAACGGAAAAGTGGAAATGCCTTTTATTAATAAAAATATGTACAAGATACATACTAAATGATATGCTCTAGGGCATATTACTAACAATTTCCCACTAGCACTAGAGCCATTCATTACAATACCTTAGACCCATCTTCTTAAGATGTCGGTCTAACTGAACTTGTGACAAAAGCTTAGTGAATGGATCAGCTGGGTTTTTTAGCTGATGTCATTTTTCTGCATGGCTATATCGCCTTGCCCAACTATATATATGATAATGTGGTAGTGCCTTTCTATGTGTTTGGATTTTGGGTGAGACCTTAGTTCCTTAGCCTGTATGACAGCTCCATTGTTGTCACAGTGTAGTGGAACTGTTGACTCAATGGAAGGAACTACTGTAAGTTCTGTCACGAACTTCTTTATCCAAACAGCTTCCTTTGCAGCATCTGATGCAGCAATATACTCAGCCTCTGTAGTGGAATCTGCAGTCGTGCAATTCCTCGCTAGCTTGTCTAGTGGGACGAATTGAATTCCCTCTCTGGCTGAAGTGTTGAGGTGTGTGCCTGTTGAGGACGAATTGGATGAGTACTCATATTTTTGCTAGCTAGCTATGTTATTCCTCATTAGTCATCGACTTTTGGGACGAATTGAACTTTGGAACATGATTAAGCTGTGTGTGATTTATTGATTTGTATTATGAGATTGTGAAATGGAGTTAAATCCTTATTGACATTTACTGTCTTTTGAAGTTAACTATGTTTTGATCTCTGAGACTTATTGTGATATTGTGTTAAATTCCTTCTGACATTCATTGTCTTGAATTTAACTATGATTTTACGTATCCATCATTTAAATGATTTATGAATTGTAATTTAAAGTTGTATTTGGTTAATGTTGTGCACCACTGAGACATTGTCTTAGCGATTGCTTTTTATTGCTGTCGCAGGTAGACAGACAGACAGGGCAGCAGACTAGGCTGCTAGTACATCCAGCGAGAGATTATTGGGTTAACAAGTATACCCCATTTTGCATTTTGTACTATAATGTATAACCACTGTATGTATATATTGTTTTTGGTTTTGAGCAGTTGCAAATTCAAATTGTACATTAAAGTTGTAAAATAATTATGAGTTATTTTCGCTTGTAAAAATTGTATTATATTTCTTTTATCTCAGTCTTTGAAAAATCACTGTGGATTTGAGTTGAGAAATATGTTGTGTTGAGAAATATGTTGGAGTTGAAATTTGAAAATATATTAAAGTGCTTTTTACAGGTTTTCTGAAGAACTGTTTTATCCAAAATACAGATGGCACTCTGCCAAAAATTTTGCAGAAATTCCAAATAATTCAAATGAGTTAGCTGTTTCACTTTAGTTCACAAAAGTTTGTAACACCTGTAAATAGTGCTCACCACTGTAAAATAAGTAAGAAAAGTTTTTAAAATCCCTTGTAGTGTATTTAATGGGTTATCAGTAGACGGAGTTGGTAATTCATTAGGTATACTACGGGATCATGTTATGCCTTACCGAGGGGTAGGGTGTGACAAGTCAACTCAAAATACTGCTCCGCTACCTCTTACTCTACAGCTTTCTTTTTTCCCCTACTTGTGACAGCACAAAACAGCTATCACTGAACGTTGAACTCAGTTGTGTACAACTATAATTTTTAAACTCAAGATAAGAAATGCTTAAGCAAGGTATAGCCAAGAATTTGAAATATCCAAAATTTCATAATTCATAAAACCAATGTCAACATTTTCAATCATATAAATCAATTGTTTCAATAACATTTTATTAAAGTAATCGTAAACAATGGTGTTGCCAATAATTCACACAGTTAAGGCTATGACACAAAATTTCACGATCAATGCTGCGTTGTACACTACAACTAAGCAATCTTCAACCTCACTAACTGCAATTAATGAGGGAGGTGGCTAGCTAGCAACATGAGGGACACAAATCAAATTTCACAATATCAAATTTCATCCGAACTCAACCTTAATTGGTGAGCCAGAGAGGGAGGAACACAATATCAATTTCACTTCATATGATGAGGGACACAAATCAAATTGCCATGCCAACTGTAGTTTCAAAACAAATTCAAATAATTTCATTCAATGAATTATATTGCAAATCAATTAATCATATTTTATTTATCAAATTCCCCTTATAGGGTTGGCAACACAAATTTCTCAAAAATCTCAAATATCGGCTTACCTCCTTGCTACAATGAAATTCACAGCTAACATCCACCTTTCCATCATCATAGATTCATTTCAAAAAATTAAAGTTCTCAAATGGAAGGGAAAAGTATAAATAATTCATATAAAGATCATTCAATTTAAATATAAATTTAAAAACAATGGAAGAAGCTAGTTGTACACAAACCTTCTTTGAATTCTCTTTTCTTAGCTTAGTCCTTCCCTTCCTTAGAAGGCTCATTTTCCACTGAAATTACACAATTGTAAAGTCTTAATACTCATTCTAACATTCACTAATAGCTAATCAAATAATTTCCTAAGTTACCATGCAATTTAATAATTTTTTAGGTTCAGGGCAGATTTAAGACTTGATCTTGGAACCCAATTTCAACTTAATTCCATTCATAATTTGGAAAGGTGATCTTAATGAAAGTTATTCCTCTATGTCTTATTTTTATTTTCCTTTTTGAATCACTCAATTTAAAGTTCTGTAGCTCTAGTTATAGTTAATTTACTAAACACTATTCTAGGTGTCTTACCCTGCAATTCCATGCTTTCTAGATTTTTACCTTAAATTTGCATTCCATTTCCAAGCATCTTAAGCTCAGAATTTGGACCAGGTCCCTAAAACAATGTTTAGGTCTTTATCTTAGGTTTCCAAATCATTTTGAATCACTTCAATTGAAGTTTTGTAGAGGAATTTATGGCCTAAGAACCATTCGGAGGTCATATGGCAAATTGGCTAAGGTGCAAGAATTCCAAGTTTGGCATTTCTATCTTTGTCTAACATTTTCTCTAATTTACCTTAAGAACTGGGTTCTAGTCAAAACATGAAGTTTTTAGTTCTATGTCTTATGAGAATCTTGGCTTTAGAATTGCTATATTTTCAGTTTTATAGCCCAAGTTATGGCAATTTTGCCAAAACTGGTTGGATACCTAAAGGTTAAGGATTTCCAGATTCAGTCTAGCACTAGGGCAGATTTCCTAGACTAATTTTGTCTAGCAATTTGATTAAGTTAGGATCATAATTTGGTTTCATGGTCTTCATAAAAACTGTTCTTATATGTCTCAGGATTCTATAGGTTCAAGAATCACCTAAATTAGAGTTTCCTAAAGTGAGTTATGCTTAATTGAATAAGTACTATTCGTATAGTCATTTTCTCCAGGTCTAGAATTGCAATTCCGGATTCAAACCTTAATTAGGGTAACTTATGATCATTTTCTAGGCAGGGTGTCTTCATGAAAATTCTAGCATTATGCCTTAGGTTTCATTTTCAATTGGTTTCACATCAATTGGAGTTAAGTAGCTCAACTTATGAGTATCTAAGTGTGCTAGACTCAAGTGTCTAGAATTCCAGACCTAAGGTTCATTTACACTCCTAATAATTTCCTTCACCAACCAACTTCATTGCATAATCAATTCACACTAAATGACCATAATTCAACTTTAAAAACATCAATTGCACTTCATGGTACAAAACCCCCAATTTTTCAAAATCCTAATCTCCCATTTTCCCAATTCATGCAATTCCATGCAAATTTACTACTCCAATCATGTATACAACTCCAATCAAGCTTAGATTCATGCTCAATTCAATCAAAACACATAAAACCCTAACCCTTCCTACTGCTGGCCGAAATTCATTCCTTACATTCATACATGATTTTCTTGATTTTTCATGTAATTTTTACTAAATTGAACCTAAATTCAAGTAATATACCTATAACTAAGCTTGAAAGTCAACTTACCTTAAATTGGAAATTTTCTACTCTTCAAAATCTTCAAATTTCTTGGTTTTCCTTACTTCCAATCTTCAAAACAAGGTTTACTTTCACTTTTTCTCTTGATAAACTATAGGTTTTATGAGAGAAATGGGGGTCTCAAAAGCTCAAAAGGGGTTGATAATGGAGGGAGAGAGAGGATGGGTGCAACCTGCTCATGGAGTGAAGGAGGAAGAGAATAAGACCTCATTTAATTTATTTTGTCTTCATTTTATAAACATCTAAATATATTTTAATTTAATTTTAATCATAACGATTATAATTTTAACAAATTTCTTAATTCCTCATATGTCCTTTTTATATTTTCATATACCTCTTCATAATTTTAATTCCTTTCAATATTTTAATCTTACTCATTTTAGTAGACATTTAGGTCAAAAGTCAATCCTTGAAGTAAATTGACCAAAATGCACCTCATCGGGTTATAGTTCATCTTTTTCCATATTACTCGATGAGTCTTTAGGTTGTGATTCACTTATTTGTACTTGTCTCCTTTTTGTTTCCATGATTTTCAAATTTCCAACAATTTCTAAATAGTTCCTTCATTAAGGTCTCCATAGGGTCCCTCATAAATTTAGGGTAGCAACTGAACTTATAGTCACTTCCCGTGTAGGTTACTTATCGCCGGGACCTAGGCTCATTGAACCTATTTGTGCTTCATTTCTCTTATTTTCATCCAACCTCATTTGACCTTTATTAGTTTAATTTATAGCTTTTCTATGTGATTTAAGTATGGTTCCAGACACTCTAGCTGTCCGAGTAGACATTGGTCACCGGAACAGTAGAATGTATGAAACTACTTAGTATGAGAGTGTTAGGAGAAATGAAAAAGATTAAGTTTGTCTTCTACTCTTTTCCTTTTATTAACTTAATTTCTTTAATTAAAATTAATTAATAAGTGTCAATCTCTCATTCGACCCTTTGAAATGAGTTTTTATCTCATGATTAGCGCACTTGTCAAAATTTAATCTTAATCAAGAAATTAATTTTTGATTAATTAGTATTCTAAATACTAATTAAACTAATTAATAAACCATTAATTCATCAGAATTTTTCTCCCATTTTTTATCAAGTCAAATGGTCCAAATTGTTAAACTTTGAAAAGTCAAACTCTCCAAATTTTGACTAAATCCATTTCTTCCATAAGCTTATTCATTCAAGTTTTTATTTAAACAATTTAAATATTAACTTAAACACTTCCATAGGTAAATTTAGTTTCAAGTCATGTTAGAGACTTTGTAATCTAATTACAAACTAAATTTATTAATTCAATTAATTAATTAAACTATTTAATTAATTAATCAAATTAATCTTGCCTTGATCAAGTTTGTCACACCTTACCCCTCCGTAAGGCATAGCATGATCCCGTAATATATCTAATGAATTATCGAACTTTACCCACTGATAACCCATTAAATATACTATAAGGGATTTTAAAATAATTCCATTTTATTTTTAAGTTCAATGTGGTGGGAAAAACAACATCAATAAGTAATTTTTTTACTGTAGTGCCATAAAACTTATTTGCAATTAATTTAGCATTTTTAAAATTTTACGAAATTTCGACATGGTGCCGGCTAAAAATAGAATAGATAGTTCTTCAAAACCTGTGAAAAAACAATTTATAAAAATATTTCATTCCCAATTTAATCTCAAGCAACTCAAATTCATTCTATATCAACATCAAACAAATAAATATATCTCATTCACAAATTTGCAATTCAAAAAGATAATAAAATATTTTATTACAACTCATTTGTACAACTGCACATTTGTTTGTAGATACATATGAACTAAGTTTACATCAAAAATAATTTACAAGGATATAAATAATATGCTTGAGAAAGATCCAAAATAAGCTCCAACCTCAGCTACTAGCAGCTCACTCTTCTGCTTTACATTTCTCCTTATCTGCGGTAGCATGAAAAAGCTATCGCCAAGTAATTCACTCAGTGGTACACAACTAAATTTAAAACTCATTTTAAAGTACCATGTATCAAATATAACAAATCAAAATTTCCATAACTCTAAGTCAATAAGAATTATTCATTTCAAATCACCATTCACAAATCTCAAAGCAAAGGTGTTGCCAAGAACACATAGTTTAGACCATGACATAAAATTTCATGATCAATACCGTGTTATACGCTACGACAAAGCAAATCACCTCACTAACCGTTATTAATGAGGGAAGGCGAGCCAGCTAATGAGTACTCATATAGTCTAATCCCACTAACCATTATTAATGGAAGAAATAATCTAAGTCAATTATCAAACCCCAAATAGCCGTTATTACTGGGGAATTCCGAACGAGACTGTTATGTTAACTATGGTTTTAAAACAATTTCAAAGATTTTTTTAATCAAATAATTACATTAGCATTTCATAATCACATTCATATCATCATAATATTCATATGACATTGGCAACACATAATTTCTCAATTTCATAGAAAAATCATAAATCATTCAAACCATTTACAAATTTAAAAATAAGAAATGATTTAGTTGTGTACAAACCTTTAATGAGTCTCCTCTTTTTTGGACTCACTTTTCCTTATCCTTCACAATCTCTTTTTCTACTGAAATACACAATAAAAGTGTCTCAATACTTATCCCAATTATCTCCAATAACTAATCAAATGTATGTCTAATGAATGCCTAAGTTACTTGTGAAAATTCAAGGAATTTGGGTTCTAGACAGTTTTGAATTTTGACTTTAGAACCCAAATTCAGTCTACTTCTAGTCCTCATTTAATGATATGATCTTAATGAAAGTTGTTCCTTTATGTGTTAGGTTTACTTTCCAATTTGAATCACTTAATATGGGGTTCTGGTTCTTAAGTTATGGTCAATTTACCAAGTGCTGGTCCAATGATTAATACTGTTCCAGAACAGGGCAGATTCTGGAACTCAATTTTGTTAAGCCATTTGATCAAATTACAGCCATAATTTGGCTTGGTGTTCTTCATGTGATTTGTTCACCTATGTCTCATGGTTACCCAGGTTTAAAAATTTCTAAATTGGGGCTGTATGTAACACCCCGAACCTCCTAGTTATGAATAGTATCATTTTTGTTTTGTGACTAATACTATTCAAAGAACACCTTGAGGACTAAAAATAAATGCAAAATTAATTGATGATGAGATTAAGCTTAGTTGAAGTAGTATACATGATTAGGGTAAAGAAATTGCATGAAATGTATATACATTTAATTATGGGAGATTAGGGTTCATGGAAAAATTGGAGCTTTGGTGCTAGATAGTGAAATTGGTGTATGTAGTATTAAATTATGGTCATTTGAGATTTATTTAGTTTGAATTGACATTGGGTTGATGAATGGAAGTAATGAAATGGTAGGATTAGGGAAAATTGTAAACTTTGGTGTTTGAAAATTGTGGTTTTATGCTAGGAAGTGCCATTGATGTGTCAATGCTAAACTATAGTCATTTTGGGTGAATTAAATGTGAATTGATGTTGGTTAGTGGGAATAATTGAAGAAATGAAAATTTGAACTTAGGGCAAAATTTGCACACTGAGTTTAGCGTGTTTGATAGCCCATAAATTGAGCTACACAACTCCAATTGGTGTGAAACCAATTGAAAATGAAGCTTAAAACATAGGGCTTGAATTTTCATGAAGAGACCCAACTTAGAAACTGCCCATAAATTGCCTAAAACTTGGCTTGAACTTGGAGACAAAATTCTGGAACCTGCAGAATTAGGTACATGAACAGTAAAATTTGCATGGCCATAACTCTCTCTAGAAAACTCTTATTTAGATGATTCTTGAACCAATGGAAACCTAAAACATAGTAGAACATTTCATATGAAGAACTTAAGGCTAAATTATGGACTTAACCCAATCAAATTGCTAAGCAAATTTGAATCACCAAATTTGCAGAAAATATAGAAATCTGCAGATTGACCATATGAACAGTAAATTTTGCATGGCCATAACTCTCTTTAGAAAACTCCGGTTTAGGTGATTCTTGAACTGATAGAAACTTAAAACACATTAGAACATTTCATATGAAGAACTTAAGGACAAATTATGGACTTAACTCAATCAAATTGCTAAGCAAAGTTGAATCACCAAATTTGCAGAAAATCTGGAAATCTGCAGATTGACCATATGAACAGTAAATTTTGCATGGCCATAACTCTCTCTAGAAAACTTCAATATAGGCGATTCTTGAACCGATAGAAACCTAAGACAGAGTATAACATTTTGTATGAAGAACATTAGACCAAATTATGGACTTAACTTGATCAAATTGCTGAACAAATTTGGATCGTTAAATCTGCCAAAACTGAAACTGCAAGGTGAATAGTAACATAAACAGTAATTGTGTTTTGGTCATAACTTAAGCTACACAGCTCCGAATTAGGCGATTCAAAAAGGAAAATAAAGCTAAGACCCAGATGAACAATTTTTATGAAGAACATCTCACCAAATTATGATTGAAACTAGGTAAAAATTGGGTTCAAAAATTAGGGCACTAAGCTATCCAAAATCAAAACTTTCTAAAATTTGCAAAGCCAATTTGGGATGCATTAGAATTCATGTAATAAGTTCTTGGCAACAATTGAGATGCGTATTGAGACATTCGATTTTTGTATTTTCAGTAGAGAAAGAGGTTGGGACGGACAAGGAATAGTGAGCAAAGAGAAAGGAGAGCATTGAAGGTTTGTGCACAACTTACATTTTCTTCGTTTTTAAACTTGTAAATTGCTTGTAATGAGTTTATCTGAACGAGTTTGCTTTGAATAAGTTTACTTTGACTGAAATATGGTTTTTCTCTTGCATTTGAGAAATTTGGGTGTTACCACCTTTATATGGATATTGTGATGAATTTAAATGTGTTTATTGGTTTATAAATGTGATTGTTGAGTGAGAAATTTTTGGAAACTGTTTTGAAACCACAGTTAGCATGACAATCCCTTTCGGAACTCCCTAGTAGTAACAGCCACTTGGGGTTGATAATTGATATTGATTATGTCTCCCATTAATAATGGTTAGTGGGGTATGACTACATGAGTACTCATTAGCTAGCTAGCCCTTCCCTCATTAATAATGGTTAGTGAGGTTGAGATTGTTTTATCGTAGTGTACAACACGGCACTGATCGTGAAATTTTGTATCATGGCCTGAATTGAATGTTGATGTTGGCAACACTAATGCTTTGTGAATTGTGATTTATGAACTATGATTTTTCATTTGAAATGTTATTCCAATAAATAGCTCTTATGGATTTGGAACTATTATGAAGTTTTCATGCTTAAGAAAAATGTGATTTATTAGGCCTTGACAAATTGTGTTTTACCTTAAGTTTTAAAGTTATTAGTTGGTACCTGTCACATCCTACCCCTCTGTAAGACATAACATGATCCCGTAGTATACCTAATGAATTACCAACTTCGTCTACTGATAACCCATTAAATACACTACAAGGGATTTTAAATTTTTTCTTACTTCTTTTTACAGTGGTGAGCGTTATTTACAGGTGTTAAAATTTTTTTTTCTTTTTTGAACTGAAGTGAAACTGCTAACATAATTGGATTATTGGTAATTTCTGTAAAAATTTTGGCAGAGTGCCATCTGTGTTTTGGAATAAAACAGTTCTTCAAAAACCTGTAAAAAGCACTTCAAATATATTTCTCAATCTCAAACTCCAACGTTTAATCAACTCAATATGTTTCTCAACTCAAATCCACAGTAATTTTTCAGTATTTTTAAAGGCTGAGATAAAAGAAATATATCACAAATTTTACAAGCCAAAATAATTTACAACTTATTTTACAACTTCAATGTACAATTTTAATTTATAACTGCTCAAAACCAAGAACAATATATACATACAGTGAACATACATTACAATACAAAATGCAAAATATGGTATACTCAATATACCCGATGAACTCTCAATATAGCATTAGTAGCCTAGTCTGCTGCCCTGTCTGTCTGTCTACCTATGACAGCAATGAAAAGCTATCACTGAGTAAAATTTACTCAGTGGTGTACAATAACAATTTGAAATTCAATATATAAATCTTTAATTGACAATTCACAAATCAAATAATTCACAATTCCATTTCACAATTTACAAAGTTCATATAACACAAATTTGATCAAATAACTAAATGATACAGTTTTGCCAATCAATAACACAATTTGATCAAATAACTGAATAATACAGTTTTGCCAATCAATAATACAATTTAGGCCATGACACAATTTTTCCGCACATGCCGGGTTGTACACCACGATAAGACACACTCACCCCAATAATCGAAATCAATGAGGGAGGAAGCTAGCTAGATAATGAGTACTCATCCACACTCACCTCTGACTAGCAAGCAAAGAGGGAGGAACATAATCACACTCACCCCAAACTGATAAGTCAAAGAGGGAGGAATATAATAACAGTGTCATGCCAAGTGTAAATCAAAACAATTTCCAAATCACAATATTTCATACAATTCCCAAATCACTTTTTATCGCAAAATTTCCATTTGCAAAGTAGGCAACACAATAATTTCCAAATAAGATTCTCAAAGCCAAAACAATAAAAAATTATTCATAACTCATTTCTCCAAATAAATTTTCTAGTAAAAGCAATGAATATAAAAAGTATTGTGCACAGACACAATTTAAAAGTATAAGGTTCAAATAAATTTTTAAGTAGAAAATAAGAAATCAAAATTATTGCACACAAACACAATTTAAAACAATAACATACAAATAATCATAATTTATTTCAATTGAAAAATTCAAAAGAAATAACTATTGTGCACAAACCTCTGATAACTGTCTCTTGGCTCTGACTCAGTGTTTCCTCCCCTTTCCTTGAGTCTTTGCTAACTGAAACACACAATTTAAAGTGTTTCAGTACTTATTTATACTGTCTCTAACAATAAGGTTCAATAATTAATTTGTTAAATTCTATTATTTCCTTAGTCAACCTAAGATGTCGACCCTCGATGCATTCTAGGTGAATTAGGTTTTAATGTCATCAATATGTCACATTTGTAGCCTTTTAGTACTGGTACATATTACCAAATTCATTTCCATGTATATTGCGTTTTAATGTAATTTGTCGGATTCCGGTATACTAATTTGACCTAGCCGGATGACCTAGTTCCCTCGATTTTCGGGTTTTGGTCAAAACTAAAAACTTGTAGATCTATGTCTTATTGCACGGAGAGCAAAATTTCAGGTTATTCTGAGTTATGTACACAAAGTTATGGTCATTTTATTATTGCTGGTCAGAATGTACCAAAATTGGTCACTTTAGGTCATTTTAGGTCACTTTTGGTTCAGCCAGTTTTTGGACCCGAACTTGTACAAGCTATTTGAGTTGCTTATGGTCATTTCTGGGCTTTGGTGTCCTCATAAGACTTGTAGATATATGTCTCAACTATTCATGATAAAAATTTCAAGTCAATTGGACCTGTTTTGAGTGAGTTATGGCCAAAATACTAACTGCTGCCCAAATGGTCAAATTTCAGGCCTTAAATGCACTAATCCGAATTTGGTCATTTTTCAAGTTACCTTCCAAGCAGAATTTTGGTAAGCTTCCTTCATAAAAGTTGGCACTTTTTGTGCCTAGTTTCACCTCCAATTGGTCTCATACCAATTGGAGTCACACATTTAAGGTTCTAAGCCAAAATACACACTGCCCTGCAACATACTCTTCCTCACATACCAAGGACACATTCAACACTTACCAAGTTACACATTCATGCCAATTCTGGTTTGTAACATAACCTAAACACATTTTACTTCACATTGTTGGTCATTTTGGCAGCTTGTAATCACACTCAATATGCACCTTATAGTATAGAATTTACCAAGTCCAAATTACAACAATTTAATCACATAACCTAGCTTATGCATATGTCCAAACTCACACCTTCATACATATGTACATGCTGCCATAACAAGCACCATAATTCAACAATAAAATTCCATAAACCAAACCATGAAATAACATTTTTTTCGTTCACACTTCAAGTTGCTGAATTGTAATCTTCTTCAATTAGCTTTCCAAGCTTCCAAAGTCAAGTGTACATTCACATATACATTTAGTATACATCGCCCAATTTAATCTACACATAAACACTTCATCAATACTTTAATCTACCATTCACATACAAAGATAAATTGTTCTTATGGAGTTTCCATGGCTGCCAAAAATATACATCTCCCTTAAAACATCAAACTCCAAAAATCCTTCCACAATTCAACTACCCATAACACCCACACAAACTTTAATGAAGCAAGCATAAAAAATACTTACTTACCACTTTGGAAACTCTTCAAAACCTTGACTAAACTTGATCTTCTTGCTGCCTATCTACTGCCCAAGTGGTGTAGAGCAATTTTAGTGAAGGGAGCTAGTGGAAAAATGGCTTGGATCATGCTTGCATGAAGCTTCAAGGTGGGATGGCATTGGTGGACTCTTCTTCACCATTTTCGGCTGGATTTTGAGAGGTGAGGAAGAAGATGAACAATCTGTCCAAATGAAGGTGTAGTGGTCCACTTAGGTGAGTTAGTGGAGCACTATGTGAAAATTTAATGTTAGTTTAATCTTAAATTCCCAATTTCTCACATTAAGCTCCCAATTTTTGCTATTTAAACTATGTACCACCAATTTAATTTTTCATGACATTTTCCAAGTGTAATATCATGTATTTTTAATGGACATTTAGGTCAAAAGACAACTCAGGGTGTCAAATGACCACAATGCCCCTGTTCGGGTTGCAGTCCCAATTTTTCGATAATACCGAGTTTTATCGTTTTCTCGATTTCTCACTTTTTTTGTGCTAATTAATTAATTTTTCTTTGATATTTCTAATGGTATTTGTACTTCAATGGACATTTATTTAAGTCCTAAAAATATTTTCTAGGGTTTCCCGCGGTCTAGGGCTAATCAACGGTCCACACCGCAACTTCCCGGTGCGGTCACCCATCGCTATGGTTCTCGGCTCGTTTAACTTGGTTACATTTCATTGCTATTATTTTTCCTTTGTTTTTCTTGTATTTTCTTTTCTTGTATTTCATTATTTTATGTCTTCTCACTAATATTTAATTATAGTTCTAGGGATTCTAGCTGTCCGGACAGACACTGGTCATCGGAGTAGTAGAACGCACTACCGAACATAGGGGTGTTACAATTCTCCCCCCCTTAAAATAAATTTCGTCCGCAAAATTTTACCCAATAGTCATCTTACAATAGTCGTACGTTTATTTTCTCCTTTCTATATGATCGTATAATCTTTTTTCCTTTGAATTTGTATAAGACTTTTAACAATCTAATACAACATTTAATTTGTTTATATAACACCAATATTCTCTTACTATTGTTTTGTCTAATATTTCGGTTCATGTTTCCTTCTTGAATGACCCTTGAGGTCATGTTAGAATGATTTATCTAGTCATTGGTCCTTTGACCATTCTAGTTAATAGTCTTACTCACATTCGTAACATTTCTTTGTTATATCTGATCAACTATTCAAATTTCTACTTCCACAAACTCTTTTTATCTATTAATATTCTATAACTTACTTGCTTTTGTACTGAACTATAACCTTTCGATAATCTAATTTTTGAGTTTTAAATCCCTAAGTAAGATTTTCAAACTTATTTCCAACAATTAAATCCTGTCCTGGCATAACTATACCAAAACAGATGCCATTAGCAACTATTCTCATCTTGGTGTACTATCGAGTAGTACGTAGCTCTACACAATAATCTCAAGTCAGTACTGTAATCTGCGGCTTACAGTATAAATATCAAGAACATTGCATAGTTACTACGATACATTCCAATAGATCAAACTTTCCTATCTTTTATCCTTTTCGAATTCACTGATATCCGAAACTTATTCTGATTACAATATCCATTAACAATTACTAACAGTAACATCTCTACCTTTATCTAGAGCAATTCTATTATCGCATCTTACTTTTACGTCCTCTTGCCTTACATTAAGTAGGCTTGCCAATTAGCTTTATAATTTATGGTGTGTTAGAAAATACTTTTCGCCGATAAACTCTTTCAAAACTAATTTCACTTATTATCACAATCCTTATCTTAAAAGACTAATCACTAATGCATCAAAATTTATTCCCCTGTAAAGGAATAACAACAGAACATATAGTTCTAACACTAACATAAAAATATGCAGACCCCAGGTCAAACAATACATAAACAAAGAGTGCCATCCTTCTTCTTAACGAACAATACTGGCGCTCCCCATGGTGACACACTAGGGCGGATGAAGCCCTTTTCAAGTAGTTGTTGCAATTGTACCTTCAACTCCTTCAACTCTGCTGGTGCCATTCTGTATGGTGTTATGGAGATTAGATCCACACCAAGCAGAACATTAATTTTAAACAACACCTCTCTTTCTGGAGGTAATCCTGGCAATTCATCAGGAAACACATCTGGAAAGTCATATACTGTAGGGATGTCCCTCAATGCTGGACTCCCCACTTGGGTGTCTACCACATGTGCTAAGTATGCTTCACACCCCTTTATGATCATTTTTCTGGCTAGTGTAGCCGAAATGATGTTTGATGGCAATAGCTGTCTCTCCCCATGTATTACCACATCACTGTACTGAGGGAGACTAAAAGTGACTATCTTCAGTCTACAGTCAATCATGGCGTGATGCTTGGCTAACCAATCCATGCCCAAGATGATATCATAATCTCTGAAGGGCATTTCAATGAGATCAGATAGAAAAGTATGTCCTTGGATCACCAAAGGACAATCCCTATACATTCTATTAACCCTGACCTCTTGTCCTAGCGGACTTGTTACCAGTACCTCAAAGTCCATTTTTGTACATGGAATAGCAATGCAATCAATGATGCTGGCACGCACATACAAATGGGTAGAACTCAGATCAAATAACACAAACACATCTTGATTAAAGGTTGAGAAGGTACCAGCCACAACATCAGATGTATCGGCCTCTTCTCTCTATCTCATTGTGTAGACTCTGACTGGAGCACTACCTTGCTCTGATTGTTTCACTGTGCCTTGGCTGCCTACTGGGCTACCTCTACCCCTGTCTCTACCTCTGCTGGGTGGTTGTGAACCTCTGGTGACAGGGCTCTGAACTGACCCTTCAGCAGTAGTAGGAGGTGGTCCAACTCTGCGAGTACTGGTGCAGTCCTTGGCAAAGTGTCCTATGCCTCCACAGTTATAACAGGCTCCTATGGCCTTGTAGCATACCCCACCATGATTTCTACCATAAGTTTCACATTGGCGGGGAGGGTAGGAACTTCTAGTTGTTCGACGACTGGACCTTGGTGGTCTCTGCCTTGATGATCCACCTCTGTTATATCCCTGAGCTCGGGGCTCCTCAAATTCTTTTCTCTTCCCCAAATTACTGCTTGAGCTCTGACCCATAGGTTTCTCCCTCTTCTTTATTTCATGTTGCCCTTGTGGGGGTTGGGTTTGTACTTGAGCTTGAGCTGACAGAGTATCAGCCATTTGTTGAAAGAAAGTGGCCATTTGCTGGGCCATTTGTGCAGTAAAATGTAATGGTAAAACTGGTACAGTCGGGCCTTCGACATTTTGTGGAGCTGGAGCCTCAACTTGTACTTCTGCTATCACAGACTGTTCTATTGTCTCATTTTTCTCTTCTATATCTTTTCACAGGATTTTTTTTATTTCCTATACAACCAACACAAGGAGATTTCCTCCTATTAGTGCATATTTATAATGTAATGTATTGTATGTATCAAACAATAATATTGAGCAGTTGTACTATGAAGAAAGAATATTCAAATTATAGGTGAAAACAGAATTTAAAAACTTTGCTCTGATACCACTAAAACATGTCACACCCTACCCCTCTGTAAGGCATAACATGATCCCATAGTATACCTAATGAATTACCAACTTCATCTATTGATAACCCATTAAATACACTACAAGGGATTTTAAAACTTTTCTTACTTCTTTTTACAGTGGTGAGCGTTATTTACAGGTGTTAAAATTTTTTTTTCTTTTTTGAACTGAAGTGAAACAGCTAACATATTTGTATTATTGGTAATTTCTGTAAAAATTTTGGCAGAGTGCCATCTGTATTTTGGAATAAAACAGTTCTTCAAAAACCTGTAAAAAGTACTTCAAATATATTTCTCAATCTCAAACTCCAACGTTTAATCAACTCACTATGTTTCTCAACTCAAATCCACAGTAATTTTTCAGTATTTTTAAAGGCTGAGATAAAAGAAATATATCACAAATTTTATAAGCCAAAATAATTTACAACTTATTTTACAACTTCAATGTACAATTTTAATTTACAACTGCTCAAAACCAAGAACACTATATACATATAGTGAACATACATTACAATACAAAAAGCAAAATATGTTATACTCAATATACCCGATGAACTCTCAATATAGCATTAGCAGCCTAATCTGCTGCCCTGTCAGTCTGTCTACCTGCGACAGCAATGAAAAGCTATCGCTGAGTAAAATTTACTCAGTGGTGCACAATAACAATTTGAAATGCGATATATAAATCTTTTATTGACAATTCACAAATCAAATAATTCACAATTCCATTTCACAATTTACAAAGTTCATTATAACACAAATTTGATCAAATAACTGAATAATACCGTTTTGCCAATCAATAACACAATTTGATCAAATAACTGAATAATACAGTTTTGCCAATCAATAACACAATTTAGGCCATGACACAATTTTTCCGCACATGCCGTGTTGTACACCACGACAAGACACACTCACCCCAATAATCGAAATCAATGAGGGAGGAAGCTAGCTAGATAATTAGTACTCATCCACACTCACCTCAGACTAGCAAGTCAAAGAGGGAGGAACATAATCACACTCACCCCAGACTGATAAGTCAAAGAGGGAGGAATATAATAACAGTGTCATGCCAAGTGTGATTCAAAATAATTTCCAAATCACAATATTTCATACAATTCCCAAATCACTTTTTATCTCAAAATTTCCATTTGCAAAGTAGGCAACACAATAATTTCCAAATAAGATTCTCAAAGCCAAAACAATAAAAAATTATTCATAACTCATTTCTCCAAATAAATTTTCTAGTAAAAGCAGTGAATATAAAAAGTATTGTGCACAGACACAATTTAAAACTATAAGGTTCAAATAAATTTTTAAGTAGAAAATAAGAAATCAAAATTATTGTGCACAAACATAATTTAAAACAATAACATACAAATAATCATAATTTATTTCAATTGAAAAATTCAAAAGAAATAACTATTGTGCACAAACCTCTGATAACTGTCTCTTGGCTTTGACTCAGTGTTTCCACCCTTTTCCCTGAGTCTTTGCTAACTGAAACACACAATTTAAAGTGTTTCAGTACTTATTTATACTGTCTCTAACAATAAGGTTCAATGATTAATTATTGAATTCTATTATTTCCTTAGTCAACCTAAGATGTCGACCCTCGATGCATTCTAGGTGAATTAGGTTTTAATGTCACCAATATGTCACATTTGTAGCCTTTTAGTATTGGTACATGTTTCCAAATTCATTTCCATGTATATTGCGTTTTATTGCAATTTATTGAATTCCGGTATACTAATTTGACCTAGCCGGACGACCTAGTTCCCTCTGTTTTCGGGTTTCGATCAAAACTAAAAACTTGTAGGTCTATGTCTTATTGCACGCGGGGCAAAATTTCAGGTCATTCTGAGTTATGTACACCAAGTTATGGTCATTTTACTATTGCTGATCAGAATGTACCAAAATTGGTCACTTTAGGTCATTTTAGGTCACTTTTGGTTTGGCCAGTTTTTGGACCCGAACTTGTGCAAGCTATTTGAGTTGCTTATGGTCATTTTTTGGCTTTTGTGTCTTCATAAGACTTGTAGATATATGTCTTAACTATTTATGGTAAAAATTTCAGGTCAATTGGACCTGTTTTGATTGAGTTATGGCCAAAACACTAACTACTGCTGAAATGGTCAATTTTCAGGCCTTAAATGCACTAATCCGGATTTGATCATTTTTCAAGTTACCTTCCAAGCAGAATTTTGGTAAGCTTCCTTCATGAAAGTTGGCACTTTTTGTGCCTAGTTTCATCTCCAATTGGTCTCATACTAATTGGAGTCACACATTTAAGGTTCTAAGCCAAAATACACACTGCCTTGCAACATACTCTTCCTCACATACCAAGGACACATTCAACACTTACCAAGTTACAAGTTCATGCCAATTCTGGTTTGTACCATAACCTAAACACATTTTACTTCACATTGTTGGTCATTTTGGCAGCTTTTAATCACACTCAATATGCACCTTATAGTACAGAATTTACCAAGTCCAAATTACAATAATTTAATCACATAACCTAGCTCATTTACATGTCCAAACTCACACCTTCATACATATGTACATGCTGCCATAACAAGCACCATAATTCAACAATAAAATTCCATAAACCAAACCATGAAATAACATTTTTTTGGTTCACACTTCAAGTTTCCGAATTGTAATCTTCTTCAATTAGCTTTCCAAGCTTCCAAAGTCAAGTGTACATTCACATATACATTCAGTATACATCACCCAATTTATTCCTACACACATAAATACTTCATCAACACTTTAATCTACCATTCACATGCAAAGATAAATTTTTCTTATGGAGTTTCCATGGCTGCCAAAAATATACATCTCCCTTAAAACATCAAACTCCAAAAATCCTTCCACAATTCAACTACCCATAACACCCACACAAACTTTAATGAAGCAAGCATAAAAAATACTTACTTATCACTTTGGAAACTCTTCAAAACCTTGACTAAACTTGATCTTCTTGCTGCCTATCTACTGCCCAAGTGGTGTAGAGAAATTTTAGTGAAGGGAGCTAGTGGAAAAATGGCTTGGATCATGCTTGCATGGAGCTTCAAGGTGGGACGGCAATGGTGAACTCTTCTTCACCATTTTCGGTTGGATTTTGAGAGGTGAGGAAGAAGATGAACAATCTGTCCAAATGAAGGTGTAGTGGTCCACTTAGGTGAGTTAGTGGAGCACTATGTGAAAATTTAATGTTAGTTTAATCTTAAATTCCCAATTTCTCACATTAAGCTCCCAATTTTTGCTATTTAAACTATGTACCACCAATTTAATTTTTCATTACATTTTCCAAGTGTAATATCATGTATTTTTAATGGAAATTTAGGTCAAAAGATAACTCGGGGTGTTAAATGACCACAATGCCCCTGTTCGGGTTGCATTCTCGATTTTTCGGTAATACCGAGTTTTGTTGTTTTCTCGATTTCTCACTTTTCTTTGTACTAATTAATTAATTTTTCTTTGATATTTCTAATGGTATTTATACTTCAATGGACATTTATTTAAGTTCTAAAAATATTTTCTAGGGTTCCCCGTGATCCAGGGCTAGTCAACGGTCCACGCCGCAACTTCCCGGTGCAGTCACCCAACGCTATGGTTCTCGGCTCATTTAACTTAGTTACATTTCATTGCTATTATTTTTCCTTTGTTTTTCTTGTACTTTCTTTTCTTGTATTTCATTATTTTATGTCTCCTCAATAATATTTAAATATAATTCTAGGCATTCTAGCTGTCCGAACAGATACTGGTCATCGGAGCAGTAGAACGCACTACCGAACATAGGGGTGTTACAGCATCACTGAGTAATATACTCAGCGATAGCTTATTTATGTTGTCGCAGGTAAGGGAAAGAAGAATGCTATCGAGTGAGAGACTTGGAAGCAGCATTTTGGTTTTGATTGTGGGTATATATCGTAGGTATACTCATGTAATTTCCTTTTGATGTATTTTGTACCTATATGAATGGATGTGCGGACATTGAGCTGTTTGTATTTAAAAGCATTACATTGCTATCATATTTTGAGTTTGTAACTATTTGTATTTTATCTTGAGACTTATGAAAATGTAACTTTTGTAATATTTAGTCTATCATAATTTCCAATGAATGTTTATATTGAATTTTAACTATTACCATGTAGTTTTCCGCAAAAGAATTGATAAGATAAAAAGCTATGATTTGTTTAAAATCCCTTGTAGCATAACTAATGGGTTATCGATAGGTATAGTTCAGTAATTCATTAGGTATGCTACGGGAACATGTCATGCCTTACAAGGGAATATGTGTGATATGTTTTAGTGGTATCAGAGCTTTGGTTTTATACAAGTTTTGAAATTGCATGTTTGAAAATTTTTTTTGATAAGTACAACTGCTCAATTGTCATTAGTTGATACATATAGTGCATTACATCATAAATATAGACTAACTGAGGAAAATCTCCTTATGTTGGTTGTCCAGGAAGTAGAATTCTTTATGTTTCGGTATGGAAGAGGGGGATCACACTGTAGAACAATCCGTAGCAGCTAAGTTACAGGGTGAGGCCCCAGCTCCTCAGAATGCCAGTAGGTCAGCTGCACCCGTCCTGCCTATGCAGTTTCTTGCTCAGTTCGCTCAGCAGATGGCTGCATTATTTTAGCAAATGGCTGGCAATATTCCAGTCCAAGCTCCTGTGAAAGCACCTCCAGTACAACCACCACCTCTAGCCAAACAGTATGAAAAGTTAATGAAGTATGGGGCAATAGAGTTCAAGGGTATAGTGGACCCATTGGAAGTAGATTAATGGCTTGAGAGAATGGAGAGAGTATTCAAGAAATTATACTGCACGAATAATCTGAAGTTTGAATACTCCATTTCTTTGTTGCAAGGGGACACTTATGAATGGTGGAAGACTATCCCTCACAGCCTGGTAGAGCCTCCAGTTTTGACTTGGGAAGATTTTCTGAGGGAGTTTAGATAGAAGTATGTTCCAGACACGTATGTGGATATGAAACTACAAGAGTTCCTAAGTCTGAAGCAGGGTGATAGGACTGTGGCAGAGTACGAGAGGGAGTTCTCTCGCCTGAGTCACTATGTTGGAAGCCTACTCACTACCAATAGAGACAGATGCAAACGGTTTGAGGCTGGGTTGAGGCCTAGCTTACGAATGCAAGTGGTTGGGTTCTGACGTGAGAACTTCTTAGAGCTGATATCACAAGCCCTAGAATTAGAAAGGATTGAGTTAGAAGGAGCTATTAGAAAGGGAACAGAAGAAAAATACAAGAGTGAGAAGACTTTTGGTCAAGCTTCTAGCAGCAGTTCGGGTAAGAGGAAGAGCTTTAGAGGACCAAGTAACAGAGGATCTACTAGGGGAAGATTCTCAGGGCAGAGGCTACCTAGATCCGGACAGCAGACATCTAGGGGTTCCTTTCCTACTCGTGTTTGTGAGACCTGTGACAAAACTCATAGAGGAGTATGTTATAAGGCCATAGGAGCCTGTTACAACTATGGGGGAAGTGGGCATTTTGCTAGAGATTGCACTAGTGCTCACAGGTCTGGGCCGCCTACCACCACTGAGGGATCTGTTCAAGGTTCTACTTCCAGAGGACAATAGACAGTTAGTAGAGGCTAAGGTAGGGGTAGAGGTAACACTTTTGGTAGCCAGGGCACAGTCAGCCAACTAGAGCAGAGTGGTGCATCAGCCAGGGTGTACACCATGCGTCAGAGGGAGGAAGCTAAGACATCAGATGTTGTGGCTGGTACTTTCTCCATCTTTGATAGAGATGTATATGTGCTGTTAGACCTTGGTTTTATACATTCTTATGCTAGTGCCAGTATTGCATGTTCTATTGCCATTCCTTGCTTGAAAATGGATTATGATGTGCTAGTGACTAGTCCCTTAGGACAAGAGGTTAGGTTGAACAAATTGTATGAAGATTGTCCTTTGGTGATCCAAGGACATACATTCCTATCAGACTTAATTAAAATGCCCTTCCAAGATTATGATATCATCTTGGGCATGGATTAGTTAGCTAGGCATCATGCCATGATCCACTACAGACTGAAGACAGTCACTTTTGGTCTTCCGAAGTATGCAAGCGTAGTGATACACAGGAAGAGGTAGTTATTGCCATCCAACATCATTTTAGTTGCACTTGCTAGAAAGATGATTAGAAAGGGATGTGAAGCTTATCTAGCTCATGTGATAGACACCCAGGTGGGGAGTCCAGATCTTAAAGATATTCCTACGGTACGGGATTTTTTGGAAGAATTGCCGGGATTACCTCCAGAAAGAGAGGTGCAGTTTGAAATTGAGACTATGCCTGGTGTGGAGCCAATCTCCATCACTCCTTATAAGATGGCACCTGCTGAGTTGAAAGAGTTGAAGGTGCAATTGCAGAAATTATTAGATAAGGGTTTCATCCGTCCTAGCATGTCACCTTGGGGAGCACCAGTATTATTTGTGAAGAAGAAGGATGGTACTCTCCACCTATGCATAGACTACAGACAGTTGAATAAGGTGACCATAAAGAATAGATATCCTCTGCCACGGATCGATGATTTATTTGATCAGTTGAATGATGCAACTGTATTCTCCAAAATTGACTTGAGATCGGGCTACTACCAATTGAGGATGCAGGAGCAAAGTATTCCTAAAACTGCCTTTAGGACTCGGTATGGCCACTATGAGTTCTTGATAATGCCATTCGGGTTGACTAATGCTCCAGCTGCTTTTATGGGCCTAACGAACACTATCTTCAAGCCATATTTGGAATAGTTTGTTGTGGTGTTCATTGATGATATTTTAGTGTACTCAAAGAATGCAGAGGAACATGATAAGCACTTGAGGATAGTATTGCAGACTTTGAGAGAGAAGCAGTTGTATGCCAAACTGTCGAAATGTGAGTTTTGGCTAAAGGAGATTACGTTTTTGAGGCATATTGTATCTGCAGAGGGTATCCAGGTGGATCCTAACAAAGTAGAAGCCATTCTTAATTAGAAGCCACCTAAAAATGTCACGGAAGTTTAGAGTTTCCTTGTTTTAGCCAGGTATTATCGAAGGTTTGTGAAGGGATTCTCCATGATAGCATCTCCACTGACCAAGCTACTTAAGAAGGATGTAAAATTTCAGTGGATTGATCGGTGCCAGGAAAGTTTTGATGAGTTAAAGAGGTGTTTAACTGAAGCTCTAGTCTTAACCTTGCCCACTTTGGGTGAGGAGTATACCATATGCAGTGATGCTTCTCATAACAGATTGGCTGTGTGTTGATACAAGATAGGAATGTCATTGCCTATGCTTCACGCCAGCTTAAACCGCATAAGAGGAATTATCCTACGCATGACTTGGAGCTGGCAGCCATTGTCTTTGCCTTGAAGATCTGGAGACATTACTTGTATGGGGAGAGATGTTATATATACACAGATCATAAAAGTTTGAAGTACTTGGGCACACAAAAGGAGTTAAATTTGAGGCAGAGGAGATGGTTAGAGCTGATAAAAGATTATGATTGTTTGATAGATTATCAACCTGGAAAAGCTAATGTTGTAGCTGATGCTTTAAGTCGCATGACTGTGGCTGGTTTGAGGGTTTCTCCATTGTCCATGGTGCATGAGTTAAGGGCATCGCATGCTAATTTGGAGATTAATGAAGATGGGCAGATGGTAGCTACTTGGCAAGTGAAGCCAATACTGGCAGAACAAATTAAAGCAGTTGCACAGAAGGATGATAAGTATGTGAAGTTAATGGAAGAGGCTCGAGATGGCAAGAAACCAAAATTATCAGTAAATGATGAGGGCTTGTTGTTATATAAGGGCAGAATGTGCATTCCTGAGAATGTTGAACTGAGGCATACCATTTTAAAGGAAGCACATGATTCACCTTTTGCAATGCACCCTAGTGGAACCAAAATGTACAGAAGTGTGAAAGAGCACTATTAGTGGAGAGGAATGAAGAAAGACATTGCAAAATATGTTACCAAATGCCTAACTTGTCAGCAAGTAAAGGTAGAACACCAAGTGCCTACAGGGTTGCTACAGCCTTTGCCAATTCCCGAGTGGAAATGGGAAAGAATCACTATGGATTTCGTGACAGGACTTCCACGTACGCAAAAGAATCATGATGCAGTTTGGGTTATTATTGATAGATTGACCAAGTCTACACACTTTTTGCCAGTGAGGATGGATTATAGCATGAAAAGATTGGCTAAACTGTAAATTAAAGATGTGGTGAGGTTACATGGAGTGCTAATGTCTATTGTATTGGATAGAGGCCCAAGGTTCACTTCTAGATTCTGGGGTAGTTTCCAAAAAGCCCTAGGAACTGGATTGAACTTCAGTATAGCATTCCATCCATAGATAGATGGCCAATCTAAAAGGATCATTCAGATTTTGGAGGATCTGCTTCGGGCTTGTGTGATTGAGTTTGAAGGGAGTTAGGACACACACTTACCTTTAATTGAATTTGCCTACAACAACAGTTATTAGTAAAGCATCGGAATGCCTCCATACGAAGCACTTTATTGCACAAAGTGTAGAACTACCTTGTGTTGGGGTGAAGTGGGCGAGAGGAAGTTGATTGGCCCATAATTAGTGCAGCAAATGGAAGAAAAGGTAAAGCTCATTAGAGACAGACTAAAAGTTGCAACGGATAGACAGAAGTCCTACATTGGCCTAAAGAGAAGAGATATTTAGTACAGTGTGGGTGACAAGGTGTTCCTGAAAGTTTCCCCATGGAAGAGGATCATGAGATTTGGTAGAAAGGGGAAACTAAGTCCTTGCTTCATTGGGCCATACGAGGTTCTAGAAAGAGTGGGTCCATTGGCATATAGACTTTCATTGCCTCCGGAGTTGGAAAAGATTCACAATGTCTTCCATGTCTCCATGTTAAGGAGGTACAGATCAGACCCCTCTCACATTTTCCCAGTAGAGGAGATTGAGGTGAATCCAGACCTGACATATGACGAAGAGCCCATAAAGATCTTGGCATATGAGGTGAAGCAGCTGAGGAACAAGCAAATACCTCTGGTGAAAGTGCTGTGGAACCATCACTTAGGCTAGGAGGCTACATGGGAGTGTGAGGAAGACATGAGAAGGCAGCACTCACAGCTATTAAGAGAATGAGACCAGGTAAATTTCGAGGACGAAATTTTATTGTTAAGGAGGGGAGAATTGTAACACCCCAAACCGCCGAGTTATGAATGGTATCATTTTTTGTCTGTGACTAGTACTATTCAAAGAACACCTTAAGGACTAAAAATAAATGCAAAATTAATTGATGATGAGATTAAGCTTAGTTGAAGTAATATACATAATTAGGGTAAAGAAACTGCATGAAATGTATATAAATTTAATTATAGGAGATTAGGGTTCATGGGAAAATTGAAGCTTTGGTGCTAGAGAGTGAAATTAGCGTGTGTAGTATTAAATTATGGTCATTTAAGGTTTATTTAGTTTGAATTGACATTGGGTTGATGAATGGAAGTAATGAAATGGTAGGATTAGGGAAAATTGTAAACTTTTGTGTTTGAAAATTGTGGTTTTGTGCTAGGAAGTGCCATTGATGTGTCAATGCTAAACTATAGTCATTTTGGGTGAATTAAATGTGAATTGATGTTGGTCAGTGAGAATAATTAAAGAAATGAAAATTTGAACCTAGGGCAAAATTTGCACATTGAGTTTAGTGTGTTTGATAGCCCATAAATTGAGCTACACAACTCCAATTGGTGTGAAACCAATTGAAAATGAAACTTAAAACATAGGGCTAGAATTTTCATGAAGAGACCCAACCTAGAAACTGCCCAGAAATTGCTTAAAACTTAGCTTGAACTTAGAGACAAAATTCTGGAACCTGCAAAATTAGGCACATGAACAGTAAAATTTGCATGGCCATAACTCTCTCTAGAAAACTCTGATTTAGGTGATTCTTGAACCAATGGAAACCTAAAACATAGTAGAACATTTCATATGAAGAACCTAAGGCCAAATTGTCACACCCCTAAGTTTGATAATGCGTTCTACTATTCCGGTGACCAGTGTTGTCTGGACAGCTAGGATGCCTAGAACTATAATTAATTAGTACAAAGAAAAGTGAGAAATCGAAAAACAGACAAAACCCGGTGTTACCGAAAAATCGGGAATGCAACCCGAACAGGGGCATTGTGGTCATTTGACATCCCGAGTTGTCTTTTGACCTAAATTTCCATTAAAAATAAATAATATTACACTTGGAAAATATATTGAAAAATTAATTTAGTGGTACCTAATGTAAATAACAAAAATAGAGTGTGAATGGAGTAATTATCACTTAAAACTTATTAAATGATTATCCTAGCTTGAGTGGAGCACTATGGGAATTAAAAATTCACTAAGTGGGCAGATGTAAACCCACTAAAGTCATCTTCAACCTTCATTCACTCCCATTGTCGAAATGAAGTTCCAAGCTCCTCCCATGGCCACCCAAATGCATGGTTCATTACACCCATTTTCAAGCTAGATTTTGGTTACTTGTCTTCATTAATTTTGATCCTCACACCATGGGCAGTAGATAGGCGGTAAGAAAGGAAAGTTTTTGTGGAGTTTTGAAGAATTTCCAAAGTGGTAAGTTTGTGTTTTTTATTATTGTTTAATTAAAGTTTGTAAGGATGTTATGGGTGTTTGATTTATGGAGAGATTTTTGAGGTTTGATGTTGAATGGAGAAGTGTACTTTTGGCAGCCATGGAAACACTTTGAAGGCAGTTTATTTTTGCTTGTAAATGATGAATTAAATGATTGATTAAATGTATATTGTGTAGGAAATTGTTTGGGTGATGTATACTTAGTATATGTAAATGTGAATTGAAATTTGAAGCTTGGAAATTAATGGATTGTAAATGCACTAATGCGGCAGGTTGTTGACTCTTGAAGAATGCTGGAATTCATGCTTGGTTTATGGTATATTAATGTTGACTTGTGTTGGATGTTATGGCAGTTTGAGTGTATATATGATGGTGTGAAGTTGGACAAGAAAAAAATGTTATGGTTAGGTGCTTGAATTGTTGTAATTGAGTTGAAAAATTCTGCACTTTATGGTGTTTGTTGAATGTAATAGTAAGCTGCCAAAATGACCTATAATGTGTTGTGAATTATGTTTAGGTCATGATACAGCCAGAATTGACTTGAATATTGAGTTTGGTAAGTGTTAGGAGTGATCCTTGATGTGTATGAAAGAAATGCAATAAGGCAGTTTGAGTTTTAGGCCTAGAACTTTGAGTGTGTGGCTTCAATTGGTATGAGACCAATTGGAGGTGAAACTAGGCACAAAATGTGCCAACTTTCATGAAGGAAGCTTGCCAAAATTCTGCTTGCAAGGTAGCTTGAAAAATGACCAAATCCGGATTAAGTGCAAATAAGGCCTGAAAATTGACCATTTGGGCAGCAGTTAGTGTTTAGGCCATAACTCACTCAAAACAGGTCCAATTGACCTGAAATTTTGGCCATGAATAGTTAATACCCATATCTACAAGTCTTATAAAGACACAAAAGCCCAGAAATGACCATAAGCAAGTCAAATAGCTTGCACAAATTCGGGTCCAAAAACTGGCCGAACCTAAAATGACCCAAAGTGACCTAAAGTGTCCAATTTTGATGCATTTTGACCAGCAATAGTAAAATGACCATAACTTGGTCTACATAACTCAGAATGACCTGAAATTTTGCCCCGCGTGCAATAAGACATAGGTCTAAAAGTTTGTAGTTTTGACCGAAACTCGAAAACCGAGGGAACTAGGTCGTCTGGCTAGGTCAAACTAGTATCCCGGAATCTAGCAATTTGCAAGAAAATGTAGTATACACGGAAATGAAATTGGTAACATGTACCAACCCTAAAAGGCTATCGAATGTGATGTGTTAGTAACATTAAAACCTAATTTACCTAGAATGCATCAAGGGTCGACATATTAGGTTGACTAAGCAAATAATAGAATTTAGTGAATTAATTATCAAGCATTATCGTTAGAGACAGTTTAATTAAGTACTGAAACACTTCAAATTGTGATTCTCAGTTAGTAAAGACTCAAGGAAAGGGAAGGAAACACTGAGTCAAGACCAGGAGACAGTTATCAGAGGTTTGTGCACAACAGTTATTTCTTTTGAATTTTTCAATTGAAATAAATTATGACTATTTGTATATTATTGTTTTCAATTATGAAAATGTGTTTGAATGGATACTTATTACTTGAAAAGCATTGTAAATGATTTGAAACTGTGGAAAAATTGATTTAGTGTGATTTGTGAAAATTTGAAATTATGAATTGCGTTGCCATTTTGTGAATGAATTTATGACTTTAGAAATTTATTGGATTCTCACGAATTATTTGAAAAAAATATTTGGAATTGATTTTGTGTTCACACTTAGCATGACAGTATCATATCATAACTTCTCCATTTATGGGGTTGTGATCGTTTATTTTCCTTCTCCATTTATGGAGTCGTGATCGTTTATTTTTCTCCCTCTCTGGTTTACCAGTTGAGGTGATCGGATGAGTACTCATTATATAGCTAGCTCCCTTCCTCATTGATTTCGATTAGTGGGGTTGTGATTGCTTTGTCGTGGTGTACAACGCGGCATTGATCGGAAATTTTGTGTCATGGCTTAAGTTGTGTATGGATTGGCAACACTGTGTTCGTAAATTATTTGACTAAATTGTATTATTATGAGCTTTGATAATTTGTGAAATGGAGTTTAAATTCTTATTGACATTCACTATCTTTTGAATTTAACTACGTTTTGATTACTGAGATTTATTGTGATATTATGTTAAATTCCTTATGACATTCATTGTCTTAAATTTAACTATGGTTTTACGTATCCATCATTTATATGATTTATGAACTGTGATTTAAAGTTGTATTTGCTTAATGTTGTGCACCACTGAGACATTGTCTCAGCGATAGCTTTTCATTGCTGTCGCAAGTAGACAGATGGACAGGGCAGCAGACTAGGCTGCTAGTACATCCAGCGAGAGATTATTGGGTATATTGAGTGTACCTCATTTTGCATTTTGTACTGTAATGTATATTCACTGTATGTTTATATTGATTTTGGTTTTGAGCAGTTGTAAATTCAAATTGTACATCAAAGTTGTAAAATAATTATGAGTTATTTTGGCTTGTAAAAATTGTATTATATTTCTTTTATCTCAGTCTTTGAAAAATCACTGTGGATTTGAGTTGAAAAATATGTTGGAGTTGAGATTTGGAAATATATTGAAGTGCTTTTTACAGGTTTTCTGAAGAACTGTTTTATCCAAAATACAGATGGCACTCTGCCAAAAATTTTACAGAAATTCCAAATAATTCAAATGTGTTAGTTCTATCACTTCAGTTCAAAAAGGTTTTTAACACCTGTAAACAGTGCTCACCACTGTAAAAGAAGTAAGAAAAGTTTTTAAAATCCCTTGTAGTGTATTTAATGGGTTATCAGTAGACGGAGTTGGTAATTCATTAGGTATACTACGGGATCATATTATGCCTTACAGAGGGGTAGGGTGTGACATGTTTTAGTGGTATCAGAGCAAAGTTTTTAAATTCTGTTTTCACCTATAATTTGAATATTCTTTCTTCATAGCACAACTGCTCAATGTCATTGTTTGATACATACAGTACATTACATTATAAAAATGCATTAATGGGAGGAAATCTCCTTGTGTTATTTGTTCAGGAGGTCTAAGATCCTCGAATTGACTATAGAAGAGGGTGATCGTTCAGTCGATGAATCGATAAAGGCTGAGGTACAAGTTGAGATCCCAGCTCCACAAAGTGTCGAAGGCCTGACTGTACCAGTTTTACCGATAAAAATTACTGCACAAATGGCCCAGTAAATGGCCACTTTCTTTTAACAAATGGCTGATATTCTGTCAGCCTAAGCCCAAGTACAGACCCAACCCCCACAAGGGCAACATGAAATAGAAAAGAGGGAAAAACCTATGGGTCAGAGCTCAAGCAGTAATTTGAGAAAGAGAAAAG
The DNA here is from genome assembly GCF_030052815.1 of Hevea brasiliensis. Classification (NCBI taxonomy): domain Eukaryota; kingdom Viridiplantae; phylum Streptophyta; class Magnoliopsida; order Malpighiales; family Euphorbiaceae; genus Hevea; species Hevea brasiliensis. Next base: position 91,922,369 of record NC_079496.1, on the reverse strand, counting down.
AATTTGAGGAGCCCCGAGCTCAGGGATATAACAGAGGTGGATCATCAAGGCAGAGACCACCAAGGTCCAATCGTCGAACAACAAGAAGTTCTTACCCTTCCCGCCAATGTGAAACTTGTGGAAGATATCATAGTGGGATATGCTATAAGGCTATTGGAGCCTGTTATTACTGTGGAGGCACAGGACACTTTGCCAAGGACTGCACCAGTAGTCGTAGAGTTGGACCACCTCTGCACCAGTAGTCACAGAGTTGGACCACCTCCTACTACTGCAGAAGGGTTAGTTCAGAGCCCTGTCACCAGAAGTTCACAACCACCTAGCAGAGGTAGAGGCAGGGGTAGAGGTAACCCAGCAGGCAGCTAAGGCACTGTGAAACAATCAGAGCAAGACAGTGCTCCGGTTAGAGTTTACGCAACGAGACACAGGGAAGAAGTCGAGACATCTGATGTTGTGGCTGGTACCTTCTCAACTTTTAATCAGGATGTGTTTGTGTTATTTGATCCGGGTTTTACCCATTCTTATGTGTGTGCTAGCATCATTGATTGCATTGCTGTTCCATGTACAAAAATTGATCTTGAGGTGCTAGTAACAAGTCCGTTAAGACAGGAGGTCAGGGTTAATAGAATGTATAGGGATTGTCCTTTGGTGATCCAAGGACACACTTTTCCATCTGATTTCATTGAAATGCCCTTCAGGGATTATGATATCATCTTGGGCATGGATTGGTTAGCTAGGCATCATGCCATGATTGACTGTAGATTGAAGACAGTCACTTTTGGTCTCCCCCAGTACAGTGATGTGGTAATACATGGGAAGAGGCAGCTATTGCCATCAAACATCATTTCGGCTGCACTAGCCAGAAAAATGATCAGAAAGGGGTGTGAAGCATACTTGGCACATGTGGTAGACGCCCAAGTGGAGAGTCCAGCATTGAAAGACATCCCTACAGTGTATGACTTTCCAGATGTGTTTCCTGATAAATTGCCAGGATTACCTCCGGAAAGAGAGGTGCAGTTTGAAATTAATGTTATGCCTGGTGTGGATCCAATCTCCATAACACCATATAGAATGGCACCAACAGAGTTGAAGGAGTTGAAGATACAGTTGCAAGAATTACTTGAAAAGGGCTTTATCCGCCCTAGTGTGTCACCATGGGGAGCGCCAGTATTGTTTGTTAGAAGGATGGCACTCTTCGTTTATGTATTGTTTGACCTGGAGTTTGTATACTTTTATGTTAGTGTTAGAATTATATGTTATGTTGTTATTCCTTTACAGGGGAATAAATTTTGATGCATTAGTGATTAGTCCTTTAGGATAAGGATTGTGATAATAAGTGAAATTAGTTTTGGAAGAGTTTATCGGCGAAAAGTATTTTCTGACACACCATAAATTATAAAGCTAATTGGCGAGCCTACTTAATGTAAGGCAAGAGGACATAAAAGTAAGATGCAGTAATGGAATTGCTCTAGATGAGGGCAAGGATGTTACTGTTAGTAATTGCTAATGGATATTGTAATCAGAATAAGTTTGGATATCAGTGAATTCGAAAAGGATAAAAGATAGGAAAGTTTGATCTATTGGAATGTATCGTAGTAACTATGCAATGTTCTTGATGTTTATACTGTAGTCGCAGACATGACTAACTTGAGATTATTGTGTAGAGCTACGTACTACCCGATAGTACACCTAGATGAGAATAGTTGCCAACGGCATCTGTTTTGGTATAGTTATGCCAGGACAGAATTTAATTGTTAGAAATAAGTTTGAAAATCCTACTTAGGGATCTAAAACTCAAAAGTTAGATTATCGAAAGGTTATAGTTCAGTACAAAAGGAAGTAAGTTATAGAATATTGAAAGATAAAAAGAGTTATGGAAGTAAAAATTCGAACAGTTGGTTCAGATATAACAAAGAAATGTTACGAATGTGAGGAAGACTATGGACTAGAATGGTCAGAGGACCAATGACTAGATAAATGATTCTAACATGACCTCAAGGGTCATTCAAGAAGGAACATGAACCGAAATATTAGACAGCACAATAGTAAGAGAAGATTGGTGTTATACAAATAAAAAAAATGTTGTACTAGATTGTTAAAAATCTTATACAAATTTGAGGAAAAGAATATTATACGATCGTATAGAAAGGAGAAAATAAACGTATGACTATTGTAAGATGGCTATTGCGTAAAATTTCACGGACGAAATTTATTTTAAGGGGGGGAGAATTGTAACACCCCTAAGTTCGGTAGTGCGTTCTACTATTCCGGTGACCAGTGTTGTCCGAACAGCTAGGATGCCTAGAACTACACTTCGATATGAGTGAGGAGACATAAAATAATGAAATACAAGAAAAGAGAATATATGAAAAGCAAAGGAAAAATAATAGCAAAGAAATGTAACCAAGTTAAGCGAGCCGAGAACCTTAGCGATGGGTGACCGCACCGGGAAGTCACGGCGTGGACCGTTGACTAGCCCTGGACCGCAGGGAACCCTGAAAAATATTTTTTGGACTTAAAGATATATTAATTGAAGTATAAATGCCATTAGAAATATCAAAGAAAAATTAATTAATTAGTACAAAGAAAAGTGAGAAATCGAAAAACAGACAAAACCCGGTGTTACCGAAAAATCGGGAATGCAACCCGAACAGGGGCATTGTGGTCATTTGACATCCCAAGTTGTCTTTTGACCTAAATGTCCATTAAAAATAAATAATATTACACTTGAAAAATATAATGAAAAATTAATTTAGTGGTACCTAATGTAAATAACAAAAATGGAGTGTGAATGGAGTAATTATCATTTAAAACTTATTAAATGATTATCCTAGCTTGAGTGGAGCACTATGGGAATTAAAAATTCACTAAGTGGGCAGATGTAAACCCACTAAAGTCATCTTCAACCTTCATTCACTCCCATTGCCGAAATGAAGTTCCAAGCTCCTCCCATGGCCACCCAAATGCATGGTTCATTACACCCATTTTCAAGCTAGATTTTGGTTACTTGTCTTCATTAATTTTGATCCTCACACCATGGGCAGTAGATAGGCGGTAAGAAAGGAAAGTTTTTGTGGAGTTTTGAAGAATTTCCAAAGTGGTAAGTTTGTGTTTTTTATTATTGCTTAATTAAAGTTTGTAAGGATGTTATGGGTGTTTGATTTATGGAGAGATTTTTGAGGTTTGATGTTGAATGGAGAAGTGTACTTTTGGCAGCCATGGAAACACTTTGAAGGTAGTTTATTTTTTCTTGTAAATGATGAATTAAATGATTGATTAAATGTATATTGTGTAGGAAATTGTTTGGGTGATGTATACTTAGTATATGTAAATGTGAATTGAAATTTGAAGCTTGGAAATTAATGGATTGTAAATGCACTAATGCGGCAGGTTGTTGACTCTTGAAGAATGCTGGAATTCATGCTTGGTTTATGGTATATTAATGTTGACTTGTGTTGGATGTTATGGCAGTTTGAGTGTATATATGATGGTGTGAAGTTGGACATGAAAAAAATGTTATGGTTAGGTGTTTGAATTGTTGTAATTGAGTTGAAAAATTTTGCACTTTATGGTGTTTGTTGAATGTAATAGTAAGCTTCCAAAATGACCTATAATGTGTTGTGAATTATGTTTAGATCATGATACAACCAGAATTGACTTGAATATTGAGTTTGGTAAGTGTTAGGAGTGATCCTTGATGTGTATGAAAGAAATGCAATAAGGCAGTTTGAGTTTTAGGCCTAGAACTTTGAGTGTGTGGCTTCAATTGGTATGAGACCAATTGGAGGTGAAACTAGGCACAAAATGTGCCAACTTTCATGAAGGAAGCTTGCCAAAATTCTGCTTGCAAGGTAGCTTGAAAAATGACCAAATCCGGATTAAGTGCAAATAAGGCCTGAAAATTGACCATTTGGGCAGCAGTTAGTGTTTAGGCCATAACTCACTCAAACCAGGTCCAATTGACCTGAACTTTTGACCATGAATATTTAAGACCCATATCTACAAGTATTATGAAGACACCAAAGCCCAGAAATGACCATAAGTAAGTCAAACAGCTTGCACAAGTTCGGGTCCAAAAACTGGCCGAACCTAAAATGGCCCAAAGTGACCTAAAGTGACCAATTTTGATGCATTTTGACCAGCAATAGTAAAATGACCATAACTTGGTCTACATAACTCAGAATGACCTAAAATTTTGCCCCGAGTGCAATAAGACATAGATCTAGAAGTTTGTAGTTTTGACCGAAACTCGAAAACCGAGGGAACTAGGTTGTCCGGCTAGGTCAAACTAGTATCCCGGAATCTAGCAAATTGCAAGAAAATGCAGTATACACGGAAATGAAATTGGTAACATGTACGAACCCTAAAAGGCTATCGAATGTGACGTGTTAGTAACATTAAAACCTAATTTACCTAGAATGCATCGAGGGTCGACATATTAGGTTGACTAAACAAATAATAGAATTTAGTGAATTAATTATCAAGCATTATCGTTAGAGACAGTTTAATTAAGTACTGAAACACTTCAAATTGTGTTTCTCAGTTAGCAAAGACTCAGGGAAAGGGAAGGAAACACTGAGTCAAGACCAGGAGACAGTTATCAGAGGTTTGTGCACAACAGTTATTTCTTTTGAATTTTTCAATTGAAATAAATTATGACTATTTGTATATTATTGTTTTCAATTATGGAAATGTGTTTGAATGGATACTTATTGCTTGAAAAGCATTGTAAATGATTTGAAACTGTGGAAAAATTGATTTAGTGTGATTTGTGAAAATTTGAAGTTAATTATGAATTGTGTTGCCATTTTGTGAATGAATTTATGACTTTAGAAATTTATTAGATTCTCACGAATTATTTGAAAAAAATGTTTGGAATTGATTTTGTGTTCACACTTAGCATGACAGTATCATATCATTCCTTCTCCATTTATGGGGTTGTGATCGTTTATTTTCCTTCTCCATTTATGGAGTCGTGATCGTTTATTTTTCTCCCTCTCTGGTTTACCAGTTGAGGTGATCGGATGAGTACTCATTATATAGCTAGCTAGCTCCCTTCCTCATTGATTTCGATTAGTGGGGTTGTGATTGCTTTGTCGTGGTGTACAACACGGCATTGATCAGAAATTTTGTGTCATGGCTTAAGTTGTGTATGGATTGGCAACACTGTGTTCGTAAATTATTTGACTAAATTGTGTTATTATGAGCTTTGATAATTTGTGAAATGGAGTTTAAATTCTTATTGACGTTCACTATCTTTTGAATTTAACTACGTTTTGATTACTGAGATTTATTTTGATATTGTGTTAAATTCCTTATGACATTCATTGTCTTAAATTTAACTATGGTTTTAAGTATCCATCATTTATATGATTTATGAACTGTGATTTAAAGTTGTATTTGCTTAATGTTGTGCACCACTGAGACATTGTCTCAGCGATAGCTTTTCATTGCTATCGCAGGTAGACAGATGGACAGGGCAGCAGACTAGGCTGCTAGTACATCAAGCGAGAGATTATTGGATATATTGAGTGTACCTCATTTTGCATTTTGTACTGCAATGTATATTCACTGTATGTATATATTGATTTTGTTTTTGAGCAGTTGTAAATTCAAATTGTACATCGAAGTTGTAAAATAATTATGAGTTATTTTGGCTTGTAAAAATTGTATTATATTTCTTTTATCTCAGTCTTTGAAAAATCACTGTGGATTTGAGTTGAAAAATATGTTGGAGTTGAGATTTGGAAATATATTGAAGTGCTTTTTACAGGTTTTCTGAAGAACTATTTTATCCAAAATACAGATGGCACTCTGCCAAAAATTTTACAGAAATTCCAAATAATTCAAATGTGTTAGTTCTATCACTTCAGTTCAAAAAGGTTTTTAACGCCTGTAAATAGTGCTCACCACTGTAAAAGAAGTAAGAAAAGTTTTTAAAATCCCTTGTAGTGTATTTAATGGGTTATCAATAGACGGAGTTGGTAATTCATTAGGTATACTACGGGATCATGTTATGCCTTACAGAGGGGTAGGGTGTGACACAAATTATGGACTTAACCTAATCAAATTGCTAAGAAAATTTGAAGCACCAAATCTGCAGAAAATCTGGAAATCTGCAGATTGACCATATGAACAGTAAACTTTGCATGGCCATAACTCTCTCTAGAAAACTCTGATTTAGGTGATTCTTCAACCGATAGAAACTTAAAACATAGTAGAACATTTCATATGAAGAACTTAAGGCCAAATTATGGACTTAGCCCAATTAAATTGCTAAGCAAATTTGAATCACCAATTCTGTAAAAAAATCTAGAAATCTGCAGATTAATCATATGAACAGTAAATTTTGCATGGCCATAACTCTCTCTAGAAAACTTCAATTTAGGGGATTCTTGAACCGATGGAAATCTGAGACATATTAGAACATTTCATATGAAGAACATTAGACGAAATTACGGACTTAACTTGATCAAATTGCTGAACGAAGTTGGATCATTAAATCTGCGAATCAAATCAGAGGGTGAAGCGATGCGTAAAAGAACCGTGTTTTTGTCATAACTTGAGCTACACAGCTCTGAATTAGATGATTAAAAAATAAAAATAAAGTTAAGACCTAGATGAACAATTTTCATGAAGAATACCTCACCAAATTATGATTAAAACTAGGTAAAAATTGAGTTCAAAAATTGGGGCACCAAGCTGTCCAAAACCAAAACTTTCTAAAATTTGCAAAGCTAATTTGGGATGCATTAGACATTCTTGTGATGAGTTCTTGGCAGCAATTGAGATGTGTGTTGAGGCATTCTATTTGTATATTTTGAATAGAGAAAGAGGTTCGGACGGATAAGGAATAGTGAGTAAAGAGAAAGGAGAGCATTGAAGGTTTGTGCACAACTAACGTTTTCATCATTTTTTAAACTTATAAATTGCTTGGAATGTGTTTATTTGAATGAGTTTGCTTTGAATAAGTTTAAATTGACAGAATATGGTTTTTCTCTTGCATTTGAGAAATTTGGGTATTGCCACCTTTATATGGATATTATGATGAATTTAAATGTGTTTATTGGTTTATAAATGTGATTGTTGAGTGGGAAATTTTTGGAAACTGTTTTAAAACCATAGTTAGCATAACAGTCCCTTTCGAAACTCCCCAGTAGTAACGGCTTCTTGGGGTTAATAATTGATATTGATTATGTCTCCCATTAATAACGGTTAGTGGGTAAGACTACATGAGTACTCATTAACTAGCTAGTCCTTCCCTCATTAATAACGGTTAGTGAGGTTGAGATTGCTTTATCGTGGTGTGCAACACGACACTGATCGTGAAATTTTGTGTCATGGCCTAAATTGTGTGTTGATTTTGGCAACATTAATGCTTTGTGAATTGTAATTTATGAAGTGTGATTTCTCATTTGAAATGTTATTCCAATAAATGGCTCTTATGGACTTAGAACTATTATGAAGTTTTCATGCTTAAGAAAAATGTGATTTATTATGCCTTGACAAATAGTGTTTTACTTTAAGTTTTAAAGTTATTAGTTGTGCACCACTAAGTGATATACTCAGCGATAGCTTATTTATGCTGTCGCAGGTAAGGGAAAGGAGAAGGCTGCCGAGTGAGAGACTTGGAAGCAACATTTTGGTTTTGATTGTGGGTATATATCATAGGTATACCCCTGTAATTTCCTTTTGATGTATTTTGTACCTATATGTATGGATGTACGGACATTGAGTAGTTTGTATTTAAAAGCATTACATTGCTATCATATTTTGAATTTGTAACTATTTGTATTGTATCTTGAGACATATGAAAATGTAACTTTTATAATATTTAGTCTATCATCATTTCCAATGAATGTTTATATTGAATTTTAACTATTCCCATGCAGTTTTCCGCAAAAAGAATTGATAAGATAAAAGGCTATAATTTCTTTAAAATTCCTTGTAGCATAACTAATGGGTTATCGGTAGGTATAGTTCGGTAATTCATTAGGTATGCTATGGGAACATGTTATGCCTTACAAGAGAATAGGTGTGACACTGTATAGGATGAGTTATGTGAGTTATGGTAATTTAATCAACCTAAACTCATAACCCTATAACTCCATAATTCCAGGTTCCAGATCAGGTTTTGCAATTCACATTTGAGGACTTTACTCTCAGAATTTGAGTAAGGTTTCTAATCAAAGTTGTAGCCCTAAGTCTTAAATTTTCAGATCATTTTGGCTCATCCCATTTGGGATTTTCTAGTGAATGTTATGGCCTAATTAGTAACCGGGTGTCAATTGATAATTTTTTCTATGCACAACAATTTCAGGATTGGAGTTTCTTAATTATCCTAACATTTTCCCTAAGTTCTTTTAGGATCTGGCTGCTTGCCAAAACATCAAAGTTGTAGTCTTGGGTCTTATGAAAATTATAGTTTTTGAATCACTGTATTTGCAATTTTGTAGCCCAAGTTATGACATTTTTGCCAAAACTAGTCAGATGGCCATTTGTCCAGAATTTCCAAGTCAGTCTAGAATTAGGCAGATTTGAGGGGCAAACTTGACCTAGCAAATTGACCAACTTAGGGTCATTATTTGGGTTTATAATCTTCATAAGAAGTGTTCTAATATGTTTTAGGTTTTCATTGGTTCAAAAATCACCTAATATGGAGATGTCTAGTGTCAGTTATGCCTAATTGAAGATGTACTATTCATTTGGTCATTTATAGTCAGGTCCAGAATACCAATTTCTGATTCAAGCCAATTTTAAACCAACTTGTATATGATCATTTTCTGGGCAAGGTTTCTTCATGAAATTTGTGGCTTTAGGTCTTAAGTTTCATATCCAATTGGCATCACACCAATTAGAGTTATGTAGCTCTAATTATGGCCATTCAAACCCACTAAACTCAAAGGTCCAGAAATCCAACAATTCACACATTACAATTCCATCAATTCCCTTCATCAATTCAAATTAATTCTCAATCTAAAACACACCAAATGACCACAATTAAGTATGATAAACATCAATTGGTTAAAATTTCACAAAACCCTAATTCTCACCAAACGCTAATTTTCCCAACTTCATAATTCAAGCAACTCATGTAATTTCACTTCACTAATCACATATACAACTTCATTTAAGTTCAAATTCATGTTCAATTCAAATAAGTACCATCAAATCCTACCCTCTCTATAACTGGTTGATTTTTTTTTCCTTAAGGTTTATACATGATTTTCATCTTTCTTAAGTTAATTACCCCATAATCAACTTTAGTCCCATGCATACACCATTAATTTAGTTAGAAAATTGACTTACCTCTACTTGACCAACTTCAAGTCTTCCAAACTCTGCAAATTCCTCGCTACTTTAGCTCCCAATCTTCTAATCAATATCCAAGAACAAGTTTTTAATGAATTGGCTAGGGGTTTTATGGAGTAGAACTAGGGTTTAGGGGGCTTTGGGTTTTCCTTCAATGGAGGAAATTGAGAAAAGTGAAGAGAGAAGGAGCTGGCTGTTTTTTTAGGGAAGAAGAAATGAATTTTTCTTTTTTAATCTTGGCTCTTTTTATGTTATAATTATCCCCAATTTTGATAATTTAAAATTATAAATTTAATTGTGCCATGCTTAGGTAAAGCTTATGTCAGAAAGCATTAAAAATTAAAATTTTTCATTTCTTGATTTTCTTTTCCATACTCATTTCTTTATATTTTTAAGTATTTTTTTATTATTTTAATCTCATACATTTTAATGAACATTTAGGTCAAAGGTCTCCTCTAGGTGTGAATTGACCAAAATGCCCTTCATCGGTTATAATCCATCTTTCTAATAGTGCTTGGTAACTCCTTGAGTTCTAATTCACTTATTTGAGCTTGTTCATTTTTTTTTTTTTTAATTTCCATGGTTTTCACATTCCTAATAGTTTCACAATTATCCCTTGACCTAGGGTGTCATGGAGTCCCACACGAATTTAGGGTAGCAATTAAGCTCGCAGTCGCTTCCCAGGTTGATCACCCATTACTGGGACCTTGGCTTATTTAACCCATTATGCTTTGTCTCACTTATTTCCCATTTACCTTCATGTGATTTCTATTAATTTTTATTTATGGCTTTTCTAGGTGGCTTTGGTATGGTTCTAGACATTCTAATCGTTCGGACAGACACTAGTCACTGGAACAGTAGAATGTATAGACTATATAGTATGGTGGTGTTACAAAGTTGCTCTTCTGTGTGTGACTTACTAGGTTCATTACTAATTGACAATGAAAATAATATTAACTCTTTAATATTATTGGAACTATTCCAAACTTAAAATGAAATTTCCTTTTCATTCAAGTTCCCATAAGTCATAGTTGACATCTAGCATAATGAGTTATGACTACCTAATTAGTTATGAATTGATTCTTCAATTAATGAACCTTGATCATACATACCATGCTCTAAAATCTCTCCATTATAAAATCCTTATTCTAGCTAGAGTCATGGTTTCATGTTAAACTCTTATGCTTGGAATCATATGTCCTCTTTTAATTCCAATCTTGATCAATGAGACTTTTCTATCAGAAACTATTTTCTAACTAAGTTTATCTGTCTTGGCCAAGAACATGAATTCATCAAGAACAATTAAATGGACATAGGATTTTATCCCTATTTACTTAGGATAACGAATCCCATCTTGACTAACACCTATCTCCATAAATAACTAGTCGGAGCCAACACATGCTCATATACCCATACATAGTACAAGCATGAAAGCAGTATCAAACTTAAACCACCTATATACAAGATAACTGTGTTATCTCAGGTCAATGGATTATATGCACTATTATGATCTAGATGACTTTATATTGATAAGAGTAAACTCTATGTACAAGCCATCTTGTGTCACTGGTTTGGCCTACTTATCTTTTTAGTGCCCACCATATTTGTCTTGTGGCATGAGACTCACCATTGCATCCCATTAATATCTCATACTAATCTATGAAAACAAATATAAGTGACAATCAATCCAGATAAATCATGCCCAATGAGGTATCCTTAATTGTGAACCGAATTTATAATATCTTGTACTAGAATGTTTTGTCACTCATATTCTTAACAACTTAAGAATAGAACATCTAATAAGATATTAATGAACTTTTTCAATTAAATTCAAACCATTCAATTATAAATGAAAAGAATAGTTGCCATTAAATATGAATAAATATTTACAATACACAACACAAGGGCATTACTCTAGGGTATACTACTAAGATAGAGTCCTAAAAGTCTTAAAAGTCCATCCAGGTCAAGTTCGAAGGAAGCAAAGTCGATTTAAAATTGCTATATGGGGACATTACAAGGGCTATGTAGTGTTACACGAGGTACCATGTGTAATTTTTTGTAGCTTTGTTTTTGGAGTTTTCTTTTATCCAGAAGGTTGTATGGGACACAGGAGGTTATATAGGGTAGGTTGCATGGCTCATGTAATTCTTCTGGCCTTCCATTCTTCACTTTTTGACCTTCAGTTCTCTTTCAAACTCGTCCTTGGCTCTAGACAGCATAAAAACACTTGATAAAATATAAAAAAAATAAAAGAATTGGGTTGGATTAACAAGTTTTACAAAATATAACTAAAAACACTGAAAAATAAACATAAAAAGAGACTAAATGATAAGAAAATGCAATGAATATTAATCTTAAATGTCTATATAATTTGACTTCATTAGTAAAGATAAAGATCTGTTGATTTTTACCTTAATTTTAATAAAAGTTTTATTACTTAAAAAAAAAAAAAAGAAGAAGAGAGAAATGACCCGAGATATATTTAAGGCTAGAGATTGCAAACCGGTACAAACTGAATGAGTTTGTTCATTTTGATGTATATTATTTTGGTTTTAGAGTCCTTTTGGATTTTTTTTAATAAGTTGGAATATACTATTATTTTAGATTATGGATTGATTTAAATTACCTTCTGAGTTACTATAAAAAAGAAAAAGATCAAATTCAAGTTAATTTTGTATATTATAAATCGTTTTGAATCAAAATATAAATTTTTTTAAAAAAATTATTTATTCATTTAATTTTAAAATGATAATATGAATTGATTTGATAAATGCTAAAGAGTAATCTTTAGAACAAAATTTTGATTGCCAATTAAATCCTCAATTTTGATGTTATTTAAGTTCAAATTATTTTAGATTTTGTAAGAATTAAAATAGTTACGAATCACTATTTGTGATGAATTGGAGCTTGGTTGGCGCATTCAATTAAAATTTGACCATCATCAATTATAGATTTCAAGAATAAATGAAATTTTTTTTAAGAATGTACTTCCATTTTCAAACATATATGTATATATATATATTTACGTGCAAACCAACATTGCATTAACATGCCCTTGGGGCATCAAAGTTACAATAAGTTTTAAGACATTTAGGAAGAACAAATAACCAATTACATTGAACCTGGTTATTGAAATCTAGCTTGGCCGCACAATCTGCAGCTCTGTTAGCATTCCTATTAATATAAGGGATAGAATGGTTTGTAGAGTTGCATGAATCACCCATGGCTTACTAGATTGATGATCAACAATAGCTAAAATGAGAATTGTCAAATATGATTCCACTATTATATCTTGACTATCCATATCCTTTGCAAGTTTAAAGGCCTCTAACACTTCTATTGCTTTCCCTACAGGTGGTGAAGAGTAGTGAATCTTCTTTACCAGCCCATTAATAATTCTTTCTCTGAAATTTCTCGCTATATCTGCCAAGGATGATGTGAACACCTATTGTTTCTAGGCTACATCATAATTAAGTTTCAACATATCCTTGGTAGAGGACTCCAATGAGCTTGTTCAGTATTCAACAGAGCATGATGATCCATTGAGGTCAAAGATAATTCCCCATGCACATCAGCTAAAAGCTTTTGAATTTGTTGAGAAGTACTTGCAGGATTTGGTTGCTTATGCTCGAACACGATAACATTTCTTTCTTTCTAGATATTGTAATAAACAATTACAATATAAGATAGAAGCTCCCTATTTTCATTAGAATTAGGAAAAAGATTCAAGATATTTTCCCACCATCTAGAAAAAGATTGAAAGCCAATAAGATTAGGCTTGTAAGCATATGGGATTATGAACAACGTTGCCCTCGCATGATTGCACCAGAAGAGGAGATGTTCCAAAGTCTCGGGTTCCTTACCATAAAAGGGGCACCTTGGATCCTTAAAAATCTTTCTTTTGAAAATATTTTCTTTACAAGCTAGAGCATTGTGCAGAACCCTCCAAAGAAAGACTTTAAGCTTGGCTAAAGTGGAAGGTTCCAACATCTCTTCCACATAGTAGATGATAACTGGAAAGATTGAGCAGGATTTGCAAAAGCATTAACATCATTCTTAATCGGGAATTGATAACCTGACCTTATAGTTTATTTGCCTGAATGTTCACAAGGCTAGATTAAAGAGTCCTCATTTCCCCTTAAAGTCATTAGGATAGCAGCAATAGCAGCTGATTGTTCTGGTGAAAATAAACTATTAATGATATTTGATCTCCACTCCAGTCTATCATGATCAATAAGATCTGAAACCAAATTAATGTGGTCAGAATAAGGAGATGGTCTTGTAGCTTTAAACCGTAGGGAGAGTGGGATCCAGTGATCCTCCCATATAAAGGTTTGACTCCTATCTCCAATATTAACTTGAACTCCTTCCTTTAAAACATCCCTACCTGCCACCATACTTTTCTAGATCGAAGAACTCCTTCTGGGTACATTTGCTTGCCAATAAGAAGAATGAGGAAAATATAGTCCTTTGAGGACTTTAGCCCATAACGAATTAGGATTTGACAACATCCTCCAGCTCTGTTTAGCAAAGCATGCTAGATTAAATTTTTCAAAGGTTCAAAAACCCATCCCCCCACAGAACTTAGAACAGGCAGTTTTCCTCTAGCTAACCCAACATAGCTTTTCTTCCTTATCCTATTTTCCCTACCAAAAACTCGATACCATCCTATTTAAAGAGAGACAAAAGCTTTTGGAAACTTAAAAATTGCCATGACACAACCTGGAATGGCATTACTAACAAATTTAATTAACACTTGCCTTCCCGCTTATGACAAGATCTTTTGTTTCCACTCTTGCATTTTGGAATAAGTCCTCTCCTTGATGAAATTAAGGGCTTGACTTTTTGATTATCCCCACACTAATGGCAATCCTAAGTATTTATTAGAATTTTGAATTTCCACCATTCACAATAACTCAAGGATATCTTTTTTGAGATTAGGAGGAGTATACTTACTGAATTTAATTGAGGATTTATTGAAATTTACTCTTTGCCTTGTCGCCATGGGGTATTTGGAGATTATGGAATTGATGAGATTAGCTTCTCCTTGATAAGCCCTTCCAAAAAGCAAGGTATCATCCACAAAAAGCATGTTAATCACTACTGGAGCATGTCTTGCCAATTTAATACCTTTCAAATTACCTTTGTAACACCCATATATTAAGTAGTCTATATATTCTACTGATCCGGTGACTAGTGCCTATCTGGACAGTCAAGATATTTAGAACAATGTTTAAATCATCTAGAAAAGTCATAAATAAAAATTAGTATAAATCATATAAGGGTGAAATGGAAATAAGAAAACAAAGCACGATCAGTTAAATGAGCTAAGGTCCCAGTGATGGGTGAACGAAACGAGAAGTGACTGCAAGCTCAATTGCTACCCTAAATTTATATGGGACCTTATGACACCCCAGGCCTAGGGATAATTGTGAAGCTAGGGGAAATGTGAAAACCATAGAAAAGAATAGAGAACAGGCTCAAATAATTGAATCAGAGTTCAGGAAGCAACCTAGTGCTATTGAAAAAATGAAGCAGACAGATAAGGAATAAAATGGTCAATTCACTCGTAGAGGTGACTCTTGGCCTAAATATCCATTAAAATGTGAAAAATTAAAATATTGAAAAACGAATTAAAGATGAAAAGAGTACGGAAAGGAAAGAAGTAAGGAAATGAATATCAAATAATCATTTGCTATTATGACATCATACATGACATCATAAAAATTTTAAATTTTATTAATTATTTATGGGATAATTATCTAATTATAAGAAGATAAAATTAGAAAAAAAAAAAGAGAGAAATCATTTCCTTCTTTCCCCACTTTCTAGCCATCCCTCTCTCTCTCATTCTCTATCTCATAAACCTCCATTAATGAGTTGTGGGAGCTCTCAAAACCCTAAAATTTCTTCATAATTTTCATAATTTCCAATACCAAATATTGATATTAGACCTTGGTTGAGAAATTGGGAGCATGAAAAATAAAAAAGAAGTGAGGAATTAAAGAGAAAATTCTACTCAAACAAGGTAAGTAACTTCCAATGCTTAACTTCCTTTTTAATTATTAAATTGAGTTTGGTTATGAAAAAATCACCTTGGAAAACTTGAAGAAACTTGCGTGAACCCAAATAGGAATTTCGGCCAGCCTAGGAAGAAGTTAGATTTGATGAAAATTGATGAAATTAAATGTGTATGCAAGCTCAATTGAGTAGGTATGTGACACCCCTTACCCGACTACAGTGTAGCCGAGCAAGTTATGCCACTCAGTGTGATGGAGCACTCTATTTTATCTTAATTCATTTTTACCATAGTTTTGAATATAACTTGTGAAATATAATTCATTTATTGAAATTGTAAATTATTTGAGGTTCCGAAAATTTTATGGAAAATCCGGCAGAGTACCGGCTAAAAATGGAGAAAACAGTTCTTCGGAACCTGTGAAAAACACTTCCAATATTCACATTCAATCATTTCCAAACTCCAATATCAAAATCTCATCAATATTTCTCAATTTCAGTTCTCAACAACCTTTTCATTTCTCAATCATTCATCCATCTCATATGATACCATGCATATATCATAGATAAACATTCACTTTTCCATTTACAACCACACTTTTCATTATTTACATGAATATCAAAATACATTACATAAGTTTCAAATACATATGAGAAAATAAAATCAATTACAAAATACCAAAATGACATCTAGCGTCCTACCAATGCATCACAGATTGAGGTGACATGACACTATGCAGAACTGTGAACTGCCTTACCGAATCTGTGGTCTACTGGGCCCTCTATCCAATCTTCAGTACCTACGCGTTGCAAAAGCGACGCGCTAAGCATAAAGCTTAGTGGTGCAAATAATAATATAGAAAGAAATAATATGCAAATAAAAATCTTAATTTCTTAGCCATTGTGTTCATAAGAACTGAATAATTACCAACTTAATGTTTAGTCGAGGGCTAATTACGTTTTATAATATATTTACTTCTTCATGCATTTTGTTAATTATTTTCTTCATGATCTTGAGTTTCTTTGTATTCTATCATAATCATTCCTGATATTTAATTTTCGTATTTTCTTTAACAATCAGTTCAATTACAGTTATACTTTTCCATTCATTTGGTTGCCCAAGTAACCTATACTGGACGACTGGACTGGATAACGGGTCGTTGGCACTGGACACCGCGGTGCCTCGGGCCATCATACCATGGGACGCAGAACGTCAACCACGTATGCAGTCAGTATGGCTAAAAAGCCATGATATCACATAATCGGCATAAAAGCCATGAATACGGGCATAAAAGCCATGAATACGGGCATAAAGCCATGAATACAGGCATAAAGCCTTTCGCAGTACTGCTAAAACAATACCCTATTGGCATGCCAAACTATCCAAACCAATCTTGTTAGGTATACTAGGGCATTTGATACTTTAAAATTCTTCAATCTTTGAATTTTAACTTTTGGTGTCACTATTCATTTCATTGGTCAACAAGAATGTGACACCCCTTACCCGTGTACAGCATACCCGAGTAAGTAATGCCACACGGTGTACTAGCACACTCTAATATACCTTACTTAAGTTGTATCATGCTTTTGAAGCTAATTTATGAAATATGATTTATTTAAGCCATTTATCGAAATTATTATTTATTTGAGGTTCCGAAAATTTTAAAGAAAATCCGGCGGAGTACCAGCTAAAAATGGAGAAAACAGTTCTTCGGAACCTGTTAAAAACACTTCCAATAATTTCCAAACAATCCCAACTTCAATTTATCAACAAAATCTCAATATTAGGATCTCAACAACATTTCAATTCCAGTACTCAATCATCCATCACATGTGATGATCACATATAAATCACAAGTAAACATTTACTTTTCCATTCACAAGTACAATTTTCATAATTTACATAAACATCAATATACATTACACAAGTTTAATTACATATGAAGAAAAATCAATATTTAAGTTACAAAATGTCAAAATGACACCTATTGTCCTACCAATGCACAGCAGAAGTTGAGGTGACACGGACATCGAGCAGAGTGCGGATGGACTCACCCGACCGTGGTATACCGGGCTCACGATCGGGATCTCAGTACCTCACGCTGGCAAAGCAACGCGCTAAGCAATAATGCTTAGTGGTGCAATAATATAATAGAAGAAATAACATGAAGTAAATATGTATTGCATGTGGATGTTTTGTTTGTTTTGTATTTGTATATCCATTCATTTCGTTACTTTGTCCACTTTCATTCATGTAGTTGCCCAAGTAACCTATACTAGATGACTGGATCGATAACAGGTAACCGCACCGGGTACCTAGTACTCGGCCGCCACACCATCGGTCACATATGCATCTCCGTGTGCAAATGTAACAACTAACAAGTCAGAATAATATCGTGCACAAGGCCAAGTCTCAATACAAAGTCGAATAGCTAAAAGCCATGAAATCACTGAATGGCATATTGCCATGTGCGATCGCTAATCGAACCCTATTGGCATGCCAAACTATCCAAACCAATCTTGTTAGGTATACTAGGGCATTTGAAACTTTTAAATTCTTTAATTTGTGAATTTCAAGTTTTGGTGTCACTATTCACCTCATTGGTCAACAAAAATGTTGACTTTTTGATAGAAAATGGGTGTATTGGTTTTAACACCCCAAATATACCACATTTGGCATTCCAAACTTGTTGGCATTAAGCATTTATACCATTTCAAAGTTTAAACCAACACAAGCAGAATTTTCAGTTTTTGTGAGTCAACTTCACTGTTCCATTGGACCCTGTTACTGTGGTAAATTGAAGAAATATAAAACATGAAAGTTGTTCCTTATTTTGTCTAGTTGAATTTCTTTTTTTGAATCACTCCATTTGGAGTTTTGTAGCTCTAGATATGGTCCAAAAACCACAGCTGGCCGGATTGCCAATCTGCAGAATTGACCATATCTACAGTAACATAAACAGTAACTAGAGTCACTTGGTTGGATGGGTTCTGGCCATAATTTGGGGTAGGTTCCTTCATGAAAGTTGTTTGTCTATGTCTTAACTTGTTGCTGTAAAAATTTCAGGTCAATTGACCAAATCTACAATGAGTTATGGCCAAATGAACAGTTACTATTCATTTGGTCAATTCTGCAGAATCAGTTCAGGGTATCCGGATTGGGGCCAAGTTTTGGTCCTCTTGCCTTGGTCTTTTGGGCATGGTTTCTTCAGCAAAAATGTGCCATTATAAGCCTAGTTTCATGTCCAATTGGCCAAACACCAATTGGATCAACACAGCCCAAGTTCTGGCAGTGCAAGTGGACTGAATTTTCAGTCCCTCTGCTGCTGTCCTAGGGCAGCCTGCAACCTCACTTTGGAATCCTATTTTTCAGTCCCTTTGTTGGTCAAATAACCTAAAATGGTCACTAATTGACCATTAAAATGTTCTCTAATAATTTCCTAAGCCAAGTCACATTTTCACCTTTCCAAACCCTAATTCAAATTCATGGTTTATGCCATGTATCTTAGTAGCTACCAATGCATTGCTCATATGTTTATCACTTCAACATTGTTTCTATTTCACTCTAAGCTCATCAAAACACTTCCCCCTATTCCATATCTAGGGCAGCCGAAATTCAAGATGTTATACACATAAGTTTTTGTTAATTTAAATCACAATTCTTACTAGTTTCAAGTCCCAAACCATGAAAATAAAGAGTTTAATGGATGTAGGTGCACTAACCTCAAGTGGCAGAATTTTTCCAAGCCCCAAACTTCAATTTCTTTCGTCTTGTTGGCTGCCAAGAGCTTGTTTAAGATGTGGGGTAAAGCTTTAATGAAGAGAAGTTAGGGTTTTGTGGTGTAAACAAGGGAAAAATCAAGCTTTTGATTGAAGATTAATGGAGGGAGAAAGGATAGGGATTTCGGCTGGAATGGGAAAGGGGGTGGCTGCTGGTTTTTCTTTTATTTCTTAGTCTCAATTATCTCTTTTAATAGTTAGTCAAATGATGGCTTAATTGTGATTGGTCATAATTTCTTAATGACATCACCATGATGTCATAAATAAGCTTTTCTTTGATTTTTCTTTTCTTTTCATCACTACTCAAGTTCAATTTAATTTCTAATAATGTTTATTCATGTTTTATGTCATATTAATTATTTAATCAACTGGACAAGTCGGCCAAAAATCACCTCGAAAAGTGAAATGACCAAAATGCCCTCCGTTTGGCTTAACGGGTCAAAATTGTCTGTACCGATTGAAAAATTTTTCTAGGTATTTTCTTGGCATTCTAATGCCATGGGAACCTCAATAACCCTTCTCTGGAGTCCCAAAAATTATTTTATAATTTTTCCCCCGGGTCTACGGCTCCTCGTTGCGAGAACCGCAACTTCCCTCTGGTTACCTATCGCTAGGGCACCGGCTCGTTTAACTTGGTTGTATTTTATTTCTAAAATTTTTACTAAATTTTTCTTATTAATATTTGATTTAATTATGATTCCCGACTTTAGTTTAAATATTTTTCAGAACGTTCTAGCTGTCCGGACCGACACCGGTCACCGGAACAGTAGAATGTACGGAGTTGGTACAGGGAGGGTGTTACAAAGAAAGTTGACTTTTGCATAGAGAATATGTACACTGACTTTGGCACTTCAAACATACCACATTTTTCATTTAAAACTTATTGGCATTAAGCATTAATACCATTTCTAAGCTTTAACCAAGGGAAACAAAATTTTCAGTTTTTGAAACTTAACTTTACTATTCCATTAAGCACTGTTGCAATGGGAATTTTAGGAAATGGTAAACATGAAAGTTGTTTCTTATTTTGTCTAGTTGAATTTCCTTTTTTGAATCACTCCATTTGGAGTTTTGTAGCTCAAGTTATGGCCAAAATAAGTTTACTATTCACGTGCACTGTTCATGCTGAGATTTTGAGTCTGGCAGATTTTTGGTCCAACTTTGGTCAGTAATTTGATCAAGTTAAGTTCATAATTTGGTCTAACTTTCTTCTTATGAAATGTTCTACCATACCTTAGGTTTCCATCGATTTAAGAATCGCCTAAATCCGAGTTTTCTAGAGAGAGTTATAGTCCTCCAAATATTACTGCTCAAATGAAAATCTGCAGAGTTGCAGGTTTGATAACTCAACTTTGCCTAATAATTTGAATGGGTTAGTGGCATAATTTGGGGTGATGTTCTTCATGAAAGTTGTTTGTCTATATCATATCTTGTTACTGTAAAAATTTCAGGTCAATTAACCAAATCTACAGTGAGTTATGGCCAAATGAAACTGTTCATTTGGTCAATTCTGCAGAGGCTGTTGCAGGGTGTCCGGATTGGGGCCAAGTTTTGGTCCTCTTGCTTTGGTCTTTTGGGCATCGTTTCTTCAGCAAAAATGTGCCATTATAAGCTTAGTTTCATGTCCAATTGGCCAAACACCAATTAAACCTACACAGCCAAAGTTATGGCAGTCCAATTGGACTGAAATCTCAGCCACCATGCTGTTGTCTTTAGGCAGCCTACCATTCCACTTTGCCATGCCATTTTTCAGTCCAATTTATGGTCAACATACCTCAAATGGTCACTAATTAACCATTAAAATGTTCTCTAACAATTTCCTAAGCTAAATCCAAGTTTCACTCCCAAACCCTAGCTCATTTTCAAGGATTACACCAATTACCTTAGTTAGCACACCAATTCATCATACATATATATATATACCTTAAACATCATCTTTAGTCCACTCTAAGTCCATCAAAAACACTTAATCTTGTTCCTCCCTAGGGCTGCCAAAATTCATTGTATACATACACATAAATTCCATTCATTTAATTCACAATTTCTTGCTTATTTTAGGTCTCTAATCATGGAAAGAGAAAGATGTATGCATAATAGGCACTAACCTTTTTGAAACCAACCTTGAGCTTGTTATTCTTCAAGATTTCCCCTAGAATCATAATAATCATAATCAATTATAACTTCACTTTCCTAAATTAAATATCCAATAAAAATTCAACAGCATTTCGCCTTAAATTGGACTAAACTCCTATCATAAATCTTAAATCCACAACCACCCATTAATACCCAATCTGGCAGCTTGTGCATTCAAATTTATATATAATGATCTAACCGTTAGATAAATCCCAAATTTTAACCATATATTCAAGACATCCCTATACAATATCAGTAAAAATTTTAGCATCAAATATTCTCTATATCATGAGATATCAAAACATTCATTCAACCCTTCAAAATCTGAATTGTTGCAGAAATCAGTCTTACTCTGTCTCAGTCTTACTCAGACAGCTCATGCAAAACAATTTATATCTAATAAACCACAAGTCTAAAATTCACCAAATTTTAACCCAGCAGCCTCAACATCCCAAATATTATTTGTACCAAATTTCATAATTTTATAAGCATCCTAACTATTTATTTTTCTCAAATTTCAGTAGCCAAAATTTAGAATTCAACCTACAGACAGCCTGTGTTCAACAATATATTTCTCCAAATCCAACCGTTAAAAAATCACCAAATTTTAACCATAACTTCCACACATACATATCTCAAACATATCCAAAAATCAGCCATAGATGTTGAGCCAAACTCACCTGGACGGAAGAGAAACATGCTGCCCTGCTGAACCCCTTTTTCTGCTACTGTTCATCTCCTTCTCCTTCTTCCTTTCTTTCTTTCTTTTCCTTTTCTCTCTCTTTCTCTCTTATTCCAGCCCGTATGAAGAAGGAAACTGCTGGTTTCTTTGTTTTTATCTCATTTTAAGTCATTTTTATCTCTTTTTATTGGTTTGTCAAATGGTGATTGGAGGGGGGCTTTTAAATGACTTCACCATATGTCATAATTAAGCATTTTCCTTCATTTTCTTTTCTTCTTTTCTCTACTCATTTTCAATTCAATTTTTTAGCAATATTTATTCATATTTTAGATCATTATAATTATTTACTTAACTGGACAAGTCGGCCAAAAATCACCTCTAAAGGCGAAATGACCAAAATGCCCTCCGTTTGGCTTAACGGGTCAAAATTGTCTGTACCGATTGAAAAATTTTTCTAAATATTTTCTTGGCATTCTAATGCCATAGGAACCTCAATGACCCTTCTCTGGAGTTCCAAAAATTATTTTATGAATTTTCCCCGGGTCTAGGGCTCCTCGTTGCGAGAACCGCAACTTCCCTCTGGTTACCCTTCGCTTGGGCACCGGCTTATTTAACTTGGTTGTATTTTATTTCTAAAATTTTTACTAAATTTTTCTTATTAATATTTGAGTTAATTATGGTCCCTCACTTTAGTTTAAATATTTTTTTTCAGAAGTTCTAGCTGTCCGGACCGACACCGGTCACCGGAATAGTAGACTGTACGGAGTTGCTACGGGGAGGGTGTTACAAGGTAGATATGATTTATATACTTGAATTTCATGAATTGTGGTAATTGGAGAATTAGGGTTCTTGGTGATTAGGGTTTTGAATGGAATTTGGGGATTTTTAGAATTGTTGGCCAATTGATGTCTAATGCTCAATTTTGGTCAATTGGTGTGCATATGATTGTGAATTGATTGTTGGAATTGAGTTAGATTATGATTGTGGTAAGGTTGAATTCTGGACAGCTTGACCCTTGTTCACTTAGAAGCCTATAAATTGAATTCTATTACTCCAATTGGTGTGAGGCCAATTGGAGATGAAAATAGGATATAATACAATAATTTTTATGAAGAAACCTTGCCCTAAAACTTACCCCAAGTGGACCTAAAATCAGCTTGAATCCGGATTTGATACCCTGTTACTGGGCAGAATTGACCAAATGAATAATACATGTTCAAATGGTCATAACTTAGTGTAAAGAGGTCCAAATGACCTAATTTTTAAACCATTGGAAAGCTTGGACATAGTAGAACAACTTTCATGGGGGACAAAAATCCAAATTTTGACTATAACTTTGTCAAATTGCTAACCAAACTTAGGTCACCAAAACTGCTAGAACCAAAATTTGCCCAGAAAATCTGGAAATAACCAATCCGGCCAGTTATGGTAAAAATGTCATAACTTGAGCTACAAAGCTCCAAATGGAGTGATTAAAAAATGGAATTAAACTAGACACATTAAGGAACAACTTTGATGAAGAAAGTTTAGCCAAATTTTCACTGTAGAATGGTCCAATGGAACAGTAAACATTGGAGACGAAAAGTGAAATTTTGAAATTTCTCTTAATAGGCCTTGAATTGTATTTGGTAACCAGTGCCAACAAAATTGAAACTCAAAATGTGATAGAACTATGAGTTTAGAAATTGTATACCTATTAATTATGAAAAAGTTAACATTTTCAATGAATAGTAAAGTAAATAGTAACCACAAATATACCAATTGCAAAGGACTCAAACCTTATAAGTTTTATTGGGCAAAATAAGTATATAAAAATTTAATTGTTAGATTATTTATTTAGAAATAAGTTGAATGGATATTGAAACACTCTAATTATGTGTTTAAGTGGGAAAGGAGCCCTCCAAGGAAGGAGGAAAAATTGGACCAAGTCAAGGTTAGTTAAGAGGTTTGTGCACAACAACTAACTCCTTTTTGACTTTCAAATTGAATTTTGAATTGAATGAGTTGTGAATTTAATTTATGGCCTTATTTATATTGAATACTTTGATTGACAAAAATTATGTGCTGTTAGCCCAATTTTGGGAAATTATTTGAAATGAAATAAGAATGTGAATTGATAAATATTTTTGATGCTTGAAAAATTATAGAAATGGTTTGAAACCATAGTGTCATGACTATATGTTTAAATTCCTCACTAGCTTGCCTAGTGCGACGAATTAGATTTATATTTCCTCTCTGGCTGAAGTGTTGAGGTGTGTGCCAGTTAAGAACGAATTGAATGAGTACTCATATATTTGTGCTAGCTAGCCTTTGCATTCCCCATTAGCCTTTGGTTTTTGGGATGAATTGGATATTTGTGTCATGATCAAGCTGTGCGACTTTTCAAAATTTTGTTTTATGATTTGTGGAATGAAATTTGATTTATTTAAGGAATTTTCTGTCTTTAAAAATAAAGCATGATTTTCTATGTGTTAATAATTTGTAGGAGGGGGGTGTGAGGAGAAATATCATCCACTATAATTATATAAAATGCACTAGGTAATACCCAGAAAAGATGGTGGAGTCACAGTGGTCTCACATAAGTATCACCTCCTTAGACAGCATTTTCTAGACATGCACTTCATACAATCCTAATAAAATCAAACCACTGGTAAGTACCGTCTTCCCATAACACTACCACGGTACTAAGGATTTATGCCACGAAGGCATAGATAGACAGGAGTCACCACCCAGGTAAAAACCGGGACATATTCAGTGTTTCTTTCGAGGGTCATGGAGGGCAACTTACTCCTTGCAAAGTTTCCACAACCATCATTACCATAGCCCAATGTCTAGGTTCAGGATAGTGGGTATGTAAGGGGAAGGTGTTAGGCACCCCTTACGCCTAGTTTAACCTCGTTAATTTGAGTGCTAGTCCTCTGCTAATATTTCTAGAAGTCTTGTTTATTATTCCTTTATTAAATTTTATCCTAAAAAATGTAATTCTAATTATACACACACAAGTAATTCACAAAAGGGTTGTTGTTTATAGACAATTTTCATGCACAAGTAATTCTTATCTATAAGGTTGCTAATTATTTAAATGATATTTACCAAATGAATAAAATTAATTTATTAATGATAATTTAATTTACAAACAAATTCAATTTCAAATAACCCTATGTTTCTATTTAATCTAATTAATTAATTTTCACCAAGTTACCCTAAGGATAATTGAACAAAGTTAATTATGTACATGTATAATTTATTCTAATATCACATAAGGCCCAAACAATCGTAACCTAATAAAAATTTCTAACATGCAAATTTATTTTACAATTATTAAGTATTAAATTAAATTTATTTTACATGCCAATGTTAGTTTAATTTACAAACAAGATTAATTTTAATTTATAAAGTATTTATTTTAATTAATTACATGCAAAAGTTGGTTAAATTAAAAACAAAGTTAATTTTAATTTACCAAATAAAAATTCTATTATTACTACAATTTCATGCCAATGGTTATTCGAGGAATTAAAATTACTTACTTGTTAGTAATTGTAGTTGCCATTGGGGCAAGCTATCCTTAAAAAAGGGTCTTCTCTTCTAGTATGGTAATAATATCTCTGGCTTACTCCCGTTTAGCTCCATATAAGCTTCACGCAAATACCCTCTTTGGTACTTACCTTAGGGCTACTTACCAATTTTGTTTGTGATAAAAATAAACTAAAAAGTAAAGTAACTAAAGAAAATAAGAAAATGCTAATAACAATTTATATTGGATTCTAACTCTAGTCTCCTAAGGGGTTAAAATTCATAATTATTTTCAAATACTTAAGGGTCCAGGTCTTCTAACATGATTAACTCAGAAAAATAAATCAAATATTAATTAGAACTCAAGAACACACAAGAACATACATAAATACACAATTCTCAAATTCTAGCAGATTAACAGTAGCAAGAAATTTTATTTTTGAAAAATAGTTAGACACTCCTAAAAATCATGAAAAAATTACAAAAGATATCCAAAGCATCATACAACATCATAAAATTTATAAACCAAACAAAACCCTAGCCGAATGGTCTACACAAATCGTAGATTTTTCTAATGACAGAATCACACTACTTTTTTGTAAAATTCATAACTCACCAACCATAATAGATATGAACGCGAAACTAATTGGAAAAGATTCACAAGATTCCAAAACTTAATTTTAGACACCAGAATTATACAAAAAATTTATGAAACAAGGGAGATATGGGCTCCACAAATCGGGTATCCTACAAATCAGATTTTATAGAAACAATAAATTCAAACAGGCATAACTTACAAACTATTAAAGCTTTTTTAGTGATTCTTGAGCCTAAAATTAATAGAATTTCGTTTAGAATATGAATAAAATTTTTACAAAGTTTTTGCAAATTCAAAAAATAACAAAAAATAATAAAAATATGAGAGACAGAAAACTGAATATGTGCAGAGTTGTGTATCCCCTCAAATTAAACATGATTACATGATCCACATGAACATGCAAGATAAATTAAAAGACAAAGAATCATAGAATTAAATATTGAAGGGCATAGATCTTGAAAAGAAAATAAAAAAACTAACATTCAAGAAATATCGCAAGAAAGAAAGAAGAACTAAAAGAAATTTTGATTATTTCTCTTTTTAATTTTTTTCCTTTTTTTTTTTAATTTTTGTCTTCTCCCCCTCCTCCTTTTTTTTTTTTTTTCTCAGTGGGGTGTTTATAGGGTTTTGAGAGAGAGGTGTGATAGGTTTGGAGTTTTAGGGTGATAAAGTTCAGATAACTTAAATAACTAAGATTGCATAATTTGAGTGAGACTGAGATATGGATGAGGTGTTTCAACCAATGGGAAGAGAGGTGAAGGGGAAGGCACTAATAGGGAGTGAGGAAAAGGTGTGGTATGATTTGAAGTCCTAGTGTGATAAGGTTCAGATAACTTAAACAACTGGGATTGAGAAATTTGGGTGAGACTGGGATATGGGTGAGGTGTTCCAATCAATAGAAAGAGAGGGAAAGGGGGTGGTACCAATATAGAGTGAGGAAGAGAGTGGGGCCAAAAAGGGAGAGAGAATTTGTATGGGAGAGGGATAGAGAAAAATATATATTTTTATTTTAATTTTTAAAAAATAAATTAAATGGGTCCTATTTAAAATTTCTAACTAGGCTTTCTTAGGCCCATGGGGCCCAATTAAACTTAAATAGATACATTTAAAAATTATCCATATTAAATTTAAACCAAAAAAAAATTTTATTTAAATTTAATTAAATTCACTTCCCAAAAAAACATATTATTTTTTTTTCAAGATCATGCCACGGAATTAATAATTCAGCTCTATGCCTCCAATTACATCTTACAGTCATATAATTTTTCATCATCGAGTTTCCTACAGCCTCAATGCACATACTCATAACAAAATAAGGGTCTACAGTTTGCCCCCCACTTTGGCAAAAGTTGAAATCAATGCGAAAGCATTGCTCAAGTTTCGTCAAAGTGAAACTCCAATTTCTAATAACTATGAAACATTGGCTATGAGGATAAAGTATATTTTGCTCGGTCGACATACTCTATGTTATGAGACTAGCTACAGTTTTCATAACAGTAATAACTGTGTCATGTGAAAAATGAGTGTATCTTGCTCTGTCAATACACTCTGCGTCATGAGACTAGCTACCGTCTCATAACAGTGATAACTATGTTATGTGAAAATTGAGTGCATTTTGTTCTGTCGATACACTCTGTGTCATGAGACTAGCTACGGTCTCATGACAATGGCAACTGTGTGATTTGAAATGTTGTGGATTCATATTTAGGACCGTAGTCCTAAACTAACTACGTATCCCCCTCGCTATCCTAAGGATGAATCAGACCCACTCGTAGTTCGACACTTGAAACTGTAGTGATGCATGTTCTTCTACGCCTTACACATCTATAGGTGACATGTTGATGCATGTTCTTCTACGCTTTACACAACTATGCCATGTGCCCTAAACAACGTCTACGAACTTATCAAAAATATCTGTCTTGAAATGTTATGGGTTCGTATTTAGGATCGCAATCCTAAACATACCTACGTATCCTCCTCATTATCTTGAGGAAGAATGAGACCCCCTCATAGTTCGACACTTGAAACTATAGTGATGCATGTTCTTCTACGCCTTACACACCTATAGGTGACATATTGATGCGTGTTCTTCTACGCCTTACATGACTATGCCATATGTCCTAAATAACGTCTTAGGACTTACCAAAAAAAGATGTCATGAAGTGTTGTGGGTTAGTATTTAGGACCGCGGTCTTAAACTACCTACGTATCCCCCTCGCTATCCTGAGGAAGAATCAGGCCCCCTCATAGTTCGACACTTGAAACTGTAGTGATGCATATTCTTCTATGCCTTACACACTTACAGGTGACATGTTGATGCATGTTCTTCTATGCCTTACACAACTATGTCATGTGCCTTAAACAATGTCTAAGGACTTACCAAAAACATCTAATTCATGATTTGAAAAAATTGGGATGACTAGGTCTTAAAACTCTCTCTATGATTTTTGTGCTTTCTATATGCTGCTTCCTATCATGGGCATGCAAATTTTACTGGAGATTCTATAAAAAAGACATAGTCCTCTGAGGGACCTCTTTTGCAAAAACTTTCTTTTAGCCTTAAAATTTTTGAGGAAAACCGTTTACCAAAAAGACTTCCTTAAGGTCACAATATAATTTCCCTCTAATTTTTCTTTTTCTTCTCTCCCCCATGCTTCATTATTCTATAGCTATTTCAAGACCTTGTTCCGTCTTGATTCCTTTCTCTTATATGAACTCAATTCTTTGTGCCCTAACTTTTACCTGAAATGCTCTTTCGAGTTTTCATTTCAGCGGGCTTGCTCTAACTTTTGCCTAAGCGGCCCTTTTGGGTTTTCCACTTAGTGAGCTCTCTTTTTTTTTTTTTTTTTTAAATTAGACAATCACCGGGGCATTCATATCAAGTACCTATTCTGTCATGCTCACAAAACAATAGGTTAAATCAAAATAATGCAGTTCAATTACTTAATCTTTTAATGTATCCCTCAAGATACAAACATTTACAATCATAATTAAATAAAACCTACTCCTAGTTAATACAACAAAAGCTTCTTTATTTATTCAGGCATACCATTACTCCTTCTTATATCAAGTTTTACCAAATTTTTGACCTTTCAAAATTAGAAATAAGTTTATAACCTGTTGAATGGCCTTTTCAGGTTTTCCATCTAGATCTTCTATCACCTTTCTTTTTGCCTAAACTACCTTTTGCAGGTTATCAATCTAGCATTTTTTTCTTTTTTTTTTCTTTAACCCTTGCTTTTGCCTAGACCGCCTTTTGTAGGTTTCAGCCTAGCGGGCTTGTCTCGCACAAAGTACCATTTGAGTCTGTCTAAATTGACTGGTTCTTGAAATTCATTCCCATCCAGGTCTGATATTCTTACAGTAGCAAGATCTTTTTGCGTCACACCTTACCCCTCTGTAAGGCATAATATGATCTTGTAGTATACCTAATGACTTACCAAACTTCACCTATCGATAACCCATTAAGTACACTACAAGGGATTTTAAAACCATTTTCTTACTTTTTAAAAGTGGTAAGCATTTTTGGTATGAACTAAAAACATTTAATTGAAGTTGAAAAGTTATGTAAAATTTTTGATCAATTTTATTTTTTGCAAATTCTGGAAAAATTTTGGCAGAGTGCTGGCAGTATTTGCAAAAATCGAAAATTTTACTTGTAGAAAAACACTCCCAATAATGATACACTTCTCCAATTCAACCACCAAAACTGTCAATCAATACAAATCCATCCAATCTTTATAATTCATAACATTTTCAAAACAGTTAAATAAATTCATTCCCATTGCATTCAAAATATTTGATTACATTAATAAATTAATTCACAGACATAAAAAGCCAAAAGATAATATGATTACATATTAACTGTACAACTACTCAGTTACAAAAGTACATATGACTACAAAATTATTTACATCAAGAAGTTACAAGGGTATAATCAAATACCCGTACAAAAGTCTTTGGGTAGTCCCCATAATCAACAGCTTACCCTACTGCTTTTTCCTTGTCTCTATCTGCGACAGCAAAAGAAGTTATTATTGAGTATAAAAATACTCAGTGGTGCACAATAAAATGTAAAATGCATAATATAAAACATTTATGAATAATTCATTCAAAAATCTCACAATCGCATTTCACAAATTTTCAAATCACATTTATAACAAATCACAATTTTCAAAGCTTAATATAACACAAATTTGATCAAACAATTTAATAAACACAGTTTTGCCAATCAATAACACAACTTAGGCCATGACACAAAATTTCTAAACATGCCGTTTGTACACCACCACAAGGCAAACTCACCCCACTAATCGAAATAATGAGGGAGGTGGCTAGCTAGCTAATGAGTACTCATCTAAACTCACCTAAAATTGGCAAGCTAGAGAGGGAGGAAAATGATCAAATATCAAACTCAACCCCACAAGTGGAGGAGGAACGTAGTAAGGGACTGCCATGCCAAGTGTGAATCAAAAACAATTTCAAAATTATATTATTCAACATTTCATGCAAAACATTAATCAATTTTCATTTCAAATTTCCATTTACAAAGTAGGCAACTCAACATTTCTCAAAGCATTGTTTAGCATAAATTGCTCCAAAATGTATTCAAATAAATTTTCTAAAAGTAAATCGAAAGTGAAAAGTTATTGTGCACAAACCTAATGTAAGTTGCCTCTACGCCTTGACTCAGTTTGCCCTATCCTTTTTCTGGTCTTTTTCAGCTGAAAAACATAATTTATAGTGTTTTAGTATCTTATCTCATAATAAATCTAATAATTAATTCCTATGTGCTCAATTCTGGCCATAAAATGCTTAAATTAACGTTCTTGGAAATTTTCATTTCGGGGTTGATATTTATGTTAATATGTTGACTTTCTTATGTTTAATAGGTATGTGAAATCCAATTATACCTACATACCACATTTTGGATGCCAAATTTGTTGGTTTTGATTGTTTCTTCAAATTTTAGGTCTCTTAGTTATAATTTCAAAATTTCCAGATTTGATGTCCTGTTTTGTACTGTTCCATTGGTCATGTTGCTGTGAGAATTTGGCAATGTATTCTTTATAAAACTTGTTCCTTATTGTCTTAAATTTACTTCCCTTTTTGAATCACTCCATTTGGAGTTTTGTAGCCCAAGATATGGCCATTTGAACATAAATGGCCGGATTGGTTTAACCCAGATTTTTGGGCACCTAATTTGGTTTTGGCAGTTTTAGACCACTAACTTTGGGTGGAAAAATGACTGGGTTATGGACAGAATTTAGGTTTGTGTTCTTCATCAAAGTTGAAGTTATGTCATACCTTTCCAATGCCACAAAAAATCAGGTCATTTGGACCTGTATAGTCCAAGTTATGGCTAAATGAACAGATCATTTGGTCATTTTGGTACAGTGGCAGTGCACTACATCCGGATTTGACCTAATTGTTCACTATGTTATGATCATTTTTTGGGCATAATTCCTAGATGAAAAATGTGCCATTATGTGTCTGTTTTCATTCCCAGTTGGCCTCACACCAATTGGGTTAGTAAATTTTCAGTTTTGGTCCCTAAAATGGACCTAGGTCAAGCTACCAGAATCTGTACACTAACCAATCCGAATTACAATTTGGTTCTACCAATTCACACACACTACAAATGGCCTCAATTGACCACTTCTCAACTTAAGTAAGGTCAATTACATCAATTGACCAATTCTCCAATTTTTTTCCAATTTTCAAAATGTTCAAGAACTCTAATTCCACAAGTTTAAAATCTAATGAAATCAAAGTATATATCCATGGTCTACATATATAATTCAACCTAAACAACCATTCAAATGCATCAATTTCATTCAATTCCAACCCTACTTATGGCTAGCCGAAAATCCCTAATCATCCTACCATGTTTGATTTTGTTAAATTTTCTCATAATTTCTAAACTAAATCATGCATATAACCATAATCTTAAAAAGAATTGAAGTGTTTATTTGCTAACCTTGAAGGAAGCTTCTTCAATCTTCAATTTCTTCAATTTTTTTGCCCACTTTCTCTTCTCTAAATCTTCTTTTCAAGTCTCAATTATAAGGTTTAACTGAAGGAGCTAGGTTAGTTATGGAGGAATTTAAGGTTTTTAAAGCTCAAAATGAGCTTTAATGGAGGAAGACAAAGAAAAAAAAAAGAAGAGAGAGTGTAGAGAGAAAAGGTGGTGGCATCAAGAGGAAGAAGAAGGCCAAATGGTTTTTTTTTTTTTATTTGTGTATATTTATCTCAAAATTTGACTTGGTGAAATTAATAAATAAAAAGAAAATTAATTATGAGGTTATACTTACCTCACTAGGATGATATCATAATTCTTAATTTCTTTTCCTTTTTTTTTCATTAGTTCTTTAATTTAATTCTCGATCCCAAAATTTTTATTTCTTCGATTTTATTGGACAGTTAGGTCAGGAATCACCTCTAGGGGTGAATTGACCATACTACCCCTCGCCGATCTGATCCGGTTTGCAAGTTATTTGATATTTCTTCTGGATCCCTGACCTAATTATTTGACCTGCTTAAAAAATCTTTTATGTGATTTTCTCTTTTCCACTGTGTTCGCAATAGTCCTAAGGACTGCGGTGTCACTTTTTCCCATTCAAAATTTGGGTTACGACTGACTTCGCAGTCACTTCCCGGTAAGGTCACCCATTGCTGTGACCCTCGGCTCATTTAACTTTTTATGCCTTGTTTTTCTTATTTTTACTTTTCCATCTAGTAATCACTATTTATTTTTTATCAGGGCTTTTCTATATGTCTCAAGCATAGTTCTAGTCCTCTTAATTATCCGGACCGACACCGATCATCAGAACAGTATAATTTACCAGGCTATACAAATAGGGGTGTTACATTTTGACTATGTATGGACCATCCTAGCTTGGGTTAAACTTTCCTCTTAAATCAAAAAGGATGGGCCGAGCTTGTTTCAAAACCATGTCTCCCTCTTTGATCTCTCTTGACTTCACCTTCTTATTAAAGGCCCTAGCTATCTTCCTCTGATAAGCCTGCATATGATATAAGGCTATCATCCTCTTTTCATTAATTAAAGCTAGTTCTTCATATCTCTTCTAGGCCCACTCATTTTCTAAGATCTTAGCTTCTAGCATCACTCTTAAGGATTTGACCTCTTGCTTAATGGATAGCACTACTTTAGTCCCATACACTAAAGAGAATAGGGTTGCCCTCGTGGATGTCCTTGTAGTACTACGATAACCTTAAAGAACATAAAGGAGTTTTTTAGGCCAATCCTTATATGTTTCGAACAAATTTTTTTTTCCAACTAGAACCTTTCCATTCATATGGGGACCACACATTCCTATATGTACTTCTTTCATTATTTGCTCAACCTATTTTTCTATCACACATAAGAGTTTGTAGAATTGCCCCCCAACTAAAGTAAGTTTAGTGGCTAATCTATGAATTATTGCTCTATCTCTTTTGTAGGCTTATTGCAAGTATTCTCTCACTTTCAGAGACCTCCTTATGTCTTCATATCATTTTCCTTCTCCCTCTAGGTCCACATGTGCTACTATTAATCGTTCACAGCATGAAATTTTGCTCTTCATTAGGATAACTAGCTAAGTCAACTTTTGATCACTATTTTCCTATGAAGACACCAATGTGGCTTGGGAATCGGCCATCTAATTTTAAGCTCGAGGCATGTGCTTCTTGGTGCTTTATTAACAAGGCTATAAGTTTATCTCTTTCTTCTTGGGTTAAATCTTTAGCTAACTTAATGTCTTTAGGATTCTTTGGTGTATCCAAATTAATAGAGACCGATTTTAATGCATTAATAGAAACTGATTCTAAATGATTATGAATGCCATGCATATGCCCATTATAATAAACATCAAACAAGTGAGCAGAAGGACTGGTCATGTTGTTAATCTTCACCTTAAAATAAGCATCAAGTATATCAAAAATGGAAACATTAGTATCACTACTGTGAGCATTACAAAAGACAGACTCAAACTTAGGGATGTAGCTTTAGGTGCTTGGCTTTCACGTAGTATTTAGATCAATGGTGCTGATTTTCTGCTCTAATTCTTTCACATGTGGTAACTCCTTATCATATGTTAAGGTAATTGCCCCCTCTTTTAAGAATTTAGGAGGCTTTGGCTCTTCTTCCTCTTCTATTAGCTCATAGCCCTAACCATAACTCGTGATCTACCCCTTCATCTCAAGAAAAGTCACCAGACCATCTATACTTTCTCCTAGGCCTATGCTAAGAAAAAACTTCATCCCTTTCTTTATAGTAGCCACTTTTAGATCCATCTAGTTTTCATAAATCTCAACAACTTGAAAATTAGACACTAGTGAAACTGAACCATCTAGTTGTAATGAAATTATCTCCTTATCAGAATTAGTCCAGACATCTAAAGCACCCTCATCCTAGCCAGAATTATCACAAATGTCAACAACCATTATAGACTGAGGTTCATTAGGCTTTTGGATGGGTTGGATAGGTTCATTGGGCTTTTGGATGGGTTGGATAAAGTCAATAATTCTGTTAGGGTTATTTGGGGTGATGGAGATCATGTAGAGATGTAACACTCCTCACCCGTCTATAGTGTAGCCGAGCAAGTCATGTCACACGGAGTGCCGGAGCACCTGATCTTATCTTATTTCATTTCAGCTTTTTGGTATATTTGTTCAAAAATGGTTTACTTACTAATGTTATTTATTAAAGTCTGACTAATGTGGTAAATACCATATGGTCTCAATAATCATAATCACAGTCTCATTTATAATCACACTCAGCACTTATATCGAAATTCTCAATTTCATCAATGTATATAATTTGCAACTAATTACATAAAATCACAGTCTACATGTTATACGGTTTAATTAAATCACAGACTTATTCAATACAATTTCCTAATTTGAATCTCAACATGAGAAATAATTAAAATGTATAAAATACATTATATACTTAATGTGAGCACTATCTACATGTATTGTTGAGGAGATGACAACCTTGAACTCTTTTGACACTTCTGCAAATCTGGACTCCAAAATCTCAGTCAATTGTCTATTGGTTTTACCTTCAGTATCTGTGCGAGGAAACAATTCCATCGCGCTAAGCATTTCTACTTATGTTAGTAGTATGCCCTAGAGCATATCATGTAGTATGTATCTTGTACATATTTTTATTAATAAAAGGCATTTTCACTTTTCCGTTTACATAATATATTTATGTGTAATAGAAAAGGTCCATTGATATTTTGTTAGAAATATTATTCTTAAGTTGTTAAGAATATGAGTGACAATATTTCTAGCATAAAGTATCATAAATAGGTTCACAATCAAGGATACTTCATAATAAGGACATGACTTATCCAAAAAGATTGTATTCATATTTGATCCCAAGTTATTTATATGAGATATAAATAAGATGGAATGGTGAGTCTCATGCCATATAACAAACATGATAGGCACTTATAAATGATAAGTAGGTCGAACAAGTGACACTTATGACAAGCACATGGAGTTTACTCTTGTCAATGCGTTGTCATAAATCATATCAGTGCATATAATCTTTAGACCAGAGATAGCACAGTTATCTTGTATATAGGTGGTTTGAGTTTGATACTGCTTTCATACTTGTACTATGTATGGGTATATGGGCATGTGTTGGCTCCTACTAGTTATATATGGAGGTAGGTGTTGATCAAGATGGAATCTGTTCCTTTAAGTAAATAGAGATAAAATCCTATGTTCAGTTAATTATTCTTGATGTTTCAAGCTCCTGGCAAGGACAGATAAATTTAATCAGAAAAGAGTTTCTGATAGAAAATCTTTTAATCAAGAACTGGAATTAAAAGAAAACATAATATTCATAGCAAATGGAGTTTGACATAAATCATGACTCCAACTTGAGTTAGGATTTTGTAACAGAGAGATTCTAGTGCATGGTAACATATGATTATAGGTTCATTTAAGGTAAACCTTATTACTAATTGGGTGACTATGGCATGCTATGCTAGGTGTTAACCATGGTCTATGAGTTGCATAAAATGATTTAGAGAAATCATTTATGGTAAGAAAGAGTTCTGATGATATTAAGAGTTGATATCATGTCTCATTGCCAATTAGTGATGAGCCTAGTAAGTCACACACATACACAAGTTATCACTTATTTAAATATGATTTAATTAATTAATTAAAGAGTTTAATTGATTAATTAAATAGGTTTGGTTTGCAATTAGATTGCAAAGTTCCTAGCACGACTTGAAACCAAATCTAGATTATTGGATGTATAGTATAAGTTAAAATTATAATTAAAGTGTTTAAATATGAATTTAATTAATGAGAAATTAATTAATAGAGATTAATTAATTAATTTATATTTGATATAAATTGATTAGAAGAAGAGAGATAATTATTTTGGGTTGAGAACTCAAAATTAAGACACAGGAGCATTTTGGTCATTTCACAGGGTGACATGCGGCACCATGAGATGGTGACACATGGCATTACACATAAGCTTGCCAAATGTCTTTTAATCATGTAAGATGATTAAAATTAAGATTAAATATAGGTTTGACACTTGGCACAATGTGATTGGGTCAATTAAACCTAGAACCAATCAGAGGGTGACATGTGGCAAGGGTTTAATGTGTTAACCTAGCTATATAAGTGTTGTTATGAAGAGAAAAAATACAACCAGCAGCCACTCCTCCTTTTTCACGCCATTTTGAAGCTCTCCCTCTCTTCTTCTTCATCTCTCATCAATTCAATGAGATTAGCCATCAATCTCTTGAAATAAAAATACTAGAAATTGTTTCTAGTGTCCTGTTTACATCTTTAATCTCTTAAAAGGCAGAACTTGATTTTCTAAATAATAGAAAAAGCTTTAGAAGCTATTCAAGGGCTGTCATAGGTGTTATTGGTGTGGACAAGCTAGAGGGACAACATCTGGTGTCCTGAAGATGAATCTCAAAGGCGCAAATACACTGTAGTGCATCAAGAGGTTAGTGTGTTTGTTCTTGATTTAATCTAGGGTTCTAAAATTAATCTGATTAATTTTAAAATCTTAAATGGCAAATACAAATCCAAAAACATATTAAAAGAGTTTTAATATGTTGTTTATCTTTGAAATCAAATAGATAAAAATAAATCTTGCATGATGCATGTGACCCTAGGTGAAAATTTTGAATTCAATGGTATAAACTTGTGTTTTTCACGCTTCCGTTCCTTCAATTGGTATCAGAGCCATTATATTTGCCTTTTAGATTGTTGATTATATGATTTAATTGTGTGTTATGATCATGAGATGATTTATCAATTGCTGGTTGCAATGGAGGTTTAGTGGCATGCTTGAAAAACACCATCAATGGTGCACATGGTTTGGCTTCCATGGTTTGTTCAAGGTTTGGCTTTTAATTCTGCAATTGTTGTATGATCTAAGTCCTATTCTTTGGCTAATTAAAGTGTTTAATTAGTAGTTTTAATCACACAATTAAATTATGATTCAAATCAAAATTTTAAAAATTGTTTGAATGTGATTCAAATCTGAATTTTAAAAGTTGTTTGAATGTGATTCAAATCTGAATTTTTAAAGTTCTTTGAATTATATTTAAATCTGATTTTTTAAAGTTGATTGAATAATATTCAGATCTGATTTTTTTTAAAATGTTTGAATGTGATTCAATCTGATTTTTTAAAAAATGTTTGAATGTGATTCAAATCTGAATTTTTAAGGTTGTTTAATGTGATTCAAATCTGAATTTTTAAATTTGTTTGAATGAGATTCAAATCTGAATTTTTAAATTTATTTGAATCATATTCAAATCTGGATTTTTAAGTTGAATATGAGATATTCAATTTAATTTAAGTATATATGTTTTATTTAATTGTTAAATAGTGATATGCATGATGGATGATCATGGACTATAAAAGACCAATGTGATTGGATTTATTTCTTTTATGTTTCTTTGGGATTGTAAATTAATTTATTTATTTTAATTTATTTTGGGCATGTATTATTAAGTTTGTAATAATTTTTGGGTTGTAATTTCATTTATTTAATTTCTTGTAAATTTGCCTTGGTATGCCAAGGATTACTATGTAATAATGGATTGCAAGAAGTTCAAGGAGGTCAAGAGCATTGGTGGGACCAGTGGGAGGAATTCAAGATCAAGTGTTGATTATGTACTCCTTCAGCAACTCTTGTAAAATGAATGAATGAAATGCACCTATGAATGCCCTGATTCAATTCTTGGTGGCTGAAAATTGAATCCCTTAGAAAGTCCATGATCATACCATATTTACTGCTTATCCATGAATGCATGAGATGTATGGGAATGTATGTAATTATATGATATATGCATGCTAAATGGATAATGTGCAAAGTGAGACCTTAATAGTAATTAAGATGACTATAAAATCTTTCAAACAAATGATTAAGTTGGAAATGCTATAATTAAAGTAATTATAATATGGGCCCTCCATTGGGGCAATTATTTTAAGAAATTTTAAATAGTTGCATAAGGTGCAATTAATTTAAGAGATTTTCTTAAGAATAATTGTTAAGCATGAGATGTTGTAATTATGTAAATGGTTTGGTGGCCAATATTGGATGTACCTGAGGACATTAAAATTATTTGCATAATTACTGGCTTAATGGGATCAACTTAACTAATGTAGGATAAGTCAATAATGGATGTACCTGAGATTTTGAGCATTAGGGCCTAGGTAAAGGATTGAACCTCACATGAGATGTGATGGGCAAGGATTTGCTCACTTATAGTTTATTGTAATTCCAATAATGGATGTACCTGAGGATGATCAATAGAATTATAAGAATTCAATCACCCACTAGAAATCCATCCAACTAGGATTTTCGTTTTCTACTTTGGAAGTGTAGGATTCGCTAAGTTAGTGGGAGGACCAATTTAATTAAAAGACCATAATCATTTTGGTTAATTACTTGATACATTTACTAATTAATCTGGTTATTTTTTTGCAGTTAATTTTCTAATAATAATGAGCATAGAACAACCACCACCATCCAATATCCTTGCAAGCATACTTGATAGCAATAGGTTGACAGGACCTAATCTCTCTGATTGGCTAAGAAATTTGAAACTTATCCTGAATCTTGAGCATATAGGATATGTTTTAGATTCAAATGTTCCTGGTCCCTTACCTCCAGAGGCCACTCAAGAGGAACATGAAACTTTGGACAATTGGAAGGAGCATGATATGAGAGTTAAGTGTTACATGCTTGCTTCCATGGGTAATGAGTTACAGAAGCAGCATGAAAACATGCAGAGTGCAAGTGAGATCCTCCTTCACCCACAAGAGTTGTACGGTGAGCATAGTAGGAATGATGGGTATGAGATATCTAGGTAGTTGTTCCGCATGAGGATGTCTGAGGGACAAAATGTTGGGGATCATGTCCACAAGATGATTCGACTGATTGAGCAGTTAGAACATCTTGACTTCAACATGGATTTCCAACTACAGATGGATTTGATCCTTTAGTCCCTTCTTGAGTCTTTTGGGAATTTTGTGACAAATTTCCATATGACTAAATAGGAATGCACCTTAGCTGGTTTACTCAACATACTAGTTATTGCCCAAAAGAATATGCTGGGCAATAAAGGAAAAGAGGTAGCTTTGATTGCATCTTCTTCAGCTGTAAAGTCCAACAACAAGAAGGGCAATAGGAAAAAAAAAACCTCAGATTCCTGGTCCTTCCAAGAAAATAGCTAAACAGAAAGGGAAGACTAAAGCTGATGGAGGCAAAGGAAAGTGTTTCCAATGCCAGAAGGATGGGCACTGGAAAAGGAATTGCCCAGAGTATCTTGCTTCTCTGAAGGACAAAAAGGATAAACCTTCGGAAGGTATGTCCATATCTTGTTATTTAGATTCTGATGATGCTCATAGTTCATCTACAGCTTGGATTTTAGTTACTGGTGCCAATTCTCACATTTCTAATGATATGCAGGAACTAGCAAATAGTAGCAGCTTGCGTTCTCAAGATGTTAGAGTCCGGATTGGCAATGGCTCAACTGTTGAAGCTTTAGCCATAGGATCTAAATCTTTGTACATTTTTAGACATGTTTTGTGTTTGGATAATATTTTATATGTACCTGATGCTTTTAAGAACATCATTTCTATATCTAGTTTGACTAGAAATGGCTATGAATTTCAATTCACAGATGATGTTTGCAATATTTATTTTGGAAAGAAATATATTGGTTCGGGTTATATGAATGAAGGTCTTTATTATTTAGATAATAATGACAAACACAAAATGAATGCAAGTGATCTAAATGAATGCAACGCCATGGTGAAAACCAACTCAAGTTCAAAACATATTTAGCACTTAAGGTTTTGTCATGCTGTAGAAGATAGGATTGCAAAACTAGAGAAAATGGGGATTCTATCCTCATTGGGCTCTGAGCCTACTCCAACTTATGAATCTTGCCTTCAGGGAAAAATAACTAGATCACCCTTTGTTGGACAAGGGCTAAGGGCTGAAAATATTTTAGAGCTAATACATAGTGATGTATGTGGTCCATTTAAGGAAATGGCTAGAGGCGGTTTTCATTATTTTATTACCTTTACTGATGATAAATCAAGATTTGGGTATTTGTATTTGATGAAATACAAGCATGAATCCTTTGAAAAGTTCAAAGAATTTAAATCTGAAGTAGAAAATCAAATAGGAAAGAGTATTAAAGCCCTTCAATCAGATCGTGGAGGGGAATTTTTGAGTATTGAATTTGATGAATACTTGAGAGAGCATGGCATTGTTTCCCAGCTAACTCCTCCAAGAACGCCACAGTTGAATGGTGTATCTGAAAGGAGAAATCGTATCCTATTGGATATGGTACATAGTATGATGAGCTATACTAATATACCAATCTCCTTTTGGGGATTTGCATTAGAATCAGCTTTGTATATTCTGAATAGGATTCCATCAAAATCAGTTTCTTTCACACCTTATGAGATATCATGGAAGAAAATCAAGTTTTAAGCATGTTAAGATTTGGGGTTGTCCAGCTTATATCAAAAAACTGAACACTGATAAATTGGAAACCAGATTAGAAAAGGGTTGATTTGTTGGATATCCAAAAGATAGTTTTGGATATTATTTTTATTTGCCTACATCACAAAAGGTTATGGTGAGTAGAGATGCCACATTTCTTGAACAACAGTTTGTTCAAGAAGAAGGCAAAGGAAGGTAAATAGAGTTGGAATTAGAGAATTCTAACCAACCAACAGATCAGATGGATATAAATCCATTTAGTTAACCTACACCTGTTGTGTAACACCCTAGGCAAATCCTACATCGGCAAAACACGGGAGAGATGCTGGATTTATAAGATGGAGGTTCCTAACCCCTATTGACGTGTTTTAAAACCGTGAGGGCTTCGGCCCAAAGCAGACAATATCACTAGTGGGCCGGGCCATTACATTTGTGGTATCAGAGCTGCTCCGCGTGCAAACTTGAACGATGGTGGGGCAAACCTCAGCGAGGACACTGAGTCCCATAAGGGGGGTGGATTGTAACACCCTAGGCAAATCCCACATCGGCAAAACACGGGAGAGATGCTGGATTTATAAGATGGAGGTTCCTAACCCCTATTGACGCGTTTTAAAACCGTGAGGGCTTCGGTCCATAGCGGACAATATCACTAGTGGGCCGGGCCATTACATTTGTGGTATCAGAGCTGCTCCGCGTGCAAACTTGAACGATGGTGGGGCAAACCTCAGCGAGAACGCTGAGTCCCATAAGGGGGGTGGATTGTAACACCCTAGGCAAATCCCACATCGGCAAAACACGGGAGAGATGCTGGATTTATAAGATGGAGGTTCCTAACCCCTATTGACGCGTTTTAAAACCGTGAGGGCTTCGGTCCAGAGCGAACAATATCACTAGTGGGCCGAGCCGTTACATGTTGATGAAACATCTACAGCTGTTCCTTGTAGAACAACCAGGGTATCTCACCCACCAGTGAGATATGGTTTCCTTCATGAAGAGGAACAAGAGTTGTCTACTCATGAAGAAGTAGATCATGGAGATGATCCACTTACCTATGAAGAAGCTATATCAGATATAGATTCTTCAAAATGGATTGATGCTATGAAATCTGAAATTGATTCCATGTATAAGAATCAAGTTTGGGATCTTGTTGACCCACCTGAAGGTATTGTACCTATAGGGAACAAATGGGTTTTCAAGAAGAAAATTGGTTCTGATGGAAAGGTAGAGACCTATAAGGCAAGACTAGTAGCGAAAGGGTTTCACCAAAGGCAAGGAATCGACTATGAGGAGACTTAAAACGCCTGTTGCCATGCTTAAATCAATTAGGATTCTATTAGCAATAGCTGCATACTATGATTATGAGATTTGGTAGATGGATGTCAAAACAGCTTTTCTCAATGGACACATTGAAGAAAACGTTTTCATGGAACAAACTAAGGGTTTTGAATCCCAAGATGGTTCTAAGGTATGCAAGCTAAAACGATCCATTTATGGGTTGAAACAAGCTTCGAGGAGTTGGAACATCCATTTTGATGAAGCCATTAAATCCTTTGGCTTTATTAAAAATGAGGATGAGCCATGTGTATATAAGAAGGTTAGTAATAGTGCTATCACTTTCCTTGTCTTATATGTGGATGACATACTGTTGATGAGTAATGACACAGGTATGTTGACAACTGTAAAGGTATGGTTGTCAAATACATTCTCCATGAAAGACTTAGGGGAGGCAACCTATATTCTTAGGATTCGCATCTACAGAGATAGAGCAAAAAGAATAATTGGTTTATCCCAAAGTCTATACTTGGAAAAGGTGTTAAAGAGGTTTAACATGCTTGATTCTAAGAGAGGATTGTTACTAGTGAGACATGTTATCCACCTTTCTAAAGAGATGTCTCCAAAGACACCTAAAGAAAGAGATAAAATGGCCAGGATTCCATATGCTTCGACTATTGGAAGTTTAATGTATACAATGTTGTGTACTAGGCTGGATATCACGTATGCTGTTAGTTTGACTAGCAGGTATCAATCCAATCCAGGTTTGGAACACTGGATTGCTATCAAGAATATCCTTAAGTACTTGAGAAGAATATCCATATTCTTGATATATGGAGGTGGAGACTTGCAATTGGATGGTTATACTGATTCTGATTTCAATTAGATATCGATGATAGAAAGTCTACCTCTGGATATGTGTTCATTTGTAATGGAGGTGCAG
Organism: Hevea brasiliensis; assembly: GCF_030052815.1. NCBI lineage: Eukaryota > Viridiplantae > Streptophyta > Magnoliopsida > Malpighiales > Euphorbiaceae > Hevea > Hevea brasiliensis. Next base: position 91,879,093 of record NC_079496.1, on the reverse strand, counting down.
TCAGTTGGAAGAGTTCCAAATAGAGTACGACTGCAGATTCCACTACCGAGGCTGAGTATATTGCTGCATTAGATGCTGCAAAGGAAGCTGTTTGGATTTAAGGAACCCCAATCTCACTAGAAATCCAAACACATAGAAAGGCGCTACCACATTATTAGAGAAATAGTTGGGCAAGGCGATGTAGCCATGCAGAAAATAGCATCAGCTGAATTTTCAACTGATTCATTCACTAAGCCTTTGTCACAAGCTTAGTTAGACTGACATCTTGAGAAGATGGGTCTAAGATATTGTAATGAATGGCTCTAGTGCTAGTGGGAGATTGTTAGTAGTATGCCCTAGAGCATATCATTTAGTATGTATCTTGTACATATTTTTATTAATAAAAGGCATCTTCACTTTTCCGTTTAATAATATATTTATGTGTAATAGAAAAGGTCCATTGATATTTTGTTAGAAATATTATTCTTAAGTTGTTAAGAATATGAGTGACAGTATTTCTAGCATAAAGTATTATAAATAGGTTCACAATTAAGGATACTTCATAATAAGGACATGACTTATCCAGAAAGATTGTATTCATATTTGTTCCCAAGTTATTTATATGAGATATAAATAAGATGGAATGGTAAGTCTCATGCCATATAACAAACATGATAGGCACTTATAAATGATAAGTAGGTCAAACCAATGACACTTATAACAAGCACATGAAGTTTACTCTTGTCAATGCGTTGTCATAAATCATATCAGTGCGCATAATCTTTAGACCAGAGATAGCATAGTTATCTTGTATATAGGTGGTTTGAGTTTGATACTACTTTCATATTTGTACTATGTATGGGTATATGGGCATGTGTTGGCTCCTACTAGTTATATATGGAGGTAGGTGTTGATCAAGATGGAATCTATTCCTCTAAGTAAATAGAGATAAAATCCTATGTTCATTTAATTATTCTTGATGTTTCAAGTTCCTGGCCAGGATAGATAGATTTAATCAAAAAAGAGTTTCTAATGAGAAAATCTTTCAATCAGGAACTGGAATTAAAAGAGAACATAATATTCGTAGCAAATAGAGTTTGACATAAACCATGACTCCAGCTTGAGTTGAGATTTGGTAACAGAGAGATTCTAGTGCATGGTAACATAGTATAAGTTAAATTTATATTTAAAGTGTTTAAATATGAATTTAATTAATGAGAAATTAATTAATAGAGATTAATTAATTAATTTATATTTGATATAAATTGATTAGAAGAAGAGAGATAATTATTTTGGGCTGAGAACTCAAAATTAAGACATAAGGGCATTTTGGTCATTTCACAGAGTGACATACGACACCATGAGATGGTGACGCATGGCATTATACATAAGCTTGCCAAATGTCTTTTAATCATGTAAGATGATTCAAATTAAGATTAAATATAGGTTTGATACTTGGCACAATGTGATTGGGTCAATTAAACCTAGAACCAATCAGAGGGTGACATGTGGCAAGGGTTTAATGTGTTAACCTAGCTCTATAAGTGTTGTTATGAAGAGAAAAAATACAACCAGTAGCCATTCCTCCTTTGTCACGCCATTTTGAAGCTCTCCCTCTTTTCTTCTTCATCTCTCATCAATTCAAAGAGATTAGCTATCAATCTCTTGAATTTAAAATACTAAAAATCGTTTCTAGTGTCCTGTTTACATCTTTAATCTCTTAAAAGGCAGAACTTGATTTTCTAAATAATAGAAAAAGCTTTAGAAGCTATTTAAGGGCTGCCATAGGTGTTCTTAGTGTGTACAAGCTAGAGGGACAACATCTGGTGTCCTGAAGACGAATCTCAAAGGCGCAAATACACTGCAGTGCATCAAGAGGTTATTGTGTTTGTTCTTGATTTAATATAGGGTTCTAAAATTAATCTGATTAATTTTAAAATCTTAAATGGCAAATATAGATCCAAAAACATATTAAAAGAGTTTTAATATGTTTTTTATCATTGAAATCAAATAGATAAAAATAAATCTTGTATGATGCATGTGACCCTAGGTGAAAATTTTGAATTCAATGGTATAAACTTGTGCTTTTCACGCTTCTGTTCCTACAACTTAGTGGTGTAATAATACAACAATGAAATAATATATACAAATAAATAAAGAAATAAATCATAATTTGGATAGTCAGGAATCAATTTAATTTGGTATGGTATTTCTAGTATCAACTATCTTATATACTAGTTTGTTCCTTTTTGGAAGTGCTAAGTTTATAACCTTTTAGTAATAATACCCAGTATATAAATTATTCTAACTGTATTGTATTTTAAGTCTCTACGGTTCTGCAAATTGTATTTTTGTTATGTTTCTATTGCTAATCTCTTTTACTCATTTCATTCAATACTTAATTTAATTGTACTGAAATTTCATTATACTTAACTTAACTTCTTGAATTGAATAATGTTTTAATTGACTGCCCGTGTAGCCTATACAACTGACCAAACTGGATAAATGATTAAAATAGCACTGGGTACTCAATATCTCGGGCCATCACACCATTGGTCACAAAGTACCTCCTGGTGTGCAAATAGGGTGGCTAATAAGCCATATAATCAGTCAGGCAATAAGCCGAGTATAATAACATAATCCATATAGCCATAGGCTATTAAAATCACAGTGTGACATAATAAGCCATAAAACATAATATGGCGTGAAGCCATTTACAGTACAGCTATCAGTACCCTATTGGCATGCCAACCTATCCATACTAGTCAACTAGGCAATACTAAGGCATTTACAAGCTTAAATATTTAATTCTTTATTTTTACAGTTTATAGGTCATAATGCCTTTCATTGATTAACAAAAATGTTGACCTTTTTATGCATCATGGATAGGTTGATTCTAGTATCAACATGTCACAATCTGCGTTTCAATATATTGCTAATATAGTACATTTTACAATTCTCACAAGTTGGCATTTATTGCCAATTTTATTTCTAAGACTTATTGCATGATAATGTCAATTTTTCAGTTTTGGTATGCTAGATTGATCTAGCTAGATGTCCTATTTCCCTTGGTTTTTAGTTTCTGGTCAAAGAAGCAAATTTATAAATCTATGCATTATTGAATTTTTGCCACTGATTTTATGTCATTCTGAGTTGTATAGCCAAGATGTGGTCAATTTACTAAAGCCGGACAGATTGCATTTTTAATGCAAAGTTAGGTCAATTTTTGGTCAAATTCAATTCTGGTAGATTTGGTATCCTAACTTGGGCAAGCAAATTGACTTGGTTCTGGTCATTTCTGGGCTTTAGTGTCTTCACAAGACTTATAGCTATATGGCTAAGCTTTCCATTGATATAAATTTCAGGTCATTTGGACTTGTTTACAGTGAGTTATGGCCAAATGAGTAACTACTGCTCATATGGTCAAATTCTGGGTTGCAATGGTTCTGGACAGTTTTGATACCTCAATTTGTGTAAGCAATTTGACTTAGTTAATAGCATTTCTGGGTTATATGATCTTCACCAAAGTTGTAGCCCTATGTCTAAGCTTTCCATCGGTATAAAATTCAAGATGGTCAGATTTTAGGTTTTACACACTACCAAATTCGGATTAGGTCAAATTGATGGTCACTTTCCGAACAGAATTTTGTTAAGTTTCCAACATGAAAGTTGGCACATTTTATGCCTAGTTTCACCTACAATTGGCTTCATACCAATTGGGGTTACACATTTAGGGTTATAGGCTCAAATGCATACAGCCCTTAACACATTCTTTAAACACCAATCAAGTACACATTCAACTTGCTCTACTTTAGTTTCCCATACCTAATTCTGAATTTGTATCATACCATAACTATTCATCACTTCACATTATGGTCAATTTGGGTAGAATATACAAATCCTCAATACACCAAATACAACTCTAAATCACAAAATCAACATTTACATAATTTATACATGATGTCACCTAACTAATACATGGAATTCCATCAACAATTTACATATATTTTTATTAATTCCTTAGTACCATAATTCATCAAACAAATCCATGAAATTAAGCACTCTTCATTGCACCACAAGGCTGCCAATTTCAAGTTCAATTGTCCAAGTCTTCAAACATTGTTCAAAGCCCCAATTCACATTGTCAACCACACATGTACACTTGCAATTAAATTCTAACACTTAGATCCCAATAATTAACATCAATAATCAACAATTATAGGCATGAATTAATTCATATTCAAGCTCATCAAGGAAACCAATTTAAAAATTATACTAATTGATACACTTGAATTGTATAGATGTTTTTAAGCACGTTTGTATACTATCTCATAGCATTTAGGCAAGTATTTTCATGCATAGTAGTTGATTTCATTAGTTTTTGTAATCTTTATTATCAAGCCCTTAATTCTATGTTTTCTGCATCGTTTTAGGTGTTTGGGTAAAGCCCCACAGTATAGGAGTGCAAAAAGAAGCTTAAAGAGGTCAAGAGACTGAGTATTGCTGCTGATACAAATTACACAGGTTGTTTAAGCCAAGCCCCAGTCCCATGTAACTTTCTTCCAGAAGAAAGCCAGATAGCCAATGGAGAAACAAAAGTACAGGGGTCGTGTAATTAGACCCGTGTAATCTGTAGGGACCCGTGTAAGTTTCTGCCGGGCACAAGCCTGAAGAACCTTATGGGAACAACAGTACAGGGCCCGTGTAACCAAGCCGTGTAGTTGGCGCAAACCCGTGTAACTCTCTATACCAATGCAAGACTCCGCAGTTCCGCTCTAGCAAGTTACACGGCCTTGGGCCGTGCAGTGACACATAGGTCATGTACTATGCAGCAGCCAGTTTTATAATTCAAATTCCCGCTCTTGTTTTCTGATTCAAATGGGACTCTTAAAGCCTTTTGGACTCAAAATGACGTAACCCTAGAGCAACCATTATAAATAGAAGAGAAAACATCAGAAAGAAGGGCTCCCTCTCTCTTTTATCTTTTGACAGCACTTTTGAGGGGTTTTGAAAGAGAGAAATCCACACTCTGCACTCTCTCTAGCCGTCTCGAGGAGAGAAACATCAGTACCAAAAGGAGTTTTCCAGCTGAAGCTCCACAAGATCAAAACTACAAACTCTCTTTGGTTCCTTCATTTCATCTCCCTAGACAGATTTTTATTGTTTTATTTCTTCTACATGATTTTCTTTCTACTGTTTTTATCTTTTATCATGATGTTTGCTGAACTCACCATGAGTGAGTAGTTTTCTTATTCTGGATTTAGGAGAGTAATGCTTGTAATTATTATTATGGATGAACACTAAGTTTTATTTGTTAGATTTGAGATTTGTTCCTTGATTTAATTTCTTGTGATCTTAATGCATGCTATGTGCTGGTACCCACTTAGCCATGATTGTAGATGTAAATTGAACGACTGAAAGGTGAAGATTAATATCAGAAAATCAAGATCTTGAACCTAGGAATTCTGACCTAGACATAGGCTGATACCTTTGTGGAACTTCAAAATTGGTCAAAAATCTTAAAAGATTTTAATTAATTTGATCACCACTAAAGTTGGGTTTGAGTTAATTAGAATACACCCTAGGTGCCTTGATAGAGGATTTAGGATAACTTAGGACTAATATCCATCAACAAAATGATCCTCAATTCAGTAAATAAATAAGATAACATCGCTAGTAAGATTCAAGTGTGAAATCTTAATCCATAATTGTTTCAAATAAATCATTTCATTTTAAGTTTACCATTCTAGTGTTTAAGGTTAACAAACTTCATTCCCTAAGTATTTGATAGCTTAGACAGTCAAAATTACTCTGTAGATTGGTACTTGCTAATCAAATTCCTCATGGGAATGATACTCTACTCATCACTTTATTACTTGTTAGCGATCTGTGCACTTGCGGGGTTGTAAAACCAGCAAAATACGTTTTTGGCACCGTTGCCAGGGATTTTTTGTTTTAGTAATATCAAGCGATAGCCAATTTAGCTGATTTAGGCAATTATATTTATTATCTAATTTTATTTTACTGGTTGTATTTCTCTTCTTTTCTCTCAGGTGCCCGATCTAGTATATGACCAGAACAAGGCCAGAAGAAGAAATTTTGGACTGTGATCCGGAGATAGACAGAACTCTGAGAGCCATCAGGAGGGAAAGGAAACATCAAGAGCACAATCAAGGAGATCCTAAAATTCCAACCATGGCTGATAATAATGACAGACCAAGACTCTTGAGAGATTACGTAGCTCCATCTGTCCAAGGATTTCAGCCCAGTGTCACTAGACCCACAGTGGAAGCCAATAACTTTGAATTAAAACCAACATGGCTCCAAATGATTCAATAAACCCAGTTTGCAGGTTCACCAACAGAAGACCCACACTATCACCTCCAGTGCTTTCTTGCCTTCTGTGATACATTCAAGATGAATGGAGTGTCTGATTAAGCATTAAGACTCAGAGCATTCCCATTCTTCCTTCAGGATAGAGCAAGGAAGTGGTTACTATCTCAACTGGCTGGAACGTTCACCACTTGGGAAAACCTCTCTCAAGCTTTTCTAGCAAAGTATTTTCCACCTGCAAAGATTACAAAATTGAGGCTTAAGTTCAACACCTTCAGACAAAAGGAAGGAGAATCACTCTATGACGCATGCGAAAGATATAAAGACCTACAGAGGGAATGTCCACACCATGGCATAGAAGATTGGCTATTAGTGCAAAATTTCTCTAATGGATTACAACTTCTAAAAAGGGTTGCATACCATAATTATGAGTGGTCAAATGAAAGAGGAAATGCAAGGAGAACTACAGGGGTCCTAGAAGTAGACGCCCTAAGCATGATAAATGCTCAATTTGATCAGCTCACAAAGAGACTCAAAAGAATGCAAGCCAACATAGTTGGTATAAACAGTCAACATGAGGACAGCTATGGAGGAGGATACATGAGTTCAGAATACAGTAATTTCAATGAACCCTCCACAGAACAGATGAACTATGTGAATAATAGAGAAAACTTCAACCAGAAGCAGCCCAAAAATCCATATTCAAATACTTACAAACCTGGATGGAGGAACCACCCAAATTTCTAATGGTCCAATCAGCAGAACCAGCCAATAAATAAGCAACAAGGGTACAAACCACCAGCACCCCCTAGATTTCAGAACAGAGGTCAAAACTTTGCACAGCCATCACTACCTCTCCAACCTCAACAACCTGAACTAAAAATGACTATGGAAACCATGATGGAAGGATTCCTAATAGCTCAACAACAACAAAATGAATTGATTAAATAGTTCACTTCTAGAGTGGACCAACTTGCTACTCATAATAAGATGCTAAAGAATCAAATTGCTCAGCAAGCAAGTTCTTCAAGTAAGGCTGCTGGAAAACTGCCTAGCCAACCAGAAATGAACCCAAGGGAGCATTGTAAGGTAGTTACACTGAGGAGTGGGAGAACTCTAGTACAACCAGAGGTAGAACTGATAGAGGAAACCATAGAAAAATCTAAAGGCCAAGCAGAGAAAAAGGAGGAAGAAGCTAAGAAAGATTAGGAAAAGGAAGCAAGGAAGACAAAGAAATTACCAGAGCCATACCAGCCTCCCTAACCTTTTCCTTAGAGATTTCAGAAAGCCAAATTGGACAAGCAGTTTGGGAAGTTTTTAGAGGTTTTACAGAAACTTTACATCAACATCCCCTTCACTGAAGCACTTTCTCAGATGCTATCCTATGCCAAATTTCTTAAGGAAATTCTATCAAAGAATAGAAAGCTAGAAGACTATGGAATAGTATCTCTAACAGAGGAATGCAGTGCCATACTGCAAAATAAACTACCTTCAAAGTTGAAAGATCTAGGAAGCTTCTCCTTACCCTGCCTCATTGGTAACAAGAAAATAGACAAGACCCTCTGCGATCTTGGGGCAAGCATCAGTTTAATGCCTCTATCAATATGCAAAAAGCTGGAGATCAGAGAATTGAAGCCCACAATAATCTCATTGCAATTGGCTGATCGATCTGTTAAATATCCTGTGGGAATACTTGAGAACATTCCTATCAAAGTGGGTAAATTCTTCATTCCAGTGGACTTTATTGTCCTTAAGATGGAATAAGAAGTTCAAATTCCTATCATCTTGGGAAGACCATTCTTGGCAACTGCCGGAGCCATCATAGACATTAAAAATGGGCGATTAACCCTCAAGGTAGGAAAAGAAGAAGTGGAGTTTAACTTGTTCAACACAATGAAACACAAATTTGAACCTGATGAATGATTCAAGGTTGACATAATTGACGAACAAGTTGAAAAGGAATTTTATAAGACACATCTTAAAGATCCTCTTGAAGCATGTATTGTGCACAGCCACACAGTGGATGATGAAAATATAGAAATAGCAGCCTGTTCATAACAGTTAGCAGCTCATCCACCCCTACCCTTAGCTAAGGCTTCTGAGATGGAGAAGTTGAAGGAGGAACAAACCAAAGGTAAGCTCTAAGAAAATGCCAAACAGGTAAAGCTTAACCCTCTCCTCTCCTCGCTAAGGGAATCAACCCTTCGATTTGCATGCATAGGATACCCATGGAAGAAAATAGTAAACCCATGATCAAACACCAAAGTAGACTTAACCTAAACATGAAAAAAGTAGTCAAGAAAGAAATTTTAAAACTATTAGATGCAGGTATCATATACCCAATTTCTGATAGTAAATGGGTTAGTCCAATACATGTAGTTCCTAAGAAAGGTGGGACAACTATTATCCAAAATGCAAACAATGAACTAATCCCTGTTAGAGTAGTCACTGGTTGGCGAATGTGCAAAGATTATAGGAAATTGAACAGTGCTATAAGAAAAGACCATTTCCCTCTCCCCTTCATCGACCAAATGTTAGAAAGGTTAGCGAAACACTCTTATTTCTGTTATCTAGATGGGTATTCGAGATTCTTTCAAATTCCTATTCACCCAGAAGACCAAGAAAAGACAACATTCACTTGTCCCTATGGAACATTTGCATATAGGAGAATGCCTTTTGGTCTTTGTAATACCCCTGCTACCTTTCAAAGATGTATGATGGCTATTTTTTCTGATTATATTGAAGATATCATGGAAGTTTTTATGGATGATTTTTCTATCTATGGAACTACTTTTGATGATTGCCTAGCTAATTTATCTAAGGTGTTGCAAAAATCTGAAGAATTAAACCTAGCCCTAAATTGGGAAAAATACCAGTTCATGGTAAGGGAAGGCATAGTTCTAGGACATTTGATATTAGAAAGAGGAATTGAAGTTGATAAGGCAAAAATTGAGATCATTGAAAACATGCCACCCCCAACATCAGTCAAGGGAGTGTAAAGCTTTTTGGGACATGCAGGATTCTATAAAAGATTCATCAAAGACTTTTCCAAAATAGCTATGCCACTTACCAACTTGTTAAGTCAAGATGTTCCCTTTGATTTTGATGAAAATTCCCTTGTTTCCTTTAACAGGATCAAAGAGGCCCTGATATCAGCACCAATAATGCAGCCACCAAATTGGAAGATACCATTTGAGGTGATGTGTGACGCTAGTGACTTTGTAATTGGAGCAATGCTCGGGCAAAGAAAAGATAAAAAGCTTCATGCTATTTATTATGCTAGCAAGAAACTCTATGATGCACAAATCAATTATGCCACCACAGAGAAGGAATTCCTAGCAGTGGTGTTTGTAATGGACAAGTTCATATCTTACCTCATTAGGTCAAAAGTCATTGTATTCACAGATCATGCTGCAATCCGGTAACTTTTGAACAAGAAGGAAGCAAAACCAAGGCTGATTCGATGGATTCTACTCCTACAAGAATTTGACCTTGAAATCAAGGATAAAAAAGGATTCAAAAATGTAGTAGCTGACCATCTTTCCAAACTAAAATTGGAGTACACAGAGGACTTTGAAGATTTGCCAATTGATAATTCATTTCCTAATGAGCAATTACTTGCATTCTCCAAGGCTCCATGGTATACTAACTTTGTTAATTTTCTTGTATGTAGGGTACTACCTCCAAACATGACTTATCAGCAAAGGAAGAAATTCCTAAATGATGTGAGATATTACATATGGGAGGAACCTTTATTGTATAAGAGATGCAATGATGGGCTAATAAGAAGATGCATACCAGAGGAAGATATGGAAAGTATCATTCATCACTGCTATTCATCACTATATGGAGGACACTTCGGCACCTCAAAAACCATAGCCAAGATTTTGCAAGTAGGGTTTTTCTGGCCACATTTGTTTAAAGATGTAAGATCCTTTGTGCTAGGTTGTGATCAATGCCAAATAAGAGGTAATAGTTTAAGAAGGAATGAAATGCCACCACATGGTATACTTAAGATAGAATTGTTTGATGTATGGGGAATAGACTTCATCGACCCATTTCCCTCTTCCCGTGGAAACAAGTATATTCTGGTTGGAGTTGATTATGTGTCAAAATGGGTAGAAGCAATTGCAACACCAACCAACAATGTTAGATATTAGTAGTATGCCCTAGAGCATATCATTTAGTATGTATCTTGTACATGTTTTATTAATAAAAGGCATTTTCACTTGTCCGTTTACAAAATATATTTATGTGTAATAGAAAAGGTCCATTGATATTTTGTTAGAAATATTATTCTTAAGTTGTTAAAAATATGAGTGACAGTATTTCTAGCACAAAGTATCATAAATTGGTTCGTCATCGAGGATACTTCACAATAAGGACATGACTTATCCAAAAAAGATTGTAATCATGTTTGTTCCCAAGTTATTTATATGAGATATAAATAAGATGGAATAGTGAGTCTCATGCCAGATAACAAGCATGATAGGCACTTATACATGATAAGTAGGCCGAACCAGTGACATTTACGACAAGTACATGGAGTTTACTCTTGTCAATATATTGTCATAAATCATATCAGTATATATAATCTTTAGACCTGAGATAGCAAAGTTATCTTGTATATAGGTAGTTTGAGTTTGATACTGCTTTCATACTTGTATTATGTATGGTTATATGGGCATCTGTTGGCTCCTACTAGTTATACAAGAAGGTAGGTGTTGATCAAGATGGAATCTGTTACCCTAAGTAAATAGGGATAAAATTCTATGTTTATTTAATTGTTCTTGATGTTTCAAGTTCCTAGCCAGGACAGATAGATTTAATCAGAAAAGAGTTTCTGATGAGAAAATCTTTTCAATCAAGAACTGAAATTAAATGAGAACATAATATTCATAGCAAATAGGGTTTGACATAAACCATGACTCCAACTCAAATTGGGATTTTATAACAGAGAGATTCTAGTGCATGGTAACATATGATTATAGGTTCATTTAAGGTAAACCTTATTCTGATTGGGTGGCCATGGATGCTATGCTAGGTGTTAACCATGGTCTATGAGGTGCATAAAATGATTTAGAGAAATCATTTATGGTAAGAAAGAGTTCTGATGATATCAAGAGTTGATATCATGTCTCATTGCCAATTAGTGATGAGCCTAGTAAGTCACACATATACACAAGTAATCACCAAATTAAATATGATTTAATTAATTAATTAATTTGGTTTGCAATTAAATTGCAAAGTCCCTAGCATGGCTTGAAACCAAATCTAGGTTATTGGATGTATAGCATAAGTTAAATTTATATTTAAAGTGTTTAAATATGAATTTAAGTGATGAGAAATTAATTAATAGAGATTAATTAATTAATTTATATTTGATATAAATTGATTAGAAGAAGAGAAATAATTATTTTGGGTTGAGAACTCAAAATTAAGACACAGGGGTATTTTGGTCATTTTACAGGGTGACATGTGGCACCATGAGATGGTGACACATGGCACTACACATAAGCTTGCCATATGTCTTTTAATCATGTAAGATGATTAAAGTCAAGATTAAATATAGGTTTGACACTTGGCACAATATGATTGGGTCAATTAAACCTAGAGCCAATCAGAAGGTGACATGTGGCAAGGGTTTTAAGTGGTGACCTAGCTATATAAGTGTAAGGATGAAAGAATATAAACACAAGCTGTTGTTCTCTCTTTGGTGCCGCCACCCTTGGCTGCCTCTCCTTCTCTTCTTCTTCATCTCTCATCAATTCAAAGAGATTAGACAACAATCTCTTGAATTAAAAATACTAGAAATCGTTTTTATTGTCCTGTTTACATATGTAATCTCTCAAAAGGCAAAACTTGATTTTCTAATTGATTGGAAAAGCTTTAGAAGCTGTTTAAGGGCTTCCATTGGTGATCTTGGTGTGGACAAGCTAGAGGGACAACATCTGGTGTCCTAGGCGCATCCTAAAGGTGCCAAACACACTACAGTGCATAAAAAAGGTTAGTGCACTTGTTCTTGATCTAATCTAGGGTTCTAAAGAATTAATCTGTTAATTCTAAAATCTTAAATGAAAAATATAGATCCAAAAATATATTAAAAGAGTTTTAATATGCTATTTATCATTCAAATCAAATAGATAAAATAAATCTTGCATGATGCATGAGACCCTAGGTGAAAAATTTTTGAATTCAATGATCTAAACTTGTGTTTTTCATGCATTCGCTCCTTCAATTGGTATCAAAGCCACTATACTTGCCATTTAGATTGTTTAATATATGATTTAATTGTGTGATTTGATCATGAGATGATTATTCATTGCTTGTTTAAAAAGCAAAGGTGGCGGCATGTGCTTGATCACCATCAATGGTGTGCATTAATAGTCTCCAAAGTGGTTGACATGGTTTGGCCTTGGAATATGCAATTGTTACTTGATCTAAGGTTCATCCTATGACTAATTAAAATATTTAATTAGGTGTTTTAATCACACAATTAAATTTTGATTCAGATATGAATTTTTAAAGTTGTTTGAATGTGATTCAAATCTGAATTTTAAAAGTTGTTTGAAAGTTGTTTGAATGTGATTCAAATCTGAATTTTTAAGGTTGTTTGAATGTGATTCAAATCTAAATTTTAAAAGTTGTTTGAATGTGATTAAAATCTAAATTTTTAAAGTTTTTTGAAAGTGATTCAAATCTAAATTTTAAAAGTTGTTTGGATGTGATTCAAATATGAATTTTTAAATTTGTTTGAATGTGATTCAAATCTGAATTTTTAAATTTGTTTGAATCATATTCAAATCTAGATTTTTAAGTTGAATATGAGATATTAAATTTAATTTAAGTATGTATGTTTTATTTAATTGTTAAATAGTGATATGCATGATGGATGATCATGGACTATAAAAGACCAATGTGATTGGATTTATTTCTTTTATATTTCTTTGGGTCATAAATTAATTTATTTTAATTTATTTTGGGCATGTATTATAAAGGTTGTAACATTTTTGGGTTGTAATTTCATTTATTAGGTTCTTGTAAATTCGCCTTGGTATGCCAAGGATTGCTATATAATTGGATTGCAAGAAGATCAAGGAGGTCAAGAGCATTGGTGGGAGCAGTGGGAGGAATTCAAGATCAAGTGTTGATTATGTACTCCTTCAGCAACTCTTGTAATATGAATGAATGAAATGCACCTAGGAATGCCCTGATTCAATTCTTGGTGGCTCAGAATTGAATCCCTTAGAAAAGTCCATAAACATACCATATTTATTTATTATCCATGAATGCATGAGATGTATGGGAATGTATGCAAGTATATAATATATGCATGCTAATTGGATAATGTGCAAAGTGAGACCTTAATAGTAATTAGGATGACCACAAAATCTTTCAAACAAATGATTAGGTTGGAAATGCTATAATTAAAGTAATTATAACATGGGCCCTCCATTGAGGCAATTATTTTAAGAAATTTTAAATACTTGCATAAGATGCAATTAATTTAAGAGATTTTCTTAAGAATAATTGTTAAGCATGAGATGTTATAAATATTTAAATTGTTTGGTGGCCAATATTGGATGTACCTGAGGACATTAAAATTATTTGCATAATTATTGGCTCAATGGGATCAACTTAACTAATGCAAGGTAAGTCAATAATGGATGTACCTGAGATTTTGAGCATTAAGGGCTAGGTAAAGGATTGAACCACACATTAGATGTGATGGGCAAGGAGTTGCTCACTTATAGTTTATTGTAATTCCACTAATGGATGTACCTGAGGATGATCAATAGAATTATAAGAATTCAATCACTCACTAGAAATCCATCCAACTAGGATTTCCGTTTTCTACTTTGGAAGTGTAGGATTCGCTAAGTTAGTGGGAGGACCAATTTGATTAAAAGACCATAATCATTTTGGTTAATTACATGATACATTTACTAATTAATCTGGTTATTTTCTGCAGTTAATTTTTTGATAATAAAGAGCACAGAACAACCATCACCATCCAATATCCTTGCAGGCATACTTGATTGCAATAGGTTGACAGGACCTAATTTATCTGATTGGATAAGAAATTTAAAACATGTCCTAAACTTTGAACATATTGGATATCTTCTAGACTCACAGGTTCCTGGTCCCTTACCTCCATAGGCCACACCAGAGGAACATGAAACTTTGGACAAGTGGAAGGAGCATAATATGAGAGCCAAGTGTTACATGCTCGCTTCTATGAGTAATGAGTTACAGAAGCAGCATGAGAACATGCAGAGTGCGAGTGAGATCCTCCTTCACCTACAAGAGTTGTATGGTGAGCACAGTAGGAATGCTAGGTATGAGATATCTAGACAGCTGTTCCGCATGAGGATGTTTGAGGGACAGAATGTTGGGGATCATGTCCACAAGATGATTCAGCTGATTGAGCAGTTGGAACATCTTGACTTTAACATGGATTTCCAACTACAGACAGATTTGATCCTTCAGTCCCTTCCTAAGACATTTGGGAATTTTGTGACAAATTTTCATATGACTAAGCAGGAATGCACTTTGGCTGATTTACTCAACATACTGGTTATTGCCCAAAAGAATATGCAGAGCAATAAAAGAAAAGAGGTAGCTTTGATTGCATCTTCTTCTGCTGGAAAGTCCAACAAGAAAAAGGGCGATAAGAAAAAGAAACCTCAAATTTCTGGTCCTTCCATGAAAATAGCTAAACAAAAAGGGAAAACTAAAGCTGATGGAGGCAAAGGAAAGTGTTTCCACTGCCAGTAGGATAGGCACTGGAATAGGAATTGTCTAAAGTGTAGCCAATAATAGAAGCTTGCAGTAATGAGATATTAGACTCTGGATTAGCAATGGCTCAACTGTTGAAGCCTTAGCCATAGGATTTAAATCTTTATACATGTGTGGAAATGTTTTGTATTTAAATACGGTTTTTGCATGTACATGATGCCTTTTAAGAACATCATTTCTATATCTAGTTTGACTAGAGATGGTTATGAATTTCAGTTCATAAATGATGGTTTCAATATTTATTTTGGAAATAAATATGTTGGTTCGGGTTATATGCATGATGGACTTTATTATTTAGATAATAATGTTAAATACAAATCTAATGCAAGCAATCTGAAAGAATGCAAGCAATCTGAAAGAATGCAATGCCATGATGAAAATCAACTCAAGTTCAAAATATATTTTGACACTTAAGGTTAGGTTATGTTGCAGAAGATAAGATTGCAAAGATGGACAAAATGAGGATTTTATTCTCATTGGATTCTGGACCTACTCCAACTTGCGAATCCTGCCTTCAGGGCAAAATGACTAGATCAACCTTTGTTGGGCAAGGGTTAAGAGCTAAAAATATTTTGAAGCTAATACATACTAATGTATGTGGTCCATTTAAAAGAATGGCTGGAGGTGGTTTTCATTATTTTATTACCTTTACTGATGATAAATCAAGGTTTGGGTATTTGTATTTGATGAAATACAAATATGAATCCTTTGAAAAGTTCAAATAATTTAAATCTGAAGTAGAAAATCAAACGAGAAAAAGTATTAAAGCTCTTCGATCAGATCGTGGAGGTGAATACATGAGTACTAAATTTGATGAATACTTAAGAAAGCATGGCATTGTTTCCCAGCTGACTCCTCCAGGAACACCACAGCTGAATGGTGTATCTGAAAGGAGAAATCGTACCCTATAGGATATGGTACGTAGTATGATGAGCTATACTGATATGCCAATCTCCTTTTGGGGATTTGCATTAGAATCAGCTTTGTATATTCTGAATAGGATTCCATCAAAATCAGTATCTTCCACACCTTATGAGATATAACATGGAAGAAAACCAAGTCTTAAGCATGTTAAGATTTAGGTTTGTCCAGCTTATGTCAAAAAGCTGAGAACTGATAAATTGGAAATTAGATCAGAAAAGGATCAATTTGTTGGATATCCAAAAGATAATTTTGGATATTATTTTTATTTTTCTACATCACAAAAGGTTGTGGTAAGTAGAGATGCCACATTTCTTGAACAACATTTTGTTCAAGAAAGAGGCAAAGGACGGCAAATAGAGTTAGAATTGGAGAATTCTTACCAACTAACAGATCATATGGATATAGATCCATCTAGTTAACCTACATCTATTGATGAAACATCTACAGCTGTTCCTCGTAGAACAACCAGGGTATCTCACTCACCAGTGAGATATGGTTTCCTTTAAGAAGAAGAATAAGAGTTGTCTACTCATGAAGAAATAGATCATGGAGATGATCCACTTACCTATGAAGAAGCTATATCAGATATAGACTCTTCAAAATGGATTGATACTATGAAACCCGAGATTGATTCCATGTATAAGAATCAAGTTTGGGATCTTGTTGACCCACCAGAAGGTATTGTAACTATAGGGAACAAATGGGTTTTCAAGAAGAAAATTGGTTCTGATGGAAAGGTAGAGACCTAAAAAGCAAGGCTAGTAGTGAAAAGGTTTTGCCAAAGGCAAGGAATCAACTATGAGGAGATTTTCTCACCTGTTGCCATGCTTAAATCAATTAGGATTCTATTAGCAATAGTTGCATACTATGATTATGAGATTTGGCAGATGGATGTCAAAACAGTTTTTCTCAATGGATACATTGAAGAAAACATATTCATGAAACAACCTAGGGGTTTTGAATCCCAAGATGGTTCCAAAGTGCGCATGCTAAAGCGATCCATTTATGGGTTAAAAAAAGCTTCGAGGAGTTGGAACATCCGTTTTGATAAAGCCATTAAGTCATTTGGTTTTATAAAAAATGAGGATGAGCCATGTCTATATAAGAAGGTTAGTGATAGTGCTGTCACTTTCCTTGTCTTATATGTGGATAATATTCTGTTGATAGGTAATGACACAGGTATGTTGACAACTGTAAAGTTGTGGTTGTCAAATACATTCTTCATGAAAGACTTAAGGGAGACAACCTATATTCTTGGAATTTGCATATATAGAGATAGAGTGAGAAGAATAATTGGTTTATCCCAAAGTCTATACTTGGAAAAGGTGTTAAAGAGGTTTAACATGCTTGATTCTAAGAGAGGATTGTTACCAGTTAGACATGGTGTCCACCTTTCTAAAGAGATGTCTCCAAAAACACCTGAAGAAAGAGATAAAATGGCCAGGATTCCATATGCTTCGGCTATTGGAAGTTTGATGTCTGTAATGTTGTGTACTAGGCCGGATATCACATATGCTGTTAGTTTGACTAGTAGGTATTAATCCAATCCAGGTTTGGAACACTGGATAGCTGTCAAGAATATCCTTAGGTACTTGAGAAGAACTAAGGATTTATTCTTGATATATGGAGGTGGAGACTTGCAATTGGATGGTTATACTGATTCTGATTTCCAATCACATATCAATGATATAAAGTCTACATCTGGGTATGTGTTCATTTATAATGGAGGCGCTGTCAGTTGGAAGAGTTCCAAACAGAGTACGACTGCTGATTCCACTACATAAGTCGAGTACATTGCTGCATCAGATGCTGCAAAAAGAGACTGTTTGGATATAAGGAACCCCGGTCTCACCAGAAATCCAAACAAATAGAAAGGCGCTACCACATTATCAGAGAGATAGTTGGGTAAGGCGATATAGCCATGTAGAATATAGCATCAGCTGAAAATCCAACTGATCCATTCTCTAAGCCTTTGTCTCAAGCACAGTTAGACTGACATCTTGAGAAGATGGGCCTAAGATATTGTAATGAATGGCTCTAGTGCTAGTGGGAGATTATTAGTAGTATGCCCTAGAGCATATCATTTAGTTTGTATCTTGTACATGTTTTATTAATAAAAGGCATTTTCACTTTTCCGTTTACATAATATATTTATGTGTAATAGAAAATGTCTATTGATATTTTGTTAGAAATATTATTCTTAAGTTGTTAAGAATATGAGTGACAATATTTCTAGCACAAAGTATCATAAATTGATTCGCAATCGAGAATACTTCACAATAAGGACATGACTTATCCAGAAAGATTGTAATCATGTTTGTTCCAAAGTTATTTATATGAGATATAAATAAGATGGAATGGTGAGTCTCATGCCATATAACAAACATGATAGGCACTTATACATGATAAGTAGGCCGAACCAATGACATTTATGACAAGCACATGGAGTTTACTCTTGTCAATGTATTGTCATAAATCATATCAGTGCATATAATCTTTAGACCTGAGATAACACAGTTATCTTGTATATAGGTTGTTTGAGTTTGATACTATTTTCATACTTGTACTATGTATGGGTATATGGGCATGTGTTGGCTCCTACTAGTTATATATGGAGGTAGGTGTTGATCAAGATGGAATCTGTTACCCTAAGTAAATAGGGATAAAATCCTATGTTTATTTAATTATTCTTGATGTTTCAAGTTCCTGGCCAGGACAAATAGATTTAATCAGAAAAGAGTTTCTGATGAGAAAACCTTTTTAATCAAGAACTGGAATTAAATAAGAACATAATATTCATAGCAAATAGGGTTTGACATAAACTATGACTCCAGCTCGAATTGGGATTTTGTAACATAGAGATTCTAGTGCATGGTGACATATGATTATAGGCTCATTTAAGGTAAACCTTATTACTGATTGGGTTGCCATGGCATGCTATGCTAGGTGTTAACCATGGTCTATAATGTGCATAAAATGATTTAGAGAAATCATTTATGGTAAGAAAGAGTTCTGATGATAGTAAGAGTTGATATCATGTCTCATTGCCAATTAGTGATGAGCCTAGTAAGTCACACACATACACAATTAATCACCAAATTAAATATGATTTAATTAATTAATTAAAGAATTTAATTGATTAATTAAATAGGTTTGGTTTGCAATTAGATTGCAAAGTCCCTAGCATGGCTTGAAACCAAATCTAGGATATTGGATGTATAGTATAAGTTAAATTTATATTTAAAGTGTTTAAATATGAATTTAATTGATAAGAAATTAATTAATAGAGATTAATTAATTAATTAATTTATATTTGAAATAAATTGATTAGAAGAAGAGAAATATTTATTTTTGGTTGAGAACTCAAAATTAGGGCACAGGGGTATTTTGGTCATTTTATAGGATGACATGTGGCACCATGAGATGGTGATACATGGCATTACACATAAGCTTGCCATATGTCTTTTAATCATTTAAGATGATTAAAGTTAAGATTAAATATAGGTTTGACACTTGGCATAATATGATTGGGTCAATTAAACCTAGAGCCAATCAGAAGGTGACATGTGGTAAGGGTTTTAAGTGGTGACCTAGCTATATAAGTGTAAGGATGAAAGAACATAAACACAAGCTGTTGTTCTCTATTTGGGAGTGTAGGGATGAAAGAACATAAACACAAGCTGCTGTTCTCTCTTTGGTGCCGCCACCCTCGGCTGCCTTTCCTTCTCTTCTTCTTCATCCCTCATCAATTCAAAGAGATTAGACAACAATCTTGTGAATTAAAAATGCTAGAAATCATGTCCTGTTTACATCTGTAATCTCTCAAAAGGCAAAACTGGATTTTCTAATTGATTGGAAAAGCTTTAGAAGTTGTTCAAGGGCTGCCATTGGTGATCTTTGTGTGGACAAGATAGAGGGACAACATTTGATGTCCTAGGCGCATCCCAAAGGTGCCAAACACACTACAGTGCATCAAAAAGGTTAGTGCACTTGTTCTTGATCTAATCTAGGGTTCTAAGGAATTAATCTATTAATTCTAAAATCTTAAATGGCAAATGTAGATCCAAAAATATATTAAAGGAGTTTTAATATACTGTTTATCATTGAAATCAAATAGATAAAAATAAATCTTGCATGATGCATGAGACACTAGGTGAAAAATTTTTGAATTCAATGATCTAAACTTGTGTTTTTTATGCTTCCGCTCCTTCACTAGAGTGGTCACAAGGTTCCTTAAGAAGAACATCTTCACAAGATTTGGCACACCATGAGTAATAATCAGCGATGGAGGAAGTCACTTTTGTAACCAACAATTCGAAACACTACTGAAAAAGTATGGAGTGACTCATAAGGTGGCCACACCTTATCATCCTCAAACTAGCGGTCAAGTAGAAATCTCAAACAGGGAACTGAAGTAGATTCTAGAGAAAACTGTAAACAGATCCAGGAAGGACTGGTGCATGAAATTAGATGATGCACTATGAGCATACCGCACTGCATATAAAACCCCAATTGGCACAACACCCTTCCGACTGGTTTATGGAAAATCATGCCATCTCCCTGTTGAACTTGAGCATAAAGCTTACTGGGCAATTCAGATCCTAAAATTTGACCTTAAAGCTGCTAGTGAGAAAAGACTCCTACAACTGAATGAGTTGGAAGAAATCCGACAGGATGCGCATGAAAATGCCAAAATTTTCAAGAATAAAACCAAAAGATGGCATGACAGGCGCATAGCAAGGAAAGTAATAAAAGAAGGAGATCTTGTCCTCTTATTCAACTCTAGATTGAGACTCTTTCCTGGGAAACTAAAATCAAGATGGTCTGGACCTTTCAAGGTCACCCAAGTCTTCACACATGGAGCAGTAGAAGTGTGGAGTGAAACCTCAGGTGCATTTAAGGTCAATGGGCAGAGGTTGAAGCCTTACTTTCAGGGAGAACCCATAGAAATGGGAGTCAATTACACCTTCAACCATCCTACCGATAGACCATAAACAAGCAAAGTCTAGCTAAAGACTATAAACAAGGGCTTTTTGGGAGGCAACCCAAAAATAAAAAAAAAAATTTCTGAACTTTTTTTTTTCTCCTTTTCCATATTGATTTTTGTTTCATACTGATTAGCATTTCATTTTGTAGGATTTTTTTGGAAAGGGGAGTAGAGAACAAGAGAGGAAAGGAATCACTAAGTCAAAACCACAAAAGGGAAATTTGGACAAAACCAGGAAATTTCTTGCATTTTTAACTCTGAGGGAGACAGAAAGTTACACGGGTCCATAACTCAATTTACACGGATAGTGTAATGTCTCTACCAGAATAACTTAAAGCCAGGGAGTTACACGGGCCTCCTTGAATTTGACATGGGCCATGTAACATATCCAGTAAAGCAACTTGGGAGACAGAAAGTTACAAAGGTCCTAGAGCTCATTTACACGAGCCGTGTACTACGATAGAATTTGAAATTTTCAGGCAAAAATTTACACGGCCCTACATGTCGGGACTCATGTAGTGATATAAGACTCGTGTATCGTGTCGCAAACGTGACTCCTGGGGCGTGAAACGCGCGAAATGAAGAGTCCTAACGACTCTTTAAATGCACCCCTAGCATTAAAACCATTCATAAGGGCAAAATCCTTCATCTCCACCCCTTCTAGCCTATGAAAACCCCTCAAATTTCATCTCCCTTCACACAACCCAACTCTTCTCCTTCCCAAAAACTCATCAATGGCTCCTGCAAAGCGATCTGTGAGAAGAATCGGCTCTTCCTCGAGGTAAAGAGCAGAATCCTCATCTTCTTTACCTCAGCCTCCACCCCAATGCTCAAGAACAAAGGTAGCCTCTCCCCAACCATCTCAACCAGCCGATCCTCCACCACAACCCCAACCACAAGCCGCTCCACAATCTGAAATCTCTATTCTTTGGGGATTTCGTGATGATGTCCATAAGGCAATGTGCACCCGGCTACACACCCGAAAAATAAGCTCCACCAAATACATGGATTTTCCATTGCTGGAGCAAATCGGGCTGCAGAATGAAATCAATGGGCTACTCGATAGCGTCAGGTGGACAAGGTTCGCCCAACTCTAATTTCCAGCATACAAGGATACCACACTGGAGTTTTTGGGTAGTTTCAAGAACACCTTTTGGCCTACCAGCAGGGAGGATGGGGGCAGGACTGAATTTCACTTCCTCAATGTCAATCGGGTAATGAACATATGTAACACCCTCCCTGTAGCAATTCCGTACATTCTACTGTTCCGGTGACCGATGTTGGTCTGGACAGCTAGAACGTCTGGAAAAATATTTAAACTAAAGTGAGAAACCATAATTAACTCAAATATTAATAGGAAAAAATTAGGAAAAATTTTAGAAATAAAATACAACCAAGTTAAATGAGCCGGTGCCCTAGTGATGGGTAACCTAGTGGGAAGTTGCGGTCCTCGCAACTAGGAGCCCTAGACCTGGGAGAAAATTCATAAAATAATTTTTGGGACTCCAGAGAAGAGTCATTGAGGTTTTAATGGCATTAGAATGCTAAGAAAATATTTAGAAAAATTTTTCGATCGGTACAGACGATTTTGGCTCAACAAGACAAATGGAGGGCATTTTGGTCATTTCGCATTCAAAGATAATTTTTGGCCGACTTGTCCAGTTAATTAAATAATTATTATGACATAAAATGTAAATAAATATTGCTAAAAATTAAATTGAAAATGAGTAGAAAAGAAAAGAAAAATGAAAGAAATTAGGAATTATGACATCACATGATGTCATTAACATACCCCCACCCAATCACCATTTGACAAACTAATAAAAAGAGATAAAAATGAACTTAAAATGAGATAAAAAAAAAAACAAAAGAAACCAGCAGTTTCTTCTTCATACGGGCTGAACCAAGAGAGAAAGAGAGAGAGAGAGAGAGAGAAAAAAAAAAAAAAGAGACCTCCATGAAAGCTCTTGCTCAAGCTTTATTTTCCTTAAGCTTTCCACCCTAAAACCCTAAACTTCCTTCACAAAAAATTATTCCTAAACCTTAAGGAAGCTTTAAGTAGTAGAAAATTGAAGAGAGATTGAAGTTTTAACAAGCCAAGAAAGTGGTCAAAAGAGGTTAGTGTCCAAACTCTTACTATTTTTACTTAATTCATGCTTAATGCCATGAGATAAGTAGAAAATGTAAGAAAAACAAAATAAAAATTATGTGTATTTATTTCCTATAATTTTGGCAGCTTAGGGTTGATTAGGCTTGATGAGTTTGCTTAAAGTAAAGTGGTTCATGGGCTGCCCTTGGTATTAAATGAGTAATTGAGCCTAGTTGTGTAAGTGAAATACAAAGTTTAGGCATGTATGAACATGGAAAATGTGGACAATTAACAACAATAGGGTTTGCTCATGTAATGGTTTAATAACCTTGTAATGGTCAATTAATGACCATTTGAATGTGGGTGAGAAGGAATTGAAGTGAGTAAGGATGTTGGATTTGAGTTTAGGTGAGCTACCTTAGCTGACCTGTAGGACTGAGTATGAGTCCAGCAGGTTTAGGCAGCCATAACTTGAATGTAGAGGTTCAATTGGTGCAAGGCCAATTGGACATGAAACTAGACACATAATGGCACAACTTTGGTGAAGAAACCATGCCCATAAATGAAGGAACGAAAGCGTAAAAAACACAAGTTTATACCATTGAATTCAAAAAAAATTAACTAGGGTCACATGCATCATGCAAGATTTATTTTTATCTATTTGATTTCAATGATAAACAACATATTAAAACTCTTTTAATATATTTTTTGGATCTGTATTTGCCATTTAAGATTTTAAAATTAATCAGATTAATTTTAGAACCCTAGATTAAATCAAGAACGATTACACTAACCTCTTGATGCACTGCAGCGTGTCTGCGCCTTTGAGATTCGTCTTCAGGACACTAGATGTTGTCCCTCTAGCTTGTCCACACCAAGAACACCTATGGCAGCCCTTGAACAGCTTCTAAAGCTTTTTCTATTAATTAGAAATTCAAGTTCTACCTTTTAAGAGATTAGAGATGTAAACTGGACACTAGAAACAATTTTTAGTGTTCTTAATTCAAGAGATTGGTGGCTAATCTCTTTGAATTGATGAGAGATGAAGAAGAATAGATGGAGAGCCTCAAAATGGCGTGACAAAGGAGAGGAGTGGCTGCTGGTTGTTTTTCTTTTTCATAACAACACTTATATAGCTAGGTTAACACATTAAACCCTTGCCACATGTCACCCTTTGATTAGCTCTAGGTTTAAGTGACCCAATCACATTGTGCCAAGTGTCAAACCTATATTTAATCTTGATTTTAATCATCTTACATGATTAAAAAACATTTGGCAAGCTTATGTGTAATCCCATGTGTCACCATCTCATGGTGCCACGTGTCACACTGTGAAATGACCAAAATGCCCCTGTGTCTTAATTTTGAGTTCTTAACCCAAAATAATTATTTTTCTTCTTCTAATTTATATCAAATATAAATTAATTAATTAATCTCTATTAATTAATTTCTCATTAATTAAATTCATATTTAAACACTTTAAATATAAATTTAACTTATACTATACATCCAATAATCTAGATTTGGTTTCAAGTCATGCTAGGGACTTTGCAATTTAATTGCAAACCAAACCTATTTAATTAATCAATTAAACTCTTTAATTAATTAATTAAATCATATTTAAATAGGTGATAACTTGTGTATGTGTGTGACTTACTAGGCTCATCACTAATTGGCAATGAGACATGATATCAACTCTTAATATCATCAGAACTCTTTCTTACCATAAATGATTTCTCTAAATCATTTTATGAACCTCATAGACC
Organism: Hevea brasiliensis; assembly: GCF_030052815.1. Lineage (NCBI taxonomy): Eukaryota > Viridiplantae > Streptophyta > Magnoliopsida > Malpighiales > Euphorbiaceae > Hevea > Hevea brasiliensis. Next base: position 91,854,217 of record NC_079496.1, on the reverse strand, counting down.
ATGGTTAACACCTAGCATAGCATGCTATGGCCACCCAATTAGTAATAAGGTTTACCTTAAATGAACCTATAATCATATGTTACCATGCACTAGAATCTCTCTGTTATAAAATTCCAACTCAAGCTGGAGTCATGATTTATGTCAAACTCCATTTGCTATGAATATTATGTTCTCTTTTAATTCCAGTTCTTGATTAAAAAGATTTTTCTCATCAGAAACTCTTTTCTGAATAAATTTATCTGTCCTGGCCAGGAACTTGAAACATCAAGAACAATTAAATGAATATAGGATTTTATCTCTATTTACTTAGAGGAACAGATTCCATCTTGATCAACACCTACCTCCATATATAACTAGTAGGAGCCAACACATGCCCATATACCCATACATAGTACAAGTATGAAAGCAGTATCGAACTCAAACTACCTATATACAAGATAACTGTGCTATCTCAGGTCTAAAGATTATATGCACTGATATGATTTATGACAAAACATTGACAAGAGTAAACTCCATATGCTTGTCATAAGTGTCACTGGTTCGGCCTACTTATCATTTATAAGTGCCTATCATGTTTGTTATATGGCATGAGACTCACCATTCCATCTTATTCATATCTCATATAAATAACTTTGGAACAAACATGAATACAATCTTTCAAGATAAGTCATGTCCTTATTATGAAGTATCCTCGATTGTGAACCTATTTATGATACTTTGTGCTAGAAATATTGTCACTCATATTCTTAACAACTTAAGAATAATATTTCTAACAAAATATCAATGGACCTTTTCTATTAAACATAAATATATTTATGTAAATAGAAAAGTGGAAATGTCTTTTATTAATAAAAATATGTACAAGATACATACTAAATGATATGCTCTAGGGCATACTACTAACAATAAAACCAAACCAAGTGGACCAAAAGCTTGCCCTAATCCGGGTGACTTGTAGTCTGCCTGGGCAAAATGACCAAATGAACAGTGTTTGGTCATTTAGACATAACTCAGTGTAGAAAGGTCCAATTGACCTAAAATTTTACCAACAACAAGCTGAGATATAGATCAACAACTTTCATGAAGAAACCTAACCCAAATTATGACCAGAACATAATCAAAAAGTGAGTTACAGTCACTGTTCATAAAACTATAGATTTGGTCAGTCCAGAAATTATGGACAAATTTTCAATCCGGCTAGTTGTGGTATTTGGGCCATAACTTGAGCTACAAAACTCCAAATGGAGTGATTCAAAAAAAGAAATTCAACTAAACAAAATAAGTCCCAGGGACCCAGGCCACAGTTCACCCCTAGGAGAGGTCAGTCCACACCATCAGTGGGCAGCTCTCCAGGGACGGGGTTCAGGGGACCAGCCCCAGCATCTTCTGCATGTCCGCATTACCTGAAGTGGCGTAAGGGGGAGTATTGGAGAGTGACGGGTGCCTGCTTAAGGTGTGGGTCGATAGAACATCAGCTGAGGAACTGTCCACGCAGAACTACTACAGCTGCTCCAATACAAGCAGACAGACTTACTCCTACATCACAAAGGGGTAGGAAATCTGGCAAATCTGAGGCAGTAGGACCATTATAGAGGCCTGCATCTGAGCCAGCAGAGAGGCCTGAGGGCAGACCACCTACCAAAGCTTATGCCATGAGAGCTCAGGAGGAGCAAGATGCCCCGGATGTCATTAGGGGTACGTTCTCCCTCTACAATTCATCTATGCATGCATTAGTGGATCCAGGGTCCACTTATTCATACATCTACATCAACCTACCTATAGAAAGGGGGATATTAGTAGGGGAGAGTGACCAAGACATTCTGGTCACTAATCCATTGGGCCACAGTGTAGTGGTGAACAATGTATACAAGGGTTGTCCGTTAAGGATTCAGGGGTATGAATTCTTGGCAGACCAGATTGAGTTGCCTTTGCATGAGTTTGACGTGATTTTGGGAATGAACTGGTTATCACGTCATCAAGCAATGGTTGATTGTAAATTGAAAATAATTTCTTTGAAAACTCCTGAGGGTAATGAGATTACAGTTATGTAACACCCTCCCTGTAGCAACTCCGTATATTCTACTGTTTCGGTGACCAGTGTCGGTCCGGACAATTAGAATGTCCGGAAAAATATTTAAACTAAAGTGAGGAACTATAATTAACTCAAATATTAATAAGAAAAATTTTTAAAAAAAATTTAGAAATAAAATACAACCAAGTTAAATGAGCCGGTGCCCAAGCGATGGGTAGCCTGGTAGGAAGTTGCGGTTCTCGCAACTAGGAGCCCTAGACCTAGGGAAAAATTCATAAAATAATTTTTGGGACTTCAGAGAAGGGTTATTGAGGTTCCTATGACATTAGAATGCCAAGAAAATATTTAGAAAAATTTTTCAATCGGTACAGACAATTTTGGCTAGTGAAGCCAAACGGAGGGCATTTTGGTCATTTCGTCTTCAGAGATGATTTTTGGCCGACTTATCCAGTTAAGTAAATAATTATTGTAACATAAAATATGAATAAATATTGCTAAAAATTAAATTGAAAATGAGTAGAGAAGAGAAGAAAAAAAAAATGGAAGAAAATACTAATTATGACATCATATGATTCATTAAACACTTACCCATCAATCATATTTAATCAACACTTAAATTAACTAATAAAATGTGGATAAGAATACAGCAAAAACTCATAAAACCCAGCAGCCATCACCTTCACAAAAATTCAGCCGTAGCTCTCAAACTCCATACCCATTCCACCATAGAAAGCTTACTAAAGCTTTATAACCCACCCAAATCTCACTTAAAACCCTAAGTCCACTTCAATAAAATTTGTCTCTACATCTTGAGCAAGTGTTTGGCTGCCAAGAAAGCCAAAGAAAGTGAAGGAATTTTGAGTGGAAAAATTCTGCTCACAAGGTTAATGTCCAATCTCCTTCTTTTCTTGCTTAATTCATGTTTAAGGGCATGAGTCAAGTGGAAATTGTCATAAAAACATAATATAATTTATGTGTACTTATCTATACAATTTCTGCAGCTTAGGGATATTAAGGGTTTCATGAATTTCCTTGAAACAAAATGGTATGTGAGCTGCCTTGACATGAGATGAGTGTTTAAACATTTAAGTGCAAGTGAAATGTATATATGGAACTAGAAAAATTGGACACTTGAACAATTCTAGGGTTTGTTCATATGATGATTTATTAACCTTGTAATGGTCAATTAGTGACCATTTGAATGTGTGGGATGAGGAAATGAAGTGAGTTGTAGCTTGGGATTTGAGTTTGGGTGGGCTGCCTTGTGTGACCTGCAGGTTTGGATTTGAGTCCAGCCTGTTTGGACAGTCATAACTTGGGCTGTGTAGGTTTAATTGGTGTTTGGCCAATTGGAAATGAAACTAGACACATAATGGCACAACTTTGGTGAAGAAACCATGCCCATAAGACCAAATCAAGTGGACCAAAAGCTTGCCCCAATCCGGGTGACCTGCAGTCTGTTTCTGCAGAATGACCAAATGAACAGTATTTGGTCATTTGGCCATAACTCAGTGTAGAATGGTCCAATTGACCTGAAAATTTACCCACAACAAGATGAGATATAGACCAACAACTTTTATGAAGAAACCTAACCCAAATTATGACTAGAACCTATCCAACAAGTGAGTTGAAGTTACTATTTACTGCACTATGGATATGGTCAGTCTAGAAAAATTTTAATCCGGCCAGTTGTGGTTTTTGGACCATAACTTGAGCTACAGAACTCCAAATGGAGTGATTCAAAAAAGGAAATTCAACTAGACAAAATAAGGAACAACTTTCATGTTGATCATTTTGCCAAATTCCCACTGCAAAATTGACCAATGGAACAGTAAATACAAGGCATAAAAACTGAAAATTCTGCCCAACTAACATTAAGCTTAGAAATGGTATTGGCAACCAATACCAACAAATTTTGAATGCAAAATGTGGTATGTTGATGATATTAAAACCAATGTACCTATTGCCTACACAAAATTCAACATTTTTGTTGACCAATGAATGGAATAGTAACACTAAAACTTAAATTCCAAAAATTATGAAACTTAAAAGTGTGAAATGCCCTAGTATACCTAACAAGATTGGTTTGGATAGCTTGGCATGCCAATAGGATTTAGTTAGCAGTACTGCACATGGCATTATGCCATTTTGTGATTTCATGGCTTTTAGCCATTCTGACATTGTGTTGATATTTGGCCTTGTGCCTATTGTTATTACAGCTTATTAGCTGTTCTGTTGCACACCGGGAGATGGTTATGTGACCGATGGTGTGACGGCCTGAGGTACTAGATACCCAGTGCCAGTTTACCCATTTATCCAGTCCAGTCATCTAGTATAGGTTACTTGGGCACCCAAAAATGAAAGTGGATAAATTTAATGAAATAATGAATATAACAAGTACAAAATAAGTAAGACTACAAATACTCATGGAAAATTTATTTGCAATGAGACATCAATATATTCACTACATATTTATGTCATGTTATTTCTTTTTATTTTATTATTGGCACCACTAAGCATTATTGCTTAGCGCGTTGCTTTTGCCACGCGTAGGTTCTGGAGATACTGACCGAGAGCCCAGTAGACCACAGATTGGGTGAAACCTCCTGCAGCTCTGCATAGTGTCCGTGTCACCTCACCATCTTCAGTGCACTGGTAGGACACTAGGTTTCATTTTGGTATTTTGTAACTAACTTTTATTTTCTCTTGTGTAATTGAGACTTATGTAATGTATTTTGATGTTAATGTAAATAATGGAAATTGTGTTTATGAATGGAAAATTGAGTATTTATTTATAGCTTATATATGAATACCATGAGAAATGAGTGATTGAGAAATGGAAATGTTGTTGAAAAATATTGAGATTTTGATGATTATTGGAGTTTGAGAATGATTGGAAATGATTAGTGGAAGTGTTTTTCACAGGTTCTGAAGAATTGTTTTCTCCATTTTTAGTTGGTACTCTGCCGGATTTTCTATAAAATTTTCGGAACCTCAAATAAATTATAATTTCAATAAATGACTTAAATGAATTATATTTCACAAATTATATTCAAAACTATGATAAAAATAAATTAAGGAAGAATAAAAATGATTGAGATAAAATATAGTGTTCCGGTACACTGTGTGACATATTTTACTCGGATATATTGTAGATGGGTAAGGGGTGTCACAAGTTATGGGGGAAAGGACAGATTTCTTGTCCAATATCATCTCAGCCACAGTTGCAAGAAAACTGATGGGAAAAGGCTGTGAAGCCTACCTAGCACATGTGGTGGATACTAGGCAGGCTAAGCCGGATCTGTGTGACATACCCACAGTGAAAGACTTCCCAGATGTGTTCCCTGAAGAATTGCCTGGCTTGCCACCACAAAGGGAAGTTGAATTTGCTATTGAGATACTACCGGGTACAGCACCAATCTCTATTGCTCCTTATAGGATGGCACCCACAGAATTGAAAGAACTGAAAGTCTAGTTACAGGAGTTACTAGATAAGGGGTTCATACGCCCCAGTGTGTCACCATGGGGAGCTCCAATGCTGTTTGTGAAAAAGAAGGATGGGACTTTGAGGTTGTGCATCGATTACCAGCAGTTGAATAAAGTGACAGCGAAGAACAAATATCCGTTGCCTAGAATTGATGATCTGTTTGATCAGTTGAAGGGAGCAGGAGTATTTTCTAAAATTGATCTCAGATCAGGGTATCATCAGTTGGGTGAGGGATGCAAATGTGCCAAAGACTACATTTAGGACCCGATATGGGCATTATGAGTTCCTAGTGATGCCCTTTGGCCTAACAAATGCACCAGCGGCATTCATGGACCTTATGAACCGTATCTTCCATCCATACCTAGATCGATTCGTAGTGGTCTTTATTGATGATATTTTGGTGTATTCCAAGACCAGGGAAGAACATGATGAGCATTTGAGGATTGTTCTGCAAACCCTGAGAGAAAAGAAGTTGTATGCTAAGTTGTCCAAATGTGACTTCTGGTTAAATGAGATTGCATTCCTTGGACACATAGTGTCAGCTGATGGGATTAGAGTGGATCCCAAGAAAATAGAAGCAGTGATGGAATGGAAGCCTCCCAAGAATACAATTGAGGTCAGAAGTTTCTTGGGGCTAGCTGGGTATTACAGAAGATTTGTGAAGGGATTTTCTTTAATAGCTGCTCCAATGACCAAGTTGTTACACAAGATTGTCAGATTTGACTGGAATGACAAGTGTCAGACCAGTTTTGGGAAGTTGAAGGCTATGTTGACAGAGGCACCAGTGTTAACACAGCCAGTGTCAAGAAAAGAGTTTGTGGTCTACAGTGATGCCTCTCATAATGGGTTAGGGTGTATATTGATGCAAGAGGGGAAGGTGGTCGCTTATGCATCCAGGCAGCTAAGGCCACATGAACAGAATTACCCTACCCATGATCTAGAACTTGCAGCAATTATCTTCACACTGAAGATATGGAGGCACTACTTGTATGGTGAAAAGTGATACATTTACACAGACCACAAAAGTCTGAAATACTTACCAACCCAGAAGGAGCTCAACCTTAGACAGAGGCGATGGATTGAGTTCCTGAAGGACTATGATTGTGTGATTGACTACCATCCTGGGAAGGCAAATGTAGTTGCCGATGCTTTGAGCAGAAAATCCATCACAGGTTTGAGATCATTGAATGCCCGTCTATCCTTGGCTCGAGATGGAGCTATTTTGGCAGAGTTGCAAGTGAGGCCAAACCTGCTACAGCAGATTTTAGATGGGCAGAAGGTAGATGAGAAGCTAAAGGCTATTATGAGAAAAATCCTAGAAGGGAAAGAAAATGACTATGAAGTGAAAACAGATGGGTGTCTGTACTACAAAGGAAGACTGTGTGTACCAGATGATGGGGAATTGAAGGCCAGTATCCTAAAAGAGGCACACACCAATGTTTATGCTATGCACCTAGGAAGTACAAAAATGTATCATGATCTGAAACTTCATTATTAGTGGCTTGGTATGAAGAAGGACATAGCTAACTATGTGACTAAATGCTTAACATGTCAGCAAGTCAAGGCAGAACATCAAGTTCCATCGGGTTTGCTACACCCTATACGCATACTAGAATGGAAATGGGATCGGGTCACCATGGATTTTGTAAGTGGTCTACCTCTCACCCAGAAGAAGCATGATGCAGTATGGGTGATAGTAGATAGATTGACGAAGTCAGCACACTTTTTGCCAGTAAGGACTGACTACTCATTGGAGAAATTAGCAGAATTGTATATCAGTGAGATAGTTAGACTGCATGGAATTCCACTTTCCATCACATCTGATCGAGACCCAAGGTTTACATCGAGATTTTGGAAGAAGTTGCATGAGTCCTTGGGTACATAACTCCACTTCAGCACAGCTTTCCATCCTCAGACGGATGGGCAATTAGAAAGAGTAATCCAGGTAAATAATTAAAACCAATTGAACTAATACACATATTGAACTGAAATGGTAATAATAATGTGAAATATATGTCAGGTCCTTAAGGATATGCTAAGGAGTTATGTCATTGAGTTTGAGGGAAGTTGGGATAGATACCTCCCACTGGCAGAATTTGCATACAACAATAGCTACCAAGCTAGCATTCAAATGGCCCTGTATGAAGCACTGCATGGGAGAAAATGTAGAACTTCAGTGTGTTGGACTGAATTGGGCAAAGATAAACTGGTAGGGCCAGACCTGGTGGAACAGACTAAGGATAAGGTAAAGATAATCAAAGCCAATCTGAAGGTTGCCTCAGACAGACAAAAATCCTATGCTAATCTGAAGAGAAAAGAAATAAAATACACAGTTGGCGACAAAATGTTCCTCAAGGTGTTAACGTGGAAGATGGTACTGAGGTTTGGAAGAAGAGGTAAGTTAAGCCCTAGGTTCATTGGCCCATATGAAGTCATTGAACGTGTAGGTCTAGTGGCCTATAGGTTAGCTTTACCACTAGAGCTGGACAAGATCCACAATGTGTTCCACGTATCTATGTTAAGAATATACCGCTTAGATCCTTCACATGTCATCTCCATGGAAGAAATTGAAGTACGACCAGATTTGACATATGAAGAAGAACCCATACAGATCCTGGCTCGGGAAGTGAAAGAGTTGAGAAATAAGCAGATTCCACTAGTGAAAGTGCTTTGGAGGCACCACAACACCGAGGAGGCAACTTGGGAAAGTGAAGAGACGATGAGGCAATAGTTCCCTCAACTGTTTGCATCAGGTAAATTTCGAGGACGAAATTTAAATTAGAGGGGAAGAGTTGTAACACCCTCCCTGTAGCAATTCTGTACATTCTACTGTTCCGGTGACCGGTGTCAGTCCGGACAGCTAAAACGTCTGGAAAAATATTTAAACTATAGTGAGAAACTATAATTAACTCAAATATTAACAGGAAAAATTTAGAAAAAATTTTAGAAATAAAATACAACCAAGTTAAATGAGCCGGTGCCCTAGCGATGGGTAACCTAGTGGGAAGTTGCGGCCCTCGTAACTAGGAGCCCTAGACCTAGGAGAAAATTCATAAAATAATTTTTGAGACTCTAGAGAAGAGTCATTGAGGTTTTTATGGCATTAGAATGCCAAGAAAATATTTAGAAAAATTTTTCGATCGGTACAGACGATTTTGGCTCAACAAGCCAAACGGAGGGCATTTTGGTCATTTTGCCATCAGAGACGATTTTTGGCCGACCTGTCCAGTTAATTAAATAATTATTATGAAATAAAATGTAAATAAATATTGCTAAAAATTAAATTGCAAATGAGTAGAAAAGAAAAGGAAAGAAAAATGAAAGAAATTAGGAATTATGACATCACATGATGCCATTAACATACCCCCACCCAATCACCATTTGACAAACTAATAAAAAGAGATAAAAATGAACTTAAAATGAGATAAAAAAAAAAAACAAAAGAAACCTGTAGTTTCTTCTTCATACGGGCTGAACCAAGATAGAAAGAGAGAGAGAGAGAGAGAGAGAGAGAGAGAAAAAAAAAAGAGACCTCTATGAAAGCTCTTGCTCAAGCTTTATTTTCCTTAAGCTTTCCACCCCAAAACCCTAAACTTCCTTCACAAAAAATTATCCCTAAACCTTGAGGAAGCTTTAAGTAGCAGAAAATTGAAGAGAGATTGAAGTTTTAACAAGCCAAGAAAGTGGTCAAAAGAGGTTAGTGTCCAAACTCTTACTATTTTTACTTAATTCATACTTAATGCCATGAGATAAGTAGAAAATGTAAGAAAAAAAAAATAAAAATTATGTGTATTTATTTCTTATAATTTTGGCAGCTTAGGGTTTATTAGGGTTGATAAGTTTGCTTGAAGTAAAGTGGTTCATGGGTTGCCCTTGGTATTAAATGAGTAATTGAACCTAGTTGTGTAAGTGAAATACAAAGTTTAGGCATGTATGAACATGGAAAATGTGGACAATTAACAACAATAGGGTTTACTAATGTAATGGTTTATTAACCTTGTAATGGTAAATTAGTGACCATTTGAATGTGTGTGAGAAGGAATTGAAGTGTGTTAGGATGTTGGATTTGAGTTTAGGTGAGCTGCCTTGGCTGACCTGCAGGACTGAGTATGAGTCTAGCAAGTTTGGGCATCCATAACTTGAATTGTAGAGGTTCAATTGGTGCAAGGCCAATTGTACATGAAACTAGACACATAATGGCACAACTTTGGTGAAGAAACCATGCCCATAAAACAAAACCAATTAGACCAAAAGCTTGCCCTAATCCGGGTGACCTGCAGTCTGCCTAGGCAAAATGACTAAATGAACAGTGTTTAGTCATTTGGCCATAACTTAGTGTAGAAAAGTCCAATTGACCTGAAATTTTACCATCAACAAGCTGAGATATATGCCAACAACTTTCATGAAGAAACATAACTCAAATTATGACCAGAACATAATCAAAAAGTGAGTTGTAGTAATTGTTCATAACACTGTAGATTTGATCAGTCCAGAAATTCTGGACAAACTTTCAATCCGGCCAGTTGTGGTCTTTGCGCCATAACTTGAGCTACAAAACTCCAAATGTGAAACCCCTTACCCAACTACAGTGTAGCCGAGCAAGTTATGCCACTCAGTGTGCCGGAGCACCAATTCATAATTCTATTACAATATATCCCTTTTAAATCATTTGTTTACAATTTTTGATAAATCTAAATTTTTACGCAATTTTTATAGAAAATCCGACAGAGTGCCGGCTGTAAATTGGAAAAACAGTTCTTATGAACCTGTTTAAAAACACTTCCAATAATTTCCAATCATTCACAAGCTCCATTTGTATCACATCAATTTACAACAATTTCTTAACAATTCCTCTATTTGTCATTCATTCATTTCACATCATCATTAGACTCAAATCATAAATAAATTCTCATGTGTTATTTATAATCACAAATTGCAAGTACTTACATTAATACAAAATTATATTACATTTGTTTCAAATTCACATGATAAAATAAGAGTTTAATTACCAAATTTACAAAAATCATAAAATACAAAATGGGACCTAGTGTCCTACCAATGCACTGTAGTCTGTGAGGTGACACGGACACTATGCAGAACTGTGAACGGCCTTACCCAATCTGTGGTCTACTGGGCTCTCTGTCCAAATCTTCAGTACCTACGCATTGCAAAAGCGACGCGCTAAGCATAAAGCTTAGTGGTGCCAATAATACAAGAAAATATAATATGCAAATAAAAATAATAATTTCCTAGCTATTGTGTTCATAAGAAATGAATAATTACTAACTTATTGTTTAGTCGAGGGCTAATTATGTTTTATGATATTAACTTCTTCATGCATTTTGTTAATTATTTTCTTCATGATCTTGAGCTTCTTTGTATTTTATTGTAATCATTCCTGATATTTAATTTTCGTATTTTCTTTAATAATCAGTTCAATTACAGTTATACTTTTCCATGCCCAAGTAACCTATACAAATTGACCGGACTGGATAAACGGGTAAACTAGCACTGGGTACCAGGTACCTCGGGCCGTCACACCATCAGTCACAATGTGTCTCCCGGTGTGCAAACAGAATGGCTAATAAGCCATAAGAGCAATAAGGCATAAAGTCAAGTGAAACATCATAATCAGTATAGCCATAGGCTATCACATCACAGAATGGCAATGAAGCCATACATCATACGCAGTACTGCTATCAAAACCCTATTGGCATGCCAACCTATCCAAACCAATCACATTAGGCCTACTAGGGCATTTTGCACTTTTAAGTTTCACAATTTTTGAATTTCAAGTTTGAATATTACTATTCATTTCATTAGTCAACTAAAATGTTGACTTTCGCATAGACAATAGGTACATTGGTTTTAATACTCCCAACATACCACATTTTGCATTCAAAATTTGTTTGTATTGGTTGCCAATACCATTTATAAGTTTAAAGTTAATTGAGCAGAATTTTCAGTTTTTATACCTTATCTTTACTATTCCATTAGTTATTTTTGCAGTGGGAATTTGGCAAAATGATCAACATGAAAGTTGTTCCTTATTTTGTCTAGTTTAATTTTATTTTTTGAATCACTCCATTTGGAGTTTTTTAACTCAAGTTATAGTCCAAAAACCACAACTGGCCGGATTGGAATTTTTCTGGACTGACCATATCTACAGTGCAGTGAACAGTGACTGTAACTCCCTTGTTGGATAGGTTCTGGTCATAATTTGGGGTAGGTTTCTTCATGAAAGTTGTTGGTCTATATCTTATCTTATTGCTGGTAAAATTTCAGGTCAATTAGACCTTTCTACATTGAGTTATGGCCAAATGAACAATCACTGTTCATTTGGTCATTCTGCAGAAACAGCCTGCAGGTCACCCGGATTTAAGCAAGCTTTTGGTCCACTTGGTTTGGTTTTATGGGCATGATTTCTTCACCAAAGTTGTGCCATTATGTGTCTAGTTTCATGTTCACTTGGCCTTGTACCAATTGAACCCATAAAATTCAAGATATGGCTGCCCAAACCTGCTGGACTCATGTCCAATTTTGCAGGTCACCATGGGCAGCCACACCAACTGCAATTCCCACTAATGAAACCACCTCATTTCTTGTTTACACATAACCAAATGGTCACTAATTGACCATTAAAACTCACTTTCATCATTACATAAACAAAATCTCAAATTTGTGCCCAAATCCTAACTCTACCATTTCAATTCTCTATATACTTGCAATCAATGAATCAAAGTATCTAATTTATGTTCAATGGCAGCCATGTACAACTATAACTCAATCTAATCAATGAAACCCTAATGTATCCTAAGGCTGCCAAAATTGGTGGAATTTATTCATGCAAACTTGTTTCAATTCTCTTAATTTCACCCTCATTTCATACTCCACATGATATATATATATATATACAAAGTTTTAAGGATGAATTAGCACTAACCTTTTTGAAACCAACCTTGAGCTTGTTATTCTTCAAGATTTCTCCTAGAACCATAATAATCATAATCAATTATAACTTCACTTTCCTAAATTAAATATCCAATAAAAATTCAACAGTATTTCCCCTTAAATTGGACTAAACTCCTATCATAAATCTTAAATCCACAACCACCCATTAATACCCAATCTGGCAGCTTGTGCATTCAAATTTATATATAATGATCTAACCGTTAGATAAATCCCAAATTTTAACCATATATTCAAGACATCCCTATACAATATCAGTAAAAATTTTAGAATCAAATAATCTCTATATCATGAGATATCAAAACATTCATTCAACCCTTCAAAATCTGAATTTTTGCAGAAATCAGTCTTACTCAGACAGCTCATGCAAAACAATTTATATCTCATAAACCACAAGTCTAAAATTCACCAAATTTTAACCCAGCAGCCTCAACATCCCAAATATTATTTTTACCAAATTTCATAATTTTATAAGCATCCTAACTATTTATTTTTCTCAAATTTTAGTAGCTAAAATTCAGAATTCAACCTACAGACAGCCTGTGTTCAACAATATATTTCTCCAAATCCAACCGTTGAACAATCACCAAATTTTAACCATAACTTCCACACATACATACCTCAAACATATCCAAAAATCAGCTGTAGGTGTTGAGCCAAACTCACCTGGACGGAAGAGAAACATGCTGCCTTGCTGAACCCCTGTTTTTACTACTGTTCATCTCCTTCTCCTTCTTCCTTTCTTTCTTTCTTTTCCTTTTCTCTCTCTTTCTCTCTTGATTCAGCCCGTATGAAGAAGGAAACTGCTGGTTTCTTTTGTTTTTATCACATTTTTGCTTCATTTTTATCCCTTTTATTTATTTTGTCAAGTGGTGATTGGGTGGGAGTGCTTAGTGACATAAGCATGAGGTCAAAATTATAATTTTAATTCATTTTCTTTTCTTTTCTTCTCTACTCATTTCCAATTTAATTTTTAGCAATATTTATTCATATTTTAGATCATAATAATTATTTGCTTAACTAGACAAGTCGGCCAAAAATCATCTCTGAAGACGAAATGACCAAAATGCCCTCCGTTTGGCTTAATGGGCCAAAATTATCTGTACCGATTGAAAAATTTTTCTAAATATTTTCTTGGCATTCTAATACCATAGAAACCTCAATGACCATTCTCTGGAGTTCCAAAAATTATTTTATAAATTTTTCCCCGGGTCTAGGGCTCCTAGTTGCGAGAACCACAACTTCCCACTAGGTTACCCATCGCTAGGGCACCGGCTCATTTTAACTTGGTTGTATTTTATTTCTAAAATTTTTTTCTAAATTTTTCTTATTAATATTTGAGTTAATTATAGTTCCTCACTTTAGTTTAAATATATATTATTTATTTATTTTTATTTTTATTTTTTTTTGGACGTTCTAGCTGTCCGGACTGACACTGGTCACCGGAACAGTAGACTGTACGGACTAGCTAAAATAAGGATGTTACACCAAATGAAGTGATTCAAAAAAATAAATTCAACTAGACAAAATAAGGAACAACTTTCATGTTGATCATTTTGCCAAATTCCCACTGCAAAAATGACCAATGGAACAGTAAACCCAAAGCTTGAAAACTAAAAATTCTGTCCAATTAACTTTAAGTTTAGAATTGGTATTGGCAACCAATAACAACAAATTTAAAATGAAAAATGTGATATGTTGATGATATTTAAACCAATATACTTATTTTCAATGCAAAAGTCAACATTTTAGTTGACTAATGAAATGAATAGTAACACCTAAACTTAAATTTCAAGAATTGTAAAATTTAAAAGTATAACATGCCCTAGTACACCTAGCAAGATTGGTTTGGATAGGTTGGTATGCCAATAGGGGTCAATTAGCAGTACTACACATGGTATTATGCCATTCTATGATTTCATGGCTTTTAGCCATTCTGACATTGTGTTGAGACTTGGCCTTGTGCCTAATGTTATTTCAGCTTATTAGCTGTTTTGTTGAATACTAGGAGACACATATGTGATCGATAGTGACGGCCTGAGGTACTTAATACCCAGTGTCAGTTTACCCAATTATCCAGTCCAATCGTCCAGTATAAGTTACTTGGGCAACCAAAAATGAAAGTGGATAAATTTAATAAAATAATGAATATAACAAGTACAAAATAAGTAAGACTATAAACACTCATCGAAAATTTATTTGCAATGAGACATCAATACATTCACTGCATATTTATTTTTTGTTATTTCTTTTTATTTTATTATTAGCACCACTAAGCATTATTGCTTAGCGCGTTGCTTTTGCCACGCGTAGGTTCTGGAGAGACCGACCGAGAGCCCAGTAGACCACAGACTGGGTAAGACCTTCTGCAGCTCTGCATAGTGTTCGTGTCACCTCACCGACGTCAGTGCATTGGTAGGACATTAGGTTTCATTTTGGGTATTTTGTAATTAACTTTTATTTTCTCATATGTAATTGAAACTTATGTAATGTATTTTGATATTAATGTAAATAGTGGATATTGTGCTTATCAATGAAAAAGTGAATATTTATTTATGACTTTTACATGATTATCATATGAGATGAATGATTGAGAAATGGAAATGTTGTTGAAAAAAATATTGAGATTTTGTTGATGAAATGGAGTTTGGGATTGATTGAAAATATTGGAAGTGTTTTTCACAGGTTCTGAAGAACTGTTTTCTCTATTTTTAGCTGATACTTTGCCAGATTTTCTATAAAATTTGCAGAACCTCAAATAAATTATAATTTCAATAAATGACTTAAATGAATTATATTTCACAAATTGTACTTCATAACTTTGAAAAAAAAAATAAATTAGGAAGGATAAAAAAAAATGATTGAAATAAAATAAGGTGTTCCATTACACTGTGTCACATATCTTACTCGGTTATACTGTAGATGGGTAAGGGGTGTCACAACATAGATGAGTTCAATGCCATCTTTGGCTTTGATAGCGCCGGCCACTAGGAGATCCCTAGGAATCGCATGCTCTTCAATAGCATCAACTTCTAGAGTTCCATTGCCCCGAACACGGAGCCATATAACTCCAGAAAGTCTAAATCCATGGGCATCACAAGTCCGGCCCTGCGCTATATGCATCGGTTCGCCACGCACACCATAATGGGCCGTGGCGACAGCCTTGGCGTTGTAAACGCCAACAAGCTATTCTTCTTATGGTGTATGGTCATTAAACAGCACTGCAGCACTGGCTTCTTTTTGTGCAACCATCTCCGATGCCTCTGTCATCAATCTACCAGGCACATCGTGCTTGGTGGCCGTGTCACAACCTTTGCCCTCCACTTCGGCTTCATTCTAAGACATCACAGGCTGCGCTCTGTCACTAAAACATCAAGAATAGATCAAACTATCTGCATATCCATGGGGATATGTAAGAAGGTAGGCAACAGTTGCTACCTACTTGAAACCAAAGGAAACGCTATCCCTCAGAGAGACGAAGCACGAGAAGGACCTGGCGAGACTTCGCACCTTGAAGAAAAAGGCCAAGAGCGGATGTTCCAAGAGTCCCCCATTCGAGTGCCTCCATACACACTACCACCAACAGATCCGGTCCTCGTATACCTACAACGCATGGAGACCACAATATATAGTAGAATGCAAGTAATCGAGGATAGCCTCTAGGAAGCTCACAACAAATTGGACATGCTAATGGAGAAGTTAGATGAGGAGGAGGAGGAGCCAGCATCGCCATCATCACTATCAAAGACCTTTTAGAGCTAGGACTATAGGATAGGATCTTTATTGTAATATCTTACATGCCTTAGTCCTAAGTTGCAATCATAGGTCTCTTTTATATGCTTAATGTCCAAACTTTTCAATACCTAATAAATAATATGCTTCCTTATAATCTTTGTACATTTTCTCTGATTTTGCATATTATTTTAACGTTGAGGACAATGTTTGGTTTGAGTTTTTTTTTTTTTTTTTTTTTGGGATAATACCAGTGCATTGCATATCATTACATGCACATCATTACATTGTTTAAATTCAGCTACATTATTCTTATGTATCAAAATTTTTAAAAATTTTTGAAAATTTTGGACTTTAAATTGTGAAACTTAGCATTATAACCAAATTCTAGTAAGCTAATAATTGGACTCCACGGATAGAGGAATGAACGTATCTAGATAGGCAAAAAGGGATTCTAACATGTTGTTTGTGAATAAACTAATCTCTTTAATGGAACTAGACTAGTTAAACCTCTTCAAAACTATTAATTTATCACATTGAACTTGTAAAATTAGGAGAATAATTTTTGAAATACAAGCAAAACTAAAAAAAATGTCTCACTAGCTCTATAATACATCTCTTGGACCTATCAATATGAAATCCTAGCATATGCTTGATGAAGAAATGATTGCATCAAATTATATAGACATTTAAGGTTAACATGCATTGCATTTTATTAGCATTTAACATCCTTTTATATTTATTTTTATATGTTTTCATTATTATTTTAGAAAACATGTTAATCCAACTCAATTCATTGATTTTTATATTTTATCAGGTGTTTTTATGTGGTTCTAGAATCAAATACGAGTTTGGAAGAGATTTGGAGGTCAAAACGAGAAGAATACAGTGCCAAAAACATTACACAGGCCGTGTAACTTGCCCCGTGTAACTTCCTGGACACCGTGTAACTTCCTGGACCCCGTGTAACTCTCTGGACTAAAGAAAATGTGAAAAATGAAGTGGTAGAAATTTACACAGGGCGTGTATCACTACACAGCCCGTGTAAAGTCCCCTGACAGTAATTTTGATGCGACTTTTCTTCGCTCCAACTCGACTCGGATGGACTCCTAATGCTTATAGGACTTTGAAATTAAGGTTTTTATACCAGATATAAATAGAATAAGTCAGGAATTGAGGGGGAAGAGATAATTTACATCCAAAGGAGGAGAATTAACATTCAAGAGTCGATTTACATTCAAGGAGGCATATCAACCTCAAAGGAAGCAAGGGAGAAACAAGATCTGCAAGATTGCTAGAAGGGATTTTCAGCTGATGTTCCAAAAGTCCAAGGCTAAAATTCTTTTTCTGGGTTCTTTCACTCTATTTCCTTCTCATGTCTTCTCTTTATCTTTTTAAAATCTTGATTGTAAAACCCACCATGGGTGAGTAGGTTCTTTATTCTAAGGTTAGGGTGCAGCACTCTCAATTTCATTATGGATCTGGTTTGATTTTATTTAATATATTGGGTATTTTATTCTTTGATTCAATCTCTTGTGATCTTAATGCATGCTATGTGTTGGTACCTACTTAGTATTGATTATAGATATTAATTGAAGGACTGAAAGGTAAAGATTAATATTAGAAAATCAGGATTTTGAACATAGGAAATCTAACCTAGAGATAGGCTAATAACCTTTGTGGAGTTCCAAAATTAATCAAAGATCTTAAAGGGTTTTAATTAATTTAATCACCACGAAAGTAGGGTTTATGTTAATTAAAATACACCTTGACTGCCTTGAGAGAGGATTTAAGATAACTTAGGATTAATTTCCATCAAAGTGATAATCTCCCATTTATTGAATGAATCAGATTGATTTTATAATTGATTGAAGTGTGAACTCCTAGCTCTATAGTGCCTTTATCCATTAGTATTTTTTTTTAGTTAATTATTTAGATTTTATTTCTTTCAATTTAAATATAATCATTATTTTTATACAATTCGATCGTCTAGATAATTAAAATCACTATTGTTTGGTACTCAACATGGTCCTCATGGGAATGATACTCTACTCATCACTTTATTACTTGTTAGCGATCCGTGCACTTGCGGTGGTTGAAAAACCAGCAAACAAGAAATGATTAAGGCATTCTTTGATATAGCCTCACTAAGCCTTAGCCACCCCTAATTAAAATGTATATCCCTTGTAGCCAACTTGAAGCCTATGTTTATCCCTTAAAATTATTGCTTACCCATGTCATTTACCTAGCCCCTAGCCTAAACACCTACCGTACCCTTTTGACGAAGCAAAATGCATAAGGAAAATGAAAAGAGGATGTAGAACTCAAGAAAGAGTACAAGTGTGCAATTGAAATCAAAGAAAAATTTTCCTTTCCAACCCAGCAAAAGCAATGAGTTTGGGGGAGAGGACAAAAGGGACATAAAAAAAAAAAAAAGAGAAGAAGTCCCAAGATAAGTATCATGAAGCATGCTTGGCACTATAAAAAAAAAAAAAACCAAAAGCCCCTCTTCTCCATACAAAATATGTAGAAACGAACTTAGTATACTTGGTATTTTATGCATACATGCTATCCTCATATTTGCATTCCCTAAAAATCTTTCATTGGCAACCAAGTCATTATCCCCTTAGCCCCTTTACAACCCTTTTTAAAGACCTTTTGATCTTTTTAAAAATGCATGCTATATTAGTGGAGATAGAAAATTGAGATATGCCTATGGAGTTGGAATTGAATTACTTCATCACAATTACTCACAAAAGAGGCAAATTTGGGATAGTTAGTGTTTCTTAAATCTATCCCGATAAAACAGGTCATTTGTGTCTTATTAATGACCTTGCAAAGAGGAATAATTAGTTGAAGCACCATAAAAGGAGGTGAAGTTCCAATGTAACACCCTCCCTGTAGCAACTCTGTATATTCTATTGTTCCGGTGACCAGTATCGGTCCGGATAGATAGAACATCCGGAAAAATATTTAAACTAAAGTGAGGAACCATAATTAACTCAAATATTAATAAGAAAAATTTAGGAAAAATTTTAAAAATAAAATACAATCAAGTTAAATGAGCCGGTGCCCTAGCGATGGGTAACCACGTAGGAAGTTGCAGTCTTCGCAGCTAGAAGCCCTAAACCCGAGAGAAAATTCATAAAATAATTTTTTGGACTCCAGATAAGAGTCATTGAGGTTTTTATGGTATTAGAATACTAAGAAAATACTTAGAAAAAATTTTCAATCGGTACAGACAATTTTGGTCTGTTAAGCCAAACGGAGGGCATTTTGGTCATGTCACCTTCAGAGGTGATTTTTGACCGACTTGTCCAGTTAATTAAATAGTTATTATGATCTAAAATATTAATAAATATTGTTAAAAATTGAATTGAAAATGAGTAGCAAAGAAAAGAAAATAAAATTAATTAAAATTGCAATTTATACCTCATGCTTATGTCACTAAGCACTCTCACCCAATCACATTGTGACACATGTCTTTAAACCACTTAAAATGAGCAAAATGGGCAGAAAAATTGAAGAAACAATTTGCTTCTTCTTCACAAATGAACCAGCTCCCTCTCTTCTACCATTGAAGCTTCACCCAAGCTTCCAAACCTCTACCAAAACCACCTCAAAACCTCATCTTCTCTTCACAAAAATTTGTCTCTACCACTAGAGCTAGACTTGGGCAGCCATTAGAAGAGGAGAAAGTAAAAGAAAGTGAGGTGTGAATAAGCTTAGAAAATCACCAAAGAGGTTAGTGCCATATTCTTTGCTTTTACATCTTTCTAAACATGAATTTAAGCTAAGTTAAGTTGAGAATTTGATAAAAATTGAATTAATGAGGCATGATTATGTTCCATGAAATTTTTGCAGCCTTGACATGAGTTAGGGTTAAGAGAATCCTTTGATTTAAAGTGACATATTAGCTGCCCCTAGTATAAATTAAATGATTAGTATAGCAAATTATGGGTAACATGCATAAATTGGAGGCTTGGTCAATTAGGGTTAGGGTTTTGAAATTTAATTTTAGTGGTGGATGAAAATGGACATAAACTAAAGTTTTAATGGTCAATTAGTGACCATTTGGCTATGTTTTATTAGGAAATGAAGTGATTTGTGCCATGGGAATTGAAGGTAGGTATGCTGCCTTTGAGTGCCTTGTAGGTCTGGATGTGAGTCTAGCATGTTTGGGCAGCTATAAATGGAGTTGTAGAGGTTCAATTGGTGCAAGGCCAATTGGACATGAAACTAGACACATAATGACACAACTTTGGTGAAGAAACCCTGCCCAGAAAACCAAACCAAGTTGACCTAAAAATTGCCCTAATCCGGGTGACTTACATTCTGCCTGGGCAAAATGACCAAATGAATAGTATTTATTCATTTGGTCATAACTCAGTGTAGAAAGGTTCAATTAACCTGAAATGTTACCAACAGAAAGATGAGACATAGATCTACAACTTTCATGAAGAACACAGATCCAAATTCTGATCATAACCTAGTCAAATTGCCAACCAAACTTAGGTTACCAAATCCGCGTAACGCTTTGCCTGAATTTTGGATTTTATCCAATCCAGCCAGTTATGGTGTTTAGGCCATAACTTGAGATACAAAACTCCAAATTGAGTGATTCAAAAAAAGAAAGTGTAACTAGACACAATAGGAAACAACTTTCATGAAGACAATTTTGCCAAATTCTTACTGTACAAATGACCAATGAAACAGTAAACATGAGGCTTGAAATCTGAAAACTGTGAATAACTAACACTAAGCTTTGAAATGGAATTGGCAACTAATGCCAACAACTTTAGAAAGCAAAATGTGCTATATTGATGATATTTGAGCCAATATACCTATTATCTATGAAAAAGTCAACACTTTAGTTGACTAATGAAATGAATAGTAACCTTACACATAAAGTATAAATATTCAAGAAATGACTTTGTAATATACCCTAGTAGGCGTAATTTGATTGGTTTGGATAGGTTGGCATGCCAATAGGGTTATGATAATAGTACTGAGTATGATGTATAGCTTCATTGCTATTATGTAATGTGATAGCCTATGGCTATACTGATTATGATATTTTACTTGGCTTTATGTCTTATTGCTTTTATGGCTTATTAGCCATTCTGTTTGCACACCGGGAGACACATTGTGATCGATGGTGTGACGGCCTGAGGTACCTGGTACCCAGTGCTAGTTTACCCATTTATCCAGTCTAGTCAACTTGTATAGGTTACTTGGACATGGAAAAGTATAACTGTAATTGAGCTGATTATTAAAGAAAATACGAAAATTAAATATCAAGAATGATTACAATAAAATACAAAGAAGCTCAAAATCATCAAGAAAATAATTAACAAAATGCATGAAGAAGTTAATATCATAAAATGTAATTAGCCCTCGACTAAATAATAAGTTAGTAATTATTCATTTCTTATGAACACAATAACTAGGAAATTATTACTTTTATTTGCATATTATATTTTTTTGTATTATTGGCACCACTAAGCTTTATGCTTAGCGTGTCACTTTTGCAACGCGTAGGTACTGAAGATTTGGACAGAGGGCCCAGTAGACCATATATTGGGTAAGGCTGTTCACAGTTCTGAATAGTTTCATGTCACCTCACAAGCTACAGTGCATTGGTAGGACACTAGGTCCCATTTTGTATTTTGTGATTTTTGTAAGTTTTGTAATTAAACTTTTATTTTATCATGTGTATTTGAAACTTATGTAATATAAATTTATATTAATGTAAGTATTAATAACTTTGTGTTTATAAATAACATATGAGAATTTATTTATGATTTGAGCCTGATGATGACGTGAAATGAATGAATGACAAATGGAGGAATTGTTAAGAAATTGTTGTAAATTGATGTGATACAAATGGAGTTTGAGAATGATTGGAAATTATTGGAAGTGTTTTTCACAGGTTTCGAAGAACTGTTTTTTCCATTTTTAGCCGGCACTCTGCCGAATTTTCTATAAAATATTCGGAGCCACAAATTAATTTATAATTTCAATAAATGATCTAAATGAGATCAATTTCATAAATTTCACTTAATAACTATAATAAATAAATTAAGAACTGATAAGTATCAATGAGATAAATTTTAGTGTTCCGGTACATTGTGTGGCATATCTTGATTGACTACACTGTAGACGGGTAAGGGATGTCACATCTAAACAGGCAGCTATTAGAACCTTTATGCCTTGAAAGAGAGAAATTGGTATGATGGTTGGAGGAGTTTAATTCTATGCTTATTAAATTGTTGGTTATATTCCTAAGTATCCCCTGAAATGTGTTTTAAAACAGAGTTTTGCTTTGCTTGAGGACAAGCAAAAGCTTGAGTTTGAGGGTATTTGATACACTTGAATTGTATAGATGTTTTTAAGCACGTTTGTATACTATCTCATAGCATTTAGGCAAGTATTTTCATGCATAGTAGTTGATTTCATTAATTTTTGTAATTTCTATTGTCAAGCCCTTAATTTCATGTTTTTTGTTTTAGGTGTTTAGGTAAAACCTCACAGTATAGGAGTGCAAAAAGAAGCTTGGAGAGGTCAAGAGACTGAGTATTACTGCTGATACAAAGTACACGGGTCGTGTAAGCCAAGCCCCAGACCTGTGTAACTTTCTGCCAGAAGAAAGCCAGATAGCCAATAGAGAAACAAAAGTACACGGGTCGTGTAATTAGACTCGTGTAATCTGCAGGGACACGTGTAAGTCTCTGCCGGGCGCAAGCTTGAAGAACCTTATGGGAACAACAGTACACGGCCTGTGTAGTTGGCACAGACCCATGTAACTCTCTGTGCCAATGCAAGACTCAGCAGTTTCACTCCAGCAAGTTACACGGCCCTGGGCCATGTAGTGATACACGAGCCGTGTACTATACAGCAGCTAGTTTTATAACTCGAATTCCTACTCTTGTTTTCTGATTCAAATGAGACTCCTAAAGCCTTTTGGACTCAAAATGACCAAACCCTAGAGCAACTATTATAAATAGAAGAGAAAACAACAGAAAGAAGGGCTCCCTCTCTCTTTTATCTTTTGATAGCACTTTTGAGGAGTTTTGAAGGAGAGAAATCCACACTCTGCACTCTCTCCAGCCGTCTCGAAGAGAAAAACATCAGTACCAAAAGGAGTTTTTCAGCTGAAACTCCACAAGATCAAAGCTGCAAACTCTCTTCGGTTCCTTCATTTCATCTCCCTAGACAGATTTTTATTATTTTATTTCTTTTACATGATTTGCTTTTTATTGTTTTTACTTTTTGTCATGATGTTTGCTGAACTCACCGTGAGTGAGTAGTTTTCTTATTCTAGATTTAGGAGAGTAATGCTTGTAATTGTTATTATGGATGAATACTAAGTTTTATTTATTGGATTTGAGATTTGTTCCTTGATTTAATTTCTTGTGATCTTAATGCATGTTATGTGCTGGTACCCACTTAGCCATGATTGTAGATGTAAATTGAAGGATTGAAAGGTGAATATTAATATTAAAAAATCAAGATCTTGAACCTAGGAATTCTGACCTAGACATATGCTGATACTTTTGTGGAACTTCAAAATTGGTTAAAAATCTTAAAGGAATTTAATTAATTTGATCACCACGAAAGTTGAGTTTGAGTTAATTGGAATAAACCCTAGGTGCCTTGAGAGAGCATTTAGGATAACTTAGGACTGATTTCCATCAAGGAAAACGATCCTCAATTTAGGAAATAAATGAGATAACATCCGTAGTAAGATTCAAGTGTGAAATCTTAATTCCAGAATTGTTTCAAATAAATCATTTCATTTTAAGTTTACCATTCTAGTGTTTAAGGTTAACAAACTTCATTCCCTAAGTATTTGATAGCCTAGACAGTCAAAATTACTGTGTAGATTGGTACTTGCTAATCAAATTCCTCGTGGGAACGATACTCTAATCATCACTTTATTACTTGTTAGCGATTCGTGCACTTGTGGGTTTGTAAAACCAGCGAAACACTAATCTTCCATACTTCTTTCAAAAACTTCATTCAAATTCCCAATTTTAACTTACACATGAAATTAATTTGCTCCAACATCTAATTACCTCAATCCATATCATTACCCATCCAATTCATATCAAAATAAATTAAAACCCCTTATTTTCCATGGCTGCTAAATTCATGGTCCATCAAATACTCATCTTTTTCTTCAAATTTCTCAACAATTACACTCATTACAACCTTAAATCAAAGATTAATTAAGGAAGGAAGGGAAATTAGCACTAACCTTTATTTGGAGCTTGCTAAACCTCACCAATCTTGCTTCTTTTTGCTGCCTAAATACTTCCCAAGCTGTGTAGAGCAACTTTAATGAAGAACTCTTGAAGAAATGGTGGTTTGATCATGGAGAGAGAAAGCTCCATGCAAAGTGCGGCCATAGAGGAAAATTTGGGATTCATTTTTGGCCATGGGTGATTGGGATGAAGAAATGAATTGTTTTGGTGATAAATTCTGTCCACTTGGGTCTATATATACTCCACTACTTAAGGTTTATGAATATAATATATGCCACTCACTTTAGGTTAATATTAGAATAATTAAACTTATGATTATTTCAATTATGTCCTCATAATTTCCCTTAATTGCATTTCCTATATAATTTCATTTTTCATGTGATTTTCAAAATTTAGTGCTACTAAAATTTAGGTCAAAAGTCCACTTGAGGTGTCAAATGACCAAAATGCCCCTCTTCGGGTTGTATTTCAAATTTTTTTGTACTATAGATTAACTCCTTGACCCGCCGATTTCTTTAATTTTCTTTTTTCACTTATATTGACTTACTAATTTTCTTTGACATTTCCAATGTCAATTATACCTCACTAGACCTTTAATTAGGTCCCGAAAATGTTTCTCAGGGTTCCCCGTGGTCTAGAGATAGTCAACAGTCCTTGCCGTAACTTTCCGATGCGGTCACCTATAGCTACGATCCCAACACGTTTAACCTAATTGCACTTCGTCTCTTTTATTTTCTCTTAATTTTTTTTTTGCATTTTCTTACCTTGTATCCCATCATTTTATGTCTCCTCACTATCACCAAAATGTAGTTCTAGACATTCTGACAATCTAGGCAAACATCAGCCGCCGAAACAGTGAGACATACAGACTACGTAAAGTGAGGATGTTACAACTCTTCCCCACTAAAAAGGAATTTCGTCCTCGAAATTCATCGAATTCAAATAACTAAGACTATCATCATCTCCTAGTTTTGATCACTCTTCCATCATTATTTCCCATATCACTCCCAACCGAATTACAGCTCTCTACTTCTTTCTCTAATGCCCTCTGCGACTCTGAGTCCATATCTTAACTTTGAATAATCAAAAGTAAATAGATCTGCATTAGTGTCACCTCAACTCTCATGAATGCAATGCATGTATGCACACTATCTTTCTACTTATCTTTGCCTAGGAATGCCTAAACCTTGCTCTGATACCACTAAATGTAACACCACTCACCCGTCTATAGTGTAGCCGAGCAAGGTATATCACATCGAGTGCCGGAGCACCTGATCTTATCTTATTTCATTTTAGTTTTTTGATATATTTGTTCAAAAATGGTTTGGGCACTAACATTATTTATTAAAGTATGACTAATGTGGTAAATAACATATGGTCTCAATAATCATAATCACAGTCTCATTCATAATCACACTCAGCTCTTATATCAAAATTCTCAATTTCATCAATGTACATAATTTGCAACTAATTGCATAAAATCACAGTCTACATGTTATACAGTTTAATTAAATCACAGACTTATTCAATACAATTTCTTAATTTGAATTACAATATAATTTCTTAATTTGAATTACAATCTAAGAAATTATTAAAATGTACAAAATACATTATATGCTTAATGTGAGCCCTATCTATATGCATTGCTGAGAAGGTGACAACCTTGAACTCTTCTGACACTTCTGCAGATCTGGACTCCAAAAATCTCAGTCAACTGTCTACTGGTTTTACCTTCAGTATCTGCGCGAGAAAACAATTCCATCGCGCTAAGTATTTCAGCTTAGTGGTGCAATAATACAACAATGAAATAATATATACAAATAAAGAAAGAAATAAATCATAATTCAGATACTCAGGAATCAATTTAATTTGGTATGGTATTTCTAGTATCAACTATCTTATACATTAGTTTGTTCCTCTTTGGAAGTGCTAAGCTTATAACCTTTTAGTAATAATACCTAGTATATAAATTATTCTAACTGTATTATATTTTAAGTCTCTATGGTTCTGCAAATTGTATTTTGTTATGTTTCTATTGCTAATCTCTTTTACTCATTTCATTCAACACTTAATTTAATTGTATTGAAATTTCATTATACTTAACAGAACTTAACTTCCTGAATTGAATAATGTTTTAATTGACTGCTCGTGTAGCCTATACAACTGACCCGACTGGATAAATGGTTAAAATAGCACTGGGTACCTAATACCTCAGGCCATCACACCATCAGTTACAAAGTACCTCCCAGTGTGCAAATAATGTGGCTAATAAGCCATATAATCAGTTAGGCAATAAGCCGAGTATAATAACATAATCCATACAGCCATAGGCTATTAAAATCACAGTATGGCATAATAAGCCAAAAAACACAGTATGGCATGAAGCCATTTACATTACAACTGTCAGTACCCTATTGGCATGCTAATCTATCCAAACTAGTCAACTAGGCAATACTAAGGCATTTACAAGCTTAAATATTTAATTCTTTATTTTTACAGTTTATAAGTTATAATGCCTTTCATTGATCAACAAAAATGTTGACCTTTTTATGCATCATAGATAGGTTGATTCTAGTATCAACATGTCACAATTTGCATTTCAATATGTTGCTAATATAGTACATTTTATAATTCTCACAAGTTGGCATTTATCGCCAATTTTATTTCTAAGACTTATTGCATGATAATGTCAATTTTTCAGTTTTGGTATGCTAGATTGATCTAGCTAGATGTCCTATTTCCCTTGGTTTTTAGTTTCGGGTCAAAGAAACAAATTTATAGGTCTATGTCTTATTGAATTTTTTGCAGCTGATTTCATGTCATTCTGAGTTGTATAGGCCAGGATATGGTCAATTTACTAAAACTGGACAGATTGCATTTTTAATGCAAAGTTAGGTCAATTTTTGGTCAAATTCAATTTTGGCAGATTTGGAACCTTAAATTGGGCAAGCAAATTGACTTAGTTTTGGTCATTTTCGGGCTTTAGTGTCTTCATAAGAGTTATAGCTCTATGTCTAAGCTTTCCATTGATTTAAATTTCAGGTCATTTGGACTTGTTTACACTAAGTTATGGCCAAATGAGTAACTACTGCTCATATGGTCAAATTCTGGGTTGCAATGGTTTTGGACAGTTTTGATACCTCAATTTGTGCAAGCAATTTGACTTATTAAATGGCATTTTTGGGTTTTGTGATCTTCACCAAAGCTGTAGCCCTATGTCTAAGCTTTCCATTGGTATAAAATTCAGGTCATTTTGACATGTCTACAGGGAGTTATGGCCAATTATTTGATTACTGTTCATATCATCAGATTTTAGGTTTTACACACTACCAAATCCGGATTAGGTCAAATTGATGGTCACTTTCTAGATAGAATTTTGGTAAGTTTCCAATATGAAAGTTGGCACATTTTATGCCTAGTTTCACCTACAATTGGCCTCATACCAATTAGGTTCACACATTTAGAGTTATAGGCTCAAATGCATACAGCCCTTAACACTAATTAAGTACACATTCAACTTACACTACTTTAGTTTCCCATAACTAATTCTGAATTTGTATCATACCATAACTATTCATCACTTCACATTATGGTCAATTTGGGCAAAATATACAAACCCTCAATACACCAAATACAACTCTAAATCACAAAATCAACATTTACATAATTTATAGATGATATCACCTAACTAATACATGAAATTCCATCAATAATTTACATATATTTCTATTAATTCCTTAGTACCGTAATTCATCAAAAAAATCCACGAAATTAAGCACTCTTCATTGCACCACAAGGCTGCCAATTTCAACTTCAATTGTCTAAGTCTTCAAACTTTGTTCAAAGCCCCAATTCACATTGTCAACCTCACATGTACACTTGCAATTAAATTCAAACATTTAGATCCCAATAATTAACATCAATAATCAACAATTATAGGCATAAATTAATTCATATTCAAGCTCATCAAGGCTACCAATTTGAAAATTATACTAATTGATACACTTGAATTGTATAGACGTTTTTAAGCACGTTTGTATACTATCTCATAGCATTTAGGCAAGTATTTTCATGCATAGTAGTTGATTTCATTAGTTTTTGTAATTTCTATTGTCAAGCCCTTAATTCCATGTTTTCTTCATCGTTTCAGGTGTTTGGGTAAAGCCCCACAGTATAGGAGTGCAAAAGGATGCTTGGAGAGGTCAAGAGACTAAGTATTACTGCTGATACAAAGTACACGGGTCGTGTAAGCCAAGCCCCAGACCTGTGTAACTTTCTTCTAGAAGAAAGCCAGATAGCCAATGGAGAAACAAAAGTACACAGGTCGTGTAATTAGACCCGTGTAATCTGCAGGGACCCGTGTAAGTCTCTGCAAGGCGTAAGCTTAAAGAACCTTATGGGAACAATAGTACACGGCCCGTGTTGTTGGCGCAGGCCCGTGTAACTCTTTATGCCAATGCAAGACTTTGCAGTTCCACTCCAGCAAGTTACACGGCACTGGGCCGTGTAGTAGCACACGGGCCGTGTACTATGCGGCAGCCAATTTTATAACTTGAATGCCCGCTCTTATTTTCTAATTCAAATGAGACTCCTAAAGCCTTTTGATCTCAAAATGACCTAACCCTAGAGTAACCATTATAAATAGAAGAAAAAACATCAAAAAAATGGCTCCCTCTCACTTTTATCTTTTGACAGCACTTTTGAGGAGTTTTAAAGGAGAGAAATCCACACTTTGCGCTCTCTCAAGTCGTCTCGAGGAGAGAAACATCACTACCAAAAGGAGTTTTCTAGCTGAAGCTCCACATGATCAAAGCTACAAACTCTCTTTGGTTCCTTCATTTCATCTCCCTAGACAGATTTTTATTATTTTATTTCTTCTACATGATTTTCTTTTTACTGTTTTTACCTTTTATCATGATGTTTGCTGAACTCACCATGAGTGAGTAGTTTTATTATTCCGGATTTAGGAGAGTAATGCTTGTAATTATTATTATGGATGAACACTAAGTTTTATTTGTTGGATTTGAGATTTGTTTCTTGATTTAATTTCTTGTGATCTTAATGCATGCTATGTGCTCGTACCCACTTAGCCATGATTGTAGATGTAAATTGAACGATTGAAAGGTAAAGATTAATATTAGAAAATCAAGATCTTAAACCAAGGAATTCTGACCTAGACATAGGCTGATACCTTTGTGGAACTTCAAAATTGGTAAAAAATCTTAAAGGATTTTAATTAATTTGATCACCACGAAAGTTGGGTTTGAGTTAATTAGAATACACCTTAAGTGCCTTGAGAGAGGATTTAGGATAACTGAGGACTGATTTCCATTAAGGAAAATGATCCTCAATTCAGTAAATAAACGAGATAACATCTCTAGTAAGATTCAAGTGTGAAATCTTAATTCCAGAATTGTTTCAAATAAATCATTTCGTTTTAAGTTTACCATTCTAGTGATTAAGGTTAACAAACTTCATTCCCTAAGTATTCGATAGCTTAGACAGTCAAAATTACTGTATAGATTGGTACTTGCTAATCAAATTCCTCATGGGAACGATAATATACTCATCACTTTATTACTGTTTGCGATCCGTACACTTGCGAGGTTGTAAAACCAGCAAAACAAGTTTTTAGCATCGTTGCCGGGGATTTTTTGTTTTAGTAATATCAAGTGATAGGCAATTTAGCTTATTAAGGCAATTATATTTATTATCTAATTTTATTTTACTGGTTGTATTTCTCTTCTTTTCTCTCAGGTGCCCGTTCTGGTATATGACCAGAATAAGGCCAGAAGAAGAAATTTTAGACTGTGATCCGGAGATAGACAAAGCCATAAGGAGAGAAAGGAAACATCAAGAGCACGGTCAAGGAGATCCCAAAATTCCGACCATGGTCGATAATAATGACAGACCAAGACTCTTGAGAGATTATGTAGCTCCATCTATTTAAGGATTTCAGCCCAGTGTCACTAGACCCGTAGTGGAAGCCAACAACTTTAAATTAAAACCAGCATGGCTCCAAATGATTCAACAAACCCAGTTTGCAGGTTCACCAATAGAAGACCCACACTATCACCTCCAGTGCTTTCTTGCCCTATGTGACACATTTAAGATGAATGGAGTGTCTGATCAAGCAATAAGACTCAGAGCATTCCCATTCTCCCTTCAGGACAGAGTAAGGAAGTGGTTACTTTCTCAACCGGTTTTAGCAAGGTATTTTCCACCTACAAAGACTGCAAAACTGAGGCTTGAGCTCAACACCTTCAGACAAAAGGAAGGATAATCACACTGTGACGCATGGGAAAGATATAAAGACCTAGAGAGGGAATGTCCGCACCATGGCATAGAAGATTGGCTATTAGTGCAAAATTTCTATAATGGATTACAACTTCTAGAAAGGGTTGCATACCATAATTATGAGTGGTCAAATGAAAGAGGAAATGCAAGGAGAACTGCAGGGGTCCTAGAAGTAGATGCCCTAAGCATGATAAATGCTCAATTTGATCAGCTCACAAAGAGACTCAAAAGAATGCAAGCCAACGCAGTTGGTACAAACAGTCAACATGAGGACAACTATGGAGGATGATACATGAGTTCAGAATACAACAATTTCAATGAACCCTCCATAGAATAGATGAACTATGTGAATAATGGAGGAAACTTCAACCAGAGGCAGCCCAACAATCCATATTCAAATACTTACAACCCTGGATGGAGGAACTAGCTAAATTTCTCATGGTCCAATCAGCAAAACCAACCAATAAACAAGCAACAAGGGTACAAACCACCAGCACCCCCTGGATTTCAGAAAGAGGTCAAAACTTTGCACAACCATCACTACCTCTCTAACCTCAATGACCTGAACTGAAAATGACCATGGAAACCATGATGGAAGGATTTCTAGTAGCTCAACAACAACAAAATAAATTGATTAAATAGCTAACTTATAGAGTGGACCAACATGCTATTTGTAACACCCTCCCTGTAGTAACTCCGTACATTCTACTGTTTCGGTGACCAGTGTCAGTCTGGACAGTTAAAACGTCCGAAAAAATATTTAAACTAAAGTGAGGAACCATAATTAACTCAAATATTAATAAGAAAAATTTAGGAAAAATTTTAGAAATAAAATACAACCAAGTTAAATGAGCCGGTGCCCTAACAATGGGCAACCTAGTGAAAAGTTGCGGTTCTTGCAACTAGGAGCCCTAGACCGGGGGGAAAAATTATAAAATAATTTTTGGGACTCCAGAGAAGGGTCATTGAGGTTCTTATGGGATTAGAATGCCAAGGAAATGCTTAGAAAAATTTTTCAATCGGTACAGACAATTTTGGCCCGTTAAGCCAAATGGAGGGCATTTTGGTCATTTCGTCTTCAGATATGATTTTTGGCCGACTTGTCCAGTTAAAAAAATAATTATTATAATCTAAAATTTGAATAAATATTGCTAAAAATTAAATTGGAAATGAGTAGAGAAGAGAACAAAAGAAAATGAAAGAAAATACCTAATTATGACATCATATGATGTCATTAAAAACCTATCCACCAATCACAATTAAGCACCACTTAAATTAACCTATTAAAGAGGATAATTGAGACAAAAAAAAAAACAAAAACCATCTGCCCTTCCTCACCCAAACCAGGTGTCACTTTCTCTCCCAAAGCCATTCCACCAAGAATGCTCACTAAAGCTCCCAAACCTCACCTTATTTCAACTTGAAACCACAAACTTGCTTCACAAAAAATTAACCTAGCAACTTGAACATCCTCTAGGCAGCCAAAAGAGGAAGAAAAAAAGAAGTTTGTATAGCTTGTAATTCTGCTCCATTCAAGGTTAGTGCACAAAACAAATTTTTTTTTCGTTCTTTAATCTTATAAGCATGCTAAATCAAGTAGAAATTATGTGAAATTAAAAGGAAAACTTGAGTAAATAAAATCTCTAAATTTTTCAGCCATGAGAAAGTTTAAGGATTGTTGGTTTTTGATGAAATTAAGTGGCTTAATTATGTTGTTGATGAGCATAGATGATGGATAAAGTGATTTGGTATGAGTTTGGTGTGTGTATGCCATGAATTGGAAATTGGAGTTGGGGTTTGAGCATAAAATGGAGACTTTGATCATGTAATGATGAAAGTGAGTTTTAATGGTCAATTAGTGACCATTTGGTTATGTGTAAACAAAAAATTAGGTGGTTTGATTAGTGGGAATTACAGTTGGTGTGGCTGCCCATGTTGACCTGCAGAATTAGATATGAGTCCAGCAGGTTTGGGCAACCATAAATTGAATTTTACAGGTTCAATTGGTGCAAAGCCAATTGGACATGAAACTAGACACATAATGGCACAACTTTGGTGAAGAAATCATGGCCATAAAACCAAACCAAGTGGACCAAAAGCTTGCCATAATCCGGGTGACCTGCAGTCTATTTCTGTAGAATGACCAAATGAACAGTATTTGGTCATTTGGCCATAACTCAGTGTAGAATGGTCCAATTGACCTAAAATTTTATCAGCAACAATCTGAGATATAGACCAATAACTTTTATGAAGAAACCTAACCCAAATTATGACCAGAACCTATCCAACAAATGAGTTGCGTGAATCGCTCATCGTGATCAGAGATATGGTCACCCGTAAAAATTTCAATCCGGCCAGTTGTGGTTTTTAGACCATAACTTGAGCTAAAAAACTCCAAATGGAGTGATTCAAAAAAAGAAATTCAACTAGACAAAATAAGGAACAACTTTCATGTTGATCATTTTTCCAAATTTTCAATGCAAAATTGACAAATGGAACAGTAAATACAAGGCATAAAAACTGAAAATTCTGCCCAATTAACATTAAGCTTAGAAATGGTATTGGCAACTAATACCAACAAATTTTGAATGCAAAATGTGGTATGTTGATGATATTAAAACCAATGTACCTATTGCCTATGCAAAAGTCAACATTTTTGTTGACTAATGAATGGAATAGTAACACTAAAACTTAAATTCCAAAAATATTGAAACTTAAAAGTGTGAAATGCCCTAGTATACCAAACAACATTAGTTTGGATAGCTTAGCATGCCAATAGGGTTCAGTTAGCAGTACTGCACATGGCATTATGCCATTCTGCGATTTCATGGCTTTTAGCCATTCTAACATTGTGTTGATATTTGGCCTTATGCCTATTGTTATTACAGCTTATTAGCTGTTCTGTTACACACCGGGAGATACGTATGTGACCGATGGTGTGACGGCCCGAGGTACTTGATACCCAGTGCCAGTTTACCCGTTTATCCAGTCCAGCTGTCCAATATAGGTTACTTGGGCAACCAAAAATGAAAGTGAATAAATTTAATGAAATAATGAATAGAACTAGTACATAATAAATAAGATTACCAATAATTATAAAAAAAAAAATTGTCTGCATATGACATCAAAACATGCACTGCATATTTACTTCCTGTTATTTCCTTTTATTTTATTATTGGCACCACTAAGCATTATTGCTTAGCGCATTGCTTTTGCCACGCGTAGGTTCTGGAGATACTGACCGAGAGCCCAGTAGACCACAGACTGGGTGAGACCTCCTGCAGCTCTGCATAGTGTCCGTGTCACTTCACCATCTTCAATGCATTAGTAGGACACTAGGTTTCATTTTGGTATGATGTAACCAAACTTTTATTTTCTCATGTATAATAAGACTTATGTAATGTATTTTGATATTAATGTAAATAGTGGAAATTGTGTTTATGAATGGAGCATTGAGTATTTATTTATGACTTGTATATGAATATTATGTGAAATGAATGAATGAGAAATGAAAATATTGTTGAAAAATATTGAGACCATGTTGATGGTTATTGGAGTTTGAGAATGATTGGACATGATTATTGGAAGTGTTTTTCACAGGTTCCGAAGAAATGTTTTCTCCATTTTTAGCCGGCACTCTGCCAAATTTTCTATAAAATTTGCGAAACCTCAAATAAATTATAATTTCAATAAATGACTTAAATGAATTATATTTCACAAATTGTACTTCATAACTTTGAAAAAAAAATAAATTAGTAAGGATAAAAATGATTGAAATAAAATAGGGTGTTCCGGTACACTGTGTGACATATCTTACGCGGCTATACTGTAGACGGGTAAGGGGTGTCACATTTAGTGGTATTAGAGCACGGTTTAGGCGATTCTGGGCCTAGATCGAGTCCATACTATGCATTGCATTTGTAAGAGTCGAGGTGACACTAATGCAGATCTGTTTGTCTTTGTTATTTTGAATAGGATATAGACCCCACATCTCAGAGGGCAGTTGAGGAGGAAGTGGAGAGTCATGCTCCACTTGCACCAGCTGAGACTAGGGGTAGGGGAGAACCTGCTTCGCTAGCTCCATCAGAGCTTGCTCAGCCTCCACAGGTCGTGTTCTAGCAGATGGCCGAATTCTTCAAACAAATGGCTAGGGTAATGCCACCACCACCACCACCTCCATAACCGAAATCACACCTGGAAAAATTGAGAAAATTTGGAGCAATGGACTTCTTTGGCAAGAGAGAAGATGATTTTGTTGCAGCTAAAAATTGGTTGAATAGAACAAGCAGAGTTTTAAAATAAGTCCACTGCACTCCTGAACAAAATCTAGAAGCTGCTGTATCTCTGTTGCAAGATGATGCATATGAATGGTGGGATACAGTGTCCAGTGAAGTACAGCCAGAAGTAATAACTTGGGACTTCTTCCTCTCTGAATTCAAGAAGAAATATGTGGGTAGTGTATACCTAGAAGAGAGAAGAAGGGAATTCATTAACCTGAGGCAGAGACAGTTGACAGTGGCTGAGTATGAAAAGGAATTTATCAGATTGAGCCGCTACGAAAGGGAGATAGTCCCTAATGAAGCCGAAAGGTGTAAGAGATTTGAAGAGGGATTAAATGACAATATAAAGATCATGATCACTGCCTTGGGAATCACAGACTTAACCAAGTTAGTGGAAGCTACAATAAAAGTTGAAAAAGTAAGAATAAGTGAACAGACTAGAAGGGAGAGACATCAGAAGAGAGGCTCGAGTCAGTATAGTTCATCTCCTACACATGGGAAGAAGTTTAAAGGTCCATCGACACAGAGTTCAAGTCAACCACAAGGTCAGGGTCAGTATCAGGGGCACAGGCCACAGTTTACCCCTAGGAGAGGTCAGTCCACACCATCAGTGGGCAGCTCTCCATGGATGGGGTTCAGGGGACTAGCCCCAGCATCTTCTGCATGTCCACATTGCCTGAAGTAGCATAAGGGGGAGTGTTGGAGAGTGACTGGTGCCTGCTGAAGGTGTGGGTCAACAGAGCATCAGTTGAGGAACTGTCCACGCAGAACTGCTATAGCTGCTCTAACACAAGCAGACAAACCTGCTCCTGCACCACAAAGGGGTAGGAAATCTGGCAAATCTGAGGTAGTGGGACCATCACAGAGGCCTACATCTGAGGTAGCAGAGAGGCCTGAGGGCAGACCACCTGCCAGAGCCTATGCCATGAGAGCTCAGGAGGAGCAAGATACCCCGGACGTCATCAGGGGTACGTTCTCCCTCTACAATACATATGTGCATGCATTGGTGGATCCAGGATCAACTCATTCATACATCTGCATCAACCTACCTGTAGAAAAGGGGATACTAGTAGGGGAGAGTGATCAAGACATCCTGGTCACTAATTCATTGGGCCACAGTGTAATGGTGAACAAAGTGTACAAAGGTTGCCCGTTAAGGATTCAGGGGTATGAATTTTTGGCAGACCTGATTGAGTTGCCTTTCCATGAGTTTGACGTGATTTTGGGAATGGACTGGTTGTCACATCATCAGGCAATGGTTGATTGTAAACTGAAGAGGATTTCTTTGAAAACTCATGAGGGTAATGAGATCACAGTTGTGGGGGAAAGGACAGATTCCTTGTCCAATGTCATCTCAGCCACAATTGTAAGAAAACTGATGAGAAAAGGCTGTGAAGCCTACCTAACACATGTGGTGGATACTAGGCAGGCTAAGCCAGATCTGTGTGACATACCCATAGTAAAAGACTTCCCAGATGTGTTTCCTGAAAAATTGCCTGGTTTGCCATCGGAAAGAGAAGTTGAATTTGCTATTGAGACACTGTCGGGTACAGCACCAATATCTATTGCTCCTTATAAGATGGCGCCCACAGAATTGAAGGAACTGAAAATCCAGTTACAGGAGTTACTGGATAAGGGGTTCATACGCCCCAGTGTGTAACCATGGGGAGCTCCAGTGCTGTTTGAAAAGAAGAAAGATGGGACTTTGAGGTTTTGCATTGATTACTGGCAATTGAATAAAGTGACAGTGAAGAATAAGTATCTGTTGCCTAGAATTGATGATCTGTTTGATCAGTTAAAGGGAGCAGGAGTATTTTCCAAAATTGATCTCAGATCAGGGTATCATCAGTTGAAGGTGAAGGATGCAGATGTGCCAAAGACTGCATTTAGGACCTGATATGGGCATTATGAGTTCCTAGTGATGCCCTTTGGCCTAACAAATGCACCAGTAGCATTCATGGAATGAACCGTATCTTCCATCCATACCTAGATCGGTTCGTAGTGCTCTTTATTGACGATATTTTGGTGTATTCCAAGACTAGGGAAGAACATGATGAGCATTTGAGAATTGTTCTGCAAACCCTAAGAGAAAAAAAGCTACATGCTAAGTTGTCCAAGTGTGACTTTTGGTTAAATGAGATTGCATTCCTTGGACACATAGTGTCAGCTGATGGGATTAGAGTGGATCCCAAGAAAATAGAAGCGGTGATGGAATGGAAGCCTCCCAGGAATACAACTGAGGTCAGAAGTTTCTTGGGGCTAGCTGGGTATTACAGAAGATTTGTGAAGGGATTTTCCTCAATAGCTGCTCGAATGACCAAGTTGTTACACAAAAATGTCAAATTTGACTGGAATGACAAGTGTCAGACTAGTTTTGAGAAGTTTAAGGCTATGTTGACAGAGGCACCAGTGTTAACACAGCCAGTGTCAGGAAAGGACTTTGTGGTTTACAGTGATGCCTCTCATAATGGGTTAGGGTGCGTATTGATGCAAGAGGGGAAGGTAGATGCTTATACTTCCAGGCAGCTAAGGCCACATGAACAGAATTACCCTACCCATGATCTAGAGCTTGCAGCAATTATCTTCACACTGAAAATATGGAGGCACTACTTATATGGTGAAAAGTGCTACATTTACACAGACCACAAAAGCCTGAAATACTTGCCAACCCAGAAGGAGCTCAACCTTAGACAGAGGCGATGCATTGAGCTCCTAAAGGACTATGATTGTGTGATTGACTACCATCCTGGGAAGGCAAATATAGTTGCTAATGCTTTGAGTAGAAAATCCATCATAGCTTTGAGATCATTGAATGCCCGTCTATCCTTGACTCGAGATGGAGCTATTTTGGCTGAATTACAAATAAGGCCAAACCTGCTACAGCAGATACAAGATGGGCAGAAGGTAGATGAGAAATTAATGACTATTGTGAGTAAAATCTCAGAGGGAAAAGCAACTGACTATGAGGTGAAAGCAGATGGCTATCTGTACTACAAAGGAAGAGTATGTGTACAAGATGAAAAGGAATTGAAAGCCAATATCCTGAAAGAGGCACATACTAGTGTTTATGCT
This sequence comes from Hevea brasiliensis, assembly GCF_030052815.1. Lineage (NCBI taxonomy): Eukaryota > Viridiplantae > Streptophyta > Magnoliopsida > Malpighiales > Euphorbiaceae > Hevea > Hevea brasiliensis. The sequence continues at coordinate 91,816,081 of NC_079496.1, read as the reverse complement.
ATGCACCCAGGAAGTACAAAAATGTATCATGATCTGAAGCTTCAGTATTGGTGGCCTGGTATGAAGAAGAACATAGCTGACTATGTGACTAAATGCTTGACATGTCAGTAAGTCAAGGTAGAACATCAAGTTCCATTGGGTTTACTACAGCCTATACGCATACCTGAATGGAAATGGGATCGAGTCACCATGGATTTTGTAAGTGGTCTACCTCTCACCCAGAAGAAGCATGATGCAGTATGGGTGATAGTAGATATATTGACGAAGTCAGCACATTTTCTGCCAGTTAGGACTGATTACTCACTGGAGAAGTTAGCAGAATTGTATATCAGTGAGATAGTTAGACTACATGGAATTCCACTTTCCATCATATCTGATTGAGACCCAAGGTTTACATCGAGGTTTTGAAAGAAGTTGCATGAATCCTTGGGTACACAACTTCACTTCAGCACAGCTTTCCATCCTCGGACGGATGGACAATCAGAAAGAGTAATCCAGGTAAATAATTGAAAACCAATTGAATTAATACAAATATTGAACTAAAATGATAATAATAACATGAAATATATATCAGGTCCTTGAGGATATGCAGAGTTGTGTCATTGAATTTGAGGGAAGTTGGGATAGAAACCTCCCACTGGCAGAATTTGCATACAATAATAGCTACCAAGCTAGCATCCAAATGGCCCCATATGAAGCACTGTATGGGAGAAAATGCAAAACTCCAGTGTGCTGGACTAAATTGGGCGAAGAAAAACTGGTAGGCCTAGACTTGGTGAAACAGACTAAAGAAAAGGTAAAACTAATCAAAGCCAATCTGAAGGTTGCCTCAGATAGACAGAAATCTTATGTCAACCTGAAGAGAAAAGAAATAGAATATGCGGTTGGCGACAAAGTGTTCCTCAAGGTATCACTGTGGAAGAAGGTACTGAGGTTTGGAAGAAAGGTAAGTTGAGCCCTAGGTTCTTTGGCCCATATGAAATCATTGAACGTGTGGGTCCAGTGGCCTACAAGCTAGCTTTACCACCAGAACTGGACAAGATCCATAATGTGTTTCACGTATCTATGCTAAGAAGATACCACTCAGATCCTTCACATGTCATCTCCATGGAAGAAATTGAAGTATAACCGGATTTGACATATGAAGAAGAACCCATACGGATCCTGGCTTGAGAAGTGAAAGAGTTGAGGAATAAGCAGATTCCACTGGTGAAAGTGCTTTAGAGACATCACAAAACCGAGGAGGCAACTTGGGAAAGTGAAGAGACGATGAGGCAACAGTTCCCTCAACTGTTTGCATCAAGTAAATTTCGAGGACGAAATTTAAATTAGAGGGGAAGAGTTGTAACGCCCTCCCTGTAGCAACTCCGTATATTCTACTATTCCGGTGACCAGTGTCGGTCCGGACAGTTAGAACATCCGGAAAAATATTTAAACTAAAGTGAGGAATCATAATTAACTCAAATATTAATAAGAAAAATTTAGGAAAAATTTTAGAAATAAAATACACCCCAAGTTAAATGAGCCGGTGCCCTAACGATGGGTAACCTAGTGAGAAGTTGCGGTTCTCGCAACTAGGAGCCCTAGACCCGGGGGAAAAATTATAAAATAAGTTTTGGGACTCCAGAGAAGGGTCATTGAGGTTCTTATGGCATTAGAATGCCAAGGAATTGCTTAGAAAAATTTTTCAATCAATACAGACAATTTTGGCCCGTTATGCCAAACAGAGGGCATTTTGGTCATTTCGTCTTCAGATATGATTTTTGGCCGACTTGTCCAGTTAAGTAAATAATTATTATGATCTAAAATATGAATAAATATTGCTAACAATTAAATTGAAAATTAGTAGAGAAGAGAAGAAAAGAAAATGAAAGAAAATACCTAATTATGACATCATATGATGTCATTAAAAACCTATCCACCAATTACAATTAAGCACCACTTAAATTAACCTATTAAAGAGGATAATTGAGACATAAAAAAAAAAAACAAAAACCATCTGCTCTTTCTCACCCAAACCAGGCGTCACTTTCTCTCCCAAAGCCATTCCACCATGAAAGCTCACTAAAGCTCCCAAACCTCACCTTATTTCACCTTGAAACCACAAACTTGCTTCATAAAAAATTAACCTAGCAACTTGAACATCCTCTAGGCAGCCAAAAGAAGAAGAAAAAAAGAAGTTTGGGCAGCTTGAAATTCTGCTCCATTCAAGGTGAGTGCACAAAACAATTTCTTTTCTTTCTTTAATCTTGTAAGCATGCTAAATCAAGTAGAAATTGTGTGAAATTAAAAGAAAAACTTGAGTAAATGAAATATCTAAATTTTTTAGCCATGAGAAAGTTTAAGGATTGTTGGTTTTTGATGAAATTAAGTGACTTAATTATGTTATTGGTGAGCATAGATGATGGATAAAGTGATTTGGTATGAGTTTGGTGTGTGTATGCCATGAATTTGAAATTGGAGTTAGGGTTTGAGCATGAAATGGAGACTTTGATCATGTAATGATGAAAGTGAGTTTTAATGGTCAATTAGTGACCACTTGGTTATGTGTAAACAAAAAATGAGGTGGTTTGATTAGTGAGAATTGCAGTTGGTGTGGCTGCCCATGGTGACCTGCAGAATTGGACATGAATCCAGCAGGTTTGGACAGCCATAACTTGAATTTTACAGGTTTAATTGGTGCAAGGCCAATTGGATATGAAACTAGACACATAATGGCACAACTTTGGTGAAGAAACCATGGCCATAATGAAGGAACGGAAGCGTGAAAAACACAAGATTATACCATTAAATTCAAAAATTTCACCTAGGGACACATGCACCATGCAAGATTTATTTTTATCTATTTGATTTCAATGATAACCAACATATTAAAAATCTTTTAATATGTTTTTGGATCTGTATTTGCCATTTAAGATTTTAAAATTAATCAGATTAATTTTAGAACCCTAGATTAAATCAAGAACGATTACACTAACCTCTTGATGCAATCGCAAATGTCTCGCGCTTTGAGATTCGTCTTCAGGACACCAAATGTTGTCCCTCTAGCTTGTCCACACCAAGAACACCTATGGCAGCCCTTGAACAGCCTCTAAATCTTTTTCTATTAATTAGAAATTCAAGTTCTGCCTTTTAAGAGATTAGAGATGTAAACAGGACACTATAAACAATTTCTAGTGTTCTTAATTCAAGAGATTGATGGCTAATCTCTTTGAATTGATGAGAGATGAAGAGGAATAGCTAGAGAGGCTCAAAGTGGCGTGAAAAATGAGAGGAGAGGCTGCTGGTTATTTTTTCTTTTCATAACCACACTTAAATAGCTAGGTTAACACATTAAACCCTAGCCACATGTCACCTTTTGATTAGCTCTAGGTTTAAGTGACCCAATCACATTGTGCCAAGTGTCAAACCTATATTTAATCTTGATTTTAATCATCTTACATGATTAAAAAAAACATTTGGCAAGCTTATGTGTAATCCCATGTGTCACCATCTCATGGTGCCACGTGTCACACTGTGAAATGACCAAAATGCCCCTGTGTCTTAATTTTGAGTTCTTAACCCAAAACAATTATTTTCTTCTTCTAATTAATTTATATCAAATATAAATTAATTAATTAATCTCTATTAATTAATTTCTCATCAATTAAATTCATATTTAAACACTTTAAATATAAATTTAATTTATACTACACATCCAATAATCTAGATTTGGTTTCAAGTCATGCTAGGGACTTTGCAATTTAATTGCAAACCAAATCTATTTAATTAATCAATTAAACTCTTTAATTAATTAATTAAATCATATTTAAATAGGTGATAACTTGTGTATGTGTGTGACTTACTAGGCTCATCACTAATTGGCAATGAGACATGATATCAACTCTTAATATCATCATAACTCTTTCTTACCATAAATGATTTCTCTAAATCATTTTATGAACCTCATAGACCATGGTTAACACCTAGCATAGCATGCCATGGCCACCCAATTATTTATAAGATTTATCTTAAATGAACCTATAATCATATGTTACCGTGCACTAGAATCTCTCATTACAAAATCCCAACTCAAGCCGAGTCATGGTTTATGTCAAACTCCATTTGCTATGAATATTATGTTCTCTTTTAATTCCAGTTCTTGATTAAAAGATTTTTCTCATCGTAAACTCTTTTCTCAATAAATCTATCTGTCTGCCAGAACTTGAAACATCAAGAACAATTAAATGAACATAGGATTTTATCTCTATTTACTTAGAGGAACAGATTCCATCTTGATCAACACCTACCTCCATATATAACTAGCAGAAGCCAACACATGCCCATATACCCATACATAGTACAAGTATGAAAGCAGTATCAAACTCAAACTACCTATATACAAGATAACTGTGCTATCTCAGGTCTAAAGATTATATGCACTGATATGATTTATGACAAAACATTGACAAGAGTAAACTCCATGTGCTTGTCATAAGTGTCACTGGTTCGGCCTACTTATCATTTATAAGTGCCTATCATGTTTGTTATATATGGCATGAGACTCACCATTCCATCTTATTTATATCTCATATAAATAACTTGGGAACAAACATGAATACAATCTTTCTGGATAAGTCATGTCCTTATTATGAAGTATCCTCGATTGTGAACCTATTTATGATACTTTGTGCTAGAAATATTGTCACTCATATTCTTAACAACTTAAGAATAATATTTCTGACAAAATATCAATGGACCTTTTCTATTACACATAAATATATTATGTAAACGGAAAAGTGGAAATGCCTTTTATTAATAAAATTATGTACAAGATACATACTAAATGATATGCTCTAGGGCATACTACTAACAATCTCCCACTAGCACTAGAGCCATTCATTACAATATCTTAGACCTATCTTCTCAAGATGTCGGTCTAACTGAGTCTGTGACATAGGCTTAGTGAATGGATCAGCTGGATTTTCAGCTGATGCTATTTTCTGCATGGCTAAATCGCCTTGCCCAACTATATCTCTGATAATGTGGTAGTGCCTTTCTATGTGTTTGGATTTTGGGTGAGACCTTAGTTCCTTAGCCTGTATGACTGCTCCATTGTTGTCACAGTGTAGTGGAACTGTTGACTCAATGGAAGGAACTACTGTAAGTTCTGTCACGAACTTCTTTATCCAAACAAATTTCTTTTGCAAGATTCGATGCAAAGAATATACTCACCTCGAGAGTGGAATCTGCAATGCGTGCTCGCTTGGAACTCTTCCAACTGACTGCACCTCCATTACAAATGAACACATATCCAGAGGTAGACTTTCTATCATCGATATCTGATTGGAAGTCAGAATCAGTATAACCATCCAATTGCAAGTCTCCACCTCCATAAATCAAGAATAAATCCTTAGTTTTTCTCAAGTACTTAAGGATATTCTTAACAGCTATCCAGTGTTCTAAACTTGGATTGGATTGATACCTGCTAGTCAAACTAACAGCATATGTGATATCCGGCCTAGTACACAACATTGCATACATTAAACTTCTAATAGCCGAAGCATATGGAATCCTAGCCATCTTATCTCTTTCTTTAGGTGTCTTTGGAGACATCTCTTTAGAAAGATGGATACCATGTCTCACTGGTAACAATCCTCTCTTGGAATCAAGCATGTTAAACCTCTTTAACACCTTTTCCAAGTATAGACTTTGGGATAAACCAATTATTCTTTTCGCTCTATCTCTATAGATGCGAATCCCAAGAATATAGGTTGCCTCCCCTAAGTCTTTCATGGAGAATGTATTTGACAACCATACCTTTATAGTCATCAACATACCTGTGTCATTACCTATCAACAGTATGTCATCCACATATAAGACAAGGAATGTGATAGCACTGTCACTAATCTTCTTATATACGCATGGCTCATCCTCATTTTTGATAAAACCAAAGGATTTAATGGCTTCATCAAAACGGATGTTCCAACTCCTCGATGCTTGTTTCAACCCATAAATGGATCGCTTTAGCTTGCATACCTTGGAACCATCTTGGGATTCAAATCCCTTAGGTTGTTCCATGAAAATGTTTTCTTCAATGTATCCATTGAGAAAAGCTGTTTTGACATCCATCTGCCAAATCTCATAATCATAATATGCAGCTATTGCTAATAAAATCCTAATTGATTTAAGCATGGCAACAGGCGAGAAAGTCTCCTCATAATCTATTCCTTGCCTTTGGCGAAACCCTTTCGCTACTAGCCTTGCCTTATAGGTCTCTACCTTTCCATCAGAACCAATTTTCTTCTTGAAAACCCATTTGTTCCCTATAGGTACAATACCTTCAAGTGGGTCAACAAGATCCCAAACTTGATTCTTATACATGGAATCAATCTCGGATTTCATAGCATCAATCCATTTTGAAGAGTCTATATCTGATATAGCTTCTTCATAGGTAAGTGGATCATCTCTATGATCTACTTCTTCATGAGTAGACAACTCTTGTTCTTCTTCATGAAGAAAACCATATCTCACTGGTGGGTGAGATACCCTGGTTGTTCTACGAGGAACAGCTGTAGATGTTTCATCAACGGGTATAGGTTGACTAGATGGATCTATATCCATCTGATCTGTTGGTTGGTCAGAATTCTCCAATTCTAACTCTATTTGCCTTCCTTTGCCTCCTTCTTGAACAAACTGTTGTTCAAGAAATGTGGCATCTCTACTTATCACAACCTTTTATGAAGTAGGCAAATAAAAATAATATCCAAAACTATCTTTTGGATATCTAACAAATCGACCTTTTCTCGATCCGGTCTCCAATTTATCGTTGTTCACTTTTGATATAAGCTGGATAACCCCAAATCTTAACATGCTTAAGACTTGGTTTTCCTCCATGCCATATCTCATAAGGTGTGGAAGAAACTGATTTTGATGGAATCCTATTCAGAATATACAAAGCTGATTCTAATGCAAATCCCCAAAAGGAGATTGGCGTATCAGTATAGCTCATCATACTACGTACCATATCCAATAGGGTACGATTTCTCCTTTCAGATACACCATTCACCGTATGCCTCGGAGGAGTCACCGAGAAACAATGCCATGCTCTCTCAAGTATTCATCAAATTAAGTACTCAAATATTCACCTCCACGATCTGATTGAAGAGCTTTAATATTCTTTCCTGTTTGATTTTCTACTTCAGATTTAAATTCTTTGAACTTTTCAAAAGATTCATGTTTGTATTTCATCAAATACAAATACCCAAACCTTGATTTATCATCAGTAAAGGTAATAAAATAATGAAAACCCTCTCTAGCCATTTCTTTAAATGGACCACATACATCACTATGTATTAGCTCCAAAATATTTTCAGCTCTTCGCCCTGTCCAACAAAGGGTGATCTAGTCATTTTGCCCTGAAGGCAAGATTCACAAGTTGGAGTAGGCTCAGAGCCCAATGAGGATAGAATCCCCATTTTCTCCAATTTTGCAATCCTATCTTCTGCAACATGACATAACCTTAAGTGCTAAATATATTTTGAACTTGAGTTGGTTTTCACCATGGCATTGTATTCTTTTAGATTGCTATACTTTGGCCAGTGGAAACACTTACTGGCAATGGAAACACTTTCCTATTGGCAATGGAAACACTTTCCTGTTGGCAGTGGAAACACTTTCCTTTGCCTTCATCAGCTTTAGTCTTCCTTTTCTGTTTAGCTATTTTCTTAGAAGGACCAGAATCGAGGTTTCTTTTTCTTATTGCCCTTCTTCTTGTTGGACTTTCCAGAGAAGAAGATGCAACCAAAGCTACCTCTTTTCCTTTATTGCACAGCATATTCTTTTGGGTAATAACCAGCATGTTGAGTAAACCACTAAGGTGCATTCTGTTTAGTCATATGAAAATTTGTCACAAAATTCCCAAAAGACTCGTGAAGGATCAAGGATCAAATCCGCCTGTAGTTGGAAATCCATGTTGAAGTCAAGATGTTCCAATAGCTCAATCAACCGAATCATCTTGTGGACATGATCCCCAACATTTTGTCCCTCAGACATCCTCATACGGAATAGCTGTCTAGATATCTCATACCTAGCATTCCTGCTGTGCTCACCATACAACTCTTGTAGGTGAAGGAGGATCTCACTCGCACTCTGCATGTTCTCATGTTGCTTCTGTAACTCATTACTCATGGAAGCAAGCATGTAACACTTAGCTCTCATATCATGCTCCTTCCACTTGTCCAAAGTTTCATGTTCCTCTTGTGTGGCCTCTGGAGGTAAGGGACCAGGAACATTTGAATCTAGAACATATCCTATATGTACAAGGTTAAGTAAAAGTTTCAAATTTCTTAGCCAATCGCATGCATTAGGTCCTGTCAACCTGTTGTGATCAAGTATGCTTGCAAGGATATTGGATGGTGGTGGTTGTTTTGTGCTCATTTTTATCAGAAAATTAACTGCAGAAAATAACCATATTAATTAGTAAATGTATCATGTAATTAACCAAAATGATTATGGTCTTTTAATCAAATTGGTCCTCCCACTAACTTAGCGAATCCTACACTTCCAGAGTAGAAAACGGAAATCCTAGTTGGATGGATTTCTAGTGGGTGATTGAATTCTTATAATTCTATTGATCATCCTCAGGTACATCCATTATTGGAATTACAATAAACTATAAGTGAGCAACTCCTTGCCCATCACATCTCATGTGAGGTTCAATCCTTTACCTAGCCCCTAATGCTCAAAATCTCAGGTACATCCATTATTGACTTATCTTGCATTAGTTAAGTTGATCCCATTGAGTCGAGAATTATGCAAATAATTTTAATGTCCTCAGGTACATCCAATATTGGCCACCAAACCATTTACATATTTACAACATCTCATGCTTAACAATTATTCTGAAGAAAATCTCTTAAATTAATTGCATCTCATGCAACTATTTAAAATTTCTTAAAATAATTGCCCCAATGGAGGGCTTATGTTATAATTACTTTAATTATCGCATTTCCAACTTAATCATTTGTTTGGAAGATTTTATAGCCATCCTTATTACTATTAAGGTCTCACTTTGCACATTATCCATTTAGCATGCATATATCATATAATTGCATACATTCCCATACATCTCATGCATTCATGGATAAGCAGTAAATATGGTATGATCATGGACTTTCTAAGGGATTCAATTCTGACCCACCAAGAATTGAATCAGGGCATTCCTAGGTGCATTTCATTCATTCATTTTACAAGAGTTGCTGAAGGAGTACATAATCAACACTTGATATTGAATTCCTCCCACTGGTCCCACCAATGCTCTTGACCTCCTTGAACTTCTTGCAATCCAATATTACATAGTAATCCTTGGCATACCAAGGCGAATTTACAAGAACTTAAATAAATGAAATTACAACCCAAAAATATTACAAACTTAATAATACATGCCCAAAATAAATTAAAATAAATTAACTAATTTACAATCCCAAAGAAACATAAAAGAAATAAATCCAATCACATTGGTCTTTTATAGTCCATGATCATCCATCATGCATATCACTATTTAACAATTAAATAAAACATACATACTTAAATTAAATTGAATATCTCATATTCAACTTAAAAATCCAGATTTGAATATGATTCAAATAAAATTAAAAATTCAGATTTGAATCTCATTCAAACAAATTTAAAAATTCAGATTTGAATCACATTCAAACAACTTCAAAAATTCAGATTTGAATCACATTCAAACATTTTTTAAAAAATCAGATTTGAATCACATTCAAATATTTTTTAAAAAATCAGATCTGAATTTTATTGAATCAATTTTGAAAAATCAGATTTAAATATGATTCAAACAACTTTAAAAATTCATATTTGAATCACATTCAAATAACTTTTAAAATTCAGATTTGAATCACATTCAAACAATTTTTAAAATTCTGATTTGAATCATAATTTAATTGTGTGATTAAAACTACTAATTAAACACTTTAATTAGTCAAAGAATAGGCCTTAGATCATACAACAATTGCAGAATTAAAAGCCAAACCTTGAACCACCCATGGAACCAATGTCGCCGCCACCAATGGTGGCTTCACCATGTGTGCCGCCACACCTCTTGATCCAACCAGCAATGAATCAATCATCTCATGATCAAATCACACAATTAAATCATATAATCAACAATCTAAATGGCAAATATAGTGGCTCTGATACCAATTGAAGGAACGGAAGCGTGAAAAACACAAGATTATACCATTGAATTCAAAAATTTCACCTAGGGTCACATGCACCATGCAAGATTTATTTTTATCTATTTGATTTCAATGATAACCAACATATTAAAACTCTTTTAATATGTTTTTGGATCTGTATTTGCCATTTAAGATTTTAAAATTAATCAGATTAATTTTAGAACCCTAGATTAAATCAAGAACGATTACACTAACCTCTTGATGCACTGCAATGTCTCGCGCTTTGAGATTCGTCTTCAGGACACCAAATGTTGTCCCTCTAGCTTGTCCACACCAAGAACACCTATGGCAGCCCTTGAACAGCCTCTAAAGCTTTTTCTATTAATTAGAAATTCAAGTTCTGCCTTTTAAGAGATTAGAGATGTAAACAGGACACTAGAAACAATTTCTAGTGTTCTTAATTCAAGAGATTGATGGCTAATCTCTTTGAATTGATGAGAGATGAAGAGGAATAGCTGGAGAGGCTCAAAGTGGCGTGACAAATGAGAGGAGAGGCTGCTGGTTATTTTTTCTTTTCATAACCACACTTAAATAGCTAGGTTAACACATTAAACCCTAGCCACATGTCACCTTTTGATTAGCTCTAGGTTTAAGTGACCCAATCACATTGTGCCAAGTGTCAAACCTATATTTAATCTTGATTTTAATCATCTTACATGATTAAAAAAACATTTGGCAAGCTTATGTGTAATCCCATGTGTCACCATCTCATGGTGCCACGTGTCACACTGTGAAATGACCAAAATGCCCCTGTGTCTTAATTTTGAGTTCTTAACCCAAAACAATTATTTTCTTCTTCTAATTAATTTATATCAAATATAAATTAATTAATTAATCTCTATTAATTAATTTCTCATCAATTAAATTCATATTTAATGTAACACCCCTAAGTTCGGTAGTGCGTTCTACTGCTCTAGTGACCAGTGTTGTCCGGACAGCTAGGATGCCTAGAACCATACCTTGATATGAGAGAGGAGACATAAATAATGAAATACAAGAAAATAAAATACAAAAAAAACAAAGGAAAAATAATAGGAAAGAAATGTCACCAAGTTAAGCGAGCCGGAAACCTAGCGATGGGTGACCGCACCGGGAAGTCACGGCGTGGACCGTTGATCGCCCTCGATCATGGGAACCCCGAAAACATTTTTACGACATAAATAGAACCTTATTGAAGAATAAATATCATTAGAAAGATCAAAGAAAAATTAAATAATTAGTACAAAGAAAAGTGAGAAATCGAAAAACAGACAAACCCTGAATACCGAAAATCGAATGTCACCCGAACAGGGGCATTATGGTCATTTGACATCCCGAAGTGTCTTTTGACCTAAATATCCATTAAAAATAAATAATATTACACTTAAAAAATGAAATGAAAAATTAATTTGGTGGTACCTAAAGTAAATAGTAGAAATTAAAGGTTAAATGTGGAATAAGTGGGAATTTAGCTTATTATATGATTAAGTGACTAAGTGGACCACTAAGGGGATTAATTAAATACATAGTGGGACATGTGTACACTTAAAATGCAGCTGAATAATCCATCTTCCTCATTTGCATTCAACATTGCCGAATCGAAGAACCAAATAGAAACTCCATGGGCGTTTGCATGAAAGCTTCATCCACTCCCTCTTTTCATCTCTAAATACTTAAGTAGCTTTATGAAAAATGGTCTACACATCACAAGGAAGATATTGATACCAATTTTGAGAAGTTTGGTGAAGGTTTAGCAAGTTACAATTAAAGGTAAGTTTGCATTTTTGAGAATTTCTTTGTTAAAGTTTATGTTCATGTTATGGGTGTTGGTTTGGTGAAGGAAAATTTTGAGTTTGAAGGGTTATTGTTGTTTTCATTTTGGACAGCCATGAGTCACGTTTTTGATGAGATATTTGTGCATATAATTGATGAGAAATGGTGTTGATCATGATGAATTAGTAACCTAGTGAATTATTTCATGTTTATATGGTGATTTATGCACTTGGATGGGAATTGGTAAATTGGATGGCACTTTGATGTTGAAGAATGGTTTATGCAGCTTGGGGACACTTGAGTAATGGTATATATTGAAGGAAGTGTGGGCAGAATATTGACCTAGAAGGTTGATGAGATGTATGTAGATTGATATTGTAAAGTGTATGTAAAATTTGTAATGGTTAGGTGTATTTGTAATGGTAATTAGAAATTGTAATTGTGAATGATATTTGGTGTGTTGAGGGTAATGGTAATCTGCCCAAAATAATGTTAATGTAAAGTAGATAATGCTTTTGGTAATGTACCAAAACAGATTGGTAGGGTATGGAAGTAAACTTTGCAAGTTAAATGTGTGTTTGAAGTGGGGTGTGAAAGGCATAGTGAGGGCAGTGTACATTTTAGCCTATAACCTTAAATGTGTAACCTCAATTGGTATGAGACCAATTTGAGGTGAAACTAGGCACAAAATGTGCCAACTTTCATTGAGAAACCATACCAAAATTCTGCTTGCAAGGTGACCTAAGAAAATGACCAATTCGGATTAGGTGCAATTAGGACCTGAAAAATGACCAATTGGGCAGCAGTGAGTGTTTAGGCCATAACTCACTCAAACCAGGTCCAATTGACCTGAACCTTTAACCATGAATAGCTAAGACCCATACCTACAAGTCTTATGAAGACACCAAAGCCCAGAAATGACCATAAGCAAGTCAAACAACTTGCACAAGTTCGGGTCCAAAAACTGGCCGAACCAGAATTGACCAATTTGACCTAAAATTGACCTAAAATGGTACCATTTGACCAGCAATAGTATAATGACCATAACTCGGTCTACTTAACTCGGATTGACCTGAAATTTTGCCCCGCGTGCAATAACACCTAGATCTACAAGTTTGTAGTTTCGACCAAGACCCGAAAACTGAGGGAACTAGGTCGTCCTGCTAGGTCAAACCAGTGTCCCGGAATCCAGCAATTTGCATTAAAATGCACTAAGCAAGGAAATGACTTTGGTAAAACATACCAAACTAAAACCCTATCGAATGTGACATATTAACGACACTAAAACCTAATTTACCTAAAACGCAACGAGGTTCGGTATATTAGGTGATTAAGTGAAAAATTGAGTTCAGTGCATTATTTACCAAACATTATCGTCAGAGACAATTTAATTTAGTACTGAAACACTTCAAATTGTGTTTCTCAGTTACTAAAGACTCAGGAAAAGAGAAGGAAACACTGAGTCCAGACCAGAGAGACAGTCATTAGAGGTTTGTGCACAACGGCTATTACTTTTGAATTTTTCAATTGAGATAAATATTGAATATTTGTATATTATTGTTTTAAATTGTGTTTGTGCACAACAACTGTTTCTTTTGAATTATTTTCAATGGAAATAAATATTGACTATTTGCATATCATTGTTTTAAATTGTGGAAATGTGTTTGGTGGACACTTATTGATTGAAAAACATTGTGAATGGTTTGAAACTGTGAAAAATTGTTTGAATGATATTGATGGAAACTTATTGATTGAAAAGCACTGTAAATGGTTTTTGTGGAAATTGAAGTTAATTATGAATTGGGTTGCCATTTTATGAATGAAACTATGAGTTTGGAAATTTATTGGATTCTCACGAATCATTTAAATAAAATGTTTGGAATTGAATTTGTGTTCACACTTAGCATGACAGTATCGTATCATTCCTTCTCCATTTATGGGGTTGTGATCGTTTATTTCCTTCTCCATTTATGGAGTCGTGATCGTTTATTTTTCTCCCTCTCTGGTTTACCAGTTGAGGTGATCGGATGAGTACTCATTATATAGCTAGCTCCCCTTCCTCATTGATTTCGATTAGTGAGGTTGTGATTGCTTTGTCGTGGTGTACAACACGGCATTGATCGGAAATTTGTGTCATGGCTTAAGTTGTGAATGAATTGGCAACACTGTATTCTTAAATTGTTCGACTAAATTGCATTATTATGTATTGTGAGATTGTGAAACTGATTTAAACTCTCATTGACATATACGGTCTTTTAAATTCAAACATGATCTGACTTATGGAAAATTATTGGGATATTGACAAATGGAGTTTAAATTCTTGTTGACATTTATTGTCTTGAATTTAACTATGATTTTAAGTATCCACTATTTACATGACTTATGAATTGTGATTTAAATTGTATTTGGTTAATGTTGTGCACCACTGAGACATTGTCTCAAATGATAGCTTTTAATTGCCGCAGTAGAGAGACAGCATGTGCAGACTAGGCCGCATATACCTCCAAATGAGAGATTTTTCTGTATAATGAGTATACCAATATTTTGCATTTTGTATCAGAATGTATGACATCGTATGTACATATTGTTTTGGTTTTGAGCATTGTAAATTAAATGGTACCTTGAAGTTGTAAAATAATTATGAGTTGTTTTGGATTGTAAAAGTCAGATTATATTTCCTTATCTCAGACTTTGAAAAATTGCTATGGAATTGAGTTGATAAATTGTTGTGTTGAGAAATGTATTGGAGTTGAGATTTGGAAAATTATTGAAGTGCCTTTTTACAGGTTTTCTGAAGAACTGTTTTGTCCAAAATACAGATGGCACTCTGCCAAAATTTTTACAGAAATTCCAAATAAACCAAATGAGTTAGTTATTTCACTTCAGTTCACCAAAGCCTTTAACACCTGTAAATAGTGCTCACCACTGTAAAAGAAGTAAGAAAAGTTTTTAAAATCCCTTGTAGTGTATTTAATGGGTTATCAGTAGACGGAGTTGGTAATTCATTAGGTATACTACGGGATCATGTTATGCCTTACAGAGGGGTAGGGTGTGACATGTTTTAGTGGTATCAGAGCAAAGTTTTTAAATTCTGTTTTCACCTGTTATTTGAATGTTCTTTCTTCATAGTACAACTGCTCAATATCATTGTTTGATACATACAGTACATTACAGTATAAATATGCACTAACGAGAGTAAGTATCCTTATGTTATTTGTTTAGGAGATCTAAAATCCTCGCATTGAATATGGAAGAGGGTGATCGTTAAGTCGATCAGTCCATTGAGGCTGAGGTGCAAGGGGATGCCCTAGGCCTACAAAATGTTAGTGGTTCAGTAGCACCACCGCAGCATCGCAGCTTCTGCTCGCCGCCAAACAGATGGTCGCAATATTCCAACAAATGGCTGCTAATGCACCTACTCAAGTCCCAATACAGACACAAGTGGTACAACCACAGTCTCCTACGAGGCAGTATGATAAATTAATGAAGTATGGGGCTACAGAGTTCAAGGGGACAGTAGATCCTCTAGAAGCTGAACAGTGGTTAGAGAGGATGGATAGGGTGTTGAAGAAACTTCATTGTACAGAGGAGCTTAGACTTGAATACTCAGTATCTTTGCTACAGGGGGATGCTTATGACTGGTGGAAAACCATTCCCCACAGTCTGGTAGAGCCTGCAGTGCTAACATGGAATGACTTCCTCAGGGAATTCAGGCAGAAATATGTGCCTGATGCCTATGTAGACCAGAAACTACAAGAATTCCTAAGTCTGAAACAGGGGGGCAGATCAGTGGCTGAGTATGAAAGAGAATTCTCCCGCCTTAGCCACTATGCAGTAAGTTTGCTTGCTACCAGCAGGGAGAGATGCAAGAGGTTTGAAACTGGCTTGAAGCCCAGTATCAGAGTACAAGTGCTCGGCTTCAAACACACTAACTTCTCTGAACTTGTTTCTCAAGCCCTAGAGTTGGAAAGAGTTGAGTTTGAGACTACTCCTGAGAAAAAGAGATCAGAGAAGACAGATGAAGAGGGAAAGTCAGTAGAACAGAGTTCCAGTGGTCCTACTGGAAAGAGGAAGAACTATGAGGGACACAACAGAGGTGGCAAGAAGTCTGGTAGGGGAGGACATTCAGGATAGAAACCTCCTTTATATGGTCAGCATAGTACCGGAGGTTCCTACCATTCCCGCCAATGTGAAAATTGTGGAAGATATCATGGTGGGATATGCTATAAGGCTATTGGAACCTGTTATAACTGTGGAGGCATAGGACACTTTGCCAAGGACTGCACCAGTAGTCGCAGAGTTGGACCACCTCCTACTACTGTAGAAGGGTCAGTTCAAAGCCCTGTCACCAGAGGTTCGCAACCACCCAGCAGAGGTAGAGGCAGGAGTAGAGGTAACCCAGCAGGCAGCCAAGGCACAGTAAAACAATCAAAGTAAGATAGTGCTCCAGTCAGAGTCTATGCCATGAGACAGAGGGAAGAGGCAGAGACATCTGATGTTGTGGCTGGTACCTTCTCAACTTTTAACCAAGATGTGTTTGTGCTAATCGATCTGGGTTCTACCCATTCTTATGTGTGTGCTAGCATCATTGATTGCATTGCTGCTCCATGTACAAAAATGGACTTTGAGGTGCTAGTAACAAGTCCGCTAGGACAGGAGGTCAAGGAAATAAATTTTGATGCATTAGTGACTAGTCCTTTAGGATAAGGATTGTGATAACAAGTGAAATTAGTTTTGGAAGAGTTTATCGGCGAAAAGTATTTGCTGACACACCATAAAATTATAAAGCTAATTGGCGAGCCTACTTAATGTAAGGCAAGAG
Organism: Hevea brasiliensis; assembly: GCF_030052815.1. Lineage (NCBI taxonomy): Eukaryota > Viridiplantae > Streptophyta > Magnoliopsida > Malpighiales > Euphorbiaceae > Hevea > Hevea brasiliensis. Next base: position 91,799,269 of record NC_079496.1, on the reverse strand, counting down.
AACGTAAAAGTAAGTTACAGAAATAGAATTGCTCTAGATGAAGGCAGAGATGTTACTGTTAGTAATTGTTAACGGAAATTGTAATCAGAATAAGTTCGGATATCAGAAAATTCGATAAGGATAAAAGATAGGAAAGTTTGATCTATTGGGTAAGCTGCAGATTTCAGTACTAACTTGAGATTATTGTGTAGAGCTACGTACTACCCGATAGTATATCTAGATGAGAATAGTTGCCAACGGCATCTGTTTTGGTATAGTTATGCCAGGACAGAATTTAATTGTTAGAAATAAGTTTGAAAATCCTACTTAGGGATCTAAAACTCAAAAATTAGAATGTCGAAAGGTTATAGTTCAGTACAAAAGGAAGTGAGTTATAGAATATTGACAGATAAAAAGAGTTACGGAAGTAGAGATTTGAACAGTTGATTCATATGTAACAAAGAAATATTACGAATGTGAGGAAGACTATGGATTAGAATGGTCAGAGGACCAATGACTGATGAATGATTCTAACATGACCTCAAGGGTCATTCAAGAAGGAACGTGAGCTGAAATATTAGACAACATAATAGTAAGAGGAGATTGGGGTTATCCAAGCAAATTAAACATTGTATTAGATTGTTAAAAGTCTTACGACCATATAGAAAGGAGAAAATAAACGTATGACTATTGTAAGATGGCTATTGGGTAAAATTTCGAGACGAAATTTATTTAAGGGGGAGAATTGTAACACCCCTAAGTTTGGTAGTGCGTTCATCGCTCCAAAGGACCAGTGTTGTCCGGACAGCTAGGATGCCTAGAACCACACCTTGATATGAGAGAGGAGACATAAATAATGAAATACAAGAAAAGAAAATACAAGAAAAACAAAGGAAAAATAATAGCAAAGAAATGTCACCAAGTTAAGCGAGCCGGAAACCTAGCGATGGGTGACCGCACCGGGAAGTCACGGCGTGGACCGTTGGATCTGCCTCGGATCATGGGAACCTCGGAAAACATTTTTAGGACATAAATAGAACCTTATTGAAGAATAAATATCATTAGAAAGATCAAAGAAAAATTAAATAATTAGTACAAAGAAAAGTGAGAAATCGAAAAACAGACAAAACCCGGTAATACCGAAAATCGGGAATGCCACCCGAACAGGGGCATTATGGTCATTTGACATCCCGAAGTGTCTTTTGACCTAAATATCCATTAAAAATAAATAATATTACACTTAAAAAATGAAATGAAAAATTAATTTGGTGGTACCTAAAGTAAATAGTAGAAATTAAAGGTTAAATGTGGAATAAGTGGGAATTTAGCTTATTATATGATTAAGTGACTAAGTGGACCACTAAGGGGATTAATTAAATACATAGTGGGACATGTGTACACTTAAAATGCAGCTGAATAATCCATCTTCCTCATTTGCATTCAACATTGCCGAATCAAAGAACCAAATAGAAACTCCATGGGCATTTGCATGAAAGCTTCATCCACTCCCTCTTTTCATCTCTAAATACTTAAGTAGCTTTATGAAAAATGGTCTACACATCACAAGAAAGATATTGATACCAATTTTGAGAAGTTTGGTGAAGGTTTAGCAAGTTACAATTAAAGGTAAGTTTGCATTTTTGAGAATTTCTTTGTTAAAGTTTATGTTCATGTTATGGGTGTTGGTTTGGTGAAGGAAAATTTTGAGTTTGAAGGGTTATTTTTGTTTTCATTTTGGACAGCCATGAGTCACGTTTTTGATGAGATATTTGTGCATATAATTGATGAGAAATGGTGTTGATCATGATGAATTAGTAACCTAGTGAATTATTTCATGTTTATATGGTGATTTATGCACTTGGATGGGAATTGGTAAATTGGATGGCACTTTGATGTTGAAGAATGGTTTGCGGCAGCTTGGGGACACTTGAGTAATGGTATATATTGAAGGAAGTGTGGGCAGAATATTGACCTAGAAGGTTGATGAGATGTATGTAGATTGATATTGTAAAGTGTATGTAAAATTTGTAATGGTTAGGTGTATTTGTAATGGTAATTAGAAATTGTAATTGTGAATGATATTTGGTGTGTTGAAGGTAATGGTAATCTGCCCAAAATAATGTTAATGTAAAGTAGATAATGCTTTTGGTAATGTACCAAAACAGATTGGTAGGGTATGGAAGTAAACTTTGCAAGTTAAATGTGTGTTTGAAGTGGGGTGTGAAAGGCATAGTGAGGGCAGTGTACATTTTAGCCTATAACCTTAAATGTGTAACCTCAATTGGTATGAGACCAATTTGAGGTGAAACTAGGCACAAAATGTGCCAACTTTCATTGAGAAACCATACCAAAATTCTGCTTGCAAGGTGACCTAAGAAAATGACCAATTCGGATTAGGTGCAATTAGGACCTGAAAAATGACCAATTGGGCAGCAGTGAGTGTTTAGGCCATAACTCACTCAAACCAGGTCCAATTGACCTGAAATTTTAACCATGAATAGTTAAGACCCATACCTACAAGTCTTATGAAGACACCAAAGCCCAGAAATGACCATAAGCAAGTCAAACAACTTGCACAAGTTCGGGTCCAAAAACTGGCCGAACCAGAATTGACCAATTTGACCTAAAATTGACCTAAAATGGTACCATTTGACCAGCAATAGTATAATGACCATAACTCGGTCTACTTAACTCGGATTGACCTGAAATTTTGCCTCGCGTGCAATAACACCTAGATCTACAAGTTTGTAGTTTCGACCAAGACCCGAAAACTGAGGGAACTAGGTCGTCCTGCTAGGTCAAACCAAAGGTCCCTAATCCAAAGAATTTGCATTAAAATGCACTAAGCAAGGAAATGACTTTGGTAAAATATACCAAACCTAAAACCCTATCGAATGTGACATATTAACGACACTAAAACCCAATTTACCTAAAACGCAACGAGGGTCGGTATATTAGGTGATTAAGTGAAAATTTGAGTTCATTGCATTATTTACCAAACATTATCGTTAGAGACAATTTAATTTAGTACTGAAACACTTCAAATTGTGTTTCTCAGTTACTAAAGACTCAGGAAAAGAGAAGGAAACACTGAGTCCGCACTGCAGAGACAACCATCAGAGGTTTGTGCACAACGGCTATTGCTTTTGAATTTTTCAATTGAGATAAATATTGAATATTTGTATATTATTGTTTTAAATTGTGTTTGTGCACAACAACTGTTTCTTTTGAATTATTTTCAATGGAAATAAATATTGACTATTTGCATATCATTGTTTTAAATTGTGGAAATGTGTTTGGTGGACACTTATTGATTGAAAAACATTGTGAATGGTTTGAAACTGTGAAAAATTGTTTGAATGATATTGATGGAAACTTATTGATTGAAAAGCACTGTAAATGGTTTTTGTGGAAATTGAAGTTAATTATGAATTGGGTTGCCATTTTATGAATGAAACTATGAGTTTGGAAATTTATTGGATTCTCACGAATCATTTAAATAAAATGTTTGGAATTGAATTTGTGTTCACACTTAGCATGACAGTATCGTATCATTCCTTCTCCATTTATGGGGTTGTGATCGTTTATTTCCTTCTCCATTTATGGAGTCGTGATCGTTTATTTTTCTCCCTCTCTGGTTTACCAGTTGAGGTGATCAGATGAGTACTCATTATATAGCTAGCTCCCCTTCCTCATTGATTTCGATTAGTGAGGTTGTGATTGCTTTGTCGTGGTGTACAACACGGCATTGATCGGAAATTTGTGTCATGGCTTAAGTTGTGAATGAATTGGCAACACTGTATTCTTAAATTGTTCGACTAAATTGCATTATTATGTATTGTGAGATTGTGAAATTGATTTAAACTCTCATTGACATATACTGTCTTTTGAATTCAAACATGATCTGACTTATGGAAAATTATTGCGATATTGACAAATGGAGTTTAAATTCTTGTTGACATTTATTGTCTTGAATTTAACTATGATTTTAAGTATCCACTATTTACATGACTTATGAATTGTGATTTAAATTGTATTTGGTTAATGTTGTGCACCACTGAGACATTGTCTCAGCGATAGCTTTTTAATTGCTGTCGCAGGTAGAGAGACAGACAGGGCAGCAGACTAGGCTGCATATACCTCCAAATGAGAGATTTTTCTGTATAATGAGTATACCAATATTTTGCATTTTGTAATCAGAATGTATGACATCGTATGTACATATTGTTTTGGTTTTGAGCAGCTTGTAAATTAAATGGTACCTTGAAGTTGTAAAATAATTATGAGTTGTTTTGGATTGTAAAAGTCAGATTATATTTCCTTATCTCGACTTTGAAAAATTGCTATGGAATTGAGTTGATAAATTGTTGTGTTGAGAAATGTATTGGAGTTGAGATTTGGAAAATTATTGAAGTGCCTTTTACAGTTTTCAAGAACTGCTTTGTCCAAAATACGATGGCACTCTGCCAAAATTTTTACAGAAATTCCAAATAAACCAAATGAGTTAGTTATTTCACTTCAGTTCACCAAAGCCTTTAACACCTGTAAATAGTGCTCACCACTGTAAAAGAAGTAAGAAAAGTTTTTAAAATCCCTTGTAGTGTATTTAATGGGTTATCAGTAGACGGAGTTGGTAATTCATTAGGTATACTACGGGATCATGTTATGCCTTACAGAGGGGTAGGGTGTGACATTTAAACACTTTAAATATAAATTTAATTTATACTACACATCCAATAATCTAGATTTGGTTTCAAGTCATGCTAGGGACTTTGCAATTTAATTGCAAACCAAATCTATTTAATTAATCAATTAAACTCTTTAATTAATTAATTAAATCATATTTAAATAGGTGATAACTTGTGTATGTGTGTGACTTACTAGGCTCATCACTAATTGGCAATGAGACATGATATCAACTCTTAATATCATCAGAACTCTTTCTTACCATAAATGATTTCTCTAAATCATTTTATGAACCTCATAGACCATGGTTAACACCTAGCATAGCATGCCATGGCCACCCAATTAGTAATAAGATTTATCTTAAATGAACCTATAATCATATGTTACCATGTACTAGAATCTCTCTATTACAAAATCCCAACTCAAGCTGGAGTCATGGTTTATGTCAAACTCCATTTGCTATGAATATTATGTTCTCTATTCGTTCCAGTTCGTGATTAAAAGATATTGCTCATCAGACACTCTATTCACAATAAATCTATCTGTCCTCGCCAGGAACTTGAAACATCAAGAACAATTAAATGAACATAGGATTTTATCTCTATTTACTTAGAGGAACAGATTCCATCTTGATCAACACCTACCTTCATATATAACTAGTAGGAGCCAACACATGCCCATATACCCATACATAGTACAAGTATGAAAGCAGTATCAAACTCAAACTACCTATATACAAGATAACTGTGCTATCTCAGGTCTAAAGATTATATGCACTGATATGATTTATGACAAAACATTGACAAGAGTAAACTCCATGTGCTTGTCATAAGTGTCACTAGTTCGGCCTATTTATCATTTATAAGTGCCTATCATGTTTGTTATATGGCATGAGACTCACCATTCCATCTTATTTATATCTCATATAAATAACTTGGGAACAAACATGAATACAATCTTTCTAGATAAGTCCTGTCCTTATTATGAAGTATCCTCGATTGTGAACCTATTTATGATACTTTGTGCTAGAAATATTGTCACTCATATTAACTTAAGAATAATATTTCTAACAAAATATCAATGGACCTTTTCTATTACACATAAATATATTATGTAAACGGAAAAGTGGAAATGTCTTTTATTAATAAAATTATGTACAAGATACATACTAAATGATATGCTCTAGGGCATACTACTAACACATAAAACCAAACCAAGTGGACCAAAAGCTTACCCTAATCCGAGTGACCTGCAGTCTGTTTCTGCAGAATGACCAAATGAACAGTGTTTGGTCATTTGGCCATAACTCAGTGTAGAATGGTCCAATTGACCTGAAATTTTACCAGCAACAAGCTGAGATATAGACCAACAACTTTGATGAAGAAACCTAACCCAATTTATGACCACAACTTATCCAACAAGTGAGTTGCAATCACTGTTTATTGCTCTATAGATATGGTCAGTCCAGAAAAATTTCAATCTGGCCAGTTATGGTTTTTGGACCATAACTTGAGCTACAAAACTCCAAATGGAGTGATTCAAAAAAGAAATTCAACTAGACAAAATAAGGAACAACTTTCATGTTGATCATTTTGCTAAATTTCCACTGAAAAATTGACCAAAGGAATATTAAAGACAAGGCATGAAAACTGAAAATTCTTCTCAACTAACATTAAGCTTAGAAATGGTATTGACAACCAATACCAACAAATTTTGAATGCAAAATGTGGTATATTGATGATATTAAAACCATTGTACCTATTGCCTATGCAAAAGTCAACATTTTTGTTGACCAATGAATGGAATAGTAACACTAAAACTTAAATTCCAAAAATCATGAAACTTAAAAGTGTGAAATGCCCTAGTATACCTAATAACATTGGTTTGGATAGCTTGGCATGCCAATAGGGTTCAGTTAGCAGTACTGCGCATGGCATTATGCCATTTTGTGATTTTATGGCTTTTAGCCATTCTAACGTTGTGTTGATATTTGGCCTTGTGCCTATTGTTATTACAGCTTATTAGTTGTTCTGTTGCACACCGGGAGATACATATGTGACCAATGGTGTGATGGCCCGAGGTACTTGATACCTAGTGCCAGTTTACCCGTTCATCCAGTCCAGTCGTCCAGTATAGGTTACTTGGGCAACCAAAAATGAAAGTGAACAAATTTAATGAAATAATGAATAGAACTAGTACATAATAAATAAGATTACCAATAATGATTAAAAAAAAAATTGTCTGCATAAGACATCAAAACATGCACTGCATATTTACTTCCTGTTATTTCCTTTTATTTTATTATTGGTACCACTAAGCATTATTGCTTAGTGCGTTGCTTTTGCCACACGTAGGTTCCGAGATATCGACCGAGAGCCCAAAGAGACAATGATCGTGAGACCTCTTGCAGCTCTACATAGTGTTCGTGTCACCTCACCATCTTCAGTGCATTGGTAGGACACTAGGTTTCATTTTGGTATTATGTAATCAAACTTTTATTTTCTCATGTATAATAAGACTTATGTAATGTATTTTGATATTAATGTAAATAGTGGAAATTGTGTTTATGAATGGAACATTGAGTATTTATTTATGACTTGTATATGAATATTATGTGAAATGAATGAATGAGAAATGGAAATATTGTTGAAAAATATTGAGACCATGTTGATGGTTATTGGAGTTTGAGAATGATTGGAAATGATTATTGGAAGTCTTTTTCACAGGTTCCGAAGAACTATTTTCTCCATTTTTAGCCGGCACTCTGCCGAATTTTCTATAAAATTTGCGAAACCTCAAATAAATTATAATTTCAATAAATGACGTAAATGAATTATATTTCACAAATTGTACTTCATAACTTTGAAAAAAAAAATAAATTAGTAAGGATAAAAATGATTGAAATAAAATAAGGTGTTCCGGTACACTGTGTGACATATCTTACTCGGCTATACTGTAGACGGGTAAGGGGTGTCACACTACTCATAACATGATATTAGAGAATCAAATCGCTCAGTAAGCAAGTTCTTCAAATAAGGCTGCTAGCAAACTGCCTAGTCAACCAGAAATGAACCCAAGGGACCATTATAAGGCAGTTACACTAAGGAGTGGGAGAATTCTAGTACAACCAGAGGTAGAACTAATAGAGGAAACCATAGAAAAATCTATAGGCCAAGCAGAGAAAAAGGAGGAAGAAGCTAAGAAAGATCAGGAAGAGGAAGCAAGGAAGACAAAGAAATTACTAGAGCCATACCAGTCTCCCCTACCTTTTCCTTAGAGATTTCAGAAAGCCAAATTGGACAAGCAGTTTGGGAAGTTTTTGGAGGTTTTACAGAAACTTTACATCAACATCCCTTTCACTGAAGCACTTTCTCAGATGTGCTATGCCAAATTTCTTAAGGAAATTCTGTTAAAGAAAAGAAAGCTAGAAGATTATAGAATAGTAGCTCTAACAGAGGAATGCAGTGCCATACTGCAAAACAAACTGCCTCAAAAGTTGAAAGATCTAGGAAGCTTATCCATACCCTGCCTCATTGGTAACAAGGAAATAGATAACGCCCTCTGCGATCTTGGGGCAAGCATCAGTTTAATGCCTCTATCAATATGCAAAAAGTTGGAGATCAGAGAACTGAAGCTCACAACAATCTCATTGCAATTGGCTGATCGATCTGTTAAATATCCTGTGGGAATACTTGAGAACATTCCTATCAAAGTGGGCAAATTCTTCATTCCAGTGGACTTTGTTGTCCTTGAGATGGAAGAAGATGTTCAAATTCCTATCATCTTGGGAAGACCATTCTTAGCAACCGCCGAAGCTATCATAGACGTAAAAAAATGGGCGACTAACCCTCAAGGTAGGAGAAGAAGAAGTGGAGTTCAACTTGTTCGACATAATGAAACACAAATTTGAACCTGATGAATGCTTCAAGGTGACATAATTGACGAACAAGTTGAAAAGGAATTTCATAAGACACATCCTAAAGATCCTCTTGAAGCATGTATTGTGTACAGCCACACAGTGGATGATGAAAATACAGAAATAGTAGTCTATGCACAATAGTTAGTAGCTCATCCACCCCTACCCTTAGCTAAGGCTTCCAGAAATATTTAATTTTTTATTTTTACTATTTATATATCATAATGCCTTTCATTGATCAACGAAAATGTTGACCATTTTATGCATCATGGATAGTTTGATTCTAGTATCAACATGTCACAATTTGCATTTTAATATGTTGCTAATATAGTATATTTTACAATTATTACAAGTTGGCATTTATTGCCAATTTTATTTCAAAGACTTATTGCATGATAATGTCAATTTTTCAGTTTTGGTATGCTAGATTGATCTAGCTAGATGTCCTATTTCCCTTGGTTTTTAGTTTCTTGTCAAAGAAGCAAATTTATAAGTCTATGTCATATTGAATTTTTGCCACTGATGTCATGTCATTCTGAGTTGTATAGCCAAGATATGGTCAATTTACTAAAGCTAGACAGATTGCATTTTTAATGCAAAGTTAGGTCAATTTTTTGTCAAATTCAATTCTGGCAGATTTGGTACCCTAAATTGGGCAAGCAAATTGACTTGGTTTTGGTCATTTCTAGGCTTTAATGTCTTCATAAGAGTTATAGCTCTATGTCTAAGCTTTCCATTGATATAAATTTTAGGTCATTTGGACTTGTTTACACTGAGTTATGGCCAAATGAGTGACTACTGCTCATATGGTCAAATTCTAGGTTGCAATGGTTCTGGCCAGTTTTGATACCTCAACTTATGCAAGCAATTTGACTTAGTAAATGGCATTTCTGATTCTGTGATCTTCACCAAAGTTGTAGCCCTATGTCTAAGCTTTCCATCGGTATCAAATTCAGGTCATTTGGACCTGTCTACAAGGAGTTATGGCTAATTACGTGGTTATTATTCATATGGTCAGATTTTAGGTTTTACACACTACCAAATTCGGATTAGGTCAAATTGATGGTCACTTTTCGGATAGAATTTTGGTAAGTTTCTAACATAAAAGTGTTAGTAGTATGCCATAGAGCATATCATTTAGTATGTATTTTGTAAACATTTTAATTAATAAATGGCAATTTCACTTTTCTGTTTACATAATGTATTTATGTGTAATAGAAAAGATCCATTGATATTTTGTTAGAAATTCTATTCTTAAGTTATTAAGAATATGAGTGACAGTATTTCTAGCACAAAGTATCATAAATTGGTTCAGAATCGAGGATACTTCACACAGAACATGACTTATCTAGAAAGATTGTAATCATGTTTATTCCCAAGGTATTTATGTGAGATATACATAAGATTGAATGGTGAGTCTCATGCCATATTACAAACATGATAAGTAGGCCGAACCAGTGACGCATATTACTATTGTCAATGCATTGTCATATATCATATTAGTACATATAATCTTTAGACTTTAGATAACACAGTTATCTTGTATATAGGTAGTTTGAGTTTGATACTGCTTTCATACTTGTACTGTGTATGGGTATATGGGCATGTGTTGGCTCCTACTAGTTATATATAGAGGTAGGTGTTGATCAAGATGGAATCTGTTACCCTAAGTAAATAGGGACAAAGTCCTATGTTCATTTAATTGTTCTTGATGTTTCAAGTTCCTGGCCAGGACAAATAGATTTAGTCAGAAAAGAGTTTCTGATAAGAAAATCTAATTAATCAAGAACTGAAATTAAAAGAGAACATAATATACATAGCAAATGGGGTTTGACATAAACCATGACTTCAGCTCGAATTGGGATTTTGTAATAGAGAGATTCTAGTGCATGGTAACATATGATTAAAGGTTCATTAAACGTATTCCTTGTTACTGATTAGGTGGCCATGGTATGCTATGCTAGGTGTCAACCATGGTCTATGTGATGCTTCAAATGATTTAGAGAAATCATGTATGGTAAGAAAGAGTTCTGATGATATTAAGAGTTAATATCATATCTCATTGCCAATTAGTGATAACCCTAGTAAGTCACACACATACACAAGATAATCACCAAGTTAAATGTGATTTAATTGATTAAGTAAAGAGTTTAATTGATTAATTAAATAGGTTTGGTTTGAAATAAGAATGCAAAGTCCCTAGCATTTAAAACCAAATCTAGGTTATTGGATATATAGTATAAGTTAAATTTATATTTAAAGTGTTTAAATATGAATTTAGTTATGAGAAATTATTTAATAGAGATTAATTAATGAATTTATATTTGAGATAAATTAATTAGAAGAGGAGAAATAATTATTTTGGTTTGAGAACTCAAAATTAAAACACAAGGGTATTTTGGTCATTTCATAGGGTGACATGTGGTACCATGAGATGGTGACACATGGCACCATATAAGTTTGCCATTTGTCTTCCTATCATGCAAAGTGATCAAAGTCAAGATTAAATCTAGCTTTGACACATGGCTTAATGTGATTAGGTCAATTAAGATTAAGATGCAATCAGGTGATGACATGTGGCAAAGGTTTTAAGTGATGACCTAATTATATAAAATGATATTATGAGAAAACAAAAAAAAATCAATCAACATTCTTATTCTCTCTATGTGTGGCGGCACCTCTTCCTCCATCTCCTCTCTTCATCTTTTCTCATCAATTCAAAGAGAAATCAATTGTTTTCTTTGAATTAAAATTGCTAGAAATTGTTTCTAGTGTCTTATATACATTTACAACCTCTCTAAAGGCAAATCCCTAGTTTCTAATTGGTTGGCAAGGCTTGAGAAGCTAGTTTAGGGGCTGCCATTGGTGATCTTCGTGTGGACAAGCTAGAGGGACATCTCTTGGGGTCCTAGGTGCTTCACAAAGATACCAATTACATCTACAGTGCATCAAAATGTTAGTGCACATACTCTTGTATCAATCTAGGGTTCAAATGAATTGATTTGTTAATTCAAAATTTTTAAATGGCAAATGTAGATCCTAATACATATTAAAAGTATTTTAATATGTAATTGAAAATTGAAATCAATTAGGCACATATTGGATATGGCATGATGCATGAAACCCTAGAAGAAAATTTTTGAATTCAATATTCTAATCTAACAATTTTCATGCTTCCGCTCCTTCAATTAGTATCAGAGCCTTGCCATTTAGATTATTCAAGATGAGATTTAATTGTGTGATTTAATCAAAAGTTGATTGATTCATTACTGGTTGCATCAAAAGTGTGGCAGCATGAATGGCACCTCAATGGTGCGCATGGTTGTTTGATAGCACCTTAATGGTGTGCATGGTATGGGGATGATTATACAATTGTTGTATGCTTTGATGCCCATAATTATGCTCTTGACTACTTAAATTGTTTAATTAGGAATTATAATCAAATAATTAAATTTGTTTGAATGTGATTCAAATCTGAATTTTTATATTTGTTTGAATGTGATTCAAATCTGAATTTTTAAATTTGGTTGAATGAGATTCAAATCTGAATTTTTTAATTTGTTTTGAATAAGATTCAAATATGAATTTTTAAATTTGTTTGAAGGAGATTCAAATCTAAATTTTTTAATTTGGTTGAATGAGATTCAAATCTGAATTTTTTTAGTTAAATATGAGATATTCAATTTAATTTTAGTATGCTTGTTTTATTTAATTGTTGAATAGTAATTTGCATAATGGATGATCATGGACAATAAAAAACCAATGTGACTGGATTTGTTTCTTTTATTTTTCTTTGGGTTGTAAATTAATTTATTTATTTTGGTGGCATGTATTATAAAGGTTGTAATAATTTTGGATTGTAATTTCATTTATTTGAGGAATTTGAAGTCCATGTTCTTGTAAATTCGCCTTGACATGCCAAGGATTACTGTGTAATTGGATTGCAAGAAGATCAAGGAGGTTAACAGCATTGGTGGGACCAGTGAGAGGAATTCAAGATCAAGTGTTGATTATGTACTCCTTCAGCAACTCTTGTAATATGAATGAATGAAATGCACCTATAAATGCCCTGATTCAATTCTTGGTGGCTCATAATTGAATCCCTTAGAAAGTCCATGATCATACCATATTATATGTTTATCCATGTATGCATGAGATATATGGGAATGTATGCAAGCATATGATATATGCATGCTAATTGGATAATGTGCAAAGTGAGACCATAACAGTAATTAAGCCGACCACTAAATCTTCCAAACAAATGTTTAAGTTGGAAATGTTATAATTAAGGTAATTATATCATAGGCCCTCCATTGAGGCAATTATTTTAAGGAATTTTAAATACTTGCATATGAAGCAATTAATTTAAGAGATTTTCTTAAGAATAATTGTTAAGCATGAGATGTTGTAAATATGTAAATGATTTTGTGGCCAATAATGGATGTGCCTGAGAACATTAAAATTATTTGCATGTTTATTGGCTCAATGGGATCAACTTAATTAATGCAAGATAAGTCAATAATAGATGTGCCTGAGATTCTAAGCATTAGGGGCTAAGTAAAAGGATTGAACCTCACATGAGATGTGATAGGCAAGGAGTTGCTCACTTACTGTGACACCCCTTATCCGTCTACAGTGTAGCTGAGCAAGATATACCAGACAGTGTACCAGAACACTATATTTTATTTCAATCGTTTTTATTCTTCCTTAATTTATTTCGTCATGGATATGAAGTGCAATTTGTGAAATTTAACTCATTTAATTCATTTATTAAAATTATAAATTCATTGGGGGTTTCAAAAATTTTATAGAAAATCCAGCAGAGTACCTGCTAAAACTGGATAAAACAGTTCTTTGGAACATGTGAAAAACACTTCCAATCATTTCCAATCATTCTCAACTCCATTTGTATCTCATCAATTTACAACAATTTCTTAACAAGTCCTCCATTTGTCATTCATTCATTTCACATCATCATCATGCTCAAATCACAAATAAATTCACATATGTTATTTATAAACACAAAGTTACAAATACTTACATTAATACAAAATTAAATTACATAGGTTTCAAATATACATGATAAAATAAGAGTTTAATTACAAAACTTACAAAAATCACAAAATACAAAATGGGACCTAGTGTCCTACCAATGCACTGTAGTCTGTGAGGTGACACGGACACTAAGCAGAATTGTGAACAGCTTTACCCAGTCTATGGTTTACTGGGCTCTCTGTCCAAATCTTCAGTAGCTACGCGTTGCAAAAGTGACGCGCTAAGCATAAAGCTTAGTGGTGCTAATAATACAAGAAAATATAACATGCAAATAAAAGTAAAAATTTCCTAGTTATTTGTGTTCATAAGAAATGAATATTTACTAACTTATTGTTTAGTTAAAGGCTAATTACATGTTATGATATTAACTTCTTCATGCATTTTGTTAATTACTTTCTTAATGATTTTGAGCTTCTTTATATTTTATTGTAATCATGCTTGATCTTTATCTTGATATTTCATTTCCTTATTTTCTTTAATAATGAGTTCAATTACAGTTATACTTTTCCATGCCCAAGTAACCTATATAAATTGACCAGACTAGATAAACGGGTAAACTAGCACTGGGTGTCAAGTACCCGGGCAATCACACCATCGGTCACAATGTGTCTCTCGGTGTGCAAACAGAATGGCTAATATGCCATAAAAGCAATTAGGCATAAAGCCAAGTATAATATCGTAATCAGTATAGCCATAGGCTATCGTCATAGAATGGCATGGAGCCATACATCATACACAGTACTGCTATCAGAACCCTATTGGCATGCCTATCCAAACCAATCACATTAGGCCTACTAGGGCATATTACAATGTCATTTCTTGAATATTTGTACTTTATATGTAAAGTTACTATTCATTTTATTAGTCAACTAAAATGTTGACTTTTTCATAGATAATAGGTATATTGGTTCAAATATCACCAACATACCACATTTTACATTCCAAAAGTTGTTGGCATTGGTTGCCAATTCCATTTCAAAGCTTAGTGCTAGTTATTTACAATTTTCAGATTTCAAGCACTAAGTTTACTGTTCCATTGGCTATTTGTACAGTAGGAATTTGGCAAAATTGTCTGCATGAAAGTTGTTCCTTATTGTGTCTAGTTACATTTAGTTTTTTGAATCACTCCATTTGGAGTTTTTTAGCTCAAGTTATGGCCTAAACACCATAACTGGCCGAATTGCAATTTTTCAAATTTTTCTGGGTAGAACCAAGGTTTTGTATACTAACTACAGGTCAGTTTTTGAACATGTTATGATCAAAATTTGGGTTTGGTTTCTTCATGAAAGTTGTAGGTTTATGTCTCAGCTATCTACTAGTAAAATGTTACGTCAATTGGACCTTTCTACATTGAGTTATGACCAAATGAATAAATATTGTTCATTTAATCATTTTGCCCAGGCAGAATGCAAGTCACCCGGATTAGGGCAATTTTTAGGTCAACTTGGTTTGGTTTTCTGGGCAGGGTTTCTTCACCAAAGTTGTGCCATTATGTGTTTAGTTTCATGTCCAATTGGCCTTGCACCAATTGAACCTCTACAACTCCATTTATAACTACCCAAACCTGCTAGACTCATACTCAGTCCTGCAGGTCAGCCAAGGCAGCTCACCCAAAGTCAAATACCAATCCACAACTCACTTCATTTCCTCCTCACACTCATTCAAGTGGTCACTAATTGACCATTACAAGGTTAATAAACCATCACATGAGCAAACCCTAATGTTAGCAAACCCTAATGTTATTCAAGTGTCCAAGTTCTCAAGTTCATTCATGCACTATACTTGCATTTCACTTACACAATCATGTTCAAGCACTCATCTCATGCTATGGGCAACTAATATATCACTTTAAATCAAAGAATTCTCCTAACCCTAACTCATGTCAAGGCTGCCAAAATTTCATGGAACATAATCATGCCTCATTAATTCAATTTTTATCAAATTTTCAACTTAACTTAGCTCAAATTCATATTTAGAAAGATGTAAAAGTAAAGAATATGGCACTAACCTCTTTGAGCTGAATTTTTCCTTAGCTAACTTCAAAATTTTCTTCACTTTTTCCTCTTCAAATTACTACCTCTAACTTACCCAAGGTGTAAGATCAATTTTTCATGAAGAGGTTATGAGGTTTTATGGTGTAGTTGAGTAAGAAATGGAGCTTAGGTGATACTTTAATGGAGGAAGAGAGAGGGAGGTGTGTTTTAATGGGACGAAGGTGATGGATAGCAGATTGTGTTTTCAATTTTAACTCATTTTATCCCTGTAACATCCTCACTTTAGCTAGTCAGTATAGTCTACTGTTCCGATGACCAATGTCGGTCTGGGCAGCTAGATTGTTTGAAATTTATAATTAGACTAAAGTGAGGAGTTATAAAGAAACTAAATAATGCTAATAAAAATCAAGGAAAATTTTTAGAAACGAAATATACTAAGGTTAAAAGAGCCGAAACCCCAGTGATGAGTAACCCAAAGGGGAAGTAACGGTGAAGGCTGTTAACAACCCTAAACTCAGGGGAAAAATTATAAAATAATTTTTGGGACTCCAAAGAAGGGTCATTGAGGTTCTTATGGCATTAGAATGCCAAAAAAATGCTTAGAAAAATTTTTCTATCGGTACACACAATTTTGGCTCGTTAAGCCAAACGAAGGGCATTTTGGTCATTTCGTCTTCAGAGATGATTTTTGGCTAACTTTTCCAATTAAATAAATAATTTATATGACATTAAATAAGAATAAATGTTGTTAAAAATTTAATTGAAATTAAATAGACAAGAAAAGGATAGAAAATGAGAAAAAATGAGGATTTTGACATCATTATGATGTCATTACTATTCTCCCACCCAATCAAATGTTGACACATGGCACTAATATATTTAAAAAGACTTAATGTGAAGGAACGGAAGCGTGAAAAACACAAGATTATACCATTGAATTCAAAAATTTTCACCTAGGGTCACATGCACCATGTAAGATTTATTTTTATCTATTTGATTTCAATAATAAACAACATATTAAAACTCTTTTAATATGTTTTTGGATCTGTATTTGCCATTTAAGATTTTAAAATTAATCAGATTAATTTTAGAACCCTAGATTAAATCAAGAACGATTACACTAACCTCTTGATGTCTTTGCGGCGTGTCTGCGCCTTTGAGATTCGTCTTGAGGACACGGATGTTGTCCCTCTAGCTTGTCCACACCAAGAACACCTATGGCAGCCCTTGAACAGCTTCTAAAGCCTTTTCTATTAATTAGAAATTCAAGTTCTGCCTTTTAAGAGATTAGAGATGCAAACAGGACACTAGAAACAATTTCTAGTGTTCTTAATTCAAGAGATTGATGGCTAATCTCTTTGAATTGATGAGAGATGAAGAGAAATAGCTGGAGAGGCTCAAAGTGGCGTGACATATGAGAGGAGAAGCTGCTGGTTGTGTTTTCTTTTCATAACCCCACTTAAATAGCTAGGTTAACACATTAAACCCTAGCCACATGTCACCTTTTGATTAGCTCTAGGTTTAAGTGACCCAATCACATTGTGCCAAGTGTCAAACCTATATTTAATCTTGATTTTAATCATCTTACATGATTAAAATTATTTGCAAGCTTATGTGTTATGCCATGTGTCACCATCTCATGGTGCCACGTGTCACACAAAATGACCAAAATGCCCCTGTGTCTTAATTTTGAGTTCTTAACCCAAAATAATTATTTTCTTCTTCTAATTAATAATATCAAATATAAATTAATTAATTAATCTCTATTAATTAATTTCTCATCAATTAAATTCATATTTAAACACTTTAAATATAAATTTAATTTATACTACACATCCAATAATCTAGATTTGGTTTCAAGTCATGCTAGGGACTTTGCAATTTTATTGCAAACCAAATCTATTTAATTAATCAATTAAACTCTTTAATTAATTAATTAAATCATATTTAAATAGGTGATAACTTGTGTATGTGTGTGACTTACTAGGCTCATCACTAATTGGCAATGAGACATGATATCAACTCTTAATATCATCGAACTCTTTCTTACCATAAATGATTTCTCTAAATCATTTTATGAACCTCATAGACCATGGTTAACACCTAGCATAGCATGCCATGGCCACCCAATTAGTAATAAGATTTACCTTAAATGAACCTATAATCATATGTTACCATGCACTAGAATCTCTCTGTTACAAAATCCCAACTCAAGCTGGAGTCATGGTTTATGTCAAACTCCATTTGCTATGAATATTATGTTCTCTTTTAATTCCAGTTCTTGATTAAAAGATTTTCTCATCGAAACTCTTTTACGAATAAATCTATCTGTCTGGCCAGAACTTGAAACATCAAGAACAATTAAATGAACATAGGATTTTATCTCTATTTAGTTAGAGGAAGATTCCATCTTGATCAACACCTACCTCCATATATAACTAGCGAGCCAACACATGCCCATATACCCATACATAGTACAAGTATGAAAGCGATCAAACTCAAACTATCTATATACAAGATAAGCTGTGCTATCTCAGTCTAAAGATTATATGCACTGATATGATTTATGACAAAACATTGACAAGAGTAAACTCCATGTGCTTGTCATAAGTGTCACTGGTTCGGCCTACTTATCATTTATAAGTGCCTATCATGTTTGTTATATGGCATGAGACTCACCATTCCATCTTATTTATATCTCATATAAATAACTTGGGAACAAACATGAATACAATCTTTCTGGATAAGTCATGTCCTTATTATGAAGTATCCTCGATTGTGAACCTATTTATGATACTTTGTGCTAGAAATATTGTCACTCATATTCTTAACAAACTTAAGAATAATATTTCTAACAAAATATCAATGGACCTTTTCTATTACACATAAATATATTATGTAAACGGAAAAGTGGAAATGCCTTTTATTATTAAAAATATGTACAAGATACATACTAAATGATATGCTCTAGGGCATACTACTAACAATCTCCCACTAGCACTAGAGCCATTCATTACAATATCTTAGACCTATCTTCTCAAGATGTCGGTCTAATCGAGTGCAATGACATAAGCTTAGTGAATGGATCACCGGATTTTCACCGATGCTATTTTCTGCATGGCTACATCGCCGCCCAACTATTTCTCCGATAATGTGGTAGCGCCTTTCTATGTGTTTGGATTTACGGTGAGACCTTGGTTCCTTAGCTCAGATGATCGCTCCATTGTTGTCACGATGTAATGGAAGCTGCGACTCAATGGAAGGAACTCTTGTAAGTTACATCACGAACTTCTTTATCCAAACGACTTCCTTTGCGACATCGATGCGAGAATATACTCGACCTCGATAGTGGAATCTGCGATGCGTGCTCTGCTTGGAACTCTTCCAACCGATCGCACCTCCATTACAAATGAACACATATCCAGAGGTAGACTTTCTATCATCGATATCTGATTGGAAATCAGAATCAGTATAACCATCCAATTGCAAGTCTCCACCTCCATAAATCAAGAATAAATCCTTAGTTCTTCTCAAGTACTTAAGAATATTCTTGTGACTATCGATGTTCCAAACTGGATTGGATTGATACCGCTAGTCAAACTAACGAGATATGCGATATCAGGCCTAGTACACAACATTGCATACATTAAACTTCCAATAGCCAAGCATATGGAATCACGGCCATCTTATCTCTTTCTTGGATGTCTTTGGAGACATTTCTTTAGAAAGGTGGATACCATGTCTCACTGGTAACAATCCTCTCTTGGAATCAAGCATGTTAAACCTCTTTAACACCTTTTCCAAGTATAGACTTTGTGATAAACCAATTATCCTTTTTGCTCTATCTCTATAGATGCGAATCCCAAGAATATAGGTTGCCTCCCTAAGTCTTTCATGGAGAATGTATTTGACAACCATACCTTTATAGTCGTCAACATACCAGTATCATTACCCATCAACGAGATGTCATCCACATATAAGACAAGGAAAGTGATAGCACTGTCACTAACCTTCTTATATACACATGGCACATCCTCATTTTTGATAAAACCAAAAGATTTAATGGCTTCATCAAAACGGATGTTCCAACTCCTCGAAGCTTGTTTCAACCCATAAATGGATCGCTTTAGCTTGCATACCTTGGAACCATCTTGGGATTCAAATCCCTTAGGTTGTTCCATGAAAATGTTTTCTTCAATGTATCCATTAAGAAAAGGCTGTTTTGACATCCATCCGCCAAATCTCATAATCATAGTATGCATTATTGCTAATAAAATCCTAATTGATTTAAGCATGGCAACAAAGAAAGTCTCCTCATAGTCTATTCCTTGCCTTTGGCGAAACCCTTTCGCTACTAGCCTTGCCTTATAGGTCTCTACCTTTCCATCGAACCAATTTTCTTCTTGAAAACCCATTTGTTCCCTATAGGTACAATACCTTCTGTGGGTCAACAAGATCCCAAACTTGATTCTTATACATGGAATCAATCTCGGATTTCATAGCATCAATCCATTTTGAAGAGTCTATATCCGATATAGCTTCTTCATAGGTAAGTGGATCATCTCCATGATCTACTTCTTCATGAGTAGACAACTCTTGTTTTACTTCATGAAGAAAACCATATCTCACCAGTGGGTGAGATACTGGTTGTTCTACGAGGAACAGTGTAGATGTTTCATCAATGGGTATAGGTTGACTAGATGGATCTATATCCATCGATGCATTGGTTGGTCGAATTCTCCAATTCTAACTCTATTTGCCTTCCTTTGCCTCCTTCTTGAACAAACCGTTGTTCAAGAAATGTGGCATCTCTACTTATCACAACCTTTTGTGAAGTAGGCAAATAAAAATAATATCCAAAACTATCTTTTGGATATCCAACAAATTGACCTTTTACGATCCGGTCTCCAATTTATCGGTGTTCACTTTTTGATATAATTTGGACAACCCCAAATCTTAACATGCTTAAGACTTGGTTTTCTTCCATGCCATATCTCATAAGGTGTGGAAGAAAGCGATTTTGATGGAATCCTATTCGAATATACAAAGTGATTCTAATGCAAATCCCCAAAAGGAGATTGGCATATCGGTATAGCTCATCATACTACGTACCATATCCAATAGGGTACGATTTCTCCTTCGGATACACCATTCGGTTGTGGCGTTTACGGAGAGTCGGTGAGAAACAATGCCATGCTCTCTCAAGTATTCATCAAATTCAGACTCAAATATTCACCTCCACGATCATCGAAGAGCTTTAATATTTTTCTGTTTGATTTACTACTTGATTTAAATTCCTTAAACTTTTCAAAGGATTCATGTTTGTATTTCATCAAATACAAATACCCAAACCTTGATTTATCATCAAAAGGTAATAAAATAATGAAAGCCCCCACAAGCCATTTCCTTAAATGGACCACATACATCACTATGTATTAGTTCCAAAATATTTTCAGCTCTTAGCCCTTGTCCAACAAAGGGTGATCTAGTCATTTTGCCTTGAAGGCAAGATTCACAAGTTGGAGTAGGCTCAGAGCCCAATGAGGATAGAATCCCCATTTTCTCCAATTTTGCAATCCTATCTTCTGCAACATGACATAACCTTAAGTGCCAAATATATTTTGAACTTGAGTTGGTTTTCACCATGGCATTGTATTCTTTTAGATCACTTGCATTCATTTTGTGTTTGTCATTATTATCCAAATAATAAAGACCATCATTCATATAACCCGAACCAACATATTTATTTCCAAAATAAATATTGCAAACATCATCTGTGAATTGAAATTCATAGCCATTTCTAGTCAAACTAGATATAGAAATGATGTTCTTAAAAGCATCAGGTACATATAAAATATTATCCAAACACAAAACATGTCCAAACATGTAAAAAGATTTAGATCCTATGGCTAAAGCTTCAACAGTTGAGCCATTGCCAATCCGGACTCTAATATCTTGAGAATGCAAGCTGCTACTGTTTGCTAGTTCCTGCATATCATTAGAAATGTGAGAACTGGCACCAGTATCTAAAACCCAAGCTGTAGATGAACTATAAGTATCATCTGAATCTAAATAACAAGATATGGACATACCTTCCGAAGGTGTATCCTTCTTGTCCTTCAGAAGCAAGATACTGCAGGCGGTTCCTTTTCCAAGTGCCCATCCTTTTGGCGATGGAAACACTTTCCTTTGCCTTCATCGACTTTAGTCTTCCTTTTCTGCTTAGCTATTTTCTTGGAAGGACCGGGAATCGAGGTTTCTTTTTCTTATTGCCTTTCTTCTTGTTGGACTTTCCAGTGTAAGAAGATGCAACGAAAGCTACCTCTTTTCCTTTATTGCACAGCATATTCTTTTGGGCAATAACCAGCATGTTGAGTAATTCAGCTAAGGTGCATTCCTGTTTAGTCATATGGAAATTTGTCACAAAATTCCCAAAAGACTCAGAAAGGGACTGAAGGATCAAATCCGTTTGTAGTTGGAAATCCATGTTGAAGTCAAGATGTTCCAACTGCTCAATCACCGAATCATCTTGTGGACATGATTCCCAACATTCATCCCTCGGACATCCTCATACGGAATAAGCTGTTTAGATATCTCATACCTAGCATTCTGCTGTGCTCACCATACAACTCTTGTAGGTGAAGGAGGATCTCACTAGCACTCTGCATGTTCTCATGTTGCTTCTGTAACTCATTACTCATGGAAGCAAGCATGTAACACTTAGCTCTCATATCATGCTCCTTCCACTTGTCCAAAGTATCATGTTCCTCTTGTGTGGCCTCTGGAGGTAAGGGACCAGAACATTTGAATATAGAACATATCCTATATGTTCAAGGTTCAGACAAGTTTCAAATTTCTTAGCCAATCAGACAGTTAGGTCCTGTCAACTGTTGTGATCAAGTATGCTTGCAAGGATATTGGATGGTGGTGGTTGTTTTGTGCTCATTTTTATCGAGAAAATTAAGCTGAGAAAATAACCATTAATTAGTAAATGTATCATGTAATTAACCAAAATGATTATGGTCTTTTAATCAAATTGGTCCTCCCACTAACTTAGCGAATCCTACACTTCCAAAGTAGAAAACGGAAATCCTAGTTGGATGGATTTCTAGTGGGTGATTGAATTCTTATAATTCTATTGATCATCCTCAGTACATCCATTATTGGAATTACAATAAACTATAAGTGAGCAACTCCTTACCCATCACATCTCATGTGAGGTTCAATCCTTTACTAGCCCCTAATGCTCAAAATCTCGGTACATCCAATATTGACTTATCTTGCATTAGTTAAGTTGATCCCATTGAGCGATAATTATGCAAATAATTTTAATGTCCTCAGTACATCCAATATTGGCCACCAAACCATTTACATATTTACAACATCTCATGCTTAACAATTATTCTTAAGAAAATCTCTTAAATTAATTGCATCTCCTGCAACTATTTAATATTTCTTAAAATAATTGCCCCAATGGAGGGCTTATGTTATAATTACTTTAATTATAGCATTTCCAACTTAATCATTTGTTTGGAAGATTTTATAGCCATCCTAATTACTATTAAGGTCTCACTTTGCACATTATCCATTTAGCATGCATATATCATATAATTGCATACATTCCCATACATCTCATGCATTCATGGATAAGCGATAAATATGGTATGATCATGGACTTTCTAAGGGATTCAATTCGAGCCACCGAGAATTGAATCGGGGCATTCCTAGTTTCATTTAATTCTTTAATTTTACAAGATTTGATGAAGTAGTACATAATCAACACTTGATCTTGATTTCCTCACACTTGTCCCACAAATTCTATTGAACTCATTGAACTTGTTGGAATCCAATATTACATAGTAATCCTTTGCATACCAAGGCGAATTTACATGAACTTAAATAAATGAAATTACAACCCAAAAATATTACAAACTTAATAATATATGCCCAAAATAAATTAAAATAAATTAATTTACAATCCCAAAGAAACATAAAAGAAATAAATCCAATCACATTGGTCTTTTATAGTCCATGATCATCCATCATGCATATCACTATTTAACAATTAAATAAAACATACATACTTATATTAAATTGAATATCTCATATTCAACTTAAAAATCAGATTTGAATATGATTCAAATAAATTTAAAAATTCAGATTTGAATCTCATTCAAACAAATTTAAAAATTCAGATTTGAATCACATTCAAACAACTTCAAAAATTCAGATTTGAATCACATTCAAATATTTTTAAAAATCAGATTTGAATCACATTCAAATATTTTTAAAAAATCAGATCTGAATTTTATTGAATCAATTTTAAAAAATCAGATTTAAATATGATTCAAACAACTTTAAAAATTCAGATTTGAATCACATTCAAACAACTTTTAAAATTCAGATTTGAATCACATTCAAACATTTTTTTAAAATTCTGATTTGAATCATAATTTAATTGTGTGATTAAAACAACTAATTAAACACTTTAATTAGTCAAAGAATAGGCCTTAGATCATACAACAATTGCAGAATTAAAAGCCAAACCTTGAATCACCCATGGAACCATTGTTGCCGCCACCATTGGTGGCTTCACCATGTGTGACGCCACACCTCTTAATCCAACCAGCAATGAATCAATCATCTTATGATCAAATCACACAATTAAATCATATAATCAACAATCTAAATGGCAAATATAGTGGCTCGATACCAATTGAAGGAAGCGTGAAAAACACAAGATTATACCATTGAATTCAAAAATTTTCACCTAGGGTCACATGCACCATGCAAGATTTATTTTTATCTATTTGATTTCAATAATAAACAACATATTAAAACTCTTTTAATATGTTTTTGGATCTGTATTTGCCATTTAAGATTTTAAAATTAATCAGATTAATTTTAGAACCCTAGATTAAATCAAGAACGATTACACTAACCTCTTGATGTCTTTGCGGCGTGTCTGCGCCTTTGAGATTCGTCTTCAGGACACCAGATGTTGTCCCTCTAGCTTGTCCACACCAAGAACACCTATGGCAGCCCTTGAACAGCTTCTAAAGCCTTTTCTATTAATTAGAAATTCAAGTTCTGCCTTTTAAGAGATTAGAGATGCAAACAGGACACTAGAAACAATTTCTAGTGTTCTTAATTCAAGAGATTGATGGCTAATCTCTTTGAATTGATGAGAGATGAAGAGAAATAGCTGGAGAGGCTCAAAGTGGCGTGACATATGAGAGGAGAAGCTGCTGGTTGTGTTTTCTTTTCATAACCCCACTTAAATAGCTAGGTTAACACATTAAACCCTAGCCACATGTCACCTTTTGATTAGCTCTAGGTTTAAGTGACCCAATCACATTGTGCCAAGTGTCAAACCTATATTTAATCTTGATTTTAATCATCTTACATGATTAAAATTATTTGGCAAGCTTATGTGTTATGCCATGTGTCACCATCTCATGGTGCCACGTGTCACACTGCAAAATGACCAAAATGCCCCTGTGTCTTAATTTTGAGTTCTTAACCCAAAATAATTATTTTCTTCTTCTAATTAATAATATCAAATATAAATTAATTAATTAATCTCTATTAATTAATTTCTCATCAATTAAATTCATATTTAAACACTTTAAATATAAATTTAATTTATACTACACATCCAATAATCTAGATTTGGTTTCAAGTCATGCTAGGGACTTTGCAATTTTATTGCAAACCAAATCTATTTAATTAATCAATTAAACTCTTTAATTAATTAATTAAATCATATTTAAATAGGTGATAACTTGTGTATGTGTGTGACTTACTAGGCTCATCACTAATTGGCAATGAGACATGATATCAACTCTTAATATCATCAGAACTCTTTCTTACCATAAATGATTTCTCTAAATCATTTTATGAACCTCATAGACCATGGTTAACACCTAGCATAGCATGCCATGGCCACCCAATTAGTAATAAGATTTACCTTAAATGAACCTATAATCATATGTTACCATGCACTAGAATCTCTGTTACAAAATCCCAACTGGAGTCATGGTTTATGTCAAACTCCATTTGCTATGAATATTATGTTCTCTTTTAATTCCAGTTCTTGATTAACAGATTTTCTCATCAGAAACTCTTTTCTGAATAAATCTATCTGTCCTGGCCAGGAACTTGAAACATCAAGAACAATTAAATGAACATAGGATTTTATCTCTATTTAGTTAGAGGAACAGATTCCATCTTGATCAACACCTACCTCCATATATAACTAGTTTGAGCCAACAATTGCCGATATACCCATACATAGTACAAGTATGAAAGCGAGATCAAACTCAAACTACCTATATACAAGATAAGCTGCTATCTCAGTCTAAAGATTATATGCACTGATATGATTTATGACAAAACATTGACAAGAGTAAACTCCATGTGCTTGTCATAAGTGTCACTGGTTCGGCCTACTTATCATTTATAAGTGCCTATCATGTTTGTTATATGGCATGAGACTCACCATTCCATCTTATTTATATCTCATATAAATAACTTGGGAACAAACATGAATACAATCTTTCTGGATAAGTCATGTCCTTATTATGAAGTATCCTCGATTGTGAACCTATTTATGATACTTTGTGCTAGAAATATTGTCACTCATATTCTTAACAACTTAAGAATAATATTTCTAACAAAATATCAATGGACCTTTTCTATTACACATAAATATATTATGTAAACGGAAAAGTGGAAATGCCTTTTATTATTAAAAATATGTACAAGATACATACTAAATGATATGCTCTAGGGCATACTACTAACATAATGGACAGAAAACAAAAGAAAAAATCAAAAAGCCTTATCCCTTTCTTCCTTGCCATCTCCCTCCTCTCCCATTATCCACCATTTTCAAGCTTTACAAAGCTTGATTTGCTTGGTTTTTACCCAACTAAACCCTATGTTCCCAACACAAAAACTTGTTCTTTCATCTTGGTAAATCTTTTGGGAGCAAAAAGAAGTGAAAAAGAAGAACCCTAGCAAGTTGGAATTTCACTCCATTAGAGGTTAGTGACTTAAACTTGTTTTTCTCTTTAAATTTATGTTAAAGGAGTGGTAATTGATGCAAATTTGCAAGAAAATTTAGTAAACATTATGTGTATGTCTTGCTCTAAATTCTAGCAGCCTTGAACTTGGTAGTGTTTTAAAGAATTCTTAGAATTAAAGTGGTATAGTAGCTGCCCTTAACATTAATTTATTGGTTAGGATAGTGAAAGGTATGTGAATGCAAGTTTTCAGATGGCTGAGCTAGGGTTTGAGCTTTAAATTGAGACTTGTTCATATATTTGGTGAAAGAGAGTTTTAATGGTCAATTATTGACCATTTGGCAGTGTGTGAATAAAAAATGAAGTAGTTTGTGTAGTGGGAATTGAGTTTGGTGTGGCTGCCCTTGGTGACCTGCAGGACTGGGCATGAGTCCAACAGGTTTGGGCAGCAATAACTGGAATTGTAGAGGTTCAATTGGTGCAAAGCCAATTGGATATGAAACTAGACACATAATGGCACAACTTTGGTGAAGAAACCATGCCTAGAAAATCAAACCAAGTTAACCTAAAGATTTCCCTAATCCAGGTGACCTGTAATCTGCCTGGGTAAAATGACCAAATGAACAGTGTTTAGTCATTTGGTCATAACCTAGTGTAGAAAGGTCCAATTGACCTGAAATTTTACTAGCAAATATAGACCTACAACTTTCATGAAGAAGCCTAACCCAAATTATGACCACAACATATTCAAAAAGTGACTTGCAGTCACTGCTCAAATTATTGTAGATTTGGTCAGTCCAGAAATTTTGAAAAAATTATAATCCGGCCAATTGTGGTTTTTGGGCCATAACTTAAGCTACAAAACTCGAAATGGAGTGATTAAAAAAAAATGTAACTAGACAAAATAAGGAACAACTTTCATGTTGATCATTTTGCCAAATTCCCATTGCAAAAATGACTAATGGAACAGTAAACACAAAGCTTGAAAACTAAAAATTTTGAACAATTAACATTAAACTTAGAAATGGTATTGGCAAACAATACCAACAATTTTCGAATACAAAATGTGGTATGTTGGGAGTAATAAAACCAATGTACCTATTGTCCATATAAAAGTCAACATTTTGTTCACTAATGAATTGAATAGTAATACCAAAACTTGAATTTCAAGAATTGTGAAACTTAAAAGTGTAATATGCCCTAGTATACCTAGCAAGATTGGTTTAGATAGGTTGGCATGCCAATAGGGTTCTATTAGCAGTACTGCATATGGCTTCATGCCATTCTGTGTTTCATAGCCTGTGACATCCCTTGCCCATCTACAGTGTAGCCGAGCAAGATATGCCACTCAGTGTGCCGGAGCACCAATTCATATTTCCATTACAATTTATCCCTTTTAATTCATTTATTTATAATTTTTTATAAATCTGAATTTTTTCACAAATTTTATAGAAAATCTGGCAGAGTGTCGGCTATAAATTGGAAAAATAGTTATTCTGAACCTGTTTAAAAGACACTTCCAATATAACTTCCAAATCCAGAACTCCATTAAACACATTTCAAATCAATCTCAAAATCTCAATACTATTTTCAGAATTTTTATGTTCACTTCATCACTTGAAGCACATTTATAAATATTTCTCAATATTTCATTTTTCAACATATATTATACAGAAAATTTCAATAAGATGAAATTTTATATATTTACAATATCAAATAATTTCAAGAGTTTATAGTTACAATCCAAAACTAATACAAAATACAAAATACCACCCAAAGTCCTAATGTTCTACCAAGTGCACTGCAGGTGTGAGGTGACTCTGGACTCTAGATACTGGTCTGAAAGTTCACCCGATCTGATGTCTACTAGGTTCCCCAGCTAGGTCTCCAGTACCTGCGCGTGGCAAAAGCGACGCGCTAAGCAATTCTACTTAGTGGTGACAATATAAAATAAAATAGAATAAGTATGCAGAATGTATGATTACATTTTTGGGTAGACATAATTTCTGATATTTATTGCAGTATTATTCGATTAAAATTTGGTAAAATTTATTATCATTTCCTGAGTAACCCACACTAGTTGACTGGACTGGATAAACGGGTAAACTGGCACTGGGTACTAAGTACCTCGGACCATCACACCATCGATCACATTGTGTCTCCCAGTGTGCAACAGAACAGCTAATAAGTTGTAATAATTATCAGGGATAAAACTTGAGTGTAACAACTCAATATAACATAGCCAAAGGCTATTATTTCACAGAATGGGACGTGAGGCCATAAAACATAGAATGACATGAAGCCATATGCAGTACTGCTAACAGAACCCTATTGGCATGCCAACCTATCCAAACCAATCTTGCTAGGTATACAAGGGCATATTGCACTTTTAAGTTTCACAATTCTTGAAATTCAAGTTTTAGTGTTACTATTCAATTCATTAGTCAACAAAATATTGGCAATAGGTACATTGGTTTTAATACTCCCAACATACCACATTTTGCATTCTAAAATTGTTGGTATTGGTTGTCAATACCATTTCTAAGCTTAATGTTAATTGTATAAAATTTTTAGTTTTCAAGCTTTGTGTTTACTGTTCCATTAGTCATTTTTGCAGTAGGAATTTGGAAAAATGATCAACATGAAAGTTTTTCCTTATTTTGTCTAGTTACATTTCCTTTTTTGAATCACTCCATTTGGAGTTTTCTAGCTCAAGTTATGGCCCAAAAACCACAACTGGCATGATTATAATTTTTCCAGAATTTTTGGACTGACCAAATCTATAGTATTTTGAGCAGTGACTGCAGGTCACTTTTTGAATATGTTATGGTCATAATTTGAGTTAGGTTTCTTCATGAAAGTTGTATTTCTATATCTCAGCTTATTTTTGGTAAAATTTCAGGTCAATTGGACCTTTCTACACTGAGTTATGACCAAATGACTGAACACTATTCATTTGGTCATTTTGCCTAGACAGAATGCAGGTTACCCAGATTAGGGCAATCTTTTGGTCAACTTGGTTTGGTTTTCTGGGCATTGTTTCTTCACCAAATTTGTGCCATTATGTGTCTAGTTTCATGTCCAATTGGCCTTGCACCAATTGAACCTCTACAATTCCAGTTCTTGCTGCCCAAACCTGCTGGACTCATGCCCAGTCCTGCAGGTCACCAAGGGCAGCCACACCAAACTCAAATCCCACTACACAATTCACTTCATTTTTTATTCAAACAAAACCAAATGGTCACTAATTGACCATTAAAACCTACTTTCATCATCACATGATCAAAGTCTCATTTTCATCCCAAACCCTAACTCAAAAATCATCAACCATGCATTATCATTTGCATTTCATCACTCCACTCAAGAGATGGATATTGAGGGTAGCCATACTACCATTTAAACTCCATAAAAATCATCACAATCTTACCCCAACCAAGGCTGCCGAAATTATGGGATGGCATACAAATGGTATTTCATAAATTTCTTTGTAAATTGTACTCATTCATAGTCCTTAAATATGAATTTAAAGTGAAAACCAAGGTTAGGTCACAAACCTCTAATGGAGTGAGATTTCCCACTTGCTAGGGTTCTTCTTTTCCTTTTCTTTTTGCTCCCAAAAGACTTGCCAAGATGTAAGAACACTTTTTTGTGTTGGAAATATAGGGTTTAGTTGGGTAAAAGTTAGGGAAATCAAGCTTTAAAAAGCTTGTTCATGGTTGGCTATGGAGGGAGGGGTGACGACAAGGAAGAAGGTAGAGAGAGTTCTGATTTTTTTTTTCTTCATTTTTTGCCCATTTAGTCTCTTTTAAATAAACTTATGCCATGTGTCAACATAGGATTGGTTGGGAGAATTTTAATGACATCATTATGATGTCATAATTCCATTTTCTTTCATTTTCTCTCCTTTTCTTATCTATTTAATTTCAATTAAATCTTTAACAATATTTATTCATATTTTACGTCATATAAATTATTTATTTAACTGGACAAGTTGGCCAAAAACTCATCTTTGAAGATGAAATGAGCAAAATGCCCTCCGTTTGGCTTAATGAGCCAAAATTGTGTGTACCGATAGAAAAATTTTTCTAAGCATTTTCTTGGCATTCTAATGCCATAAGAACCTCAATGACCCTTCTTTGGAGTCCCACAAATTATTTTATAATTTTTCCCTTGGGTCTAGGGTTGCTAACGACCTTCACCGTTACTTCCCCTTCGGGTTACTCATCTATGGGGTTTCGGCTCGTTTAACCTTAGTGTATTTCGTTTCTAAAAATTTTCATTGATTGTTATAAGCATTATTTAGTTTCTTTATAACTCCTCACTCTAGTCTATTTATAATTTCAAATATTCTAGCTGCCCGGACCAACATTGGTCACCGGAACAGTAGACTGTAAAGACTAGCTAAAGTGAGGATGTTACATGGCCTCCCATGCCATTCTGTCATAAAATAGCCTTTGGCTATGTTAATTGAGTTATTATACTTGAATTATATCCTTGATGATTATTACAGCTTATTAGCTGTTCTGTTGCACACCGGGAGACACAATGTGACCGATGGTGTGATGGTCTGAGGTACTTAGTACCCAGTGCCAGTTTACCCGTTTATCCAGTCTAGTCGACTAGTATGGGTTACTCGGGCAACGATAATGAATTTTACAAAATTTTAATCAAATTATACTGCAATAAATGCTAGAAATTAAATATACCTAAACGGTAAACATACATTCTGCTTATTTATATTATTTTAGTTATTTTATTTTATATTGTCACCACTAAGCAGAATTGCTTAGCGCATCGCTTTTGCCATGCGCAAGTACTGGAGACATAGCTGGGGAGTCCAACAGACCTCATACTGGGTGAGCTTTGGATCGCACCTGAGTTCGAGTCACCTCACATTGCAGTGCATTTGGTAAGACATTAGGCCACTTTTGATATTTTGATATTTTGTATCTTGTAAACTTCTGTAATATATATTATAAATTCGTGTAATTATGCTTTTGATGTAATTATCTATGAACTATGTTCAGTAATAATGTGAGCATTTCTCATTGAGTTGACTGTGATATGAATTTAATTTTGAGACACTGAAGTCATTTGAGAAATTGTTGAGAATATATTGGTGGTTGACTGAGAATGATGTGATGATTTTATTAGAAGTGTTTTTAACAGATTCAGAAGAACTGTTTTTCCAATTTACAGCCGGCACTTTACCAGATTTTCTATAAAATTTGCGAAAAAATTTAGATTAATAAAAAAATTATAAATAAATAAGTAAAAAGGGTAAATTGAATTGAAATATGATTTGGTGCTCCGGCACACTGTGTGGCATATTTTTCTTGGCTATACTATAGACGGATAAGGGGTGTCACAATCCCTTTTTAATGAGTTTGCTTAATTGTGATTGGTGGAGAGTTAACTAATAACATCATGCGATGTCATAATTTGAGTTTTATTTCATTTTCTTTTCTTTTCTTTTCTACTCATTTTCAATTCAATTTTTAGTAATATTTATTCATATTTTATGTCATAATAATTATTTACTTAACTGGACAAGTCGGTCAAAAATTATCTCTGAAGACGAAATGACCAAAATGTTCTCCGTTTGGCTTAACAGAATAAAATTGTCTGTACTGATTGAAAAATTTTTCTAAACATTTTCTTGGCATTCTAATGCCATAGAAATCTCAATGACTCTTCTTTGGAGTCCCAAAAATTATTTTATGAATTTTCTCCCGGGTATAGGGCTTCTAGTTGCGAAGACCATAACTTCCCACTGGGTTACCCATCGCTAGGGCACCGGCTCATTTAACTTGGTTGTATTTTATTTCTAAGATTTTTTCTAAATTTTTCTTATTAATATTTGAGTTAATTATGGTTCCTCACTTTAGTTTAAATATTTTTCCAGACGTTCTAACTATACAGACCGACATTGGTCATCGGATCAGTAGAATGTACGAAATGGATACAGTGAGGGTGTTACAACTCTTCCCCTCTAATTTAAATTTCGTCCTCGAAATTTACCTGACTTAAGTAATCATGGAGTTGCTACCTCCTTGTTTCTTCACTTTCTTGTATCACCTCATCAGTGTCTGGGTTTGGCTCCTCCTGAGCTTCCATAGCATATACCTGTGGTGCCACCCTAACTTCGGGCCTTTCAACAGTCTAAAAAACAATCTTCTGTGAAATGTCAGCCATTTCTGCTCTACCCAATCTTTTACCCCTTTGAACTGTAGAGGCAGGTCTATCAACTTGTACTGGAGCTATTGAACCACTCCTCTGAGGGCAATCTCGTATGAAATGATATGTAGCCTCCCACTTGAAACACCACAGTGCATACATTCAGGCACTAGGGCTGATCCCTTTGTTATTGCGCTCGGGGAGCTAGCTATAGATATTCCAATATGACCTCTTTGGCCCTATGTCTGATCTTATGAACCAGAACCTTTAAACTTCTTACTACCAGTTGGCGTACTTGACTACCCTAGTCCAAATTCCCTCTTACGCTGCCTATCTTTCCTATTCTATTCACTTACTCTGACCCTTTCCACTTTCAGTGTGGCTTCAACTAATTTTGTGAAGTTCGTAATCCCTAAGGCAGTGATCATTATTTTAATGTTGTCATTTAGCCCCTCTTCAAACCTTCTGCACCTTTCTGCTTCTGTGGGGACTATCTCTCTTCCGTAGTGACTTAGTCTGACAAACTCCTTCTCATACTCCACTACTGATAGCTGCCTCTGCCTCAGATTAATAAACTCTCTCCTTCTGTCTTCCAGGTACACACTTCCTACATACTTCTTCTTAAATTCAGCGAGGAAGAAATCCCAAGTTACTAGTCCTGGCCGGACTTCACTAGATACAGTGTCCCACCATTGATAGGCATCATCTTGAAGTAGAGACACAGCACCTTCCAAGTTCTGCTCTGGGGTGCAATGCAATTGCTTCAATACCCTTTTGGTACGGTCTAGCTAATTCTCAGCTGCCATCGAGTCATCTTCTTTCTTACCAATAAAGTCTACAGCCCCAAATTTTCTCAGTTTTTCCAAATGGGATTTCTGCTGTGGAGGTGGTGGTGGTGGCATAACCCCAGCCATTTGTCTGAAGAATTTAGCCATTTGCTGAAACATAGCCGGCGGAGGCTGTGCAGGCACTGCTAGTGTTGGTGGCGCAAGTTCTCCCTGGCCCCCAGTCTCAGCTGTAAGTGGAGCACGACTCTCCACTTCCTGATCTAGTGCTCTCTGTGACGTGGGGTTCATATCTTTATCAAAATAAGAAAGACAAATAGATCTGCATTAATATCACCTTGACTCTTACAAATGCAATGCATGTTATAGACCCGATCTAAACCCATAAACGCCTAAACCGTACTCTGATACCACTAAATGTGATACCCCTTACCAGTCTACAGTATAGCCGAGCAAGATATGCCACACAGTATACCGAAACACCATATTTTATTTCAATCGTTTTTATTCTTTCTTAATTTATTTCTTCATGGATATGAAGTGCAATTTGTGAAATTTAACTAATTTAATTCAATTATTAAAATTATAAACTCATTTGGGGTTCCAAAATTTTTATAGAAAATCCGACGGAGTACCGGCTAAAAATGGATAAAGCAGTTCTTCGGAACCTGTGAAAAATACTTCCAATAATTTCCAATCATTCTCAACTCCATTTGTATCACATCAATTTACAACAATTTCTTAACAATTCCTCCATTTGTCATTCATTCATTTCACATCATCATCATGCTCAAATCATAAATAAATTCACATATGTTATTTATAAACACAAAGTTACAAATACTTACATTAATACAAAATTAAATTACATAGGTTTAAAATATATATGATAAAATAAGAGTTTAATTACAAAATTTACAAAAATCATAAAATACAAAATGGGACCTAGTGTCCTACCAATGCACTGTAGTCTGTGAGGTGACACGGACACTAAGCAGAACTGTGAACGGCTTTACCCAGTCTGTGGTCTACTGGGCTCTCTGTCCAAATCTTCAGTATCTACGCATTGCAAAAGCGACGTGCTAAGCATAAAGCTTAGTGGTGCCAATAATACAAGAAAATATAATATGCAAATAAAAGTAAAAATTTCCTAGTTATTTGTGTTCATAAGAAATGAATATTTACTAACTTATTGTTTAGTCGAAGGCTAATTACATTTCATGATATTAACTTCTTCATGCATTTTGTTAATTGTTTTCTTGATTATTTTGAGCTTCTTTATATTTTATTGTAATCACTCTTGATCTTTATCTTGATATTTCATTTCCTTATTTTCTTTAATAATCTGTTCAATTACAGTTATACTTTTCCATGCCCAAGTAACCTATGCAAATTGACCGGACTAGATAAATGGGTAAGCTAGCACTGGGTATCAGGTACCTTGAGCAGTCACACCATCGGTCACAATGTGTCTCCCGGTGTGCAAACAGAATGGCTAATAAGCCATAAAAGCAATTAGGCATAAAGCCAAGTATAACATCATAATCAGTATAGCAATAGGCTATCATCACAGAATGGCATGGAGCCATACATCATACGCAGTACTACTATCAGAATCCTATTGGCATGCTAACCTATCCAAACCAATCACATTAGGCCTACTAGGGCATATTACAAAGTCATTTCTTGAATATTTGTACTTTATATGTAAGGTTACTATTCATTTCGTTAGTCAACTAAAATATTGACTTTTTCATAGATAATAGGTATATTGGTTCAAATATCACCAACATACCACATTTTGCATTCCAAAGTTGTTGGCATTGGTTGCCTATTCCATTTCAAAGCTCAGTGTTAGTTATTCACAATTTTCAGATTTCAAGCACTAAGTTTACTGTTCCATTGGTCATTTGTACAGTAGGAATTTGGCAAAATTGTCTTCATGAAAGTTATTCCTTATTGTGTCTAGTTACATTTATTTTTTTTGAATCACTCCATTTGGAGTTTTTTTAACTCAAGTTATGGCCTAAACACCATAACTGGCCAGATTGCAATTTTCCAAATTTTTCTGGGCAGAACTAATTTTGCAGGTTTTTTACATTGATTGCAGGTCAGTTTTTGAATATGTTATGATCAAACTTTGGGTTTGGTTTCTTCATAAAAGTTGTAGATATATGTCTCAGCTATCTACTGGTAAAATTTCAAGTCAATTGGACCTTTCTATGCTGAGTTATGACCAAATGAATAAATACTATTTATTTGGTCATTTTGCCCAGGCAGAATGCAAGTCACCCGGATTAGGGCAATTTTTAGGTCAACTTTGTTTGGTCTTCTGGGCAGGGTTTCTTCACCAAAGTTGTGCTATTATGTATCTAGTTTCATATCTAATTGGCCTTGCACCAATTAAACTCTACAACTCTATTTATAACCACCCAAACCTGCTGGACTCATACTCAGTCCTGCAAGTCAGCTAAGGCAGCTTACCCAAACTCAAATACCAATCCACAACTCACTTTATTTCCTCCTCACACTCATTCAAATGGTCACTAATTGACCATTACAAGGTTAATAAACCATCACGTGAGCAAACCCTAATGTTGTTCAAGTGTCCAAGTTCTCAAGTTCATTCATACACTATACTTGCATTTCACTTACATAATCATGTTCAAGCACTCATCTCATGCTATGGGCAGCTAATATGTCACTTTAAATCAAAGAATTCTCCTAACCCTAACTCATGTCAAGACTGCTAAAATTTCATGGAACATAATCATGCCTCATTAATTCAACTTTTATCAAATTTTCAACTTAACTTAGCTCAAATTCATGTTTAGAAAGATGTAAAAGTAAAGATTATGGCACTAACCACTTTTAGCAGAATTTTTCCTTAGGTAACTTCAATTTTTCCTTCACTTTTTCCTCTTCAAATTACTGCCTATAACTTGCCCAAGGTGTAAGATCAATTTTTCATGAAGAGGTTATGTGGTTTTATGGTGTAGTTGAGTGAGAAATGGAGCTTAGGTGATGCTTTAATGGAGGAAGAGAGAGGGAGGTGTGTTTTAACGGGAAAAAGGTGATGGATAGCAGATTGTGTGTTCAATTTTAACTCATTTTATCCCTTTTTAATGAGTTTGCTTAATTGTGATTGGTGGAGAGTTAACTAATGACATCATGTGATGTCATAATTTGAGTTTTATTTCATTTTCTTTTCTTTTCTTTTCTACTCATTTTCAATTCAATTTTTAGCATTATTTATTCATATTTTATGTCATAATAATTATTTACTTAACTGGACAAGTCGGTCAAAAATCATCTCTGAAGATGAAATGAACAAAATGCCTTCTGTTTGGCTTAACAGACTAAAATTGTCTGTACCGATTGAAAAATTTTTCTAAACCTTTTCTTGGCATTCTAATGCCATAGAAACCTCAATGACTCTTCTTTGGAATCCCAAAAATTATGTTATGAATTTTCTCCTGGGTCTAGAGCTTTTAATTGCGAAGACTGCAACTTTCCACTGGGTTACAATCGCTAGGGCACTGGCTCATTTAACTTGGTTGTATTTTATTTCTAAGATTTTTCCTAAATTTTTCTTATTAATATTTGAGTTAATTATGGTTCCTCACTTTAGTTTAAATATTTTTCCAGACGTTCTAACTGTCCGGACCGACACTGGTCACTGGATCAGTATAATGTATGAAATGGATGCAGTGAGGGTGTTACACTTACAATTTATTGTAATTCCAATAACAGATGTGCCTGAGGATGATCAATAAGACTATAAGAATTCAATCACCCACTAGAAATCCATCCAACTAGGATTTTCGTTTCCTACTTTGGATGTATAGGATTCGCTAAGTTAGTGGGAGGACCAATTTGATTAAAAGACCATAATCGTTTTGGTTAATTACATGATATATTTACTAATTAATCTGGTTATTTTCTGCAGTTATTCTTCTGATAATAATGAGCACATAATAACCACCACCATCCAATATCCTTGCAAGCATACTTGATCACATTAGGTTGACAGGACCTAATCTTTCAGATTGGCTCAAAATTTTGAAACTTGTCTTGAAGCTTGAACATATAGGATATGTTCTAGACTCAAAGGTTCCTGGTCCTTTACCTCCAGAGGCCACTCAAGAGGAATATGAAACTTTGGACAAGTGGAAGGAGCATGATATGAAAGCCAAGTGTTACATGCTTGCTACTATGAGTAATGAGTTAGAGAAGCAACATGAAAATATGCAATATGCAAGTGATATCCTCCTTCACCAGCGAAAGTTGTATGGTGAGCACAGCAGGAATGCTAGATATGAGATATCCAGACAGCTATT
The DNA here is from genome assembly GCF_030052815.1 of Hevea brasiliensis. NCBI lineage: Eukaryota > Viridiplantae > Streptophyta > Magnoliopsida > Malpighiales > Euphorbiaceae > Hevea > Hevea brasiliensis. Next base: position 91,761,310 of record NC_079496.1, on the reverse strand, counting down.
CCACATAAGGATGTCTGAGGGACAGAATGTTGGGGATCATGTCCATAAGATGATTCAGCTGATTGAGCAGCTAGAACATCTTGACTTTCATATGGATTTCTAACTACAAAAGGATTTGATCCTACAGTCCCTACCTGAGTCATTTGGGAATTTTGTCACAAATTTCCATATAACTAAGTTGGAATACACCTTGGCTGGTTTACTTAACATGCTGGTTATTGCCCAAAAGAATATGTCTGGCAATAAAGGAAAAGAGGTAGCTTTGATTGCATCTTCTTCTGCTGGAAAGTCCAACAAGAAGAAGGGCAATAAGAAAAAGAAACCTCAAGTTCCAGGACCTTTCAAGAAGATAGCTAAATAGAAAACAAAGACCAAAGTTGACAAAGGCAAGGGAGAGTGTTTCCACTACCAGAAGGATGGGCACTAAAATAGGAATTGCCCAGAGTATAGCAAGTAGTAGCAGCTTGCAGTAATGAGATATTAGACTGTGGATTGGCAATGGCTCAATTATTGAAGCTTTAGCCATAGGATCTAAATCTTTATACATGTGTAGACATGTTTTGTATTTAAATGAGGTTTTGCATGTACATGATGCTTTTAAGAACATCATTTCTATATATAGTTTGACTAGATATGGTTATGAATTTCAGTTCATAAATGATGTTTATAATATTTATTTTGGAAATAAATATGTTGGTTTGAGTTATATGCATAATGGACTTTATTATTTAGATAATAATGTTAAATACAAATCTAATGCAAGCAATCTAAGAGAATGCAATGCCATGATGAAAATCAACTCAAGTTCAAAATATATTTGGCACTTAAGGTTAGGTCTTGTTGCAGAAGATAGGATTGCAAAACTGGAGAAAATGGGGATTTTATCCTCATTGGGTTCTGAACCTACTCTAACTTGTGAATCCTGCCTTCAGGGCAAAATGACTAGATCACCCTTTGTTGGACACGGACTAAGAGCTGAAAATATTTTGTAGCTAATACATAGTGATGTATGTGGTCCATTTAAAAAAATGGCTAGAGGCGGTTTTCATTACTTTATTACCTTTACTAATGATAAATCAAGGTTTGGGTATTTGTATTTGATGAAATACAAACATGAATCCTTTCAAAAGTTCAAATAATTTAAATCTGAAGTAGAAAATCAAATAGGAAAAGGTATTAAAACTCTTCGATCAGATCGTGGAGGTGAATACTTAAGTATTGAATTTGATGAATACTTGAAAGAGCATGGCATTGTTTCCCAACTGACTCCTCCAGGAACGCCACAGTTGAATGGTGTATTTGAAAGGAGAAATCATACCATATTAGATATGGTACGTAGTATGATGAGCTACACTGATATGCCAATCTCCTTTCAGGGATTTGCATTAGAATCAGCCTTGCATATTCTGAATAGGATTCCATCAAAATCAGTATCTTCCACACCTTATGAGATATGACATTAAAGAAAACCAAGTCTTAAGCATATTAAGATTTAGGGTTGTCCAGCTTATATCAAAAAGCTAAACACTGACAAATTGGAACCCATATCAGAAAAATATCAATTTGTTAGATATCCAAAAGAGAGTTTTGGATATTATTTTTATTTACCTGCATCACAAAAGGTTATGGTAAGTAGAGATGCCACATTTCTTGAACAACAGTTTGTTCAAGAAGGAGGCAAAGGAAGGCAAATAGAGTTAGAATTGGAGAATTTTGACCAACCAATAAATCAAATGGATATAGATCCATCTAGTCATTCTACACCTATTGATGAAACAACTACAGTAATTCCTCGCAGATCAACCAAGATATCTCACCCACCAGTTAGATATGATTTTCTTCATGAAGAAGAACAAGAGTTATTTACTCATAAAGAAATAGATCATGGAGATAATCCACTTACCTATGAAGAAACTATATCAGATATAGACTCTTCAAAATGGATTGATGCTATGAAATCTGAAATTGATTCCATGTATAAGAATCAAGTTTGGGATCTTATTAACCCACCTAAAGGTATTGTACCTATAGGGAATAAATGGATTTTCAAGAAGAAAATTGGTTCTAATGGAAAGGTAGAAACCTATAAAGTAAGGCTAGTAGCAAAAGGGTTTCGCCAAAGGCAAGGAATCAACTATGAGAACACTTTCTCGCCTGTTGCCATGCTTAAATCAATTAGGATTCTATTGGCAATAATTGCATACTATGATTATGAGATTTGGCAGATGGATGTCAAAACAGCTTTTCTTAATGGATACATTGAAGAAAACATTTTCATGGAACAACCTAGGGGTTTTGAATCCCAAGATAGTTCTAAGGTATGCAAGCTAAAGCGATCCATTTATGGTTTGAAACAAGCTTCGAGGAGTTGGAACATCCGTTTTGATGAAGCCATTAAGTCATTTGGTTTTATAAAAAATGAGGATGTACCATGTGTATATAAGAAGGTTAGTGATAGTATTGTCACTTTCCTTATCTTATATGTGGATGACATTTTATTGATGGGTAATGACACATGTATGTTGAAAGCTGCAAAGGTATGATTGTCAAATACATTCTCCATGAAAGACTTAGGGGAGGTAACCTATATTCTTGGAATTCACATCTATAAAAATAGAGCGAAAAGAATAATTCGTTTATCCCAAAGTCTATACTTGAAAAAGATGTTAAAGAGGTTTAACATGCTTGATTCCAAGAGAGGATTGTTACCAATGAGACATGGTATCCACCTTAAAGGAACAAAAGCATGAAAATTGTTAGGTTAGAATATTGAATTCAAAAATTTTCTTCTAGGGTTTCATGCATCATGCAATATCCATTATATACCTAATTGATTTCAATGTTCAAATGCATATTAAAACACTTTTAATATGTATTAGGATTTACATTTACCATTTAAGATTTTTGAATTAACAGATTAATTTATTAGAACCCTAGATTAATACAAGAACATGTGCACTAACCTGTTGATGCACTGTAGATGTGATTGGTACCTTTGGGAAGCACCTAGGACTCCAAATGTTGTCCCTCTAGTTTGTCCACACCAAGATCACCAATGGCAGCCCCTTGAACAGCTTCTCAAGCCTTGCCAACCAATTAGAAATTAGGGATTTGCCTTTAGGGACGTTGTAGATGTATATAAGACACTAGAAATAATTTCTAGCAATTTTAATTCAAGAAAATATGGGCAATTCTCTTTGAATTGATGAGAGAAGAAGAAGAAGAGAGGAATAAGGCTCAATGGGTGGCGGCACCTTTGAGAGAAAATCATAATTTTATGTTTATTCTTTCATTCTTTCCCTTTTATAATTAGGTAATCACTTAAAATCCATGCCACATGTCATCTTCTGATTGCATCTTAATTTTAATTGACCTAATCACATTAAGCCAAGTGTCAAAGCTAGGTTTAATCTTGACTTTGATCACCATGCATGATAGAAAGACAAATGACAAACCATGATGCCATGTGTCACCATCTCATGGTGCCACATGTCACCCTGTGAAATGACCAAATTACCCTTGTGTTGTAATTTTGATTTCTCAATCCAAAATAATTATTTCTCCTCTTCTAATCAATTCATATCAAATATAAATTAATTAATTAATCTCTATTAATTAATTTCTCATAATTAAATTCATATTTAAACACTTTAAATATAAATTTAACTTATACTATACATCCAATAACCTAGATTTGGTTTCAAGCCATGTTAGGGACTTTACAATCTAATTACAAACCAAGCCTATTTAATTAATCAATTAAACTCTTTAATTAATTAATTAAATCACATTTAACTTAGTGATCACTTGTGTATGTGTGTGACTCACTAGGCTCATCACTAATTGGCAATGAGATATGATATCAACTCTTAATATCATTAGAACTTTTCTTACCATAAATGATTTCTCTAAATCATTTTAGGCACCTCATAGACCATGGTTAACACCTAGCATAGCATGCAATGGCCACCCAATTAGTAATAAGGAATACCTTGAATGAACCTATAATCATATATTACCATGCACTATAATCTCTCCATTACAAAATTCCAATTCGAGCTGGAGTCATGGTTTATGTCAAACCACATTTGCTATGAATATTATATTCTCTTTTAATTTTAATTCTTGATTAAAAAGATTTTCTCATCAGAAACTCTTTTCTGATTAAATTTGTTTTTCCTGGCCAGGAACTTGAAACATCAAGAACAATTAAATGAACATAGGATTTTATCCCTATTTACTTAGGGTAACAGATTCCATCTTGATCAACACCTACCTCCATATATAACTAGTAGGAGCTAACACATACCTATATACCCATACATAGTACAAGTATGAAAGCAGTATCAAACTCAAACCACCTATATACAAGATAACTGTGTTATCTCAGGTTTAAAGATTATATGCACTGATATGATTTATGATAATGCATTGACAAGAGTAAACTCCATGTGCTTGTCATAAGTGTCACTGGTTCGGCCTACTTATCATGCATAAGTACCTATCATGTTTGTTATATTGCATGAGAGTCACCATTCCATCTTATTTATATCTCATATAAATACCATGGGAACAAACATGAATATAATCTTTTTGGATAAGTCATATCCTGTGTGAAGTATCCTCGATTATGAACCAATTTATGATACTTTGTGCTAGATATACTTTCACTCATATTTTTAACAACTCAAGAATAGAATTTGTAATAAAATATCAATAGACCTTTTCTATTACACACAAATATATTATGTAAACGGAAAAGTGAAATTGCCTTTTTATTAATAAAACATGTACAAGATACACACTAAATGATATGCTCTAGAGCATACTACTAACAATCTCCCACCAGCACTAGAACCATTCATTACAATACCTTAGACCCTAAAGGAGCGAAAGTATGAAAATTGTAGGATTAAAACATTGAATTTAAAAAATTTCTTATAGGGTCTCATGCATCATGTAAGATTCATTATGTACCTAATTGATTTCAATGTTCAATTGCATATTAAAACACTTTCAATATGTATTAAAATCTACATTTGCCATTTAAGTTTTAGAATTAACAAATTAATTCATTAGAACCCTAGATTGATATAACAATATGTGCACTAACCTTTTGATGCACTGTAGATGTGATTGGTACCTTTGTAAAGCACCTAGGACCCCAAATGTTGTCCCTCTAGTTTGTCCACACCAAGATCACTAATGGCAGCCCCTTGAACAGCTTCTCAAGCCTTGTTAACCAATTAGAAATTAGGGATTTGCCTTTAGAGAGGTTGTAGATGTATATAGGACACTAGAAATAATTTCTAGCAATTTTAATTCAAGAGAATATGGACAATTCTCTTTGAATTGATGAGAGAAGAAAAAGAAGAGAGGAAGAGAGCTTTATGGGTGGTGGCACCTCATTAGAAAAATCAGAATGTGTGTGTTTTATTTTTCATTCATTTCCTTTTATAATTAGGTCATCACTTAAAACCCTTGCCACATATCATCACCTGATTGCATCTTGAATTTTAATTGACCTAATCACATTAAGCTAAGGTTAAAGCTAGATTTAATCTTGACTTTGATCATCTTACATAATTAAAAGACAAATGGCAAGCTTATATGGCTCCATGTGTCACCATCTCATTATGCCACATGTCACCTTGTGAAATGACCAAATTACCCTTGTGTTGTAATTTTGAGTTCTCAATCCAAAATAATTAATTTCTCATCTTCTAATCAATTTATATCAAATATTAATTAATTAATTAATTAATCTCTATTAATTAATTTCTCATAATTAAATTCTTATTTAAACATTTTAAATGTAAATTTAACTTATACTATAAATCCAATAACCTAGATTTGGTTTGAAGTCATGCTAGGGACTTTATAATCTAATTACAAACCAAACCTATTTAATTAATCAATTAAACTCTTTAATTAATTAATTAATTAAATCACATTTAACTTAGTGATTACTTGTGTATATGTGTGACTCAGTAGGCTCATCACTAATTGGCAATGAGATATGATATTAACTCTTAATATCATCAGAACTTTTCTTATCATAAATGATTTCTTGAAATCATTTTAGGCACCTCATAGACCATAGTAAACACCTAGCATAGCATGCCATGGACACCCAATTAGTAATAAGAAATACCTTAAATGAACCTTTAATCATATGTTACCATGCACTAGAATCTCTCTGTTACAAAATCCCAATTCAAGCTGGAGTCATGGTTTATGTCAAACCCCATTTACTATGAATATTATGTTCTCTTTTAATTCTAATTCTTGATTAAAAAGATTTTCTCATCAAAAACTCTTTTCTAATTAAATCTGTTTCTTCGGGCCAAGAACTTGAAACATAAAGAACAATTAAATGAACATAAGATTTTATTCTTATTTGCTTAGGGTAACAGATTCCATCTTGATCAACACCTATCTCCATATATAACTGGTAGGAGCCAACACATGCCCATATACCCATACACAGTACAAGTATGAAAGCAGTATCAAACTCAAATCACCTATATACAAGATAACTGTGCTATCTCAGGTGTAAAGACTATATGCACTGATATGATTTATGATAATGCATTGACAAGAGTAAACTCCACGTGATTGTCATAAGTGTCACTGGTTCGGCCTACTTATCATGCATAAGTGCCTATCATATTTGTTATATGGCATGAGACTCACCATTCTATCTTATTTACATCTCATATAAATAACTTGGGAACAAACATGATTACAATCTTTCTGTATAAGTCATGTCCTTATTGTGAAGTATCCTCTATTGTGAACCAATTTATGATATTTTGTGTTAGAAATACTGTCACTCATATTCTTAACAACTTAACAATAGAATTTCTAACAAAATATCAATGGACCTTTTCTATTACACATAAATATATTATGTAAACGGAAAAGTGAAATTGCCTTTTTATTAATAAAACATGTACAAGATACATACTAAATGATATGCTCTAGGGCATACTACTAATAATCTATCACTAGCACTAGAGCCATTCATTACAATACCATAGACCCATCTTCTCAAGATTTCGGTCTAACTGATCATGTGACAAAGGCTTAGTGAACAGATCAGTTGGATTTTCAGCTGATGCTATTTTCTACATGGCTACATCGACTCGCCCAACTTTCTCTCTGATAACGTGGTAGCGCCTTTCTATGTGTTTGGATTTCTGGTGAGACCGAGTTTCCTTAGCTTGTATGACTGCTCCATTATTTTCGCAATAGAGTGAAACTGCTGACTCAATGGAAGAAACTACTGCAAGTTCTATCACAAACTTCTTTATTCAAATAGCTTCTTTTGCAGTATCTGATGCAGTAATGTACTCAGCCTCTGTAGTGGAATCTGTAGTAGTACTCTATTTGGAACTCTTCCAACTGATTGCACCTCCATTACAAATGAACACAAACCTAGAGGTAAACTTTTTATCATCGATATCTGATTGAAAATTAGAATCAGCATAACCATCCAATTGTAAGTCACCACCTCCATAAATCAAGAATAAATCCTTAGTTCTTCTCAAGTACTTAAGGATTTTCTTGACAGCTATCCAGTATTCCAAACCTAGATTGGATTGAAGCCTACTAGTCAAACTAACAACATGTGCAGTATCTAACCTAATACACATCATTGCATACATCAAACTTTTAACAGCCAAAGCATATGGAATCCTGGCCATTTTATCTCTTTCTTCAGTTGTCTTTGGAGACATCTCTTTAGAAAGGTGGATACCATGTATCACTGGTAACAATCCTATCTTGGAATCAAGCATGTTAAACCTCTTTAACACCTTTTCCAAGTATAGACTTTGGGATAAATCAATTATTCTTTTCGCTCTATCTCTATAGATGCAAATCCCAAGAATATAGGTTTCCTCCTCTAAGTCTTTCATGGAGAATGTATTTGATAATCATACCCTTATAGTTGTCAACATAGCTGTGTCATTACCCATCAACAAAATATCATCCACATATAAGACAAGGAAAGTGACAGCACTATCACTAACCTTCTTATATGCATATGGCTTATCCACATTTTTGATAAAACCAAATGACTTAATGGCTTCAGCAAAACGGATATTCTAACTCCTCAAAGCTTGTTTTAACCCATAAATGGATCGCTTTAGCTTGCGCACTTTGGGACCATCTTGGGATTCAAAAACCCCTAGGTTGTTCCATGAAAATGTTTTCTTCAATGTATCCATTGAGAAAAGTTGTTTTGACATCCATCTGCCAAATCTCATAATCATAGTGTGCAGCTATTGCTAATAGAATCCTAATTGATTTAAGCATGGCAACAGGAAAGAAAGTCTCCTCATAGTCAATTCCTTGCCTTTGGTGAAACCCTTTCGCTACTTGCCTTACTTTATAGGTCTTTACCTTTCCATCAGAACTAATTTTTCTTTTGAAAACCCATTTATTCCCTATAGGTACAATACCTTCAGGTGGGTCAATAAGATCCCAAACTTGATTCTTGTACATGGAATCAATTTCGGATTTCATAGCTTGAATCCATTTTGAAGAGTCTATATCTGATATAGCTTTTTCATAGGTAAGTGGATCATCTCCATGATCTACTTCTTCATGAATAAACAACTCTTGTTCATCTTCATGAAGAAAACCATATCTCACTAGTGAGTGAGATATCCTGGTTGATCTGCAAGGAATTACTGTAGATGTTTCATCAATAGGTGTCGGTTGACTAGATGGATCTATATCCATCTGATCTGTTGGTTGGTCAGAATTCTCCAATTCTAACTCTATTTTCCTTCCTTTGCCTCCTTCTTGAATAAACTGTTGTTTAAGAAATGTGGTATCTCTACTTACCACAACCTTTTGTGATGTAGGCAAATAAATAATATCCAAAACTCTCTTTTGGATATCTAACAAATCGACCTTTTTTGATATGGCTTTCAATTTATCAGTGTTCAGCTTTTTGATATAATTTGGACAACCCTAAATCTTAACATACTTAAGACTTGGTTTTCTTCCATGCCATATCTCATAAGGTGTGGAAGAAACTGATCTTGATGGAATCTTATTCAGAATATACAAGGCTGATACATTATGATGATACTTGGCCTTGTGCCTGATTTTTATTACAGCTTATTAGCTGTTCTGTTGCACATCGGGAGATACATATGTGACCGATGGTGTGACGGCCCGAGGTACTTGATACCCAGTGCCAGTTTACCCGTTTATCTAATCTAGTCATCCAGTATAGGTTACTTGGGCAACAAAAAAAAAAGTAGATAAATTTAATGAAATAATGAATATAACAAGTATAAAATAAATAAGACTACAAATATTTATCGAAAATTGTTTGCATGAGAGATCAATACATTCGTTGCATATTTATTTCCTGTTATTTTTTTTATTCTATTATTCGCACCACTAAGCATTATTGCTTAGCGCGTTGATTTTGGTCACACGTAGGTTTTGGAGAGACCGATTGAGAGCCCAATAGAACACAGACTGGGTGAGACCATCTACAGCTCTGCATAGTGTCTGTGTCACCTCACAGACTTCAGTGCATTGGTAGGACGCTAGGTTTCATTTTGGTATTTTGTAAATAACTTTTATTTTCTCATGTATAATTGAGACTTATGTAATATATTTTGGTATTAATATAAATAGTGAAAATTTGTGTTTATAAATGCAAAATTGAGACTAATGGATTGCAGATCAATTTCTTTGAGGACCGATGGCAACTCATCCACAGGGAGATTCTCTCTACCAGAGGAAGATGTCTGTCTAGATTGAGTTGCTCGACCACAAACTAAAGCAGAAGTTGTGGGATGTTCAGATTGCCCAAGTGATCTGACCACTTCAACTTCATCCGATGACCACGAAACATGGACGGAAGGGGGGCTCGCTGCTCTCTGATCCTCGGCGCAGCTCATTTTCAAAGAAATGGAAGAATTTTAACTAAAAGAAAGATCAAAACCCTTACCGGAGTGTGATCAGTGTCGGAAGAACTCGAAGAAACGAGAGAATTTTGGATTCGCTCGCGAGATACTGAAAATGACATAAGGGAGCAACTGGCTGACCCTTCCCCTATTTATAGCCGTCTGAGCATTCAATGCTCACAGTGCCCCAAGCGGCGCATCGATTAGCTGGATTCACTAGCTTTTCTGACACGTCGCAAGAACATTCTAAAAACTCCATAAATAAATAAGGGGAGATCGGCTGGTTAAAGATTGGCGGATTAAGGTAGATGTTCAGAATTATAGATCGGCTAAGGGCTATTCAGGTAGGAATTAGATTGGATATGCACATTAGAGATCAGAAATAATCAATGCAATAATAAAATGATAATTGCTAAAATAAAATTTCATTTCATTTCCAAAAGATCGGATTACATCATTAAGAACCTTTAAAGGTCAGATTGCATCATTTGGGCGATCTCTAGAGATCGGCAGTACATCCTACCTAGTAAAGACCTATGTCAAAGCCTAGTCTCATGGCTGAATCAAAAGATGTGTTTGATTAGGAAGCCAGCCATCGACATCGGATAGATGTACAGTTCAGATGGGGTGACTATGACTCTCATGGTGATAGGAGAGGTCATCGTCAATGTTATCGCTCAGAACCGAGCCGCGGTCGGGACGCTTGATGTGGTGAGGAGCCAAGTGAACTCCAAAGGGCAGTCACCAAAGTTAAGAGGGAAATTAGCAATTTTCTTGCCTGAAAATTGGTCCGCCGATTATATTAGTCGAACGACTCGAGATTGACACGATCAATGTTCTCGATCTGGACCGGTGAATTAGTCTGATTCTCTCACTGTCATCAGATGTGGTTATCATGATTTTCTGATCACTAGGGTCATAAATTTTCAGTCGTTGAACAAAGTGAACAATCGGAAAAAGATTAAGAACAGTCGCCATGGCCGGAATTGTTGCCGGAGCGGCTAGAACAGGAAAGGTGATAAGTGGAAAATGGAGAAAATGAAATGCGGAAGGATGCCCCGTTGAAGGTATATATATAGAGAGGGTCTGAGCATTTATTGCTAGCGGAAATCGAAGTGGATGCCTCGGTAACCGAAGGAATAAATGCTTTGACTGAAGCAGCTCGGATAGAGAGGAAGGTTCTGGAATGGGAGAGATCAGGAGAGGAGCCCGGTATTAGAGATCGGAAAAGGGTCATAATAAAGAGATCGAAAGGAATGGGAGATTGGAAGGCAAGGAAAGGATAAGACAATTTCTGATAACCCTTTTCATAATCAAAGCCGAGGTAGTTAAAGTGTTGCAGGCCAGACCAAATCTCCACCACATGCCTCATTTGCAGAATCGCCCACATTGCTGACAGATGTCAGGACATGTCGTGGCAGTCTTGTACATCTCGATCTCCATCATTGATCTTACTTGTTAGGACAAGCCTGGAACCCCTGGATCAAAGAGAAGACGACAGGACTGGCGCCTTTTATTCCCGGCCCTCAGATCTCCCATGACAAGAAAATTTTGAGCCGTTGGATTAGAAAAGAGAAAGGACAAATATTCTGAATAGGATTTCAGCCATCCATTTTGATTCTCTTCAATTCTCAGACATCAGATTATATCTTTTTAAATCTAAACCTTCCATCTCCCTCAAGGGAAATCCTGACCCTTCATTGGGAGCAACCGTTCCCTATAAATACCTGCATAAAAACTGTTGAAGGGGATAAAGAAAAAGGGTGGTGACTATAGTGGAAAGGCTCTGAAACTTGATTCAGTCTTGCTACTCTGCTATTTTAAGCTTTTAAAATAGAGAAACTTTAGAAACCAGTTTTCTAAAGTATTTCCATTGAGAGAGGGTTGGACGCTGAAACTCTTCATTTTCAGTTCGTTCATTACTCTGCGATACCATCTATCAGTTTTTGTTTTGTCCTCACCATCTTCATGTCAACCTTTCATTTTCCAAGCTCAATCTCATGTCAACCCGGTTACTGTCGCTTTAGCTTGACTGCATTCTAACTCGGTATTCGTTATTCCAAGGCAAGCATTAGTCCCCAGACTATTAGCTCGCAGCTCTACAATATTTGTGACACCATAGTTAGTTCAACAGATTCAATCCCCTACAGGTATGCGTTTAGATCGTTGCTTCATCAAGTGCTTGCTTTTCATTTTCCTTGTTATTACCTTTATTTCATCAGTTCATGTAATTTATTTTTTCTTAGCCTTATTACCTTCAAACATAGGTGTTCTGGTTACTAGTAACGTATAGGTAGTTTAAGAAAGGTTGATAGCCATATCTTAAACACGAGAGTTTCTTTAAAATAATAAAATTTTGGATAATAAATCGGAGGAAAAGTTATGAAGTCAAATCGCTAAACAAGATCAGGAGGTAACCTGGTATAGTAAGGATCGAGGTAAGATCAGATCCCAGATCAGTAAACGAAAGAGATTGGACATCTCTTGCCAAAAGGTACTGGTAAGGCGATCACAAAGGAGATTGGAAAATATTCAGTCTGATATCCCCTCTCCAGCTATAAGGTATCAAGAGGCTAAGAGAAGCCCCATTTGGGTTCCCAGCGTCTTCGGATGCCAGAACCCTTAGTCTAAGGTTCTTACGATATATGATTGTAATTAAATTTTAAGAGGTCGGGGGAGAGTTCTTACCTGATCCTCATTCAAACAAAAAACAGGAGATTGGAGGAGAGTTCTTATCCGATTCTCAGTCAAATTTTAATAAATACTTAAAGAGATCGGAGGAGAGTTCTTATCCGATTCTCAATCAAAAATTTTAATAAATATGTGGAGATTAGAGGAGAGTTCTTATCCGAGATCCACCATTAAAACTCTAAAATTAAATACTTAAAGAAATCGGAGGAGAGTTCTTATCCGATTTTCAATCAAAATAAATACTTAAAGAGATCGAAGGAGAGTTCTTATCCGATTCTCAATCAAAAATTTTAATAAATATGCGAAGATCGGAGGAGAATTCTTATTCGAGATTCCCCACTCGAACTTTAAACAGATTACCCCTAGAGATCGGGAGCAGTTTTTACCCAGATTCTCTCAAATCCAAACTAAAATATCTCAATACGCAAAGTAATCCTCTAAACAAAAAACACTACACAACATCATCTCACTAAGGGTCGTTTCATGTACTTATGCATCTGGGCAACTCGAAACAGTGAAAAATCAAATATTCCCTTTTATCACAGGGATTAACATCATCATTCTAACCCCCTAACTTTTGATTTTTTTTTAAGGAGCATAATGTTAAATCTGTTTACCCTCATAGAAGGACGAGGCGGGGTGCCTAACACCTTCCCCGCCCGTGTATGGACCCCAAACCTAGAATCTCTGTTTTCGAAGTGGTTTCTTTTAGTTTATCTTTTTTTTTTTTTTTTTTTTTTTTTTTTATAAATGGTTTCCTTTAATTTCCCTCAAAAATAAAGTGGCGACTGCTCACTCTTTCCCACTTCGGTGAGTGCTCGTCCAGGTGACCGCAAAATACCTTGCGACAGCTTGGCGACTCCACTGGGGACTGCGCACCTTAACCCCGGTTCAGAGGTCCAAGAGCAAATTTAATTTTAAGATCATATAAACTAAAACTGTATTTAGGTGGGTTTAATTTACAAAATTCAAAAATCTCAATCTATCGATTATTATTGTTTTTGCTAACCGTTTTGCTTGTCTTAATTGTCTTATCCCCTACAGCACTTCTCATCTAAAAAAAAAGGAGGAAAAATCCCTCGTACTAGGAAGAGGTAAAGGTGTCCCTTCACACACTGAACACTCACACAATGTCCTCACACACTTCAGCCCTATACCCGGGCTTTTTTACCCTTTTAGAAAAGTAGGAGGGAGTCATGTAGCGGTACCTATGGGTTTTACCCCGTTAGTATCCGTGAAGGCTTCTCCTCGGATTGAAATTTGTTCTATTTACTGTGATACCCGTGGAACTCTGCCGTTAGTATCGTGGTGTTAGAATGGGGCTTTACTATTTACAGTAGGGGCAATTTGGGAACTTGTGGCTTTTAGAAAATTAGACCTTGAGCTAAACCATCACAATAGCTGAAAGCCGTAGCAAACTACCTCATGAGATAGAACTATCCAATTAGGTAGCTCCTACCTAGTACTAGGATTTTCCCTATTATAAGACGAAAGGGACATACTTGCTCTCACCTTATTCTATTTGTGTTTTCTTATGTTTTATTTTTGAGGGTAATCTTGGATCATATTGTTAGGAGGGTCTACACATTTTCCTACTTTGACAAATGTGTGGGTGTTACCCTGCCAACAATATAATCAAAGATTACCTAAATTTATCTTGCTAACAAGTTTTCCATACAAGAATTAAGGTCTGAAAAAGAATAAGCATCATTTTTAACATGGCATCCTCGAGTCAGTTGGCGGAAGAAGTTCCTAGGCAAGAACCAAATGCTAAACCGTGGTCCAAGCCACCTCATAGTTCAGCACCCCCATAAGATGATGTCACCAGGGTAGATGCTAGCCTGTTACTTCCATTAGACCTAAGCAAAGTCGAGGTCAGAATGACTGGTCTCGAGGGTCTATCTAGTAGTTGGAGGTTGCTTCCCGATCACATTAAGGCAAAGTTTGAGGAAAAATATGTAAGGATTGCGACCTTGATATGAGTCAAAGTCCAAGTTTCGGCATTAAAGGCCATGCTGTCAGTTTGGAATCCCAAGTGTGGGGTGTTCTCCTTTAACGACATCGATACTACCCCCACTATGGAAGAATATCAAGCATTGTTAGACATTCCCTATGGGGCACAAAATTAGAACTAACTACACCTCGAGCAGAGGTAGACCTGGAAACGGTTCGCACATGTGTTGGGAATTCCCCCGGAGGAAGCAAAGGCAAGAGAAACTACCAAAGGGAACACACACGGTTGGTATTGGACTTATCTCCAAAAGCAGTCAGACCTGTACGTCCGAGATGAACAATGGGAGCGAGCTTCATTAACACTAGCCTAAGGGATCTATGGCCTGATCTTATTCCCTGGGCCTTTGGGAATTATAACCTACAGTGTCATGGAAATATTTTGGGTAGTAGAAAAGCAGAAGGTTAACCCAATACCAGCAATCCTTGCAGAGACTCTACTGACTCTCACTTACTGTCGACAACAAGGCAGGGGGTCTATCAAGTGTTGTTCTCAATTGTTGCACCTCTGGATCATCAGTCACATGTGTCCTGTAGAGACAAAGGGGTTAACTTGGTATCTTGACCAGCCTCTTATTGAGAAGATGACCAGATTAGTAATCAGCCCAAAGGACGAGCTGCAGTGGCAAGAACTGATTCTGAGCTTCGATAGCCACAACTACTGTTGGAAGAAATTATGGACGTCGGGTCAACCCATTTTGCTCAGCACAGGGGGTAATTATTCAGTTTCTCTAATCGGAGTGACCGAATACACAAGTTACGTCCCAGCATTGGTAATGAGGCAGTTCGGTTCAACCCAGTCCGTAATCAGTATTAAAGAGTACCACAAAGGTCATTTCTATCATGAGCTCGATAATGAAAAAGAATTGAAAATAGCTCGCAAATCCTGGGAAAACATCACTATGATGGAAAGGTCACCTAAAGGTCCGAGTGCTATGGGCAATTATCTTAAATGGAGGACTGGCAGGGATCAAGGACACCTAACTGCCGATCCAACCAAACTCGAAGGTAGCAGCCCCTGTCGAAACATCCTTTTAGAAGAAGCTAGCGCTCGTTTGGACGACTCTCTATAAAAGGCAGATGTCGAAAATCGACAATTACAAGAAGCCTCAGGGAAGAGGCAATGACCGAAAAGAAAAAGTTTGAGGAGCAAGAAACACGATGGGAAAAGGAAAAGGTCTCTCTCCAAGTTACAATGAGAGAGGCAGAAGTCCAGAATAGCAAGCTCCAAGAGAAAATGGAATACCAAGAGATACTCATGGAAGAATACAAACAAGAGGGGAAAAAGATGAAGCTTGAACTAAAAGAGCAAGCACAGCTTATCAATGATATTTTAAAAGAATGTGCTAAGGAAAGAAAGGAAAAAGAAAGACAAGCCACCCTCTATCAAGTGCTAAAAGAAAATGTTGACTAGCTGGAAAGAATGATAGCACAGGGGAAACAAGAGCTCTTGCCAGAATCTAAATATGCCCTGAAGATATTCAACCCCGCCAGACAAGAAGAAAGGCTTTATGAGTATCTCAAAAAATGTCATTACATTATAAAGAATCTCCCTGAGCCCAGGCTAATGTAAAGAGTGCTGTGTATGAACTATTCAATTAATGAAATAACTTTGGGCCATTGTTTAACAAATTTGTGAATGAATAGTATGACTCCCGTAGGAACTATCCTCGCTAGGGTTATGCGAAAAGTTGAATGCACCATATGGATAAGTATCATAGACATGCATTCGATCTAGTCATTCACCATCAGACTATTGAGTGATGCCATTGATGCAATTATTCTTCTACAGATCCCATTCCTGGCTTTTAGATGCCACCGTATCCTTTGTCCAAACCAGGACCTTTTAATTTTTAACAAAATTCAAAATTCACTAAAAGATTTCTTTTTTTACTCCCTACAGAAAATCAACATTTCTTCAAGCAAAGCAAGTCTGACCAAACAAGCGATTCAACCAAGACAAGTGTACTTAACAAGGTCACGAACAAGAAGGCTAATTGAAAATCCGGAACAAGTCTAGAACCTGCAAGGACAAGTGTTCAAATTGAAAGACCAGATCTCAAAGCTTATGAGATTAATGAGGGAGATGTCTCAAAATAAGCCTGCATCGAAGCCTAACTTACCACTACCTCTCCCACCTCCTACAATGGTTGATTCTCATCATGCTTCAACCTCTTTCACTTTCCAACTGCCTATCCCAAATCCGACAATCATTGTCAATCCGGCTCCCCTAAATAATGACCTACCCCCCTACTACCCGGCTGTCCCAAATGCTGAGACACACACTTCAATCCCTCCGGTTCCCCCTGCCCCTTATTTCCCAGCTGCAGGAATAGCTCATCCAGGAGGAGAGAGCAGAACCAGAGAAGATGAAAAGCTGTATGCTCTAGAAGAAATATTAAGAGCAATAGAGGGCTTAAACATATATGGTTCAGTTGATGTGGCATCACTGAGATTGGTGCCAGACGTGGTGGTGCCACCCAAGTTCAAAGTCCCAGACTTCGACAAATATACCTGGAATTCAGATCCCCGCATTCATCTAGCTACTTACACTGCCAAAATGTCCGCCCTAACAGAAGACGATAGACTTCTAGTTCACTTCTTCCATGAGAGTCTCTACGGGGCAGCTCTGAGATGGTGTATTCAGTTGGACAGGAACGAATTGCACTCCTGGAAAGATTTGGCCGACGCTTTCCTAAAACAATACAAGTTCAATTACGATGTAGCCCCCACAAGGAGAGACCTCCAAAACCTGGTGCAGAGGGAAAGCGAGAGCTTCAAGGAGTATGCCTAGAGGTAGAGAGAGAAAGCGGCAGAAGTATATCCTCTAGTTACTGACAATGAACTATGCTTTTTATTCATTGAGACCTTGAAGGCGCTGTATTTCAATCTAATGATTGGGAACACCTCCAACAGCTTCTCAGATATTATTCAAGCTGGCGAGAGGATAGAAGCTAACCTGAGGGTGGGACGGCTGCAGGAGTTGACTGAGAATCCTGTGAAGAAAACTACCAGTTTTGGAAAAAAGAAAGAGGGTGACGTGCATTCCATCACCCGACAGAACAATCGCTCCCTATTTCCTCAGAACAACTACCGGCCATATCCTCCCCCTCATGGCCCAACAATTACCAACATTCCGCCCTCTTTCCCAAATTATCCTCATCTGCTTCCACAGTATCCACCACCAACAACTCACTAACCAAGACCACCTCCTCAAACTATTCAACCAAAACCACCCCAAAATAATCCAAGACCACAAAGAAATCCTGATCCACCCCTTCCCCTCCCTCTCAGCGAGATATACTGATACATCGTCGGTATAAATCAAATAGTGCCAATCCTCCTTGACCCAATTCAGCCACCATACCCTAGGTGGTATGATGCCAATGCCCGGTGTGAGTATCATGGAGGGGCACATGGGCACTCGACCGATAACTGCAGGGCATTTAGGGGGAGAGTGCACGCCCTAATCAGAAACGGGTGGTTAAAAATCGAAGGGAATAGCTCCCTTCCCAATGTCACCTCAAACCCATTGCCCAATCATGGCACGGGCAATAGCGTAAATATGATAGACTCAGATGAAGAAAGGTCAACCTTGGAGGTAGATCAATTGATTCCTCACTTTGAGGAAATTTTTACAATGGCAGTAAAGGAAGGTTACCTCTACCCTCAAGCACTGGGGTCAGAAGATAATGCAGGATGCCCCTATCACGGAGGAGCAGTTAACCATGAGCTGCAAAATTGTGGGGAGTTCAAACAAGAGGTCCAGAACTTGCTGTCCCTCAAAATTTTAAGATGCCAAGCAAGGTCGAAAATGGAGGGCAGAGTAAATATAGTCAGATTCAGCCAGAATGCCTCCACCTTTAATCCCAGAATGACTTTCTCTGCCCCAACATCATCAGCACCAGTAACAATCATTCGAACCCCACCCAAGCTCCCAGTCACAAACACTCGTGCTGTGCCCGGGAACTACAATTTCCAAGCCTTCACCCAAGGAACGTTGAGCAGTACATCGGTGTTAGTAGTATGCCCTAGAGCATATCATTTAGTATGTATCTTGTATATATTTTATTAATAAAAGGCATTTCCACTTTTCTGTTTACATAATATATTTATGTGTAATAGAAAAGGTCCATTGATATTTTGTTAGAAATATTATTCTTAAGTTGTTAAGAATATGAGTAACAATATTTCTAGCACAAAGTATCATAAATAGGTTCACAATCAAGGATACTTCATAATAAGGACATGACTTATCCAGAAAGATTGTATTCATGTTTGTTCCCAAGTTATTTATATGAGATATAAATAAGATGGAATGGTGAGTCTCATGCCATATAACAAACATGATAGGCACTTATACATGACAAGTAGGCCGAACCAGTGACACTTATGACAAGCACATGGAGTTTACTCTTGTCAATGTTTTATCATAAATCATATCAGTGCATATAATCTTTAGACCTGAGATAGCACAGTTATCTTGTATATAGGTAGTTTGAGTTTGATACTGCTTTCATACTTGTACTGTGTATGGGTATATGGGCATCTGTTGGCTCCTACTAGTTATATATGGAGATAGGTGTTGATCAAGATGGAATCTGTTCCTCTAAGTAAATAGAGTTAAAATCCTATGTTCATTTAATTGTTCTTGATGTTTCAAGTTCCTGGCCAGGACAGATAGATTTATTCAGAAAAGAGTTTCTGATGATAAAAATCTTTTTAATCAAGAACTGGAATTAAAAGAGAACATAATATTCATAGCAAATGGAGTTTGACGTAAACCATGACTCTTGAGTTGGGATTTTTGTAGAGATTCTAGTGCATGGTAACATATGATTATAGGTTCATTTAAGGTAAATCTTATTACTAATTGGGTGGCCATGGCATGCTATGCTAGGTGTTAACCATGGTCTATGAGGTTCATAAAATGATTTAGAGAAATCATTTATGGTAAGAAAGAGTTCTGATGATATTAAGAGTTGATATCATGTCTCATTGCCAATTAGTGATGAGCCTAGTAAGTCACACACATACACAAGTTATCACCTATTTAAATATGATTTAATTAATTAATTAAAGAGTTTAATTGATTAATTAAATAGGTTTGGTTTGCAATTAGATTGCAAAGTCCCTAGCATGACTTGAAACCAAATCTAGATTATTGGATGTATAATATAAGTTAAATTTATATTTAAAGTGTTTAAATATGAATTTAATTAATGAGAAATTAATTAATAGAGATTAATTAATTAATTTATATTTGATATAAATTAATTAGAAGAAGAAAATAATTATTTTGGGTTAAGAACTCAAAATTAAGACACAGGGGCATTTTGGTCATTTCACAGTGTGACACGTGGCACCATGAGATGGTGGCACATGGCATAACACATAAGCTTGCCAAATGTTTTTTTTTAATCATGTAAGATGATTAAAATCAAGATTAAATATAGGTTTGACACTTGGCACAATGTGATTGGGTCACTTAAACCTAGAGCTAATCAAAAGGTGACATGTGGCTAGGGTTTAATGTGTTAACCTAGCTATTTAAGTGTGGTTATGAAAAGAAAACATAACCAGCAGCCTCTCCTCTCAATTGTCACGCCACTTTGAGGCTCTCCAGCCATTCTTCTTCATCTCTCATCAATTCAAAGAGATTAGCCATCAATCTCTTGAATTAAGAACACTAGAAATTGTTTCTAGTGTCCTGTTTACATCTCTAATCTCTTAAAAGGCAGAACTTGAATTTCTAATTAATAGAAAAAGCTTTAGAGGCTGTTCAAGGGCTGCCATAGGTGTTCTTGGTGTGGACAAGCTAGAGGGACAACATCGTGTCTGAAGACGAATCTCAAAGCACATCAAGAGGTTAGTGTAATCGTTCTTGATTTAATCTAGGGTTCTAAAATTAATCTGATTAATTTTAAAATCTTAAATGGCAAATACAGATCCAAAAACATATTAAAAGAGTTTTAATATGTTGTTTATCATTGAAATCAAATAGATAAAAATAAATCTTGCATGGTGCATGTGACCCTAGGTGAAAATTTTTGAATTCAATGGTATAATCTTGTGTTTTTCACGCTTTCGTTCCTTCAATTGGTATCAGAGCCACTATATTTGCCATTTAGATTGTTGATTATATGATTTAATTGTGTGTTTGATCATGAGATCAAATGGTCATTGCTGGTTGCAAAGCAAGTTGGCGGCATACTTGGAAAAACACCATCAATGGTGCGCATGGTTTGGCTTCCATGGGTGGTTTATGGTTTGGCTTTTAATTCTGCAATTGTTGTATGATCTAAGGCCTATTCTTTGACTAATTAAAGTGTTTAATTAGTAGTTTTTATCACACAATTAAATTATGAATCAAATCAGAATTTTAAAAATTGTTTGAATGTGATTCAAATCAGAATTTTAAAAGTTGTTTGAATGTGATTCAAATCTGAATTTTTAAAGTTGTTTGAATCATATTTAAATCTGATTTTTTAAAATTGATTGAATAAAATTCAGATCTAATTTTTTAAAAAAATGTTTGAATGTGATTCAAATCTGATTTTTTAAAAAATGTTTGAATGTGATTCAAATCTGAATTTGAAGTTGTTTGAATGTGATTCAAATCTAAATTTTTAAATTTGTTTGAATGAGATTCAAATCTGAATTTTTAAATTTATTTGAATCATATTCAAATCTGGATTTTTAAGTTGAATATGAGATATTCAATTTAATTTAAGTATGTATGTTTTATTTAATTGTTAAATAGTGATATGCATGATGGATGTTCATGGACTATAAACGACCAATGTGATTGGATTTATTTCTTTTATGTTTCTTTGGGATTGTAAATTAATTAATTTATTTTAATTTATTTTGGGCATGTATTATTAAGTTTATAATATTTTTGGGTTGTAATTTCATTTATTTAAGTTCTTGTAAATTCGCCTTGGTATGCCAAGGATTACCATGTAATATTGGATTGCAAGAAGTTCAAGGAGGTCAAGAGCATTGGTGGGACCAGTGGGAGGAATTCAAGATCAAGTGTTGATTATGTACTCCTTCAGCAACTCTTGTAAAATGAATGAATGAAATGCACCTAGGAATGCCCTGATTCAATTCTTGGTGGCTCAGAATTGAATCCCTTAGAAAGTCCATGATCATACCATATTTACTGCTTATCCATGAATGCATGAGATGTATGGGAATGTGTGCAATTATATGATATATGCATGCTAAATGGATAATGTGCAAAGTGAGACCTTAATAGTAAGTAGAATGACAATAAAATCTTCCAAACAAATGATTAAGTTGGAAATGCTATAATTAAAGTAATTATAACATAGGCCCTCCATTGGGGCAATTATTTGCATAAGATGCAATTTATTTAAGAGATTTTCTTAAGAATAATTGTTAAGCATGAGATGTTGTAAATATGTAAATGGTTTAGTGGCCAATATTGGATGTACCTGAGGACATTAAAATTATTTGCATAATTACTGGCTCAATGGGATCAACTTAACTAATGCAAGATAAGTCAATAATGGATGTACTTGAGATTTTGAGCATTAGGGGCTAGGTAAAGGATTGAACCTCACATGAGATGTGATGGGCAAGGAGTTGCTCACTTATAGTTTATTGTAATTCCAATAATGGATGTACCTGAGGATGATCAATAGAATTATAAGAATTCAATCACCCACTAGAAATCCATCTAACTAGGATTTCCGTTTTCTACTTTGGAAGTGTAGGATTCGCTAAGTTAGTGGGAGGACCAATTTGATTAAAAGACCATAATCATTTTGGTTAATTACATGATACATTTACTAATTAATCTAGTTATTTTCTTAATTTTCGATAAAAATGAGCACAAAACAACCACCACCATCCAATATCCTTGCAAGCATACTGATCACAATAGGTTGACAGACCTAATGCAGCGATTGGCTAATAAATTTGAAACTTGTCTTGAACCTTGAACATATAGGATATGTTCTAGATTCAAATGTTCCTGGTCCCTTACCTCCAGAGGCCACTTAAGAGGAACATGAAACTTTGGACAAGTGGAAGGAGCATGATATGAGAGCTAAGTGTTACATGTTTGCTTCCATGAGCAATGAGTTATAGAAGCAGCATGAAAACTTGCAGAGTGCAAGTGAGATCCTCCTTCACCTACAAGAGTTGTATGGTGAGCACAGCAGGAATGCTAGGTATGAGATATCTAGACAGCTATTCCGTATGAGGATGTTTGAGGGACAGAATGTTGAGGATCATGTCCACAAGATGATTCGGTGATTGAGCTTGGAACATCTTGACTTCAACATGGATTTCCTACTACAAACGGATTTGATCCTTCAGTCCCTTCCTGAGTCTTTTGGGAATTTTGTGACAAATTTCCATATGACTAAACAGGAATGCACCTTAGCTGGTTTACTCAACATGCTAGTTATTGCCCAAAAGAATATGCTGGGCAATAAAGGAAAAGAGGTAGCTTTGGTTGCATCTTCTTCCTGGAAAGTCCAACAAGAAGAAGGGCAATAAGAAAAGAAACTTCACATTCTGGTCCTTCCAAGAAAATAGCTAAACAGAAGAGAAGACCAAAGTGACAAAGGCAAAGGAAAGTGTTTCCACGAAAGTGTTTCCATTGTTAACGAAAGTGTTTCCATTGCGAAGAAAGTGTTACCAGTATAGCAATCTAAATGAATGCAATGCCATGGTGAAAAACAACTCAAGTTCAAAATATATTTGGCACTTAAGGTTATGTCATGTTGCAGAAGATAGGATTGCAAAATTGGAGAAAATGGGGATTCTATCCTCATTGGGCTCTGAGCCTACTCCAACTTGTGAATCTTGCCTTCAAGGCAAAATGACTAGATCACCCTTTGTTGGACAAGGGTTAAGAGCTGAAAATATTTTGGAAATAATACATAGTGATGTATGTGGTCCGTTTAAAGAAATGGCTAGAGGGGGCTTTCATTATTTTATTACCTTTACTGATGATAAATCAAGGTTTGGGTATTTGTATTTGATGAAATACAAACATGAATCTTTTGAAAAGTTCAAAGAATTTAAATCTGAGGTAGAAAATCAAACAGGAAAGAATATTAAAGCTCTTCGATCAGATCGTGGAGGTGAATATTTGAGTACTGAATTTGATGAATACTTGAGAGAGCATGGCATTGTTTCTCAGCTGACTCCTCCAGAACGCCAGGTGAATGGTGTATCTGAAAGGAGAAATCGTACCTTATTGGATATGGTACGTAGTATGATGAGCTATACTGATATGCCAATCTCCTTTTGGGGATTTGCATTAGAATCAGCTTTATATATTCTGAATAGGATTCCATCAAAATCAGTTTCTTCCACACCTTATGAGATATGGCATGGAAGAAAACCAAGTCTTAAGCATGTTAAGATTTGGGGTTGTCGACTTATATCAAAAAGTCAACACCGATAAATTGGAGACCGGATCGAGAAAAGGTCGATTTGTTGGATATCCAAAAGATAGTTTTGGATATTATTTTTATTTGCCTACTTCACAAAAGGTTGTGATAAGTAGAGATGCCACATTTCTTGAACAACAGTTTGTTCAAGAAGGAGGCAAAGGAAGGCAAATAGAGTTAGAATTGGAGAATTCGACCAACCAATGGATATAGATCCATCTAGTCAACCTATGCCCGTTGATGAAACATCTACACTGTTCCTCGTAGAACAACTGGGTATCTCACCCACTGAGATATGGTTTTCTTCATGAAGAAGAACAAGAGTTGTCTACTCATGAAGAAGTAGATCATGGGGATGATCCACTTACCTATGAAGAAGCTATATCAGATATAGACTCTTCAAAATAGATTGATGCTTTGAAATCCGAGATTGATTCCATGTATAAGAATCAAGTTTGGGATCTTGTTGACCCACCTGAAGGTATTGTACCTATAGGAAACAAATGGGTTTTCAAGAAGAAAATTGGTTCTGATGGAAAGGTAGAGACCTATAAGGCAAGGCTAGTATCGAAATGGTTTCGCCAAAGGCAAGGAATATATTATGAGGAGACTTTCTTGCCATGCTTAAATCAATTAGGATTTTATTAGCAATAGCTGCATACTATGATTATGAGATTTGGCAGATGGATGTCAAAACAACTTTTCTCAATGGATACATTGAAGAAAACATTTTCATGGAACAACCTAAGGGATTTGAATCCCAAGATGGTTCCAAGGTATGCAAGCTAAAGTGATCCATTTATGGGTTGAAACAAGCTTCGAGGAGTTGGAACATCCATTTTGATGAAGCCATTAAATCTTTTGGTTTTATCAAAAATGAGGATGAGCCATGTGTATATAAGAAGGTTAGTGACAGTGCTATCACTTTCCTTGTCTTATATGTGGATGACATACTGTTGATGGGTAATGATACAGGTATGTTGACGATTATAAAGGTATGGTTGTCAAATACATTTTCCATGAAAGACTTAGGGGAGGCAACCTATATTCTTGGGATTCGCATCTATAGAGATAGAGTGAAAAGAATAATTGGTTTATTCCAAAGTCTATTCTTGGAAAAGGTGTTAAAGAGGTTTAACATGCTTGATTCCAAGAGAGGATTGTTACCAGTGAGACATGGTATCCACCTTTCTAAAGAGATGTCTCCAAAGACACCTGAAGAAAGAGATAAGATGGCTAGGATTCCATATGCTTTATTGGAAGTTTAATGTATGCAATGTTGTGTACTAGGCGGATATCGCATATCGTTAGTTTGACTAGCGGTATCAATCCAATCCGTTTGGAACATCGATAGTAAGAATATCCTTGAGAAGAACTAAGGATTTATTCTTGATTTATGGAGTGGAGACTTGCAATTGGATGGTTATCCGATTGATTTCCAATCGGATATCGATGATAGAAAGTCTACCTCGATATATGTTCATTTGTAATGGAGGTGCGATCGGTTGGAAGAGTTCCAAGCGAGCAATTCCACTCACGAGGTGATTATATTCATCGAAAGAAGTTGGATGAAGAAGTTCGTGATGTAACTTACAAGAGTTCGTGAAACTTAGTTCCTTCCATTGAGTCCCATTACACTGTGACAACAATGGAGCAGTCATATAGGCTAAGGAACTAAGGTCTCACCCAAAATCCAAACACATAGAAAGGCACTACCACATTATCAGAGATATAGTTGGGCAAGGCAATATAGCCATGCAGAAAATAGCATCAGCTGAAAATCCAGCTGATTCATTCACTAAGCCTTTGTCACAAGCTCGCTTAGGTGACATCTTGAGAAGATGGGTCTAAGGTATTGTAATGAATGGCTCTAGTGCTAGTGGGAGATTGTTAGTAGTATGCCCTAGAGCATATCATTTAGTATGTATCTTGTATATATTTTATTAATAAAAGTCATTTCCACTTTTCTATTTACATAATATATTTATGTGTAATAGAAAAGGTCCATTGATATTTTGTTAGAAATATTATTCTTAAGTTGTTAAGAATATGAGTGACAATATTTCTAGCACAAAGTATCATAAATAGGTTCACAATCAAGGATACTTCATAATAAGGACATGACTTATCCAGAAAGATTGTATTCATGTTTGTTCCCAAGTTATTTATATGAGATATAAATAAGATGGAATGGTGAGTCTCATGCCATATAACAAACATGATAGGCACTTATACATGACAAGTAGGCCGAACCAGTGACACTTATGACAAGCACATGGAGTTTACTCTTGTCAATGTTTTATCATAAATCATATCGCATATAATCTTTAGACTGAGATAGCAGTTATCTTGTATATAGGTAGTTTGAGTTTGATCCTTTCATACTTGTACTGTGTATGGGTATATGGGCATCTGTTGGCTCCTACTAGTTATATATGGAGATAGGTGTTGATCAAGATGGAATCTGTTCCTCTAAGTAAATAGAGTTAAAATCCTATGTTCATTTAATTGTTCTTGATGTTTCAAGTTCTGGCCAGACAGATAGATTTATTCGTAAAAGAGTTTACGATGATAAAAATCTTTTAATCAAGAACTGGAATTAAAAGAGAACATAATATTCATAGCAAATGGAGTTTGACGTAAACCATGACTCGGCTTGAGTTGGGATTTTGTAACAGAGAGATTCTAGTGCATGGTAACATATGATTATAGGTTCATTTAAGGTAAATCTTATTACTAATTGGGTGGCCATGGCATGCTATGCTAGGTGTTAACCATGGTCTATGAGGTTCATAAAATGATTTAGAGAAATCATTTATGGTAAGAAAGAGTTCTGATGATATTAAGAGTTGATATCATGTCTCATTGCCAATTAGTGATGAGCCTAGTAAGTCACACACATACACAAGTTATCACCTATTTAAATATGATTTAATTAATTAATTAAAGAGTTTAATTGATTAATTAAATAGGTTTGGTTTGCAATTAGATTGCAAAGTCCCTAGCATGACTTGAAACCAAATCTAGATTATTGGATGTATAATATAAGTTAAATTTATATTTAAAGTGTTTAAATATGAATTTAATTAATGAGAAATTAATTAATAGAGATTAATTAATTAATTTATATTTGATATAAATTAATTAGAAGAAGAAAATAATTATTTTGGGTTAAGAACTCAAAATTAAGACACAAGGGCAATTTGGTCATTTCACGATTGTGACACGTGGCACCATGAGATGGTGGCACATGGCATAACACATAAGCTTGCCAAATGTTTTTTTTAATCATGTAAGATGATTAAAATCAAGATTAAATATAGGTTTGACACTTGGCACAATGTGATTGGGTCACTTAAACCTAGAGCTAATCAAAAGGTGACATGTGGCTAGGGTTTAATGTGTTAACCTAGCTATTTAAGTGTGGTTATGAAAAGAAAACATAACCAGCAGCCTCTCCTCTCAATTGTCATGCCACTTTGAGGCTCTCCAGCCATTCTTCTTCATCTCTCATCAATTCAAAGAGATTAGCCATCAATCTCTTGAATTAAGAACACTAGAAATTGTTTCTAGTGTCCTGTTTATATCTCTAATCTCTTAAAAGGCAGAACTTGAATTTCTAATTAATAGAAAAAGCTTTAGAGGCTGTTCAAGGGCTGCCATAGGTGTTCTTGGTGTGGACAAGCTAGAGGGACAACATCTGGTGTCCTGAAGACGAATCTCAAAGACATCAAGAGGTTAGTGTAATCGTTCTTGATTTAATCTAGGGTTCTAAAATTAATCTGATTAATTTTAAAATCTTAAATGGCAAATACAGATCCAAAAACATATTAAAAGAGTTTTAATATGTTGTTTATCATTGAAATCAAATAGATAAAAATAAATCTTGCATGGTGCATGTGACCCTAGGTGAAAATTTTTGAATTCAATGGTATAATCTTGTGTTTTTCACGGTTTCGTTCCTTCAATCGGCTCCTAGCCTTGCCCCACCCTGAGCACCTCCTAAGCCGTGCTTCGCTCCTCATGAGCACTTCAAGATGACTTACGCCGGACCCTCAGATAATGTTACTCCCCAATTAAACCCCGAGCTTGCCACTGCCAATAAATCCTCCCCACCTAGAGGTAGAATTTATAACCCGAAGTGGGAGATGTTACGAGGATGACGAGAAGGAAAAGAAGAGAGGGAAAGTAAAAATGGGAGAGCCACAAGAGAATACGTAAGAGGAGGTTGAGAAAGTGGAGAAAGGAGAACCTACTGGACCAAGTGGGGAAGAGGAATTGTTGCTTTAAATAATGAAGCAAAGTGAATATGATGTTATTGAGCAACTGAAGAAGACGCTTGCCCGGATTTCGTTATTGTCATTGATCTTAAGCTTGGAAGTGCACCATCAAGCCCTACATAAAATTCTGGATCAGGCCTTCGTAAACCCCGAAATCACGCCGGGGCAATTTGAGAAGATAGTGGGACAAATCCAGGCATCTAGTTTTGTCACCTTCTCCAAAAAAGAGATAGACCCGGCTGGCTTGAAGCACACCAAGGCTTTACATGTGACAGTAAAATGCAAAGGCTGCATAATTGCAAAGGTCCTAATTGACAACGGGTCTGCACTTAACATCTTGCCTAATGCCACCTTGGCAAGGCTGCCGGTCGACCAGTCAAACATGTGTCAAAGTGTCATGGTGTTAAGAGCCTTTGACAACACAAGGAGGAAAGTACTGGGAGACATTGACTTGCCACTGCAAATCGGGGCATGCACTTTCAACGTCACTTTCCAAGTGATAGACATTGAACCTGCATACACCATGCTGCTAGGGAGACCATGGATCCATTCAGCAAATGCCGTACCTTCGACTTTGCACCAAAAGATTAAATACATTATGGATGGTAGAATCATCAATGTGAAAGGGGAGGAAGCCATGCTGGTCACCAAGCCGCAATCACTTCCTTATGTGTAAGCAGTTGAGGAATCGTTGGAAAGCTCTTTCCAGGCACTTGAATTGCAAGAAACCACCTCGAGAAATGATGGGGCCACAGCTATGGTGGCAAAGGTAATGCTCAAAAGCAGTTATGAAAAGGG
This sequence comes from Hevea brasiliensis, assembly GCF_030052815.1. Lineage (NCBI taxonomy): Eukaryota > Viridiplantae > Streptophyta > Magnoliopsida > Malpighiales > Euphorbiaceae > Hevea > Hevea brasiliensis. The sequence continues at coordinate 91,732,156 of NC_079496.1, read as the reverse complement.
CAACGGGTTAGGGGCCACATTACAAGGGATTGTTGAACCTATATCAGCTATCCAGAAGGTTGGCCATTGCAGCTTGGGTTATGAGGAAGATGCCCTCATGGATGGACGATTCTAGATGAGAAATATGCTTCGGGATCAGAGATTCAATCAGAAAGTCAGGAAAATGAAGGTAGTCCCGAAAATCACAGAGGTCTTCACCAAGCCAGTCATTGAAAATCCAGTGGAAGCTGAAGAATCACTCGACGAACCATCCGTTGATGTCATCCATCTCAATTCCTTGTATGAAGCTCGCCAATGGCTGAAGGGCAAGAACTGGACAACTGGACAGCAGAGGACATTCCTGTACTCAATTTCGAGTAAAGTACCTTTGGTTATCTACACTTGATCATTTCGTCCATGGTGATAAGTGTAACACTGTAAATGAACCCTTTTCTTATGATGCAAATATTAATGAATTAATAGCGCATTTTACATCCAATTCTCTTTTCCTTTCTCTTGAAATCCATTCTTATGATATATTCCACTTTCATTTCTTCAGGACCATTCATCAATTAACACCTAATAATTCAATAAACTCAGAAATTCCTCTGGTTAATTTTGAAATCCCCATAACTGCCATTACTTTAAGTGTTTCTGAGAGGGAACTCATAGAAGAAAGGGATGAAAGAGATGAACCTTCCCTAGTGCCTTGTGGGGACGAAACGCACACCATAAATTTAGGCACAGAAGAAATGAGAAGGGAACTTAAGATTGTGGGGAGTGGACAATTAGAAGATATGGTTAGTTTACTCAAAGAATTCCTAGACGTTTTTTCATGGAGCTATAATGATATGACCGGCTTAGACCCTCACATAGTGACACACAAAATTCCCCTAATTCTCTGGACGATCCCAGTAAAGCAGAAACTAAGAAGAATGAACCCTGACACGCTACTCAAAGTTAGGGATGAAGTCAAAAAGTAGTATGATGCTGGGTTTCTGGAAGTAGTCAAATATCCCCAATGGATAGCTAACGATGTCCTAGTAATGAAGAAGGACGGGAGAGTCAGGGTGTGTGTTGATTACAGGGATCTTAATAAAGCAAGCTTGAAATATGATTTCCCTCTCCCACACATAGACGTGCTAGTAGACAATGCTACAGGATTGGGCAGATATTCATGTATCGATGGGGCATCTGGGTACAATCAAATCCCCATGGATGAACAAGATAAGGAGAAAATTGCTTTTATCACTCAGTGGGGGGTATTCTGTTATCGGGTCATGCCATTTGGCTTAAAGAATGCTGGCACTACCTACCAACACGCTATGGTCACATTATTCCATGACATGATGCACAAAGAAGTAGAAGTGTACATGGATGATATGATTATCAAATCTAGGGGAGGAGAAAGCCACGTGCAGGTGCTGAGGAAAGTATTTAAGAAACTCCGGAATTATCAGCTGAAATTGAACCCTGCCAAATGCGTGTTCGGAGCTAGATCTGGGAAGTTGTTGGGATTCATAGTGAGTGAGAAGGGAATAGAAGTAGATTCAGATAAAGTTCGAGCTATTCAAGAAATGCCATCCCCAAAAATAGAGAGGGAGGTGCGCAGTTTCCTAGGGAAACTGAACTACATTTCGAGATTTATTTCCAACCTCACTGCTAAAGCTGAGCCTATTTTTAGACTACTCTGAAAGAACAACACCACTCAATGGGAATCAGTTTGCCAAGAGGCTTTCGAGAAAATTAAGCAGTACCTGTCAAACCCACCGATATTGGTTCCTTCGGTGGCAGGAAGGCCGCTGATTCTGTATATGGTAGTCCAACAAAGCTCAATGGGATGTTTTTGGGGCAGCATGATGATACCGGTCGAAAGGAGAGGGCTATTTATTACCTGAGCAAAAAGTTCAATGATTGCGAGTCAAGGTACTCTTTCCTAGAGAAAACTTGTTGTGCGTTAGCCTAGATGGCGAATCGGCTTAAACACTACATGTTGAATAATAAGACATGGCTCATCTCTAGGATGGATCCTATTAAGTATGTATTTGAAAGCCCATTTGTGCCAGGAAGGATAGCCAAATGGCAGGTCATACTCTCTCAATATGACATTGTCTATATGACCCAGAAAGCAGTGAAAGGTAGCTTAATCGTTGATCTCCTAGCAGAAAACCCTATCCCAGATTACGAAGCCTTGGATTTTGAATTCCCTGATGAGCATGTTAACGAAGTTGACGGTGACGAAAAAGAATCAGCTGGTGTATGGGAAATGTATTTTGACGGAGCTGTCAATTTGTCTGGTAATGGAATTGGGGCTGTGCTGGTATCCCCTGACGGAAAACACTTCCCGATAGCTATCAAATTAAGGTTTGACGGTACCAACAACATCGCAGAATACGAAGCCTGTGTGATGGGTTTACAGGCTGCCATCGAAATAAAAGTCAGGAAGTTAGAGGTGTATGGTGATTCGGCCTTGATCATTTATCAAGTCAAAGGAGAATGGCAAACCAAGGATCTGAAGTTAATCCCATATCAGAAGTACCTATCGAAATTGATTAAGAAATTTGAATAAATTTCTTTCACTCACCTCAGTTGGGACAACAATCAGTTCGCAGATGCCTTAGCCACCCTAGCCATCATGGCTCAAATGGAAGAAGGGCAGATGACTCAGGTATTGCGGATCGAAGCAAGGAGTGAACCGGCTTACTACTTCATAATCGAGGAGGAAACAGATGGTAAACCTTGGTACCATGACATCCAGGTCTACATCAAAACCAGAGAATTCCCTCCAGGGGCAACTAGAAATGAAAAAAGAATGATCCGGAGATTAGCTTTGGGATACTTGCCCAGTGGTGAAATTCTATACAAAAGGGGCTCCAACGGTGAATTATTGAGATGCGTAGAAGCAAAAGAAGCAAGGAGGATCCTTTTCGAGACTCATGAGGGGAATTGTGCAACCCATGCTAATGGGCATATGATGGCTAAGCAAATCTTAAGATGAGGATACTTCTAGATGACTTTGGAAAAGGATTGCATCGAGTACTTTCAGAGGTGTCATAAATGTCAGATCTACGCGGATCCGATAAATGTCTCGCCTCACCAATTGTTCAACCTCGTCACGCCATGGCCTTTTGCAATGTGGGGCATCAATGTGATTGGTCCAATTAATCCCAAGGCATCCATTGGGCATAGGCTCATCTTGGTGGCTATTAACTATTTTTCTAAATGGGTCGAAGTGACATCATATGCCCACATCACGCAGAACACATTCCTTAAATTTCTCCGAAATAATGTCATCTACAGACACGGCCTCCCCAGTGAAATCGTCACCGATAATGCCAAGAATTTGAATGGTCCGAAGATCCAAAGATTATGTGACCAATACAAGATCCAACATCTCAATTTTTCACCATACTGTCCCCAGTTAAATGGAGCGGTGGAAGCTGCAAACAAAAATCTCAAGAGAATAATCTGGAAAATGACTGTCGCTTATAGGGATTGGCATGATATGCTTCCCTACGCCCTTCACGCATATCGGACCTCTGTAAGAACATTAACTAGGGCAACCCCATACTCACTGGTTTATGAGATGGAAGCTGTTCTGCCTATCGAAGTAGAAATTCCTTCTTTAAGAATTCTGAAGGAATCAGGAATTGATGAGTCAGAATGGATCCAGTCAAGGTTAGACCAATTGGATTTGCTAGACGAAAAAAGGCTAGCGGCGGCATGTCATGGGCAGTTGTACCAGAGAAGAATGGCTAGGGCATTTAACAAAGGCGTTCACCCATGCGAATTTCAACCAGGTGATCTCGTCCTGAAAAAGATGCTCCCGAATCAAAACGATCCCCGGGGTAAATGGTCGCCAACCTATGAGGGACCCTACGTGGTTAAAAAGGCGTTTTTCTGGCGGGGCCCTGATCTTGACCCATATGGATGGTGAAGAATTTCTTAGACCCGTGAATGCTGACACTGTCAAAAGGTATTATGCCTAAAAAAGAAAAGGAAAAAAAAAGGAGAAGGGTGAAAATCCGAAAGGACGCCCCTAACAAAATGTGCGAAAGAAGGCGAAAACTAGGAAGGGCACTTTCTATAAAATGAGTAAAGGGTGAAAACCTGAAAAGGCACCCTAAAAAGGAAAAGGAAAGAAAAAGAAAAAAAAAAAATCTAAGGGCGAAAACCTGAAAGGCCGCCCTTAGAACCAGAAAATGGAAAAATAAGGAAGGGGACACAGGACTAGGAACGGAAATAAACCATCACGGCATGAATTTTCGTCAATAGAGTACTTGAAATAATGGCAGTTAAGAGACTTCAAAGTCAACTATAAGAAATCTATGAGATCTATCCTTATACCCTTTTTCTTTGAAACTGTACCTTTATCTCTCAAGTCATAATAAAGTCATCCTTTCACTTTGATCTATCTTCTTCGCATATTTGCATTTTAATTTGTCTTTTTGCTTTCTCGTATACTCACGCTCTAATGCTGTCTTTATTTTGTGTGCTATTAATCTGTTAAAATTTTGTTATAAGATTAGGATTTGGATATTGATAACCTTATGTACTTTGCTATGAGATTCATAGGGAATGGTCTAAAAAAAAAAAAAAAAACTAGAGGTGAAAACCTGGAAGGGCACTTCTAGTCAGATGGGCAAAAGGAAAGTGAAAACCCGCAAGGGCGCTTTTCACAAAATAAGGAAGTCAAAACAGAAAGAGAGTCCTGGGAAGTGAGTAAAAAATGGAAAATGATGGGTTAAGTCTTGCAACTCGTCTTCCATTAATCGTTCATCTTCAGGATCCTGTTAAGTGCACTTCGTCGCAAAAGAACTTCTCGTGTTAGGTTAGGCTTGCTTTGTAAGCATTTTTAATTTTTCGCATTTAAATTTCTGTTATCAACCTCTGGTTCCTTGATCTAGGTTGATTTTAATTTCCAGCATTTAAATTTCTGTTATCAACCTCTGGTTCCTTGATCTAAGTTGATTTTAAATTTTCAGCATTTTAATTTCTTATTATCAACCTCTGGTTTCTTGATATAAGTTGATTTTAATTTTCAGCATTTTAATTTCTTGCTATCAACCTCTGGTTCCTTGATCTAAGTTGATTTTAATTTTTCAGCATTTTAATTTCTGTCATCAACCTCTGGTTCCTTAATCTAAGTTGATTTTAATTTTCAGCATTTTAATTTCTTGCTATCAACCTCTGGTTCTGTGACACCCCTTACCCGTGTACAGCATACCCGAGTAAGTAATGCCACACGGTGTACTGGCACACTCTAATATTCCTCAATTAATTTATACAATGCTTTTGCATATAATTTATGAAATACAATTTATTTAAACCATTTATCAAAAGTATTATTCATTTAAGGTTCCGAAAATTTTAAAGAAAATCCGGCGGAGTACCGGCTAAAAATGGAGAAAACCGTTCTTCGGAACCTGTTAAAAACACTTCCAATATTTTTATTCCATCATCTCAACAATATTTCTCAATTTCAATTCTCAATAATCTTTTCATTTCTCAAACATCCATTATCAACACCAAACTCAATATCAAGATTTCAACATTTCAATTTCTATTTTCATTCATCACTCACATGTGATGCTCGCATATAAATCACAAGTAAACATTTTCTTTTCCATTAACAAATACAATTTTCATAATTTACATATACATCAATATACATTACATAAGTTTAATTACATATGAAGAAAAAAAAAATCTGCTACAAAATATCAAAATGACAAAATGACACCTAGTGCCCTACCAATGCACTGCAGGTAGTGAGGTGACACGGACACGGTGCAGAACTGCCGGATGGACTCACCCAGTCTGAGGTCTACTGGGCTCACGATCAGGATCTCCAGTACCTACGCGTGGCAAAAGCAACGCGCTAAGCAATAATGCTTAGTGGTGCAATAATAAAATAAAAGAAAATAGCAAGAAAATAAATATATAGTGAATGTGTATGATTCATTTGTTTAGCATGGTTATATATACATTAATTCAGTAACTTGGTTCATTTCATTCATTTGGTTGCCCAAGTAACCTACACTAGGCGACTGGACTAGATAACGGGTAAACTGGCACTGGGTACCTAGTACCTCGGGCCGTCACACCATCGGTCACATATGTATCTCCCGGTGCATGAGCGACTAACAAGTGTAAATAATATCGTGCACAAGGCCAAGTCTCAATACAAAGTCGAATGGCTAAAAGCCATGAAATCACAGAATGGCATTTTTGCCATGTGCGATCGCTAACTGAACCCTATTGGCATGCCAAACTATCCAAACCAATCTTGTTAGGTATACTAGGGCATTTGAAACTCTTAAATTTGTCAATTTGTGAATTTCAACTTTTTTGGTGTCACTATTCATCATTGGTCAACAAAAATATTGACTTTTGGAATAAAAAAGTGTACATTGCCTTTGGCACTCCCAACATACCACATTTGGTGTTTGAAACTTATTGGCATTAAGTGTTAATACCATTTCAAAGTGTAACCCACACAAGCAGAAAATTTCAGTTTTGGTGAGTCAACTTTACTGTTCCATTGGACACTGTTACTGTTGGAATTTGAAGAAATGTAAAACATGAAAGTTGTTCCTTATTTTGTCTAGTTGAATTTCCTTTTTTCCATCACTCCATTTGGAGTTTTGTAGCTCCAGATATGGCTCAAAAACCCAAGCTGTCCGGATATGCATTCTGCAGAAATTTACCATATCTACAGTGCATGAACAGTAACTTGAGTCACTTGGTTGAATGGGTTCTGGCCATAATTTGGGGTAGGTTCCTTCATGAAAGTTGTTTTTCTATGTCTTAACTTGTTGCTGTAAAACTTTCAGGCCAATTGACCAAATCTACAGTGAGTTATGGCTAAATGAACAGTTACTGTTCATTTGGCAAATTCTGCAGAATTCAGTGCAGGGTATCCGGATTGTGGCTGAGTTTTGACCCTTTTGCTTTGGTCTTTTGGGCATGGTTTCTTCAGCAAAAATGTGCCATTATAAGCCTAGTTTCATGTCCAATTGGCCAAACATCAATTGGACTAACACAGCCCAAGTTATGGCAGTGCAAAGGGACTGAATTTTCAGTCCCTATGCTACTGTCATAGGGCAGTTTATACCTTGACTTTGCCCCACCATTTTTCAGTCCCATTTATGGTCAACATATCCAAAATGGTCACTTATTGACCATTAGAGTGTTCTTTAATAGGTTGGTCAGCCAAGTCACTTTTTCATGCTTCAAAACCCTAGTATCCAAGGCAATTTACCCATAACCCTCCATTAGCACCCTAGTTCAACATCTATGTAAATATATAACTTAAATACAATCTCCAACTCATGCTAAGTCCATTAAAAAAACATTCAAAACACTCCCTTATTGTTTCTTCTTAGGGCTGCCGAAATTGAAGTGTTCATACCCATAGGTTTTTTTGTTCATTTAAACTACAAATCTTACTAAGTTCGAGTCCAAAATCATGGAAATAAAGAGTTTAATGGGTATAAATGCACTAACCTTGTTTGGGCAGAATTTCCAAAGCCCTAAACCTCACTTTTCTTCCTTTCCTTGGCTTCCAAAAGCTTCTTCAAGTGATATGGTCAAGGTTTAATGAAAGGGGTTAGGGTTTAGTGGTGGAAACTCACTGAAATGGAGGTAATGAAAGAAAATTTTCATGGAGGGAGGAAGAAGAGAGGATCACGTTTTTAAGGAAGAAGAAGAAGAAGAAAGCAGCTGGTTTTTTAATTGTTTAGGTCTTCTTTTATCTCTTTATTAGTTAGTCAAATAATGGCTAAATTTTGATTGGTCATAGTTTTTCTTAATGACATCATAATTCCCATTTACTTACTTTTCTTCTTACTTTTGTTTTCTTATTTTCATTTCTCATTTTTAATAAATTTTTCATCAACATTAATTCATATTTTATGTCATATTAATTATTTACTCAACTGGACAAGTCGGCCAAAAATCACCTCTGAAGGCGAAATGACCAAAATGCCCTCCGTTTGGCTTAACGGGTCAAAATTGTCTGTACCGATTGAAAAATTTTTCTAGGTATTTTCTTGGCATTCTAATGCCATGGGAACCTCAGTAACCCTTCTCTGGAGTCCCAAAAATTATTTTACAATTTTTCCCCCGGGTTTAGGGTTCCTCGTTGCGAAACAAGAACTTCCCTCCGGTTACCCATCGCTTGGGCACCGGCTCGTTTTACTTGGTTGTATTTTATTTCTAAAATTTTTACTAAATTTTTCTTATTAATATTTGAGTTAATTATGGTTCTTGACTTTAGTTTAAATATTTTTCCGGACATTCTAGCTGTTCGACCGACGATGGTCAGGAGCGATGAGAATGTACGGAATGATTACCGGGAGGGTGTTACAACTCTTCCCCTCTAATTTAAATTTCGTCCTCGAAATTTACCTGATGCAAACAGTTGAGGGAACTGTTGCCTCATCGTCTCTTCACTTTCCCAAGTTGCCTCCTCGGTGTTGTGGTGCCTCCAAAGCACTTTCACCAGTGGAATCTGCTTGTTCCTCAATTCTTTTACTTCCCGAGCCAGGATCCGTAGAGGTTCTTCTTCATATGTCAAATCCAGCCGTATTTCAATTTCTTCTCTGGAGATGACATGTGAAGGATCTGAGCGGTATCTCCTGAGCATGGATACGTGAAACACATTATGGATCTTGTCCAGCTCTGGTGGTAAAGCTAGCCTATAGGCTACTGGACCCACACGTTCAATGACTTCATATGGGCCAATGAACCTAGGGCTTAACTTACCTTTCCTTCCAAACCTCAATACTTTCTTCCATGGTGGCACCTTGAGGAACACTTTGTCGCCAACCCCATATTCTATTTCTTTTCTCTTCAGGTCGGCATAAGATTTCTGTCTGTCCGAGGCAACCTTCAAGTTGGCTTTGATTAGTTTCACTTTCTCCTCAGTCTGTTTCACCAGGTCTGGCCCTACCAGTTTGTCTTCGCCCAATTCAGTCCAGCACACTGGAGTTCTACATTTTCTCCCATACAGTGCTTCATACGGAGCCATTTGGATACTAGCTTGGTAGCTATTGTTATATGCAAATTCTGCCAGTGGGAGGTATCTATCCCAACTTCCCTCAAACTCAATGACACAACTCCTCAGCATATCCTCAAGGATCTGACAAGTATTTCATGTTATTATTATCATTTCAGTTCTATATTTGTATCAATTTCATGGGTTTCAATTGTTTACCTGGATTACTCTTTCTGATTGCCCATCCGTCTGAGGATGGAAAGTCTTTGAAATGGAGTTGTGTACCCAAGGACTCATGTAACTTCTTCCAAAATCTCGATGTAAACCTTGGATCTCGATCAGATATGATGGAAAGTGGAATTCCATGCAGTCTAACTATCTCACTGATATACAATTCTGCTAACTTCTCCAGTGAGTAGTCAGTCCTAACTGGCAGAAAGTGTGCTGACTTTGTCAATCTATCAACTATCACCCATGCTGCATCATGTTTCTTCCGGGTAAGAGGCAGACCACTCACAAAATCCATGGTGACCCGATCCCATTTCCATTCAGGTATGCATATAGGCTGTAGCAAACCTGATGGAACTTGATGTTCTGCCTTGACTTGCTGACATGTCAAGCATTTAGTCACATAGTCAGCTATGTCCTTCTTCATACCAGGCCACCAATACTGGAGCTTCAGATCATGATACATCTTTGTACTTCCTGGGTGCATAGCATATACACTGGTGTGTGCCTCTTTTAGAATACTTGCTTTCAATTCCCCATCATCTGGTACACACAGTCTTTCTTTGTAGTACAGACACCCATCTGCTTTCACCCCATAGTCAGTTGCTTTTCCCTCTGAGATCTTGCTCATAATAGCCATTAACTTTTCATCTGCCTTTTGCCCATCTAGTATCTACTGTAGCAGGTTTGGCCTTACTTGCAACTCAGCCAAAATAGCTCCATCTCGAATCAAGGTTAGACGGGCATTCAATGATCTCAAAGCTGTCATGGATTTTCTGCTCAAAGCATCAGCAACTACATTTGCCTTCCCAGGATGATAGTCAATTACACAATCATAGTCCTTCAGGAACTCAATCCATCACCTCTGTCTAAGGTTGAGCTCCTTCTGGGTTGGCAAATATTTCAGGCTTTTGTGGTCTGTGTAAATGTAGCACTTTTCACCATACAAGTAGTGCCTCCATATCTTCAGTGCAAAGATAATTGCTGCAAGCTCTAGATCATGGGTAGGGTAGTTCTGCTCATGTGGCCTTAACTGTCTGGAAGCATGGGCGATCACTTTCCCTTCTTGCATCAATACACACCCTAGCCCATTATGTGAAGCATCACTGTAGACCACAAAGTCCTTTCCAGACACTGGCTGTGTTAACACTGGTGCCTCTGTCAACATAGCCTTCAATTTCTCAAAACTGGTCTGACACTTGTCATTCCAGTCAAATCTGACATTCTTGTGTAACAACTTGGTCATTGGAGCAGCTATTAGGGAAAATCCCTTCACAAATCTCCTCTAATATCCAGCTAGCCCCAAGAAACTTCTGACCTCAGTTGTATTTCTGGGAGGCTTCCATTCCATCACTGCTTCTATTTTCTTGGGATCCACCCTAATCCCATCAGCTGACACTATGTGTCCAAGGAATGCAATCTCATTCAGCCAAAAGTCACACTTGGACAACTTAGCATACAGCTTCTTTTCTCTCAGGGTTTGCAGAACAATCCTCAAATGCTCATCATGTTCTTCCCTGGTCTTGGAATACACCAAAATATCATCAATAAAGACCACTACGAACCGATCTAGGTGTGGGTGGAAGATACGGTTCATAAGGTCCATGAATGCCGCTGGTGCATTTGTTAAGCCAAAGGGCATCACTAAGAACTCATAATGCCCATATCGGGTCCTGAATGCAGTCTTTGGCACATCTACATCCTTCACCCTCAGCTGATGATACCCTGATCTGAGATCAATCTTAGAAAATACTCCTGCTCCTTTCAACTGATCAAACAGATCATCAATCACGGGCATGATATTTGTTCTTCATAGTCACTTTATTCAACCGCCGTGTCGATGCATAGTCTCAATGTCCCATCCTTCTTTTTCACAAACAAGACCGAGCTCCCAATGGTGACACACTGGGGCGTATGAACCCCTTATCAAGCAACTCTTGCAATTGAGTTTTCAACTCCCTCAATTCCATGGGTGCCATCCTATAAGGAGCAATGGAAATGGGTGCGGTACTCGGCAGTGTCTCAATAGCAAATTCGACTTCCCTTTCTGGTGGCAAACCAGGCAACTCTTCAGGAAATACTTCTGGGAAGTCTCTCACTGTGGGTATGTCACTCAGGTTTGGCTTAGCCTGCCTAGTATCCATCACATGTGCTAGGTAGGCTTCACAGCCTTTTCTCATCATTCTTCTTGCAACTGTGGCTGAGATGACATTGGACAAGAAATCTGTCCTTTCCCCCACAACTGTGATCTCATTACCCTCTGAAGTTTTTAGAGAAATTCTCTTCAATTTGCAATCAACTATTGCCTGATGACGTGACAACCAGTCCATTCCCAATATCACGTCAAACTCATGGAAAGGCAACTCGATCAAGTCTGCCAAGAATTCATACCCCTGAATCCTTAATGGGCAACCCTTGTACACTTTGTTCGCTACCACACTGTGGCCCAATGGATTAGTGACCAGAATGTCTTGGTCACTCTCCCCTACTAGTATTCCCCTTTCTACGGGTAGGTTGATGCAAATGTAGGAATGAGTGGATCCTGGATCCACCAATGCATGCACAAGAGTATTGTAGAGGGATAACGTACCCCTGATGACGTCCGGGGCATCTTGCTCCTCCTGAGCTCTCAAGGCATAATTTCTGGCAGGTGGTCTGTTATCTGGCCTCTCTGCTGGCTCAGATGTGGGCCTCTGAGATGGTCCCACGCCGGATTTACTGCACCTTCTACCTCTCTCGTGGTGCAAGGTGTCCGCTCGCTTGTGTCGAAGCAGCTGTAGTAGTTCTGCGTGGGCAGTTCCTCAGTTGATGTTCTGTCGACCCACATCTCAAGCAAGCACCAGTCACTCTCCAACACTCCCCCTTATGCCATTTCTGACAGTGTGGACACGCAGAAGATGCTGGGGCTGGTCCCCTGAACCCTATCCCTGGAGAGCTGCCCACTGATGGTGTGGACTGACCTCTCCTAGGGGTGAACTGTGGTTTGGGCCCCTGAGACCGACCACGACCACGTGGTGGTGAACTTTGTGCAGAGGACCCTTGAACTTCTTCCCCGATGCAGAGCTGAACTCGACCGACCGGTCCCTCTTCTGTCTCTCTCTTCTAGTCCACTCACTAATTCTTACTTTTTCAACCTTTATTGCCGCTTCCACTAACTTGGTAAATTCTGTGATTCCCAAGGCAGTGAGCTGGATCTTGATGTTATCATTTAGTCCCTCTTCAAATCTCTTGCACCTTTCAGCTTCATTAGGGACTATCTCCCTTCCATAACGGCTTAATCTTACGAATTCCTTCTCATATTCAGCCACTGACAACTGTCTCTGCCTCAGGTTAATGAATTCCCTTCTTCTCTCTTCCAAATATACAGTACCCACATACTTCTTCTTGAATTCAGAGAGAAAGAAATCCCAAGTTACAGTTTCTGGCTGCACTTCACTAGACACAGTGTCCCACCACTCATATGCATCGTCTTGCAGTAAAGAGATAGCAGCTTCTAGATTTTGCTCAGGGGTGCAGTGGAGTTGTTTCAAGACTCGCCTGCCTGCTCAACCAATTTTCGGCTGCAACAGAGTCATCTTCTCTCTTACCATAGAAGTCCACAGCTCCAAATTTTCTTAGCCTCTCCAAGTGTGATTTCTGCTATGGAGCTGGTGGTGGTGGTGGTGGCATTACTCCGGCCATTTGTCTAAAGAAGTCGGCCATTTGTTGGAACATGGCCTGTGGAGGCCGAAAGGTGCTCTGCTTGAGTGGCGGAGCGCATTCTCTCATGCCCCAGCCTCGGCCATCTGCAGGTGGAGCATGACTCTCCACTTCCTCCTCAACGGCTCTCTGAGATGAAGGATCCATATCCTATTCAAAAAAAGAAAGATAAGCAGATCTGCGTTAGTGTCACCTCGACTCTTACAAAATGCAATGCATGGTATGGACTCAATCTAGGCCCAGAAACGCCTAAACCGTGCTCTGATACCACTAAATGTGACACCCCTTACCCGTGTACAGCATACCCGAGTAAGTAATGCCACACGGTGTACTGGCACACTCTAATATTCCTCAATTAATTTATACAATGCTTTTGCATATAATTTATGAAATACAATTTATTTAAACCATTTATCAAAAGTATTATTCATTTAAGGTTCCGAAAATTTTAAAGAAAATCCGTGAGTACTGGCTAAAAATGGAGAAAACTGCTTCTTGAACTCGTTAAAAACACTTCCAATATTTTTATTCCATCATCTCAACAATATTTCTCAATTTCAATTCTCAATAATCTTTTTATTTCTCAAACATCCATTATCAACACCAAACTCAATATCAAGATTTCAACATTTCAATTTCTATTTTCATTCATCACTCAAATGTGATGCTCGCATATAAATCACAAGTAAACATTTTCTTTTCCATTAATAAATACAATTTTCATAATTTACATATACATCAATATACATTACATAAGTTTAATTACATATGAAGAAAAAAAAATCTGCTACAAAATATCAAAATGACAAAATGACACCTAGTGCCCTACCAATGCACTGCAGGTAGTGAGGTGACACGGACACGGTGCAGAACTACTGGATGGACTCACCCAGTCTGAGGTCTACTGGGCTCACGATCAGGATCTCCAGTACCTACACGTGGCAAAAGCAACGCGCTAAGCAATAATGCTTAGTGGTGCAATAATAAAATAAAAGAAAATAGCAAGAAAACAAATATATAGTGAATGTGTATGATTCATTTGTTTAGTATGGTTATATATACATTAATTCAGTAACTTGGTTCATTTCATTCATTTGGTTGCCCAAGTAACCTACACTAGGCGACTGGACTGGATAACGGGTAAACTGGCACTGGGTACCTAGTACCTCGGGCCGTCACACCATCGGTCACATATGTATCTCCGGCAGGCAAATGTAACGGCTAACAAGTCAGAATAATATCAGGCACAAGGCCAAGTCTCAATACAAAGTCAGAATGGCTAAAAGCCATGAAATCACAGAATAGCATTTTTGCCATGTGCAGTACTGCTAACTGAACCCTATTGGCATGCCAAACTATCCAAACCAATCTTGTTAGGTATACTAGGGCATTTGAAACTCTTAAATTTGTCAATTTGTGAATTTCAACTTTTTTGGTGTCACTATTCATCATTGGTCAACAAAAATGTTGACTTTTGGAATAAAAATGTGTACATTGCCTTTGGCACTCCCAACATACCACATTTGGTGTTTAAAACTTATTGGCATTAAGTGTTAATACCATTTCAAAGTGTAACCCACACAAGCAGAAAATTTCAGTTTTGGTGAGTCAACTTTACTGTTCCATTGGATACTGTTACTGTTTGAATTTGAAGAAATGTAAAACATGAAAGTTGTTCCTTATTTTGTCTAGTTGAATTTCCTTTTTTGAATCACTCCATTTGGAGTTTTCTAGCTCCAGATATGGCTCAAAAACCCAAGCTGTCCGGATATGCATTCTGCAGAAATTTACCATATCTACAGTGCATGAACAGTAACTTGAGTCACTTGGTTGAATGGGTTCTGGCCATAATTTGGGGTAGGTTCCTTCATGAAAGTTGTTTTTCTATGTCTTAAATTGTTGCTGTAAAACTTTCAGGCCAATTGACCAAATCTACAGTGAGTTATGGCCAAATGAACAGTTACTGTTCATTTGGCAAATTCTGCAGAATTCAGTGCAGGGTATCCGGATTGTGGCTGAGTTTTGACCCTTTTGCTTTGGTCTTTTGGGCATGGTTTCTTCAGCAAAAATGTGCCATTATAAGCCTAGTTTCATGTCCAATTGGCCAAACATCAATTGGACTAACACAGCCCAAGTTATGGCAGTGCAAATGGACTGAATTTTCAGTCCCTATGCTGCTGTCATAGGGCAGTTTATACCTTGACTTTGCCCCACCATTTTTCAGTCCCATTTATGGTCAACATATCCAAAATGGTCACTTATTGACCATTAGAGTGTTCTTTAATAGGTTGGTCAGCCAAGTCACTTTTTCATGCTTCAAAACCCTAGTATCCAAGGCAATTTACCCATAACCCTCCATTAGCACCCTAGTTCAACATCTATGTAAATATATAACTTAAATACAATCTCCAACTCATGCTAAGTCCATTAAAAAAAACATTCAAAACACTCCCTTATTATTTCTTCTTAGGGCTGCCGAAATTGAAGTGTTCATACCCATAGGTTTTTTGTTCATTTAAACTACAAATCTTACTAAGTTCGAGTCCAAAATCATGGAAATAAAGAGTTTAATGGGTATAAATGCACTAACCTTGTTTGGGCAGAATTTCCAAAGCCCTAAACCTCACTTTTCTTCCTTTCCTTGGCTGCCAAAAGCTTCTCCAAGTGATATGGTCAAGGTTTAATGAAAGGGGTTAGGGTTTAGTGGTGGAAACTCACGGGAAATGGAGGTAATGAAAGAAAATTTTCATGGAGGGAGGAAGAAGAGAGGATCACGTTTTTAAGGAAGAAGAAGAAGAAGAAAGCAGCTGGTTTTTTAATTGTTTAGGTCTTCTTTTATCTCTTTATTAGTTAGTCAAATAATGGCTAAATTTTGATTGGTCATAGTTTTTCTTAATGACATCATAATTCCAATTTACTTACTTTTCTTCTTACTTTTGTTTTCTTATTTTCATTTCTCATTTTTAATAAATTTTTCATCAACATTAATTCATATTTTATGTCATATTAATTATTTACTCAACTGGACAAGTCAGCCAAAAATCACCTCTGAAGGCGAAATGACCAAAATGCCCTCCGTTTGGCTTAATGGGTCAAAATTGTCTGTACCGATTAAAAAAATTTTCTAGGTATTTTCTTGGCATTCTAATGCCATGGGAACCTCAGTAACCCTTCTCTGGAGTCCCAAAAATTATTTTACAATTTTTCCCCAGGGTCTAGGGTTCCTCGTTGCGAGAACTGCAACTTCCCTCCGGTTACCCATCGCTTGGGCACCGGCTCGTTTTACTTGGTTGTATTTTATTTCTAAAATTTTTACTAAATTTTTCTTATTAATATTTGAGTTAATTATGGTTCCTGACTTTAGTTTAAATATTTTTCCGGACATTCTAGCTGTCCGGACCGACACTGGTCACCGGAATAGTAGAATGTACGGAATGATTACCGGGAGGGTGTTACAGGTTCCTTAATCTAAGTTTATTTTAATTTCCAGCATTTAAATTTATGTCATCAACCTCTGGTTCCTTGATCTAAATTAATTTTAATTTTCAGCATTTAATTCCTTTTATCAACCTCTGGGCCGTCGACCTAAGTTGATTTTAGTTTTGAGTTTCAACATTTTAATATCCAATCATCCAAAATATGGGTCTGAATCTTTACATAATTCCTACACAAGAAAATTTTATTCCCTTCAATAGAAATTATGTAAAGAGGGGCAGCTGTCGACACCATATTTTGGCCGATCACCAAAATCAATCAACTTTGAAAATTACCCTCAACTAACGTTCCTCGGTTACAAGTAACCTGATTAGGAAATAAGCCAATCTCGCATTTAGTCGAATGTTTTCCTATCTCTCAATAAAGTAGGTCACACCAATATCAGGTCCCCACGCAGTTCAATCACATTTCCGATCTCCCAAGGAGATCACATTAATATCAAGTCTCCATGACTTACGATTCATTCTCAATCTCTCAAACCAATTACCAAGTATCCTTGCCAGTCAATCACATTTCCGATCTCCCATCAAATAAAATCAAACCAACATTAGGTCTTCGTGCCATCCAGTCTTATTTTCGATCTCCCTCTTACAAATATTGTGGATAATCGTTTAATAAAGTTAAGGTTTCAATCCAGCTTAATGGTCCTTCCGATCATAAGTGTTCAAATCAGGTTTCCAATTTTAATAATCTTAAGTTCTGTTCGTTGTTTGTTCTCGGCTTAGGCCGATCTCATGATTACAATGTTCTTCCGAGCTCTCATACTTAGATTAATAATCGCTTTCAAGTTTGATAATCTAACATGTTCAAACAATCAGGTGTTTGTACAACTTAGATACTTTTCAATCTCATCAAGTCATTGAACAAAAGAGAGAATTTCATTTCATACAAGTTATTCGGCTGGAGGATCACCCCCAGCCTGTTCTACATTTTGCTCACCCTCTCTATCTCCCTCAGCTTCCTCCTCGCTCTCCTCTTCGTCTTGGGGAGCTAGGTCCACCATCCAAGAAAAGTCCTCCTCAGGATAACGCCTCTTGAGCTCAGCCAAAAGGCCCCCATGGGCATTCACATAAGCACCGGCCTCCCTCGTCACTGCCTCTTCTTCTTTCGCTCTAAGTTCTTCAGTGAGGCGAGCGACATCAGCAGCTCGGAGCACCCGAGCTTCTTCAAGAGCATGAGCCTACTCGGCTAATTTACCCTCATAGAATTTCATCCGCCCCTCAATTTCAGCTATATAGTCCTGGGCGGATGAAAGTTGGGCTCGGGCGGAAGCTGCATCCTGGCCCGCCTTCTGGATCTCGTGCCTCAAATGATGAGCCTTTTCCCAGATGATATACTGGTTCACCAAACTCTCCACACTCAGGCTCATAGTCTGGGCCAGGAGATCATCGATGTTGCCCTAGGTCAGTCTGTGCCAATCCTCCTGGAGGCATATAGAAGATCCCAGAACCTTTGCCAAGCCCGGATTCTCCTATACCGATCGGTTCTTCTCCAAGGAATGAATAAGGACCTGGGCGCCGCGAGAAATGGTCCTCGTAGTAGGTTGGGAAGGACCACCTTTCGCACTTGAAAGAGCAGGTGGAGGCGGTGGTTCTTCTTGTCAAGGAGGAGATCGGACTACTTCTCTTTCAGGAATCGGTGGTCCCGAGGGTCGAGACGAGACTCCCCGCACCTCTCCTGAATCGTGCCTTGGCGTCTGTGAGGCCTCGGCGCATTTCAGCTCCCTCACTTTCTTAGAGACCTCCCTCTTATGCTTTCGGCTCTCTTTAGAAGCCTCGCCACTCACCACACCTGCACAAAGAAAGAGTCAGTGAGTTTGCTAAGGCCCAGAGATCAGAGATGTAGAAAATATCGGGGCCAAGGTCAGAGAGCTGAAGCCCGCGCTCTTCGCCGGTAACCAACCGCATCATCCAATGGTGTAGTTCGGCCATCACCGCATCTAAGCAGGAGAACTTCTGAGTGGTCGCCTGATCCTTTAGCTCCATTACCATGGCGCCCTAATCCCTACTGAGGGCGATATGCTTCGGAAGTGGCAGGACTAGATATTGCCAGCTTCAGGGGAAATCTTCGAAACCATTTGGAATCTTGCCCCTCAACGTGAAGAAGTGATTTTTCCAGTTCATCAGAGAGGAGGGCAGATCGGTAAAGAGCCCACAGTGCGGTTTCGACTGAAAGAACCAGTACTCATCGTCCTTTCGACGAGTGAGCCTATGTAGCTCAGCGAACACCTTCGCTGTAGGGATGAGTCCCTTAGCTCGGCAGAGGCCTCTGAAGGCTACCAGGATTCGCCATGAGTTTGGATGTACTTGGGCCGCCGAAACATAGTGAAATTTCAGGACGTCTCTGAAGAAGTCGTCAAGGGGAAACTGAAGCCCAGCTTTTAATTGCTCTTCATACACCATGAGCACGTCATTTTCCTCGAAAGAGTGATCAGCTCTGAGATCGCCATGGCATCTGATAAGCTCAAAGGAATCGGCTCGGAGGTTGTATTCTTGACTAATGGATTGCAGATCGATTTCTTTGAGGACCAATGGCAACTCATCCACAGGGAGATTCTCTCTACCCGAGGAAGATGTCTGTCTAAATTGAGTTGCTCGACCACGAACTAAAGCAGAAGTTGTGGGAGGTTCAGATTGCCCAATTGGTCCAACCACTTCAACTTCATCTGATGACCACGAAACATGGATGGAAGGGCGGCTTGCCGCTCTCTGATCCTCAGCGCCGCTCATTTTCAAAGAAATGGAAGAAGTTTAACTAAAAGAAAGATCAAAACCCTTACCAGAGTGTGATTGGTGTCAGAAGAACTTAAAGAAACGGGAGAATTTTGGAATCGCTCACGAGATGCTGAAAATGACATAAGGGAGTAACTGGCTGACCCTTCCCCTATTTATAGCCATCTTAGCATTCAATGCTCACAGTGTCCCAAGCAAAGCATCGGTTAGCAAGATTCACCAGCTTTTCTGACACATCGCAAGAATATTCCCGAAACTCCATAAATAAATAAGGGGAGATCGGCTGGTTAAAGATCGGTGGATTAAGGTAGATGTTCTGAATTATAGATCGACTAAGGGCTATTCAGTTAGGAATTAAATCGGATATACACATTAGAGATCGAAAATAATCAATGCAATAATAAAATGATAATCGCTAAAATAAAATATCATTTCATTTCCAAAAGATCAGATTACATCATTAAGAACCTTTAAAGGTTAGATTACATCATTTGGGCAATCTCTAGAGATCGGCAGTACATCCTACCTAGTAAAGACCTATGTTAAAGCCTAGTCTCATGGCTGAATCAAAAGATGTGTTTAATCAGGAAACCAGCCATCGACATCGGATAAATGTACAGCTCAGATGGGGTGACTATGACTCTCATGGTGATTGGAGAGGTCATCGTCAATGTTATCGCTCGGAACCAAGCCGCGGTCAGGACGCTCGATGTGGTGAGGAGCCAAGTGAACTTCAAAGGGCAGTCACCAATGTTAAGAGGGAAATTAGCAGTCTTCTCGCCCGAAATCAGTTCACTGATTATATTGGTCGACCGACTCGAGATTGACACGATCGATATTCTCGATCTGGATTGGTGAATTAGTCCGGTTCTCTCACTATCATCAGACGTGGTTATCGTGATTTCTGATCACTATGGTTGTAAATTTTTAGTCGTTGAACAAAATGAACAATCGAAAAAAGATTAAGAACAGTCGCCATGGCCGGAATTATTGCCGGAGCGGCTAGAACAGGAAAGGTGAGAAGCGGAAAGAGGAGAAAATGAAATGTAGAAGGATGCCCCGTTGAAGGTATATATATAGAGAGGGTCTGAGCATTTACTGCTAGCGGAAATCGAAGCGGATGCCTCGGTAACCGAAGGAATAAATGCTTTGACTGAAGCAGCTCGGATAGAGAGGAAGGTTCTGGAATGGGAGTGATCAGGAGAGGAGCCCAGTATTAGAGATCAGAAAAGGTTCATAATAAAGAGATCGGAAGGAATGGGAGATCGAAAGGCAAGGAAAGGATAAGACAATTTTCAATAACCCTTTTCATAATCAGAGCTGAGGTAGTTAAAGCATTGTAGGCCAGACCAAATCTCCACCACACGCCTCATTTGCAGAATCGCCCACATTGCTAACAGATGTCAGGATATGTCGTGGCAGTCTTGTACATCTCGATCTCCACCGTTGATCTTACTTGTTAGGACAAGCCTGGAAACCTTGGATCAAAAAGAAGACGACAAGACTGGCGCCTTTTATTCCCGGCTCTTAGATCTCCCATGACAAGAAAATTTTGAGTCATTGGATTAGAAAAGAGAAAAGACAAATATTCTGAATAGGATCTCAGCCATCCATTTTGATTCTCTTCAATTCTCAGACATCAGATTATATCTTTTTAAATCTAAACCTTCCATCTCCCTCAAGGGAAATCCTGACCCTTCATTGGGCGCACCCGTTCCCTATAAATACCTGCATGAAAACTATTGAAGGGGACAAAGAAAAAGGGTAGTGACTATAGTGGAAAGACTCTGAAACTTGATTCAATCTTGCTACTCTGCTATTTTAAGCTTTTAAAATAGAGAAACTTCAGAAACCAGTTTTCTAAAGTATTTCCATTGAGAGAATGTTGGAAGCTGAAACTCTTCATTTTCAGTTCGTTCATTACTCTGCGATACCATCTATCAGTTTCTATTTTGTCCTCACCATCTTAATATCAACCTTTAATTTTCCAAGCTCAATCTCATTTCAACCCAATTACTGTCGCTTTGGCTTGACTACATTCTAACTTGCTATTCGTTATTCCAAGGCAAGCATTAGTCCCCAAACTATTAGCTCGCAGCTCTACAATATTTGTGACACTATTGTTAGTTCAACAGATTCAATCCCCTACTGGTATGCATTTAGATTGTTGCTTCATCAAGTGCTTGCTTTTTATTTTCCTTGTTTTCGTGCTCGTAATTCTTATCAAATTTATGTTATGTTAAAGTGTCCCCACGTAGATAGTCATTCTCTTGAGTTTACCTTTATTTCATCAGTTCATGTAATTTATTTGTTCTTAACCTTATTACCTTCAAACATAGGTGTTCTGGTTACTGGTAACATATAGGTAGTTTAATAAAGGTTGATAGTCGTACCTTAAACACGAGAGGTTCTTTAAAATAATAAAAGTTTGGATAATAAATCGGAGGAAAAGTTATGAAGTCGAATCACTAAACAAGATCAGGAGGTAACCTGGTATAGTAAGGATCGAGGTAAGATCGGATCCCAGATCAATAAACGAAAGAGATCAGACATCTCTTGCCAAAAGGTACTAGTAAGGCGATCACAAAGGAGATCGGAAAAGACTCAATCTGATATCCCCTCCCCAGCTATAAGGTATCAAGGGGCTAAGAGAAGCCCCATTCGGGTTCTCGGCATCTTCGGATGCTAGAACCCTTAGTATAAGGTTCTTACGATATATGATTGTAATTAAATTTTAAGAGGTCGGGGGAGAGTTCTTACCTGATCCTCATTCAAACCAAAAATAGGAGATCGGAGGAGAGTTCTTATCCGATTCTTAATCAAATTTTAATAAATACTTAAAGTGATCAGAGGAGAGTTCTTATCCGATTCTCATTCAAATTTTAATAAATACTTAAAGAGATCGAAGGAGAGTTCTTATCGGATTCTCAATATAAAAATTTTAATAAATAAGTGGAGATCGGAGGAGATTTCTTATCTGAGATCCACCATTAAAACTCTAAAATTAAATACTTAAAGAGATCGGAGGAGAGTTCTTATCCGATTTTCAATTAAAATAAATACTTAAAGAGATCGTAGGAGAGTTCTTATCCGATTCTCAATAAAAAATTTTAATAAATATGCAAAGATTGGAGGAGAATTCTTATCCGAGATTCCCCACTCGAACTTTAAATGGATTATCCCTAGAGATCGGGAGAAGTTTTTACCCAGATTCTCTCAAATCCAAACTAAAATATCTCAATATGCAAAGTAACCCTCTAAACAAAAAACGCTACACAACATCAACTCACTAAGGGTCGTCTCATGTACTTATGTATCTGGGTAATCCGAAATAGTGAAAAATCAAATATTCCCTTTTATCACTGGGATTAACATCATCATTCTAACCCCCCTAACTTTCGATTTTTTTTTAAAGAGCATAATGTTAAATCTGTTTACCTTCATAGAGGGACGAGGCGGGGTGCGTAACACCTTCCCCGCCCGTATATGGACTTCGAACCTAGAATCTCTGTTTTCGAAGTGGTTTCTTTTAGTTTATCTTCTTTTTTATGAATGGTTTCCTTTAATTTCTCTCAAAATTAAAGTGGTGACTCCTCACTCTTTCCCACTTTGGTGAGTGCTCATCCAGGTGACCGCAAAATACCTTGCGACAAAGTTAGGCATTTGGAGACAAAATCAGCTACATCCCTTTTCATACCCATCCACCAGTAATGCTCTTTTAGCCCTCTGTACATTTTAGTTCCACCAGGATGCATAGCAAAAGGAGACTCATGTGCTTCCTTCATAATGATCTGTCTCAAGTCAACATCATTAGGAATGCAAATTCTACCCTGATGTAGTAGTAAACCATCATCTCTCACAGAAAATTCAGGTTTCTTGCCTTGCTAGACTTCTTTCAGTAGCTTTTGATATTTTTCATCACTGTGAGCAACCATTCTTATCTGATCAATCAACACTGGCTGTACATGTCATGCAACTACTATTTGTCCCTCATCATCAATCTCCAAATTGGCATGCTATGCTTTCAACTCATGTACCATGGACAAAGGAGAAACTCTGAGACTTGCCATAGTCTTGCGACTTAAGGAGTCAGCCACCACATTTACTTTCCCTAGCTGATAGTCTATTAAGCAATAATAGTCTTTAATCAATTCTAATCATCTCCTCTGCCTCAAATTCAATTCCTTCTGGGTGCCCAAGTACTTCAAGCTCTTGTGATCTGTGTAGATATAACACTTCTCCCCATATAAGTAATGTCTCCAGATCTTAAGAGCAAATACAATAGCTGCTAGCTCCAAGTCACGTGTCGGATAGCTCCTCTCATGCGGTTTCAGTTGGCATGATGCATAAGCAATGACATTCTGATCTTGCATCAGTACACAGTCTAAACCATTGTGAGAAGCATCACTATAAACTGTGTATTCTTTACCCGGGATAGGTAAAGTAAGGACTGGAGCTTTAGTCAAACACCTCTTCAATTCATCAAAACTTTGTTGGCATTTATCTGTCCACTGAAACTTCACATCTTTCCGAAGCAGCTTGGTCAGTGGAGAAGCTAACATAGAAAACCCTTTCACAAATTGGCGGTAGTATCCAGCTAAACCCAGAAAACTGCAAATTTTTGTGATATTCCTGGGTGGCTTTTAATTAAGGATAGCTTCTACCTTGATGGAATCTACCTTGATCCCTTCAGCTGACACAACATGTCCCAAGAAAGAGATTTCTTTCAGCCAAAATTCACATTTTGATAATTTAGCATACAACTGTTTCTCCCTTAACATCTATAGTACAATCCGCAGATGTCTGTCATGCTCTTCTGCATTCCTCAAATATATCAAAATATCATCAATAAACACCACCACAAACTGGTCGAGATATGGTCTGAAGATAGTGTTCATCAAATCCATAAAAGCAGCTGGAGAATTAGTTAACTTGAATGGCATTACCAGAAACTCATAGTGGCCATATCAAGTTCTAAAAGCAGTTTTTGGAATACTCTACTCTTGCACTTTCAACTGATAATAACCAGATCACAAATCAATTTTGGAGAACACAGCTACACCCTTCAACTGATCAAACAGATCATCAATGCGAGGCAATGGATATCTATTCTTTATTGTCACCTTATTCAACTGTCGATAGTCAATAAATAAGCGGAGAGTGCCATCTTTCTTCTTAACAAATAATACTAGCACTCCTTAAGGTGACACACTAGGGCGGATGAAGCCCTTTTCAAGTAGTTCTTGCAACTGTACCTTCAACTCCTTCAATTCTGCTGATGCCATTCTGTATGGCGTTATGGAGATTGGATCCACACCATGCATAACATTAATCTCAAACTGCACTTCTCTTTCTGGAGGTAATCCTGGCAATTTCATCAGGAAACACGTCTAGAAAGTCATATACTGTAGGGATGTCCCTCAATGCTGGACTCCTCACTTGGGTGTCTACCACATGTGCCAAGTATGCTTCACACCCCTTTCTGATCATTTTTCTGACTAGTGTAGCCAAAATGATGTTTGATGGCAATAGCTGCCTCTCCTCGTGAATTACTATATCACTGTACTGAGGGAGACCAAAAGTGACTGTCTTCAATCTACAGTCAATCATAGCGTGTTGCTTGGCTAACCAATCTATGCCCAAGATGATATCATAATCTCTGAAGGGCATTTCAATGAGATCAGATAGAAAAGTATGTCCTTGGATCTACAAAGGACAATCCCCATGTATTCTATTGACCCTGACCTCTTATCCTAGCGAACTTGTTACTAGCACCTCAAAGTCCATTTTTGTACATGGAACAACAATGCAATCAATGATGCTAGCACTCACATAGGAGTGGGTAGAACCTGGATCAAATAACACAAATACATCTTGATTAAAAGTTGAGAAGGTACTAGCCATAATATCAGATGTCTCAGCCTCTTCTCTCTGTCTCATTGCGTAGAATCTGACTAAAGCACTGCCTTGCTCTGACTGATTCACTGTGCCTTGGTTGCCTGATGGACTACCTCTACCCCTGCCTCTAGCTCTACTAGGTGGTTGTGAATCTCTGGTGGGAAGATTCTGAATTGACCCTTCTGCAGTAGTAGGAGGTGGCCCAACTCTACTGGCACTGGTGCAGTCTTTAGCAAAGTGTCATGCGCCTCCATAGTTATAACAGGCTCCTATGGCCTTATAGCATACCCCACCATGATTTTTACCACAAGTTTCACATTGATGGGGAGGGTAGGAACTTCTGGTAGTCTGCTAACCAGATGGAGGAGGTTTCTGTCCTGAATATCTTTCCCTACCAGACTTTTTGCTACCCCTGTTGTGTCCCTCAAAGTTCTTTCTCTTCCCAGTAGGACCACTGGAACTCTGATCTACTGACTTCCCCTCTTTCTCTTTTTCTGTCTTCTCTGATTTCTTTTTCTCTGGGACCACTTCTGACTCAATTCTTTCTAATTCAAGTGCTTGAGAAATGAGCTCAGAGAAGTTATTATGTTTGAATCTGACCACTTGTAGTCTGAGACTGGGTTTCAAGCCGGTTTCAATCCTCTTACATTTTTCCCTGCTGGTAGAAAGGAGACTTCCTGCATAGTGGCTCAGGCAGAAAAACTCCCTTTCATATTCTGCCACTGACATACTTCCCTGTTTTAGACTTAAGAACTCCTGTAGGTTCTAGTCCACATAGGCATCTGGGACTTATTTTTGTCTGAACTCCCGCAGAAAGTCATCCCAGCTTAGTATTGGAGGTTTCACCAAACTATGAGGAATGGTTTTCCACCAGTGATATGCATCTCCCTATAGTAGTGACACTAAATACTCAAATCTTAGCTCTTCTGTGCAATGCAGTTTCTTGAACGCCCTATCCATTCTCTCCAACCATTGTTCTGCCTCTAGTGGATCTACTGTCCCTTTGAACTCAGTAGCCCCATATTTAATCAGCTTGTCATACTGCCTAGCTGAAGGCTGTGGTTGTACCACTGGTATCTGTAGTGGGGCTTAAGTAGGCATATTACCAGTCATCTGTTGGAACATTGCAGCCATCTACTGAGCAAACTAAGTAGGGAACTGCGGTACTGAGGGAGCTGATGCGGCTAATCCACTCACATTATGAAGGGCCAAGGCATCCCCTTGTACCTCAGCCTCTATTGATTGATCGACTGAACGGTCCCCTTCTTTCATAGATAATTAGAGGATATTATACCTCTTGGACAAATAACACAAGGAGATTTCCTCCTGTTAGTGCATATTTATAATGTAATATACTTTATGTATCAAACAATGACATTGAGTAATTATACTATGAAGAAAGAATATTCAAATTATAGGTCAAAACAGAATTTAAACACTAGCTTTGATACCACTAATGTTAGTAGTATGCCCTAGAGCATATCATTTAGTATGTATCTTGTACATATTTTTATTAATAAAAGGCATTTTCACTTTTCCGTTTACATAATATATTTATGTGTAATAGAAAAGGTCCATTGATATTTTGCTAGAAATATTATTCTTAAGTTGTTAAGAATATGAGTGACAATATTTCTAGCACAAAGTATCATAAATAGGTTCACAATCAAGGATACTTCATAATAAGGACATGACTTATCAAGAAAGATCGTATTCATGTTTGTTCCCAAGTTATTTATATGAGATATAAATAAGATAGAATAGTGAGTCTCATGCCATATAACAAACATGATAGGCACTTATAAATGATAAGTAGGCCGAACCAGTGACACTTATGACAAGCACATGGAGTTTACTCTTGTCAATGTTTTGTCATAAATCATATCAGTGCATATAATCTTTAGACCTGAGATAGCACAGTTATGTTGTATATAGGTAGTTTGAGTTTGATACTGCTTTCATACTTGTACTGTGTATGGGTATATGGGCATGTGTTGGCTCCTACTAGTTATATATGAAGGTAGGTGTTGATCAAGATGGAATCTGTTCGTCTAAGTAAATAGAGATAAAATCCTATGTTCATTTAATTGTTCTTGATGTTTCAAGTTCCTGGCCAGGACAGATAGATTTATTCAGAAAAGAGTTTCTGATGAGAAAATCTTTTTAATCAAGAACTGGAATTAAAAGAGAACATAATGTTCATAGCAAATGGAGTTTGACATAAACCATGACTCCAGCTTGAGTTAAGATTTTGTAACAGAGAGATTCTAGTGCATGGTAACATATGATTATAGGTTCATTTAAGGTAAACCTTATTACTAATTGGGTGACCATGGCATGCTATGCTAGGTGTTAACTATGGTTTATGAGGTTCATAAAATGATTTAGAGAAATCATTTATGGTAAGAAAGAGTTCTGATGATATTAAGAGTTGATATCATGTCTCATTGTCAATTAGTGATGAGCCTAGTAAGTCACACACATACACAAGTTATCACCTATCTAAATATGATTTAATTAATTAATTAAAGAGTTTAATTGATTAATTAAATAGGTTTGATTTGCAATTAAAATGCAAAGTCCCTAGCATGACTTAAAACCAAATCTAGATTATTGGATGTATAGTATAAGTTAAATTTATATTTAAAGTGTTTAATTATGAATTTAATTAATGAAAAATTAATTAATAGAGATTAATTAATTAATTTAAATTTGATATTAATTAGAAGAAGAAAAAATAATTATTTTGGGTTAAGAACTCAAAATTAAGACATAGGGGCATTTTGGTCATTTCACAGTGTAACACGTGGCACCATAAGATGGTGACACATGGGATTACACATAAGCTTGCCAAATGTTTTTTAATCATGTAAGATGATTAAAATCAAGATTAAATATAGGTTTGACACTTGGCACAATGTGATTGGGCCACCTAAACCTAGAGCTAATCAAAGGGTGACATGTGGCAAGGGTTTAATGTATTAACCTAGCTATATAAGTGTTGTTATGAAAAAGAAAAACAACCAGCAGCCACTCCTCTCCTTTATCATGCCATTTTGAGGCTCTCCATCTATTCTTCTTCATCTCTCATCAATTCAAAGAGATTAGCTATCAATCTCTTGAATTAAGAACACTAGAAATTATTTCTAGTGTCCTGTTTATATCTCTAATCTCTTAAAAGGCATAACTTGAATTTCTAATTAATAGAAAAAGCTTTAGAAGTTGTTCAAGGGTTTCCATAGGTGTTCTTGGTGTGGACAAGCTAGAGGGACAACATCTGGTGTGCTGAAGACGAATCTCAAAGGCGCAGACACGCTGCAGTGCACCAAGAGGTTAGTGTAATCGTTCTTGATTTAATCTAGGGTTCTAAAATTAATCTGATTAATTTTAAAATCTAAATGGCAAATACAGATCCAAAAAAATATTAAAAGTGTTTTAATATGTTGTTTATCATTGAAATCAAATAGATAAAAATAAATCTTGCATGATGCATGTGACCCTAGGTGAAATTTTTTTAATACAATGGTATAAACTTGTGTTTTTCACGCTTCCGTTCCTTCAATTGGTATAAGAGCCACTATATTTGCCATTTAGATTGATGTTTATATGATTTAATTGTGTGTTTGATCATGAGATCAAGAGTTCATTGCTGGTTGCAAAGCCAAGGTGGCGGCACAAATGATGAACACCATGGCGCTCATGGTTGATGCACCACAATGGTGTGCAGAGGTAAATAGATGGTGAATGTGCAACTGTTGTATGATCTAAGATCCATTTTATGTATAATTAAATTGTTTAATTAGAATTTTTATCACACAATTAAATTATGATTCAAATCAGAATTTTAAAAATTATTTGAATGTGATTCAAATCTAAATTTTAAAAGTTATTTAAATGTGATTCAAATCTGAATTTTTAAAGTTGTTTGAATCATATTTAAATCTGATTTTTTAAAGTTGATTGAATAATATTATCTGATTTTTTAAAAAATGTTTGAATATGATTCAAATCTGATTTTTTAAAAAATGTTTGAATGTGATTCAAATCTGAATTTTTAAGGTTATTTGAATGTGATTCAAATCTGAATTTTTAAGGTTATTTGAATGTGATTCAAATCTGAATTTTTAAATTTATTTGAATCATATTCAAATCTGGATTTTTGAGTTGAATATGAGATATTCAATTTAATTTAAGTATGTATGTTTTATTTAATTGTTAAATAGTGATATGCATGATGGATGATCATGGACTATAAAAGACCAATGTGATTGGATTTATTTCTTTTATGTTTCTTTGGGATTGTAAATTAATTAATTTGTTTTAATTTATTTTGGGCATGTATTATTAAGTTTGTAATAATTTTTGGATTGTAATTTCATTTATTTAAGTTCTTGTAAATTCGCCTTGGTATGCCAAGGATTACTATGTAATATTGGATTGCAAGAAGTTTAAGGAGGTCAAGAGCATTAGTGGGACCAGTGGGAGGAATTCAAGATCAAGTGTTGATTATGTACTCCTTCAGTAACTCTTGTAAAATGAATGAATGAAACGCACCTAGGAATGCCCTGATTCAATTCTTGGTGGCTTAGAATTGAATCCCTTAGAAAGTCCATGATCATACCATATTTATTGCTTATCCATGAATGCATGAGATGTATGGGAATGTATGCTATTATATGATATATGCATGCTAATTGGATAATGTGCAAAGTGAGATCTTAATAGTAATTAGAATGACCATAAAATCTTCCAAACAAATGATTAAGTTGGAAATGCTATAATTAAAGTAATTATAACATAAGCCCTCCATTGGGGCAATTATTTTAAGAAATTTTAAATAGTTGCATAAGATGCAATTAATTTAAGAGATTTTCTTAAGAATAATTCTTAAGCATGAGATGTTGTAAATATGTAAATAGTTTGGTGGCCAATATTGGATGTACCTGGTGTAACACCCCTAAGTTCGGTAGTGCGTTCTACTGTTCCGGTGACCAGTGTTGTCCGGACAGCTAGAATGCCTAGAACTACACTTCGATATGAGTGAGGAGACATTAAATAATGAAATACAAGAAAAGAAAATATAAGAAAAATAAAGGAAAAATAATAGTAAAGAAATGCAACTAAGTTAAGTGAGCCGAGAACCCTAGCGATGGGTGACCGCACCGGGAAGTCACGGCGTGGACCGTTGACTAGCCCTGGACCGCGGGGAACCCTGAAAAATATTTTTAGGAGTTAAAGAGACATCAATTGAAGTAGAAATATCATTAGAAATATCAAAGAAAAATTAAATAATTAGTACAAAGAAAAGCGAGAAATCGAAAAACGGACAAAACTCGGTGTTACCGAAAAATCAGGAATGCAATCCGAACAGGGGCATTGTGGTAATTTGACACCCCGAGTTGTCTTTTGACCTAAATTTCCATTAAAAATAAATAATATTACACTTGGAATATATCATGAAAAATTAAAAAGGTGGTACCTAATGTAAATAGCAAAAATTGGGAGTTAAATGTGGAAAAATGAAACCTTAGAATAAACAATGATTTAATTCTTACATAGTGGTCCACTAACTCATTTAAGTGGACCACTAAAGCTTCATTTGGGCAGAATATACATCTTCATCTTCAACCTTAGAACCAGCAAAAAATTTGCTCCCAAAAAACTCCATTGATGCATGGTTGAAGCTCCATGCATATGAGATTCAAGTTTCTTTCCTTCTAGCTTCCTTCATCAAAGTTAGTCTACACCACTTGGGCAGTAGATTGGCAGCAAGAAGACCAAGTTTTGGTGAAGATTTAAGAAGTCTCATCCATAGGTAAGTTTGAGTTTTTGATTGTTGCTTTGTTAAAGTTTGTAAGGGTGTTATGGGTGTTTGATTTATGGAGAAATTTTTGAGTTTTGATGTTGAATGGGAATGTGCACTTTTGGCAGCCATGGAAACACCTTGAAGGCAGTTTAATTGTGCTTGTAAATGGTGAATTAAATGATTGATTAAATGTATATTGTGTAGGAAATTGTTTGGGTAATGTATACTTAGTATATGTAAATGTAAAATGAGATTTAAAGCTTGGAAAGTAATGGAATGTAAGTGTACCATTGTGGCAGTTTGTTAACTCTTGAAGAATGCTGGAATTCATGCTTGGTTTATGGAATAATGATGTTAAAATGTGTTGGTTGTTATGGCAGTTTGAATGTATGTATAGTGGTGTGAAGGTTGGACATGTGAATGAGCTTGGTTATGGAGTTAAATTGTTGTAAATTGAGTTGGGCAAATTCTATACTTGTTGGTGCACATTGAATGTAATTGTAAGCTGCCAAAATGACCTATAATGTGTTGTGAATTATGTTTAGGTCATGGTACAACCATAATTAGTTTGAATGTTAAGTTTGGTGAGTGTTAAAAGTGATGTTTGATATGTATGCAAGAATTGCAATAAGGCAGTTTGTATTTTAGGCCTATAACTTTAAGTGTGTGGCTCCAATTGGTATGAGACCAATTGGAGGTGAAACTAGGCACAAAATGTGCCAACTTTCATGAAGGAAGCTTGCCAAAATTATGCTTGCAAGGTAGCTTGAAAAATGACCAAATCCAGATTAAGTGCAAATGAGGCCTGAAAATTGACCATTTGGGCAGCAGTTAGTGTTTAGGCCATAACTCACTCAAAACAAGTCCAATTGACCTGAAATTTTAACCATGAATAGTTAAGACCCATATCTACAAGTCTTATGAAGACACTAAAGCCCAGAAATGACCATAAGTAAGCCAAACAGCTTGCACAAGTTCGGGTCCAAAAACTGGCCGAACCTAAAATGACCTAAAATGACCAATTTTGGTGCAATTTGACCAGCAATAGTAAAATGACCATAACTTGGCCTACATAACTCAGAATGACCTGAAATTCTGCCCCGCGTTCCATAAGACATAGATCTACAAGTTTGTAGTTTTGACCGAAACCCAAAAACCGAGGGAACTAGGTCGTCCGGCTAGGTCAAACTAGAATCCCGGAATCCAGCAAATCGCAAGAAAATGCAGTATACACGGAAATGAATTTGGCAACATGTACCAACCCTAAAAGACTATCGAATGTGATATATTAATGACATTAAAACCTAAATTACCTAGAATGTACCAAGGGTCGACATAGTAGGTTGACTAAGCGAATAAATGAATTCAGTGAATTAATTATCAAGCATTATCGTTAGAGACAGTTTAAATGAGTACTAAAACACTTCAAATTGTGTTTCTCAGTTAGCAAAGACTCAGGGAGGGGAAGGAAACACTGAGTCAGAGCCAAGAGACAGTTATCAGAGGTTTGTGCACAATAGTCATAGCAAATGGAGTTTGACATAAACCATGACTCTAGCTTGAGTTGGGATTTTGTAACAGAGAGATTCTAGTGCATGGTAACATATGATTATAGGTTCATTTAAGGTAAACCTTATTACTAATTGGGTGGTCATGGCATGCTATGCTAGGTGTTAACCATGGTTTATGAGGTTCATAAAATGATTTAGAGAAATCATTTATGGTAAGAAAGAGTTCTGATGATATTAAGAGTTGATATCATGTCTCATTGCCAATTAGTGATGAGCCTAGTAAGTCACACATATACACAAGTTATCACCTATTTAAATATGATTTAATTAATTAATTAAAGAGTTTAATTGATTAAGTAAATAGGTTTAGTTTGCAATTAAATTGCAAAGTCCCTAGCATGACTTGAAACTAAATCTAGATTATTGGATGTATAGTATAAGTTAAATTTATATTTAAAGTGTTTAAATATGAATTTAATTAATGAGAAATTAATTAATAGAGATTAATTAATTAATTTATATTTGATATAAATTAGAAGAAGAAAAAATAATTATTTTGGGTTAAGAACTCAAAATTAAGACACAGGGGCATTTTGGTCATTTCACAGTGTGACACGTGGCACCATGAGATGGTGACACATGGGATTACACATAAGTTTGCCAAATGTTTTTTAATCATGTAAGATGATTAAAATCAAGATTAAATATAGGTTTGACACTTGGCACAATGTGATTGGGTCACTTAAACCTAGAGCTAATCAAAGGGTGACATGTGGCGAGGGTTTAATGTGTTAACCTAGCTATATAAGTGTTGTTATGTAAAAGAAAAACAACCAGCAGCCACTCCTCTCCTTTGTCACTCCATTTTGAGGCTCTCAATCTATTCTTCTTCATCTCTCATCAATTCAAAGAGATTAGCCATCAATCTCTTGAATTAAGAACACTAGAAATTGTTTCTAGTGTCCTGTTTACATCTCTAATCTCTTAAAAGGTAGAACTTGAATTTCTAATTAATAGAAAAAGCTTTAGAAGCTGTTCAAGGGTTGCCATAGGTGTTCTTGGTGTGGACAAGCTAGAGGGACAACATCTGGTGTCCTGAAGATGAATCTCAAAGGCGCAGACACGCTGCAGTGCATCAAGAGGTTAGTGTAATCATTCTTGATTTAATCTAGGGTTCTAAAATTAATCTAATTAATTTTAAATTCTTAAATGGTAAATACAGATCCAAAAATATATTAAAAGAGTTTTAATATGTTGTTTATCATTGAAATCAAATAGATAAAAATAAATCTTGCATGATGCATGTGACCCTAGGTGAAAATTTTTTAATACAATGGTATAAACTTGTGTTTTTCACGCTTCCGTTCCTTCAACTAAAACATGTCACTCCTTAACCTTCCGTAAGGCATAACATGATCCCGTAGTATATCTAATGAATTACCAAACTTCGTCTAATAATAACTCATTAGATATACTACAAGGGATTTTAAACCTTTTTTTATTTCTTTTTACAGTGGTGAGCACTTTTGACAGGTGTTAAAAAATTTCTTTAACTGAAGTGAAACCAAATAACAAATCTGGAGTATCAATAATTTCTGTAAAAATTTCGACAGAGTGTCGTCTGTATTTTGAATAAAACAGTTCTTCAAAAACCTGTAAAAAAAAACACTTCCAATATATTTGTTGAATCCCAAACTCCAATAATAGATCAACACAAATAAATTTCTCAATATTTGTCAAACTCAATTCAATATCAATTTTCAATATTTCAAAAGATAGACTACAAAATGATTGAGTAGTTCAAAAGCTGAGATAAGAAATAAATATATTACAACTTTAGTTTACAACTACTCAAGACCAAGTACAATATATACATATAGTTCACATACATTACAATAATTACAAAAATATGGTATACTCAATATACCCGACAGAATCCCAAAATGTAGCACAAGCAGCCTACTCTGCTGCTCTGTCTGTCTGTCTACCTGCGACAGCAATGAAAAAACTATCGCTGAGCCAATGTCTCAATGGTGCATAACATTAAGAAAATGCAATTTAAAACCATAAACCATAAATCATATAAACTGTGGATACTTAAAATCATAGTTAAATTCATAATGTCATAAAGAATTAAACTCCATTTCACAATGTCTCAATGAATATCAATAAATCACACACACAGCTTAATCATGATTCCAAAGTCCAATTCGTCCCAAAAGCCGATGGCTAATAAGGAATAACATAGCTAGCTAGCAATTATACGAGTACTTATCCTATTCGTCCTCAACTGACACACACCACAACACTTTAATCAGAGAGGGAATTCAAAGCCAATTCGTCCCACTAAACAAGCTAGCGAGGAATTCAATCAAATATACATGATAGTTGTGGTTTCAAACCATTTGTAATTTTTTTCAAGCAATAAGTATCCATGAAATTCCATTCAAACAATTTTTCCACAATTTAAGCAATAACATACAAATTGTCATAATTTATTTCAATTAAAAATTCAAAAGAAATAACTGTTGTACACAAACCTCTGAAGAGTAGCCTCTTGGCCTTGACTCAGTGTTTCCTTCCCCTTTCCTGAGTCTTTGCTAACTAAAACACACAATTTAAAGTGCTTCAGTACTCAGTTAAATTATTTCTAACAATAAGGTTTAACAATTAATTTATTTAATACTATTGCTTTCATTAGTCAACCTATAATGTTGACCTTTGATGTACTTTAGGGGAATAGATTTTAATGTTACCAATATGTCACATTTTATAGTCCTTTAGTGTTGGTATATGTTACCAAATTTATTTTCAAGTGTATTGCATTTTGTTGCAATTTATCAAATTTTGGTATGCTGTTTTGACCTAGCCGGATGACCTAGTTCCCTCGGTTTTCAGGTTCTGGTCAGAGTTACAAACTTGTAGGTCTATGTCTTAGTGAACTTTTACCACAAATTTTAGGTCATTTGGAGTTTACTAGACCAAGTTATGGTCATTTTACTATTGCTGGACAGATCGTACTAAAATGGCAAACTTAGGTCATTTTTAGGTCATTCCCGATTTTGGCAGTTTTTATACCCAAACTTGTGCAAGCATTTTGACTTGCTTATGGTCATTTCTAGGTTTTGTGGTCTCTACAAAAGATGTAGCCCTTTGTCTAAGCTTTCCAACCATATAAATTTCAGGTCATTTGGACCTGTTTTGAGGGAGTTATGGCCAAAATACTGATTGCTGTTCAAATGGTCAATTTTCAGGTTTGCAGATGGCTTAAAGTGGAGAAGATGGCTTAAAGTGGATTGCATGGAGCTTGGTTGTGAGGCAACCATGGGAGGATGTTGGGAGCTTTAGTTTCGGCTGGTTTTCTTGTGAGGTTGAAGATGACAGAATTTTTGTCCCAAAATACTGTACATAGGTCCACTAAAATGAGGTTAGTGGAGCACTAACTTAATTTATATTTTAATTAAATCAAAGTTTCATAATTTTGTAATTTTGCCATCACACTTCCACTATTTATAATATGTACCACACTTTTAATTTTCATGATATTTTCAAAATTTAATAGCATTTATTTTTAATGGACATTTAGGTCAAAAGGCAACTCGGGGTGTCAATTGACCAAAATGCCCCTATTCGGGTTGCATTCCCGATTTTTCAGTAACACCGATTTTTATCGGTTTCTTGATTTTTCATTTTTCTTTGTACTAATTAATTAATTTTTCTTTAACATTTCTAATGTCATTTATACTTCAATAGAAGTTTATTTAAGTCTTAAAAATATTTCACAGGATTCCCCGCGGTTTAAGGCTAGTTAACAGTCCTCGCCGCAACTTTCCGGTGCGGTCACCCATTGCTATGGTTTTTGGCTCGTTTAACTTAGTTACATTTTATTGCTCTTATTTTTCCTTTATTTTTCTTGTATTTTTCTCTATTGTATTTCATTATTTTATATCTCCTCACTAATATTTAAGTATAATTCCAGGCATTCTAGCTGTCCAGATAGACACTGGTCACCGGAACAATAGAACGCACTACCAAATATAAGGGTGTTACAGAGATTCTAGTGCATGGTAACATATGATTATAGGTTCATTAAAGGTAAATCTTATTACTAATTGGGTGGCTATGGCATACTATGCTAGGTGTTAACCATAGTTTATGAGCTGCATAAAATGATTTAGAGAAATCATTTATGGTAAGAAAGAGTTCTGATGATATTAAGAGTTGATATCATGTCTCATTGCCAATTAGTGATGAGCCTAGTAAGTCACACGCATACACAAGTAATCATTAAATTAAATATGAATTAATTAATTAACTAATTAATTAAAGAGTTTAATTGATTAATTAAATAGATTTAGTTTGCAATTAGATTGCAAAGTCTCTAGCATGGCTTGAAACCAAATTTAGGTTATTGAATGTATATTATAAGTTAAATTTATATTTAAAGTGTTTAAATATGAATTTAGTTAATGAGAAATTAAATAATAAAGATTAATTAATTAATTTTTATTTGATATAAATTGATTAGAAGAAGAGAAATAATTATTTTGGGTTGAGAACTCAAAATTAATACATGGGGGTATTTTGGTCATTTCAGAGGGTGACATGTGGCATAATGAGAAGGTGACAAATGGCACTACACATAAGCTTGCAATATGTCTTTTAACCATGTAAGATGATCAAAGTCAAGATTAAATATAGATTTAACACTTGGCACAATGTGATTGGGTCAATTAAACATAGAGCTAATCAAAAGATGACATGTGGCAAGGGTTTTAAGTGGTGACCTAGCT
Organism: Hevea brasiliensis; assembly: GCF_030052815.1. NCBI lineage: Eukaryota > Viridiplantae > Streptophyta > Magnoliopsida > Malpighiales > Euphorbiaceae > Hevea > Hevea brasiliensis. The sequence goes on along the minus strand of NC_079496.1, from coordinate 91,695,014 downwards.
ATATAAGTCTAAGGATGAAAGAACAAAAATACAAGCTGCTCTTTCTCTCTTTGGTGCCGCCACCCTTGGCTGCCTCTCCCTCTCTTCTTCTTCATCTCTCATCAATTCAAAGAGATTAGACAATAATCTCTTGAATTAAAAATATTAGAAATCGTTTATAGTGTCTTGTTTACATCTGTAATCTCTCAAAAGGTAAAACCTGATTTTCTAATTGATTAAAAAGCTTTAGAAGCTATTCAAGGGGCTGCCATTGGTGATCTTGGTGTGGACAAGCTAGAGGGACAACATCTGGTGTCCTAAGCACATCCCAAAGGTGCCAAACACACTGCAATGCATCAAAAAAGTTAGTGCACTTATTCTTGATCTAATCTAGGGTTCTAATGAATTAATCTATTAATTATAAAATCTTAAATGGCAAATGTAGATCCAAAAACATATTAAAAGAGTTTTAATATGTTGTTTATCATTGAAATCAAATAGATAAAAATGAATCTTGCATGATACATGTGACACTAGGTGAAAAAATTTTGAATTTAATGATATAAATTTATGTTTTTCATGCTTTTGCTCCTTCAAGAACCCATAGATATTCTGGCATATGAGGTGAAGCAGCTGAGGAACAAGCAGATACCACTAGTTAAGGTGTTATGGAACCATTATTCAATCTAGGAAGCTACTTGGGAGCATGAGGAGGACATGAGGAGACAACACCCAAAGTTGTTTAGAGACTAAAACCAGCCAAAATTTTGGGACGAAATTTATTTAAGTGGGGGGGGGGGGGGGGGAGAGGAATATAACACCTCTATATTAAGTAGTCTATATATTCTACTGTTCCAGTGACTAGAGCCTTTCCGGACAGTCAGGATGTTTAGAACCATGTTTAAATCATATAGAAAAGACATAAACAAAAATTAATAGAAATCATATAAGGGTGAAATGGAAATAAGAAAACAAAGTGTGATCAGTTAAATGAGCCGAGGTCCCGGCGATGGGTGACTAAAATAGGAAGTGACTGCGAGCTTAGTTGATACCCTAAATTTGTGTGGGACCCTATGACACCCCAGGCCTAGGGATAATTGAAAAGTTAGGAGAAATGTGAAAACCATAGAAAAGAATAAAGAACAGGCTCAAATAATTGAATCAGAGTTCAGAAAGCAACCTAGTGCTATTGGAAAACGGAGCAGACCGATAAGGGGCAAAATGGTCAATTCACCCTTAGAGGTGACTCTTGGCCTAAATGTCCATTAAAATGTGAAAAATTAAAATATTGAAAAGTGATTTAAAAATGAAGAGAGTAGGGAAAGGAAAAAAGTAAAGAAATGCATATCAAATAATCATTTGATATTATGACATCATACATGACATCATAAAAATTTTAAATTTTATTAATTATTTATGGGATAATTATCTAATTATAAGAAGGTAAAATTAGAAAAAAAGAGAGAGAAAAATCATTTCCTTCTTTCCCCACTTTCTAGCCGTCCCTCTCTCTCTCATTCTCTTTTTCATAAACCTCCATTGATGAGTTGTGGGAGCTCTTAAAGCCCTAAAATTTCTTCATAATTTCCATAATTTCCAATACCAAATATTGATATTAGACCTTGGTTGAGAAATTGGGAGTAAGAAAAATAAAAAAGAAGTGAAGAATTGAAGAGAAAAATTCTGCTCAAACAAGGTAAGTAACTTCCAATGCTTAACTTCCTTTTTAATTATTAAATTGAGTTTGGTTATGAAGAAATCACCTTGGAAAACTTGAAGAAACTTGCATGAACCCAAATAGGAATTTTGGCCAGCCTAGGAAGAAGTTGGATTTGATGAAAATTGATGAAATTAAATGTGTATGCAGGCTCAATTGAGTAGGTAGATATGATTTGTGCACATGAATTTCATGAATTGTGGTAATTAGAGAATTAGGGTTCTTGGTGATTAGTGTTTTGAATGGAATTTGGGGATTTTTAAAATTGTTGACCAATTGATGTTTTAATGCTCAATTTTGGTTAATTGGTGTTCATATGATTGTGAATTGATGATTGAAATTGAGTTAGATTATGAATGTGGTAAGGTTGAATTCTGGACAGCTTGACTTTTGTTCACTTAGAAGCCTATAAGTTGAATTTTATTGCTCCAATTGGTGTGAGGCCAATTGGAGATGAAAATAGGGTTATAATGCAACAATTTTCATGCAAAAACTTTGCTCTAAAATGACTCCAAGTGGATCTAAAATCTACTTAAATCCGGATTTGGTACCCTGTTACTGAGCAGAATTGACCAAATGAATAATACATGTTCAAATGGTCATAACTTGGTGTAGAGAGGTGCAAATGACCTGATTTTTAAACCATTGAAAAGCTTAAACATAGTAGAACAACTTTCATGAAGAAACAAACCCAAATTTTGACCATAACTTAGTCAAATTACTAACCAAAATTAGGTCACCTACTGCTAGAACTAAAATTTGCCCAGAAAATCTGGAAATAACTAATCCAGCTAGTTATGATAAAAATGCCATAACTTGAGCTACAAAACTCCAAATGGAGTGATTCAAAAATGGAATTAAACTAGACGCATTAAGAAACAACTTTGATGAAGAAAGTTTAGCCAAATTTTCACTGTAGATTGGTCCAATAAAATAGTAAACATTGGAAACCAAAACTAAAAATTTGAAATTTCTCTTAATAGGCCTTGAATTGTATTCGGCAACCAATGCCAACAAAATTGAAACTCAAAAGATGATAGAATCATGTGTTTAGAAATTATGTACCTATTAATTATGAAAAAGTCAATATTTTCAATGAATAGTAAAGTAAATAGTAACCACAAATATACCAATTGCAAAGGACTCAAACCTTATTAGTTTTATTAGGTAACTTAAGTATATAAAAATTTAATTGCTGGATTATTTATTTAGAAATAAGTTGAATGGATATTGAAACACTCTAATTATGTGTTTTAATTATTGGTAGTATTCCCTAGAGCATATCATTTAGTATGTATCTTGTACATATTTTTATTCATAAAAGACAATTTCACTTTTCCATTTACATAATGTATTTATGTGTAATAGAAAAGGTCCATTAATATTTTGTTAGAAATTCTATTCTTAAGTTATTAAGAATATGAGTGACAGTATTTCTAGCATAAAGTATCATAAATTGGTTCACAATCTAGGATACTTCACAATAAGGACATAACTTATCCAGAAAGATTGTAATCATGTTTGTTCCCAAGGTATTTATATGAGATATAAATAAGATGGAATGGTGAGTCTCATGCCATATAACAAACATGATAGGTACTTATACATGATAAGTAGGCCGAACCAGTGACGCATATGACAAGCACATGGAGTTTACTCTTATCAATGCATTGTCATATATCATATCGGTGCATATAATCTTTAGACCTAAGATAACACATTTATCTTGTGTATAGGTGGTTTGAGTTTGATACTGCTTTCATACTTGTACTGTGTATAGGTATATGGGCTTGTGTTGGCTCCTACTAGTTATATATGGAGGTAGGTATTGATCAAGATGGAATCTGTTACCCTACGTAAATAAGAATAAAATCCCATGTTCATTTAGTTACTCTTGATGTTTCAAGTTCCTGGCCTGGACAGACAGATTTAGTCAGAAAAGAGTTTCTGACAAGAAAATTTAATTAATCAAGATCTGGAATTAAAAAGAGAACATAATATTCATAGCAAATGAGGTGTGACATAAATCATGACTCCAGCTCGAATTGGGATTTAGTAACAGAGAGATTATAATGCATGGTAACATATGATTATAGGTTCATTTAAAGGTATTCCTTGTTACTGATTGGGTGGCCAAGGCATGTTATGCTAGGTATCAACCATAGTCTATGAGATGCCTAAAATGATTTAGAGAAATCATTTATGGTAAGAAAGAGTTCTGATGATATTAAGAGTTAATATCATATCTCATTGCCAATTAGTAATGAGCCTAGTAAGTCACATACTTATACAAGTTAATCACCAAGTAAAATGTGATTTAATTGATTAATTAAAGAGTTTAATTGATTAATTAAATAGGTTTGGTTTGCAATAATATTGCAAAGTCCCTAGCATAGCTTGAAACCAAATCTAGGTTATTGGATGTATAGTATAAGTTAAATTTATATTTAAAGTGTTTAAGTATGGATTTAATTGTGAGAAATTAATTAATGGAGATTAATTAATTGACTTATATTTGATATAAATTTATTAAAAGCGGAGAAATAATGATTTTGGGTTGAGAACTCAAAATTACAACATAAGGGTAATTTGGTCATTTCACAAGGTGACATATGGCACCATGAGATGGTAACACATGGCATTGTATAAGCTTGCCATTTATCTTCCTATTATGTAAGATGATCAAAGTCAAGATTAAGTGTAGCTTTGACACTTGGCTTAATGTGATTAAGTCAATTAAAAAGAAGATGCAATATGGTGATGACATGTGGCATGGGATTAAATGATGACCTAATTATAAAAGGGAAAAGAAAGAAAAATAAAACACTCTTCTTCTTTGTTTCGAAGGTGCTACCACTTTTAGGGCTCTCTCTCCTCTTCATCTTTTCTCACCAATTCAAAGAGAATTACTCAAATTTCTTTGAATAAAAATTGCTAGGAATTGTTTCTAATGTCCTATACACATCTACAACCTCTCTAAAGGCAAAAACTCAATTTGTAATTGGTTGGCAAGGCTTGAGAAGCAAGATTGGGGGCTGCCCATTGGTGATCTTGGTGTGGACAAACTAGAGGGACAACATTCGATGTCCTAGGTGCTTCCTAAAGGTGCCAATTACATCAATAGTGCATCAAAAGGTTAGTGCACATATTCTTCTTTCAAACTAGGGTTTAATTGAGTTAATTTGTTAATTCAAAAATTTTAAATGGAAAATGTAGATCCTAATACATATTAAAAGTGTTTTAATATGCAATTGAGCATTGAAATTAATTAGGCACATAATGGATGTGGCATGATGCATGTAACCCTAGAAAAAAAATTTTAAATTCAATTCTCTAACCTAACAATTTTCATGCTTCCACTCCTTCAATTGCTATTAGAGCCACTATATTTGTCATTTAGATTATTTAATATGAGATTTAATTGTGTGATTTTATCAAAAGTTAATTGATTAATTGCTAGATGGACCAACAAAAGTGGCGGCATGTGTGTATGCACCATGGGCGCACATGGCTTTGGGCCATTTAAAGTGTGCGCGTGGTTTGGGCTTCATAATGCAATTATTGTATGACTTAAGGCCCATAATTAGGCCCATACTTAATTAAATTATTTAATTAAGAATTTTAATTGAACGATTAAATTTTAATTCAATTGTTTGAATGAGATTCAAATATGAATTTTTAAATTTGTTTGAATGAGATTCAAATCTAAATTTTTAATTTTGTTTGGATCAGATTCAAATATGAACTTTTTAGTTGAATATGTGATATTCAATTTAATTTTAGTATGTATGTTTTATTTAATTGTTAAATGGTAATATCCATGATGGATGATCATGGACAATAAAAGACCAACGTGATTGTATTTAATTCTTTTATTTTTCTTTGGGTTGTAAAATAATTAATTTTATTTTTGGTGACATGTATTATAAGTGTTGTAATAATTTGGGTTGTAATTTCATTTATTTAAGGACTTTAAAGTCCATATTCTTGTAAATTCGCCTTGGTATGCCAAGGATTACAATGTATTTGGATTGCACGAAGATCAAAGAGGTCAAGAGCATTGGTGGGACCAATGGGAGGAATTCAAGGTCAAGTGTTGATTATGTACTCCTTCAGCAACTCTTGTAGAATGAATGAACAAAATACACCTAGGAATGCCCTGATTCAATTCTTGGTAGCTTAGAATTAAATCCCTTAGAAAGTCCATGATCATACCATATTTATTGTTTATCCATGCATGCATGAGATGTATGGGAATGTATGCAAGTATATGATCTATGCATGCTAATTGGATAATGTGCAAAGTGAGACCATAATAGTAATTAAGCCGACCACTAAATCTTCCAAACAAATGATTAAGTTGGAAATAGTATAATTAATGTAATTATATCATGGGCCCTCCATTGAGGCAATTATTTTAAGAAATTTTAAATACTTGTATATGATGCAATTAATTTAAGAGATTTTCTTAAGAATAATTGTTAAGCATGAGATGTTGTAAATAAGTAAATGGTTTGGTGGCCAATAATGGATGTGCATGAGGACATTAAAATTATTTGCATGCTTACTGGCTCAATGGGATCAACTTAACTAATGCAAGATAAGTCAATAATGGATGTGCCTGAGATTTTGAGCATTAGGGGCTAGGTAAATGATTGAACCTCACATGAGATGTGATGGGCAAGGAGTTGCTAACTTATAGTTTATTGTAATTCCAATAATAGATGTGCCTGAGGATGATCAATAAGACTATAAGAATTTAATCACCAACTAGAAATCCATCCAACTAGGATTTTCGTTTCCTACATTGGAAGTGTAAGATTCGCTAAGTTAGTGGGAGGACCAATTTGATTAAAAGACCATAATCATTTTGGTTAATTACTTGATACATTTACTAATTAATCTAGTTATTTTCTATAGTTATTCTTCTAATAATAATGAGCACACAACAACCACCACCATCCGATATCCTTGTGAGCATACTTGATCACAATAGGTTGACGGAACCTAATCTTTTTGATTGGCTAAGAAATTTAAAACCTGTCTTGAACTTAGAACGTATTGGATATGTTCTAGACTTAAAAGTTCCTGGTCCCTTATCTCTAGAGGCCACTCAAAAGGAACATGATACTTTGGACAAGTGGAAGAGCATGATATGAGAGCTAAGTGTTACATGCTTGCTTCTATGAGTAATGAGTTACAGAAGCAGCATGAGAACATGCAGAGTGCAAGTGAGATCCTCCTTCACCTACAAGAGTTGTATGGTGAGCATAGCAGGAATGCTAGGTATGAGATATCTAGACAGCTATTCCGCAAGAGGATGTATGAGGGACAGAATGTATGAGATCATGTCCACAAGATAATTCGACTTATTGAGCAGCTGGAACATCTTAACTTTCACATGGATTTCCTGAAGGAACGGAAGCGTGAAAAACACAAGTTTATACCATTGAATTCAAAAAATTTTCACCTAGGGTCACATGCATCATGCAAGATTTATTTTTATCTATTTGATTTCAATGATAAACAACATATTAAAACTCTTTTAATATGTTTTTGGATCTGTATTTTCCATTTAATTTTAGAACCCTAGATTAAATCAAGAACGATTACACTAACCTCTTGATGCACTGCAGCGTGTCTGCGCCTTTGAGATTCGTCTTCAGGACACCAGATGTTGTCCCTCTAGCTTGTCCACACCAAGAACACCTATGGTAGCCCTTGAACAACTTATAAAGCTTTTTCTATTAATTAGAAATTCAAGTTCTGCCTTTTAAGAGATTAGAGATGTAAACAGGACACTAGAAACAATTTCTAGTGTTCTTAATTCAAGAGATTGATGGCTAATCTCTTTGAATTGATGAGAGATGAAGAAGAATAGATGAAAAACCTCAAAGTGGCGTGACAAAGGAAAGGAGTGGCTGCTGGTTGTTTTTTTTTTCATAACCACACTTAAATAGCTAGGTTAACACATTAAACCCTTGCCACATGTCACCCTTTGATTAGCTCTAAGTTTAAGTGACCCAATCACATTGTGCCAAGTGTCAAACCTATATTTAATCTTGATTTTAATCATCTTACATGATTAAAAAACATTTGGCAAGCTTATATGTAATCCCATGTGTCACCATCTCATGGTGCCATGTGTCACACTGTGAAATGACCAAAATGCCCCTGTGTCTTAATTTTGAGTTCTTAACCCAAAATAATTATTTTTCTTATTCTAATTAATTTATATCAAATATATATTAATTAATTAATCTCTATTAATTAATTTCTCATTAATTAAATTCATATTTAAACACTTTAAATATAAATTTAATTTATACTACACATCCAATAATCTAGATTTTGTTTCAAGTCATGCTAGGGACTTTGCAATTTAATTGCAATCCAAACCTATTTAATTAATCAATTAAACTCTTTAATTAATTAATTAAATCATATTTAAATAGGTGATAACTTGTGTATGTGTGTGACTGTAACACCCCTCACCCGTCTACAGTGTAGCCGAGCACGGCGTGCTACACGGCGTGCCGGAGCACCTGTTCTTATCCGATTTCATTACAGTTCTTGGTTTACTCGTTCAAAAACTTTATCTGAGGTTTAGGCTATTTTTACTATTTATCAAAATCTGACTAATTTGGAAATTTCAAAAATTTTAATGATAATCCAGCAGAGTGCTGGCAGTAATTTGGACTAACAGTTCTTCTGAACCTGCCAAAGACAATTTCAATATATATATACTCAATTTCTCAAACTTAATAGTCTCAAAAATTTTCAAACATAAAGTATCTCAATACAGTATCCAGATTTCTCAGAAATCTCATCAGATTTTCAACATCTCAATATTCACAAGTACAATCCCATTATAACTCAAATTAAATTCACATATTAAAATACTTACTTCGAGTAGCTTCCATAATTCATAGGTTAATTACATGAGTTTATTTTGTACAAGATATACAAATAATTTACAATGTGCTAGGAATGAACAATATACATAACATGTATAAAATGAGCCCTATCTACATGCATTGTTGAGGAGGTGACAATCTTGAACCCTTCTGACACTTCTGCAGATCTGGACTCCAAAAATTTCAGTCAACAGTCTACTGGTTTTACCTTCAGTACCTGCGCGAGGAAGCAATTCCATCGCGCTAAGCATTTCTGCTTAGTGGTGCAATAATATAACAAGAAATAATATATACAAGTAAAAAAAATAAATCATCATTTCGGATATCCAGGAATCAATTTAATTTAGTATGGTATTTCTAGTATCAACGATCTTATATACTAGTTTGTTCCTCTTTGGAAGTGCTTAATTTATAACTTTTCAGTAATACTAGCTAGTATATAAATTATTCTAACTGTATTGTATTTCAAGTCTCTACGGTTCTACAATTTATATTTTTGTTATGTTTCTTTTGTTAATCTCTTTTACTCATTCATTCAATACTTAATTTAATTATACTGAAATTTCATTATACTTCACTTAACTTAATTGCTTGAATTGAATAATATTTTAATTGACTGCCCGTGTAGCCTATACACTGACCAGACTGGATAAATGGATATACTAGCACTGGGTACCTAGTACCTCGGGCCGTCACACCATCGGTCACAAAGTATCTCCCGGTGTGCAAACAGTGTGGCTAAAAAGCCATATAATCAATTAGGCATTAAGCCGAGTATAATAACACAATCTATATAGCCATAGGCTATTAAAATCATAGTATGGCATAATAAGCCATAAAATACAGTATGACGTAAAGTCATTCACAGAACAGCTGTCAGAATCCTATTGGCATGCCAACCTATCCAAACTAGTCAACTAGGCAAATTAGGGCATATTACAATATTACATATTTAATTCTTTATTCATAGGGTTTATACATCTTTATGCCTTTCACTGGTCAATAAAATTATTGACCTTTTTATGCATCATGGATAGGTTGATTCTAGCATCAACATGTCACAATTTACAATTCAATATGTTGTCAATATAATGCAATTTACCCTTTTCACAAGTTGGCATTCATTGCCAAATCACTTCAAGCATCATTTTATGTAATTACCAATTTTCAATTTTAGTATGCTAGATTGGTCTAGCTTAAAGTCCTATTTCCCTTGGTTTTTAGCTTCTAGTCAAAAAAGCAAAATTGTATCTCTATGTCTTATTGCACGCGGGGCAAAATTTCAGGTCATTCCGAGTTGTATAGACCAAGTTATGGTCAATTTACTAAAACTGGACAGATTGTACCTTTGGTGCAAAATTTGGTCAATTTCTCAATTTTTGTTTGCTAGATTTGTCTAGCTTAAAGTCCTATTTCTCTTGGTACTATTCCTTTCAGTTCATTTCATTAGTCAACCTATAATGTTGACCCTTGATGCACTCTACGTGAGTCAATTCTAATGTTACCAATATGTCACATTTTATAGCCCTTTAGTGTTGGTATATGTTACCAATTTCATTTCCAAGTGTATTGCATTTTATTGCAATTTACCGGATTTCGGTGTACTATTTTGACCTAGCTGGACGACCTAGTTCCCTCATTTTTTAGGTTTCGGTCCAAACTACAAACTTGTAGTTCTATGTCTTATTGCACACGGGGCAAAATTTCAGGTCATTCTGAGTTGTGTAGACCAAGATATGGTCAATTTACTAAAGCTGGACAGATTGCACCTTTAGTGCAAAATTTGGTCAGTTTTAGTTCTAGCAGTTTTGGTACCTGAACTTATGCAAGCCATTTGACTTGGTTCTGGCCATTTCTGGGTTTTAGTGTCTTCATAAGAATTGTAGTTCTATGTCTTATTGCACTCGGGGCAAAATTTCAGGTCATTCTAAGTTAGATAGACCAAGATATGGTCAATTTACTAAAGCTGGACAGATTGTATCAAAATTGGTCACTTTAGGTCATTTTAGGTCATTTTAGGTTCGGCCAGTTTTTGGACCCGAACTTGTGCAAGCTTTTTGACTTTCTTATGGTCATTTCTGGGCTTGGGTGTCTTCATAATACTTGTAGATATAGGTCTTAACTATTCATGGTCAAAATTTCAGGTCAATTGGACCTGTTTTGAGTGAGTTATGGCCTAAACACTAACTGCTGCCCAAATGGTCAGTTTTCAGGCCTTAAATGCACTAATCCGAATTTGTCACTTTTTAAGGTCAGTTTCTAAGCAGAATTTTGGCAACATTTCTACATGAAAGTTGGTCTATTTGGTGTCTAGTTTCACTCCGTATTGGCCTCATACCAATTGGGTTCACAATTTGGCACTTATGGCCTAATTTATGTGCTGCCTTCGATACACAACCTGCACAAAGCACATACACTCCCAATTTGATGTTCCTTCTTCTCCTCATTACTACAATATTCAATCAACAACACTTCTATATATATATTGTACACAATTCCAGCAAAAATTCTAGGCAAAATACTCAAGTGCACAAGGCACACAATACACCATTAAACTTCAACATTTACATCCACCCAAATTCAATGTGCATCAACACTTATGTTACACACAAACACTTCCATTTTAACTATACATACTGCCCACAATTTAACACCATTACATTTCATTAATGAACTACATATTCACACACACAAATTCATGATTTAATAGGCTGCCAATTTCAAGCTCAAATGTCCAAGTCTTCAAAATTTTGTTCAAAACCCACTTTCACATTGTCAACCTCACATGTACTCTTATAATTAAATTCTAACACTTATAATCACATAAATTGAGCATCATTAATCAACAATAATATGCATAAATTAACCATTTTTATGCTTCTCAAGGCTGCCCCAATTCAACAATTATCCAAGGTCTTCAACAATTCTTTCAAACTCCTAATTCAATCACTCAATCTCAACATATACATAAAGTTAATTAGCTAGGACCTCTAATTACCTTAATCAATATCATTTCCCATCAAATACATGTAAAGATAATTCAAACCTCTTTAGGTTCCATGGCTGCCAAATTCAATCACCATTAAATATTCATCCAATCCTTCTAATTTTTCAATAATTCAACTCATCTCAACCTTAGTACAAATTTTAATTAAGTGAGGTAAGGAAAACTAGCACTAACCTTTTATGGAGCTTGATCAAACTTCATCAAAAGCTTCCCTTTTTCCTCTCTATGTGTTGCCCATGATGTGTAGAACAATTTTAATAAAGAAACTTATAGGAAAAAATGGCTTGATCATGGGTTGATGAAGCTTGCTTCATGGACATCCATGGATGAGCTTGGGAGAGAAAATCAAATTCGGCAATGGTGATGAAGGAGTGAAGAAGATGAAATGGTTTAGTGGAAAATGCTGTCCACTTATGGTTTTATACCCCACTAAACATTTAAATAATAGTTAAAATAATTAAACTTTCATAATTCTAATTATAGCCCCATATTTCCTTTAATTGCATTTCATTTATAATTTCATTTTTCATGGAATTTTTAAAATATAATACCACTTATTTTTCATGGACATTTAAGTTAAAAGTCAATTCTAGGTGTCAATTGACCAAAATGCCCCTCTTCGGGTCAACTTCGGACTTTTTCGGTAACACCGATTTACTCCTTGTACCGCCGATTTCTTTAATTTTTATTTTTCGTTTATACTAACTTTCTAATTTTTCTTTGAAATTTTCTAAGTGTAATATCATTTATTTTTAATGGAGATTGAGGTCAAAAGGCAACACTATGTGTCAAATGACCAAAATACCCCACTTCGGGTTATATTCCCGATTTTTCGGTAACACCGATTTTTGTCTATTTCTCGATTTTTCATTTTTCTTTGTACTAATCTATTAATTTTTCTTTGATATTTCTAGTGTCAATTACATTTTAATAAACCTTTATTTATGTCTCAAAATTAAATTCAGAGGGTTCCTCACTGTCCCGGGCAACGGCCTTCCCAGCAGGTAGTCACCCATCATTTGTGGTGCCATTGCTTAACTTAGCATCATTTTCTCTCTTTCATTTTTGTTTGATTTTTCTTATATTTTCTTTTTATTTATTTCATAATTATACGTCTGTTCACTATCACTGAAGTGTAGTTCCAGACATCCTAACTTTCCTGCACTATTATTTGACTATTGGAGTAATTGAATGTACAGAACACGTACAGTGGGGATGTTACAGTGACTTACTAGGCTCATCACTAATTGGCAATGAAACATGATATCAACTCTTAATATCATCAGAACTCTTTCTTACCATAAATGATTTCTCTAAATCATTTTATGAACCTCATAGACCATGGTTAACACCTAGCATAGCATGCCATGGCCACCCAATTAGTAATAAGGTTTACCTTAAATGAAACTATAATCATATGTTACCATGCACTAGAATCTCTCTGTTACAAAATCCCAACTCAAGCTGGAGTCATGGTTTATGTCAAACTCCATTTGCTATGAATATTATGTTCTCTTTTAATTCCAATTCTTGATTAAAAAGATTTTCTCATCAGAAACTCTTTTCTAAATAAATCTATCTGTCTAGCCAGAACTTGAAACATCAAGAACAATTAAATGAACATAGGATTTTAACTCTATTTACTTAGAGGAACAGATTCCATCTTGATCAACATCTACCTCCATATATAACTAGTAGGAGCCAACACATGCCCATATACCCATACATAGTACAAGTATGAAAGCAGTATCAAACTCAAACTACCTATATACAAGATAACTGTGCTATCTCAGGTCTAAAGATTATATGCACTGATATGATTTATGACAAAACATTGACAAGAGTAAACTCCATGTGCTTGTCATAAGTGTCACTGGTTCAGCCTACTTATCATTTATAAGTGCCTATCATATTTGTTATATGGCATGAGACTCACCATTCCATCTTATTTATATCTCATATAAATAACTTGGGAACAAACATGAATACAATCTTTCGGGATAAGTCATGTCCTTATTATGAAGTATCCTCGATTATGAACCTATTTTTGATACTTTGTGCTAGAAATATTGTCACTCATATTCTTAACAACTTAAGAATAATATTTCTAATAAAATATCAATGGACCTTTTCTATTACACATAAATATATTATGTAAACGGAAAAGTGGAAATGCCTTTTATTAATAAAAATATGTACAAGATACATACTTAATGATATGCTCTAGGGCATACTACTAACAATCTCCCACTAGCACTAGAGCCATTCATTACAATATCTTAGACCTATCTTCTCAAGATGTCGATCTAACTGAGTCTGTGACATAGGCTTAGTGAATGGATCACCGGATTTTTAGTCGATGTTATTTTTCTGCATGGCTATATCGCTTGCCCAACTATATCTCCGATAATGTGGTAGTGCTTTTCTATGTGTTTGGATTTTGGGTGAGACCTTAGTTCCTTAGCTCAGATGATCGCTCCATTATTGTCACAAAGGTAGTGGAACCGCTGACTCAATGGAAGGAACTACTATAAGTTCTCACACGAACTTCTTTATGCAAATGACTTCCTTTGCAGATTTGATGCGAGAATATGCTCACCTCTGTAGTGGAATCTGCAATGCGTGCTCGCTTGGAACTCTTCCAACCGATCGCACCTCCATTACAAATGAACACATATCCATAGGTAGACTTTCTATCATCGATATCCGATTGGAAATCGAATCGATAACCATCCAATTGCAAGTCTCCACCTCCATAATTCAAGAATAAATCCTTAGTTCTTCTCAAATACTTAAGGATATTCTTGACAGCTATCCAGTGTTCCAAACCTGGATTAGATTGATACCTGCTAGTCAAACTAACAGCATATGCAATATCCGGCCTAGTACACAACATTGTATACATTAAACTTCCAATAGCCGAAGCATGTGGAATCCTGGCCATCTTATCTCATTCTTCAGGTGTCTTTGGAGACATCTCTTTAGAAAGGTGGATACCATGTCTCACTGGTAACAATCCTCTCTTGGAATCAAGCATGTTAAACCTCTTTAACACCTTTTCCAAGTATAGACTTTGGGATAAACCAATTATTCTTTTTGCTCTATCTCTATAGATGCGAATCCTAAGAATATAGGTTGCCTCCCCTAAGTCTTTCATGGAGAATGTATTTGACAACCATACCTTTATAGTTGTCAACATACCTGTGTCATTACCCATCAACAGTATGTCATCCACATATAAGACAAGGAAAGTGATAGCACTGTCACTAACCTTCTTATATACACATGGCTCATCCTCATTTTTGATAAAACCAAAGGATTTAATGGCTTCATCAAAACGGATGTTCCAACACCTCGAAGCTTGTTTCAACCCATAAATATATCGCTTTAGCTTGCATACCTTGGAACCATCTTGGGATTCAAAACCCCTAGGTTGTTCCATGAAAATGTTTTCTTCAATGTATCCATTGAGAAAAGCTGTTTTGACATCTATCTGCCAAATCTCATAATCATAGTATGCAACTATTGCTAATAAAATCCTAATTGATTTAAGCATGGCAACAGGCGAGAAAGT
This sequence comes from Hevea brasiliensis, assembly GCF_030052815.1. NCBI lineage: Eukaryota > Viridiplantae > Streptophyta > Magnoliopsida > Malpighiales > Euphorbiaceae > Hevea > Hevea brasiliensis. The sequence goes on along the minus strand of NC_079496.1, from coordinate 91,679,820 downwards.
CTCCTCATATTCAATTCCTTGCCTTTAGCGAAACCCTTTCGCTACTAGCCTTGCCTTATAGGTCTCTATCTTTCCATCAGAACCAATTTTTTTCTTGAAAACCTATGGAATCAATCTCGGATTTCATAGCATCAATCCATTTTGAAGAGTCTATATCTGATATAGCTTCTTCATAAGTAAGTGGATCATCTCCATGATCTACTTCTTCATGAGTAAACAACTCTTGTTCTTCTTCATGAAGAAAACCATATCTCACTGGTGGGTGAGATACCCTGGTTGTTCTACGAGGAACAGTTGTAGATGTTTCATCAATGGGTATAGGTTGACTAGATGGATCTATATCCATCTGATCTGTTGGTTGGTCAGAATTCTCCAATTCTAACTCTATTTGCCTTCCTTTGCCTCCTTCTTGAACAAACTGTTGTTCAAGAAATGTGGCATCTCTACTTATCACAACCTTTTGTGAAGTAGGCAAATAAAAATAATATCCAAAACTATCTTTTGGATATCCAACAAATCGACTTTTTCCGATCCGTCTCCAATTTATCGTTGTTCACTTTTTGATATAAGTCGGACAACCCCAAATGTTAACATGCTTAAGACTTGGTTTTCTTCCATGCCATATCTCATAAGGTGTGGAAGAAACTGATTTTGATGGAATCCTATTCAATATACAAAGTCGATTCTAATGGAAATCCCCAAAAGAAGATTGGCATATCAAGATAGCTCATCATACTACGCACCATATCCAATAGTGTACGATTTCTCCTTTCGATACACCATTCACCGTATGCGTTCTGGAGGAGTCACCGAGAAACAATGCCATGCTCTCTCAAGTATTCATCAAATTCAAGACTCAAATATTCACCTCCACGATCCGATCGAAGAACTTTAATACTCTTTCTGCTTGATTTTCTACTTGATTTAAATTCTTTGAACTTTTCAAAAGATTCATGTTTGTATTTCATCAAATACAAATACCCAAACCTTGATTTATCATCAGTAAAGGTAATAAAATAATGAAAAACCCCCTCTAGCCATTTCTTTAAATGGACCACATACATCACTATGTATTAGCTCCAAAATATTTTCATCTCTTAGCCCTTATCCAATAAAGGGTGATCTAGTCATTTTGCCCTGAAGGCAAGATTCACAAGTTGGAGTAGACTTAGAGCCCAATGAGGATAAAATCCCCATTTTCTCCAGTTTTGCAATCCTATCTTCTGCAACATGACATAACCTTAAGTGCCAAATATATTTTGAACTTGAGTTGGTTTTCACCATGGCATTGCATTCTTTTAGATCACTTGCATTCAATTTGTGTTTGTCATTATTATCCAAATAATAAAGACCATCATTCATATAACTCGAACCAACATATTTATTTCCAAAATAAATATTGCAAACATCATCTGTGAACTGAAATTCATAGCCATTTCTAGTCAAACTAGATACAGAAATGATATTCTTAAAAGCATCAGGTACATATAAAACATTATCCGAACACAAAACATGTCTAAACATGTAAAAAGATTTAGATCCTATGGCTAAAGCTTCAACAGTTGAGCCATTGCCAATCCGACTCTAATGTCTTGAGAATGCAAGTCGCCATCGCTTGCTAGTTCCTGCATATCATTAGAAATGTGAGAACTGCACCAGATCTAAAACCCAAGTGTAGATGAACTATGAGTATCATCGAATCTAAATAACAAGATATGGACATACCTTCCGAAGGTGTATCCTTCTTGTCCTTCAGAGAAGCAAGATACTGCGCGGTTCCTTTTCCAAAGGCCCATCTTTTGGCAGTGGAAACATTTTCCTTTGCCTCCATCAGCTTTAGTCTTCCTTTTCTGTTTAGCTATTTTCTTGGAAGGACCAGGAATCTGAGGTTTCTTTTTCTTATCGCCCTTCTTCTTGTTGGACTTTCCAGCAGAAGAAGATGCAACCAAAGCTACCTCTTTTCCTTTATTGCCTGGCATATTCTTTTGGGCAATAACCAGCATGTTGAGTAAACCAGCTAAGGTGCATTCCTGTTTAGTCATATGCAAATTTGTCACAAAATTCCCAAATGCACTGTGAAGGGACTGAAGGATCAAATCCGTCTGTAGTTGGAAATCCATGTTGAAGTCAAGATGTTCCAACTGCTCAATCAGCCAAATCATCTTGTGGACATGATCCCCAACATTCTGTCCCTCAGACATTCTCATACGGAATAGCTATCTAGATATTGAAAGAACGAAAGCGTGAAAAACACAAGATTATACCATTGAATTCAAAAAAATTTCGCCTAGGGTCACATGCACCATGCAAGATTTATTTTTATCTATTTGATTTCAATAATAAACAACATATTAAAACTCTTTTAATATGTTTTTGGATCTGTATTTGCCATTTAAGATTTGAAAATTAATCAGATAAATTTTAGAACCCTAGATTAAATCAAGAACGATTACACTAACCTCTTGATGCACTGCAGCGTGTCTGCGCCTTTGAGATTCGTCTTCAGGACACCAAATGTTGTCCCTCTAGCTTGTCCACACCAAGAACACCTATGGCAGCCTTTGAACAGCCTCTAAAGCTTTTTCTATTAATTAGAAATTCAAGTTCTGCCTTTTAAGAGATTAGAGATGTAAACAGGACACTAGAAACAATTTCTAGTGTTCTTAATTCAAGAGATTGATGGCTAATCTCTTTGAATTGATGAGAGATGAAGAGAAATAGCTGGAGAGGCTCAAAGTGGCGTGACAAATGAGAGGAGAGGCTGCTGGTTATTTTTTCTTTTCATAACCACACTTAAATAGCTAGGTTAACACATTAAACCCTAGCCACATGTCACCTTTTGATTAGCTCTAGGTTTAAGTGACACAATCACATTGTGTCAAGTGTTAAACCTATATTTAATCTTGATTTTAATCATCTTACATGATTAAAAAAACATTTGGCAAGCTTATGTGTAATCCCATGTGTCACCATCTCATGGTGCCACGTGTCAGTCTGTGTAATGACCTAAATTCACAAGTTTCTTATTTTTTATTTATTAAACAAAAATAATTATTTTATTATTATAATTAATTTATATAAAATATAAATTAATTAATTAATCTCTATTAATTAATTTCTAATCAATTAAATTCATATTTAAACACTTTAAATATAAATTTAATTTATACTACACATCCAATAATCTAGATTTGGTTTCAAGTCATGCTAGGGACTTTGCAATTTAATTGCAAACCAAATCCATTTAATTAATCAATTAAACTCTTTAATTAATTAATTAAATCATATTTAAATAGGTGATAACTTGTGCATGTGTGTGACTTACTAGGCTCATCATTAATTGGCAATGAGACATGATATCAACTCTTAATATCATCAGAACTCTTTCTTACCATAAATGATTTCTCTAAATCATTTTATGAACCTCATAGACCATGGTTAACACCTAGCATAGCATGCCATGGCCACCCAATTAGTAATAAGATTTACCTTAAATGAACCTATAATCATATGTTACCATGCACTAGAATCTCTCTGTTACAAAATCCCAACTCAAGCTGGAGTCATGGTTTATGTCAAACTCCATTTGCTATGAATATTATGTACTCTTTTAATTCCAGTTCTTGATTAAAAAGATTTTTCTCATCAGAAACTCTTTTCTGAATAAATCTATCTGTCTGGCCAGAACTTGAAACATCAAGAACAATTAAATGAACATAGGATTTTAACTCTATTTACTTAGAGGAATAGATTCCATCTTGATCAACACCTACCTCCATATATAACTAGCAGAGCCAACACATGCCCATATACCCATACATAGTACAAGTATGAAAGCAGATCAAACTCAAACTACCTATATACAAGATAACTGTGCTATCTCAGTCTAAAGATTATATGCATCGATATGATTTATGACAAAACATTGACAAGAGTAAACTCCATGTGCTTGTCATAAGTGTCATTGGTTCGGCCTACTTATCATTTATAAGTGCCTATCAAGTTTGTTATATGGCATGAGACTCACCATTCCATCTTATTTATATCTCATATAAATAACTTGGGAACAAACATGAATACAATCTTTCTGGATAAGTCATGTCCTTATTATGAAGTATCCTCGATTGTGAACCTATTTATGATACTTTGTGCTAGAAATATTGTCACTCATATTCTTAACAACTTAAGAATAATATTTCTAACAAAATATCAATGGACCTTTTCTATTACACATAAATATATTATGTAAACGAAAAAGTGGAAATGCCTTTTATTATTAAAATATGTACAAGATACATACTAAATGATATGCTCTAGGGCATACTACTAACAATCTCCCACTAGCACTAGAGCCATTCATTACAATACCTTAGACCTATCTTCTCAAGATGTCGGTCTAATCAACTTGTGACAAAAGCTTAGTGAATGGATCATCTGAATTTTTTAGGTGATGTTATTTTTTTGCATGGCTATATCGGCTTGGCCAACTATATCTCTGATAATGTGGTAGTGCGTTTCTTTGTGTTTGTATTTTGGGTGAGACCTTAGTTCCTTAGCTCAGGATCGCTCCATTGTTGTCACAGTAGTGGAATCACGACTCAATGTAAGGAACTACTGTAAGTTCTCACGAACTTCTTTATCCAAACTTTCTTTTGCAAAGATCGATGCAGAATATACTCACCTCGAGTGGAATCTGCAATGTGCTCGCTTGGAACTCTTCCAACTGACTGCACCTCCATTACATATGAACACATATCCAGAGGTAGACTTTCTATCATCGATATCTGATTGGAAATCAAAATCAGTATAACCATTCAATTGCAAGTCTCCACCTCCATAAATCAAGAATAAATCCTTAGTTCTTCTCAAGTACTTAAGGATATTCTTGAAAGCTATCCAGTGTTCCAAACCTGGATTGGATTGATACCGCTAGTCAAACTAACGATATATGCGATATCCGCCTAGTACACAAAATTGCATACATTAAACTTCCAATAGCCAAGCATATGGAATCTGCCATCTTATCTCTTTCTTCAGGTGTCTTTGGAGACATCTCTTTAGAAAGGTGGATACCATGTCTCACTGGCAACAATCCTCTCTTGGAATCAAGCATGTTAAACCTCTTTAACACCTTTTCCAAGTATAGACTTTGGGATAAACCAATTATTCTTTTCGTTCTATCTCTATAGATGCAAATCCCAAGAATATAGGTTGCCTCCCCTAAGTCTTTCATGGAGAATGTATTTGACAACCATACCTTTATAGTCGTCAACATACCTGTATCATTACCCATCAACAGTATGTCATCCAGATATAAGACAAGGAAAGTGATAGCACTATCACTAACCTTCTTATACACATGGCTCATCCTCATTTTTGATAAAACAAAAAGATTTAATGGCTTCATCAAAACGGATGTTCCAACTCCTCGAATCTTGTTTCAACCCATAAATGGATCGCTTTAGCTTGCATACTTTGGAACCATCTTGGGATTCAAATCCCCTAGGTTGTTCCATGAAAATGTTTTCTTCAATGTATCCATTGAGAAAAGTTTTGACATCCATCCGCCAAATCTCATAATCATAGTATGCAGCTATTGCTAATAAAATCCTAATTGATTTAAGCATGGCAACAAAGCAGAAAGTCTCCTCATAGTCTATTCCTTGCCTTTGGCGAAACCCTTCGCTACTAGCCTTGCTTTATAGGTCTCTACCTTTCCATCGTAACCAATTTTCTTCTTGAAAACCCATTTGTTCCCTATAGGTACAATACCTTCAGTGGGTCAACAAGATCCCAAACTTGATTCTTATACATGGAATCAATCTCTGATTTCATAGCATCAATCCATTTTGAAGAGTCTATATCCGATATAGCTTCTTCATAGGTAAGTGGATCATCTCCATGATCTACTTCTTCATGAGTAGACAACTCTTGTTCTTCTTCATGAAGAAAACCATATCTCAACGGCGGGTGAGATACCCAGTTGTTCTACGAGGAACAGTGTAGATGTTTCATCAATGGGTATAGGTTGACTAGATGGATCTATATCCATCGATGCATTGGTTGGTTAGAATTCTCCAATTCTAACTCTATTTGCCTTCCTTTGCCTCCTTCTTGAACAAACTATTGTTCAAGAAATGTGGCATCTCTACTTATCACAACCTTTTGTGAAGTAGGCAAATAAAAATAATATCCAAAACTATCTTTTGGATATCCAACAAATCGACCTTTTTCTGATCTGGTCTCCAATTTATCAGTGTTCAGCTTTTTGATATAAGCTGGACAACCCCAAATCTTAACATCCTTAAGACTTGGTTTTCTTCCATGCCATATCTCATAAGGTGTGGAAGAAACTGATTTTGATGGAATCCTATTCAGAATATACAAAGCTGATTCTAATGCAAATCCCCAAAAGGAGATTGGCATATTAGTATAGCTCATCATACTACGTACCATATCCAATAGGGTACGATTTCTCCTTTCAGATACAATGGAGGGCTTATGTTATAATTACTTTAATTATAGCATTTCCAACTTAATCATTTGTTTGGAAGATTTTATAGCCATCCTAATTACTATTAAGGTCTCACTTTGCACATTATCCATTTAGCATGCATATATCATATAATTGCATACATTCCCATACATCTCATGCATTCATGGATAAGCAGTAAATATGGTATGATCATGGACTTTCTAAGGGCCAAGAATTGAATCAGGGCATTCCTAGGTGCATTTCATTCATTCATTTTACAAGAGTTGCTGAAGGAGTACATAATCAACACTTGATATTGAATTCCTCCCACTGGTCCCACCAATGCTCTTGACCTCCTTGAACTTATTGCAATCCAATATTACATAGTAATCCTTGGCATACCAAGGAGAATTTACAAGAACTTAAATAAATGAAATTACAACCCAAAAATTATTACAAACTTAATAATACATGCCCAAAATAAATTAAAATAAATTAATTAATTTACAATCCCATAGAAACATAAAAGAAATAAATCCAATCACATTGGTCTTTTATAGTCCATGATCATCCATCATGCATATCACTATTTAACAATTAAATAAAACATACATACTTAAATTAAATTGAATATCTCATATTCAACTTAAAAATCCAGATTTGAATATGATTCAAATAAATTTAAAAATTCATATTTGAATCTCATTCAAACAAATTTAAAAATTCAGATTTGAATCACATTCAAACAACTTCAAAAATTCAGATTTGAATCACATTCAAACATTTTTTAAAAAATCAGATTTGAATCACATTCAAATATTTCTTAAAAAATCAGATCTGAATTTTATTGAATCAATTTTAAAAAATCAGATTTAAATATGATTCAAACAACTTTAAGAATTCAGATTTGAATCACATTCAAACAACTTTTAAAATTCAGATTTGAATCACATTCAAACAATTTTTAAAATTCTGATTTGAATCATAATTTAATTGTGTGATTAAAACAACTAATTAAACACTTTAATTAGTCAAAGAATAGGCCTTAGATCATACAATAATTGCAGAATTAAAAGCCAAACCTTGAACCACCCAAGGAACCATTGTTGCCGCCACCAATGGTGGCTTCACCATGTGTGACGCCACATCTCATGATCCAACCAGCAATGAATCTCTTGATCTCATGATCAAACACACAATTAAATTATATAATCAACAATCTAAATGGCAAATATAGTGGCTCTGATACCAATTTAAGGCAGGCGTGAAAAACACAAGATTATACCATTGAATTCAAAAATTTTCACCTAGGGTCACATGCACCATGCAAGATTTATTTTTATCTATTTGATTTCAATGATAAACAACATATTAAAACTCTTTTAATATGTTTTTGGATCTGTATTTGCCATTTAAGATTTTAAAATTAATCAGATTAATTTTAGAACCCTAGATTAAATCAAGAACGATTACACTAACCTCTTGATGTCTTTGCAGTGTCTGCGCTTTGAGATTCGTCTTGAGGACACCAGATGTTATCCCTCTAGCTTGTCCACACCAAGAACACCTATGGCAGCCCTTGAACAGCTTCTAAAGCCTTTTCTATTAATTAGAAATTCAAGTTCTGCCTTTTAAGAGATTAGAGATGTAAACAGGACACTAGAAACAATTTCTAGCGTTCTTAATTCAAGAGATTGATGGCTAATCTCTTTGAATTGATGAGAGATGAAGAGAAATGGCTGGAGAGGCTCAAAGTGGCGTGACAATTGAGAGGAGAGGCTGCTGGTTATGTTTTCTTTTCATAACCACACTTAAATAGCTAGGTTAACACATTAAACCCTAGCCACATGTCACCTTTTGATTAGCTCTAGGTTTAAGTGACCCAATCACATTGTGCCAAGTGTCAAACCTATATTTAATCTTGATTTTAATCATCTTACATGATTAAAAAATATTTGGCAAGCTTATGTGTTATGCCATATGTCACCATCTCATGGTGCCACGTGTCACACTGTGAAATGACCAAAATGCCCCTGTGTCTTAATTTTGAGTTCTTAACCCAAAATAATTATTTTCTTCTTCTAATTAATTTATATCAAATATAAATTAATTAATTAATCTCTATTAATTAATTTCTCATCAATTAAATTCATATTTAAACACTTTAAATATAAATTTAATTTATACTACACATCCAATAATCTAGATTTGGTTTCAAGTCATGCTAGGGACTTTGCAATTTAATTGCAAACCAAATCTATTTAATTAATCAATTAAACTCTTTAATTAATTAATTAAATCATATTTAAATAGGTGATAACTTGTGTATGTGTGTGACTTACTAGGCTCATCACTAATTGGCAATGAGACATGATATCAACTCTTAATATCATCAGAACTCTTTCTTACCATAAATGATTTCTCTAAATCATTTTATGAACCTCATAGACCATGGTTAACACTTAGCATAGCATGCCATGGCCACCCAATTAGTAATAAGGTTTACCTTAACTGAACCTATAATCATATGTTACACTGCACTAGAATCTCTCTGCATTACAAAATCCCAACTCAAGCCGAGTCATGGTTTATGTCAAACTCCATTTGCTATGAATATTATGTTCTCTTTTAATTCCAGTTCTTGATTAAAAGATTTTTCTCATCGTAAACTCTTTTACAATAAATCTATCTGTCTGGCCAGAACTTGAAACATCAAGAACAATTAAATGAACATAGGATTTTAACTCTATTTACTTAGAGGAACAGATTCCATCTTGATCAACACCTACCTCCATATATAACTAGCAGAGCCAACACATGCCCATATACCCATACATAGTACAAGTATGAAAGCGATCAAACTCAAACTACCTATATACAAGATAATTGTGCTATCTCAGTCTAAAGATTATATGCATCGATATGATTTATGACAAAACATTGACAAGAGTAAACTCCATGTGCTTGTCATAAGTGTCACTGGTTCGGCCTACTTATCATTTATAAGTGCCTATCATGTTTGTTATATAGCATGAGACTCACCATTCCATCTTATTTATATCTCATATAAATAACTTGGGAACAAACATGAATACAATCTTTCTGGATAAGTCATGTCCTTATTATGAAGTATCCTCGATTGTGAACCTATTTATGATACTTTGTGCTAGAAATATTGTCACTCATATTCTTAACAACTTAAGAATAATATTTCTAACAAAATATCAATGGACCTTTTCTATTACACATAAATATATTATGTAAACGGAAAAGTGGAAATGCCTTTTATTAATAAAAATATATACAAGATACATACTAAATGATATGCTCTAGGGCATACTACTAACAATTTTCTACTTCAGATTTAAATTCTTTGAACTTTTCAAAGGATTCATGTTTGTATTTCATCAAATACAAATACCCAAACCTTGATTTATCATCAGTAAAGGTAATAAAATAATGAAAGCCCCCTCTAGCCATTTCTTTAAACGGACCACATACATCACTATGTATTAGTTCCAAAATATTTTCAGCTCTTAGCCCTTGTCCAACAAAGGGTGATCTAGTCATTTTGCCTTGAAGGCAAGATTCACAAGTTGGAGTAGGCTCAGAGCCCAATGAGGATAGAATCCCCATTTTCTCCAATTTTGCAATCCTATCTTCTGCAACATGACATAACCTTAAGTGCCAAATATATTTTGAACTTGAGTTGGTTTTCACCATGGCATTGTATTCTTTTAGATTGCTATACTCTGGCCAGTGGAAACACTTTCTTACTGGCAATGGAAACACTTTCCTATTGGCAATGGAAACACTTTCCTGTTGGCAGTGGAAACACTTTCCTTTGCCTTTATCAGCTTTAGTCTTCCTTTTCTGTTTAGCTATTTTCTTGGAAGGACCAGGAATCTGAGGTTTCTTTTTCTTATTGCCCTTCTTCTTGTTGGACTTTCCAGCAGAAGAAGATGCAACCAAAGCTACCTCTTTTCCTTTATTGCCTGGCATATTCTTTTGGGCAATAACCAGCATGTTGAGTAATTCAGCTAAGGTGCATTCCTGTTTAGTCATATGGAAATTTGTCACAAAATTCCCAAAAGACTCAGGAAAGGACTGAAGGATCAAATCCGTTTGTAGTTGGAAATCCATGTTGAAGTCAAGATGTTCCAACTGCTCAATCAGCCGAATCATCTTGTGGACATGATCCCCAACATTCTGTCTCTCAGACATCCTCATACGGAATAGCTGTCTAGATATCTCATACCTAGCATTCCTGCTGTGCTCACCATACAACTCTTGTAGGTGAAGGAGGATCTCACTCGCACTTTGCATGTTCTCATGTTGCTTCTGTAACTCATTACTCATAGAAGCAAGCATGTAACACTTAGCTCTCATATCATGCTCCTTCCACTTGTCCAAAGTTTCATGTTCCTCTTGTGTGGCCTCTGGAGGTAAGGGACCAGGAACATTTGAATCTAGAACATATCCTATATGTTCAAGGTTCAGGACAAGTTTCACTTTTCTTAGCCAATCAGACAGATTAGGTCCTGTCAACCTGTTGTGATCAAGTATGCTTACAAGGATATTGGATGGTGGTGGTTGTTTTGTGCTCATTTTTATCAGAAAATTAACTACAGAAAATAACCAGATTAATTAGTAAATGTATCATGTAATTAACTAAAATGATTATGGTCTTTTAATCAAATCGGTCCTCCCACTAACTTAGCGAATCCTACACTTCCAAAGTAGAAAACGGAAATCCTAGTTGGATGGATTTCTAGTGGGTGATTGAATTCTTATAATTCTATTGATCATCCTTAGGTACATCCATTATTGGAATTACAATAAACTATAAGTGAGCAACTCATTGCCCATCACATCTCATGTGAGGTTCAATCCTTTTACTAGCCCCTAATGCTCAAAATCTCAGGTACATCCAATATTGACTTATCTTGCATTAGTTAAGTTAATCCCATTGAGCCAGTAATTATGCAAATAATTTTAATGTCCTCAGGTACATCCAATATTGGCCACTAAACCATTTACATATTTACAACATCTCATGCTTAACAATTATTCTTAAGAAAATCTCTTAAATAAATTGCATCTTATGCAACTATTTAAAATTTTTTAAAATAATTGCCCCAATGGAGGGCCTATGTTATAATTACTTTAATTATAGCATTTCCAACTTAATCATTTGTTTGGAAGATTTTATGGTCATTCTATTTACTATTAAGGTCTCACTTTGCACATTATCCATTTAGCATGCATATATCATATAATTGCATACATTCCCATACATCTCATGCATTCATGGATAAGCAGTAAATATGGTATGATCATGGACTTTCTAAGGGATTCAATTCTGAGCCACCAAGATTTGAATCAGGGCATTCCTAGGTGCATTTCATTCATTCATTTAACAAGAGTTACTGAAGGAGTACATAATCAACACTTGATATTGAATTCCTCCCACTGGTCCTACCAATGCTCTTGACCTCCTTGAACTTCTTGCAATCCAATATTACATAGTAATCCTTGGCATACCAAGGCGAATTTATAAGAACTTAAATAAATGAAATTACAACCCAAAAATTATTACAAACTTAATAATACATGCCCAAAATAAATTAAAATAAATTAATTAATTTACAATCCCAAAGAAACATAAAAGAAATAAATCCAATCACATTGGTCTTTTATAGTCCATGATCATCCATCATGCATATCACTATTTAACAATTAAATAAAACATACATACTTAAATTAAATTGAATATCTCATATTCAACTTAAAAATCCAGATTTGAATATGATTCAAATAAATTTAAAAATTCAGATTTGAATCTCATTCAAACAAATTTAAAAATTCAGATTTGAATCACATTCAAACAACTTCAAAAATTCAGATTTGAATCACATTCAAACATTTTTTTTTTTAAAATCAGATTTGAATCACATTCAAATATTTTTTAAAAAATCAGATCTGAATTTTATTGAATCAATTTTAAAAATCAGATTTAAATATGATTCAAACAACTTTAAAAATTCAGATTTGAATCACATTCAAACAACTTTTAAAATTCAGATTTGAATCACATTCAAACAATTTTTAAAATTCTGATTTGAATCATAATTTAATTGTGTGATTAAAACAACTAATTAAACACTTTAATTAGTCAAAGCATAGGCCTTAGATCATACAACAATTGCAGAATTTAAAAGCCAAACCTTGAACCACCCATGGAACCATTGTTGCCGCCACCAATGGTGGCTTCACCATGTGTGACGCCACATCTCATGATCCAACCAGCAATGAATCTCTTGATCTCATGATCAAACACACAATTAAATTATATAATCAACAATCTAAATGGCAAATATAGTGGCTCTGATACCAATTGAAGGCAGGCGTGAAAAACACAAGATTATACCATTGAATTCAAAAAATTTACTAGGGTCACATGCACCATGCAAGATTTATTTTTATCTATTTGATTTCAATGATAAACAACATATTAAAACTCTTTTAATATGTTTTTGGATCTGTATTTGCCATTTAAGATTTGAAAATTAATCAGATTAATTTTAGAACCCTAGATTAAATCAAGAACGATTACACTAACCTCTTGATGCACTGCAGCGTGTCTGCGCCTTTGAGATTCGTCTTCAGGACACCAAATGTTGTCCCTCTAGCTTGTCCACACCAAGAACACCTATGGCAGCCTTTGAACAGCCTCTAAAGCTTTTTCTATTAATTAGAAATTCAAGTTCTGCCTTTTAAGAGATTAGAGATGTAAACAGGACACTAGAAACAATTTCTAGTGTTCTTAATTCAAGAGATTGATGGCTAATCTCTTTGAATTGATGAGAGATGAAGAGAAATAGCTGGAGAGGCTCAAAGTGGTGTGACAAATGAGAGGAGAGGCTGCTGGTTATTTTTTCTTTTCATAACCACACTTAAATAGCTAGGTTAACACATTAAACCCTAGCCACATGTCACCTTTTGATTAGCTCTAGGTTTAAGTGACACAATCACATTGTGTCAAGTGTCAAACCTATATTTAATCTTGATTTTAATCATCTTACATGATTAAAAAAAACATTTGGCAAGCTTATGTGTAATCCCATGTGTCACCATCTCATGGTGCCACGTGTGTGTGTGTGAAATGAACAAAATGCCCCTGTGTCTTAATTTTGAGTTCTTAACCCAAAATAATTATTTTCTTCTTCTAATTAATTTATATCAAATATAAATTAATTAATTAATCTCTATTAATTAATTTCTCATCAATTAAATTCATATTTAAACACTTTAAATATAAATTTAATTTATACTACACATCCAATAATCTAGATTTGGTTTCAAGTCATGCTAGGGACTTTGCAATTTAATTGCAAACCAAATCCATTTAATTAATCAATTAAACTCTTTAATTAATTAATTAAATCATATTTAAATAGGTGATAACTTGTGTATGTGTGTGACTTACTAGGCTCATCATTAATTGGCAATGAGACATGATATCAACTCTTAATATCATCAGAACTCTTTCTTACCATAAATGATTTCTCTAAATCATTTTATGAACCTCATAGACCATGGTTAACACCTAGCATAGCATGCCATGGCCACCCAATTAGTAATAAGATTTACCTTAAATGAACCTATAATCATATGTTACCATGCACTAGAATCTCTCTTACAAAATCCCAACTCAAGTGGAGTCATGGTTTATGTCAAACTCCATTTGCTATGAATATTATGTTCTCTTTTAATTCCAGTTCTTGATTAAAAGATTTTCTCATCGAAACTCTTTTACGAATAAATCTATCTGTCTGGCAGGAACTTGAAACATCAAGAACAATTAAATGAACATAGGATTTTAACTCTATTTACTTAGAGGAACAGATTCCATCTTGATCAACACCTACCTCCATATATAACTAGCGAGAGCCAACACATGCCCATATACCCATACATAGTACAAGTATGAAAGCGATATCAAACTCAAACTACCTATATACAAGATAAGCATGCTATCTCAGTCTAAAGATTATATGCACGATATGATTTATGACAAAACATTGACAAGAGTAAACTCCATGTGCTTGTCATAAGTGTCATTGGTTCGGCCTACTTATCATTTATAAGTGCCTATCAAGTTTGTTATATGGCATGAGACTCACCATTCCATCTTATTTATATCTCATATAAATAACTTGGGAACAAACATGAATACAATCTTTCTGGATAAGTCATGTCCTTATTATGAAGTATCCTCGATTGTGAACCTATTTATGATACTTTGTGCTAGAAATATTGTCACTCATATTCTTAACAACTTAAGAATAATATTTCTAACAAAATATCAATGGACCTTTTCTATTACACATAAATATATTATGTAAACGGAAAAGTGGAAATGCCTTTTATTAATAAAAATATATACAAGATACATACTAAATGATATGCTCTAGGGCATACTACTAACAGATATCTCATACCTAGCATTCCTACTATGCTCACCATACAACTCTTGTAGGTGAAGGAGGATCTCACTCGCACTCTGCATGTTCTCATGTTGCTTCTGTAACTCATTACTCATGGAAGCAAGCATGTAACACTTAGCTCTCATATCATGCTCCTTCCACTTGTCTAAAGTTTCATGTTCCTCTTGTGTGGCCTCTGGAGGTAAGGGACCAGGAACATTTGAATCTAGAACATATCCTATATGTTCAAGGTTTAGGACAAGTTTCAAATTTCTTAGCCAATCAGACAGATTAGGTCCTGTCAACCTATTGTGATCAAGTATGCTTGCAAGGATATTGGATGGTGGTGGTTGTTTTGTGCTCATTTTTATCAGAAAATTAACTGCAGAAAATAACCAGATTAATTAGTAAATGTATCATGTAATTAACCAAAATGATTATGGTTTTTTTAATCAAATTGGTCCTCCCACTAACTTAGCGAATCCTACACTTCCAAAGTAGAAAACGGAAATCCTAGTTGGATGGATTTCTAGTGGATGATTGAATTCTTATAATTCTATTGATCATCCTCAGGTACATCCATTATTGGAATTACAATAAACTATAAGTGAGCAACTCCTTGCCCATCACATCTCATGTGAGGTTCAATCCTTTACCTAGCCCCTAATGCTCAAAATCTCAGGTACATCCATTATTGACTTATCTTGCATTAGTTAAGTTGATCCCATTGAGCCAGTAATTATGCAAATAATTTTAATGTCCTCAGGTACATCCAATATTGGCCACTAAACCATTTACATATTTACAACATCTCATGCTTAACAATTATTCTTAAGAAAATCTCTTAAATTAATTGCATCTTATGCAACAATTTAAAATTTCTTAAAATAATTGCCCTAATGGAGGGCCTATGTTATAATTACTTTAATTATAGCATTTCCAACTTAATCATTTGTTTGGAAGATTTTATGGTCATTCTAATTACTATTAAGGTCTCACTTTGCACATTATCCAATTAGCATGTATATATCATATAATAGCATACATTCCCATACATCTCATGCATTCATGGATAAGCAATAAATATGGTATGATCATGGACTTTCTAAGGGATTCAATTCTGAGCCACCAAGAATTGAATCAGGGCATTCCTAGGTGCATTTCATTCATTCATTCATTTTACAAGAGTTGCTGAAGGAGTACATAATCAACACTTGATCTTGAATTCCTCCCACTGTTCCCACCAATGCTCTTGACCTCCTTGAACTTCTTGCAATCCAATATTACATGGTAATCCTTGGCATACCAAGGTGAATTTACAAGAACTTAAATAAATGAAATTACAACCCAAAAATTATTACAAACTTAATAATACATGCCCAAAATAAATTAAAATAAATTAATTAATTTACAATCCCAAAGAAACATAAAAGAAATAAATCCAATCACATTGGTCTTTTATAGTCCATGATCATCCATCATGCATATCACTATTTAACAATTAAATAAAACATACATACTTAAATTAAATTGAATATCTCATATTCAACTTAAAAATCCAGATTTGAATATGATTCAAATAAATTTAAAAATTCAGATTTGAATCTCATTCAAACAAATTTAAAAATTCTGATTTGAATCACATTCAAACAACTTTAAAAATTCAGATTTGAATCACATTCAAACATTTTTTTAAAAAAATCAGATTTGAATCACATTCAAACATTTTTTTAAAAAATCAAATCTGAATTTTATTCAATCAATTTTAAAAAATTAGATTTAAATATGATTCAAATAACTTTAAAAATTCAGATTTGAATCACATTCAAACAACTTTTAAAATTCATATTTGAATCACATTCAAACAATTTTTAAAATTCTGATTTGAATCATAATTTAATTGTATGATTAATATTACTAATTAAACACTTTAATTAGTCAAAGAATAGGCCTTAGATCATACAACAATTGCAGAATTAAAAGCCAAACCTTGAACCACCCATGGTAGCCAAACCATGCGCACCATTGATGGTGTTTTTTTTGTAAATATGCCGCCACCTTGCTTTGCAACCAGCAATGATCTTTTGATCTCATGATCAAACACACAATTAAATCATATAATCAACAATCTAAATGGCAAATATAGTGGCTCTGATACCAATTGAAGGCAGGCGTGAAAAACACAAGTTTATACCATTGAATTCAAAAAATTTCCACCTAGGGTCACATGCATCATGCAAGATTTATTTTTATCTATTTGATTTCAATGATAAACAACATATTAAAACTCTTTTAATATGTTTTTGGATCCGTATTTTCCATTTAAGATTTTAAAATTAATCAGATTAATTTTAGAACCCTAGATTAAATCAAGAACGATTACACTAACCTCTTGATGGACTGCAGCGTGTCTGCGCCTTTGAGATTCGTCTTCAGGATACCAGATGTTGTCCCTCTAGCTTGTCCACACTAAGAACACATATGACAGCCCTTGAACAGCTTCTAAAGCTTTTTCTATTAATTAGAAATTCAAGTTCTGCCTTTTAAGAGATTAGAGATGTAAACAGGACACTAGAAACAATTTCTAGTGTTCTTAATTCAAGAGATTGATGGCTAATCTCTTTGAATTGATGAGAGATGAAGAAGAATAAATGAAAAACCTCAAAGTGGCATGACAAAGGAGAGGAGTGGCTGCTGGTTATTTTTTTTTTCATAACCACACTTAAATAGCTAGGTTAACACATTAAACCCTTACCACATGTCACCCTTTGATTAGCTCTAGGTTTAAGTGACCCAATCACATTGTGCCAAGTGTCAAACCTATATTTAATCTTGATTTTAATCATCTTACATGATTAAAAAACATTTGGCAAGCTTATGTGTAATCCCATATGTCACCATCTCATGGTGCCACATGTCACACTGTGAAATGACCAAAATGCCCCTGTGTCTTAATTTTGAGTTCTTAACCCAAAATAATTATTTTTCTTATTCTAATTAATTTATATCAAATATAAATTAATTAATTAATCTCTATTAATTAATTTCTCATTAATTAAATTCATATTTAAACACTTTAAATATAAATTTAATTTATACTACACATCCAATAATCTAGATTTTGTTTCAAGTCATGCTAGGGACTTTGCAATTTAATTGCAAACCAAACCTATTTAATTAGTCAATTAAACTCTTTAATTAATTAATTAAATCATATTTAAATAGGTGATAACTTGTGTATGTGTGTGACTTACTAGGCTCATCACTAATTGGCAATGAGACATGATATCAACTCTTAATATCATCAGAACTCTTTCTTACCATAAATGATTTCTCTAAATCATTTTATGAACCTCATAGACCATGGTTAACACCTAGCATAGCATGCCATGGCCACCTAATTAGTAATAAGGTTTACCTTAAATGAACCTATAATCATATGTTACCATGCACTAGAATCTCTCTGTTACAAAATCCCAACTCAAGCTGGAGTCATGGTTTATGTCAAACTCCATTTGCTATGAATATTATGTTCTCTTTTAATTCCAGTTCTTGATTAAAAGATTTTCTCATCGAAACTCTTTTACGAATAAATCTATCTGTCTGGTGAGAACTTGAAACATCAAGAACAATTAAATGAACATATGATTTTAACTCTATTTACTTAGAGGAACAGATTCCATCTTGATCAATACCTACCTCCATATATAACTAGTAGGAGCCAACACATGCCCATATACCCATACATAGTACAAGTATGAAAGCAGTATCAAACTCAAACTACCTATATACAAGATAACTGTGCTATCTCAGATCTAAAGATTATATGCACTGATATGATTTATGACAAAACATTGACAAGAGTAAACTCCATGTGCTTGTCATAAGTGTCACTGGTTCGGCCTACTTATCATTTATAAGTGCCTATCATATTTGTTATATGGCATGAGACTCACCATTCCATCTTATTTATATCTCATATAAATAACTTGGGAACAAACATGAATACAATCTTTCTGGATAAGCCATGTCCTTATTATGAAGTATCCTCGATTGTGAACCTATTTATGATACTTTGTGCTAGAAATATTGTCACTCATATTCTTAACAACTTAAGAATAATATTTCTAATAAAATATCAATGGACCTTTTCTATTACACATAAATATATTATGTAAACGGAAAAGTGGAAATGCCTTTTATTAATAAAAATATGTACAAGATACATACTAAATGATATGCTCTAGGGCATACTACTAACATTTCCAACTGCAGACGGATTTGATCCTTCAGTCCTTATCTGAGTTATTTGGGAATTTTGTGACAAATTTCTATATAACTAAGCAGAAATACACCTTGGCTAGTTTACTTAACATGATTGTTATTACCCAAAAGAATATGGCAGGAAATAAAGGAAAAGAGATAGCTTTGATTGCATCTTCTTCTGTTAGAAAGTCCAATAAGAAGAAGGGCAATAAGAAAAAAAAAACCTCAAGTTCTAGGACCTTTCAAGAAGATAGCCAAATAGAAAGGGAAGACTAAAGTTGATGGAAGCAAAGGAAAGTGTTTCCACTGCCAGAAGGATGGGCACTGAAAAAAGGAACTGCCTAGAGTATCTTGCTTCACTGAAGGACAATAAGGATACACCTTCAGAAGGTATGTCTATATCTTGTTATTTAGATGCTGATGATGCTTATAGTTCATCTACAGCTTGGGTTTTAGATACTAGTGCCAATTCTCATATTTCTTATGATATGCAGGAACTAGCAAATAGTAGCGGCTTATATGCTAGAGATGTTAGACTCTGGATTGGTGATGGCTCAACTGTTGAAGCTTTAGCCATAGGATCTAAATCTTTTTACATGTGTGGACATGTTTTGTGTTTGAATAATATTTTATATGTGCATGATGCTTTTAAGAATATCATTTCTATATCTAGTTTGACTAGAAATGGTTATGAATTTCAGTTCATAGATGATGTTTGCAATATTTATTTTGGAAATAAATATGTTGGCTCGAGTTATATGCATGATGGTCTTTATTATTTGGATAATAATGATAAACAAAAATTGAATGCAAGCAATCTAAATGAATGTAATGCCATGATGAAAATCAACTCAAGTTTAAAATATATTTAGCACTTAAGATTAGGTCATATTGCAGAAGATAGGATTGCAAAACTAGAGAAAATGGGGATTTTATCCTCGTTGGGTTCTGAACCTACTCTAACTTGTGAATCCTGCCTTCAAGGCAAAATGACTAGATCACCCTTTGTTGGACAAGGACTAAAAGCTGAAAATATTTTAGAGCTAATACATAGTGATGTATGTGGTCCATTTAAGGAAATGGCTAGAGGCGGTTTTCATTACTTTATTACCTTTACTGATAATAAATCAAGGTTTGGGTATTTGTATTTCATGAAATATAAACATGAATCCTTTGAAAAATTCAAAGAATTTAAATCTTAAGTAGAAAATCAAACAGAAAAAAGTATTAAAACTCTTCGATCAGATCGTGGAGGTGAATACTTAAGTACTAAATTTGATGAATACTTGAAAGAGCATGGCATTGTTTCCCAGCTGAATCCTCTAAGAACGCCACAGTTGAATTGTATATCTGAAAGGAGAAATCATACCCTATTAGATATGGTACGTAGTATGATGAGCTATACTGATATGCCAATCTCCTTTTGGGGATTTGCATTAAAATCAGCTTTGCATATTCTGAATAGGATTCCATTAAAATCAGTTTCTTCCACACCTTATGAGATATGGCATGGAAGAAAACTAAGTCTTAAGCATATTAAAATTTGGGGTTGTCCAGCTTATATAAAAAATTGAACATTGATAAATTGGAAACCAGATCAGAAAAAGGTCGATTTGTTGGATATCTAAAAGAGAGTTTTGGATATTATTTTTATTTGCCTACATCACAAAAGGTTATGGTAAGCAGAGATACCATATTTCTTGAACAACAGTTTATTCAAGAAGGAGGCAAAGGAAGGTAAATAGAGTTAGAATTAGAGAATTCTGACCAACCAACAAATCAAATGGATATAGATCCATCTAGTCAACCTACACCTATTGATGAAACATCTACAGTAATTCCTCGCAGATTAACCAGGATATCTCACCCACCAGTGAGATATGGTTTTCTTCATGAAGATAAACAAGAGTTGTTTACTCATGAAGAAGTAGATCATGTAAATGATCCACTTACCTATGAAGAAGCTATATCAGATATGGACTCTTCAAAATGGATTAAAGCTATAAAGTCCAAAATTGATTCTATGTATAAGAACCAAGTTTGGGACCTTGTTGACCCACCTGAAGGTATTGTACCTATAGGGAATACATGGATTTTCAAGAAGAAAATTGGTTCTAATGGAAAGGTAAAGACCTATAAAGTAAGACTAGTAGCGAAAGGGTTTCGTTAAAGGCAAGGAATCGACTATGAGGAGACTTTCTCGCCTATTGCCATGCTTAAATCAATTAGGATTCTACTAGTAATAGCTGCATACTATGATTATGAGATTTGGCAAATGGATATCAAAATAGCTTTTCTCAATGGATACATTGATGAAAACATTTTCATGGAACAACATAGGGGTTTTGAATCCTAGATGGTTCCAAGGTATGCAAGCTAAAGCGATCCATTTATGGGTTAAAACAAGCTTCGAGGAGTTGGAACATCCGTTTTGATGAAGCCATTAAATCATTTGGTTTTATCAAAAATATGGATGAACCATGTGTATAGAAGAAGGTTAGTGATAGTGCTATCACTTTCGTTGTCTTATATGTGGATGATATTTTGTTGATAGGTAATGACATAGGTATGTTGACAGCTGTAAAGGTATGGTTGTCAAATACATTCTCCTTGAAAGACTTATGAGAGACAACCTATATTCTTGGAATTCCCATCTGTAGGGATAGAGCGAAAAAAATAATTGGTTTATCCCAAAGTCTACTTGGAAAAGGTGTTAAAGAGGTTTAGCATGCTTAATTCCAAGAGAGGATTGTTACTAGTGAGACATGGTATCCACCTTTCTAAAGAGATGTCTCCAAAGATACCTGAAGAAAGAGATAAAATGGCCAAGATTCCATATGCTTCGGCTATTGGAAGTTTGATGTATGCAATGATGTGTACTAGGCCGGATATTGCACATGTTATTAGTTTGACTAGTAGGTTTCAATCCAATCCAGGTTTGGAACACTGGATAGCTATCAAGAACATCCTTAAGTACTTGAGAAGAATTAAGGATTTATTCTTGATTTATGGAGGTGGTGACTTGCAATTGGATGGTTATACTGATCTGATTTCCAATCAGATATCAATGATAGAAAGTCTACCTCTGGGTTTGTGTTCATTTGTAATGGAGGTGCAGTTAGTTGAAAGAGTTCCAAACAGAGTATGACTGCTAATTTCACTACAGAGGCCAAGTACATTGCTGCATCAGATGCTACAAAAGAGGTTGTTTGGATAAGGAACCCTGGTCTCACCAGAAATCCAAACACATAGAAAGGTGCTACCACATTATCAGAGAAATAGTTGGGTGAGGCGATGTAGCCATGCAGAAAATAGCATCAGCGAAAAATCCAACTGATCTATTCACGAAGCCTATGTCACAAGCTCAGTTAGACCGACATCTTAAGAAGATGGGTCTAAGATATTGTAATGAATGGCTCTAGTGCTAGTGGGAGATTATTAGTAGTATGCCCTAGAGCATATCATTTAGTATGTACCTTGTATATATTTTATTAATAAAAGGCAATTTCACTTTTCCATTTACATAAAGTATTTATGTGTAATAGAAAAGGTCCATTGATATTTTGTTAGAAATTCTATTTTTAAGTTGTTAAGAAAATGATTGACAGTATTTCTAGCATAAAATATCATAAATTGGTTCACAATCGAGGATACTTCACAATAAAGATATGACTTATCTAGAAAGATTGTAATCATGTTTGTTCTCAAGGTATTTATATGAGATATAAATGAGATCAAGTGGTGAGTCTCATGCTATATAACAAACATGATAGGAACTTATATATGATAAGTAGGCCAAACCAGTGACGCATATGATAAGCACATGGAGTTTACTCTTGTCAATGCATTGTCATATATCATATCAGTGCATATAATCTTTAGACCTGAAATAACACAGTTATCTTATATATAGGTGATTTGAGTTTGATACTGCTTTCATACTTGTACTGTGTATGGGTACATGGGCATGTGTTGGCTCCTACTAGTTATATATGGAGGTAGATGTTAATCAAGATGGAATCTGTTACCCTAAGTAAATAGGGATAAAATCCTATGTTCATTTAATTGTTCTTGATGTTTCAAGTTCTTGGCCAGGACAGACAGATTTAGTCAGAAAGAGTTTCTGACAAGAAAATCTAATTAATCAAGAACTGGAATTAAAAAGAGAACATAATATTCATAGAAAATGGGGTTTTACATAAACCATGACTCCAGCTCGAATTGGGATTTAGTAATAGAGAGATTCTAGTGCATGGTAACATATGATTATAGGTTCATTTAAAGGAATTCCCTGTTACTGATTTGTAACACCCCGAACCTCCGAGTTGTGAATAGTACCATTTTTAGCATGTGACTAGTACTATTCAAAGACACCTTGAGGAGCAAAAATAAATAGAAAATTAATGGAGATAGACATAATAAAAATTCAAATGACCCAAAAATATAAGCATTCACTGGGTATATTGAAAAAGAGGGATTATGAACAAATGAGGGGCATTTTGGTCAATTCACCTCAAGAGTTGACTTTTGACCAAAATATTAATTAATTTAAGTGAAATTAATGAATTGAATTATGGAATAATTTTTTTTAGGAAAAGAATTCAAGTATAAAGTGAAAGGAAAATAAAAGAAACAAAAATCTAGAATTTTAGGTCCATTTTGACCCAATTAAAATTTTAGGACTAATGGGCTTTGGACAACTCAATAAAAATTAATTAAATAAATAAATAATTGGGATAAATATAAAAGGAAGTCATCTTCCTCCCTCCCTCATTTAGTTGCCCCCCACATACCTCCTCTCCCTCTCTTTTCTTTCTTCTCTCTTCATTCTTCCACTTACAACCTCTCTCAACTATTGATTTTTCCCACTTTTTCTCCATGGGTTTTCTATCTAATTGGTAGAAAACATCAAATTTATCTTTCATTGAGAGATTAGAAGCTAAGAGAATAAAATAGTTAGAAGAAATTGAAGAGTAGAAGTGGCCACTTGAGGTAAGTTTCTTTTCATGTTAGATTAGTTATATAAGCCCTGAATGAAGTTAACTTATGATGAAATTTCATGAGAAATTGAAAGGAAACATGCATGGAACCTAAACTAGAGTTTTGGCCAACTTAGGGAAAATTAGAGTTTTGATGTATTTTAGTTAAATTGATGATAAATCTAAGTTAGATTGAGGTAGTATGCATGATTGGGAGTAGTAAGATTTCATTGGATTGCATAAATTAAATTATGGAAGATTAGGGTTCATGGGAAAATTGGGTTTTAGTGCTAGAGAGTGAAATTGGTGTGTGTAGTGTTAAATTATGGTCATTTGAGGCTTATTTAGTTTGAATTGACATTGGGTTGATGAATGGAGGTAATGAAATGGTAGGATTAGGGAAATTGCAAACTTTGGTGTTTGAAAATTGTGGGGTTTATGCTAGGAAGTGCCATTGATGTGTCAATGCTAAATTATAGTCATTTTGGGTGAATTAAATATGAATTGAGGTTGGTTAGACGGAATAATTGAAGAAGTGAAAATTTTAAACCTAGGGCAGAATTTGCACACTGAGTTCAGTGTGTTTGATAGCCCATAAATTGAGCTACACAACTCCAATTGGTAGAATTTTCATGAAGAGACCCACCTCAGAAATTGCCCAGAAATTGCCTAAACCCTGGCTTGAACTTAGAGACACAATTCTGGAACCTGCAGAATTTGACCATATGAACAGTAAAATTTGCATGGCCATAACTCTCTCTAGAAAACTCTGATTTAGGCGATTCTTGAACTGATGGAAACCTAAGACATAGTTGAATATTTCGTATGAAGAACATTAGACCAAATTATGGACTTAACTTGATCAAATTGCTGAACGAAGTAGGATTGATAAATCCGCTAGAGCTGATTCTGCAGTATGAATAATGACGTGAACAGTAACCATATTTTGGTCATAACTTGAGCTACACAGCTCCGATTAGGCGATTCAAAAAGGAAAATAAATTTAAGACCTAAATGAACAATTTTCATGAAGAACACCTCACCAAATTATGATCGAAACTAGGTAAAAGTTGGGTTCAAAGATTGGGGCACCAAGCTATCCCAAAACCAAAATATTCTAAAATTTTCAAAGCTAACTTGTGATGCATTAGACATGCATGTAATGAGTTCTTGGCAGCAATTGAGATTGGTATTGAGGTATTCTATTTGTGTATTTTTAGTAGAAAAAGAAGTTGGAACGGACAAGGAGAAGTAGGTAATAAGAAAGGAGAGCATTGAAGGTTTGTGCACAACTAACATTTTCTTTGTTTTTAAACTTGTAAATTGCTTAGAATGTGTTAAATTGAATGAGTTTGCTTTGAACAAGTTTACTTTGACTGAAATATGGTTTTTCTCTTACATTTAAGAAATTTAGGTGTTGCCACCTTTATATGGATATTATGATGAATTTAAATGTGTTTATTAGTTTATAAATGTGATTGTTGATAGAGAAATTTTTGAAAACTGTTTTGACACCACAGTTAGCATGACATGTAACACCCTCCCGGTAGCAACTCCGTACATTCTACTGTTCCGGTGACCGGTGTCGGTCCGGACAGCTAGAACGTCCGGAAAAATATTTAAACTAAAGTCAGGAACCATAATTAACTCAAATATTAATAAGAAAAATTTAGTAAAAATTTTAGAAATAAAATACAACCAAGTTAAATGAGCCGGTGCCCAAGCGATGGGTAACCCAGAGGGAAGTTGCGGTTCTCGCAACTAGGAGCCCTAGACCCGGGGGAAAAATTATAATTTTTGGGACTCCAGAGAAGGGTCATTGAGGTTCCTATGGCATTAGAATGCCAAGAAAATATTTAGAAAAATTTTTCAATCGGTACAGACAATTTTGACCAAACGGAGGGCATTTTGGTCATTTCGCCTTCAGAGGTGATTTTTGGCCGACTTGTCCAGTTGAGTAAATAATTATTATAACATAAAATATGAATAAACATTACTAGAAATTAAATTGAAAATGAGTAGTGATGAAAAGAAAAGAAAAACCAAAATAAAGCAAATTATGACATATGATGATGTCATTTAAAAGCTATAACCAATCACATTTAAACAACCAATTAACTAACTAATAAAAGAGATAAATGAAGACCAAAACAATTAAAAAACACAGCAGCCATCTTCTTCCTCCCATACCAGCTGAAACATGCCCTAGACCAACCTCCATTGATTTTTCAATCAAAGCTCAATTTCCCTCTTTATTTCACTACTAAACCCTAAACACCTTTCATTAAAACTTGTCCATACCTCTTGGGGAAGTGTTTGGCAGCCAAGAAAAGTAAAGGAAGTGAAGTTCAAGCTTGGAAAAATCTGCCCTACAAGAGGTTAGTGCACATATACACCTAAAGCTCTTTATTTCTATGTTAGAGACTTGAAATAAGTAAGAATTTGTAACTAAAATGAATAAAAACTATGTGTATGCATGCCATGAATTTCGGCAGCCCTAAGGAAGGAATGATTTTGATTGTTTTGATGGACTTAGAGTGGACTAGAAATGATGTTTAAGGTATATAACTACATGGATAATGAATTAGTGTGCTAACTAAGGTGTATGGGTAAATTGAAATGGAAATTAGGGTTTTGGGGAGTAAAATTTGACTTGGCTTATGAAATGATTAATGGACATTCTAATGGTCAATTAGTGACCATTTGAGGCAAGTTAATCATAATTTGAAGTGAACTAATGCATGGCAAAGTGAAATGTGTAGGCTGCCTAAAGACAGCAGAAATGAGGCTGTGAGTCCAGCCTGTTTGGACTGCCATATCTTTGGCTGTGTATGTTCAATTGGTGTTTGGCCAATTGGATATGAAACTAGACTTATAATGGCACAATGTTTCTGAAGAAACCATGTCCAAAAGACCAAGGCAAGTGGACCAAAAGTTGGCCCCAATCCGGATACCCTGCACCCAGAATCTGCAGAATGACCAAATGAACAGTAACTGTTCATTTGGCCATAACTCACTGTAGATATGGTCAATTGACCTAAAATTTTTACAGAAATAATATGAGACATAGACAAACAACTTTCATGAAGAAACCTACCCCAAATTAGGACCAGAACCTTTCCAACAAGAAAGTGGCAGTCACTATTCATGGTACTATAGATTTGGTAAATTCTGCAGATTTGAAATCCGGCCAGCTGTGGTTTTTGGACCATATCTGGAGCTACAAAACTCCAAATGGAGTGATTCAAAAAAAGAAATTCAACTAGACAAAATAAGGAACAACTTTCATGTTTAGCATTTCCTCAAATTCCCACTGCAACAGTGCCCAATGGAATAGTAAATTTGGGCTACAAAAACTGAAAATTCTGCTTCCCTTGGTTTAAGCTTAGAAATGGTATTAATGCTTAATGCCAACAAGTTTTGAATGCAAAATGTGGTATGTTGGGAGTGCCAAAACCAATGTACCTATTTTCTATCAAAAAGTCAACATTTTTGTTGACCAATGAGGTGAATAGTGACACCAAAACTTGAAATTCAAAATTTGAAGAATTCAAAAGTATCAAATGCCCTAGTATACCTAACAAGATTGGTTTGGATAGTTTGGCATGCCAATAGGGTTCAGTTAGCAGTACTGCACATGGCATTATGCCATTCTGTGATTTTATGGCTTTTAGCCATTTTGATATTGTGTTGAGACTTGGCCTCGTGCCTAATATTATTTACAGCTTGTTAGCTGTTCTGTTGCACACCGGGAGATGCATATGTGACCGATGGTGTGACGGCCCGAGGTACTAGATACCCAGTGCCAGTTTACCCATTTATCCAGTCCAGTCGTTCAGTATAGGTTACTTGGGCAACCAAATGAATGAAAATGGACAAAGTTAAAGAAATAAATGAATATAACAGATACAAAGTAAATAAGACATATACATTAAATACATATTTATTTTCTGCTATTTTCTTTTATTTTATTATTGCACCACTAAGCATCATTGCTTAGCGCTTTGCTTTTGCCACGCGTAGGTTCTGGAGATACCGATCGTGAGTCCAGTAGACCGCAGACTGGGTGAGTCCATCCCTGCACTCGCATGTGTCCTGTGTCACCTCACCATCTACAGTGCATTGATAGGACACCAGGCTTCATTTTGGTATTTTGTAATTAATGTTTATTTTCCCTTGTGTAAATGAAACTTATGTAATGTATTTTGATTTTCATGTAAATAATGAGAACTGTGTTTGTGAATGGAAAAGTGAATGTTTTTCTGTGTTTTATACATGATTACCACTTGAAATGATTGATTAAGAAATGTTGTTGAAAAATATTGAGTTTGAGATTTTGATATTGGAGTTTGAGAATGATTGAACATGGCTATTGGAAGTGTTTTTCACAGGTTCCGAAGAACTGTTTTCTCCATTTTTAGCCGGTACTCTGTCGGATTTTCTATAAAATTTTCGGAACCTCAAATAAATTATAATTTCAATAAATGACTTAAATAATTAATATTTCACAAGTTATATTCAAAACTATGATAAAAATTAATTAAGGTAAAATAGAGTGTGCCGGTACACCGTGTGACATATCTTACCCGGATATACTGTACACGGGTAAGGAGTGTCACATGACAGTCCCTTTCGGAACTCCCCAGTAGTAATGGCTACATGGGGTTGATAAACTGATATTGATTATGTCTCCCATTAATAATGGTTAGTGGGGTAAGACTACATGAGTACTCATTAGCTAGCTAGCCATTCCCTCATTAATAACGGTTAGTGAGGTTGAGATTGCTTTGACGTGGTGTACAACACAGCACTGATCGTGAAATTTTGTGTCATGGCCTAAACTGTGTGTTGATATTGGCAACACTAATGCTTTGTGAATTGTAATTTATGAAGTGTAATTTCTCATTTGAAAGGTTATTCTAATAAATGGCTCTTATGGACTTAGAACTATTGTGAAGTTTTCATGCATAAGAAAAATGTGATTTATTATGCTTTGACAAATTGTGTTTTACCTTAAGTTTTAAAGTTATTAGTTGTGCACCACTGAGTGATATACTCAGCGATAGCTTCTTCATGCTGTCACAAGTAAAGGAAAGGAGAAGGCTGCCGAGTGAGAGACTTGAAAGCAATATTTTGGTATTATTTGTGGGTATTTACGTTAGGTATACCCTTGTGATTCCTTTGGATGTATTTTGTACCTATATGTATGGATGTACGGACATTGAGTAGTTTGTATTTAAAAGCATTGCTTTGCTATCACATTTTAAGTTTGTAACTATTTTGTATTTTACTTTTAGACTTATGAAAATGTAACTCTTGCAATATTTAGTCTATCATTATTTCCAATGAATGTTTACATGAAATTTTAACTATTCTCATGTAGTTTTCTGCAAAAGAATTGATAAGATGAAAAGCTATGGTTTGTATTAAAATCCTTTGTAGCATAACTAATGGGTTATCGGTAGGTGGAGTTCGGTGATTCATTAGGTATGCTACGGGAACATATTGTGCCTTACAAGGGATAAGGTGTGACATGATTAGGTGGCTATGGCATCCTATGCTAGGTGTCAACCATAGTGTATGAGATGCCTAAAATGACTTAGAGAAATCATTTATGGTAAAAAAGAGTTATGATAATATTAAGAGTTAATATCACATCTCGTTGCCAATTAGTGATGAGCCTAGTAAGTCACACACATGCACAAGTTAATAGCCAAGTAAAATGTGATTTAATTGATTAATTAAAGAGTTTAATTGATCAATTAAATAGGCTTTGTTTGCAATAATATTGCAAAGTCCCTAGCATGGCTTGAAACCAAATATAAGTTATTGGATGTATAGTGTAAGTTAAATTTATATTTAAAGTGTTTAAATATGGATTTAATTGTGAGAAATCAATTAATGAAGATTAATTAATTGATTTATATTTGATATAAATTGATTAGAAGAGGAGAAATAATGATTTTGGGTTGAGAACTCAAAATTACAGCATCAGGGTAATTTGGTCACTTCACAGGGTGTCATGTGGCACCATGAGATGGTGACACATGGCATCATATAAGCTTGCCATTTGTCTTCCTATCATGTAAGATGATCAAAGACAAGATTAAGTCTAACTTTAACACTTGGCTTAATGTAATTAAGTCAATTAAAAAAAAAAAGATGTAATATGGTGATGACATGCGGCAAGGGTTTAAGTGATGACCTAATTATAAAAGGGAAAAGAAAGAAAAATAAAGCACTATTCTTCTTTGTCTCAAAGGTGCCGCCACTTTTGGAGCTCTCTCTCCTCTTCATCTTTTCTCACCAATTCAAAGAGAATTGCCTAAATTTCTTTGAATTAAAATTGCTAGAAATTGTTTCTACTGTCCTATACACATCTACAACCTCTCTAAAGGTAAAAACCCAATTTATAATTAGTTGGCAAAGCTTGAGATGCAAGATTGGGGGCTGCCCATTGGTGATCTTAGTGTGGACAAACTAGAGGGACAACATTTGGGGTCCTAGGTGCTTCCTAAAGGTGCCAATTACATCAATAGTGCATCAAAATGTTAGTGCACATATTCTTCTTTCAAACTAGGGTTCAATTGAGTTAATTTGTTAATTCAAAAATCTTAAATGGTAAATGTAGATCCTAATACATATTAAAAGTGTTTTAATATGCAATTGAGCATTGAAATTAATTAGGCACATAATGGATGTGGCATGATGCATGTAACCCTAGAAGAAAATTTTTAAATTTAATGCTCTAGCCTAACAATTTTCATGCTTTCGCTCCTACATCAGTGTGAAAGGAGCCCTCCAAGGAAGGAGGAAAAATTGGACCAAGTCAAGATTAGTTAAGAAGTTTGTGCACAACAACTAACTCCTTTTTGACTTTGAAATTGAATTTTGAATTGAATGAGTTGTGAATTTAATTTATGGCCTTATTTATATTGAATACTTTGATTGATAAAAATTATGTGTTGTTAGCCCAATTGCAGGAAATTATTTGAAATGAAATATGAATGTGAATTGATGAATATTTTTTATGCTTGAAAAATTGTTGAAATAGTTTGAAACCACAGTATCATGACTATATGTTTAAATTCCTCACTAGCTTGCCTAGTGGGATAAATTAGATTTATATTCCCTCTCTGGCTAAAGTGTTGAGGTGTGTGCCAGTTGAGGATGAATTGAATGAGTACTCATATATTTGTGGTAGCTAGCTTTTGCATTCCCCATTAGCCTTTGGATATTGGGAAGAATTGGATATTTGTGTCATGATCAAGCTGTGTGACTTTTTAAAATTTTGTTTTATAATTTGTGGAATGAAATTTGATTTATTTAAGGAATTTTTTGGCCTTAGAAATAAAGCATGATTTTCTATGTGTTAATAATTCAATTGATTTAATTTGAAAATTTGTGATTATGTTAGTGTGTAAATTATTATTTTCTTTAAGTTGTGCACCACTGAGTCTTTGGCTCAGCGATAGCTTTTTATTGCTATCGCAGGTAAAGAGACAGATAAAGCAGCAGAGTAGGCTGCTGGTGACGTGAAGAAATCATTATTTTGGAGTCATTACTGGGTATATAGAATATACCTTTGTAAATATATTTTTTAATATATATGTATATGTGTGTATGTACATACTTGACTTGAATAGTTGTAGAAAACTTTTAGGATTTTATTTTGATCAATTTAAATATTTGTAATGTAAGCTAGTTATTTCTTATTAATGAAATCTTTAAGCTTCCTTTGAAATTTTTTTATAATGAATTGCTTGAAATTGCGTTGATTGAGAATGGATTGTGATGAGTTAAATGGAGTTGTGGTTTAAATATATATTGGAAGTGTTTTTAACAGGTTTTGAAGAACTGTTTTCTCCATTTACAAACGGAACTCTGTCAAAATTTTCGTAAACATTCTAGAAATTCCGAAAAGATTAAATTTTATTGTTATGATATAAACCCCAAATAAAAGTTCTTTAATGATAGTTATCTTCTCTTTTCACCTTGAAAGAAATTGAAATTTATTCAAAATCCCTTGTAATATATTTAATGGACTATCGGTAGGCGAAGTTTAGTGATTCATTAGATATGTTACGAGATCATATCATGCCTTATGTAAGGATAGGGTGTGACAACCTTCCCTTCTTTTTTTTAAAAATTAAACAACATAAAGCTTGAGATTTCGTGAGAAAAAGATAAGGGGAGATAGGATCTTCCTATTTTAGCCTCTTAATGGATTAAAGGCCAAAAGATGGCTCATATTGTTAAGGATAGAATAGCTAATAGTTGACACATGTTGCATTACTCTATGGGTCCATTACAAAGAAAAACTGAGCCTAAGTAAAGCTTAACAGAGGAAATTCCATTCCACTGGGTCATATGCTTTATGCACATCCAACTTAAAAGCTATTGAGTGAACTTTGGTGTTTGAAGAATGGAGGTGATAAAAAACTTCACGTGCAATAATGATATTGTCCTAGATTGCTCAATCGAGAATAAAGGTAGATTCATCATGTGTGACAATAACATTCATCCAAGGTTTCATTATGATCATAATGAATTTTAAAATCGCCTTGTATAAAAAGTTGTATAGACTAATAGGTTTGATATGAGTTATAAGAGTTGGACTTTTACATTTTGGAATTAATGCTACATTTGTCCTGCTTAATTCTTTGGACGTATAGCCTCTTTAAAAAAAAACTGCACATAGATTTACGCACTTTAAACCTTACTATATTCCAACTCTTTTGGGAAAACATGCTCGATAAGCCATCAAGGCCCGGGGCTTTATCTCCCCCTAACTGAAAAACAGCTCTTCGAATCTCGACACCTGAGATGGGAACATTAAGAATCTCATTCATTTCTGGAAAGACCACCATGCCAAGCAAATCAAGAACTTCTTCCATATTTGCAAGGTTATTAGAAGAGTAGCTTATGTGGTAAAAACTCAGAATGTAACAACCTATATGCATAGTCCTGTGCAAATCACTGTTTCGGTGACCAGTGTTGGTCCGAACAATTAAGAGGATTAAAACCATGTTTAAGTCATCTAGAAAAGCCCTGAAAAAGAATTAATAGTGATTACCAGAAGGTTAAATATAGATTAGAAAAATAGTACATAAAAAGTTAAATGAGCCAGGGGTCACAGCGATGGGTGACCGCACCGAGAAGTGACTGCGACATCGGTCAAAACCCTAATTTCGTAAGGGGCATTGTAACACCGCAGTCCTAGGAAAAATTTAAAAGCTAGGGGAAATGTGAAAATCATAGAAAAAGGTTGAGAATCAAATCAAATAATTAGGTTAGGGTTCTAGAAGAAACACTGAATTATTGGCAAACCGGATCAAACTGGCGAGGGGCAAATTGGTCAATTCACCCCTAGAGGTGACTCATGACCTAACTGTCCAATAAAATCTGAGAAATGAAAATTTTGAAATATAGATTTAAATTAAAGAACTATAGAAAAAAAAGGAAAAAGAAAAGAAATTGAATAAAGGAATTATGACATCACTAAGATGAGGTAAGCATGATGTGATAAATAATTTTCAATTAATTAGATTTTTGACCAAGTCAATTTTAAAAGATAAATACACATAAAATAACAAATTAAAAGAAAAGAATCAATTGGGTCTTCTTCTTCATTCCTTGCCCCCCCCCCCCCCATCACTCCCATCTCTCTCCCATCTCTTTCCACCATTAACAACCATCTCAAGCTTTTAAAAGCTTGATTTTATTCTATACATGCCCTAACTCCCTTATGTAAATTTTGTTCTTAAATCTTGGCAAGCATCTTGTGAATAAAAAGGAAGAAGAAAGTGGAAGAATTGAAGCTTTAGGAATACTTCCTTAAAGGTTAGTCAAGAATCCCCTCAATTCTCCTTATTTTCATGAATTTGCACTTGAAGTGAACTAGAATTGATGAAAATAATGTTAGTAGTATGCCCTAGAGCATATCATTTAGTATGTATCTTGTACATGTTTTTATTAATAAAAGGCATTTTCACTTTTCTGTTTACATAATATATTTATGTGTAATAGAAAAGGTCCATTGATATTTTGTTAGAAATTCTATTCTTAAGTTGTTAAGAATATGATTGACAGTATTTCTAATACAAAGTATCATAAATAGGTTCACAATTGAGGATACTTCACAATAAGGACATGACTTATCCAGAAAGATTGTATTCATGTTTGTTCCCAAGTTATTTATATGAGATATAAACAAGATGGAATGGTGAGTCTCATGCCATATGACAAACATGATAGGCACTTATACATGATAAGTAGGCCGAACCAGTGATACTTATGACAAACACATGGAGTTTACTCTTGTCAATGCATTGTCATAAATCATATCAGTGCATATAATCTTTAGACCTAAGATAACACAGTTATCTTGTATATAGATGGTTTGAGTTTGATACTGCTTTCATACTTGTACTATGTATGGGTATATGGGCATGTGTTGGCTCCTACTAGTTATATATGGAGGTAGGTGTTGATCAAGATGGAATTTGTTCCTCTAAGTAAATAGAGATAAAATCCTATGTTCATTTAATTATTCTTGATGTTTCAAGTTCCTGGCCAGGATAGATAGATTTATTCAAAAAGAGTTTCTGATGAGAAAATCCTTTTAATCAGGAACTGGAATTAAAAGAGAACATAATATTCATAGCAAATAGAGTTTGACATAAA
This sequence comes from Hevea brasiliensis, assembly GCF_030052815.1. NCBI lineage: Eukaryota > Viridiplantae > Streptophyta > Magnoliopsida > Malpighiales > Euphorbiaceae > Hevea > Hevea brasiliensis. The sequence goes on along the minus strand of NC_079496.1, from coordinate 91,644,925 downwards.
TCAGGACTCCAGCTTGAGTTGGGATTTTGTAACAGAGAGATTCTAGTGCATGGTAACATATCATTTTAGGTTTATTTAAGGTAAACCTTATTACTAATTGGGTAGCCATGGCATGCTATGCTAGGTGTTAACCATGGTCTATGAGGTGCATAAAACGATTTAGAGAAATCATTTATGGTAAGAAAGAGTTCTGATGATATTAAGAGTTGATATCATATCTCATTACCAATTAGTGATGAGCCTAGTAAGTCACACTCATACACAAGTTATCACCTAATTAAATATGATTTAATTAATTAATTAAAGAGTTTAATTGATTAATTAAATAGGTTTGGTTTGCAATTGATTGCAAAGTCCCTAGCATGACTTGAAACCAAATCTAGGTTATTGGATGTACAGTATAAGTTAAATTTATATTTAAAGTGTTTAAATATGAATTTAATTAATGAGAAATTAATTACTAAAGATTAATTAATTAATTTATATTTGATATAAATTGATTAGAAGAAGAGAAATAATTATTTTGGGTTGAGAACTCAAAATTAAGACATAGGGGCATTTTTGTCATTTCGCAGGGTGACATGTGGCACCATTAGATGGTGACATGTGGCACCATCTAATGGTGACACATGGCATTACACATAAGCTTGTCAAATGTCTTTTAATCATGTAAGATGATTAAAACTAAGGTTAAATATAGGTTTGACACTTGGCACAATGTGATTGGGTCAATTAAACCTAGAACCAATCAGAGGGTGACATGTGGCAAGGGTTTAATGTGTTAACCTAGCTATATAAGTGTTGTTATGAAGAGAAAAAATAAAACCAGCAGCTACTCCTCCTTTGTGCCACCATTTTGAAGCTCTCCCTCTCTTCTTCTTCATCTCTCATTTATTCCAAGAGATTAGCAAATAATCTCTTGATTTAAAAATACTAGAAATCATTTCTAGTGTCCTATTTACATCTTTAATCTCTTAAAAGGCAGAACTTAATTTTCTAATTAATAGAAAAAGCTTTAGAAGCTGTTCAAGGGCTGCCATAGGTGTTCTTGGTGTGGACAAGCTAGAGAGACAACATCTGGTGTCCTGAAGACGCATCTAAAAGGCACAAATACACTGCAGTGCATCAAGAGGTTAGTGTATTTATTCTTGATCTAATCTAGGGTTCTAAAATTAATCTGATTAATTTTAAAATCTTAAATGGAAAATACAGATCCAAAAACATATTAAAAGTGTTTTAATATGTTGTTTATCATTGAAATCAAATAGATAAAAATAAATCTTACATGATGCATGTGACCCTAGGTGAAAATTTTTGAATTCAATGGTATAAACTTGTATTTTTCACGCTTTCGCTCCTTCAATTGGTATCAGAGCCACTATGTTTGCCATTTAGATTGTTGATTATATGATTTAATTGTGTTTTTTGATCATGAGATGATTTATCCATTGCTGGTTGCAAATGGATGTGTGGTGGCATGCTTGAAGAACACCATCTTTGGTGCGCCAATTTTGGCTTCCATGGGTGGCTTAAGGTTTGGCTTTTTAATTTGTAATTGTTGTATGATCTAAAAGCTCATCCTATGTCTAATTAAATTGTTTAATTAGAATTTTAATCACACAATTAAATTATGATTCAAATCAGAATTTTAAAAAATTGTTTGAATGTGATTCAAATTTGAATTTTAAAAGTTGTTTGAATGTGATTCAAATCTAAATTTTTAAAGTTATTTGAAGCATATTTAAATCTAATTTTTTAAAGTTGCTTGAATAATATTCAGATCTGAATTTTTAAAAATTGTTTGAATGTGATTCAAATCTGATTTTTTAGAAATTGTTTGAATGTGATTCAAATCTGAATTTTTAAGGTTGCTGAATGTGATTCAAATCTGAATTTTTAAATTTGTTTGAATGAGATTCAAATCTGAATTTTTAAATTTGTTTAAATCATATTCAAATCTGGATTTTTAAGTTGAATATGAGATATTCAATTTAATTTAAGTATATTTTATTTAATTGTTAAATAGTGATGTGCATGATGGATGATCATGGACTATAAAAGACCAATGTGATTGGATTTATTTCTTTTATGTTTCTTTGGGATTATAAATTAATTAATTTATTTTAATTTATTTTGGGCATGTATTATTAAGTTTGTAATAATTTTTGGGTTGTCATTTCATTTATTTAAGTTCTTGTAAATTCGCCTTGGTATGCCAAGGATTACTATGTAATTGGATTGCAAGAAGATCAAGGAGGTCAAGAGCATTGGTGGGACCAGTGGGAGGAATTCAAGTTCAAGTGTCGATTATGTACTCCTTCAGCAACTCTTGTAAAATGAATGAATAAAATACACCTAGGAATTCCGTAATTCAATTCTTGGTGGCTCAGAATTGAATCCCGTAGAAAGTCCATGATCATACTATATTTACTACTTATCCATGAATGCATGAGATGTATGGGAATGTATGCACTATGTAATATATGCATGCTAAATGGATAATGTGCAAAGTGAGACCTTAATAGTAATTACGATGACCATAAAATCTTCCAAACAAATGAATAAGTTGGAAATGCTATAATTAAAGTAATTATAACATAGGCCCTCCATTGAGGCAATTATTTTAAGAAATTTTAAATACTTACATAAGATGCAATTAATTTAAGAGATTTTCTTAAGAATAATTGTTAAGCATGAGATGTTGTAAATATGTAAATGATTTGGTGGCCAATATTGGATGTATCTGAGGACATTAAAATTATTTGCATAATTACTAGCTTAATGGGATCAACTTAACTAATGCAAGATAAGTCAACAATGGACATACCTGAGATTTTGAGCATTAGGGGCTAGGTAAAGGATTGAACCTCACATGAGATGTGATGGGCAAGGAGTTGCTCACTTATAGTTTATTGTAATTCCAATAATGGATGTACCTAAGGATGATTAATAAAATTATAAGAATTCAATCACCCACTAGAATTCCATCCAACTAGGATTTCCATTTTTTACTTTGAAAGTGTAGGATTCGCTAAATTAGTGGGAGGACCAATTTGATTAAAAGACTATAATCATTTTGGTTAATTACATGATACATTTACTAATTAATCTGTCTGATTGGCTAAGAAATTTGAAACTTGTCCTGAACCTTGAACATATAGGATATTTTCTAGATTCAAATATTCCTGGTCCCTTACCTCCAGAGGCCACTCAAGAGGAACATGAAACTTTGGACAAGTGGAAGGAGCATGATATGAGAGCTAAGTGTTACATGCTTGCTTCCATGAGTAATGAGTTACAAAAGCAGCATGAGAACATGCAGAGTGCGAGTGAGATCATCCTTCACCTATAAGAGTTGTGTGGTGAGCACAGCAGGAATGCTAGGTATGAGATATCTAGGTAGCTGTTCCGCATGAGGATGTCTGAGGGGCAAAATGTTGGGGATCATGTCCATAAGATGATTCGGTTGATTGAGCAGTTGGAACATCTTGATTTCAACATGGATTTCCAACTACAGACGGATTTGATCCTTCAGTCCCTTCCTGAGTCTTTTGGGAATTTTGTGACAAATTTCCATATGACTAAATAGGAATGCACCTTAGCTAGTTTACTCAACATGCTGGTTATTACCTAAAAGAATATGCAGGGCAATAAAGCAAAAGAGGTAGCTTTGATTACATCTTCTTCTACTGGAAAGTCCAACAAGAAGAAGGGCAATAAGAAAAAGAAATCTCAGATTCCTAGTCCTTCCAAGAAAATAGCTAAACAGAAAGGGAAGACTAAAGCTGATGGAGGCAAAGGAAAGTGTTTCCATTGCCAGAAGGATGGGCATTGGAAAAGAAACTGCCCAAAGTATCTTGCTTCTCTTAAGGACAAGAAGGATACACCTTTGGAAGGTATGTCCATATCTTGTTATTTAGATTCTGATGATACTCATAGTTCATCTATAGCTTGGGTTTTAGATACTGGTGCCAGTTCTCACATTTCTAATGATATGCATGAATTAGCAAATAATAGCAGCTTGTGTTTTCAAGATGTTAGAGTCTGGATTGCCAATGGCTCAACTGTTGATGCTTTAGCCATAGGATCTAAATCTTTTTACATGTTTGGACATGTTTTGTGTTTGGATAATATTTTATATGTACCTGATGCTTTTAAGAACATCATTTCTATATCTAGTTTAACTAGAAATGGCTATGAATTTCAATTCATAGATGATGTTTGCAATATTTATTTTGGAAATAAATATGTTGGTTCGGGTTATATGAATGAAGGTCTTTATTATTTGGATAATAATGACAAACACAAAATGAATGTAAGTGATCTAAATGAATTCAATGCTATGGTGAAAACCAACTCAAGTTCAAAATATATTTGGCACTTAAGGTTATGTCATGTTGTGGAAGATAGGATTGCAAAACTGGAGAAAATGGGGATTCTTTCCTCATTGGGCTCTGAGCCTACTCCAACTTGTGAATCTTGCCTTCAGGGCAAAATGACTAGATCACCCTTTGTTGAACAAGGGCTAAGGGCTGAAAATATTTTGGAGCTCATACATACTGATGTATGTGGTCCATTTAAGGAAATAGTTAAAGGCAGCTTTCATTACTTTATTACCTTTACTGATGATAAATCAAGGTTTGGGTATTTATATTTGGTGAAATGCAAACATAAATCCTTTGAAAAGTTCAAAGAATTTAAATCTGAAGTAGAAAATAAAACAGGAAAGAGTATTAAAGTTCTTCGATCAAATCGTGGAGGTGAATATTTGAGTACTGAATTTGATGAATACTTGAGAGAGCACGACATCGTTTCCCAGCTGACTCCTTCAGGAACGTCACAGATGAATGGTGTATCTGAAAGGAGAAATCGTACCCTATTGGATATGGTACGTAGTATGATGAGCTACACTGATATGTCAATCTCCTTTTGGGGATTTGCATTAGAATCAGTTTTGTATATTCTGAATAGGATTCCATCAAAATAAGTTTCTTCCACACCTTATGAGATATGGCATGGAAGAAAACTAAGTCTTAAGCATGTTAAGATTTGCGGTTGTCCAGCTTATATCAAAAGGCTGAACATTGATAAATTAGAAACCAGATCAGAAAAAGGTCGATTTGTTGGATATCCAAAAGATAGTTTTGGATATTATTTTTATTTGCCTACTTCACAAAAGGCTGTGATAAGTAAATATGCTACATTTCTTGAACAACAGTTTTTTCAAGAAGGAGGCAAAGGAGGGCAAATAGAGTTGAAATTGGAGAATTCTGACCAGCTAACAGATCAGATGAATGTAGATCCATCTAGTCAATCTAAACCTGTAACACCCCTATTTGTATAGCCTGGGACATTTCATTGTTTCGGTGATCGGAGTTGGTCCGGACAATTAAGGGGATTAGAACCACACTTAAGACTAGAGAATCCATAAACATAAATAATTAGTAATTGTCAATTAGTTAATTATAAATAATAAAAATAGAACATAAGAAGTTAAACGAGACGAGAGTCACAGCGATGGGTGACCTTCTCGGAAAGGACTATGAAGTCGATTTAAACTTAAATTTTGAGCCATAAAATGTGAAACTGCGGTCCTTAGGACTATTACGAACACAGTAGAAAAGAGAAAATCACAAAAAAGAATTGTTAAGTAGGTCAAATAATTAGGTCAGGGATCCGGAAGAAATATTGAATTATTTGTAAACCAGATTGAACTGGCGAGGGGCAATTTGGTCAATTAACTCCGAGAGCTAACTCCTGACCTAACTGTCAAATAAATTCGGAGAAAAGAAAATTTCGGAGTCGAAAATTAAATTAAAGAACTAATGGAAAAATAAATTATAAAAAAAGAAAAATAAAAGTTGAAAAAGTTACGACATCATGTGGTGACATAAGCATGATGCAATAAATTTTTATTTTTAAAATTTGAAATTTTGGGATAATTTCTAACAATTAAAAGGCAAATTAAGAAAAGAAAAAATTTGGTCTTCCTTCCTATCTTCAAGCCATCCACTCTCTCTCTCCCATCTCTTTCATTTCCTTCATGAAACCTCCATTGAAGCCCACCTAAAGCTCTCTTAAACCCTAAATTTTGCCATGAAATCCCTACATCCCTTAACTAAAACTTGTGTTTGAGCTTTGATAAGAAGATTGGGAGTAAATAGATCAAGCAAAGTTTGAAAAATTGGAAATATAAATTCTGCTCACTTAAGGTAAGCTAATCCAACCTTTCTTTTTAATATACATGATGGATTTAGGGTAGAAATGGATGAGATTATATGAAGAAATTGGAAAAAAATTGCATGATTAGGAAGAGAGGGAATTTCGGCTAGCATGAGTGGGGGTATGATTTGCATGGTTTGATTGAATTAAAGGGAAATATGAACATCAAGGAGTTGAATGATTATGGTTAAATGCTTTGAATTAGCTAAATGCAATGAATTGGTGAACTAGGGTTTTGGACACTTAGGGTTTAGGAGTAAAAAATGTGAGAAATTGTAAAATGATGTGTTTGACCTAGTTTGAGGTGAGAAATGGTCATTTGTGACCAAATGAAGTGTGTTGGAAGTATTGGAATTGAGTTTAAATTCGGATTGAATGTGGTCATGTTGCAGGCAGTAGGACCAAGGTCCCTTTGAGGGACCAAAACTGAAAATTTAGAAGTCCAATTGGTATAAGACCAATTGGGAATGAAAATAGACACAAAATGACACAGTTTTCATTCAAGAATCATGCCCAAAAAGTGGCCAAAACCTAGTGAACAAATTGACCAAATCCAAATTTTCTCAGTCTGACCTGTATAAAAATGACCAAATGAACAGTATTTGTTAATTTGGCCATAACTTGAGCTAAGCAGGACTAAATGACCTGAAATTTTACCAATGGACAGCTGAGATATAGACCTAAAACTTTCATGAAGAACACAAACCCAAATTCCCAAATTATGCCATTAACCAAGTCATTTGGCCACCAAAAATTGGTAACCTAAAACTGCCAGAACCAGAATTTGCCCAGAAATCTGGGTTAAGTCTAATCCAGCAGCCATGATTCAAGTGGCTATAACTCGAGCTACAAAACTCCAATTGGAGTGATCAAAAAAAGAGAATAAAGTTAAGACAATAGGGAACAATTTCTATGAAGGAAGTTTGCCAAATTCTAACAGAAAAATGACCAATGGAACAGTGTAACTTAAGACACCAAAACTGAAAATTTGCAAATTTGGCTAAAAGACTTAGAATTTGAGTAAACAACCAAAACCAACAAATTTAGTGACCAAAATGTGGTATGTGGGTGAAGTTGGAATTCCCATACCTATTAAGCTTTAGAAAGTCAACAAATTGACTTGAATAGCGGCATGAATAGTAACTCAAAACACAAATTTTAAAGAAAGTCAAGTTTAGCACACTAAAGTTAGGTAAAAGTAAATTTAAATTTATTTTTGGATTTATGTTAAGTTATGATGCTGAAACACTGTGAAACTGTGTGTTTCAGTGGAAAAGAATACCGGAAAGGAACCCGAAGTGTCGAGTCAAGGCCAAAAAGGTGACTTATATAAGGTTTGTGCACAACGTATAATTTTTGTAAATTATTTTCTGCATATTGTTTTGAATAATTTGAAATATTGAATTGTGACATTACTACGATGAAGTATTTATGATGCTTTTGATTTAAATTGTTGAAAGATATTTGTGTATATTTGAAATGGCAATGTTTAGTAAATTGTTGAGATAAGTTTTGAAACCACAGTTTTATGACCATATATTTGAACACCCCACTAGCATGACTAGTGGGGGTAATCAGTTTCAAATTTTGATTCCTTCTCTGGCTGAAGTGTTGAGGTGTGTGCCAGTAGAAAAAGAAAAAGAATGGGTTCCCATATATTTGAGCTAGCTAGCCTTGTGATGTAACTTCTCCTTAGCATCTGGCTATTGAGATTATATTTGTTTCGAATGTAATGATATAACTGTGGGTTTTATGAAATGTGTTTTGATACTTCGAAATGAAATTGTTTGAATTAAAATCTCATAATTCATGTTTTGTATTAAATTCTCATGTTCAGTTCAATTTTTGAATAAATATGATTTAAACTCTGTATAAAGATTATTTTAGTATGTTGTGCACCACTGAGTCCTAGTACTCAGCGATGGCTGTTATTGCTGTCGCAGATATAGAGACTAGAAGAGCAGCAGAGTGAGCTGCTGAGGACAGAGGAGCTACTTGCTTTGAAGTTATCGGGTATAATTTATGCCCTGACTGTAAATATTTATTTTGATGTATGTAATGCACGTAAATGTATGGACATGTAAAATTGGTCTTGAGCAGTTTGTATAAAGTTTGTAATAAATTTTAGTTTGGATTTTCCTGATGTAAATTTTTAGTATGATGTATATAAATTGTTTTATCTCTAATGAAATATGAATGGAAATATTTTATTTTAATTTGAATGAAATTAATTGATAGTATCTTGATGATTACTAAATTTTTGGGAATTGAGAAATGATGGTTGTTAAATTTTGAAACTTGAGAAATTGGTTGGGATTGTTGTGGAGTTGTTGAAATTGTTGAGATAAATTATTAGAAGTACTTTTTACAGGTATTTGAAAAACTATTTTCTCAAAATATAGACGGCACTCTGCCGAAATTTTGATAAAATTTATGGAAAAATAAAATGGGCCAAAAATTTTAACTAGTTTTCAGTTTTGAATAAATAATTTTAATACGTATTAGAAAATGCTCACCACTTATAAAAGTAAGAAAATTGTTTTAAAATCCCTTGTAGGGTACTTAGTTTGTTATCGGTAGGTGAAGTAGGTAGTTCATTAGGTATTCTACGGGATCATGTTATGCCTTACATAGAGGTAAGGTGTGACATGTTTTAGTGGTATCAGAGCAAATTTTTGAAGTATGTTTTAACTTGAGAATTTGCGTCTTTCCTTGTTAAGTACAACTGCTCAATGTCCATATTTGTTACATACAATGCATTACATCATAAATATGAACTAACTGAGGGAAATCTCCTTGTGTTATTTGTTCAGGAGATACCCTAACTTTAGACTGAAATGGAAGAAGGGGATCGCTCAGTCGAGCAATCTGTTGAAGCTGAGGCACAAGGGGAAGCCCTAGCTTTATAGAATGTCAGTGGATCAGTAGCACCAGCCCCACAAATGCCGCAGTTTCCTACATAGTTTGCACAGCAGATGGCTGTGATGTTTCAACAAATGGCTGGGGGTATGCCTGCTCAAGCTCCACCCCAGACACCTGTGGCACAACCACTGCCTCAGCTAGACAGCATGATAAGTTATTGAAGTATGGGGCTACAGAATTTAAGGGTACAGTGGACCCTTTAGAGGCAAAGCAATGGCTTTAAAGAATGGACAGAGTGTTCAAGAAGCTACACTGCTGAGATGAATTGAAGTTTGAATACTCCGTGTCACTACTGCAAGGGGATGCGTATGATTGGTGGAAGACCATCCCCCACAACTTGGCTGAACCACCAATACAGACCTGGGACGACTTCATCAGAGAATTCAAACAAAAATACGTCCCAGACACATATGTGGATCAAAAGTTGCAAGAATTTCTGAGTCTAAAGCAAGGGAGTAAATCAGTGGCAGAATATGAGAGGGAGTTCTCCCGCTTAAGCCATTATGCTGGGAGTCTCCTTTCTACCAGCAAGGAAAGGTGCAAGAGATTTGAAACTGGTTTGAAGCCCAGTTTGAGGATGCAAGTTGTGGGATTCAGACACAGCAACTTCTCTGAGCTCATGTCTCAAGCACTTGAGCTAGAAAGGATTGAATCAGAAGCAACACCTATAAAAGAAAAATCAGTAAAAGTTGAGAAATCAGAGAAAGACAAGGGAAGAAAAGTCAGTAGAGCCAAGTTCTGGTGCTACTTCTAGGAAGAGAAAGAAATTTGGTGGACCTAGTAGAGGTCGAGGTGAAAGATTTGGAAGGGGCAGATTCTCTGGACAGAGACCCCCTAGGTCTAGTCAGCAATCGAACAGGGGTTCATATCCTGCCCGCCCCTGTGAGACTTGTGGCAAGATTCATGGGGGGGAATGCTATTGGGCAACTGGAGCCTGTTTTAACTGTGGAGACAAGGGTCATCTTGCTAAAGACTGCACTAGTGCTCTTAGATACGGTCCAGCTCCTACAATGGCAGAAGGATCTATTCAGAGTCCTGCTTCTAGAAGTTCACAACCTGGTGGCAGAGGAAGAGGCAGAGGTAGAGGCACTGCTTCTGGCAATCAGGGTACGGTTGGTCAGTCAGCACATGGAAGTGCTTTAGCCAGAGTTTACACAATGAGACAACGAGAAAAGGCTGAGACTTCTGATATTGTAGCAGGTATATTTTCTATCTCTGATCAAGAAATATTTGTGTTGTTTAATCTGGGTTTAACCCATTCATATGTTAGTGCTAGCATAGTCAGTTCAGTTGCTATTCCATGTGTCCAAATTGATTTTGAAGTGCTAGTAACTAGTCCATTAGGACAAGAGGTTCGGGTAAACAGAATCTATAAAGACTGTCCTTTGGTGATCCAAGGACATGTTTTCCTATCAGATTTGATTGAAATGCCCTTCAGAGATTATGATATTATCTTGGGCATGGATTGGTTGGCCAGGCATCACGCCATGATTGACTGTAAACTGAAGACAGTCACTTTTGGTCTCCCACTGTACGGTGATGTGGAAATACATGGGGAGAGGCATTTACTACCATCAAATATCATTTCAGCTGCACTAGCCAGAAGAATGATCAGAAAGGGGTGTAAAGCATACTTAGCACATGTGATAGACACCCAAGTGGGGAGCCCAACACTGAGGGACATCCTTACAGCATGTGACTTTCCAGATGTGTTTCTTGATAAATTGCCAGGATTACCTCCAGAAAGAGAGGTGCAGTTTGAGATTGATGTTATGCCTGGTGTGGACCCAATCTCCATAACACCATATAGAATGGCACCTGCAGAATTGAAAGAGTTGAAAGTGTAGTCGCAAGAGTTGCTTGACAAGGGCTTTGTCCGCCCTAGTGTGTCATCTTGGGGAGCACTAGTGTTGTTTGTTAAGAAGAAGGATGGCACTCTCCGCTTATGTATTGACTACCGACAGTTGAATAAGGCGACAATAAAGAATAGATATCCATTACCCTGCATTGATGACTTATTTGATCAGTTGAGGGGTACAGCTATGTTCTCCAAAATTGACCTGAGATTAGGTTATTATCAGCTAAAAGTATAGGAGCAGAGTATCCCTAAAACTGCCTTCAGAACCCGCTATGGCCATTATGAATTCTTAGTTATGCCATTCGGGTTAACTAGTGCTCCGACTGCTTTTATGGATCTGATGAACACTATCTTCAGACCATACCTCGACCAGTTTGTTGTAGTATTCATTGATGATATATTGGTCTACTTGAGGAGTGCAGAAGAGCATGATAGACATCTACGGATTGTACTACAGAATTTGAGGGAGAAACAACTATATGCTAAATTGTCGAAATGTGAATTTTGGCTGAAGGAGGTATCCTTTTTGGGGCACATAGTATCAGCAGAGGGTATTAAGGTAGATCCTAGCAAGATAGAAGCTGTCCTTAATTAAAGGCCACCCAGAAATATCACAGAGATTCATAGTTTTCTTGGTTTAGCTGGATACTACCGTCGATTTGTGAAGGGATTCTCCATGTTGGCATCTCCATTGACTAAGCTGCTTAGAAAAGATGTGAAATTTCAGTGGATGGATAAATGCCAACAGAGTTTTGATGAATTGAAGAAATGTTTGACTGAAGCTCGAGTCCTTACTTTACCTACTCCGGGTAAAGAATACACAGTTTATAGTGATGCTTCTCACAATGGGTTAGGCTGTGTATTGATGCAAGATCGAAATGTCATTGCATATGCATCACGCCATCTGAAATCGCATGAGAGGAATTATCCGACACATGACTTGGAGCTTGCAGCTATTGTGTTTGCTCTTAAAATCTGGAGACACTATTTGTATGGGGAGAAGTGCTACATTTACATAGACCATAAGAGTTTGAAGTATTTAGGCATCCAGAAAGAGTTGAATTTGAGACAAAAGAGATGGTTAGAGTTGATGAAGACTATGATTATCTGATAGATTATCAGCCAAGGAAAGCTAATGTGGTGGCTGATGCCTTAAGTCGCAAGACTATAGCAAGTCTACAGGTTACTTCTTTGTCTATGGTACATGAGTTAAGATCATTGCATGCCAGCTTAGAGATTAATGATGAGGGGCAGACAACAGTTGCATGGCATGTACAACCAGTATTGAGTGATCAGATCAGAATGGCTGCTCAGAATGATTAGAAGTATCATAAGCTGTTGGAAGTAGTCTGGCAGGGCAAGAAACTAGAATTGTCAATCAGAAATGATGGTTTACTGCTACACCAGGGCAGAATATGTGTTCCTGATGATGTTGATTTGAGGCAGATTATTTTGAAGAAAGCACATGAGTTTCCTTTTGCCATGCACCCTGGTGGCACAAAAATGTATAGAGGGCTAAAGAAGCATTACTGGTAGATGGGTATGAAAAGAGATGTGGCAGAGTTTGTTTCCAAATGCTTAACTTGTCAGCAAGTGAAGGCAGAGCATCAAGTACCCGCTGGGTTGTTACATCCACTACCAGTACCAGAATGGAAATAGGAGAGAATAACGATGGATTTTGTGATGGGACTTCTGAAGACACAGAAGAGTCATGATGCAGTATGGGTCATTGTTGACAAACTGACCAAGTCTGCTCATTTTCTGCCAGTTCGGATGGACTACATTTTAGAAAGATTGGCCAGGTTGTACATTGATAAGATTTTGAGACTGCATGGGGTGCCAGTATCCATCGTGTCAGACAGAGATCCTAGGTTCACTTCTAGATTCTGGGGTAGTCTTTAGAGAGCCCTAGGAACTAGATTGAACTTCAGTACTGCATTCCACCCATAGACAGGTGGCCAATCTGAGAGGGTAATTCAGATCTTGGAGGACATGCTACGGGCTTGTGTGATTGAGTTTGAGGGTATTTGGGATACACATTTGCCTTTGATTGAGTTTGCTTATAACAATAGCTACCAATCAAGCATTGGGATGCCTCCATATGAAGCTTTGTATGGCAGAAAATGTAGAACCTCGTTATGTTGGGATGAGGTAGGTGAAAGGAAGATGATTGGGCCCAAAATTGTTCAGCAAATTGAGGAGAAGATCAGGGTGATCAGAGATTGACTTAAGGCTGCATCAGACCGTCAGAAGTCCTACATTGAGTTAAAGAGAAGAGATATTGAGTATGTAGTAGGTGAAAAGGTATTCCTCATGGTTTCTCCTTGGAAGAGAATTATGAGATTCGGTAGAAAGGGGAAACTGAGTCCTCGCTTCATTGGGCCATATGAGGTTCTAGAAAGAGTAGGTCCTTTGGCATATCGATTGGCACTACCTCCAGAGTTGGAGAAGATACATAATGTCTTCCATGTGTCTATGTTGAGGAGGTATCGATCAGACCCATCTCATGTACTACCTGTCGAAGAAATTAAAGTGAATCCAGACCTCACATATGAAGAAGAACTCATAGAGATTCTGGCTTATGAGGTGAAGCAGCTACAGAACAAGCAGATCCCGTTAGTAAAAGTGTTGTGGAACCATCATTCGGGCCAGGAGGCTACTTGGCAACGAGAGGAGGATGTGGGGAGATAGCACCCACAGCTATTCAGAGATTGATACCAGGTAAAATTTTGAGACAAAATTTATTTTAAAGGGGAGAGAATTGTAACACCCCTATTTGTATAGCCTGGTATATTTCACTGTTCCGGTGATCGAAGTCAGTCCGGACAATTAAGGGGATTAGAACCACACTTAAGACGACTAGAGAAGCCATAGCCATAAACACAAATAATTAGTAATTTTCAATTAGTTAAGTATAAATAAGAAAAATAGAACATAAGAAGTTAAACGAGCCGAGAGTCATAGCGATGGGTGACCTTCTCGGAAAGGAATGCGAAGTTGATTTAAACTCAAATTTCGAACCATAAAATGTGACGCTGTGGTCCTTAGGACTATTAAGAACACAGTGAAAAAGAGAAAATCACAATAAAGAATGGTTAAGTAGGTCAAATAATTAGTCACGAATCCGGAAGAAATATTGAATTATTTGTAAATCGGATCGAATTGGCGAGGGGCAATTTGGTCAATTGACCCCGAGAGCTGACTCCTGACCTAACTGTCAAATAAAATCGGAGAAAAGAAAATTTCGGAGTCAGGAATTAAATTAAAGAACTAATGGAAAAATAAATAAAAAAAAAAGAAAAAGAAAAGTTGAAAAAGTTATGACATCATGTGGTGATATAAGCATGATGCAATAAATTTTTATTTTTAAAATTTGAAAATTTGGGATAATTTCTAACAATTAAAAGGCAAATTAAGAAAAGAAAAAAATTTGGTCTTCCTTCCTATCTTCAAGCCATCCACTCTCTCTCTCCCATCTCTTTCATTTCCTTCATGAAACCTCCATTGAAGCCCACCTAAAGCTCTCTTAAACCCTAAATTTTGCCATGAAATCCCTACATCCCTCAACTAAAACTTGTGTTTGAGCTTTGATAAGAAGATTGGGAGTAAATAAATCAAGCAAAGTTTAAAGAATTGGAGATATGAATTCTGCTCACTTAAGGTAAGCTAATCCAACCTTTCTTTTTAGTATATATGATGGATTTAGGGTAGAAATGGATGAGATTATATGAAGAAATTGGAAAAAATTGCGTGATTAGGAAGAGAGGGAATTTCAGCCAGCATGTGTAGGGGTAAGATTTGCATGGTTTGATTGAATTAGAGGGAAATATGAACATCAAGGAGTTGAATGATTATGGTTAAATGCTTTGAAGTAGCTAAAAGCAATGAATTTGTGAACTAGGGTTTTGAACACTTAGGGTTTAGGAGTAAAAAATGTGAGAAATTGTGAAATGATGAGTTTGACCTAGTTTGAGGTGAGAAATAGTCATTTGTGACCAAATGAAGTGTGTTGGAAGTGTTGGAATTGAGTTTAAATTCGGATTGAATGTGGTCATGCTGCAGGCAGCAGGACCAAGGTCCCTTTGGGAGACCAAAACTGAAAATTTACAAGTCCAATTGGTATGAGACCAATTGGGAATGAAAATAGACACAAAATGACATAATTTTCATTTAGGAATTATGCCCAAAAAGTGACCAAAACCTAGTGAACAAATTGACCAAATCTGGATTTTCTTAGTCTGACCTGTACAAAAATGACCAAATGAACAGTGTTTGTTCATTTGGCCATAACATGAGCTAGGCAGGTCTAAATGACCTGAAAATTTACCAGTGGACATTTGAGATATAACCTAAAACTTTCATGAAAAACACAAGCTCAAATTATGCTATTAATCAAGTCATTTGGCCACCTAAAATTGGTAACCTAAAACTGCCAGAACCAGAATTTGCCTAGAAATTTGGGTTAAGTCCAATCCAGCAGCCATGATTCAAATGGCTATAACTCGAGTTACAAGACTCCAATTGGAGTGATCCAAAAAGGAGAATAAAGTTAAGATAATAGGGAACAATTTCAATGAAGGAAGTTCTGTCAAATTCTAACAGAAAAATAACCAATGGAATAGTGCAACTTAAGATACCAAAACTGAAAATTTACAAATTTGCCTAAAAGACTTAGAATTTGAGTAAACTACTAAAACCAACAAATTTAGTGACCAAAATGTGGTATGTGGGTGAAGCTAGAATTCCCATACCTATTAAGCCTTAGAAAGTCAACAAATTGACTTGAATAGTATCGTGAATAGTAACCCATAACACAAATTTTAAAGAACGTCAAGTTTAACACATTAAAGTTAGGTAAAAGTAAATTTAAATTTATTTTTGGATTTATGCTAAGTTATGATGCTGAAACACTGTGAAACTGTGTGTTTCAGTGGAAAAGAATACAGGGAAGGAACCCGAAGTGTCGAGTCAAGGCCAAAAAGGTGACTCAAATAAGGCTTGTGCACAACGTATAATTTTTGTAAATTATCTTCTGCATATTGTTTTGAATAATTTGAAATATTGAATTGTGACGTTACTATGATGAAGTATTTATGATGCTTTTGATTTAAATTGTTGAAAGATATTTGTGTATATTTGAAATGGCAATGTTTAGTAAATTGTTAAGATAAGTTTTGAAACCACAGTGTCATGACCATTTATTTGAACACCCCACTAGCATGACTAGTGGGGGTAATCAGTTTTGAATTTTGATTCCTTCTCTAGCTGAAGTGTTGAGGTGTGTGCCAGTAGAAGAAGAAAAAGAATGGGTTCCCATATATTTGAGCTAGCTTGCCTTGTGATGTAACTTCTCCTTAGCCTCTGGCTATTGAGATTATATTTGTTTCGAATGGCATGATATAACTGTGGGTTTTATGAAATGTGTTTTGATACTTCGAAATGAAATTGTTTGGATTAAAATCTCATCATTCATGTTTTGTATTAAATTCTCATGTTTAGTTCAATTTTTGAATAAATATGATTTAAACTCTGCATAAAGATTATTTTAGTATGTTGTGCACCACTGAGTCCTAGTACTCAATGATGGCTATTATTGCTGTCGCATTTATAGAGAATAGAAGAGTAGCAGAGTGAGCTGCTGAGGACAGAGGAGCTACCTGCTTTGAAGTTATCGGGTATAATTTATACCCTGACTGGAAACATTTATTTTGATGTATGTAATGCACGTAAATGTATGGACATGTAAAATTGGTCTTGAGCAGTTTGTATAAAGTTTGTAATAAATTTTAGTTTGGATTTTCCTGATGTAAATTTTTAGTATGATGTATTTAAATTGTTTTATCTTTAATGAAATATGAATGGAAATATTTTATTTTAATTTGAATGAAATTGATTGATAGTATCTTGATGATTACTAAATTTTTGGGAATTGAGAAATGATGATTGTTGAATTTTGAATCTTGAGAAATTGGTTGGGATTGTTGTGGAGTTGTTGAAATTGTTGAGATAAATTATTAGAAGTGCTTTTTACAGGTATTTGAAAAACTGTTTTCTCAAAATACAGACAGCACTCTGCGGAAATTTTTATAAAATTTACGAAAAAATAAAATGGGCCAGAAATTTTAACTAGTTTTCAATTTTGAATAAATAATTTTAATACCTATTAGAAAATGCTCACCACTTATAAAAGTTAGAAAATTGTTTTAAAATCCCTTGTAGGGTACTTAGTGAGTTATCGGTAGATAAAGTTTGGTAGTTCATTCGGTATTCTATGGGATCATGTTATGCCTTACAGAGAGGTAAGGTGTGATAACACCCATTGACGAAACATCTATAGTTGTTCCTCGTAGAACAACCAGGGTATCTCACCTAGCAGTGAGATATGGTTTCCTTTATGAAGAAGAACAAGAGTTGTCTACTCATGAAGAAGTAGATCATGGAGATGATCCACTCACTTATGAAAAGCTATATCAGATATAGACTCTTCAAAATAGATTGATGCTATGAAATCTGAGATTGATTCCATGTATAAGAATCAAGTTTGGGATCTTGTTGACCCACCTGAAGGTATTGTACCTATAGGGAACAAATGGGTTTTCGAGAAGAAAATTGGTTCTGATGGAAAGGTAGAAACTTATAAGGCAAGGCTAATAGCGAAAGGGTTTCGCCAAAGGCAAGGAATCGACTATGAGGAGACTTTCTCGCCTGTTGCTATGCTTAAATCAATTAGGATTCTATTAGCAATAGCTGCATACTATGATTATGAGATTTGGCAGATGGATGTAAAAACAGCTTTTCTCAATGGATACATTGAAGAAAACATTTTCATGGAACAACGTAGGGGTTTTGAAACCCAAGATGGTTCCAAGGTATGCAAGCTAAAGCAATCCATTTATGGGTTGAAGCAGTCTTCGAGGAGTTGGAACATCCATTTTGATGAAGCCATCAAATCATTTGGTTTTATCAAAAAATGAGGATGAGCCATGTGTATATAAGAAGGTTAGTGACAGTGCTATCACTTTCCTTGTCTTATATGTGGATGATATACTGCTGATGGGTAATGACACAGGTATGTTGACAACTGTAAAGTTATGGTTGTTAAATACATTCTCCATGAAAGACTTAGGGGAGGCAACCTATATTCTTGGGATTTGCATCTATAGAGATAGAGTAAAAAGAATAATTAGTTTATCCCAAAGTCTATACTTGGAAAAGGTATTAAAGAGGTTTAACATGCTTAATTCCAAGAGAGGATTGTTAGTAGTGAGACATGGTATCCACCTTTCTAAAGAGATGTCTCCAAAGACACCTGAAGAAAGAGATAAGATGGCCAGGATTCCATATGCTTCAGCTATTGGAAGTTTAATGTATGCAATGTTGTGTACCAGGCCAGATATTGCATATGCTGTTAGTTTGAATAGCAGGTATCAATCCAATCCAGGTTTGAAACACTAGATAGCGGTCAAAAATATCCTTAAGTACTTGAGAAGAACTAAGGATTTATTATTGATCTATTGAGGTGGAGACTTGCAATTGGATGGTTATACTGATTCTGATTTCCAATCAGATATCGATGATAGAAAGTCTACCTCTGGATATGTGTTCATTTGTAATGGAGGTGCAGTAAGTTGGAAGAGTTCCAAATAGAGTACGACTGCAGATTCCACTATAGAGGTTGAATATATTGCTGCATCAGATGTTGCAAATGAAGCTATTTGGATAAAGAAGTTTGTGATAGAACTTGCAGTAGTTCCTTCCATTGAGTCAACAGTTCCACTACACTGTGACAACAATGGAGCAGTCATACAGGCTAAGGAACCAAGGTCTTACCAGAAATTCAAACACATAGAAAGGCACTACCACATTATCAGAGAAATAGTTGGACGAGGCGATGTAGTCATGTAGAAAATCGCATCAACTGAAAATCCAGCTGATCCATTCACTAAGCCTATGTCACAGACTCAGCTAGACCAACATCTTGAGAAGATGGGTCTAAGATATTGTAATGAATGGCTCTAGTGCTAGTGGGAGATTGTTAGTAGTATGCCATAGAGCATATCATTTAGTATGTATCTTGTATATGTTTTTATTAATAAAAGGAATTTCCACTTTTCCGTTTACATAATATATTTATGTGTAATAGAAAAGGTCCATTCATATTTTGTTAGAAATTCTATTCTTAAGTTGTTAAGAATATGATTGACAGTATTTCTAGTACAAAGTATCATAAATAGGTTCACAATCGAGGATACTTCACAATAAGGACATGACTTATCCAGAAAGATTGTATTCATGTTTGTTCCTAAGTTATTTATATGAGATATAAATAAGATGGAATGGTGAGTCTCATGCCATATGACAAATATGATAGGCACTTATACATGATGAGTAGGCCGAACTAGTGACACTTATGACAAGCACATGGAGTTTACTCTTGTAAATGCATTGTCATTAATCATATCAGTGCATATAAACTTTAAACCTGAAATAGCACAGTTATCTTGTATATAGGTGGTTTGAGTTTTATATTGCTTTCATACTTGTACTATGTATGGGTATATGAGCATTTGTTGGCTCCTACTAGTTATATATGGAGGTAGGTGTTGATCAAGATGGAATCTGTTCCTCTAAGTAAATAGAGATAAAATCCTATGTTCACTTAATTGTTTTTGATGTTTCAAGTTCCTGGCCAGGACAGATAGATTTATTCAGAAAGAGTTTCTGAAGAGAAAATCTTTTTAATCAAGAACTGGAATTAAAAGAGAACACAATATTCATAGCAAATGGAGTTTGACATAAACCATGACTCCAGCTTGAGTCGGGATTTTGTAACAGAGAGATTCTAGTGCATGGTAACATATGATTATAGGTTCGTTTAAGGTAAATCTTATTGCTAATTGGGTAGCCATGGCATGCTATGCTACGTGTTAACCATGGTCTATGAGATGCATAAAATGATTTAGAGAAATCATTTATGGTAAGAAGGAGTTCTGATGATATAAAGAGTTGATATCATATCTCATTGCCAATTAGTGATGAGCCTAGTAAGTCACGCACATACACAAATTATCACCTAATTAAATATAATTTAATTAATTAATTAAAGAGTTTAATTGATTAATTAAATAGGTTTGATTTGCAATTAGATTGCAAAGTCCCTATCATGACTTGAAACTAAATCTAGGTTATTGGATGTATAGTATAAGTTAAATTTATATTTAAAGTTTTTAAATATGAATTTAATTAATGAGAAGTTAATTAATAAAGATTAATTAATTAATTTATATTTGATATAAATTGATTAAAAGAAGAGAAATAATTATTTTGGATTGAAAAGTCAAAATTAAGACACAGGGGCATTTTGGTCATTTCACAGGGTCACATGTGGCACCATGAGATGGTGACACGTGGCATTACACATAAGCTTGCCAAATGTCTTTTAATCATGTAAGATGATTAAAATTAAGGTTAAATATAGGTTTGACACTTAGCACAACATGATTGGGTCAATTAAACCTAGAACCAATCAAAGGGTGACATGTGGCAAGGGTTTAATGTGTTAACCTAGCTATATAAGTGTTGTTATGAAGAGAAAAATTACAACCAGCAGCTACTCCTCCTTTGTGCTGCCGCTTTGAAGCTCTCCCTCTCTTCTTCTTCATCTCTCATCTATTCCAAGAGATTAGCAAACAATCTCTTGATTTAAAAATACTAGAAATCGTTTCTGGTGTCCTGTTTATATCTTTAATCTCTTAAAAGGCAGAACTTGATTTTCTAATTAATATAAAAAGCTTTAGAAGCTGTTCAAGGGTTGCCATAGGTGTTCTTGGTGTGGACAAGCTAGAGGGACAACATCTGATGTCCTGAAGACGCATCTGAAAGGCACAAATACACTATAGTGCATCAAGAGGTTAGTGTATTTGTTCTAGATCTAATCTATGGTTCTAAAATTAATCTAATTAATTTTAAAATCTTAAATGGCAAATACAGATCCAAAAATATATTAAAAGTGTTTTAATATGTTGTTTATCATTGAAATCAAATAGATAAAAATAAATCTTGCATGATGCATGTGATCCTAGGTGAAAATTTTTGAATTCAATGGTATAAACTTGTGTTTTTCATGCTTCAGCTCCTTCAAATAAAATAAAAACAACATATTGAGGAACATAGTGAAATTCGGCCAGCTTAGAGATAACTTGAAATTGATGGATTTTGATACAATTAAAAAGGTAGGCAAGCTTGATTGAAGGTGTAGTTGAGGTTTAAATAGTTTAATTACATGGATGGAGCAAATTAGAAAATTAGGGTTCTTGACCCTTAGGGTTATGGGGGAGAAAATTGGAGAAATTGGTAAATTGATGTACTTTGACCTAAATGAGACTCAAAATGGTCAATTGAGACAAATTAGGATTTGTTTGAATGGTTAGAAGTAAAACCAAATTCGGATGGGTGAGGGGTCACTACTGGATAGCCTGACCTTGGTCCACTTAGGGGACCAAAACTATAATTCTGCCACTCTAATTGGTGTGAGGCCAATTGGAGATGAAAATAGACATATAATGACACATTTTTTGTGTAGAAATTATGCCAAGAAAGTGACTCTAAGTTAGTGAACAATTAGGTCAAACCCGGAATTGGCACACTGCCACTGTACAAAAATGACCAAATGAATAATATTCATTCATTTGGCTATAACTTGGTCTAGGAAGGTCCAAATGACCTAATTTTTGTGGAATTGGAAATATATGAAATAGTAATACAACTCTTATGGAGAACACTAACCCAAATTCTACCCATAACCAAGTCAAATTGCCACCCAAAGTTGGGTCACCAAAACTGCCAGAACCAGAAATTGCCCAAAATTTCTGGGTTTGGACCAATCCGGCTAGCCTTAGAAACATAGGCATAACTTGGGCTACAAAACTCCAAATGGAGTGATTCAAAAAGAGAATTAAAGTTAAGACATTAAAGAACAACTTTTATGAAAGACATTTAGCCAAATTCCTACAGTAATCAGACCAATGGAATAGTATAATACAGTGAACCAAAACTGAAATTTTGGATTTGCGTCTAGAGAAATTAGAAATTGAAATGGCAACCAAGGCCAACAAAATTGACACCTAAAATGTGGTATATGGGTGAAATTAGAATTAATAAACCTATTTAGTAGGAAAAAGTCAACATTTTAACTTGAATAGTGACCCAAAATGCAAATTTTAAAGGATACCATTTTAAGTAAATTTAAGGCTATAATTAAGTAAGCATGAAATAAATTAATGGATTAATTATAAGATATGGTATTAAAACATTGTAAACTGTATGTTTTAATTGGAAAAGAGACTGGAAAGGGATCTTTGAAGGAGAAACAAAAATTTGAGTAACTAGTCGATAAAGAGGTTTGTGAACAACTAGTTTTATATTGTTAAAGTTTTGCATATTTTATTTGATTAAAGGATTTTAGTTTCTTTTATGTATTATTTTTACCAATTATTGAATTTATTTTAATGATTATTGAAATGTGTTATGTTATAAATGAGCTTAGCTGTGGGAAAATGATTAAGTTATGATTTTATTTTTGATATGGATTGAATGAATCCAGTTTCAAAAAGTTGTGATTAAAATGGGATTTGCGTGAAAAAAATATAAGTTTATGTTTTGAATTGTGATGAGCATAAAACTTATTGGATATTGGAATTGACTTTGAATTGAATTGTGTTGTGATTTATGCTCACAAAAAGGACAAAGAGATTCATGATATTGTTTTATATCTCACTATAGATGCTTGACTAGGTTATTACCCATCTTTCTCATTTATTGAGGAGACAATGGAGTTAGCTTTGTTTTGATTACCATGGTATGTGCACAGGCTTAGATTTTCCTCTTATTAGAGGTTAGATCTAAGTTTTTCATTGGCCCTTTCGAAAGTTTAATTATTGTGGTGTGTACTGTGTGTACTGTGCACGATGATTTGACCTCCCCGACCATAGGGAGTTAGAATCCCGATTCAACCTCCATGACCATAGAGAGTTAGAATCGCCCCGAAGATGGCCCTTACGGATTAGTCTTGCAGAGTTAGTGAGATAAAGAATGGGTTTTAAATAGTAAGAATTGTGATTTCAAATGAGATTTATGCATAATTGATTTTATTGAAATTAAGATTTGTTTCCATAAATTACTGGAATTACATTAAATGTTCAGTTATGATTTGATAAATTGAAATTCTTGAGCAGAGTCATTTTAACAAATGATTTATTTTATTGGCAATGAATATTTTAATTTTTGGAATTTTGATTGAATTTTAAGATTTCCAAATTCTTTGCTAAAATTTTGGCAAGGTATTGTATATTATATTTTAAATTATAGTTGTGCACCACTGAGTTCATCACTCAGCGATAGCTTTGTATGCTGTTATAGGTGAAAGTAAAGATAAAGCAACTGAGTGAGATTTTTGGTAGTTGCACCTTAAAGACTCATTGGGATTAGCTTTGGGTATATTAGAGGTATACCCTTGTACATTAGATTTTAATGTATGTATGTAATTATATGTATGCAAATTATTTGAGTAGTTGTATAAAAACTCTTATAATATTATTTTGGTATGCAATGAAACCAAATTATTGTAATCTTAATTTGAGAATTTCTTTACTTGTATATTTTATAATAGTAATTTTATTATCCTAATGAGTATGATATTCAAATTTCCTCTTGAATTTTGAAACCCATATATGGCTTGAAAATTGAATTGATTTGATTGT
Organism: Hevea brasiliensis; assembly: GCF_030052815.1. Taxonomy (NCBI): domain Eukaryota; kingdom Viridiplantae; phylum Streptophyta; class Magnoliopsida; order Malpighiales; family Euphorbiaceae; genus Hevea; species Hevea brasiliensis. Next base: position 91,621,165 of record NC_079496.1, on the reverse strand, counting down.
GCTGAATTGGGATATGAAAATGATTTTTATTGGAGCTGTGGTTGAGAAAACATATAGGAAGTGCTTTTCCTTTCAAGTTTGAAGAACTATTTTCTCAAAATACAGCTGCCACTCTACTGAAATTTGAAAAATTTTTTGTAACCCCAGATTTAATCGAGAATTTGATTAATGACTTAGTGTCAATTAAAGGTTTTTAATGCTTGATAAAAATTACCCACCAACTTAAAAATGAACAGAAATTATTTTAAAATCCCTTGTAGTATATTTAATGGGTTATTGGTAGGGAAAGTACGGTAATTCATTAGGTGTACTACGGGATCATGTTATGCCTTATGGAAGAGTAGGGTGTAACATGTTTAGTGGTATTAAAGCAATGGTTTTAAAGTAAATTTTGAACTATGAATTTGAAATATTTTATCGGTAAATACGATTGCTCAAATGTTTAATACATATAGTACATTTACATCATAAATATGAACTAATGGAGAGAAATCTCCTTGTGTAGGTTATCCCAAGAAAAGAAGATTTTTGTGAATAGAAATGGAAGAGGGAGATAAAACAGTAGAACAATAAGTTATAGTTGAGGCACAAGGGGAGGCCTCAGCTCCTCAGAGTCTCGAAGGCCTGACTGTACCAGTTCCACCGGTATAAATTACCGCGTAAATGGCCCAATAACTGGCCACCTTTTTTCAACAAATGGCTGATAGTCTGTCAGTTCAAGCCCAAGTACAAACCCAACCCCCACAAGGGCAGCATGAAATGGAGAAGAGTGAAAGACCTATGGGTCAGAGTTTGAGTAGAAATTTGAGGAAGAGAAAAGAATTTGAGGAACCCCAAACTCATGGATATGACTGAGGCGGATCTTTAAGGCAGAAGCAATTGAGAACCAGTCGGCAAAGAATCAGAAGTTCCTACCCTATCCTTGTCTATGAGGTATGTGGCAAGTTACATGGGGGTATTTATCGTAAGGCCACTGGAGCCTGCTACAATTCTGGAAAGCTTGAACACTTTGCTATAGATTGTATTAGAGAACCTCGATCTGCTCTCCAAAGTTCACAGACAGTCAGTAGAGGTCGAGATAAAAATAGAGTTGGTACTCCTTGTAATCCAAGCATAGTAAATCAACCTGAATAAAGTAGTGAACTAGCCAGGGTGTACTTTAGGGACCAGGGAGAAAGAGCAGAAACTTCGGATGTGGTGGCTGGTAAGTTCTTAATTTTTGGATGAAACAATTAGTTATTATTTGATCCTAGCACTACTTGTTTGTATGTTAGTGTTAGAATTATATGTTTTGCTGTTATTCCTTTGCATGGGAATAAATTTTGATGCATTAGTAACTATTCCTTGAGGATATAAACTATGACAACAAGTGTGATTGACATTAATTTTGGAAGAGCTTGTTAGTGAAAAGTATTTTCTAACCCACCATAAATTATAAAGCTAATTAGTGAGCCTATTTAATGTAAGGCAAGAGGACCTAAAAGTAAGTTATAGTAATAGAATTGCTCTGGATAAGGGCAAAAATGTTATTGTTAGTAATTGTTAAAGGATATTGTAATCGGAATGAGTTTCAAATATTAGTAAGTTCGAAAAGAATAAAATGTAGGAAAGTTTGAACTATTGGAATGTATCGTAGTAACTATGCAATGTTCTTAATGTTTGTACTGCAAGCTGTAGATTACAGTACCAACTTAGGATTATTGTGTAAAGCTACGTACTACCCGACAATACACCGAGATAAGAATAGTTGCAAACGGCATCTGTTTTGGTAGAGTTCTGCCAGGATAGAATTTTATTATTAGAAGGGAGCTTGAAAATCCTAACCTGGGATTTAAAACTCTAAAGTTAGAATATCGAAAGGTTATAGTTCAGTACATAAGGAAGTAATGATTACACATCAATGAAAAATAAGCTATAGAATATCGATAGATAAAAGAAAGGTGTAAATGAAAATTGGAATAATTGGCTTAAATGTAACAAATAAATGTTACGAATATTAGTAAAAGTATTGACTAGAATGGTCTAAGGACCAAATCAAAGTAATATTGAAGTATAGTGAATTTATTAGGGATAATAAAAGGTGCTAAATCATGACTCGATAGTCAAGTTAATAAAAGAAGATTATAAGAGAAAAAAAAAAAAAACTAAGTTCTCACTTTATAGGATTATATGTGGCCCTAGAAAGAGTGGATCCATTAGCACCTAGATTTCCTTACCTCTAGAATTTAAATGAATATAAATTTAACTTATGATAGAAGCTCATAAGAAACTTAGCACACGAGGTGAGCAATCGATGAGCAAATATTATTGGCTAAAGTGCTACAGACCATCATTCAGATTATGAGGCTACATGGAAATGTGAAAGAGACATGAGAAAACGACACATACGGATGATTAAGGACTGACAGTAGGCAAAATTTCAAGGTCGAAATTCTTTTTAAGGGGGAGAAAATTGTAACACCCCTATATGCATAGTCCTGTGCAAATCACTGTTTCGGTGGCCAGTGTCGGTCCGGACAATTAAGAGGATTAGAGCCATGTTTAAGTCATCTAAAAAAGCCCTAAATAAGAATTAATAGTGATTACCAGAAGGTTAAATATAGATCAGAAAAATAGAACATAAAAATTTAAATGAGTCGAGGGTCACAGTAATGGGTGATCACACCGGGAAGTGACTGCGAGATTGGTCAAAACCCTAATTTCGTACGGGGCATTGTGACACCGCAGTCCTAGGAAAAATTTCAAAGCCAGGAAATATGTATCATAGAAAAAGATTGAAAACCAGATCAAATAATTAGGTCAGGGTTCCAGAAGAAATTACTGAATTATTGGCAAACCGGATCAAACCAGCAAGGGGCAAATTGGTCAATTCACTCCTAGAGGTGACTCATAACCTAATTGTCCAATAAAATCTGAGAAATGAAAATTTTGAAATATAGATTTAAATTAAAGAACTATGAAAAAAAAGGAAAAAGAAAAGAAATTGAATAAAGGAATTATAACATCACTAAGATGAGGTAAGCATGATGTGATAAATAATTTCCAATTAATTAGCTTTTTTACCAAGTCAATTTTAAAAGATAAATACACATAAAATAACAAATTAAAAGAAAAAAAAATCAATTGGGTCTTCTTCTTCATTCCTTTCCGCCCCATCATTCCCATCTCTCTCCATCTCTTTCCACCATTAACAACCATCTCAAGCTTTTAAAAGCTTGATTTTATTCTATACATGCCCTAACTCCCATATGTAAATTTTGTTCTTGGATCTTGGTAAGCATCTTGTGAATAAAAAGGAAGAAGAAAGTGGAAGAATTGAAGCTTTTGGAATACTTCCTTAAAGGTTAGTCAAGAATCTCCTCAATTCTCCTTATATTCATGAATTTGCACTTGAAGTGAACTAGAATTGATGAAAAAAAAAAAAACAACATATTGAGGAACATAGTGAAATTCAGCCAGCTTAGAGATAACTTGAAATTGATGGATTTTGATACAATTAAAAAGGTAGGCAGGCTTGATTGAAGGAGTAGTTGAGGTTTATATAGTTTAATTACATGAATGGAGCAAATTAGAAAATTAGGGTTCTTGACCCTTAGGGTTTTGGGGGGGAAATTTTGAGAAATTAGTAAATTAATGTATTTTGATCTAAATGAGACTCAAAATGGTCAATTGAGACAAATTAGGATGTGTTTGAATGGTTAGAAGTAAAACCAAATTCGGATGGGTGAGGGGTCACTACTAGACAGCCTGACCTTGGTCCACTTAGGGGACCAAAACTATAATTCTGCCACTCCAATTGGTTAGGGGCTAATTGGAGATGAAAATTAACACATAATGGCACATTTTTTCATGCAGAAATCATGCCCAGAAAGTGACTCTAAGTTAGTGAATAATTAGGTCAAACCTGGAATTGGCACACTGCCACTGTACAAAAATGACCACATGATTTGTTCATTTGGCTATAACTTGGTCTAGGAACGTCCAAATGACCTGAATTTTGTGGCATTGGAAAGATATGACATAGTACTACAACTTTTATGAAGAACACCAACCCAAATTCTGCCCAAAACCAAGTCGAATTACCACCCAAAGTTGGGTCACCAAAACTGCCAAAACCAGAAATTGCCCAAAATTTCTAGGTTTGGACCAATCTGGCCAGCCTTAGAAAAATAGGCATAACTTGGGCTACAAACCTCCAAATAGAGTGATTCAAAAAGGGAATTAAAGTAAGACATTAGGGAAAAGCTTTTATGAAGGACATTTAACCAAATTCCCACAGTAATCAGACCAATGGAATAGTATAAAACAGTGAACCAAAACTGAAATTTTGGATTTGCACCCAGAGAAATTAGAAATTGAAATGGCAACCAAGGCCAACAAAATTGACACCTAAAATGTGGTATATGGATGCAATTAGAATTAATAAACCTATTTAGTAGGAAAAAGTCAACATTTTGACTTGAATAGTAATGAATAGTGACCCAAAATGCAAAATTTAAAGGATACTATTTTAAGTAAATTTAGGCTACAATTAAGTAGGCATGAAATAAATTAATGGATTAATTATGAGATATGATACTGAAACACTGTAAACTGTGTGTTTCAGTTAAAAAAGAGACTGAAAAGGGTTCTTCGAAGGAGAAAGAAAAATTTGAGTAACTAATCGACAAAAAGGTTTGTGCACAACTAGTTTTATATTGTTAAAGTTTTGCATATTTTATTTGATTAAAGGATTTTTGTTTCTTTATGTATTATGTTTACCAATTATTGAATTTATTTTAATGATTATTGAAATGTGTTATGGTATAAATGAGCTTAGTTGTGGGAAAATGATTAAGTTATGATTTTATTTTCGATATGGATTGAATGAATCTAGTTTCAGAAAGTTGTGATTGAAATGGGATTTGCATGAAAAAAATACAAATTTACATTTTGAATTGTGATGAGCATAAAACTTATTGGATATTGGAATTGGCTTTGAATTGAATTGTGTTGTGATTTATGCTCACAAAAAGGACACGAAGATTCATGATATTGTTTTACATCTCACTATAGATGCTTGACTAGGTTATTACCCATCTCTCTCATTTGTTGAGGAGACAATGGAGTTAGCTTTGTTTTGATTACCATGGTACGTGCACAGGTTTAGATTTTCCTTAGCTTTGTTTTGATTACCATGGTACGTGCACAGGTTTAGATTTTCCTCTTATTAGAGGTTAGATCTAAGTTTTTCATTGGCCCTTTTGGAAGTTTCATTATTGTGGTGTGTACTGTGCACAATGATTCGAACTCCTTGACCATAGGGAGTTAGAATCCTGATTCAACTTTCACGACCATAGGGAGTTAGAATCACTCCGAAGATGTCCCTTACGGATTAGTCTTGCCTAGTTAGTGAGATAAAGAATGGGTTTTGAATAGTAAGAATTGTGATTTCAAATGGGATTTATGCATAATTGATTTTATTGAAAATAAGATTTGTTTCTATAAATTACTGGAATTACTTTAAATGTTCAATTATGATTTGATAAATTGAAATTATTGAGCAGAGTCATTTTAACAAATGATTTATTTTATTGGCAACGAATATTTTGATTTTTGGAATTTTTATTGAATTTCAAGATTTCCAAATTCTTTGCTAAAATTTTGGCTAGATATTGTAAATTATATTTTAAATTATAGTTGTGACACCCCTTACCCGTCTATAGTATAGTCAAGCAAGGTATGCTACACAGTGTACCAGAACACCATATTTTATCTCAATTATTTTTATCCTTCCTTAATTTATTTATTCATGGTTATAAAGTACAATTTGGAAAATTTAACTCATTTAAGTCATTTATTGAAATTATAAATTCATTTGAGGTTTCGAAAATTTTATAGAAAATCCGGCAGAGTACCAGCTAAAAATGAATAAAACAGTTCTTCAGAACCTGTGAAAAACACTTCCAATACATTTTCAATCATTCTCAAACCCCACTATATCAACATAATCTCAATATTTCTCAACCATTTTTCAAAAATTCTTCTATTTGTCATTTATTCATTTCACATGATAATCATGTACAAATCATAAATAAATACTAAATTTTCATTATAAACACAAATTATAAATATTTGCATTAATACCAAAATATATTACATGAGTTTCAACTATGCATGAGAAAATAAAAGTTTAATTACAAAATACAAACATTACAAAATACCAAAATGGGACCTAGTGTCCTACTAATGTACTGTAGTCTGTGAGGTGACACGAACACTATGTAGATCTGTTTACAAGTCTCACCTAGTCTGTGGTCTGCTGGGCTCTCTGTCAATCTCTCTAGAACCTACATGTGGCAAAAAGCAAGGCGCTAAGCAATAAAGCTTAGTGGTGCCAATAATAAAATAAAAAGAACTAAAAAGAAAATAAATATACAGTGTATAGACAATTTATTGTAATATTATTCATATGGCGTTGTTTATATTGGTTATTTACTTAAATTTATCCATTTCCATTTTGGTTGCCCAAGTAACCTATACTGGAAGATTTGACTGGATAAACGGGTAAACTGACACTAGGTACCAAGTACCTTGGGCCGTCACACCATCGGTCACAATGTGTCTCCCGATGTGCAATAGAACAACTAATAAGCTGTAATAAACGTTGAGCACAATGCCAAGTATCAACCTGATATCAGAATGGCTAAAAGCTATAAAATCATAGAATGGCATAATTCCATGTGCAGTACATCTAACTGAACCCTATTGGCATGCCAACCTATTCAAACCAATCTTACTAGGTGTACTAAGGCACATCACAAAGTTATTGATTGATTTTTTTTTATGTTTTACATGTAAGGTTACTATTCATTTTACTATTTAGGTTAAATTATTGACTATCCAATGCATAATAGTTACATGAGTTCTAATCACATAGATTTACCACATTTTGGTTCCCAAAAGTGTTGGCATTAGTTTCCAATCATTGCTTCTAACCAATGGAGAATAAATCAAAATTTTCAGTTTTGGGTGCTAGAGTTCACTATTCCATTAAGCCATTCTACAGTGAGAATTTGGCCAAATGTTCTTCATCAAAGTTGTTCCTTATTGTGTCTAGTTACATTTCACTTTTTGAATCACCCCATTTAGAGTTTTCTAGCTCAAGTTATGGCTATTTCACCATAACTGGTCGAATTGCCTTTACCCAGAATTTCTAGGCAATTTTGGTTCTGCCAGATTTGGTAATCCAACTTTGGCAAACAATTTCATTTAGTTAAGTCCAGAATTTGAGTTTGTGTTCCACATGAAAATTGTTCTAAATTGCCTCAGCTTTCCATTGATATAAATTTCAGGTCAATTAGACCTTTCTACACTGAATTATGACCAAATAAATGAACACTGTTCATTTGGTCATTTTGCCCAGGTAGAATTGGTGCTACCCGAATTTGGTCAATTTTTAGGGCATCCTAGGTTTGTTTTCTGGATAGGGTTCCTTCATCAAAGTTGTGCCATTATGTGTCTAATTGCATGTCCAATTGACCTTACACCAATTGAACCTACACAACTCAAGTTATAGTTGCCCAAACTTGTTGAACTCACATCTAGTCCTGCAGGTTACTCAAGGCAGCACACCCAACCTCAAATCCAAAGCTATAATTCACTTTAATTCCTCATCATACACAGCCAAATGGTCACTAATTGACCATTAAAACATCAATGCCTTATTAATTACATAAACCCTTAATTTTTGAGTTCAAAACCCTAACCACAAATTCTCAATTGCACATGTCACATGTTATTGATTTAATTCTTCCATTCTAACTCATTTATGTGCAATCTCCATCATCTATAACATGTTTAAGCCTATCAAACATATCAACCCAACCACACACCAAGGCTGGCCGAATTTAGGATTACACATACATGAAGATTTTAGTTCATTTTCTTGCAATTTCTAGCTTAAATCAAGTACCTAAAAAAGAATTTAGAAGAAGAATGGAAGAATTTGGCACTAATCTCTTGGATGAATTTCTACCCTTCACTTTCCTTCACTTTCTCCTCTTCTAATAGCTGCCCAAGTCTAGCTCTAGTGGTAAGGGAAATTTTTAATGAAACAAAATCAAGGTTTTGAAGTGAATTGAGTGAGAAATTGGAAGCTTGGTTGAGTTTTAATGGAGGGAAGGAGAGGGGACTGGTTCGGCTAGTTGAAGAAAGAAGATGAAAACTGATTTGTTTTTATTTAATTTCTATCCATTTACTCATTTTAAGTGGTTTATGGACATGTGCCACAATGTGATTGGATAAAAATATTTTAATGACATCATAATTAGGTTTAAAACTCTTTTTCTTTCTTTTCTTTCCTACTTAATTTTAATTCAATTTTTAACAATATTTATTCACATTTTATGTCATAATAATTATTTAATTAATAAGAAAAGTCGGTCAAAAATATCTCTGAAGATGAAATGACCAAAATGCCCTCAGTTTGGCTTATCGAGCCAAAATCGTCTGTAATGATCTAAAAATTTTTCTAAGCATTTTTTTGGCATTCTAATGCCATCAAAACCTCAATGACTCTTCTCTAGAGTCCCAAAAATTATTTCATAAATTTTCTCTCGGGTTTAGAGCTTCTAGCTGTGAAGATCGCAACTTCCCACTGGGTTACCCATCGCTAGGGCACCGGCTCATTTAACCTGGTTGTATTTTATTTCTAAAATTTTTCCTAAATTTTTCTTATTATTATTTGAGTTATTTATGACTCCTCACTCTATTCTAAATATTTTTTCTAGACGTTTTAGCTATCCGGATCGACACCGGTCATCGGAACAGTAGAATATATGAAATTGCTACAGTGAGGGTGTTACAATAGTTGTGCACCACTGAGTTTACCACTCAGCGATAGCTTTGTATGCTATCACAGGTAAAAGTAAAGATAAAGCAGCTAAGTGAGATTTCCAGTAGTTGTGCCTTGAAGACTCATTAGGATTAGCTTCGAGTATATTAGAGGTATACCCTTGTATATTAGATTTTGATGTATGCATGTAATTATATGTATATAAATTATTTAAGCAGTTGTATAAAAACTCTTGTAATATTATTTTAGTATGTAATGAAATCAAATTATTATAATCTTAATTTGAGAATTTCTTTACTTGTATATTTTGTGATAGTAATTTTATTATCCTAATGAGTATGATATTAAAATTTCCTTTTGAGTTTTGAAACCCATATATGGCTTGAAAATTGAATTGATTTGATTGTGTTGAATTGGGATATGAAAATGATTTGTATTGGAGTTGTGGTTGAGAAAACATATTAGAAGTGTTTTCCCTTTCAGGTTTGAAGAACTGTTTTTTCAAAATACAGCTGGCACTCTGCCGAAATTTAGAAAAATTTTTGTAACACTAAATTTTAATCGAGAATTTGATTTATGACTTAATGTCAATTAAAGGTTTTTAATGCTTGATAAAAATTACTCACCAACTTAAAAATGAACGAAAATTGTTTTAAAATCCCTTATAGTATATTTAATAAGTTACCGGTAGGCGAAGTACGATAATTCATTAGGTGTACTACGGGATCATGTTATGCCTTACGGAGGAGTAGGGTGTGACACAGAATTTCTCTCCTAATTTTTGCTTTTGAATCTGCCCATTGCCCATTTTGCTTTTGAATTCTTAGGATGGTATTCCTTTGCCTCCTTTGATAGTAGTCAAGTGGAAAAATTGAGTGTTGCTTTCTCTATTTGCTTGTTGCCTTAGATTTTATCGAAAATTTCTTTGATTATATTTTCCATTATCCTATAGGTTGGTCGCAGATTTGTTAGTAGTATGCCTTATAGCATATCATTTATTATGTATCTTGTACATGTTTTATTAATAAAAAAGTAATTTCACTTTTCCGTTTACATAATATATTTATGTGTAATAGAAAAGGTCCATTGATATTTTGTTAGAAATTATATTATTAAGTTATTAAGAATATGAGTGACAGTATTTCTAGCACAAAGTATCATCAATTGGTTCACAATCAAGAATACTTCACAATAAGGACATGACTTATCCAGAAATATTATAATAATATTTGTTCACAAGGTATTTATATGAGATGTAAATAAGATGGAATGGTGAGTCTCATGCCATATAACAAATATGATAGGCACTTATGCATGATAAGTAGGCTGAACCAGTGACACTTATGACAATCACGTGAAAGTTTACTCTTGTTAATGCATTGTCATAAATCATATCAGTGCATATAATCTTTAAACCTAAGATAGCACAGTTATCTTATATATAGGTGGTTTAAGTTTGATACTGCTTTCATATTTGTACTGTGTATGGATATATGGGCATGTGTTGGCTCCTACCAATTATATATGGAGATAGGTGTTGATCAAGATGGAATATGTGACCCTAAGTAAATAGGGATAAAATCCTCTGTTCATGTAATTGTTCTTGATGTTTCAAGTTCCCGGCCATGATAGACAGATTTAATCAAAAAAGAGTTTCTGATGAGAAAATCTTTTTAATCAAGATTGGAATTAAAAGAGAACATAATATTCATAGCAAATGGGGTTTTACATAAACCGTGACTCCAGCTCGAATTGGGATTTTTATAACAGAGAGATTCTAGTGTCTGATAACATATGATTAAAGGTTCATTTAAGGTATTCCTTATTACTGATTGGGTGGCCATGGCATGCTATGCTAGGTGTTAACCATGGTCTATGAGATGCCTAAAATGACTTAGAGAAATTATTTATGATAAGAAAGAGTTCTGATGATATTAAGAGTTAATATCATATCTCATTGCCAATTAGTGATGAGCCTAGTGAGTCACACACATACACAAGTAATCACCACGTTAAATGTGATTTAATTAATTAGTTAAAGAGTTTAATTGATTAATTAAATAGGTTTGATTTGCAATTAGATTGCAAAGTCCCTAGCGTGGCTTGAAACCAAATCTAGTTTATTGGATGTATAGTATAAGTTAAATTTATATTTAAAGTATTTACATATGAATTTAATTATGAGAAATTAATTAATAGAGATTAATTAATTAATTTATATTTGATATAAATTAATTAGAAGAGGAGAAATAATTATTTTGGGTTGAGAACTCAAAATTACAACACAAGGGTAATTTGGTCATTTCACAGGGTGACATGTGGCACCATAAAATGGTGACACATGCATCATGGTTTATCATTTGTCTTCCTATCATGCATGATGATCAAATTCAAGATTAGACCTAGCTTTGACACTTGGCTTAATGTGATTAGGTCAATTAAAATTAAGATGCAATCAGAAGATGACATGTGGCATGGGTTTTAAGTGATGGCCTAATTATAAAAGGGAAAGAATGAAAGAACAAAACATATATTCTTATTTTCTAAGAGGCGCTGCCACCCATGAAGCTATCCTCCTCTCTTCTTCTTCTTTTATCATCAATTCAAAGAGAATTGCCCATATTCTCTTGAATTAAAATTGCTAAAAATTGATTCTAGTGTCCTATATACATCTACAACCTCTCTAAAAGCAAATTCCTAATTTTTAATTGGTTAGCAAGGCTTGAGAAGCTGTTTAAGGGACTGCCACTGGTGATATTGGTGTGGAAAAGCTAGAGGGACAACATTTGGGGTCCTAAGTGCTTCACAAAGGTACCAATCACATCTACAGTGCATCAAAAGATTAGTGCACATATTCTTATTATAATCTAGGGTTCTAATGAATTAATTTATTAATTCTAAAATCTTAAATGGCAAATGTAGATCCTAATACATATTAAAGTGTTTTAATATGCAATTGAACATTGAAATCAATTAGGTACATAATGAATCTTGCATGATGCATGAGACCCTAGAAGAAAATTTTTTGAATTCAATGTTCTAATCTGATAATTTTCATGCTTCCGCTCCTTCAATTGGTATCAGAGTCACTATATTTGCCATTTAGATTGTTCAATATGTAATTTAATTGTGTGATTTGATCAAGAGTTGATTGTTTCATTGCTGGTTGGACCAAAAAAGGTGGCGGCTTGGTTATCACCATGATGGTGCGCATGGTTTGGCCATGTTTGATGGGTCTAACCATGCGCATGGTGTTTGGATTTTGAATATGCAATTGTTGTATGATCTAAGGCGCATCCTATGACTAATTAAAATGTTTAATTAGGAGTTTTAATCACGCAATTAAATTTTGATTCTAATCTGAATTTTTAAATTTGTTTGAATATGTTTCAAATTTGAATTTTTAAATTTGGTTGAATGAGATTCAAATCTGGATTTTTAAATTTGTTTGAATGAGATTCAAATCTGAATTTTTAAATTTAGTTGAATGAGATTCAAATATGAATTTTTTAGTTGAATATGAGATATTTAATTTAATTTAAGTATGTATGTTTTATTTAATTGTTAAATAGTAATATGCATAATGGAAGATCATGGACAATAAAAGACCAATGTGAATTTATTTTGTCTAGATGTATTATAAAGGTTGTAATATTTTTGGATTGTAATTTCATTTATTTGAGGACTTTAAAGTCCATGTTCTTATAAATTCACCTTGGTATGCCAAGGATTACAATGTAATGGATTGCAAGAAGATCAAGAAGGTCAAAAGCATTGGTTGGATCAGTGGGAGGAATTCAAGATCAAGTATTGAGTATGTATTCCTTTAGTAACTCTTGTAAAATGAATAAATGAAATGCACCTAAGAATGCCCTGATTCAATTCTTGGTGGCTCATAATTGAATTCCTTAGAAAGTCCATGATCATACCTCATTTATTGTTTATCCATGTATGCATGAGATGTATGGGAATGTATGCAAGTATATGATATATGCATGCTAATTGGATAATGTGCAATGTGAGACCATAATAATAATTAAACTGACCACAAAATCTTTCAAACAAATGATTAAGTTGGAAATGGTATAATTAAAGTAATTATATCATGGGCCCTCCATTGAGGTAATTATTTTAAGAAATTTTAAATAACTTGGATATGATACAATCAATTTAAGAGGTTTTCTTAAGAATAATTATTAAGCATGAGATGTTGTATATATGTAAATGATTTGGTGGCCAATAACGGATGTGCTTGAGGACATTAAAATTATTTGCATGTTTACTGGCTCAATGGGATCAACTTAACTAATGCAAATAAGTCAATAATAGATGTGCTTGAGATTTTGAGCATTAGGGGCTAGATAAAGGATTGAACCTCACATGAGATATGATGGACAAGGAGTTGCTCACTTACAGTTTATTGTAATTCCAATAATGGATGTGTCTGAGGATGATCAATAAGACTATAAGAATTCAATCACCCACTAGAAATCCATCCAACTAGGATTTCCGTTTCCTATTTTGGAAGTGTAGGATTCGCTAAGTTAGTGGGAGGACCAATTTGATTAAAAGCCCTTAATCATTTTGGTTAAATATATGATACATTTACTAATTAATCTAGTTATTTTCTGCAGTTAATTTTCTGATAATAATGAGCACACCACAGCCACCACCATCCAATATCCTTGCAGCATACTTGATCACAATAGGTTGACAGGACCTAATCTTTATGATTGGATTAGAAATTTGAAACTTATCCTAAACCTTAAATATATAGGATATGTTCTAGACTCAAACGTTCTTGGTCCCTTACCTCCAGAGGCCACTTAAGAGGAACATGATACTTTGGACAAGTGGAAGGAGCATGATATGAGAGCCAAGTGTTATATGCTTGCTTCTATGAGTAATGAGTTACAGAAGCAGCATGAGAACATACAGAGTGCAAGTGAGATCCTCTTTCACCTACATGAGTTGTATGGTGAGCATAGCAGGAATGCCAGGTATGAAATATCTAGGCAGCTATTTTGAATAAGGATGTCTGTGGGACAAAATGTTGGCGATCATGTCCACAAGATGATTCAGCTTATTGAGCAGTTGGAACATCTTGACTTTAACATGGATTTCCAACTGCATACGGATTTGATCCTTCAGTCCCTTTCCTAGTCATTTAGGAATTTTGTGACAAATTTCCATATGACTAAGCAAGGATACACCTTGGCTGGTTTACTTAACATGCTAGTTATTGCCTAAAAGAATATACCGAGCAATAAAGGAAAAGAGGTACCTTTGATTCCATCTTCTTCTACTGGAAAGTCCAACAAGAAGAAGGGCAATAAGACTAAGAAACCTAAAATTCCTGGACCTTCCAAGAAGATAGCTAAACAGAAAGGGAAGACCAAATCTGATGGAGGCACTAGAAAAGGAACTGCATAGAGTATCTTGCTTCTCTGAAGGATAAGAAGGATAGACCTTCAAAAGGTATGTGTGTGTCTTATTATTTAGATTCTGATAATACTCATAGTTCATCTATAGCTTGGGTTTTAGATACTGGTGCCAATTCTCACATTTCTTATGATATGCAAGAACTAGCAAACAGTAGCAACTTGCGTTCTCGAGATGTTAGACTCCGGATTAATGATGGCTCAACTGTTGAAGCTTTAGCCATAGGATCTAAATCTTTTTACATATCTAGACATGTTTTGTGTTTGAATAATATTTTATATGTATCTAATGCTTTTAAGAACATCATTTCTATTTCTAGTTTGACTAGAAATGGCTATGAATATCAGTTCACAGATGATATTTGCAATATTTATTTTGGAAATATTTTGGCTCGAGTTATATGCATGATGGCCTCTATTATTTGGATAATAATGATAAATACAAAATGAATATAAGTAATCTAAAAGAATGCAATGCCATGGTGAAAATCAACTAAAGTTCAAAATATATTTGGCACTTAAGATTAGATCATGTTGCAGAAGATAGGATTACAAAAATGGAGAAAATGAGAATTTTATCCTCATTGGGTTCTGAACCTACTCCAACTTGTGAATCTTACCTTCAGGGCAAAATGACTAGATCACTGTAACACCCTCCTTGTAGCAACTTCATACATTCTACTATTCCGGTGACCAGTATCGGTCCGGATAGCCAGAACATCCAGAAAAATATTTAAACTAAAGTAAGGAACCATAATTAGCTCAAATATTAATAAGAAAAATTTAGGAAAAATTTTAGAAATAAAATACAACTAAGTTAAATGAGCCGGTGCCCTAGCGATGGGTAACCTAGTGGGAAGTTGCGGTTCTCGCAAATAAGAGCCCTATACCCAAGGGAAAATTCATAAAATAATTTTTAGGACTCCAGAGAAGGTTCATTGAGGTTCCTATGGCATTAGAATGCCAAGAAAATTCTTAGAAAAATTTTTCAATCGGTAAAAACAATTTAGTCTGTTAAGCCAAACGGATGGCATTTTGGTCATTTCGTCTTCAGAGATAATTTTTGGCCGACTTGTCCAGTTAAGTAAATAATTATTATGACATAAAATGTGAATAAATATTGCTAAAAATTAAATTGAAATTAAGTAGACAAGAAAATGAGATTAAATGACAATTTTGACATCACATGATGTCATCACCCCTATCTCCACTAATCAAAATTAAAAGCCACTAAATTAAGTAATAAAAGAAGATAAAAAAAAAGAAAGAAAAATAAAAAAAGTCATCAGCTTCTTCTCCTTGCTGTTTCCTCTTCTCCTAGCCCTTCCATCATTAAAGCTTACATAAGCTTTAAAACTCACCAAATCTCACCCCAAAACCCTAAACACCCTTCACAAAAATTAACCCCCACATTGTAACACCCCTATGTTCAGTAGTGCGTTCTACTGTTCCAGTGACCAGTGTCTGTCCGGACAGCTAGGATGCCTAGAGCTACACTTAGATATGAGTGAGGATACATAAAATAATGAAATATAAGAAAAAAAAATGAAAAATAATAGCAATGAAATGTAACCAAGTTAAACGAGCCAAGAACCCTAGCGATGGGTGACCGCACCGGGAAGTTGTGGCGTGGACCGTTGACTAGCCCTGGATCGCGGGGAACCCTGGAAAATATTTTTAAAACTTAAATAGATATCTATTGAAGTATAAATATCATTATAAATATCAAAGAAAAATTAATTAATTAGTACAAAGAAAAACGAGAAATTGAGAAAACGACAAAACTCAGTGTTACCGAAAAATCGGTAATGCAACCCGAATAGGGGCATTGTGGTTATTTGACACCCCGAGTTGCCTTTTGACCTAAATGTCCATTAAAAATAAATGATATTAAACTTTAAAAATACCATAAGAAATTAAAATGAGATACATTATGTAAATAGTGAAAGTGTTGTGGCCAAATTGCAAAAATTGGAAAGTTTAACATTAAAATAGATTTTTAATCAATTAGTGCTCCACTAACATCACTTAAATGGACCTTTAATCAACCTTTGGACAGAAAATTCTGTCATCTTCAACCTTTGGAAGAGTGGCCGAAATGAACTCCATGGGAGACTCCATGGCCAAACTCACATCCACACCCATGCATCCATGATTCAAGCTTCCTCACCATAAATCCTTCATTAAACCTTGCATACTCAGCTTGGGAAAAACATTGGCAGCAAAAAGAAGAAGTTTGGGTGAGGTTTTGAAGAACTTCAAAAGTGGTAAGTGAGTGTTTTCAATTCTTGTTTCATTAAAAGTGTAACCAAGGTTATGGGTAGTTGATTTATGGAAGGATTTTTTAAAGTTTGATGAGTTAATGGAGAGGTACATTTTGGCAGCCATGGAACTTCAATAAGAACAGTTTATACTTGCATGTAAATAATGGTTTGAATGATGATTTACAGGTTTGATTGTATGGTACTTGAATTCCATGTGTAAGGTATGATTTTGGAAGCTTAGAAGCTAATTGAAGGAGATGTACAAATCGGCAACTTCAAAGTGTAAATCAAAATGTATTGTTTCATGGTTTGGTTTGTGGAATTATATTGTTGAATTATGGTGCTTGTTATGGCAGCATGTATATGTGTATAAAGGTTTGAATTTGGACATGTAAATGAGCTATGTCATGTGGTTAAATTCTTTGTAATTGGACTTGAAAAATTCTGTGTTATAAAGTGCATATTGAGTGTGGTTACAAGCTACCAAAATGACCAATAATATGAAGTAAAATGTGTTAATGGTAAGGTACAAACCAGAATTGGCATGAAGGAAAGAACTTGGTGAGCATAGGATGTGTAAATTGGTAAAGGGTGAACAATGTACAATAGGGCAGTGTATGTTTTGGTGTAGAACCTTAAGTGTGTGGCTCCAATTGGTATGAGACCAATTGGAGGTGTAACTAGGCACAAAATGTGCCAACTTTTATGAAGGAAGCTTATCGAAATTCTGCTTAGAAGGTGACTTGAAAAATGACCAAATCCGGATTAGTGCTTTGAAAGCTTGAAAATTGACTATTTGGGCAGCAGTTAGTATTTTGGCCAAAACTCACTCAAAACAGGTCCAATTTACCTACAATTTTTACCATGAATATTTTAGACATATATCTACAATTCTTATGAAGAACACCAAAGCCCAGAAATGGCCAGAACCAAGCCAAATAGCTTGCACAATTTCAGGTCCAAAAATTGGCCGAACCAAAAGTGACCTAAAAATGACCTAAACCTACCATTTTGGTACATTCTGTCAAGCATTGGTAAATTGACCATATCTTGGTCTACACAATTCATAATGACCTGAAATTTTGCCCCGCATGCAATAAGACATAGACCTACAAGTTTGTAGTTTGGACCAAAACCCGAAAATTGAGAGAACTAGGTCATCCGGTTAGGTGCAATTAGTATATCGGAATCCAGCAAATTCCAATAAAATGCAACATACTTGGAAATGAATTTGGTAACATGTACCAATACTAAAAGGCTACAAATGTGACATATTGGTAACATTAAAACCTAATTCACCAATAGTGTATTGAGGTTCAACATCTTAGGTTAACTAAGGAAATAATAGAATTCAATAAATTAATTATTGAACCTTATTGTTAGAGACAGTTTAAATGAGTACTGAAACACTTCAAATTGTGTGTTTCAGTTAGCAAAGACTCAGGGAAGTGGAAAGAAACACTGAGTTAAGGCCAAGAGACAGTTATTAGAGGTTCGTGCACAACAGTAATTTCTTTTGAATTTTTCAATTGAAATAAATTATGACTATTTGTATATTATTGTTTTAAATTGTGAAAAATTGTTTTGAATGATATTTGTTGGATACTTATTGATTGAAAAGCATTGTAAATGGTTTGAAACCACAACTATCATGTATATTGATTGAATTCCTCTCTAGCTTGTCTAGTGGGATGAATTGAATTCCCTCTCTGGCTGAAGTGTTGAGGTGTGTGCCTGTTGAGGACGAATAGAATGAATACTCATATTATTGCTAGCTAGCTATGTTATTCCTCATTAGCCATTGGCTTTTGGGATGAATTGAATTCCTCACTAGCCATCGGCTTCTGGGATGAATTGAACTTTGGCAACATGATTAAGCTATGTTTTTGTGTGTGTGTGTGTGATTTATTGATATTCATTGTGATATTGTGAAATGGAGTTTAAATTCTTATTGACATTCACTGTCTTTGAATTTAATTATGGTTTTAAGTATCCACTATTTATATGACTTATGATTGTGATTTAAAGTTGTATTTTATTAATGTTGTGCACCACTGAGACATTGGCTCAGCGATAACTTTTCATTGCTATCGTAGGTAGACTGACTGACAGGGCAGTAGACTATGCTACTAGTACTACACTGAGAGATCATCAGATATATTGAGTATACCATATTTTGCATTTTGTATTGTAATATATGTTCACTGTATGTATATAGTGTTCTTGGTTTTGAGCAGTTGTAAATTAAAATTGTACATTGAAGTTGTAAAATAAATTATAAATTATTTTGGTATGTAAATATTGTGATATATTTCTTTTATCTCAGTCTTTGAAAACATTGAAAAATTATTGTGGATTTGAGTTGACAAATATTGAGAAACATATTGTGTTGATTAAATGTTGGAGTTTGAGATTGAGAAATATATTTGAAGTGCTTTTTATAGGTTTTTGACGAACTGTTTTATTCAAAATACAGATGGCACTCTGCCAAAATTTTTATAGAAATTACTAATAATTCAAATGTGTTAGCTATTTCACTTTAGTTCAAAAATTTTTTTAACGCCTATAAATAGTGCCCACCACTATAAAAAGAAGTAAGAAAAGTTTTAAAATCCTTTGTAGTATATTTAATGGGTTATCAGTAGACGAACTTGATAATTCACTAGGTATACTACGGGATCATGTTATGCCTTACATAGGGGTAGGGTGTGACATGTTTTAGTGGTATCAGAGCCTGGTTTTTAAATTCAGTTTTCACCTGTAATTTGAATATTTTTTCTTCATAGTACAACTGCTCAATGTCATTGTTTAATACATACAGTGCATTACATTATAAATATGCACTATCAGGAGAAAATCTCCTTGTGTTATTTGTTCAGGAGGCCTAAGATCCTCGAATTGACTATGGACAAGGGTGATCGTTTAGTCGATCAATCTATAGAGGCTAAGGTACAAGGGGATGCCCCAGCCCTACACAATGTCAGTGGATCAGTAGCACCAGCCCCCTCAGTACCATAGTTTCCTGCTCAGTTCGCTCAGCAGATGGCTGCAATGTTCTAACAGATGGCTGGTACTGTGCCTACTCAAGTCCCACTACAACACCAGTGGTACAACCACAGTCTTCTGCTAGGCAGTATGACAAATTAATGAAATATGGGGCTACTGAGTTCACCACTCAGTGATAGCTTTGTATGCTATCGCATGTGAAAAGAGCATAGAGTAATTGAGTAAGCTTTTTTGAAGAGACATTCAGATCAGCTCCAGGTATACCCATGTACACAGGTTTTGATGTATGCATGTAATAATATGTATGTAAATTATTTGAGCAGTTGTATAAAAACTATTGTAAAATATTTTGGTATATAATTAAATGTAAATTATTGTAAATGAAAATTTGAGATTTCATTTACACAAATAGTTTTGTAATATTAATGATGAGTCTTGTAATCAATGAAATGTTCTTTATGATGAGATTGGTTTGAAAGTAAATTGATTTGATTATTGAGATTTGAGTCATGAGTTAAAATGAAGTTATTGGAGTTGTATTTGAGAAAATATGTTGGGAGTGTTTTTCCTTTTCAGGTTTGAAGAACTGTTTTCTCAAAACACAACAGGCACTTTGCCGAAATTTTGAAAAAAAAAATTTATAACACCAGATTTTAATCGATGATTTAAATTTCACGAAAATTATTTTAAAATCCCTTGTAGTATATCTAATGGGCTATCGATAGGCGAAGTACGGTAATTCATTAGGTGTACTACGAGATCATGTTACATCTTATGGGGGAGTAGGGTGTGACACACATCAAGAGCAAGGTTTTGATTGTCATAAAGTGAAGAAATTCCAAGGTTTATATGAGCCAATAAAGAGATCAAAGAGGTTAGTGCATGTTAATTACTTAATCTTGTTTATTTCTTAAAATTTAGTTTGAATATGAACAAATAATTAAGAAATTAAGATAAATCATGTATGAAATTGAGAATGGAATTTTGGCTAGCTTTATGGGAGTGGTAGTTAATGGTTTTGATGGATTTAAAATGGCTTAGAAATGGTGTCGATGTGTAGACATAAATTTGAAATGGATTAGTATGCCAAATTGACATGTGTTGTGTGAGCCTTGAATTTCAGCTAGGGTTTGGACACAAAAACTTGGATTTTGTTCATGTGTTCGAGAATGAAAGTTTAAATGGTCAATTAGTGACCATTTGGCTATGTATGATGAAGAATTGAAGTGAGTTGTAGCTTGGGATTTGAGTTTTGCTGAGCTGCCTTGTGTGACCTGCAGGTCTGGATGTGAGTCCAACTTGTTTGGGCAGCTATAACTTGGGTTGTGTAGGTTAAATTGGTGCAAAGACAATTGGACATGAAACTAGATACATAATGGCACAACTTTGGTATAGAAACCTTGCCCAGAAAACCAAACTATGTTGACATAAAAATTGCCATAATCTGGGTGACCTGTAGTCTGCCTGGGCAAAATGACTTCATTTGGTCATAACTCAGTGTAGAAAGGTTCAATTGACCTGAAATTTTACCAGCAGGCTGAGACATAGACCTACAACTTTCATGAGGAATAAAAATCCCAATTCTAACCATAACCTAGTCAAATTGGCAACCACACTTAGGTTACTAAATCTGGCAGAACCAGTTTTGCCCAGAATTTTGGATTCTGTCCAATCCGGCCAGTTATGGTGTTTAGGCCATAACTTGAGCTAAAAAACTCCAAATGGAGTGATTCAAAAAAGAAAATGTAACTAGACAAAATAAGGAACAACTTTCATGAAGACAAAATTTCCAAATTCCTACTGTACAAATGACCAATGGAACAGTAAATATGATGCTTAAAATCTAAAAATTTTGAATAACTACCACTAAGCTTAGAAATGGTATTGGCAACCAATACCAACAATTTTAGAAAGCAAAATGTGGTATGTTGGGAGTATTAGAACCAATGTACCTATTGTCTATGCAAAAGTCAACATTTTAGTTAACTAATGAAATGAATAGTAACACCTAAACTTAAATTTCAAGAATTGTAAAATTTATAAGTATAACATGCCCTAGTACACCTAGCAAGATTGGTTTGGATAGGTTGGCATGCCAATAGGGTTCAGTTAGCAGTACTGCACATGGCATTATGCCATTCTGTGATTTCATGGCTTTTAGCCATTCTGACACTATGTTGATACTTGGCCTTCTGCCTAATGTTATTACAGCTTATTAGCCGTTTACTTGCACACCGGGAGATACATATGTGACCGATGGTGTGACGGCTTGAGGTACTTGATACCCAGTGCCAATTTACCCGTTTATCCAATCCAATCGTCCAATATAGGTTACTTGGGCAACCAAAAATGAAAGTAAATAAATTTAATGAGATTATGAATATAACAAGTACAAAATAAATAAGATTACCAGTAATGATCGAAAAAATTGTTTGCAAAAGACACAGGACATGCACTGCATATTTATTTTCTATTATTTCTTTTTATTTTATTATTGGCACCACTAAGCATTATTGCTTAGCGCGTTGCTTTTTGCTACGCGTAGGTTCTGGAGAGACCAATCGAGAGCCCAGTAGACCATAGATTGGGTGAGATCTTCTGCAGCTCTGAATAATATCCGTGTCACCTCACCGTCATCAGTGCATTGGTAGGACACTAGGTTTTATTTTGGTATTTTGTAATTAACTTTTATTTTCTCATGTGTAATTAAGACTTATGTAATATATTTTAGTATTGATGTAAATTATGGAAATTGTGTTTATTAATGAACAAGTAAATATTTATTTATGACTTTTATATGAATTTCATATGAAATGAATGAATGAGAATGGGAATATATATGAGAAATATTGGGATTTTGTTGACGAAATGGAGTTTGGGATTGATTGAAAATTTTGGAAGTGTTTTTCACAGGTTTCGAAGAACTGTTTTATCCATTTTTAGCCGGCACTCTGCCGGATTTTCTATAAAATTTGCGAAACCTCAAATAAATTATAATTTCAATAAATGGCTTAAATGAATGATATTTCACGAATTATACTTCATAAATATGAAAGAAATAAATTAGGAAGAATAAAAATAGTTGAATTAAAATAAGGTGTTCCGGTACACTGTGTGACATATCTTACTCGGCTATACAGTAGACGGATAAGGGGTGTCACAATCACCCTTTGTTGGATAAGGGCTAAGAGCTGAAAATATTTTAGAGCTAATGCATAGTGATGTATGTGGCCCATTTAGAGAAATGGCTAGAGGCGATTTTCATTATTTTATTACCTTTAGTGATGACAAATCAAAGTTTGGGTATTTGTATTTGATGAAATACAAATATGAATTCTTTGAAAAGTTCAAAGAATTTAAATCTGAATTAGAAAATCAAACAGGAAAAAGTATCAAAACACCTCGATTAGATCGTGGATGTCACACCCTACTCCTCGTAAGATGTAACATGCTCCCGTAGTACACCTAATGAATTACCGTACTTCGCCTACCGGTAACCCATTAAATATACTATAAGGGATTTTAAAATAATTTTCGTTCATTTTTAAATTGGTGGGTAAATTTTTTTTTAAAAATATTAAAAACCTTTATTTAAAGTCCAAACATAAATCAAATTTTTAAATATTTAAAATCTCCATAATTTTTATAAAAATTTCGGTAGAGTGCCGTCTGTATTTTAAGAAAATAGTTCTTCAAAACCTGAAAATAAAGACACTCCCAATATATTTCTCAATCACAACTCCATTATTCAATCTCATTTCACAAATCAAGACAAGCAACTCAATACGCAGTTTAAATTAAATCAAACATTTAAATATCTCATTAAGATAACAAAATGAATATCTACATTTATGGAAGTATTAAAAATTTAGTAGTACAAAACTTTATAAATACATAAAATCTCAAGATAACCTTACAATAATTTGTATTTGATTATAATCCAAAAATATATTACAAAAGAGTTGGTACAACTGCTTAAAGGAAATTTCATACATATAATTACAGAATTACATCAAAATCTCAAGTGCAAGGGTATACCTATAATATACCCGAAGATAGTCTCACTATGCCTTTTAGTAACCTTGCTCAGCTGCTTTATATTTTCTTTCACCTGCGACAGCATACAAAGCTATCGCTGAGTGGTAAACTCAGTGGTGCACAAACTAATAATTTAAAACTTAATACAAGTTATGCTTGATAATTCATAACAAATAAAAATTTAAAATTTCTAAATTCTTCAAAATTCATAACCTTCAGAAATCAATATTTTCATTCATGCAAATTATTCATTTGAATAACATTTTGATCAAATAGTAATTATTTATCTATATTTCTTTTAAATCCCGGAACAATACAAAAATATTTGAATCACTGACAAATTATTTATTTCAACCACCATTTATCAAACTATGCATAATTTAGAGGGCGTTGCGAATAATTCACACAGTTGAACCCATGACCCAAAATTCAAATAGATGCCGTGTTGTACACCACGATATTTCACACTCTCCCAATAACCGAGGCTAAAAGGGAGGAACAAAGACTAGCTAGTATATATGAGTACTCATTCAAACTCTTCCCCAACTGACAAGCCAGAGAGGAAGGAACTCGCTCCATCTAGTGGAGGAGATATCTCACTAGACAAGCTAATGAGAATTCACAACATATTTTGCCATGTCAAATATGGTTTCAAATCATATTCAAAACAATTTCTATTTACAAAGTGTTTACAAATCATCAACATATTTAATTATCATAAATTCATGCTCAAGGTTGGCAGCACATCAAACTTAAAATTTAGAATTCTCAAAATCATGCAATAAATCCTTAAATACATAAGAAAATTTACATTTAATTTATACAATTTCATTCAACAAATTAAAATCCTCAACACAACAAAATTATAAATCATAAAATAAACTTGTTCAAATCAATTTAGAAGTGAAAAGTAACAAAATAGTTAGTTGTGTACAAACCTTATACGAGTCACCTCTTGGCCTTGACTCGATGTCTCAGGTTCTTTCCCGGTATTCTTTTCCACTGAAACACACAGTTTCATAGTGTTTCAGTATCACCATTTATCATAACTCCAAAAATAAATTCAAATCTACTTATACCTAGCTTTAATATGCTAAACTTGACGTTTTTTAAAATTTGTATTTTGGGGTTACTATTCATTATACTATTCAAGTCAATTTGTTGACTTTCTAAGGCTTAATAGGTATGGGAATTCCAAGTTCACCCACATACCACATTTTGGTTACTAAATTTATTGGTTTTGGTTGTTTACTCAAAATCTAAGTCTTTTAGGCAAATTTGCAAATTTTCAGTTTTGGTGCCTTATGTTGCACTGTTCCATTGGTCATTTTTCTGTTAGAATTTGGCAAAACTTTCTTCATAGAAAATATCCCTATTGTCTTAAATTTATTCTCCTTTTTGAATCACTCCATTTGGAATTTTTTAGCTCAAGTTATAGCCATTTGAATCATGGCTGCCGGATTAGACTTAACCCAGATTTCTGGGCACCAAACTGGTTCTGGTAGTTTTAGGTAACCAAATTTGGGTGGCTAAATGACTTGGTTAAGGGTATAATTTGTGTTTGTGCTCTTCATGAAAGTTTTAGATCTATATCTCAGCTGTCTAGTGGTAAAATTTCAGGTCATTTAGACCTACTTAACCCAAGTTATGGCCAAATGAACAAACACTGTTCATTTAGTCATTTTGTACAAGTCAGACTGCATAAATCTGGATTTGGTCAATTTGTTCACTAGGTTTTGGTCACTTTTTGGGCATGATTCCTAATGAAAATTGTGTCATTTTGTGTCTATTTTCATTCACAATTAGCCTCACACCAATTGGGCTTGTAAATTTTCAGTTTTGGTCCCTCAATGGGACCTTGGTCCTGCTGCCTGTAGCATGACCCTAAGCAATCCGAATTTGCATTTGGTTCCAATACTTCTAACATACTCCAATTGGTCACAAATAACCATTTCTCACCTCAAACCAAGTCCAACACACCATTTAACACATTCTCACATTTTTCTCTTATAAACCCTAGGTGTCAAACCCTAATTCACTAATATGTTGCATTTAACTACTACAATGCATCCCAACATCACTTCCATACTCATACCCACTTACCTACACTTTGAATTCAATCAAATTCATGCACATACACATGAAAACCCTAGCTAGAAAAATTTTCCTCTTGTCTTCCAACAATTATTTGAAGGAACAGAAGCGTGAAAAACACAAGTTTATACCATTGAATTAAAAAATTTTCACCTAGGGTCACATGCATCATGCAAGATTTATTTTTATCTATTTGATTTCAATGATAAACAACATATTAAAACTCTTTTAATATGTTTTTGGATCTGTATTTGCCATTTAAGATTTTAAAATTAATTAGATTAATTTTAGAACCCTAGATTAAATCAAGAACGATTACACTAATCTCTTGATGCACTGCAGCGTTTCTGCGCCTTTGAGATTCGTCTTCAGGACACCAGATGTTGTTCCTCTAGCTTGTCCACACCAAGAACACCTATGGCAGCCCTTGAATAGCTTCTAAAGCTTTTTCTATTAATTAAAAAATCAAGTTCTGCCTTTTAAGAGATTAAAGATGTAAACAGGACACTAGAAATAATTCCTAATGTTCTTAATTCAAGAGATTGATGGCTAATCTCTTTGAATTGATAAGAGATGAAGAAGAAGAGATAAAAACCCTCAAAGTGGCATGACAAAGGAGTGTGGCTGCTGGTTGTATTTTATTTTCTCATAACAACACTTAAATAGCTAGGTTAACACATTAAACCCTTGCCACATGTCACCCTTTGATTAGCTCTAGGTTTAAGTGATCCAATCACATTGTGCCAAGTGTCAAACCTATATTTAATCTTGATTTTAATCATCTTACATGATTAAAAAACATTTGGCAAGCTTATGTGTTATGCCATGTGTCACCATCTCATGGTGCCACGTGTCACACTGCAAAATAACCAAAATGCCCCTGTGTCTTAATTTTGAGTTCTTAACCCAAAATAATTATTTTCTTCTTCTAATTAATTTATATCAAATATAAATTAATTAATTAATCTCTATTAATTAATTTCTCATTAATTAAATTCATATTTAAACACTTTAAATATAAATTTAACTTATATTATACATCCAATATCTAGATTTGGTTTCAAGTCATGCTAGGGACTTTACAATCTAATTGCAAACCAAACCTATTTAATTAATCAATTAAACTCTTTAATTAATTAATTAAATCATATTTAAATAGGTGATTACTTGTGTATGTGTGTGACTTACTAGGCTCATCACTAATTGGCAATGAGACATGATATCAACTCTTAATATCATTATTACTCTTTCTTACCATAAATGATTTCTCTAAATCATTTTATGAACCTCATAGACCATGGTTAACACCTAGCATAACATGCCATGGCCACCCAATTAGTAATAAGGTTTACCTTAAATGAACCAATTCTCATATGTTACCATGCACTAGAAGCTCTCTGTTACAAAATCCCAACTCAAGCTGGAGTCATGGTTTATGTCAAACTCCATTTGCTTTGAATATTATGTTCTCTTTTAATTCCAGTTCTTGATTAAAAAAAATTTTCTCATCAGAAACTCTTTTTTGAATAAATCTATTTGTCCTGGCCAGGAACTTGAAACATCAAGAACAATTAAATGAACATAGGATTTTATCTCTATTTACTTAGAGGAACAGATTCCATCTTGATCAACACCTACCTCCATATATAACTAGTAGGAGCCAACACATGCCCATATACCCATACAGTACAAGTATGAAAGCGATTATCAAACTCAAACTACCTATATACAAGATAACTGTGCTATCTCAGGTCTAAAGATTATATGCACTGATATGATTTATGACAAAACATTGACAAGAGTAAACTCCATGCGCTTGTCATAAGTGTCACTGCTTCGGCCTACTTATCATTTATAAGTGCCTATCATGTTTGTTATATGGCATGAGACTCACCATTCCATCTTATTTATATCTCATATAAATAACTTGGGAACAAACATGAATACAATCTTTCTGGATAAGTCATGTCCTCATTATGAAGTATCCTCGATTATGAACCTATTTATGATACTTCGTGCTAGAAATATTGTCACTCATATTCTTAACAACTTAAGAATAATATTTCTAACAAAATATCAATGGACCTTTTCTATTACACATAAATATATTATATAAACGGAAAAGTGGAAATGCCTTTTATTAATAAAAATATGTACAAGATACATACTAAATGATATGCTCTAGGGCATACTACTAACATTATTTTCTTTTAATTTTAAGTTAAAATATAAGCTACTTGAACCAAAATCATAGAAATTAAACTAAGAAATGGAAGTTTGCTTACTAACCTTACTTTGAATTTTCACCTCTTCAAAACCTCTTCCTTTTTTCTTCTTTTTGTTGTCAAGTTTTCTATCAAAGCTTGAAATCAAGATTTAATTATTGAAATTTAACTTTCTATGGTGGGATTTAAGGTTTGATCAAGCTCAAAATGAGCTTCCATGGAGTTTTGGTGAGGAGAGTTGAGAGAGAGATGGTTCATGTTTTTTAAGAAGATGAAGTCTTTTTTTTTTCTTTTCTTTTCTTTTTCTTTTATGAATTTATACTTTAGGAAGACCATAAATTAAATAAATTAAATTTTAATTATAATATTTATTGCATCATGCATAAGGTCATGCATGATGTCATCACTTTTTACTTTTTTCTTTTTTTTATTTATTTTTCTATTAGTTCTTTAATTTTATTCCCGATTCTGAAATTTTCTTTTCTCTGATTTTATTTGACAGTTAGGTCAGGAGTCAGCTCTCATGGTCAATTGACCAAATTGTCCCTCGCCGGTTCAACTAGGTTTGCCAATAATTCAATATTTCTTCTGGCTCCCTGACCTAATTATTTGACTGGCTTAACAATTCTTTTTCGTGATTTTCTCTTTTCCAATGTGTTCGTAATAGTCCTAAGGACCGCAGCGTCACATTTTACAGTTTGAAATTTGAGTTTAAATCGACTTCCCAGCCCTTCCCGAGAAGGTCACCCATCGCTGTAACTCTTGACTCGTTTAACTTCTTATATTCTGTTTTTCTTATTTATACTTAACTAATTGATAATTACTAATTAGTTGTATTTATGACTTATCCAGTTATTTTAAGTGTGGTTCTAATCCCCTTAATTGTCCGAACCGACACCGGTCACTGGAACAGTAACATATACCAGGCTATGCAAATAGGGGTGTTACAGTGGAGGTGAATACTTGAGTACTGAACTTGATGAATACTTGAAAGAGCATGGCATTGTTTCCCAGCTGACTCCTCCAAAAACACCACAGCTGAATGGTGTATCTGAAAGGAAAGATCATACTCTATTAGATATGGTACGTAGTACGATGAGCTATACTGATATGCCAATCTCCTTTTGGGGATTTGCATTAGAATCAGCTTTGCATATTCTAAATAGGATTCCATCAAAATCAATATCTTCCACACCTTATGAGATATGGCATGGAAGAAAACCAAGTGCTAAGCTTGTTGAGATTTGGGATTGTCCAGCTTATATCAAAAAGCTGAACACTGATAAATTAGAAACCAGATCAGAAAAAGGTCGATTTGTTGAATATCCAAAAGAGAGTTTTGGATATTATTTTTATTTCCCTACATCACAAAAGGTTGTGGTAAGTAGAAATGCCACATTTCTTGAACAACACTTTGTTCAAGAAGGAGGCAAAGGAAGGCAAATAGAGCTTGAATTGGAGAATTCTGACCAACTAATAGATCATATGGATATTGAACCATTTAGTCAACTTACGCCTATTGATGAAGCATCTATAGCTATTCCTCGCAGATCAACCAGGATATCTCATGCACCTGTGAGATATGGTTTTCTTTATGAAGATGAACAAGAGTCGTTTACTCATAAAGAAGTAGATCATGGAGATGATCCACTTACCTATGAAGAAGCTATATCAGATATAGACTCTTCAAAATGGATTGTTGCTATGAAATCTGAAATTGATTCCATGTATAAGAATTAAGTTTGGGATCTTGTTGACCCACCTAAAGGTATTGTACCTATAAGGAATAAATGGGTTTTCAAAAAGAAAATTAGTTCTGATGGAAAGGTAGAGACCTATAAAGCAAGGCTAGTAGTGAAAGAGTTTCGCCAAAGGCAAGGAATCGACTATAAGGAGACTTTCTCACTTATTGCCATGCTTAAATCAATTAGGATTCTATTAGCAATAGCTGCATACTATGATTATGAGATTTGGCAGATGGATGTCAAAACAACTTTTCTCAATAGATACATTGAAGAAAACATTTTCATGGAACAACCTAGGGGTTTTGAATCCCAAGATGGTTCCAAAGTATGCAAACTAAAGTGATCCATTTATGGGTTGAAACAAGCTTCGAGGAGTTGGAACATCCATTTTGATGAAGCCATTAAGTCATTTAGTTTTATCAAAAATGAGGATGAGCCATGTGTATATAAGAAGGTTAGTGATAGTGTTGTCACTTTTCTTATCTTATATGTGGATGACATTTTATTGATGGGTAATGACACAGGTATGTTGACAACTGTAAAGGTATGGTTGTCAAATACATTCTCCAAGAAAGACTTAGGGGAGGTAACCTATATTCTTGGGATTCACATCTATAGATATAGAGCAAAAAGAATAATTGGTTTATCCCAAAGTCTATACTTGGAAAAGGTGTTAAAGAGGTTTAACATGCTTGATTCCAAGAGAGGATTGTTACCAGTAAGACATGGTATCCACCTTTCTAAAGAGATGTCTCCAAAGACACCTGAAGAAAGAGATAAAATGGCTAGGATTCCACATGCTTCTGCTATTGGAAGTTTGATGTATGCAATGTTTTGTACTAGGCCAAATATCGCATATGCTGTTAGTTTGACTAGCAGGTTTCAATCTAATCCAGGTTTAGAACACTGGATACCTGTCAAGAATATCCTTAAGTAAATGACAAGAACTAAGGATTTATTCTTGAATTATGAATGTTGTGACTTGCAATTGGATGGTTATACTGATTCTGATTTCCAATCAGATATCGATGATAGAAAGTCTACCTCTGTTTATGTGTTCATTTGTAATGGAGATGCAGTCTGTTGGAAGAGTTCCAAATAGAGTACAACTGCAGAATCCACTACAAAGGCTGAGTATATTGCTACATCAGATGCTGCAAAGGAAGCTGTTCGGATAAACAAGTTCGTGACAGAACTTGCAGTAGTTCTTTCCATTGAGTTAGTAGCTCTGATAATATGGTAGCGCCTTTCTATGTGTTTGGATTTCTGGTGAGACCGGGGTTCCTTAGCCTGTATGACTGCTCCATTGTTGTCACAGTAGAGTGGAACTACTAACTCAATGGAAAGAACTACTGCAAGTTCATGACAGAACTTGCAGTAGTTCTTTCCATTGAGTTAGTAGTTCCACTCTACTGTGACAACAATGGAGCAGTCATACAGGCTAAGGAACCCCGGTCTCACCAGAAATCCAAACACATAGAAAGGCGCTACCATATTATCAGAGAGATAGTTGAGCGAGGCGATGTAACCATGCAAAAAATAGCATCAGCTGAAAATCCAGCTGATCCATTCACTAAGCCTATGTCACAAGCTTAGTTAGACTGACATCTTGAGAAGATGGGTCTAAGGTATTGTAATGAATGGCTCTAGTGCTAGTGGGAGATTGTTAGTAGTATGCCCTAGAGCATATCATTTAGTATGTATCTTGTACATGTTTTATTAATAAAAATGCAATTTCACTTTTCCGTTTACATAATATATTTATGTGTAATAGAAAAGGTCCATTGATATTTTGTTAGAAATTCTATTCTTAAGTTGTTAAGAATATGAGTGATAGTATTTCTAGCACAAAGTATCATAAATTGGTTCACAATCGAGGATGCTTCACAATAAGGACATGACTTATCCAGAAATATTGTAATCATATTTGTTCACAAGTTATTTATATGAGATGTAAATAAGATGGAATGGTGAGTCTCATGCCATATAACAAACATGATAGGCACTTATGCATGATAAGTAGGCAGAACCAGTGGCACTTATGACATTCACGTGGAAGTTTACTCTTGTTAATGCATTGTCATAATTCATATTAGTGCATATAATCTTTAGACCTGAGATAGCACAGTTATCTTATCTATAGGTGGTTTGAGTTTGATACTGCTTTCATATTTGTACTGTGTATGGATATATGGGCATGTGTTGGCTCCTACCAATTATATATGGAGATAGGTGTTGATCAAGATGGAATCTGTGACCCTAAGTAAATAGGGATAAAATCCTCTGTTCATGTAATTGTTCTTGATGTTTCAAGTTCCCGGCCAGGATAGACAGATTTAATCAAAAAAGAGTTTCTGATGCGAAAATCTTTTTAATTAAGAATTGGAATTAAAAGAGAACATAATATTCATAGCAAATGGGGTTTTACATAAACCATGACTCTAGCTCAAATTGGGATTTTGTAACAGAGAGGTTCTAGTGCATGGCAACATATGATTAAATGTTCATTTAATGTTGTAACATCGTACCCCTCTGTAAGGCATAACATGATCCCGTAGTATACCTAATGAATTACCAACTTCGTCTACTGATAAACCATTAAATACACTACAAGGGATTTTAAAACTTTTCTTACTTCTTTTTTTCAGTGATGAGCACTATTTACAGGTGTTAAAAACTTTTTGAACTGAAGTGATAGAACTAACACATTTGAATTATTAGGAATTTCTGCAAAAATTTTGGCAGAGTGCCATCTGTATTTTGGATAAAACAGTTCTTCAAAAAACCTGTAAAAAGCACTTCAATATATTTCCAAATCTCAACTCCAACATAACTCAACATAACATATTTCTCAATTCAAATCCACAGTAATTTTTCAAAGACTGAGATAAAGAAATATAATACATTTTTTACAAGTCAAAATAACTCATAATTTATTTCACAACTTTAATGTACAATTTTAATTTGCAACTGCTCAAAACCAAGAACAATATGTACATACAGTGGTCATACATTACAGTACAAAATGCAAAATGTATTATACTCGTTATACCCTATAATCTCTCGCTGGATGTACTAGCAGCCTAATCTGCTGCCCTGTCCGTCTGTCTACCTGCGACAGCAATGAAAAGCTATCACTGAGACAATGTCTCAGTGGTGCACAACATTAACCAAATACAACTTTAAATCACAATTCATAAATCATATAAATGCTGGATACGTAAAATCATTGTTAAATTCAAGACAATGAATGTCAGAAGGAATTTAACATAATATTACAATAAATCTCAGTAATCAAAACATAGTTAAATTCAAAAGACAGTGAATGTCAATAAGAATTTAAACTCCATTTCACAATTTCACAATACATATCAATAAACCACACACAGCTTAATCATGTTCCAAAGTTCAATTCGTCCCAAAAGCCGATGGCTAGTGAGGTATTCAATTCATCCCAAAAGTCAATGACTAATGAGGAATAACATAGCTAGCTAGCAAAAATATGAGTACTCATCCAATTCGTCCTCAACAGGCACACACCTCAACACTTCAGCCAGAGAGGGAATTCAATTCGTCCCACTAGACAAGCTAGCGAGGAATACAATCAATATACATGATAGCTGTGGTTTCAAACCATTTCCAATGCTTTTCAATCAATAAGTATCCATCAATATCATTCAAACAATTTCTTACAATTTTAAACCATTTACAATGTTTTTCAAGCGATAAATATCAATTCAAACACATTTCCACACTTTAAAACAATAATGTATAAATAGTCATAATTCATTTCAATTGAAAAAAAAAATTCAAAAGAAATAGCTGTTGTGCACAAACACAGTTTAAAATAATAACATACAAATAATCATAATTTATTTCAATTGAAAAATTCAAAAGAATTAACTATTGTGCACAAACACAGTTTAAAACAATAACATACAAATAATCATAATTTATTTCAATTGAAAAATTCAAAAGAAATACTCATTGTGCACAAACCTCTGATAACTGTCTCCTGGTCTTGACTCAGTGTTTCCTTCCCTTTTCCTGAGTCTTTGCTAACTGAGAAACACAATTTGAAGTGTTTTAGTACTAAATTAAACTATCTCTAATGATAATGCTTGATAAGTAATTCACTAAATGATATTATTTGCTTAATCACCTAATATGTCGACCCTCAATGCGTTCTACGTAAATTAGGTTTTAATGTTACTAATATGTCACATTCGATAGTCTTTTAGGGTTGGTACATGTTACCAAATTCATTTCTATGTATTTTGCATTTTCTTGCAATTTGCTGGATTCCGGGATACTAGTTTGACCTAGCTGGACGACCTAGTTCCCTCGGTTTTCGGGTTTTGGTCAAAACTACAAACTTGTAGATCTATGTCTTATTGCACGTGGGCAAAATTTCAGATCATTCTGAGTTATGTAGACCAAGTTATGGTCATTTTACTATTGCTGGTCAAAATGCATCAAAATTGGTCACTTTAGGTCATTTTAGGTCATTTTAGGTTCGGCCAGTTTTTGGACCCGAAATTGTACAAGCTGTCTGACTTGATTATGGTCATTTTTGGGTTTTGGTGTCTTCATAAGACTTGTAGATATGGGTCTTAACTATTCATGGTCAAAATTTCAGGTCAATTGGACCTGTTTTGAGTGAGTTATGGCCTAAACACTAACTGCTGCCCAAATGGTCAATTTTCAGGCCTTATTTGCACTTAATCCGGATTTGGTCATTTTTCAAGCTACCTTACAAGCAGAATTTTAGCAAGCTTCCTTCATGAAAGTTGGCACATTTTGTGCCTAGTTTCACCTCCAATTGGTCTCATACCAATTGGAGCCATACACTTAAAGTTCTAGGCTCAAATCACAAACTGCCTTATTGCAATTCCTCCATACACATTAAGGATCACTTTTAACATTTACCAAACTCAACATTCAAGCCAATTCTGGTTGTACCATAACCTAAACATAATTCACAACATATTATAGGTCATTTTGGCAGCTTACAATTACATTCAATGTGCACCATTTAGTACAGAATTTTCAAACCAAATTTACAACAATTCAATCATCTAACCATAACACTTTTACATGTCCAACTTCACACCATCACACACATACCCAAACTGCCATAATAACCAACACAATTTAACATCATTATTCCATAAACCAAGCATGAATTCCAGCATTCTTCAAGAGTTAACAAACTGCCACAATGGTATACCTCCATAATTGCCTTCAAACTCAAATTTTTCACTTGGTCACCATTCCATATACCTGAAGTTAACTTACCAAAACTTTGAATCACATTAGTCAAAGTTAATTCTCCATAATACATGTAATAATATTTCATTTAGTGTACAATCCTATGGCTGTCCATTTAGACAATCACACATATAATTCCAAATTCAACAAAAATTTCCAATTCAAGTGTTCAATTTAACATACATCAATAACTAACTTACTAAACTTTGATTTACTTTAATCAACACTAATACCCATCAAATGCATGTGAAAATAATTCAAATTCTAAGTTGCCATGGCTGCCTAACTAGTGCATAACAAAAATTCACCAAAATTTCAAAATCTCTCCATAAATCAAATGCCCATAACATCCTTACAAACTTTAACAAAGCAACAATAAAAAACTCAAACTTACCTATGGATGAGGCTTCTTAAATCTTCACTAAACTCCCTTGATTTTGGTATCTACTTCTTCCTTGTGACGTGGGGATCAAAATTACTTAAGACAAGTAAGGAAAATTCAACTTGAAAATGGGTGGAGTGTGGCATGCAAATGGGGCGGCCATGGGAGGATTTTGTTGGAGTTCAATTCGGCAATGGTGATTTTTAAGGTTGAAGATGAAGTGTGAGTGGAGGTAATCTGCCCACTTAATGCATATTTTAAATCCTTAGTGGTCCACTCACCTAAGAAAATAATTAAATATGATTTAAGTGCTAATTATCCAACTTATACTCCACTTTTGGCTATTTATATTAGATACCCCTAATTTAATTTTTCATTATATTTTCCAAGTGTAATATCATGTATTTTCAATGGACATTTAGGTCAAAAGACAACTCGGGGTATCAAATGACTACAATGCCCCTGTTCGGGTTACATTCCCGATTTTTAAGTAACACCGGGTTTTGTCCGTTTTTCGATTTCTCACTTTTCTTTGTACTAATTAATTAATTTTCATTTAATATTTCTAATGGTATTTGTATTTCAATAGGTGTCTATTTAAGTCCTAAAAATATTTTCCAGGGTTCCCCGCAGTCCAGGGCTAGTCAACGGTCCACGCCGTGACTTTCCGGTGTGGTCACCCATCGCTAGGGTTCTTGGCTCGCTTAACTTGGTTACATTTCTTTGCTATTATTTTTCTTTTGTTTTTCTTGTATTTTCTTTTCTTGTATTTCATTATTTTATGTCTCTTCACTCATAACGAAGTGTAGTTCTAGGCATCCTAGCTGTCCGGACAACACTGATCACTGGAACAATAGAACGCATTACCGAACATAGGGGTGTTACAAAGGTATTCCTTATTACTGATTGGGTGGCCATGGCATGCTATGCTAGGTGTTAACCATGGTCTATGAAATGCCTAAAATGACTTAGAGAAATCATTTATGGTAAGAAAGAGTTCTAATAATATTAAGAGTTAATGTCATATCTCATTGCCAATTAGTGATGAGCTTAGTGAGCCACACACATACACAAGTAATCACTAAGTTAAATATGATTTAATTAATTAGTTAAAGAGTTTAATTGATTAATTAAATAGGTTTGGTTTGCAATTAGATTACAAAGTTCCTAACATGGCTGAAAACCAAATCTAGGTTATTAGATGTATAGTATAAGTTAAATTTATATTTAAAGTGCTTAAATATAAATTTAATTATGAGAAATTAATTAATTTATATTTGATATAAATTGATTAGAAGAGGAGAAATAATTATTTTGGGTTGAGAACTAAAATTACAACATAAGGGTAATTTGGTTATTTCACAGGGTGACATGTGGCACCATGAGATGGTAACACGTGGCATCATGGTTTGTCATTTGTCTTCCTATCATGCATGATGATCAAAGTCAAGATTAAACCTAGCTTTGACACTTAGCTTAATGTGATTAGGTTAATTAAAATTAAGATGCAATCAGAAGATGACATGTGGCAAGGGTTTTAAGTGATGACTTAATTATAAAAGGGAAAGAATGAAAGAACAAAAAATATATTCTTATTTTCTAAAGAGGTGCTGCCACCCATAAAGCTATCCTCCTCTCTTCTTCTTCTTCTCTCAACAATTCAAAGAGAATTGCCCATATTCTCTTGAATTAAAATTGCTAGAAATTGTTTCTAGTGTCCTATATACATCCACAACCTCTCTAAAGGAAAATCCCTAATTTCTAATTGGTTGGCAAGGCTTGAAAAGTTGTTCAAGGGGCTGCCATTAGTGATCTTGGTGTGGACAAGCTAGAGGGACAACATTTGGGGTTCTAAGTGCTTCACAAAGGTACCAATCATATCTACAGTACATCAAAAGGTTAGTGCACATAATCTTGTATTAATCTAGGGTTCTAATGAATTAATTTATTAATTCTAAAATCTTAAATGGCAAATGTAGATCCTAATACATACTAAAAGTGTTTTAATATGCAATTGAACATTGAAATCAATTAGGTAGAAAATGAATCTTGCATGATGCATGAGACCCTAGAAGAAAATTTTTGAATTCAATGCTCTAATTTGATAATTTTCATGCTTTCGCTCCTTCAAGATCCTCTTTGCATTTACTATCCTGCTAAGAGCTTTATTTCTCTTAAGTTCTTATCACTCCTTCCCCTTCCCACCCTGCTTTCTCTTTCATCTATAAATACACCTACCTGTTCACTTAACCTTTATTATGTCCTCATAAACCTCCCTCAACGAAATCATTAATATGATACAAACTCTCTCTTGTGATGAATCCACCACAAAACTTCCCTTTTCTACAAGGGATGGAGCAACAATCATTGAGAACAAATTGGTCATGAAGGTCATAAGTACAAGGAAATACAATCCATGGATCTTAAAAAGTCTGTTGAATAAGACATGGAAACTGGTTGAGGATTTTTATGTTACATAAGGACCTAATGGTTTATTCATATTTGGTTTTGAGGATATGCATGATAAGGAAATCATCATAGTGTTAGGTCTGTGGATGAATGATAATAACCTGATGGTGTTTAAAAGATGGCCACTAGACAAATCTATAAAAGAGTTAGATTTTTCAATAGAGGGATTTTGGTTGCAAGTGTATGGCCTGCAACCATGTCATTGGAATCTAGAAAGTATGAGGAAGATTAATAGTTTATTTGATAGACTAATCAATATGAATGAAGTGCAAAAAGAGAATGAATGGGTTAGTTTTTTTAGAATTAAAATTTGGATCCATCTTAACAAACCTCATCTTCTGGGGTTCCATCTCAATAAACGAGGTGACAAGAAAGATTGGATTAAATTTAAATATGAATGACTGCCTCTCTTTTGTTACTTTTGTGGAAGAATTAGGCATATGGCGAAATCTTTTGAAGAAAAGGTGATTCTCATTATTAAAGGTAAAGAGGAAATGTAATCCTTGAAATATGGTGCTAGTTCAATAACAAAACCTTATAATCCTCAATAATGGCTACCTACTAGCCCAAAGATAGATCAATCTTCCCCTGATTTGTTATCATTGATTGCCACTCTATTTCCATCAGAACCTTCTTCTAGCCCAAATGTGTTGTCCACCATAGTCAACCAACCCAACATGCTTCCAGTTCGGGGTGTTTGGAGCACGCACCACTTTTGGCTATAGATGCCCTAAAACTCTTCTCCATAAAAGAGGAACACTACCAACATTAATTGCATAGATCCCCCAAATCTCTCCTAGCCAACAAAATCAGACCCTGTAAACATACCTTTTCTCCCTACTACTCTACCTGAGAATGTCCTAAACCTTAAAAAAGGGAAGTCACCCCTTGGTTTCCTTAACACTACCTCTGAAACAACTATAGGAAGTAAGGAAAAGGAGAACCCTCTCTCCTTCTCGGAGATTGCTCAGGCTATTCAGTCTTTTCAAGCTTTAAATGCGAATGAAAGGGTATCAGAGAGCTTTATACCTATCCTCAGTATGGGCCAACCTCTTTTATCCTATGACCTAGCCTTATTGCCATATATTTCAAACCTTTCTTTTATGGGCCATAAGAGAGATCATTCGGGTTTTTTTCTAAAGAACCCATTACCAAAAGATGAAATAACACCTCTCTCCGATTGGTAGATCAGGAAAAAGCCTTTTTAACAATCTTTAAACTAGTTCACAATTGCAAAAGAGTTAGGCCTAAACACTTCTCTTTTTTACCCAAAACCCTTTGACTTTTTTGGTACATCTAGCTTGTAATTGAAAGAAACCCAATTATATGCTCTATGGACCCAATCCAGAAGAAATTTCTCAAAGTTTAGTGAGCACTTATCAAGCCTAGCAAGAATGGCTAATGGGAGCAAATAAAAATGTTGAGATTTTGGAAAGTATAGAGGATGGAGGTGGAGGTATAGAGTGAGTTCCTCAAACTAATTGAATCAAGGATTCCTTTTTTCTCTAA
Source organism: Hevea brasiliensis (assembly GCF_030052815.1). Lineage (NCBI taxonomy): Eukaryota > Viridiplantae > Streptophyta > Magnoliopsida > Malpighiales > Euphorbiaceae > Hevea > Hevea brasiliensis. Next base: position 91,581,885 of record NC_079496.1, on the reverse strand, counting down.
TGTTATCCCTGCTCATAAATGGAAAGAGAAAGTTAGGATGGAGGGCAATAAAAAATGGAGAGAATCGATAGTAAATGATCCAAATTCTAATGAGGATGATAGAGATAAAGGTGGTAGTTTGAATAGGGAAGATATAGATGAAGTTATCAATGTTAAGGCTTCGGTGGCTAGCCCAAAGCCACAATAAGCACCATGGCCACCATTTTTTGGAACTACCAAGGAATTAGGCAACCTTCGACAGTGAGATCTCTTAAAGAGCTTGTTTTGAAGTATAACCCATCCATCATATTCTTGTTAGAAATAAAGAATGTTTAAAAGGTAATGGAAAATATTCCTAGGAAAGGTTTTGATTAAGGTTTTTATATTGACCTTTGTGGGAGAACAGTTGGCCTAGCACTTTAGTGGAACTCAGAAGTTCAAGTTATAAATAATTTTGCCTGCAACCATTTTGTGGATACTGATGTTTGCTTGGGTGCTCTCAGTATTAATTGGTAGGTGACTTATATTTGTGGTTGCTCTGTGAGACATCAAAGAAGAGCTCTATGGTAGGACATTAAAGCTCTTTAGTCTACCATTTCAGAAGGTTGGATTTGTATAGGAGATCTAAATGCTCTTTTGGAGCAAGATGAAAGGGTTGGTAGAAGTCAAGTGTGGTCTTTGCAAACTAGGGATATCTAAGATTTTGTTTCATATTATAATTTGAAAGACCTAGAATGTCATAAGCTTTCTTTTCACCTAGTTTAATAAGTAGTTTGGAGACACATCCATCATGGAAAGGATAGGCAGGGTCTTAAGTATTACAAAATGGAAAGAATATTTTTCCCAAATCTATTGTATTCCATAAAGCTCTTCAGGATCCGATCACAGACCAATTGTGCTATGTGTGGATTACCAGCTTACAAGGAAAATATATTTGTTTCATTTTGAAAGAAAAAATGGCTCTTGCATAATGATTATGATATCCATTTCAGAGGTGAAAAGATTATGCATGCTAAATGCACCAATTAAAAATACTATACCTAAACTACTTATATACAGGGTAAGCAGAGGTTGATCCCATAGGGAATGTGTTAATGCAAACAAGAAAACAAATCTGAGAGACATAAATAAATAAAAAGAACTTAAAATAGATAAAATAAACACTTAATCTATCAAACTAAATATGTAAAGTAAAATCAAGGGGGGGGGGTTGATTTGTATTTGCTAAACTACTGAAGCTAAACTAATAATGCTAGAATATAAACTAACATTAATAACACTTATGAATACTAAACCTAATCAAATTACAACATATTCAGTAGAGAGGGTGTATCCACCATGCAACATGTATCAATAATTGACTAAAGATGCAAATTTATTCAATTAAGTAAATTGGTTATATAAGTTAACAACTTTATTATCTTTCCTTACAGATTAGATTAACTAGGAAGTGCTCTACAATGAATCCCTGACTATCAAGTTAGTAGTATGCCCTAGAGCATATCATTGTATTGTATTATGTAAATAATTATTCCCATTTAATGGCAATTATTCATTTCATTTATGTTCAAATGGTTTGAATTTAAATTGAAAAAGTTCTTTTAATAGATTGTTAGATGTTCTATTCTTAAGTTATTAAGAATATGAGTGACAAAGCATTCTAATATTAGTATTATAAATTTAGTTCACAATCTAGGAAATTTCATTGGGCATGACTTATCCAGAAAGATTGTCACTTATGTTTATTTCCATGGATTAGTGTGAGATACTAATGGAATAAAATGGTGAGTTTCATGTCATAAAACAAATATGGTGGCCACTTATAAGATAAGTAGGTTGAACTAGTGACACAAGATGACTTATACATGGAGTTTACTCTTGTGAATACAAAGTCATCTAAATCATAATAGTGTATATAATCTCTTGACCTGAGGTAACAGAGTTATCTTGTATATCGATGGTTTGAGTTTAATACTACTTTTATACTTGTACTATGTATGGGTATATGGGCATATGTTGGCTTCAACTAGTTATATATGGAGATAAGTGTTAGTCAAGATGGGATCCCTTACCCTAACTAAATAAGAATAAAATCTTATATTCATTTAATTATTCTTGATAATTTAAGTTCCTAGCCAGGACAGATAAATTTAGTCAGAAAAGAGTTTCTGACAAGGAAGTCTTGTTAATCAAGAATTGGAATTAAAAGAGAACATATGATTCAAAGCAATTGGAGTTTGACATAAACCATAACTCCAGCTTGAATTGAGATTTTGTAACGAAGAGATTTTAGTACATGGTATGTAGGATCAAAGGTTAATGAGTTGGAGAACTAATTCATAACTAATTGGGTAGTCATAGCACATTATGCTAGATGTCAACAATGACTTATAAGAACTTGAATAGAAAGGAAATTTCACTTTGAGTTTGGAATAGTTCCAATAATATTAAGAAGTTAATATTATTCTCATTAATAAACCTAGTAAGTCACACACATAAGAGCAATTTGAGTAAAGCAAAATTGGTTTAATTAATTAATTAAATGATTTAATTGATTAATTGAATTAACTAATTTAGTTTGCAATTAGATTGCAAAGTCCCTAGCATGGCTTGAAACTAAATTAATCAATGAAAGTATTGAAGTTAATATTTCAAGTTTTTAAATATAAACTTGAAAATTAACATAAGGAAGAAAATAAATTTTGACTTGTCAAAGTTTGACCATGTTTGCTTGGTCAAACATGGGAGGAGATTAATTAATTAATGGTTAATTAATTAATTAATTGGCATGATTAATTTTAATTAATAATATCTTAATTTGTTAATTAAGATGAAGCTTAGACAAATGGACTAATGAGATTGGGACAACACTTTTAATTAGCCAATTAAAGGCGAACGCTTGTTAGCATAATTAATTATAAAGTTGAGATATTAATGGAAGAGATAAGAAAAGAATTACTTCACTTCTCTTCCCAAGCTAGTCAGCCATTCTCTCCCTTTCTTCTCTTAGTTTCATATTCATCCTTGAGACAAGAATTCAAGAACACCAAGTGTTGTTGGTTTTGAATTATAATTGAGAAAGTGTTCATCATTACTTTCATAAGAGAAAAACTCAAACAACATATTCTGCCCCCCTTCCAATTGCTGGCTGAACCATAAGGAATTTAAGGAAGAAGTTTTAGAGCTGATCAAGAGGCTTTGATTAAAGGGCTTGTGTGGACAAGCTAGAGAGCTGACAATTGGTGGCCTTGCTCCCAGAATTAGGTGTTTAGAATTTGATTCTGCTGTTATTGGGTAAGAATTCTCCAAAACCCTAACTTGTTAGAATTTGGGAAAATTGTTTCCTGATGGCAATTAGGCTTGCTTAGCATTTGAAACATGATTTAGTGTGGCTAAATAATGTATTTTTCAGTAGCTTAATGTGGTTCCATGATGCATGAAACCCTAGGTTATGAAAAATTTTAAATTGCTAATGTTTGTACCTATTAATGAATTATTCTTGCAATTTGTGCATTTTTCTTTCAATTGCTATCAGAGCAACTTAATTTGCAATTATGAATATTAATTCATGTTATAGGCAGTTTGGGACATTTATATGTTGCATGGGATGCAATTGAATGTGAGTAAAACTCAAAAGAAAATTGTTGGAATTGAAATAACCATGTTGAGACTATGGTCAATTTTACTTCAGCCAAAATTTTAATTTTTGTAAACAATTTTATTTTTTTGAGTTAGCTTGTTTAATGGTCTTAGACATGCATGAGATAATGTTTAAAACCATAAGATACCAAGAAAAATCATAAATTTTGAGTGAAGTACCATTATGCCTAGGTGGAATGTCCATTAGGCTAATGATGTGATCAAGGCATTTTATCAACTTTTATGACTTTTCTTGGTGATTGAATTGTTTAATCTAAGTCTCAAATTGAATATAACATGATTATGAATGAGATTTATGGTTGATTAGATTTAATTTTGAATACGTGATATTTAGAATTAAATGTATGTTCATGTGATGAATGTATGGATATTGGCATGAAAGGTGATCGTGGACTTTAGGAGACTAATGTGATTGTGTTCCTATTTATTTCTATGGATTTGTAATAATTATTTTAATTCTTACAAGGGTTGTGTCATTAGTTGTTGTGATAGATTTCTTAGATTGTAATTTATTTATTTGAGCTTGCATGCTCAATTTCATTGTATTTTCACCTTGGTATGCCAAAGATAAATGTTATAATTGACTTGGTGGATTTACAAGAAGAAATGGAGCTTAATACATTAATGGAGATAAGTGGGAGCACAACACTTCAAGAGTCGAAGAATTGTGAACAAGCTGCAAATAGCTGGATGTAACCTAGGATACCCTAAATTTAATCCTTGTGGCTGGGATTGAATTCCCATAGAATAGTCCATGATCACGCCTTTACATTACCATTGTATGAATGTATGCATGTATAATATGTATGTTCATGATATATATGAGATATGCATGAAAATGGTTAATGTGCAAAGTGAGACCGAATAATAATTAGGTCAACCAAGGAAATCTTCCAACAAAATGATTAACTTGGTAATGGTGTAATTTAGGAAATTGCATCATGGCCTTCCACTAAGGCAATTATTTAAGAAATTTTAAATATTTGCATTGTTGGCTATGGTTATATAGGAATGATGTATTTGGTTTAAAAGATTTTCTTGAAATAATTGTTAAGCATGAGATGTTATGAGTATGTAAATACTTTGGTGGCGTAGAATGGATGTACCTGAGGTCATTGAAGTTTAAATTTTCATGCTTGCTGACTTAGTGATTGAAGTTCAACTTAACTAATACAAGATGAACTAAGAATGGATGTACCTAAGATTTTAAGCATTAGAGGCCAAATATATGATTGAGTCTCACATGTGATGTGATGAATAAAGAGTTACTCACTTTATAAATTATTGTGATTCCAAGAATAGATGTACTTGAGGATGAATGACAGTTTATAAGAATTCAATCACCCACTAGAAATCCACCCCAACTAGGATTTCCATTTCTACATTGGAAGTGTAGGATTCGCCAAATTAGTGAGAGGACCAATTTAATTAAAAGATCATAATTATTTTGGTAAATTACACGATATAATATGCTAATTTGAATCTTTTTGTTTTCTGCATTTTAAATCTAATAAAATGAGTGCTCAACTATAACCATCCAACGTGCTAGCATGCATACTTGACCATAAAAGGCTTATTAGTCCAAATTTTTCTGATTGGTTAAGAAATCTAAAGCTTGTTCTAAACTTAGAACGTATTAGATATGTTATAGATTCAAGGTTTCCTGGTCCCTTACTGGCAGGGGCTTCACAAGAAGAATAAGAAAATTCAGATAGATGGAAAAGTCATGATATGAGGGCTAGATGCTATATGTTGGCTTCCATAACAAATGAATTACAGAAGCAGCATAAGAAAATTCAAAGTGCATCAAACATCCTCGCTCACCTACAAGACTTATATGGTAAGCATAACAAACATGCAAGATATGAGATATCTAAACAATTATCTAGAATGAGGATGATTGAGGGACAGAATATAGGAGACCATGTCTATAAGATGATTTAGCTTATTAAATTGCAGCAGGATCTTGATTTTTCCATGGACTTCCAATTACAAATAGATTTGATCTTTCAGTCCTTACCTGAGTCATTTATATCTTTTATTACTGATTTCCACAAGACTAAATAGGAATGTGTTAGTAGTATGCCCTAGAGCATATCATTTAATATGTATCTTGTATACATTTTATTAATAAAAGGCAATTTCACTTTTCCATTTACATAATGTATTTATGTGTAATAGAAAAGGTTCATTGATATTTTATTAGAAATTCTATTCTTAAGTTGTTAAGAATATGAGTGACAGTATTTCTAGCACAAAGTATCATAAATAGATTTACAATCAAGGATACTTCACAATAAAGGCGTGACATATCCAGAAAGATTGTAATCATGTTTGTTCCCAAGTTATTTATATGAGATGTAAATAAGATGGAATGGTGAGTCACATACCATATAACAAACATGATAGGCACTTATACATGATAAGTAGGTCGAACCAGTGACATTTATGACACACACATGGAGTTTACTCTTGTCAATGTATTATCATAAATCATATTAGTGTACATAATCTTTAGACCAGAGATAGCACAGTTATCTTATATATAGTGTTAGTAGTATGCCCTAGAGCATATCATTTAGTATGTATCTTGTACATGTTTTTATTAATAAAAGGCATTTCCACTTTTTCGTTTACATAATGTATTTATGTGCAATAGAAAAAGTCCATTGATATTTTGTTAGAAATTCTATTCTTAAGTTGTTAAGAATATGAGTGATAGTATTTCTAGTAAAAAGTATCATAAATAGGTTCACAATCAAGGATACTTCACAATAAGGACATGACTTATCCAGAAAGATTGTATTCATGTTTGTTCCCAAGTTATTTATATGAGATATAAATAAGATCGAATGGTGAGCCTCATGCCATATGACAAACATGATAGGCACTTATACATGATAAGAAGGTCGAACCAGTGACACTTATGACAAGCACATGGAGTTCACTATTGTCAATGTATTGTCATAAATCATATCAGTGCATATAATCTTTAGACCTGAGATAGCACAGTTATCTTGTATATAGGTGGTTTGAGTTTGATACTGCTTTCATACTTTTTACTGTGTATGGGTATATGGGCATATTTTCGCTCCTACTAGTTATATATGGAGGTAGGTGTTGATCAAGATGGAATCTGTTCCTCTAAGCAAATAGGGATAAAATCCTATGTTCGTTTAATTGTTCTTGATGTTTCAAGTTCCTGGCTAGGACATATAGATTTAATTAGAAAAGAGTTTCTAATGAGAAAATCTTTTAATTAAGAACTGGAATTAAAAGAGAACATAATATTCATAGCAAATGGGATTTGACATAAACCATGACTCCAACTTGAGTAGAGATTTTGTAACAGAGAGATTCTAGTGCATGGTAACATATGATTATAGGTTCATTTAAGGTAAACCTTATTACTAATTGGTTGGCCATGGCATGTTATGCTAGGTGTTAACCATGGTCTATGAGGTGCATAAAATGGTTTAGAGAAATCATTTATGGTAAGAAAGAGTTCTGATGATATTAAGAGTTGATATTATATCTCATTGCCAATTAGTGATGAGCCTAGTAAGTCACACACATACACAAGTAATCATCAAATTAAATATGATTTAATTAATTAATTAAAGAGTTTAATTGATTAATTAAATAGGTTCAGTTTGCAATTAGATTGCAAAGTCCCTAGCATAACTTGAAATCAAATCTAGATTATTGGATGTATAGTATAAGTTAAATTTATATTTAAAGTGTTTAAATATGAATTTAATTAATGAGAAATTAATTAATAAAGATTAATCAATTGATTTATATTTGATATAAATTGATTAGAAGAAGAAAAATAATTATTTTGGGTTGAGAACTCAAAATGAAAACACAAGGGCTTTTTGGTCATTTCACAGGGTGACATGTGGCACCATGAGATGGTGACACATGGCATTGCACATAAGCTTGCCAAATGTCTTTTAATCATGTAAGATGATTAAAATTAAGATTAAATATAGGTTTGACCCTTGACACAATGTTATTGGGTCAATTAAACCTAGAGACAATTAGAAGGTGACATGTGGCAAGGGTTTTAAGTAGTGACCTAGCTATATAAGTGTTGTTATGAAAAGAAAAATTACAACCAACTACTGCCTCCCTTTGTGCCACCACCCTTGAGGCTGCCATTCTCTTTTTTCTTCATCTCTCATCAATTCCAAGAGATTAGCAAACAATCTCTTGAATTAGAAATGCTAAAAATTATTTCTAGTGTCCTATTTGCATCTTTAATCTCTTAAAAGGAAAAACTTAATTTTCTAATTAATAGAAAAAGCTTTAGAAGCTGTTCAAGGGCTGCCATAGGTGATCTTACTGTGGACAAGCTAGAGGGACAACATCTGGTGTCCTAAAGACGCATCCCAAAGGTGCCAAACACACTGCAGTGCATCAAGAGATTAGTGCACTTGTTCTTGATCTAATCTAGGGTTCTATGATTAATCTGATTAATTCTAAAATCTTAAATGGCAAATACAGATCCAAAAACATATTAAAAGAGTTTTAATATGTTGTTTATCATTGAAATCAAATAGATAAAAATAAATCTTGCATGTTGCATGTGACCCTAGGTGAAAATTTTTGAATTCAATGATATAAACTTGTGTTTTTCATGCTATCGCTCCTTCAATTGGTATCAGAGCCACTATATTTGCCATTTAGATTATTCAATATGAGATTTGATTGTGTGATTTGATTAAAAGTTGATCAATTCATTGCTAGTTGGAATGAATAAGGTGGCGACATGGTGGAGTGCACCATGGGTGCGCATGGTTTGGCTCCTCCCATGGTGTGCGCAAGGTTTGGCTTTTTAATTTGCAATTGTTATGTGATCTAAAAGCTCATCCTATGTCTAATTAAATTATTTAATTAGAGTTTTAATCACACAATTAAATTTTGATTTAAATCAGAATTTTAAAAATTGTTTGAATGTGATTTAAATCTGAATTTTTAAAGTTGTTTGAATGTGATTCAAATATGAATTTTTAAAGTTGTTTGAATCATATTGAAATCTGAATTTTTAAAGTTATTAATATTCAAATCTGAATTTTTAAAAATTGTTTGAATGTGATTCAAATCTGATTTTTAAAAATTATTTGAATGTGATTCAAATCTGAATTTTTAAATTTATTTGAATGTGATTCAAATCTGAATTTTTAAATTTGTTTGAATCATATTCAAATCTGGATTTTTAAGTTGAATATGAGATATTCAATTTAATTTAACTATGTATGTTTTATTTAATTGTTAAATAGTGATATGCATAATGGATGATCATGGACTATAAAAGACCAATGTAATTGGATTTATTTCTTTTATGTTTCTTTGGGATTGTAAATTAATTAATTTATTTTGGGCATGTATTATTAAGGTTGTAATAATTTTGTGTTGTAATTTTATTTATTTAAGTTCTTGTAAATTTGCTTTGGTATGCCAAGGATCACTATGTAATTGGATTGCAAGAAGATTAAGGAGGTCAAGAGCATTTGTGGGACCAGTGGGAGGAATTCAAGATCAAGTGTTGATTATGTACTCCTTCAACAACTCTAGTAAAATGAATGAATGAAATGCACCTAGGAATGCCCTAATTCAATTCTTGGTGGCTCAAAATTGAATCCCTTAGAAAGTCCATGATCATACCATATTTACTGTTTATCCATGAATGTATGAGATGTATGTGAATGTATGCAAGCATATGATATATGCATGCTAAATGGATAATGTGCAAAGTGAGACCTTAATAGTAATTAGGATGACCATAAAATCTTCCAAACAAATGAATAAGTTGGAATTGCTATAATTAAAGTAATTATAACATGGGCCCTCCATTGGGGTAATTATTTTAAGAAATTTTAAATAGTTGCATAAGATGTAATTAATTTAAGAAATTTTCTTAAGAATAATTATTAAGCATGAGATGTTGTAAATATGTAAATGGTTTGGTGCCCAATATTGGATGTACATGAGGACATTAAAATTATTTACATAATTACTAGCTCAATGGGATCAACTTAACTAATGCAAGATAAGTCAATAATGGATGTACTTGAGATTTTGAGCATTAGGGGCTAGGTAAAGGATTGAACCTCACAAGAGATGTGATGGGCAAGGAGTTACTCACTTATAGTTTATTGTAATTCTAATAATGGATGTACCTGAGGATGATCAATAGAATTATAAGAATTCAATTACCCACTAGAAATCCATCCAACTAGGATTTCCATTTTCTACTTTGGAAGTGTAGGATTCGCTAAGTTAGTGGGAGGACCAATTTTGATTAAAAGACCATAATCATTTTGGTTAATTACATGATACATTTTCTAATTAATCTGGTTATTTTTTGTAGTTAATTTTCTAATAATAATGGGCGCAGAACAACCACCACCATCCAATATCCTTGCAAGCATACTTGATCGCAATAGGTTGACAGGACCTAATCTGTCTGATTGGCTAAGAAATTTGAAACTTGTCTGGAACCTTGAATATATAGGGTATGTTCTATACTCAAATGTTCCTGGTCCCTTACCTCTAGAGGCCACCCAAGAGGAACATGAAACTTTAGATAAGTGGAAGGAGCATGATATGAAAGCTAAGTGTTACATACTTGCTTCCATGAGTAATGAGTTACATAAGTAGCATGAGAACATGCAGAGTGCGATTGAGATCCTTCTTCACCTACAAGAGTTGTATGATGAGCACAGCAGGAATACTAGGTATGAGATATCCAGGCAGCTGTTCCACATGAGGATGTCTGAGGGACTGTTAGTAGTATGCCCTAGAGCATATCATTTAGTATGTATCTTGTACATATTTTTATTAATAAAAGGCATTTTCACTTTTCCGTTTACATAATATATTTATGTGTAATAGAAAAGGTCCATTGATATTTTGTTAGAAATATTATTCTTAAGTTGTTTAGAATATGAGTGACAATATTTATAGCAAAAAGTATCATAAATAGGTTCACAATCGAGGATACTTCATAATAAGGACATGACTTATCCAGAAAGATTGTATTCATGTTTGTTCCCAAGTTATTTATATGAGATATAAATAAGATGGAATGGTGAGTCTCATGCCATATAACAAACATGATAGGCACTTATAAATGATAAGTAGGCCGAACCAGTGACACTTATGACAAGAACATGGAGTTTACTCTTGTCAATGTTTTGTCATAAATCATATCAGTGCATATAATCTTTAGACCTGAGATAGCATAGTTATCTTGTATATAGGTAGTTTGAGTTTGATACTGCTTTCATACTTGTACTATGTATGGGTATATGGGCATGTGTTGGCTCCTACTAGTTATATATGGTAGCTGTTGATCAAGATGGAATCTGTTCCTCTAAGTTAATAGAGATAAAATCCTATGTTCATTTAATTATTCTTGATGTTTCAAGTTCCTGGCCAAGACAGATAGATTTATACAGAAAAGAGTTTCTGATGAGAAAATCTTTTTAATCAAGAACTGGAATGAAAAGAGAACATAATATTCATAGCAAATGGAGTTTGACATAAACCATGACTCCAGCTTGAGTTAGGATTTTGTAACAGAGAGATTCTAGTGCATGGTAACATATGATTATAGGTTCATTTAAGGTAAACCTTATTACTAATTGGGTGGCCATGGCATGCTATGCTAGGTGTTAACCATGGTCTATGAGGTGCATAAAATGATTTAGAGAAATCATTTATGGTAAGAAAGAGTTCTGATGATATTAAGAGTTGATATCATGTCTCATTAGTCACACACATACACAAGTTATCACCTATTTAAATATGATTTAATTAATTAATTAAAGAGTTTAATTGATTAATTAAATAGGTTTGGTTTGCAATTAGATTGCAAAGTCCCTAGCATGACTTGAAACCAAATCTAGATTATTGGATGTATAATATAAGTTAAATTTATATTTAAAGTGTTTAAATATGAATTTAATTAATGAGAGATTAATTAATAGGGATTAATTAATTAATTTATATTTGATATAAATTAATTAGAAGAAAAAAAATAATTATTTTGAGTTAAGAACTCAAAATTAAGACACAGGGGCATTTTGGTCATTTCACAGTGTGACACGTGGCACCATGAAATGGTGACACATGGGATTACACATAAGCTTGCCAAATGTTTTTTAATCATGTAAGATGATTAAAATCAAGATTAAATATAGGTTTGACACTTGGCACAATGTGATTGGGTCACTTAAACCTAGAGCTAATCAAAGGGTGACATGTGGCAAGGGTTTAATGTGTTAACCTAGCTATTTAAGTGTGGTTATGAAAAGAAAAAAATAACCAACAGCCACTCCTCTCCTTTGTCATGCCACTTTGAGGCTTTTCATCTATTCTTCTTCATCTCTCATCAATTCAAAGAGATTAGCCATCAATCTCTTGAATTAAGAACACTAGAAATTGTTTCTAGTGTCCTGTTTACATCTCTAATCTCTTAAAAGGCAAAACTTGAATTTATAATTAATAGAAAAGGCTTTAGAAGCTATTCAAGGGCTGCCATAGGTGTTCTTGGTGTGGACAAGCTAGAGGGACAACATCTGGTGTCCTGAAGACGAATCTCAAAGGCGCAGACACGCTGCAGTGCATTAAGAAGTTAGTGTAATCGTTCTTGATTTAATCTAGGGTTCTAAAATTAATCTGATTAATTTTAAAATCTTAAATGGCAAATACAGATCCAAAAACATATTAAAAGAGTTTTAATATGTTGTTTATCATTGAAATCAAATAGGTAAAAATAAATCTTGCATGATGCATGTGACCCTAGGTGAAAATTTTTGAATTGAATGGTATAAACTTGTATTTTTCACACTTCCGTTCCTTCAGGGACAGTATGTTGGGGATCATGTCTACAAGATGATTCGGCTAATTGAGGGATAGCTGGAGCATCTTGACTTCAACATGGATTTCCAACTACAAACGGATTTGATCCTTCAGTCCCTTCCTGAGTGTTTTAGGAATTTTATGACAAATTTTCATATGACTAAATAGGAATGCACCTTGGCTGGTTACTCAACATGCTGGTTATTGTCCAAAAGAATATGCCGGACAATAAAGAAAAAGAGGTAGATTTGATTGCATCTTCTTCTACTGGAAAGTCCAGCAAGAAGAAGGGCAATAAGAAAAAGAAATCGTAGATTCCTAGTCCTTCCAAGAAAATAGCTAAATAGAAAGGGAAGACTAAAGTTGATGGAGGCAAAGGAAAGTGTTTCCATTACCAGAAGGATGGGCACTGAAAAAGGAACTGCCCAGAATATCTTGCTTCTCTGAAGGACAAGAAAGATAGACCTTCGGAAGGTATGTCCATATCTTATTATTTAGATTCTGATGATACTCACAGTTCATCTATAGCTTGGGTTTTAGATATTGGTGCTAGTTCTCACATTTCTTATGATATGTAGGAACTAGCAAATAGTAGCAGCTTGTGTTCTCAAGATGTTAGAGTCCGAATTGGCAATGGCTCAATTGTTGAAGCTTTAGCCATAACATCTAAATCTTTTTACATGTTTCAACATGTTTTGTGGTTGGATAATATTTTATATGTACCTAATGCTTTTAAGAACATCATTTCTATATCTAGTTTGACTAGAAATGGATATGAATTTCAATTTACAGATGATGTTTGCAATATTTATTTTGAAAATAAAAATGTTGGTTCGGGTTTTATGAATGATAGTCTTTATTATTTAGATAATAATGACAAACACAAAATGAATGCAAGTGATCTAAATGAATGCAATGCCATGGTGAAAATCAACTAAAGTTCAAAATATATTTGGCACTTAAGGTTATGTCATGTTGCAGAAGATAGGATTACAAAACTGGAGAAAATGGGGATTCTATCCTCATTGGGCTCTAAGCTTACTCCAACTTGTGAATCTTGCCTTCAGGGCAAAATGACTATATCACCCTTTATTTGACAAGGGTTAAGGGCTGAAAATATTTTGGAGCGAATACATAGTGATGTATGTGGTCCATTTAAGGAAATGGCTAGAGTCGATTTTCATTATTTTATTACCTTTACTGATGATAAATCAAGGTTTGGGTATTTGTATTTGATGAAATACAAGCATGAATCCTTTGAAAAGTTTAAAGAATTTAAATCTGAAGTAGAAAATCAAACAGGAAAGAGTATTAAAGCTCTTCAATCAGATCGTGGAGGTGAATACTTGAGTACTAAATTTGTTGAATACTTGAGAGAGCACGACACTGTTTCCTAGCTAACTCCTCCAAGAACACCACAGCTGAATGGTGTATCTAAAATGAGAAATCGTATCCTATTGGATATGGTACGTAGTATGATGAACTATACTGATATGCCAATCTCCTTTTGGGGATTTGCATTAGAATCAGCTTTGTATGTTCTGAATAGGATTATATCAAAATCAGTTTCTTCCACACCTTATGAGATATGTCATGGAAGAAAACCAAGTCTTAAGCATGTTAAGATTTGGGATTGCCCAACTTATATCAAAAAGCTAAACACTGATAAATTGGAAACCAGGTCAGAACAGGGTCGATTTGTTAGATATCCAAAAGATAGTTTTGGATATTATTTTTATTTGCCTACTTCACAAAAGGTTGTGGTAAGTAGAGATGCCACATTTCTTGAACAATAATTTGTTCAAGAAGGAGGCAAAGGAAGGCAAATAGAGTTAGAATTAGAGAATTCTGACCAACCAACAGATCAAATAGATATAGATCCATCTAGTCAACCTACACCCATCTATGAAACATCTACAGCTATTCCTCGTAGAACAACCAGGGTATCTCACCCACCAGTGAGATATGGTTTCCTTCATGCAGAAGAACAAGAGTTGTCTACTCATGAAGAAGTAGATCATGGAGATGATCCACTAACCTATGAAGAAGCTATATCATATATAGACTCTTCAAAATGGATTGATGTTATGAAATCCGAGATTGATTCCTTGTATAAGAATCAAGTTTGGGATCTTGTTGACCCACCTGAAGTATTGTACCTATAGGGAACAAATGGGTTTTCAAGAAGAATATTGGTTCTAATGGAAAGGTAAAGACCTATAAGGCAAGGCTAGTAGCGAAAGGGTTTCGCCAAAGGCAAGGAATCAACTATAAGGAGACTTTCTTGCCTGTTGCCATGCTTAAATCAATTAGGATTCTATTAACAATAGCTGCATACTATGATTATGAGATTTGGCAGATGGATGTCAAAATAGCTTTTCTCAATGGATAAATTTAAGAAAACATTCTCATGGAACAACCTAAGGGTTTTGAATCCCAAGATGGTTCCAAGGTATGCAAGCTAAAGCGATCCATTTATGGGTTGAAAAAAGCTTCGAGGAGTTGGAACATCTATTTTGATTGTCACACACTGCCTCTCTGTAAGGCATGGCATGATCCCATAGTATACTCAATGAATTACCAAACTTCGTCTACTGATAACCCATTAAATACACTACAAGGAATTTTAAACCTTTTCTTATTTCTTTTTACAGTGGTGAGCACTTTTGACAAGTGTTAAAATATTTTTAATTAAAGTGAAACTAAATAACAAGTCTAAGTATCAGGAATTTCTGTAAAAATTTTGGCAAAGTGCCATCTGTATTTTTAATAAAACAGTTCTTCAAAAACCTGTAAAAAACACTTCAAATAAATTTGTTCAATCCCAAACTCCAATAATAGTCAACACAATAAATTTCTCAACTCAATTCAACATCAATTTTTAAGTGTTTCCAAAAGCTAAGATAGAGAAATATGTCATAATATTTTTACAGGCCAAAATAATTTATAATTTTAGTTTACAACTGCTCAAGATCAAGTACAATATATACATACAGAGCACATATATTACAATATAACAACAAAATATGGTATACTCAATATACTCGGTGAAATCTCAAAATGTAGCACAAGCAGCCTACTCTGCTGCCCTGTCCATCTGTCTACCTGCGACATCAACGAAAAAGCTATCGCTGAGCCAATGTCTCAGTGGTGCACAACATTAAGAAAATACAAGTTAAAATCATAAATCATATGAACTGTGGATACTTAAAATCATAGTTGAATTCAAAAGACAGTGAATGTCATAAATAATTAAACTCAATTTCACAATATCATAATAAATATCAATAAATCACACACACAGTTTAATCATGTTCCCAAAGTCCAATTCATCCCAAAAGCCAATGACTAATGAGGAATAACATAGCTAGCTAGCAATTATATAAGTACTCATCATATTCGTTCTTAACTGGCACACACCTCAACACTTCAGCCAGAGAGGGAATTCAAAGCCAATTCGTCCCACTAGACAAGCTAGTGAGGAGTTCAATCAAATATAAATGATAGCTGTGGTTTCAAACTATTTACAATATTTTTCAAGCAATAAGTATCCATCAAATTCCATTCAAACAATTTTTTTCACAATTTAAGCAATAACATATAAATTGTCATAATTTATTTCAATTGAAAATTTAAAAGAAATAATTGTTGTGCACAAACCTCTGAAGTGTAACCTCTTGGCCCTGACTCAGTGTTTCGTTCCCCTTCCTTGAGTCTTTGCTAACTGAAACACACAATTTAAAGTGTTTCAGTACTCATTTAAACTGTCTCTGACAATAAGGTTCAATAATTAATTTATTTAATACTATTACTTTCCTTAGTCAACCTATAATGTTGACCTTTGATGCACTCTAGGTGAATTAGGTTTAATGTTACCAATATGTCACATTTTATAGTCCTTTAGTGTTGGTATAAGTTACCAATTTCATTTTTAAGTGTATTGCATTTTATTACAATTTATTAGATTTCGGTATGCTATTTTGACCTAGCTGGACGACCTCGTTCCCTCAGTTTTCAGTTTCTAGTCTGACTTATAAACTTGTAGGTCTATGTCTTAGTGAACTTTTCCCACAAATTTTAGGTCATTTGGAGTTTACTAGACCAAGTTATAGTCATTTTACTGTTGCTGGTCAAATTGCACTAAAATGGCAAACTTAGGTCATTTTTATGTTATTTCCGGTTCTAGCAGTTTTTATACCAGAAATTTTGAAAGCATTTTGACTTTCTTATGGTCATTTCTGGGTTTTGGTACCTCATAAGAGTTGTAGCTCTATGTCTAATCTATCCATGGTAAAAATTTCAGGTCATTTGGACCTATTTTGAGTGAGTTATGGCCAAAACACTAACTGCTGCCCAAATGGTCAATTTTCAAGCTTTCAAGTCACTAATCTAGATTTGGTCATTTCTCAAGTCACTTTTTGGACAGAATTTAGGTAGGCTTTCATCATGAAAGTTGGCAAATTTTGTGCCTAGTTTCACCTCCAATTGGCCTCATACCAATTAGAGTTACACACTTAGGGTTATAGGCCCATTTGCACACTGCCCTCTACTTGCCTTTTAAACACCAAACCAACACATTCACCAACTATCTCCCCACTTCTCCATACCATTTTGCATTTGGCACTAACCATAACCATTCAATTCTTTATATTATAGGTCAACTTGGACAAAATATAACAATTTCACAATGCACCAATTGCACTCATAATTCACAAGGTTCAAACCCAATAATATATACACATAAATACTTCTAATTATTACACATACTTTAATCATCAAATTACATGCCTTATCACTACTATTCCACATACACATGATGCCATTTTTTGTACAATACTTTAACAACATTTCATGAACTTAAACATTTCCCATTTCCTTTATGAGGCTGCCCAAGTAACACATTCACACCAAACTTTCATTTTCACTTTTCAAGCTTACCATTCAAACTTTATACATGGGAATCAACTTCAATACATATAAGCATTTAATTTAACATCTCAAACAACCATTTACATACAAAGACAAGCTATATATGATGAACTCCCATGGCTGCTGAAATGGAGTAGCACCTTAACTCATCAAAACTCAAAACTTCTTCCATAAATCAAACAACCCCAACCTTAGTTACAATTTTAATGAAACAAGAAATGAAAACACCCACTTACCTCTTTTGGACTTCCTTAAAACTCCACCAAATTCCTTTTTTCTTGTTCCCTAAGTGCTTCCCG
This sequence comes from Hevea brasiliensis, assembly GCF_030052815.1. Lineage (NCBI taxonomy): Eukaryota > Viridiplantae > Streptophyta > Magnoliopsida > Malpighiales > Euphorbiaceae > Hevea > Hevea brasiliensis. The sequence continues at coordinate 91,564,147 of NC_079496.1, read as the reverse complement.
AGGTGTGTAGGCTAAGTTTAATGAAGAGACTTAAGGTTTTTATGGCTTAATCATGGTGGACTAAAGCTTAGTGGTGGATAGCAATGGAGGATTTTCATGTTAGTAGTATGCCCTAAAGCATATCATTTAGTATGTATCTTGTACATATTTTTATAATAAAAGGCATTTCCACTTTTCTGTTTACATAATATATTTATGTGTAATAGAAAAGGTCCATTGATATTTTGTTAGAAATATTATTCTTAAGTTGTTAAGAATATGAGTGACAATATTTCTAGCACGAAGTATCATAAATAGGTTCACAATTGAGGATACTTCATAATAAGGACATGACTTATCTAGAAAGATTGTATTCATGTTTGTTCCCAAGTTATTTATATGAGATATAAATAAGATGGAATGGTGAGTCTCATGCCATATAACAAACATGATAGGCACTTATAAATGATAAGTAGGCCGAACCAGTGACACTTATGACAAGCACATGGAGTTTACTCTTGTTAATATTTTGTCATAAATCATATCAGTGCATATAATCTTTAGACCTGAGATAGCACAGTTATCTTGTATATAGGTAGTTTGAGTTTGATACTGCTTTCATACTTGTACTGTGTATGGGTATATGGGCATGTGTTGGCTCCTACTAGTTATATATGGAGGTAGGTGTTGATCAAGATGGAATCTGTTCCTCTAAGTAAATAGAGATAAAATCCTATGTTCATTTAATTGTTCTTGATGTTTCTGATGAGAAAATCTTTTTAATCAATAACTGGAATTAAAAGAGAACATAATATTCATAGCAAATGGAGTTTGACATAAACCATGACTCCAGCTTGAGTTGGGATTTTGTAACAGAGAGATTCTAGTGCATGGTAACATATGATTATAGGTTCATTTAAGGTAAACCTTATTACTAATTGGGTGGCCATGGCATGCTATGCTAGGTGTTAACCTGTTAGTAGTATGCCCTAGAGCATATCATTTAGTATGTATCTTGTACATATTTTTATAATAAAAGGCATTTCCACTTTTCTGTTTACATAATATATTTATGTGTAATAGAAAAGGTCCATTGATATTTTGTTAGAAATATTATTCTTAAGTTGTTAAGAATATGAGTGACAATATTTCTAGCACGAAGTATCATAAATAGGTTCACAATTGAGGATACTTCATAATAAGGACATGACTTATCTAGAAAGATTGTATTCATGTTTGTTCCCAAGTTATTTATATGAGATATAAATAAGATGGAATGGTGAGTCTCATGCCATATAACAAACATGATAGGCACTTATAAATGATAAGTAGGCCGAACCAGTGACACTTATGACAAGCACATGGAGTTTACTCTTGTCAATGTTTTGTCATAAATCATATCAGTGCATATAATCTTTAGACCTGAGATAGCACAGTTATCTTGTATATAGGTAGTTTGAGTTTGATACTGCTTTCATACTTGTACTATGTATGGGTATATGGGCATGTATTGGCTCCTACTAGTTATATATGGAGGTAGGTGTTGATCTAGATGGAATCTGTTCCTCTAAGTAAATAGAGATAAAATCCTATGTTCATTTAATTGTTCTTGATGTTTCTGATGAGAAAATCTTTTTAATCAAGAACTGGAATTAAAAGAGAACATAATATTCATAGCAAATGGAGTTTGACATAAACCATGACTCCAGCTTGAGTTGGGATTTTGTAACAGAGAGATTCTAGTGCATGGTAACATATGATTATAGGTTCATTTAAGGTAAACCTTATTACTAATTGGGTGGCCATGGCATGCTATGCTAGGTGTTAACCTGTTAGTAGTATGCCCTAGAGCATATCATTTAGTATGTATCTTGTATATATTTTATTAATAAAAGGCATTTCCACTTTTCCGTTTACATAATATATTTATGTGTAATAGAAAAGTTCCATTGATATTTTGTTAGAAATATTATTCTTAAGTTGTTAAGAATATGAGTGACAATATTTCTAGCACAAAGTATCATAAATAGGTTCACAATCGAGGATACTTCATAATAAGGACATGACTTATCCAGACAGATTGTATTCATGTTTGTTCCCAAGTTATTTATATGAGATATAAATAAGATGGAATGGTGAGTCTCATGCCATATGACAAACATGATAGGCACTTATACATGATAAGTAGGCCGAACCAGTGACACTTATGACAAGCACATGGAGTTTACTCTTGTCAATGTTTTGTCATAAATCATATCGTGCATATAATCTTTAGACACGAGATAGCACAGTTATCTTGTATATAGGTAGTTTGAGTTTGATCTTTGCTTTCATACTTGTACTGTATGGGTATATGGGCATCTGTTGGCTCCTACTAGTTATATATGGAGGTAGGTGTTGATCAAGATGGAATCTGTTCCTCTAAGTAAATAGAGATAAAATCCTATGTTCATTTAATTGTTCTTGATGTTTCAAGTTCCTGGCCAGGACAGATAGATTTATTCAGAAAAGAGTTTCTGATGAGAAAATCTTTTAATCAAGAACTGGAATTAAAAGAGAACATAATATTCATAGCAAATGGAGTTTGACATAAACCATGACTCCAGCTTGAGTTGGGATTTTGTAAAAGAGAGATTCTAGTGCATGGTAACATATGATTATAGGTTCATTTAAGGTAAACTTTATTACTAATTGGGTGGCCATGGCATGCTATGCTAGGTGTTAACCATGGTCTATGAGGTTCATAAAATGATTTAGAGAAATCATTTATGGTAAGAAAGAGTTCTGATGATATTAAGAGTTGATATCATTTCTCATTGCCAATTAGTGATGAGCCTAGTAAGTCACACACATACACAAGTTATCACCTAATTAAATATGATTTAATTAATTAATTAAAGAGTTTAATTGATTAATTAAATAGGTTTGGTTTGCAATTAGATTGCAAAGTCCCTAGCATGACTTGAAACCAAATCTAGATTATTGGATGTATAATATAAGTTAAATTTATATTTAAAGTGTTTAAATATGAATTTAATTAATGAGAATTAATTAATAGAGATTAATTAATTAATTTATATTTGATATAAATTAATTAGAAGAAGAAAAATAATTATTTTGGGTTGAGAACTCAAAATTAAGACACGAGGGCATTTTGGTCATTTTGCAGTGTGACACGTGGCACCATGAGATGGTGACACATGGCATAACACATAAGCTTGCCAAATGTTTTTTTAATCATGTAAGATGATTAAAATCAAGATTAAATATAGGTTTGACACTTGGCACAATGTGATTGGGTCACTTAAACTTAGAGCTAATCAAAGGGTGACATGTGGCAAGGGTTTAATGTGTTAACCTAGCTATTTAAGTGTGGTTATGAAAAGAAAACATAACCAGCAGCCTCTCCTCTCAATTGTCACGCCACTTTGAGCCTCTCCAGCTATTTCTTCTTCATCTCTTATCAATTCAAAGAGATTAGCCATCAATCTCTTGAATTAAGAACACTAGAAATTGTTTCTAGTGTCCTGTTTACATCTCTAATCTCTTAAAAGGCAGAACTTGAATTTTTAATTAATAGAAAAGGCTTTAGAAGCTGTTCAAGGGCTGCCATAGGTGTTCTTGGTGTGGACAAGCTAGAGGGACAACATCGGTGTCCGAAGACGAATCTCAAAGCGCAGACATTTGCGAAGGCATCAAGAGGTTAGTGTAATCGTTCTTGATTTAATCTAGGGTTCTAAAATTAATCTGATTAATTTTAAAATCTTAAATGGCAAATACAGATCTAAAAACATATTAAAAGAGTTTTAATATGTTGTTTATCATTGAAATCAAATAGATAAAAATAAATCTTGCATGATGCATGTGACCCTAGGTGAAAATTTTTGAATTCAATGGTATAAACTTGTGTTTTTCACGCTTCCGTTCCTTCAATTGGTATCAGAGCCACTATATTTGCCATTTAGATTGATGTTTATATGATTTAATTGTGTGTTTGATCATGAGATCAAGAGTTTATTGCTGGTTGCAAAGTCAAAGTGGCGGCACAAATGATGAACACCATGGTGTGCATGGTTGGTGCATCACAATGGTGTGCAAAGGTAAATGGATGGTGAATGTGCAATTGTTGTATGATTTAAGATCCATTTTATGTCTAATTAAATTGTTTAATTAGAATTTTTATCACACAATTAAATTATGATTCAAATCAAAATTTTAAAAATTGTTTGAATGTGATTCAAATCTGAATTTTAAAAGTTGTTTGAATGTGATTCAAATCTGAATTTTTAAAGTTGTTTGAATCATATTTAAATCTGATTTTTTAAAATTGATTGAATAAAATTCAGATCTGATTTTTTAAAAAATATTTGAATGTGATTCAAATCTGATTTTTTTTACAATGTTTGAATGTGATTCAAATCTGAATTTTTAAAGTTGTTTGAATGTGATTCAAATCTGAATTTTTAAATTTGTTTGAATGAGATTCAAATCTGAATTTTTAAATTTATTTGAATCATATTCAAATCTGAATTTTTAAGTTGAATATGAGATATTCAATTTAATTTAAGTATGTATGTTTTATTTAATTGTTAAATAGTGATATGCATGATGGATGATCATGGACTATAAAAGACCAATGTGATTGGATTTATTTCTTTTATGTTTCTTTGGGATTGTAAATTGATTAATTTATTTTAATTTATTTTGGGCATGTATTATTAAGTTTGTAATAATTTTTGGGTTGTAATTTCATTTATTTAAGTTCTTGTAAATTCGCCTTGGTATGCCAAGGATTACTATGTAATATTGGATTACAAGAAGTTCAAGGAGGTCAATAGCATTGGTGGGACCAGTGGGAGGAATTCAAGATCAAGTGTTGATTATGTACTCCTTCAGCAACTCTTGTAAAATGAATGAATGAAATGCACCTAAGAATGCCCTGATTCAATTCTTGGTGGCTCAGAATTGAATCCCTTAGAAAGTCCATGATCATACCATATTTACTGCTTATCCATGAATGCATGAGATGTATGGGAATGTATGCAATTATATGATATATGCATGCTAAATGGATAATGTGCAAAGTGAGACCTTAATAGTAAATAGAATGACCATAAAATCTTCCAAACAAATGATTAAGTTGGAAATGCTATAATTAAAGTAATTATAACATAGGCCCTCCATTGGGGCAATTATTTTAAGAAATTTTAAATAGTTGCATTAGATGCAATTTATTTAAGAGATTTTCTTAAGAATAATTGTTAAGCATGAGATGTTGTAAATATGTAAATGGTTTAGTGACCAATATTGGATGTACCTGAGGACATTAAAATTATTTGCATAATTACTGGCTCAATGGGATCAACTTAACTAATGCAAGATAAGTCAATAATGGATGTACCTGAGATTTTGAGCATTAGGGGCTAGGTAAAGGATTGAACCTCACATGAGATGTGATGGGCAAAGAGTTGCTCACTTATAGTTTATTGTAATTCCAATAATTGATGTACCTGAGGATGATCAATAGAATTATAAGAATTCAATCACCCACTAGAAATCCATCCAACTAGGATTTCCGTTTTCTACTTTGGAAGTGTAGGATTCGTTAAGTTAGTGGGAGGACCAATTTGATTAAAATACCATAATCATTTTGGTAATTACATGATACATTTACTAATTAATCTGGTTATTTTCTGCAGTTAATTTTCTGATAAAAAATGAGCACAAAACAACCACCACCATCCAATATCCTTGCAAGCATACTTGATCTGCAGGTTGACAGGACCTAATGCATGCGATTGGCTAAGAAATTTGAAACTTGTCCTGAACCTTGAACATATAGGATATGTTCTAGATTCAAATGTTCCTGGTCCCTTACCTCCAGAGGCCACACAAGAGGAACTTGAAACTTTGGACAAGTGGAAGGAGCATGATATGAGAGCTAAGTGTTACATGCTTGCTTCCATGAGTAATGAGTTACAGAAGCAACATGAGAACATGCAGAGTGCGAGTGAGATCCTCCTTCACCTACAAGAGTTGTATGGTGAGCACAGCAGGAATGCTAGGTATGAGATATCTAGGCAAGCTGTTCGCATGAGGATGTCCGAGGGACGAATGTTGGGGATCATGTCCACAAGATGATTCGGTGATTGAGCGGTTGGAACATCTTGACTTCAATATGGATTTCCAACTACAGACGGATTTGATCCTTGATCCCTTCACAGGTCTTTTGGGAAATTTTGTGACAAATTTCCATATGACTAAACAGTAATGCACCTTAGCTGGTTTACTCAACATGCTGGTTATTGCCCAAAAGAATATGCCAGGCAATAAAGGAAAAGAGGTAGCTTTGGTTGCATCTTCTTCTACTGGAAAGTCCAGCAAGAAGAAGGGCAATAAGAAAAAGAAACCTCAGATTCCTGGTCCTTCTAAGAAAATATTTAAACAGAAAAGGAAGACCAAAGCTGACAAAGGCAAAGGAAAGTGTTTCCACTGCCAATAGGAAAGTGTTTCCATTACCGATGAAAGTGTTTCCAGCGGCGGTATAGCAATCTAAATGAATGCAATGCCATGGTGAAAGCCAACTCAAGTTCAAAATATATTTGGCACTTAAGGTTATGTCATGTTGCAGAAGATAGGATTGCAAAATTGGAGAAAATGGGGATTCTATCCTCATTGGGCTCTGAGCCTACTCCAACTTGTGAATCTTGCCTTCAAGGCAAAATGACTAGATCACCCTTTGTTGGACAAGGGCTAAGAGCTGAAAATATTTTGGAGCTAATACATAATGATGTATGTGGTCCATTTAAAGAAAGGGCTAGAGGGTTTTCATTATTTTATTACCTTTACTGATGATAAATCAAGGTTTGGGTATTTGTATTTGATGAAATACAAACATGAATCTTTTGAAAAGTTCAAAGAATTTAAATCTGAAGTAGAAAATCAAACAGGAAAGAATATTAAAGTTCTTCGATCAGATCTTGGAGGTGAATATTTGAGTACTGAATTTGATGAATACTTGAGAGAGCATGGCATTGTTTCTCAGCTGACTCCTCCAGGAACGCCATACGGTGAATGGTGGATCTGAAAGGAGAAATCGTACCCTATTGGATATGGTACGTAGTATGATGAGCTATACTGATATGCCAATCTTCTTTTGGGGATTTGCATTAGAATCAACTTTGTATATTCTGAATAGGATTCCATCAAAATTAGTTTCTTCCACACCTTATGAGATATGGCATGGAAGAAAACCAAGTCTTAAGCATGTTAAGATTTGGGGTTGTCGACTTATATCAAAAAGTCAAATCGATAAATTGGAGACCAAATCGAGAAAAAGGTCGATTTGTTGGATATCCAAAAGATAGTTTTGGATATTATTTTTATTTCCTACTTCACAAAGGTTGTGATAAGTAGAGATGCCACATTTCTTGAACAACGGTTTGTTCAAGAAGGAGGCAAAGGAAAGCAAATAGAGTTAGAATTGGAGAATTACGACCAACCGAATCGGATGGATATAGATCCATCTAGTCAACCAATACCCGTTGATGAAACATCTACACTGTTCCTCGTAGAACAACCGAGGTATCTCACCCACGATGAGATATGGTTTTCTTCATGAAGAAGAACAAGAGTTGTCTACTCATGAAGAAGTAGATCATGGAGATGATCCACTTACCTATGAAGAAGCTATATCGGATATAGACTATTCAAAATGGATTGATGCTATGAAATCAGATTGATTCCATGTATAAGAATCAAGTTTGGGATCTTGTTGACCCACACGAAGGTATTGTACCTATAGGGAACAAATGGGTTTTCAAGAAGAAAATTGGTTACGATGGAAAGGTAGAGACTTATAAGGCAAGGCTAGTAGCGAAAGGGTTTCGCCAAAGGCAAGGAATAGACTATGAGGAGACTTTCTACTTTGTTGCCATGCTTAAATCAATTAGGATTTTATTAGCAATAGTGCATACTATGATTATGAGATTTGGCGGATGGATGTCAAAGCGACTTTTCTCAATGGATACATTGAAGAAAACATTTTCATGGAACAACCTAAGGGATTTGAATCCCAAGATGGTTCTAAGGTATGCAAGCTAAAGCGATCCATTTATGGGTTGAAACAAGCTTCGAGGAGTTGGAACATTCGTTTTGATGAAGCCATTAAATCCTTTGGTTTTATCAAAAATGAGGATGAGCCATGTGTATATAAGAAGGTTAGTGACAGTGCTATCACTTTCCTTGTCTTATATGTGGATGACATACTGTTGATGGGTAATGATACAGGTATGTTGACGACTATAAAGGTATGGTTGTCAAATACATTCTCAATGAAAGACTTAGGGGAGACAACCTATATTCTTGGGATTCGCATCTATAGAGATAGAGCGAAAAGAATAATTGGTTTATCCCAAAGTCTATACTTGGAAAAGGTGTTAAAGAGGTTTAACATGCTTGATTCCAAGAGAGGATTGTTACCAGTGAGACATGGTATCCATCTTTCTAAAGAGATGTCTCCAAAGACACCTGAAGAAATAGATAAGATGGCCAGGATTCCATATGCTTCGGCCATTAGAAGTTTAATGTATGCAATGTTGTGTACTAGGCCGGATATCGCATATGCTGTTAGTTTGACTAGCAGGTATCAATCCAATCCAGGTTTGGAACACTGGATAACTGTCAAGAATATTCTTAAGTACTTGAGAAGAACTAAGGATTTATTCTTGATTTATGGAGGTGGAGACTTGCAATTGGATGGTTATCTTGATTACGATTTCCAATCGGATATCGATGATAGAAAGTCTACCTCTGGATATGTGTTCATTTGTAATGGAGGTGCGATCGGTTGGAAGAGTTCCAAGCGAGCACGCATTGCAGATTCCACTACAGGTCGAGTATATTCTTTGCATCGAGATCTTTGCAAAGGAAGTCGTTTGGATAAAGAAGTTCGTGTGAGAACTTACGATAGTTCCTTCCATTGAGTCCGGTTCCATTACCTTTGTGACAACAATGGAGTAGTCATCTGAGCTAAGGAACTAAGGTCTCACCTAAAATCCAAACACATAGAAAGGCACTACCACATTATCAGGCATATAGTTGGGCAAAGGCGATATAGCCATGCAGAAAAATAACATCAGCTAAAAAATTCAGCTGATCCATTCACTAAACCTTTGTCACAAGCTCAGTTAGACTGACATCTTGAGAAGATGAGTCTAGGGTATTGTAATGAATGGCTCTAGTGCTAGTGGGAGATTGTTAGTAGTATGCCCTAGAGCATATCATTTAGTATGTATCTTGTATATATTTTATTAATAAAAGGCATTTCCACTTTTCCGTTTACATAATATATTTATGTGTAATAGAAAAGGTCCATTGATATTTTGTTAGAAATATTATTCTTAAGTTGTTAAGAATATGAGTGACAATATTTCTAGCACAAAGTATCATAAATAGGTTCACAATCGAGGATACTTCATAATAAGGACATGACTTATCCAGAAAGATTGTATTCATGTTTGTTCCCAAGTTATTTATATGAGATATAAATAAGATGGAATGGTGAGTCTCATGTCATATGACAAACATGATAGGCACTTATACATGATAAGTAGGCCGAACCAGTGACACTTATGACAAGCACATGGAGTTTACTCTTGTCAATGTTTTGTCATAAATCATATCAGTGCATATAATCTTTAGACATGAGATAGCACAGTTATCTTGTATATAGGTAGTTTGAGTTTGATACTGCTTTCATACTTGTACTGTGTATGGGTATATGGGCATCTGTTGGCTCCTACTAGTTATATATGGAGGTAGGTGTTGATCAAGATGGAATCTGTTCCTCTAAGTAAATAGAGATAAAATCCTATGTTCATTTAATTGTTCTTGATGTTTCAAGTTCCTGGCAGACAGATAGATTTATTCGTAAAAGAGTTTACGATGAGAAAATCTTTTAATCAAGAACTGGAATTAAAAGAGAACATAATATTCATAGCAAATGGAGTTTGACATAAACCATGACTCGGCTTGAGTTAAGATTTTGTAACAGAGAGATTCTAGTGCATGGTAACATATGATTATAGGTTCATTTAAGGTAAACTTTATTACTAATTGGGTGGCCATGGCATGCTATGCTAGGTGTTAACCATGGTCTATGAGGTTCATAAAATGATTTAGAGAAATCATTTATGGTAAGAAAGAGTTCTGATGATATTAAGAGTTGATATCATTTCTCATTGCCAATTAGTGATGAGCCTAGTAAGTCACACACATACACAAGTTATCACCTAATTAAATATGATTTAATTAATTAATTAAAGAGTTTAATTGATTAATTAAATAGGTTTGGTTTGCAATTAGATTGCAAAGTCCCTAGCATGACTTGAAACCAAATCTAGATTATTGGATGTATAATATAAGTTAAATTTATATTTAAAGTGTTTAAATATGAATTTAATTAATGAGAATTAATTAATAGAGATTAATTAATTAATTTATATTTGATATAAATTAATTAGAAGAAGAAAAATAATTATTTTGGGTTGAGAACTCAAAATTAAGACACAGGGGCATTTTGGTCATTTTGCAGTGTGACACGTGGCACCATGAGATGGTGACACATGGCATAACACATAAGCTTGCCAAATGTTTTTTTTTAATCATGTAAGATGATTAAAATCAAGATTAAATATAGGTTTGACACTTGGCACAATGTGATTGGGTCACTTAAACCTAGAGCTAATCAAAAGGTGACATGTGGCTAGGGTTTAATGTGTTAACCTAGCTATTTAAGTGTGGTTATGAAAAGAAAACATAACCAGCAGCATCTCCTCTCAATTGTCATGCCACTTTGAGCCTCTCCAGCTATTTCTTCTTCATCTCTTATCAATTCAAAGAGATTAGCCATCAATCTCTTGAATTAAGAACACTAGAAATTATTTCTAGTGTCCTGTTTACATCTCTAATCTCTTAAAAGGCAGAACTTGAATTTCTAATTAATAGAAAAGGCTTTAGAAGCTGTTCAAGGGCTGCCATAGGTGTTCTTGGTGTGGACAAGCTAGAGGGACAACATCTGGTGTCCTGAAGACGAATCTCAAAGGGCGAGACATTGCGATTGCATCAAGAGGTTAGTGTAATCGTTCTTGATTTAATCTAGGGTTCTAAAATTAATCTGATTAATTTTAAAATCTTAAATGGCAAATACAGATCCAAAAACATATTAAAAGAGTTTTAATATGTTGTTTATCATTGAAATCAAATAGATAAAAATAAATCTTGCATGATGCATGTGACCCTAGGTGAAAATTTTTGAATTCAATGGTATAAACTTGTGTTTTTCACGCTTCCGTTCCTTCATAACCATGGTTTATGAGGTGCATAAAATGATTTAGAGAAATCATTTATGGTAAGAAAGAGTTCTGATGATATTAAGAGTTGATATCATTTCTCATTGCCAATTAGTGATGAGCCTAGTAAGTCACACACATACACAAGTTATCACCTAATTAAATATGATTTAATTAATTAATTAAAGAGTTTAATTGATTAATTAAATAGGTTTCGTTTGCAATTAGATTGCAAAGTCCCTAGCATGACTTGAAACCAAATCTAGATTATTGGATGTATAATATAAGTTAAATTTATATTTAAAGTGTTTAAATATGAATTTAATTATTGAGAAATTATTTAATAGAGATTAATTAATTAATTTATATCTGATATAAATTAATTAGAAGAAGAAAAATAATTATTTTGGGTTGAGAACTCAAAATTAAGACACAGGGGCATTTTGGTCATTTTGCAGTGTGACACGTGGCATCATGGGATGGTGACACATGGCATAACACATAAGCTTGCCAAATGTTTTTTAATCATGTAAGATGATTAAAATCAAGATTAAATATAGGTTTGACACTTGGCACAATTTGATTGGGTCACTTAAACCTAGAGCTAATCAAAGGGTGACATGTGGCAAGGGTTTAATGTGTTAACCTAGCTATTTAAGTGTGGTTATGAAAAGAAAAAATAACCAGCAGCCTCTGCTCTCATTTGTCACACCACTTTGAGCCTCTCCAGCTATTTCTCTGCATCTCTCATCAATTCAAAGAGATTAGCCATCAATCTCTTGAATTAAGAACACTAGAAATTATTTCTAGTGTCTTGTTTACATCTCTAATCTCTTAAAAGGCAGAACTTGAATTTCTAATTAATAGAAAAAGGCTTTAGAAGCTGTTCAAGGGCTGCCATAGGTGTTCTTGGTGTGGACAAGCTAGAGGGACAACATCTGGTGTCCTGAAGACGAATCTCAAAGCGCGGACACGCGGCACATCAAGAGGTTAGTGTAATCGTTCTTGATTTAATCTAGGGTTCTAAAATTAATCTGATTAATTTTAAAATCTTAAATGGCAAATACAGATCCAAAAACATATTAAAAGAGTTTTAATATGTTGTTTATCATTGAAATCAAATAGATAAAAATAAATCTTGCATGATGCATGTGACCCTAGGTGAAAATTTTTGAATTCAATGGTATAAACTTGTGTTTTTCACGCTTCCGTTCCTTCAATTGGTATCAGAGCCACTATTTGCCATTTAGATTGTTTATTATATGATTTAATTGTGTGATTTGATCATGAGATGATTGATCCATTGCTGGTTGGATCAAGAGGTGTGGCGGCACACATGGTGAAGCCACCATTGGTGGCGGCAACAATGGTTCCATGGGTGGTTCAAGGTTTGACTTTTAATTCTGTAATTGTTGTATGATCTAAGGCCTATTCTTTAACTAATTAAAGTGTTTAATTAGTTGTTTTAATCACACAATTAAATTATGATTCAAATCATAATTTTAAAAATTGTTTGAATGTGATTCAAATCAGAATTTTAAAAGTTGTTTGAATGTGATTCAAATCTGAATTTTTAAAGTTGTTTGAATCATATTTAAATCTGATTTTTTAAAATTGATTCAATAAAATTCATATCTGATTTTTTAAAAATATTTGAATGTGATTCAAATATGATTTTTTAAAAAATGTTTGAATGAGATTCAAATCTGAATTTTGGAAGTTGTTTGAATGTGATTCAAATCTGAATTTTTAAATTTGTTTGAATGAGATTCAAATCTGAATTTTTAAATTTATTTGAATCATATTCAAATCTGGATTTTTAAGTTGAAGATGAGATATTCAATTTAATTTAACTATGTATGTTTTATTTAATTGTTAAATAGTGATATGCATGATGGATGATCATGGACTATAAAAGACCAATGTGATTGGATTTATTTCTTTTATGTTTCTTTGGGATTGTAAATTAATTAATTTATTTTAATTTATTTTGGGCATGTATTATTAAGTTTGTAATATTTTTTGGGTTGTAATTTCATTTATTTAAGTTCTTGTAAATTCGCCTTGGTATGCCAAGGATTACTATGTAATATTGGATTACAAGAAGTTCTAGGAGGTCAAGAGCATTGGTGGGACCAGTGGGAGGAATTCAAGATCAAGTGTTGATTATGTACTCCTTCAGCAACTCTTGTAAAATGAATGAATGAAATGCACCTAGGAATGCCCTGATTCAATTCTTGGTGGCTCAGAATTGAATCCCTTAGAAAGTCCATGATCATACCATATTTACTACTTATCCATGAATGCATGAGATGTATGGGAATGTATGCAATTATATGATATATGCATGCTAAATGGATAATGTGCAAAGTGAGACCTTAATAGTAATTAGGATGGCTATAAAATCTTCCAAACAAATGATTAAGTTGGAAATGGTATAACTAAAGTAATTATAACATAAGCCCTCCATTGGGGCAATTATTTTAAGAAATTTTAAATAGTTGCATGAGATGGTATAACTAAAGTAATTTAAGAGATTTTCTTAAGAATAATTATTAAGCATGAGATGTTGTAAATATGTAAATAGTTTGGTGGCCAATATTGGATGTACCTGAGGAAATTAAAATTATTTGCATAATTACTGGCTCAATGGGATCAACTTAACTAATGCAAGATAAGTCAATAATGGATGTACCTGAGATTTTGAGCATTAGGGGCTAGGTAAAGGATTAAACCTCACATGAGATGTGATGGGCAAGGAGTTGCTCACTTATAGTTTATTGTAATTCCAATAATGGGTGTACCTGAGGATGATCAATAGAATTATAAGAATTCAATCACCCACTAGAAATCCATCCAACTAGGATTTCTGTTTTCTACTTTGGAAGTGTAGGATTCGCTAATTTAGTGGGAGGACCAATTTGATTAAAAGACCATAATCATTTTGGTTAATTACATGATACATTTACTAATTAATCTGGTTATTTTCTGCAGTTAATTTTCTGATAAAAATGAGCACAAAACAACCACCACCATCCAATATCCTTGCAAGCATACTTGATCACAATAGGTTGACAGGACCAAATCTGTCTGATTGGCTAAGAAATTTGAAACTTTTCCTGAACCTTGAACATATAGGATATGTTCTAGATTCAAATGTTCCTGGTTCCTTACCTCCAGAGGCCACACAAGAGGAACATGAAACTTTGGACAAGTGGAAGGAGCATGATATGAGAGCTAAGTGTTACATGCTTGCTTCCATGAGTAATGAGTTACAGAAGCAACATGAGAACATAGAGAGTGCGAGTGAGATCCTCCTTCACCTACAAGAGTTGTATGGTGAGCACAGCAGGAATGCTAGGTATGAGATATCTAGACAGCTATTCCGTATGAGGATGTCTGAGGGACAGAATATTGGGGATCATGTCCACAAGATGATTCGGCTGATTGAGCAGTTGGAACATCTTGACTTCAACATGGATTTCCAACTACAAACGGATTTGATCCTTCAGTCCCTTCCTGAGTCTTTTGGGAATTTTGTGACAAATTTTCATATGACTAAACAGGAATGCACCTTAGCTGAATTACTCAACATGCTGGTTATTGCCCAAAACAATATGCCAGGCAATAAAGGAAAAGAGGTAGCTTTGGTTGCATTTTCTTCTGCTGGAAAGTCCAACAAGAAGAAGGGCAATAAGAAAAAGAAACCTCAGATTCCTGGTCCTTCCAAGAAAATAGCTAAATAGAAAGGGAAGACCAAAGCTGACAAAGGCAAAGGAAAGTGTTTCCACTGCCAACAGGAAAGTGTTTCCATTGCCAGTAAGAAAGTGTTTCCACTGGCCAGAGTATAGCAATCTAAATGAATACAATGCCATGGTGAAAACCAACTCAAGTTCAATATATATTTGGCACTTAAGGTTATGTCATGCTGCAGAAGATAGGATTGCAAAATTGGAGAAAATGGGGATTCTATCCTCATTGGGCTCTGAGCCTACTCCAACTTGTGAATCTTGCCTTCAGGGCAAAATGACTATATCACCCTTTGTTGGACAAGGGCTAAGAGCTGAAAATATTTTGGAGCTAATACATAGTGATGTATGTGGTCCATTTAAAGAAATGGCTAGAGGGGGTTTTCATTATTTTATTACCTTTACTGATGATAAATCAAGGTTTGGGTATTTGTATTTGATGAAATACAAACATGAATCTTTTGAAAAGTTCAAAGAATTTAAATCTGAAGTAGAAAATCAAACAGGAAAGAATATTAAAGTTCTTCGATCAGATCGTGGAGGTGAATATTTGAGTACTGAATTTGATGAATACTTGAGAGAGCATGGCATTGTTTCTCAGCTGACTCCTCCAGGAACGCCACAGCTGAATGGTGTATCTGAAAGGAGAAATCGTACCCTATTGGATATGGTACGTAGTATGATGAGCTATACTGATATGATTCAAATCTGAATTTTTAAATTTGTTTGAATGTGATTCAAATCTAAAATTTTAAATTTGTTTGAATCATATTCAAATCTAGATTTTTAAGTTGAATATGAGATATTCAATTTAATCTTAGTATGTATGCTTTATTTAATTGTTAAATAGTGATATGAATGATGGATGATCATAGACAATAAAAGACCAACGTGATTGGATTTATTTCTTTTATGTTTCTTTGGGTTGTAAATTAATTAATTTTTTTTAATTTATTTTTGGGCATGTATTATAAAGGTTGTAATTTTTTTGGGTTGTAATTTCATTTATTTAGTTCTTGTAAATTCACCTTGGCATGCCAAGGTTTACTATGTAATTGGATTGCAAGAAGATCAAGGAGGTCAAGAGCATTGGTGGGACTAGTGGAAGGAATTCAAGATCAAGTATTGATTATGTACTCCTTCAGCAACTCTTGTAATATGAATGAATGAAATGCACCTAGGAATGCCCTGATTCAATTCTTGGTGGCTCAGAATTTAATCCTTTAGAAAGTCCATGATCATACCATATTTATTATTTATCCATGAATGCATGAGATGTATGGGAATGTATGCAAGTATATGATATATGCATGCTAATTGGATTATGTGCAAAGTGAGACCTTAATTTAGAACGACCATAAAATCTTCCAAACAAATGATTAAGTTGGAAATGGTATAATTAAAGTAATTATAACATGGGCCCTCCATTAGGGCAATCATTTTAAGAAATTTTAAATATTTGCATATGATGTAATTAATTTAAGAGATTTTCTTAAGAATAATTGTTAAACATGAGATGTTGTAAATATGTAAATGGTTTGGTGCCCAATATTGGATGTACCTAAGGACATTAAAATTATTTGCATAATTACTGGCTCAATGGGATCAACTTAACTAATGCAAGATAAGTCAATAATGGATGTACCTGAGATTTTGAGCATTAGGGGCTAGGTAAAGGATTGAACCTCACATGAGATGTGATGGGCAAGGAGTTGCTCACTTATAGTTTATTGTAATTCCAATAATGGATGTACCTGAGGATGATCAATAGAATTATAAGAATTCAATCACCCATTAGAAATCCATCCAACTAGGTTTTCCGTTTTCTACTTTGGAAGTGTAGGATTCGCTAAGTTAGTGGGAGGATTAATTTGATTAAAAGACCATAATCATTTTGGTTAATTCCATGATACATTTACTAATTAATCTAGTTATTTTTTGCAGTTAATTTTCTGATAATAATGAGCACACCACAGCCACCACCATCCAATATCCTTGCAAGCATACTTGATCGCAATAGGTTGACAGAACCTAAATTATTTGATTGGCTAATAAATTTGAAACTTGTCATAAACCCTGAACATACAGGATATGTTCTAGACTCAAATATTCCTGGTCCCTTATCTCCATAAGTGTCACACCCTACCCCTCTGTAAGGCATAACATGATCCCGTAGTATACCTAATGAATTACCAACTCCGTCTACTGATAACCCATTAAATACACTACAAGGGATTTTCAAAACTTTTCTTACTTCTTTTACAGTGGTGAGCACTATTTACAGGTGTTAAAACCTTTTGGAACTGAAGTGATAGAATTGACACATTTGAATTATTTGGAATTTCTGTAAAAATTTTGGCAGAGTGCCCTCTGTATTTTGAATAAAACAGTTCTTCAGAAAACCTGTAAAAAGCACTTCAATATGTATTTGCAAATCTCAACTCCAACATATTTCTCAACACAACATTTTTCTCAACTCAAATCCGCAGTGATTTTTCAAAGACTGAGATACAAGAAATATAATACAAAACTATTCAAGTAAATGAAATCTCAAATTTACATTTACAATAATTTACATTTAATTACATACCAAAATATTTTACAAGAGTTTCTATACTACTGCTCAAATAATTTACATACATATTATTACATGCATACATCAAAACCTATGTACATGGTTATACCTATGATATACACAGGTGATCTGAATATATCTTCAAGGAAATTTACTTATCGCTCTATGCTCTTCTTACTGCGACGAGATACAAAGCTATCATTGAGTGGTGAACTCGATGGTGCACAACTATAATTTAAAACATAGTACAATATACATTGACAAAATTCTGATAAAAAATTGGGAATCAATACTCATCCAATTTCAAAACTCAAACTATTCGTTGCCAATAATGTAAATCATTTGTATAAATGACTTTGATCACAAAATTCAATTTATCAAATCATGACTAACCATTTAAGTAATTCAACAAAATCAATTGTACATAAACCATAATTGAAATCACAATTTCTTACCATTCAAAAGCCATTCTGTATCTCAAAAATCAATCTTTATCTCACTAATATGCAAGACTAATCCAAAAGGGCCATATTCGATGTGATTCTAACTCCCTATGGTCGGGAGGTCGAATCGATTCTAACTCCCTATGGTCGGGAGGTCGAATCATCGTGCACAGTACCATCACAATAATGAATCTTCCGCAAGGGCCATAACGATAAAATAAACTTAGATCTAACCTCACATCAGAGGAAAATCTAAGCCTGTGCACGTACCATGGTAATCAAAACACAACTAACTCCATTGTCTTCTCAACAAATGAGAGAGACGGGTAATAACCTAGTCAAGCATCTATAGTGAGATATAAAACAATATTACAATCCATTTAGTGAGCATAAATCACAATATAATTCGATTCAAAGTCAATTCTAATATCCAATAATTTTTATGCTCATCACAATTCAAATCATAAATTTGCATTTTTCCATGAAAATTACCTTCACAATTCAAAATATGTTCTATCACAATTTTCCAAAACATAATTTGTTCGATCCATAACAATGTTTAATACTTGTGGAAATACCATTTCACAAAGCTAAATTCATACATACTATAGCAATTTCAATAATAACTTAATTAAATCCAATGCCTGTTAAACATAGTTCATAAGAAAATATGTCATTTAATCATATAAAATATTCAGAACAAAATCAGTTAAAAACTAGTTGTGCACAAACCTCTGATAATTGTCTCCTGTCCGACTCGTGTTTCCTTCCTTTTCCCGAGTCTTTGTAATCGAGAAACACAATTTGAAGTGTTTCAGTACTAAATTAAACTGTCTCTAACGATAATGTTCGATAAGTAATTCACTGAAGGCTATTATTTGCTCAATTACCTAATATACCGACCCTCGATGCGTTTAAGGTAAATTAGGTTTTGGTGTCCTTAATATGTCACATTTGATAATGTTTTAGGATTGGTACGTGTTACCAAACTCAATTTTATGTATATTGCGTTTTCTTGCATTTCATTGCAAATTGCTGGATTTCAGGATACTAGTTTGACCTAGCCGGACGGCCTAGTTCCCTCGGTTTTCGGGTTTCAGTCAAAACTACAAACTTGTAGATCTATGTCTTATTGCACGCGGGGCAAAATTTCAGGTCAATCCGAGTTAAGTAGACCAAGTTATGGTCATTATACTATTGCTGGTCAAATGGCATCAAATTAGGTCAATTTTAGGTCAATTTGGTCAACTTTGGTTCGGCCAGTTTTTGGACTCGAACTTGTGCAAGCTTTTTGACTTGCTTCTGGTCATTTCTGGGTTTTGGTGTCTTCATAAGACTTGTAGGTATGGGTCTTCTATTCATGGTTAAAATTTCAGGTCAATTGGAACTGTTTTGAGTGAGTTATGGCCTAAACACTCACTGCTGCCCAATTGGTCATTTTTCAAGTCCTAATTGTACCTAATCCGAATTGGTCATTTTCTTAGGTCACCTTGCAAGCAGAATTTTGGTATGTTTTCTCAATGAAAGTTGGCACATTTTGTGCCTAGTTCCACCTCCAATTGGTCTCATACCAATTGAGGTTACACATTTAAACTTATTGGCTAAAATGTACACTGCCCTTAGTTACCTTGCTTAAACACACATCAATCACACACATTTACCTTGCAATATGTTTACTTCCCTACCAAATCTGTTTTGGTACATTACCAAAACTATATATTACTTTACATTAACATCACTTTGGGCAGATTACAATTATCTTCAATACGCCAAATATAACTCTAATTCCCAAAGTCCAAACACAATTACACATACACATAACATTACTAGTTTTTACATACTCTTTACACAACAAGTTCATATACATATCCATCAATCCTTCTATGTCAATATTCTGCCAACACTTCCATGAATACATACATTTATTCAAGTGTCCCCAAGCTGCCGAAAATCTTCTTCAACACCAAATTGTCCTACAATTCATCAATTCCCATCCAAGTGCCAAAAATCACCATATAAATATGAAGTAATTCACTAGGTTATTAAATCATCACAACCAACATAATTCTCATCAATTATATGTACAAATACTCCATCAATACATGATTATATGGCTGCCCAAAAATGGATATCTCAATACTCTTCAAACTTAAAAATTTCCTTCACAAAACCAACACCCATAACATGTATACAAAGTTTATCAAAGAAATCTTCAAAAATGCTAACTTACCTTATGGTTGGAGCTCGTTAAACCTTGCTTAAACTTCTCAAATTTGGTATCAAACTCTTCCTTGTGATGAGTAGACAAACTTTCATGAAGCCACTTAAGGGATTGGAGTTGAAAATGGAAAGGTTAAGTGAGCTCATGCAAAACGCCCATGGAGTTTCCTCTCCCTTCAATTCGGCAATGTTGAGAAAACCTTGAGGAAGATGAAGTTCAGCTGGTTAGTGGACTTACATCAGCCCCCATTTAGTGTTTAATTAATCCATTAATGGTCCACTAACTCCAAATAATCATATAATAATCTAATTGTTCACTTAATCCCACATTAACCCATGATTTTAGCTATTTACTTTAGGTACCACTAAACTAATTTTTTATTTTATTTTCTAAGTGTAATATTATTTATTTTTAATGGAAATTTAGGTCAAAAGACACTTTGGGATGTCAAATGACCATAATGCCCCTGTTCGGGTGGCATTCCTGATTTTTCGATATCACCGGGTTTTGTTCGTTTTTCGATTTCTCACTTTTCTTTGTGCTAATTATTTAATTTTTCTTTGATCTTTCTAATGATATTTATTCTTCAATAAGGTTCTATTTAAGTCCTAAAAATGTTTTCCAGGGTTCCCCGCAGTCCAGGGCTAGTCAACGGTCAACGCCGTGACTTCCCGGTGCGGTCACCCATCGCTAGGATTCCCGGCTCGCTTAACTTGGCTACATTTCTTTGCTATTATTTTTCCTTTGTTTTTCTTGTATTTTCTTTTCTTGTATTTCATTATTTTATGTCTCCCCACTCATATTGAAGTGTAGTTCTAGGCATCCTAGCTATCCGGACAACACTGGTCACCGGAGCAGTAGAACGCACTACCGAACTTTGTGGTGTTACAATTCTCCCCCCCTTAAATAAATTTCATCTCGAAATTTTACCTGGCATTAGTCTCTGAACAGTTGTGGGTGCTGTCTCCTCATATCCTCTTCACGTTCCTAAGTAGCGTCCTGGCCTGAATGATGGTTCCACAGCACTTTAACCAGGTGTATCTGTTTGTTCCTCAGCTGTTTCACCTCATAAGCCAGAATTTTTATGGGTTCTTCCTCATATGAGAGGTCTGGGTTTACTCCAATCTCTTCAACTGATAGTACATGAGATGGGTCTGATCTGTACCTCCTTAACATAGACACAGGGAAGACACTGTGTATCCTTGCTAACTCTGGAGGTAATGCCAACCGATATGCCAAAGGACCCACTCTTTCCAGAATCTCATATGGTCCGATGAAACGAGGACTCAGTTTCCCCTTTCTTCCAAATCTCATAATCCTCTTCCAAGGAAAAACTTTGAGGAATACCTTATCACCCACTGCATACTCAATATCTCTTCTTTTCGTATCAACATAGGACTTCTGACGGTCTGATGCAGCCTTGAGTCTATCTCTAATCAATCTGATCTTTTCCTCTGTCTGCTGAACAATTTCTGACCCAATCATCTTCCTTTCACCTACCTCATCCCAACATAGGGGAGTTCTGCACTTTCTACCATACAAAGCTTCATATGGAGGCATCCCAATGCTTGATTGGTAGCTGTTGTTATAAGCAAACTCAATCAAAGGCAAGTGTGTATCCCAACTACCTTCAAATTCAATCACACAAGCCCGTAGCATATCCTCCAATATCTGAATAACCCTCTTAGACTGGCCATCTGTCTGTGGGTGGAATGCTGTGCTGAAGTTCAATCTAGTTCCTAGGGCTCTCTGAAGACTACCCCAGAATCTAGAAGTGAACCTAGGATCCCTGTCAGATACAATTGATACTGGCACTCCATGCAATTTTACAATCTCATATATGTACAATCTGGCCAATCTTTCCAGGCTATAGTCCATCCGGACTGGCAAAAAGTGAGCAGACTTGGTTAGTCTGTCAATTATAACCTATACTGCATCATGACTATTCTGTGTCCTCAGAAATCTCATCACAAAATCCATAGTTATCTGTTCCCTTACAATGTTTCATAGGGTGCCACTCGTATGCTAGCTTGACACTTATTAATGTATACAAATTCTGTTAGTGGGATGTATCTGTCCCATCTCCTCTCGGATTCAATGACACAAGTTCTCGATATATTCTTGAGGGCTTATCACATTTTACAGGTTATTTTTATCATTTCATTTCATTATTTATAGAAACTCAATGAGTTTCCGAATTTACCTGAATTACTTGTTTCGACTGTCCATCCGTTTGAGGATGATAAGTCATACTGATATCTTTAAGCTTATAGCAATTACTGTGGTACAGGTAATTCATATTAATATAACTGAGTCACTGACTCTAGCTACCTTACAAGTGTAGTCATTTGATAGGCTATTTCTGAAGTCTTAAATTTCTGACTAAAATTTTCACATTTATTTCCAGTAATAGTATTCTATTCGGGTGCAACTGTATCAATTTATAGATTACTTACAAATATTCTTAATTTATTATACCACGAGGAAGCACGTAGCTCTACACAATAATCCCTTGTTGGTACTGTAATCTGCAGCTTACAATACAAACATCGAGAACATTATATAGTCACTACGTTATAACCTTATGGGCTAGGTTTTCTAACTTCTTATCCTTCTCGAATTCACTAATATCCTAAACCGATTCTGATTACAATTTCCTTTGACAATTACTAACAGTAACATCTTTTCCCTCATCTAAAGCAATTCTATTACTGTAACTTACTTTTAGGTCCTCTTGCCTTACATTAAGTAGGCTCGCCAATTAGCTTTATAATTTACGGTATGTTAGAAAATACTTTTAGCTAACAATTCTTCGAAAAGTAATGTCAATCATACTTGTTATTATAGTTATTATCCTAAAGGACTAGTCACTAATACATCAAAATTCATTCCCATGTAAAGGAATGACAACATAACATATAGTTCTGACACTAACACACAACTAAGTAGTGCTGGGATCAAATAATAACTAAAATTAAGAACTTACCAGCAGCTACATCTGAAGTTTCTGCTCCTTTTACTTGGCGCATAGTGGACACTCCGACTGGTGCGCTACTATATTCGGGTTGATTCACTGTGTTATAGTGGTGAGGAGTACCAACTCTATTTCTATCTTGACTCTGACTGACGGTCTGTGAACTCCGGAGAGCAGATCGAGGTGGTTTAGCACAATCTTTAGCAAAGTGTCCAAGTTTTCCACAATTGTAACAGGCTCCAGAGGCCTTACGACAAATACCTCCATGATATCTTCTACAAGTTTCACATTGGCGGGAAGGGTAGGAACTTCTAGTTGTTCGACGACTAGATCTTAGTGGTCTCTGCCCTGATGATCCGCCTCTATCATATTTCTGAGTTCGGGGTTCCTCAAATTCTTTTCTCTTTCTCAAATTACTGTTCGAGCTCTGACCCATAGGTTTCTCCCTCTTTTCCATTTCACACTGCCCTTGTGGGGGTTGGGTCTGTACTTGGGCTTGGGCTGACAGATTATCAGCCATTTGTTGAAAGAAAGTGGCCATTTGTTGGGCCATTTGTGCAGTAATTTGTACTGGTAAAGCTGGTACAGTCGGGCCTTCGACACTTTGTGGAGTTGGGGCCTCAACTTGTACTTCTGCCATCACAGACTGTTCTATTGTCTCATTCTTCTCTTCCATTCTTTCACAGAATTTTCTATTCCTGTACAACCAACATAAGGAGATTCCTCTCCATTCGTTCATTTTTATGATGTAAATGTACTATATGTAACAAACATTTGAGCAGTTGTAGTTACGGACAAAAAGATTTCAAATTCATAGTTCAAAATTTACTTTAAAACCATTGCTCTGATACCACTAAAACATGTCACACCCTACCCCTCTGTAAGGCATAACATGATCCCGTAGTATACCTAATGAATTACCAACTCCGTCTACTGATAACCCATTAAATACACTACAAGGGATTTTCAAAACTTTTCTTACTTCTTTTACAGTGGTGAGCACTATTTACAGGTGTTAAAACCTTTTGGAATTGAAGTGATAGAATTGACACATTTGAATTATTTGGAATTTCTATAAAAATTTTGGCAGAGTGCCCTCTGTATTTTGGATAAAACAGTTCTTCAGAAAACCTGTAAAAAGCACTTCAATATGTATTTGCAAATCTCAACTCCAACATATTTCTCAACACAACATTTTTCTCAACTCAAATCCGCAGTGATTTTTCAAAGACTGAGATACAAGAAATATAATACAAAACTATTCAAGTAAATGAAATCTCAAATTTACATTTAATTACATACCAAAATATTTTACAAGAGTTTCTATACAACTGCTCAAATAATTTACATACATATTATTACATGCATACATCAAAACCTATGTACATGGGTATACCTATGATATACCTGGAGCTGATCTGAATATATCTTCAAGGAAATTTACTTACTGCTCTATGCTCTTCTTACCTGCGATAGCATACAAAGCTATCGCTGAGTGGTGAACTCAGTGGTGCACAACTATAATTTAAAACATAGTACAATATACATTGACAAAATTTACAGTAAATAAATTGGGAATCTGAATACTCATCAAATTTCAAAAATCAAAATATTCGTTGCCAATAAAGTAAATCATTTGTATAAATGACTTTGATCACAAAATTCAATTTATCAAATCATGACTAACTATTTAAGTAATTCAACAAAATCAATTGTACATAAACCATAATTGAAATCACAATTTCTTACCATTCAAAAGCCATTCTGTATCTCAAAAATCAATCTTTATCTCACTAATATGCAAGACTAATCCGAAAGGGCCATATTCGATGTGATTCTAACTCCCTATGGTCGGGGAGGTCGAATCAGATTCTAACTCCCTATGGTCGGGGAGGTCGAATCATCGTGCACAGTACCATCACAATAATGAATCTTCCGCAAGGGCCATAACGATAAAATAAACTTAGATCTAACCTCACATCAGAGGAAAATCTAAGCCTGTGCACGTACCATGGTAATCAAAACACAACTAACTCCATTGTCTTCTCAACAAATGAGAGAGACGGGTAATAACCTAGTCAAGCATCTATAGTGAGATATAAAACAATATTACAATCCATTTAGTGAGCATAAATCACAATATAATTCGATTCAAAGTCAATTCTAATATCCAATAATTTTTATGCTCATCACAATTCAAATCATAAATTTGTATTTTTCCACGAAAATTACCTTCACAATTCAAAATATGTTCTATCACAATTTTCCAAAACATAATTTGTTCAATCCATAACAATGCTTAATACTTGTGGAAATACCATTTCACAAAGCTGAATTTATACATACTATAGCAATTTCAATAATAATTGAATTAAATCCAATGCCTGTTAAACATAGTTCATAAGAACATATGTCATTTAATCATATAAAATATTCAGAACAAAATCAGTTAAAAACTAGTTGTGCACAAACCTCTGATAATTGTCTCCTGGTCTGGACTCAGTGTTTCCTTCCCTTTTCCTGAGTCTTTGATAACTGAGAAACACAATTTGAAGTGTTTCAGTACTAAATTAAACTGTCTCTAACGATAATGTTCGATAAGTAATTCACTGAAGGCTATTATTTGCTCAATTACCTAATATACCGACCCTTGATGCATTTAAGGTAAATTAGGTTTTGGTGTCCTTAATATGTCACATTCGATAATGTTTTAGGATTGGTACGTGTTACCAAACTCAATTCTATGTATATTGCGTTTTCTCGCATTTCATTGCAAATTGCTGGATTTCGGGATACTAGTTTGACCTAGCCGGACGGCCTAGTTCCCTCAGTTTTCGGGTTTCAGTCAAAACTACAAACTTGTAGATCTATGTCTTATTGCACGCGGGGCAAAATTTCAGGTCAATCCGAGTTAAGTAGACCAAGTTATGGTCATTATACTATTGCTGGTCAAATGGCATCAAATTAGGTCAATTTTAGGTCAATTTGGTCAACTTTGGTTCGGCCAGTTTTTGGACCCGAACTTGTGCAAGCTTTTTGACTTGCTTCTGGTCATTTCTGGGTTTTGGTGTCTTCATAAGAATTGTAGGTATGGGTCTTAACTATTCATGGTTAAAATTTCAGGTCAATTGGAACTGTTTTGAGTGAGTTATGGCCTAAACACTCACTGCTGCCCAATTGGTCATTTTTTAGGTCCTAATTGTACCTAATCCGAATTGGTCATTTTCTTAGGTCACCTTGCAAGCAGAATTTTGGTATGTTTTCTCAATGAAAGTTGGCACATTTTGTGTCTAGTTCCACCTCCAATTGGTCTCATACCAATTGAGGTTACACATTTAAACTTATTGGCTAAAATGTACACTGCCCTTAGTTACCTTGCTTAAACACACATCAATCACACACATTTACCTTGCAATATGTTTACTTCCCTACCAAATCTGTTTTGGTACATTACCAAAACTATATATTACTTTACATTAACATCACTTTGGGCAGATTACAATTATCTTCAATACACCAAATATAACTCTAATTCCCAAAGTCCAAACACAATTACACATACACATAACATTACTAGGTTTTACATACTCTTTACACAACAAGTTCATATACATATCCATCAATCCTTCTATGTCAATATTCTGCCAACACTTTCATGAATACATACATTTATTCAAGTGTCCCCAAGCTGCCGAAAATCTTCTTCAACACCAAATTGTCCTACAATTCATCAATTCCCATCCAAGTGCCAAAAATCACCATATAAATATGAAGTAATTCACTAGGTTATTAAATCATCACAACCAACATAATTCTCATCAATTATATGTACAAATACTCCATCAATACATGATTATATGGCTGCCCAAAAATGGATATCTCAATACTCTTCAAACTTAAAAATTTCCTTCACAAAACCAACACCCATAACATGTATACAAAGTTTATCAAAGAAATCTTCAAAAATGCTAACTTACCTTATGGTTGGAGCTTGTTAAACCTTGCTTAAACTTCTCAAATTTGGTATCAAACTCTTCCTTGTGATGAGTAGACAAACTTTCATGAAGCCACTTAAGGGATTGGAGTTGAAAATGGAAAGGTTAAGTGAGCTCATGCGAAACGCCCATGGAGTTTCCTCTCCCTTCAATTCGGCAATGTTGAGAAAACCTTGAAGAAGATGAAGTTCAGCTGGTTAGTGGACTTACATCAGCCCCCATTTAGTGTTTAATTAATCCATTAATGGTCCACTAACTCCAAATAATCATATAATAATCTAATTATTCACTTAATCCCACATTAACCCATGATTTTAGCTATTTACTTTAGGTACCACTAAACTAATTTTTCATTTTATTTTCTAAGTGTAATATTATTAATTTTTAATGGACATTTAGGTCAAAAGACACTTCGGGATGTCAAATGACCATAATGCCCCTGTTCGGGTGGCATTCCTGATTTTTCGGTATCACCGGGTTTTGTTCATTTTTCGATTTCTCACTTTTCTTTGTACTAATTATTTAATTTTTCTTTGATCTTTCTAATGATATTTATTCTTCAATAAGGTTCTATTTAAGTCCTAAAAATGTTTTCCAGGGTTCCCCGCAGTCCAGGGCTAGTCATCGGTCCACGCAGTGACTTCCCGGTGCGGTCACCCATCGCTAGGATTCCCGGCTCGCTTAACTTGGCTACATTTCTTTGCTATTATTTTTCCTTTATTTTTTTTGTATTTTCTTTTCTTGTATTTCATTATTTTATGTCTCCCCACTCATTTTGAAGTGTAGTTCTAGGCATCCTAGCTATCCGGACAACACTGGTCACCGGGGCAGTAGAACGCACTACCGAACTTTGGGGTGTTACAATAAGCCACACAAAAGGAACATGAAACTTTGGACAAGTGGAAGGAGCATGATATGAGAGCCAAGTGTTACATGCTTGCTTCTATGAGTAATGAGTTATAGAAGCAACATGAGAACATGCAGAGTGCGAGTGAGATCCTCCTTCACCTACAAGAGTTGTATGGTGAGCACAGCAGGAAAGCTAGGTATGAGATATCTAGACCGCTGTTCTGCATGAGGATGTCTGAGGGACAAAATATTGAGGATCATGTCCACAAGATGACTTGGCTGATTGAGCAGCTGGAACATCTTGACTCTAACATGGATTTCCAACTACAAACGGATTTGATCCTTTAGTCCCTTCCTGAGTCTTTTGTGAATTTTGTGACAAATTTCCATATGACTAAACAGGAATGCACCTTGGCTGGTTTACTCAACATGCTAGTTATTGCCTAAAAGAATATGCTGGGCAATAAAAGAAAAGAGGTAGCTTTAATTATATCTTCTTCTGCTGGAAAGTCCAACAAGAAGAAAGGCAATAAGAAAAAGAAACCTCAGATTCCTGGTCCTTCCAAGAAAATAACTAAACAGAAAGGGAAGACTAAAGCTGATAAAGGTAAAGGAAAGTGTTTCCACTGCCAGAAGGATGGGTACCTGAAAAAGGAACTGCCCATAGTATAGCAATCTAAAAGAAAGCAATGCCATGGTGAAAATCAACTCAAGTTCAAAATATATTTGGCACTTAAGGTTAGGTCATGTTATAGAAGATAGGATTGCAAAGCTGGAGAAAATGAGGATTTTATCCTCATTGGGTTTTGGACCTACTCCAACCTGTGAATCTTGCCTTCAAGGAAAAAATGACTAGATCACCCTTGTTGGACAAGGACTAAGAGCTGAAAAATATTTTGGAACTAATACATAGTAATGTATGCGGTCTATTTAAGGAAATGGTTAGCGGCAGTTTTCATTACTTTATTACCTTTATTGATGATAAATCAAGGTATGGGTATTTGTATTTGATGAAATACAAACACAAATCCTTTGAAAAGTTCCAAAAATTTAAATCAAAAGTAGAAAATCAAACAGGAAAAAGTATTAAAGCTCTTCGATTAGATCGTGGAGGTGAATACTTGAGTACTAAATTTGATGAATACTTCAGAGAGCATGGCATTGTTTCCCAGCTGACTCCTCTAGGAACACCACAGCTGAATGGTGTATCTGAAAGGAGAAATCGTACCCTATTGGATATGGTACATAGTATGATGAACTATACTGATATGCCAATCTCCTTTTGGGGATTTACATTAGAATCATCATTGTATATTCTGAATAAGATTCCATCAAAATCAGTTTCTTCCACACCTTATGAGATATGGCCTGAAAGAAAACGAAGTCTTAAGCATGTTAAGATTTGGGGTTGTCCAGCTTATATCAAATATCTGAACATTGATGAATTGGAAACTAGATCAGAAAAGGGTTGATTTGTTGGATATCCAAAAGATAGTTTTGGATACTATTTTTATTTGCCTACATCACAAAAGGTTGTGATAAGTAGATATGCCACATTTCTTGAACAACAGTTTGCTCAAGAAGGAGGCAAAGGAAGGCAAATAGAGTTAGAATTGGAGAATTCTGACCAACCAATAGATCAGATGGATATAGATCCATCTACTCAACTTACACCTATTGATGAAACATCGACAGTTATTCCTCGTAGAACAACTAGGGTATCTCACCCACCAGTGAGATATGGTTTCCTTCATGAAGAAGAACAAGAGTTGTTTACTCATAAAGAAGTAGATCATGGAGATGATCCATTTACCTATGAAGAAGCTATATCAGATATAGACTCTTCAAAATGGATTGATGCTATGAAATCCGAGATTGATTCCATGTGTAAGAATCAAGTTTGGGATCTTGTTGACCCACCTGAAGGTATTATACCTATGGGTAACAAATGGATTTTCAAGAAGAAAATTGGTTCTGATGGAAAGGTAGAGACCTATAAAGCAAGGTTAGTAGTGAAAGGGTTTCGCCAAAGGCAAGGAATCAACTATGAGGAGACTTTCTCGCCTGTTACCATGCTTAAATCAATTAGGATTCTATTAGCAATAGCTGCATACTGTGATTATGAGATTTGGCAGATCGATGTCAAAACAGCTTTTTTCAATGGAAACATTAAAGAAAACATTTTCATGGAACAACCTAGGGGTTTTGAATCCCAAGATGATTCCAAAGTGCGCAAGCTAACGCGATCCATTTATGGGTTAAAACAAACTTCGAGGAGTTGGAGCATCTGTTTTGATGAAGCCATTAAGTCATTTGGTTTTATAAAAAATGAGGATGAACCATGTGTATATAAGAAAGTTAGTGATAGTGCCATCACGTTCCTTGTCTTATATGTGGATGACATTCTGTTGATGGGTAATGACACAGGTATGTTGACAACTGTAAAGGTATAGTTGTCAAATACATTCTCCATGAAAGACTTAGGGGAGGCAACCTGTATTCTTAGGATTCGCATCTATAGAGATAGAGCGAAAAGAATAATTGGTTTATCCCAAAGTCTATACTTGGAAAAGGTGTTAAAGAGATTTAACATGCTTGAGTCCAAGAGAGGATTGTTACCATTGAGACATAGTATCCACCTTTCTAAAGAGATGTCTCCAAAGACACCTGAAGAAAGAGATAAAATGGCCAGGATTCCATATGCTTCGGCTATTGGAAGTTTGATGTATGCAATGTTGTGTACTAGGCTGGATATCACATATGCTGTTAGTTTGACTGTAACACCCCTAAGTTCGGTAGTGCGTTCTGCTGCTCCAGTGACCAGTGTTGTCCGGACAGCTAGGATGCCTAGAACCACACTTTAATGAGAGTGAGGAGACATAAAATAATGAAATAAAAGAAAAGAAAGTACAAGAAAAACAAAGGAAAAATGATTGCAAAGAAATGTGATCAAGTTAAACGAGCCGGGAAACCTAACGATGGGTGACCGCACTGGGAAGTCACGGCGTGGACCGTTGGATCGCCTCGGATCATGGAAACCTGGAAAACATTTTTGGGACATAAATAGACCCTTGTTGAAGAATAAATATCATTAGAAATATCAAAGAAAAATTAAATAATTAGTACAAAGAAAAGTGAGAAATCGAAAAACAGACAAAACCCGGTAATACCGAAAAATCAGGAATGCCACCCGAACAGGGGCATTATGGTCATTTGACATCGCGAAGTGTCTTTTGACCTAAATGTCCATTAAAAATAAATAGTATTACACTTAGAAAATAAAATGAAAAATTAAATTGGTGGTACCTAAAATAAATAGTGGAAATTATGGGTTAAATGTGGAATAAATGAATAATTACTTTATTATATGATTAAGTGACTAAGTGGACCACTAAGGGGATTAATTAAATACATAGTAGGACATGTGTACACTTAAAATGCAGCTGAATAAGTCATCTTCCTCATTTGCATTCAAATTGCCGAATTGAAGAGTGAAGGAAACTCCATAGCCATTTTTCATGCAAGCTTTCTTAAGTCTCCATTTTCAACTCCAACCTCTTAGTGTTCTTCATTAAACTTTGTCTACACATCACAAGGAAGATATTGATACTAATTTTGAGAAGTTTGATGAGGGTTTAGCAAGTTACAATTAAAGGTAAGTTTGCATTTTTGAGAATTTCTTTGTTAAAGTTTATGTTCATGTTATGGGTGTTAGTTTGGTGAAAGAAAATTTTGAGTTTGAAGGGTTATTGTTGTTTTCATTTTGGACAGCCATGAGTCACGTTTTTGATGAGATATTTGTGCATATAATTGATGAGAAATGGTGTTGATCATGATGAATTAGTAACCTAGTGAATTATTTCATGTTTATGTGGTGATTTATGCACTTGGATGGGAAATTGTAAAATGGACGGCACTTTGATGTTGAAGAATGGTTTGTGGCAGCTTGGGGACACTTGAGTAATGGTATATATTGAAGGAAATGTATGCAGAATATTAACCTAGAAGGATTGATAATATGTATGTAGATTGATCTTGTAAAGTGTGTGTAAAATTTGTAATGGTTAGGTGTGTTTGTAATAGTACTTAGAAATTGTAATTGTGAATGATATTGGTGTGTTGAGGCTGATTGGAATCTGCCCAAAATAATGTTAATGTAAAGTAGAAAGTGCTTTTGGTAATGTACCAAAACTGATTTGGTAGGGTATGGAAGTAAACTTTGCAAGGTAAATATGTGTTTTGAATGGGGTGTGAAAAGCATATTGAGGGCAGTACACATTTTAGCCTATAACCTTAAATGTGTAACCTCAATTGGTATGAGACCAATTTGAGGTGAAACTAGGCACAAAATGTGCCAACTTTCATTGAGAAACAATGCCAAAATTCTGCTTGCAAGGTGACCTAAAAATGACCAATTCGGATTAGGTGCAATTAGGACCTGAAAAATGACCAATTGGGCAGCAGTAAGTGTTTAGGCCATAACTCACTCAAACCAGGTCCAATTGACCTGAAATTTTAACCAAGAATAGTTAAGACCCATACCTACAAGTCTTATGAAGACACCAAAGCCCAGAAATGACCATAAGCAAGTCAAACAACTAGCACAAGTTCGGGTCCACAAACTGGCCGAACCAGAAGTGACCAATTTGACCTAAAATTGACCTAAAATGGTACCATTTGACCAGCAAGAGTGTAATGACCATAACTCGGTCTACTTAACTCGGATTGACCTGAAATTTTGCACCGCGTTCCATAAGACCTAAATCTACAAGTTTGTAGTTTCGATCGAGACCCGAAAACCGAGGAACTAGATCGTCCGGTTAGGTCAAACCAGTGTCCCTGAATCCGAATTTGCATTAAAATGCACTAAGCAAGGAAATGACTTTGGTAAAACATACCAAACCTAAAACCCTATCAAATGTGACATATTAACGACACTAAAACCTAATTTACCTAAATTGCAACGAGGGTCGGTATATTAGGTGATTAAGTGAATAATTGAGTTCGTGCATTATTTACCAAACACCATCGATAGAGATTTAAATTAGTCTGAAACACTTCAAATTGTGTTTCTCGATTACCAAAGACTCGGGAAAAGGGAAGGAAACACTGAGTCCAGATCGAGGGGGATCATCGAGGTTTGTGCACAACAACTGTTTCTTTTGAATTATTTTCAATGGAAATAAATATTGACTATTTGCATATCATTGTTTTAAATTGTGGAAATGTGTTTGGTGGACACTTATTGATTGAAAAACATTGTGAATGGTTTGAAATCGTGAAAAATTGTTTGAATGGTATTTGATGGATACTTATTGATTGAAAAGCACGTAAATGGTTTATGTTGAAAATGAAGTGAATTACCAAATGTGTTGCCATTTTGTGAATGAAATTATAACTTTGGAAATTTATTGGATTCTTACGGATCATTTGAATAAAATGTTTGGAATTGTTTTGACTCACAATTGGCATGACACGATAATATGTTCCTCCTCCATTAATGGGGTGAGTGTGATTATTCCTCCCTCTTTGACTTATTAGTCCGGGTGAGTATGATTATGTTCCTCCCTCTTTGACTTCCCACCGAGGTGAGTATGGATGAGTTCTCATTATATAGCGAGCTTCCTCCCTCATTGATTTCGATTATTGGGGTGAGCATGTCTTGTCGTGGTGTACAACACGGCATATATGGAAAAAATTGTGTCATGGCCTAAATTGTGTTATAGATTGGCAACCTGTATTCTTGATTATTTGTTCGAATTGTGTTATTATGTATTGTGAGATTGTGAAATTGATTTAAACTCTTATTGACATATACTGTCTATTGAATTCAACCATGATCGACTTATTGAAAATTATTGTGATATTAACAAATGGAGTTTAAATTCTTGTTGACATTTATTGTCTTGAATTTAACTATGGTTTTAAGTATCCACTATTGATATGATTTATGAATTGTGATTTAAAATTTGTATTTGGTTAATGTTGTGCACCATCGAGACATTGTCTCAAATGATAGCTTTATTGTCGCAGTAGAGAGATGACAGGCGGCAGCTAGGTCGCTAGTATCGCCAGTGAGAGATTTTTGGGTATAGTGAGTATACCACATGTGGCATTTTGTACTGTAATGTATATTCACTGTATGTATATTTTGTTCTTGGTTTTGAGCAGTTGTAAATTTAAGTTGTACAGTAAAGTTGTAAAATAATTATGAGTTATTTGGCTTGTAAAAATTGTGTTATATCTTTGTATCTTAGTCTTTGAAAATCACTGTGGATTTGACTTGAGAAATGTGTTGTGTTGATAAAAATGTTGGAGTTGAGATTTGAAAATATATTGAAGTGCTTTTACTGAGTTTTCTAAAGAACTGTTTTGTCCAAAATACAAATGGCACCTTGCCAAAATTTTTACAGATATTCCAAATAAATCAAATGAGTTAGTTGTTTCACTTCAGTTCACCAAAGTCTTTCACACCTGTAAATAGTGCTCACCACTGTAAAAGAAGTAAGAAAAGTTTTTAAAATCCCTTGTAGTGTATTTAATGGATTATCAGTAGACGGAGTTGGTAATTCATTAGGTATACTACGGGATCATGTTATGCCTTACAGAGGGGTAGGGTGTGACATTGACTAGCAGGTATCAATCCAATACAGGTTGGGAACACTGGATAGTTGTCAAGAATATCCTTAAGTACTTGAGAAGAATATACATCTGTAATCTTTCAAAAGGAAAAACTTGATTTTCTAATTGATTGGAAAAGCTTTAGAAGCTGTTCAAGGGGCTGCCATTGGTGATCTTAGTGTGGACAAGCTAGAGGGACAACATCTGGTGTCCTAAGGCACATCCCAAAGGTGCCAAACACACTACAATGCATCAAACAAGTTAGTGCACTTGTTCTTGATCTAATCAAGGGTTCTAATGAATTAATCTATTAATTCTAAAATCTGAAATGGCAAATATAGATCCAAAATTATATTAAAAGAGTTTTAATATGTTGTTTATCATTGAAATCAAATAGATAAAAGTGAATCTTACATGATACATGTGACCCTAGATGAAAAAATTTTGAATTCAATGATATAAACTTATGTTTTTCATGCTTCTGCTCCTTCAGAATGCACTTTAGCAAGGTTGTTGAACCTACTAGTAATAGCCCAAAAGAACATGCCAGGTTATAAAGAAAAAGAGATTGCTTTAGTTGCCTCGTCTTCTTCTATTGGAATGTCCAAAAAGAAGAAAGTTTACAAGAAAAAGAAGCCTTCTGTTCCAGGTCCATTTGGAAGAATAGCTAAACTGAAAAAGAAGAAATCTAAGGCTATTTCAGAAAAAGGAAAATGTTACCATTATCAAAAAGAAGGGCATTAGAATAGAACTACCCTGAGTATTTAGAGTCTGTAAAGAATAAGAAGGATAAGCCTTTGGAAGGTATGTTTAGTTCTTGTATTTAGATTCTGGTAATATTCATATTTTATCTACAACTTGGGTTTTAGATACTGGTGCAAGTTCTCACATATGTTTTGATATGTTGGAACTAGCATGCAGTGAATGCTTAGAGGCACAAGATGTTAGACTCCATATTGGCAATGGAGCAACAATTGCAGCTTTAGCCATAGGGTCTAAATCTTTGTATCTCAAAGGACATGTTTTGTATTTAGCTCGTGTATTGTATGTACCTGATGCTTTTAAAGCATCATTTTTGTTTCTAGTTTGACTAGTAATGGATATGATTTTCAGTTCATAGATGATGTTTGTAATATTTATTTTGGAAATAAAATTATTGGCATAGGTAATTTACATGATGGCCTCATTATTTGGATAATAATTATGAATATAAAATCAGTGCAAGCAATAAAATTGAGTTTAATGCCATTACTAAAATCAAATTAAGTCCAAAATGTTTTTGGCACTTAAGATTAGGTCATGTTGCAGAAGATAGGATTACAAAATTAGAGAAAATGAGAATTTTGTCTTCATTGGGTTTTGAACCTACTCCAATTTGTGAATCCTACCTTTAAGGAAAAATGACTAGATCTCCCTTTATAGGATAAGAACTAAGAGCTAAAGATATTTTAGAGCTGGTATATAGTGATGTATGGGGCCCATTTAATGAAATGGTAAGAGGAAGTTATCACTACTTCATTACTTTTACTGATGATAAATCTAGGTCTAAATATTTGTATTTAATGAAATATAAACATGAATCCTTCGAAAAGTTTAAAGAATTTAAATATAAAGTAGAGAAACAAACAGGAAAAAGTATGAAAACTCTGATATCAGATCGAGGAGGAGAATACTTGAGTACTGAGTTTGATGAGTTCTTAAAGGAACACAGTATTATTTCTCAATTGACTCCTCCAGGAACGCCACAATTAAATGGTGTATCTAAAAGGAGAAATCGTATCCTATTAGATATGGTACATAGCATGATGAGCTATATAGATTTTTCGATCTCCTTTTGCGGATATGCACTTGAGATAACTTTATATCTTTTTAATAGAGTTCCTTCCAAATCAGTCTCTTCCACCTGATATGAGATATAGCATGGAAGACAACCAAGTCTTAAGCATGTTAAGATTTAGAGTTGTCTAGCTCACATTAAAAAGTTGAAGACTGAGAAATTGGAAACTAGATCTCAAAGAGGACGATTTATTGGGTATCCAAAAGAAAACTTTGGATATTATTTCTATCTCCCTTCATCACAAAGAGTTGTGATAAGCCGAGATGCCTTATTTCTTAAAAAAAAATTTAATCAAGAGGGTGGCAAAGGAAGGCAGATAGAATTGGAATTAGAGACTTCCAACCAACAAACAGAGTAAATGGATATTGATCCAGCCAGTCAGCCTTAACCTATTAATGATATATCCATAACACAACCTCAAAGGTCAATTAGAATATCTTATCCACCAGAGAGATATGGATTTCTTTATGAGAATGAATAAGAGTTATTTGTTCATGAGGAAATAGATCATGTTGATGATCCTTTGACCTATGAAGAAGCCATATCAGATATAAACTCTTCAAAATGGATTGAAGCAATAAAATTCGAAATAGATTCCATGTACAAGAACCAAGTTTGGGATCTTATAGAACCCCTTGAAGGTATTGCACTTATAGGGAATAAATAGATTTTCAAGAAGAAAATTAATTCTGATGGAAAGCTAGAGACTTATAAAGTAAGGCTGATTATGAAAGAGTTCAACTACGAGAAGACCTTCTTGCCTGTTGTCATGCTTAAATCCATTAGGATTTTATGAGCTATAGCAACATATAATGATTATGAAATTTGGCAGATGGATATCAAAACAGCTTTTCTCAATGGATATATTGAGGAAGACATATTCATGGAACAAGCTAGGGGTTTTGAATTCCAAGATAATTCTAAAGTATGCAAGCTAAAACGATCCATTTTTCGGTTAAAGCAAGCTTCAAGGAGTTGGAACATTCATTTTGATAAAGCCATTAAATTCTTTGGTTTTATAAAAAATAAGGATGAGCTTTGTGTTTACAAAAAGGTTAGTGGGAGTGCTTACTTTCCTAGTTTTGTATGTGGATGATATCTTATTGATAGGTAATGATGTCGGTATGGTTACTACTATAAAACTATGGTTATCAAATGCTTTCTCCGTGAAGGACTTAGGGGAAGCAACTTATATTCTTGGTATTCATATTTATAGAGATAGATCGAAAAGAATGATAGGTTTATCCCAAAGTCCCTAATTAGAAAATGTGTTAAAAAAGTTTAACATACTTAATTCCAAGAGGAGATTTTTACTAGTAAGACATCGTATCTACCTTTCCAAGGAAATGTCTCCTAACACACCTAAGGAAAGAGAGAAAATGGCTAGAATACCATATGCTTCAGCAATTAGAAGTTTGATGTATGCAATGTTATGTAATAGGCCAAATATCTCTTACGCTGTAAGTTTGACTAGCAGGTTTCAATCCAATCCAAGTTTGGAATACTGGATAGCTGTTAAGAATATCCTTAAGTACTTGAGAAGAACTGAGGATTTATTCTTGATATATGGAGGAGGTGATCTCCAAATAGATGATTTTATAGATTCTAATTTTCAATCAGACGTGTATGATTGAAAGTCTATCTTCAATTTTGTGTTCATATATAATGGAGGGGCAGTTAGTTGGAAAGGTTCCAAACAGACTACAACTGTAGACTCTACTACAGAAGCCGAGTATATTACTGCATCGAATGCTATAACAAAAGCTGTTTAGATAAAGAAGTTCATAACAGAACTTAGAGTGGTCCCATCAATTGTATCACCAATTCCACTAAATTGTGATAACAATGGTGCAGTCTACAAGCAAAGGAACCATGATCTCATCATAAATCCAAACACATAGAAAGACGATGTCATATTATCAAAGAAATAGTTGGGAGAGGCGATGCAGCTACGCAGAAAATAGCTTCGGCTGATAATCCAGTTGATCCTTTCACCAAAGCCATGATACAAAACCAGCTTGACCAACATCTTGAGAAGATGACTCTTAGATTTTGTAATGAATGGCTCTAGTACAAGTAGAAGAATGTTAGTAGTATGCCCTAGAGCATATCGTTATATTGTATCATGTAAATAATTATTCCCATTTAATGGCAATTATTCTTTTCATTTATGTTCAAATGGTTTGAATTTAAATTGAAAAAGTTGTAACACCCTAGGCAAATCCCACATCGGCAAAACACGGGAGAGATGCTGGGTTTATAAGTTGGTGGTTCGTAACCCCTAGTAACATGTTTTAAAATTGTGCGGGCTTCGGCCCAGAGCGGACAATATCACTAGTGGGCCGGGCCGTTACATTTGTGGTATCAGAGCCGCCCCGCGTGCAACCTTGAACGATGGTGGGGCAAACCTCAGCGAGGACGCTGAGTCCCATAAGGGGGGTGGATTGTAACACCCTAGGCAAATCCCACATCGGCAAAACACGGGAGAGATGCTGGGTTTATAAGTTGGTGATTCGTAACCCTTATTGACGCGTTTTAAAACCGTTAGGGCTTCGGC
The DNA here is from genome assembly GCF_030052815.1 of Hevea brasiliensis. Taxonomy (NCBI): domain Eukaryota; kingdom Viridiplantae; phylum Streptophyta; class Magnoliopsida; order Malpighiales; family Euphorbiaceae; genus Hevea; species Hevea brasiliensis. The sequence continues at coordinate 91,524,996 of NC_079496.1, read as the reverse complement.
CCAGAGCGGACAATATCACTAGTGGGCCGGGCCGTTACATTTGCCATGTATGTAACGGCCCGGCCCACTAGTGATATTGTCCGCTCTGGGCCGAAGCCCTCACGGTTTTAAAACGCGTCAATAGGGGTTACGAACCACCAACTTATAAACCCAGCATCTCTCTCGTGTTTTGCCGATGTGGGATTTGCCTAGGGTGTTACAATCCACCCCCCTTTGGTTTGCCCCACCATCATTCAAGGTTGCACGTGGAGCGGCTCTGATACCACAAGTGTAATGGCCCGGCCCACTAGTGATATTATGCTGCTGCAGCCTCTGCTTAAAATGCGTTACTAGGGGTTACGAACCACCAACTTATAAACCTATCATCTCTCCCGTGTTTTGCCGATGTGGGATTTGCCTAGGGTGTTACAATCCACCCCCCTTATGGGACTCAACGTCCTCATTGAGGTTTGCCCCACCATCGCTCAAGGTTGCACGCGGAGCGGCTCTGATACCTCAAATGTAACGGCCCGGCCCACTAGTAATATTGTCCGCTCTGGGCCGAAGCCCTCACGGTTTTAAAACGCATCAATAGGGGTTACAAACCACCAACTTATAAACCCAGCATCTCTCCTGTGTTTTGCCGATATGGGATTTGCCTAGGGTGTTACATTGTAAGGCAAATCCCACATCGGCAAAACATGGGAGAGATGCTGGGTTTATAAGTTGGTGGTTCGTAACACCTATTGACGCGTTTTAAAACCGTGAGGGCTTTGGCCCAAAGCGAACAATATCACTAGTGGGCCGGGCCGTTACATTTGTGGTATCAGAGTCGCTCCGCGTGCAACCTTGAGCGATGGTGGGGCAATCCTCAGCGAGGACACTGAGTCCCATAAGGGGGTGGATTGTAGCACCCTAGGCAAATCCCACATCGACAAAACACGGGAGAGATGCTGGGTTTATAAGTTGGTGGCTCGTAACCCCTAGTGACGCGTTTTAAAACCGTGAGGGCTTCGGCCCAGAGTGGACAATATCACTAGTGGGCCAGGCCATTACAAAAGTTCCTTTAATAGCTTGTTAAATGTTATGTTCTTAAGTTGTTAAGAATATGAGTGACAGAACATTCTAGTACAAGTATTATGTAACACCCCTATGTTCGATAGTGCATTCTACTGTTCTGGTGACCAGTGTTGTCCGGACAGCTAGGATGCCTAGAACTACACTTAGATATGGGTGAGGAGACATAAAATAATAAATACAAGAAAAGAAAATACAAGAAAAAGAAAGGAAAAATAATAGCAATTAAATATAACCAAGTTAAACGAGCCGAGAACCATAGCGATGGGTGACCGCACCGGGAAGTTACGGTGTGGACCGTTCACTAGCCCTGGACTGTGGGGAACCCTAGAAAATATTTTTAGGATTTAAATAAACATCTATTGAAGTATAAATGTCATTAGAAATATCAAAGAAGAATTAAATAATTAGTACAAAGAAAAACAAAAAATCAAGAAACAGATAAAAATCGGTGTTACCGAAAAATCGGGAATATAACCCAAAGTGGGGCATTTTGGTCATTTGACACCTAGAGTTGACTTTTGACATAAATGTACATTAAAAATAAGTGATATTAAACATTGAAAATGTCATGAAAATAAGAAATGTGGTACATAAAATAAATAGTGAAAGTTTAGTGGCATAATTGTAAATTATGGAACTTAGGATTAATTAACTCATTAATCCAAAGTTAGTGCTCCACTAACCATGAATTATGGGACCTATATAAGCCTTGTGGACAGAATTATTTCTTCATCTTCAACCTCTCAACACCAAGCCGAAGTGAGCCTCCATTGAAACACCATGGCCAATGCTTCATCACCTTCCATGCACCTCAATTCTAACCACTTTTCACACTAGTTTCCTTCATTAAACCTTGCATACTCAACTTGGGGAAGCTATTAGGAGCAATAAAGTTAAGTTTTTGTGAGGTTTTGAAGAATTTCAAAAGTGGTAAGTATGTATTTTTAATTCTTGTTTCATTAAACTTTGAATGGGTGTTGTGGGTAGTTGATTTGTGGAAGGATTTTTGAAGTTTGATGAGTTAGAGGAAATGTATATTTTGGCAGCCATGGAACCTCAATATGAACAGCTTATTCTTGCATGTAAATAGTGGTTGAAATGATGATTTAAATGTTTGATTTTATTGTAGTTGAATTCCATGTGTAAGGTTTGATTTGGAAGCTTAAAAAGTGAAAATGAAAATTGATGGGTATGTGTAAATTTGTGGCAGCCTCATGAAGAAGATTGAAGTGTTTGAGTTCATGAAATATTGTTGAATTATGTTGTCATTGATGGCATCATGTGTATATGAATAATTGTTTGAATTTGGACATGGAAATGAGGTATGTTCATGTGGTTGAATTGTTGTAAATGAGACTTTAATTGTTGTAAATGGGACTTTGGAAAATTTTGTACTATAGTGTGTGTGTTGAGAGTGGTTACAAGCTGCCAAAATGACCAAAAATGTGTTGCTAAATGTGTTAATGTTATGCTACAAACCAGAATTGTCATGGAAGAGTGAACTTGGTAAGCATAGGTTGTGTAATTGGTAAAGGATGAACAAATTGTAATAGGACAGTGTATGTTTTGGCTTAGAACCTTAAGTGTGTGGCTTCAATTGGTATGAGACCAATTGGAGGTAAAACTAAGCACAAAATGTGCCAACTTTCATGAAGGAAGCTTACCAAAATTTTTCCTAGAAGGTAACTTGAAAAATGACCAAATCCGGATTAGTGCTTTGAAAGCTTGAAAATTGACCATTTGGGCAGTAGTTAGTATTTTGACCATAACTTACTCAAAACAAGTCCAATTGACCTGAAATTTTTATCATGAATAGTTGAGACATATATCTACAATTCTTATGAAGGCACTAAAGCCCAGAAATTGCCATAACCAAGCCAAATAGCTTGCATAAGTTTGGGTATAAAAACTGGCCGAACCAAAAGTGACCTAAAATGGCCTAAAGTTACCATTTTGATGCATTCTGTCCAGCATTGGTAGATTTACCATAACTTGGTCTACACAACTCAGAATGACCTGAAATTTTGCCCCGCATGCAATAAGACATAGACCTACAAGTTTATAGTTTGCACCAAAACCCAAAAACTGAGGGAACTAGGTCATCCGACTAGGTCAAATTAGTATACCGAAATCCGGCAAATTGCAATAAAATGCAACATACTTGGAAATGAATTTGGTAACATGAACCAATACTAAAAGGCTATAAATGTGACATATTGGTAACATTAAAATCTAATTCACCTAGAGTGCATCGAGGGTCAACATTTTAGGTTGACTAAGGAAAATATTAGTATTCAATAAATTAATTATTAAGCATTATTGTTAGAGACAGTTTAAATGAGTACTGAAATACTTCTAATTGTGTGTTTCAGTTAGCAAAGACTCAGGAAAAAAGGGAAGGAAACACTGAGTCAGGGCCAAGAGACTTTTATCAGAAGTTTGTGCACAACAGTTATTTCTTTTAAATTTTTCAATTGAAATAAATATTGACAATTTGTATGTTATTGTTTTAAATTGTGAAAAATTGTTTGAATGATATTTGATGGATACTTATTGCTTGAAAAACATTGTAAATGGTTTGAAACCACAGCTATCATGTACATTGATTGAATTCCTCGCTAGCTTGTCTAGTGGGATGAATTGACTTTGAATTCCCTCTCTGGCTGAAGTGTTGAGGTGTGTGCCTGTTGAGGACGAATAGAATGAGTACTCATATTATTGCTAGCTAGCTATGTTATTCCTCACTAGCCATCGACTTTTGGGATGAATTAAATTCCTCACTAGCCATTGGCTTTTGGGATGAATTGAACTTTGGCAACATGATTAAGCTGTGTGTGTGTGATTTATTAATATTTATTGTGATATTGTGAAATGGAGTTTAAATTCTTTATGACATTCACTGTCTTTGAATTTAACTATGGTTTTAAGTATCCACTATTTATATGACTTATGATTTGTGATTTAAAGTTGTATTTGGTTAATTTTGTGCACCACTGACACATTGGCTCTGTGATAGCTCTTCATTGCTATCGCAGGTAGACAGACTGACAGGGCAGCAGACTAGGCTGCTAGTTAAAAGATCATCGGGTATATTGAGTATACCATATTTTTCATTTTGTATTGTAATGTATGTTCACTGTATGTATATATTGTTCTTGATTTTGAGCAGTTGTAAATTAAAATTGTACGTTGAAGTTGTAAAATAAATTGTAAATTATTTTGGCTTATAAAATTTGTGATATATTTCTTTTATCTTAGGTTTTGAAAACACTGGAAAAATTATTGTGGATTTGAGTTGCCAAATGTTGAGAAACATATTGTGTTGATTGGATATTGGAGTTTGGGGATTGAACAAAATATTAGAAGTGCTTTTTACAGATTTTTGAAGAACTGTTTTATTTAAAATGCAGATGGCACTCTGCCAAAACTCTTACAGAAATTATTAATTTTTCAAATGTATTATCTGGTTTCACTTCAGTTAAAAAATTTTTAACACCTGTAAATAGTGCTCACCACTGTAAAAAGAAGTAAGAAAAGGTTTAAAATCCCTTGTAGTGTATTTAATGGGTTATCAGTAGACAAAGTTGATAATTCATTAGGTATACTGCGGGATCATGTTATGGCTTACGGAGGGGTAGTTAAGCATGACTTATCCAGAAGGATTGTCTCTTATATTTGTTTCCATGGATTAGTATGAGATACTAATGGGATGGAATGGTGAGTTTCATGCCATATAATAAACATGATGGGCACTTATAGGATAAGTAAGCCAAACTAGAGACTCAAGATGACTTGTACATAGAGTTTACTCTTGTCAATACAAAGTTATCTAAATTATAATGATAATAGATTTATCTTGTATATATGCGGTTTGAGTTTGATACTGCTTTCATACTTATACTATGTATGGGTATATGGGCATGTGTTGGCTCCGACTAGTTATATATGGAGATAAGTGTTAGTTAAGATGGGATCCGTTACCCTAAGTAAATAGGGATAAAATCCTATATTCATTTTAATTGTTCTTGATAATTTAAGTTCTTAGCCAGAATAGATAGACTTAGTCAGAAAAGAGTTTCTTACAAGAAAGTCTTATTAAACAAGAATTAGAATTAAAAGAGAACATATGATTCAAAGCAATTGGCGTTTGACATAAATCATGACTCTGACTTAAATTGGGATTTTGTAACAGAGAGATTTTAGTGCATGGTACATATGATCAAATGTTCAAGAATTGGAGAACTAATTCATAGTTAATTGGGTAGTTATAGCACATTATGCTAGATGTCAACTATGACTTATGAGAACTTGAATGAAAAGGAAATTTTACTTTGAGTTTGGAAAGGTTTCAATAATATTAAGGAGTTAATATTATTCTCATTGCCAATTAGAAATGAACTTAGTAAGTCACACACATAAGAGTAATTTGATCAAAGTAAAATTAATTTAATTAATTAATTAAATGGTTTAATTGATTAATTGAATTAACTAATTTAGTTTGCAATTATATTACAAAGTCCCTAGCATGGCCTGAAACTAAATTAATCAATAGAAGTATTCAAGTTAATATTTAAAGTGTTTAAATATAAACTTCGAAAATTAACATAAGAAAAAAAATGAATTTTGACTTGTCAAAGTTTGACCATGTTGACTTGGTCAAACTTAGGAGGAGATTAATTAATTAATGGTTAATTAATTAATTAATTGGCATGATTAATTTTAATTAATCATATCTTAATTTCTTAATTAAGATTGAGCTTAGACAAGTGGACTAATGAGATTGGGATAACACTTTTAATTAACTAATCAAAGGTGAACACTTGTTAGCTTAATTAATTATAAAGTTGAGATATTAATGGAAGAGATAAGAAGAGAATTACTTCATTTCTCTTCCCATGCTAACCGGCCATTCTCTCCCTTTCTTCTCTTAGTTTCTTCTTCATTCTTGAGACAAGAATTCAAGAACACCAAGTGCTGTTGCTCTTGAATTACAATTGAGAAAGTGTTTCTCACTACTTCCATAAGAGAAAAACTCAAACAACATATTCTTCCTCCCTTCCAATTGCTGCCCAAACCATAAGGAAGCTAAGGAAGAAGTTTTTAAGCTAATCAAGAAGCTTGATCAATGGGCCTGTGTGGAAAAGCTAGGAGGCTGACAATTGGTGGCCTTGCTCCCTGGATTTGGTGTTTAGAATTTTATTATGCATCTATTAGGTGAGAATTCTCCAAAACACTAACTTGTTAGAATTTGGGGAAAATATTTCCTAATGGCAATTAGGGTTGATTAGCATTTGAAACATAATTTTGTGCGACTAAATAATGTGTTTTTCAATAGCTTAATGTGGTTCCATGATGCATGAAACCTTAGGTTATAAAAATTTTAAATTGCTAATGTTTGCACCAATTAATAAATTGTTCTTGCAATTGGTGCATTTTTCTTTCACATCACACTCAATCTTAGACTAGAGCAGCTTATAATTAAGTTTAATAGTAGCATTAATTATTAGAAAGACATCCCAATATAAGGTAATAAGCTCATTCAACATAGTTCATTTAACCTAGACACTTATCTTTATAATGAAATAAATCATTATGTGCTACTTGCAGTCATATTATTCAAGCTATTATATACTCAAATTATCTTAACTTAGCAATATGTTTTCATGCATAATTAATTTTTTGGCCACCATAACTAACCATACATTCAATATTCATAACATAAACCAAAAGAAAAGTGATACTCAATATGGAACAAATATGGATTTTATTAAACTCAAATCAAAGTCTCCAGGTGATAAGTGCATAATTAATATTTTTACTCCCATCACATTTAGTGTTTCTAGTGTATTTTTATGCCTAATTCAGTTGATTAAAGTATAATTATCAATTAGGCATATTTTTAGAGAGTTTGTTGAAATAAATGTGTTAAATTGAGAAATTTTTAGCATTTGTATTAATTTGACCTTTGCTGTATTTTTCAGGTGTTACTAAAGTTGTGGGTCTCTAAATCTAATGCTATTTAATTCATTGAAAAGCTAAGTTAGAGCACTACAAATGACAAAGAGGGACCAAAGCCTAAATCAGTCTCCAAGGTTGTCAAAATTAGCTATGAATCTATTACAAAAGCCCACACTAAAGGAGCGGAAGCATGAAAAACATAAGTTTAAATAATTGAAAATCAAAATTTTTCATCTAGGGTCACATGCATCATGCAAGATTTATTTTTATGTATTTGATTTCAATGATAAATAGCATATTAAAACTCTTTTAATATGTTTTTGGATCTATATTTGCCATTTAAGATTTTAGAATTAACAGATTAATTCATTAGAACCCTAGATTAGATCAAGAACAAGTGCACTAACCTTTTGATGCACTGCAGTGTGTTTGGCACCTTTGGGATGCGTCTAGGACATCAGATGTTGTCTCTCTAGCTTGTCCACACCAAGTTCACCAATGGCAGCCCTTGAACAGCTTCTAAAACTTTTTCTATGAATTAAAAAATCAAGTTTTGCCTTTTAGTATATTACAGATGTAAACAGGACACTAGAAATGATTTCTAGTATTTTTAATTCAAGGAATTGTTTGCTAATCTCTTTGAATTGATGAGAGATGAAGAAGAAGAGAAGGGATAGGCAGCCAAGGGTGGCGGCACCAAAGAGAATGAGCAGCTTGTATTTTTTCTTTTCATCCTATACCTTATACAGCTAGGTCACCACTTAAAACCCTTACCACATGTCACCTTTTGATTAGCTTTAGGTTTAATTGACCCAATCACATTGTACCAAGTGTCAAACCTATATTTAATCTTGACTTTGATCATCTTACATGATTAAAAGACATATGGCAAGCTTATGTGTAGTGCCATGTGTTACCATCTCATAGTGCTACATGTCACCCTATGAAATGACCAAAATACCTCTGTATCTTAATTTTGAGTTCTTAACACAAAATAATTATTTCTCTTCTTCTAATCAATTTATATCAAAAATAAATTAATTAATTATTCTCTATTAATTAATTTCTCATTAATTAAATTCATATTTAACTACTTTAAATATAAATTTAACTTATACTATACATCCAATAACCTAGATTTGGTTTCAAGCCATGCTAAGGACTTTGCAATCTAATTGCAAATCAAACCTATTTAATTAATCAATTAAACTCTCTAATTAATTAATTAAATCATATTTAATTTGGTAATTACTTGTGTATGTGTGTGGCTTACTAGGCTCATCACTAATTGGCAATAAGACATGATATCAACTCTTAATATCATCAAAACTCTTTCTTACCATAAATGATTTCTTTAAATAATTTTTTGCACCTCATAGACCATGGTTAATACCTAGCATAGCATGTCATGGCCACCCAACTAGTAATAAGGTTTACCTTAAATGAACCTATAATCATATGTTACCATGCACTATAATCTCTCTATTACCAAATCCCAATTCGAGCTGCAGTCATTGTTTATGTCAAACCCCATTTGCTATGAATATTATGTTCTCTTTTAATTCCAGTTCTTGATTAAAAAGATTTTCTCATCAGAAACTCTTTTCTAATTAAATCTAACTATCCTGGCCAGGAACTTGAAACACCAAGAACAATTAAATGAATATAGGATTTTATCCCTATTTAGTTAGAGGAACAGATTCCATCTTGATCAACACCTACCTCCATATATAACTAGTAGGAGCCAACACATGCCCATATACCCATACACAGTACAAGTATGAAAGAAGTATCAAACTCAAACCACCTATATACAAGATAACTGTGCTATCTCAGGTCTACAGATTATATGTACTGATATAATTTATGACTATACATTGACAAGAGTAAACTCCATGTGCTTGTCATAAATGTCACTGGTTCGGCCTACTTATCATGTATAAGTGCCTATCATGTTTGTCATATGGCATGAGACTCACCATTCCATCTTATTTACATCTCATGTAAATAACTTGGGAACAAACATGGTTACAATCTTTCTAGATAAGTCATGTCTTTATTATGAAGTATCCTCGATTGTGAACCAATTTACGATACTTTGTGCTAGAAATACTGTCACTCATATTCTTAACAACTTAAGAATAGAATTTCTAATAAAATATCAATGGACCTTTTCTCTTACACATAAATATATTATATAAACGGAAAAGTGAAAATGCCTTTTAGTGATGTGCCTAGTAAGTCACACACATACACAAGTAATCACTAAATTAAATATGATTTAATTAATTAATTAAAGAGTTTAATTGATTAAATAAATAGGTTTGATTTGCAATTAGATTGCAAAGTCCCTAGCATGACTTGAAACCAAATCTAGATTATTGGATGTATAATATAAGTTAAATTTATATTTAAAGTGTTTAAATATGAATTTAATTAATGAGAAATTAATTAATAAAGATTAATTAATTGATTTATATTTGATATAAATTGATTAGACAAAGAGAAATAATTATTTTGGATTGAGAACTCAAAATTAAGACACAGGGGCATTTTGGTCATTTCACAGGGTGACATGTGGCACCATGAGATGGTGACACATGGCATTACACATAAGCTCGCCAAATGTCTTTTAATCATGTAAGATGATTAAAATTAAGATTAAATATAGGTTTGACACTTGGCACAATGTGATTGGGTTAATTAAACCTAGAGCCAATCAGAAGGTGATATGTGGCAAGAGTTTTAAGTGGTGACCTAGCAATATAAGTGTTGTTATGAAAAGAAAAATTACAACCAGCTACTGCCTCCCTTTGTGCCGCCACCCTTGAGGCTCCCATTCTCTCTTCTTCTTCATCTCTCATCAATTCCAAGAGATTAGCAAACACACTGCAGTGCATCATGAGATTAGTGCACTTGTTCTTGACCTAATCTAGAGTTCTAAAATTAATCTGATTAATTTTAAAATCTTAAATGGCAAATACAAATCCAAAAACATATTAAAAGAGTTTTAATATATTGTTTATCATTGAAATCAAATAGATAAAAATAAATCTTGCATGATGTATGTGACCTTAGGTGAAAATTTTTGAATTCAATGATATAAACTTGTGTTTTTCATGCTTCCGCTCCTTCAACAATATACTCGGCCTCGGTAGTGGAATTTGCAGTCGTGCTCTGTTTGGAACTCTTCCAACTGACTGCACTTCCATTATAAATGAACACAAACCTGGAGGTAGACTTTCTATCATCGATATCTGATTAGAAATCAGAATCAGTATAACCATCCTGTAACACCCCTCACCCGACTACAGTGTAGCCGAGCAAGGCGTGCTACATTCGGTGCCGGAGCACCCTAACTTATCTTACTTTATTTCTTTAAAAATTTTTTTCTCGTTATATTTAATATCAATTATTTTTTTTTACGGAGAAACTAACCGAGTTTCCCCCTATTTTATTATCATTTGACGTGTTTTACTATTCACCTATTTGAAAATTTCAATAATATTTTACAATAAAAATCTCATCAATTATTCTCATTATTCACATCTCATTCATATATCTCAATTTCATATTCATTTCCATGCATTTCCATTCACGCACAATTTATATATAAGTTCTCAAGTTTGATTAATTTACATGATTTACAGACTGATTACATAAATTCATAATTTACATGATCTACAAATTAATTATAGTTTCATAATCTATATTTGAACATACAATTTATAGTTTACAATAGAAATAATAACTAATTATAATGTACAAAATACATAATATGAATCATTTCGTAATATTTAAAATTTTTAGAACTAGTTTAATTAACTTCAAATCATTCTAAGGAATAAATTTTTGGAGCTAATCTAGTTTATTTCAAAACTTCTTCTCATTTATTACTTTCTAGCATTTTTAATTGCTAATATTCATAACTTATTTTCATAAATTAGATTGCCCAAGTAACCTACGTTAGGCTGGCTAAACTGGATAACGGGTCATTGGCACTAGACACCGCGGTGCCTCGAGCCGCCATACCATGGGACGCAGAACTTCAACCACGTATGCAGTCAGTATGGCTAAAAAGCCATGATAACACATAATCGGGCATTAAGCCATGAGTACGGGCATAAAGCCATGAATGCAGGCATAAAGCCATGAATACAAGCATAAAACCTTTCGCAGTACTGCTATAACAATACCCTATTGGCATGCCAAACTATCCAATTTGACACACATGTCTAGACAATACAAGGGTACATAATATCATTAAATATTAATATATTGTATTTTATGACTTCATTATTTCATAAAAATTTTCAATTATAATGTATACATTCATTTGATCATATATATGATCACAATTCACATCAATTATCCTTTTATATCATTGTATTCAAAGTACTTTTCCTTTCTACAATAATGAGAACTAATGTCTCATTCATACATTAATATGGTTCATTTATTCGTTCATTATATTATTCATATTGATCACAATTCAAAACAATAGTTCACATGTACCATTGTATTCAAAATATTTTTCCTTTCTCATTTATACATTTTATGAATTCTATTCGTGATGGGCATATAAGCCCTAACTACCTATTCAAATCAATTAGGTGACTTACCTTTCATGTTTCAAGCAATCCATGAACATTTCATGGATTTCAAATTTATGGCCTTAATTTCCCTTTAACAATATAATTCTTACACTTTGTGTCTTTGTACTCTTATTTACATTAATATTTACTCAAATTATTGACTTTTTAATACATAATAAATTTATTGAACCTAAGTTCTCCAACATACCACATTTTGCATTTTATTTTTGTTGGTATTGATTTCCAATACCATTTCAAAGCTTATATTATGTTATTCAAAATTTTCAGATTTCATACCTTAGCTTTACTGTTCCATTGGTCATTTGTACAGTATGAATTTGACAAAATTGTCTTCATGAAAGTTGTTCCTTATTGTGTCTAGTTACATTTATTTTTTTAAATGACTCCGTTTAGAGTTTTGTAACTCAAGTTATGGTCATTTTACTATAATTGGCCGGATTGACCTATACCCAGAATTTCTGGGCAATTTGGTTCTACAAGATTTGGTAACCTAAGTTTTGTTGGAAATTTGACAAGGTTATGGTCAAAATTTGGATTTGTGTTCTTCATAAAAGTTGTAGGGCTATGTCTCAGCTTTCTGCTGGTAAAATTTCAGATCAATTGAACTTTTCGACACTGAGTTATGACCATTTTAACAAATACTGTTCATTTGGTCATTTTCCAGGGACAGCATGCTGGTCACCCGGATTAGGGTAATTTTTAAGTCAACTTGGTTTGGTTTTCTGGGAAGGGTTTCTTCACCAAAGTTGTGCCATTATGTGTCTAGTTTCATGTCCAGTTAGCATTATACCAATTGAACCTGTACAACCCAAGTTATAACTGCCCAAACATGCTGGACTCACATCCAGACCTGCAAGGCACTCAAGGCAGCACACCACTTTCAATTCCAATGCCACAATTACTTCCAATTTAGGGTCAAACTTCATCAAATGGTCACTAATTGACCATTAGAACTCCAATTAACCATTCAAACACAATATCTTCAATTTTCATGCTAACCCTAATTGATCAAATCTCATTCTCATGCAAACTCAAAAAAAAAAAAAAAAAAAAAATTCAACTCCATTCAACTCTAATTCATATGTATACATTAATTGACATTAATGTACAAACTTAATTGCAAGTAAACCATCCAAACCCTAACCTTCTCTTAGCTGCAACAATTCATACATACTCCTACATAAGTGTTTTATTCAATTTCTTAACAATTTCTCATTCACTTTAACTTCCTAACATAGAATAAGAAGAGAGATGTAATAGTTAGCACTAACCTTTTTGAAACCAAACTTGAGCTTGTTATTCTTCAAGATTTCTCGTAGAACCATAATAATCATAATCAATTATAACTTCACTTTCCCAAATTAAATATCCAATAAAAATTCAACAGTATTTCCCCTTAAATTGGACTAAACTTCTATCATAAATCTCAAATCCACAAACCATTAACACCCAATCTAGCAGCTTGTGCATTCAAATTTATATATAATGATCTAACCGTCAGATAAATCCCAAATTTTAACCATATATTCAAGACATCCCTATACAATATCAATAAAAAGTTTAACATCAAATCATCTCTAGATCATGAAATATCAAAATATTCATTCAACCCTTTAAAAATCTGAATTTTTGCAAAAATCAGTCTTACTCAGATAGCTCATGCAAAACAATTTATATCTCATGAACCACAGGTCTAAAATTCACCAAATTTTAACACAACAGCCTCAATATCCCAAATATCATTTGTACCAAATTTCATACTTTTATAAGCATCCTAACTATTTGTTTTTCTCAAAACTCAGCAGCTAAAATTCAGAATTCAACCTGCAGACAGCCTGTGTTCAACGATATATTTCTCCAAATCCAACCATTGAACAATAACCAAATTTTAACCATAACTTCTACACATACATACCTCAAACATATCCAAAATCAATGGTACAAGTGGAGTCAAACTCACCTAGACAGAAGAGAAACATGCTGCCCTGCTGAACCTCTGTTTCTGCTACTGTTCATCTCCTTCTCCTTCCTTTCTTTCTTTCTTTTCCTTTTCTCTCTCTCTCTCTTGATTTGGATGAAGAAGAAGAAACCAGAATTTTTATTTCTAATTTTCCCTCATTTAACTCTTTTTAATTGGCTTGGTGAGTTGTGATTGGTGGAGAGTGCTTTGATGACATCATCTGATGTCATAATTCCTATTTTCTTTTATTTTTCTTTCCTTTTCTTTTCCACTCATTTTCAATTTAATTTGTAGTGATATTTATTCACATTTTATGTCATAATAATTATTTACTTAACTGAAAAAGTCGGTCAAAAATCATCTCTGAAGACAAAATGACCAAAATGCCCTCCGTTTAGCTTATTGAGTCAAAATCTTCTGTACCGATCTAAAACTTTTTCTAAATCTTTTCTTGGCATTCTAATGCTATAGAAACCTCAGTGACTCTTCTCTGGAATTTCAAAAATTATTTCATGAATTTTCTCCCGGGTTAAGGGCTTCTAGTTGCGAAGACTGCAACTTCCCACTGGGTCACCCATCGCTAGGGCATCGACGCATTTAATTTGCTTGTATTTTGTTTTTAAAATTTTTTCTAAATTTTTCTTATTAATATTTGAGTTATTTATGATTCCTCACTCTAGTTTAAATATTTTTCTAGGCATTCTGTGACACCCCTTACTCGTGTACAGTATACCCGAATAAGTAATGCCACACGGTGTACTGGCACACTCTAATATACCTTACTTAATTTGTGTCATGCTTTTGAAATTAATTTATGAAATATGATTTATTTTAACCATTTATCAAAAGTATTATTTCATTTGAGGTTCCGAAAATTTTTAAGAAAATCCGGCGGAGTACCGGCTAAAAATGGAGAAAACCGTTCTTCGGAACCTGTTAAAAACACTTCCAATATTTTTATTTCATCATCTCAAACTCCAATATCATCAATAAAACTCAATATCAATATCTCGGTAATTTGTCAATTTCAGGTCTCAACAACCTTTTCAGTTTTCAAAACATCCCTTTCTCAGGGTTCTCATATATAAACAACCATTAAATACTCAAATTAATACCATACATAACCATAAATCTTTATTATTTACATGAACCTCAAAATACATTACATAAATCCTAAATACATATGAGAAAATAAAAAGTTAATTACAAGATGACAAAATGGCATCTAGTGCCCTACCGATGCACTGCAGGTAGTGAGGTGACACGGACATCGAAAGCGTCGGATGGCCTCACCACCGTGGTCTACTGGGCTCACGATCAGGGTCTCCAGTACCTACGCGTGGCAAAAGCAACGCGCTAAGCAATAATGCTTAGTGGTGCAATAATATAATAGAAGAAAATAGCAAGAAAATAAATGTGTATACAATGTGTATGCTTTCTTTGTTTGATCTTGGTATATTCATTAATTCATTAACTTTGTTCACTTTTATTCATTTGGTTGCCCCAAGTAACCTACACTAGACGATCGGATCGATAACGGGTAACCGCACCGGGTACCTAGTACCTCGGGCCGTCACACCATCGGTCACATATGCATCTCCGATGTGCAGCAACAACTAACAAGTCAGAATGATATCGTGCACAAGGCCAAGTCTCAATGCAAAGTCGAATGGCTAAAAGCCATGAAATCACAGAATGGCATTTTTGCCATGTGCGATCGCTAATCGAACCCTATTGGCATGCCAAACTATCCAAACCAATCTTGTTAGGTATACTAGGGCATTTGAAACTCTTAACTTCACAATTTGTGAATTTCAACTTTTTTGTGTTACTATTCATCATTGGTCAACAAAAATGTTGACTTTTAGCATAAAAATGTGTACATCAACTTTGGCACTCCCAACATACCACATTTGGTGTTTAAAACTTGTTGGCATTAAGTGTTTTTGCAATTTCAAAGTGTAACCCACACTAGCAGAAAATTTCAGTTTTGGTGCCCTAACTTCACTGTTCCATTGGACACTGTTACTGTTGGAATTTGAAGAAATGTAAAACATGAAAGTTGTTCCTTATTTTGTCTAGTTGAATTTCCTTTTTGAATCACTCCATTTGGAGTTTTGTAGCTCAGATATGGCTCAAAAACCCAAGCTGCCCGGATATGCAGTCTGCAGAATTTTACCATATCTACAGTGCATGAACAGTGACTTGAGTCACTTGGTTGAATGGGTTCTGGCCATAATTTGGGGTAGGTTCCTTCATAAAAGTTGTTTGTCTATGTCTTAACTTGTTGCTGTAAAAATTTCAGACCAATTGACCAAATCTACAGTGACTTATGGCCAAATGAACAGTTACTGTTCATTTGGCAAATTCTGCAGAATTCAGTTTCAGGGTTCTGGATTGTGGCTGGGTTTTGACCCTTTTGCTTTGGTCTTTTGGGCATGCTTTCTTCAGCAAAAATGTGCCATTATAAGCCTAGTTTCATGTCCAAATGGCCAAACACCAATTGGACTACCACTGCCCAAGTTATGGCAGTGCAAAGGGACTGAAATTTCAGTCCCTATGCTGCTGTCCATAGGGCAGTTTTCACCTTGAGTTTGCCATCCAATTTTTCAGTTCTAATTAGGGTCAACCTACCTAAAATGGTCATTAATTGACCATTAAAAAGTTCCCTAACCATTTCCTAAGCTAAGTCACAATTTCACCTACACAAACCCTAATGTCCAAACTCATTACTCATACACTTTGATTAACATACTTACTTAAGTCTCCATGCATATTAATATCATAACCATGATTTCCAACCATTCTAAGCTTATCAAACAATCAACCTCAATCTCCCATAAGGCTGCCTAAATTCTTTGGTAGAGCTACACATGGATTTGTTTCATTATTTCACAATTTTTCATTCATTACAAGCATAGATCATGGAACTAATGAGTTTTAAACTTCATATATGCACTAACCTTGATTAGGGCAGATTTTTCCCCACTCAAAACTTCACTTTCCTTCACTTTCTAGGCTGCCAAACACTTCAATAAGATGAGTGGACAACTTTTAATGAAAGGGGTTTAGGGTTTATGGTGAAAAGAAGAGAGAAAGTGAGCTTTGGTTGAAAATCAATGGAAGTTTGGCTATGGGATTTGAGAGCTACGGGTGAGCATTTGTGAAGGTGAGGGCTGCTGGAAATTTTAGTGATTTTGGTCTTCATTTTGACTCTTTTAAGTGGTTTAAGAAGGCTTGTCAAATTTTGATTGGTTGGGGGTATGTTAATGATATCACATTATGTCAAAATTGGCTTTTTATTTCATTTTTCTTTCCTTTTCTTTTCTACCACATTTCAATTTAATTTTTAGCAATATTTATTCATATTTTGGGTCATAATAATTATCTACTTAACTGGACAAGTCGGCCAAAAATCACCTCTGAAGGCGAAATGACCAAAATGCCCTCTGTTTGGCTTAACGGGTCAAAATTGTCTGTACCGATTGAAAAATTTTTCTAGGTATTTTCTTGGCATTCTAATGCCATGGAAACCTTAATAACCCTTCTCTGGAGTCCCAAAAATTATTTTATAATTTTTCCCAGTCTAGGGCTCGCTATAGAACCGCAACTTCCTCCTACCCCTCGCTGGGCACCTACTGCTTGACTTGGTTGTATTTTATTTCTAAAATTTTTACTAAATTTTTCTTATTAATATTTGAGTTAATTTTGGTTCTGACTTTAGTTTAAATATTTTTCCGGACGTTCTAGCTATCCGATGACACCGATCACCGAATGGATGTACGAGTGGTTACCGGAGGGTGTTACAACTCTTCCTCTAATTCAAATTTCGTCCTCGAATTTACCGATGCAAACAGTTGAGGGAACTGTTGCCTCATCGTTTCTTCACTTTCCCAAGTTGCCTCTTCGGTGTTGTGGTGCCTCCAAAGCACTTTCACCAGTGGAATCTGTTTGTTCCTCAACTCTTTCACTTCCCGAGCCAAGATTCGTAGAGGTTCTTCTTCATATGTCAAATCCGGTTGTATTTCAATTTCTTCTCTGGAGATGACATGTGAAGGGTCTGAGCGGTATCTTCTGAGCATGGATACATGGAACACATTGTGGATCTTGTCCAGCTCTGGTGGTAAAGCTAGCCTATAGGCCACTGGACCCACACGTTCAATGACTTCATATGGGCCAATGAACCTAGGGCTCAACTTACCTTTTCTTCCAAACCTCAATACCTTTTTCCACGGTGACACCTTGAGGAACACTTTATCGCCAACCACATATTCTATTTCTTTTCTCTTCAGGTCGGCATAAGATTTCTGTCTGTCTGAGGCAATCTTTAAGTTGGCTTTGATTGATTTCACCTTCTCCTCAGCCTGTTTCACCAGGTCTGGCCCTACCAGTTTGTCTTCGCCCAATTCAGTCCAGCACACTGGAGTTCTACATTTTCTCCCATACAGTGCTTCATACGGGGCCATTTGAATACTAGCTTGGTAGCTATTGTTGTATGCAAATTCTGCCAGTGGGAGGTATCTATCCCAACTTCCCTCAAACTCAATGACACAACTCCTCAGCATATCCTCAAGGACCTGACAAGTATTTCACGTTATTGTTATCATTTCAGTTCAATATTTGTATCAATTTCATGGGTTTCAATTGTTTACCTGGATTACTCTTTCAGATTGCCCATCCGCTCGAGGATGGAAAGTCTTTGAAATGGAGTTGTGTACCCAAGGATTCATGCAATTTCTTCCAAAATCTCGATGTAAACCTTGGGTCTCGATCAGATATGATGGAAAGTGGGATTCCATGCAGTCTAACTATCTCACTGATATACAATTCTGCTAACCTCTCTAGTGAGTAGTCAGTCCTAACTGGCAGAAAGTGTGCTGACTTTGTCAATCTATCCACTATTACCCATGCTGCATCATGTTTCCTCTGGGTGAGAGGCAGACCACTTACAAAATCCATGGTGACCCGATCCCATTTCCATTCAGGTATGCGTATAGGCTGTAGCAAACCCGATGGAACTTGATGTTCTGCCTTGACTTGCTGACATGTCAAGCATTTAGTCACATAGTCACCGATATCTCTCTTCATACCAGGCCACCAATACTGGAGTTTCAGATCATGATACATCTTTGTACTTCGTGGGTGCATAGCATATACACTGGTGTGTGCCTCTTTTAGAATACTGGTCTTCAATTCCCCATCATCTGGTACACACAGTCTTCCTTTGTAATACAGACACCCATCTGCTTTCACCCCATAGTCAACTGCTTTTCCCCCTGGGATCTTGCTCATAATAGCCATTAACTTTTCATCTGCCTTTTGCCTATCTAAAATCTCAGAGCGTGTTTGGCCTCACTTGCAACTCAGCCAAGATAGCTCCATCACGAACCAAAGATAGACGGGCATTCAATGATCTCAAGGCTGTCATGGATTTCCTGCTCAAAGCATCAGCAACTACGTTTGCCTTCCCAGGATGGTAATCAATTACACAGTCATAGTCCTTCAGGAACTCAATCCATCGCCTCTGTCTAAGGTTGAGCTCCTTCTGGGTTGGCAAATATTTCAGGCTCTTGTGGTCTGTGTAAATGTAGCACTTTTCACCATACAAGTAATGCCTCCATATCTTCAGTGCGAAGATAATTGCTGCAAGCTCTAGATCATGGGTAGGGTAGTTCTGTTCGTGTGGCCTCAACTGCCTGGAGGCATAGGCGACCACCTTCCCCTCTTGCATTAATACACACCCTAACCCATTATGTGAGGCATCACTATAGACCACAAAGTCCTTCCCTGACACTGGCTGTGTTAACACTGGTGCCTCTGTCAACATAGCCTTCAATTTCTCAAAACTGGTCTGACACTTGTCATTCCAGTCAAATCTGACATTCTTGTGTAACAACTTGGTCATTGGAGCAGCTATTAGGAAAATCCTTCACAAATCTTCTCTGTAATACCCAGCTAGCCCCAAGAAGCTTCTGACCTCAGTTGTATTTCTGGGAGGCTTCCATTCCATCACTGCTTCTATTTTCTTGGGATCCACCCTAATCCCATCAGCTGACACTATGTGTCCAAGGAATGCAATTTCACTCAGCCAAAAGTCACACTTGGACAACTTAGCATACAGCTCCTTTTCTTTCAGGGTTTGCAGAACAATCCTCAAATGCTCATCATGTTCTTCCCTAGTCTTGGAATACACCAAAATATCATCAATAAAGACCACTACGAACCGATCTAAGTGTGGATGAAAGATACGGTTCATAAGGTCCATGAATGCTGCTGGTGCATTTGTTAGGCCAAAGGGCATCACTATAAACTCATAATGCCCGTATCGGGTCCTGAATGCAGTCTTGGGCACATCTACATCCTTCACCCTCAACTGATGATACCCTGATCTGAGATCAATCTTAGAAAATACTCCTGCTCCCTTCAACTGATCAAACAGATCATCAATTCTAGGCAACGGATACTTGTTCTTCATACCACTTTATTCAACCGCCAGAATCAATACATAGCCTCAAAGTCCCATCCTTCTTCTTTACAAACAGACCTTTGAGCTCCCCATGGTGACACATCAGGCGTATGAACCCCTTATCAAGCAACTCTTGCAACTGAGTTTTCAACTCCCTCAATTCAGTGGGTGCCATCCTATAAGGAGCAATGGAAATGGGTGCTGTACCCGGCAGTGTCTCAATAGCAAATTCGACTTCCCTTTCTGGTGGCAAACCAGGTAACTCTTCAGGAAATACCTCTGGGAAGTCTCTCACTGTGGGTATGTCACTCAGGTTTGGCTTAGCTCGCCTAGTATCCACCACATGTGCTAGGTAGGCTTCACCTTTTCTCATCATTCTTCTTGCAATGATGGTCGAGATGACATTGGACAAGAAATCATCCTTTCCCCACAATCGTGATCTCATTACCCTCTGAAGTTTTTAGAGAAATCCTCTTCAATTTGCAATCAACTATTGCACGATGACGTGACAACCACCCATTCCCAAAATCACGTCAAACTCATGGAAGGGTAACTCAATCAGTGCCAAGAATTCATACCCTGAATCCTTAACGGGCAACCCTTGTATACCTTGTTCACTACCACATCGTGACCCAATGGATTAGTGACCGAATGTCTTGGTCACTTTCCCCTACCAAGATCCCCTTTCTACGGGTAGATTGATGCAGATGTATGAATGAGTGGATCTGGATCCACCAATGCATGCACAGTGTAGTGTAGAGGAAGAACGCACTCGATGACGCCCGGCATCTTGCTCCTCCCGAGCTCTCAAGGCATAATTTCGGCAGGTGGTCCATTATCCGCCTCTCTGCCGCTCGATGCAGCCTTTGAGATGGTCCCACAACCAGATTTACGGACCTTCTACCCTTGGTGGTGCAGGAGCAGTGCATGCGCTTGTGTTGGAGCAAATGTAATGGTTCTGCGTGGACGGTTTCTCAACCGATGCTCTGTTGACCCACACCTCAAGCAAGCACCGTCATTCTCCAACACTCCCTTATGCCATTTCGGCGGTGTGGACATGCAGAAGATGCCTGGCTGGTCCTGAACCCCATCCTTGGAGAGCTGCCCACTGATGGTGTGGACTGACCTCTCCTAGGGGTGAACTGTGGCCTGGGCCCCTGAGACTGACCCTGGCCCTGTGGCTGAACCGAACTCTGTGCAGGAGGACCCTTGAACTTCTTCCACGATACAGAGCTGAACTAGACCGACCCGGTCCCTCTTCTCCAGTCTCTCCCTTCTAGTCCACTCACTAATTCTTACTTTTTCCACCTTTATTGCAGCTTCCACTAACTTGGTAAATTCTGTGATTCCCAAGGCAGTGAGCTGGATCTTAATATTGTCATTTAGTCCCTCTTCAAATCTCTTGCATCTTTCAGCTTCATTTGGGACTATCTCCCTTCCGTAGCGGCTTAATCGGACGAATTCCTTCTCATATTCAGCCATCGACAACTGCCTCTCGCCTCGAGTTAATAAATTCCCTTCTTCTCTCTTCTAGGTATACAGTACCCACATACTTCTTCTTGAATTCCGAGAGAAAGAAATCCCAAGTTACAGCTTCTGGCTGCACTTCACTGGACACAGTGTCCCACCACTCATAAGCATCGTCTTGCAGTAAAGAGATGGCAGCTTCCAGGTTTTGCTCTGGAGTGCAGTGAAGTTGTTTTAGTACTCGCTGCTCTGCTCAACCAATTCTACCGCAATGCAGAGTCATCTTCTCTCTTGCCATAGAAGTCCACAGCTCCAAACTTCCTTAACCTTTCCAGGTGTGATTTCTGCTGTGGAGCTGGTGGTGGTGGTGGTGGTGGTGCTGGCATTACCCCAGCCATCTGCCTAAAGAAGTCGGCCATTTGTTGGAACATGGCCTGTGGAGGCTGAGCAGGCTCTGCCTGAGCTGGTGGAGCAGATTCTCTCATGCCCCCAGTCTCAGCTGCTGCAGGTGGAGCATGACTCTCCACTTCCTCCTCAACGGCTCTCTGAGAGGAAGGATCCATATCCTATTCAAAATAAGAAAGATAAACAGATCTGCGTTAGTGTCACCTCGACTCTTACAAATGCAATGCATGGTATGGACTCAATCTAGGCCCAGAAACGCCTAAACCGTGCTCTGATACCACTAAATGTGACACCCCTTACTCGTGTACAGTATACCCGAATAAGTAATGCCACACGGTGTACTGGCACACTCTAATATACCTTACTTAATTTGTGTCATGCTTTTGAAATTAATTTATGAAATATGATTTATTTTAACCATTTATCAAAAGTATTATTTCATTTGAGGTTCCGAAAATTTTTAAGAAAATCCGGCGGAGTACCGGCTAAAAATGGAGAAAACCGTTCTTGAAACTCATTAAAAACACTTCCAATATTTTTATTTCATCATCTCAAACTCCAATATCATCAATAAAACTCAATATCAATATCTCGGTAATTTGTCAATTTCAGGTCTCAACAACCTTTTCAGTTTTCAAAACATCCCTTTCTCAGGGTTCTCATATATAAACAACCATTAAATACTCAAATTAATACCATACATAACCATAAATCTTTATTATTTACATGAACCTCAAAATACATTACATAAATCCTAAATACATATGAGAAAATAAAAAGTTAATTACAAGATGACAAAATGGCATCTAGTGCCCTACCGATGCTGCAGTAGTGAGGTGACACGGACACGAGCGTAAGCTGGATGGCCTCACCCGATCGTGGTCTCACGGGCTCACGATCGGGGTCTCGGTACCTACGCGTGGCAAAGCAACGCGCTAAGCAATAATGCTTAGTGGTGCAATAATATAATAGAAGAAAATAGCAAGAAAATAAATGTGTATACAATGTGTATGCTTTCTTTGTTTGATCTTGGTATATTCATTAATTCATTAACTTTGTTCACTTTTATTCATTTGGTTGCCCCAAGTAACCTACACTAGACGCATCGATGGATAACGGGTAAACCGCACTGGGTACCTAGTACCTCGGGCCACACCATCGGTCACATATGCATCTCCCGATGTGCATGAGCGACTAACAAGTCAGTAAATGATATCGTGCACAAGGCCAAGTCTCAATGCAAAGTCGAATGGCTAAAAGCCATGAAATCACAGAATGGCATTTTTGCCATGTGCGATCGCTAATCGAACCCTATTGGCATGCCAAACTATCCAAACCAATCTTGTTAGGTATACTAGGGCATTTGAAACTCTTAACTTCGTCAATTTGTGAATTTCAACTTTTTTGTGTTACTATTCATCATTGGTCAACAAAAATGTTGACTTTTAGCATAAAAATGTGTACATCAACTTTGGAACTCACAACATACAACATTTTGTGTTTTAAACTTGTTGGCATTAAGTGTTAATGCAATTTCAAAGTGTAACCCACACTAGCAGAAAATTTCAGTTTTGGTGCCCTAACTTCACTGTTCCATTGGACACTGTTACTGTTGGAATTTGAAGAAATGTAAAACATGAAAGTTGTTCCTTATTTTGTCTAGTTGAATTTCCTTTTTTGAATCACTCCATTTGGAGTTTTGTAGCTCTAGATATGGCTCAAAAACCCAAGCTGCCCGGATATGCAGTCTGCAGAATTTTACCATATCTACAGTGCATGAACAGTGACTTGAGTCACTTGGTTGAATGGGTTCTGGCCATAATTTGGGGTAGGTTCCTTCATAAAAGTTGTTTGTCTATGTCTTAACTTGTTGCTGTAAAAATTTCAGACCAATTGACCAAATCTACAGTGACTTATGGCCAAATGAACAGTTACTGTTCATTTGGCAAATTCTGCAGAATTCAGTTTCAGGGTTCTGGATTGTGGCTGGGTTTTGACCCTTTTGCTTTGGTCTTTTGGGCATGCTTTCTTCAGCAAAAATGTGCCATTATAAGCCTAGTTTCATGTCCAAATGGCCAAACACCAATTGGACTACCACTGCCCAAGTTATGGCAGTGCAAAGGGACTGAAATTTCAGTCCCTATGCTGCTGTCCATAGGGCAGTTTTCACCTTGAGTTTGCCATCCAATTTTTCAGTTCTAATTAGGGTCAACCTACCTAAAATGGTCATTAATTGACCATTAAAAAGTTCCCTAACCATTTCCTAAGCTAAGTCACAATTTCACCTACACAAACCCTAATGTCCAAACTCATTACTCATACACTTTGATTAACATACTTACTTAAGTCTCCATGCATATTAATATCATAACCATGATTTCCAACCATTCTAAGCTTATCAAACAATCAACCTCAATCTCCCATAAGGCTGCCTAAATTCTTTGGTAGAGCTACACATGGATTTGTTTCATTATTTCACAATTTTTCATTCATTACAAGCATAGATCATGGAACTAATGAGTTTTAAACTTCATATATGCACTAACCTTGATTAGGGCAGATTTTCCCCACTCAAAACTTCACTTTCCTTCACTTTCTAGGCTGCCAAACACTTCCCTAAGATGAGTGGACAACTTTTAATGAAAGGGGTTTAGGGTTTATGGTGAAAAGAAGAGAAAGTGAGCTTTGGTTGAAAATCAATGGAAGTTTGGCTATGGGATTTGAGAGCTACGGGTGAGCATTTGTGAAGGTGAGGGCTGCTGGAAATTTTAGTGATTTTGGTCTTCATTTTGACTCTTTTAAGTGGTTTAAGAAGGCTTGTCAAATTTTGATTGGTTGGGGGTATGTTAATGACATCACATTATGTCAAAATTGGCTTTTTATTTCATTTTTCTTTCCTTTTCTTTTCTACCACATTTCAATTTAATTTTTAGCAATATTTATTCATATTTTGGGTCATAATAATTATTTACTTAACTGGACAAGTCGGCCAAAAATCACCTCTGAAGGCGAAATGACCAAAATGCCCTCCGTTTGGCTTAACGGGTCAAAATTGTCTGTACCGATTGAAAAATTTTTCTAGGTATTTTCTTGGCATTCTAATGCCATGGAAACCTTAATAACCCTTCTCTGGAGTCCCAAAAATTATTTTATAATTTTTCCCCCAGGTCTAGGGCTCCTCGTTGCGAGAACCGCAACTTCCCTCCGGTTACCCCTCGCTTGGGCACCGGCTCGTTTGACTTGGTTGTATTTTATTTCTAAAATTTTTACTAAATTTTTCTTATTAATATTTGAGTTAATTTTGGTTCCTGACTTTAGTTTAAATATTTTTCCGGACGTTCTAGCTATCCGGACCGACACCGGTCACCGAAACAGTAGGATGTACGGAGTGGTTACCGGGAGGGTGTTACACATTCTAGCTGTTCAAAACAACACCGGTCACCAGAACAGTAGAATGTGCGAAATTGCTACAGTGAGGGTGTTGCAATTCTTCCCCTTTAACAAAAATTTCGTTCTCAAAATTTACCTGACATAAGCAATTGACGAACTGCTACCTCCTTACTTCTACACCTTTCCGTGCTATCATACTTTACTTTCTCCTTAGTCTCAATCCAATCTTTAAACAGTTCTATACTCATCCTTTTTCATCTTAAATACAGTCTCCTTCTCATCTCCATTCGCTATCTCATTGTCTCTTCACTCTCTTATTCCATACCTTAACCTAAAATAAATGGGAAATACAGATCTACAATAGTGTCACCTCGACTCTTATGAATGCAATGCATGACATGCAGTCTATCTAGGTCCAAAAGCGACTAAACCGCGCTCTGATACCAATAAATGTAACACCCCTCACCCGACTACAGTGTAGCCGAGCAAGGCGTGCTACATTTGGTGCCGGAGCACCCTAGCTTCTCTTACTTTATTTCCTTGAAAATTTGTTCTCGTTATATTTAATATCGATTATTTTTTGATGGAGAAACTAATGGAATTTCTCATATTTTATTATCGTTTGATGTGTTTTACTATTCATCTGTTTGAAAATTTCAATAATATTTTATAATAAAAATCTCATCAATTATTCTCATTATTCACATCTCATTCATATATCTCAATTTCATATTCATTTCTATTCATTTCCATTCATGCACAATTTATATATTAGTTTTCAAGTTTCATTAATTTACATGATTTACAAACTGATTACATAAATTCATAATTTACATGATCTACAAATTAATTACAGTTCCATAATCTATATTTCAACATACAATTTATAGTTTACATTACAAATAATAACTAATTATAATGTACAAAATACATAATATGAATCATTTCGTAATATTTAAAATTTTCAGAATTAGTTTAATTTACTTCAAATCATTCTAAGGAACAAATTTTTGGAGCTAATCTAATTTATTTCAGAACTTCTTCTCATTTATTTACTTTTTAGCATTTTAAATTACTAATATTCATAACTTATTTTATTAAATTAGACTGCCCAAGTAACCTACGACAGACTTACTAAACTGGATAACGGGTCGTTGGCACTGGGCACCGCGGTGCCTCAGGCTGTCATACCATGGGATGCAGAACGTCAACCACGTATGCAGTCAGTATGGCTAGAATACCATGATAACACATAATCGGGCATTAAGCCATGAGTGCGGGCATAAAGCCATGAATGCAGGTATAAAGCCATGAATAGGAGCATAAAGCCATGAATACGGGCATAAAGCCTTTTGCAGTACTGCTATAACAATACCCTATTGGCATGCTAAACTATCCAATCTGACACACATGTCTTAGCAATACAAGGGCATATAATATCATTAAATATTAATATATTGTATTTTAAGACTTCATTATTTCATAAAAATTTTCAATTATAATGTATACATTCATTTGATCATATATATGATCACAATTCACATTAATTATCCTTTTATATCATTGTACTCAAAGTACTTTTCCTTTCTACAATAATGAGAACTAATGTCTCATTCATACATTAATATGGTTCATTTATTCATTCATTAAGTTATTCATATTGATCACAATTCAAAACAATGGTTCACATGTACTATTATATTCAAAATATTTTTCCTTTCTCATTTATACATTTTATGAATTCTATTCGTGATGGGCATATAAGCCCTAACTACCTATTCACATCAATTAGGTGACTTACCTTTCATATTTCAAGCAATCCATGAACATTTCATGGATTTCAAATTTATGGCCTTAATTTCCCTTTGTGTCTTTGTACTACTATTCACATTACTATTCACTCAAATTATTGACTTTTTAATACATAATAAATTTATTGAACCTAAGTTCTCCAAGATACCACATTTTGCATTTTATTTTTGTTGGTATTGATTTTCAATACCATTTCAAAGCTTATCTTATGTTATTCAAAATTTTCAGATTTGATACCTTGGGTTTACTGTTCTATTGGTCAATTGTACAGTATGAATTTGATAAAATTGTCTTCATGAAAGTTGTTCCTTATTGTGTCTAGTTACATTTCTTTTTTTGAATCACTCCATTTGGAGTTTTGTAACTCAAGTTATGGTCATTTTACCATAATCGGCGGATTGACTGTACCTGCAATTCGGGCAATTTGGTTCTGCCAGATTTGGTGACCTAAGTTTGGTTGGAAATTTGACCAGGTTATGGTGAAAATTTGGATTTATGTTCTGCATAAAAGTTGTAGGGCTTTGTCTCAGTTTCTGCTGGTAAAATTTTAGATCAATTGAACTTTTCTACAATGAGTTATCACCATTTGAACAAATACTGTTCATTTGGTCATTTTCCAGGTACAGTATGTTGGTCACCCGGATTAGGGTAATTTTTAAGTCAACGTAGTTTGTTTTCTGGGCAGGGTTTCTTCACCAAAGTTGTGCCATTATGTGTCTAGTTTCATGTTCAATTGGCCTTGCACCAATTGAATCTATACAACCCAAGTTATAACTGCCCAAACATGCTGGACTCACATCCAGACCTGCCGGGCACTCAAGGCAGCACACCACTTTCAATTCCAATGCCATAATTACTTCCAATTTAGGGTAAAACTTCATCAAATGGTCACTAATTGACCATTAGAACTCCAATTAACCATTCAAACACAATATCTTCAATTTTCATACTAACCCTAATGGATCAAATCTCATTCTCATGCAAACTAAAAAAAAAAAAAAGAAAAATTCAACTCCATTCAACTCCAATTCATGTGTATGCATTAATTGACATTAATATACAAACTTAATTGCACCTAAACCTTCCAAGCCCTAACCTTCTCTTGGCTGCCACAATTCATACATACTGCTACAAAAGTGTTTTATTCAATTTCTTAACAATTTCTCATTCACTTTAACTTCCTAACATAGAATAAGAAGAGAGATGTAAGAGTTAGCACTGACCTTTTTAAAACTAAACTTGAGCTTGTTATTCTTCAAGATTTCTCCTAGAACAATAATAATCATAATCAATTATAACTTCACTTTCCCAAATTAAATATCCAATAAAAATTCAACAGCATTTCCCCTTAAATTGGACTAAACTCCTATCATAAATCTCAAATCCACAAACCATTAACACCCAATCTGGCAGCTTGTGCATTCAAATTTATATATAATGATCTAACCGTCAGATAAATCCTAAATTTTAACCATATATTCAAGACATCCCTATACAATATCAGTAAAAATTTTAACATCAAATCGTCTCTAGATCATGAGATATCAAAATATTCATTCAACCCTTTAAAATCTGAATTTTTGCAGAAATCAGTTTTACTCAGACAGCTCATGCAAAACAATTTATATCTCATAAACCACAAGTATAAAATTCACCAAATTTTAACACAACAGCCTCAACATCCCAAATATCATTCGTACCTAAGTTCATAATTTTATAAGCATCCTAACTATTTGTTTTTCTCAAATTTTAGCAGCTAAAATTCAGAATTCAACCTGCAGATAGCCTGTGTTCAACGATATATTTCTCCAAATCTAACCGCTGAAAAATCACCAAATTTTAACCATAACTTCTACACAAACATACCTCAAACATATCCAAAAATCAAAGGTACAAGTTTAGTCAAACTCACCTGGACAGAAGAGAAACATACTGCCCTGCTGAACCCTTGTTTTTGCTAATGTTCATCTCCTTCTCCTTCTTCCTTTCTTTCTTTCTTTTCCTTTTCTCTCTCTCTCTTGATTCGGCTCTTTCCAATTTTCCCTCATTTAACTCTTTTTAATTGGCTTGGTGAGTTGTGATTGCTGGAGAGGGCTTTGATGACATCATGTGATGTCATAATTCCTATTCTCTTTCATTTTTCTTTCCTTTTCTTTTCTACTCATTTTCAATTTAATTTGTAGTAATATTTATTCACATTTTATATCATAATAATTGTTTACTTAACTGGACAAGTCGGTCAAAATCATCACTGAAGACGAAATGACCAAAATGCCCTCCGTTTGGCTTATTGAGTCAAAATTTTCTGTACCAATCTAAAAATTTTTCTAAACCTTTTCTTGGCATTCTAATGCTATAGAAACCTCAATGACTCTTTTCTGGAGTTCCAAAAATTATTTCATGAATTTTCTCTCGGGTTTAGGGCTTCTAGTTGCGAAGACCGCAACTTCCCACTGGGTCACCATCGCTAAGGCATCGGCACATTTAATTTGGTTGTATTTTGTTTTTAAATTTTTTCCTAAATTTTTCTTATTAACATTTGAGTTATTTATGATTCCTCACTCTAGTCTAAATATTTTTCTAGGTGTTCTAGGTGTCTAGAACGACACCGGTCACCAAAACAGTAGAATGTGCGGAATTGCTACAGTGAGGGTGTTACAATTCTTCGCCTCTAACAAAAATTTCGTCCTCGAAATTTACCTGACATAAGCAATCGATGAACTGCTACCTCCTTACTTCTACACCTTTCCGTGCTATCATACTTTACTTTCTCTTTAGTCTCAATCCAATCTTCAAATAGTTCTGTACTCATCCTTTTTTATCTTAAATACAGTCTCCTTCTCATCTCCATTCGCTATCTCATTGTCTCCTCACTCTCTTATTCCATACCTTAACCTAAAATAAATGGGAAATACAGATCTGCAATAGTATCACCTCGACTCTTTTGAATGCAATGCATGATATGCAGTCTATCTAGGTGCAGAAGCGACTAAACCGCGCTCTGATACCAATAAATGTAACACCCATCACCAGACTACAATGTAGCCAAGCAAGGCGTGCTACATTTGGTGCCGGAGCACCCTAACTTCTCTTACTTTATTTCTTTGAAAATTTTGTTCTTGTTATATTTAATATCGATTAATTTTTGATGGAGAAACTAACGAAGTTTCCCCTATTTTATTATCGTTTGATGTATTTTACTATTCATCTGTTTGAAAATTTCAATAATATTTTACAATAAAAATCTCATCAATTATTCTCATTATTCACATCTCATTCATATATCTCAATTTCATATACATTTCCATGCATTTCCATTCATGCACAATTTATATATTAGTTTTTAAGTTTCATTAATTTATATGATTTACAGACTGATTACATAAATTCATAATTTACATGATCTACAAATTAATTACAGTTCCATAATTTATATTTCAACATACAATTTATAGTTTACATTACAAATAATAACTAATTATAATGTACAAAATACATAATATGAATCATTTCGTAATATTTAAAATTTTCAGAACTAGTTTAATTTACTTCAAATCATTCTAAGAAACAAATTTTTGGAGCTAATCTAATTTATTTAAGAACTTCTTCTCATTTATTTACTTTTTAGCATTTTAAATTACTAATATTCATAACTTATTTTATTAAATTAGACTGCCCAAGTAACCTACGACAGACTTACTAAACTGGATAACGGGTCGTTGGCACTGGATACCGCGGTGCCTCAGGCTGTCATACCATGGGATGCAGAACGTCAACCACGTATGCAGTAAGTATGGCTAGAATACCATGATAACACATAATCGAGCATTAAGCCATGAGTGCGGGCATAAAGCCATAAATGCAGGCATAAAGCCATGATTAGGGGCATAAAGCCATGAATACGGGCATAAAGCCTTTTGCAGTACTGCTATAACAATACCCTATTGGCATGCTAAACTATCCAATCTGACACACATGTCTTAGCAATACAAGGGCATATAATATCATTAAATATTAATATATTGTATTTTATGACTTCATTATTTCATAAAAATTTTCAATTATAATGTATACATTCATTTGATCATATATATGATCACAATTCACATCAATTGTTCTTTTATATCATTGTACTCAAAGTACTTTTCCTTTTCTACAGTAATGAGAACTAATGTCTCATTCATACATTAATATGGTTCATTTATTCATTCATTATGTTATTCATATTGATCACAATTCAAAACAATGGTTCACATGTACCATTGTATTCAAAATATTTTTCCTTTCTCATTTATACATTTTATGAATTCTATTCGTGATGGGCATATAAGCCCTAACTACCTATTCACATCAATTAGGTGACTTATTTTTCATGTTTCAAGCAATCCATGAACATTTCATGGATTTTAAATTTATGGCCTTAATTTCCCTTTAACAATATAGTTCTTACACTTTGTGTCTTTGTACTACATTCACATTACTATTCACTCAAATTATTGACTTTTTAATACATAATAAATTTATTGAACCTAAGTTCTCCAATATACCACATTTTGCATTTTATTTTTATTGGTATTGATTTCCAATATCATTTCAAAGCATATCTTATGTTATTCAAAATTTTTATATTTCATACCTTAGGTTTACTGTTCCATTGGTCATTTGTATAGTAGGAATTTGACAAAATTGTCTTCATGAAAGTTGTTCCTTATTATGTCTAGTTACATTTCTTTTTTTGAATCTCTCCATTTGGATTTTTGTAGCTCAAGTTATAGTCGTTATACCATAACTGGCCAGATTGACCTGTACCCAAAATTTATGGGCAATTTGATTCTACCAGATTTGGTGACCTCAGTTTGGTTGGCAATTTGACTAGGTTATGGTCAGAATTTGGATTTGAGTTCTGCATGAAAGTTGTAGGTCTATGTCTCATCTTTCTGCTGGTAAAAGTTTAGTTCAATTGAACATTTCTACACTGAGTTATGACCATTTGAACAAACACTGTTCATTTAGTCATTTTCCACGGACAGCATGTTGGTTACCTAGATTAGGGTAATTTTTAGGTCAACTTGGTTTAGTTTTCTAAGTAGGGTTTCTTCACCAAAGTTGTGCCATTATGTGTCTAGTTTCATTTCCAATTGGCCTTGCACCAATTAAACCTATAAAACCCAAGTTATAACTGCCCAAACATGCTGGACTCACATCCAGACCTGCAGGGCACTCAAGGTAGCACACCACTTTCAATTCCAAGGCCACAATTACTTCCAATTTAGGGTCAAACTTCATCAAATGGTCACTAATTGACCATTAGAACTCCAATTAACCATTCAAACACAATATCTTCAATTTTCATACTAACCCTAATTGATCAAATCTCATTCTCATGCAAACTCAAAAAAAAAATAAAATTCAACTCCATTCAACTCCAATTCATATGTATACATTAATTGACATTAATATACAAACTTAATTGCAACTAAACCATCCAAACCCTAACCTTATCTTGGCTGCCACAATTCATACATACTCCTACATAAGTGTTTTTTTCAATTTCTTAATAATTTCTCATTCACTTTAACTTCCTAACATGGAATAAGAAGAGAGATGTAAGAGTTAGCACTAAACTTTTTGAAACCAAACTTAAGCTTGTTATTCTTCAAGATTTCTTCTGAAACCATAGTAATCATAGTCAATTATAACTTCACTTTCCCAAATTAAATATCCAATAAAAATTCAACAGCATTTCCCCTTAAATTGGACTAAACTCCTATCATAAATCTCAAATCCACAAACCATTAATACCCAAATTGGCAGCTTGTGCATTCAAATTTATATATAATGATCTAACCATCAGATAAATCCCAAATTTTAACCATATATTCAAGACATCCCTATCAATATCAGTAAAAATTTTAACATCAAACCATCTCTAGATCATGATATATCAAAATATTCATTCAACCCTTTGAAATCTGAATTTTTGCAGAAATCAGTCTTACTCAGACAGCTCATGCAAAACAATTTGTATCTCATAAACCACAAGTCTAAAATTCACCAAATTTTAACACAACAGCCTCAAAATCTCAAATATCATTTGTACCTAATTTCATAATTTTATAAGCATCCTAACTATTTGTTTTTCTCAAATTTCAACAGCTAAAATTCAGAATTCAACCTGCAGTCAGCCAGTGTTCAACGATATATTTCTCCAAATACAACCGTTGAACAATCACCAAATTTTAACCATAACTTCTACACATACATACCTCAAACATATCCACAAATCAACGGTACAAGTTGAGTTTAACTCACCTGAACAGAAGAGAAACATGCTGCCTTGCTGAACCGCTGTTTCTGCTACTGTTCATCTCCTTATCCTTCTTCCTTTCTTTCTTTCTTTTCCTTTTCTCTCTGTCTCTCTCTCTTGATTTGGCTGAAGAAGAAGAAACCAGAATTTTTCTTCCAATTTTCCCTCATTTAACTCTTTTTAATTGGCTTGGTGAGTTGTGATTGGTCGAGAGTGCTTTGATGACATCATGTGATGTCATAATTCTTATTTTTTTATTTTTCTTTCTTTTTCTTTTTTACTCATTTTTAATTTAATTTGTAGTAATATTTATTCACATTTTATGTCATAATAATTATTTACTTAACTAGACAAGTCGGTCAAAAATCATCTCTGAAGACAAAATGACCAAAATGCCATCCGTTTGGCTTATTGAGTCAAAATCTTTTGTACCGATCTAAAAATTTTTCTAAACCTTTTCTTGGCATTCTAATGCTATAGAAACCTCAGTGACTCTTCTCTGGAGTTCCAAAAATTATTTCATGAATTTTCTCCCAGGTTTAGAGATTCTAGTTGCGAAGACCGCAACTTCCTACTGGGTCACCCATCGCTAGGGCACTGGCGCATTTAATTTGGTTGTATTTTGTTTCTAAAATTTTTCCTAAATTTTTCTTATTAATATTTGAATTATTTATGCTTCCTCACTCTAGTCTAAATATTTTTCTAGGTGTTCTAGCTGTCTAGAATGACACCGGTCACTGGAACAGTAGAATGTGCGGAATTGTTACAGTGAGGGTGTTACAATTCTTCCCCTCTAACAAAAATTTCGTCCTCGAAATTTACCTAATATAAGCAATCGACGAACTGCTACCTCCTTACTTCTACACCTTTCCGTGCTATCATACTTTACTTTCTCCTTAGTCTCAATCCAATCTTCAAACAGTTCTGTACTCATCATTTTTCATCTTAAATACAGTCTCCTTCTCATCTCCATTCGCTATCTCATTGTCTCTTCACTCTCTTATTCCATACCTTAACCTAAAATAAATGGGAAATACATATCTGCAATAGTGTCACCTCGACTCTTATGAATGCAATGCATGATATGCAGTCTATCTAGGTCTAGAAGCGACTAAACCATGCTCTGATACCAATAAATGTAGCACCCCTCACCTGACTACAGTGTAACCGAGCAAGGCGTGCTACATTTGGTGCCGGAGCAGCCGAACTTCTCTTACATTATTTCTTTAAAAATTTTATTCTTGTTATATTTAATAT
Source organism: Hevea brasiliensis (assembly GCF_030052815.1). Lineage (NCBI taxonomy): Eukaryota > Viridiplantae > Streptophyta > Magnoliopsida > Malpighiales > Euphorbiaceae > Hevea > Hevea brasiliensis. The sequence continues at coordinate 91,490,299 of NC_079496.1, read as the reverse complement.
CAATTATTTTTTGTTGGAGAAACTAACGGAGTTTCCCCTATTTTATTATCGTTTGATGTGTTTTACTATTCATCTGTTTGAAAATTTTAATAATATTTTACAATAAAAATCTCATCAATTACTCTCATTATTCACATCTCATTCATTTATCTCAATTTCATATTCATTTCCATGCATTTCCATTCATGCACAATTTATATATTAGTTTTCAAGTTTCATTAATTTACATGATTTACAGACTGATTACATAAATTCATAATTTACATGATCTACAAATTAATTACAGTTCCATAATCTATATTTCAACATACAATTTATAGTTTACATTACAAATAATAACTAATTATAATGTACAAAATACATAATATGAATCATTTCGTAATATTTATAATTTTTAGAACTAGGTTAATTTACTTCAAGTCATTCTAAGGAATAAATTTTTGGAGCTAATCTAATTTATTTCAGAACTTCTTCTCATTTATTTACTTTCTAGCATTTTTAATTGCTAATATTCATAACTTATTTTAATAAATTAGACTGCCCAAGTAACCTATGACAGGCTGACTAAACTAGATAACGGGTCATTGGCACTGGACACCGCGGTGCCTCGAGCTGTCATACCATGAGATGTAGAACGTCAACCACGTATGCAGTCAGTATGGCTAAAAAGCCATGATAACACATAATCGGGCATTAAACCATGAGTACAGGCATAAAGCCATGAATACGGGCATAAAGCCATGAATACAGGCATAAAGCCTTTCGTAGTACTGCTATAACAATACCCTATTGGCATGCCAAACTATCCAATCTGACACACATGTCTAGGCAATACAAGGGCATATAATATCATTAAATAATAATATATAGTATTTTATGACTTCATTATTTCTAAAAATTTTCAATTATAATGTATACATTCATTTGACCATATATATGATAACAATTCACATCAATTATCCTTTTATATCATTGTACTCAAAGTCCTTTTCCTTCTTACAATAATGAGAACTAATGTCTCATTCATACATTAATATGGTTCATTTATTCATTCATTATGTTATTCATATTGATCATAATTCAAAACAATGGTTCACATGTACCATTGTATTCAAAACATTTTTCCTTTCTCATTTATACATTTTTTGAATTCTATTCGTGATGGGCATATAAGCCCTAACTACCTATTCACATCAATTAGGTGACTTACCTTTCATGTTTCAAGCAATCCATGAACATTTCATGGATTTCAAATTTATGGCTTTAATTTCCCTTTAACAATATAGTTCTTACACTTTGTGTCTTTGTACTACTATTCACATTACTATTCACTCAAATTATTGACTTTTTAATACATAATAAATTTATTGAACCTAAGTTCTCCAAGATACCACATTTTGCATTTTTTTTATTGGTATTGATTTCCAATATCATTTCAAAGTATATCTTATGTTATTCAAAATTTTTAGATTTCATACCTTAGATTTACTATTCTATTGGTCATTTGTATAGTAGGAATTTGATAAAATTGTCTTCATGAAAGTTGTTTCTTATTATGTCTAGTTATATTTCTTTTTTTGAATCACTCCATTTGGAGTTTTGCAGCTCAGGTTATGGTTATTTAACCATAACTGGCCGGATTGACCTGTACCTAAAATTTCTGGGCAATTTGATTCTACTAGATTTTATGACCTAAGTTTGATTGGCAATTTAACTAGGTTATGGTTAGAATTTGAATTTGAGTTCTTCAATGAAAGTTGTAGGGCTATGTCTCAGCTTTCTGCTGGTAAAATTTCAGATCAATTGAACTTTTCTACACTAAGTTATAACGATTTGTATAAATACTGTTCATTTAGTCATTTTCCAGGGACAGCATGTTGGTCACCCGGATTAGGGTAATTTTTAGGTCAACTTATTTTGGTTTTCTGGGCAAGGTTTATTCACCAAAGTTGTGCCATTATGTGTCTAGTTTAATGTTCAATTGGCCATGCACCAATTGAACCTATACAACCCAAGTTATAACTTCCCAAACATGCTAGACTCACATCCAGACCTACAGGGCACTCAAAACAACACACCACTTTCAATTTCAAGGCCATAATTACTTCCAATTTAGGGTCAAACTTCATCAAATGGTCACTAATTGACCATTAGAACTCCAATTAACTATTCAAACACAATAACTTCAATTGTCATACTAACCCTAATTGATCAAATCTCATTCTCATGCAAACTCAAAAAAAAAAAAAAAAAAAATTCAGCTCCATTCAACTCCAATTTATATGTATACATTAATTGACATTAATATGCAAACTTAATTGCAACTAAACCATCCAAACCCTAACCTTCTCTTGGCTGCCATAATTCATACATACTCCTACATAAATTTTTTATTTAATTTCTTAACAATTTCTCATTTACTTTAACTTCCTAACGTGGAATAAGAAGAGAGATGTAAGAGTTAGCACTAACCTTTTAGCTTGTTATTCTTCAAGATTTATCCTAGAACCATAATAATCATAATCAATTATAACTTCACTTTCCCAAATTAAATATCCAATAAAAATTCAACAGCATTTCCCCTTAAATTGGACTAAACTCCTATCATAAATCTCAAATCCACAAACCATTAATACCCAATCTGGCAGCATGTGCATTCAAATTTATATATAATGATTTAACCTTCAGATGAATCCCAAATTTTAACCATATATTCAAGACATCCCTATACATTATCAGTACAAATCATCTCTAGATTATGAGATATCAAAATATTCTTTCAACCCTTTAAAATCTGAATTTTTGCAGAAATCAGTCTTATTGAGACAGCTCATGCAAAACAATTTATATCTCATAAACCACAAGTTTAAAATTCACCAAATTTTAATACAACAGCCTCAACATCCCAAATATCATTTGTAGCTAATTTCATAATTTTATAAGCATCCTAACTATTTGTTTTTCTCAAATTTCAGCAGCTAAAATTCAGAATTCAACCTGCAAACAGCTTGTGTTCAACGATATATTTCTCCAAATCCAACCGTTGAACAATCCCAAGAATATAGGTTACCTCCCCTAAGTCTTTCATGGAAAATGTATTTGATAACCATACCTTTATAGTTGTCAACATACTTGTGTCATTACCTATCAATAGAATATTGTCCTTATATAAGACAAGGAAAGTGATAGCACTATCACTAACCTTCTTATATACACTTGGCTCATCCTCATTTTTGATAAAACTAAATGACTTAATGGCTTCATCAAAACGGATGTTCCAACTCCTCGAAGGTTGTTTTCACCCATAAATGGATCGCTTTAGCTTGCGCAATTTGGAACCATCTTGGGATTCAAAACCCCTAGGTTGTTCCATGAAAATGTTTTCTTCAATGTAACCATTGAGAAAAGCTGTTTTGACATCCATCTGCCAAATCTCATAATCATAGTATGCAGCTAATGCTAATAGAATCCTAATTGATTTAAGCATGGCAACAGGCGAAACCCTTTCGCTACTAGCCTTCCTTTATAGGTCTCTACCTTTCCATCAGAACCAATTTTTTTCTTGAAAACCCATTTGATCCCTATAGGTACAATGCCTTCAGGTGGGTCAATTGTTAGTAGTATGCCCTAGAGCATATCATTTAGTATGTATCTTGTATATATTTTTATTAATAAAAGGCATTTCCACTTTTCCGTTTACATAATATATTTATGTGTAATAGAAAAGGTCCATTGATATTTTGTTAGAAATATTATTCTTAAGTTGTTAAGAATATGAGTGACAATATTTCTAGCACAAAGTATCATAAATAGGTTCACAATCGAGGATACTTCATAATAAGGACATGACTTATCCAGAAAGATTATATTCATGTTTGTTCCCAAGTTATTTATATGAGATATAAATAAGATGGAATGGTGAGTCTCATGCCATATGACAAACATGATAGGCACTTATAAATGATAAGTAGGCCGAACCAGTGACACTTATGACAAGCACATGGAGTTTACTCTTGTCAATGTTTTGTCATAAATCATATCAGTGCATATAATCTTTAGACTGAGATAGCACGATTATCTTGTATATAGGTAGTTTGAGTTTGATCTTTCTTTCATACTTGTACTATGTATGGGTATATGGGCATGTGTTGGCTCTGCTAGTTATATATGGAGGTAGGTGTTGATCAAGATGGAATCTGTTCCTCTAAGTAAATAGAGTTAAAATCCTATGTTCATTTAATTGTTCTTGATGTTTCAAGTTCTTGGCAGACAGATAGATTTATTCGAGAAAGAGTTTCGATGAGAAAAATCTTTTAATCAAGAACTGCAATTAAAAGAGAACATAATATTCATAGCAAATGGAGTTTGACATAAACCATGACTCGGCTTGAGTTGGGATTTTGTAATGAGAGATTCTAGTGCATGGTAACATATGATTATAGGTTCATTTAAGGTAAACCTTATTACTAATTGGGTGGCCATCGCATGCTATGCTAGGTGTTAACCATGGTCTATGAGGTTCATAAAATGATTTAGAGAAATCATTTATGGTAAGAAAGAGTTCTGATGATATTAAGAGTTGATATCATGTCTCATTACCAATTAGTGATGAGCCTAGTAAGTCACACACATACACAAGTTATCACCTATTTAAATATGATTTAATTAATTAATTAAAGAGTTTAATTGATTAATTAAATAGGTTTGGTTTGCAATTAAATTGCAAAGTCCCTAGCATGACTTGAAACCAAATCTAGATTATTGGATGTGTAGTATAAATTAAATTTATATTTAAAGTGTTTAAATATGAATTTAATTAATGAGAAATTAATTAATAGAGATTAATTAATTAATTTATATTTGATATAAATTAATTAGAAGAAGAAAAATAATTATTTTGGGTTGAGAACTCAAAATTAAGACACAGGGGCATTTTGGTCATTTTGCAGTGTGACACGTGGCACCATGAGATGGTGACACATGGCATAACACATAAACTTGCCAAATGTTTTTTTTTAATCATGTAAGATGATTAAAATCAAGATTAAATATAGGTTTGACACTTGGCACAATGTGATTGGGTCACTTAAACCTAGAGCTAATCAAAAGGTGACATGTGGCTAGGGTTTAATGTGTTAACCTAGCTATTTAAGTGTTGTTATGAGAAAATAAAATACAACCAGCAGCCACACTCCTTTGTCACGCCATTTTGCAGCCCTCCCTCTATTCTTCTTCATCTCTCATCAATTCAAAGAGATTAGCCATCAATCTCTTGAATTAAGAACACTAGAAATTGTTTCTAGTGTCCTGTTTACATCTCTAATCTCTTAAAAGGCAGAACTTGAATTTCTAATTAATAGAAAAGGCTTTAGAAGTTGTTCAAGGGCTGCCATAGGTGTTCTTGGTGTGGACAAGCTAGAGGGACAACATCTGGTGTCCTGAAGACGAATCTCAAAGGCGTAGACACGCTGCAGCACATCAAGAGGTTAGTGTAATCGTTCTTGATTTAATCTAGGGTTCTAAAATTAATCTGATTAATTTTAAAATCTTAAATGGCAAATACAGATCCAAAAACATATTAAAAGAGTTTTAATATGTTGTTTATCATTGAAATCAAATAGATAAAAACAAATCTTGCATGATGCATGTGACCCTAGGTGAAAATTTTTGAATTCAATGGTATAAACTTGTGTTTTTCACGCTTCCGTTCCTTCAATTGGTATCAGAGCCACTATATTTGCCATTTAGATTATTGATTATATGATTTAATTGTGTGTTTGATCATGAGATCAAGAGTTCATTGCTAGTTGCAAAGCAAGTTGGCGGCATACTTGAAAAAACACCATCAATGGTGCGCATGGTTTGGCTTCCATGGGTGGTTTAAGGTTTGGCTTTTAATTCTGCAATTGTTGTATGATCTAAGGCCTATTCTTTGACTAATTAAAGTGTTTAATTTGTAGTTTTTATCACACAATTAAATTGTGATTCAAATCAGAATTTTAAAAATTGTTTGAATGTGATTCAAATCTGAATTTTAAAAGTTGTTTGAATGTGATTCAAATCTGAATTTTTAAAGTTGTTTGAATCATATTTAAATCTGATTTTTTAAAATTGATTGAATAAAATTCAGATCTGATTTTTTAAAATATATTTGAATGTGATTCAAATCTGATTTTTTAAAAAATGTTTGAATGTGATTCAAATCTAAATTTTTGAAGTTGTTTGAATGTGATTCAAATCTGAATTTTTAAATTTGTTTGAATGAGATTCAAATCTGAATTTTTAAATTTATTTGAATCATATTCAAATCTGGATTTTTAAGTTGAATATGAGATATTCAATTTAATTTAAGTATGTATGTTTTATTTAATTATTAAATAGTGATATGCATGATGGATGATCATGGACTATAAAAGACCAATGTGATTGGATTTATTTCTTTTATGTTTCTTTGGGATTGTAAATTAATTAATTTATTTTAATTTATTTTGGGCATGTATTATTAAGTTTGTAATATTTTTGGGTTGTAATTTCATTTATTTAAGTTATTGTAAATTCGCCTTGGTATGCCAAGGATTACAATGTAATATTGGATTGCAAGAAGTTCAAGGAGGTCAAGAGCATTGGTGGGACCAGTGGGAGGAATTCAATATCAAGTGTTGATTATGTACTCCTTCAGCAACTCTTGTAAAATGAATGAATGAAATGCACCTAGGAATGCCCTGATTCAATTCTTGGTGGCTCAGAATTGAATCCCTTAGAAAGTCCATGATCATACCATATTTACTTCTTATCCATGAATGCATGAGATGTATGGGAATGTATGCAATTATATGATATATGCATGCTAAATGGATAATGTGCAAAGTGAGACCTTAATAGTAATTAGGATGGCTATAAAATCTTCCAAACAAATGATTAAGTCGGAAATGGTATAATTAAAGTAATTATAACATAAGCCCTCCATTGGGGCAATTATTTTAAGAAATTTTAAATAGTTGCATGAGATGCAATTAATTTAAGAGATTTTCTTAAGAATAATTGTTAAGCATGAGATGTTGTAAATATGTAAATGGTTTGGTGGCCAATATTGGATGTACCTGAGGACATTAAAATTATTTGCATAATTACTGGCTCAATGGGATCAACTTAACTAATGCAAGATAAGTCAATAATGGATGTACCTGAGATTTTGAGCATTAGGGGCTAGGTAAAGGATTGAACCTCACATGAGATGTGATGGGCAAGGAGTTGCTCACTTATAGTTTATTGTAATTCCAATAATGGATGTACCTGAGGATGATCAATAGAATTATAAGAATTCAATCACCCACTAGAAATCCATCCAACTAGGATTTCCGTTTTCTACTTTGGAAGTGTAGGATTCACTAAGTTAGTGGGAGGACCAATTTGATTAAAATACCATAATCATTTTGGTTAATTACATGATACATTTACTAATTAATCTGGTTATTTTCTGCAGTTAATTTTCTGATAAAAATGAGCACAAAACAACCACCACCATCCAATATCCTTGCAAGCATACTTGATCACAACAGGTTGACAGGACCTAATCATGCGATTGGCTAAGAAATTTGAAACTTGTCCTGAACCTTGAACATATAAGATATGTTCTAGATTCTAATGTTCCTAGTCCCTTACCTCCAGAGGCCACACAAGAGGAACATGAAACTTTGGACAAGTGTAAGGAGCATGATATGAGAGCTAAGTGTTACATGCTTGCTTCTATGAGTAATGAGTTACAGAAGCAACATGAGAACATGCAGAGTGCGAGTGAGATCCTCCTTCACCTATAAGAGTTGTATGGTGAGCACAGCAGGAATGCTAGGTATGAGATATCTAGACAGTTATTCCGTATGAGGATGTCTGAGGGACAGAATGTTGGGGATCATGTCCACAAGATGATTCGGCTGATTGAGCAGTTGGAACATCTTGACTTCAACATGGATTTCCAACTACAAACGGATTTGATCCTTCAGTCTCTTCCTGAGTCTTTTGGGAATTTTGTGACAAATTTCCATATGACTAAACAGGAATGCACCTTAGCTGGTTTACTCAACATGCTGGTTATTGCCCAAAAGAATATGCCAGGCAATAAAGGAAAAGAGGTAGCTTTGGTTGCATCTTCTTCTGCTGGAAAGTCCAACAAGAAGAAGGGCAATAAGAAAAAGAAATCTCAGATTCCTGGTCCTTCCAAGAAAATAGCTAAACAGAAAAGGAAGACTAAAGCTGATAAAGGCAAAGGAAAGTGTTTCCATTACCAACAGGAAAGTGTTTCCATTGCTAGTAAGAAAGTGTTTCCACTGGCCAGAGTATAGCAATCTAAATGAATGCAACGCCATGGTGAAAACCAACTCAAGTTCAAAATATATTTGGCACTTAAGGTTATGTCATGTTGCAGAAGATAGGATTGCAAAACTGGAGAAAATGGGGATTTTATCCTCATTGGGCTCTGAGCCTACTCCAACTTGTGAATCTTGCCTTTAGGGCAAAATGACTAGATCACCCTTTGTTGGACAAGGGCTAAGAGCTGAAAATATTTTGGAGCTAATACATAGTGATGTATGTGGTCCATTTAAAGAAATGGCTAGAGGGGGTTTTCATTATTTTATTACCTTTACTGATGATAAATCAAGGTTTGGGTATTTGTATTTGATGAAATACAAACATGAATCTTTTGAAAAGTTCAAAGAATTTAAATCTGAAGTAGAAAATCAAACAGGAAAGAATATTAAAGCTCTTCGATCAGATCGTGGAGGTGAATATTTGAGTACTGAATTTGATGAATACTTGAGAGAGCATGGCATTGTTTCTCGGTGACTCCTCCAGAACACCACAACTGAATGGTGTATCTGAAAGGAGAAATCGTACCCTATTGGATATGGTACGTAGTATGATGAGCTATACTGATATGCCAATCTCCTTTTGGGGATTTGCATTAGAATCAACTTTGTATATTCTGAATAGGATTCCATCAAAATCAGTTTCTTCCACACCTTATGAGATATGGCATGGAAGAAAACCAAGTCTTAAGCATGTTAAGATTTGGGGTTGTCCAGCTTATATCAAAAAGCTGAACACTGATAAATTGGAGACCAGATCAGAAAAAAGGTCGATTTGTTGGATATCCAAAAGATAGTTTTGGATATTATTTTATTTGCCTACTTCACAAAAGGTTGTGATAAGTAGAGATGCCACATTTCTTGAACAACAATTTGTCCAAGAAGGAGGCAAAGGAAGGCAAATAGAGTTAGAATTGGAGAATTCTGACCAACCAACAGATCAGATGGATATAGATCCATCTAATCAACCTATACCCCTTGATGAAACATCTACAGCTGTTCCTCGTAGAACAACCAGGGTATCTCACCCACCAGTGAGATATGGTTTTCTTCATGAAGAAGAACAAGAGTTGTCTACTCATGAAGAAGTAGATCATGGAGATGATCCACTTACCTATGAAGAAGCTATATCAGATATAGACTCTTCAAAATGGATTGATGCTATGAAATCTGAGATTGATTCCATGTATAAGAATCATGTTTGGGATCTTGTTGACCCACCTGAAGGTATTGTACCTATAGGGAACAAATGGGTTTTCAAGAAGAAAATTGGTTCTGATGGAAAGGTAGAGACCTATAAGGCAAGGCTAGTAGCGAAAGGGTTTCGCCAAAGGCAAGGAATCGACTATGAGGAGACTTTCTCGCCTGTTGCCATGCTTAAATCAATTAGGATTTTACTAGCAATAGCTGCATACTATGATTATGAGATTTGGCAGATGGATGTCAAAACAGCTTTTCTCAATGGATACATTGAAGAAAACATTTTCATGGAACAACCTAAGGGATTTGAATCCCAAGATGGTTCCAAGGTATGCAAGCTAAAGCGATCCATTTATGGGTTGAAACAAGCTTCGAGGAGTTGGAACATCCGTTTTGATGAAGCCATTAAATCTTTTGGTTTTATCAAAAATGAGGATGAGCCATGTGTATATAAGAAGGTTAGTGATGATGCTATCACTTTCCTTGTCTTATATGTGGATGACATCTTGTTGATGGGTAATGATACAGTATGTTGTGACTATAAAGGTATGGTTGTCAAATATATTCTCCATGAAAGACTTAGGGGAGGCAACCTATATTCTTGGGATTCGCATCTATAGAGATAGAGCGAAAAGAATAATTGGTTTATCCCAAAGTCTATACTTGGAAAAGGTGTTAAAGAGGTTTAACATGCTTGATTCCAAGAAAGGATTGTTACCAGTGAGACATGGTATCAACCTTTCTAAAGAGATGTCTCCAAAGACACCTGAAGAAAGAGATAAGATGGCCAGGATTCCATATGCTTCGGCTATTGGAAGTTTAATGTATGCAACGTTGTGTACTAGGCCGGATATCGCATATCTTTGTAAGTTTGACTAGCGGTATCAATCCAATCCGTGTTTGGAACATCGATAGTCACAAGAATATACTTAAGTACTTTGAAGAACTAAGGATTTATTCTTGATTTATGGAGGTGGAGACTTGCAATTGGGTGGTTATACTGATTCTGATTTCCAATTAGATATCGATGATAGAAAGTCTACCTCTGGATATGTGTTCATTTGTAATGGATGTGCAGTTAGTTGGAAGAGTTCCAAACAGAGCACGACTGCAGATTCCACTCATCGAAATTTGAGTATATTCTTTGCATCGAGATCTTTGCAAAAGAAGTCGCTTGGATGAAGAAGTTCGTGATGAACTTACAGTAGTTCCTTCCATTGAGTCGCCGGTTCCACTACCTTCGTGACAACAATGGAGCGATCATCTGAGCTAAGGAACTAAGGTCTCACCCAAAATCCAAACACATAGAAAGGCACTACCACATTATCGGACATATAGTTGGGCAAAGCGATATAGCCATGCAGAAAAATAACATCGGTGAAAAAATTCAGCTGATCCATGCACTAAGCCTTTGTCACAAGCTCAGTTAGACTGACATCTTGAGAAGATGGGTCTAAGGTATTGTAATGAATGGCTCTAGTGCTAGTGGGAGATTGTTAGTAGTATGCCCTAGAGCATATCAGTTAGTATGTATCTTGTATATATTTTTATTCATAAAAGGCATTTCCACTTTTCCGTTTACATAATATATTTATGTGTAATAAAAAAGGTCCATTGATATTTTGTTAGAAATATTATTCTTAAGTTGTTAAGAATATGAGTGATAATATTTCTAGCACAAAGTATCATAAATAGGTTCACAATCGAGGATACTTCATAATAAGGACATGACTTATCCAGAAAGATTATATTCATGTTTGTTCCCAAGTTATTTATATGAGATATAAATAAGATGGAATGGTGAGTCTCATACCATATGACAAACATGATAGGCACTTATAAATGATAAGTAGGCCGAACCAGTGACACTTATGACAAGCACATGGAGTTTACTCTTATCAATGTTTTGTCATAAACCATATCAGTGCATATAATCTTTAGACCTGAGATAGCACAGTTATCTTGTATATAGGTAGTTTGAGTTTGATACTGCTTTCATACTTGTACTATGTATGGGTATATGGGCATGTGTTGGCTCCTGCTAGTTATATATGGAGGTAGGTGTTGATCAAGATGGAATCTGTTCCTCTAAGTAAATAGAGTTAAAATCCTATGTTCATTTAATTGTTCTTGATGTTTCAAGTTCTGGCAGACAGATAGATTTATTCAGAAAAGAGTTTCTGATGAGAAAAATCTTTTAATCAAGAACTGGAATTAAAAGAGAACATAATATTCATAGCAAATGGAGTTTGACATAAACCATGACTCCAACTTGAGTTGGGATTTTGTAACAGAGAGATTCTAGTGCATGGTAACATATGATTATAGGTTCATTTAAGGTAAACCTTATTACTAATTGGGTGGCCATCGCATGCTATGCTAGGTGTTAACCATGGTCTATGAGGTTCATAAAATGATTTAGAGAAATCATTTATGGTAAGAAAGAGTTCTGATGATATTAAGAGTTGATATCATGTCTCATTACCAATTAGTGTTGAGCCTAGTAAGTCACACACATACACAAGTTATCACCTATTTAAATATGATTTAATTAATTAATTAAAGAGTTTAATTGATTAATTAAATAGGTTTGGTTTGCAATTAAATTGCAAAGTCCCTAGCATGACTTGAAACCAAATCTAGATTATTGGATGTGTAGTATAAATTAAATTTATATTTAAAGTGTTTAAATATGAATTTAATTAATGAGAAATTAATTAATAGAGATTAATTAATTAATTTATATTTGATATAAATTAATTAGAAGAAGAAAAATAATTATTTTGGGTTGAGAACTCAAAATTAAGACACAGGGGCATTTTGGTCATTTTGCAGTGTGACACGTGGCACCATGAGATGGTGACACATGGCATAACACATAAACTTGCCAAATGTTTTTTTTTAATCATGTAAGATGATTAAAATCAAGATTAAATATAGGTTTGACACTTGGCACAATGTGATTGGGTCACTTAAACCTAGAGCTAATCAAAAGGTGACATGTGGCTAGGGTTTAATGTGTTAACCTAGCTATTCAAGTGTTGTTATGAGAAAATAAAATACAACCAGCAGCCACACTCCTTTGTCACGCCATTTTGCAGCCCTCCCTCTATTCTTCTTCATCTCTCATCAATTCAAAGAGATTAGCCATCAATCTCTTGAATTAAGAACACTAGAAATTGTTTCTAGTGTCCTGTTTACATCTCTAATCTCTTAAAAGGCAGAACTTGAATTTCTAATTAATAGAAAAGGCTTTAGAAACTGTTCAAGGGCTGCCATAGGTGTTCTTGGTGTGGACAAGCTAGAGGGACAACATCTGGTGTCTCAAGACGAATCTCAAAGCGCAGACATTGCGGCACATCAAGAGGTTAGTGTAATCGTTCTTGATTTAATCTAGGGTTCTAAAATTAATCTGATTAATTTTAAAATCTTAAATGGCAAATACAGATCCAAAAACATATTAAAAGAGTTTTAATATGTTGTTTATCATTGAAATCAAATAGATAAAAACAAATCTTGCATGATGCATGTGACCCTAGGTGAAAATTTTTGAATTCAATGGTATAAACTTGTGTTTTTCACGCTTCCGTTCCTTCATCAACAAGATCCCAAACTTGATTCGTATAAATGGAATCAATCTCATATTTCATAGCATCAATCCATTTTGAAGAGTCTATATCTGATATAGCTTCTTCATAGGTAAGTGGATCATCTCCATGATCTACTTCTTTATGAGTAGACAACTCTTGTTCTTTTTCATGAAGGAAATCATATCTCACTGGTTGGTGAGATACCCTGGTTGTTCTATGAGGAACAGTTGTAGATGTTTCATCAATAGTTCTAGGTTGACTAGATGAATCTATATCCAATTGATCTGTTGGTTGGTCAAAATTCTCCAATTCCAACTCTATTTACCTTCCTTTGCCTCCTTCTTGAACAAACTGTTGTTCAAGAAATGTGGCATCTCTATTTATCACAACCTTTTGTGATGTAGGCAAATAAAAATAATATCCAAAACTATCTTTTGGATATCCAACAAATCGACCCTTTTCTGATCTGGTTTCCAATTTATCAGTGTTTAGCTTTTTGATATAAGCTGGACAACCCTAAATCTTAACATGTTTAAGACTTGGTTTTCTTCCATGCCATATCTCATATGGTGTGGAAGATACTGATTTTGATGGAATCCTATTCAGAATATGCAAAGCTGATTCTAATGCAAATCCCCAAAAGGAGATTAGCATATCAGTATAGCTCATCATACTACGTACCATATCAATTATGGTACGATTTCTCCTTTCAGATACACCATTCAACTGTGGTGTTCCTAGAGGAGTCAGTTGAGAAACAATGTCGTGCTCTCTCAAGTATTCATCAAATTCAGTACTCAAGTATTCACCTCCACGATCTGATCGAAGTGCTTTAATACTCTTTCCTGTTTGATTTTCTACTTCAGATTTAAATTCTTTGAACTTTTCAAAGGATTCATGTTTGTATTTCATCAAATACAAATGCCCAAATCTTGATTTATCATCAGTAAAGGTAATAACATAATGAAAACCGCCTCTAGCCATTTCTTTAAATGGACCATATACATCACTATGTATTAGCTCCAAAATATTTTCAGCTCTTAGCTCTTGTCCTACAAGGGGAGATCTAGTCATTTTGCCCTGTAGGCAAGATTCACAAGTTGGAGTAGGCTCAACGCCCAATGAGGATAGAATCCCCATTTTCTCCAGTTTTGCAATCCTATCTTCTGCAACATGACATAACTTTAAGTGCCAAATATATTTTGAACTTGAGTTAATTTTCAACATGGCATTGCATTCGTTTAGATCACTTGCATTCATTTTATTTTTGTCATTATTATCCAAATAATAAAGACCATCATTCATATAACCCGAACCAACATATTTATTTCCAAAATATATTGTAAACATCATTTGTGAACTGAAATTCATAGCCATTTCTAGTTAAACTAGATATAGAAATGATGTTCTTAAAAGCATCAGGTACATATAAAATATTATCCAAACACAAAACATGTCCTGACATGTAAAAAGATTTAGATCCTATGGCTAAAGCTTCAACAGTTGAGCCATTGCCAATCCGGACTCTGACATCTCAAGAATGCAAGCTGCTTCTATTTACTAGTTCCTGTATATCATAAGAAATGTGAGAACTGGCAGCAGTATCTAAAACCCAAGCTGTAGATGAACTATGAGTATCATTATAATCTAAATAACAAGATATGGACATACCTTCCGAAGGTGTATCCTTCTTGCCTTTCAGAGAAGCAATATACTCTGGGCAGTTCCTTTTCCAGTGCCCATCTTGCTGGCAGTGGAAACACTTTCCTTTGCCTCCATCAGCTTTAGTCTTCCCTTTCTGTTTAGCTATTTTCTTGGAAGGACCAGAAATCTGAGGTTTCTTTTTCTTATTGCCTTTCTTCTTGTCGGACTTTCCAACAAAAGAAGATGCAATCAAAGCTACCTCTTTTCCTTTATTGCCAGGCATATTCTTTTCGGCAATAACCAGCATGTTGAGTAAACTAGCCAAGGTGCATTCTTGCTTAGTCATATGGAAATTTGTTACAAAATTCCCAAATGACTTAGGAAGGGACTGAATGATCAAATTCGTCTGCAGTTGGAAATCCATGTTAAAGTCAAGATGTTCCAGCTGCTCAATCAGTCAAATCATCTTGTGGACATGATCCCCAACATTATGTCCCTCATACATCCTCATGCAGAATAATTGTCTAGATATCTCATACCTAGCATTCCTGCTGTGCTCACCATACAACTCTTGTAGGTGAAGGAGGATCTCACTCGCACTCTTCATGTTCTCATGCTGCTTTTGTAACTCATTACTCATGGAAGCAAGCATGTAACACTTAGCTCTCATATCATGCTCCTTCCACATGTCCAAAGTTTCATGTTCCTCTTGAGTGGCCTCTGGAGGTAAGGGACTATTAGTAGTATGCCCTAGAGCATATCATTTAGTATGTATCTTGTACATGTTTGAATTAATAAAAGGCATTTTCACTTTTCCATTTACATAATATATTTATATGTAATTGAAAAGGTCCATTGATATTTTATTAGAAATTCTATTCTTAAGTTGTTAAGAATATGAGTGACAGTATTTTTAGCACAAAGTATCATAAATAGGTTCACAATCGAAGATACTTCACAATAAGGACATGACTTATCCAGAAAGATTGTAATCATATTTGTTCCTAAGTTATTTATATGAAATGTAAATAAGATGGAATGGTGAGTCTCATGCCATATAACAAACATGATAGGCACTTATACATAATAAGTAGGCTAACCAGTGACATTTATGACAAGCACATGGAGTTTACTCTTGTCAATGTATTGTCATAAATCATATCAGTGCATATAATCTTTAGACCTGAGATAGCACAGTTATCTTGTATATAGGTGGTTTGAGTTTAATACTGCTTTCATACTTGTACTGTGTATGGGTATATGGGCATGTGTTGGCTCGTACTAGTTATATATGGAGGTAGGTGTTGATTAAGATGGAATCTGTTCCTCTAAGTAAATAAGGATAAAATCCTATATTCATTTAATTATTCTTGATGTTTCAAGTTCCTGGCCAGGATAGATAGATTTAATCAGAAAAGAGTTTCTGATGAGAAAATCTTTTCAATCAAGAACTGGAATTAAAAGAGAACATAATATTCATAGCAAATGAGGTTTGACATAAACCACCCAAGAAACTCTCCCTTCTCTTCATCTTCTTCTCTCATGTATTCCAAGAGATTAGCAAACAATCTCTTAAATTAAAAATACTAGAAATCATTTCTAGTGTTCTGTATACATCTTTAATCTCTTAAAAGGTGACATGAATATTATGTCAAACCCCATTTGCTATGAATATTATGTTCTCTTTTAATTTTAGTTCTTGAATAAAAAGATTTTTCTCATCAGAAACTCTATTCTGATTAAATCTATATGTCCTGGCCAAGAACTTGAAACATCAAGAACAATTAAATAAACATAGGATTTTATCCCTATTTACTTAGAGGAACAGATTCCATCTTGATCAAAACCTACCTCCACATATAACTAGTAGGAGCCAACACATGCCCATATACCCATACACAGTACAAGTATGAAAGCAATATCAAACTCAAACCACCTATATACAAGATAACTGTGCTATCTCAGTTCTAAAGATTATATGCACTAATATGATTTATGATAATACATTGACATGAGTAAACTCCATGTGCTTGTCATAAATATCACTGGTTCGACCTACTTATCATGTATAAGTGCCTATCATGTTTGTTATATGGCATGAGACTCTCCATTCCATCTTATTTACATCTCATATAAATAACTTGAGAACAAACATGATTACAATCTTTCTGGATAAGTCATGTCCTTATTGTGAAGTATCATTGATTGTGAACCTATTTATGATACTTTGTGCTAGAAATACTGTCACTCATATTCTTAATAACTTAAGAATAGAATTTCTAACAAAATATCAATGGACCTTTTCTATTACACATAAATACATTATATAAATGGAAAAGTGAAATTGCCTTTTATTAATAAAATGTGTACAAGATACATATAAAATGATATGCTCTAGGGCATACTACTAACAATCTCCCACTAGCACTAGAGCCATTCATTACAACATCTTAGACCCATCTTCTCAAGATGTCGGTCTAGCTGAGTCTGTGATGTAGGCTTAATGAATGGATTTTCAGTTGATGCTATTTTCTGCATGGCTACATCATCTCGCCCAACTATTTCTCTGATAATGTGGTAGCGCCTTTCTATGTGTTTAAATTTCTGGTGAGACCTTGGTTCCTTAGCCTATATGACTACTCCATTATTGTCACAGTGTAGTGGAACTGCTGACCCAATGGAAGGAACTACTACAAGTTCTATCACGAACTTCTTTAGACTTAAATTAAATTGAATATCTCATATTCAACTTAAAAATCCAGATTTGAATATGATTCAAACAAATTTAAAAATTCAGATTTGAATCTCATTCAAATAAATTTAAAAATTCATATTTGAATCACATTCAAACAACCTTAAAAATTCATATTTGAATCACATTCAAACAATTTTTAAAAAATCAGATTTGAATCACATTCAAACAATTTTTAAAAAATCAGATTTGAATCACATTCAAACAATTTTTTAAAAATTCAAGTTTGAATATTATTCAAACAACTTTAAAAATTCAGATTTGAATATGATTTAAACAACTTTAAAAATTCAGATTTGAATCACATTCAAATAACTTTTAAAATTCAGATTTGAATCGCATTCAAACAATTTTTAAAATTCTGATTTGAATCAAAATTTAATTGTGTGATTAAAACTACTAATTAAACACTTTAATTAGTCATGAGAAAGGCCTTAGATCATACAACAATTGCAGAATTTAAAACCAATCCTTGCGCCACCTGTCACACCCTACCCCTCTGTAAGGCATAACATGATCCCGTAGTATACCTAATGAATTACCAACTTCGTCTACTGATAACCCATTAAGTACACTACAAGGGATTTTAAAAACTTTTCTTACTTCTTTTACAGTGGTGAGCACTATTTACAGGTGTTAAAGACTTTGGTGAACTGAAGTGAAACAACTAACTCATTTGGTTTGTTTGGAATTTCTGTAAAAATTTTGGCAGAGTGCCATCTGTATTTTGGACAAAACAGTTCTTGAAAACTCAGAAAAGACACTTCAATAATTTTCCAAATCTCAACTCCAATACATTTCTCAACACAACAATTTATCAACTCAATTCCATAGAAATTTTTCAAAGTCTGAGATAAGGAAATATAATACAATTTTCACAAGTCAAATAACTCATAATTAATTTATAACTTCAAGGTACAATTTGAATTTACAACTGCTCAAAACCAAAATAAAATATACATACAGTGTCATACATTACAGTACAAAATGCAAAATATTGGTATACTCATTATACTGTAATCCCTCATTTGGATGTATATGCGGCCTAGTCTGCCACATACTGTCTCTCTACTGCGACAAATAATAAAGCTATCAGAGACAATGTCTCAGTGGTGCACAACATTAACCAAATACAACTTTAAATCACAATTCATAAATCATATAAATAGTGGATACGTAAAACCATAGTTAAATTCAAGACAATGAATGTCATAAGGAATTTAAACTCCAATTCACAAATTATCAAAATTCATAATAACACAATTTAGTCAAATAGTTTAAGAATACCGTATTGCCAATTCATACACAATTTGATCAAATTACTGAATAACACAGTGTTGCCGATCAATATCACAATTTGATCAAATAACTAAATAATATTGTTTTGCAAATCAATAACACAATTCGATCAAATAACTGAATAATATCGTTTTGCAAATCAATAACACAATTCGATCAAATAACTGAATAATATCGTTTTGCAAATCAATAACACAATTTGATCAAATAACTGAAGAATACCGTGTTGCCAATCAATATCACAATTCGATCAAATAACTGTAGAATACAGTGTTGCCAATCAATATCACAATTCGATCAAATAACTGTAGAATACAGTGTTGCCAATCAATATCACAATTTAAGCCATGAGACAATTTTTTTCGTACATGCCGTGTTGTACACCACGACAAGACATACTCACCCCAATAATCGAAATCAATGAGGGAGGAAGCTAGCTGAATAATGAGTACTCATCCACACTCACCTCAGACTGATAAGTCAAAGAGGGAGGAACATAATCATACTCACCCCAGACTGATAAGTCAAAGAGGGAGGAATAATCACACTCACCCCATTAATGGAGGAGGAACATAGTATCAGTGTCATGCCAATTGTGAGTCAAAATAATTCCAAACATTTTATTCAAATGATCTGTAAGAATCCAATAAATTTCCAAAGTTATAATTTCATTCACAAAATGGTAACACAATTCGTAATTCACTTCAATTTCCACAAAACCATTTCTGATTGCTTTTCAATCAATAAGTATCCATCAATATCATTCAAACAATTTTTCACAGTTTCAAACCATTCACAATGTTTTTCAATCAATAAGTGTCCATCAAACACATTTCCACAATTTAAAACAATAATATACAAATAGTCAATATTTATTTCAATTGAAAAATTCAAGAGAAATAGTTGTTGTGCACAAACCTCGATGATCGTCTTTCCAGTCCGACTCAGTGTTTCCTTCCCTTTCCCTGAGTCTTTAGTAACTGAGAAACACAATTTGAAGTGTCTCAGTGCTAATTTAATTTGCCTCTAACAATAATGTTCGATAAACAATTCACTGAATACCTTTGTTTGGTTAATCAACCCATATATCGACCCTCAATGTGTTCTAGGTAAATTAGGTCTTAACATTATCAATATGTCATATTCGATAGTATTTTAGGGTTGGTACGTTTTACCAAACTCGTTTCCTTTTTTAGTGCATTTTAATGCAACTTGCTGGATTCCGGGACACTGGTTTGACCTAGCCAGACGATCTAGTTCCCTCGGTTTTCGGGTCTCGGTCGAAACTACAAACTTGTAGATCTAGGTCTTATGGACCGCGGTACAAAATTTTAGGTCAATCCGAGTTAAGTAGACCAAGTTATGGTCATTACACTATTGCTGGTCAAATGGTATCAATTTAAGTCAATTTTAGGTCAATTTGGTCAACTCTGGTTCGGCCAGTTTTTGGACCCGAACTTGTGCAAGTTGTTTGACTTGCTTATGGTCATTTCCGGGCTTTGGTGTCTTCATAAGACTTGTAGGTATGGGTCTTAACTATTCTTGGTTAACATTTCAGGTCAATTGGACCTGTTTTGAGTGAGTTATGGCCTAAACACTCACTGCTGCCCAATTGGTCATTTTTCAGGTCCTAATTGCACCTAATCCGAATTGGTCATTTTCTTAGGTCACCTTGCAAGCAGAATTTTGGTATGTTTTCTCAATGAAAGTTAGCACATTTTGTGCCTAGTTTCACCTCCAATTGGTCTCATACCAATTGAGGTTACACATTTAAAGTTATAGGTCTATTTGCACACTGCCCTCTATATGTCTTTCAAACCTCAATTCAAACACACATTTAACTTGCTCTACTTTAAATCCCCATACCTAATTCTGATTTTATACCATTCCATATTCATTTATCACTTCTTACTATGGTCAATTTGGACAGAATACAAACATTCTCAATACATCAAATACAACCCTAAACCACAAAGTCCAAATTTAGCAATATATGTACATAAATACACCTAATCATTACATATAATCTCCACTACTAATTTACATATACATTCATCAATTCTTCTATGTCAACATTCTGCCAACACTTCCATCAATACATACAATTATTCAAGGGTTCCCAAGCTGCCGAAAACCTTCTTCAACACCACATTGCCCTACAATTCATCAATTCTCATCCAAGTGCCAAAATCACCAAATAAACATGAAGTAATTCACTAGGTTATTAAATCATCATGATCAACACCATTTGTAACACCCCTAAGTTCGGTAGTGCGTTCTGCTGTTCCAGTGACCAGTGCTGTCCGGACAGCTAGGATGCCTAGAACCACACTTCAATGAGAGTGAGGAGACATAAAATAATGAAATACAAGAAAAGAAAGTACAAGAAAAACAAAGGAAAAATGATAGCAAAGAAATGCGATCAAGTTAAACGAGCCGGGAAACCTAGCGATGGGTGACCGCACCGGGAAGTCACGGCGTGGACCGTTGACTAGCCCTGGACTGCGGGGAACCCTGGAAAACATTTTTAGGACTTAAATAGAACCTTGTTGAAGAATAAATCTCATTAGAAAGATCAAAGAAAAATTAAATAATTAGTACAAAGAAAAGTGAGAAATCGAAAAACAGACAAAACCCGGTATTACCGAAAAATCGGGAACGTAACCCGAACAGGGGCATTATGGTCATTTGACACCCCGAATTGTCTTTTGACCTAAATGTCCATTAAAAATAAATAGTATTACACTTAGAAAATAAAATGAAAAATTAAATTGGTGGTACCTAAAATAAATAGTGGAAATTATGGGTTAAATGTGGAATAAATGAACAATTACCTTATTATATGATTTAATCTTTGTTAGTGGACCACTAAAGATTTAATTAAACATAAAAAGGTGCTGATGCAAGTCCACTAACCAGCTGAACTTCATCTTCCTCAAAGTTATCTCAACATTGCCGTGAATGAAGGTGAGAGGAAACTCCATAGCCATTTTTCATGCAAGCTTTCTTAACTCTCCATTTTCAACTCCAACCTCTTGGGTTTCTTCATTAAACTTTGTCTACACATCACAAGGAAGATATTGATACCAAATTTGAGAAGTTTGGTGAAGGTTTAGCAAGTTACAATCAAAGGTAAGTTTACACTTTTGAGAATTCCTTTGTTAAACTTTATGTTCATGTTATGGGTGTTAGTTTTGTGAAGGAAATTTTAAAGTTTAAATAGTTATTGAGATAGCCATTTTTGGACAGCCATGGGGTCACACATTTAATGATTTATTATGCATATAATTGATGAGAAATAATGTTGATCATGGTGAGTTAGTAACCTAGTGAATTACTTCATGTTTATATGGTGATTTATGCACTTGGATGCGAATTGGTAAGTTGGACGGCACTTTGATGTTGAAGAAGGTTTGCGGCAGCTTGGGAACACTTGAGTAAATGTATATATTGAAGGAAGTGTAGGCAGAATATTGACCTAGAAGGATTGATGATATGTATGTAGATTGATATTGTAAAGTGTATGTAAAATTTGTAATGGTTAGGTGTGTATGTAATGGTACTTAGAAATTGTAAATGTGAATTATATTTGGTGTGTTGAGGGTAATGGTAATCTGCCCAAAGTCATGTTAATGTAATGTAGAAAATGCTTTTGGTAATGTACCAAAACAGATTGGTAGGGAAGTGAACAAATTGCAAGGTAAATGTGTGTGATTGATGTGTGTTAAGCAAAGTAACCAAGGGCAGTGTACATTTTAGCTAATAAGTTTAAATGTGTAACCTCAATTGGTATGAGACCAATTGGAGGTGGAACTAGGCACAAAATGTGCCAACTTTCATTGAGAAAACATACCAAAATTCTGCTTGCAAGGTGACCTAAGAAAATGACCAATTCGGATTAGGTGCAATTAGGACCTGAAAACTGACCATTTGGGCAGCAGTGAGTGTTTAGGCCATAACTCACTCAAAACAGGTCCAATTGACCTGAAATTTTGACCAAGAATAGTTAAGACCCATACCTACAAGTCTTATGAAGACACCAAAACCCAGAAATGACCAGAAGCAAGTCAAAAAGCTTGCACAAGTTCGGGTCCAAAAACTGGCCGAACCAAAGTTGACCAAATTGACCAAAAATTGACCTAATTTGATACCAATTGACCAGCAATAGTATAATGACCATAACTTGGTCTACTTAACTCAGATTGACCTGAAATTTTGCATCGCAGTCCATAAGACCTAGATCTACAAGTTTGTAGTTTTGACCGAGACCCAAAAACCGAGGAAACTAGATCGTCCGGCTAGGTCAAACTAATGTCCCGGAATCCAGCAAGTTGCATTAAAATGCACTAAACAAGGAAACGAGTTTGGCAAAACGTACCAAACCTAAAACCTATCGAATGTGACAAATTAATGACACCAAAACCTAATTTACCTAAAACGCATCGAGGGTTGGTATATTAGGTGATTAAGCAAATAAAGGTATTCAGTGAATTGTTTATCGAACATTATCGTTAGAGGCAAATTAATTTAGCACTGAAACACTTCAAATTGTGTTTCTCAGTTAACAAGGACTCAGCAAAAGGGAAAGAAATCGAGTCAGACCAGAGACAAATATCAGAGGTTTGTGCACAACAACTATTTCTCTTGAATTTTTCAATTGAAATAAATATTGACTATTTGTATATTATTGTTTTAAATTGTGGAAATGTGTTGATGGACACTTATTGATTGAAAAACATTGTGAATGGTTTGAAACTGTGAAAAATTGTTTGAATGATATTGATGGATACTTATTGATTGAAAAGCATCAGAATCGATTTTGTGGAAATTGAAGTGAATTACGAATTGTGTTGCCATTTTGTGAATGAAATTATAACTTTGGAAATTTATTGGATTCTTACGGATCATTTGAATAAAATGTTTGGAATTGTTTTGACTCACAATTGGCATGACACTGATACTATGTTCCTCCTCCATTAATGGGGTGAGTGTGATTATTCCTCCCTCTTTGACTTATCAGTCTGGGGTGAGTATGATTATGTTCCTCCCTCTTTGACTTCCCAGTCTGAGGTGAGTATGGATGAGTACTCATTAGATAGCTAGCTTCCTCCCTCATTGATTTCGATTATTGGGGTGAGTATGTCTTATCGTGGTGTACAACACGGCATATATGGAAAAATTTGTGTCATGACCTAAATTGTGTTATTGATTGGCAACATTGTATTGTTCAATTATTTGATCGAATGGTGTTATTGATTTGCAAAACAATATTACTCAGTTATTTGATCAATTGTGTTATTGATTTGCAAAACGATATTATTCAGTTATTTGATCAATTGTGTTATTGATTTGCAAAACGATATTATTCAGTTATTTGATCAATTGTGTTATTGATTTGCAAAACGATATTATTCAGTTATTTGATCAATTGTGTTATTGATTTGCAAAACGATATTATTCAGTTATTTGATCAATTGTGTTATTGATTTGCAAAACGATATTATTCAGTTATTTGATCGAATTGTGTTATTGATTTGCAAAAAGGTATTATTCAGTTATTTGATCAAATAGTGCATGAATTGGCAATACGATATTCTTAAACTATTTGACTAAATTGTGTTATTATGAATTTTGATAATTTGTGAATTGGAGTTTAAATTCCTTATGACATTCATTGTCTTGAATTTAACTATGGTTTTAAGTATCCACTATTGATATGATTTATGAATTGTGAATTAAAATTGTATTTGGTTAATGTTGTGCACCACTGAGACATTGTCTCAGCCATAGCTTTTATTGTCATGCAGTAGAGAGACAGTATAAAGCAGACTAGGCCGCTAATACATCCAAAGGAGGGATTACTCGTATAATGAGTATACCAATATTTTGCATTTTGTAATCAGAATGTATGACATCAGTATGTACATTTTGTTTTTGGTTTTGAGCATTGCAAATTCAAATTGTACCTTGAAGTTGTAAATTAATTATGAGCTATTTGACTTGTAAAAACTGTATTATATTTCCTTATCTCAGACTTTGAAAAATTTCTATGGAATTGAGTTGATAAATTGTTGTGTTGAGAAATGTATTGGAGTTGAGATTTGGAAAATTATTGAAGTGTCTTTTTACAGGTTTTCTGAAGAACTGTTTTATCCAAAATACAGATGGCACTCTGCCAAAATTTTTACAGAAATTCCAAATAAATCAAATGAGTTAATTGTTTCACTTCAGTTCACAAAAGTTTTTAACACCTGTAAATAGTGCTCACCACTGTAAAAGAAGTAAGAAAAGTTTTTAAAAATCCCTTGTAGTGTACTTAATGGGTTATCAGTAGACGAAGTTGGTAATTCATTAGGTATACTACGAGATCATGTTATGCCTTACAGAGGGGTAGGGTGTGACATGTTTTAGTGGTATCAGAGCAAAGTTTTTAAATTCTGTTTTCACATGTTATTTGAATATTCTTTCTTCACAGTACAACTGCTCAATATCATTGTTTGATACATACAGTACATTACATTATAAAAATGCACTAACGGGAGGAAATCTCCTTGTATCATTGTACAGGAGGTCTAAAATCCTCGAATTGATTATGGAAGAGGGTGATCGTTCAGTCGATCAATCGATAGAGGCTGAGGTGCAAGGGGATGTCCCATGCCTACATAATGTCAGTGGTTCAGTAGCTCCAGCCCCTGCAGCATCGCAGTCTCTTCGATTCGCTGTGCCACAGACGCAATGTTCCAACAAATGGATGGTAATGTGCCTACTAAGCCCCAATACAGACTCGGTGGTACAACCACGATCTCGCTAGACAAGATGACAAATTGATGAAGTATGGGGCTACAGAGTTTAAGGGGACAGTAGATCCTCTAGAAGCTGAACAATGGTTAGAGAGGATGGATAGGGTATTCAAGAAACTGCATTGCACAGAGGAGCTCAGATTTGAGTACTCAGTATCCTTACTACAGGGAGATGCTTATGATTGGTGGAAAACCATTCCCTACAGTCTGGTAGAACCTGCAGTGCTAACATGGAATGACTTCCTCAGGGAATTCAGGCAGAAATATGTCCCTGATGCTTATGTAGACCGTGTCGCAAGAGTTCCTAAGTCCAAAGCAGGAGCATATCGGTGGTGAATATGAAAGGGAATTTTTCCGCTAAGCCATTATGCAAGAAGTCTACTTTCTACCAAGAGGAGAGATGTAAGAGGTTTCAAACCGGCTTGAAGCCTAGTATCGATTACAAGTGGTCGGATTCAAACATAACAACTTCTTCCGAACTTATTTCTCAAGCACTAGAATTAGAAAGAATTGAATCTGAAGCGGCTCTTGAGAAAAAGAAATCAGAGAAGACAGAAAAAGAGGGAAAGTCAGCAGAACAGAGTTCTAGTGGTCCTACTGGAAAGAGGAAAAACTTTGGGGGATACGACAGAGATAGTAAGAAGTCCGGTAGAGATAGATCTTTTGGACAGAAACCACCTCGATCCGATCAGCAAACTCAACAGAAACCCAGAAATGCGCTGTCAGATCGACTTTGTGAAACTTGTGGTAAACCACATAGTGGGGTATGTTATAGAGCCGTAGGAGCATGTTTTAACTGTGGAGAGACTGGCCATTTTGCTAGGGATTGTGTAAATCCAGGTCGTTCTGGATCATTTACTACACCAAAGGGATCAACCCAAGTTTCTACCCCAAATAGTTCACCATCAGTTAGTAGAGGCAGAGGTAGAGGTAGGGGCAGTACACCTAGAAGTCAAAGTACTGTGAATCAGCCAGAACAAGGTGATGCTTCAGCTGGAATATACGCTATACAGCAGAGAGAAGAGGCTTAGACTTTTGACATTATTGCTGGTACCTTCTCAATTAGCAACTAAGATATATATATGTATTGTTTGACCTGGAGTTTGCATACTTTTATGTTAGTGTTAGAACTACATGTTCTGTTGTTATTCCTTTACAGGGGAATAAATTTTGATGCATTAGTGATTAGTCCTTAAGATAAGGATTGTGATAATAAGTGAAATTAGTTTTGAAAGAGTTTATCGGCGAAAAGTATTTTCTAACACACCATAAATTATAAAGCTAATTAGTGAGCCTACTTAATGTAAGGCAAGAGGACGTAAAAGTAAGATGCAGTAATGGAATTGCTCTTGATAAGGGCAAGGAGGTTACTGTTAGAAATTGCTAATGGATATTGTAATCAGAATAAGATTCGAATATCAGTGAATTCAAAAAGGATAAAAGATAGGAAAATTTGATCTATTGGGATGTATCGTAGTAACTATGCAATGTTCTTGATGTTTATACTGTAAGTCGCAGACACAAGATCGACTTGAGATTATTGTGTAGAGCTACGACTACCCGATAGTATACCTAGCTAAGAATAGTTACCAACGGCATTTGTTTTGGTATAGTTATGCCGTGACGTAATTTAATTTTTAGAAATAAGTTTGAATATCCTACTTAGTGATCTATAACTTAAATGTTAGAATATCGAAAGGTTATAGTTCAGTACAAAAAGAAGTAAGTTATAGAATATTGACAGATAAAAAGAGTTATGGAAGTAGAGATTTGAACAGTTGATTCATATATAACAAAGAAATATTACGAATGTGAGGAAGACTATGGACTAGAATGGTCAGAGGACCAATGACTGATGAATGATTCTAACATGACCTCAAGGGTTATTCAAGAAGGAACGTGAACCGAAACATTAGACAACACAATAGTAAGAGGAGATTAGTATTATACAAACAAATTAAACGTGGTATTAGAT
This sequence comes from Hevea brasiliensis, assembly GCF_030052815.1. Lineage (NCBI taxonomy): Eukaryota > Viridiplantae > Streptophyta > Magnoliopsida > Malpighiales > Euphorbiaceae > Hevea > Hevea brasiliensis. The sequence continues at coordinate 91,462,676 of NC_079496.1, read as the reverse complement.
TGTTAAAAGTCTTATACAAATTTGAAGAAAAGAAGATTATACGATCATATAGAAAGGAGAAAATAAACGTATGACTATTGTAAGATAACTATTGGGTAAAATTTCATGGACGAAATTTATTTAAGGGGGGGAGAATTGTAACACCCCTAAGTTCGGTAGTGCGTTCTACTGTTCCAGTGACCAGTGCTGTCCGGACAGCTAGGATGCCTAGAACCACACTTCAATGAGAGTGAGGAGACATAAAATAATGAAATACAAGAAAAGAAAGTACAAGAAAAACAAAGGAAAAATGATAGCAAAGAAATGCGATCAAGTTAAACGAGCCGGGAAACCCAGCGATGGGTGACCGCACCGGGAAGTCACGGTGTGGACCGTTGACTAGCTCCTGGATCGCGGGAACCACTGGAAAACATTTTTATGACTTAAATAGAACTTTGTTGTAGAATAAATCTCATTAGTAAGATCAAAGAAAAATTAAATAATTAGTACAAAGAAAAGTGTGAATTCGAAAGCAGACAAAACCGGTATACTGAAAAATCGAACGTAACTTAACAGGGGCATTATGGTCATTTGACACCCCGAATTGTCTTTTGACCTAAATGTCCATTAAAAATAAATAGTATTACACTTAGAAAATAAAATGAAAAATTAAATTGGTGGTACCTAAAATAAATAGTGGAAATTATGGGTTAAATGTGGAATAAATGAACAATTACCTTATTATATGATTTAATCTTTGTTAGTGGACCACTAAAGATTTAATTAAACATAAAAAGGTGCTGATGCAAGTCCACTCTGAACTTCATCTTCCTCAAAGTTATCTCAACATTGCCGTGAATGAAGGTGAGAGGAAACTCCATAGCCATTTTTCATGCAAGCTTTCTTAACTCTCCATTTTCAACTCCAACCTCTTAGGTTTCTTCATTAAACTTTGTCTACACATCACAAGGAAGATATTGATACCAAATTTGAGAAGTTTGGTGAAGGTTTAGCAAGTTACAATCAAAGGTAAGTTTACACTTTTGAGAATTCCTTTGTTAAACTTTATGTTCATGTTATGGGTGTTAGTTTTGTGAAGGAAATTTTAAAGTTTAAATAGTTATTGAGATAGCCATTTTTGGACAGCCATGGGGTCACACATTTAATGATTTATTATGCATATAATTGATGAGAAATAATGTTGATCATGGTGAGTTAGTAACCTAGTGAATTACTTCATGTTTATATGGTGATTTATGCACTTGGATGGGAATTGGTAAGTTGGACGGCACTTTGATCTTGAAGAAGGTTTGCGGCAGCTTGGGAACACTTGAGTAAATGTATATATTAAAGGAAGTGTAGGCAGAATATTGACCTAGAAGGATTGATGATATGTATGTAGATTGATATTGTAAAGTGTATGTAAAATTTGTAATGGTTAGGTGTGTATGTAATGGTACTTAGAAATTGTAAATGTGAATTATATTTGGTGTGTTGAGGGTAATGGTAATCTTCCCAAAGTCATGTTAATGTAATGTAGAAAATGCTTTTGGTAATGTACCAAAACAGATTGGTAGGGAAGTGAACAAATTGCAAGGTAAATGTGTGTGATTGATGTGTGTTAAGCAAAGTAACCAAGGGCAGTGTACATTTTAGCTAATAAGTTTAAATGTGTAACCTCAATTGGTATGAGACCAATTGGAGGTGGAACTAGGCACAAAATGTGCCAACTTTCATTGAGAAAACATACCAAAATTCTGCTTGCAAGGTGACCTAAGAAAATGACCAATTCGGATTAGGTGCAATTAGGACCTGAAAACTGACCATTTGGGCAGCAGTGAGTGTTTAGGCCATAACTCACTCAAAACAGGTCCAATTGACCTGAAATTTTGACCAAGAATAGTTAAGACCCATACCTACAAGTCTTATGAAGACACCAAAACCCAGAAATGACCAGAAGAAAGTCAAAAAGCTTGCACAAGTTCGGGTCCAAAAACTGGCCGAACCAAAGTTGACCAAATTGACCAAAAATTGACCTAATTTGATACCAATTGACCAGCAATAGTATAATGACCATAACGTGGTCTACTTAACTCGGATTGACCTAAAATTTTGCACCGCAGTCCATAAGACCTAGATCTACAAGTTTGTAGTTTTGACCGAGACCCAAAAACTGAGGGAACTAGATCGTCCGGCTAGGTCAAACCAGTGTTCCGGAATCCAGCAAGTTGCATTAAAATGCACTAAACAAGGAAACGAGTTTGGCAAAACGTACCAAATCTAAAACCTATCGAATGTGACATATTAATGACACCAAAACCTAATTTACCTAAAATGCATCGAGGGTTGGTATATTAGGTGATTAAGCAAATAAAGGTATTCAGTGAATTGTTTATCGAACATTATCGTTAGAGGCAAATTAATTTAGCACTGAAACACTTCAAATTGTGTTTCTCAGTTAACAAGGACTCAGCAAAAGGGAAAGAAATACTGAGTCAGGACCAGGAGACAAATATCAGAGGTTTGTACACAACAACTATTTCTCTTGAATTTTCAATTGAAATAAATATTGACTATTTGTATATTATTGTTTTAAATTGTGGAAATGTGTTGATGGACACTTATTGATTCAGGACCAGGAGACAAATATCAGAGGTTTGTACACAACAACTATTTCTCTTGAATTTTCAATTGAAATAAATATTGACTATTTGTATATTATTGTTTTAAATTGTGGAAATGTGTTGATGGACACTTATTGATTGAAAAACATTGTGAATGGTTTGAAACTGTGAAAAATTGTTTGAATGATATTGATGGATACTTATTGATTGAAAAGCACTGTAACTAGATTTTGTGGAAATTGAAGTGAATTACGAATTGTGTTGCCATTTTGTGAATGAAATTATAACTTTGAAAATTTATTGGATTCTTACGGATCATTTGAATAAAATGTTTGGAATTGTTTTGACTCACAATTGGCATGACACTGATACTATGTTCCTCCTCCATTAATGGGGTGAGTGTGATTATTCCTCCCTCTTTGACTTATCGATGCAGGGTGAGTATGATTATGTTCCTCCCTCTTTGACTTCCCAGTCTGAGGTGAGTATGGATGAGTACTCATTAGATAGCTAGCTTCCTCCCTCATTGATTTCGATTATTGGGGTGAGTATGTCTTGTCGTGGTGTACAACACGGCATATATGGAAAAATTTGTGTCATGACCTAAATTGTGTTATTGATTGGCAACATTGTATTGTTCAATTATTTGATCGAATGGTGTTATTGATTTGCAAAACGATATTATTCAGTTATTTGATCAATTGTGTTATTGATTTGCAAAATGATATTATTCAGTTATTTGATTGAATTGTGTTATTGATTTGCAAAACGATATTATTCAGTTATTTGGTCAATTGTGTTATTGATTTGCAAAACGATATTATTCAGTTATTTGATTGAATTGTGTTATTGATTTGCAAAACGATATTATTCAGTTATTTGATCAATTGTGTTATTGATTTGCAAAACAATATTATTCAGTTATTTGATCAATTGTGTTATTGATTTGCAAAACGATATTATTCAGTTATTTGATCAATTGTGTTATTGATTTGCAAAAAGATATTATTCAGTTATTTGATCGAATTGTGTTATTGATTTGCAAAAAGGTATTATTCAGTTATTTGATCAAATAGTGCATGAATTGGCAATACGGTATTCTTAAACTATTTGACTAAATTGTGTTATTATGAATTTTGATAATTTGTGAATTGGAGTTTAAATTCCTTATGACATTCATTGTCTTGAATTTAACTATGGTTTTAAGTATCCACTATTGATATGATTTATGAATTGTGAATTAAAATTGTATTTGGTTAATGTTGTGCACCACTGAGACATTGTCTCAGCGATAGCTTTTTATTGCTGTCGCAGGTAGAGAGACAGACAGGGCAGCAGACTAGGCTGCTAATACATCCAGTGAGGGATTACCTGGTATAATGAGTATACCAATATTTTGCATTTTGTACTGTAATGTATGACACTGTATGTACATTTTGTTTTTGGTTTTGAGCAGTTGCAAATTCAAATTGTACCTTGAAGTTGTAAATTAATTATGAGCTATTTGACTTGTAAAAACTGTATTATATTTCCTTATCTCAGACTTTGAAAAATTTCTATGGAATTGAGTTGATAAATTGTTGTGTTGAGAAATGTATTGGAGTTGAGATTTGGAAAATTATTGAAGTGTCTTTTTACAGGTTGTAACACCCCAAAGTTCGGTAGTGCGTTCTACTGCTCCGGTGACCAGTGTTGTCCGGACAGCTAGGATGCCTAGAACTACACTTTGACATGAGGGAGGAGACATAAAATAATGAAATACAAGAAAAGAAAATACAAGAAAAAACAAAGGAAAAATAATAGCAAAGAAATGTGATCAAGTTAAGCGAGCCGGGAAACCTAGCGATGGGTGACCGCAACGGGAAGTCACGGCGTGGACCGTTGACTGGATCATGGGAACCACGGAAAACATTTTAGGACTTAAATAGAACCTTATTGAAGTATAAATATCATTAGAAAGATCAAAGAAAAATTAAATAATTAGTACAAAGAAAAGTGAGAAATCGAAAAACAGACAAAACCCGGTAATACCGAAAAATCAGGAATGCCACCCGAACAGGGGCATTATGGTCATTTGACATCCCGAAGTGTCTTTTGACCTAAATGTCCATTAAAAATAAATAGTATTACACTTAGAAAATAAAATGAAAAATTAATTTGGTGGTACCTAAATAAAATAGCTAAAATCATGGGTTAATTGTGGAATAAGTGAAAGTTTAACTTATAAAATGATTTAATTTTAAGTGGACCACTAAGGGGATTAATTAAATACTTAGTGGGACAAGTGTACACTTAAAATGCAGCTGAACTTCATCTTCCTCATTTTAGATTTCAACATTGCCGTGAGTGAAGGGAGAGGAAACTCCATGGACGTTTTGCATGAGCTCACTTAACCTCCCCATTTTCAACTCCAATCTCTTAGGTTCCTTCATGAAAAATGGTCTACACACCACAAGGAAGATATTGATACCAATTTTGGGAAGTTTAAGCAAGGTTTAACAAGCTCCAAGCATAAGGTAAGTTCATAAATTTGAGAATTTCTTTGTTAAAGTTTATGTGCATGTTATGGGTATTAGTTTGGTGAAGGAAAATTTTGAGTTTGATGGGTTATTGTTGTTGTCATTTTGGACAGCCATGGTCACGTTTTTGATGAGGAAATTGTGCATATAATTGTTGAGAAATAATGTTGTTCATGGTGATTTAGTAACCTAGTGATTTAATGCATGTATATATGGTGAATTATGCACTTTGATGGAAATTAACTTATGGTACGGCAATGTGATGTTGATGAGTGATTTGTGGCAGCTTGTGGACACTTGAGAAAGGGTGTATATTGAAGGAAGTGTGGGCAGCATATTGACCTAGAAGGATTGATGTTAAGTATGTAAATTAAAGTTGTAAAGTGTATATAATGTTTGTAGTGTTTAGGTGTAATTGTAATGGTACTTAGAATTGTGATTGTGAATGATAATTGGTGTGTTGATGGTGATTGGAATCTGCCCAAAATAATGCTAATGTAATGTAGAAAATGTGTTGGTAATGTGCCAAAACAGTTTGGTAGGGTATGGAAGTGAACCTTGCAAAGGTAAGTGTGTGTTTGAAGTTTGGGTGTGAAATGCATATTGAGGGCAGTGTATATTTTGGCCTATAACCTTGAATGTGTAACCTCAATTGGTATGAGATCAATTTGGGGTGAAACTAGGCACAAAATGTGCCAACTTTCATTGAGAAACCATGCCAAAATTCTGCTTGCAAGGTGACCTAAAAATTTGACCAATTCGGATTAGGTGCAATTAGGACCTGAAAAATGATCAATTGGGCAGCAGTGAGTGTTTAGGCCATAACTCACTCAAACCAGGTCCAATTGACCTGAAATTTTGACCAAGAATAGTTAAGACCCATACCTACAAGTCTTATGAAGACACCAAAGCCCAGAAATGACCATAAGCAAGTCAAACAACTTGCACAAGTTCGGGTCCAAAACTGGCCGAACCAGAATTAACCAATTTGACCTAAAATTGACCTAAAATGGTACCACTTGACCAGCAATAGTGTAATGACCATAACTTGGTCTACTTAACTCGGATTGACCTGAAATTTTGCACCGCGTGCAATAAGACCTAGATCTACAAGTTTGTAGTTTCGACCGAGACCCGAAAATCGAGGAAACTAGATCGTCCGGTTAGGTCAAACCAGTATCCCGAAATCCAGCAAGTTGCATTAAAATGCACTAAACAAGGAAATGACTTTGGTAAAACGTACCAAACCTAAAACCCTATCGAGTGTGACATATTAATGACACTAAAACCTAATTTACCTAAAACGCATCGAGGGTCGGTATATTAGGTGATTAAGTGAATAATTGAGTTCAGTGCATTATTTACCAAACACCATCGATAGAGACAGTTTAATTTAGCACTGAAACACTTCAAATTGTGTTTCTCAGTTAACAAGGACTCAGCAAAAGGGAAAGAAATACTGAGTCAAGACCAGGAGACAAATATCAGAGGTTTGTGCACAACAACTATTTCTCTTGAATTTTCAATTGAAATAAATATTGACTATTTGTATATTATTGTTTTAAATTGTGTTTGTGCACAATAACTATTTCTTTTGAATTATTTTCAATTGAAATAAATTATGACTACTTGTATATTATTGTTTTAAATTGTGGAAATGTGTTTGGTGGACACTTATTGATTGAAAAACATTGTGAATGGTTTGAAACTGTGAAAAATTGTTTGAATGATATTGATGGATACTTATTGATTGAAAAGCACTGTAAATGGTTTTTGTGGAAATTGAAGTGAATTACGAATTGTGTTGCCATTTTGTGAATGAAATTATAACTTTGGAAATTTATTGGATTCTTACGGATCATTTGAATAAAATGTTTGGAATTGTTTTGACTCACAATTGGCATGACACCGATACTATGTTCCTCCTCCATTAATGGGGTGAGTGTGATTATTCCTCCCTCTTTGACTTATCAGTCTGGGGTGAGTATGATTATGTTCCTCCCTCTTTGACTTCCTAGTCTGAGGTGAGTATGGATGAGTACTCATTAGATAGCTAGCTTCCTCCCTCATTGATTTCGATTATTGGGGTGAGTATGTCTTGTCGTGGTGTACAACACGGCATATATGGAAAAATTGTGTCATGACTTAAATTGTGATATTGATTGGCAACACTGTATTCTACCTATATTTGATCTAATTGTGTTATTGATTTTCAAATAGATTTTATTCTATTATTTGATCGAATTTTGTTATTGATTTGCAATTCTATATTATTCATTTATTTGATCAAATTGTGTCATTGATTGGTAAAAACTGTGTTATTCAGTAATTTGATCAAATTGTGTATGAATTGGCAATACGGTATTCTTAAGCTATTTGACTAAATTGTGTTATTATGAATTTTGATAATTTGTGAATTGGAGTTTAAATTCCTTATGACATTCATTGTCTTGAAATCAACTATGGTTTTAAGTATCCACTAATGATATGATTTATGAATTGTGATTTAAAATTGTATTTGGTTAATCTTGTGCACCACTGAGACATTGTCTCAGCGATAGCTTTTTATTGCTGTCGCAGGTAGAGAGACAGACTAGGCTGCTAGTACCGCCAGCGAGAGATTTTGGGTATAGTGAGTATACCATATGTGGCATTTTGTATTGTAATGTATATTCACTGTATGTATATTTTGTTCTTGGTTTTGAGCAGTTGTAAATTTAAGTTGTACAGTAAAGTTGTAAAATAATTATGAGTTATTTGGCTTGTAAAAATTGTGTTATATCTTTGTATCTTAGTCTTTGAAAATCACTGTGGATTTGACTTGAGAAATGTGTTGTGTTGATAAAAATGTTGGAGTTGAGATTTGAAAATATATTGAAGTGCCTTTTACAGGTTTTCTGAAGAACTGTTTTGTCCAAAATACAAATGGCACCTTGCCAAAATTTTTACAGATATTCCAAATAAATCAAATGAGTTAGTTGTTTCACTTCACCACCAAAGTCTTTCACACTGTAAATAGTGCTCACCATCGTAAAAGAAGTAAGAAAAGTTTTTAAAATCCCTTGTAGTGTATTTAATGGATTATCGAGACGGAGTTGGTAATTCATTAGGTATACTACGGATCATGTTATGCCTTATAGAGGGTAGGGTGTGACATGTTTTAGTGGTATCGAGCAATGGTTTTAAAGTGAATTTGAATCGTGAATTTGAAATCTTTATGTCGGTAACTACAATCTGCTCAAATGTTTGATACATACAAGACATTACATTATAAATATGCACTAACGGAGGAAATCTCCTTGTATTATTGTACAGAGGTCGTGGAAATAAATTTTGATGCATTAGTGACTAGTCCTTTAGGATAAGGATTGTGATAACAAGTGAAATTAGTTTTGGAAGAGTTTATCGGCGAAAAGTATTTGCTGACACACCATAAAATTATAAGCTAATTGGCGAGCCTACTTAATGTAAGGCAAGAGGACGTAAATGTAAGATGCAGTAATGGAATTGCTCTAGATGAGGGCAAGGAGGTTACTGTTAGAAATTGCTAATGGATATTGTAAGCGTAATACGATTCGAATATCGTTGAATTCAAAAGAATAAAAGATAACAAAGTTTGATCTATTGGGATGTATCGTAGTAACTATGCAATGTTCTTGATGTTTATACCGTAAGTCGCAGACACAAGATCGACTTGAGATTATTGTGTAGAGCTACGTACTACCCGATAGTACACCTAGATAAGAATAGTTGCCAACGGCATCTGTTTTGGTATAGTTATGCCATGACAGAATTTAATTGTTAGAAATAAGTTTGAAAATCCTACTTAGGGATCTAAAACTCAAAAGTTAAAATATCGAAAGGTTATAGTTCAGTACAAAAGGAAGTAAGTTATAGAATATTGACAGATAAAAAGAGTTATGAAAGTAGAGAATTGAAAATTAGATTCATGTTTAACAAAGAAATATTGCAAAACTGAGGAAGACTATGGACTAGAATGGTCAGAGGACCAATGACTGATGAATGATTCTAACATGACCTCAAGGGTCATTCAAGAAGGAATGTGAACCGAAATATTAGACAACACAATAGTAAGAGGAGATTAGTATTATACAAAAAAATTAAACGTGGTATTAGATTGTTAAAAGTCTTATACAAATTTGAGGAAAAGAAGATTATACGATCATATAGACAGGAGAAAATAAACGTATGACTATTGTAAGATAGCTATTGGGTAAAATTTCGTGGACGAAATTTATTTAAGGGGGGGAGAATTGTAACACCCCAAAGTTCTAGAGTGCGTCATCTTGCTCCGTGACCGGTGTTGTCCTGGACACTAGGATGCCTAGAACTACACTTTGACATGAGGAGGAGACATAAAATAATGAAATACAAGAAAAGAAAATACAAGAAAAACAAAGGAAAAATAATAGCAAAGAAATGTGATCAAGTTAAGCGGCGGAAACCTAGCGATGGTGATCATAACGGGAAGTCACGCGTGGACCGTTGATCTGCCTGGATCATGGAACCCTGGAAAACATTTTTAGGACTTAAATAGAACCTTATTGAAGTATAAATATCATTAGAAAGATCAAAGAAAAATTAAATAATTAGTACAAAGAAAAGTGAGAAATCGAAAAACAGACAAAACCCGGTAATACCGAAAAATCAGGAATGCCACGAACAGGCATTATGGTCATTTGACATCCCGAAGTGTCTTTTGACCTAAATGTCCATTAAAAATAAATAGTATTACACTTAGAAAATAAAATGAAAAATTAATTTGGTGGTACCTAAATAAAATAGCTAAAATCATGGGTTAATTGTGGAATAAGTGAAAGTTTAACTTATAAAATGATTTAATTTTAAGTGGACCACTAAGGGGATTAATTAAATACTTAGTGGGACAAGTGTACACTTAAAATGCAGCTGAACTTCATCTTCCTCATTTTAGATTTCAACATTGCCGTGAGTGAAGGGAGAGGAAACTCCATGGACGTTTTGCATGAGCTCACTTAACCTCCCCATTTTCAACTCCAATCTCTTAGGTTCCTTCATGAAAAATGGTCTACACACCACAAGGAAGATATTGATACCAATTTTGGGAAGTTTAAGCAAGGTTTAACAAGCTCCAAGCATAAGGTAAGTTCATAAATTTGAGAATTTCTTTGTTAAAGTTTATGTGCATGTTATGGGTATTAGTTTGGTGAAGGAAAATTTTGAGTTTGATGGGTTATTGTTGTTGTCATTTTGGACAGCCATGGTCACGTTTTTGATGAGGAAATTGTGCATATAATTGTTGAGAAATAATGTTGTTCATGGTGATTTAGTAACCTAGTGATTTAATGCATGTATATATGGTGAATTATGCACTTTGATGGAAATTAACTTATGGTACGGCAATGTGATGTTGATGAGTGATTTGTGGCAGCTTGTGGACACTTGAGAAAGGGTGTATATTGAAGGAAGTGTGGGCAGCATATTGACCTAGAAGGATTGATGTTAAGTATGTAAATTAAAGTTGTAAAGTGTATATAATGTTTGTAGTGTTTAGGTGTAATTGTAATGGTACTTAGAATTGTGATTGTGAATGATAATTGGTGTGTTGATGGTGATTGGAATCTGCCCAAAATAATGCTAATGTAATGTAGAAAATGTGTTGGTAATGTGCCAAAACAGTTTGGTAGGGTATGGAAGTGAACCTTGCAAAGGTAAGTGTGTGTTTGAAGTTTGGGTGTGAAATGCATATTGAGGGCAGTGTATATTTTGGCCTATAACCTTGAATGTGTAACCTCAATTGGTATGAGATCAATTTGGGGTGAAACTAGGCACAAAATGTGCCAACTTTCATTGAGAAACCATGCCAAAATTCTGCTTGCAAGGTGACCTAAAAATTTGACCAATTCGGATTAGGTGCAATTAGGACCTGAAAAATGATCAATTGGGCAGCAGTGAGTGTTTAGGCCATAACTCACTCAAACCAGGTCCAATTGACCTGAAATTTTGACCAAGAATAGTTAAGACCCATACCTACAAGTCTTATGAAGACACCAAAGCCCAGAAATGACCATAAGCAAGTCAAACAACTTGCACAAGTTCGGGTCCAAAAACTGGCCGAACCAGAATTAACCAATTTGACCTAAAATTGACCTAAAATGGTACCACTTGACCAGCAATAGTGTAATGACCATAACTTGGTCTACTTAACTCGGATTGACCTGAAATTTTGCACCGCGTGCAATAAGACCTAGATCTACAAGTTTGTAGTTTCGACCGAGACCCGAAAATCGAGGAAACTAGATCGTCCGGTTAGGTCAAACCAGTATCCCGAAATCCAGCAAGTTGCATTAAAATGCACTAAACAAGGAAATGACTTTGGTAAAACGTACCAAACCTAAAACCCTATCGAGTGTGACATATTAATGACACTAAAACCTAATTTACCTAAAACGCATCGAGGGTCGGTATATTAGGTGATTAAGTGAATAATTGAGTTCGATGCATTATTTAGCAAACACCATCGATAGAGACAGTTTCATTTAGCACTGAAACACTTCAAATTGTGTTTCTCGATTAACAAGGACTCAAAGAAAAGGGAAAGAAATCGAGTCAAGACCAGAGACAAATATCAGAGGTTTGTGCACAACAACTATTTCTCTTGAATTTTCAATTGAAATAAATATTGACTATTTGTATATTATTGTTTTAAATTGTGTTTGTGCACAATAACTATTTCTTTTGAATTATTTTCAATTGAAATAAATTATGACTACTTGTATATTATTGTTTTAAATTGTGGAAATGTGTTTGGTGGACACTTATTGATTGAAAAACATTGTGAATGGTTTGAAACTGTGAAAAATTGTTTGAATGATATTGATGGATACTTATTGATTGAAAAGCACTGTAAATGGTTTTGTGGAAATTGAAGTGAATTACATTGTGTTGCCATTTTGTGAATGAAATTATAACTTTGGAAATTTATTGGATTCTTACGGATCATTTGAATAAAATGTTTGGAATTGTTTTGACTCACAATTGGCATGACACCGATACTATGTTCCTCCTCCATTAATGGGGTGAGTGTGATTATTCCTCCTCTTTGACTTATTAGTCTGGGGTGAGTATGATTATGTTCCTCCCTCTTTGACTTCCTAGTCGAGGTGAGTATGGATGAGTACTCATTAGATAGCTAGCTTCCTCCTCATTGATTTCGATTATTGGGGTGAGTATGTCTTGTCGTGGTGTACAACACGGCATATATGGAAAAAATTGTGTCATGACTTAAATGGTGATAGTGCTTGGCAACACTGTATTCTCCAGTTTTTTGATCGAATTGTGTTATTGATTTGCAAAACGATATTATTCTATTATTTGATCGAATTGTGTTATTTATTTGCAAAACGATATTATTCAATTATTTGATCAAATTGTGTCATTGATTGGAAAAACTGTGTTATTCAGTTATTTGATCAAATTGTGCATGAATTGGCAATACGGTATTCTTAAGCTATTTGACTAAATTGTGTTATTATGAATTTTGATAATTTGTGAATTGGAGTTTAAATTCCTTATGATATTCATTGTCTTGAAATCAACTATGGTTTTAAGTATCCACTCTTGATATGATTTATGAATTGTGATTTAAAATTGTATTTGGTTAATCTTGTGCACCACTGAGACATTGTCTCAAATGATAGCTTTATTCTTTGTCATCGCAGTAGAGAGATAGACAGGCGTGAGACTAGGTCGCTAGTACCCACAATGAGAGATTTTGGGTATAGTGAGTATACCATATGTGGCATTTTGTATTGTAATGTATATTCACTGTATGTATATTTTGTTCTTGGTTTTGAGCAGTTGTAAATTTAAGTTGTACTGAGAAAGTTGTAAAATAATTATGAGTAATTTGGCTTGTAAAAATTGAGTTATATCTTAGTATAATAGTCTTTGAAAATCACTGATCAAATGACTTTATAAATGTGTTGTGTTGATAAAAAAGAAGGAGTTGAGATATTAAAATATATTGAAGTGCCTTTTACAGGTTTTCTGAAGAACTGTTTTGTCCAAAATACAAATGGCACCTTGCCAAAATTTTTACAGATATTCCAAATAAATCAAATGAGTTAGTTGTTTCACTTCAGTTCACCAAAGTCTTTCACACCTGTAAATAGTGCTCACCACTGTAAAAGAAGTAAGAAAAGTTTTTAAAATCCCTTGTAGTGTATTTAATGGATTATCAGTAGACGGAGTTGGTAATTCATTAGGTATACTACGGGATCATGTTATGCCTTATAGAGGGGTAGGGTGTGACACAGGTTTTCTGAAGAACTGTTTTATCCAAAATACAGATGGCACTCTGCCAAAATTTTTACAGAAATTCCAAATAAATCAAATGAGTTAATTGTTTCACTTCAGTTCACAAAAGTTTTTAACACCTGTAAATAGTGCTCACCACTGTAAAAGAAGTAAGAAAAGTTTTTAAAAATCCCTTGTAGTGTACTTAATGGGTTATCAGTAGACGAAGTTGGTAATTCATTAGGTATACTACGGGATCATGTTATGCCTTACAGAGGGGTAGGGTGTGACACCATTTCTCATCAATTATATGCACAAATATCTCATCAAAAGCGTGACTCCATGGCTGTCCAAAATGAAAACAACAATAACTCTTCAAACTCAAAATTTTCCTTCACAAAACCAACACCCATAACATGCACACAAAACTTAACAAAGCTATCTTCAAAATTATGAACTTACCTTATGCTTGGAGCTTGTTAAACCTTGCTTAAACTTCTCAAATTTAGTATCAAACTCTTCCTTGTGATGAGTAGACAAAGTTTCATGAAGGAACCTAAGAGATTGGAGTTGAAAATGGAGAGTTAAGAGAGCTTGCATGAAAAATGGCCATGGTGGTTTCCATTTTCTTCAATTCGGCAACTTTGAATCCAAATGAGGAAGATGAAGTTTCTATTGGTTTAGTGGAAGTACAGCTGCCCCTCTTTGTTTTATTTTATTCCCTTAGTGGTCCACTCATTTAAATTATATCATAAAATAAGTTTAAATGTGTTATTTACACATTTTTCACCCTACTTTTGGCTATTTGTATTAGGTGCCCCTCTTTTAATTTTTCATTTCATTTTCTAAGTGTAATATTATTTATTTTTAATGGACATTTAGGTTAAAAGACACTTCGGGATGTCAAATGACCATAATGCCCCTGTTCGGGTTGCATTCCCGATTTTTCGGTAATACCGGGTTTTGTCCGTTTTTCGATTTCTCACTTTTCTTTGTACTAATTATTTAATTTTTCTTTGTTTTTTCTAATGATATTCATACTTCAATAAGGGTCTATTTAAGTCCTAAAAATATTTTCCAGGGTTCCCCGCAGTCTAGGGCTAGTCAACGGTCCACGCCGTGACTTCCCGGTGCGGTCACCCATCGCTAGGGTTTCCAGCTCGCTTAACTTGGTTACATTTCTTTGCTATGATTTTTTCCTTTGTTTTTCTTGTATTTTCTTTTCTTGTATTTCATTATTTTATGTCTCCTCAATCATATTAAAGTGTGGTTCTAGGCATCCTAGCTGTCTGGACAACACTGGTCACCGGGACAGCAGAACGCACTACCGAACATAGGGGTGTTACACTACCATTGGAGGAACATTATTGCCGCCACCTATGGTGGCTTCACCGTGTGTGCCGCCACACATCCTTTGCAATCAATAATGGATCAATCATCTCATGATTAAATCACACAATTAAATCATATAATCAACAATCTAAATGGAAAATATAGTGGCTCTGATACCAGTTGAAGGAGTGGAAGCATGAAAAACTCAAGTTTATACCATTGAATTCAAAAATTTTCACCTAGGGTCACATGCATCATGCAAGATTTATTTTTATCTATTTGATTTCAATGATAAACAACATATTAAAACTCTTTTAATATGTTTTTGGATCTTTATTTGCCATTTAAGATTTTAGAATTAATCAGATTAATTTTAGAACCCTAGATTAAATCAAGAATAAATACACTAATCTCTTGATGCACTGCAGTGTATTTGTGCCTTTCGAATGCATCTTCAGGACACCAGATGTTGTCCCTCTAGCTTGTCCATGCCAAGTTCACCTATGGCAGCCCTTGAACAGCTTCTAAAGCTTTTCTATTAATTAGAAAATCAAGTTTTGCCTTTTAAGAGATTAAAGATGTAAACAAAACACTAGAAACGATTTTTAGTATTTTTAATTCAAGAGATTGTTTGTTAATCTCTTGGAATACATGAGAGAAGAAGATGAAAAGAAGGGAGAGTTTCTTGGGTGGCGGCACCAAAGATATTAGCTGCTGGTTGTATTGTTTTCTTTTCATAACAACACTTATATAGCTAGGTCACCACTTAAACCCTTGCCACATGTCACCCTCTGATTGGTTCTAGGTTTAATTGATCCAATCACATTGTGCCAAGTGTCAAACCTATATTTAATCTTAATTTTAATCATCTTACATGATTAAAAGACATTTGGCAAGTTTTTGTATAATGCCATGTGTCACCATCTCATGGTGCTACATGTAACCCTGTGAAATGACCAAAATGCCCTTGTATCTTAATTTTGAGTTCTCAACCCAAAATAATTATATCTCTTCTTCTAATCAATTTATATCAAATGTAAATCAATTAATTAATCTTTATTAATTAATTTCGCATTAATTAAACTCATATCTAAACACTTTAAATATAAATTTAACTTATACTATACATCCAATAATCTAGATTTGGTTTCAGGCCATGCTAGGGACTTTGCAATCTAATTGCAAACCAAACCTATTTAATTAATCAATTAAACTCTTTAATAAATTAATTAAATCATGTTTAATTTAGTGATTACTTGTGTATGTGTGTGACTTACTGTAACATCCCCACTGTACGTGTTCTATACGTTCTGTTGCTCCAGTGGCCAAATATCAGTCTAGGCAAGTCAGGATGTCTGGAACTACACTTCGGTGATAGTGAACTGACATATAATGATGAAATAAATAAAAAAATACAAGAAAAATCAAAGAAAAGTGAAAGAGAGAAAATGAAGCTAAGTTAAACGAGCCAGCATCGCAGCGATGGGTGACTGCACCGGGAAGGCAGTTGCCGACCCTAGGACCTGAGGAACTCTCGAAATTTAATTTTGAGACATAAATAAAAGTTTATTGAAATGTAATTAACACTAGAAATATCAAAGAAAAATTAATAAATTAGTACAAAGAAAAACGAAAAATCAAGAAATAGACAAAAATCGGTGTTACCGAAAAATCAGGAATATAACCTGAAGTGGGGTATTTTGGTCATTTGACACCTAGAGTTGCCTTTTGACCTCAATGTCCATTAAAAATAAATGATATTACACTTAGAAAATGTCATGAAAAATTAAATTGTGACACATTATGTAAATAGTGAAAAAGAGAAAATAAATGTGTAAATAATGGAACTTGAAATAATTAAATATTTAACTTAAAGTTAGTGCTCCACTTGTAACACCCTCCCAGTAACTACTCCGTACATTCTACTGTTCCGGTGACCGGTGTCGGTCCGGACAGCTAGAACGTCCGGAAAAATATTTAAACTAAAGTCAGGAATCATAATTAACTCAAATATTGATAAGAAAATTTTAGTAAAAATTTTAGAAATAAAATACAAACAAGTTAAACGAGCTAGTGCCCTAGCGATGGGTAACCAGAGGGAAGTTGCGGTTCTCGCAACGAGGAGCCCTAGACCCGGGAAAAAATTCATAAAATAATTTTTGGGACTCCAGAGAAGGGTCATTAAGGTTCCTATGGCATTAGAATGCCAAGAAACTACCTAGAAAAATTTTTCAATCGGTACAGACAATTTTGACCCGTTAAGCCAAACGGAGGGCATTTTGGTCATTTCGCCTTCAGAGGTGATTTTTGGCCGACTTGTCCAGTTAAGTAAATAATTAATATGACATAAAATATGAAGAAACATGACTAAAAATTTAATTGAAATTGAGTAGTGATGAAAAGAAAAGAAAAATCAAAATAAAGCAATTTGTGACATCATAATGATGTCATTTATAAATTACCAACCAATCACAAGCTAATAAGCTTTCTTAAATACTTAAAAGAGACAAAACAAAGACCAAAACAATTAAAAGTCTAGCAGCCATCACCCTTATCCTCATGCAGCCGAAACCTTGCCCTAGACCTAATCCTCCATTAACACTTCCATAAGCTTTCCATTCCACTAAGTCTCACCCTAAATCCTCATACACCATTCACTAAAATTTATCCTAGCACCTTGCATAATCTTTTGGCAGCCAAGAAGAAGAAAGAAAGTGAAGTTTTGGGCTTGGAAAATTCTGCCACTTAAAGGTTAGTGCATCTATATCCCTAAAACTCATTAAGTTCATGATTAGGAACTTGAATTTACTAAGAAATTGTGATTTAATTGAACAAAAACTCATGTGTATGGTACATGAATTTCGGCAGCCATATTGAAGGAACAATAATGGAGTGTTTTGATGGACTTAAAGTGGACTAGAGATCATGTTTGAAGTACATAATTATGGGGTTAATGACTTAACTAGTTAACTAGGGTAATTAGTGTGAAATGGAGATGGGAACTAGGGTTTTGAGGGTGAAAATGTGGACTTGGCTTATGAAATTGTTAAAGGACATTCTAATGGTCAATTAGTGACCATTTGAGGAAATTTAACCATAATTTGGACTGAAAATTAGCATGGCAAAGTGAATGACTATGCTGCCTAGGGACAGCAGCAATGGTGACTGAGATTCCAGTCCAATTAGACAGCCATAACTTTGGCTGTGTTGGTCCAATTGGTGTTTGGCCAATTGGATATGAAACTAGCTTATAATGGTACATTTTTGCTGAAGAAACCATGCCCAAAAGACCAAAGCAAGAGGACCAAAAGTTGGCCCCAATCCGGATACCCTGCAACTGATTCTGCAGAATGACCAAATGAATAGTAACTGTTCATTTGGCCATAACTCACTGTAGATTTGGTCAATTGACCTGAAATTTTTACAGCAATAAGTTAAGACATAGAAAAACAACTTTCATGAAGAAACCTACCCCAAATTATGGCCAGAACCTATTCAAATATGCAGTCACAATCACTGTTCATGTTACTGTAGATATGGTAATTTCTGCAGAATGGAAATCCGGCTAGCTGTGGTTTTTGGACCATATCTGGAGCTACAAAACTCCAAATGGAGTGATTCAAAAAAAGAAATTAAACTAGACAAAATAAGGAACAACTTTTATGTTTACCAATTCCTCAAATTTCCACTGTAATAGTTCCTAATGGAATAGTAAAATTATGGAACAAAATCTGAAAAATCTGCTCCTTTGGTTTAATGCTTAGAAATGGTATTAACGCTTAATGCCAACAAGTTTTAAATACAAAATGTGGTATGTTGGGAGTGCCAAAGTCAATGTACATATTTTCTATCTAAAAGTCAACATTTTTGTTGACCAATGAGGTGAATAGTAACACCAAAACTTGAAATTCACAAATTGAAGAATTTAAAAGTTTCAAATGCCCTAGTATACCTAACAAGATTGGTTTGGATAGTTTGGCATGCCAATAGGGTTCAGTTAGCGATCGCACATGGCAATATGCCATTCCGTGATTTTATGGCTTTTAGCCATTCTGACCTTGCATTGAGATTTGGCCTTGTGCCTGATGTATTTACAGCTTGTTAGCTGTTTTGTTGCACACCGGGAGATGCATATGTGACCGATGGTGTGACGGCCCGAGGTACTAGGTACCCAAAGGTGCGGTTACCGCTTATCCAATCCAGTCTTCTAGTGTAGGTTACTTGGGCAACCAAATGAATGAAAGTGAACAAAGTTAATGAAATGATGGATATACCAATACCAAACAAACAAATCATACACATTCTATACATATTTATTTTCTGCTATTTTCTTTTATTATATTATTGCACCACTAAGCATTATTGCTTAGCGCGTTGCTTTTGCCACGCGTAGGTACTGGAGATATATATCGTGAGCCCAGTAGACCACAGACTGGGTGAATCCATCCTTCAGTTCTGCACAGTGTCCGTGTCACCTCACCACCTGCAGTGCATTGGTAGGACACTAGGTGTCATTTTGATATTTTGTAGCTAATTTTACTTTCTCATATGTATTTGAACTTATGTAATGTATTCTGATGTTCATGTAAATAATGAAAGTTATGACTATGAATGCAAAATTTGAGCATTTATTTATTGTTTGTATATGAGTATAATGAGAAATGGATGTTTGAGAAATGAAAAGGTTATTGAGAACTGAAATTGAGAGATTTTGTTGAGATATTGATATTGAGATTTTGTTGATGAATTGAAGTTGAGATTGTTTGGAAATTATTTGGAAGTATTTTTAATAGGTTCCGAAGAACTGTTTTCTCCATTTTTAACCGGTATTCTGCCGGATTTTCTATAAAATTTCCGGAACCTCAAATAAATTATAATTTCAATAAATGAACTATATTTCATAAACTATATTCAAAATTATGACAAAAAAATTGATTAAGGAAAAATAGAGTGTGCCCATACACCGTGTGGCATTGCTTACTCGGGTATACTGTACACGGGTAAGGGGTGTCACATTTAGTGGTATCAGAGCACGGTTTAGGCGTTTCTGGGCCTAGATTGAGTCCATACCATGCATTGCATTTGTAAGAGTCGAGGTGACACTAATGCAGATCTGTTTGTCTTTGTTAAATAGGATATGGACCCTTCATCTCAAAGAGCGATGAGGAGGAAGTGGAGAGTCATGCTCCACCGCAAAGAATCGAGATTGGGGGTATGGGAGAACTCGCCGCCCGACTCAAGCGAGCACCTCAGCCTCCACAGGCCATTTTCCAGCAAATGGCCGATTTCTTTAGACAAATGGCCAGGGTAATGCCAGCACCACCACCACCACCACCAGCTCCACAGCAGAAATCACACCTGGAAAGGCTAAGAAAGTTTGGAGCAGTGGATTTCTTTGGAAAGAGAGAAGATGACTCTGTTGCAGCCGAGAATTGGTTGAACAGAACGGGCAGAGTTCTAAAACAACTCCACTGCACCCCAGAGCAAAACCTAGAGGCTGCCATATCCCTGTTACAAGATGATGCCTATGAATGGTGGGACACGGTGTCCAGTGAAGTGCAGCCAGAAGCTGTAACTTGGGACTTCTTTTTCTCCGAATTCAAGAAGAAATATGTGGGTACTGTATATCTGGAAGAGAAAAGAAGAGAGTTCATTAACCTGAGGCAGAGACAGCTATCAGTGGCCGAGTATGAGAAGGAATTTGTCCGATTAAGCCGCTACGGAAGGGAGATAGTCCCTAATGAAGCTGAAAGGTGTAAGAGATTTGAAGAGGGACTAAATGATAACATCAAGATCCAGCTCACTGCCTTGGGAATCACAGAATTTAGCAAGTTAGTGGAAGCTGCAATAAGGGTTGAAAAAGTGAGAATCAGTGAGCAAACCAGAAGGGATAGACAGCAGAAGAGGGGCCCAGGTCAGTCTAGTTCAGCTCCTGCATCTGGGAAAAAGTTCAGAGGTCCACCTGCACAGAGTTCAGGTCAGCCACATAGTCGTGGTCACCTCGGGGCCCAGCCACGATTCACCCCTAGGAGAGGCCACCCACACCATCGAGGCGCCTCTCAGGATGGGGTTCAGGGGACCAGCCCCAGTATCTTCTGCATGTCCGCATTGCCTGAAATGGCACAAGGGGGAATGTTGGAGAGTAACTGGTGCCTGTTTAAGATGTGGGTCGACAGAGCATCAGCTGAGGAACTGCCCACGTAGAACTACTACAGCTGCTCCAACACAAGCAGACAGACCTGCTCCTGCACCACAGAGAGGTAGAAAATCTGGTAAATCTGACGCAGTGGGACCATCACAGAGGCCTGCATCTGAGCCAGCAGAGAGGCTAGATAACAGACCACCTGCCAGAAATTATGCCCTGAGAGCTCAGGAGGAGCAAGATGCCCCGGACGTCATCAGGGGTACGTTCTCCCTCTACAATACACCTGTGCATGCATTGGTGGATCCAGGATCCACTCATTCCTACATTTGCATCAACCTACCCGTAGAAAGGGGGATACTAGTAGGGGAGAGTGACCAAGACATTCTGGTCACTAATCCATTGGGCCACAGTGTAGTGGTGAACAAAGTATACAAGGGTTGCCCGTTAAGGATTCAGGGGTATGAATTCTTGGCAGACCTGATTGAGTTGCCCTTCCACGAGTTTGACGTGATTTTGGGAATGGACTGGTTGTCACGTCATCAGGCAATAGTTGATTGCAAATTGAAGAGAATTTCTCAGAAAACTCCTGAGGGTAATGAGATTACAATTGTGGGTGAAAGGACAGATTTCTTGTCCAATGTCATCTCAGCCACAGTTGCAAGAAGAATGATGAGAAAAGGCTGTGAAGCCTACCTAGCACATATGGTGGATACTAGGCGGGCTAAGCCAAACCTGAGTAATATACCCACAGTGAGAGACTTCCTAGAGGTATTTCCTGAAGAATTGCCTGGTTTGCCACCAGAAAGGGAAGTTGAATTTGCTATTGAGACACTGCCGGGTACAGCACCCATTTCCATTGCTCCTTATAGGATGGCACCCACTGAATTGAGGGAGTTGAAAACTCAGTTGCAAGAGTTGCTTGATAAGGGGTTCATACGCCCCAGTGTGTCACCATGGGGAGCTCCAGTGCTGTTTGTGAAAAAGAAGGATGGGACTTTGAGGCTATATATTGATTACCGACAGTTGAATAAAGTGACTGTGAAGAACAAATATATGTTGCCTAGAATTGATGATCTGTTTGATCAGTTGAAGGGAGCAGGAGTATTTTCTAAGATTGATCTCATATCAGAGTACCATCAGTTGAGGGTGAAGGATGTAGATGTGCCCAAGACTGCATTCAGAACCCGATATGGGCATTACGAGTTTCTGGTGATGCCCTTTGGCCTAACAATTGCACCAGCAGCATTCATGGACCTTATGAACCGTATCTTCCATCCATACCTAGATTGGTTCGTAGTGGTCTTTATTGATGATATTTTAGTGTATTCCAAGACCAGGGAAGAACATGATGAGCATTTGAGGATTGTTCTGCAAACCCTGAGAGAAAAGAAGCTGTATGCTAAGTTGTCCAAGTGTGACTTTTGGTTGAATGAGATTGCATTCCTTGGACACATAGTGTCAGCTGATGGGATTAGAGTGGATCCTAAGAAAATAGAAGCAGTGATGGAATGGAAGCCTCCCAGGAATACAACTGAGGTCAAAAGCTTCTTGGGGCTAGCTGGGTATTACAGAAGATTTGTGAAGGGATTTTCTTTAATAGCTGCTCCAATGACCAAGTTGTTACACAAGAATGTCAGATTTGACTGGAATGACAAGTGTCAGACCAGTTTTGAGAAGTTGAAGGCTATGTTGACAGAGGCACCAGTGTTAACACAACAAGATGTCGAGAAAAGACTTTGTGGTCTACAGTGATGCCTCACATAATGGGCTAGGGTGTGTATTGATGCAAGAGGGAAAGGTGGTCGCTTATGCTTGCAGGCAGCTAAGGCCACATGAACAGAATTACCCTACCCATGATCTAGAGCTTGCAGCAATTATCTTCGCACTGAAGATATGGAGGCATTACATGTATGGTGAAAAGTGCTACATTTACACAGACCACAGAAGTCTGAAATATTTGCCAACCCAGAAGGAGCTCAACCTTAGACAGAGATGATGGATTGAGTTCCTGAAGGACTATGATTGTGTAATTGACTACCATCCTGGGAAGGCAAATGTAGTTGCTGATGCTTTGAGCAGAAAGTCCATCACAGCTTTGAGATCATTGAATGCCCGTCTATCTTTGGTTCGAGATGGAGCTATTTTGGCTGAGTTGCAAGTGAGGCCAAATCTACTACAGTAGATTTTTGATGGGCAAAAGGCAGATGAAAAGTTAATGGTTATTATGAGCAGAATCTCAGAGGGAAAAGCAACTGACTATGAGGTGAAAGCAGATGGGTGTCTGTACTACAAAGGAAGACTGTGTGTACCAGATAATGGGAATTGAAGGCCAGTATTCTAAAAGAGGCACACACCAGTGTATATGCTATGCACCCAGGAAGTACAAAGATGTATCATGATCCAAGCTTCAGATTGGTGGCATGGTATGAAGATGGACATATCTGACTTCGTGACTATATGCTTGACATGTCGGCAAGTCAAGGCGCGAACATCAAGTTCCATCGGGTTTGCTACACCTATACGCATACCGAATGGAAATGGGATCGGTCACCATGGATTTTGTAAGTGGTTTACCTCTCACCCTAAGAAACATGATGCGAGATGGGTGATAGTGGATAGATTGACTAAGTCAAGACACTTTCTCGCGATTAGGACCGACTACTCACTGGAGAAGTTAGCAGAATTGTATATCAGTGAGATAGTTAGACTGCATGGAATTCCACTTTCCATCATATCCGATCGAGACCCAAGGTTTACATCGAGATTTTGGAAGAAGTTGCATGAGTCCTTGGGTACACAACTCCACTTCAGCACAGCTTTCCATCCTCAGACGGATGGGCAATCAGAAAGAGTAATCCAGGTAAACAATTGAAACCAATGGAATTGATACAAATATTGAATTGAAATGATAACAATAACATGAAATATATGTCAGGTCCTTGAGGATATGCTGAGGAGTTGTGTTATTGAGTTTGAGGGAAGTTGGGATAGATACCTCCCACTGGCAGAATTTGCATACAACAATAGCTACCAAGCTAGCATCCAAATGGCCCCGTATGAAGCACTGTATGGGAGAAAATGTAGAACTCAGCAGTCTTGGACTGAATTGGGCGAAGACAAATCGGTGGGGCTGCACTGGTGAAATGCATCGAGGAGAAAGTGAAACTAATCAAAGCCAATCTGAAGGTTGCCTCAGATAGATAGAAATCCTATGCCGACTTGAAGAGAAAAGAAATAGAATATGCAGTTGGCGAGAAAGTGTTCCTCAAGGTGTCACCGTGGAAGAAAGTATTGAGGTTTGGAAGAAAAGGTAAGTTAAGCCCTAGGTTCATTGGCCCATATGAAGTCATTGAATGTGTGGGTCCAGTGGCCTATAGGCTAGCTTTACCACCAGAGCTGGACAAGATCCACAATGTGTTTCACGTATCCATGCTCAGAAGATACCGCTCAGATCCCTCACATGTCATCTCCAGGGAAGAAATTGAAATACAACCGGATTTGACTTATGAAGAAGAACCTCTATGGATCTTAGCTCGGGAAGTAAAAGAATTGAGGAACAAGCAGATTCCACTGGTGAAAGTGCTTTGGAGGCACCACAACACCGAGGAGGCAACTTGGGAAAGTGAAGAGACGATGAGGCGACAATTCCCTCAACTGTTTGCATCATGTAAATTTCGAGGACGAAATTTAAATTAGAGGGGAAGAGTTGTAACACCCTCCCGGTAACTACTCCGTACATTCTACTGTTCCGGTGACCGGTGTCGGTCCGAACAGCTAGAACGTCCGGAAAAATATTTAAACTAAAGTCAGGAACCATAATTAACTCAAATATTGATAAGAAAAATTTAGTAAAAATTCTAGAAATAAAATACAAACAAGTTAAACGAGCCGGTGCCCTAGCGATGGGTAACTAGAGGGAAGTTGCGGTTCTCGCAACGAGGAGCCCTAGACCTGGGGAAAAATTCATAAAATAATTTTTGGGATTCCAGAGAAGGGTCATTAAGGTTCATATGGCATTAGAATGCCAAGAAACTACCTAGAAAAATTTTTCAATCGGTACAGACAATTTTGACCCGTTAAGCCAAACGGAGGGCATTTTGGTCATTTCGCCTTCAGAGGTGATTTTTGGCCGACTTGTCCAGTTAAGTAAATAATTAATATGACATAAAATATGAAGAAACATTATTAAAATTTAATTGAAATTGAGTAGTGATGAAAAGAAAAGAAAAATCAAAATAAAGCAATTTGTGACATCATAATGATGTCATTTATAAATTACCAACCAATCACAAGCTAATAAGCTTTCTTAAATACTTAAAAGAGACAAAACAAAGACCAAAACAATTAAAAGTCCAGTAGCCATCACCCTCATCCTCATGCAGTCGAAACCTTGCCCTAGACCTAATCCTCCATTAACACTTCCATAAGCTTTCCATTCCACTAAGTCTCACCCTAAATCCTCATACACCATTCACTAAAATTTATCCTAGCACCTTGCATAATCTTTTGGCAGCCAAGAAGAAGAAAGAAAGTGAAGTTTGGGGCTTGGAAAATTCTGCCACTTAAAGGTTAGTGCATCTATATCCCTAAAACTCATTAAGTTCATGATTAGGAACTTGAATTTACTAAGAAATTGTGATTTAATTGAACAAAAACTCATGTGTATGCTACATGAATTTCGGCAGCCATATTGAAGAAACAATAATGGATTGTTTTGATGGACTTAAAGTCGACTAGAGATCATGTTTGAAGTACATAATTATGGGTGTCGCAATGGGATTTTGCGGTCGCCCGGACGATCACTCACCGAAGTGGGAAAGAGTGAGGAGTCGCCACCTTAGTTTTGAGGGAAACTAAAGAAAACCATTTGAGAAGTTAAATTAAAAATGAAACCACTTCAAAACAGAGATTCTAAGTTCGGGGTCCGTAAACGGGTGGGGAAGGTGTTAGGCACCCCACCTCGTCCCTTAATAAGGGTAAGTAGATTTAATTCTGCGTCCTTTACAAATTAGTTAGAAGGGCTTAGGCGGCAATGTTAATCCTTTTGGTAGAAGGAATGTTTGATTTTTCACTAAATTTGGATCACCCAGATACATAAGTAAATGAGACAACCTTAGTGAACGGGTGTGAGAATCGGATAAGAACTCTCCTCCGATCTTTTTTAAGTTGTTCATTAAAATTTTGAGTGGAGACCGGATAAGAACCCTCCTCCGGTCTCTTTTAAGTTATTTATTTGAAGTTTTGAGGATGAGACCGGATAAGAACTCTCCTCCGATCTCTTTCAGATGTTTATTAAAATTTGAGGTTGAGACCGGATAAGAATCCTCCTCCGATCTCCTTTAGAGTTATTCGTTAATGTTTTGAGTTGAGACCGGATAAGAACTCTCTTCCGATCCCTACTTAATGTTTATCAAAATTTTGAAGGGAGACCGGATAAGAACCCTCCTCCGATCTCCTTTAAGAGTTGACTTAAAACTTTTAGGCAAGGATAGGATAAGGACTCTTCCGACCCCTTCTATTTTGATGAGACTCGGACAAAGACTTTTCCGACCTTTAAAAATTTAACCACAGCTACGGGTCTTAAGAACCTAAAACTAAGAATTCTGACCTTCAAAAATGCCGGGGATAAGGTTTATGGATATCCTGTGGCTGAACGGGGAACACTAGACTTGATTCACTGACCTTTTCATGTAGTCATTTTACCAATATCTATTAATGACCGATCCACTCTGTTTCGTTTACTTTGGTCTTATTCCATTTCATGACACCTTTGTCGAATTGCTGTTTACGTCGGCCTAATAGTTCGGCTATCTTCCTGACGTGTTATTCAGGTCCTCTTTTTGAAGGAGACCTCTAAGTTGCAGCTACCTACGTTTACCCAACCATTTACATACTACAAAGAGTTAGAAAACTGGTTTTCAGAAATGACGGAGATTAATAAAATGAACGATCACTAAAAAATGATTTGAGAGTGACTTTCTTTGGGATTGCTTGTGCGAAATGGTCTAGATGTAAGAAGAACAAGGAAAATGCGGAAATAAACGTAGACGTTTAATAAAACAAGAACATGAACTCTTATAACAATATTTTCTCTTGGGTTCTCTTGTACAAAATACCCTTGAAGAAAGTTGCGGATGTATGAAGAACAAAGGAAGTGCAGGAAACAAACGTAATGAGTGTGAACTCTTACCGTGAGGAGCCAAATATATTGAAATAAGCGTGAAGTGGTAAACGGTGATGGCGGATTGATCGGCTGAGAGTTGATGTCTGTCGTGAAACAGAGATGCTTTAGCTAAAAGGTAACCGGTAAGAACCAGGTGAAAGGAAGTTGAGCTTGAGCAGAGGAAAGGAAAGCAGAGATGATGAGAGTATGACCAGATAATGAACAAACTGGAAATGTAGAGTTCCAATATTCAAAATCTTTTCAAGAAAACACTCCAAAACTAGTTTCAAAAGTATTTTTAATCACTATAAAAGCAATGAGTAACAAACCGAATGAAGTTTCAGAGTTCCTCCACGATAATAGCGACCTCTTGCCTATATTTTTTTGTCCCCCTTGAGCAGTTTTCATGCGGTATTTATAGGAATCGGGTGCTCCCCATGAAGGGTCGAGATTCATTTGAGGAGATGGAGGGTCGATTTTGAAGTACATGATCGGATGTTCGGGAATTAAAGAGAATCAAAGCGAATGGTGAGATCGCTTCTCAAAGTATTTGTCCTTTTCCTCTTTTAATCCGACGGTCTTGAATCCTCTTGTCGAACGATCGAGGTGAGAGTGAAAAACGCTGGTATTATCATCTTCTCTTTTGATCCAAGGGTTCGGATTCATCCTTACAAGTGAGATCAACGGTGGAGATTGGGATGTACAGGTGTCATGACATACCGCACTGTCGGCATTGCGGGCGATTCTTAGGCGTGCGGTGGAGATCTCGTCGCCACGCTTTAACTACCTCGGCTCGATTCGGCGGTTATTGGAATTTGTCTTATTCTTTTTGTCTTCGATCCCTCCCTAGCTCCTATTCCGATCTCTCATGCGATCTCCTATCTCCGATCTCTTTTATCCCTTGATCGATGCCGATTCGGTCCAAGCATTAATTACATCTCGATTTTTGAAGGCGTCCCGTTTTCCTTCGACATTAAATGCCCATTTTCCCTATATATACCCTCGTTGATAGTGGCATTTACTTCATTCGATATTTCTCTCTTTCTCCTTGTATCTTGGTTCTAGGCATTAGGAAAGTTAGGCTACAACTGTGGTTTTGAACCTCTTCCGATGGAATTCCCTATTCCTCGACTGAAAATTTACGATCCCGGTGATTGGATGGTCCTAATTGACGATGGTGAGAGAACTGGATTTGACCGATCCGTATTGCGGGCTTCGGTTGTACCGATCTCGAGTTGCTCAACTCATAGAGGAGCTCAAAGCGAAAGATAAGGAGCTTGAGGAGAAAGATAAGGAGCTAAAGGAGAGAGATGAAGAGATGGTGACGGGGATAGCCGGAGCCTATGTGAATGCTCACAAGGATCTCTTGGCCGCACTCCAGGAGCGCTACCCAGAAGAAGACTTTTCTTGGATGGACGACGTGGCTCCTGAGGGCAACGATGAGGATAGTGAGGAGGAAGCCGAAGGTGAGGGAGAGAGGGGGGGTGATCCAAATGTAGATCAGGCTGGGGGTGATCCAAATGTAGATCAGGCTGGGGGTGATCCCCCAGCCGAATAACTTGTACAAATTTATGACATGAAATGGAATGCCTTTTTGTTCAATGAATGATTGTGATCGGAAAATTTTAAACCATTGTTTGTCTGAGTATTTGATTGTATGAGCACAGCAAAACAAAAACTAAATGTGATTATTAACCTAAGTATGAGAGATCGGAAAGCACTTTAAACATGAGATCGGTAGGGAAAAAATGCTGAACGAAACTTGATTGAAAATTTAACTCGAACACTTAAGATCGGAATCGAACCAAAACTTTAGCTCTTAGACTTTCGGAAAGGAGGTCAGCAGTAAAACTGGTAGGAAAAGATCTAGTGCCAGTTCATTTTATTCATCAACAGAGATCAGGAATATCTTTGGGCCTCGGAAATTCGACAACGGGTTTGAAAGGTCGGTAGAGATCGGCGAGGCTTTAATGAATGTGAGGACCTGGCATTGATTCAATTCTTTGTGAGGAGAGATCGGAAATGTGACCGTTTATCAAAGAGGGATCGGAAACGTGATTAGCTGTTCAAAGAAGGATTTTTATTGATTCTAGGGATCGACCAAAATATGGTGTCGACAATGGGGTTAATGACTTAACTAGTTAACTAGGGTAATTAGTGTGAAATGGAGATGGGAACTAGGGTGTTGAGGGTGAAAATGTGGACTTGGCTTATGAAATTGTTAAAGGACATTCTAATGGTCAATTAGTGACCATTTGAGGAAATTTAACCATAATTTGGACTGAAAATTAGCATGGCAAAGTGAATGACTATGCTGCCTAGGGACAGCAGCAATGGTGATTGAGATTCCAGTCCAATTAGACAACCATAACTTTGGCTGTGTTGGTCCAATTGGTCAATTGACCTGAAATTTTTACAGCAACAGGTTAAGACATAGAAAAACAACTTTCATTAAGAAACCTACCCCAAATTATGGCCAGAACCTATTCAAATATGCATCCACGATCCTTTGCTCATGTTCAGTAGATATGGTAATTTCTGCAGAATGGAAATCCGCCACCGTGGTTTTTGGACCATATCTGGAGCTACAAAACTCCAAATGGAGTGATTCAAAAAAAGAAATTCAACTAGACAAAATAAGGAACAACTTTTATGTTTACCAATTCCTCAAATTTCCACTGTAACAGTTCCTAATGGAACAGTAAAGTTATGGTACAAAATATGAAAAATCTGCTCCTTTGGTTTAATGCTTAGAAATGGTATTAACGCTTAATGCCAACAAGTTTTAAATACAAAATGTGGTATGTTGGGAGTGCCAAAGTCAATGTACATATTTTCTATCTAAAAGTCAACATTTTTGTTGACCAATGAGGTGAATAGTAACACCAAAACTTGAAATTCACAAATTGAAGAATTTAAAAGTTTCAAATGCCCTAGTATACCTAACAAGATTGGTTTGGATAG
Source organism: Hevea brasiliensis (assembly GCF_030052815.1). NCBI lineage: Eukaryota > Viridiplantae > Streptophyta > Magnoliopsida > Malpighiales > Euphorbiaceae > Hevea > Hevea brasiliensis. The sequence goes on along the minus strand of NC_079496.1, from coordinate 91,432,652 downwards.
TTTGGCATGCCACTAGGGTTCGATTAGCGATCGCACATGGTAATATGCCATTCGTGATTTTATGGCTTTTAGCCATTCGACCTTCCATTGAGATTTGGCCTTGAGCACGATGTATTTACTGACTTGTTGCTCATTACTGCCGGGAGATGCATATGTGACCGATGGTGTGACGGCCCGAGGTACTAGGTACCCAGTGCCAGTTTACCCGTTTATCCAGTCCAGTCGTCTAGTGTAGGTTACTTGGGCAACCAAATGAATGAAAGTGAACAAAGTTAATGAAATGATGGATATACCAATACCAAACAAACAAATCATACACATTCTATACATATTTATTTTCTGCTATTTTCTTTTATTATATTATTGCACCACTAAGCATTATTGCTTAGCGCGTTGCTTTTGCCACGCGTAGGTACTGGAGATACAGATCGTGAGCCCAGTAGACCGCAGACTGGGTGAATCCATCCTGCAGTTCTGCACAGTGTCCATGTCACCTCACCACCTGCAGTGCATTGGTAGGACACTAGGTGTCATTTTGATATTTTGTAGCTAATTTTACTTTCTCATATGTATTTGAACTTATGTAATGTATTCTGACGTTCATGTAAATAATGAAAGTTATGACTATGAATGCAAAATTTGAGCATTTATTTATTGTTTGTATATGAGTATTGTGAGAAATGGATGTTTGAGAAATGAAAAGGTTATTGAGAACTGAAATTGAGAGATTTTGTTGAGATATTGATATTGAGATTTTGTTGATGAATTGAAGTTGAGATTGTTTGGAAATTATTTGTAAGTGTTTTTAACAGGTTCCGAAGAACTATTTTCTCCATTTTTAGCCGGTATTCTGCCGGATTTTCTATAAAATTTCTGGAACCTCAAATAAATTATAATTTCAATAAATGAACTATATTTCATAAACTATATTCAAAATTATGACAAAAAAATTGATTAAGGAAAAATAGAGTGTGCCCATACACCGTGTGGCATTGCTTACTCGGGTATACTGTACACGGGTAATGGGTGTCACACCACTAACTCAAACCTTTGGACACCTATCTAAGCCATTTGTGGGCAGAATCACTGTCTTCAACATTGAAAGAAAAACCAGCCAAAGTGAATCACCATTGAAAGAACTCCATAGCCGACCATGGAAGGACCTCCATGCAACCCCATTCCAAGCCTCCTTTCCACTTGATTCCTTCATTAAAGCTTGCCTACTTACCTTGGGGAAGATATTAGCAACAAGAAAAATAAGATTTGGTGAAGTTTTGATAAGCTTCAAAAGTGGTAAGTGTCCAAAACCTCTCCCTTGCTTTAGTAAACCTTGTGTTTCGGTTGAGGTGAGTATTTTGATGAAGAGAAATGAAGAAAATCTTGAGAAATGAAATGGTCCATTTTCAGCAACCATGATTATGTGTTGTATTTGAGTTTTTCTTATCTCTAATGGATGGAAATTATGGTTGATTAACTCAAATGGAGGATGTAGCAAGTTAAAATCTAAGTATGTGCATGTAATGCTTGAATTAAGGGTGTGAAATGGAACCTTATTGCTTTGGGCAAACTGCCATATTTGGCAGCCTATTAAATCATGAATTTGTGTATGAATATGAAGTTTATTAATGAAATATGCTAGTGTTAAATTGTGGGCATCATGTGTAAGTGACATTGAAGTATGATTATGTTGAAGTGTATGTGTAATATTGACATTGAGATATGTTGGATTTTGGTGGAAGTGAATGTTGAACTTAATGGTGAATTGTGTGCATTGAGCACTTAAATGTTCAGCCCAAAATTGTTGCTGGAATTGTATACAATATATATATGGAAGTGTCATTGATTGAATATTGAAGTAATGAGGAGGAGAAGGAATATCAAATTGGAAGTGTATGTGCTTTGTGCAGGTTGTGTATTAAAGGCAGTACTTAAATAGGTCATAAATGCCAAACTGTGAACCCAACTGGTATGAGGCCAATGGGGGGTGAAACTAGACACCAAATAGGCCAACTTTCATGTAGAAATATTGCCAAAATTTTGCCTAGAAACTGACCTTAAAAATGACCAAATCCGGAATAGCAACCTTGAAACCCAAATTTTTGACCATATGAATAGTAATAATTATGATGACCATAACTCAATCAAAACAGGTCCAATTGACCTGAAATTTTTACCATGGTTAGCTTAGACATAGAGCTACATTTCTTATAAAGACACCAAAGCCAGAAATGACCAGAACCAAGTCAAATAGCTTGCACAATTTCAGGTAACAAAACTGCCAAGACTAAAAGTGACCTAAAATTGATCAAATTTTGTACTAAAGGTGCAATCTGTCCAGCTTTAGTAAATTGACCATATGTTGGTCTATACAACTCAGAATGACCTGAAATTTTGCCCCACACGCAATAAGACATAGAGCTACAATTTTGCTTCTTTGACCAGAAGATAAAAACCAAGAGAAGTAGGACTTTAAGCTAGACCAATCTAGCACACCAAAAATTGAGAATTTGACATTTACATACAATGATGCTTGAAGCACTTTGGCAATGAATGCCAACTTGTAAAATGGTAAATTGCACTATATTGATAGCATATTGAATTACAATATGTGACATGTTGATGCTAGAAACCACTTATCCATAGTACCTAAAAAGGTCAACTTATGTATTGACTTATGAATTACATAATATTTAGTAAACTCTAAAAATTGAAGAATTAAACAATTAATTTATAATGTGCCCTAGTTTGCTTAGTTGACTAGTTTGGATAGGTTGGCATGCCAATAGGATTCTGACAGCTGTTCTGTAAATGGCTTCATGCCACACTGTGTTTTTAAGACTTATTATGCCGCACTGTGACTTTAATAGCCTATGGCTATACATATTGTGTATTTATTTTTGGCTTATCACCAGATTGACAATATGGCTTTTTAGCCACGCTATTTGCACACCGGGAGACACTTTGTGATCGATGGTGTGATTGTGACACCCCTTACCCGTCTATAGTATATCCGAGTAAGATATGTCACACGGTGTACCGGAACACTCTATTTTATCTTAATCATTTTTATTCTTCCTTAATTTATTTTTATCATAGTTTTGAATATAATTTATGAAATATAATTCATTTAAGTTATTTATTGAAATTATAATTTATTTGAGGTTTCAAAAATTTTATAGAAAATCCGGCAGAGTACCGGCTAAAAATGGAGAAAACAGTTCTTCGGAACTTGTGAAAAACACTTCCAATAATCATATCTAATCATTCTCAAACTCCAATATCAAAATCTCAATATTTTTCAATAACATTTCCATTTCTCAATCATTCATTTCTCATGGTATTCATATATAAGCAATAAATAAATACTCAAATTTTCCATTCATAAACACAATTTTCACTATTTACATTAATAACAAAATACATTACATAAGTTTCAATTACATATAAGAAAATAAAAGTTAATTACAAAATATCAAAATAAAACCTAGTGTCCTACCAATGCACTGACGTCGGTGAGGTGACACGGACACTATGCAGAGCTGCAGAAGGTCTCACCCAGTCTGTGGTCTACTAGGCTCTCGGTCGATCTCTCCAGAACCTACGCGTGGCAAAAGCAACGCGCTAAGCAATAATGCATAGTGGTGCCAATAATAAATAAAAAGAAATAACATAAAATAAATATGTAGTGAATATATTGATTTCTTATTTCAAATAAATTTTCGATGAGTATTTGTAGTCTTACTTATTTTGTACTTGTTATATTCATTATTTCATTAAATTTGTCCACTTTCATTTTTGGTTGCCCAAGTAACCTATAATGGATGACTGGACTAGATAAACGGGTAAACTGGCACTGGGTATCAAGTACCTCGGGCCGTCACACCATAAGTCACATATGTGTCTCCCGGTGTGCAACAGAACAGCTAATAAGCTGTAATAACATTAGGCACAAGGCCAAGTATCAACATAATGTTAGAATGGCTAAAAGCCATGAAATCACAGAATGGCATAATGCCATGTGCAGTACTGCTAACTGAACCCTATTGGCATGCCAAGCTATCCAAACCAATCTTGTTAGGTATACTAGGGCATTTTACACTTTTGAGTTTTACAATTTTTGAATTTCAAGTTTTGGTGTTACTATTCACTTTATTAGTCAACTAAAATGTTGACTTTTGCATAGAAAATAAGTACATTGGTTTTAATACTCCCAACATACCACATTTTGCATTCAAAATTTGTTGGTATTGGTTGCCAATACCATTTCTAAGCTTAAAGTTAATGGAGTAGAATTTTCAGTTTTTATACCTTATCTTTACTGTTCCATTAGTTATTTTTGCAGTGGGAATTTGGCAAAATGATCAACATGAAAGTTGTTTCTTATTTTGTCTAGTTGAATTTTATTTTTTGAATCACTCCATTTGGAATTTTTTAGCTAAAGTTATGGTCTAAAAACCATAACTGGTCGGATTAAAATTTTTCTGGACTGACCATATCTACAGTGCAGTGAACAGTAACTTCAACTCACTTGTTGAATAGGTTCTATTCATAATTTGGGTTAGCGTTCTTCATGAAAGTTGTTGGTCTATATCTCAGCTTGTTTTGGGTAAAATTTCAGGTCAATTGGACCATTCTACACTGAGTTATGGCCAAATGAACAATCACTGTTCATTTGGTCATTCTGCAGAAACAGACTGCAGGTCACCGGGATTGGGTCAAGCTTTTGGTCCACTTGGTTTGGTTTTATGGGCATGGTTTCTTCACCAAAATTGTGCCATTTTGTGTCTAGTTTCATGTATAATTGGCCAAACACCAATTTAACCTCTACAATTCAAGTTATGGCTGCCCAAACCTGCTGGACTCATGTCCAATTCTGCAGGTCACCTAGGGCAGCCACACTAAACCTAAATCCCATCACTAAACACACTTCATTTCTTGTTTACCAATAACCAAATGGTCAGTAATTGACCATTAAAACTTTAGTTTCTATCCATTTTCATCCACCACCAAAATTAAATTTCAAAACCCTAACCCTAATTGACCAAGCCTCCAATTCATGCATCTTACTCCTAATTTGCTATACTAATCATATAATTTATAAGAGGGGCAGCTAATATGTCACTTTAAACCAAAGAATTCTCCTAACTCTAACTCATGTCAAGGCTGCCAAAATTTCATGGAACATAACCATGCCTCATTAATTCAATTTTTATCAAATTTTCAACTTAACTTAGCTCAAATTCATGATTAGAAAGATGTAAAAGCAAAGAATATGGCACTAACCTCTTTGGTGATTTTCTAAGCTTGTTCACACCTCACTTTCTTCCACTTTCTCTTCTTCTAATTGCTGCCCAAGTCTTGCTTTAGTGGTAAGGGAAATTTTTAGTGAAGGGAGGACAAGGTTTTGAGGTTGTTTGGTAGAGATTTGGAAGCCTGGGTGGAGTTTTTAATGGTGGAAGGGTGTGGGAAGTGAGTGACGTTGGAAGAAGGAAGAAGAAGCAGATTGTTTCTTCAATTTTTCTATCCATTTTACTCATTTTAAATGGTTTATGGACATGTGTTACAATGTGATTGAGTGAGAGTGTTTAGTGACATAAGCATGAGGTCAAAATTGCAATTTTAATTCATTTTTTTTTTCTTTTCTTTGCTACTCATTTTCAATTTAATTTTTAGTAATATTCATTCAAATTTTATGTCATAATAATTATTTACTTAACTGGACAAGTCGGCCAAAAATCACCTCTGAAGGCGAAATGACCAAAATGCCCTCCGTTTGGCTTAACGGGCCAAAATTGTCTGTACCGATTGAAAAATTTTTCTAAGTATTTTCTTGGCATTCTAATGCCATAGAAACCTCAATGACCTTTCTCTGGAGTCCCAAAAATTACTTTATGAATTTCTCCCCCGGGTCTAGGGCTCCTAGTTGCGAGAACCGCAACTTCTCACTAGGTTACCCAGCACTTGGGCACCGGCTCATTTAACTTGGTTGTATTTTATTTCTAAAATTATTTCTAAATTTTTCTTATTAATATTTAAGTTAATTATGGTTCCTCACTTTAGTTTAAATATTTTTCCAGATGTTCTAGCTGTCCGGACCGACACCGATCACCGGAACAGTATAATGTACGGAATTGCTACAGGGAGGGTGTTACAGTGATGGCCCGAGGTACTAGGTACCCAGTGCCAGTATATCCATTTATCCAGTTTGGTCAGTATATAGGCTACACGGGCAGTAATTCCAGTACTATTAAATTCAAATAGCTAAATCCAGTCTACTAACATACAGCACCACCAAAAATTCATAAACACTTTATTTACTTTATTTTAGTGTATATTTCTTTACATTTGGCACCACTAAGTAAAATTGCTTAGCACGTTGCTTTTGTAACGCGTAGGTATGGGAGACACAGCTGGGGAGCCCAGCAGACCTATGACCGGGTGAGACATCGGATCTGCACAGGAGTCCATAGTCATCTGCACTGCATTGCATACATGGTAGGACTTAAGATATCTTGTATTTTGTACTTTTGTTGTATTTTTCAAATTCGGTCTTGTATTTTGTAATATTATGAAAGCTCTAAAGTTTGCAATATCTTGTACATATTAAATAACATGGAGATTTTCTGGATATATTTAAATTATTATGGACTATATCATGGAACTGTTTAATGACTGTAAAAGTCTATTGACTTTATTAAGAAATAGAGACTGTGAAATATTTGAGATTTTGATATTATCATATTAAACTGTTTTTAATAGGTTTGGAAGGATAGTTTGTTCGAAATATAGACAGCACCTTGCCAAATTTTTATTACCAATCTTGAAACACTGATTTTATCAAAGTATGAAAATAGTATCCGTATGATATGAATATTACATAAAAGACTTCTTAAAATCAAATTGAGCTCATGAAATGAAATAATCACAGACTAGGTATTCCGGCATGCTATGTAGCACGCCTCGCTTGGCTATACTATAGACGGGAGAGGGGTGTTACACTTGCTAGGCTCATCACTAATTGGTAATGAGATATGATATCAACTCTTAATATCATTAGAACTCTTTCTTACCATAAATGATTTCTCTAAATCATTTTATGCACCTCATAGACCATGGTTAACACCTAGCATAGCATGCCATGGCCACCCAATTAGTAATAAGGTTTACTTTAAATGAACTTATAATCATATGTTACCATGCACTACAATCTCTCTGTTACAAAATCCCAACTCAAGCTGGAGTCATGGCTTATGTCAAACCCCATTTGCTATGAATATTATGTTCTCTTTTAATTCCAGTTCTTGATTAAAAAGATTTTCTCATCAGAAACTCTTTTCTGATTAAATCTATATGTCCTGGCCAGGAACTTGAAACATCAAAAACAATTAAATGAACATAGGATTTTATCCCTATTTACCTAGAGTGTAACACCCTCCCTATAGCAACTCCATACATTCTACTGTTCCGGTGACCGGTGTAGGTCCGGACAGCTAGAACGTCTGGAAAAATATTTAAACTAAAGTGAGAAACCATAATTAACTCAAATATTAACAAGAAAAATTTAGAAAAAAAATTTTAGAAATAAAATACAACCAAGTTAAATGAGCCAGTGCCCTAGCGATGGGTAACCTAGTGGGAAGTTGCGGTTCTCGCAACTAGGAGCTCTAGGCTCGGGAGAAAATTCATAAAATAATTTTTAGGACTCTAGAGAAGGGTCATTGAGGTTCCTAGATCATTAGAATGCCAAGAAAATGCTTAGAAAATTTTTTCAATCGGTACAGACAATTTTGCTCTATTAAGCCAAAAGGAGGGCATTTTGGTCATTTTTCCATCAGAGGTGATTTTTGGCCGACTTGTCTAGTTAAGTAAATAATTATTATGACACAAAATATGAATAAATATTGCTAAAAATTAAATTGAAAATAAGTAGAGAAGAAAAAAATAGGAAATGAGATAAAACGCCCATTTATGACATCATTATGATGTCATTAGCAAATTCCACCAATCACATTTAACAAACATTTAAATTAACTAATAAAAAGGGAAAATAATACAACAAAAAAATAAAATCAAAGTCAGCAGCCATCTCCTTCTCCAAACAGCCGTTTCCCTCTTCTCCTACCCAAGCCTCCATTAAAAACACTCCAAAGCTTCATTAGCTCACCAAATTTCACTTGAAACCCTGACCTAGCTTCACAAAAAATTAACCTAGCAACTTGAACAACCTCTAGGCAGCCAAAAGAGGAAGAAATAAAGAAGTTTGGGTAGCTTGAAATTTTGCTCCATTCAAGGTTAGTGTCCAATTCTTGTTCCTTTTGCTTTAATTCATGTTCAATGGCATGAATGGTGTAGGAATTATAAGAAAATAACACAAAAATGTGAGTATGTGCACCTTACAAATTAAAGCAGCTAGGGTTAGTTAGGGTTTGATGATCTTGTTTGATAGCAAAATAGTTATGAGCAGCCTTTGATAGTGGATGGGTGATTGAACATAGTTAAGCAGGTGAAATGCAAGATTTATGCATGTATGAACATGAAAAAAAATTGGACACTTGAACAATTTTAGGGTTTGCTCATGTGATGGTTCATTAACCTTGTAATGGTCAATTAGTGACCATTTGAATGTGTATGATGAGGAAATGAAGTGAGTTGAGGCTTGGCAATTGTGTATGGGTGAGCTGCCTTGGCTGACCTGCAAGACTGAGCATGAGTCCAGCAGGTTTGTGTAGCTATAAATGGAGTTGTAGAGATTCAATTGGTGCAAAGCTAATTGGAGATGAAACTAGACACATAATGGCACAACTTTGGTGAAGAAACCCTGCCCAGAAAACTAAACCAAGTTGACCTAAAAATTACCCAAATCCGGGTGACTTGCATTCTGCCTGGGCAAAATGAATAATGAACAGTGTCCATTCATTTGGTCATAACTCAGTGTAAAAAGGTCCAATTGATCTGAAATTTTACCAGAACAAAACTGAGACATATACCTACAACTTTCATGAAGAACACAAATCCAAATTCTGACAATAACTTAGTCAAATTGCCAACCAAACTTAAGTTACCAAATCTGGCAGAACCAGTTTTGCCCAGAATTTTGGATTCTGTCCAATCCAGCTAGTTATGGTGTTTAGGCCATAACTTGAGCTACAAAACTCCAAATGGAGTGATTCAAAAAAGGAAATGTAACTAGACAAAATAAGGAACAACTTTTATGAAGACAATTTTACCAAATTCCTACTGTACGAATGACCAATAGAACAGTAAATATGAGGCTTGAAATTTAAAAATTTTGAATAACTAACATTAAGCTTAGAAATGGTATTGGCAACCAATACCAACAACTTTAGAATGCAAAATGTGGTATGTTGGGAGTATTAGAACCAATGTACCTATTGTCTATGCAAAATTCAACATTTTAGTTGACTAATAAAATGAATAGTAACACCTATACTTAAATTTCAAGAATTGTAAAGTTTAAAAGTGTAACATGCCCTAGTACACCTAGTAAGATTGGTTTGGATAGGTTGGCATGCCAATAGGGTTCAGTTAGCAGTACTGCACATGGCATTATGCTATTCTGTGATTTCATGGCTTTTAGCCATTTTGATATTATGTTGATACTTGGCCTTGTGCCTTATGTTATTAAAGCTTATTAGCTATTCTGTTGCACACCGGGAGATACATATGTGACCGATGGTGTGACGGCCCGAGGTACTTGATACCCAGTGCCAGTTTACCCGTTTATCCAGTCCAGTCATCCAGTATAGGTTACTTGGGCAACCAAAAATGAAAGTGGATAAATTTAATGAAATAATGAATATAACAAGTACAAAATAAATATGACTACAAATAATTATTGAAAAATTATCTGCATAAGACATCAGAACATGCACTGCATATTTGCTTTCTGTTATTTCTTTTATTTTATTATTGGCACCACTAAGCATTATTACTTAGCACGTTGCTTTGTGCCATGCATAGGTTCTAGAGAGACCGACCGAGAGCCCAGTAGACCACAGACTGGGTGAGGACACAGTTCTACTTAGAGTCAGAGTCACCTCTCTTCTACGGTGCATCAGTGGTAGGACCTTTAGGTCCCTTTTGAAATTATATTTTTTGTATTTTGTAATAGGTAGTAGTTTGAGATTTGTGAACTATGAACTCATGTAAACTTATGTAATGATATGTTGATGTACATATTTTGTAAAGATTTTGTTAATTAATATAATTTGAGAATAACTTCAAGAAATTTTAGTTGATTTTGAATTTAAATGAAATTGTGGATTAATATTGAGAACTTGAGATGATTGCTATTATTGAAAAATATTGAGATGTTATTGATGAAATGGAGTTTGGGATTAATTGAAAATTTTGAAAGTGTTTTTCATAGGTTCCGAAGAACTGTTTTCTCCATTTTTAGCTGGCACTCTGACGGATTTTCTATAAAATTTGTGGAATCTCAAATAAATTTATAATTTCAATAAATGACTTAAATGAATTATATTTCACAAATTGTGCTTCATAACTATGAAAAAAAAAAATAATTCAGGATGAATAAAAATGATTAGAATAAAATAGAGTGTTCCGGTACACTGTGTGGCATATCTTGCTCGACTACACTGTTGTCGGGTAAGGGGTGTCACATTTAGTGGTATCAGAGCCATGTTTAAGTGTTTCTGGGCCTAGATTGAGTTCATACCATGCATTGTATTTGTAAGAGTCGAGGTGACACTAATGCAGATCTGTTTGTCTTTGTTATTTTGAATAGGATATGGACCCTACATCACAGAGGGCAGTTGAGGAGGAAGTAGAGAGTCATGCTCCACCTACAGCAGCTGAGACTGGGGGTAGGGGAGAACCTACTCTGCCAGCTCAAACAGAGCCTGCTCAGCCTCCACAGGCCATGTTCTAGCAAATGGCCGAATTCTTCAGACAAATGACTGGGCTAATGCCACCACCACTACCACCTCCACAGCAGAAATCCCACCTGGAAAGACTGGGAAAATTTGGAGCAATGTATTTCTTTGGCAATAAAGAAGATGATTCTGTTGCAGCCGAAAATTAGTTGAACAGAACAGGAAGGGTTTTAAAACAACTCCACTGCACTCTAGAGCAAAATCTAGAAGCTGTTGTATCTCTGTTGCAAGATGATGCATATGAATGGTGGGATACGATGTCTAGTGAAGTACAGCCAGAAGTAATAACTTGGGACTTCTTCCTCTCAGAATTCAAGAAAAAATATGTGGGTAGTGTATACCTGGAAGAGAGACGAAGAGAGTTTATTAACCTGAGGCAGAGACAGCTGACAGTGGCCGAGTATGAAAAGGAATTTCTCAGACTAAGCCGCTATGGAAGGGAGATAGTCCCTAATGAAGCCAAAATGTGTAAGAGATTTGAAGAGGGATTAAATGACAACATAAAGATCACGATCACTGCCTTGGAAATTATAGACTTCACTAAGTTAGTGGAAGCTGTATTAAAAGTGGAGAAAGTGAGAATAAGTGAGCAAATTAGAAGAGAGAGACAGCAGAAGAGGGGCCCGGGTCAGTTTAACTCATCTCCTACACTAGGAAAGAAGTTCAAAGGTCCACCTGCACAGAGTTCAGGTTAACCACAAGGTCAGGGTCAGTCCCAGGGGCCCAGGCCACAGTTCACCCTTAGGAGAGGTCAGTCCACACCATCAGTGGGCAGCTCTCCAGGGATGGGGTTCAGGGGACCAGCCCCAACATCTTCTGCATGTCCACATTGCCTGAATTGGCATAAGAGGGAGTGTTGGAGAGTGACGGGTGCCTGCTTAAGGTGTGGGTTGACAGAGCAACAACTGAGGAACTATCCACGCAGAACTACTACAGCTGCTCCAACACAAGCAGACAAACCTGCTCCTGCACCACAAAGGGGTAGGAAATCTGGCAAATCTGATGTAGTAGGACCATTACAGAGGCCTGTATCTGAGCCAGCAGAGAGGCCTGAGGGCAGACCACCTGCCAGAGCTTATGCCATGAGAGTTCAGGGGGAGCAAGATGCCCCAGACATCATCAGGAGTACGTTCTCCCTCTACAATACATCTGTGCATGCATTGGTGGATCCAAGATCCACTCATTCATACATTTGTATCAACCTACCTGTAGAAAGAGGGATATTAGTAGGGGAGAGTGACCAAGACATTCTGGTCACTAATCCATTGGGCCACAGTGTAGTGGTGAACAAAGTATACAAGGGTTGCCCATTAAGGATTCAGGGGTATGAATTCTTGGCAGACCTGATTGAGTTGTCTTTCTATGAGTTTGATGTGATTTTGGCAATGGAGTGGTTGTCACGTCATCAGGCAATGGTTGATTATAAATTGAAGAGAATTTCTTTGAAAACTCTTGAGGGTAATGAAATCATAGTTGTAGGGGAAAGGACAAATTTCTTATCCAATGTCATCTCAGCCACAGTTGTAAGAAAACTGATGAGAAAAGGCTATGAAGCCTACCTAGCACATGTGGTGGATACTAGGCAGGCTAAGTCAGATCTGTGTGACATACCCATAGTAAGAGACTTCCCAGATGTATTCCCTGAAGAATTGCCTGGCTTGCCACTAGAAAGGGAAGTTGAATTTGCTATTAAGATACTGCCGGGTACAACACCAATCTCTATTGCTCCTTATAGGATGGCACCTACAGAATTGAAGGAACTGAAAATCTAGTTACAGGAGTTACTGGATAAGGGGTTCATACGCCCCAGTGTGTCACCATGGGGAGCTCCAGTGCTGTTTGTAAAGAAGAAGGATGGGACTTTGAGGTTGTGCATCGATTACCGGCAGTTGAATAAAGTGAATGTGAAGAATAAATATCCATTGCCTAGAATTGATGATCTGTTTGATCAGTTGAAGAGAGCAGGAGTATTTTCTAAGATTGATCTCAGATCAGGGTATCATCAATTGAGGGAGAAGGATGCAGATGTGCCAAAGATTGCATTCAGGACCCGGTATGGGCATTATGAGCTTCTAGTAATGCCCTTTGGCCTAACAAATACACCAACGACATTCATGGACCTTATGAACCGTATCTTCCATCCATACCTAGATCGGTTCGTAGTGGTCTTTATTGATGATATTTTGGTGTATTCCAAGACTAGGGAAGAACATGATGAGCATTTGAGGATTGTTCTACAAACCTTGAGAGAAAAGAAGTTGTATGCTAAGCTGTCCAAGTGTGACTTCTGGTTGAATGAGATTGCATTCCTTGGACACATAGTGTCAGCTGATGGGATTAGAGTGGATCCCAAGAAGATAGAAGCAGTGATAGAATGGAAGCCTCCTAGGAATACAACTGAGGTCAGAAGTTTTTTGGGGCTAACTGGGTATTACAGAAGATTTGTGAAGGGATTTTCCTTAATAGCTGCTCCAATGACCAAGTTGTTACACAAGAATGTCAGATTTGACTGGAATGACAAGTGTCAGACCAGTTTTGAGAAGTTGAAGACTATGTTGACAAAGGCACCAGTGTTAACACAGCCAGTGTCAAGAAAGGACTTTATGGTCTACAGTGATGCCTCTCATAATGGGTTAGGGTGTGTGTTGATGCAAGAGGGGAAGGTGGTCGCTTATGCATCCAGGCAGCTAAGGCCAAATGAATAGAATTATCCCACCCATGATCTAGAACTTGCAGCAATTATCTTCGCACTGAAGATATGGAGGCACTACTTGTATGGTGAAAAGTGCTACATTTACACATACCACAAAAGTCTAAAATACTTACCAACCCAGAAGGAGCTCAACCTTAGACAGAGGCGATGGATTAAGTTCCTGAAGGACTATAATTGTGTGATTGACTACCATCCTGGGAAGGCAAATGTAGTTATCGATGCTTTGAGCAGAAAATCTATCATAGCTTTGAGATCATTGAATGCCCGTCTATCCTTGGCTCAAGATGGAGCTATTTTGGCTGAGTTGCAAGTGAGGCCAAACCTGCTACAACATATTTTATATGGGCAGAAGGCAGATGAAAAGTTAATGACTATTATGAGCAAAATCTCAGAAGGGAAAGCAACTGACTATGAGGTGAAAGCAGATGGGTGTATGTAATACAAAAGAAGAGTATGTGTACCAGATGATGGGGAATTGAAAGCTAGTATTCTGAAAGAGGCACACACCAGTGTTTATGCTATGCACCCAGGAAGTACAAATATGTATCATGATTTGAAGCTTCATTATTGGTGGCCTGGTATGAAAAAGGACATAGCTGACTATGTGACTAAATGCTTGACATGTTAGCAAGTCAAGGCTGAACATCAAGTTCCATCGGGTTTGCTACAACCTATACGCATACCTGAATGGAAATAGGATAGGGTCACCATGGATTTTGTAAGTGGTCTACCTCTTACCCAGAAGAAGCATGACACAGTGTGAGTGATAGTAGATAGATTGATGAAGTCAGCACACTTTTTGCTAGTTAGGACTGACTACTCACTAGAGAAGTTAGCAGAATTATATATCAGTGAGATAGTTAGACTGCATGGAATCCCACTTTCCATCATATCTAATCGAGACCCAAGGTTTACATTGAGATTTTAGAAGAAGTTGCATGAATCCTAGGGTACACAACTCCACTTCAGCACAGCTTTCCATCCTCAGACGGATGGGCAATCAGAAAGAGTAATCCAGGTAAACAATTGAAACCAATTGAACGAACACAAATATTGAACTGAAATGATAATAATAACATGAAATATATGTCAGGTCCTTGAGGATATGTTGAGGAGTTGTATCATTGAATTTGAGGGAAGTTGGGATAGATACCTCCCACTGGCAGAATTTGCATACAACAATAGCTACCAAGCTAGCATCCAAATGGCCCCGTATGAAGCGCTGTATGGGAGGAAATGTAGAACTCCAGTGTGCTGTACTGAATTGGGCGAAGATAAATTGGTAAGGCCAGACCTGGTGAAACAAACTGAAGAGAAGGTAAAACTATATGGTTGGTGACAAAGTGTTCCTTAAGCTGTCACCATGGAAGAAGATACTGAGGTTTGGAAAAAAAGGTAAGTTAAGCCCTAGGTTCATTGGCCCATATGAAGTCATTGAACGTGTGGGTCTGGTGGCCTACAGGCTAGCTTTACCACCAGAGCTGCACAAGATCCACAATGTGTTCCATGTATCTATGCTCAGAAGATACTGCTCAGATCCTTCACATGTCATCTCCATGGAAGAAATTGAAGTACAACTGGATTTGACATATGAAGAAGAACCCATACGGATTTTAGCTCGGGAAGTGAAAGAGTTGAGGAATAAGCAGATTCCACTGGTGAAAGTGCTTTGGAGGAACCACAACACCGAGGAGGCAACTTGGGAAAGTGAAGAAATGATGAGGCAACAGTTCCCTCAACTGTTTGCATCAGGTAAATTTTGAAGATGAAATTTTTATTAAAGGGGAATAGTTGTAACACCCTCCCTATAGCAACTCCGTACATTCTACTGTTCTAGTGACCGGTGTCGGTTCGGACAGCTAGAACGTCTGGAAAAATATTTAAACTAAAGTGAGGAACCATAATTAACTCAAATATTAACAAGAAAAATTTAGAAAAAAAAATTTAGAAATAAAATAGAATCAAGTTAAATGAGCCAGTGCCCTAGCGATGGGTAACCTAGTGGGAAGTTGCGGTTCTCACAACTAGGAGCTCTAGACTCGGGAGAAAATTCATAAAATAATTTTTGGCACTCTAGAGAAGGGTCATTGAGGTTCCCATGGCATTAGAATGCCAAGAAAATGCTTAGAAAATTTTTTCCATCGGTATAGACAATTTTTATCTGTTAAGCCAAACGGAGGACATTTTGGTCATTTTGCCTTCAGAGGTGATTTTTGGGCGACTTGTCCAGTTAAGTAAATAGTTATTATGACACAAAATGTGAATAAATATTACTAAAAATTAAATTGAAAATAAGTAGAGAAGAAAAGAATAGGAAATGAGATAAAAGGCCCATTTATGACATCATTATGATGTCATTAGCAAATTCCACCAATCACATTTAACAAACATTTAAATTAACTAATAAAAAGGGAAAAGAATACAACAAAAAAATAAAATCAAAGTCAGCAGCCATCTCCTTCTCCAAACAACCGTTTCCCTCTCCTCCCACCCAAACCTCCATTAAAAACACTCCAAAGCTTCATTAGCTCACCAAATTTCACTTGAAACCCTACCCTAGCTTCATAAAAAATTAACCTAGCAACTTGAACAACCTCTAGGCAGCCAAAAGAGGATGAAAAAAAGAAGTTTTGGTAGCTTGAAATTCTACTCCATTCAAGGTTAGTGTCCAATTCTTGATCCTTTTGCTTTAATTCACGTTCAATGGCATGAATGGGGTAGGAATTATAAGAAAATAACACAAAAAATGTAAGTATGTGCACCTTACAAATTTTAGAAGCTAGGGTTAGTTAGGGTTTGATGATTTTGCTTGATAGCAAAATAGTTATGAGCAGCCTTTGATAGTGGATGGGTGATTGAACATAGTTGAGTAGGTGAAATGCAAGATTTATGCATGTATGAACATGAAAAAAAATTGGAAACTAGAACAATTTTAGGGTTTGCTCATGTGATGGTTCATTAACCTTGTAATGGTCAATTAGTGACCATTTGAATGTGTATGATGAGGAAATAAAGTGAGTTGAGGCTTGGTAATTGTGTATGGGTGAGCTGCCTTGGCTGACCTGCAGGACTGAGCATGAGTCCAGCAGGTTTGTGTAGCTATAAATGGAGTTGTAGAGGTTCAATTGGTGCAAGGCCAATTGGAAATTAAACTAGACACATAATGGCACAACTTTGGTGAAGAAACCCTGCCCAGAAAACCAAATCAAGTTGACTAAAAATTGCCCAAATCTGGGTGACTTGCATTCTGCCTGGGCAAAACGACCAAATGAACAGTGTCTATTCATTTGGTCATAACTCAGTGTAAAAATGTCCAATTGATCTGAAATTTTATCAGCAAAAAGCTGAGACATATACTTACAACTTTCATGAAGAACACAAATCCAAATTCTGACCATAACTTAGTCAAATTGCCAACAAAACTTAGGTTACCAAATCTGGCAGAACCAGTTTTACCCAAAATTTTGGATTCTGTCCAATCCGGCCAGATATGGTCTTTAGGTCATAACTTGAGCTACGAAACTCCAAATGGAGTTATTCAAAAAAGGAAATGTAACTACACAAAATAAGAAACAACTTTTATGAGGACAATTTTGCCAAATTCCTTCTTTACAAATGACTAATGGAATAGTAAATATGAGGTTTGAAATCTAAAAAATTTGAATAACTAACATTAAGCTTAGAAATGGTATTGGAAACCAATACCAACAACTTTAGAATGCAAAATGTGGTATGTTGGGAGTATTAGAACCAATGTACCTATTGTCTATGCAAAAGTCAACATTTTAGTTGACTAATGAAATGAATAGTAACACTTATACATAAATTTCAAGAATTGTAAAGTTTAAAAGTGTAACATGCCCTAGTACACCTAGCAAGATTGGTTTGGATAGGTTAGCATGCCAATAGGGTTCAGTTAGCAGTACTACACATGGCATTATGCCATTCTGTGATTTCATGGCTTTTAGCCATTCTGATATTATGTTGATACTTGGCCTTGTGCCTAATGTTATTATAGCTTATTAGCTGTTCTGTTGCACACCGGGAGATACATATGTGACCGATGTTGTGACGGCCTGAGGTACTTGATACCCAGTGCTAGTTTACAGATTTATCCAGTCCAGTCATCCAGTATAGGTTACTTGGGCAATCAAAAATGAAATTAGATAAATTTAATGAAATAATGAATATAACAAGTACAAAATAAATATGACTACAAATAATTATTGAAAAATTGTCTGCATAAGACATCAGAACATGCACTGCATATTTGCTTTTTGTTATTTCTTTTTATTTTATTATTGGCACCACTAAGCATTATTGCTTAGCACATTGCTTTTTTCCATGCGTAGGTTTTGGAGAGACAGACCGAGAGCCCAGTAGACCATAGACTGGGTGAGGACACAGATCTGCTTAGAGTCAGAGTCACCTCTCTTCTACAGTGCATCAGTGGTAGGACCTTTAGGTCCCTTTTGAAATTATATTTTTTGCATTTTGTAATAGGTAGTAGTTTGAGATTTGTGAACTATGAACTCATGTAAACTTATGTAATGATATGTTGATGTACATATTTTGTAAAGATTTTGTTAATTAATATATTTTGAGAATAACTTCAAAAAATTTTAGTTGATTTTGAATTTAAATGAAATTGTGGATTAATGTTGAGAACTTGAGATGATTGCTATTATTGAAAAATATTGAGATGTTATTGATGAAATGGAGTTTGGGATTGATTGAAAATTTTGGAAGTGTTTTTCACAGGTTCCGAAGAACTGTTTTCTCCATTTTTAACTGGCACTCTGCCGGATTTTCTATAAAATTTGCGGAACCTCAAATAAATTTATAATTTCAATAAATGACTTAAATGAATTATATTTCACAAATTGTGCTTCATAACTATGAAAAAAGAAAAATTAAATTCAGGATGAATAAAAATGATTAGAATAAAATAGGGTGTTCTGGTACACTGTGTGGCATATTTTGCTCGGCTATACTATTGTCTGGTAAGGGGTATCACATAGAGGAACATATTTCATCTTGATCAACACCTACCTCCATATATAACTAGTAGGAGCCAACACATGCCCATATACCCATACACAGTACAAGTATGAAAGCAGTATCAAACTCAAACCACCTATATACAATATAACTGTGCTATCTCTGGACTAAAGATTATATGCACTAATATAATTTATGACAATACATTGATAAGAGTAAACTCCATGTGCTTGTCATAAGCATCACTGGTTCGGCCTACTTATTATATATAAGTTCCTATCATGTTTGTTATATGGCATGAGACTTACCATTCGATCTTATTTATATCTCATATAAATAACTTGGGAACAAACATGAATACAATCTTTCTAGATAAGTCATGTCTTTATTGTGAAGTATCCTCGTTTGTGAACCTATTTATGATACTTTGTACTAGAAATACTGTCACTCATATTCTTAACAACTTAAGAATAGAATTTCTAACAAAATATCAATGAACCTTTTCTATTACACATAAATATATTATGTAAGTGGAAAAGTGGAAATGCCTTTTATTAATAAAAACATGTGCAAGATACATACTAAATGATATGCTCTAGGGCATACTTCTAACATATTAGATATAGACTCTTCAAAATGGATTGATGCTATGAAATCCAAAATTAATTTCATGTATAAGAATCAAGTTTGGGATCTTGTTGACCCACCTGAAGGTATTATACCTTTAGGGAACAAATGGGTTTTCAAGAAGAAAATTAGTTCTGATGGAAAGGTAGAGACCTATAAGGCAAGGCTAGTGTAACACCCCTATTTGTATAGCTAGGTATATTTCATTGTTCTGGTGACCGGTGTCAGTCCGGACAATTAAGAGAATTAGAACTACATCTAAGATACCTAGAGAAGACCTGAACATGAATAATTAGTAATTGCCAAATAGTTAAGTATAAAAAAGAAAAACAGAATATAAGAAGTTAAACGAGCCAAGAGTCATAGCGATAGGTGACCTTCTCGGGAACGACTGCGAAGTCGATTTAAACTTAAATTTCGAATCGTAAAATGTGACGTAGCGGTCCTTAGGACCGTTACGAACACAGTGGATAAGAGAAAATCACAAAAAAGAATTGTTAAGCCAGTCAAATAATTAGGTCAGGGAGCCGGAAGAAATATTGAATTATTTGCAAATCGGGTTGAATCAGCGAGGGGTAATTTGGTCAATTGACCCCGAAAGTTGACTCCTGACCTAACTGTCAAATAAAATCGGAGAAAAGAAAATTTTGGAGTCGGGAATTAAATTAAAGAACTAATAGAAAAAAAAAAAGAGAAAATGAAAAAGGTGTAGGGAGATGACATCATGCATGACATCGTGCATGATGCCATAAAGATGATAATTAATAAATTAATTAAATTGATTTTTTTTGGGGTCTTCCATAAGACAAAATAAATAAAAGAAAGGAAAAGAAAAATAAATTCATTGTCTTCTTTTTCTACCCATGTTGCCGCCTCACTCACCCTCACTTCTCCATGAATTTTTCCTCAATTAAAGCTTGCACTCAAGCTTTGAAATCCTTACTAAACCTCAACTTCTCCCATAATTGCTTCATAAAAACTTGATTTAATTACTTGAGAAGAAGATTGGTCATCAAAGAAAGAAGAAAAGAAGAAAGAAAATTGGAGAAAAGGGGAGTTAGAAGTTGCTACACAAAGGTTAGTGATTTAAGTTACAAATGAGTTTATTACTTGTGTTTATAACATAGTTAACTTAGAAATATGCTTAAAATGAAATAAAAATTTGTTGAGAGACCATGAATGATTTTTCAGCCAGCATGCATATGGGGGTGTTATTGCATGAATTGATTAACTTAGATGGTGATATGAACTTTAAGTAGTTAAATGGTTGTGATTAAAGGCTTGAATTAGCTAAATGCAAGGAAATTATGAATTAGGGTTTTGGACATTAGGGCTTTGAGACCAAAAATGTGAGAAACTTGTAAATGATGTCTTGGACCTAATTTGAAGTGAGAAATGGTCAATGGTGACCAAATGAAGTGTGTTGGAATGGTTGGAGTTGAAACCAAATTCGAATTGAGTAAGGTCATGTTGCTGGCTGCATGACCAAGTTACATTTGAGGGACCAAAAATGAAATTTTACAAGTCCAATTGGGAATGACACTAAATGAAAACTGACCAAATGAACAGTGTTTGTTCATTTGGCCATAACTTGACACAAACACTGCATGAAAATAGACACTAAATGACACAATTTTCATTTAGGAATCATCCCCAAAAAGTGACGAAAACCTAATGAATAAATTGACCAAACTTGGAAAATCTCAATCTGTCCCTGTACAAACTGACCAAATGAACAGTGTTTGTTCATTTGGCCATAACTTGAGCTAGGAAGGTCTAAATGACCTAAAATTTTACCAGTGGACAGATGCGATATAGATCTAAAACTTTCATGAAGAACACAAACCCAAATTATGTCATTAACCAAGTCATTTGGCCACCCCAAGTTGGTGACCTAAAACTGCCAGAACCAAAATTTGCCCAGAAAACTGGGTTGAGTCCAATCCGGCAGCGATGATTCAAATGGCTATAACTTGAGTTAAAAAACTCCAATTGGAGTGATTCAAAAAGGAAAATAAACTTAAGATAATAGGAAACATTTTCTATGAAGAAAGTTTTCTCAAATTCCAATAGCAAGATGATTAATGGAACAGTGCAACTTAAGACACCAAAACTGAAAATTTGCAAATTTGCCTAAAAGACTTAGAATTTGAGTAAACAACCAAAACCAACAAATTTAGTGACCAAAATGTGGTATGTGGGTGAAGTTGAAGTTCCCATACCTATTAAGCCTTAGAAAGTCAACAAATTGACTTGAATAGTATCATGAATAGTAACTCTAAAATGAAAATTTCTAAGAATGTTAGTTTAAGCATATTTGGGCTAGAATTATATATTTATGAATTAATTATTGGATTTAGTGTGAAATAAGATACTGAAACACTATAAATATTGTGTTTCAGCTGAAAAAGACCTGGAAGGTATAAGGGACTGAGTCAAGGCCTAGAGGCGACTCACGACAGGTTTGTGCACAAAAATTTTAAATTATAGTTTTCATAATGGAAATTGATTTGTTATACATTGTGAATGTGTTTGTTCATTATGAATTTTGAGAATGTTGTGTTGCCTATTCTACAATGGAAATTTGGAAGGAAAATCAATTATTGATTTGTATGAAATATTTGAACAATATGGTTTTGAATTTAGTTATGGCTTTGAAAATCTTATTTGAAAAATAGTGTGTTGCCTACTTTGTAAATGAAAAGTTTAGAGTGAAATATGATTTGTGATTTGTATAAAATATTTGAATAACTTGATTTAAATTGTTTTTAATTCACACTTGGCATGGCAATACTAATATGTTCCTCCTCCACTTGTGGGGTGAGTTTGATATTTGATCACTTTCCTCCCTCTCTGGCTTTCCAGTTTGAGGATCGAGTTTGGATGAGTACTCATTAGATAGCTAGCCACCTCCCTCATTGATTTCGATTAGTGGGGTGAGTATGCCTTATCGTGATGTACACACGACATGTTTGAAAATTTTGTGTCATGGCCTAAGTTGTGTTATTGTTTGGCAACACTATGTTTATTAAATTGTTTGATCAAGTTGTGCTATATTAAGTTTTGAAAATTATGATTTGTTATAAATTTGATTTGAGATAAAAAAAAATGTGAAATGCAATTATGAGATTTTTGAATGATGATTTGTTCATAAATATTTTATATTTTGCATTTTATGCTTTATTGTGCATCACTGAGTATTTATATACTCAGCGATAGATTTAACTTGTTGTCGCAGATAGAGAAAAGGACATAGCAGCAGAGCGAGCTGCTATAGTTAGAGAGGAGTACAATTCAAGAATTTTTGTATGGGTATTTGTCTATACCCTGGTAGTTTAGTTTGATGCAAATATGATAGTATGCATATGTATCTCTGTAATTTGAGCAGTTGTACAGATAAAATTGTAATAATATTATTTTTAAGATTTTGCATCTGTAAATTAACTTATGATTGTAAATTAATGATTTAAAATGTAATGTGCATGAGTTATGAAGTGTTTTGAGATATTAATTCTTGATTTAAAATTTGGATTTTGAATTGTTGTGTTGCTAATGTTGTTGATTTGAAGTTTGGTAGTTGCAAATGGAGTTGCGATTGAAAAATATATTGAGAGTGTTTCTATTTTCAGGTTTTGAAGAACTGTTTTCTCAAAATATAGACGGCACTCTGCCGAAATTTTTGTAAAAATTATTGAGATTTTAAATATCTAAAAATTTAATTTATGTTTGGACTTTAAATAAAGGTTTTTAAAATTGGAAAAAAAATTTTACCCACCAATTCCAAAATGAACAAAATTGTTTTAAAATCCCTTGTAGTATATTTAATGGGTTACCGGTAGGTGAAGTACGGTAATTCATTAGGTGTGCTACGGGAACATGTTACACCTTACGAGGGGTAGGGTGTGACCTGTTTAGTGGTATCAGAGCAAGGTTTTAAAATAAATTTTGAACTGTGAATTTGAAATATTTTGTCGGTAAATACAACTGCTCAAATGTTTGATATATATGACATATTTACATCATGAATATGCACTAACGGAGTTCAACCTCCATGTGTTTGTTATCAGAGAGTAGAAAATTTCTGGAAAATGGAATGGGGGAGGGAGATCATTCCGTAGAGTAATCTGTTAAGGCTGAGGCCCGAGGAGAAGCCCCAATAGTCCAGAATGTGAGTGGGTCAGCCACTCTAGCTCCTCCTCAAGCACCGCAGTTTCCTGCTCAGTTTGCACAGCAGATGGCTGTGTTTTTCCAACAAATGGCGAGAAATGTGCCACCCCAAGCTCAGATGTAAGTACCTATAGCACAACCACAGCCTCCGGCTTGGCAATATGAGAAATTAATGAAATTTGGGGCTACAGAATTCAAAGGAACAGTGGATCCACTGGAAGCAGAACAATGGTTAGAGAGGATGGAACGGGTTTTCAAAAAACTACAGTGTGCTGAAGAGTTGAAGTTCGAATATTCAGTATCACTTCTGCAAGGGGATGCATATGAGTAGTGGAAGACCATCCACTACAGTCTAGTAGAGCCCCCAGTCCTCACATGGGCAGACTTTTTAAGGGAATTTCAGCAAAAGTGGGTCCTCGATACATATGTAGTCATGAAGCTGCAAGAGTTTTTAAGGTTGAAGCAAGGGAAAAGAACTGTAGCAGAGTATGAGCGGGACTTTTCAAGGCTAAGCCATTATGCTGGAAGCTTAGTCTCCACCCCCAGAGACCGGTGTAAAAGGTTTGAGGCTGGGTTGAGGCCTAGCTTGAGAATGCAAGTGGTAGGATTCTGACACCAAAAATTTTCTGAATTGATTTCACAAGCCCTGGAACTGGAAATGATAGAATCAGAATGGGCAATCAAAAAGAGTGCACAAGAGAGAGAAAACTGAAAAGGTTATTGGTCAAGCTACTGAGAGTGGCTTTGGGAAAAGAAAACATTTTGAAGGATCTAGCTCACATAAATTGGGTATAGGTATATCTTCTAGATATAAATCATCCCAATCCGATCAGCAAACTCAACAGAGACGTAGAAATACGCTATTGGATCGACTTTGTGAGACTTGTAGTAAACCACATAGTGGAGTATGTTACAGAGCTATAGGAGCATGTTTTAATTATGGAGGGACTGATCATTTTGCTAAGGATTGCATAAGTCCACGCCGTTATGGATCATTCACCATGGCAGAAGGATTAGCCCAAGTTTCTACCCCGAAGAGTTTACCAGCAGTTGGTTGAGGCAGAGGCAGAGGCAGAGGTAGGGTAGTACACCTGGAAGTCAAAGTATTGTGAATCAACCAGGACAAGGTGATGCTCCAGTTAGAGTATACACTATGCGACAAAGGGACGAGGATGAGACTTCTGGTATGGTTGCTTGTATTTTCTCAATTCTTAACTGAGATATGTATATGTGAAAAAAAAAAATTTGATATGTTAGTGACTAGTCTTTTAAAATAAATTTGGAAGAGTTTGTCAGTGAAAAGTATTTGCTAGCACACAAGAATTTGTAAAGTTAATTAGTAAGCCTAATTATGTAAGGAAAGATAACCTAAAAGTAAGTTATAGTAATATAGCTACCTTAGATGTGGGTAAGGGTATTACTGCTGATAGATGTCAGTGGGTACCATAATCAAAATATGTTCAAGATATTAGTGAAATTAAAAGAAATAAGATATAGAGAAGTTTGATCTATTCGGATGTATCGTAGTAACTATGCAATATTCTTGATGTTTGTGCTGTAAGCTGTAGATTATAGTACTGACTTGGAATTTATTGTGTAGAGCTACGTACTACCCAATAGTACACAAGAATAAGAATAGTTGCAAACGGCATCTAGTTTGGTATAGTTATGATAAGATAAAGTTTTCTTATTGGAAAGGAGTTTGAAAATCCTAACCTGGGATTTAAAACTCTAAAGTTAGAATATTGAAAGGTTATAGTTCAGTACAAAAGAAAATAATGACTACACATCAGTGCAAAATAAGCTATAGAATAGCGATAGATAAAAATAAATAGAACAGTAAGAAATGAGAAAATTACTAGATGAGCAATTGCCACCAAGGCAAGTAATTTACTTAAGATGCGTAACGATATTCCGAACTATTTTATCAAGAAAGAAATAAGTTAAACCAAAGCAAACACGATAGTGCAAAATGGCACATAGGCCTTGGTCATAAATGGAGATGGTAAGATAATAGTTATGGACCTATGGCCAAGAAAGAAACGACCACAAAAGAAAATAATTGCTAAAACAACAGCAAGAAAAGACTAAACTATTCTAAACTAAATTGAAGGTTACATCAAATGACTAAGAGATTTGATAAGAAAAGAGTAAAACCAAGTTCTCACCTGTAGGATCACACGAGGTCCTAGAAAAGCAGATCCATTAGCACACAGATTTGCTTACCTCAAAAATTGAAATGAATTTGAATCTAACTTATAACAGAAGCTCGTAAGAAACTTGGCACACGAGGTGAGCAATCGATGAGTAAATAGTATTGGTTAAAGTGCTAAGGAACCATCATTCAGGCCAGGAAGCTACACAGGAGCGTGAATAGGACATGAAGAGACAGCACCCACAACTGTTCAGAGACTGATACCAGGTAAAATTTTCAGGACGAGATTATTTTTAGGGGGGGGGGGGGGGAGAATTGTAACACCACTAATTGTATAGCTAGGTATATTTCACTGTTCCGGTGACCGGTGTCGGTCCGAACAATTAAGAGAATTAGAACTACATCTAAGATACGTAGAGAAACCCTAAACATGGATAATTAGTAATTGCCAAATAGTTAAGTACAAATAAGAAAAACAGAACATAAGAAGTTAAATGAGCTGAGATGCACAGCGATGGGTGGCCTTCTCGGGAACGACTGCGAAGTCGATTTAAACTCAAATTTCGAACCGTAAAATGTGACGCCGCGGTCCTTAGGACCATTACGAACACAGTGGATAAGAGAAAATCACGAAAAAGAATTGTTAAGCCAGTCAAATAATTAGGTCAGAGAGCCGGAAGAAATATTGAATTATTTGAAAACTGGGTTGAACCGGCGAGGGGCAATTTGGTCAATTGACCCCGAGAGCTGACTCCTAACCTAACTGTAAAAAAAAATCAGAGAAAAGAAAATTTCAGAGTCGGGAATTAAATTAAAGAACTAATAGAAAAATAAAATAAAATAAAATAAAAAAAGAGAAAATGAAAAAGGTGTAGGGAGATGACATCATGCATGATGCCATAAAGATGATAAATAATTAAATTGATTTTTTTTGGGTCTTCCATAAGACAAAATAAATAAAAGAAAGGAAAATAAAAATAAATTCATTGTCTTCTTTTTCTACCCATGTTGCCGCCTCACTCACCCTCACTTCTCCATGAATTTTTCCTCCATTAAAGCTTGCACTCAAGCTTTGAAATCCTTACTAAACCTCAACTTGTCCCATAATTGCTTCATAAAAACTTGATTTAATCACTTGAGAAGAAGATTGGTCATCAAAGAAAGAAAAAAAGAAGAAAGAAAATTGGAGAAAAGGGGAGTTAGAAGTTGCTACAAAAATGTTAGTGATTTAAGTTACAAATGAGTTTATTACTTGTGTTTATAACTTAGTTAACTTAGAAATATGCTTAAAATGAAATAAAAATTTGTTGAGAGACCATGAATGATTTTTCAGCCAGCATGTATATGGGGGTGTTATTGCATGAATTGATTAACTTAGATGGTGATATGAACTTTAAGTAGTTAAATGGTTGTGATTAAAGGCTTGAATTAGCTACATGCAAGGAAATTATGAATTAGGGTTTTGGACATTAGGGTTTAGAGACCAAAAATGTGAGAAACTTGTAAATGATGTCTTGGACCTAATTTGAAGTGAGAAATGGTCAATGGTGACCAAATGAAGTGTGTTGGAATGGTTGGAGTTGAAACCAAATTCGGATTGAGTAAGGTCATGCTGCTGGCTGCATGACCAAGTTACTTTTGAGGGACCAAAAATGAAATTTTGCAAGTCCAATTGGTATGAGACCAATTGGGAATGAAAATAGACACTAAATGACACGATTTTCATTTAGGAAGCATGCCCAAAAAGTGACCAAAACCTAATGAACAAATTGACCAAACTTGGAAAATCTCAGTCTGTCCCTGTACAAACTGACCAAATGAATAGTGTTTGTTCATTTCGCCATAACATGAGCTAGGAAGGTCTAAATGACCTGAACTTTTACCAGTGGATAGATGCGATATAGTTCTAAAACTTTCATCAAGAACACAAATCCAAATTATGTCATTAACCAAGTCATTTGGCCACCCTAATTTGGTGACCTAAAACTGCCAGAACCAAAATTTGCCCAGAAAACTAGGTTGAGTCCAATCCGGCAGCCGTGGTTCAAATGGCTATAACTTGAGCTACAAAACTCCAATTGGAGTGATTCAAAAATGAGAATAAACTTAAGACAATAGGGAACATTTTCTATGAAGAAAGTTTTGTCAAATTCCAACAGCAAGATGACCAATGGAACAGTGCAACTTAAGACACCAAAACTGAAAATTTGCAAATTTGCCTAAAAGACTTAGAATTTGAGTAAACAACCAAAACCAACAAATTTAGTGACCAAAATGTGGTATGTGGGTGAAGTTGAAGTTCTCATACCTATTAAGCCTTAGAAAGTCAACAAATTGACTTGAATAGTACCATGAATAGTAACTCCAAAATGAAAATTTTCAAGAATGTTAGTTTAAGCATATTTAGGCTAGAATTATGTATTTATGAATTAATTATTAGATTTAGTGTGAAATAAGATACCGAAACATTATAAATGTTGTGTTTCAATTGAAAAAGACCCAGAAGGTATAAGGGACTGAGTCAAGGCCTAGAGGCGACTCACGTCAGGTTTGTGCACAAAAATTTTAAATTATAGTTTTCATAATGGAAATTGATTTGTTATACATTGTGAATGTGTTTGTTCATTATGAATTTCAAGAATGTTGTGTTGCCTATTCTATAATGAAAATTTGGAAGGAAAATCAATTATTGATTTGTATGAAATATTTGAACAATATGGTTTTGAATTTAGTTATGGCTTTGAAAATCTTATTTGAAAAATAGTGTGTTGCCTACTTTGTAAATGAAAAGTTTAGAGTGAAATATGATTTGTGATTTGTATAAAATATTTGAATAACTTGATTTAAATTATTTTTAATTCACACTTGGCATGGCAATATTAATATGTTCCTCCTCCACTTGTGGGGTGAGTTTGATATTTGATCACTTTCCTCTCTCTCTGGCTTTCCAGTCTGAGGGGCGAGTTTGGATGAGTACTCATTAGCTAACTAGCCACCTCCCTCATTGATTTTGATTAGTGGGGTGAGTATGCCTTGTCGTGATGTACACACGATATGTTCGGAAATTTTGTATCATCACCTAAGTTGTATTATTGTTTGGCAACACTATGTTTATTAAATTATTTGATCAAGTCGTGCTATATAAAGTTTTGAAAATTATGATTTGTTATAAATGTGATTTGAGAAAAAAAATTGTGAAATGCGATTATGAGATTTTTGAATGATGATTTATTCATAAATGTTTTATATTTTCCATTTTATGCTTTATTGTGCACCACTAAGTATTTATTTACTCAGCGATAGCTTTAACTTGCTGCCGTAGATAGAGAAAAGGACATAGCAGCAGAGCGAACTGCTGCAGTTAGAGAGGAGTACAATTGAAGAATTTTTGTATGGGTATTTTTCTATACCCTGGTGGTTTAGTTTGATGTAATATGATAGCATGCATATGTATCTCTGTAATTTGAGCAGTTGTACAGATAAAATGTTAATAATATTATTTTTAAGATTTTGCATCTGTAAATTAACTTATGATTGTAAATTAATGATTTAAAATGTAATGTGCATGAGTTATGAAATGTTTTGAGATATTAATTCTTGATTTGAAATTTGGATTTTGAATTGAAGTATTGCTATTGCTGTTGATTTGAAGTTTGGTGGTTGCAAATGGAGTTGTGATTGAAAAAAATATTAGGAGTGTTTCTATTTTCAGGTTTTTGAAGAACTGTTTTCTCAAAATATAGACGGCACTCTGCCAAAATTTTTGTAAAAATTATTGAGATTTTAAATATCTAAAAATTTAATTTATGTTTGGACTTTAAATAAAGGTTTTTAAAATTTGAAAAAAAAATTTTACCCACCAATTCCAAAATGAACGAAATTGTTTTAAAATCCCTTGTAGTATATTTAATGGGTTACTGGTAGGTGAAGTACGGTAATTCTTTAGGTGTACTACGGGAACATGTTACATCTTACGAGGGGAAAGGCACAACAGCTAATAACCAAAGGGTTTCACCAAAGGCAAGGAATTGACTATGAGGAGACTTTCTCGCTTGTTGCCATGCTTAAATCAATTAGGATTCTATTAGCAATAGCTGCATACTATGATTATGAGATTTGGCAGATAGATGTCAAAACAGCTTTTCTCAATGGATACATTGAAGAAAACTTTTTCATGGAACAACCTAGGGGTTTTGAATCCCAAGATGGTTCCAAGATATGCAAGCTAAAGCAATCCATTTATGGGTTGAAAAAAGCTTCGAGGAGTTAGAAGATCCGTTTTGATGAAGCCATTAAGTCATTTAGTTTTATAAAAAAAAATGAGGATAAGCCATCTGTATATAAGAAGGTTAGTGATAGTTCTATCACTTTCCTTGTCTTATATGTGGATGACATTTTGTTGATGGGTAGTGACACAGGTATGTTGACAACTGTAAAGGTATGGTTGTCAAATATATTCTCCATGAAAGACTTAGGGGAGGCAACCTATATTCTTGGGATTCGCATCTATAGAGATAGGGCGAAAAGAATAATTTGTTTATCCCAAAGTCTATACTTGGAAAAGGTGTTAAAGAGGTTTAACATGCTTGATTCCAAGAGAGGATTGTTACCAGTGAGACATGGTATCCACCTTTCTAAAGAGATGTCTCCAAAAACACCTGAAGAAAGAGATAAAATGGCCAGGATTCCATATGCTTTGGCTATTGGAAGTTTGATGTATGCAATGTTGTGTATTAGGCCGAATATCGCATATGCTATTAATTTGACTAGCATGTCACACCTTACCCCTTTGTAAGGCATAATATGATCCAGTAGAATACCTAATGAACTACCGAGCTTCACCTACCGATAACTCATTAAGTACCCTACAAGGGATTTTAAAACAATTTTCTTACTATTATAAGTGGTGAGCATTTTCTAATAGGTATTAAAATCATTTAATTAAAGTTGAAAACTAGTTAAAATTTTTGGCCCATTTTGTTTTTCCGCAAATTTTGTAAAAATTTCGGTAGAATGCCGTCTGTATTTTGAGAAAACAGTTCTTCAAATTCCTGTAAAAAATACTTCCAATAATTTGTCTTAACAACTTCTTCAAACTCACAATCATCCCAATCAATTTCAACATCATTTATCAACTTCCAAAAATTCAAATCCACAATTTCCAATTCAAATACCATCCAAAATATTACTAATTACTTTCATTTAAATTAAAATAAAATACTTCCATTCATATGTAATTAAATGTAAAACGATTTATATATATCATACTAAAAATTTACATTAGGAAAATCCAAACTAAAATTTATTACAAGCTTTATACAAACTGTTCAAGACCAGTTTTACATGTCCATACCGTTACATACATTACATACATCAAAATAAATTTTTACAGTCAGGGTATAAAATATACCCGATAACTTCAAAACAGGTAGCTCCTCAATTCTCAGCAGCTCAATCTGCTGCTCCTCTAGTTTCTAAATCAGTGACAGCAATAACAGCCATCGCTAAGTACTAGGACTCCGTGGTACACTACATACTGAAAATAAACCTTATGCGGAATTTAAATCACATTTATTCAAAATTTAATTTGAACATGAGTAATACATTCAAAACATGACTTATGAAATTTTAGTCCAAACAATTTCATTTCAAAAGTCTCAAAACACATTTCATAAAAACACATAGTTATATCATGCCATTCAAAACAAATATAATCTCAATAGCCAGAGGCTAAGGAGAAGTCACATCACAAGGCTAGCTAGCTCAAATATATGGGAACCCATTCTTTTTCTTCTTCTACTGGCACACACCTCAACACTTCATCCAGAGAAGGAATCAAAATTCAAAACTGAATACCCCCACTAGTAATGCTAGTGAGGTGTTCAAATATATGGTCATGACACTGTGGTTTCAAAACTTATCTTAACAATTTACTAAAAATTCATTGCCATTTCAAATATACACAATAAACTTTCAACAATTCAAAGCAAAAGTATAATACACATTTCATGTACTTTGTAAATAAATTTCAAAGCATGTTGATGTTGTGCACAAACCTTAAGCGAGTCGCCTCTTAGCCTTGACTCGATTCCTCGAGTTCTTTCCCGGTGTTTTTTTCCACTGAAACACACAGTTTCACAGTGTTTCAGTACCATAACTTAGCACAAATCCAAAAATAAATTCAAATTCACTTTTATCTAGCTTATACATGCTAAACTTGACGTTCTTTAAATTTTGTATTTCGGGGTTACTATTCACGACACTATTCAAGTCAATTTGTTAACTTTCCAAGGCTTAATAGGTATGGGAACTCCAAATTCACCCACATGCCATATTTTGGTTACTAAATTTGTTGGTTTTGGTTGTTTACTCAAATTCTAAGTCTTTGAGGAAAATTTGCAAATTTTCAGTTTTGATGTCTTATGTTGCACTATTCCATTGGTCATTTTGCTGTTAGAATTTGGCAAAATTTTTTTCATAGAAATTGTTCCCTATTGTATTAAATTTATTCTCCTTTTTGAATTACTCCAATTGGAGTTTTGTAGCTCAAGTTATAGCTATTTGAATCATGGCTACCGGATTAGACTTAACCCAGATTTCTGGACACCAAACTGGTTCTGGGAGTTTTAAGTCACCAATTTTGGGTGGCCAAATGACTTGGTTAAGGGCATAATTTGGGTTTGTGTTCTTCATGAAAGTTTTAGGTCTATATCTCAGGTTTCCACTGGTAAAATATCAGGTCATTTGGACCTACATAGCTCAAGTTATGGCCAAATGAACAAATACTGTTTATTTGGTCATTTTTGGTACAGGTTAGATTGCCAATTCTGGATTTGATCAATTTGTTCACTAGGTTATGGTCACTTTTTGGGCATGATTTTCTGAATGAAAAATGTGTCATTTTGTGTCTAGTTTCATTCCCAATTGGTCTCACACCAATTGGACTTGTAAATTTTTAGTTTTGGTCCCTGAAAGGGACCTTAGTCCTGCTGCCTGCAGAATGACCATTTTCAATCCGAATTTAAACTCACTTCTAACACTTCCAACACATCTCAATTGGTCACAAATAACCATTTTTCATCTCAAACAAGGTCAAACACACCATTTGACCAACTCTCACATTTTTTCCTCCCAAACCCTAGGTGCTCAAAACCCTAACTCACTAATTTTGTTGCATTTAACCAATTCAATACATATACACATGCTTCTTCAACTCACTCCAGCTCACATACACTTTTAAGTCCATCAAAATCATGCAAATTAAATCTCCCCTATTACTGGCTGGATTTTCTATTTATCCCCCAACAATTGTTTTTGTTTATAGTTTCTCTAACTGCTAAGTGTATGTAACCACAAACACATAAATTAAACTAAAAATTTTTAATTTAAACACTAACCTCAACTTTGATGTTCCCTTCTTCAATTTCCTCTTTTTTCTTCCTTCTTTCTTTGCTAAATCTCCTTCTCAAGTGAGGATAGTAAGGTTTTATGAAATAATTGTGGTAGACATTAAGGTTAAGTGAGGGAACAAAAGCTTGAAGCAAGCTTTAATGGTGGCCAAACATGGAGATGAGAGGGAGAGAGTGAGGGGCGGCAAGTTGGGTTAGGAAGACAACTTTTGTTTTGCTTTTTTTTTTTTCTTTTATTTTATCAAATTTATCCTCTTAAAAGATCACAAAAATTATCCAAAAATTAATTTTTAATTATTATGTTTATTGCATCATGCATGATGTCATGCATGATGTCATCACCTTTTCACTTTTTTCTTTCTTTCTTTTATTTATTTTTCTATTAGTTCTTTAATTTAATTCCCGATTCTAAAATTTTCTTTTCTTTGATTTTATTTGACAGTTAGGTCAGGAGTCAGCTCTCGGGGTTAATTGATTAAATTGCCCCTCACCGATTCGACCCGGTTTGAAAATAATTCAATATTTCTTCCGGATCCCTGACCTAATCATTTGACTGGCTTAACAGTTCTTTTTTGTGATTTTCTCTTTTCCAATGTGTTCGCAATAGTCCTAAGGACTGCAGCATCACATTTTACGGTTTGAAATTTGAGTTTAAATCGACTTCACAATCCTTCCCGAGAAGATCACCCATCGCTGTGGCTCTCGGCTCGTTTAACTTCTTATGTTCTTAACTTCTTATTTATACTTAACTAATTGACAATTACTAATTATTTATGTTCAGGGCTTATCTAGTTGTCTTAAGTGTGGTTCTAATCCTCTTAATTGTCCGGACCGATACTGGTCACCGGAATAGTGAAATATACCAGGCTATACAAATAGGAGTGTTACATAGCAGATTTCAATCCAATCCAGGTTTGGAACACTGGATAGCTGTCAAGAATATCCTTAAGTACTTGAAAAGAACTAAGGATTTATTCTTGATATATGAAGGTGGTGACTTGCAATTGGATAGTTATACTAATTCTGATTTCCAATCAGATATCGATGATAGAAAGTCTACCTCTGGGTATGTGTTCATTTGTAATGGAGGTGCATTCAGTTGGAAGAGTTCCAAATAGAGTATGACTATAGATTCCACTACTGAGGCTGAGTATATTACATCAGATGCTGCAAAGGAAGCTGTTTGGATAAAGAAGTTCATAACAAAACTTGCAGTAGTTCCTTCCATTGAGTCAGCAGTTCCACTTCACTGTGACAACAATGGAGCAGTCATACAGGCTAAGGAACCCAGGTCTCACCAGAAATCCAAACACATAGAAAGGCAATACCACATTATCAGAGAAATAGTTGGGCGAGGCAATGTAGCCATGCAAAAAATAGCATCAGCTAAAAATCCAGCTGATCCATTCACTAAGCCTATGTCACAAACTCAGCTAGACCGTCATCTTGAGAAGATGGGTCTAAGATATTGCAATGAATGGCTCTATTGCTAGTAGGAGATTATTAATAGTATGCCCTAGAGCATATCATTTAGTATATATCTTGTACATGTTTTAATTAATAAAAGGCATTTTCACTTTTCTGTTTACATAATATATTTATGTGTAATAGAAAAGGTCCATTAATATTTTGTTAGAAATTCTATTCTTAAGTTACTAAGAATATGAGTGACAGTACTTCTAGCACAAAGTATCATAAATAGGTTCAAATCGAGGATACTTCACAATAAGGACATGACTTATCCAGAATGATTGTTGTCACACCTTATCCCTAGTGAGGCATGAAATGTTCCCTAGCATACCTAATAAATTACCGAACTCCACCTACCGATAACCCATTAGTTATGCTACAAAGGATTTTAAAACAAATCATAGCTTTTTATCTTATCAACTCTTTTGTAGAAAACTGCATGAGAATAGTTAAAATTCCATGTAAACATTCATTGGAAATAATGATAGACTAAATATTGCAAAAGTTACATTTTCATAAGTCTCAAAATAAATTACAAATAGTTACAAACTCAAAATACTTTAGTAATGCAGTACTTTTTAATACAAACTGCTCAATGTTCGTACATCCATACATATAGGTACAAAATACATCTAAAGGAATCACAAGGGTATACCTAACGTAAATACCCACAATCAATACCAAAATGCTGCTTCCAAGTCTCTCACTCAGCAGCTTTCTGCTTTCCCTTACCTGCGACAGCATAACGAAGTATCGTTGAGTATATCACTCAATGGTGCACAACTAATAACTTTAAAACTTAAGATAAAATGCAATTTGTCAAAGCATAATAAATTACATTTTTCTTAAGCATTAAACTTCACAATAGTTCTAAGTTCATAAGAGCCATTTATTGGAATAATATTTCAAAAGAGAAATCACACTTTATAAATCACAATTCACAAAGCATTGGTGTTGCCAACATCAACACACAGTTTAGGGCATGACACAAAATTTCACGATTAGTGCCGTGTTGTACACCACGACAAAGCAATCTCAACCTCACTAATCGTTATTAATGAGGGAAGGGCTAGCTAACTAATGAGTACTCATGTAGTCTTACCCCACTAACTGTTATTAATGGGAGACATAATTATATTAAATATCAAACCCCAAGTAGCCGTTACTATTGGGGAGTTCCGAAGGGACTGTCATGCTAACTGTGGTTTCAAAACAACTTTCAAGAGTTTCTAAATTAATAATCACATTTGCAAAACAATAACATATTCAAATCATCATAAAACCCATATAAAGGGTGGCAACACAAAAATTTATCAAATGCAAGAGAAAAACCATACCTCATTCAAAATAAACTCATTCCAAATCAAACTCAATCAAATAAACTCATTGAAATCCATTTACAAAGTTGAAACAAAGAAAAAGGTTAGTTGTGCACAAACCTTCAATAATTCTCCTTCCTTGTTACCTACTTCTGCTTGTCCATTCCAACTCCTTTTCTACTGAAAATACACAAATAGAATACCTCAATACCAATCTCAATTGCTGTCAAGAACTCATTACATGCATGTCTAATGCATCTCAAAATAGCTTTGAAAATTTTAAAATATTTTGGTTTTGGGATAGCTTAGTGCCCCAATCTTTGAATCCAATTTTTACCTAGTTTCGATCATAATTTGGTGAGGTGTTCTTCATGAAAATTGTTCATTTAGGTCTTAACTTTATTTTCTTTTTGAATCACCTAATTTGGAGCTGTGTAGCTCAATTTATGACCAAAACACAGTTACTGTTCACGTCACTGTTCATCCTACAGATTCAGTTCTGGCAGATTTATCGATCCAACTTCTTTCAGCAATTTGATTAAGTTAAGTCCATAATTTGGTCTAATATCCTTCATACGAAATGGTTTACTATGTCTTAGATTTCCATCGGTTCAAGAATTGCCTAAATCGGAGTTTTCTAGAGAGAGTTATGGCCATGCAAAATTTACTATTTATATGGTAAATTTGCAGATTTCCATATTTCTGCAGATTTGGTGATTCAACTTTGCTTAGTAATTTGATTAGATTAAGTCCATAATTTGGCCTTAAGTTCTTCATATGAAATGTTCTACTATGTCTTAGGTTTCCATTGGTTTAAGAATTGCCTAAATCGGAGTTTTCTAGAGAGAGTTATGGCCATGCAAAATTTACTATTCATATGGTCAAATTCTGCAGGTTCTAGAATTTTATCTCCCATTTCAAGGCTCATTTTGGGTAGCTTAAGGTCATTTTTGGGGCAGGGTATCTTCATGAAAATTTTACCCTATGTCTTAAGTTTTGTTTCCAATTGGTTTCACACCAATTGGAGTTGTGTAGCTCAAGTTATGGACTTCCAAACACACTGAATTCAGTGTGCAAAATTCTGCCCTAAGTTCAATTTTTCATTTCTTCAATTACTTCCATTAACTAACCTCAGTTCATATTTAATTCACCCAAAATGACTATAATTTAGCATTGACACATCAATGGCACTTCCTAGCACAAACGCCATAATTTTCAAACACCAAAGTTTGCAATTTGCCCTAATCCTACCATTTCATTACTTCCATTCATCAACCTAATGTCAATTCAAACTAAATAAACCTCAAATGATCATAATTTAATACTACACACACCAATTTCAATCTCTAGCACCAAAACCTAATTTTCTCATGAACCTTAATCTTCCATAATTCAATTTATGTAATCCTATGAAATCTTACTACTCCCAATCATGCATACTACCTCAATTTAACTTACATTTATCATCAATTTAACTAAAATACATCAAAACCCTAGTTTTCCCTAAGTTGGCCAAAACCCTAGTTTAGGTTCCATGCATGTTTCCTTTCAATTTCCCATGAAATTTCATCATAAGTTAACTTCATTCAAGGCTTATACAACTAATCTAACATGAAAAGAAACTTACCTCAAGAAATTTCTTTCCAACTTCAATTTTTGTTCCAATTTCTTTTGCTCTACTTGCTCCAATGCCTCAATCAAAGTTCTCTTTGATCTTTTCTTTTAGTGGGTTATGAGATTTATGAAGGAAATTTAAGAGAATTAAAACTTGGGAGGGGAAATCAATGAGGGGAAGAAGTGGAAGAAGAAGAGAAAAAGAGAGAGAGAGGGAGAGAGAGGAGTGGGTGGTGGTACCTTATGAAAAAATAAAAATGAAGAACACATTTGTCTTCTTATATATATATATATATATATATATATATATATATATATATATATATATATATATATATCCCCAAAATTAGTTTATTAAAATTATAAATTTCAATTGTATCATAAGGATAATTAAACTTAAATTTTTATTCCCTTTTTTTTTTACATTTACACTTAATTTTTCCTTTTAATTAAATAATTAAATTTAATTATGAAAAGCCCATAAGTCCTTCATTTTAATTTTGCCATAATAGAAATGAAAGTTTAGGATTTCATTTCTTAAATTTTCCCTTACATATTTTTACTTGAATTTTTTCTTCAATTTTTACCCCATAATTCAGTTCATTAATT
Source organism: Hevea brasiliensis (assembly GCF_030052815.1). Classification (NCBI taxonomy): domain Eukaryota; kingdom Viridiplantae; phylum Streptophyta; class Magnoliopsida; order Malpighiales; family Euphorbiaceae; genus Hevea; species Hevea brasiliensis. Next base: position 91,394,652 of record NC_079496.1, on the reverse strand, counting down.
TCATTTAATTTAATTGATATTTCGGTCAAAAGTCAACTCTTGAGGTTAATTGGCCAAAATGCCCCTTATTGGGTCATAATCCCTCTTTTTTAATATACTTGGTGAATCCTTATATTTTTGTGTTATTTGAATGTTTATTGTGTCTATCTGTCACACCTTACCCCTTTGTAAGGCATAACATGATCCCGTAGAATACTTAATGAACTACCGAACTTCACCTACCGATAACTCATTAAGTACACTACAAGGGATTTTAAAACAATTTTCTTACATTTTGGAAGTGGTGAGCATTTTGGTAGGAATTAAAACCATTTATTCAAAGTTTAAATACTAGTAAAAATTTTTGTCCATTTTAATTTTGCCGCAAATTTTATAAACCATTCTTTCGTTTGTATTTGGAGAAAACCATTCTTCAAATACCTAAAAAAAACAATTTCAAAAATTTTTCACAACTCCCATCCTCCAATAAATCTTAATCAACTCAATTCAAATCACTTCAAAGTAATTCCACAATCCAAATCAAAATTTATCATCTCAAAATATTTAACAACTCCATTCACAAGGCATAAAATATGAAATTCACATGTACAATTATTAATTTACAGAAAGAAATCCAAAAATAATATGATTACAATTTTTTTACAATTGCTCAACTTACATTGATACATACAATATTACTATAGTTACATCAAAATTAACTATAAGGGTATAAAATAATACCCGTACAAAAAGATCAGTGGAGGCCTCAATTCAATAGCAGCTCACTCTGCTGCTTTCTCCTTGCTCTTATCTGCGACAGCAAAATAAGCTATCGCTGAGTATAAAATACTCAGTGGTGCACGATAAAATTTAAAATGCAATACATAAATCGTTCATTGATGAAACACAATTTGAATACTTCTCAATCACATTTCACAAATATCAAAGCTCATAATAACACCACTTAGTCAAATAATTTATTAAACATAGTGTTGCCAAAATTATATACACTTAAGCCATGACACAAAATTTCCGATCAATGTCGTGTTGTATACCAGGACAAAGCAATCTACAACCCCATTAATCGAGATCAATGAGGGAGGTGGCTAGCTAGCTAATGAGTACTCATCCGATCTTAACCTCAACTGGCAAGCCAGAGAGGGAGGAAAATAAACGATCTCAACCCCATAAATGGAGGAGGAATAATGTGATACTGTCATGCTAAGTGTGAACATAAAATCAATTCAAAACAATTTATTCAAATAATTTATTGGAAATCTGGTAAATTTTCAAAGTCATATTCACAATCATAAATGGCAACACAATTCGTAATTAACTCAAGAAAAATCAAATTTTCAAGAATCATATATTTAAACAACAATTACTGTGCACAGACCTGACGTGAGTCGCCTCTAGGCTTTGACTCAGTCTCTCAGAGCTTCCAAGTCTTTTTCAGCTGAAACACACAATTTCACAGTGTTTTAGTACCATAACTTAGCATAAATCCAAAAATAAATTTCACTTCATTTTTACCTAGCTTTAATGTGCTAATTTCGACGTTCTCGAAGTTTTTGTGTTTCGGATTACTATTCACTACATTATTCAAGTCAAATTATTGACTTTTTAAGGCTTAATAGGTATGGGAACTCCAATTGCACCCACATACCACATTTTGGTCATTAAATTTTTTGGTTTTGGTCATTTTTTCAAAGCTTAAGTCCTTTTGGCAAAATTGTCAAATTTTCAGTTTTGATGTCCCTAATTGCACTGTTCCATTGGTCAATCTACTGTTGGAATTTGACAAAACTTCCTTCATAGAAAATGTTCCTTATTGTCTTAAGTTTATTCTCATTTTTAGATCACCCCAATTGGAGTTTTGTAGCTCAAGTTATGGCCATTTGAACCAGGGCTGCCGGGTTAGACACAACCCAGATTTTCTGGGCAAATTTTGGTGCTGGTAGTTTTGGGTCACCAACTTGGGGTGGCCAAATGGCTTGGTTTCTGGTAGAATTTGGACTTGTGTTCTTCATAAAAGTTTTAGTTCTATATCTCATCTAACCACTGGTAAAATTTTAGGTCATTTGGACCTGCCTAGCTCGAGTTATGACCAAATGAACATACACTGTTCATTTGGTCAGTTTGTACAGTGGCAGACTGCACTTATCCAACTTTGGTCAATTTGTTCACTAGGTTTTGGTCACTTTTTGGGCATGGTTCCTCAATGAAAATTGTGTCATTTTATGTCTATTTTCATCCCCAATTGGTGCCATATCAATTGGACTTGTAAAATTTCATTTTTGGTCCTTTAAAGTTGACTTGGTCATGCTGCCAGCAGCATGACCATACACCCTTCGAATTTAACTTAATTTCCAACCATTCCCACACAACTCATTTGGTCACAATTGACCATTTTTCACTTCACAATAGGTCAAATACATCATTTACTCATTTCTCCAAAATTTTGCCTCAAAACCCTAGGCCTCCAAACCCTAATCACACTAAATTGTTGCATTTAATCACATTTAAGCATTTCAATCTTACTATCATTCTCATACAAGTTTACTAACACATTTAATTCATTCAAAGCATATCATACCCTCATACATCCATGGCTGGCCAAAATTTCAGTTTGGTCCTCCCCACATATTTTTATTTCATTTCATTAATTTCTAAGTTCATCTAAGTAACTAATTATGCATTTAAAGAAAAAAAATGAAAGTTAGCATACTAACCCTTCTTAAAAATTTTTTCATTTTCCCCTTTTTTTTTAATTTTTCTATTAGTTCTTTAATTTAATTCTCGATTCCGAAATTTTCTTTTCTCCGATTTTATTGAACAGTTAGGTCAGGAGTCAGCTCTCGGGGTTAATTGACCAAATTGCCCCTTGCCGGTTCATCCCGATTTGCAAATAATTCCATATTTCTTCCGGCTCCCTGACTTAATTATTTGACTGGCTTAACTGTTCTTTTTCGTGATTTTCTCTTTTCCACTGTGTTCATAAGGGTCCTAAGGACCGCAACGTCATATTTTACGGTTCGAAATTTGAGTTTAAAATGACTTCGCAGTCGTTCCCGAGACGGTCACCCATCGCTGTGACTCTCGGCTCGTTTAACTTCTTATATTCTGTTTTCTTATTTATACTTAACTAATTGAACATTACTAATTATTTGTGTTTATGGCTTCTCTAATTGACTTAAGTGTGGTTCTAATCCCCTTAACTATCTGGACTGACACCGGTCACCGAAACAGTGAAATATACCAGGCTATACAAATAGGGGTGTTACACTATCTCAATTAATTTTCTATTTATTTTTGGTCCTCAAGGTATCTTTAAATAGTACTAGTCACGGACCAAAAATGGTACTATTCATAACTCGAAAGTTCGTGGTGTTATAATTCTCCCCTCCTTAAAAATAAATTTCGTCCTCGAAATTTACCTGGTTTCAATCTCTGAATAGTTGTGGGTGCTGCCTTCTCATGTCCTCCTCACGCTCCCATGTAGCCTCCTAGCCTGAATCATGGTTCCATAGCACTTTCACCAGAGGAATTTGCTTGTTTCTCAACTGTTTTACCTCATATGCCAAGATCTTTATGGGCTCTTCATCATATGTCAAGTATGGATTCACTTCGATCTCCTCTACTGGGCAAATGTGAGAGGGGTCTAATCTGTACCTCCTCAACATGGAGACATGGAAGACATTGTGAATCTTTTCCAACTTTGGAGGCAATGCAAGTCTACATGCCAATGCACCCACTCTTTCCAGAACCTCATACGGCCTAATGAACCGAGGACTTAGTTTCCCCTTTCTACCAAACCTCATGATCCTCTTCCATGGGGAAACTTTCAAGAACACCTTGTCACCCACACTGTACCGAATATCTCTTCTCTTTAGGTCAATGTAGGACTTCTGTCTGTCCGTTGCAACTTTGAGTCTATCTCTAATGAGCTTAACTTTTTCTTCCATCTGCTGCACTAATTCTGGGCCAATTAACTTCCTCTTGCCCATTTCATCCCAACACAAGGGAGTTCTACACTTTCTGCCATAAAGTGCTTCGTATGGAGGCATCCTGATGCTTGACTAATAACTGTTATTATAGGCAAATTCAATTAAAGGCAAGTGTGTGTTTCAACTCCCTTCAAACTCAATCACACAGGCCCGAAGCATATCCTCCAAAATCTGAATGATCCTTTCAGATTGGCTGTCTGTCTGTGGATGGAATGATGTAGTGAAGTTCAATCTAGTTCCTAAGGCTTTTTGGAGACTACCCCAAAATCTAGAAGTGAACCTTGGGTCTCTGTCTGACACAATAGACATTGGCACTCTATGTAACCTCACCACATCATCAATGTACATTTTGGCCAATCTTTCTAGGCTGTAATCCATCCTCACTAGCAAAAAGTGTGCAGACTTGGTCAATCTATCAATAATAACCCAAAAAGCATCATGATTCTTTTGTGTACATGGAAGTCCTGTCATGAAATCCATAGTGATTCTTTCCCATTTCCACTCGGGAATTGGCAACGGCTGTAGCAACCCTGCAGGCACTTGGTTTTCTGCCTTTACTTGCTGACAAGTTAGGCATTTGGCAACATTTTCTGCAATGTTTTTCTTCATTCCTCTGCACCAATAGTGTTCTTTCACACTTCTGTATATTTTGGTTCCACCAGGGTGCATTGCAAACGGTGAATCATGTGCTTCCTTTAAAATGGTCTGCCTTAGTTCAACATTCTCAGGAATGTACATTCTGCCCTTATATAACAACAAGCCCTCATTATTTACTGATAATTCTGGTTTCTTGCCATCCTGGGCCTCTTCCATCAACATCACATACTTATCATCCTTCTGTGCAACTGTTTTAATTTGTTCTGCCAACATTGGCTTCACTTGCCAAGTAGCTACCATCTGACCATCTTCGTTAATCTCTAAATTAGCATGCAATGCCCTTAACTCATGCACCATGGACAATGGAGAAACCCTCAAACCATCAATAGTCTTGCAACTTAAAGCATCAGCTACAACATTAGCTTTTCCAGGCTGATAGTCTATCAAATAATCATAATCTTTTATCAGCTCTAACCATCTCCTCTGCCTCAAATTTAACTCCTTTTGTGTGCCCAAGTACTTCAAACCTTTATGATCTGTGTATATATAACATCTCTTCCCATACAATAATGTCTCCAGATCTTCAAGGCAAAGACAATGGCTGCCAGCTCCAAGTCATGCGTGAGATAATTCCTCTCATGTGGTTTAAGCTGGCGTGAAGCATAGGCAATGACGTTGCTATCTTGCATCAACACACAGCCTAATCTGTTATGAGAAGCATCACTATATATGGTATACTCCTTACCCATAGTGGGCAAGGTTAAGACTGGAGCTTTAGTTAAATGCCTCTTTAACTCATCAAAACTTTCTTAGCACCGAGCAGTCCACTGAAATTTTACATCCTTCCTAAGTAGCTTGGTTAGTGGAGATGTTAGCATGGAGAATCCCTTCACAAACCTTCGGTAATACCCAGCTAAACCAAGGAAACTCCAAACTTTCGTGACATTTTTAGGTGGCTTCCAATTAAGAATGGCTTTTACTTTGCTAGGATCCACCTGGATACCCTCTGCAGATACAATATGCCCCAAAAATGTAATCTCCTTTAGAAACTCACATTTCAATAGTTTGGCATACAACTGCTTCTCCCTCAAAGTCTACAATACTATCCTCAAGTGTTTATCATGTTCCTCTGCATTCTTTGAGTACACTAAAATATCATCAATGAACACCATAACAAACTAGTCGAAATATGGCCTGAAGATAGTGTTCATCAGGCCCATAAAAGCAGCTAGAGCATTAGGCAACCCGAATGGCATTACCAAGAACTCATAGTAGCCATACCAAGTCCTACAGGCAGTTTTAGGAATACTTTGCTCCTGCACCCTCAACTGGTAATAGCCTGATCTCAAGTCAATTTTGGAGAATGCAGTTGCATCCTTCAACTGATCAAACAAATCATTAATCCGTGGCAGAGGATATCTATTCTTTATGGTCACCTTATTCAACTGTCTATAGTTTATGCATAGGCGTAGAGCACCATCCTTCTTCTTCACAAATAATACTAGTGCTCCCTAAGGTGACACGCTAGGGCGGATGAAACCCTTATCTAACAATTCCTACAATTGCACCTTCAACTCTTTCAACTCAGCAGGTGCCATCCTATAAGGAGTGATGGAGATTGGCTATACACTAGGCATAGTCTCAATTTCAAACTACACCTCTCTTTCTGGAGGCAATCCTGGCAATTCTTCTAGAAAGACATCCGAAAAATCTCATACCGTAGGAATATCTTTAAGATCTTGACTCCCCACCTGGGTGTCTATCACATGAGCTAGATAAGCTTCACATCCCTTTCTAATCTTCTTTCTAGCAAGTGCAGCTGAAATGATGTTGGATGGCAATAACTGCCTCTCCCCATGTATCACTATGTCTGCATACTCAGGAAGACCAAAAGTGACTGTCTTCAGTCTATAGTTAATCATGGCATGATGCCTGGCTAACCAATCCATGCCCAAAATGATATCATAATCTTGAAAGGGCATTTCAATTAAGTCTGACAAGAATATATGTCCTTGGATCACTAAAGGACAATCTTCACACAATTTGTTCACCCTAACCTCTTGTCCTAAAGGACTAGTCACTAGCACATCATAATCCAATTTCACATAAGCAATAGCAATATAGCATGCAATATTGGCACTAGCATAAGAATGTGTAGAACCAGGGTCAAACAGCACATATACATCTCTATCAAAGATGGAGAAAGTACCAGCCACAACATCTGATGTCTCAGCTTCCTCTCTCTGGCGCATGGTGTACACCCTGGCTGATGCACCACCCTGCTCTGGTTGGCTCGTTGTGCCCTGGCTACCAGAAGTGTTACCTCTATCCCGGCCTCTGCCTCTACTAGCTGTCTGTTGTCCTCTAGAAGCAGAACCTTGATCAGATCCCTCAGTGGTGGTAGGCAGCCTAGACCTGCAAGCACTAGTGCAATCTCTAGCAAAATGCCTGTTAGTAGTATGCCCTAGAGCATATCATTTAGTATGTATCTTGTACATGTTTTTATTAATAAAAGGCATTTCAAGTTTTCTATTTACATAAGATATTTATGTGTAATATAAAAGGTCCATTGATATTTTGTTTGAAATTCTATTCCTAAGTTGTTAAGAATATGAGTGACAGTATTTCTAGTACAAAGTATCATAAATGAGTTCACAATCGAGGATACTTCATAATAAGGACATGACTTATCCAGAAAGATTGTATTCATGTTTGTTCCCAAAATATTTATATGAGATATAAATAAGATGGAATGGTGAGTCTCATGCCATATGAAAAACATGATAGGCACTTATAAATGATAGGTGATCTTGGTGTGGACAAGCTAGAGGGACAACATCTGGTGTCCTAAAGACGCATCCCAAAGGTACAAATACGCTGCAATGCATCAAGAGGTTAGTGTATTTATTCTTGAATTAATCTAGGGTTCTAAAATTAATCTGATTAATTCTAAAATCTTAAATGGAAAATACAGATCTAAAAACATATGAAAAGACTTTTAGTATGTTGTTTATCATTGAAATCAAATAGATAAAAATAAATCTTGCATAATGCATGTGACCCTAGGTGAAAATTTTTGAATTCAATCATATAAACTTGTGTTTTTCATGCTTTCGCTGCTTCAATTGGTATCAGAGCCACTATATTTTCCATTTAGATTGTTGATTATATGATTTAATTGTGTGGAATAATCATGAGATGATAGAACCATTACTGGTTGGAATGAACAAGGTGGCAGCATGGTGGAGTGCACCATAGGTGCGCATGGTTTGGCTCCTCCCATGGTGTGCGCAAGGTTTGGATTTTTAATTTGCAATTGTTATATGATCTAAAAGCTCATCCTATATCTAATTAAAATTTTTAATTAGAGTTTTAATCACACAATTAAATTTTGATTCAAATTAGAATTTTAAAAGTTGTTTGAATGTGATTCAAATATGAATTTTTAAAGTTATTTGAATCATATTCAAATCTGAATTTTTAAAGTTGTTTGAATAATATTCAAATGTGAATTTTTAAGAATTGTTTGAATATGATTCAAATCTGATTTTTAAAAAATTGTTTGAATGTGATTCAAATCTGAATTTTTAAGGTTGTTTGAATGTGATTCAAATCTAAATTTTTAAATTTGTTTGAATGTGATTCAAATCTGAATTTTTAAATTTGTTTGAATCATATTCAAATTTGGATTTTTAAGTTGAATATGAGATATTCAATTTAATTTAAGTATGTATATTTTATTTAATTGTTAAATAGTGATATGCAAGATGGATGATCATAGACTATAAAAGACCAATGTGATTGAATTTATTTCTTTTATGTTTCTTTGGGATTGTAATTTAAATTAATTTATTTTAATTTATTTTTGTGCATGTATTATTAAGGTTGTAATAATTTTTTGGGTTGTTATTTCATTTATTTAGTTCTTATAAATTTGCCTTGGTATGCCAAGGATTACAATGTAATATTGGATTGCAAGAAGATCAAGGATGTCAAGAGCATTGGTGGGACCAGTGGGAGGAATTCAATATCAAGTGTTGATTATGTACTCCTTCAGGAACTCTTGTAATATGAATGAATGAAATGCACTTAGGAATGCCCTTATTCAATTCTTGGTGGCTTAGAATTGAATCCCTTAGAAAGTCCATGATCATACCATATTTACTATTTATCCATCAATGCATGAGATGTATGTGAATGTATGCAAGTATATGATATATGCATGCTAAATGGATAATATGTAAAGTGAGACTTTAATAGTAATTAGGATGACCACAAAATCTTCCAAACAAATGATTAAGTTGGAAATGCTATAATTAAAGTAATTATAACATGGGCCTTCCATTGAAGCAATTATTTTAAGAAATTTTAAATACTTGCATAAGATACAATTAATTTAAGAGATTTTCTTAAGAATAATTGTTAAGCATGAGATGTTGTAAAAATGTAAATGGTTTGGTGGCCAATATTGGATGTACCTGAGAACATTAAAATTATTTGCATAATTACTGGCTCAATGGGATCAACTTAACTAATGCAAGATAAGTCAATAATGGATGTACCTGAGATTTTGAGCATTAGGGGTTAGGTAAAGGATTGAACCTCACATGAGATGTGATGAGCAAGGAGTTGCTCACTTATAGTTTATTATAATTCCAATATTGGATGTACTTGAGGATGATCAATAAAATTATAAGAATTCAATCACCCACTAGAAATCCATCCCACTAGGATTTCCGTTTTCTACTTTGGAAGTGTAGGATTCGCTAAGTTAGCGGGAGGACCAATTTGATTAAAAGACCATAATCATTTTGGTTAATTACATGATACATTTACTAATTAATCTAGTTATTTTCTGTAGTTAAATTTTCTGATAATAACGAGCACAGAACAACCACCACCATCCAATATCCTTGCAAGCATACTTGATCGTAATAGGTTGACAGGACCTAATCTCTCTGATTGGCTAAGAAACTTGAAACTTGTCCTAAACCTTGAACATATTGGATATGTTCTAGACTCAAATGTTCCTAGTCCCTTACCTCTAGAGGCCACTCAAGAGGAACATGAAACTTTGAACAAGTGGAAGGAGCATGATATGAGAGCTAAGTGTTACATGCTTGCTTCCATGAGTAATGAGTACAGAAGCAGCATGAGAACATGCAAAGTGCAAGTGAGATCCTCCTTCACCTACAAGAGTTGTATGGTGAGCATAACAGGAATGCTAGGTATGAGATATCTAGACAGCTATTCCGCATGAGGATGTCTGAGGCATAGAATGTTGGGGATCATGTCCACAAGATGATTCGGCTGATTGAGCAGCTAGAACATCTTGACTTTAACATGGACTTCTAACTGCAGACGAATTTGATCCTTCAGTCCCTTCCTGAGTCTTTTGGGAATTTTGTGACAAATTTCCATATGACTAAGTAGGAATGCAACTTGGTTAGTTTACTCAACATCCTAGTTATTGCCCAAAAGAATATGCAGAGCAATAAAGGAAAAGAGGTAGCTTTGATTGCATCTTCTTTTACTGGAAAGTCCAACAAGAAGAAGGGCAATAAGAAAAATAAATCTCAAATTCCTGGTCCTTCTAAGAAAATAGTTAAACAAAAAGTAAAGACCAAAGCTGACAAAGGCAAAGGAAAGTGTTTCCACAGCCAGAATGATGGGCATAGAAATAGGAACTGCCTAGAGTATAGCTAATAATAGAAGCTTGCACCGGGTTGGCAAAAGCTTAACTATTGAAGCTTTAGCCATAGGATCTAAATCTTTATACATGTATAGATATGTTTTGTATTTAACCAAGGTTTTGCATATACCTAATACCTTTTAAGAACATCATTTCTATATCTAGTTTGACTAGAGATGGTTATGAATTTCAGTTCATAAATGATGTTTGCAATATTTATTTTGGAAATAAATATGTTCTTTCGGGTTATATGAATGATGGTCTTTATTATTTGGATAATAATGACAAACACAAAATGAATGCAAGTGATCTAAATGAATACAATGCCATGGTGAAAACCAACTCAAGTTCAAAACATATTTGGCACTTAAGGTTATGTCATGCTGCAGAAGATAGGATTGCAAAACTGGAGAAAATGGGGATTCTAACCTCATTGCCTACTCCAACTTGTGAATCTTGCCTTCAAGGAAAAATGACTAGATCACCTTTTGTTAGACAAGGGCTAAGGGCTGAAAATATTTTGGAGCTAATACATAGTGATGTATGTGGTCCATTTAAGGAAATGGCTAGAGGCGGTTTTCATTACTTTATTACCTTTACTGATGATAAATCAAGGTTTGGGTATTTGTATTTGATGAAATACAAACATGAATCCTTTGAAAAGTTCAAAGAATTTAAATCTGAAGTAGAAAATCAAACAGGAAAGAGTATTAAAGCTCTTCGATCAGATCGTGGAGGTGAATATTTAAGTACTGAATTTGATGAAAACTTGAGAGAGCATGGCATTGTTTCCCAGCTGACTCCTCCAGGAACTCCACAGCTGAATGGTGTATCTAAAAGGAGAAATCGTACCCTATTGGATATGGTACGTAGTATGATGAGCTATACTGATATGCCAATCTCCTTTTGGGGATTTGCATTAGAATCAACTTTGTATATTTTTTAATAGGATTCCATCAAAATCAGTTTCTTCCACACCTTATGAGATATGGCATAGAAGAAAACCAAGTCTTAAGCATGTTAAGATTTGGGGTTGTCCAGCTTATATCAAAAAGCTGAACACTAATAAATTGGAAACCAGATCAGAAAAAGGTCAATTTGTTGAATATCCAAAAGATAGTTTTGGATATTATTTTTATTTACCTACTTCACAAATTCTGCTGAATAGAGATGATACATTTCTTGAACAACAGTTTGTTCAAGAAGGAGGCAAAGGAAGGCAAATAGAGTTAGAATTGGAGAATTCTGACCAACTAACAGATCAAATGGATATAGATCCATCTAGTCAACCTACACCCGTTGATAAACATCTACAGCTGTTCCTCATAGAACAACAAGGGTATCTCACCCACCAGTGAGATATGGTTTCCTTCATGAAGAAGAACAAGAGTTGTCTACTCATGAAGAAGTAGATCATGGAGATGATCCACTTACCTATGAAGAAGCTATATCAGATATAGACTCTTCAAAATGGATTGATGCTATGAAATCTGAAATTGATTCCATGTATAAGAATCAAGTTTGGGATTTTGTTGACCCACCTAAAGGTATTGTACCTCTAAGGAACAAATGGGTTTTCAAGAAGAAAATTGGTTCTGATAGAAAGGTAGAGACCTTTAAGGCAAGGCTAGTAGCGAAAGGGTTTCGCCAAAGGCAAGGAATCAACTATGAGGAGACTTTCTCGCCTGTTGCCATGCTTAAATCAATTAGGATTCTATTAGCAATAGCTGCATATTATGATTATGAGATTTGGCAGATGGATGTCAAAACAGCTTTTCTCAATGGATACATTGAATAAAACATTTTCATGGAACAACCTAGGGGTTTTGAATCCCAAGATGGTTCCAAGGTATGCAAGCTAAAGCGATCCATTTATGGGTTAAAACAACCTTCGAGGAGTTGGAACATTCGTTTTGATGAAGCTATTAAGTCATTTGGTTTTGTAAAAAATGAGGATAAGCCATGTGTATATAAGAAGGTTAGTGATAGTGCTATCACTTTCCTTGTCTTATATGTGGATGACATACTATTGATGGGTAATGACACATGTATGTTGACAACTATAAAGGTATGGTTGTCAAATACATTCTTCATGAAAGACGTAGGGGAGGCAACCTATATTCTTGCGATTCGCATCTATAGAGATAGAGCGAAAAGAACAATTGGTTTATCCCAAAGTCTATACTTGGAAAAGGTGTTAAAGAGGTTTAACATGCTTGATTCCAAGAGAGGATTGTTACCAGTGAGACATGGTATCCACCTTTCTAAAGAGATGTCTCTAAAGACAGCTGAAGAAAGAGATAAGAAGGCCAGGATTCCATATGCTTAAGCTATTGGAAGTTTAATGTATGCAATGTTGTGTACTAGGTCAGATATCGCATATGCTATTAGCTTGACTAGCAGGTATTAATCCAATCCAGGTTTGGAATACTGTGTTAGTAGTATGCCTTAAAGCATATCATTTAGTATGTATCTTGTAAATGTTTTATTAATAAAAGGCGTTTCCACTTTTCCGTTTACATAATATATTTATGTGTAATAGAAAAAGTCCATTGATATTTTATTAGACATTCTATTCTTAAGTTGTTAAGAAAATGAGTAACAGTATTTATAGTACAAAGTATCATAAATATGTTCATAATCGAGGATACTTCATAATAAGGACATGACTTATCCAGAAAGATTGTATTCATGTTTGTTCCCAAGTTATTTATATGAGATATAAATAAGATGGAATTGCGAGTCTCATGCCATATAACAAACATGATAGGCACTTATACATGATAAGTAGGTCGAACCAGTGACACTTATGACAAGCACATGGAGTTTACTCTTGTCAATGTTTTGTCATAAATCATATTAGTGCATATAATCTTTAGACCTGAGATAGCACAGTTATCTTATATATAGGTGGTTTGAGTTTGATACTGCTTTCATACTTGTACTGTGTATGGGTATATAGGCATGTGTTGGCTCCTACTAGTTATATATAGAGATAGGTGTTAATCAAGATGGAATTTGTTCCTCTAAGTAAATAGAGATAAAATCCTATATTCATTAAATTGTTCTTGATGTTTCAAGTTCTTGGCCAGGACAGATAGATTTATTTAGAAAAGAGTTTTTGATGAGAAAATCTTTTAATCAAGAACTGGAATTAAAAGAGAATATAATATTAATAGCAAATAGGGTTTGACATAAACCATGACTCCAGCTTGAGTTGGGATTTCGTAACAGAGAGATTCTAGTGCATGGTATTATATGATTATAGGTTCATTTAAGGTAAACCTTATTAATGATTGGGTGGCCATGGAATGCTATGCTAGGTGTTAACCATGGTCTATGAGGTGCATAAAATGATTTAGAGAAATCATTTATGGTAAGAAAGAGTTCTGATGATATTAAGAGTTGATATCATATCTCATTGCCAATTAGTGATGAGCCTAGTAAGTCACACACATACACAAGTTATCACCTAATTAAATATGAATTAATTAATTAATTAAAGAGTTTAATTGATTAATTAAATAAGTTTAGTTTGCAATTAGATTGCAAAGTTCCTAACATGACTTGAAACCAAATCTAGATTATTAGATGTATAGTATAAGTTAAATTTATATTTAAAGTGTTTAAATATGAATTTAATTAATGAGAAATTAATTAATAAAGATTAATTAATTAATTTATATTTGATATAAATTGATTAGAAGAAGAGAAATAATTATTTTGGGTTGAGAACTCAAAATTAAGACACAGGGGCATTTTGGTCTTTTCATAGGGTGACACGTGGCACCATGAGATGGTGACACATGGCATTACACATAAACTTGCCAAATGTTTTTTAATCATGTAAGATGATTAAAATTAAGATTAAATATAGGTTTGACACTTGGCACAATTTGATTGGGTCAATTAAACCTAGAACCAATCAGAGGGTGACATGTGGTAAGAGTTTAATGTGTTGACCTAGCTATATAAGTGTTGTTATGAAGGAAAAATAACATAACCAGCAGCCTCTTTCTTTGGTGCTGCCACCCAAGAAGGTTTCTCTCTTCTTCATCTTCTTCTCTCATCTTTCCAAGAGATTAACAAACAATCTCTTGAATTAAAAATACTAGAAATTATTTCTAGTGTCCTGTTTACATCTTTAATCTCTTAAAAGGCAGAACTTGATTTTCTAAATAATGTAAAAAGCTTTAGAAGCTGTTCAAGGGCTGCCATAGGTGTTCTTGGTGTGAACGAGCTAGAGGAACAACATCTGGTGTCCTGAAAACGCATCTTTAAGGCGCAAATACACTGCAGTGCATCAAGAGATTAGTGTGTTTGTTCTTGATTTAATCTAGGGTTCTAAAATTAATCTGATTAATTTTAAAATCTTAAATGGCAATTACAAATCCAAAAACATATTAAAATAGTTTTAATATGTTGTTTATCATTGAAATCAAATAGATAAAAAATAAATCTTGCATGATGCATGTGACCCTAGGTGAAAATTTTTGAATTCAATGGTATAAACTTGTGTTTTTCACGCTTCCGTTCCTTCACAGTGGATAGCTGTCAAGAATATCGTTAAGTATTTGAGAACAACTAAGGATTTATTCTTGATATATGGAGGTCGAGACTTGCAATTGGATGGTTATACTGATTCTAATTTCTAATCAGATATCGATGATAAAAAGTCTACCTCTGGGTATGTGTTCATTTGTAATGGATGTGCAGTCAGTTGGAAGAGTTCCAAACAGAGCACGACTGCAATTTCCACTACCGAGGCTGAGTATATTGCTGCATCAGATGCTGCAAAGGAAGCTATTTGGATAAAGAAGTTTGTGACAGAACTTATAGTAGTTCCTTCCATTGAGTCAGCAGTTCCACTACACTGTGACAACAATGGAGCAGTCATACAGGCTAAGGAACCCAAGTCTCACCAGAAATCCAAACACATAGAAAAGTACTACCACATTATCAGAGAAATAGTTGGACGAGGCGATATAGCCATGCAGAAAATAGGATCAGTTGAAAATCCAGCTGATCCATTCACTAAGCCTATGTCACAGACTCAGCTAGACCGACATCTTGAGAAGATGGGTCTAAGATATTATAATGAATGGCTCTAGCGCTAGTGGGAGATTGTTAGTAGTATGCCCTAGAGCATATCATTTAGTATGTATCTTGTACATGTTTTTATTAATAAAAGGCATTTCCACTTTTCCGTTTACATAAGATATTTATGTGTAATAAAAAAGGTCCATTGATATTTTGTTAGAAATTCTATTCTTAAGTTGTTAAGAATATGAGTGACAGTATTTCTAGTACAAAGTATCATAAATAGGTTCACAATCGAGGATACTTCATGATAAGGACATGACTTATCCAGAAAGATTGTATTCATGTTTGTTCCCAAGTTATTTATAAGAGATATAAATAAGATGGAATGGTGAGTCTAATGCCATATCACAAACATAATAGGCACTTATAAATGATAGGTAGGCCGAACCAGTGACACTTATGACAAGCACATGGAGTTTACTCTTGTCAATGTTTTGTCATAAATCATATCAGTGTATATAATCTTTAGACCTGTGATAGCATAGTTATCTTTTATATAGGTAGTTTGAGTTTGATAATGCTTTCATACTTGTACTGTGTATGGGCATATGGGCATGTGTCGGCTTCTACTAGTTATATATGGAGGTAGGTGTTGATCAAGATGGAATCTGTTCCTCTAAGTAAATAGAGATAAAATCCTATGTTCATTTAATTGTTCTTGATGTTTTAAGTTCCTGGCTAGGACAGATAGATTTAATCAGAAAAGAGTTTCTGATGAGAAAATCATTTTAATCAAGAACCGGAATTAAAAGAGAACATAATATTCATAATAAATGGAGTTTGACATAAGCCATGACTCCAGCTTGAGTTAGGATTTTGTAACAGAGAGATTCTAGTGCATGGTAACATATGATTATAGGTTCATTTAAGGTAAAATTTATTACTGATTGGGTGGCCATGGCATGCTATGCTAGGTGTTAATCATGGTCTATGAGGTGCATAAAATGATTTAGAGAAATCATTTATGGTAAGAAAGAGTTCTGATGATATTAAGAGTTGATATCATATCTCATTGCCAATTAGTGATGAGCCTAGTAAGTCACACACATACACAAGTAATCACTAAATTAAATATGATTTAATTAATTAATTAAAGAGTTTAATTGATTAATTAAATAGGTTTGGTTTGCAATTAGATTGCAAAGTCCCTAGCATGACTTGAAACCAAATCTAGGTTATTGGATGTATAGTATAAGTTAAATTTATATTTAAAGTGTTTAAATATGAATTTAATTAATGAGAAATTAAGTAATAGAGATTAATTAATAAATTTATATTTGATATAAATTGATTAGAAGAAGAGAAATAATTAATTTGGATTAAGAACTCAAAATTAAGACACAGGGGTATTTTGGTCATTTCATAGGGTGACATGTGGCACCATCATATGGTGACACATGGCACTACACATAAGCTTGCCAAATGTCTTTTAATCATGTAAGATGATTAAAATTAAGATTAAATATAGGTTTGACACTTGGCACAATGTGATTGGGTCAATTAAACCTAGAACCAATCAGAAGGTGACATGTGGCAAGGGTTTTAAGTTGTGACCTAGCTATATAAGTGTTGTTATGAAAAGAAAAATTACAAGAAGCTGCTGCTCCCAAAGGTGCCGCTACCCCTTGGCTGCCTCTCCCTTCTTTTCTTCTTCATCTCTCATTCATTCCAAGAGATTAGCAAACAATCTCTTGAATTAAAAATACTAGAAATTGTTTCTAGTGTCCTGTTTACATCTTTAATCTCTTAAAAGGAAAAACTTGATTTTCTAATTAATAGAAAAAGCTTTAGAAGTTGTTCAAGGGCTACCATAGGTGATCTTGGTGTGGACAAGCTAGAGGGACAACATATGGTGTCCTAAAGACGCATCCCGAAGGTACAAATACGCTGCAATGCATCAAGAGGTTAGTGTATTTGTTCTTGAATTAATCTAGGGTTCTAAAATTAATCTGATTAATTCTAAAATCTTAAATGGCAAATACAGATCCAAAACATATTAAAAGAGTTTTAATATGTTATTTATCATTGAAATAAAATAGATAAAAATAAATCTTGCATAATGCATGTGACCCTAGGTGAAAATTTTTGAATTCAATGATATAAACTTGTGTTTCTCATGCTTTCGCTGCTTCAATTTGTGTTTTTCACGCTTCTGCTCCTTCAATGCCCACTTCCACCACAGCTGGAATAGGCTCTTATGGCCTTATAACATACTCCTCCATGATTCCTGCCATAGGTTTCACAGGTACGAGCAGGAAAGGAACCCCTAGATGTCTGCTGTCTAGATCTTGGTGGCCTCTGCCCTGAGAATCTTCCCCTACGAGATCCTCTGTTACTTGGTCCCCCAAAGCTTTTCCTCTTACCCAAATTATTACTTCGACTCTGACCTGTAGGCTTACTGCTCTTCTCTTTTTCAGTGGTTACCTTCTCAGATGCTCTTTTTAGTTCTATCCTTTCCAATTCAAGGGCCTATGATATCGACCCAGAGAAGTTGTCATGTTAAAACCCAACCACTTGCAATCTCAAACTAGGCCTCAAACCGGCCTCAAACCGTTTGCATCTATCTCTACTGGTAGTGAGTAGGCTTCCAGCATAGTGGCTGAGGCGAGAAAAGTCTCTCTTATACTAGGCTACAGTCTTGTTCCCTTGCTTCAAACTGAGAAACTCCTGTAGCTTCATATCCACATAGGTATCAAGAACATAATTCTGTCTAAACTCCCTTAGAAAGTCATCCTATGTCAGCACTGGCGGTTCAGCCAAACTGTGGGGAATTGTCTTCCACCACTCATATGCATCTCCATGTAGCAGGGAAATTGAATATTCAAACTTCAACTCATCTGTGCAGTGCAATTTCTTGAAGACCCTCTCCATCCATTCTAACCATTGCTCAGCTTCTAATGGGTCCACTATACCCTTGAACTCTGTTGCCCCATACTTCATTAACTTGTCATATTGTCTAGCTGGGGATGGTGGTTGCACTGGAGGTGCTTGCATAGGAGCTTGGATTGGCATATTGCTAGCCATTTGCTGAAAAAGTACAGCCATCTGCTCAACGAACTGAGCAGGAAACTGCATGGGTGGGACGGGTGTAGCCGATCCACTAGCATTTTGAGGAGCTGGGGCTTCCCCCTGCACCTCAGCTACTACTGATTGCTCTACTGTGTGATCCCCCTCTTCCATACTGAATCACAAAGAATTCTACTCCCTATGTAACATCCTCCCGGTAGCAACTCCGTACATTCTCTTTATTCGGTGATCGGTCCCAGTCGGACTAGAACGTTCGGAAAATTAATTAAACTTAAGTGAGGAACAATAATAATCTCAAAAATTAATAAGAATAATTTAGTAAAAATTTTAGAAATAAAATAGAACCCAGTTAAGCAGTAGGTGCCCAAGCGATGGGTAACGGAGGAAGTTGCGGTTCTATAACGAGGAGCCTTAGACCAGGGAAAAATTAATAAATTAATTATTGGGACTCCATAGAATTGTCATTGAGGTTCCTATGGCATTAGAATTCCAAGAAAATATTTAGAAAAATTTTTCAATCGGGACAGACAATTTTGACCCGTTAAGCCAAACGGAGGGCATTTTGGTCATTTCGCCTTCAGAGACGATTTTTGGCCGACTTGTCCAGTTGAGTAAATAATTATTATGATCTAAAATGTGAATAAATATTACTAAAAATTGAATTGAAAATGAGTAGAAAAGAAAAGAAAAAAAAATGAATTAAATGGGAATTTATGACATCACATGATGTCATTAGTGTACCTTCACCCAATTATATGGTGACACATGGCTATAACCCATTTAAAATCAATAAAATGGGCAGAAAATGAGAGAAAAATGCAGCTTTCTTCTTCTTCCCAATTTCCATACGTGAACCTTTCTTCCTCCATTAAAATTCATTTCATTTTCTCTCTTCCAAACCTTGAATTCTTATCACTAAACCTTTAATTCTCTTCATTAAAACTTGTCCACTCATCTTGGGAAGGTGTTTGGAAGCCTAGAAAGTGAAGGAAAGGGAAGTTTAAGCTTGGAAAATTTTGCCCTACAAGAGGTTAGTGCTTACTTATGCTATTATTCCTTTACTTCCATGTTAAGGACTTGAATTTAGTATGAAATTGTAAGTTAAATGGACTAAAACTCATGTGTATGTGTACCATAAATTTTGGCAGCCCTAAGGAAGGAACAATGATGGAGTATTTTTGATGGTTTTAATGGACTTAAAATGAATTAGAGATTATGTTTAAGGTGCATATACACATATGTGATGAATGAAAGTGTGTATCTAAGGTGTATGTGTGAATCATAATGGGAAACTAGGGTTTGGGAGTGAAAATGTGGACTTGGCTTATGAAATTGTTAAAGGACATTTTAATGGTCAATTAGTGACCATTTGAGGAGATTTGACCATAATATGGATTGAAAAATAGCATGGTAAAAGGGAATGACTATGCTGCCTAGGGACAGCAGCAATGGACTGAGATTTCAGTCCAATTACATAGCCATAACTTTGGCTGTGTTAGTCCAATTGGTGTTTGGCCAATTGGACATGAAACTAGGCTTATAATGGCACATTTTTTCTGAAGAAACCATGCCCAAAAGACCAAAGCAAGAGGACCAAAACTTGGCCCTAATCCGGACACCCTGCAACAGCCCCTGCAGAAATGACCAAATGAACAGTAACTGTTCATTTAGCCATAACTCACTGTAGATTTGGTCAATTGACCTGAAATTTTTACAGCAACAAGTTAAGACATAGAAAAACAACTTTCATGAAGAAACATACCCCAAATTATGACCAGAACCTAATCAAATCATTGAGCAAAGTGAAGTTTACTGTACTGAGATTTCCAGAATTTTCATTTGAGTAGCAATGTTTGGAGGACTATAACTCTCTCTAGAAAACTCGGATTTAGGTGATTCTTGAACCGATGGAAACCTAAGGCATAGTAGAACATTTCATATGAAGAAAGTTAGACCAAATTAGGAACTTAACTTGATCAAATTACTGACCAAAGTTGAATCAAAATCTGCCAGAACCCATGATAGCAGCATAAACAGTGCACGTGAACAGTAAACTTATTTTGGCCATACTTGAGCTACAAAACTCCAAATGGAGTGATTCAAAAAACAAAATTCAACTAGACAAAATAAGGAACATTTTCTATGAAGGAAGTTTTGTCAAATTCCAACAGTAAATCGACCAATGAAACAGTGCAACTTCGGAGCACCAAAACCGAAAATTGGCAATTTTGCCCAAATGACCTAAGCTTTGAGAAAGTGACCAAAACCAATAAGTTTTAAATGAAAAATGTAGTATGTTTGAAGTGCCAAAGTCAATGTACATATTTTCTATGCAAAAGTCAACATTTTAGTTGACTAATGAAGTGAATAGTGACATGAAAACTTAAAATAAGCTTGGAAATGGATTTGGTAATTGATTCCAACAAGTTTTAAATGCAAAATGTGGTACATCCGGAGTGTTAAAACCAATGTACCTATTGTCTATGCAAAAGTCAACATTTTTGTTGATCAATGAGGTGAATAGTGACACCAAAACTTGAAATTCAAAATTTGAAATTAAAAATGCATCTAGGGGACTTTAAATTGCAATTGGCAATTAATACTAGTAAATGTAAAACTCAAAATGTGGGATCTTGGTGTAATTAGAATTAATATATCCATTAAGTATAAAAAGGTCAACATTTTGGTTGACTAGTATGGTGAATAGTAATCAAAATGATTAGTGAATTAAGATGAAGACCTAGAACCAATTCTAAGCTTAAATGCTTAGAATTGTATGACAAATATGGACTATGCATCCTAGTCAAAATTGTTAAAAAGAAATTTAGGCCATAAATTTGAAATCCATGAAATATTCATGGATTACTTGAAACATGAAAAATAAGTCACCTAATTGATGTGAATAGATAGTTAGGGCATATATGCCCATCACAAATGGAATTCATAAAATATTAGTAACTCAACTTGAAATATAAAATTTGTAATTACATAAGTAGACTCTTGAATGTATAAATGAGAAAGGAAAAATGTTTTGAATACAATGGTACATGTGAACCATTGTTTAGAATTAGGATCAATATGAATAACATAATGAATGGATAAATAAAACATATTAATGTATGAATGAGACATTAGTTCTCATTATTGTAAAGAGGAGAAGTATTTTGAGTACAATGGTATAAAAGGATAATTGATGTGAATTGTGATCATATAAATGATCAAATGAATGTATGAATTATGATTGAAATTTATCATGAAATAATAAAGTCATAAAGCACAATATATTAATATTTTAAAGTATCAAATACCCTAGTATACCTAACAAGATTGGTTTGGATAGTTTGGCATGCCAATAGGGTATTGTTTTAGCAGTACTGCGAAAGGAAAGGCTTTATGCCTGTATTCATGGCTTTATGCCCGTATCCATGGCTTTTATGCCCGTATTCATGGCTTTTATGCCGATTATGTGATATCATGGCTCTTTAGCCATACCGATTGCATCTGAGGTTGGCGTTACTGCGTCCCATGGTATGACGGCCCGAGGCACGCGGTGTCGATGCCAACGACCGTTATCGATCCGATCGTCTAGTATAGGTTACTTGGGCAGTCAATTAAAGTATTATTCAATTCATGCAGCTAAGTTAAGTTAAGTATAATGAAAATCCAGTACAATTAAATTAAGTATTGAATGAATAAGCGAAAGAGATTAGCAAAAGAAACATAACAAAAATATAAATTGCGAGCAAATGCAGACTTGAAATACAATACAGATAGAATAAATTATATACCTGCTAGTATTACTGAAAAGTTATAAACTAAGCACTTTCAAAGAGGAACAAACTAGTATATAAGATCGTTGATACTAGAAATACCATACCAAATTAAATTGATTCTTGAGTATCTGAATTATCATTTATTTCTTTCTTTACTTGTATATATTCAATTGGTAAGAGGCGAAGCAAACCCGTGAGGTGATATGGGTTCGAATCCTAGCATTGCAGGGCGAAGGGATTGAACTCCACCAAAGCGGACAGTACCGATTTGAGTTGCATCGCCGGCCTCTAGAGGGGCACGGCAAGATGGCCACCCATAGAGGGCTTGAGTGGGGCCCCCTAAGCCGGGGTGTGACAATAAAAAGCCGCCTTTTTGTTGTCACACCGGTGAGCGACTCAAGCCTCTGGTGGCCATCTTCTTGGCGTAGCCGGCGATGCTCCAATCGTGCTTGTCGCTTAATGGTTCCTTAGATCATCCCTTGAACCATCGAATTTGCTTCGCCTCTTACCAATTGAGCAGAGGTGAAGCAAATCCGTGAGGTGATATGGGTTCGAATCCTAGCTCTGTAGGGCGAAGGGATTGAACTCCACCAAAGCGGACAGTACCGATTTGAGTCGCATCGCCGGCCTCTAGAGGGGTACGCCGGCAAGATGGCCACCCATAGAGGGGCTTGAGCTAGGGCCCACTAAGCCGGGATGTGACACCCTAGACAACCAACACAAGGAGATTTCCCTCCATTAGTCCATATTTATGATGTAATGCACTATATTTATCAATTAATGATAGTTGAGCAGTTGTATTTATCAAAACTTTTCAAACATGCAATTTCAAAACTTGTATAAAAACCAAAGCTTTAATACCACTAAAACACAGTCTTTTGGTGGCATTTAAGGGTACCTATTAGAGCACTTGCAAGCGTTACGTATCGACGTCCCTGCAAGCTCTCAGGCGTAGAGCCACGCTTCGACACAGTTCACGCGTGAGAGTTCCCAGGAATCGTAGGCATTATGTATCGCCATCCCTACTTTGCTTTGATACCACAAAAACATGTCACATCTTATCCCTGGTAAGGCATGACATGTTCCCATATCATACCTAATGAATTACAAAACTCCACCTATCGATAACCCATTAGTTATGCTATAAAGGATTTTAAAACAAATCATAGCTTTTTGTCTTATTAACTCTTTTGCTGAAAACTGCATGAGAATAGTTAAAATTCCATGTAAACATTTATTGGAAATAATGATAGACTAAATATTGCAAAAGTTACCTTTTCATAAGTCTCAAAATAAAATACAAATAGTTACAAACTCAAAATACTTTAGTAATGCAATACTTTTTAATACAAGCTGCTTAATGTTCGTACATCCATACATATAGGTGCAAAATACATCCAAAGGAATCACAAGGGTATACCTAACATAAATACCCACAATCAATACCAAAATGCTGCTTCCAAGTCTCTCACTCAGCAGCCTTCTCCTTTCCCTTACCTGCGATAGCATAAAGAAGCTATCGCTGAGTATATCACTCAGTGGTGCACAACTAATAACTTTAAAACTTAAGGTAAAACACAATTTGTCAAAGCATAATAAATCACATTTTTCTTAAGCATGAAAACTTCACAATAGTTCTAAGTCTATAAGAGCTATTTTTTGGAATAACATTTCAAAAGAGAAATCACACTTTATAAATCATAATTCACAAAGCATTAGTGTTGCCAACATCAACACAGTTTAGGCCATGACACAAAATTTCACGATCAGTGCCGTGTTGTACACCACGATAAAGCAATCTCAACCTCACTAACCGTTATTAATGAGGGAAGGGCTAGCTAGCTAATGAGTACTCATGTAGTCTTACCCCACTAATCATTATTAATGGGAGACATAATCATATCAAATATCAAACCCTAAGTAGCCGTTACTACTAGAGAGTTTCGAAGGGACTGTCATGCTAACTGTGGTTTCAAAACAACTTTTAAGAGTTTCTAAATCAATAATCACATTTGCAAAAGAATAACATATTCAAATCATCATAAAACCCATAAAAGGGGTGGCAACACACAAATTTCTCAAATGCAAGAGAAAAACCATACCTCATTCAAATCCATTTACAAAGTTAAAACAAAGAAAAAGCTTAGTTATGCACAAACCTTCAATAATTCTCCTTCTTTGTTACCTACTTCTCCTTATCTGTTCCAACTTCTTTTTCTACTGAAAATAGACAAATAGAATACCTCAGTACCAATCTCAATTACATTCATGTCTAATGCATCCCAAGTTAGCTTTGAAAATTTTAGAATATTTTGGTTTTGGCACAGCTTCGTGCCCCAATCTTTGAACCCAATTTTTACCTAGTTTTGATCATAACTTGGTGACGTGTTCTTCACGAAAATTGTTCATTTAGGTCTTAACTTTATTTTCCTTTCTGAATCACCTAATTTGGAGCTGTGTAGCTCAATTTATGACCAAAACACAGTTACTATTCACATCACTATTCATCCTACAGATTCAGTTCTTGCAGATTTATTGATCCAACTTCATTCAGCAATTTGATCAAGTTAAGTCCATAATTTGGCCTAATGTTCTGCATATGAAATGTTCTACTATCTCTTAGGTTTCCATCAATTCAAGAATCGCCTAAATCAGAGTTTTCTAGAGAGAGTTATGGCCATGCAACATTTACAGTTCATATGGTAAATCTGCAGATTTCCAGATTTCTACAGATTTAGTGATCCAATTTTTCTCAGCAATTTGATTAGGTTAAATCCATAATTTGGCCTCAAGTTCTTCATATGAAATATTCTACTATGTCTTAGGTTTCCATCGGTTCAATAATCGCCTAAATCGGAGTTTTCGAGAGAGAGTTATGGCTATACAAAATTTACTGTTCATATGGTCAAATTCTGCAGGTTCGAGAATTTTATCTCGCATTTCAATGCTCATTTTAGGTAGCTTAAGGTCATTTTCGGAGCAGGGTATCTTCACAAAAATTCTAGCCCTATGTCTTAAGTTTCGTTTCCAATTGGTTTCACACCAATTGGAGTTGTGTAGCTCAAGTTATGGGCTTCCAAACACACTGAATTCAGTGTGCAAAATTCTGCCCTAAGTTCAAATTTTCATTTCTTCAATTACTTCCATTAACCAACCTCAATTCACATTTAATTCACCCAAAAATACTATAATTTAGCATTAACACATCAATGGCACTTCCTAGCACAGACTCCACAATTTTCAAATACCAAAGTTTGCAGTTTTCCCTAATCCTACCATTTTATTACTTCCATTCATCAACCCAATGTTAATTCAAACTAAATAAACCTCAAATGATCATAATTTAATACTACACACACCAATTTCAGTCTCTAGCATCAAAACCCAATTTTCCCATGAACCCTAATCTTCCATAATTCAATTTATGCAATCTCATAAAATTTTACTACTCTCAATCATGCATACTACCTCAATTTAACTTAGATTTATCATTAATTTAACTAAAATATATCAAAATCCTAATTTTCCCTAAGTTGGCCAAAACCCTAGTTTAGGTTTCATGCATGTTTCCTTTCAATTTCTCATGAAATTTCATCATAAGCTAACTTCATTCAAGGCTTGCACAACTAATCTAACATGAAAAGAAACTTACCTCAAGTGATTTCTTTCTAACTTCAATTTTTATTCCAATTTCTTTTGCTCTACTTGCTCCAATGCCTCAATCAAAGTTCTCTTTGATCTTCTCTTTTAGTGGGTTATAGGATTTATGAAGGAAATATAAGGGAATTAAAACTTGGGAGGGGAAATCAATGAGGGGAAGAAGTAGAAGAAGAAGAGAAAAAGAAAGAGAGAGGAAGAGAGAGGAGTGGGTGGTGGCACCTTATGAAAAAATAAAAATGAAGAAGACATTTGTCTTCTTATATATATATATATATATATATATATATATATTTAGCCCCAAAATTAGTTTATTAAAATTATAAATTTTAATTATGTCATAAGGATAATTAAACTTTAATTTTTATTCCCTTTTTTTTTTTACATTTACACTTGATTTTTCCTTTTAATTAAATAATTAAATTTAATTATCAAAAGCCCATAAGTCCTTCATTTTAATTTTTTCATAATAGAAATGAAAGTTTAAGTTTTTATTTCTTAAATTTTCCCTCACATTTTTTTACTTGAATTTTTCTTCAATTTTTACCCCATAATTCAATTCATTAATTTCATTTAATTTAATTGATATTTTGGTCAAAAGTCAACTCTTGAGGTGAATTGACCAAAATGCCCCTTATCGAGTCATAATCCCTCTTTTTCAATATACCCGGTGAATCCTTATATTTTTAGGTCACTAGAATTTTTATTGTGTCTATCTTAATTAATTTTCTATTTATTTTTAGTCCTCAAGGTGTCTTTAAATAGTACTAGTCACATACCAAAAATGATAGTATTCATAACTCAGAGGTTCGGGATGTTACAATTGTAATCATGTTTGTTCCCAAGTTATTTATATGAGATGTAAATAAGATGGAAAGGTGATTGTCATGCCATATAACAAATATGATAGGCACTTATACATGATAAGTAGGCCGAACTAGTGACATTTATGACAAGCATATGGAGTTTACTCTTGTCAATGTATTGTCATAAATCATATCAGTGCATATAATCTTTAGACCTGAGATAGCATAGTTATCTTGTATATAGGTGGTTTGAGTTTGATACTGCTTTCAAACTTGTACTATGTATCGGTATATGGGCATGTGTTGGCTCTTACTAGTTATATATGGAGGTAGGTGTTAATCAAGATGAAATCTGTTCCTCTAAGTAAATTGGGATAAAATCCTATGTTCATTTAATTGTTCTTGATGTTTCAAGTTCCTAGCCAGGACAGATAGATTTAATCAGAAAAGACTTTCTGATGAAAAAATCTTTTTAATCAAGAACTAGAATTAAAAGAGAACATAATATTCATGGCAAATGGGGTTTGAAATAAACATGACTCCAGCTCGAATTGGGCTTTTGTAACAGAGAGATTCTAGTGCATGGTAACATATAATTATAGGTTCATTTAAGGTAAACCTTATTACTGATTGGGTGGCCATGGCATGCTATGCTAGGTGTTAACCATGGTCTATGAGGTGCATGAAATGATTTAGAGAAATTATTTATGTTAAGAAAGAGTTCTGATGATATTAAGAGTTGATATCATATCTCATTACTAATTAGTGATGAGCTTAGTAAGTCACACACATACACAAATAATCACCAAATTAAATATAATTTAATTAATTAATTAAAGAGTTTAATTGATTAATTAAATAGGTTTGGTTTGCAATTAGATTGTAAAGTCCCTAGCATGGCTTGAAACCAAATCTAGTTTATTGGATGTATCGTATAAGTTAAATTTATATTTAAAGTGTTTAAATATGAATTTAATTAATGAGAAATTAATTAATAAAGATTAATTTATATTTGATATAAATTGATTAGAAGAAGAGAAATAATTATTTTGGGTTCAGAACTTAAAATTAATACACAAGGGTTTTAGGTGATGACCTAGCTATATAAGTGAAAGGATAAAAGAACAAAAATCATAAGCTGCCATTCATCTCTTTGTGCACCACCCTTGGCTACTCTCCCTTCTCTTCTTCTTTATCTCTCATCAATTCAAAGAGATTAGAAAACAATCTCTTGGATTAAAACACTAGAAATTGTTTCTAGTGTCCTGTTTACATCTGTAATCTCTCAAAAGGCAAAACTTGATTTTCTAATTCATAGAAAAAGCTGTAGAAGCTATTCAAGGGCTGCCATAGATGATCTTGGTGTGGACAATCTAGAGGGACAACATCTGGTGTCCTAAGGCGCATCCCAAAGGTGTCAAACACACTGCAGTGCATCAAAAGGTTAGTGCACTTATTCTTTATCTATTCTAGGTTTCTAATGAATTAACCTGATTAATTCTAAAATCTTAAATGAAAAATCTAGATCTAAAACATATTAAAAGAGTTTTAATATGTTGTTTATCATTGAAATCAAATAGATAAAAATGAATCTTGCATGATGCATGTGACCCTAAGTGAAAAATTTTTGAATTCAATGATATAAACTTGTGTTTTTCATGCTTCTGCTCATTCAGGGACCAGGAACATTTGACTCTAAAACATATCCTATATGTTCAAGGTTCAGGACAAGTTTCAAATTTCTTAGCCAATCAGACAGACAGATTAGATCCTGTCAACCTATTGCGTTCAAGTATGCTTGCAAGGATATTGGATGGTGGTGGTTGTTCTGTGCTCATTATTATCAGAAAATTAACTACAGAAAATAACCAGATTAATTAGTAAATATATCATGTAATTAACCAAAATGATTTTGGTCTTTTAATCAAATTGGTTCTCCCACTAACTTAGCGAATCCTACACTTCCAAAGTAGAAAACGAAAATCCTAGTTGGATGGATTTCTAGTGGGTGATTAAATTCTTATAATCCTATTGATCATCCTTAGGCACATCCATTATTGGAATCACAATAAACTATAAGTGAGCAACTCCTTGCCCATCACATCTCATGTGAGGTTCAATCCTTTACCTAGCCCCTAATGCTCAAAATCTCAGGCACATCCATTATTGACTTATCTTGCATTAGTTAAGTTAATCCCATTGAGCCAGTAAACATGTAAATAATTTTAATGTCCTCAGGCACATCCATTATTGGCCACCAAATCATTTACATATTTACAACATCTCATGCTTAACAATTATTCTTAACAAAATCTCTTAAATTAATTGCATAATATGCAACTATTTAAAATTTCTTAAAATAATTGCCCTAATTGAGGGCTTATATTATAATTACTTTAATTATAGCATATCCAACTTAATCATTTATTTGGAAGATTTTGTGGTCGTCCTAATTACTATTATGGTCTCACTTTGCACATTATACATTTAGCATGCATATATCATATACTTGCATACATTCCCATACATCTCATGCATTCATGGATAAACAGTAAATATGGTATGATCATGGACTTTCTAAGGGATTCAATTCTGAGCCACCAAGAATTGAATCAGGGCATTCCTAGGTGCATTTCATTCATTCATTTTACAAGAGTTGCTGAAGGAGTACATAATCAATACTTGATCTTGAATTCCTCCCACTGGTCCCACCAATGCTCTTGACCTCCTTAATCTTCTTGCAATCCAATATTACATAGTAATCCTTGGCATACTAAGGTGAATTTACAAGAACTAAATAAATGAAATTACAACTCAAAATTATTACAACCTTAATAATACATGCCCAAAATAAATTATAATTAATTAATTAATTTACAACCCAATGAAATATAAAAGAAATAAATCCAATCACATTTGTCTTTTATAGTCCATGATCATCCATCATGCATATCACTATTTAACAATTAAATAAAACATACATACTTAAAATAAATTGAATATCTCATATTCAACTTAAAAATCTAGATTTGAATATGATTTAAACAAATTTAAAAATTCAGATTTGAATCACATTCAAACAAATTCAAAAATTCAGATTTGAATCACATTCAAACAAATTCAAAAATTCAGATTTGAATCACATTCAAACAACTTTAAAAATTTAGATTTGAATCACATTCAAACAATTTTTAAAATTTAGATTTGAATCACATTCAAATAACTTTAAAAATTCAGATTTGAATCACATTCAAATAATTTTAAAATTCATATTTGAATTAAAATTTAATTGTGTGATTAAAACACTTAATTAAACATTTTAATTAGTCATAGGATGAACCTTAGATCATACAACAATTGTAGATTCAAAAACCCAAACCTTGCGCACACCATTGGAGAACACAAAGTGTGCGCACTATTGGTGTTCATCACTATGCCACCACCATTCCTTTACAACCAGCAATAGATCTATCATCTCATGATCATACAACACAATTAAATCATATAATCAACAATCTAAATGGCAAATATAGTGGCTCTGATACCAATTGAAGGAGTGGAAGCATGAAAAACATAAGTTTATATCATTGAAATTCAAAATTTTTCATCTAAGGTCACATGCATCATGCAAGATTTATTTTTATCTATTTGATTTCAATGATAAATAGCATATTAAAAATCTTTTAATATATTTTTGGATCTACATTTGCCATTTAAGATTTTAGAATTAACAAATTAATTCATTAGAACCCTAGATTAGATCAAGAACAAGTGCACTAACCTTTTGATGCACTGTAGTGTGTTTGGCAGCTTTGGGATGTGTCTAGGACACCAGATGTTGTCCCTCTAGCTTGTCCATACCAAGATCACTAATGGCAGCCCTTGAACAGCTTCTAAAGCTTTTTCTATGAATTAGAAAATTAAGTTTTTCCTTTTGAGAGACTACAAATGTAAATAGGACACCAGAAACGATTTCTAGTAATTTTAATTCAAGGGATTGTTTGCTAATCTCTTTGAATTGATGAGAGATGAAGAAGAAGAGAAGGGAGAGGCAGCCAAGGGTGGCGGCACCAAACAGAATGAGCAGCTTGTATTTTTTCTTTTCATCCTATTCCTTATATAGCTAGGTCACCACTTAAAACCCTTGCCACGTGTCACCTTTTGATTAGCTGTAGGTTTAATTGACCCAATCACATTATGCCAAGTGTTAAACCTATATTTAATCTTGACTTTGATCATCTTACATGATTAAAAGACATAT
This sequence comes from Hevea brasiliensis, assembly GCF_030052815.1. Taxonomy (NCBI): domain Eukaryota; kingdom Viridiplantae; phylum Streptophyta; class Magnoliopsida; order Malpighiales; family Euphorbiaceae; genus Hevea; species Hevea brasiliensis. The sequence goes on along the minus strand of NC_079496.1, from coordinate 91,363,750 downwards.
GGCAAGCTTATGTGTAGTGCTATGTGTCACCATCTCATGGTGCTACATGTCACCCTCTGAAATGATCAAAATACCCCCTGTGTCTTAATTTTGAGTTCTCAACCCAAAATAATTATTTCTCTTCTTCTAATCAACTTATATCAAATATAAATTAATTAATTAATCTCTATTAATTAATTTCTCATTAATTAAATTCATATGTAAACACTTTAAATATAAATTTAACATAGATTTGGTTTCAAGCTATGCTAGGGACTTTGCAATCTAATTGCAAACCAAACCTATTTAATTAATCAATTAAACTCTTTAATTAATTAATTAAATCATATTTAATTTGGTGATTACTTGTGTATGTGTGTGATTTACTAGGCTCATCACTAATTGGCAATGAGACATGATATCAACTCTTAATATCATCAGAACTCTTTCTTACCATAAATGATTTCTCTATATCATTTTATGCACCTCATAGACCATGGTTAACACCTAGCATAGCATGCCATGGCCACCCAATTAGTAATAAGGTTTACCTTAAATGAACCTATAATCATATGTTACCATGCACTAGAATCTCTCTGTTACAAAATCCCAATTCGAGCTGGAGTCATGGTTTATGTCAAATCCCATTTACTATGAATATTATGCTCTCTTTTAATTCTAGTTCTTGATTAAAAAGATTTTCTTATCAGAAACTCTTTTCTGATTACATCTATCTGTCCTGGCCAGGAACTTGAAACATCAAGAACAATTAAATTAACATAGGATTTTATCACTATTTACTTAGAGGAATAGATTCCATCTTGATCAACACCTACCTCCATATATAACTAGTAGGAGCCAACACATGCCCATATACCCATACACAGTACAAGTATGAAAGCAGTATCAAACTCAAACCACCTATATACAAGACAACTATGCTATCTCAGGTCTAAAGATTATATGCACTGATATGATTTATGACAATACATTGACAAGAGTAAACTCCATGTGCTTGTCATAAATGTCACTGGTTCGGCCTACTTATCATGTATAAGTGCCTATTATGTTTGTCATATGGCATGAGACTCACCATTCCATCTTATTTACATCTCATATAAATAACTTGAGAACAAACATGATTACAATCTTTCTGGATAAGTCATATCCTTATTATGAAGTATCCTCGATTGTGAACCAATTTATGATACTTTGTGCTAGAAATACTGTCACTCATATTCTTAACAACTTAAGAATATAATTTCTAAAAAAATATCAATGGACCTTTTCTATTACACATAAATATATTGTGTAAACGAAAAAGTGAAAATGCCTTCTATTAATAAAAACATGTACAAAATACATACTAAATGATATGCTCTAAGGCATACTACTAACACACACTTGATGTGTCATGACCAGTTTTGGTAATTATTTTATATCTAGAGCTCCAGATGTCCAAATGTAGCAAACCTAGGCCCAATTAAACCTTAAGAACCACCTCTACAATTTCTATGAAGGGCTTAAGACAAGACTACATCATTTTAGTGGTTAAAAAAGGCAGTGAAGTCAAATTTATGGGCTGGGTTGTTTGTCAGAACTAGTTTCAGTTCTTGGCCCATAACTTGGATTGTAGACCTCCGATTTGGGCAAATGAGTACGCATTGGAAAGCTAAGAAGTAGGGCTATAACTTTCTTAAAGAAGTTAGAGATAGAATTGAAAGAAAAGTGGCTAAAAATTGGCCATGATTATAGAGTAGAGAATTTATCTTTTTGAATTTTAAAAATTTTTCAAGTTTGGTTCTTATCTTTGGGATTAGGTTTTTTATTATAAAGATCATCTTTGGCAACAGCGAAGAGACATTCATTTAGACCTTCGATACCTTCATTACACCTTCATTCTCTATTCACGTTCATAGTTTTAGATTTCTTTATTATTATTTTTTTTTCTGTAAGCCATGAACATGAGTGGCTAAGTTTCTAAATTCAGTTCAAGGGATTCTAGTTCTTATGTATGATTTGTAAAACCAGGTTCTTAATTTAAATTATGCCTTTTTGAATATCTATTGTTTCTCAATTTCATTGTTTTTGATCTATTGAATAATTAGCTAAAAAGGCCTATTAGTTAATTGTTTGATGTAATCAATTGCTAGTTCATCTTTATAACCCGTAATTATTTTGTAAGATTGAATATTAGCCATTAGGTTTTATTGATTATGATCCAAGTTTTCGATAATAACTTAAGGAAACAATAGGGTGAATTAAATGATTTATGCTTTATAAATCGTTATTCAAACTTAACTACTTCCTATTCTTAAAGCAATTATTAAATTGATGAGGATTGTATAATACCAATTCAGTTAATAATTAGAGTCAACAACAGTGCTGGGCTCGAAATGATGAGTATAGGGAAGTTAGGGGTTTTACCTCATTGTTTGGTAAATCTACGTTAAGTATTCCATAAGAGATAATTGTATTTCTTTTGTCTATGATCGAGTCATGCATTGGAATGTGAATTACCTTGGACTGAAGTTTGTTTAAATTGAGAGTTTTATACCTAAAATTAGTTTTTTAATTTCTAAACTTAATTTCTTATAATTTAGTGTTACAACCCCCCCCCCCCCCCACCCCCGACCTTTGCTTTTTTTCTGTTATACACATGCATGAAATATAATAACTCAGTCTCTAGGATTCGACCTGGATTACCACTTATTGCATTCATTTAAAAAATATTTCATTACTGGTAATTTCAGTTAATTTTTGGTGGAATCGACAACCATCACCTGGTAACATGTTCTATGGCTTCAACTATCTCCCTACCAAATTACAAAACTATTCACACATAACTAAAAACATTAAACATAAATGAATTAACAGAAGAAGAGAGAAAAGCATGTTGCCCTTGTGAAGCCCCCTACCCATCTACTGTGTAGTCGAGCAAGAAGTGCCACATTTGGTGCCGGAGCACCCTATCTTGTCTTATCATGTCCATTGTAAATTTTTAATATTATTTAAAAAAAAAATAGGTAATTTAGGTGTAGAAATTTTTTTTTATTACAACTTGTTTCTGTGGAGACTCGGATAGAGCCTCCTCTATTTTATTAATATCTGGTGGGTTCACTAACTACATGTTAACATGTTCATATTCATTTCATATTTTTCCATATCATATTCTATTGTATCATATCATTCATAATTATTTATGAGATCTCAAAAGGGTATTGTCTATTGCATTTATATAGGAATTCATAAACAATAATTTACAAGTTTATGTACAATCTCAAAATTTAATTACAATCCAAAATGAAATACATCATGTGTTTATGTACAATGAACAAAAAGACAAAATCTAGACATACATGGGTGTACCAACAAAATTACAACTGTCGAGGTGACTAGTAGACACTGGAAAATCTAATTGGCCTCTATATGATCACTACTACTGCTGCTGCTGGGGCTGCTGGGACTGGTCTCCAGTACCTACGCGATGTAAAAACCAACGCGTTAATCATAATGCTTAGTGGTGCATAGTTTAAAATAATAATAACTAAATAATTAAAAATAATAATAATTCTATATGAAAATCCATAATATCTAGGTCATTTACATTTTTATTTCACTTTGGAAACAATTGAATTTATCGGGATCTTTTCTATTTATTTATTGTATATTCAGTCTTAATTAATCATTATCAGTACCCAAGAAACCTATAATAGATTATAACAGTTGGATACATAGGAGTATACTAGTTAGACAGCCATATGTCTGTTCAGTATACATCGGTCATATCAGGCATGAAGCCTGCGGGCAGGCATTTAAGCTAGATATAATACTAGGCACAATGACCAACGGGCAAGCATGAGGCCTGTAGAATAATTATATCAGACAAATTTTGTCTGTTAATGATTATTCTCATGGGCAGTACTGCTATCTGTAGTCCCTAATTGGTATACTAATTGATCCAAATTAAATAAATAAGTATAGGTATACTATGGGCAATTAAACATTATTACTTATTTATTAGAAATATTCATGTCACTTTATAGTGGGAAAATAGGTCCCACATACCTCTTTCATATGATTTAGTGTTAATGGCTTATTAGGATTAAATTCCTACCATAAGATAATTTATCTCATGAACCTTTCTTTAGGCTTAGTTTTTGTGTCTTACTTTTATCTATCCATTTGATCAGTTTGGCCACACTTCCTTCATGGAAGTTGTTCCTCTACGTCTTGTCTTTATTTTCCCTTTTGAATCATGTCAATTACGTTTTTAGAACTCAAGTTATGGTCGGATAACTATAATGATACACTTGTATTATATAGATATTTTTAAGCACATTTGTATAATATTTCATGGCATTTAGAATAGCAATCTCATGCATAGTTATTGATTTCATTAACTTTTGTAAATTCTAGTGCTAGGCTCTAAATTCCATGTTTCTGCAGTATTTCAGGTGTTTTGGTGAAGTCCCATAGCATAGGAGTGCGAAGGGAAGCTTGGAGAGGTTAAAAGACTGAGAATTATTGCTAATACAAAGTACATGGGTTGTGTAAGAACAGCCACGGACCCGTGTAAGATTAAATTCAGAAGAGCCGAGGAAGAAGCAAAGTACATGGGTCATGTACCTCGACCCATGTAATATCCTCAGGCCCATGTAAGTCCCTGCTGGGCTAGGCTTAAAGAACCTCCAGAAGAACAAAAGTACACAAGCCGTGTACTTTGACCTGTGTAACCTTCTGTGCCAATGCAAGACCGATCCATTCAGCTCCAGCAATTTCTCGGCAACCCAGTTCTGGACAGTTTTGTGACCCAAATTAGGCCAGCAATTTGGTTTGGTTTAAGGCATTTCTGGGCTCTGTGGTCTCCATGAAAATTGTAGCCCTATATCTAAGCTTTCCAATGGTATAAATTTCAGGTCATTTTGACCAATATAGAGGGTGTTATGACGAAATGAATGCGTATTGTTCATTTGGTCATTTTCTGGGTTCTATGCATGGTCATCCGGATTGGGACAATGTTTAGGTAAAGTTTTAAATAGAATTTTGTTAGTAGTATGCCTTAGAGCATATCATTTAGTATGTATCTTGTACATATTTTATTAATAAAAGGCATTACCACTTTTCCGTTTACATAATATATTTATGTGTAATAGAAAAGGTCCATTGATATTTTGTTAGAAATATTATTCTTAAGTTGTTAAGAATATGAGTGACAATATTTCTAGTACAAAATATCATAAATAGGTTCACAATCGAGGATACTTCATAATAAGGACATGACTTATCCAGAAAGATTGTATTCATGTTTGTTCCCAAGTTATTTATATGAGATATAAATAAGATGGAATGGTGAGTCTCATGCCATATAACAAACATGATAGGCACTTATAAATGATAAGTAGGCCGAACCAGTGACGCTTATGACAAGCACATGGAGTTTACTCTTGTCAATGTTTTGTCATAAATCATATCAGTGCATATAATCTTTAGACCTGAGATAGCACAGTTATCTTGTATATAGGTAGTTTGAGTTTGATACTGCTTTCATACTTTTACTATGTATGGGTATATGGGCATGTGTTGGCTCCTACTAGTTATATATGGAGGTAGGTGTTGATCAAGATGGAATCTGTTCCTCTAAGTAAATAGAGATAAAATCCTATGTTCATTTAATTGTTCTTGATGTTTCAAGTTCCTGCCGTGACAAATAGATTTATTCGTAAAAGAGTTTCTGGTGAGAAAATCTTTTTAATCAAGAACTGGAATTAAAAGAGAACATAATATTCATAGCGAATGGAGTTTGACATAAACCATGACTCCAGCTTGAGTTGGGATTTTGTAACAGAGAGATTCTAGTGCATGGTAACATATGATTATAGGTTCATTTAAGATAAATCTTATTACTAATTGGGTGGCCATGGCATGCTATGCTAGGTGTTAACCATGGTCTATGAGGTTCATAAAATGATATAGAGAAATCATTTATGGTAAGAAAGAGTTCTGATGATATTAAGAGTTGATATCATGTCTCATTGCCAATTAGTGATGAGCCTAGTAAGTCACACACATACACAAGTTATCACCTAATTAAATATGATTTAATTAATTAATTAAAGAGTTTAATTGATTAATTAAATAGGTTTGGTTTGCAATTAGATTGCAAAGTCCCTAGCATGACTTGAAACCAAATCTAGATTATTGGATGTATAATATAAGTTAAATTTATATTTAAAGTGTTTAAATATGAATTTAATTAATGAGAAATTAATTAATAGAGATTAATTAATTAATTTATATTTGATATAAATTAATTAGAAGAAGAAAAATAATTATTTTGGGTTGAGAACTCAAAATTAAGACACAGGGGCATTTTGGTCATTTTGCAGTGTGACACGTGGCATCATGAGATAGTGACACATGGCATAACACATAAGCTTGCCAAATGTTTTTTAATCATGTAAGATGATTAAAATCAAGATTAAATATAGGTTTGACACTTGGCACAATTTGATTGGGTCACTTAAACCTAGAGCTAATCAAAGGGTGACATGTGGCAAGGGTTTAATGTGTTAACCTAGCTATTTAAGTGTTGTTATGAGAAAATAAAACACAACCAGCAGCCACACTCCTTTGTCATGCCTCTTTGAGGGTTTTTATCTCTTCTTCTTCATCTCTTATCAATTCAAAGAGATTAGCCATCAATCTCTTGAATTAAGAACACTAGAAATTATTTCTAGTGTCCTGTTTACATCACTAATCTCTTAAAAGGCAGAACTTGAATTTCTAATTAATAAAAAAAGGCTTTAGAAGCTGTTCAAGGGCTGCCATAGGTGTTCTTGGTGTGGACAAGCTAGAGGGACAACATCTGGTGTCCTGAAGACGAATCTCAAAGGCGCAGACACGCTGCAGCACATCAAGAGGTTAGTGTAATCGTTCTTGATTTAATCTAGGGTTTTAAAATTAATCTGATTAATTTTAAAATCTTAAATGGCAAATACAGATCCAAAAACATATTAAAAGAGTTTTAATATGTTGTTTATCATTGAAATCAAATAGATAAAAATAAATCTTGCATGATGCATGTGACCCTAGGTGAAAATTTTTGAATTCAATGGTATAAACTTGTGTTTTTCACGCTTCCGTTCCTTCAATTGGTATCAGAGCCACTATATTTGCCATTTAGATTGTTGATTCTATGATTTAATTGTGTGTTTGATCATGAGATCAAAAGTTCATTGCTGGTTGCAAAGCAAGGTGGCGGCATACTTGAAAAAACACCATCAATGGTGCGCATGGTTTGGCTTCCATGGGTGGTTTAAGGTTTGGCTTTTAATTCTGCAATTATTGTATGATCTAAGGCCTATTCTTTGACTAATTAAAGTGTTTAATTAGTTGTTTTAATCACACAATTAAATTATGATTCAAATCAGAATTTTAAAAATTGTTTGAATGTGATTCAAATCTGAATTTTAAAAGTTGTTTGAATGTGATTCAAATCTGAATTTTTAAAGTTGTTTGAGTCATATTTAAATCTGATTATTTAAAATTTATTCAATAAAATTCAGATATGATTTTTTAAAAAATATTTGAATGTGATTCAAATCAGATTTTTTTAAAAAATGTTTGAATGTGATTCAAATCTGAATTTTTGAAGTTGTTTGAATGTGATTCAAATCTGAATTTTTAAATTTGTTTGAATGAGATTCAAATCTGAATTTTTAAATTTATTTGAATCATATTCAAATCTGGATTTTTAAGTTGAATATGAGATATTCAATTTAATTTAAGTATGTATGTTTTATTTAATTGTTAAATAGTGATATGCATGATGGATGATCATGGACTATAAAAGACCAATGTGATTGGATTTATTTCTTTTATGTTTCTTTGGGATTGTGATTAATTTATTTTAATTTATTTTGGGCATGTATTATTAAGTTTGTAATAATTTTTGGGTTGTAATTTCATTTATTTAAGTTCTTGTAAATTTGCCTTGGTATGCCAAGGATTAATATGTAATATTGGATTGAAAGAAGTTCAAGGAGGTCAAGAGCATTGGTGGGACCAGTGGGAGGAATTCAAGATCAAGTGTTGATTATGTACTCCTTCAGCAACTCTTGTAAAATGAATGAATGAAATGCACCTAGGAATGCCCTGATTCAATTCTTGGTGGCTCAGAATTGAATCCCTTAGAAAGTCCATGATCATACCATATTTACTGCTTATCCATAAATGCATGAGATGTATGGGAATGTATGCAATTATATGATATATGCATGCTAAATGGATAATGTGCAAAGTGAGACCTTAATAGTAAATAGAATGACCATAAAATCTTCCAAACAAATGATTAAGTTGGAAATGCTATAATTAAAGTAATTATAACATAGGCCCTCCATTGGGGCAATTATTTTAAGAAATTTTAAATAGTTGCATAAGATGCAATTTATTTAAGAGATTTTCTTAAGAATAATTGTTAAGCATGAGATGTTGTAGATATGTAAATGGTTTAGTGGCCAATATTGGATGTACCTGAGGACATTAAAATTATTTGCATAATTACTGGCTCAATGGGATCAACTTAACTAATGCAAGATAAGTCAATAATGGATGTACCTGAGATTTTGAGCATTAGGGGCTAGGTAAAGGATTGAACCTCACATGAGATGTGATGAGCAAAGAGTTGCTCACTTATAGTTTATTGTAATTCCAATAATGGATGTACCTGAGGATGATCAAAAGAATTATAAGAATTCAATCACCCACTAGAAATCCATCCAACTAGGATTTCCATTTTCTACTTTGGAAGTGTAGGATTCGCTAAGTTAGTGGGAGGACCAATTTGATTAAAAGACCATAATCATTTTGGTTAATTACATGATACATTTACTAATTAATCTGGTTATTTTCTCAGCTTAATTTTCTCGATAAAATGATCACAAAACAACCACCACCATCCAATATCCTTGCAAGCATACTTGATCGCAATAGGTTGACAAGACCTAATCATGCGATTGGCTAAGAAATTTGAAACTTGTCCTGAACCTTGAACATATAGGATATGTTCTAGATTCAAATGTTCCTAGTCCCTTACCTCCAGAGGCCACACAAGAGGAACATGAAACTTTGGACAAGTGGAAGGAGCATGATATGAGAGCTAAGTGTTACATGTTTGCTTCCATGAGTAATGAGTTACAGAAGCAGCATGAAAACTTGCAGAGTGCAAGTGAGATCCTCCTTCACCTACAAGAGTTGTATGGTGAGCACAGTAGGAATGCTAGGTATGAGATATCTAGACAGCTATTCCGTATGAGGATGTCTAAGGGACAGAATGTTGGGGATCATGTCCACAAGATGATTCGGCTAAATGAGCAGTTGGAATATCTTGACTTCAACATGGATTTCCAACTACAGACAGATTTGATCCTTCAGTCCCTTCCTGAGTCTTTTGGGAATTTTGTGACAAATTTCCATATGACTAAACAGGAATGCACCTTAGCTGAATTACTCAACATGCTGGTTATTGCCCAAAAGAATATGCCAGGCAATAAAGGAAAAGAGGTAGTTTTGGTTGCATCTTCTTCTGCTGGAAAGTCCAACAAGAAGAAGGGCAATAAGAAAAAGAAACCTCAGATTCCTGGTCCTTCTAAGAAAATAGCTAAACAGAAAAGGAAGACTAAAGCTGATGAAGGCAAAGGAAAGTGTTTCCACTGCCAACAGGAAAGTGTTTCCATTGCCAATAAGAAAGTGTTTCCATTACCGAAGAAAGTGTTTCCATCGGGCAGTATAGCAATCTAAATGAAAGCAATGCCATGGTGAATACCAACTCAAGTTCAAAATATATTTGGCACTTAAGGTTATGTCATGTTGCAGAAGATAGGATTGCAAAATTGGAGAAAATGGGGATTCTATCCTCATTGGGCTCTGAGCCTACTCCAACTTGTGAATCTTGCCTTCAGGGCAAAATGACTAGATCACCCTTTGTTGGACAAGGGCTAAGAGCTGAAAATATTTTGGTGCTAATACATAGTGATGTATGTGGTCCATTTAAAGATATGGCTAGAGGGGGCTTTCATTATTTTATTACCTTTACTGATGATAAATCAAGATTTGGGTATTTGTATTTGATGAAATACAAACATGAATCTTTTGAAAAGTTCAAAGAATTTAAATCTGAAGTAGAAAATCAAACAGGAAAGAATATTAAAGTTCTTCGATCAGATCGTGGAGGTGAATATTTGAGTACTGAATTTGATGAATACTTGAGAGAGCATGGCATTGTTTCTCAGCTGACTCCTCCAGGAACGCCACAGCTGAATGGTGTATCTGAAAGGAGAAATCGTACCCTATTGGATATGGTATGTAGTATGATGAGCTATACTGATATGCCAATCTCCTTTTGGGGATTTGCATTAGAATCAGTTTTGTATATTCTGAATAGGATTCCATCAAAATCAGTTTCTTCCACACCTTATGAGATATGGCATGGAAGAAAACCAAGTCTTAAGCATGTTAAGATTTGGGGTTATCCAGCTTATATCAAAAGCTGAACACTGATAAATTGGAGACCAGATCAGAAAAAGGTCGATTTGTTGGATATCCAAAAGATAGTTTTGGATATTATTTTTATTTGCCTACTTCACAAAAGTTGTGATAAGTAGAGATGCCACATTTCTTGAACAACAATTTGTTCAAGAAGGAGGCAAAGGAAGACAAATAGAGTTAGAATTGGAGAATTCTGACCAACCAACAGATCAGATGAATATAGATCCATCTAGCCAACCAATACCCAATGATGAAACATCTACAGCTGTTCCTCGTTGAACAACCAGGGTATCTCACCCACCAGTGAGATATGGTTTTCTTCATGAAGAAGAACAAGAGTTGTCTACTCATGAAGAAGTAGATCATGGAGATGATCCACTTACCTATGAAGAAGCTATATCAGATATAGACTCTTCAAAATGGATTGATGCTATGAAATCCGAGATTGATTCCATGTATAAGAATCAAGTTTGGGATCTTGTTGACCCACCTAAAGGTATTATTCCTATAGGGAACAAATGGGTTTTCAAGAAGAAAATTGGTTCTGATGGAAAGGTAGAGACCTATAAGGCAAGGCTAGTAGCGAAAGGGTTTCGCCAAAGGCAAGGAATCGACTATGAGGAGACTTTCTCGCCTGTTGCCATGCTTAAATCAATTAGGATTTTACTAGCAATAGCTGCATACTATGATTATGAGATTTGGCAGATGGATGTCAAAACAGCTTTTCTCAATGGATACATTGAAGAAAACATTTTCATGGAACAACCTAGGGGATTTGAATCCCAAGATGGTTCCAAGGTATGCAAGCTAAAGCGATCCATTTATGGGTTAAAACAAGCTTCGAGGAGTTGGAACATTCGTTTTGATGAAGCCATTAAATCCTTTGGTTTTATCAAAAATGAGGATGAGCCATGTGTATATAAGAAGGTTAGTGACAGTGCTATCACTTTCCTTGTCTTATATGTGGATGACATACTATTGATGGGTAATGACACAGATATGTTGACGACTATAAAGGTATGGTTGTCAAATACATTCTCCATGAAAGACTTAGGGGAGGCAACCTATATTCTTGGGATTCGCATCTATAGAGATAGAGCGAAAAGAATAATTGGTTTATCCCAAAGTCTATACTTGGAGAAGGTGTTAAAGAGGTTTAACATGCTTGATTCCAAGAGAGGATTGTTACCAGTGAGACATGGTATCCATCTTTCTAAAGAGATGTCTCCAAAGACACCTGAAGAAAGAGATAAGATGGCCAGGATTCTATATGCTTCGGCTATTGGAAGTTTAATGTATGCAATGTTGTGTACTAGGCCGGATATCGCATATGCTGTTAGTTTGACTAGCAAGTATCAATCCAATCCAGGTTTGGAACATCGATAGTCCAAGAATATCCTTAAGTACTTGAGAAGAACTAAGGATTTATTCTTGATTTATGGAGGTGGAGACATGCAATTGGATGGTTATACTGATTCTGATTTCCAATCAGATATCGATGATAGAAAGTCTACCTCTGGATATGTGTTCATTTGTAATGGAGGTGCAGTCAGTTGGAAGAGTTCCAAACAGAGCACGATTGCATATTCCACTACAGAGGCTGAGTATATTGATGCATCAGATGCTGCAAAGGAAGCTGTTTGGATAAAGAAGTTCGTGACAGAACTTACAGTAGTTCCTTCCATTGAGTCAGCAGTTCCACTAAACTGTGACAATAATGGAGCAGTCATACAGGCTAAGGAACTAAGGTCTCACCCAAAATCCAAACACATAGAAAGGCACTACTACATTATCAGACATATAGTTGGGCAAAGGCGATATAGCCATGCAGAAAAATAACATCAGCTGAAAAAATTCAGCTGATCCATTCACTAAGCCTATGTCACAGACTCAGTTAGACCGACATCTTGAGAAGATTGGTCTAAGGTATTGTAATGAATGGCTCTAGTGCTAGTGGGAGATTGTTAGTAGTATGCCCTAGAGCATATCATTTAGTATGTATCTTGTACATATTTTATTAATAAAAGGCATTACCACTTTTCCGTTTACATAATATATTTATGTGTAATAGAAAAGGTCCATTGATATTTTGTTAGAAATATTATTCTTAAGTTGTTAAGAATATGAGTGACAATATTTCTAGTACAAAATATCATAAATAGGTTCACAATCGAGGATACTTCATAATAAGGACATGACTTATCCAGAAAGATTGTATTCATGTTTGTTCCCAAGTTATTTATATGAGATATAAATAAGATGGAATGGTGAGTCTCATGCCATATAACAAACATGATAGGCACTTATAAATGATAAGTAGGCCGAACCAGTGACGCTTATGACAAGCACATGGAGTTTACTCTTGTCAATGTTTTGTCATAAATCATATCAGTGCATATAATCTTTAGACCTGAGATAGCACAGTTATCTTGTATATAGGTAGTTTGAGTTTGACACTGCTTTCATACTTGTACTATGTATGGGTATATGGGCATGTGTTGGCTCCTACTAGTTATATATGGAGGTAGGTGTTGATCAAGATGGAATCTGTTCCTCTAAGTAAATTGAGATAAAATCCTATGTTTATTTAATTGTTCTTGATGATTCAAGTTCCTGGCCAGGACAAATAGATTTATTCATAAAAGATTTTCTGATGAGAAAATCTTTTTAATTAAGAACTGGAATTAAAAGAGAACATAATATTCATAGCGAATGGAGTTTGACATAAACCATGACTCCAGCTTGAGTTGGGATTTTGTAATAGAGAGATTCTAGTGCATGGTAACATATGATTATAGGTTCATTTAAGATAAATCTTATTACTAATTGGGTGGCCATGGCATGCTATGCTAGGTGTTAACCATGGTCTATGAGGTTCATAAAATGATATAGAGAAATCATTTATGGTAAGAAAGAGTTCTGATGATATTAAGAGTTGATATCATGTCTCATTGCCAATTAGTGATGAGCCTAGTAAGTCACACACATACACAAGTTATCACCTAATTAAATATGATTTAATTAATTAATTAAAGAGTTTAATTGATTAATTAAATAGGTTTGGTTTGCAATTAGATTGCAAAGTCCCTAGCATGACTTGAAACCAAATCTAGATTATTGGATGTATAATATAAGTTAAATTTATATTTAAAGTGTTTAAATATGAATTTAATTAATGAGAAATTAATTAATAGATATTAATTAATTAATTTATATTTGATATAAATTAATTAGAAGAAGAAAAAATAATTATTTTGGGTTGAGAACTCAAAATTAAGACACAGGGGCATTTTGGTCATTTTGCAGTGTGACAAGTGGCATCATGAGATGGTGACACATGGCATAACACATAAGCTTGCCAAATATTTTTTAATCATGTAAGATGATTAAAATCAAGATTAAATATAGGTTTGACACTTGGCACAATTTGATTAGGTCACTTAAACCTAGAGCTAATCAAAGGGTGACATGTGGCAAGGGTTTAATGTGTTAACCTAGCTATTTAAGTGTTGTTATGAGAAAATAAAACAAAACCAGTAGCCACACTCCTTTGTCACGCCACTTTGAGGGTTTTTATCTCTTCTTCTTCATCTCTTATCATTTCAAAGAGATTAGCCATCAATCTCTTGAATTAAGAACACTAGAAATTGTTTCTAGTGTCCTGTTTACATCACTAATCTCTTAAAAGGCAGAACTTGAATTTCTAATTAATAGAAAAAGGCTTTCGAAGCTTTTCAAGGGCTGCCATAGGTGTTCTTGGTGTGGACAAGCTAGATGGACAACATCTGGTGTCCTGAAGACGAATCTCAAAGGCGCAGATACGCTGCAGCACATCAAGAGGTTAGTGTAATCGTTCTTGATTTAATCTAGGGTTCTAAAATTAATCTGATTAATTTTAAAATCTTAAATGGAAAATACAGATCCAAAAACATATTAAAAGAGTTTTAATATGTTGTTTATCATTGAAATCAAATAGATAAAAATAAATCTTGCATGATGCATGTGACCCTAGGTGAAAATTTTTGAATTCAATGGTATAAACTTGTGTTTTTCACGCTTCCGTTCCTTCAAATTTGGGCATGGTTTCTTCATGGAAAATGGAGTGTTTTGGGTCTGGTTTCACCTTTAATTGGCCTTATACCAATTAGAGCAACATAAATTTAGTTATGGTTCAAAACTCAAGCTGGACTAAATGAGTCCCAAACCTGCAGAGAAAAGCACTTCCAATTTTTCAATTTCCTCCAACTCCCTTACTTCAATTGGCATACAAAGCACTTCTATAAGCAACTATTTCATCTCAATTAGATCAATTTCAAGCAACTACACAAAATCCCCAATTCATGTACACAAACCCTAATTTCACAGTTTCAAACTCAATCCCTTTCACTTCCCATACATATACTCATACTAAGCATCATCTTTACACTCATTTACATCATTTGAGCACATCAAAGTCTAACAAATTTCTTGGATGCCGAAATTGGTGACATCATGAATTCATGAATTTCTTTTTAATTTCTTACAATTTCTACTTATCTCAAGTCATTTTCAAGGATTGAAAGAAGAAGGAAGGAAGAAAAGCACTAACCTCTTTAATCTCTTTCTTGGGTTTGTTAAAACCTTGAAGTTTCTACTCCTTGTGGCTGCCAATAGCTTAATCTAGGTGTGGGTTAAATTTTTAATGAAGGGGGCTATGAGTTTTGGTGAGTGAATGAAGAGAGATTCAAGGTTAAAGCTTGATAAAAATGGTGGAAGAAACAACCATGGTGCGCGCCAAGGAGAGAGAGAAGAAATGGAGAAGATGACTTGAGTAGGTGAGTTTTGTCTCTTATGTCTATATATATATAATTATTGCAGTTTAATTTTTTATTATAATGTCATAAGTCTATTTCTTTTCTTTTCTTTTCTCTTCTTCTTCTTTCTTTTCTCATTTTCATAAATCAATTTATACTTCTAATTTATTTTAATTATTTTAATTTCTCTCATTTTTAATTGACATTTAGGTCAAAATTCATCTCTGGGGTGAAATGACCAAAATGTCCTTCGTTATGCTTAGCTGCTTATTTTTGTTTGTATTGATTAACAAATTCTCTTAAATTTTATTTAACATCTTTAATGTCATTTTTTTACCTAAATAAACCTTTAATTAGGTCCCAAAATTATTTTCCTATATTTTCTTAATGTTTATTCCATCAATTTGTGTCTCCTCACTATAGTCTAAGAGTAGTTCTAGACATTCTAACTGTCCGAACAAACATTTATCGTTGGAACAGTAGAATGTATGGACTACCTACAGTGAGGGCATTACAATTCTTCCCCTCCAAATAAAAATTTTATCCTCAAAATTTACCTGATGTGAAGAGCTGAGGGAACTGCTACCTCATCGTCTCCTCACTCTCCCATGTCACTTCTTCTGTGTTGTGGTGTCTCCACAAGACTTTCATTGGTGGGATCCTCTTGTTTCTGAGTTCTTTCACTTCCCATGCCAAGATTCTGACTAGTTTTTCTTCATATGTCAAATCAGGTTGTACAATTATCTCCTCTGCTGAAATGACATGTGAAGGATCTGATTTATAGCTCCTAAACATCGACACATGGAATACATTGTGAATCTTGTCCCGCTTAGATGGTAAAGCTAGCGTGTAGGCTACTGGACCCACACGTTCAATGACATCATATGGAATAATAAACCTAGGGCTTAACTTACCCTTCTTACCAAATCTTAGCACTTTCTTCCAAGGTGATACCTTGAGAAACACCTTATCACTAACCTCATACTCTATATAATTTCTCCTCAGGTCGGCATATAACTTCTATCTTTCTGAGGCAGCTTTTAAATTTTCTCTGATGAGTTTCACTTTTTCCTCAGTCTGTCTCACCAAGTCTGGGCCCACTACTTTCTCTTCCCCCATTTCTGCCCAATATAAGGGAGTCCTGCATCTCCTCCCATACAATGCTTCATATGGAGCCATTTTTATGCTAGCTTGGTGGCTGTTATTATAAGCAAACTCTACCAAAGGAAGATACTTCTTCCAACATCCTTCAAAATCAATGATGTAGCTTCTTAACATATCCTCCAATACCTGAATCACCCTTTCTGACTGTCCATCCGTCTGTGGATGAAAAGCCATACTAAAGTGCAGTTGAGTGCCTAAAGACTCCTGTAGCCTCGTTTAAAACCTTGGAGTAAATCTTGGGTCTCGGTCAGATATGATCGATGTTGGCACTCCATGTAGCAGACAATCTCATCTGTGTAAATCTCTGCTAACCTCTCCAATGAGTAGTCGACTCTAACTGATAGGAAGTGAGCTGACTTGGTTAATCTATCCATAATCACCCATATAGTATCATGCTTCTTCTGTGTCAATGGTAGCCCAGTAACAAAATCCAAGGTGATGTGGTCCCATTTCCACTCTTGTATGGATATAGGTTGTAATAACCCTGATGGAACCTGATGCTCAGCTTTAACTTGCTGGCATGTCAAACATCTGGTCACAAATTCACCAATCTCTTTTTTCATTCCAGGCCACCAATAATGTATTTTCAGGTCTTGATACATTGGTACTTCCTGGGTACATAGCATGGAAGCTACTATGCTCCTCTTTCAAGATATTCTTTAGTTCTTCATCTCCTAGTACACAGATTCTACCTTTATAATACAGGCACCCATCTCCTTTCAACTCATAATCAATCTCCTTCCCCTCTTGAGTTCTGCCCATAACAGTTAACAACTTTTCTTCCCTTAGCTATGCTTCTTGTATTTATTGTAGCAAGCTTGGCTTTACAAGCAACTCAGCCAAAAGTATCCCATCCTGTGCTAAAGACAACCGAGCATTCAATGCTCTTAAAGCCATCATGGACTTCTTACTCAGTGCATCAGCCACTACATTTAGCTTCCCAGGATGGTAGTCGATCACACAGTCATAATCTTTAAGGAATCCAATCCATCTCCTCTGTCTCAGATTGAGTTCCTTCTAGATTAGCAAATACTTCAGACTCTTGTGATCCATATATATGTAGCATTTCTCACCATATAGGTAATGCCTCCTTATCTTCAATGCAAATATTATTGCTGCTAATTCCAGATCATGAGTTGGGTAGTTCTTTTCATGTGGCCTTAACTGTCTGAAAGCATAGGCAACTACTCTCCCTTCCTGCAGTAGAACACACCCAAGCTCATTGTGAGAGGCATCACTGTAGATCACATAGTGTTTCCCTGACTCTGGCTGTGTTAACACTGGAGCTTCTGTAAGCATAGCCTTCAGATTCTCAAAACTAGTTTGACATTTCTCATTCCAGTCAAACTTTGCATTCTTATGTAGCAGTTTAGTCAGTGGGGCTGCTATAAGGGAGAATCCCTTCACAAATCTCCCATAGTATCCAAATTACCCCAAAAAACTTCTGACCTCTGTTACATTTCTAGGAAGCTTCCATTCAACTATTGCTTCAATCTTCTTTGGATCTACCCTGATCCCATCTGCTGACAGAATGTGTCCAAGGAAGGATATCTCATCCAACCAGAAATCACACTTGGACAACTTGGCATATAACTACTTTTCTCATAGTGTCTATTGTAATACTCTCAGGTGTTCATCATGCTCCCCCCAGATCCTAAAATACACCAGATTATCATCTATAAAGACCACTACGAACTGATCCAAGTAGGAGTGAAAGACACGGTTCATTAGGTCTATGAAAGCTGCTGGTGCATTCATCAGCCCAAATGGCATCACTAGAAACTCATAGTGTCCATAGCGAGTCCTAAAAGTAGTTTTAGGAACATCTGTCTCCTTTACTCTCAGCTGGTGATAGCTTGATCTAAGATCTTTCTTGGAGAATACTCCAACTCCCCTAAACTGATCAAACAAATCATCTATCCGAGGTAAAGAGTATTTGTTTTTCACAGTCACCTTATTCAGCGGCCGGTAGTCTATACATAGTCGAAGTGTACCATCCTTCTTCCTCACAAATAGCACCAATGCTCCCCAGGGTGACACACTAGGGCGTATGAAATCCTTATCCAGTAGCTCCTGTAACTAAACTTTCAACTCTCTCAATTTAGTAGGTGCCATCCTATATGGAGCAATGGGAATTGGTGCAGCACCCGGCATAACCTCTTTAACAAACTCCACCTCTCTTTCAGGTGGCAAACCCGGCAACACTTCTAGGAATACATCTGAAAAATCACATACAATGGGGATGTCCTGTGAATTGGGGCTAGTCTTTCTAGTATCAACCACATGTGCTAAGAAAGCCTCACAGCCCTTCCTTATAATTTTTTTAACTGCTATGCAGATATAATAGTAGAAAGACAACCCTGTGATGTATAAGCTGCGAGGTGCTACTTTAATCTCCTGCCTCTGAACTATCTCTGCAATAGGCCTCTGTGATGTATAAGCTGTATCTGGCCTCGCAGGTCTTCTACCCCTCTATGCTGCAAGGGCAGGTCTCTCTGCCTGGGGTAGAGCAGTGGGAACACAAGTACTCCTCTGTGGACAATCCTTCAGGAAGTGATCCGTAGACCCACATTTGAAACACCCACCATTTAATAATATGCACTCTCCTCTGTTGGGCCTCCTGTTAGTAGTATGCCCTAGAGCATATCATTTAGTATGTATCTTGTACATGTTTTTATTAAAAAAAGACATTTTTCACTTTTCCGTTTACATAATATATTTATGTGTAATAGAAAAGGTCCATTGATATTTTATTAGAATTCTATTCTTAAGTTGTTAAGAATATGAGTGACAGTATTTCTAGCACAAAGTATCATAAATAGGTTCACAATCGAGGATACTTCACAATAAGGACGTTACTTATCAAGAAAGATTATAATCATGTTTGTTCCCAAGTTATTTATATGAGATGTAAATAAGATGGAATGGTGAGTCTCATGCCATATAACAAACATAATAGGCACTTATACATGATAAGTAGACCGAACCAGTGACACTTATGACAAGCACATGGAGTTTACTCTTGTCAATGCATTGTCATAAATCATATTAGTGCATATAATCTTTAGACCTGAGATAGCACAGTTATCTTATATATAAGTGGTTTGACTTTGATACTGCTTTCATACTTGTACTGTGTATGGGTATATGGGCATGTGTTGGCTCCTACTAGTTATATATGGAGGTAAGTGTTGATCAAGATGGAATCTGTTCCTCTAAGTAAATAGGGATAAAATCCTATGTTCATTTAATTGTTCTTGATGTTTTAAGTTCCTGGCCAGGATATATAGATTTATTCAGAAAAGAGTTTCTGATGAGAAAATCTTTTTAATCAAGAACTGGAATTAAAAGAGAACATAATATTCATAGCAAATGGGGTTTGACATAAACCATGACTCCAGCTCGAATTGGGATTTTGTAACAGAGAGATTCTAGTGCATGGTAACATATGATTATAGGTTCATTTAAGGGAAACCTTATTACTGATTGGGTGGCTATGGCATGCTATGCTAGATGTTAACCATAGTCTATGAGCTGCATAAAATGATTTAGAATTTATGGTAAGAAAGAGTTCTGATGATTTTGAGAGTTGATATCATGTCTTATTGCCAATTAGTGATGAGCCTAGTAAGTCACACACATACACAAGTAATCACCAAATTAAATATAATTTAATTAATTAATTAAATATTTTAATTGATTAATTAAATAGGTTTGGTTTGCAATTATATTGCAAAGTCCCTAGCATGGCTTGAAACCAAATCTAGGTTATTGGATGTATAGTATAAGTTAAATTTATATTTAAAGTGTTTAAATATGAATTTAATTAATGAGAAATTAATTAATAAATATTAATTAATTTATTTATATTTGATATAAATTGATTTGAAGAAGAGAAATAATTATTTTGGGTTAAGAACTCCAAATTAAGACACAGGGGTATTTTAGTCATTTCACAGGATAACATATGGCACCATGAGATGGTGACACATGGCACTACACATAAGCTTGCCATATGTCTTTGAATCATGTAAGATGATCAAAGTCAAGATTAAATATAGGTTTAACACTTAGCACAATGTGATTGGGTCAATTAAACCTAGAGCCAATCAGAAGGTGACATATTGTAAGGGTTTTAAGTGGTAACCTAGCTATATAAGTGTAAGGATGAAAGAATAAAAAAATAAGCTGTTATTCTCTCTTTGGTGCCGCCACCCTTGGCTGCCTCTCATTCTCTTCTTCTTCATCTCTCATCAATTCAATGAGATTAGACAATAATCTCTTGAATTAAAAATACTAGAAATCGTTTCTAGTGTCCTGTTTACATCTGTAATCTCTCAAAGGCAAAACTTGATTTTCTAATTGATTAGGAAAGCTTTAGAAGCTATTCAAGGCTGCCATTGGTCATCTTGGTGTGGACAAGCTATAGGGACAACATCTGGTGTCCTAGGCGCATCCCAAAGGTACCAAACACACTGCAGTGCATCAAAAAGGTTAGTGCACTTGTTCTTGATCTAATCTTGGGTTCCAATGAATTAATCTGTTAATTCTAAAATCTTAAATGGAAAATGTAGATCCAAAAACATACTAAAAGAGTTTTAATATGTTGTTTATCAATGAAATCAAATAGATAAAAATGAATATTGCATGATGCATGTGACCCTAGGTGAAAAGTTTTTTGAATTCAATGATATAAACTTATGTTTTCATGCTTCCACTCCTTCAATTGGTATCAGAGCCACTATATTTTCCATTTAGATTGTTGATTATATGATTTAATTGTTTGGTTTGATCATGAGATGATAGATCCATTGCTGGTTGCAAATGAAAAGTGGCGGCATGGTGATGAACACCAATGGTGCGCACACTTTGTGGTCTCCAATGGTGTGCACAAGGTTTAGTTTTTGAATCTACAATTCTTGTATGATCTAAGGTTCATCCTATGACTAAATAAAATGTTTAATTAGGTGTTTTAATCATACAATTAAATTGTGATTCAGATCTGAATTTTAAAAGTTGTTTGAATGTGATTCAAATATGAATTTTAAAAATTATTTGAATGTGACTCAAATCTGAATTTTTAAACTTGTTTGAATGTGATTCAAATCTGAATTTTAAAAGTTATTTCAATGTGATTCAAATATGAATTTTTAAAGTTGTTTGAATGTGATTCAAATCTGAATTTTAAAAGTTGTTTGAATGTGATTCAAATCTGAATTTTTAAATTTATTTAAATGTGATTCAAATCTGAATTTTTAAATTTGCTTGAATCATATTCAAATCTGGATTTTTAAGTTCAATATGAGATATTCAATTTATTTTAATTATGTATGTTTTATTTAATTGTTAAATAGTGATATGCATGATGGATGATCATGGAATATAAAAGACCAATGTGATTGGATTTATTTCTTTTATGTTTCTTTGGGTTATAAATTAATTAATTTATTTTAATTTATTTTGGGCATGTATTATAAAGGTTGTAATATTTTTTGGGTTGTAATTTCATTTATTTGTTTCTTGTAAATTTTCCTTGGTATGCCAAGGATTACTATGTAATTGAATTGTAAGAAGATCAATGAGGTCGAGAGCATTAGTGGGACCAGTGGGAGGAATTCAAGATCAAGTGTTGATTATGTACTCCTTCAGCAACTCTTATAATATGAATGAATGAAATGTACCTAGGAATGTCCTGATTCAATTCTTGGTGGCTCAGAATTGAATCCCTTAGAAAGTCCATGATCATACTATATTTACTGTTTATCCATGAAGGCATGAGATGTATGGGAATGTATGCAAGTATATGATATATGCATGCTAAATGGACAATGTGCAAAGTGAGACCATAATAGTAATTAGGATGACCAGAAAAACTTCCAAAACAATGATTAAGTTGGATATGCTATAATTAAAATAATTATAACATGGGCCCTCCATTGGGGCAATTATTTTAAGAAATTTTAAATAGTTGCATATGATGCAATTAATTTAAGAGATTTTCTTAAGAATAATTGTTAAGCAAGAGATGTTGTAAATATGTAAATGATTTGGTGGCCAATAATGGATGTGCCTGAGGACATTAAAATTATTTGCATATTTACTGGGTCAATGGGATCAACTTAACTAATGCAAAATAAGTCAATAATAGATGTGCCTGAGATTTTTGAGCATTAGGGGCTAGGTAAAGGATTGAACCTCACATGAGATGTGATGGGCAAGGAGTTGCTAACTTATAATTTATTGTAATTCCAATAATGGATGTGCCTGAGGATGATCAATAGGATTATAAGAATTTAATCACCCACTAGAAATCCATCCAACTAGGATTTCCATTTTCTACTTTGGAAGTGTAGGATTCGCTAAGTTAGTGGGAGGACCAATTTGATTAAAAGACCATAATTATTTTGGTTAATTACATGATACATTTACTAATTAATCTGGTTATTTTCTGCAGTTAATTTTCTGATAATAATGAGCACAGAACTACCACCACCATCCAATATCCTTGCAAGCATACTTGATCGCAATAGGTTGATAGGACCTAATTTATCTGATTGGCTAAGAAATTTGAAACTCGTCCTGAACCTTGAACATATAGTATATGTTCTAGACTCAAATGTTCTTGGTCCCTTACCTCCAGAGGCCACTCAAGAGGAACATGAAACATTGGACAAGTGGAAGGAGCATGATATGAGAGCTAAGTGTTATATGCTTGCTTCCATGAGTAATGAGTTACAGAAGTAGCATGAGAACATGCAGAGTGCAAGTGAGATCCTCCTTCGCCTACAAGAGTTGTATGGTGGGCACAACAGGAATGTTAGGTATGAGATATCTAGACAGCTATTCCGCATGGGGATGTCTGAGGGATAGAATGTTGGGGATCATGTCCACAAGTTGATTCGGCTGATTGAGTAGCTGGAACATCTTGACTTTAACATGGATTTCCAACTGCAGAAGGATTTGATCCTTCAGTCCCTTCCTGAGTCATTTGGTAAATTTGTGACAAATTTTCATATGACTAAACAGGAATGCACCTTGGCTGGTTTACTCAACATGCTGGTTATTGCCCAAAAGAATATGCCAGGTAATAAAGGAAAAGAGGTAGCTTTGATTGCATCTTCTTCTGCAGGAAAGTCTCCAACAAGAAGAAGGGCAATAAGAAAAAGAAATCTCAGATTCCCGGTCCTTCCAAGAAAATAGCTAAACATGTCACACCTCACCCCTCTATAAGGCATGACATGATCCCATAAAATACCTAATGAACTACCAAACTCCACCTACCGATAACTCATTAAGTATCCTACAACGGATTTTAAAACCATTTTCTTATATTTTGGAAGTAGTAAGCATTTTGGTAGGAATTAAAATCATTTATTTGAAGTTTTAAAAATACTTAAAATTTTTGTCCCATTTTATTTTTCCGTAAATTTTATAAAAATTTCGACAGAGTGCTGTCTGTATTTTGAGAAAACAGTTCTTAAAATACCTGAGAAAAACACTTCCAATAAATTTTTCCATAACTCCCAACCCAAATCAACTCAAAATTCTCAGATCACACCATTTCAAAATAATTCCATCAACATTGCATTCAATAAAACTAATTTACATTCACAAGTTTAATTTACAGATATAAAATCTAAAAATAATATTATTATAATTTACAAATACAACTGCTCAACTTTACATTAATACATATGAACAATATTTATTTACATCAAACTAAATTACATTGGGGGTAAAATAATACCCGTACAAAATTAGTGAATGCTTTTCCAGTTCAGCAGCTCACTCTGCTACTTTTTCCTTGCTCTTATCTGCAACAGCAAAATAAGCTATCGCTAAGTATAAAAATACTCAGTAGTGCACAATAAAATTTGAAATACAGTACATAAAACATTCATTGATAAATCACAATTTAAATATTACACAAATCATCAAAACTTATTATAGCACAATTTTGGTCAAATAATTTAATAAACATAGTATTGCCAATTCATACACAACTTCATCCATGGCACAAAATTTCTGATCAATGCCATATTGTACACCACGATGAAGCAATCTACAACCCCACTAATCGAAATCAATGAGGGAGGTGGCTAGCTAGCTAATGAGTACTCATCTGATCTACAACCTCAACTGGTAAACTAGAGAGGGAGGAAAATAATCGATCTAATCCCATAAATGGAGAAGGAATAATAAGGCATTGTCACGCTAAGTGTAAATCAAAAATCAATTTTAACATTTTATTCAAATAATTCATGAGAAATCCAATAAATTTCCAAAGTCATAATTTCATTCACAAGGTGGCAACACAATTCATGATTAACATCAAATTTTCATAAATCATACTAAATCAATTTTTCAATGACAAAATGCTCAAATAAGGTTTATTGTGCACAAACCTGATGTGAGTCGCCTCTAAGCCTTGACTCAGTCTCTCAGACCTTCCAAGTCTTTTTCAGCTGAAACACAAAATTTATAGTGTCTCAGTATCTTTACTTCATAACAATTTCAATAACTAATTCCAATATGTTTAAACTTATATTCTTGTAAATTTTTATGTTGAGGTTACTATTCATGGTACTATTCAATTCAAAATATTGACTTTCTTATACTTAAAAGGTATAGGAACTCCAACTATACTCACATACCACATTTTGGTCACCAATTTTGTATGTTTTGGTTGTTTTCTCAAAACTTAGGTCTTTTAGGCAAAATTGTAAATTTTCAGTTTTGGTGTCTTATGTTGCACTGTTCCATTGGTCATTTTGCTGTTAGAATTTGGCTAAGGTTTCTTCATAGAAATTGTTTCTTATTGTCTTATCTTTATTTCCCTTTTTGAATCACTCCATTTGGAGTTTTTTAGCTCAAGTTATAGCCATTTGAACATGGCTGCAGAATTGGACTTAACCCAGATTTTCTGGGCACCAAATTGGTTCTGGCAGTTTTAGGTTACTAACTTCGGGTGGCCAAATGACTTGGTTAAGGGCATAATTTGGGTTTGTGTTCTTCATGAAAGTTATAGGTCTATATCACAGCTCTCTCAACTGGTAAAATTTCAGGTCATTTAGACCTACCTAGCCCAAGTTATGGCCAAATAAATAAACACTGTTCATTTGGTCATTTTTGTGTAGGCAGAATACCTAAGTCCGGATTTGGTCAATTTGTTCACTAGGTTTTGGTCACTTTTTGGGCATGATTCCTGAATGAAAAATGTGTTATTTTGTGTCTAGTTTCATTCGCAATTGGCCTCACACCAATTGGGCTTGTAAATTTTCAGTTTTGGTCCCTAAAAGGGACCTTGGTCATGCTGCCTGCATACTGCCCACATCCAATCCAAATCTAAACCTAATTCTAACACTTCCAATACACATCAATTGGTCACAAATGACCATTTCTCATCTCCAACAAAGTCAAACACATCATTTAACAAATTTTCACACTTTTGTCTTACAAACTCTAAGTGCCAAAACCCTAGCTACACTAGTTGTTACATTTAACCAAATCTAAGCATATCAACATCACCTCCACATTCATACAAGCTTGCCTACACTTTTAATCCAATCAAATTCATGCATTACCATAGCAAACCCTAGCTGACTGAAATCCATGATTAATCCTCCAAAGTTGTTTTTATTTCATTTTAAATTAACTTCTAAGTTCATTCATGCATTTAAACATAATAATTCAACTAGAAATTAAAAGTTTAGCTTACTAACCTCACTTTGAATTTTCACCTCTTCAAAACTTCTTCCTTTATTCTTCTCTTTGTTGTCAAGTTCTCTATCAAAGCTTGAATTCAAGATTTAATGATGGAAGTTTAAATTTCTATTGTGGAATTTGGGGTTTGATCAATCTCAAAATGAGCTTCCATGGAGTTTCTAGAGAGAGATGAAGGAAAGAGTGAGGACGGCAAGATTGGGAAGGAAGATGACAATGTTTTTCTTTTAATTTTTGTATATTTATCTTGCTTTTTGACTTAGTCAATTTCCATTTAATTAATTATTCTTTTATTGCATCATGCATGATGTCATGCGTGATGTCACCAATTTCCACTTTTCCTTTTTCTTTTTTTTTTCTATTTATTTTTCCATTAGTTCTTTAATTTAATTCTCGATTTTGAAATTTTCTTTTCTCCAATTTTATTTAATAGTTAGGTCAGGAGTCAACTCTCAGGATCAATTGACTGAATTGCCCCTCGCTGATTTGACCCGGTTTGCAAATAATTCAATATTTTTTCCAGATCCCTGACCTAATTATTTGACTGGTTTAACAGTTCTTTTTCGTGATTTTCTCTTTTTCACTGTGTTTGCAATAGTCCTAAGGACCGCAGCATCACATTTTACAGTTTGAAATTTGAGTTTAAATCGACTTTACAATCCCTCCCGAGAAGGTTACCCATCATTGTGACTCTCGGCTCGTCTAACGTCTTATTTTCTGTTTTTCTTATTTATACTTAACTAATTGGCAATTACTAATTATCTGTGTTCAGGGCTTATCTAGTTGTCTTAAGTGTGGTTCTAATCCCCTCAGTTGTCTAGACCGACAGCGGTCACCGGAATAGTAAGATATACCAAGCTATGCAAATAGGGGTGTTACAAAATAGAAACGGAAGACTAAAGCTGATAGAGGCAAAGGAAAGTGTTTCCACTGCCAGAAGGATGGGTACTTAAAAAGGAACTTCCCAGAGTATCTTGCTTCTCTGAAGGATAAGAAGGATACACCTTCGAAAGGTATGTCCATATCTTGTTATTTAGATTCTGATGATACTCATAGTTCATCTAGAGCTTGGGTTTTAGATACTGGTGCCAGTTCTCACATTTCTTATGATATGCAGGAACTAACAAATAGCAGCAGCTTGTGTTCTCGAGATGTTAGACTCCAGATTGGCGATGGCTCAACTGTTGAAGCTTTAGCTATATGATCTAAATCTTTTTATATGTCTAAACATATTTTGTGTTTGGATAATATTTTATATGTACCTAATACTTTTAAGAACATCATTTCTATATCTAGTTTGACTAGAAATGGCTATGAATTTTAGTTCATAGATGATGTTTAAATATGTTGGTTAGGGTTATATGAATGATGGTCTTTATTATTTGGATAATAATGACAAACACAAAATGAATATAAGTGATCTAAAGGAATGCAATACCATGGTGACAATCAACTCAAGTTCAAAATATATTTGGCACTTAAGGTTATGTCATGTTGCAGAAGAAAGGATTGCAAAACTAGAGAAAATGGGGATTCTATCCTCATTGAGTTCTGAACCTACTCCAACCTATGAATCCTGTCTTTAGGGCAAAATAGCTAGATCACCCTTTGTAGGACAAGGGCTAAGAGCTGAAAATATTTTGGAGCTAATACATAGTGATGTATGTGGTCCATTTAAAGAAATGGCTAGAGGTGGTTTTCATTACTTTATTACCTTTATTGATGATAAATCAAGGTTTGGGTATTTGTATTTGATGAAATACAAACATGAATCCTTTAAAAAGTTCAAAGAATTTAAATTTAAAGTAGAAAATCAAACAGGAAAGAGTATTAAAGCTCTTCGATCAGATCGTGGAGGTGAATACTTGAGTACTGAATTTGATGAAAACTTGAGAGAGCACGACATTGTTTCCCAGCTAACTCCTCCAGGAACACCACAGCTGAATGGTGTATCTGAAAGGAGAAATTGTACCCTATTGGATATGGTATGTAGCATGATGAGCTATACTGATATGCCAATCTCCTTTTAGAGATTTGCATTAGAATCAGCTTTGCATATTCTGAATAGAATTCTATCAAAATCATTATCTTCCACACCTTATGAGATATGGCATGGAAGAAAAAACAAGTCTTAAACATGTTAAGATTTGGGGTTATCCAGCTTATATCAAAAAGCTGAACACTGATAAATTGGAAACTAGATTAGAAAAGGGTCGGTTTGTTGGATATCCAAAAAATAGTTTTGGATATTATTTTCATTTGCCTACGTCACAAAAGGTTGTGGTAAGTAGAGATATTCAAGAAGGAGGCAAAGAAAGGCACATAGAGTTAGAATTGGAGAATTCTGACCAACCAACAGATCAGATGGATATAGATCCATCTAGTCAACCTACACCTATTGATGAAACATCTACAGTTGTTCCACGTAGAACAACCAGGGTATCTCACCCACCAGTGAGATATGGTTTCCTTCATGAAGAAGAACAAGAGTTGTCTGCTCATGAAGAAGTTGATCATGGAGATGATCCACTTACCTATAAAGAAGCTATATCAGATATATAATCTTTAAAATGGATTGATGCCATGAAATCCGAGATTGATTCCATGTATAAGAATCAAGTTTGGGATCTTATTGACCCACCTAAAGGTATTGCACCTATAGGGAACAAATGGGTTTTCAAGAAGAAAATTGGTTCTGATGGAAAGGTAGAGACCTATAAGGTAAGGCTAGTAGTGAAAGGGTTTTGCCAAATGCAAGGAATCGACTATGAAGAGACTTTCTCGCCTGTTGCCATGCTTAAATCAATCAGGATTCTATTAGCAATAGCTGCATACTATGATTATGAGATTTGGCAGATGGATGTCAAAACAGCTTTTCTCAATGGATACATTGAAGAAAACATTTTCATGGAACAACCTAGGGGTTTTGAGTCCCAAGATGGTTCCAAACTATGCAAGCTAAAGTGATCCATTTATGGGTTGAAACAAGCTTCGAGGAGTTAGAACATCCGTTTTGATGAAGCCATTAAGTCATTTGGTTTTATCAAAAATGAGGATGAGCCATGTGTATATAAGAAGGTTAGTGACAGTGCTATCACTTTCCTTGTCTTATATGTGGATGATATTCTGTTGATGGGTAATGACACAGATATGTTGACAACTATAAAGGTATGGTTGTCAAATACATTCTCCATGAAAGACTTAGGGGAGGCAACCTATATTCTTGGGATTCGCATCTATAGAGATAGAGCGAAAAGAATAATTAGCTTATCCCAAAGTCTATACTTAGAAAAGGTGTTAAAGAGGTTTACATGCTTGATTCCAAGAGAGGATTGTTACCAGTGAGACATGGTATCCACCTTTCTAAAGAGATGTCTCCAAAGACACCTGAAGAAAGAGATAAAATGGCCAGGATTCCATATGCTTCGAATATTGGAGGTTTGATCTATGCAATATTGTGTACTAGGCTGGATATCGCATATGCTGTTAGTTTGACTAGCAGGTATCAATCCAATCCAGGTTTGGTGAAGGAGCGAAAGCATGAAAAATACAAGTTTATACCATTGAATTCAAAAATTTTCACCTAGGGTCACATGTATCACGCAAGATTTATTTTTATCTATTTGATTTCAATGATAAACAACATATTAAAACACTTTTAATATGTTTTTGGATCTATATTTGTCATTTAAGATTTTAAAATTAATCAGATTAATTTTAGAACCCTAGATTAGATCAAGAACAAATACACTAACCTCTTGATGCACTGCAGTGTATTTGTGCCTTTCGGATGCGTCTTCAGGACACCAGATGTTGTCTCTGTAGCTTGTCCGCACCATGTTCACCTATGGCAGCCCTTGAACAGCTTCTAAAGCTTTTTCTATTAATTAGAAGATCAAGTTTTGCCTTTTAAGAGATTAAAGATGTAAACAGGACACTAGAAACAATTTCTAGTATTTTCAATTCAAGAGATTGTTTGCTAATCTCTTGGAATAGATGAGAGAAGAAGATAAAGAGAAGGGAGAGCCTCTTGGGTGGTGGCACCAAGGCTATCAGCTACTGGTTGTATTTTTTCTTTTCATAACAACGCTTATATAGGTAGGTCAACACATAAAACCCTTGCTGCATGTCACCCTCTGATTGGTTCTAGGTTTAATTGACCCAATCACATTGTGCCAAGTGTCAAACCTATATTTAATCTTAATTTTAATCATCTTAAATGATTAAAAAACATTTGGCAAGCTTATGTGTAGTGCCACGTATCACCATCTCATGGTGTCACATGTCACCCTATGAAATGACCAAAATGCCACTATGTCTTAATTTTGAGTTTTCAACCAAAAATAATTATTTCTCTTCTTCTAATCAATTTATATCAAATATAAATCAATTAATTAATCTTTATTAATTAATTTCTCATTAATTAAATTCATATTTAAATACTTTAAATGTAAATTTAACTTATACTATACATCCAATAATTTAAATTTTATTTCAAGTCATGCTAGGGACTTTGCAATCTAATTGTAAACTAAACCTATTTAATTAATCAATTAAACTCTTTAATTAATTAATTAAATCATATTTAATTGGGTGTTAACTTATGTATGTGTGTGACTTACTAGGCTCATCACTAATTGGCAATGAGATATGATATCAACTCTTAATATCATCAGAACTCTTTCTTACCAAAAATGATTTCTCTAAATCATTTTATGCACCTCATAGACCATGGTTAACACCTAGCATAGCATGCCATGGCCACCCAATTAGTAATAAGGTTTACCTTAAATGAACCTATAATCATATGTTACCATGCACTAGAATCTCTCCGTTACAAAATCCCAATTCAAGTTGGAGCTATGATTTATGTCAAACCCCATTTGCTATGAATATTATGTTCTCTTTTAATTCTAGTTCTTAATTAAAAAGATTTTCTCATCAGAAACTCTTTCTGAATAAATCTATCTGTCCTGACCAGGAACTTAAAACATCAAGAACAATTAAATGAACATAGGATTTTATCACTATTTACTTAGAGGAACAGATTCCATCTTGATCAACACCTACCTCCATATATAACTAGTAGGAGCCAACACATGCCCATATACCCATACACAGTACAAGTATGAAAGCAATATCAAACTCAAACCACCTATATACAAGATAACTGTGCTATCCCAAGTCTAAAGATTATATGCACTGATATGATTTATGACAATGCATTGACAAGAGTAAACTCCATGTACTTATCATAAGTGTCACTAGTTCGACCTACTTATCATGTATAAGTGCCTATCATGTTTGTTTTATTGCATGAGACTCACCATTCCATCTTATCTATATCTCATATAAATAACTTAGGAACAAACATGAATACAATCTTTCTGGATAAGTCATGTCCTTATTATAAAGTATCCTCGATTGTGAACCTATTTATGATACTTTGTACTAGAAACACTGTCACTCATATTCTTAACAACTTAAGAATAGAATTTCTAACAAAATATCAATGAACCTTTTCTATTACACATAAATATATTATGTAAATAGAAAAGTGGAAATGCCTTTTATTAATAAAAACATGTACAAGATACACTCTAAATGATATGCTCTAAGGTATACTACTAACAATCTCCCACTAGCACTAGAGCCATTCATTACAATATCTTAGACCCATCTTCTCAAGATATCGGTCTAGCTGAGTCTGTGACATAGGCTTAGTGAATGGATCAGCTGGATTTTTAGCTAATGCTATTTTCTGCATCACTACATCGCCTCATCCAACTATTTCTCTGATAATGTGGTAGCGCCTTTCTATGTGTTTGGATTTTTGGTGAGACCTTGGTTCCTTAGCCTGTATGACTGCACCATTGTTGTCACAGTGTAGTGGAACTGCTGACTCAATGGAAGGAACTACTGCAAGTTCTGTCACCAACTTCTTTATCCAAACAGCTTCCTTTGTAGCATGTGATGCAGCAATATACTCAGCCTGGGTAGTGGAATCTGCAGTCGTGCTCTGTTTGGAACTCTTCCAACTGACTGCACCTCCATTACAAATGAACACATATCCAAAGGTAGACTTTCTATCATCGATATCTGATTGGAAATCAGAATCAGCATAACCATCCAATTACAGGTCTCCACCTCCATAAATTAAGAATAAATCCTTAGTTCTTCTCAAGTACTTAAGGATATTCTTGATAGCTATCCAGTATTCCAAACCTGGATTGGATTGATGCCTACTAGTCAAATTAATAGCATATGTGATATCTGACCTAGTACACAATATTGCATACATTAAACTTCCAATAGCCGAAGCATATGGAATCCTGGCCATTTTATCTCTTTCTTCAGGTGTCTTTGGAGACATCTCTTTAGAAAGGTGGATACCATGTCTCACTGGCAACAATCCTCTCTTGGAATCAAGCATGTTAAACCTCTTTAACACCTTTTCTAAGTATAGACTTTAGGATAAATCAATTATTCTTTTCGCGCTATCTCTATAGATGCGAATCCTAAGAATATAGGTTGCCTCCCCTAAGTCTTTTATGGAGAATGTATTTGACAACCATACCTTTACATTTGTCAACATACTTGTGTCATCACCCACTAACGGTATATCATCCACATATAAGACAAAGAAAGTGATAGCACTGTCACTAACCTTCTTATATACACATGGTTCATCCTCATTTTTGATAAAACCAAATGATTTAATGGCTTCATCAAAACGGATGTTCCAACTCCTCAAAGCTTGCTTCAACCCATAAATGGATCGCTTTAGCTTGCATACCTTGGAACTATCTTGGGATTCAAAACCCCTAGGTTGTTCCATGAAAATGTTTTCTTTAATGTATCCATTGAGAAAAGCTATTTTGACATCCATTTACCAAATCTCATAATCATAGTATGCAGCTATTGCTAATAGAATCCTAATTGATTTAAGCATGGCAACAGGCGAGAAAGTCTCCTCATAGTCGATTCCTTACCTTTGGTGAAACCCTTTCACTACTAGCCTTGCCTTATAGGTCTCTACTTTTCCTTCAGAGCCAATTTTCTTCTTGAAAGTCTATTTGTTCCCTATAGGTACAATACCTTCAGGTGGGTCAATGAGATCCCAAACTTGATTCTTATACATGGAATCAATTTCGGATTTCATAGCATGAATCCATTTTAAAGAGTCTATATCTAGTATAGCTTCTTCATAGGTAAGTGGATCATCTCCATGATCTACTTCTTCATGAGTAGACAACTCTTATTCTTCTTTATGAAGGAAACCATATCTCACTGGTGGGTGAGATACCCGGGTTGTTCTACGAGGAACAGCTGTAGATGTTTCATCAGCGAGTGTAGGTTGACTAGATGGATCTATATCCATCTAATCTGTTGGTTGGTCAGAATTCTCCAATTCCAACTCTATTTGCCTTCCTTTGCCTTCTTCTTGAACAAACTGTTGTTCAAGAAATGTAGCATCTCTACTCACCACAACCTTTTGTGATGTAGGCAAATAAAAATAATACCCAAAACTATCTTTTGGATATCCAACAAATCGACCTTTTCTGATCTGGTTTCTAATTTATCAGTGTTCAGCTTTTTGATATAAGCTGGACAACCCCAAATCTTAACATGCTTAAGACTTGGTTTTCTTCCATGCCATATCTCATAAGGTGTGAAAGAAACCGATTTTGATGGAATCCTATTCAGAATATACGAAGCTGATTCTAATGCAAATCCCCAAAAAGGATATTGGCATATCAGTATAGTTCATCATACTACGTACCATATCCAATAGGGTATGATTTCTCCTTTCAGATACACCATTCAGTTGTGGCGTTCATAGAGGAGTCAGCTGGGAAACAATGTCGTGCTCTCTCAAGTATTCATCAAATTCAGTACTCAAATATTCACCTTCACGATCTGATCGAAGAGCTTTAATACTCTTTCCTATTTGATTTTCTACTTCAGATTTAAATTCTTTGAACTTTTCAGAGGATTCATGTTTGTATTTCATCAAATACAAATACCCAAACCTTGATTTATCATCAGTAAAGGTAATAAAGTAATGAAAACCACCCACCTCTAGCCATTTTCTTAAATGGACCACATACATCACTATGTATTAGCTTCAAAATATTTTCAGCCCTTAGCCCTTGTCCAATAAAGGGTGATCTAGTCATTTTGCCTTGAAGGCAAGATTCATAAGTTGGAGTAGGCTCATAGCCCAATGAGTAAAGAATCCCCATTTTCTCCAGTTTTGCAATTCTATCTTCTGCAACATGACATAACCTTAAGTGTCAAATATATTTTGAACTTGAGTTGATTTTCACCATGGCATTGCATTCATTTAGATCACTTGCATTCATTTTGTGTTTGTCATTATTATCCAAATAATAAAGACCATCATTCATAAAACCCGAACCAACATATTTATTTCCAAAATAAATATTGCAAACATCATCTGTGAACTGAAATTCATAGCCAATTCTAATCAAACTACATATAGAAATGATGTTCTTAAAAGCATCAGGTACATATAAAATATTATCCAAACACAAAACATGTCTAGACATGTAAAAAGATTTAGATCCTATGGCTAAAGCTTCAACAGTTGAGCCATTACCAATCCGAAGGCTAACATCTCGAGAATGCAAGCTGCTACTATTTACTAGTTCCTGCATATCATTAGAAATGTGAGAATTGGCACCAGTATCTAAAACCCAAGCTATAGATGAACTATGAGTATCATCAGAATCTAAATAACAAGATATGGACATACCTTTAGAAGGTGTATCCTTCTTATCCTTTAGAGAAGCAAGATACTCTGGGCAGTTCCTTTTTCAGTGCCCATCCTTCTGGCAGTGGAAACACTTTCCTTTGCCTCCATCAGCTTTAGTCTTCCCTTTCTGTTTAGCTATTTTCTTGGAAGGACTAGGAATCTGAGGTTTCTTTTTCTTATTGTCCTTCTTCTTGTTGGACTTTTCAGTAGAAGAAGATGCAATCAAAGCAACCTCTTTTCCTTTATTGCCCGGCATATTCTTTTGGGCAATAACTAGCATGTTGAGTAAACCAGCCAAGGTGCATTCCTGTTTAGTCATACGGAAATTTATCACAAAATTCCCAAAAGACTTAGGAAGGGACTGAAGGATCAAATATGTCTGCAAT
This sequence comes from Hevea brasiliensis, assembly GCF_030052815.1. NCBI lineage: Eukaryota > Viridiplantae > Streptophyta > Magnoliopsida > Malpighiales > Euphorbiaceae > Hevea > Hevea brasiliensis. The sequence continues at coordinate 91,328,378 of NC_079496.1, read as the reverse complement.
TGGAAATCCATGTTGAAGTCAAGATGTTCCAGCTGCTCAATCAGCCGAATCATCTTGTGGACATGATCCCCAACATTCTGTCCCTCAGACATCCTCATGCGGAACAGCTGCCTAGATATCTCATACCTAGCATTCCTGATGTGCTCACCATACAACTCTTGTAGGTGAAGGAGGATCTCACTAGCACTCTGCATGTTCTCATGCTGCTTCTGTAACTCATTACTCATGGAAGCAAGCATGTAACACTTAACTCTCATATCATACTCCTTCCACTTGTCCAAAGTTTCATGTTCCTCTTGAGTGGACTCTGGAGGTAAGGGACCAGGAACATTTGAATCTAGAACATATCCTATATATTCAAGGTTCAGGACAAGTTTCAAATTTCTTAGCCAATCAGACAGATTAGGTCTTGTCAACCTATTGCGATCAAGTATGCTTGCAAGGATATTGGATGGTGGTGGTTGTTCTGTGCTCATTGTTATCAGAAATTAACTGCAGAAAATAATCAGATTAATTAGTAAATGTATCATGTAATTAACCAAAATGATTATGTCTTTTAATCAAATTAGTTCTTCCACTAACTTAGCGAATCCTACACTTCCAAAGTAGAAAACGGAAATCCTAGTTTGATGGATTTCTAGTGGGTGATTGAATTCTTATAATTCTATTGATCATCCTCAGGTACACCCATTATTGGAATTACAATAAACTTTAAGTGAGCAACTCCTTGCCCATCACATCTCATGTGAGGTTCAATCCTTTACCTAGCCCCTAATGCTCAAAATATCAAGTACATCCATTATTGACTTATCTTGCATTAGTTAAGTTGATCCCATTGAGTCAGTAATTATGCAAATAATTTTAATGTCCTCAGGTACATCCAATATTGGCCACCAAACCATTTACATATTTACAACATCTCATGCTTAACAATTATTCTTAAGAAAATTTCTTAAATTAATCGCATCTTATGCCATTATTTAAAATTTCTTAAAATAATTGCCCCAATGGAGGGCCCATGTTGTAATTACCTTAATTATAGCATTTCCAACTTAATCATTTGTTTGGAAGATTTTATGGTCATCCTAATTACTAGTAAGGTCTCACTTTTCACATTATCCATTTAGCATGCATATATCATATAATTGCATACATTACCATACATCTCATGCATTCATGGATAAGTAGTAAATATGGTATGATCATGGACTTTCTAAGGGATTCAATTCTAAGCCACCAAGAATTGAATCAGGGCATTCCTAGGTGCATTTCATTCATTCATTTTACAAGATTTACTGAAGGAGTACATAATCAACACTTGATCTTGAATTCCTCCCACTGGTCCCACCAATGCTATTGACCTCCTTGAACTTCTTGCAATCCAATATTACATAGTAATCCTTGGCATATTAAGGTGAATTTACAAGAACTTAAATAAATGAAATTACAACCCAAAATTATTACAACCTTAATAATACATGCCCAAAATAAATTAAAATTAATTAATTAATTTACAATCCCAAAGAAACATAAAAGAAATAATCCAATCACATTGGTCTTTTATAGTCCATGATAATCCATCATGCATATCACTATTTAACAATTAAATAAAATATAAATACAACTCAACTACAACTCAACTCAACTAAGCCTTTATCACAAAAATTTGGGGTCGGCTATATGGATTCGCTTTTTCCACTCTGAACGATTTTGGGTTAAATCCTCAGAAATGTGTAATACTTCTAAGTCATGTTGTACTACTCTCCTCCAAGTCAATTTAGGTCTACCTCTTTTTTTCTTTCTATCCTCTAACCTAATGTGCTCTACTTGTCTAACTAGAGCCTCCGTATGTCTACGCTTCACATGACCAAACCACCTTCATCTCCCTTCTCTCAACTTATCTTCAATTGGCACCACTCCTACCTTTTCTCTAATACTTTCATTACGGACTTTATCTAGTCTAGTATAGCCACTCATCCACCTTAACATTCTCATCTTTGTAACTCTTAACTTAGATGCATACGACTCTTTCAGTGTCCAACACTCACTACCATATAACATAGCCGGTCGTATGGCTGTACGGTAAAATTTTCCTTTTAATTTATTGGGAATCTTACGATCACATAAAACTCCCGTGGCACGTCTCCACTTCAACCATCCCGCTTTAATCCTATGACTAACATCCTCCTCACATCCCCCATCTACTTGAAGGACTGAGCCTAGATATTTAAAGTGATTACTTTGGAACAGTACCACTCCATTCAAACTAACTCCTTCCCTATCACCAGTTTGGCCTTCACTGAACTTGCAATGCATTTATTCTGTCTTCGTTCTACTTAACTTAAAACCCTTTGACTCTAGAGTACTTCTCCAAAGTTCTAGCTTCCCATTGACTCCTTCTCGTGTCTCATCTATCAAAACAATATCATCCGCAAACATCATGCACCAAGGAATACTCTCTTATATATGTTTCGTCAGTTCATCTAAAACTAATGTAAAAAGGTAAGGGCTTATGGCTGATCCTTGGTGTAATCCAATTGAGATCGGAAAATCTCTTGTGTCCCCTCCCACTGTGCGCACAATAGTAGTTACTCCTTCATACATATCTTTCAATACTTGTATGTACCTAATAGATACCCTCTTTTGTTCTAACACATTCCATAAGACCTCTGTTGGAACACTATCATAAGCCTTCTCCAAATCAATAAAAACCATGTTTTGATCTTTCTTCACATCTCTATATTTCTCCATCAAGCTTCTAATGAGAAAGATCGCTTCCATAGTTGAACGACCGGGCATGAAACCAAATTGATTGAGAGAGATAGAAATATCATGACGTAGTCGATGATATTCAACTTAAAAATCCAAATTTGAATATGATTCAAACAAATTTAAAAATTCAGATTTGAATCTCATTCAAACAAATTTAAAAATTCAGATTTGAATCACATTCAAACAACCTTAAAAATTTATATTTGAATCACATTCAAACAATTTTTAAAAATCAGATTTGAATCACATTCAAATAATTTTTAAAAATTCAGATTTGAATATTATTCAAACAACTTTAAAAAATCATATTTAAATATGATTCAAACAACTTTAAAAATTCATATTTGAATCACATTCAAACAACTTTTAAAATTCAGATTTGAATCACATTCCAACAACTTTTAAAATTCTGATTTGAATCAAAATTTAATTGTGTGATTAAAACTACTAATTAAACACTTTAATTAGTCATAGGATAGGCCTTAGATCATACAATAATTGCAGAATTAAAAAGCCAAACCTTGCACCACCCATGAAACCCAAACCATGCACACCATGTTGGAGTTCATCAAGCATGCCGCCACACATCCATTTCAACCAGCAATGGATAAATCATCTCATGATCAAAACACACAATTAAATCATATAATCAACAATCTAAATGGCAAATATAGTGGCTCTGATACCAATTGAAGGAGCGGAAGCATTAAAAATATAAGTTTATACCATTGAATTTAGAAATTTTCACCTAGGGTCACATGTATCATGCAATATTTATTTTTATCTATTTGATTTCAATGATAAACAATATATTAAAACACTTTTAATATGTTTTTGGATCTGTATTTGCCATTTAAGATTTTAAAATTAATCAGATTAATTTTAGAACCCTAGATTAGATCAAGAACAAATACACTAACCTCTTGATGCACTACAGTGTATTTGTGCCTTCCGGATGTGTCTTCAGGACACCAGATGTTGTCCCTCTAGCTTGTCCACACCAAGTTCACCTATTGTAGCCCTTGAACAGCTTCTAAAGCTTTTTCTATTAATTAGAAAATCAAGTTTTGCCTTTTAAGAGATTAAAGATGTAAACAGGACTCTAGAAATAATTTCTAGTATTTTCAATTCAAGATATTGTTTGCTCTTGGAATAGATGAGAAAAGACGATGAAGAGAAGGGAGAGCCTCTTGGGTGGCGGCATCAAGGGTATCAGCTGCTGGTTGTATTTTTTCTTTTCATAACAACGCTTATATAGGTAGGTTAACACATAAAACCCTTGCCACATGTCACCTTCTGATTGGTTCTAGGTTTAATTGACCCAATCACATTGTGCCAAGTGTCAAACCTATATTTAATCTTAATTTTAATCATCTTACATGATTAAAAAACATTTGGAAAGCTTATGTGTAGTGCCATATGTCACCATCTCATGGTGCCACATGTCACCCTGTGAAATGACCAAAATGCCCCTTTGTCTTAATTTTGAGTTCTCAACTCAAAATAATTATTTCTCTTCTTCTAATCAATTTATATCAAATATAAATCAATTAATTAATCTTTATTAATTAATTTCTCATTAATTAAATTCATATTTAAACACTTTAAATATAAATTTAACTTATACTATACATCCAATAATCTAGATTTTGTTTCAAGTCATGCTAGGGACTTTGTAATCTAATTGCAAATCAAACCTATTTAATTAATCAATTAAAATCTTTAATTAATTAATTATATCATATTTAATTAGGTGATAACTTGCGTATGTGTGTGACTTACTAAGCTCATCACTAATTGGCAATGAGATATGATATCAACTCTTAATATCATCAGAACTCTTTCTTACCATAAATGATTTCCCTAAATCATTTTATGCACCTCATAGACCATGGTTAACACCTAGCATAGTATTCCATGGCCACGCAATTAGTAATAAGGTTTACCTTAAATGAACCTATAATCATATGTTACCATGCACTAGAATCTCTCTGTTACAAAATGCCAATTCAAGCTGGAGTCATGGTTTATGTTAAACCCCATTTACTATGAATCTTATATTCTCTTTTAATTCTAGTTCTTGATTAAAAAGATTTTCTCATTAGAAACTCTTTCTGAATAAATCTATCTGTCCTGGCCAAGAACTTAAAACATTAAGAACAATTAAATTAACATAGGATTTTATCTCTATTTAGTTAGAGGAACATATTCCATCTTGATCAACACCTACCTCCATATATAACTAGTAGGAGCCAACACATGCCCATATACCCATACACAGTGCAAGTATAAAAGCAATATCAAACCCAAACCACCTATATACAAGATAACTGTGCTATCTCAGGTCTAAAGATTATATGCACTGATATGATTTATGACAATGCATTGACAAAAGTAAACTCTATGTACTTGTCATAAGTGTCACTGGTTCGGCCTACTTATCATGTATAAGTGCCTATCATGTTTGTTATATGGCATTAGACTCACCATTCTATCTTATCTATATCTCATTTAAATAACTTTGGAACAAACATGAATACAATCTTTCTGGATAAGTTATATCCTTATTATGAAATATCCTCGATTATGAACCTATTTATGATACTTTGTACTATAAATACTGTCACTCATATTCTTGACAACTTAAGAATAGAATTTTTAACAAAATATCAATGGACTTTTTCTATCACACATAAATATATTATGTAAACGGAAAAGTGAAAATGCCTTTTATTAATAAAAACATGTACAAGATACATACTAAATGATATGCTCTAGGGCATACTACTAACATTTGAAACATTGGATAGCTGTCAAGAATATCCTTAAGTACTTGAGAAGAACTAAGGATTTATTCTTGATATATGGAGGTGGTGACTGGCAATTGGATGGTTATACTGATTTTGATTTCCAATCAGATATCGATGATAGAAAGTCTATCTCTGGATATGTGTTCATTTGTAATGGAGGTGCAGTCAGTTGGAAGAGTTCCAAATAGAGTGCTACTGCAGATTCCACGACCGAGGCTGAGTATATTACTGCATCAGATGCTACAAAGGAAGCTGTTTGGATAAAGAAGTTCGTGACTGAACTTTCAGTAGTTCCTTCCATTGAGTCAGTAGTTCCACTTCACTTTGATAACAATAAAGCAGTCATACAAGCTAAGGAACCCCGGTCTCACTAGAATTCCAAACACATAGAAAGGCATTACCACATTATCAGAGAAATAGTTGGGCGAGGCGATGTAGCCATGCAGAAAATAGCATCAACTGAAAATCCATCTGATCCATTCACTAAGCCTATGTCACAAACTCAGCTAGACCAACATTTTGAGAAGATGGATCTAAGATATTGTAATGAATGGCTCTAGTTCCAGTGGGAGATTGTTAGTAGTATGCCCTAGAGCATATCATTTAGTATGTATCTTGTACATGTTTTTATTAATAAAAGGCATTTTTCACTTTTCCGTTTACATAATATATTTATGTGTAATAGAAAAGGTCTATTGATATTTTATTAAAAATTATATTCTTAAGTTGTTAAAAATATGAGTGACAGTATTTCTAGCACAAAGTATCATAAATAGGTTCACAATCGAGGATACTTCACAATACGAATGTGACTTATCCAGAAAGATTATAATCATGTTTGTTCCCAAGTTATTTATATGAGATGTAAATAAGATGGAATGGTGAGTCTCATGTCATATAACAAACATGATAGGCACTTATACATAATAAGTAGGCTGAACTAGTGACACTTATGACAAGCACATGGAGTTTACTCTTATCAATGCATTGTCATAAATTATATTAGTACATATAATCTTTAGACCTAAGATAGCAAAATTATCTTGCATATAGGTGGTTTGAGTTTGATACTGCTTTCATACTTGTACTGTGTATGGGTATATGGGCAAGTGTTGGCTCCTACTAGTTATATATGGAGGTAGGTGCTGATCAAGATGGAATATGTTCCTCTAAGTAAATAGGGATAAAATCCTATGTTCACTTAATTGTTCTTGATGTTTCAAGTTCCTGGCCAGGACAGATAGATTTATTCAAAAAAGAGTTTTTGATGAGAAAATCTTTTTAATCAAGAACTAGAATTAAAAGAGAACATAATATTCATAGCAAATGGGGTTTGACATAAACCATGACTCCAGCTCGAATTGGGATTTTGTAACAGAGAGATTCTAGTGCATGGTAACATATGATTATAGGTTCATTTAAGGTAAACCTTATTACTTATTGGGTGGCTATGTCATGCTATGCTAGGTGTTAACCATAGTCTACGAGCTGCATAAAATGATTTAGAGAAATGATTTATGGTAAGAAAAAGTTTTGATGATATTAAGAGTTGATATCATGTCTCATTGCCAATTGGTGATGAGCCCAGTAAGTCACACACATGCACAAGTAATCACCAAATTAAATATGATTTAATTAATTAATTAAATAGGTTTGGTTTGCAATTAGATTACAAAGTCCCTAGCATGGCTTGAAACCAAATTTAGGTTATTGGATGCATAGTATAAGTTAAATTTATATTTAAAGTGTCTAAAGATGAATTTAATTAATGAGAATTTAATTAATAAATATTAATTATTTAATTAATATTTGATATAAATTGATTAGAAGAAGAGAAATAATTATTTTGGGTTAAGAACTCAAAATTAAGACACAGGGATATTTTGGTCATTTCACAGGGTGACATGGGGCACCATGAGATGGTGACACATGGCACTACACAAAAGCTTTCCATATGTCTTTGAATCATGTAAGATGATCAAAGTCAGGATTAAATATAGGTTTAACACTTGGCACAATGTGATTGGTCAATTAGACCTAGAGCCAATCAGAAGGTGACATGTGGCAAGGGTTTTAAGTAGTGACCTAGCTATATAAGTGTAAGGATGAAAGAACAAAAAAATAAGTTGTTGTTCTCTCTTTGGTACCACCACCCTTGGCTGCCTCTCATTCTCTTCTTCTTCATCTCTCATCAATTCAAAGAGATTAAACAACAATCTCTTGAATTAAAAATACTAAAAATCGTTTCTAGTGTCCTGTTTACATCTATAATCTCTCAAAAGGCAAAACTTGATTTTCTAATTGATTAGGAAAGCTTTAGAAGCTGTTCAAGGGCTGCCATTAGTGATTGTGGTGCGGACAAGCTAGAGGGGTAACATCTGGTATCCTAGGCGCATCCCAAAGGTGCCAAACACACTGCAGTGCATCAAAAAGGTTAGTGCACTTGTTCTTGATCTAATCTAAGGTTCCAATGAATTAATCTATTAATTCTAAAATCTTAAATGGTAAATGTAGATCCAAAAACATATTAAAAGAGTTTTAATATATTGTTTATCATTGAAATCAAATAGATAAAAATGAATCTTGCATGATGCATGTGACCCTAGGTGAAAAGTTTTTTGAATTCAATGATATAAACTTATGTTTTTCATGCTTCCTGAAACACCCTCCCTGTAGCAACTCTGTACATTCTACTATTCCGGTAACCAGTGTCGGTCCAGACAGTTAGAACGTCAGGAAAAAAAAAATTTAAACTAAAGTGAGGAACTATAATTAACTCAAATATTAACAATAAAAATTTAGAAAAAATTTTAGAAATAAAATACAACCAAGTTAAATGAGCAGGTGCCTAAGCGATGGGTAACCCAGTAGGAAGTTGCGGTTCTCGCAACTAGGAGCCCTAGACCAGGGGAAAAATTCATAAAATAATTTTTGAAACTCCAGAGAAGGGTCATTGAGGTTCCTATGGCATTAGAATGCCAAGAAAATGCTTAGAAAAATTTTTCAATCAATACAGACAATTTTGGTCTGTTAAGCCAAACGAAGGGCATTTTGATCATTTCGCCTTCAGATGTGATTTTTGGCCGACTTGTCCAGTTAAGTAAATAATTATTATGACACAAAATATGAATAAATATTGCTAAAAATTAAATTGAAAATGAGTAGAGAAGAAAAGGAAAGAAAATGAGATTAAATGACAATTTTGACATCACATGATGTCCTCAACCCTTTCCCCACCAATCATAATTAAGCTAACCTATTAAAAAGGGATAATTGAGACAAAAATAAACAAAAGCAATCAGATTTATCTCCTTCACCCAAACTAGCCAAAACACCTTCCCCACCCAAACCACCATTTAAAGCTTATCAAAGCTTCAATTCTCACCTTAAACCACCTCAAAACCCTAACTTGCCTTCATTAAAAACTATCCCTACCACTAGAGCAAGCCTTGGGCAGCAATTTGAAAGGAAGAAAGTGAAGTTATTAAGTCTTAGAAAGTGACTAAGTGAAGGTTAGTGCCACTTTTATTTATTTTTCTCTTATATTCTTTGTTACAACATTAATCTAAACTAGAAAATATGAAAATGAAACAAATTGAAATTATGGAGTTAGGGTTTGGGAGAAACCTAGGGTTTGCTCATGTGTTGGTGAATGAAAGTTTAAATGGTCAATTAGTGACCATTTGGCTATGTATGATGAAGAAATGAAGTGAGTTGTGGCTTGGTATTTGAATTTGGGTGAGCTGCCTTGGTTGCCCTGCAGGTCTAGATGTGAGTCTAATAGGTTTGGGTAGCTATAAATAGAGTTGTAGAGGTTCAATTGGTGCAAGGCTAATTGGACATGAAACTAGACACATAATGGCACCACTTTGGTGAAGAAACCCTGCCCAGAAAACCAAACCAAGTTAGCCTAAAAATTGCCCTAATCCGGATGACTTGCATTTTGCCTGGGCAAAATGACTAAATGAACAGTATCTATTCATTTGGTCATAACTCAGTGTAGAAAGGTCCAATTGACCTGAAATTTTACCAGCAGAAAGCTGAGACATAGACCTACAACTGTCATGAAGATCATAAATCCAAATTCTGACCATAACCTAGTCAAATTACCAACCAAACTTAGGCTACCAAATCTGGCAGAACCAGTTTTGCCCAGAATTTTGGATTCTGTCCAAATATGGCAGAACCAGTTATGGTGTTTAGGCCATAACTTGAGCTACAAAACTCCAAATGGAGTGATTTAAAAAAGGAAATATAACTAGACAAAATAAGGAACAACTTTCATGAAGACAATTTTGCCAAATTCCTACTGTACAAATGACCAATGGAACAGTAAATATGACGCTTGAAATCTGAAAATTTTGAATAACTAACACTAAGCTTAGAAATGGTATTGGCAACCAATACCAACAATTTTAGAATGCAAAATGTGGTATATTGGGAGTATTAGAACCAATGTACCTTTTGTCTATGCAAAAGTCAATATTTTAGTTGACTAATGAAATGAATAGTAACACCTAAACTTAAATTTCAAGAATTATACAATTTAAAAGTGTAACATGCCCTAGTACACCTAGCAAGATTGGTTTGGATAGGTTGGCATGCTAATAGGGTTCAGTTAGCAGTACTATACATGGTATAATGCCATTCTGTGATTTTATGGCTTTTAGCTATTCTGACATTGTGATGACATTTGCCTTGTGCCTAATATTTATTGCAGCTCATTAGTTGTTCTATTGCACACTAGGAGATACATATGTGACCAATGGTGTGACGGCCCGAGGTACTTGATACCCAGTGCCAGTTTACCCATTTATCCAGTCCAGTCATTCAGTATAGGTTACTTGGGAAACTAAAAATGGAAGTGGATAAATTTAATGAAATTATGAATATAACAAGTACAAATAAATAAGATTACCAATAATGATCGAAAAATTGTCTGCATAAGACATCAGAAGATGCACTACATATTTATTTTCTGTTATTTCTTTTTATTTTATTATTGGCACTACTAAGCATTATTGCTTAGCGCGTTGCTTTTTCCACGCATAGGTTATGGAGAGACCGACCGAGTGCCTAGTAGATCACAAACTGGATGAGATCTTCTGTAGCTCTGCATAGTGTCCATGTCACCTCACCGACATCAGTGCATTGGTAGGACACTTGGTTTCATTTTGGGTATTTTGTAATTAACTTTTATTTTCTCATGTGTAATTAAGACTTATGTTATGTATTTTGGTATTGATGTAAATAGTAAAAATTGTGTTTATGAATGAAAAAGTGAATATTTATTGATGACTTTTACATAAATATCTTATGAAATGAATGATTGAGAAATGGAAATGTTGTTGAAAAATATTGAGATTTTAGTTATGAAATGGAGTTTGGGATTGATAGAAAATTTTGGAAGTGTTTTTCATAAGTTGCGAAGAACTGTTTTCTCTATTTTTAGTCAGTACTCTGCCGGATTTTCTATAAAATTTGCAGAACCTCAAATAAATTGATGTTTTCCATAAATGACTTAAACAAATTATGCTTCACCAATTGTACTTTATAACTATGATAAAAATAAATAAGGAAGGATAAAAATGATTAAAATAAAATAAGGTGTTCCGGTACGCCGTATGACATATCTTACTCGGCTATACTGTAGACGGGTAAGGGGTGTCACACTTCCGCTCCTTCACCTCCCACAATGTTTACAAGCTGGTAACGCGGCTGATCCCCGTATAGCTGTACCCGGAGAACTATCCACTGATGCACCAGACTGTCCTCCTCCTCTCCTCAGAGCAAATTAGGTCTTTGCTTCTTACCTGGACCCTGAGTCTGACCTTGAGACTCCTTGGGCTTCTTACTACCAGTGGTTGCTAACTAGACTACCCAGATCTAGAACCCCTCTTACGTTGCCTGTCCTTTCTAGACTGCTCTTCATTTCTGACTCTCTCCACATCAAGGGCTGATGCTACTAACTGGGAGAAATCTGTGAAATGATGAGATGTAACTATTAGCCTGATGTTGTCATTCAGTTCGTCCTCAAACCTTCTGTACTTGTCAACCTTTGTAGCATGATCTCCAATGCATATCCACTAAGTCTTACGAATTCCCACTCATATTCGGAGACTGTAAGTTGCCTATGCCTCAGTGCCAGAAATTCTCTCCTTCTAGCCTCCAAGTACACATGGCTGATGTATTTCTTTCTGAATTCAGCCAAAAAGAACTCCCAGGTGATCTGTGTAAGCTGTACCACTCTCGATACTATCACCTACCATCTATATGCATCCTCCTATAGTAGTGACAGAGCACACTCCAACTGTTGCTTTGGGGTGCAGTGCAACTGCTGCAATATCCTCTTAGTCCTCTCCAGCTGATACTCTGCTGTGGCTGGATCATCCTCCTTCTTACCCTTGAAGTCAACTGCACCATACTTTCATAGTCTCTCTAGTGGGGATCTGTGTACAGGTTACGGCTGTGGGAGCAGTGGTGGCTATACAGGTGGTGGTGGTGGTGGTGGTGGTGGCTGTGGCTATGGAGATGGAGGTGGCTATGGCTGTGGGATGGCTCCGGTGACATGACGGAGTAGTTGAGTAATCTGTTCCAGGAAGGCCTGTTGTGCTCTCCTCACAGTGCCATAGGATGACTCAACTCTACTGCTTCGCTCTTTACTAGGAGAAGGTGTGGGTGCGTGACTCTCTACCTCCTCCTCTATCAGTCCTGGAGGTCCGTGCTCTGAAGGATCAGATGCCATCGATCCTATAGAATTGTAACACCCCTAAGTTCGGTAGTGCGTTCTACTGTTCCGGTGACCAGTGTTGTCCGGACAGCTAGGATGCCTAGAACTACACTTCGATATGAGTGAGGAGACATTAAATAATGAAATACAAGAAAAGAAAATACAAGAAAAACAAAGGAAAAATAATAGCAAAGAAATGTAACCAAGTTAAGCGAGCCGAAAACCCTAGCGATGGGTGACCGCATCGGGAAGTCACGGCGTGGACCGTTGACTATCCCTGGGCTGCGGGGAACCCTGGAAAATATTTTTAGGACTCCAATAAATATTTATTGAAGTATAAATATCATTAGAAATATCAAAGAAAAATTAAATAATTAGTACAAAGAAAAGTGAGAAATCGAAAAACGGACAAAACCCGGTGTTACTGAAAAATCGGGAATGCAACCCGAATAGGGGCATTGTGGTCATTTGACACCCCGAATTGTCTTTTGACCTAAATTTCCAATAAAAATAAATAATATTACACTTAGAAAATAAAATGAAAAATTAATTTGGTGGTACCTAATGTAAATAGCCAAAAGTGGAGTGAAAGTGTGTAATTAACACATTTAACATATTATATGATTTAAATTTGGTGAGTGGACCACTAGGGATTTAATTAAGGACTAAAAGGGCAGGTGTACACCCATTATACAATCTGCCATTTCATCTTCAAGGTTGGGAATTTACCATGGCCGAATGAATTTCTCTAAAAACCTCCATGGCCGTAAATTGAAAAAGCTCCATTAACCTCCTTCATTTTACTTCCAATCACCTAGATTTCTTCATTAAAGATTGTCTACACATCATAAGGAAGAGTTTGATACCAAAATCAAGAAGTTTAATCAAGGTTTAGCAAGTTCCAACCATAGGTAAGTTTACATTTTTTGAATATTGTTTTGTTAAACTTTGTGTACATGTTATGGGTGTTGGATTTGTGAAGAAAATTTTCAAGTTTGAGAAGTTATTGATATGTTCATTTTGGACGGCCATGGAGTTATGTATTTAAGGAAATATTTATACATACATTTGATGAGAAATGATGTTGATTAGGGTGATTTAATATCCTAGTAAATTATTCCATATGTATATGGTGATTTTGCACTTGGAATGGAAATTGATGAATTGTAGGACACTTTGGTATTGAGGAACATTTTCGGCAGCCTTGGGACTCTTGGATAAATGTATGTGTTTATGAAGGTATTGGCAGAATATTGACATTAAGGATTGATAGATATGTATATAGATTGATTGTGTAAAGTGTATGTAAGAATGAGTAATGTTTAGGTGTATATGTGATTGTACTTAGACTTTGTAAATTTGAGTTTTAATTGGTGTATTAAGGATAATTGTAATCTACCCAAAGTGATATTAAAGTGAAGTGGAATATGGTTTTGGTAATGTACCAAAACAGAATTGGTAAGGGAAGTGAACATATAGTAAGGTAAGGGTGTAATTGATGTATGTTTAAGCAATGTGATTAAGGCAGTATGCATTTTAGCCTATAACTTTAAATGTGTAACCTCAATTGGTATGAGACTAATTGGAGGTGAAACTAGGCACAAAATGTGCCAACTTTCATTGAGAAAGCATACCAAAATTCTGCTTGCAAGGTGGCATGAAAAATGACCAATTCGGATTAAGTGCAATTGAAACCTAAAAACTGACCAATTGGGCAGCAGTTAGTTTTTAGGCCATAACTCATTCAAAACAGGTCCAATTGACCTGAAATTTTAACCATGAATAGTTAAGACCCATACCTACAAGTCTTATGAAGACACCAAAGCCCAGAAATGACCATAAGTATGCCAAAAAGCTTGCACAAGTTCGGGTCCAAAAACTGGCCGAACCAAAGTTGACCAAAATTGACCAAAAATGACCAAATTTGATGCCATTTGACCAGCAATAGTAAAATGACCATAACTTGGTCTACATAACTCGGACTGACCTAAAATTTTGCCCCGCGTTCCATAAGAAAAAGATCTACAAGTTTTTAGTTTTGACCGAAACTCGAAAACCAGGGGAACTAGGCCATCCGGCTAGGTCAAACTAGTATCCCGAAATCCAGCAATTTGCAATGAAATGCAAGAAAACGCAATATACATAGAATTGAGTTTGGTAACACGTACCAATCCTAAAACATTATCGAATGTGACATATTAAGGACACCAAAACCTAATTTACCTAGAAAATATTGAGGGTCGGTATATTAAGTGATTAAGCAAATAATAGATTTCAGTGAACCACTTAACAAGCATTATCGATAGAGACAATTTAATTTAGTACTGAAACACTTTAAATTGTGTTTCTCAGTTAGTAAAGACTCAGGGAAATGGAAGGAAACACTGAGTCCAGACCAGGAGACAGTCATCAGAGGTTTGTGCACAACTAGTTTTAACTGATTTTGTTTTGAATATTTCATATGATTATTGATATGATATTGTTTTAAATTGTGTTTGTGCACAACTAGTTTTAATTGATTTTGTTTTAAATATTTCATATGATTATTGATATGATATTGTTTTAAATTGTGTTTGTGCACAACTAGTTTTTAACTGATTTTGTTTTGAATATTTCATATGATTAAATGACATATTTTTCTTATGTATTATGTCTAACAAGCATTGGATTTAATTCAATGGCTATTGAAATTGTTATAGTATGTATGAATTTAGCTTTGTGAAATGGTATTTCCACAAGTATTAAGCATTGTTATGGATTGAATAAATTATGTTTTGGAAAATTTGTGCTAGAACATGTTTTGAATTGTGATTGTAATTTCATGGAAAAATGCAAATTTATGATTTGAATTGTGATGAGCATAAAAATTATTGGATATTGGAATTGAATTTGAATCGAATTATATTGTGATTTATGCTCACTAAAAGGATTGTGATATTGTTTTGTATCTCACTATAGATGCTTGACTAGGTTATTACCCGTCTCTCTCATTTGTTGAGAAGACAATGGAGTTAGTTGTGTTTTGATTACCATGGTATGTGCACAGGCTTAGATTTTCCTCTGATTTGAGGTTAGATCTAAGTTTATTTTATTGTTATGGCCCTTGCGGAAGATTCATTATTGTGATGGTACTGTGCACGATGATTCGACCTCCCCGACCATAGGGAATTAGAATCTGATTCAACCTCCCCGACCATAGGGAGTTAGAATCACATCGAAGATGGCCCTATCGGATTAGTCTTGCATAGTTAGTGAGATAAAGAATGATTTTTGAGATAAAAAATGAGTTTTGAGATACAGTATGATTTTTGAGATACAGTATGATTTTTGAGATACATAATGATTTTTGAGATACATAATGGCTTTTGAATGGTAAAGAATTGTGATTTCAATTATGACTTATGTATAATTGATTTTGTTGGGATTACCTAAATGGTTAGTTATGATTTGATAAATTGAATTTCATGATCGAAGTCATTTTATACAAATGATTCACATTATTGGCAATGAATATTTTGAGTTTTGGAATTTGATGAGTATTTAGATTTCCAAATTATTTACTATAAATTTTGTCAATGTATGTTGTACTATGTTTTAAATTATAGTTGTGCACCACTGAGTTCACCACTCAGCGATAGCTTTGTATGCTGTCGCAGGTAAGAAGAGCATAGAGCAGTAAGTAAATTTCCTTGAAGATATATTCAGATCAGCTCCAGGTATATTATAGGTATACCTATGTACATAGGTCTGATATATGCATGTAATAATATGTATGTAAATTATTTGAGCAGTTGTAAATTAAAATTGTACATTGAAGTGTAAAGTGAATTATGAGTTATTTTGATTTGTAAAATTTGTATTATATTTCTTTTATCTCATCCTTTGAAAATACTGAAAAATTGTTGTGGATTGAGTTGAGAAAAATATTGTGTTGAATTTTGTTGGAGTTGAGATTTGGAAAATATTGAAGTGCTTTTTACAGGTTTTCTGAAGAACTGTTTTATCCAAAATACAGATGGCACTCTGCCAAAATTTTTTTCAGAAATTCCAAATAATTCAAATGTGTTAGTTCTACCACTTCAGTTCAAAAGGGTTTTTAACACCTGTAAATAGTGCTCACCACTGTAAAAGAAGTAAGAAAAGTTTTTAAAATCCCTTGTAGTATATTTAATGGATTATCGGTAGGAGAAGTACGGTAGTTCATTAGGTATACTACGGGATCATGTTACATCTTACAGGGGAGTAGGGTGTGACATGTTTTAGTGGTATCAGAGCAATGGTTTTAAAGTGAATTTCGAACTGTGAATTTGAAATCTTTTTGTCAGAACTACAACTGCTCAAATGTTTGATACATATAGTACATTTACATCATAAATATGAACTAATGGAGAGGAATCTCCTTATGTTGGTTGTACAGGAATAAACAATATTGTGAAAAGATATGGAAGAGAAGAATGAGACAATAGAACAGTCTGTGATGGCAGAAGAACAAGCTGAGGCCCCAGCTCCACAAAGTGTCGAAGGCTTTGACTGCAGCTTTCTTGGTATAAATTACTGCACAAATGGCCCAGCAAATGGCCACTTTCTTTCAACAATTGGCTGATAATCTGTCAGCCCAAGCCCAAGTACAGACCCAACCCCCACAAGGGCAGTGTGAAATGGAAAAGAGGGAGAAACCTATGGGTCAGAGTTCGAACAGTAATTTAGGGAAGAGAAAAGAATTTGAGGAACCCCGAGCTCAGAAATATGATAGAGGCGGATCATCAGGGCAGAGACCACTAAGATCTAATCGTCGAACAACCAGAAGTTCCTATCCTGCCCTTTTCTGCCATGTTTGTGGTAAGCTACATGGAGGTATTTGTCGTAAGGCCTCTGGAGCCTCTTACAATTGTGGAAAACTTGGACACTTTGCTAAAGATTGTGCTAAACCACCTCAATCTGCTCTCCGAAGTTCACAGACCGTCAGTCAGAGTCAAGATAGAAATAGAGTTGGTACTCCTCACCACTATAACACAGTGAATCAACTCGAATATAGTAGCGCACCAGTCGGAGTGTCCACTATGCTCCAAGTAAAAGGAGCAGAAACTTCAGATGTAGCTGCTGGTAAGTTCTTAATTTTTGAAAGAAACAATTAGTTATTATTTGATCCTAGCACTACTTAGTTGTGTGTTAGTGTCAGAACTATATGTTCTGTTGTTATTCCTTTACATGGGAACGAATTTTGATGTATTAGTGACTAGTCCTTTAGGATAATAACTATAATAACAAGTATGATTGATATTACTTTTGGAAGAATTGTTAGCTAAAAGTATTTTCTAACATACCATAAATTATAAAGCTAAATGGCGAGCCTACTTAAAGTAAGGCAAGAGGACCTAAAAGTAAGTTACAGTAATAGAATTGCTCTAGATGAGGGCAAAGATGTTACTGTTAGTAATTGTCAAAGGAAATTGTAATCAGAATCGGTTTGGGATATTAGTGGATTCGAGAAAGATAAGATGTTAGAAAACCTAGTCCATGAGGTTATAACGTAGTGACTATATAATGTTCTCGATGTTTGTATTGTAAGCTATAGATTACAGTACCGACACGGGATTATTGTGTAGAGCTACGTGTTTCCTCGTGGTACAATAAGTAAGAATATTTGTAAGTAATCTATAAATTGATACAGTTGCACCCGAATAGGGTACTATTACTGGAAATAAATGTGAAAATTTTAGTCAGAAATTTAAAACTTCAGAACTAGCCTGTCGAAAGACTACACTTATAAGATAGCTGGAGTTAGTAACTCGATTACAATAATGTGAACTACCAGTACCACAGTAATTGCTATAAGCTTAGAGATATCAGTACAACGTATCATCCTCAGACAGATGAACAATTGAAACAAGTAATTCAGGTAAATTCGAAAACTCATTGAGTTCCTATAAATAATGAAATGAAATGATAAAAATAACCTGTAAAATGTGATAAGCCCTCAAGAATATATCGAGAACTTGTGTCATTGAATCCGAGAGGAGATGGGACATATACATCCCACTAACAGAATTTGTATACATTAATAAGTGTTAAGCTAGCATACAAGTGGCACCCTATGAAACATTGTAAGGGAACAGATAACTATGGATTTTGTGATGAGATTTCTGAGGACACAGAATAGTCATGATGCAGTATAGGTTATAATTGACAGACTAACCAAGTCTGCTCACTTTTTGCCAGTCCGGATGGACTATAGCCTGGAAGAATTGGCCAGATTGTACATATATGAGATTGTAAAATTGCATGGAGTGCCAGTATCAATTGTATCTGACAGGGATCCTAGGTTCACTTCTAGATTCTGGGGTAGTCTTCAGAGAGCCCTAAGAACTAGATTGAACTTCAAAGACAAAGATTCCACCCATGCATGCATGGCCACCCGAGAGGGTTATTCAGATATTGGAGGATATGCTACGGGCTTGTGTGATTGAATTTGAAGGTAGTTGGGATACACACTTGCCTTTGATTGAGTTTGCTTATAACAACAGCTACCAATCAAGCATTGGGATGCCTCCATATGAAGCTTTGTATGGCAGGAAGTGCAGAACTCCCTTATGTTGGGATGAAGTAGGTGAAAGGAAGATGATTGGGCCAGAAATTGTTCAGCAGACAGAGGAAAAGATCAGATTGATTAGAGATAGACTCAAGGCTGCATCAGACCGTCAGAAGTCCTATGTTGGTTTGAAAAGAAGAGATATTGAGTATGCAGTGGGTGATAAGGTATTCCTCAAAGTTTCTCCTTGGAAGAGAATTATGAGATTTGGCAGAAAGGGGAAACTGAGTCCTCGTTTCATTGGACCATATGAGGTTCTGGAAAGAGTGGGTCCTTTGGCATATCGGTTGGCATTACCTCCAGAGCTAGCAAAGATACACAGTGTCTTCCATGTATCCATGTTAAGGAGGTACAGATCTGACCCATCTCATGTACTATCAGTTGAAGAGATTGCGGTAAATCCAGACCTCTCATATGAGGAAGAACCCATAAAAAATTCTGGCATATGAGGTGAAGCAGCTGAGGAATAAACAGATACACCTGGTTAAAGTGCTGTGGAACCATCATTCAGGCCAGGAAGCTACTTGGGAACGTGAAGAGGATATGAGGAGACAGCACCCACAGCTGTTCAGAGACTAATGCCAGGTAAAATTTCGAGACGAAATTTATTTAAGGAGGGGAGAATTGTAACACCCCTAAGTTCGGTAGTGCGTTCTACTGTTCCGGTGACCAGTGTTGTCCGGACAGCTAGGATGCCTAGAACTACACTTCGATATGAGTGAGGAGACATTAAATAATGAAATACAAGAAAAGAAAATACAAGAAAAACAAAGGAAAAATAATAGCAAAGAAATGTAACCAAGTTAAGCGAGCCGAAAACCCTAGCGATGGGTGACCGCATCGGGAAGTCACGGCGTGGACCGTTGACTAACCCTGGGCTGCGGGGAACCCTGGAAAATATTTTTAGGACTCCAATAAATATTTATTGAAGTATAAATATCATTAGAAATATCAAAGAAAAATTAAATAATTAGTACAAAGAAAAGTGAGAAATCGAAAAATGGACAAAACTCGGTGTTACTGAAAAATCGGGAATGCAATCCGAATAGGGGCATTGTGGTCATTTGACACCCCGAATTGTCTTTTGACCTAAATGTCCATTAAAAATAAATAATATTACACTTAGAAAATAAAATGAAAAATTAATTTGGTGGTACCTAATGTAAATAGCCAAAAGTGGAGTGAAAGTGTGTAATTAACACATTTAACATATTATATGATTTAAATTTGGTGAGAGGACCACTAGGGATTTAATTAAGGACTAAAGGGGCAGGTGTACACCCATTATACAATCTGCCATTTCATCTTCAAGCTTGGGAATTTACCATGGCCGAATGAATTTCTCAAAAAACCTCCATGGCCGCAAATTGAAAAAGCTCCATTAACCTCCTTCATTTTACTTCCAATCACCTAGATTTCTTCATTAAAGATTGTCTACACATCATAAGGAAGAGTTTGATACCAAAATCAAGAAGTTTAATCAAGGTTTAGCAAGTTCCAACCATAGGTAAGTTTACATTTTTTGAATATTGTTTTGTTAAACTTTGTGTACATGTTATGGGTGTTGGATTTGTGAAGAAAATTTTCAAGTTTGAGAAGTTATTGATATGTTCATTTTGGACGGCCATAGAGTTATGTATTTAAGGAAATATTTATACATATATTTGATGAGAAATGATGTTGATTAGGATGATTTAATATCCTAGTAAATTATTCCATATGTATATGGTGATTTTGCACTTGGAATGGAAATTGATGAATTGTAGGACACTTTGGTATTGAGGAACATTTTCGGCAGCCTTGGGACTCTTGGATAAATGTATGTGTTTATGAAGGTATTGGCAGAATATTGACATTAAGGATTGATAGATATGTATATAGATTGATTGTGTAAAGTGTATGTAAGAATGAGTAATGTTTAGGTGTATATGTGATTGTACTTAGACTTTGTAAATTTGAGTTTTAATTGGTGTATTAAGGATAATTGTAATCTGCCCAAAGTGATATTAAAGTGAAGTGGAATATGGTTTTGGTAATGTACCAAAACAGAATTGGTAAGGGAAGTGAACATATAGTAAGGTAAGGGTGTAATTGATGTATGTTTAAGCAATGTGATTAAGGCAGTATGCATTTTAGCCTATAACTTTAAATGTGTAACCTCAATTGGTATGAGACCAATTGGAGGTGAAACTAGGCACAAAATGTGCCAACTTTCATTGAGAAAGCATACCAAAATTCTGCTTGCAAGGTGGCATGAAAAATGACCAATTCGGATTAAGTGCAATTGAAACCTAAAAACTGACCAATTGGGCAGCAGTTAGTTTTTAGGCCGTAACTCACTCAAAACAGGTCCAATTGACCTGAAATTTTAACCATGAATAGTTAAGACCCATACCTACAAGTCTTATGAAGACACCAAAGCCCAGAAATGACCATAAGTATGCCAAACAGCTTGCACAAGTTCGGGTCCAAAAACTAGCCGAACCAAAGTTGACCAAAATTAACCAAAAATGACCAAATTTGATGCCATTTGACCAGCAATAGTAAAATGACCATAACTTGCTCTACATAACTCGGATTGACCTAAAATTTTGCCCCGCGTTCCATAAGACAAAGATCTACAAGTTTGTAGTTTTGATCGAAACTCAAAAACCGAGGGAACTAGGCCGTCCGGCTAGGTTAAACTAGTATCCCGAAATCCAGCAATTTGCAATGAAATGCAAGAAAACGCAATATACATAGAATTGAGTTTGGTAACACGTACCAATCCTAAAACATTATCGAATGTGACATATTAAGGACACCAAAACCTAATTTACCTAGAAAATATTGAGGGTCGGTATATTAAGTGATTAAGCAAATAATAGATTTCAGTGAACCACTTAACAAGCATTATCGATAGAGACAATTTAATTTAGTACTTAAACACTTTAAATTGTGTTTCTCAGTTAGTAAAGACTCAGGGAAAGGGAAGGAAACACTGAGTCCAGACCAGGAGACAGTCATCAGAGGTTTGTGCACAACTAGTTTTAACTGATTTTGTTTTGAATATTTCATATGATTATTGATATGATATTGTTTTAAATTGTGTTTGTGCACAACTAGTTTTAACTGATTGTAACACCCCGGTTGCATAGCCTGGTAGATTTCACTGTTCCGGTGACCGGTGTCGGTCCGGACAATTATTGGGATTAGAGCCACACCTAAGACAACTTGAGAAGCCATAAACATAAATAATTAGTAATGTTTAATTAGTTAACTACAAATAGGAAAAATAGAACATAAGAGGTTAAATGAGCCGAGAGTCACAGCGATGAGTGACCTCCTCGGGAATGACTGCGAAGTCGTTTTAAACTCAAATTTCGAACTGTAAAAAGTGACGCTGCGGTCCTTAGGACCCTTATGGACACAGTGGAAAAGAGAAAATCACGAAAAAGAAGTCAAATAATTAGGTCAGGGAGCCGAAAGAAATATGGAATTATTTGCAAACCGGGATGAACCGGCGAGGGGCGATTTGGTCAATTGACCCCGAGAGCTGACTCCTGACCTAACTGTCAAATAAAATTGGAGAAAAGAAAATTTCGGAATCGAGAATTAAATTAAAGAACTAATAGAAAAATAATAAATAGAAAAAAAAAAAAAAAGAAAAAAAGAGAAAGAAGATGGAAAAGTCAAAGTTGATGACATCATGAATGATGTCATAAACAAATTAATTAAGTGAATTATTTAATTGGACTTTTTGTGGTCTTCCATACACTAAAATAAATAAAGAAAAGAAATGAAAAAAAAATCAATTTTGGTCTTATTTCTTCCCTTTTGCCGTCCCATTCCTCTCTTCCCACTCCTTCACCATATTTCACCATTGTTAAGGGAATAAAAGCTTGAATTTCCCTATCTTAACCTATAAATTCACAAAGTCTCCACACAAAAATTTCTCCTTACATGTTGAGAGAGCATTAGAGAGTAAAAAAAAGAAGAAAGACTTGAAGAAAGGGGAGCCTAAAAATCCTCCAAGCAAGGTTAGTATATTAAACTCCTTACTTTCCATTTTAAATGCATAATTAGTGGTTGAAAGTGAGCTTAGAACTTGATTAAATGAAATAAAAACATGGGAGAAGGACCAAACTGAAATTTGGGCAGCTTGAGAGGAGTATGATTTACATGAATTTGATGCCTTAGAATAAGTTTAAAAGCTTTGATTAGTGAATGGTTAAGGTTAAGTGCACTAGTTGTGATTTAATGCATGAGATGGAAGAGCTAGGGTTTGAATGTTAGGGTTTTGAGGAAAAAATTTGGAGAAGTGCATAAATGGAGTGTTGGACCTATTGTGAAGTGAAATAATGGTCAATTATGACCAAATAAGTTGTGTGGGAATGGCAGAAAATTAAGCCAAATTCGTAGGTCAATGGTCATGCTGCTGGCAGCATGACCAAACCTACTTTGAAGGACCAAAACTCAAATTTTACAAGCCTAATGGATATGCCACCAATTGGAGATGAAAATAGACATAAAAGAGCACAATTTTCATTAAAGAACCATGGCCAAAAACTGACCAAAACTTTGTGAAACAATTGACCAAAGTGAATTGATAGCAGGCTGCCCCTGCACTAAACTGACCAAATGAACAGTAACTGTTCATTTGGTCATAACTCGAGCTAGGTAGATCAAATTAATCTGAAATTTTAACCGTAATTAGATAAGATATAGATCTAAAACTTTCATGAAGGACACCAATCCAAATTATGTCATTAACCTAATCAAATCATTGAGCAAAGTGAAATTTACTGTACTGAGATTTCCAGAATTTCCATTTGAGCAGCAATGTTTGGATGGCTATAACTCCCTCTAGAAAACTCGGATTTAGGCGATTCTTGAACCGATGGAAACCTAAGACATAGTAGAACATTTCATATGAAGAAAGTGAGACCAAATTATGAACTTAACTTGATCAAATTATTGACCAAAGTTGGACCAAAATCTGCCAGAACCCAAAAATGCAGTATGAACAGTGCACGTGAACAGTAAACTTATTTTGGCCATAACTTGAGCTACAAAACTCCGATTGAGGTGATCCAAAAATGAGAATACACTTAAGACAATAAGGAACATTTTCTATGAAGGAAGTTTTGTCAAATTCCAACAGTAGACCGACCAATGAAACAGTGCAACTTCGGAGAACCAAAACCGAAAATTGGCAATTTTGCCAAAATGACCTAAGCTTTAAACAAATGACCAAAACCAACAAGTTTGGTGACCAAAATGTGGTATGTGGGTGAAGTTGGAGTTCCCATACCTATTAAGCCTTAGAAAGTCAATAATTTGACTTGAATAGTGCAGTGAATAGTAACCCGAAACACAAAATTTCGAGAACGTCGAATTTAACACGTTAGAGCTAGGTAAATGTGAAGTTAAGTTTATTTTGGATTTATTTTAAGTTTTAGTACTGAAACATGGGAAAATTTCGTGTTTCAATGGAAAAGAATACTGGGACGGAACCCGAGGAGTCGAGTCAAGGCCAACAGGCGACTCGTTTGAGGTTTGTGCACAACATATACTTTTATAATCATCTTTTGCATATCGTTTTGAATAATATGAAATGTTGGATTATGGTATTCTTATGATGTTTGATCTAAATTGTTGAAAATTATTGTGTATATTTGAAATGACAATGTTTAGTAAATTGTTAAGATAAGTTTTGAAACCACAGTGTCATGACCATATATTTGAACACCTCACTAGCACGACTAGTGGAGGTAATTAGTTTCGAATTTTGATTCCTTCTCTAGAGAAGTGTTGAGGTGTGCCAGTAGAAGAGGATGTGAATGGATATCCATATATTTGAGCTAGCTAGCCTTGTGATATGATTTCTCTTTAGCCTCTAGCTATTGAGATTCATGTGATTTCTCTTTAGCCTCTGGCTATTGAGATTCTATTTGTTTCGAATGGCATGATCTAACTGTGGGTTTTATGAAATGTGTTTTGATACTTTGAAATGAACTTGGTTTACATGTAAAATCTTACAATGCATGATTGTATTTAATTTTCATGTTTAGCCAAATTTTTTTGAATGAATGTGCTTTAAGTTTTGCATAAAGATTATTTTAGTATATTGTGCACCACTGAGTCCTAGTACTCAGCGATAGCTTTTATTGCTGTCGCAGATACAGAGACTAGAGGAGCAGATCGAGTCACGAGGTGTGTGAAGTCATCAGCTTGAAGCTTTCGGGTATAATTTATACCCTAACTGTAAATACTTCTTTTGATGTATATATTGCACATAAATGTATGGAAATGTAAAAATGGGTCTTGAGCAGCTTGTACACAAATTTGTATGAAGTTTGTAATAAAGTTTAGTTTGTGTTTCTTTTAATATAAATTTGTAAGGTTGTGTATAAATTGTTTTGTTTTTAATGAAATATGAATGATATTGATTGACAGTATTTTGAGAATTATTGAACTTGTGAATTTTGAAAAATTGATTGAGTTTGATTGTGAAACCGAAGTAGTGGTTGAGAAAAACTTTTAGAAGTGCTTTTTACAGGTATTCAAAGAACGGTTTTTTTCAAAATACAGAAGAAACTCTGTCAAAATTTTTATAAAATTTGCGGAAAACTAAAATGGCTAAAAATATTAATTAGTTTTAATTTCAACTAAATGTTTTAAATACTTATTAGAAATGCTCACCACTTGTCAAAGATAAGAAAATTATTTTAAAATCCCTTGTAGGGTACTTAATGAGTTATCGGTAGGTGAAGTTCGGTAGTTCATTAGGTATTCTACGGGATCATGTTATGCCTTACAGAGGGGTAAGGTGTGACACTGATTTTGTTTTGAATATTTCATATGATTATTGATATGATATTGTTTTAAATTGTGTTTGTGCACAACTAGTTTTTAACTGATTTTGTTTTGAATATTTCATATGATTAAATGACATATTTTTCTTATGTATTATGTTTAACAAGCATTGGATTTAATTCAATGACTATTGAAATTGTTATAGTATGTATGAATTTAGCTTTGTGAAATGGTATTTCCACAAGTATTAAGCATTGTTATGGATTGAATAAATTATGTTTTGGAAAATTTGTGCTAGAACATGTTTTGAATTGTGATTGTAATTTTCATGGAAAAATGCAAATTTATGATTTGAATTGTGATGAGCATAAAAATTATTGGATATTGGAATTGAATTTGAATCGAATTATATTGTGATTTATGCTCACTAAAAGGATTGTGATATTGTTTTGTATCTCACTATAGATGCTTGACTAGGTTATTACCTGTCTCTCTCATTTGTTGAGAAGACAATGGAGTTAGTTGTGTTTTGATTACCATGGTATGTGCACAGGCTTAGATTTTCCTCTGATTTGAGGTTAGATCTAAGTTTATTTTATTGTTATGGCCCTTGCGGAAGATTCATTATTGTGATGGTATTGTGCACGATGATTCGACCTCCCCGACCATAGGGAGTTAGAATCACATCGAAGATGGCCCTATCGGATTAGTCTTGCATAGTTAGTGAGATAAAGAATGGTTTTTGAGATAAAGAATGAGTTTTGAGATACAGTATGATTTTTGAGATACAGTATGATTTTTGAGATACATAATGATTTTTGAGATACAGAATGGCTTTTGAATGGTAAAGAATTGTGATTTCAATTATGACTTATGTATAATTGATTTTGTTGGGATTACCTAAATGGTTAGTTATGATTTGATAAATTGAATTTCATGATCGAAGTCATTTTATACAAATGATTTACATTATTGGCAATGAATATTTTGAGTTTTGGAATTTGATGAGTATTCAGATTTCCAAATTATTTACTATAAATTTTGTCAATGTATATTGTACTATGTTTTAAATTATAGTTGTGCACCACTGAGTTCACCACTCAGCGATAGCTTTGTATGCTGTCGCAGGTAAGAAGAGCATAGAGCAGTAAGTAAATTTCCTTGAAGATATATTCAGATCAGCTCCAGGTATATTATAGGTATACCTATGTACATAGGTCTGATGTATGCATGTAATAATATGTATGTAAATTATTTGTGCAGTTGTAAATTAAAATTGTACATTGAAGTGTAAAGTGAATTATGAGTTATTTTAATTTGTAAAATTTGTATTATATTTCTTTTATCTCATCCTTTGAAAATACTGAAAAATTGTTGTGGATTGAGTTGAGAAAAATATTGTGTTGAATTTTGTTGGAGTTGAGATTTGGAAAATATTGAAGTGCTTTTTACAGGTTTTCTGAAGAACTGTTTTATCCAAAATATAGATGGCACTCTGCCAAAATTTTTTTCAGAAATTCCAAATAATTCAAATGTGTTAGTTCTACCACTTCAGTTCAAAAGGGTTTTTAACACCTGTAAATAGTGCTCACCACTGTAAAAGAAGTAAGAAAAGTTTTTAAAATCCCTTGTAGTATATTTAATGGATTATCGGTAGGAGAAGTACGGTAGTTCATTAGGTATACTACGGGATCATGTTACATCTTACAGGGGAGTAGGGTGTGACAAGAATAGATCTGCATTAATGTCACCTCGACTCTATTTAAAGGCCCATGCATGTTATACACTTTATCTATTTCTAACTATCTAAGTCTAGGACCGCCTAAACCTCTGCTCTGATACCACTAAATGTGAAGCCCCTTACCCGTCTACTGTATAGCCGAGCAAGAAGTGCCACATTCAGTGCTAGAGCACCCTATCTTATCTTATCATGTCCATTGTAAATTTTTAATATCATTTAAAAACATAGGTAATCCAGGTGTAGAAATTTTTTTTTTTATTACAACTTGTTTCTGTGGAGACCCAGACAGAGCCTCCTCTATTTTGTTAGCATCTAGCGGGTTTCACTAATTACCTATTAACATGTTCATATTCATTTCACATTTTTCCATACCATATTCTATTATATCATATCATTCATAGTTATTTATGAGATCTCAAAAGGATATTGTCTATTGCATTCATATAGGAATTCATAAATAACATTTTATAAGTTTATTTACAATCTCAAAATTTAATTACAATCCAAAATGAAATACATCATGTGTTTATGAACAATGAACAAAAAGACAAAATCTAGACATACATGGGCCCTACAAATAAAATTACAATTGTCGAGGCGACTAGTATACACTGGCAAGTTTGATCGACCTCTGTATGAGCATTACTGCTGCTGCTGGGACTGGTCTCCAATACCTACGAGATGGAAAAACCAACGCGCTAAGCATAACACTTAGTGGTGCATAATTTAAAATAACAATAACTAAATAATTAAAAATAATAATAATTCTATATGAAAATTCATAATATCTAGGTCGTTTACATTTTTATTTCACTTTGAAAATAATTGAATTTATCGAAATCTTTTTCTGTTTACTTATTGTATATTCAGTCTTAATTAATCATTATCAATACCCAAGAAACCTATAACAGATGATAAAAGCTGGATACATGGGAGTATACTAGTTAGATAGCTATATGTCTATTCAGTATACCTCGATCATGTCAGGCATGAAGCCTGCGGGCAGGCATTTAAGCCAGATATAATATTAGGCACAATGGCCAATAGGCAAGCATGACGCCTGTAGAATAATCATATCAGACAGATTTTATCTATTAATGATTATTCTTATGGGCAGTACTGCTATCTGTAGTACCTAATTGGTATACCAATTGATCCAAATTAAATAAATAAGTCGAGGTATACTATGGGCAATTAAACATTATTACTTATTTATTAGAAATGTTCATGTCACTTTATAGTGGGAAAATAGGTTCCACACACCTCTTTCATGTGATTTAGTGTTTAATGGCTTGTTAGGGTTAAATTCCTACCATAAGATAATTTATCCCATGAATCTTTCTTTAGTTTCAGTTTTTTTGTCTTACTTTTATCTATCCATTTGATTAGTTTGTAGCCACTGTTTGGCCACACTTCCTTTATGGAAGTTGTTCCTCTACGTCTTGTCTTTATTTTCCCTTTTGAATTATGTCAATTAGGTTTTTAGAACTCAAGTTATGGTCGAATAACCATAATGATACACTTGTATTGTATAGATGTTTTTAAGCACATTTTTATAATATTTCATGGCATTTAGAATAGCAATCTCATGCATAGTTATTGATTTCATTAACTTTTGTAAATTCTAGTGCCAAGCTCTAAATTCCATGTTTCTGTAGTATTTCAGGTGTTTTGGTGAAGTCCCAGAGCATAGGAGTGCGAAGAAAAGCTTGAAGAGGTCAAAAGACTGAGAATTACTGGTGATACAAAGTACACGAGCCGTGTAAGAATAGCCACAGACCCGTGTAAGATTCTGCTAGAAGAAATTCAGAAGAGTCGAGGAAAAAGCAAAGTACATGGGTCGTGTACCTTGACCTGTGTAATATCCTTGGCCCGGTGTAAGTTTCTGTCAGGCCAGGCTTCAAGAACTTCTAAATGAACAAAAGTACACATGCCATGTGCTTAGACCCATGTAACCTTCTGTGCTAATACAAGACCGACCCGTTCAGCTCCAGCAATTTTTGGGCAACCTAGTTTTTGACAGTTTTGTGACCCAACTTGGGCCAGCAATTTGGTTTGGTTTAACGCATTTCTGGGCTCTGTGGTCTTCATGAAAATTGTAGCCCTAATGGTATAAATTTCAGGTCATTTTGACCAGTATAAAGGGAGTTATGACCAAATGAATGTGTACTGTTCATTTGGTCATTTTCTGGGTTCTATGCATGGTCATCCGGATTGGACAATGTTTAGGTCAAATTTTGGACATAATTTGGGCATAGTTTCTTCATGGAAAATGGAGTGTTTTGGGTCTGGTTTCACCTCCAATTGGCCTCATACCAATTAGAGCAACACAAATTCAGTTATGGCTCAAAACTCAAGCTGGACTCAATGAGTCCCAAAATTGCAGAGAAAAGTACTCCTAAATTTTCAATTTTCTCTAACTCCCTTACTTCAATTGGCATACAAAGCACTTCTATAAGCAACAATTTCATCTCAATTAGGAAAATTTCAAGCAACTACACAAAATCCCTAATTCATGCACACAAACCCTAATTTCAAAGTTTCAAACTCAATCCCTTTCACTTCCCATACATATACTCATACCAAGTATCATCTTTACACTCATTTACATCATTTGAGCACATTAAAGTCCAACAAATTTCTTGGCTACCGAAATTGGTGACATCATGTTCATGAATTTCTTTTTAATTTCTTACAATTTCTACTTATCTCAATTCATTTTCAAGGATTAAAAGAAGAAGGAAGGAAGAAAAGCACTAACCTCTTTAATCCCTTTCTTGGGTTTGTTAAAACCTTGAAGTTTCTACTCCTTGTGTCTGCCAATAGCTTAATCTCGGTGCGGGTTAAATTTTTAATGAAGGGGGCTATGATTTTTGGTGAGTGAATGAAGAGAGATTCAAGCTTAAAGCTTGATAAAAATGGTGGAAGAAACAATCATGATGTCGGCCAAAGAGAGAGAGAAGAAATGGAGAAGATGACTTGGGTAGGTGAGGTTTGTCTCTTATGTTTATATATATATATATATATATAATTATTGTACTTAATTTTTTTTTATAATGTCATAAGTCTATTTCTTTTCTTTTCTTTTCTTTTCTTTTCTCTTCTTCTTCTTTCTTTTCTCATTTTCATAAATCAATTTATACTTCTAATTTATTTTAATTATTTTAAATTTCTCTCATTTTTAATTGACATTTAGGTCAAAATTTATCTCTGAGGTGAAATGACTAAAATGCCCTCCATTGTGCTTATCAGATTATTTTTGTCTGTACTGCTTAACAAATTCTCTTAAATTTTCCTTAACATCTTTAATGTCATTTTTTTACCTAAATAAACCTTTAATTAGGTCCCAAAATTATTTTTTTTTATTTTCTTAATATTTATTCCATCAATTTATATCTTCTCACTATAGTCTAAGTGTAGTACCAGACATTCTGTCCGAATAGACATTTATCATCAGAACAGTAGAATGTATGAACTACCTACGGTGAGGGCGTTACAGCCCTTTTTAGAAGTAATTTGAACAACTTGATCTGATGTTGATGATAATGCTACACACTCCAAAGGATGTAGAAACGCCCCACAAGGCAAAAGAAGAAGAAAAAATCATACCAGCAACTAGAACATGCAATTAATATATTTGAATGCGCAAGAGGGATTTTGGCCATTATGAGTAGAAGAGAATTGAATTGCTCTATATCTGTATTTTGAACCCTTTTTATCGAGAAAAATAAGTTAACTAAGACTCCAAATCTGATTTGAAAGTGCTAGTTGCATTTTGACTTAAAACTCTCTCAAGAATCCTAGTTAAAGTAAGGGAAAAAAGCTAAAAACAACTCTTCTTGTACAAATATACCATTTGCAGTACCACAGACCTCTATTTTATTTATTTTGGGTTTTAAATAAAATAATTAAATCCACTAATTAAGGCACTTATAACACCCCTATTTGCATAGCCTGGTATATTTCACTATTCCGGTGATCGGTGTCGGTCCGGGTAATTTAGGGAATTAGAACTACACTTAAGACAATTAGATAAGCCCTGAACACAAATAATTAGTAATTGTCAATTAGTTAAGTATAAATAAGAAAAATAGAACACAAGAAGTTAAATGAGCCGAGAGTCACAGCGATGGGTAACCTTCTCAGGAAGGATTGTGAAGTCGATTTAAACTCAAATTTCAAACCATAAAATGTGACGCTGCGGTCCTTAGGACTATTGCGAACACAGTGGAAAAGAGAAAATCACAAAAAAGAATTGTTAAGCCAATCAAATAATTAGGTCAGGGATCCGGAAGAAATATTGAATTATTTACAAACCGAGTTGAACCAGCGAGGGGCAATTTGGTCAATTGACCCCTAGAGCTGACTCTTTACCTAACTGTCCAATAAAATCGAAGAAATGAAAATTTTGGAATGTAGAATTAAATTAAAGAAGAATGAAAAAAAAAAAAGAGAAGTTTATTACATCATCCAAGTGACCCCACCATGACATCATAAATGATTTTAATTTGTTGAAAATTTTGACTAAGCAAAACTTAAGATAATTATACATAAAACAAAGAAAAGAAAAAAAAATAAAATCATTTCATTTCTTCTTCTTCTTTGGACGTCCAAGCTCTCTCTCTCCCTCTCCATTACAAAACCACCATGGAAGCTTGATCTCAAGCTTGAGTTCACCTAACTTAACCCTACCTTGCCCCAAATTCTTCCATAAAAACTTGTTAGATCAACTTGAGAAAGTGATTAAAGAAGGAGAAGGGAGGAGAAAAGGAAAGAATTAAGGAAGTGGAACTCCAAAGTTGAGGTAAGAATTTAAATTGGAATTTTTAGTTTAAAACACATGTTTTGAGTTAATTTAACTTAGATTTCAACTTAAAAATCAAAAGAAAACATCTTTGGAAGACCAAATAAAAATTTGGCTAGCTAGGGTTTCGGTTTGAGAATGGATGATTTTGATGCAAATTATAAATTAGTTAAGTGTGATTGAGTATATGAGAACTAAATATGCATTTATAATTCAATAAATGAACTAAACATGGAAGTTAGGGTTTTGGACCTAGGGTTTGGAAGACAAAAATTTGGAGAAGTGGTCAAATGGTGTGTTTGACCTTGTTTGAGATGAAAAATGATCATTTGTGACCAATTGATATATGTTGGAAGTGTTAGAATTAGGTTTAGATTCGGATTGGATGTTGGCAGTATGCAGGTAGCATGACCAAAGTCCATTTCAGGGATCAAAGCTAAAAATTTACCAAACCCAATTGGTGTGAGACTAATCGAGAATGAAACTAGACACAAAATGACACATTTTTCATTTAGGAATCATGCCCAAAAAGTGACTAAAACCTAGTGAACAAACTGACCAAATCCAGATTAGGTAATTTGACCTGTACAAAAATGACCAAATGAACAGTGTTTGTTCATTTGGCCATAACTTGGGCTAGGCAGGTCTAAATGACCTGAAATATTACCAGTGGAAAGCTGAGATGTAGACCTAAAACTTTCATGAAGAACACAAATCCAAATTATACCCTTAACCAAGCCATTTAGCCACCCAAAATTGGTGACCTAAAACTGCCAGAACCAGAATTTGCCCAGAAAATCTGGGTTAAGTCTAATCCGGCAGTCATGATTCAAATGGTTATAACTTGAGCTACAAAACTCTAATTGGAGTGATTCAAAAAGGAGAATAAAGTGAAGACAATAGGGAACATTTTCTATGAAGAAATTTTTGCCAAATTTTAACAGAAAAATGACCAATGAAATAGTGCAACATATGACACTAAAACTGAAAATTTGCAAATTTACCTAAAAGACTTAAGTTTGGAGAAAACAACCAAAACCAACAAAATTGGTGACCAAAATGTGGTATGTGAGTATAGTTGGAATTTCCATACCTATTAAGCCTTAGAAAGTCAACAAATTGACTTGAATAGTGTAGTGAATAGTAACCCTGAAACACAAATTTTAAAAAACGTCAAGCTTAGCATATATAAGCTAGATAAAAGTGAATTTGAATTTATTTGGATTTATGCTAAGTTATGGTACTGAAACACTGTGAAATTATGTGTTTAAATGGAAAAGAACACTTGGAAAGAACTCGAGGGATCGAGTCAAGGCCAAGAGGCGACTTGTATAAGGTTTGTGCGCAACATCAATATGCTTTAAAATTCATTTACAAAGTGCATGAAATGTGTATTATGCTTTTGCTTTGAATTGTTGAAAGTTTATTTGTGTATGTTTGAAATGGTAATAAATGTTTAGTAAATTGTTAAGATAAGTTTTGAAACCACAGTGTCATGACCATATATTTGAATACCTCACTAGCATGACTAGTGGGGGAAATCAGTTTCGAATTTTGATTCCTTCTCTGGCTGAAGTGTTGAGATGTGTGCCAATAGAAGAAGAAAAAGAATGGATTCCCATATATTTGAGCTAGGTAGCCTTGTGTTGTGACTTCTCCTTAGCCTCTGGCTATTGAGATTATATTTATTTCAAATGGCATGATATAACTGTGTGTTTTTATTAAATGTGTTTTGAGACTTTTGCAATGAAATTGTTTGAATTAAAATCTTATAAATCATGTTTTGAATTTATATTTTAGGTTCAGTTTAATTTTTGAATAAATATGATTTAAATTCCGCATAAAGATTATTTTTAGTATGTTGTGCACCATTGAGTCCTAGTACTCAGCGATGGCTGTTATTGCTGTCACAGATATTGAGACTAGAGGAGTAGCAGAGTGAGCTACTGAGGATTGAGGAGCTACCTACTCTGAAGTCTATCGGGTATATTTTATACCCTGATTGTAAAAACTATTTTGATGTATGTAACTGTATGGACATGTAAAATTGGTTATGAGCAGTTGTATATAGTTGTATTAAGCTTGTAATAAATTTTGGTTTAGATTTTTCCTAATGTAAATTTTTATACTAATTTGTATAAATTGTTTTATCTTTAATGAAATATGAATGGAAGTATTTTGTTTTAATTTGAATGAAATTAATTAATAGTATTTTGATGATTGTTAAATTTTGGAAATTGAGAAATGATATTGAAATTGGTTGGAATAGTTATGAAATTGATGAAGTTGTTGAGATAAATCTTTTGAAGTGCTTTTTTGAGATATTTGAAAAACTGTTTTCTCAAAATATAGACAGCACTCTGTCAAAATTTTTATAAAATTTACGAAAAATAAAATGGGACAAATATTTTAACTAGTTTTCAAACTCTAATTAAATATTTTGATACCTATTAGAAAATGCTCACCACTTATAAAAAGTAAGAAAATTGTTTTAAAATACTTAATGAGTTATCGATAGGTGAAGTTCGGTAATTCATTAAGTATTCTTCGGGATCATGTTATGCCTTACAGAGGGGTAAGGTGTGACAGCACTAGCTCCTGGTCTCATATAATTAATTATAAAGAGTCCAAATACACTCAACATATGACCCTCAATGTAATCTAGCCCAAATACTCTCATTTTTCATATATCACCTCAAAATATATTAACTAAGGTCCATATAAGCCCACAAGGTCATATTTACACTCTAAATAATAGATCACATACAAACTCTATTAAGGCTGTCCAAAGAAGCTCAACATGGATTAATGTCCAAATCTGTTTATTTTTCACCATTAGCCTCCAAATACCATGAATAAGATACCTCTAAACCCATTTTGTTATTGACTAAGTCTTCGTCAAAATTGCAGCTCCTTTTGCCTTAAAATGCTTGATGTGAGTTTTGCTTTTTTTTTTTTTTTTTTGCCCTCAATTAACCTTTTTATATTTTATAAACTCTTACACGCTCTTGTAAACACCTAATAACATAAAAATAAGTATTAACAAGCTAATTGAATGAGAAACAAACTCAAAAGATTAAGTATGTAATGATAAAAATATGGCATTCAAATTCAGACCTTACAATTCTTTATAGTTAATCAACAATGGTCTCCAAATAGTTATGTTGGTAGAGCCATTGACACAAAAGTTAGTTAAAGTTTGATTAAACTCCTCAAAATGAAAAGTAAAGACAAAATGATACTTCAATCGCCAAAAGCAAAGCTGTCTTACCTACTCTTCCAGACATGAGTGAAAGAGATTATGCAAATGACAAATATCGGAAATTCCAATACAAGTCTCTATCTTGACTTAATAAACTTGCTTTTAGGAAAGCTTTTACAATCATGGAAAGTGAGGGGAATATAATCAATTACTAATATCCTGTCACTTTAACATTTAGCATAGCTTAGCTTCATCATTATATGTTGAGGGACATCAACTGAATGAAAGAGACATAAAACATCAATCTTTTCTCATTTTTTTAATGTCTTCTTCACTGCTTAATTGCCATAAAATTAATGTAAGATTAAACCAAACAGCAAGCATAGAATTTGCTTTAATATTATATGATATATAAAAAATTAAATTACCAAATGCAAAAAAAATTCAGATATTATTATAAAATTTTATATTCTTATATATTTTTAATATTTAACCTTTTTACATATCTAATTATACATGTATGTATATCTGCAAGGACTCTACAATAAAATATCACAAAAATAATAAATTTTCATTGCAAATTGGGATAATTTCAATTTATTTTTTTGAATGTTTTAAATCAGGCCAGAAGCATTTTTTTGGTCCATGCATAAAACGATAAAATCAACTTTGCCTCTCTATTTTGTTTTTCTCATTGATTGGAGTTCGACATATAATTTTATATTTCAGAAAATATTAACTCTAAATACTTATCATTAAATTAAACTTGGTTAACATTTCACCCCATTAATTTTTATTTTAGTAGTATTGAAATCACTTTTAAAGTTATGTAGTGGCAGATCTAGAAATTTTTTTCAGGGTTAACATATAAAAATAAATAATAAAATATTATAAAAAAAATTAATCAAAAGTCACTTATCAATTTATCAGACATACGATTATTTTATTGTGT
This sequence comes from Hevea brasiliensis, assembly GCF_030052815.1. Lineage (NCBI taxonomy): Eukaryota > Viridiplantae > Streptophyta > Magnoliopsida > Malpighiales > Euphorbiaceae > Hevea > Hevea brasiliensis. The sequence goes on along the minus strand of NC_079496.1, from coordinate 91,291,980 downwards.
CTTAATAGAGTTTATTATTTAAAAATTATAGTAAATTTTTAAAGTAATTTGAATGCACAATATGCTTATTTAATTTTTCTCAATTAATTTTTAATTTTATAAATAAAAATTCAATAATTAAATTTATGAATAATTAATATATACAAAACTATATATATATATATATATATATATATATATATATATATATATATATATATATATATATATATATATTTAAATAAGGTCAATTGACTACTCATTTTGCACTCTAAATTTGTCACTACAATTATGAATTTTCAAATTTGAATTTTAATAAGAAATAATCGTTCTGTTTTGCCAAATGGGATTCCTTGCTATTGGATGTGGCAATGAAACTTTTTTTACTGATCAATAACAAGACCATTAATTTAAAAAAAAAAAAAAATAACCCCAATCTTTCTCAATACTTGAACTTATGCTCAAACTTAAACAACAAGCAGCCAACAGATGAAACAAACAGAGAGTAAAGTCACACAAAAACAAAGGACAAGGCAAAAAAAAATGCAGATATGGACAGAGATGAGCCTTTTGAATATGGTCATCCATGCAGCTTTCAAAAGAAAAGAGACAGTATGGCATCAAATGTAGTAACCAGAAGTTGAAGAGGCTATTTTGGGAAAATTGTGGGACAAGTAAAGAGACGCTTCACTGCAGCTTTGGATGCCAGGTCCGTATGACTTTACACGCAAAACTATGGTAATTTTGGGCCTTCTTTTTTCTTTCATAATTGCATGCAGTATCTGCTTACAACAAAAAGCCCAAACCCACATACATTTCTTAATCATTATGTCCCTTTTTTTTAATATAAACAAATTTGGGTTATCTTTTAATTTGCTCTCAGAAATCATCTCTTTGCTTTGCCTCATAATTATTCGTCCTTGAAGTTCTCCCATTCTTTTTATTCAAGCTAGTATCTCCTGTTTTCCTTATTTGCGAAAAGATAGGGATAGAGAAACCTTACAACTCATTTTTTTTAAGGATTTCAATTCTTAGGATATCAGTTTGTCAAGATCTGTACAATTTATTACGCTTAAAAATATTAAATCAAAATTGAATTTAGGAAATGATTTTGAGTACATGCATATAATTATTAGATGAGTTATTACTTCCATGTTTAAAAAAAAAATCATTCAATTCAATAATTGCGAGAATGTAAGCATTAGACGAACGTTCGCAAGGACTCTCCACAAGGAATCACTATTCAAAAGTTTTTTTTTTTTTTTCATTTTCTTTTAAATAGAAGAGCTGTTCTTGGGAGTGCATTTACAAACCCACATAGGCAAATTCGGTCTTAATTACTAAGGAAAAAAAAGGAACAGTAGCAATTCACATTAACTTAAGAATAAAAAATATCAATAAAAAGAAATTGAATAGTAATTTCTCCTGTAATTTAGTGTCATTATTCTTGCTATCTTCTTACAAAGCTAAGTTTCCATAATTTTTTCATTGATTTTTGATCTAGCTAGTTGGTGATGAAGAAACAAAGCATGAAATTTGGATGCAATTACTCTTGGTTGGCCCAAAAATGATATATAGGCATGCCCTTTTGATATAAGCTGCAATTAATTAAGGGAAAAATCATTAAAATGGGAGAACATAATGATGATTATTAAGGATAATGGCAACAATAATTAAGAGAAGTAAAGGAGATCAAGTGTGGCGTAATCATGACTATTCTCTGCATGAAAAGAAACCCCGAAGATATGTATCATTATCATATACATCCTCATGGTTAAATGATTGGTAGATATATAGGTCCTGTTTGGAAAACAATAATAAGAATGAACTGTAGTGATCTCACAATGCCGTAACAATATCAATAAAGCAAGACCCTGGCTATATAGCTAATTAACTGTATATATATATATATATTAGGTGATTAACCAAACACAAACCAAAACCAGAAAAAGAGGAGGTGATGAGCTCAAATGATACGTTGCCTCTCTTTCACCTGTTTGAAATGGGATTTGGACCACTGGGGACTTCATGTGCGCTTGCATTGAAGATCCTTTCTTGCCATGGTAATGGAGTTCTGCCAGACCGTAATCCTCTTTGTTGAGACTGTGAAACAGTATTCTTCTTCTCATTGGGCTGAGAAGGTCTAGTTATGGGCAACTGCATGCCGTTTTGAGTCAAATTTCTTGTGGTAGCTGCAGGTGGCAAACTATGGTCTATATTGGCCATGGAGGAGTGAGCAGTAGTGACAAGAAAAAAGAAGAGGAAGAAGGTGAAAGAAGTGAAGAGAAAGGTAGATATTACATCACTAGCCATGCAGGAAATTAAACCCTCAAGTGTTGAACATATGTGTCGGCGCCAAGTGAAGGAAGATTGCAATTGGAGGGATTGATGAGAAAGGAAAGGAAGGTGTGTTTTGGCAGAGAAGATACCTTGTAGGGTTTTATTATAAGATAAAAAGTATTTAAATGAGAGAGAGAGAGAGAGAGAGAGTGAGTCAAGAAAGCAAATGGTGGAGTGGTAGCTTTAACCTTTAACAATATGTGGTGAAGTGATAGAGATATGCGGATGGCTTTATCAATGTCCTATTGTAATGGCGGTGAAAATATACAAAGAAAGGATTACATTACATAGAAAAAAAAAAACGTGTTTTAGCAGATGAGAGAGAGAGAGAGAGAGAGAGAGAGGCACAGAGCAAAAGAGGTTTTTGCATGTTGTGTTGACCTCTCAAACAGTAGGGGAGCGCTGGGAAGCAGCCGATAACCTCCTGTGGGGAGGACCAAGTTAGGCCCACAAGTATATCTGTTACAATACTTTGAGGAATGAAATAAAATTACAAAGGAAAATAGCTCATATTTTAATAAAGTTAATTAATTAATTTTTATATTTTAAAAAATATATTATTTAATCTTATATTTTACTTTCATTAAAATATTTAATCCATTCTTTAAATTTTTCATTAGTTAAAAAATTTAATGCAATCAAAGTATTATTTAGTCTCTCTATTTGAGCGAAATTAACTAGTTTATCCAATATATTTTGAAAAATACATTAGTTAGTTCATTTAATTAATTTAGTTATGTTAATTTTTATTCTCTCTTATTATTTTTTTATATCCAAAATGCCTTAACACTCTCTCCCTTATTTTTCTCTTTCCATGCCTCTTTACCTCTGCATCCATAACATTCTCCTCATTCTCTCTCTATTTTTCATTCCTTGATAAAAATTTGTACAAGTTGCAAGCATAAAAAAGTTAATCAATTTCCTAAATCTCCAAGTAATCAAGATGATAATTTAGGAAATTTTTTTTCCAATAGAGAAAATATAAAAATGATGGATAGAGAATTGAATGAAAAAATTTGAACAATTTTTTTAAAGAAAATGTAAATTCATATTTAGTTTGCATACAATAAAATTTTCATTTTTATCTAAAAATATGCTTTTTCCAAAACATTGTGTTTTCAAAAAATATAAGAACTAATTAATTAGTTTTAATAAAATAGATGGACTAAATAGTAATATTTTTAAAAATATATGGACCAATTAATTAGATGCACTAAAATAGATGTACTAGATATTAGTTTGACAGATATTAATGAAGGAACTAAATAATTTAATTAAAAAAAATACGAACTAAATATTATATTTTTTAAAATATAAAGACCAAATAATTAATTTCATTAAAATGTAGGGAATATATATATATATATATATATATATATATATATATATATATATATATATATATATATATATATATATAATCTTAGAAGGAAATGCATTGCGACATTAATGGATATGTATTTAAATTTGATATCAAAATTTCATACATTTAATAAGATATGAAAATATTAATAAAATTTAGACTGATTTACACTCATAAAGTTACCAAGCTTTTTATTTAGGGATTGAGGTGACTCACAATTCAATTTAAACTCATATTCAATTTAAATTTAAATAATATGTAAAATTAATTATTAATCAATAATTTATCTGATTTAATTCAAAATTAATTAATTAAAATTTAACTAGAAATTATCTCAATTTGATATATGTGTTAAATTAATAAATATTATTCCTACAAATTTTAAAATTGGGTTATTAATTAAATATATAATATGCTTAATTTGCAATATAAAAAACTGTTAAACATTAATTCCATATTTAATAAAAAAAATGATTCTCCGTAAATTTTCAATTTTGAATTTTATAGAGAATAAATTTTAAAACTTTCATTATTAGGTTTAAAAGAGTTACGTTTTTAATGAAATTTTAATATAAATTTTTTATATTATAATTTAAATATTATTAAATCTATAATAATATATTTATAATTATCATAAAATTAATGAATATATTTATATTTTAGATAAAAATGTATAAATTTTAAAAATAATTACATATTAAAGATAATATGTATGCATTGTGCATGAATATATTTATCAATGTGTCCACTAATTAAATGATTTGAAAGAAAAAAAAAATAAATGTTACCTATGCAAAATATTTATCTCAAATTATTTTACATTTTACAATTAAATTTTAATATAATTTTAATTTTTACACTACAATTTGAATATTATTAAATTCTTTAATATTTTCCATAATTACATTATAAATTAAATAAATTAAACATCTTATATTTTAAATAAAAATTATAAATTTTTGAAAAATAATCATAACTTAAAATAATTATTAAAGACGCTCTATATTTGAAAAAAAAAAATCAAGGATTAATAACAAAACTGAAGTTTTGCTCACCTAACTCTTTTATCAGAATTCCTCGTCTATTGAATTATTTGGAAATATATTATTTAATTTTTTTTTGTTATTTAGTTACATTATTACATTCTGGAGACTAAATGGGTAGGAGAGAAAAGTAAGGAAGTGGGTAATTCAGGGTACAAACTGTGGTTTACCGAAAAGGAGAGAAACAAGAACAGAGTGGGCATAATCATATACAGGACATTGAAAGACACAGTAATAGCTGTGAAAAGAGTAGGAGATAGAATTATGCTAGTAAAGCTAGTATTAGAAGGAGAAATAATAAATATAGTTAGTGTTTATGCCCCACAAATAGGACTAGACAATGAGAGTAAACAAAGGTTTTGAGAAGATATGGATGATTTAATGCAAAGCATACTGAATGAAGAGAATGTTTTCATTGGTGGAGATTTGAATGAACATGTAGGAAGTGATAGACAAGGTTATGAGAATGTTCATGGAGGTTTTGGTTTTGGCAGTCGAAATGAGGAGGGAAAAAGCATCCTGAATTTTGCTATGGCATACGACCTAATACTAGCAAATACCTGCTTTTATAAAAAGACAGTCACATTTAGTGACTTTCAAAAGTGGGCAACATAGCAACCAAATCGACTTTCTCTTTACCAGAAAGACAAATAGAGCTCTATGCAAGTATTGCAAGGTCATTCTAGGAGAAGTTTTAACAAGTCAACATCGGTTGGTGGTCTTGGATGTCAAGTTTAGGAACAATTCAAGTAAGGTCAGAAGAAATAGTATAGCTCAAACAAAGTGGTGGGAGTTCAAAGGAGTAAAGCAAGTGAAGTTCAAAAATGAGCTTATCGAGTCTGAAGTGTGAAAGCTGGATATGGAGGCCAATGATATGTGGATACAGATGGCATCAAAGATTAAAGAAGTAGCTAGAAAAGTACTTAGAGAGTCTAAAGGACATAGACCACCCTCAAAAGAGAGATGGTGGTGGAATGAGGAAGTAAAAAAGGTAGTGAAGAGAAAAAGGGAATGGTATAAGAAATTACCTAAATATGATAATAATGAGGCATATGAACAGTACAAGATAACAAAGAAAGAGGCAAAAAATACAGTTAGTCAAGCAAAAGCACAGGCCTTTGAAAAGTTATATGAGAAACTTGGAACTAAATAAGGGGAAAAAGATATTTATAGATTAGTAAGGAGGAGAAAAAGGAAATGTCAAGATGTCAATCAAGTTAGGTGCATTTAGGATAAAGAAGGAAAAATGTAGGTGAAAGATGAGGACATTAAAGAAAGATGGAGAAATTATTTTAATGATCTCTTTAATAATAGTCAAAATGATAATAGCGTGAATATAGACTATAGAACAATAGAAAAGAATGTGAATTATACTAGAAGGATTAGATCTTTAGAAGTAAAGGAAGCACTTAAAAGAATGAAAGTGGGTAAAGCCTGTGGACCCGATGAAATACCAATTGAAGTATGGAAGTGTTTGGGAGATATGGGAGTGGCATGGTTAGCTAAATTATTTAATAAGATTCTAAATTGATTGCATCAAATTATATAGACATTTAAGATTAACATGCATTGTATTTTGTTAGCATTTAGTATCATCTTATGTTTATTTTTATATGTTTTCATTATTATTTTAAAAAACATGTTAATCCAACTCAATCAATTGAATTTTATATTTTATCAGGTGTTTTTATGTGATTCTAGAATCAAGGACCAGTTTGGAAGAGATTTGGAGGTCAAAACATGAAGAATACAGTGCCAAAAACATTACATAGGCCGTGTAACCCACCCCGTGTAACTTCCTGGACCCCGCGTAACTCTCTGGACTGAAGAAAATGTGAAAAATGAAATGGCGGAAATTTACACGGGGCGTGTATCACTACACGACCCTGTAAAGTCCCTTGATTGTAATTCTGATGCGACTTTTCTTCGCTCCAACTCGACCCGGATGGACTCCTAATAATTCTAAGACTCTGAAATTAGGGTTTTTACACCATATATAAATAGAACAAGCCAGGAATTGAGGGGGAAGAGAGAATTTTACATCCAAGAATAGAATTTACATTCAAGGGGAGGCGATTTACATTCAAGGATGCACATCAACGTCAAGGGAGGCAAGGGAGAAACATGATCTGCAAGATTACTAGAAGAGATTTTCAGTTGAAGTTCCAAAAGTCCAAGGCTACAAATTCTCCTTTTGGGTTCTTTCACTCTATTTTCTTCTCATGTCTTCTCTTTATCTTTTTATAAACTTGATTGTAAAACTTACCATGGGTGAGTTGGTTCTTTATTCTAGGGTTAGGGTGTAGCACTCAATTTCATTATGGATGTAGTTTGATTTTTATTTAATACATTGGTATTTTATTCTTTGATTTAATCTCTTGTGATCTTAATGCATGCTATGTGTTGGTACTCACTTAGTATTGATTACAGATATTAATTGAAGTACTGAAAAGTGAAGATTAATATTAGAAAATCGAGATTTTGAACCTAGGAAATCTGACCTAGAGATAAGCTGATGACCTATGTGGACTTCCAAAATTAATCAAAGATCTTAATGGGTTTTAATTAATTTAATCACCAAGAAAGTAGGGTTTAAGTTAATTAAAACACACTTTGAGTGTCTTGAGAGAGGACTTAAGATAACTTAGGATTAATTTCCATTAAAGTAATAATCTCCCAATTATTGAATGAATTAGATTGATTCTATAATTGATTGAAGTGTGAACCCCTAGCTCTAGAATGTTCCAATCCATTCGTATTTTAGTTTAGTTAATTATTTAGATTTTATTTCTTTTAATTTAGATATAATTATTAATTCTCTACAGTTCAATCGTCTAGATAATTAAAATCACTATAGTTTGGTACTCAACACGGTCCTCATGGGAACAATACTCTACTCATCACTTTATTACTTGTTAGCAATCCGTGCACTTGTGGTGGTTGTAAAACCAGGCAAACATAAACTCAAAGAAAATGCCTGATGAATAAAGGAGTATTTTAGTACCTATTTTTAAAAATAAGGGAGTCATACAGAGTTGCTCAAACTATAGAGGAATTAAACTCATGAGCCATATTATGAAGTTGTGGGAGAGAGTTATGGAGCATCGACTACGTCATGATACTTTTATCTCTCTCAATCAATTTGGTTTCATGCTTGGTCGTTCAACTATGGAAATGATCTTTCTCATTAGAAGCTTGATAGAGAAATATAGAGATGTGAAGAAAGATCTACACATGGTTTTTATTGATTTGAATAAGGCTTATAATAGTGTTCCAAGAGATGTCTTATGGAATGTGTTAGAACAAAAGAGGGTATCTATTAGGTATATACAAGTGCTGAAAGATATGTATGAAGGAGCAACTACTATTATGCGCACAGTGGGAGGGGACAAAAGAGATTTTTCGATCTCAATTGGATTACACCAAGGATCAGCCATAAGCCCTTACCTTTTTACATTAGTTTTAGATGAATTAATGAAACATATACAAGAGAGCATTCCTTGGTGCATGATGTTTGCGAATGATATTGTTCTGATAGATGAGACACGAGAAGGAGTTAATAGAAAGCTAAAGCTTTAGAGAAGTACTCTAGAGTCAAAGGGTTTTAAGTTAAGTATAACGAAGATAGAATACATGCATTGCAAGTTCAGTGAAGGCCAAACTGGTGATAGGGAAGGAATTAGTTTGAATGGAGTAGTACTGTCCCAAAGTAATCACTTTAAATATCTAGGCTCAGTCCTTCAAGTAGATGGGGGATGTGAGGAGGATGTTAGTCATAGGATTAAAGCCGGAAGGTTGAAGTGGAGACGTGCCATGGGAGTTTTATGTGATCGTAAGATTCCCAATAAGCTGAAAGAAAAATTTTACCGTACAATCATACGACCGGCTATGTTATATGGTAGTGAGTGTTGGGCACTGAAAGAGTCATATACGTCTAAGATAAGAGTTGCAGAGATGAGAATGTTAAGGTGGATGAGTGGCCATACTAGACTAGATAAAGTTCGTAATGAGAGTATTAGAGAAAAGGTAGGAGTGGTGTCAATTGAAGATAAGTTGAGAGAAGGGAGATTGAGGTGGTTTGGTCATGTGAAGCGTAGACATACGGAGGCTCTAGTTAGACAAGTAGAGCACATTAGGTTAGAGGATAAAAAAAAAGGGGTAGACCTAAATTGACTTGAAGGAGAGTAGTACAACATGACCTAGAAGCATTACACATTTATGAGAATTTAACCCAAAATCGTTTAGAATGGAGAAAGCGAATCCATATAGCCGACCCTAAATTTTTGGGATAAAGGCTTAGTTGAGTTGGGTTGAGTTATTTAGTTACATTATTATTAGTAAATGTTGAAAATGATATAAAAATAAAATCTATAGCGAATATTTACTTAATTGATATATTTGTTATTAGATTTTCTTATTTATATTATATATATATATTTGCAAAATTTAAGATTTCCAAAATTATGATAATTTGTTGTAACTATTTTAATCAATTTTTTAGATAAAAATAATGCATGGTTTGTATTACTTGAGGTTATTTTTTTTTTTAATAATTGTTTCCTTAAAAAAATAATTTGGCTGTCTCACAGTTTATGATTGCACGGATGCATATATATCCAGATACTGATTATATTACCTAGAATTGTGCTCTGACTTTTGAATCAAATGATTGTGGGAACTGATTATACTGAACACAGTTTTGTCAATCTCACTCTAAAATTAAAAGGGTAAGTAAATTGAAAATTGAAAGGACATTTAAATTACAAGGCTTGAAATTAAATGCAAGAGCTTTGAAAAAATAAAAAACTGATAAAATAAAGATAAAATACTACTAGAGTCTGGTTCAATTGTTGTTATTTGATGTTATTGGGAGGCTTTCACATTGCGGCATATCTGACTCTTATAGCTTTCCTTGCAGGTACCTGAAAGACTCTAAAAGACACTTTATCATGTTCTTTAGTTACCAGTAGTTACCTGTCCACTCCTTGGAACTGCTACCAACTCATTTCTTTCAAATAATCTTCCAATAACCACCAAATATTTAATTATTAATTATCTTAGGCCATAGTTTAATTAAATTGATAAAATAAAATTAAATAAATTAATTTCACAAAAAATAATTTGTTACACCTTACCCCTCTGTAAGGCATAACATGATCCCGTATTATACTTAATGAATTACCGAATTTCACTTACCGATAACCCATTAAATACACTATAAGGAATTTTAAAATAATTTTCTTACTTTTTGAAAGTGGTGAGCATTTTTGGTAGGAACTAAAAACATTTAATTGAAGTTGAAAAGCTATGTAAAATTTTTGTCCATTTTTATTTTTTCGTAAATTTTAGAAAATTTCGGCAGACTTCCGGGAATATTTGCAAAAACCAAAAATTTTACCTGTAGAAAAATACTCCCAAACATATCACTTCAACCCAATTGCAACCACCAAAACTCAAATTATCACAAATCCAACCAATTTCCACAATTCATGATAATTGCAAAACATTAAAGTAAATCCATTCTCATTGCATTTAAAATATTTGATTTCATTCACAATATAGTTCACAGACATAACAAGCCAAAAGATAATATTTTTACATATGACTGTACAATGGCTCAATTACAAAAATACATATGACTATAACATTATTTATATCAACTAATTATAAGGGTATAACTAAATACTCGTACAAAAGCCTCAGTGTAGTCCCAACAATCAGCAACTCACTCTGTTGCTTTTTCCTTGTCTCTATCTGTGACAGCAAAGAAAGCTATTGTTGAGTATAAAAATACTCAGTGGTGCACAATAAAATATAAAATGCAAAATATAAAACATTTATCATTAATTCATAGTTTAAATATTTCACAATTTTCAAAACTTAATATAACACAAATTTGATCAAACAATTTAGTAAACACAGTGTTATCAATCAATAACACAACTTAGGCCATGACACAAAATTTTCAAACATGCCATGTTGTATACCACAACAAGGCAAACTCACCTCACTAATCGAAATCAATGAGGGAGGTGGCTAGCTAGCTAATAAGTACTCATCCAAACTCACCTCACTAATCGAAATCAATGAGGGAGGTGCCTAGCTAGCTAATGAGTACTCATCCAAACTCACCTCAGACTGGCAAGCCAGAGAGGGAGGAAAGTGATCAAATATCAAACTCAACCCCACAAGTGGAGGAAGAACATAGTAAGGGACTGTCATGCTAAGTGTGAATCAAAAACAATTTCAAAATCATATTATTCAACATTTCATTCAAAACATTAATCAATTTTCATTTCAAATTTCCATTTACAAAGTAGGCAACACAACATTTCTCAAGGCATTATTTAGCATAAAATGCTGCAAAGACGTATTCAAATGAATTTTCTAATAGTAAATCGAAAGTGAAAAGTTATTTTGCACAAACCTGATGTGAGTCGCCTCTAGGCCTTAACTCAGTTTGCCCTATCCTTTTCCAGGTCTTTTTCAGCTGAAACACGTAATTTATAGTGTTTCAATATCTTATCTCATAATAAATCTAATAATTAATTCATATATACTTAATTGTAGCCCCAATATGCTTAAACTAACGTTCTTGGAAATTTTCATTTTGGGTTTACTATTCACGATACTATTCAAGTCAATTTGTTGACTTTCTTATGCTTAATAGGTATAGGGATTTCAATTTCACCCACATAATACATTTTGGTTATCAATTTTGTTGGTTTTAGTTGCTCCTTAGATTTTTAGGTTTCCTAGGCACAATTTCAAATTTTTGAGATTTGGTGTCTTATTTTGAACTATTCCATTGGTCATGTTGCTATTAGAATTTGGCAAAGTTTTCTTCATAGAAGTTATTCCTTATTGTCTTACTTTAATTCTCTTTTTGAATCACTCCATTTGGAGTTTTGTAGCCCAAGATATGACTATTTGAATGGGGCTGGCCGGATTTGGTGTTACCTGCACTGGCATTTTCTGATAATCGCGCTTTGATGGGTGATCGCAAGTGACTTTTCGGATAGGTTATGGTAAAAATTTTGTAATACTCTCGCTGTAGCAATTTCGTACATTCTACTGTTCCAATGACTGGTATCGATCCGGACAGCTAGATGATACACTTGAATTGTATATATGTTTTTAAGCACATTTGTATTCTAAAATCATAGCATTTAGGCAAGTATTTTCATGCATAGTAGTTGATTTCATTAGTTTTCATAAATTCTGTTGCCAAGTCCTTAATTTCACGTTTTCTGCATTATTTCAGGTGTTTGGGTGAAGCCCCAAAGAATGGGAGTGCAAAGGAAATCTTGGAGAGGTAAAGAGACAAAGAATTGCTGCTGATACAAAGTACACGAGCCGTGTAAATCGTGCCCCAAACCCGTGTAACTCCCTGCCAGAAGAAAGTTAAGAGAATCGATGAGAAACACAAGTACACGAGTCATGTAAGTAGACCCGTGTAATATGCAGGGACCCGTGTAAGTCTCTGCCGGGCGCAAGCTTGAAGAACCTTATGGGAACAACAGTACACGGCCCGTGTAGTTAGCACAGGCTCGTGTAGTTGGCACAGACTCGTGTAACTTTCTGTGCCAAAACAAAACCACGCGATTCTCCTCCAGCAAGTTACACGGCCCTGCTATGCGGGACCCGTGTAATGACACACAGGTCGTGTACTATGCTGCAACCTGTTTTCTGACTCGAATTCCTCTCCTGTTTTTTGATCCGATTGAGACTCCTAAAGCCTTTTGGACTCAAAATGACCTAACCCTAGAAGCAACCAATATAAATACCAAAGAAAACATCAGGAAGGGTGGTCGGTGACTGTCATCAGGACTGCTGCTGAAGGTTGCTATTGTCGGATTCTACATTAGTACCAAAAGAAGTTTTCCAGCTGAAGCTCCACAAGATCAAAGCTGCAAACTCTCTTTGGTTCCTTCATTTCATCTCCTTAGACAGATTTTTATTATTTTATTTCTTCTACATAACTCTCTTTTTATTGTTTTTACTTTTTATCATGACATTTGTTGAACTCACCATGAGTGAGTAGTTTTCTTATTCTGGATTTGGGAGAGTAGCTCGTGTAATTATTATTATGGATGAACACTGAGTTTTATTTATTGGATTTGAGATTTGTTTCTTGATTTAATTTCTTGCGATCTTAATGCATGCTATGTGTTGGTACCCACTTAGTCATGATGTAACACCCCTATGTTCGGTAGTGCGTTGACTTTTGACATTGTGGTCATTGTGGTCAGAAAAATGAGAAATCGAGAAACTGACAAAAATCGGTGTTACCGAAAAATCGAGAATACAACCCGAATAGGGGCATTGTGGTCATTTGACACTTAGAGTTGACTTTTGACCTCAATGTCCATTAAAAATAAGTGGTATTATACTTTGAAAATGTCATGAAAAATAAGAAATGAGTACATAATATAAATAGTGGAAGAATTATGGCATAAGTGCAAATTAGGAACTTTAATTAATTCATTCATTAAACTATCTTAGTGCTCCACTAACTAAGTATTAAGGGACCTATATAAAGCCATTAGGACAGAAAATTGGTCTTCTTCAACCTCTCAAAACAATGGCCGAATTCATCCTCCATTAAAGAACTCCATAGCCGTCCATGGTGAGCTCCATGCAACCTTGATCAATTTACCTTTTTCACTAGGTTCCTTCACTAAACCTTGTCTACACACCTTAGGCAGCATACTTGGAGCAAAAAGAAGGAAGTTTAGTGAGGTTTGAGCAAGCTACAAAAATAAGTAAGTGTCCAATTCTCTTCCTTCCTTTAGTAAAAGTGATGCTTGGGTTAAGGGATGTTGTTTGGTGAAGAAAATTTGATGAATGGTTAAGTATTGGAGTTGAGCCATTTTCGACAGCCATGAAGGTTTATAGTGTGTGAGTTTTTCTTACCTCTAATGGATGGAAATTAAGGTTCATTAACTCAAAGGGAAGACATAGTAAGTTAATATTTAAGGATGTGCATGTTAGTGCTTGAATTAAGGGTTTGAAATGGGACCTTGATACTTTGGCAAACTGCCATGTTTGGCAGCCTATAATATCATGAATTTGTGTGTGTGAATATGAAGTTTATTAATGAAATATGATAGTGTTAAATTGTGGGCAACATGTGTAATTGATATTGAGGTATGAGTACATGGAAGTGTATGTGTAATATTGATATTGAGATATGTTGAATTTTGGTGGAAGTGAATGTTGAACTTGAATGGTGTATTGTATGCATTGAGCACCTGAGTGTTCTGCCCAATATGCTTGATGGAATTGTGTTTAGTATTTGTAGAAGTAATATGAATGAATAATGAAGTCATGAGGAGGAGAAGGAATGTCAAATTGAAAGTGTAATTGTCTTGTACAGGTTGTGTGTTGTGGGTAGTACCTAAATTAGGTTATAAGAGCAAAACTGTGAACCCAATTGGTATGAGGCCAATGGGGGGGGAGGTGAAACTAGACACCAAATAGGCCAGCTTTCATGTAGAAATGTTGCCAAAATTCTGCCTAGAAAGTGACTTGAAAAATGACCAAATCCGTATTAGTGACTTGAAAGCCTGAAAATTGACCATTTGGGCAGTAGTTAGTGTTTTGGCCATAACTCACTCAAAAAAGGTCCAAATGACCTGAAATTTTTTCCATGAATAGATTAGACACAGAGATACAACTCTTATGAAGACACCAAAACCTAGAAATGACCATAAGCAAGTCAAAGAGCTTGCACAAGTTCGGGTACCAAAACTGCCATAATTAAAAGTGACCCAAAATTGACCAAAATTTGCACTAAAGGTGCAATTTGTCTAGCTTTAGTAAATTTACCATATCTTGGTCTATACAACTCAGAATGACCTGAAATTTTGCCCCAAGTGCAATAAGACATAGAGCTACAATTTTGTTTCTTTGATCAGAAGCTAAAAACCAAGAGAAATAGGACTTTAAGCTAGACCAATCTAGCACACAAAAATTGAGAACTTGACATTTACATACAATGATATTTGAAATAATTTGGCAATGAATGCCAACTTGTAAAAATGGTTAATTGCACTATATTGGTAGCATATTGAAATGCAAAATGTGACATATTGGTAACATTAAACCTAATTCACCTAGAGTACATCAAGGGTCAACATTATAAGTTGACTAAGGAAAACAATAGAATTAAATAAATTAATTATGGAATCTTATGATTAGAAACAATTTAACTGAGTACTGAAATACTTTAAATTGTGTGTTTCAGTTGAAAAGGATATTGAAGAGCATAAGGCACATTGAGTCAAGGCCAAGAGGCGACTCATCTGAGGTCTGTGCACAATACTTTTTATATTCACTGCTTTTACCAGAAAATTTATTTGGAGAATTGAGTTATGAATAATTTTTTATTGTTTTGACTTTGGAAATTTTATTTGGAAATTATTGTGTTGCCTGCTTTGTAAATGAAAATTTTGAGATAAAATATGATTTGTGGTTTATATGAATATTTAAATATGGTGATTTGAAATTGTTTTGATTCACACTTAGCATGACAATATTACTATGCTCCTCCTCCATTTATGGGGTGAGTATGACTATATTCCTCCCTCTTTGACTTATCAATCTGAGTTGAGTATGGATGAGTTCTCATTAGCTAGCTAGCCACCTCCCTCATTGATTTCGATTAGTGGGGTGGGTATGCCTTTTCGTGGTGTACAACACGGCATGTTCGGAAATGTTTGTGTTATGACCTAAGTTGTGTTATTGATTGGCAACACTGTGTTGTTCGATTGTTTGATCAAAGTTGTGTTATGTGAGCTTTGAAAAATTGTGAATTGGAAAAATTGTAAATTGTCAATAAAAGTTTTATATACCACATTTTAAATTGTTATTGTGCACCACTGAGTAAATTTTACTCAGAGATAGCTTTTTCATTACTGTTGTAGGTAGACAGACAGATAGAGCAGCAGAGTAGACTGCTTGTGCTACATTTTGAGATTTTGCCGGGTATATTGAGTATACCATATTTTGTAGTTTTTATTGTAATGTATGTGCTCTGTATGTATATATTGTACTTAGTCTTGAGCAGTTGTAAACTAAAATTGTAAATTATTTTAGCTTGTAAAAATATTGTGATATATTTCTCTTATCTCAGTTTTTAGAAACACTGGAAAATTAATGTTGAATTGAGTTGAGAAATTTATTGTGTTGAACTATTATTAGAGTTTGGGATTGAACAAATTTATTGGAAGTGCTTTTTACAGGTTTTTGAAGAACTGTTTTATTCGAAATACAGATGGCACTCTGCAAAAATTTTTACAGAAATTATTGTTACTTCAGATTTGTTATTTGGTTTCACTTTAGTTAAAAATATTTTAACACCTGTCAAAGTGCTCACTGTAGACCCTTATTTTGTGATGAGTATGTGCAATGAGGCCGTGGGAAACCCGATGATGAAAAATTATATGACTGTAAGATGTAATTGGAGGCATGGAGCTGAATTATTAATTCCGTGGCATGATCTTGAAAAAAATAAAAATAAAAATAAAATTTTGGGGAAATTAATTTAATTAAATTTAAATAAAATTTTATTTTGTTTAAATTTAATATGGGTAGTTCTTAAATGGATCTAATTAAGTTTAATTGGGCTCTATGGGCCTAAGAAAGCCTAGTTAGGAATTTTAAATGGGACCCATTTAATTATTTTCTAAAAATTAAAATAACAAAATATCTCTTTCCTCCTTGACCCCACTCTCTTCCTCACTCCCTATTGGTGCCTTCCATTTTTTCCTGTCTTCCTATTGGTTGAAACACCTCACCCATATCCCAGTCTTATTCGAATTCTGCAATCGCAGTTGTTTAAGTCATCTAAACTTTATCACCCTAAGACTCCAAATCTTACCACACCTCTTCCTCATTCCCTATTGGTGCCTTCCATTTTTTCCTGTCTTCCTATTGGTTGAAACACCTCACCCATATCCCAGTCTTATTCGAACTCTGCAATTGTAGTTGTTTAAGTCATCTAAACTTTATCATCCAAAGACTCCAAACCCTATCACACCTCTCTCCCAAAACCCTATAAATACCCTACTAGAGAAGAGAAGAGGGGAGGATGGGAGGAAAGAGAAAGAGAAAATTCAGAGCTATAAGAAATTTAGAGATATTCAAGACTCTTTGAGTTCTTCCTTATTTTTTTTCTTTTCTTCAAGAAGATTTGCATACAAGATTTCTAGAAGGTCAGTTTTTATTGTTTTCTTTTCAAGATCTATGCCACACAATATTTTAATTCTATGCTCTTTGTCTTCAATTTATTTTATATGTTCATATAGATCATGTAATCATGTTTAATTTGAGGGGATACACAACTCTGCACATGTTTAGTTTCTGTCTCTTGTACTTTTATTATTTTCTTTAGTTTCTTTATTTATTTATTACAAACAAAATTGGTAAGTAGCCCTAAGGTAAGTACCAAAGAGGGCATTTGCGTGGAGCTTATATGGAGCTAAATGGGAGTAAGCCAGGGATATCATTACCATACTAGAAGAGAAGACCCTTTTTTAAGGGTAGCTTGCCCCAATGGCAACTGCATTTACCAACAAGTAAGTAGCTCTAAACTTCTCGAATAACCATTGGCATGAAATTGTAGTAATAATAGAACTCTTATTTGGTAAATTAAAATTAATCTTGTTTTTAACTTAACTGACTTTTGCATGTAATTAATTTAAATAAATACTTTGTAAATTAAAATTAATCTTATTTGTAAATTAAACTGACATTTGCATGTAAATAAATTTAATTTAATATTTGGTAATTATAAAATAAATTTGCATGTTAGAAATCTTTATTAGGTTGTGATTGTTTGGGCCTTATGTGATATTAGAATAAATTACACATGTACATAATTAACTTAGTTCAATTATCCTTAGGGTAACTTGGTGAAAATTAATTAATTAGATTAAATAGAAACATAGGGTTATTTGAAATTGAATTTGTTTATAAATTAAATTCTCAATAATAAATTAATTTTAGTCATCTGGTAAATATCATTTAAATAATTAGCAACCCCATAGATAGGAATTATTTGTGCATGAAAATTGTGTGTAAACAACAACCCTTTTGTGAATTACTTGCGTGTGTAGGATTAGAATTGCATTTTTAGGATAAAGTTTAATAAAGGAATAATAAACAAGACTTCTAGAAACATTAGTAGAGGACTGGCACTCGAATTAACTAGGTTAGACCAGCGTAAGGGTGCCTAACACCTTCCCTTACGTACCCACTATCCCGAACCAAGACATTGCGCTATGTTAATGACGGTTGTGGAAACTCGCAAGAGTAAGTTGCCATCCATGACCCTCGGAAGAAACATCAATATGTCCCGGTTATTACCCGGGTGGCGACTCCTGTCTATCTATGCCTTCGTGGCATAAATCCTTAGTATCGTGGTAGTGTTATGGGAAGACGGTACTTACCAGTGGTTTGATTCTATTAGGATTGTATGAAGTGCATGTCTAGGAAATGCTGTCTAAGGAGGTGGTACTTAAGTGAGACCATTGTGACTCCACCATCTTTCCTGGGCATTACCTGGTGCATTTTATATAATTTTAATGGATGATATTTAGCCTCACGCCCCCCTCCTACAGTTTTGGCGACTCCACTGGGGACTAAATGGATAGTTACTCCAACATGTTTCTATTAGTCTAATATTATTCCTCTGTTAAACTTTTTGCATTGCACTACACTATCACACGGATCACTCTTACCCTTTTTAGCCCCGTTAGTACTAGCCAAGGAAACCATAGCTCTACTCGAGCTATGACGAATTGGTGAATGCTAGCACCCCATGCCTGTACCTTCGAGTATATAAAAGAGCCACAGCTCCGGTCGTTGTGCTTAATGGACAAGCTCTCGCATGGGTGACCCTTTTCCTACCCAATGAAGCCCATGAGCCATAGATTTCAACCCTAGGTACCCCGTAGATTTTTGTTGTGCTGGATTTGTATCCTTACTGTTTAAACCATAAGGTCTAGTGGTAGTTGAGATGAACCTAGGCCTATGCATAAACCCAATGTATGTATAGGCCGAAGTCCATTTCAAAACCCATGTTAAGCAAGAGGATGCTTACTTATGGTTAAACTTTAAGGACATAAATCCTTTGTTTGTGAGGGAAGGATCATCCTGGACCACCCCCTGTTGGTGTGTCCAGTGTACCATAGCCTAGGATAAAATTTTTTCTTACCCTGCACGTGAGAGTTGAAGGTATAAGGGGGTGAAGATTTAGTTCTGGAGATTTTTTTTTCGGTTTTGATTTAGTCTTTAGTCCGATTTTAGTTCAGTTTATATGGTCTGGTTTTGATTCAGTTTTGGTTCTAGTGGTATGGTTCGATTTTGGTTTTGTAAAAGTAAAGGCAAAAAAAAAAAAAAAAATTGTTCATTCATGCATTGCATTCATGTACATAGTATGCTTAGGTTAACCCTTAAATCCTATTTTTTTTTAGCAAACATAGCCTCAAAACACACCAAAGAGACTTCCAATTAGGTCACTTGGGTTAGAGAATGGAAGAAACTAGTAAGGATTTCTCCTGCACTACTTAAGATGGAAAAAACTATAGCCGTGCTTGATGAAATATTGAACGCCAAGATGTTTGAGCTAGAAGAGAGAATCGTGGTCAACTTTAGAAAGAGGCCCCGAGGTAGGCCAATTAAGTGGCATTAAAGTTATTGAGGTTCAAATTGTGTCTCACACCCCAAGGAGATTTTTTCCAAATCAGCCAACCCTTATCCTAAGTTTTGGAGCGTCTCAAAGTTCAAGACCTCCTACAGCTCTTAGCACCCAGACCACTACCAAATCCACTCCCACCTAGCTATGATATCAACCAATGTTGCCGGTTCTACCAAGCCCACAATCATGACACCGACTGATGCTTTCAACTTAAGCATGATATCTAAGACCTAATTGAAGCCAAAAGGATAATTGACCCAGAAAATCAACCGAAAAGCCCCATGCCTAGCCAAAATTTCCACCTACACCAGGTCTCTACATGATCTCCATCACCCCAAATAACCCTAACAGAATTATTGACTTTATCCAACCCATCCAAAAGCCCAATAAACTTATCCAAGCCATCCAAAAGCCCAGTGAACCTATCCAACCCATCCAAAAGCCCAAATGAACCTCAGTCTATAATGGTTGTTGACATTTGTGATAATTTTAGCTATGATTAGGGTCCTTTAGACTTTTTGATCAATTTTGATGAGGAGGTAGTTGCATTACAACTAGATGGTTCAGTTCCACTAGTGTTTGATTTTCAAGTTGTTGGGATCTATAAAAACTAGATGGATCTAAAGGTGGCTACTATGAAGAAAGGGATGAAGTTTTTTCTTAGCACAGGCCTAGAAGAAAGTATAGATGGTCTGGTGACTTTTCTTGAAATGAAGGGGTAGATCACAAGGTATGGTTTGGGCTATGAGCCAACTAAAGAGGAAAAAGAGTCAAAACCTCCTAAGTTCTTGAAAGAGAGGGGCAATTATCTAGACATATGATTAGGGGTTACTACATGTGAAAGTGCTAAAGCAAAAAATCAAGACCATTGATCTAAGGACAGCATGGAAAGCTAAGCACCTAAAGTTACACTCCTAAGTTTGAGTTTGTCTTTTGTAATGCTCATAGTAGTGATACAGATGTTTCCATTTTTGATGTACTTGATGCTGATTTTAAGGCAAAGATCAATAACATGACCAGTCCTTCTGCTTACTTGTTTGATGTTTATTCTAATGGGCATATGCATGGCATTCATAATCATTTAGAATCAGTTTCTATTAATGCATCAAAATTGATCTCTATTAATTTGGGTACACCAAATAATCCTACAGACATTAAGTTAGCTGAAGATTTAACCCAAGAATAAAGAGATAAATTTATAGCCTTGTTAACAAAGTACCAAGAAGCACATGCCTCGAGCTTAAATTTAGATGGCTGATTCCCAAGCCAAGCTAATGTCCCCATAGGAAAAGAATGATCAAAAGTTGACTTGGCTAGTTATCCTAATGAGGAGTAAAATTTCATGCTATGAAGAATTAATAGTGGCACCTGTTGACCTAGAGGGAGAAGGAAAATGATATGAAGACATAAGGAGGTCTCTGGAAGTGAGAGAATACTCGCAATAAGCCTACAAAAGAGGTAGAGCAATAATTCATAAATTAGCCGCTCAACTTACTTTAGCTGGGGGGCAATTCTACAAACTCTTATGTGTGATAGAAAAATAGGCTGACCAAATAATGAAAGAAGTACATGCAGGAATGTGTGGTCCCCATATGAATGGAAAGGTTCTAGTTGGGAAAAAATGTTCAAAACATATAAGGATAGGCCTGAAAAACTCCCTTATGTTCTTTAAGGTCATCGTAGTACTGCAAGGACATCCACGGGGGCAACTCCATTCTCTTTAGTGCATGGGACTAAAGCAATGCTATCCATTA
Source organism: Hevea brasiliensis (assembly GCF_030052815.1). Classification (NCBI taxonomy): domain Eukaryota; kingdom Viridiplantae; phylum Streptophyta; class Magnoliopsida; order Malpighiales; family Euphorbiaceae; genus Hevea; species Hevea brasiliensis. The sequence continues at coordinate 91,270,797 of NC_079496.1, read as the reverse complement.
AGCGAGAGCTCAAATCCTTAAGAGTGATGTTAGAAGCTAAGATCCTAAAAAAATGAGTGGGTTTATAAGAGATATGAAGAATTAGCTTTGATTGATGAAAAGAGGATGTGAGCCTTGTATCATATGCAAGCTTATCAGAGGAAGATAGTTAGAGCCTTTAATAAGAAGGTGAAGCCAAGAAAGATCAAAGAGGGAGACATGGTTTTGAAATAAGCTCGGCCCATCCCTTTTGATTTAAGAGGAAAGCTTAACCCAAGCTAGGATGGTCCATACATAGTCAACAAGATCTTACCACAGTAAGAATATCAGACCTGGATGGGAATGAATTTCAAGAACCAGTCAATTTAGACAGGCTTAAATGGTACTTTGTGTGAGACAGGCCCGCTAGGCTGAAAACCTACAAAAGGTGGTCTAGGAAAAAGTAAAGGTCAAAAAAAAAAAAAAGAAAGAAAAGAAAAAATGCTAGATTGAAAACCTGCAAAAGGCAGTCTAGGCAAAAGGAGAGATGAGAGAAGATCTGGATGGAAAACCTAAAAAGGCCATTCGGCAGGTTATAAAGCTTATTTCTAACTTTGGAAGGTTAGAAATTTAGCAAAACTAAATGTAAGAGGGAGTAATGGTGTACCTGAATAAATAAAAAAGCTTTTATTGCATTAACCAGGAATAGGTTTTATTTAATTATGATCGCTAATGTTTGTGTCTTGAGGGATACATCAAATGATTAAGTAATTGAATTGCATTGTTTTGATTTAATCTATGTCTTCTGAGCATGACAAGTTAGGTGCTTGATATGAATGCCCTGGTAATTGTCTAATTTTCAGAAAAAAAAGGGAGCTCGCTAGGTGGAAAACTCGAAAGGGCCACTTAGGCAAAAGTTAGAGCAAGCCCGCTGAGATGAAAATCCAAAAGGACATTTCAGGCAAAAGTTAGGGCATAGAGAATAGAGTTCATGGAAGAGAAATGAGTCAAGGCAGAAACCATGGGGGGAGAGAAGAAAAAGAAAAATCAGAGGACAATTGTATTGTGACCTTAAGGAAGTCTTTTCAGTGAATAATTTTCCACAAAAATTTTGAGGCTAAAAGAAAGTTTTTGCAAAAAAGAGGTCCCTCAGAGGACTAAGTTTTTTTAGAATCTCTAGCAAAATCAGCATGCCCATGATAGGAAGTAGCATACAGGAAACATAAAAATCAGAGAGAATTTTGAGACCCAATCATTCTAAATTTTCCAAATCATGACAGATATTTTTTAGTAAGTCCTTAGACGTTGTTTAGGGCATATGACATAGTTGTGTAAGGCATAGAAGAATGTGCATCAACATGTCACCTGTGGGTGTGTAAGGCGTAGAATAACATGCATCACCACAGTTTCAATTGTCGAACTACGAGGGGGTCTGATTCTTCCTCAGGATAGCGAGGGGGATACGTAGGTAGTTTAGGACCGCGGTCCTAAATACGAACCCACAACATTTCATGACAGATATTTTTTTGGTAAGTCCTTAGACGTTGTTTAGGGCATATGGCATAGTTGTGTAAGGCGTAGAAGAACACGCATTAAAATGTCACCTGTAGGTGTGTAAGGCATAGAAGAACATGCATCACCACAGTTTTAAGTGTCGAACTACGAGTGGGTCTGATTCTTCCTCAGGATAGCGAGGGGGATACGTAGGTAGTTTAGGACTGCGGTCCTAAATACGAATCCACAACATTTCAAATCACAGTTGCCAGTATCATGAGACCGTAGCTAGTCTCATGACACAGAGTGTATCGACAGAGCAAGATGCACTCAATTTTCACATGACACAGTTATAATTGTTATGAGACAGTAGCTAGTCTCATGATGCAGAGTGTATCGACAGAGCAAAATACACTCATTTTTCACATGACACAGTTATTACCGTTATGAGACCGTAGCTAGTCTCATAACATAGAGTATGTCGACCGAGCAAGATATACTTGATCTCCATAGCCAATATTTCATAGTTATTAGAAATTTGAGTTTCACTTTGACGAAACTTGAGCAATGCTTTCGCATTGATTTCAACTTTCGCCAAAGTGGGGGGCAAACTGTAGACCCTTATTTTGTGATGAGTATGTGCATTGAGGCCGTGGGAAACCCGATGATGAAAAATTATATGACTGTAAGATGTAATTGGAGGCATGGAGCTGAATTATTAATTCCGTGGCATGATCTTGAAAAAAATAAAAAAAATAATAAAATTTTGGGGAAATTAATTTAATTAAATTTAAATAAAATTTTATTTTGTTTAAATTTAATATGGGTAGTTCTTAAATGGATCTAATTAAGTTTAATTGGGCTCTATGGGCCTAAGAAAGCCTAGTTAGGAATTTTAAATGGGACCCATTTAATTATTTTCTAAAAATTAAAATAACAAAATATCTCTTTCCTCCTTGACCCCACTCTCTTCCTCACTCCCTATTGGTGCCTTCCATTTTTTCCTGTCTTCCTATTGGTTGAAACACCTCACCCATATCCCAGTCTTATTCGAATTCTGCAATCGCAGTTGTTTAAGTCATCTAAACTTTATCACCCTAAGACTCCAAATCCTACCACACCTCTTCCTCATTCCCTATTGGTGCCTTCCATTTTTTCCTGTCTTCCTATTGGTTGAAACACCTCACCCATATCCCAGTCTTATTCGAACTCTGTAATTGTAGTTGTTTAAGTCATCTAAACTTTATCATCCTAAGACTCCAAACCCTATCACACCTCTCTCCCAAAACCCTATAAATACCCTACTAGAGAAGAGAAGAGGGGAGGATGGGAGGAAAGAGAAAGAGAAAATTCAGAGCTATAAGAAATTTAGAGATATTCAAGACTCTTTGAGTTCTTCCTTATTTTTTTCTTTTCTTCAAGAAGATTTGCATACAAGATTTCTAGAAGGTCAGTTTTTATTGTTTTCTTTTCAAGATCTATGCCACACAATATTTTAATTCTATGCTCTTTGTCTTCAATTTATTTTATATGTTCATATAGATCATGTAATCATGTTTAATTTGAGGGGATACACAACTCTGCACATGTTTAGTTTCTGTCTCTTGTACTTTTATTATTTTCTTTAGTTTCTTTATTTTTTTTTATTACAAACAAAATTGGTAAGTAGCCCTAAGGTAAGTACCAAAGAGGGCATTTGCGTGGAGCTTATATGGAGCTAAATGGGAGTAAGCCAGGGATATCATTACCATACTAGAAGAGAAGACCCTTTTTTAAGGGTAGCTTGCCCCAATGGCAACTGCATTTACCAACAAGTAAGTAGCTCTAAACTTCTCGAATAACCATTGGCATGAAATTGTAGTAATAATAGAACTCTTATTTGGTAAATTAAAATTAATCTTGTTTTTAACTTAACTGACTTTTGCATGTAATTAATTTAAATAAATACTTTGTAAATTAAAATTAATCTTATTTGTAAATTAAACTGACATTTGCATGTAAATAAATTTAATTTAATATTTGGTAATTGTAAAATAAATTTGCATGTTAGAAATCTTTATTAGGTTGTGATTGTTTGGGCCTTATGTGATATTAGAATAAATTACACATGTACATAATTAACTTAGTTCAATTATCCTTAGGGTAACTTGGTGAAAATTAATTAATTAGATTAAATAGAAACATAGGGTTATTTGAAATTGAATTTGTTTGTAAATTAAATTCTCAATAATAAATTAATTTTAGTCATCTGGTAAATATCATTTAAATAATTAGCAACCCCATAGATAGGAATTATTTGTGCATGAAAATTGTGTTTAAACAACAACCCTTTCGTGAATTACTTGCGTGTGTAGGATTAGAATTGCATTTTTAGGATAAAGTTTAATAAAGGAATAATAAATAAGACTTCTAGAAACATTAGTAGAGGACTGGCACTCGAATTAACGAGGTTAGACCAGGCGTAAGGGGCACCTAACACCTTCCCCTTACGTACCTACTATCCCGAACCTATACATTGGGCTATGGTAATGACGGTTGTGGAAACTCTGCAAGGAGTAAGTTGCCATCCATGACCCTCGGAAGAAACACTGAATATGTCCCGGTTATTACCCGGGTGGCGACTCCTGTCTATCTATGCCTTCGTGGCATAAATCCTTAGTACCGTGGTAGTGTTATGGGAAGACGGTACTTACCAGTGGTTTGATTCTATTAGGATTGTATGAAGTGCATGTCTAGGAAATGCTGTCTAAGGAGGTGGTACTTAAATGAGACCATTGTGACTCCACCATCTTTCCTGGGCTTTACCTGGTGCATTTTATATAATTTTAATGGATGATATTTAGCCTCACGCCCCCCTCCTACACTCACCACTATAAAAAGAAATAAGAAAAGGTTTAAAATCTCTTGTAGTGTATTTAATGGGTTATCAGTAGATGAAGTTTAGTAATTCATTAGGTATACTACGGGATCATGTTATGCCTTACAGAGGGGTAGGGTGTGACATGTTTTAGTGGTATCAGAGCAAGTTTTTTTTTTAAATTCTGTTTTGACCTGTAATTTGAATATTCTTTCTTCACAGTACAACTGCTCAATGTCATTATTTGATACATACAGTACATTACATTATAAATATGCACTAATGGGAGGAAACCTCCTTATGTTATTTGTTCAGGAGGTCTAAGATCCTCAAATTGACTATGGAAGAAGGGGATCATTCAGTCGATCAATCAATAGAGGCTGAGGTACAAGGGGATGCCCTAGCCCTACACAATGTGAGTGGATTAGCCACACCAGCCCCCTCAGTACCGCAATTTCCTGCTCAATTTGCTCCGCAGATGGGTTCCAACAGATGGTTGGTAACATGCCCACTGCAGCCCCTCTGCAGACACCAGTAGTACAACCACAGCCTTCAGCTAGGTAGTACGACAAGTTGATTAAATATGGGGCTACTGAGTTTAAGGGGACAGTGGATCTGTTAGAAGCAGAACAATGGTTGGAAAGGATGGAAAGAGTTTTTGGGAAGCTGCACTGCATCGATGAGCTGAAGTTTGAATACTCAGTCTCACTTCTACAGGGAGATGCATATGACTGGTGGAAAACCATTTCCCACAGTTTGGTGGAAACCCCCAGTGCTAACATGGGATGACTTTCTCAGAGAGTTTAGACAAAAATATGTCCTAGATGCCTATGTGGACTAGAAGCTACAGGAGTTCTTAAGTCTGAAGCAAGGGGACAGAACAGTGGCAGAATGTGAGAAAAACTTCTCTTAATTGAGTCATTATGCAGGAAGCCTGCTAACCACTCCTAGAGATAGATGTAAATGTTTTGAGGCCGAGCTAAGGCCTAGTCTAAGAATGCAAGTTGTGGGGTTCTGACACCAGAATTTCTTAGAGCTAATATCGCAAGCCCTGGAACTAGAAAGAATTGAGAATGAAGAAACAGTTAAAAAGGGTACAGAAGAAAAAGAGAAAATTAGAAAGACTACTCATCAAGTTCCTGATAGTGAGTCAGGAAAAAGAAAGCACTTTGGAGGATCTAGCTCATGTGAATTAGGTAGAGATAGATTTTCTAGACAGAAACCACCCCGATCGGACTAGCAAACTCAGCAGAAACCCAAAAATGCACTGTCGAATCGACTTTATGAAACTTATGGTAAACCACATAGTGGGGTATGCTATAGAGTCATAGAAGCATATTTTAATTATGGAGAGATTGGTCATTTTGCTAGAGATTGTATAAATTCAAGCTGTTCTGGATCATCTACTACACCAGAGTGATCAACCCAAGTTTCTAACCCAAGGAGTTCACCATCAGTTAGTAGAGGTAGAGGTAGAGGTAGGGGTAGTACACTTGGAAGTCAAAGTACTGTGAATCAGCCGGAACAAGGTGATGCTTCAGCTAGAGTATACACTATACGGCAGAGGGAAGAGGTTGAAACTTTTGACATTGTTGCTGGTACTTTCTCAAATTTTTAACTAAGATATATATATATGTATTGTTTGACCAGGGGTCTACATACTTTTATGTTAGTGCCAACATTGTTTGCCTTCCTGCTGTCCCTCGTATAAAAAAAATTTTCAGTTACCTAAAAGTAAGTTACAGTAATGGAATTACTCTAGATGAGGGCAAAGATATTATAGTTAGTAATTGTCAATGGATATTATAATCAGAATAAGTTTCGGATATTAGTGAATTCGAGAAGGATAAAATATAGGAAAGTTTGATATATTGGAATGTATCGTAGTAACTATGCAATGTTCTTGATGTTTGTAGTGTAAGCTGCATATTACAGTACTGACTTGAGATTATTGTGTAGAGCTACGTACTACTCGATAGTACACCGAGATCAGAATAGTTGCCAATGGTATTTATTTTGGTATAGTTATGCCAGGACAGAATTTTATTGTTGGAAATGAGTTTGAAAATCCTACTTAGAGATTTAAAACTCAAAAGTTAGAATATCGAAAGGTTATAGTTTAGTACAAAAGGAAGTAAGTTATAGAATATTAATAGATAAAAAGAGTTGTAGAAGTAAAAATTTGAACAGTTGATTCAGATGTAACAAAGAAATGTTACGAATATGAGTAAGATTGGTAACTAGAATGGTCAGAGGACCAATAATTAGATAAATAATTTTAACATGACCTCAATGGTCATTCAATAAGGAAACATGAACCGAAATATTAGATAGGACAATAGTAAGAGAAGATTGGTATTATACAAACAAATTAAATGTTGTACTAGATTGTTAAAAGTCTTATACAAATTTAAAGGAAAGAAGATTATACGATCATATATAAAGAAGAAAATAAACGTATGACCATTGCAAGATGGCTATTGGGTAAAATTTCGCAGACGAAATTTGTTTTAAGGGGGGGGGGGGGGGGGGAGAATTGTAACACCCCTATGTTCGGTAGTGCGTTCAACTGTTCCGGTGACCAGTGTCTGTCCGGATAGCTAGGATGCCTAGAACTACACTTAGATGTTAGTGAGAGGACACAAAATAATGAAATACAAGAAAGGAAAATACAAGAAAACAAAGGAAAATAATAGCAATGAAATGTAACTAAGTTAAATGAGCCAGCATCGTAGCGATGGGTGACCACACAAGGAAGTTACGGCACAGGCAATAGCCGACCCCAGGAATGTAGGAAGCCCTCATAATTTAGTTTCGAGACATAATTAAAGACTTGTTGAAGCATAAATGTCATTAGAAATATCAAAGAAAAATTAAGTAATTAGTACAAAGAAAAACGAGAAATCGAGAAACTAACAAAAATAGGTGTTACCGAAAAATCGAGAATACAACCTGAATAGGGGCATTGTGGTCATTTAACACTTAGAGTTGACTTTTGACCTCAATGTCCATTAAAAATAAGTGGTATTATACTTTGAAAATGTCATGAAAAATAAGAAATGAGTACATAATATAAATAGTGGAAGAATTGTGGCATAAGTGCAAATTAGGAACTTTAATTAATTCATTCATTAAACTATCTTAGTGCTCCACTAACTAAGTATTAAGGGACCTATATAAAGCCATTAGGACAGAAAATTGGTCTTCTTCAACCTCTCAAAACAATGGCCGAATTCATCCTCCATTAAAGAACTCCATAGCCGTCCATGGTGAGCTCCATGCAACCTTGATCAATTTACCTTTTTCACTAGGTTCCTTCACTAAACCTTGTCTACACACCTTGAGCAGCATACTTGGAGGAAAAAGAAGGAAGTTTAGTGAGGTTTGAGCAAGCTACAAAAATAAGTAAGTGTCCAATGCTCTTCCTTCCTTCAGTAAAAGTGATGCTTGGGTTAAGGGATGTTGTTTGGTGAAGAAAATTTGATGAATGGTTGAGTATTGGAGTTGAGCCATTTTTGGCAGCCATGAAGGTTTATAGTGTGTGAGTTTTTCTTACCTCTAATGGATGGAAATTAAGGTTGATTAACTCAAAGGGAAGACATAGTAAGTTAATATTCAAGGATGTGCATGTTAGTGCTTGAATTAAGGGTTTGAAATGGGACCTTGATGCTTTGGCAAACTGACATGTTTTAAAGGAGCAGAAGCATGAAAAATACAAGTTTATACCATTGAATTCAAAAATTTTCACCTAGGGTCACATACATCATGCAAGATTTATTTTTATCTATTTGATTTCAATGATAAACAACATATTAAAACTCTTTTAATATATTTTTGAATTTGTATTTGCCATTTAAGATTTTAAAATTAATTAGATTAATTTTAGAACCCTAGATTAAATCAAGAACAAACACACTAACCTCTTGATGCACTGTAGTGTATTTGCGCCTTTGAGATTCAAATTCAGGACACCAGATGTTGTCCCTCTAGCTTGTCAACACCAAGAACACCTATGGCAGCTCTTGAACAGCTTCTAAAGCTTTTTCTATTAATTAGAAAATCAAGTTTTGCCTTTTAAGAGATTAAAGATGTAAACATGACACTAGAAACGATTTATAGTATTTTTAATTCAAGAGATTGTTTGCTAATCTTTTGAAATAGATGAGAGATGAAGAAGAAGAGAGGGAGAGCCTCAAGGTGGCGGCACAAATGAGAACAACAGTTGGTTGTGTTATTTCCTTTTCATAACAACACTTATATAGCTAGGTCAACACATTAAACCCTTGCCACATGTCACCCTCTGATTGGTTCTAGGTTTAATTGACCCAATCACATTGTGCCAAGTGTCAAACCTATATTTTATCTTAATTTTAATCATCTTACATGATTAAAAGACATTTGGCAAGCTTATGTGTAATGCCATGTGTCACCATCTCATGGTGCCACATGTCACCATGTGAAATGACCAAAATGCCCCTATGTCTTAATTTTGAGTTCTTAACCAAAAATAATTATTTCTCTTCTTCTAATCAATTTATATCAAATATAAATTAATTAATTAATCTCGATTAATTAATTTCTCATTAATTAAATTCATATTTAAACACTTTAAATATAAATTTAACTTATACTATACACCAATAATCTAGATTTGGTTTCAAGTCATGCTAGGGACTTTGCAATCTAATTGCAAACCAAATTAAACTCTTTAATTAATTAATTAATTAAATCATATTTAATTAGGTGATAACTTGTGTATGTGTGTGACTTACTAGGCTCATCACTAATTGGCAATGAGATATGATATCAACTCTTAATATCATCCGAACTCTTTCTTACCATAAATGATTTCTCTAAATCATTTTATGCACCTCATAGACCATGGTTAATACCTAGTATAGCATGCCAAGGCCACCCAATTAGTAATAAGGTTTACCTTAAATGAACATATAATCATATGTTACCATGCACTAGAATCTCTCTGTTACAAAATCCCAACTCAAGCTGGAGTCATGGTTTATGTCAAACTCCATTTGTTATGAATATTATGTTCTCTTTTAATTCTAGTTCTTGATTAAAAAGATTTTCTCATCAGAAACTCTTTTCTGATTAAATCTATCTGTCCTGGCCAGGAACTTGAAACATCAAGAACAATTAAATGAACATAGGATTTTATCTCTATTTACTTAGAGGAATAGATTCCATCTTGATCAACACCTACCTCCATATATAACTAGTAGGAGCCAACACTTGCCCATATACCCATAAACAGTACAAGTATGAAAGCAGTATCAAACTCAAACTACCTATATACAAGATAACTGTGCTCTCTCAAGTCTAAAAATTATATGCACTGATATGGTTTATGACAAAACATTGACAAGAGTAAACTCCATGTGCTTGTCATAAGTGTCACTGGTTCGGCCTATTTATCATTTATAAGTGCCTATCATGTTTGTCATATGGTATGAGACTCACCATTCCATCTATTTATATCTCATATAAATAACTTGGGAACAAACATGAATACAATCTTTCTGGATAAGTCATGTCCTTATTATGAAGTATCCTCGATTGTGAACCTATTTATGGTACTTTGTACTAGAAATACTGTCACTCATATTCTTAACAACTTAAGAATAGAATTTCTAACAAAATATCAATGGAACTTTTCTATTACACATAAATATATTATGTAAGCGGAAAAGTGGAAATGCCTTTTATTAATAAAAATATGTACAAGATATACACTAAATGATATGCTCTAGGGCATACTACTAACAATCTCCCACTAGCACTAGAGCCATTCATTACAATATGTTAGACCCATCTTCTCAAGATGTTGGTCTAACTGTGCTTGTGACAAAGGCTTAGTGAATGGATTAGTTGGATTTTCAGCTGATTCTATTTTTTGCATGGCTATATCGCCTTGCCCAGCTATTTCTCTAATAATTTGGTAGCGTCTTTCTATGTGTTTGGATTTCTAGTGAGACTGGGGTTTCTTAGCCTGTATGACTGCTCCATTGTTGTCACAGTGTAGTGGAACTACTGACTCAATAGAAGGAACTACTGTAAGTTCTATCACGAACTTCTTTATCCAAATAGCTTCTTTTGCAGCATCTAATGCAGCAATATACTCAGCTTCGGTAGTGGAATCTGCAGTCGTGCTCTGTTTGGAACTCTTCCAACTGACTGCACCTCCATTACAAATGAACACATATCTAGAGGTAGACTATCTATCGTTAATATCTGATTGGAAATCAGAATCTGTATAACCATCTAATTGCAAGTCTCCACCTCCATAGATCAAGAATAAATACTTACTTCTTCTCAAGTACTTAAGTATATTCTTGATAGCTATCCAGTATTCCAAACCTGGATTGGATTGATACCTGCTAGTCAAACTAACAACATATGCGATATTCGACCTAGTACACAACATTGCATACATACTTCCAATAGCCGATGTAACACCCCGAACCTCCGAGTTATGAATAGTACCATTTTTTGTCCGTGACTAATACTATTCAAAGACACCTTGAGGACCAAAAGTAAATAGAAAATTAATTGAGATAGACACAATAAAAATTCTAGTGAACAAAAAAGCTAAGGACTCATCGGGTATTATAAAAAGAAGGATTATGACCCGATGAGGGGCATTTTGGTCAATTCACCTTAAGAGTTAACTTTTGACCAAAATGTCAATTAAATTAAATGAAATTAATGACTTAAATTATGGGGTAAAAATTGAAGAAAAATTCAAGTAAAAATATGTAAGGGAAAATTTAAGAAATGAAAACTTAAACTTTCATTTTCATTATGACAAAATTAAAATGAAAGGCTTATGGGCTTTTGATAGTTAAATTTAATTATTTAATTAAAAGGAAAAATTAAGTAAAAAAAAAAGGGAATAAAAATTTAAGTTTAATTATCCTTATGGCACAATTAAAATTTATAATTTTAATAAGCTAATTTTGGGGATATATATATATATATATATATATATATATATATATATATATATATATATATATATATATATATAAATAAGAAGACAAATGTCTTCTTCATTTCTTTTTTTTATAAGAGGCCACCACCCTCTCCTCTCTCTTTCTCTCTCTCTCTTTTTCTCTTCTTCTTTCACTTCTTCCCCTCATTGATTTCCCCTCCCAAGTTTTAATTCCCTTAAATTCCCTTCATAAATTCCATAGCCCATTAAAAGAAAACATCAAAGAGATCTTTGATTGAGAGATTAAAAGCAAGGAGAACAAGAATTGGAAGAAAAGTGAAGTTGGAGAGAAATCAACAAGAGGTAATTTTCTTTTCATTTTAGATTAGTTGTATAAGCTTTGAATGAAGTTAATTTATGATGAAATTTCACAAGAAAATGAAAGAAAACTTCGATTTAGGTGATTCTTAAACCGATGGAAACCTAAGACATAGTAGAATATTTCATATGAAGAATGTTAGGCCAAATTATGAACTTAACTCAATCAAATTGCGAAACAAATTCGGGTCACCGAATCTGCCAGAATCTGGGCACCTAAAATTGACCCAATGAACAGTAAACTTTGCAAGGCTATAACTCTCTCCAGAAAACTCCAATTTAGGCGATTCTTAAACCGATGGAAACCTAAGACATAGTAGAACATTTCATATCAAGAACATTAGACCAAATTATGGACTTAACTTAGTTAAATTGCTGAACGAAGTTGGATCAATAAATCTGCCAAAACAAAATCTGCAGCATGAATAGTGACGTGAACAGTAATGGTTTTTTGGGCATAACTTGAGCTACACAGCTCCGAATTAGGCGATTCAAAAAGGAACTTAGAACTCTAATAAATGGCTCTTATGAACTTAGAACTCTTGTGAAGTTTTCATGCTTAAGAAAAATGTGATTTATTATGCTTTGACAAATTGTGTTTTATCTTAAGTTTTAAAGTTATTAGTTGTGCACCACTGAGTGATATACTCAACGATAGCTTCTTTATGCTGTCGCAGGTAAGGGAAAGGAGAAGGCTGTCGAGTGAGAGACTTGGAAGTAGCATTTTGGTATTGTTTGTGGGTATATATTGTAGTCATACCCCTGTAATTTCCTTTTAATGTATTTTGTACCTATATGCATGGATGTACGGACGTTGAGCAGTTTGTATTTAAAAACCTTGCATTGCTATCACATTTTGAGTTTGTAATTATTTTGTATTTTACTTTGAGACTTATGAAAATGTAACTTTTGCAATATTTAGTCTATCATTATTTCCAATGAATGTTTGTATGTAATTTTAACTATTCTCATATAGTTTTCCGCAAAAGAATTGATAAGATAAAAAGCTATGGTTTGTTTTAAAATCCTTTGTAGCATAACTAATGGGTTATCGGTAGGTGGAGTTCGGTGATTCATTAGGCATGCTACGGGAACAAGTCATGCCTTACAAGGGATAAGGTGTGACATGTTTTAGTGGTATCAGAGCTTTGTTTTTTATACAAGTTTGAAATTGCATGTTTGAAAATTTTTGATAAGTACAACTGCTCAATTGTCATTATTGATACATATGGTGCATTACATCATAAATATGGACTAATGGAGGGAAATCTCCTTGTGTTGGTTGTTCAGGGAGTAGAATTCCTTGTGATTCAATATGGAAGAGGGGGATCACACGAGAGCAATCGATAGCGGCTTCGGTATAGGGGAAGCCCGGCTCCTCGTAATGCCGATGGATCAGCCGCACCCATCCCACCCAAGCGTTTCTGCTCGGTTCACTCAATGAGATGGCTGCACTATTTCAGCAAATGGCTGGCAATATACTAGTCCAAGCTCCAGTGCAAGCACCTCCAGTGCAACCACCATCCCCAGCCAGACAATATGACAAGTTAATGAAGTATGGGGCAACAGAGTTCAAGGGTATAGTGGGCCCATTGGAAGCTGAGCAATGGTTAGAACGGATGGAGAGGATCTTCAAGAAATTACACTGCACAGATGAGTTGAAGTTTGAATATTCAATTTCCTTGCTGCATGGAGATGCATATGAGTGGTGGAAGACCATTCCCCACAGTTTGGCTGAGCCGCTAGTGCTGACATGGGATGACTTTCTAAGGGAGTTTAGACAGAAGTATGTTCCTGATGCCTATGTGGATATGAAGCTAGAGGAGTTTCTTAGTTTGAAGCAAGGGAACAAGACTGTAGCCGAGTATGAGAGAGACTTTTCTCGCCTCAGCCACTATGCTGGAAGCTTACTCACTACCAGTAGAGACAGATGCAAACGGTTTGAGGCTGGTTTGAGGCCTAGTTTGAGATTATAAGTGGTTGGGTTTCGACATGACAACTTCTCTGGGTTGATATCACAGGCCCTTGAATTGGAAAGGATAGAACTAGAAGGGGCATTTGAGAAGGTAATCACTGAAAAAGAGAAGAGCAGTAAGCCTACAGGTCAAAGTCCAAGTAACAATTCGGGTAAGAGGAAGAGCTTTGGGGGACCAAGTAACAGAGGATCTAGTAGGGGAAGATTCTCAGGGCAAAGGCCACCTAGATCCGGACAGCAGACCTCTAGGGGTTCCTTTCCTACCCGTGCTTGTGAAACTTGTGGCAGGACTCATGGAGGAGTATGTTATAAGGCCATAAGAGCCTGTTACAACTGTGGTGGAAGTGGGCATTTTGCTAGAGATTGCATTAGTGCTCGCAGATCTGGACCGCCTACTACCACTCAGGGATCTTTTCAAAGTTTTGCTTCTAGAGGACAACAGACAACTAGTAGAGGCAGAGGCAGGGGTAGAGATAACACTTCTGGTAGTCAGAGCACAGTGAGCCAACCAGAGCAGAGTGGTGCACCAGTCAGGGTGTACACCATGTGCTAGAGGGATGAAGCTGAGACATCAGATGCTGTGGCTGGTACTTTCTCCATTTTTGATAGAGATGTATATGTGCTGTTTGACCCTAGTTCTACACATTCTTATGCTATTGCCAGTATTGCATGCTCTATTGCTATTCCTTATGTGAAATTGGATTATGATGTGCTAGTGACTAGTCCTTTAGGACAAGAGGTTAGGGTGAACAAATTGTAGAAGGATTGTCCTTTGGTGATCCAAGGACATACATTCCTGTCAGACTTAATTGACATGCCCTTCCGAGATTATGATATCATCTTGGGCATGGATTGGTTAGCCAGGCATCACGCCATGATCGACTGTAGACTGAAGACAGTCACTTTTGGTCTTCCCGAGTATGCAGATGTAGTAATACACGGGGAGAGGCAGTTATTGCCATCCAACATCATTTCAGCTGCACTTGCTAGAAAGATGATTAGAAAGGGAGGTGAAGGTTATCTAGCTCATGTGATAGACACCCAGGTGGGGAGTCCAGATCTTAAAGATATTCCTACAGTATGGGATTTTCCAGATGTTTTTCCGGAAGAATTACCGGGATAGCCTTCGGAAAGAGAGGTGCAGTTTGAAATTGAGACTATGCCTGGTGTGGAGCCAATCTCCATCACTCCTTATAGGATGGCACCTGCTGAGTTGAAAGAGCTGAAGGTACAATTGCAGGAATTGTTAGATAAGGGTTTCATCCGCCCTAGCGTGTCACCTTGGGGAGCACCAATATTATTTGTGAAGAAAAAGGATGGTACTCTCCGCCTATGCATAGACTACAAACAGTTGAATAAGGTGACCATAAAGAATAGATATCCTCTGCCACGGATTGATGATTTGTTTGACCAGTTGAAGGATGCAACTGTATTCTCCAAAATTGACTTGAGATCGGGCTACTACCAGTTGAGGGTGCAGGAGCAAAGTATTCCTAAAACTGCCTTTAGGACTCGGTATGGCCACTATGAGTTCTTGGTAATGCCATTCAGGTTGACTAATGCTCCAGCTGCTTTTATGGGCCTAATGAACACTATCTTCAGGCCATATTTGGACCAGTTTGTTGTGGTGTTCATTGATGATATTTTGGTGTACTCAAAGAATGCAGAGGAACACGACAAGCACTTGAGGATAGTATTGCAGACTTTGAGGGAGAAGCAGTTGTATGCCAAACTGTCGAAATGTGAGTTTTGGCTAAAGGAGATTTCATTTTTGGGGCATATTGTATCTGCAGAAGGTATCCAGGTGGATCCAAGCAAAGTTGAAGTCATTCTTGATTGGAAGCCACCCAAAAATGTCACGGAAGTTCGGAGTTTCCTTGGTTTAGCTGGTTATTATCGAAGGTTTGTGAAGGGATTCTCCATACTAGCATCTCTACTGACCAAGTTACTTAGGAAGGATGTAAAATTTCGGTGGACTGATCGATGCCAGGAAAGTTTTGATGAGTTAAAGAGGCATTTAACTGAAGCTCCAGTCTTAACCTTGCCCACTTTGGGTAAGGAGTATACCATATATAGTGATGCTTCTCATAACGGATTAGGCTGTGTGTTGATGCAAGATAGAAACGTCATTTCCTATGCTTCATGCCAGCTTAAACCGTATGAGAGGAATTATCCTACACATGACTTGGAGCTAGGAGCCATTGTCTTTGCCTTGAAGATCTGGAGACATTACTTGTATGGGGAGAGATGTTATATATACACAGATCATAAAAGTTTGAAGTACTTGGGCACACAAAAGGAGTTAAATTTGAGGCAAAGGAGATGGTTTGAGCTGATAAAAGATTATGATTGTTTGATAGACTATCAGCCTGGAAAAGCTAATGTTGTAGCTGATGCTTTAAGTCGCAAGACTATGGCTGGTTTGAGGGTTTCTCCTTTGTCCATGGTGCATGAATTAAGGGCATTGCATGCTAATTTGGAGATTAATGAAGATGGGCAGATGGTAGCTACTTGGCAAATGAAGCCAATGCTGGCAGAACAAATTAAAGCAGTTGCACAGAAGGATGATAAGTATGTGAAGTTGATGGAAGAGGCTCAGGATGGCAAGAAACCAGAATTATCAGTAAATAATGAGAGCTTGTTATTATATAAAGGTAGAATGTGCATTCCTGAGAATGTTGAACTGAGGTAGACTATTTTAAAGGAAGCACATGATTCACCTTTTGCAATGCACCCTGGTGGAACCAAAATGTATAGAAGTGTGAAAGAGCACTATTGGTGGAGAGGAATGAAGAAAGACATTGCAGAATATGTTGCCAAATGCCTAACTTGTTAGCAAGTAAAGGCAGAACACCAAGTGCCTTCAAGGTTGCTACAGCCATTGCCAATTCCCGAATGGAAATGGGAAAGAATCACTATGGATTTCGTAACAGGACTTCCACGTACACAAAAGAATCATGATGCAGTTTGGGTTATTGTTGATAGGTTGACCAAGTCTGCACACTTTTTGCCAATGAGAATGGATTACAACCTGGAAAGATTGGCCAAACTATACATTGACGAAGTGGTGAGGTTGCATGGAGTGCCAATGTCTATTGTGTTTGATAGAGATCCTAGGTTCACTTCTAGATTCTGGGGTAGTCTCCAAAAAGCCCTAGGGACTAGATTGAACTTTAGTACAACATTCCATCCACAAACAGACGGCCAGTCTGAAAGGATCATTCAGATTTTGGAGGATATGCTTCGGGCTTGTGTGATTGAGTTTGAAGGGAGTTGGGACACACACTTGCCTTTAATTGAATTTGCCTACAACAACAGTTATCAGTCAAGCATCGGAATGCCTCCATATGAAGCACTTTATGGCAGGAAGTGTAGAACTCCTTTGTGTTGGGATGAAGTGGGCGAGAGGAAGTTGATTGGTCCAGAATTAGTGCAACAGACAGAAGAAAAGGTTAAGCTCATTAGAGATAGACTCAAAGTTGCAACGGATAGACAGAAGTCCTACATTGACCTAAAGAGAAGAAATACTCGGTATAGTGTGGGTGACAAGGTGTTCCTGAAAGTTTTCCCATGGAAGAGGATCATGAGGTTTGGTAAAAAGGGAAAACTAAGTCCTCACTTCATTGGGCCGTATGAGGTTCTGGAAAGAGTGGGTCCATTGGCATATAGACTTGCATTGCCTCCGGAGTTGGAAAAGATTCACAATGTCTTCCATGTCTCCATGTTGAGGAGGTACAGATCAGACCCCTCTCACATTTTGCCAATAGAGGAGATTAAGGTGAATCCAGACCTGACATATGATGAAGAGCCCATAAAGAGGCTACATGGGAGCGTGAGGAGGACATGAGGCTATATGGGAGCGTGAGAAGGACATGAGGAGACAGCACCCACAGCTATTTAGAGACTGAGACCAGGTAAATTTCGAGGATGAAATTTATTTTTAAGGAGGGGAGAATTGTAACACCCCGAATCTCCGAGTTATGAATAGTACCATTTTTGGTCTGTGACTAATACTATTCAAAGACACCTTGAGGACCAAAAATAAATAGAAAATTAATTGAGATAGACACAATAAAAATTCTAGTGAACAAAAAAGCTAAGGACTCATCGGGTATTATAAAAAGAAGGATTATGACCCGATGAGGGGCATTTTGGTCAATTCACCTCAAGAGTTGACTTTTGACCAAAATGTCAATTAAATTAAATGAAATTAATGAATTGAATTATGGGGTAAAAATTGAAGAAAAATTCAAGTAAAAATATGTAAGGGAAAATTTAAGAAATGAAAACTTAAACTTTCATTTCCATTATGACAAAATTAAAATGAAAGACTTATGGGCTTTTGATAGTTAAATTTAATTATTTAATTAAAAGGAAAAATTAAGTAAAAAAAAAAAAGGGAATAAAAATTTAAGTTTAATTATCCTTATGGCACAATTAAAATTTATAATTTTAATAAGCTAATTTTGGGGATATATATATATATATATATATAAATAAGAAGACAAATGTCTTCTTCATTTCTTTTTTTCATAAGAGGCCACCACCCTCTCCTCTCTCTTTCTCTCTCTCTCTCTTTTTCTCTTCTTCTTCCACTTCTTCCCCTCATTGATTTCCCCTCCCAAGTTTTAATTCCCTTAAATTCCCTTCATAAATTCCATAGCCCACTAAAAGAAAACATCAAAGAGATCTTTGATTGAGAGATTAAAAGTAAGGAGAACAAGAATTGGAAGAAAAGTGAAGTTGGAAAGAAATCAACAAGAGGTAATTTTCTTTTCATTTTAGATTAGTTGTATAAGCTTTGAATGAAGTTAATTTATGATGAAATTTCATAAGAAAATGAAAGAAAACTCCGATTTAGGCGATTCTTAAACCGATGGAAACCTAAGACATAGTAGAATATTTCATATGAAGAATGTTAGGCCAAATTATGAACTTAACTCAATCAAATTGCGAAACAAATTCGGGTCACCGAATCTGCCAGAATCTGGGCACCTAAAATTGACCAAATGAACAGTAAACTTTGCAAGGCTATAACTCTCTCTAGAAAACTCCGATTTAGGCGATTCTTAAACCGATGGAAACCTAAGACATAGTAGAACATTTCATATGAAGAACATTAGACCAAATTATGGACTTAACTTTGTCAAATTGCTGAACGAGTTGGATCAATAAATCTGCCAAAACAAAATCTGCAGCATGAATAGTGACGTGAACAGTAATGGTTTTTTGGGCATAACTTGAGCTACACAGCTCCGAATTAGGCGATTCAAAAAGGAAAATAAAGTTAAGACCTAAATGAACAATTTTCATGAAGAACACCTCACCAAATTATGATCGAAACTAGGTAAAAATTGGGTTCAAAGATTGGGGCACCAAGCTGTCCCAAAACCAAAATATTCTAAAATTTTCAAAGCTAACTTGGGATGCATTAGACATGGATATAATGAGTTCTTAGCAGCAATTGAGATTGGTATTGAGGTATTCTATTTGTGTATTTTCAGTAGAAAAAGAAGTTGGAACGGACAAGGAGAAGTAGGTAACAATAAAGGAGAGCATTGAAGGTTTGTGCACAACTAACATTTTCTTCGTTTTTAAATTTGTAAATTGCTTGGAATGTGTTAAATTGAATGAGTTTGCTTTGAACAAGTTTACTTTGACTAAAATATGGTTTTTCTCTTGCATTTAAGAAATTTAGGTGTTGCTACCTTTATTTGGATATTATGATGAATTTAAATGTGTTTATTGGTTTATAAATGTGATTGTTGAATGGAAAATTTTTGGAAACTATTTTGAAACCACAGTTAGCATGTGATCCCTTTGAACTCCCAGTAATGTAACGGCTACTTGGGGTTGGTAATTGATATTGATTATGTCTCCCATTAATAACGGTTAGTGGGGTAAGACTATATGAGTACTCATTAGCTAGCTAGCCCTTCCCTCATTAGTAACGGTTAGTGAGGTTGAGATTGCTTTGTCGTGGTGTACAACACGACACTGATCGTGAAATTTTGTGTCATGGCCTGAACTGTGTGTTGATGTTGGCAACACTAATGCTTTGTGAATTGTGATTTATGAAGTATGATTTCTCATTTGCAATGTTATTCTAATAAATGGCTCTTATAAACTTAGAACTCTTGTGAAGTTTTCATGCTTAAGAAAAATGTGATTTATTATGCTTTGACAAATTGTGTTTTATCTTAATTTTTAAAGTTATTAGTTGTGCACCACTGAGTGATATACTCAGCGATAGCTTCTTTATGCTGTCGCAGGTAAGGGAAAGGAGAAGGCTGCCGAGTGAGAGACTTGGAAGTAGCATTTTGGTATTATTTATGGGTATATATTGTAGTCATACCCCTGTAATTTCCTTTTAATGTATTTTGTACCTATATGCATGGATGTACGGATGTTGAGCAGTTTGTATTTAAAAACCTTGCATTGCTATCACATTTTGAGTTTGTAATTATTTTGTATTTTACTTTGAGACTTAAGAAAATGTAACTTTTGCAATATTTAGTCTATCATTATTTCCAATGAATGTTTGCATGGAATTTTAACTATTCTCATACAGTTTTCCGCAAAAGAATTGATAAGATAAAAAGCTATGGTTTGTTTTAAAATCCTTTGTAGCATAACTAATGGATTATCTGTTAGTAGTATGCCCTAGAGCATATCATTTAGTATGTATCTTGTATATATTTTATTAATAAATGGCATTTCCACTTTTCTGTTTATATAATATATTTATGTGTAATAGAAAAGGTCCATTGATATTTTGTTAGAAATATTATTCTTAAGTTGTTAAGAATATGAGTGACAATATTTCTAGCACAAAGTATCATAAATAGGTTCACAATCGAGGATACTTCATAATAAGGACATGACTTATCCAGAAAGATTGTATTCATGTTTGTTCCCAAGTTATTTATATGAGATATAAATAAGATGGAATGGTGAGTCTCATGCCATATAACAAACATAATAGTCACTTATAAATGATAAGTAGGCCGAACCAGTGACACTTATGACAAGCACATGGAGTTTACTCTTGTCAATGTTTTGTCATAAATCATATCAGTGCATATAATCTTTAGACCTGAGATAGCATAGTTATCTTGTATATAGGTAGTTTGAGTTTGATCGCTTTCATACTTGTACTGTGTATGGGTATATGGGCATGTGTTGGCTCCTACTAGTTATATATGGAGGTAGGTGTTGATCAAGATGGAATCTGTTCCTCTAAGTAAATAGAGATAAAATCCTATGTTCATTTAATTGTTCTTGATGTTTCAAGTTCCTGGCCAGGACAGATAGATTTATTCAGAAAAGAGTTTCTGATGAGAAAATCTTTTAATCAAGAACTGGAATTAAAAGAGAACATAATATTCATAGCAAATGGAGTTTGACATAAACCATGACTCCGGCTTGAGTTGGGATTTTATGAGAGAGATTCTAGTGCATAGTAACAAATGATTATAGGTTCATTTAAGGTAAACATTATTACTAATTGGGTGGCCATGGCATGCTATGCTAGCTGTTAACCATGGTCTATGAGGTTCATAAAATGATTTAGAGAAATCATTTATGGTAAGAAAGAGTTATGATGTTATTAAGAGTTGATATCATGTCTCATTGCCAATTAGTGATGAGCCTAGTAAGTCACACACATACACAAGTTATCACCTAATTAAATATGATTTAATTAATTAATTAAAGAGTTTAATTGATTAATTAAATAGGTTTGGTTTGCAATTAAATTGCAAAGTCCCTAGCATGACTTGAAACCAAATCTAGATTATTAGATGTATAATATAAGTTAAATTTATATTTAAAGTGTTTAAATATGAATTTAATTAATGAGAAATTAATTAATAGAGATTAATTAATTAATTTATATTTGATATAAATTAATTAGAAGAAGAAAAATAATTATTTTGGGTTGAGAACTCAAAATTAAGACACAGGGGCATTTTGGTCATTTTGCAGTGTGACACGTGGCACCATGAGATGGTGACACATGGCATAACACATAAGCTTGCCAAATGTTTTTTAATCATGTAAGATGATTAAAATCAAGATTAAATATAGGTTTGACACTTGGCACAATGTGATTGGGTCACTTAAACCTAGAGCTAATCAAATGGTGACATGTGGCAAGGGTTTAATGTGTTAACCTAGCTATTTAAGTGTTGTTATGAGAAAATATAACACAACCAGCAGCCACACTCATTTGTCACGCCATTTTGCAGCCTTCCCTCTATTCTTCTTCATCTCTCATCAATTCAAAGAGATTAGCCATCAATCTCTTGAATTAAGAACGCTAGAAATTGTTTCTAGTGTCCTGTTTACATCTCTAATCTCTTAAAAGGCAGAACTTGAATTTCTAATTAATAGAAAAGGCTTTAGAAGCTATTCAAGGGCTGCCATAGGTGTTCTTGGTGTGGACAAGCTAGAGGGACAACATCTGGTGTCCTGAAGACGAATCTCAAAGGCGCAGACACGCTACAGTACATCAAGAGGTTAGTGTAATCGTTCTTGATTTAATCTAGGGTTCTAAAATTAATCTGATTAATTTTAAAATCTTAAATGGCAAATACATATCCAATAACATATTAAAAGAGTTTTAATATGTTGTTTATCATTGAAATCAAATAGATAAAAATAAATCTTGCATGATGCATGTGACCCTAGGTGAAAATTTTTGAATTCAATGGTATAAACTTGTGTTTTTCACGCTTCCGTTCCTTCAATTGGTATCAGAGCCACTATATTTGCCATTTAGATTGATGTTTATATGATTTAATTGTGTGTTTGATCATGAGATCAAGAGTTTATTGCTGGTTGCAAAGTCAAAGTGGCGGCACAAATGATGAACACCATGGTGCGCATGGTTGATGCATCACAATGGTGTGCAAAGGTAAATGGATGGTGAATGTGCAATTGTTGTATGATTTAAGATCCATTTTATGTCTAATTAAATTGTTTAATTAGAATTTTTATCACACAATTAAATTATGATTCAAATCAGAATTTTAAAAATTGTTTGAATGTGATTTAAATCTGAATTTTAAAAGTTGTTTGAATGTGATTCAAATCTGAATTTTTAAAGTTGTTTGAATCATATTTAAATCTGATTTTTTAAAATTGATTGAATAAAATTCAGATCTGATTTTTTAAAAAATATTTGAATGTGATTCAAATCTGATTTCTTAAAAAAATGTTTGAATGTGATTCAAATCTGAATTTTTAAAGTTGTTTGAATGTGATTCAAATCTGAATTTTTAAATTTGTTTGAATGAGATTCAAATCTGAATTTTTAAATTTATTTGAATCATATTCAAATCTGGATTTTTAAGTTGAATATGAGATATTCAATTTAATTTAAGTATGTATGTTTATTTAATTGTTAAATAGTGATATGCATGATGGATGATCATGGACTATAAAAGACCAATGTGATTGGATTTATTTCTTTTATGTTTCTTTGGGATTGTAAATTAATTAATTTATTTTAATTTATTTTGGGCATGTATTATTAAGTTTGTAATAATTTTTGGGTTGTAATTTCATTTATTTAAGTTCTTGTAAATTCGCCTTGGTATGCCAAGGATTACCATGTAATATTGGATTGCAAGAAGTTCAAGGAGGTCAAGAGCATTGGTGGGACCAGTGGGAGGAATTCAAGATCAAGTGTTGATTATGTACTCCTTCAGCAACTCTTGTAAAATGAATGAATGAAATGCACCTAGGAATGCCCTGATTCAATTCTTGGTGGCTCAGAATTGAATCCCTTAGAAAGTCCATGATCATACCATATTTACTGCTTATCCATGAATGCATGAGATGTATGGGAATGTATGCAATTATATGATATATGCATGCTAAATGGATAATGTGCAAAGTGAGACCTTAATAGTAAATAGAATGACCATAAAATCTTCCAAACAAATGATTAAGTTGGAAATGCTATAATTAAAGTAATTATAACATAGGCCCTCCATTGGGGCAATTATTTTAAGAAATTTTAAATAGTTGCATAAGATGCAATTTATTTAAGAGATTTTTTTAAGAATAATTGTTAAGCATGAGATATTGTAAATATGTAAATGGTTTAGTGGCCAATATTGGATGTACCTGAGGACATTAAAATTATTTGCATAATTACTAGCTCAATGGGATCAACTTAACTAATGCAAGATAAGTCAATAATGGATGTACCTGAGATTTTGAGCATTAGGGGCTAGGTAAAGGATTGAACCTCACATGAGATGTGATGGGCAAAGAGTTGCTCACTTATAGTTTAATGTAATTCCAATAATGGATGTACCTGAGGATGATCAATAGAATTATAAGAATTCAATCACCCACTAGAAATCCATCCAACTAGGATTTCCATTTTCTACTTTGGAAGTGTAGGATTCGCTAAGTTAGTGGGAGGACAAATTTGATTAAAAGACCATAATCATATTTGGTTAATTACATGATACATTTACTAATTAATCTGGTTATTTCTGCAATTAATTTTCTGATAAAAATGATAACAAAACAAACACCACCATCCAATATCCTTGCAAGCATACTTGATCACAATAGGTTGACAGGACCTAATCTGTCTGATTGGCTAAGAAATTTGAAACTTGTCCTGAACCTTGAACATATAGGATATGTTCTAGATTCAAATGTTCCTGGTCCCTTACCTCCAGAGGCCACACAAGAGGAACATGAAACTTTAGACAAGTGGAAGGAGCATGATATGAGAGCTAAGTGTTACATGCTTGCTTCCATGAGTAATGAGTTACAGAAGCAACATGAGAACATGCAGAGTGCGAGTGAGATCCTCCTTCACCTACAAGAGTTGTATGGTGAGCACAGTAGGAATGCTAGGTATGAGATATCTAGACAGCTATTCTGTATGAGGATGTCTGAGGGACAGAATATTGGGGATCATGTCCACAAGATGATTCGGCTGATTGAGCAGTTGGAATATCTTGACTTCAACATGGATTTCCAACTACAGATGGATTTGATCCTTCAGTCCCTTCCTGGGTCTTTTGGGAAATTTTGTAACAAATTTCCATATGACTCAACAGGAATGCACCTTAGCTGGTTTACTCAACATGCTGGTTATTGCCCAAAAGAATATGCCAGGCAATAAAGGAAAAGAGGTAGCTTTGGTTGCATCTTCTTCTGTTGGAAAGTCCAACAAGAAGAAGGGCAATAAGAAAAAGAAACCTCAGATTCCTGGTCCTTCTAAGAAAATAGCTAAACAGAAAAGGAAGACTAAAGCTGATGAAGGCAAAGGAAAGTGTTTCCACTACCAACAAGAAAGTGTTTCCATTGCCAATAAGAAAGTGTTTCCATTACCAGTAAGAAAGTGTTTCCACTGGCCAGAGTATAGCAATCTAAATGAAAGCAATGCCGTGGTGAAAAACAACTCAAGTTCAAAATATATTTGGCACTTAAGGTTATGTCATGTTGCAGAAGATAGGATTACAAAATTGGAGAAAATGGGGATTCTATCCTCATTGGGCTCTGAGCCTACTCCAACTTGTGAATCTTGCCTTCAGGGCAAAATGACTAGATCACCCTTTGTTGGACAGGGGCTAAGAGCTGAAAATATTTTGGAGCTAATACATAGTGATGTATGTGGTCCATTTAAAGAAATGGATAGAGGGGGTTTTCATTATTTTATTACCTTTACTGATGATAAATCAAGGTTTGGGTATTTGTATTTGATGAAATACAAACATGAATCTTTTGAAAAGTTCAAAGAATTTAAATCTGAAGTAGAAAATCAAATAGGAAAGAGTATTAAAGCTCTTCGATCAGATCGTGGAGGTGAATATTTGAGTACTGAATTTGATGAATACTTGAGAGAGCATGGCATTGTTTCTCGGTGACTCCTCCAGAACACCACAACCGAATAGTGTATCTGAAGGAGAAATCGTACCCTATTGGATATGGTACGTAGTATGATGAGCTATCTTGATATGCCAATCTCCTTTTGGGGATTTGCATTAGAATCGACTTTGTATATTCCGAATAGGATTCCATCAAAATCGGTTTCTTCCACACCTTATGAGATATGGCATGGAAGAAAACCAAGTCTTAAGCATGTTAAGATTTGGGGTTGTCCACTTATATCAAAAAGTGAACAACGATAAATTGGAGACGGATCGAGAAAAGGTCGATTTGTTGGATATCCAAAAGATAGTTTTGGATATTATTTTATTTGCCTACTTCACAAAAGTTGTGATAAGTAGAGATGCCACATTTCTTGAACAACAATTTGTCCAAGAAGGAGGCAAAGGAAGGCAAATAGAGTTAAAATTGGAGAATTCTGACCAACCAATGGTCGATGGATATAGATCCATCTAGTCAACCTATACCCGTTGATGAAACATCTACAGCTATTCCTCGTAGAACAACCAGGGTATCTCACCCAATAGTGAGATATGGTTTTCTTCATGAAGAAGAACAAGAGTTGTCTACTCATGAAGAAGTAGATCATGGAGATGATCCACTTACCTATGAAGAAGCTATATCAGATATAGACTCTTCAAAATGGATTGATGCTATGAAATCCGAGATTGATTCCATGTATAAGAATCAAGTTTGGGATCTTATTGACCCACCTGAAGGTATTGTACCTATAGGGAACAAATGGGTTTTCAAGAAGAAAATTGGTTCTGATGGAAAGGTAGAGACCTATAAAGCAAGGCTAGTAGCGAAAGGGTTTCGCCAAAGGCAAGGAATCGACTATGAGGAGACTTTCTGCTTTGTTGCCATGCTTAAATCATTTAGGATTTTATTAGCAATAGCTGCGTACTATGATTATTAGATTTGGCATATGGAAGTAAAATCAGCTTTTCTCAATCGATACCTTGAAGAAAACATTTTCATGGAACAACCTAAGGGTTTTGAATCCCAAAATGGTTCCAAGGTATGCAAGCTAAAGCGATCCATTTATGGGTTGAAACAAGCTTCGAGGAGTTGGAACATCCGTTTTGATGAAGCCATTAAATCCTTTGGTTTTATCAAAAATGAGGATGAGCCATGTGTATATAAGAAGGTTAGTGACAGTGCTATCACTTTCCTTGTCTTATATGTGGATGACATACTGTTGATGGGTAATGACACAGGTATGTTGACGACTATAAAGGTATGGTTGTCAAATACATTCTCCATGAAAGACTTAGGGGAGGCAACCTATATTCTTGGGATTCGCATCTATAGAGTTAGAGCGAAACGAATAATTGGTTTATCCCAAAGTCTATACTTGGAAAAGGTGTTAAAGAGGTTTAACATGCTTGATTCCAAAAGAGGATTGTTACCAGTGAGACATGGTATCCATCTTTCTAAAGAGATGTCTCCAAAGGCACCTGAAGAAAGAGATAAGATGGCCAGGATTCCATGTGCTTCGGCTATTGGAAGTTTAATGTATGCAATGTTGTGTACTAGGCCGGATATCGCATATCTTTGTTAGTTTGACTAGCGGTATCAATCCAATCCAGTTTGGAACATGGATAGTCACAAGAATATTCTTAAGTACTTGAGACGAACTAAGGATTTATTCTTGATTTATGGAGGTGGAGACTTGCAATTGGATGGTTATCGATTACGATTTCCAATCGGATATCGATGATAGAAAGTCTACCTCTGGATATGTGTTCATTTGTAATGGTGGTGCGATCGGTTGGAAGAGTTCCAAGCGAGCACGCATTGCAGATTCCACTACTGAGGCCGAGTATATTGCATCGGATGCTCCAAAGGAAGTCGTTTGGATTAAAAGTTCGTGATGAACTTACGGTAGTTCCTTCCATTGAGTCAGCGGTTCCATTACCTTTGTGACAACAATGGAGTAGTCATACTGAGCTAAGGAACTAAGGTCTCACCCAAAATCCAAACACATAGAAAGGCACTACCACATTATCGGAGATATAGTTGGGCAAGGCGATTTAGCCATGCAGAAAATAGCATCGGTGAAAATCCGGTGATCCATTCACTAAGCCTATGTCACGACTCGATTAGACCGACATCTTGAGAAGATAGGTCTAAGATATTGCAATGAATGGCTCTAGTGCTAGTGGGAGATTGTTAGTAGTATGCCCTAGAGCATATCATTTAGTATGTATCTTGTACATATTTTATTAATAAATGGCATTTCCACTTTTCTGTTTATATAATATATTTATGTGTAATAGAAAAGGTCTATTGATATTTTGTTAGAAATATTATTCTTAAGTTGTTAAGAATATGAGTGACAATATTTCTAGCACAAAGTATCATAAATAGGTTCACAATCGAGGATACTTCATAATAAGGACATGACTTATCTAGAAAGATTGTATTCATGTTTGTTCCCAAGTTATTTATATGAGATATAAATAAGATGGAATGGTGAGTCTCATGCCATATAACAAACATGATAGGCACTTATAAATTATAAGTAGGACGAACCAGTGACACTTATGACAAGCACATGGAGTTTACTCTTGTCAATGTTTTGTCATAAATCATATCAGTGCATATAATCTTTAGACCTGAGATAGCACAGTTATCTTGTATATAGGTAGTTTGAGTTTGATACTGCTTTCATACTTGTATTGTGTATGGGTATATGGACATGTGTTGGCTCCTACTAGTTATATATGGAGGTAGGTGTTGATCAAGATGGAATCTGTTCCTCTAAGTAAATAGAGATAAAATCCTATGTTCATTTAATTGTTCTTGATGTTTCAAGTTCCTGGCAGACAGATAGATTTATTCGTAAAAGAGTTTCGATGAGAAAATCTTTTAATCAAGAACTGGAATTAAAAGAGAACATAATATTCATAGCAAATGGAGTTTGACATAAACCATGACTCGGCTTGAGTTGGGATTTTGTAGAGAGATTCTAGTGCATAGTAACATATGATTATAGGTTCATTTAAGGTAAACCTTATTACTAATTGGGTGGCCATGGCATGCTATGCTAGGTGTTAACCATGGTCTATGAGGTTCATAAAATGATTTAGAGAAATCATTTATGGTAAGAAAGAGTTCTGATGATATTAAGAGTTGATATCATGTCTCATTGCCAATTAGTGATGAGCCTAGTAAGTCACACACATACACAAGTTATCACCTAATTAAATATGATTTAATTAATTAATTAAAGAGTTTAATTGATTAATTAAATAGGTTTGGTTTGCAATTAAATTGCAAAGTCCCTAGCATGACTTGAAACCAAATCTAGATTATTAGATGTATAATATAAGTTAAATTTATATTTAAAGTGTTTAAATATGAATTTAATTAATGAGAAATTAATTAATAGAGATTAATTAATTAATTTATATTTGATATAAATTAATTAGAAGAAGAAAAATAATTATTTTGGGTTGAGAACTCAAAATTAAGACAGGGGCATTTTGGTCATTTTGTAGTGTGACACGTGGCACCATGAGATGGTGACACATGGCATAACACATAAGCTTGCCAAATGTTTTTTAATCATGTAAGATGATTAAAATCAAGATTACATATAGGTTTGACACTTGGCACAATGTGATTGGGTCACTTAAACCTAGAGCTAATCAAATGGTGACATGTGGCAAGGGTTTAATGTGTTAACCTAGCTATTTAAGTGTTGTTATGAGAAAATAAAACACAACCAGCAGCCACACTCATTTGTCACGCCATTTTGCAGCCTTCCTTCTATTCTTCTTCATCTCTCATCAATTCAAAGAGATTAGCCATCAATCTCTTGAATTAAGAACGCTAGAAATTGTTTCTAGTGTCCTGTTTACATCTCTAAACTCTTAAAAGGCAGAACTTGAATTTCTAATTAATAGAAAAGGCTTTAGAAGCTATTCAAGGGCTGCCATAGGTGTTCTTGGTGTGGACAAGCTAGAGGGACAACATCTGGTGTCCTGAAGACGAATCTCAAAGGCGCAGACACGCTGCAGTACATCAAGAGGTTAGTGTAATCGTTCTTAATTTAATCTAGGGTTCTAAAATTAATCTGATTAATTTTAAAATCTTAAATGGCAAATACAGATCCAATAACATATTAAAAGAGTTTTAATATGTTGTTTATCATTGAAATCAAATAGATAAAAAAATAAATCTTGCATGATGCATGTGACCCTAGGTGAAAATTTTTGAATTCAATGGTATAAACTTGTGTTTTTCATGCTTCCGTTCCTTCATTATCGGTAGGTGGAGTTCGGTGATTCATTAGGCATGCTACGGGAACAAGTCATGCCTTACAAGGGATAAGGTGTGACAACCAAAGTATATGGAATCCTGGCCATCTTATCTCTTTCTTCAGGTGTCTTTGGAGACATCTCTTTAGAAAGATGGATAACATGTCTCACTGGTAACAATCCTCTCTTGGAATCAAGCATGTTAAACCTCTTTAACACCTTTTCCAAGTATAGACTTTGGGATAAACCAATTATTCTTTTTGTTCTATCTCTATAGATGCGAATCCTAAGAATATAGGTTGCCTCCTCTAAGTCTTTCATGGAGAATGTATTTGACAACCATACCTTTACAGTTGTCAACATACTTGTGTCATTACCCATCAACAGTATGTCATCCACATATAAGACAAGGAAAGTGATAGCACTGTCACTAATCTTCTTATGTACACATGGCTCATCCTCATTTTTGATAAAACCAAATGATTTAATGGCTTCATCAAAACAGATGTTCCAGCTCCTCAAAGCTTGCTTCAACCCACAAATGGATCACTTTAGCTTGCATACCTTGGAACCATCTTGGGATTCAAAACCCCTAGGTTGTTCCATGAAATGTTTTCTTCAATGTATCCATTGAGAAAAGCTGTTTTGACATCCATCTGCCAAATCTCATAATCATAGTATGCAGCTATTGCTAATAGAATCCTAATTGATTTTAGCATGGCAACAGGCGAGAAAGTCTCCTCATAGTCGATTCCTTGCCTTTGGCGAAACCCTTTCGCTACTAGCCTTGCCTTATAGGTCTCTACCTTTCCATCAGAATCAATTTTCTTCTTGAAAATGCATTTGTTCCCTATAGGTACAATACCTTCAGCTGGGTTAACAAGATCCCAAACTTGATTCTTATACATGGAATCAATTTTGGATTTCATAGCATTAATCTATTTTGAAAAGTCTATATCTGATATAACTTCTTCATAGGTAAGTGGATCATCTCCATGATCTACTTCTTCATGAGTAGACAACTCTTGTTCTTCTTCATGAAAGAAATCATATCTCACTGGTGGGTGAGATACCCTGGTTATTCTACGAGGAACAGCTGTAGATGTTTCATCAACAGGTGTAGGTTGACTAGATGGATCTATATCCATATGATCTGTTGGTTGGTTAGAATTCTCCAATTCCAACTCTATTTGCCTTCCTTTGCCTCCTTCTTGAACAAACTGTTGTTCCAGAAATGTGGCATCTCTACTCACCATAATCTTTTGTGATGTAGGCAAATAAAAATAATATCCAAAACTATCTTTAGGATATCCAACAAATCGACCCTTTTTTGATCTGGTTTCCAATTTATCAGTCTTCAGCTTTTTGATATAAGATGGACAACCCCAAATCTTAACATGCTTAAGACTTGGTTTTTTTTTCATGCCATATCTCATAAGGTGTGGAAGAAACTGATTTTGATGGAATCCTATTTAGAATATACAAAGTTGATTCTAATGCAAATCCCAAAAAGGAGATTGGCATATCAGTATAGCTCATCATACTATGTACCATATCCAATAGGGTATGATTTCTCCTTTCAAATACACCATTCAACTATGGTGTTCCTGGAGGAGTCAGTTGGAAACAATGCCATCCTCTCTCAAGTATTCATCAAATTCAGTACTCAAATATTCTCCTCCATGATCTGATCGAAGAGCTTTAATACTCTTTCCTATTTGATTTTCTACTTCAGATTTAAATTCTTTGAACTTTTCAAAGGATTCATGTTTGTATTTCATCAAATACAAATACCCAAACCTTAATTTATCATCAGTAAAGGTAATAAAGTAATGAAAATCGTTTTAACCATTTCCTTAAATGGATCACATACATCACTATGTATTAGTTTCAAAATATTTTTAGCTCTTTGTCCTTGTCCAACAAAGGGTGATCTAGTCATTTTACCCTGAAGGCAAGATTCACAAGTTGGAGTAGGCTCAGAGCCCAATGACGATAAATCCCCATTTTCTCCAATTGTGCAATCCTATCTTCTGTAACCCTATCTTCTGCAACATCACCTAACCTTAAGTGCCAAATATATTTTGAACTTGAGTTGATTTTCATCATGGCATTGCATTCTTTTAGATTGCTATACTCTAGACAGTGGAAACACTTTCCTGCTGGCAGTGGAAATACTTTCCTACTGGTAGTGGAAACACTTTCCTTTACCTTTGTCAACTTTGATCTTTATTTTTCTGTTTGGCTATCTTCTTGGAAGATCTTGGAACTTGAGGTTTCTTTTTCTAATTGCCCTTTTTCTTATTGGACTTTCCAGTAGAAAAATATGCAATCAAAGCTAACTCTTTTCCTTTATTGCCCGGTATATTCTTTTGGGCAATAACCAGCATATTGAGTAAACTAGCCAAGGTGCATTCCTGTTTAGTCATATGGAAATTTGTCACAAAATTCCAAAAACACTCAGGAAGGGACTTAAGGATCAAATCCGTCTATAGTTGGAAATCCATGTTGAAGTCAAGATGTTCCAACTGCTCAATCAGCTGAATCATCTTGTGGACATGATCTCCAACATTCTATCCCTCAGACATCCTCATGCGGAACAGCTGTCTAGATATCTCATACCTAGTATTCCTACTGTACTCACTATACAACTCTTGTAGGTGAAGGAGGATCTCACTCGCACTCTGCATGTTCTCATGCTGCTTCTGTAACTCATTACTCATAGAAGTAAGTATGTAACACTTAGCTCTCATATCATGTTCCTTCCACTTGTCCAAAGTTTCATGTTCCTCTTCGGTGGCCTCTGGAGGTAAGGGACTAGGAACATTTGAATCTAGAACATATCCTATATGTTCAAAGTTCAGGACAAGTTTTAAATTTCTTAGCTAATCAGACATATTAGGTCCTGTCAACCTATTGCGATCAACTATGCTTGCAAGGATATTGGATGGTGGTGGTTGTTCTGTGATCATTATTATCAGAAAATTAACTGCAGAAAATAACCAGATTAATTAGTAAATGTATCAAGTAATTAACCAAAATGATCATGGTCTTTTAATCAAATTGGTCCTCCCACTAACTTAGCGAATCCTACACTTCCAAAGTAGAAAACGGAAATCCTAGTTGGATGGATTTCTAGTGGGTGATTGGATTCCTATAATTCTATTGATCATCCTCAGGTACATCCGTTATTGGAATTACAATAAACTATAAGTGAGCAACTCCTTGCCCATCATATCTCATGCGAGGTTCAATCCTTTACCTAGCCCCTAATGCTCAAAATCTCAGGTACATCCATTATTGACTTATCTTGCATTAGTTAAGTTGATCCCATTGAGCCAGTAATTATGCAAATAATTTTAATGTCCTCAGGTACATCCAATATTGGCCACTAAACCATTTACATATTTACAACATCTCATGCTTAATAATTATTCTTAAGAAAATCTCTTAAATTAATTGCATCTTATGCAACTATTTAAAATCTTTTAAAATAATTGCCCCAATAGAGGGCTCATGTTATAATTACTTTAATTGTAGCATTTCCAACTTAATCATTTGTTTGGAAGATTTTATGGCCATCCTAATTACTATTAAGGTCTCACTTTGCACATTATCCATTTAGCATGCATATATCATATAATTGCATACATTCCCATACATCTCATGCATTCATGGATAAGCAATAAATATGGTACGATCATGGACTTTCTAAGGGATTCAATTCTGAGCCACCAAGAATTGAATCAGGGCATTCCTAGGTGCATTCCATTCATTCATTTTACAAGATTTGTTGAAGGAGTGCATAATCAACACTTGATCTTGAATTCCTCCCACTGGTCCCACCAATGCTCTTGACCTCCTTGAACTTCTTGCAATCCAATATTACATAGTAATCCTTGGCATACCAAGGCGAATTTACAAAAACTTAAATAAATGAAATTACAACACAAAAATTATTACAAACTTAATAATACATGCCCAAAATAAATTAAAATAAATTAATTAATTTACAATCCCAAAGAAACATAAAAGAAATAAATCCAATCACATTGGTCTTTTATAGTCCATGATCATCCATCATACATATCACTATTTAATAATTAAATAAAACATACATACTTAAATTAAATTAAATATCTCATATTCAACTTAAAAATTCAGATTTGAATCTCATTCAAACTAATTTAAAAATTCAGATTTGAATCACATTCAAACAACCTTAAAAATTCATATTTGAATCACATTCAAACAATTTTTAAAAAATCAGATTTGAATCACATACAAACAATTTTTAAAAATTCATATCTGAATATTATTCAAACAATTTTAAAAAATCATATTTGAATATGATTCAAACAACTTTAAAAATTCAAATTTGAATCACATTCAAATAACTTTTAAAATTCAGATTTGAATCACATTCAAACAATTTTTAAAAATCTGATTTGAATCAAAATTTAATTGTGTGATTAAAATTCTAATTAAACAATTTAATTAGACATAGGATGAGCTTTTAGATCATACAACAATTGCAAATTAAAATCCCAAACCTTGAGCCACCCATGGAACCACAAACCTTGTGCACCATTAGGTGTTCTTTTGCATGCCGCCACACATCCATTGCAACCAGCAATGGATAAATCATCTCATGATCAAAACACACAATTAAATCATATAATCAACAATCTAAATGGAAAATATAGTGGCTCTGATAACAATTGAAGGAGTGGAAGCATGAAAAACACAAGTTTATACCATTGAATTCAAAAATTTTCACTTAGGGTCATATGCATCATGCAAGATTTATTTTTATCTATTTGATTTCAATGATAAACAACATATTAAAACTCTTTTAATATATTTTTGGATCTTTATTTACCATTTAAGATTTTAAAATTAATCATATTTATTTTAGAACCCTAGATTAAATCAAGAACAAACACACTAACCTCTTGATGCATTGCAGTGTATTTGTGCCTTTGATATTCATCTTCAGGACACCAGATGTTGTCCCCCTAGCTTGTTCACACCAAGAACACCTATGATAGCCCTTGAATAGCTTCTAAAGCTTTTTCTATTAATTAGAAAATCAAGTTTTTCCTTTTAAGAGATTAAAGATGTAAACAGGACACTAGAAACAATTTCTAGTATTTTTAATTCAAGAGATTGTTTGCTAATCTCTTGGAATAGATAAGAGATGAAGAAGAAGAGAGGGAGAGCCTCAAGGTGGCGGTAAAAATGAGAATAATAGCTGGTTGTGTTATTTTCTTTTCATAACAACACTTATATAGCTAGGTCAACACATTAAACCCTTGTCACATGTCACCCTCTGATTGGTTCTAGGTTTAATTGACCCAATCACATTGTGCCAAGTGTCAAACCTATATTTTATCTTAATTTTAATCATCTTACATGATTAAAAGACATTTGGCAAGTTTATGTGTAATTCCATGTGTCACCATCTCATGGTGCCACATGTCACCATCTCATGGTGCCACATGTCACCATGTGAAATGACCAAAATGCCCCTGTGTCTTAATTTTGAGTTTTTAACCCAAAATAATTATTTATCTTTTTCTAATCAATTTATATCAAATATAAATTAATTAATTAATCTCTATTAATTAATTTCTCATTAATTAAATTCATATTTAAACACTTTAAATATAAATTTAACTTATACTATACATCCAATAATCTAGATTTGGTTTCAAGTCATGCTAGGGACTTTGCAATATAATTGCAAACCAAACCTATTTAGTTAATCAATTAAACTCATTAATTAATTAATTAAATCATATTTAATTAGGTGATAACTTGTGTATATGTGTGACTTACTAGGCTCATCACTAATTGGCAATGAGATATAATATCAACTCTTAATATCATCAGAACTCTTTCTTACTATAAATGATTTCTCTAAATCATTTTATGCACCTCATAGACCATGGTTAATACCTAGAATAGCATGCCATGGCCACCCAATTAGTAATAAGGTTTACCTTAAATGAACCTATAATCATATGTTACCATGCACTAGAATCTCTCTGTTACAAAATCCCAACTCAAGCTGGATTCATGGTTTATGTCAAACTCCATTTGCTATGAATATTATGTTCTCTTTTAATTCTAGTTCTTGATTAAAAAGATTTTCTCATTAGAAACTCTTTTCTGATTAAATCTATCTGTCCTAGCCAGGAACTTGAAACATTAAGAACAATTAAATGAACATAGGATTTTATCTCTATTTACTTAGAGGAACAGATTCCATCTTGATCAATACCTATCTCCATATATAACTAGTAGGAGCCAACACATGCCCATATACCCATACACAATACAAGTATGAAAGCAGTATCAAACTCAAACTACCTATATATAAGATAACTGTGCTATCTCAGGTCTAAAGATTATATGCACTGATATGATTTATGACAAAACATTGACAAGAGTAAACTCCACGTGCTTGTCATAATTTTCACTGGTTTAGCCTATTTATCATTTATAAGTGCCTATCATGTTTGTCATATGACATGAGACTCACCATTCCATCTATTTATATCTCATATAAATAACTTGGGAACAAACATGAATACAATCTTTCTGAATAAGTCATGTCCTTATTATGAAGTATCCTCGATTGTGAACCTATTTATGATACTTTGTACTAGAAATACTATCACTCATATTCTTAACAACTTAAGAATAGAATTTCTAACAAAATATCAATGGACCTTTTCTATTACACATAAATATATCATGTAAACGGAAAAGTGGAAATGCCTTTTATTAATAAAAATATGTACAAGATACATACTAAATGATATGCTCTACAACATACTACTAATATGTTTGGCAGCCTATAATATCATGAATTTGTGTGTGTGAATATGAAGTTTATTAATGCAATATAATATTGTTAAATTGTGGGCAGCATGTGTAATTGATATTGAGGTATGAGTATATGGAAGTGTATGTGTAATATTGATATTGAGATATGTTGAATTTTAGTGGAAGTGAATGTTGAACTTGAATGGTGTATTGTGAGCATTGAGTACTTAAGTGTTCTGCCCAATATGCTTGCTGGAATTGTGTTTAGTATTTGTAGAAGTGCTATGAATGAATAATGAAGTCATGAGGAGGAGAAGGAATGTCAAATTGGAAGTGTAATTGTCTTGTGCAGGTTGTGTGTTGTGGGCAGTACCTAAATTAGGTAATAAGTGTAAAATTGTGAACCCAATTGGTATGAGGCCAATGGGAGGGTGAAACTAGACACCAAATAGGCCAGCTTTCATGTAGAAATGTTGCCAAAATTCTGCCTAGAAAGTGACTTGAAAAATGACCAAATCCGGATTGGTGACTTGAAAGCCTGAAAATTGACCATTTGGGCAGTAGTTAGTGTTTTGGCCATAACTCACTCAAAACAGGTCCAAATGACCTGAAATTTTTACCATGAATAGATTAGACATAAAGATACAACTCTTATGAAGACACCAAAACCCAGAAATAGCCATAAGTAAGTCAAATAGCTTGCACAAGTTCGGGTACCAAACTGGCAGAACTAAAAGTGACATAAAATTGACCAAATTTTGCACTAAAGATGCAATCTGTCCAGCTTTAGTAAATTGACTATATCTTGGTCTATACAACATAGAATGACCTAAAATTTTACCCTGAGTGCAATAAGACATAGAGCTACAATTGTTCTTCTTTGACCAGAAGCTAAAAACCAAGAGAAATAGGACTTTAAGCTAGACCAATCTAGCACACAAAAATTGAGAACTTGACATTTACATACAATGATAATTGAAATAATTTGGCAATGAATGCCAACTTGTAAAAATGGTAAATTGCACTATATTGGTAGCATATTGAAATGAAAAATGTGACATATTGGTAACATTAAACCTAATTCACCTAGAGTGCATCAAGGGTCAACATTATAGGTTGACTAAGAAAAACAATTGAATTAAATAAATTAATTATGGAGCCTTATGATTAGAAACAATTTAACTGAGTACTGAAACACTTTAAATTGTGTGTTTCAGTTGAAAAGGATATTGAAGAGCATAAAAAACATTGAGTCAAGGCCAAGAGGCGACTCATCCGAGGTCTGTGCATAATACTTTTTATATTCACTACTTTTACCATAAAATTTATTTGGAGAATTGAGTTATGAATAATTTTTTATTATTTTGACTTTGGAAATTTTATTTGGAAATTATTATGTTGCCTACTTTGTAAATTGAAATTTTGAGATAAAATATGATTTTTGGTTTGTATGAAATATTTAAATATGGTGATTTGGAATTGTTTTGATTCACACTTGGCATGGCAATATTACTATGTTCCTCCTCCATTTATGGGGTGAGTATGACTATATTCCTTCCTCTTTGACTTGTCAGTCTGAGGTGAGTATGGATGAGTTCTCATTAGCTAGCTAGCCACCTCTCTCATTGATTTCGATTAGTGGGGTGAGTATGCCTTGTCGTGGTGTACAACACGACATGTTCGGAAATGTTTGTGTCATGACTTAAGTTGTGTTATTGATTGGCAACACTGTGTTATTCGATTGTTTGATCAAATTTGTGTTATGTGAGCTTTGAAAAATTGTGAATTGGAAAAATTGTAAATTGTCAATAAAAGTTTTATATACCCTATTTTAAATTGTTATTGTGCACCACTGAGTAAATTTTACTCAGCGATAGCTTTTTCATTGCTGTCATGTAACATCCTCCCGGTAGCAATTCCATACGATCTCTTATTCGGTGGCCAGGTGTCTGGACAGCTAGAACGTCGGAAAAATATTCAAATCAAAGTGAGGACCATAATTAACTCAAATATTAATGAGAAAAATTTAGTAAAAATTTTAGAAATAAAATACTGATTAAGTCAAAGAGCGGTGCCCAAGCGATGGGTAACAGAGGTAAGTTGCGATTCTCATAGCGAGAGCCACAGACCTGGGAAAAATTATAAAATAATTTTTGGGACTCCAGAGAAGGGTCATTGAGGTTCCTATGGCATTAGAATGCCAAGAAAATACCTAGAAAAATTTTTCAATCGGTACAAACGATTTAGACCCGTTAAGCCAAACGGAGGGCATTTTGGTCATTTCGCCTTCAGAGGTGATTTTTGGCCGACTTGTCCAGTTAAGTAAATAATTAATATGACATAAAATATGAATAAATATTAATAAAAATTAATGTGAAAATGAGTAGAGAAAAGAAGAAAAGAAAATGAAAGAAAAACCTAAATATGACATCACATGATGTCATTTGGAGGGCTTCCACCAATCACAAGTTAATAAGCTTTATTAAAACTGTTAAAAGAGTCAAAGAAGACCAAAAATTCTGGTCATCTTTTTTCTTCTTCTTCTTCCTCAAGACGTGAAACCCATCTTCCCCTCTCCCTCCATTGAAGCTCTTGTTTCAAGCTTGATTCCCTTCACTTCCCACCATAAAATCTCTTCTTCTTTTCATTAAAATTTGTCCACTCATCTTGGGAGAGTGTTTGGCAGCCAAGAAGAGGAAAGAAAGTGAAGTTTTAAGTTGGGAAATTCTGCCCTATTCAAGGTTAGTGCTTACTTATGCTAATATTCCTTTATTTCCATGTTAAGGACTTGAATTTAGTATGAAATTGTAAGTTAAATGGACTAAATTCATGTGTATACATACCATGGATTTCAGCTGCCCTAAGGAAGGAATAGGATTGAGAGTTGATGATGGACTTAGAATGAATTAGAGTTTATGTTTAAAGTGTATAAACACATATATAATGAATGGAAGTGTGTAACTAAGGTGTATGGGTGAATTGCAATGAGAAATTAGGGTTTTAAGGGTGAAAATTGGACTTGGCATTTGAATTGAGTAATGGACATTTTAGTGGTCAATTAGTGACCATTTTAGGTATGTTGACCATGAATTGGACTGAAAAATAGGATTGCAAAGTGAAGATGTAGGCTGCCCTAGGGCGACAGCAGAGGGGTGAAAATTAGTCAATTACACAGCCATAACTTGGGCTGTGTTGGTCCAATTAGTGTTTGGCCAATTGGACATGAAACTAGGCTTATAATGACACATTTTTGCTGAAGAAACCATGCCCAAAAGACCAAAGCAAGAGGACCAAAGCAAGAGGACCAAATCCGGATCCCCTGCAACAGCCCCTGCAGAAATGACCAAATGAATAGTAACTGTTCATTTGGCCATAACTCACTGTAGATTTGGTCAATTGACCTGAAACTTTTACAGCAACAAGTAAGACATAGAAAAACAACTTTCATGAAGAAACCTACCCCAAATTATGACCAGAACCTAACCCAAATGGCAGTGGCAGTCAGTGTTCATGTTACTGTAGATATGGTAATTTCTGCAGAATGCAAATCCGGCCAGCTGTGGTTTTTGGACCATATCTGGAGCTACAAAACTCCAAATAGAGTGATTCAAAAAATGAAATTCAACTAGACAAAATAAGGAACAACTTTCATGTTTGCCATTTCTTCAAATTCTCACTACAACAGTGTCCAATGGAACAGTGAAGTTGGGTCTCAAAAACTGAAATTTTCTGCCCTATTGGTTTTAAGTTAGAAATGGTAATGGTGACCAATTCTAACAAGTTTTAAATGAAAAATGTAGTATGTTTGAAGTGCCAAAGTCAATGTACATATTTTCTATGCAAAAGTCAACATTTTAGTTGACTAATGAAGTGAATAGTGACATGAAAACTTGAAATAAGCTTGAAAATGGATTTGGTAATTGATTCCAACAAGTTTTAAATGCAAAATGTGGTACATCGGGAGTGTTAAAACCAATGTACCTATTGTCTATGCAAAAGTCAACATTTTAGTTGACTAATGAAATGAATAGTGACACCAAAACTTGAAATTCAAAATTTGAAATTAGAAATGCATCTAGGGGACTTTAAATTGCAATTGGCAATTAATACTAGCAAATGTAAAACTCAAAATGTGGGATCTTGGTGTAATAAGAATTAATATATTCATTAAGTATAAAAAGGTCAACATTTTGGTTGACTAGTAAGGTGAATAGTAATCAAAATGATTAGTAAATTAAGATGAAGACCTAGAACCAATTCTAAGCTTAAATGCTTAGAATTGTATGACAAATATGGACTATGCATCCTAGTCAAAATTGTTAAAAAGAAATTTAGGCCATAAATTTGAAACCCATGAAATATTCATGGATTACTTGAAACATGAAAAATAAGTCACCTAATTGATGTGAATAGATAGTTAGGGCACATATGCTCATCACAAATGGAATTCATAAAATATTAGAAACTCAACTTGAAATATAAAATTTGTAATTACATAAGTAGATTCTTGAATGTATAAATGAGAAAAGAAAAATGTTTTGAATACAATGGTACATGTGAACCATTGTTTAGAATTGTGATCAATATGAATAACATAATGAATAGACAAATAAACCGTATTAATGTATGAATGAGACATTAGTTCTCATTATTGTAAAGAGGAGAAGTATTTTGAATAAAATGGTATAAAAGGATAATTGATGTGAATTGTGATCATGTAAATGATCAAATGAATATATGAATTATGATTGAAATTTATCATGGAATAATGAAGTCATAAAGCACAATATATTAATATTTTTAAATATTAAATGCCCTAGTATACCTAACAAGATTGGTTTGGATAGTTTGGCATGCCAATAGGGTATTGTTTTAGCAGTTCTGCGAAAGGCTTTATGCCTGTATTCATTGCTTTATGCCCGTATTCATGGCTTTTATGCCCGTATTCATGGCTTTTATGCCAATTATGTGATATCATGGCTTTTTAGCCATACTGACTGCATACGTGGTTGACGTTCTGCGTCCCATGGTATGACGGCCGAGGCACGCGGTGTCGGTGCCAACGACCGTTATCGATCCGATCGTCTAGTATAGGTTACTTGGGCGATCAATTAAAGTATTATTCAATTCAGCTAAGTTAAGTTAAGTATAATGAAAATGCAGTACAATTAAATTAAGTATTGAATGAATAAGCAAAAGAGATTAGCAAAAGAAACATAACAAAAATATAAATTGCGAGAACTGCAGGACTTGAAATACAATACGGATAGAATAAATTATATACCGCTAGTATTCTTGAAAGTTATAAAATAAGCACTTAAAAAGAGGAACAAACTAATATATAAGATCGTTTATACTAGAAAAAACATACCAAAATAAATTGATTATTGAGTATCGAATTATCATTTATTTCCATCTTTACTTGTATATATTATTTCTGGTTATATTATTGCACCACTAAGCAGAAATGCTTAGCGCGATGGAATTGCTTCCTCAGTAGTCAAGGTAAAACCAAGATGGTCATCATGAGATTTTGGAGTCGGATCTGCGAAGTGTCGAAGAGTTGAAGATTGTCACC
Organism: Hevea brasiliensis; assembly: GCF_030052815.1. Taxonomy (NCBI): domain Eukaryota; kingdom Viridiplantae; phylum Streptophyta; class Magnoliopsida; order Malpighiales; family Euphorbiaceae; genus Hevea; species Hevea brasiliensis. The sequence goes on along the minus strand of NC_079496.1, from coordinate 91,228,584 downwards.
TCCTCAAAGAATGCATGTAGATAGGGCTCATTTTATACATGTTATGTATATTGTTCATTCCTAGCACATTGTAAATTATTTGTATATCTTGTGCAAAATAAACTCATGTAATTAACCTATGAATTATGGAAGCTATTCAAAGTAAGTATTTTAGTATGTGAATTGAATTTAAGTTATAATGAGATTATACTTGTGAATATTGAGATATTGAAAATCTAATGAGATTTCTGAGAAATCTGGATACTGTATTGAGATACATTATGTTTGAAAATTTTTGAGACTATTAAGTTTGAGAAATTGAGTATATATTGAAATTGTCTTTGGCAGGTTCAGAATAACTGTTAGTCCAAATTACAGCCGACACTTTGTCGGATTATCGTTAAAATTTTTGAAATTTCCAATTTAGTTAGATTTTGATAAAAGTAAAAATAGCCTAAATCTTCAATAAAGTTTTTGAATAAATAATCAAGGACTGTAATGAAATCAGATAAAATAGAGTGCTCCGGCACACTGAGTGGCATAACTTGCTCGGCTACACTGTAGTCGGGTAAGGGCTGTCACATGTCGTAGGTAGACAGACGGACAGTGCAACAGAGTAGGCTACTTGTGCTACATTTTGAGATTTCATTGGGTATATTGAGTATGCCATATTTTATAGTTTTTGTTGTAATGTATGTGCTCTGTATGTATACATTGTACTTGGTCTTGAGCAGTTGTAAACTAAAATTGTAAATTATTTTGGCCTGTAAAAATATTGTGATATATTTCTCTTATCTCAATTTTTGGAAACACTAGAAAATTGATGTTGAATTGGGTTGAGGAATTTATTGTGTTGAACTATTATTGGAGTTTGGGATTGAACAAATTTATTGGAAGTGCTTTTTACAGGTTTTTTAAGAACTATTTTATTCAAAATGCAGATGGCACTCTACCAAAATTTTTACAGAAATTATTGCTACTTCAGATTTGTTATTTGGTTTCACTTCAGTTAAAAATATTTTAACACCTGTCAAAGTGCTCACCACTGTAAAAAGAAATGAGAAAAGGTTTAAAATCCCTTGTAGTGTATTAATGGGTTATCAGTAGACGAAGTTTGGTAATTCATTAGGTATACTACGGGATCATGTTATGCCTTACAGATGGGTAGGGTGTGACACATGATTGTAGATGTTAATTGAAGGACTGAAAGGTGAAGATTAACATTAGAAAATCAAGATCTTGAACCTAGGAATTCTGACCTAGACATAGGCTTATACCTTTGTGGAACCTAAAAATTGGTTAAAGGTTTTAAAGGATTTTAATTAATTTGATCATCATGAAAGTAGGGTTTGAGTTAATTAGAATACACCCTAGATGCTATGAGAGAGGATTTAGGATAACTTAGGACTAATTTCCATCAAGGAAAACGATCCTCAATTCAGTAAATAAACAAGATAACATTCCTAGTAAGATTCAAGTGTGAAATCTTAATTCCAGAATTGCTTCAAATAAATCATTTCATTTTAAGTTTACCATTTTAGTGTTTAAACTTAACAAACCTCATTCTCTAAGTATTCGATAGCCTAGACAGTCAAGATTTCTGTGTAGATTGGTACTTGCTAAACAAAATTCCTCGTAGGAATGATACTCTACTTATCACTTTATTACTTGTTAGCGATACGTGCACTTGCGGTGATTGCAAAATAGCGAAACAAGTTTTTGACGCCGTTGCCGGGAAATTTATTGGTTTTAGTAATATCAAGTGATAGGCGATTTAGCTGATTTAGCCAATTATATTTATTATTTAATTTTATTTTTTTTTCTCAGGTGCCCGATCTGGTTTATGACCAAAACAAAGCTAGAAGAAAATTTAGACTATGATCCAAAAATAGATAGAACTCTTAAATCCATCAGGAGCGAAAGGAAACATCAAGAGCATAGTCAAGGAGATCCTGAAATCCCAACCATGGCTGATAATAATGACAGACCAAGACTCTTGAGAGATTACGGAGCTCCATCTGTCCAAGGATTTCAGCCAAGTGTCACTAGACCCACAGTGGAAGCCAACAACTTTGAATTAAAACCAGTATGGCTCCAAATGATTCAACAAACCCCAGTTTGCAGGTTCACCAATAGAGGAACCACACTACCACCTCCTGTGCTTTGTTGCCCAATGTGGTACATTCAAGATGAATGGAGTATCTGATCAAGCAATAAGACTCAGAGCATTCCCATTCTCTCTTTGGGACAGAGCAAGGAAGTGGTTACTTGCTCAAAAAGGAATATTCAATACCTGGAAAAACACCTCTCAAGCTTTTCTAGCAAGATATTTCCCACCTGCAAAGACTGCAAAGCTAAGGCTTGAGCTCAACACCTTCAGACAAAAGGAAGGAGAATCACTATATGACACATGGGAAAGATATAAAGACCTGCAGAGGGAATGTCCACACCATGGCATAGAAGATTGGCTATTGGTGCAAAATTTCTATAATGGATTACTACCCTTTACAAGGAGCACAGTTGATTCAGCTGCAAAGGGTGATCTAATAGAGAAAACCGTGCCACAAGCACTTGAACTTCTAGAAAGGGTTACATACCATAATTATGAGTGCTCAAATCAAAGAGGAAATGCAAGAAAAACTGCAGGGGTCCTGGAAGTAGAAGCCCTAAGCATGATAAATGCCCAGTTTGATCAGCTCACAAAGAAACTTGAAAGAATGCAAGCCAACGCAGTTGGTACAAATAGTCAACATGAGGGCAGCTGTGAAGAAGGATACATGAATTCAGAATACAGTAATTTTAACGAACCTACAGAATAGATGAACTATGTGAATAATGGAGGAAACTTCTACCAGATATAGCCAAACAATCCGTATTCAAATACTTACAACCCTGGAAGGAGAAACCACCCAAATTTCTCATGGTCCAATCAGCGAAACCAGCCAATAAATAAGCAACAAGGGTACAAACCTGCAGCGCCCCCTGGATTTCAGAACAGAGGTCAGAACTTTACACAGCCATCACTACCTCTCCAACCTTAACAACCTGAACCGAAAATGACCATGGAAACAATGATGGAAGGATTCCTAGCAACTCAACAACAACAAACTGAATTGATTGAATAGCTGACTTTCAGAATGGACCAACTTGCTACCCATAACAAGATGCTAGAGAATCAAATTGCTCAGCAAGCAAGTTCTTCCAGTAAGCCTGCTGGCAAACTGCCCAGTCAACCATAAATGAACCCAAGGGAGCAGTGTAAGGTAGTTGCACTGAGGAGTGGAAGAACTCTAGTACAACCAGAGGTAGAATCGACAGAGAAAACTAGAGAAAAATCTAAAGAACAAGCAGAGAAAAAGGAGGAAGAAGCTAAGAAAGATTAGGAAGAGGAAGCAAGGAAGACAAGAAAATTACCAGAACCATACCAGCCTCCCCTACCTTTTCCTCAGAGATTTTAGAAAGCCAAAATGGACAAGCAGTTTGAAAAGTTTTTGAAAGTTTTACAGAAACTTTACATTAACATTCCCTTCACTGAAGAACTTTCTCAGATGCCATTTTATGCCAAATTTCTTAAAGAAATTTCGTCAAAGAAAAGGAAGCTAGAAGACTATGGAACAAGCTCTAACAGAGGAATGCAGCGCCATTCTGCAAAATAAACTGCCTCTAAAGTTGAAAGATCCAGGAAGCTTCTCCATACCCTGTATCATTGGTAACAAGAAAATAGACAAGGCCCTCTGCGATCTTGGGGCAAGCGTCAGCCTAATGCCTCTATCAATATGCAAAAAGCTGGAGATCAGGGAACTGAAACCCACAACAATCTCATTACAATTGGCTTATCGATCCGTTAAATATCCTGTAGGGATACTTGAGAACATCCCTATCAAAGTAGGCAAATTCTTCATTCCAGTGGACTTTGTTGTCCTTGAGATGGAATAAGATGTCCAAATTCCCATCATCTTGGGAAGACCATTCTTGGCAATAGACATCAAAAATGGACGATTAACCCTCAAGGTAGGAGAAGAAGAAGTGGAGTTCAACTTGTTCGACACAATGAAACACGAATTTGAACCTGATGAATGCTTCAAGGTTGACATAATTGACGAACAAGTTAAAGAGGAATTTCATAAGACACATCCTAAAGATCCTCTTGAAGTATGTATTGTGTGCAGCCACACAGTGAATGATGAAAATATTGAAATAGTAGCATGTGCACAACAGTTGGCAGCTCCTCCACCCCTACCTTTAGCTAAGGCTTTTGAGATAGAAAAGTTGAAGGAGGAACAAATCAAAGGTAAGCTCCAGGAAAACTCCAAACAGGTAGAGCTTAAACCTCTCCCGTCTTCACTAAGGTACTCATTCCTGGACTCAAAGTCTAATTATCCTGTTATAATCAATGCTAGCCTGTCTAAGTTAGAAGAGAAAAAATTGTTAAGAGAACTTAAGATTCATAACAAAGCATTAGGGTATAAAATAGAAGACCTGAAGGGGATCAACCCTTCGATTTGCATGCATAAGATACCCATGGAAGAAAATAGTAAACCCACAATCGAATATTAAAGAAGACTTAACCCAAACATGAAAGAAGTAGTCAAGAAATTTTAAAACTATTAGATGCAGGTATCATATACCTAATTTCTGATAGTAAATGGGTTAGTCCAGTACATGTAGTTCCTAAGAAAGGTGGGACAACTATTATCCAAAATGCAAGCAATGAACTAATTCCTACTAGAGTAGTCACTAGTTGGCGAATGTGCATAGATTATAAGAAATTGAGCAGTGCCACCAGAAAAGATCATTTCCCTCTTCCTTTCATTGACCAAATGTTAGAAAGGTTATCAAAACACTCTTACTTCTGTTATTTAGATGGGTACTCAGGATTCTTTCAAATTCTTATTCTGTCACACCCTACCCCTCTGTAAGGCATAACATGATCCCGTAGTATACCTAATGAATTATCAAACTTCGCCTACTGATAACCCATTAAATATATTACAAGGGATTTTAAACCTTTTCTTACTTCTTTTTAGAGTGGTGAGCACTATTTACAGGTGTTAAATTTTCTTTTTTTAACTGAAGTGAAACCAGATAACACATTTGAAGAATTAATAATTTCTGTAAAAATTTTGATAGAGTGCCATCTTTATTTTGAATAAAACAGTTCTTCAAAAACCTGTAAAAAGCACTTCAAACATTTTGTTCAATCCTCAAACTCCAATATTCAATCAACACAATATGTTTCTCAACATTTACCAACTCAAATCCACAATAATTTTTTCAGTGTTTTCAAAAGTTGAGATAAAAGAAATATATCACAAATTTTACAAGCCAAAATAATTTACAATTTATTTACAACTTCAATGTACAATTTTAATTTACAACTGCTCAAAATCAAGAACAATATATACATACAGTGAACATACATTACAATACAAAATGCAAAATATGGTATACTCAATATACCCTATGATCTCTCAGTGTAGTACTAGCAGCCTAGTCTGCTACCCTGTTAGTCTGTCTACCTGTGACAGCAATGAAAAGCTATTACTGAGCCAATGTCTCAGTGGTGCACAACATTAACAAAATACAACTTTAAATCATAATTGAAATCACAATTCTTTACTATTCAACAACATTATATATCTCAAAAACCATTATGTATCTCACTAACTATGCAAGACTAATCCGCAAGGGCCATCTTCGGGGTGATTCTAACTCCCTATAGTCGGGGAGGTCGAATCGGATTCTAACTCCTTATGATCGGGGAGGTCGAATCATCGTGCACAGTACACATCACACTAATGAATCTTTCGAAAGGGCCATAACATAAAAAAAAACTTAGATCTAACCTCTAATAAGAGGAGAATCTAAGCCTATGCACGTACCATGGTAATCAAAACAAAACTAACTCCATTGTCTTCTCAACAAATGAGAGAGACGGGTAATAACCTAGTCAAACATCTATAGTGAGATATAAAACAATATCACAATCCTTTTTGTGAGCATAAATCACAACACAATTCGATTCAAAGTCAATTCCAATATCTAATAATTTTTATGCTCATCACAATTCAAATCATAAAATTGCATTTTTCCATGCAAATTGCCCATCACAATTTTCAGGTCATTTGGACCTATTTTGAGTGAGTTATGGTCAAAACACTAACTACTGCCCAAATGGTCATTTTCAGGCTTTCAAGTCACTAATCTGGATTTGATCATTTTTCAAGTCACCTTCTAGACAGAATTTTGGTAAGCTTCCTTCATGAAAGTTGGCACATTTTGTGCCTAGTTTCACCTCCAATTGGTCTCATACCAATTGGAGTCACACACTTAAGGTTCTAAGCCAAAACATACACTGCCCTACTACACACTTTTCATCACTTACCAATTACTTATTCAACACTTACCAAATTACTTCCTTCATGCCAATTCTAGTTTGGTACCATACCATTAGCACACATTACATCACATTTTGGTCATTTTGGACAGCTTGTAACCATTCTTAATATACATATTATAACTCAGAATTTTCAAAGTCCAATTACAACAATTTAACCACATGAACATACCTCATTTACATGTCTAAATCCAAACAATTATACACATACACATGCTGCCACCATAAGCACCATAATTCAACAATATTTCATGACCTTAAACACTTCAATCTTCTTCATGAGGCTACCACAAGTTTACACTTACCCATCAACTTCCATTTTCACTTTTCAAGCTTACAAATCAAACTTTACACATGGAATTCAACTTCAATACAATTAAACATTTAAAGAAATTACCAAACAACCATTTAAATGCAAGGGCAAGCTGTTCATGGGTAGGTTTCATAGCTGCCAAAATGCTCCATCACCAATAATTCATCAAACCTTAAATTTCTTCCATAATTCAACTCACCCAAAGCTCAAAACAAGATCTAATGAAAGAAAATGGGGAGATTAAGCACTAACCTCAACTTGAGCTTCACAAATACATGGAATTTCCTCTTTTTTTTGCTGCCCACATACTGCCCATGGGTGAGGACCACTTTTAATGAATGGAGTTTGAAGAAATATGGCTTGAATCATGATAAATTTGAGCTTATGCATGAATGGCCATGGAGGAAGCTTGGAGGAAAATCACATTTGACAAAGAAAAAGAATGAAGAAGAAGATGAATCTTTTAGTGGAAAAATCTGTCCTAGTGGTCCTTATATACTCCACTAATGCCCCACTACTCACAATTAAAAATTTGATTAATTTAAGATTTCCTTTAATTGTAATTATACCCTCTAATTCCCTTAAATTACATGTTATCTTGAATTTCATTTTCCATTAAATTTTCAAAATATAATACCATTTATTTTTCATGGACATTTAGGTCAAAAGTCAATTCTAGGTGTCAAATGACCAAAATGCCCCTCTTCGGGTCAAATTCAGACTTTTTCGGTAACACCAATTTAATCCTTGTCCCGCCGATTTTCTTAAATTTTTGTTTTTATTTGTACTGACTTACTAATTTTTTTTTGACATTTCCAATGTCAATTATACCTCAGTAGACCTTTAATTATGTTCCAAAAATATTTTCCTGGGTTCTTCGCAGTCTAGGGCTAGTCAACGGTCATCGCCGTAACTTTCCAGTGCGGTCACCCATTGCTACGGGTTCGGCTTGTTTAACTTAGTCACATTTTATCTCTTTTATTTTTCTTTAATTTTTCTTATCACATTTTTCATTATTTTATACTTCCTCACTGTCATTATAGTGTAGTTCCAGACATTCCAACTTTCCGAGGCAGACATTAACTATCGGGACAGTAGGACGTAAGGACTACAAAATTTAGGATGTTACAACTCTTCCCCTCTAAAAAGGAATTTCATCCTCGAAATTCATCGGATTCAAACAACTGAGCTTATCATTATCTCATAATTTTTATTCACTTTCCCATCATTGTTTTCCTCTACCTTTAGTATTCCTACTCATAAACTTCTATTATTCATTAGTTTCTTGATCTCCCATAGTAGGATTCTTTACCAGTCCTTTAGTCTCTTTTACTAACTCAGTTCAATGTACTGGTGTTCTGCACTTTTTCCTTTACAGTGTTTCATAGGGTACCATTTGTATGCTAACTTGACACTTATTATTGTATACAAATTCTGTTAGTGGGAGGTATCTATCCCATCTCCCCTCAGATTCAATAACACAAGTTCTCAGTATATTCTCGAGGGCTCATCACATATTATAGGTTAATATTATCATTTCATTTCATTGTTTACAGGAACTCAATGAGTTTCAGAATTTACCTGAATTACTTGTTTCGACCATTAATTCGTCTGAGGATGATAAGTCGTACTGATATCTCTAAGCTTATAGCAATTACTGTGGTACAGGTAGTTCACATTAATGTAACCGAGTCACTGACTTTAGCTACCTTATAAGTGTAGTCTTTCAATAGGCTAGTTCTGAAGTTTTAAATTTCTGACAAAAATTTTCATATTTATTTCTCGTAATAGTACTCTATTCGAGCGTAACTATATCAATTTATAGATTACTTACAAATATTCTTATTTTATTGTACCACAAGGAAGCACGTAGCTCTAAATAATAATCTCGTGTCGGTACTGTAATCTGCAGCTTACAATAAAACATTGAGAACATTACATAGTCACTACGTTATAACCTCATGGATTAGGTTTTCTAACATCTTATCTTTCTCGAATCCACTAATATCCTAAACTGATTCTGATTACAATATCCCTTGACAATTACTAACAGTAACATTTTGCCCTCATCTAGAGTAATTCTATTACTATAACTTACTTTTAGGTCCTCTTGTCTTATATTAAGTAGGCTCGCCAATTAGCTTTATAATTTATAGTGTGTTAGAAAATACTTTTAGCTAAGAATTCTTTTAAAATTAATGTCAATCATACTTGTTATTATAGTTTTTATCCTAAAGGACTAGTCACTAATACATCAAAATTCATTCCCATGTAAAGGAATAGCAACAGAACATATAGTTCTAACACTAGCACACAACTAAGTAGTGCTGGGATCAAATAATAACTAATTGTTTCTTTCAAAAATTAAGAACTTACCAGCAGCTACATCTGAAGTTTCTGTTCTTTTCCCTTAGCGCATAGTGGACGCTCTGACTGGTGCGCTATTATATTTAGGTTGATTCACTGTGTTATGGTGGTGAGGAGTACCAACTCTATTTCTATCTCGACTCTGACTGACTGTCTGTGAACTCCGGAGAGTAGATCGAGGTGCTCTAGTACAATCTTTAACAAAGTGTCCAAGCTTTCCATAATTGTAGTAGGCTCCAGAGGCCTTACGACAAATACCTCTATGTAGCTTACCGCAAACATGGTAGAAACGGGTAGAATAGGAGCTTCTAGTTGTTCGACGACTAGATCTTAGTGTTCTCTGCCCTGATGATCCACCTCTATCATATTCCTGAGCTCGGGGTTTCTCAAATTCTTTTCTCTTTCCCAAATTACTGTTTGAGCTCTGACCCATATGTTTCTCCCTCTTCTCCATTTCACACTGCCTTTGTAGGGGTTGGGTTTGTGCTTGAGCTTGAGCTAACAGAGTATCAGCCATTTGTTGAAAAAAAGTGGCCATTTGCTAGGCCATTTGTGTAGTAATTTGTACTAGTAAAACTGGTACAGTAGGGCCTTCGACACTTTGTGGAGCTGGGGCCTCAACTTGTACTTTTACCATCACAGACTATTCTATTATCTCATTCTTCTCTTCCATATTTTTTCACAGGATTTTCTATTCCTGTACAACCAACACAAGGAGATTCCTCTCCATTAGTTCATATTTATGATGTAAATGTACTATATGTATTAAACATTTGAGCAATTGTAGTTACCGATAAAAAGATTTCAAATTCACAGTTTGAAATTTACTTTAAAATCATTGCTCTAATACCACAAAATATGTCACACCCTACTCTCCCGTAAGATGTAACATGATCCCGTAGTACACCTAATGAATTACCGTACTTTGCCTACCGATAACCCATTAGATATACTACAAGGGATTTTAAAACAATTTTCGTGAAATTTAAATCATCGATTAAAATCTGGTATTATAAAATTTTTTTCAAAATTTCGACAAAGTGCCGGCTGTGTTTTGAGAAAACAGTTCTTCAAACCTGAAAAGGAAAACACTCCCAATATGTTTTCTCAAATACAACTCCAATAACTTCATTTCAACTCACAATTCAAATCTCAATAATCAAATCAATTCATTTTCAAACCAATCTCATCATAAAGAACATTTCATTGATTATAAGACTCAACATTTATATCACAATAATTTATATTTAATTGCATACCAAAATATTTTACAAGAGTTTTTATACAACTGCTCAAATAATTTACATATATATTATTACATGCATACATCAAAACCTGTGTACATGTGTATACCTATGATAAACCTGGAGCTGATCTGAATGTGTCTTCAAAGAAGCTTACTCAACTGTTCTGTGCTCTTTTCACCTGCGACAGCATACAAAGCTATCGCTGAGTAGTGAACTCAGTAATGCACAACTATAATTTAAAACATAATATAATATACATTGACAAAATTTACAGCAAATAATTTGAAAATCTAAATATTCATCAAATTTCAAAACTCAAAATATTCATTGCCAATAATATAAATCATTTGTATAAAATGACTTTGATCACGAAATTCAATTTATCAAATCATAACTAACCATTTAAGGTAATTCCAACAATTTATTCGAAATAAAGATTAATTTCAACAAAATCAATTATACATAAATCATAATTGAAATCACAATTCTTTACTATTCAAAAACCATTCTTTATCTCGAAGCCATTCTTTATCTCAAAAACCATTCTTTATCTCACTAACTATGCAAGACTAATCCGAAAGGGCCATTTTCAGGGTGATTTTAACTCCCTATGGTCGGGGAGGTCGGATCATCGTGCACAGTACACATCACAATAATGAATCTTCCGAAAGGGCCATAACATAAAACTTAGATCTAACCTCTAATAAGAGGAGAATCTAAGCCTGTGCACGTACCATGGTAATCAAAAAACAAGTAACTCCATTGTCTTCTCAATAAATGAGAGAGACGGGTAATAACTTAGTCAAGCATCTATAGTGATATATAAAACAATATCATAATCCTTTTAGTGAGCATAAATCACAATACAATTCGATTCAAAGTCAATTCCAATATCCAATAATTTTTATGCTCATCACAATTCAAATCATAAATTAGCATTTTTCCATGCAAATTGCCCATCACAATTCAAAACATGTTCTATCACAATTTTCCAAAACATAATTTTTGCAATCCACAACAATGCTTAATACTTGTGGAAATACCATTTCACAAAGCTAAATTCATACATACTATAACAATTTCAATAATCATTGAATTAAATCCAATGCTTGTTAAACATAATACATAAGAAAAATATGTCATTTAATCATATGAAATATTCAGAACAAAATCAATTAAAAACTAGTTGTGCACAAACCTGATTTGAGTCGCTCCTAGGCCTTGACTCAATGTTCTTTATGCTTCTCAATATCCTTATCAACTAAAACACACAATTTAAAGTGTTTCAGTACTCAATGTATTTGTTTCCAATAATAAAATCCAATATCTAAATTTTCTTGGTACTATTTCGTTCAATTCATTTCATTAGTCAACTTATAATGTTGACCCTTGATGCACTCTAAGTGAGTCAATTCTAAAGTTACCAATATGTCACATTTTAGAGCCCTTTAGTGTTGGTATATGTTACCAAATTCATTTCCAAGTGTATTGCATTTTATTGCAATTTGCCGGATTTCGGTATACTAATTTGACCTAGCCGGATGACCTAGTTTCCTCAGTTTTCGGGTTTCGGTCCAAAGTACAAACTTATAGGTCTATGTATTATTGCACGCGGGGCAAAATTTCAGGTCATTCTGAGTTGTGTAGACCAAGATATGGTCAATTTACCAATGCTGGACAGAATGCACCAAAATGGTAACTTTAGGTCATTTTTAGGTCACTTTTGGTTTAGCCAGTTTTGGTACCTGAACTTGTACAAGCTATTTGGCTTGGTTCTGGCCATTTATGGGATTTAGTGCCTTCATCAGAATTTTAGATCTATGTCTAAACTATTCATGGTAAAAATTTCAGGTCATTTGGACCTGTTTTGAGTGAGTTATGGCCAAAACACTAACTGCTGCCCAAATGGTCAATTTTCAGGCTTTCAAGTCACTAATCCGGATTTGATCATATTTCAAGTCACCTTCTAGACAAAATTTTGGTAAGCTTCCTTCATAAAAGTTGGCACATTTTGTGCCTAGTTTCACCTCCAATTGGTCTCATACCAATTGGAGTCACACACTTAAGGGTCTAAGCCAAAACATACACTGCCCTACTACACACTTCTCATCACTTACCAATTACATATTCAACACTTACTAAATTACTTCTTTCATGCCAATTCTGGTTTGGTACCATACCATTAGCACACATTACATCACATTTTAGTCATTTTGGGCAGCTTGTAACCATTCTTAATATACACATTATAACTCAGAATTTTCAAAGTCCAATTACAATAATTTAACCACATGAACATACCTCATTTACATGTCTAAATCCAAACAATTATACACATACACATGCTACCACCATAAGCACCATAATTCAATAATATTTCATGAACTTAAACATTTCAATCTTCTTCATGAGGCTGCCACAAGTTTACACTTACCCATCAACTTCCATTTTCACTTTTCAAGCTTCCAAATCAAACTTTACACATGGAATTCAACTTCAATACAATTAAACATTTAAATCAACATCCAAACAACCATTTACATGCAAGGGAAAGCTATTCATGGTGAGGTTTCATGGCTGCCAAAATGCTCCATCACCAATAATTCATCAAACCTCAAATTTCTTCCATAATTCAACTCACCCAAAGTTCAAAACAAGATCAAATGAAAGAAAATGGGGAGATTAAGCACTAACCTCAACTTGAGCTTCACAAATCCATGGAATTTTCTCTTTTTTTTGCTGCCCACATACTGCCCATGGTGTGAGGACCACTATTAATGAAGGGAGTTTGAAGAAGTATGGCTTGAGTCATGATAGATTTGAGCTTATGCATGTATGGCCATGGAGGAAGCTTGGAGGAAAATCACATTCGACAAAGAAAAAGAATGAAGAAGAAGATGAATCTTTTAGTGGAAAAATCTGTCCTAATGGTTCTTATATACTCCACTAATGCCCCACTAATCACAATTAAAAATTTGATTAATTTAAGATTTCCTTTAATTGTAATTATGCCCTCTAATTCCCTTAAATTACATGTTATATTGAATTTCATTTTTCATTAAATTTTCAAAATATAATACCACTTATTTTTCATGGATATTTAGGTCAAAAGTCAACTCTAGGTGTCAAATGACCAAAATGCCCATCTTCGGGTCAAATTCAGACTTTTTCGGTAACACCGATTAATCCTTGTCCCGCCGATTTTCTTAAATTTTTGTTTTTATTTGTATTGACTTACTAATTTTTCTTTGACATTTCCAATGTCAATTATACCTCAGTAGACCTTTAATTATGTCTCGAAAATATTTTCCCGGGTTCTCAGCAATCCAGGGCTAGTCAACGGTCATCGCCGTAACTTCCTAGTGCGGTCACCCATCGCTACGGGTTCGGCTCATTTAACTTAGTCACATTTTATCTCTTTTATTTTTTCTTAATTTTTCTTATCACATTTTTCATTATTTTATACTTGCTCACTGTTATTACAGTGTAGTTCCAGACATTCCGACTTTCCGGGGCAGACATTAGCTGTCGGGATAGTAGGACGTACAGACTACAAAATTTAGGATGTTACAAGAAAAAATTTAGGAAATAAAATACAACCAAGTTAAATGAGCCGGTGCCCTAGCGATGGGTAACCTAGAGAGAATGTAACACCCTCCCTGTACCAACTCCGTACATTCTACTGTTCCGGTGACCGGTGTCGGTCCGGACAGCTAGAACGTCCGGAAAAAGTATTTAAACTAAAGTCGGGAATCATAATTAACTCAAATATTAATAAGAAAAATTTAGTAAAAATTTTAGGAATAAAATACAACCGAGTTAAACGAGCCGGTGCCCAAGCGATGGGTAACCAGAGGGAAATTGCGGTTCTCGCAACGAGGAGCCCTAGACCCGGGGGAAAAATTATAAAATAATTTTTGGGACTCCAGAGAAAGATTACTGAGGTTCCCATGGCATTAGAATGCCAAGAAAATACCTAGAAAAATTTTTCAATCGGTACAGACAATTTTGACCCGTTAAGCCAAACAGAGGGCATTTTGGTCATTTCGCCTTCAGAGGTGATTTTTGGCCGACTTGTCCAGTTGAGTAAATAATTAATATGACATAAAATATGAATGAATATTACTAGAAACCAAATTGGAAATGAGTAGTAGAGGAAAGAAAAGAAAAATGAGGAAAAAGGCTTAATTATGACATCAAAATGATGTCATTTAAAAGCCATACCCAATCAAAGTTAAACAACTCTTTTATTAACCAATAAAAGAGACAAACCAAGACAAAAAAAATTAAAACACAATCTGCCATCTCCCTCCCCAAACCAGCCGAAACCCAAGCCTTGCCCTAAACCTCTATTAAACCCCACTTCCCAAGCTTGATTCACCCATTTCTACCCAATAAAATCATAACCTAGCTTCACTAAAATTTATCCTAGCACCTTGCATGATCTTTTGGCAGCCAAGAAAAGGAAGAAAAGTGAAGTTTGGGGCTTTGGAAATTCTGCCCATTCAAGGTTAGTGCAACTATAAACATAAAACTCTTAAATTTCATGATTTTGGACTTGAACTTAGTAAGACTTGTAATTTAAATGAACAAAAACCTATGTGTATGAGCACTTGAATTTCGGCTGCCCTAGTAAAGGAACAATAATGGAGTGTTTTGATAGTTTTAATGGACTTAGAATGAATTGGAGATTATGTTTAAGTTATATACCTACATAGATAATGAATTAGTGTGCTTAACCAAGGTGTATGGGTAATTTGGAATGGAAACTAGGGTTTTGAGGGTGAAAATGTGGACTTAGCTTATGAAATTGTTAAAGGACATTCTAATGGTCAATTAGTGACCATTTGAGGAAATTTAACCATAATTTGGACTGAAAAATAGCTTGGCAAAGAGAGTGACTATGCTGCCTAGGGACAACAGTAAAGGTGACTGAAATTTCAGTCCAATTACACAGCCATAACTTTGGATGTGTTAGTCCAATTGGTGTTTGGCCAATTGGACATGAAACTAGGCTTATAATGGCACATTTTTGCTGAAGAAACCATGCCCAAAAGACCAAATCAAGAGGACCAAAACTTGGCCCCAATCCGGATACCCTGCAACTGATTCTGCAGAATTGATCAAATGAATAGTGTTCATTTGGCCATAACTCACTGTAGATTTGGTCAATTGACCTGAAATTTTTACAGCAACAAGTTAAGACATAGACAAACAACTTTTATGAAGGAACCTACCCCAAATTATGGCCAGAACCTAACCCAAATGGCAGTGGCAGTCACTATTCATGTTACTGTAGATATGGTAATTTCTGCAGAATGGTAATCCGGCCAGCTGTGGTTTTTGGACCATATCTGGAGCTACAAAACTCCAAATGGAGTGATTCAAAAAAGGAAATTCAACTAGACAAAATAAGGAACAACTTTCATGTTTTACATTTCTTCAAATTCCCACAGCAACAGTGTCCAATGGAATAGTGAAGTTGACTCACAAAAACTGAAAATTCTGCTTGTGTTGGTTTAAACTTTGAAATGGTATAAATGCTTAATGCCAACAAGTTTGGAATGCCAAATGTGGTATGTTGGGAGTGCCAAAGTCAATGTACATATTTTTATTCTAAAAGTCAACATTTTTGTTGATCAATAAGATGAATAGTGACACTAAAAATTTGAAATTCACAAATTGAAGAATTTAAAAGTTTCAAATGCCCTAGTATACCTAACAAGATTGGTTTGGATAGTTTGGCATGCCAATAGGGTTCAGTTAGCAGTACTGCACATGGCAATATGCCATTTTGTGATTTCATGGCTTGTAGCCATTCTGACTTTGTATTGAGACTTGGCCTTGTGCCTGATATTATTTACAGCTTGTTAGCTGTTCTGTTGCACACCGGGAGATGCATATGTGACCGATGGTGTGATGGCCCGAGGTACTAGGTACCCAAAGGCGGTTACCCGTTATCCATCCGATGCCTAGTATAGGTTTACTTGGGGCAACCAAATGAATAAAAGTGAACAACGTTAACGCAATAATGGTTATACCAATACCAAACAAAGAAAGCATACACATTCTATACACATTCATTTTCTTGCTATTTTCTTCTATTATATTATTGCACCACTAAGCATTATTGCTTAGCGCGTTGCTTTTGCCACGCGTAGGTACTGGAGATCCCGATCGTGAGCCCGTGAGACCACGATCGGTGAGTCCATCCTGCAGCTTACACGATGTCCGTGTCACCTCGTCACCTGCAGTGCATTGGTAGGACACTAGATGTCATTTTGTCATTTTGTAATTAAATTTTTATTTTCTCATATGTATTTGGGATTTATGTAATGTATTTTGAGGTTCATGTAAATAATAAAGATTTATGGTTATGTATGGAAGTAATTTGAGTATTTAATTATTGTTTATATATGAGAACCCTGAGAAAGGGATGTTTGAGAAATGAAAAGGTTGTTGAGACCTAAAATTGAAAAATTGTTGAGATCTTGATATTGAGTTTTTTGATGATATTGGAGTTGGGATTTATTAAATATGATCATAGGAATTGTTTTTCACAGGTTCCGAAGAACTGTTTTCTCCATTTTTAGCCGGTACTCTGCCGGATTTTCTTTAAAATTTTCGGAACCTCAAATAAATAATAATTTTGATAAATGGCTTAAATGAATTATATTTGACAAATTGTATTCAAAACCATGATAAAAATGAATTAAGATAAAATAGAGTGCTTCGGCACACTGAGTGGCATAACTTGCTCGGCTACACTGTAGTCGGGTAAGGGCTGTCACAGAGAAGTTACTGTTTTCACAGCTAGAAGCCCTAAACCCAGGGAAAAATTCATGAAGAAATTTTTGGGACTCCAGAGTAGAGTCATTGAGGTTTCTATGGCATTAGAATGCAAAGAAAAGGCTTAAAATTTTTTTTCGATCGGTACAGACGATTTTGGCTCAATAAGCCAAATGGAGGGTATTTTGGTCATTTTGTCTTAGAAGATGATTTTTGACCGACTTGTCTAGTTAAGTAAATAATTATTATGACATAAAATATGAATATATATTGCTAAAAATTAAATTGAAAATGAGTAGAAAAGAAAAGAAGAGAAAATGAGTTATGACCTCATGCTTATGTCATTACAATGCCTCCACCCAATCACTACTTGACAAAAAAATTAAAAGGATAAAAATAACATAAAAATGGGACAAAAATAAAACAATTTCCAGTAGCTTCTTCCTCATTTCAGCCGATCTTCATCTCTCCCTACCACCACCATTTTTGTTCTTCTTTCTCTCTAAATTTTCCTTGCTAACGCACCATAAAATTACTAGTTGGCTTCACAAAAACTTGTCATCACCACTAGAGCAAGCTTATGGCAGCAATTTGAAGAGGAAAAAGTGAAGATTTACAAGCTCAAGTTAGAGCTCCATAGTGGTTAGTGTCCAATCTACTTATTTTTTTTTTTAAATTCATGTTTAGGAAGTTGAATTGAGTTGAGATTTATGAGGAATTGAAATGAAATTCATTGGTATGCTCACTCTACATTTTTGGCAGCCATGGTAATCTTAGTATAGTGATGAATTTCTTTGATTTAAAGGAGTGTATAGGCTACCCTTGATGTGAATGTATCACTTCAATTATTAATTTATGAGTTTGGTGTAAGAAATTGAAACTTAGCAAAATTTAGTGCTAGGGTTTGAGCAACAAATTTATGATTTTGCTCATATATTGGTGCAGGGAAATTCTAATGGTCAATTAGTGACCATTTGGTTGTGTTTGAGTAGGAATTGAAGTGAATTGTGCCATGGGAATTTAGGTTAGAGGTGTTACCTTGAGTGACCTGTAGAGCTGGGTGTGAGTCTAGCAAGGTTGGATAGCTTTAACTTAAGTTTTGTAGGTTCAATTAGTGCAAGGCTAATTGGATATGAAATTAGACACATAATGGCACAACTTTGATTGTGGAACCCTATTCAGAAAACAAACTTAGGATGCCCTAAAAATTGACCAAATCCGAGTAACACACATTTTGCCTAGGCAAAATGACCAAATGAACAGTGTTCATTCATTTGGTCATAACTTAGTGTAGAAAGGTCCAATTGACCTGAAATTTATATCAATGAAAAACTTAGACAATTTGGAACAATTTTTATGTTGAACACAAACTCTAATTCTGGATTTAACCAAATGAAATTATTGGCCAAAATTGAACTACCAAATCTGGCAGAATGGGATTCTGCCCAGAAATTCTGGGCAGATACCAATCCGGCCAGCCTTGCTCATGTTAGTAGTATGCCCTAGAGCATATCATTTAGTATGTATCTTGTACATATTTTTATTAATAAAGGCATTTCCACTTTTCCGTTTACATAATATATTTATGTGTAATAGAAAAGGTCCATTGATATTTTGTTAGAAATATTATTCTTAAGTTGTTAAGAATATGAGTGATAATATTTCTAGCACGAAGTATCATAAATAGGTTCACAATCGAGGATACTTCATAATAAGGACATGACTTATCCAGAAAGATTGTATTCATGTTTGTTCCCAAGTTATTTATATGAGATATAAATAAGATGGAATGGTGAGTGTCATGCCATATAACAAACATGATAGGCACTTATAAATGATAAGTAGGCCGAACCAGTGACGCTTATGACAAGCACATGGAGTTTACTCTTGTCAATGTTTTGTCATAAATCATATCAGTGCATATAATCTTTAGACCTGAGATAGCACAGTTATCTTGTATATAGGTAGTTTGAGTTTGATATTGCTTTCATACTTGTACTATGTATGGGTATATGGGCATGTGTTGGCTCCTACTAGTTATATATGGAGGTAGGTGTTGATCAAGATGGAATCTGTTCCTCTAAGTAAATAGAGATAAAATCCTATGTTCATTTAATTGTTCTTGATGTTTCAAGTTCCTGGCCAGGATAGATAGATTTATTCAGAAAAGAGTTTCTGATGAGAAAATCTTTTTAATCAAGAACTGGAATTAAAAGAGAACATAATATTCATACCAAATGGAGTTTGACATAAACCATGACTCCAACTTGAGTTGGGATTTTGTAACAGAGAGATTCTAGTGCATGGTAACATATGATTATAGGTTCATTTAAGGTAAACCTTATTACTAATTGGGTGGCCATGGCATGCTATGCTAGGTGTTAACCATGGTCTATGAGGTTCATAAAATGATTTAGAGAAATCATTTATGGTAAGAAAGAGTTCTGATGATATTAAGAGTTGATATCATTTCTCATTGCCAATTAGTGATGAGCCTAGTAAGTCACACACATACACAAGTTATCACCTAATTAAATATGATTTAATTAATTAATTAAAGAGTTTAATTGATTAATTAAATAGGTTTGGTTTGCAATTAGATTGCAAAGTCCCTAGCATGACTTGAAACCAAATCTAGATTATTGGATGTATAATATAAGTTAAATTTATATTTAAAGTGTTTAAATATGAATTTAATTAATGAGAAATTAATTAATAGAGATTAATTAATTAATTTATATTTGATATAAATTTATTAGAAGAAGAAAAATAATTATTTTGGGTTGAGAACTCAAAATTAAGACACAGGGGCATTTTGGTCATTTTGCAGTGTGACACGTGGTATCATGAGATGGTGACACATGGCATAACACATAAGCTTGCCAAATGTTTTTTTAATCATGTAAGATGATTAAAATCAAGATTAAATATAGGTTTGACACTTGGCACAATTTGATTGGGTCACTTAAACCTAGAGCTAATCAAAGGGTGACATGTGGCAAGGGTTTAATGTGTTAACCTAGCTATTTAAGTGTGGTTATAAAAAGAAAAAAAATAACCAGCAGCCTCTCCTCTCATTTGTCACGCCATTTTGAGCCTCTCCAGCTATTTCTCTTCATCTCTCATCAATTCAAAGAGATTAGCCATCAATCTCTTGAATTAAGAACACTAGAAATTGTTTCTAGTGTCCTGTTTACATCTCTAATCTCTTAAAAGGTAGAACTTGAATTTCTAATTAATAGAAAAGGCTTTAGAAGCTGTTCAAGGGCTGCCATAAGTGTTCTTGGTATGGACAAGCTAGAGGGACAACATCTGGTAACCTGAAGACGAATCTCAAAGGCGCAGACACGCTGCAGCACATCAAGAGGTTAGTGTAATCGTTCTTGATTTAATCTAGGGTTCTAAAATTAATCTGATTAATTTTAAAATCTTAAATGGAAAATACAGATCCAAAAACATATTAAAAGAGTTTTAATATGTTGTTTATCATTGAAATCAAATAGATAAAAATAAATCTTGCATGATGCATGACCCTAGGTGAAAAATTTTTGAATTCAATGGTATAAACTTGTATTTTTCACGCTTCCGTTCCTACAATTGGTATCAGAGCCACTATTTGCCATTTAGATTGTTTATTATATGATTTAATTGTGTGATTTGATCATGAGATGATTGATCCATTGCTGGTTGGATCAAGAGGTGTGGCGGCACACATGGTGAAGCCACCATTGGTGGCGGCAACAATGGTTCCATGGGTGGTTCAAGGTTTGGCTTTTAATTCTGCAATTGTTGTATGATCTAAGGCCTATTCTTTGACTAATTAAAGTGTTTAATTAGTTGTTTTAATCACACAATTAAATTATGATTCAAATCAGAATTTTAAAAATTGTTTGAATGTGATTCAAATCTGAATTTTAAAAGTTGTTTGAATGTGATTCAAATCTGAATTTTTAAAGTTGTTTGAATCATATTTAAATCTGATTTTTTAAAATTGATTCAATAAAATTCAGATCTGATTTTTTAAAAAATATTTGAATGTGATTCAAATCTGATTTTTTAAAAAATGTTTGAATGTGATTCAAATCTGAATTTTTGAAGTTGTTTGAATGTGATTCAAATCTGAATTTTTAAATTTGTTTGAATGAGATTCAAATCTGAATTTTTAAATTTATTTGAATCATATTCAAATCTGCATTTTTAATTTGAATATGAGATATTCAATTTAATTTAAGTATGTATGTTTTATTTAATTGTTAAATAGTGATATGCATGATGGATGATCATGGACTATAAAAGACTAATGTGATTGGATTTATTTCTTTTATGTTTCTTTGGGATTGTAAATTAATTAATTTATTTTAATTTATTTTGGGCATGTATTATTAAGTTTGTAATATTTTTTGGGTTGTAATTTCATTTATTTAAGTTCTTGTAAATTCGCCTTGGTATGCCAAGGATTACTATGTAATATTGGATTGCAAGAAGTTCAAGGAGGTCAAGAGCATTGGTGGGACCAGTGGGAGGAATTCAAGATCAAGTGTTGATTATGTACTCCTTCAGCAACTCTTGTAAAATGAATGAATGAAATGCACCTAGGAATGCCATGATTCAATTCTTGGTGGCTCAGAATTGAATCCCTTAGAAAGTCCATGATCATACCATATTGACTGCTTATCCATGAATGCATGAGATGTATGGGAATGTATGCAATTATATGATATATGCATGCTAAATGGATAATGTGCAAAGTGAGACCTTAATAGTAATTAGGATGGCTATAAAATCTTCCAAACAAATGATTAAGTTGGAAATGGTATAATTAAAGTAATTATAACATAAGCCCTCCATTGGGGCAATTATTTTAAGAAATTTTAAATAGTTGCATGAGATGCAATTAATTTAAGAGATTTTCTTAAGAATAATTGTTAAGCATGAGATGTTGCAAATATGTAAATGGTTTGGTGGCCAATATTGGATGTACCTGAGGACATTAAAATTATTTGCATAATTACTGGCTCAATGGGATCAACTTAACTAATGCAAGATAAGTCAATAATGGATGTACCTGAGATTTTGAGCATTAGGGGCTAGGTAAAGGATTGAACCTCACATGAGATGTGATGGGCAAGGAGTTGCTCACTTATAGTTTATTGTAATTCCAATAATGGATGTACCTGAGAATGATCAATAGAATTATAAGAATTCAATCACCCACTAGAAATCCATCCAACTAGGATTTCCGTTTTCTGCTTTGGAAGTGTAGGATTCGCTAAGTTAGTAGGAGGACCAATTTGATTAAAAGACCATAATCAATTTGGTTAATTACATGATACATTTACTAATTAATCTGGTTATTTTCTACAGTTAATTTTCTGATAAAAATGAGCACAAAACAACCACCACCATCCAATATCCTTGCAAGCATACTTGATCACAATAGGTTGACAGGACCAAATATGTCTGATTGGCTAAGAAATTTGAAACTTGTCCTGAACCTTGAACATATAGGATATGTTCTAGATTCAAATGTTCCTGGTCCCTTACCTCCAGAGGCCACGCAAGAGGAACATGAAACTTTGGACAAGTGGAAGGAGCATGATATGAGAGCTAAGTGTTACATGCTTGCTTCCATGAGTAATGAGTTGCAGAAGCAACATGAGAACATGCAGAGTGCTAGTGAGATCCTCCTTCACCTACAAGAGTTGTATGGTGAGCACAACAGGAATGCTAGGTATGAGATATCTAGACAGCTATTCCGTATGAGGATGTCTGAGGGACAGAATGTTGGGGATCATGTCCACAAGATGATTCGGCTGATTGAGCAGTTGGAACATTTTGACTTCAACATAGATTTCCAACTACAAACGGATTTGATCCTTCAGTTCCTTCCTGAGTCTTTTGGGAATTTTGTGACAAATTTCCATATGACTAAACAGGAATGCACCTTAGCTGAATTACTCAACATGCTGGTTATTGCCCAAAAGAATATGCCAGGCAATAAAGGAAAAGAGGTAGCTTTGGTTGTATCTTCTTCTGCTGGAAAGTCCAACAAGAAGAAGGGCAATAAGAAAAAGAAACCTCAGATTCCTGGTCCTTCCAAGAAAATAGCTAAACAGAAAGGGAAGACCAAAGCTGACAAAGGCAAAGGAAAGTGTTTCCACTGCCAACAGGAAAGTGTTTCCATTGCCAGAAAGAAAGTGTTTCCACTGGCCAGAGTATAACAATCTAAATGAATGCAATGCCATGGTGAAAACCAACTCAAGTTCAAAATATATTTGGCACTTAAGGTTATGTCATGTTGCAGAAGATAGGATTACAAAATTGGAGAAAATGGGGATTTTATCCTCATTGGGCTCTGAGCCTACTCCAACTTGTGAATCTTGCCTTCAGGGCAAAATGACTAGATCACCCTTTGTTGGACAAGGGCTAAGAGCTGAAAATATTTTGGAGCTAATACATAGTGATGTATGTGGTCCATTTAAAGAAATGGCTAGAGGGGGTTTTCATTATTTTATTACCTTTACTGATGATAAATCAAGGTTTGGGTATTTGTATTTGATGAAATACAAACATGAATCTTTTGAAAAGTTCAAAGAATTTAAATCTGAAGTAGAAAATCAAACAGGAAAGAATATTAAAGTTCTTCGATCAGATCGTGGAGGTGAATATTTGAGTACTGAATTTGATGAATACTTGAGAGAGCATGGCATTGTTTCTCAGCTGACTCCTCCAGGAACGCCACAGCTGAATGGTGTATCTGAAAGGAGAAATCGTACCCTATTGGATATGGTACGTAGTATGATGAGCTATACTGATATGCCAATCTTCTTTTGGGGATTTACATTAGAATCAGCTTTGTATATTCTGAATAGGATTCCATCAAAATCAGTTTCTTCCACACCTTATGAGATATGGCATGGAAGAAAACCAAGTCTTAAGCATGTTAAGATTTGGGGCTGTCCAGCTTATATCAAAAAGCTGAACACTGATAAATTGGAGACCAGATCAGAAAAAGGTCGATTTGTTGGATATCCAAAAGATAGTTTTGGATATTATTTTTCTTTGCCTACTTCACAAAAGGTTGTGATAAGTAGAGATGCCACATTTCTTGAACAATAGTTTGTTCAAGAAGGAGGCAAAGGAAGGCAAATAGAGTTAGAATTGGAGAATTCTGACCAACCAACAGATCAGATGGATATAGATCCATCTAGTCAACCAATACCCGTTGATGAAACATCTACAACTGTTCCTCGTAGAACAACCAGGGTATCTCACCCACCAGTGAGATATGGTTTTCTTTATGAAAAAGAACAAAAGTTGTCTACTCATGAAGAAGTAGATCATGGAGATGATCCACTTACCTATGAAGAAGCTATATCAGATATAGACTCTTCAAAATGGATTGATGCTATGAAATCCGAGATTGATTCCATGTATAAGAATCAAGTTTGGGATCTTGTTGACCCACCTGAAGGTATTATACCTATAGGGAACAAATGGGTTTTCAAGAAGAAAATTGGTTCTGATGGAAAGGTAGAGACCTATAAGGCAAGGCTAGTAGCGAAAGGGTTTCGCCAAAGGTAAGGAATCGACTATGAGGAGACTTTCTTGCCTGTTGCCATGCTTAAATCAATTAGGATTTTATTAGCAATAGCTGCATACTATGATTATGAGATTTGGCAGATGGATGTCAAAACAGCTTTTCTCAATGGATACATTGAAGAAAACGTTTTCATGGAACAACCTAGGGGATTTGAATCCCAAGATGGTTCCAAGGTATGCAAGCTAAAGCGATCCATTTATGGGTTGAAACAAGCTTCGAGGAGTTGGAACATCCATTTTGATGAAGCCATTAAATCCTTTGGTTTTATCAAAAATGAGGATGAGCCATGTGTATATAAGAAGGTTAGTGACAGTGCTATCACTTTCCTTGTCTTATATGTGGATGACATACTGTTGATGGGTAATGATACAGGTATGTTGACGACTATAAAGGTATGGTTGTCAAATACATTCTCCATGAAAGACTTAGGGGAGGCAACCTATATTCTTGGGATTCGCATCTATAGAGATAGAGCGAAAAGAATAATTGGTTTATCCCAAAGTCTATACTTGGAAAAGGTGTTAAAGAGGTTTAACATGCTTGATTCCAAGAGTGGATTGTTACCAGTGAGACATGGTATCCATCTTTCTAAAGAGATGTTTCCAAAGACACCTGAAGAAAGGGATAAGATGGCCAGGATTCCATATGCTTCGGCTATTGGAAGTTTAATGTATGCAATGTTGTGTACTAGGCCGGATATCGCATATCTTTGTTAGTTTGACTAGCAGGTATCAATCCAATCCAGGTTTGGAACACTGGATAGCTATCAAGAATATCCTTAAGTACTTGAGAAGAACTAAGGATTTATTCTTGATTTATAGAGGTGGAGACTTGCAATTGGATGGTTATACTGATTTTGATTTCCAATCAGATATCGATGATAGAAAGTCTACCTCTGGATATGTGTTCATTTGTAATGGAGGTGCAGTCAGTTGGAAGAGTTCCAAATAGAGCACGCATCGCAGATTCCACTATAGAGTGAGTATATTCTTTGCATCGAATCTTTTGCAAAGGAAGTCATTTGGATAAAGAAGTTCGTGATGAACTTACGGTAGTTCCTTCCATTGAGTCGCCAGTTCCACTACAACTGTGACAATAATGGAGCGATCATACTGAGCTAAGGAACTAAGGTCTCACCAGAAATCCAAACACATAGAAAGGCGCTACCACATTATCAGAGAAATAGTTGGGCGAGGCGATGTAGCCATGCAGAAAATAGCATCAGCTGAAAATCCAGCTGATCCATTCACTAAGCCTATGTCACAGTCTCAGTTAGACCGATATCTTGAGAAGATAGGTCTAAGATATTGTAATGAATGGCTCTAGTGCTAGTGGGAGATTGTTAGTAGTATGCCATAGAGCATATCATTTAGTATGTATCTTGTATATATTTTTATTAATAAAGGCATTTCCACTTTTCCGTTTACATAATATATTTATGTGTAATAGAAAAGGTCCATTGATATTTTGTTAGAAATATTATTCTTAAGTTGTTAAGAATATGAGTGACAATATTTCTAGCACGAAGTATCATAAATAGGTTCACAATCGAGGATACTTCATAATAAGGACATGACTTATCCAGAAAGATTGTATTCATGTTTGTTCCCAAGTTATTTATATGAGATATAAATAAGATGGAATGGTGAGTGTCATGCCATATAACAAACATGATAGGCACTTATAAATGATAAGTAGGCCGAACCAGTGACGCTTATGACAAGCACATGGAGTTTACTCTTGTTAATGTTTTGTCATAAATCATATCAGTGCATATAATCTTTAGACCTGAGATAGCATAGTTATCTTGTATATAGGTAGTTTGAGTTTGATATTGCTTTCATACTTGTACTATGTATGGGTATATGGGCATGTGTTGGCTCCTACTAGTTATATATGGAGGTAGGTGTTGATCAAGATGGAATCTGTTCCTCTAAGTAAATAGAGATAAAATCCTATGTTCATTTAATTGTTCTTGATGTTTCAAGTTCTGGCCAGACAGATAGATTTATTCGTAAAAGAGTTTCGATGAGAAAATCTTTTAATCAAGAACTGGAATTAAAAGAGAACATAATATTCATACCAAATGGAGTTTGACATAAACCATGACTCGGCTTGAGTTGGGATTTTTGTAGAGAGATTCTAGTGCATGGTAACATATGATTATAGGTTCATTTAAGGTAAACCTTATTACTAATTGGGTGGCCATGGCATGCTATGCTAGGTGTTAACCATGGTCTATGAGGTTCATAAAATGATTTAGAGAAATCATTTATGGTAAGAAAGAGTTCTGATGATATTAAGAGTTGATATCATTTCTCATTGCCAATTAGTGATGAGCCTAGTAAGTCACACACATACACAAGTTATCACCTAATTAAATATGATTTAATTAATTAATTAAAGAGTTTAATTGATTAATTAAATAGGTTTGGTTTGCAATTAGATTGCAAAGTCCCTAGCATGACTTGAAACCAAATCTAGATTATTGGATGTATAATATAAGTTAAATTTATATTTAAAGTATTTAAATATGAATTTAATTAATGAGAAATTAATTAATAGAGATTAATTAATTAATTTATATTTGATATAAATTAATTAGAAGAAGAAAAATAATTATTTTGGGTTGAGAACTCAAAATTAAGACACAGGGGCATTTTGGTCATTTTGCAGTGTGACACGTGGCATCATGAGATGGTGACACATGGCATAATACATAAGCTTGCCAAATGTTTTTTTAATCATGTAAGATGATTAAAATCAAGATTAAATATAGGTTTGACACTTGGCACAATTTGATTGGGTCACTTAAACCTAGAGCTAATCAAAGGGTGACATGTGGCAAGGGTTTAATGTGTTAACCTAGCTATTTAAGTGTGGTTATGAAAAGAAAAAAAATAACCAGCAGCCTCTCCTCTCATTTGTCACGCCATTTTGAGCCTCTCCAGCTATTTCTCTTCATCTCTCATCAATTCAAAGAGATTAGCCATCAATCTCTTGAATTAAGAACACTAGAAATTGTTTCTAGTGTCCTGTTTACATCTCTAATCTCTTAAAAGGCAGAACTTGAATTTCTAATTAATAGAAAAGGCTTTAGAAGCTGTTCAAGGGCTGCCATAGGTGTTCTTGGTGTGGACAAGCTAGAGGGACAACATCCGTGTCTCAAGACGAATCTCAAAGGCGCAGACACGCTGCAGCACATCAAGAGGTTAGTGTAATCGTTCTTGATTTAATCTAGGGTTCTAAAATTAATCTGATTAATTTTAAAATCTTAAATGGCAAATACAGATCCAAAAACATATTAAAAGAGTTTTAATATGTTGTTTATCATTGAAATCAAATAGATAAAAATAAATCTTGCATGATGCATGTGACCCTAGGTGAAAAATTTTTGAATTCAATGGTAAAAACTTGTGTTTTTCACGCTTCCGTTCCTACAGCTCAAAGTGGCATATCTTGAACTAAAAAACTCCAAATAGAGTGATTCAAAAAGGAAATTAAAGAAAACACATAAAGGAACAACTTTCATGAAGATAATATTGCCAAATTCCTATTGTACAATTGACCAATGGAACAGTAAACCAAGTACTTGAAATCTGAACATTTTAAATAACCAACTCTAAGCTTTGAAATGGAATTGGCAACCAATGCCAACAATTTTAGAATGTAAAATGTCGTATGTTAGTGATTTTAGAACCAATATACCTATTTTCTATGAAAAAATCAACATTTTAGTTTACTAATGAAATGAATAGTAGCCATAAAATTTCAATTTCAAAGAATTACATAATTAATGTGTAATTGCCCTAGTAAGCCTAGTGTGATTGGTTTGGATAGGTTACCATGCCAATAGGGTTTTGTTAGCAATACTGCACATGGCATTATGCCATTCTATGATTCATGGCTTAAATGGCCATTCTGTGATTTTATGGCTTTTAGCCATTCCGACATTGTTATGATACTTGGACTTGTGCCTAATATTTATTACAGCTTATTGGTTGTTTTGTTACACATCGGGAGACACTTCGTGACTGATGGTGTGACGGCCTAAGGTACTTGGTACCCAGTGCTAGTTTACTCATTATCCAGTCCAGTCAAGTGGTATAGGTTACTTGGGCAACCAAAAATAAATATTGAAAAATTTTAATCAATTATTGACCAAATAAATTACAAATAATTATCAAAAAAATTTGTCTGTATCAGAAATTAACATATACACTGCATATTTATTTCTTTTAAGCTCTTTTTATTTTATTATTAGCACCACCAAACAGTATTACTTAGCTCGTTACTTTTTGCCATGCATAAGTTCTGGAGAGACTGACAGAGAGCCCAGCAAACCACAGACTGGGTGAGGCCCGTTCATATATCTGCATAGTGTCCGTAACACCTTACAGGCTACAGTGCATTGGTAGGACACTAGGTCCCATTTTGGTATTTTATACTATTTGTACTGTTTGTAATTAAACTTTTATTTTCTCATGTATAAATTGAAACATATGTAATATAAATTGGTATGAATGTCAGTATTTGTAAATTTGTGTTTATAAATGAAATGTACATGATTATGATGTTAAACGAATGAATGATAAATGGAAGAATTTTTTAGAATTGATGAGAAAATTGAGAGTTGTGGAATTGAATGACTATTGGAAGTGTTTTTCACAGGTTCTGAACGTTTTCTCCATTTTTGTAACACTCCTCACTCGTCTACATTGTAGTTGAGTAAGGCGTGCCACACGGCGTACCGGAGCACCTAGTATGTGATTATCTTATTTTCTGAATACTCAATTTGATTTAGGAAACCGTTTGTGTGAAATTTATATCATGATTGTTTATTATTTTATGTTTTGATAAAACTGAGCGTTGCAAAATTTTTAACAAAAATCTGGCAAAGTGCCATCTGTAAATTCGACAAACAGATCTTCTGCACCAGTTAAAAACAGTCTCAATATAGTATTCTCAAAATCACAATTTCATTCACTGTCTCAATTTCTCAGTAAAATCAATAGACTTTCACAGTCATTAAACAGTTCCATAATAGAGTCCATAATAATTCAAATATATCTAGAAAATCTCTATGTTATTTAATATGTACAATATATTATGAACTTTAGAGCTTTCATAATATTACAAAATACAGGGTTGAATTTCAAAATACAGCAGAAGTACAAAATACCAGATATCCTAAGTTCTACCATATATGCAATGCAGTGCAGATGACTCTAGACTCCTGTGCAGATCTGAGGTCTCACCTGGTCATAGGTCTGCTGGGCTCCCCAATTGTGTCTCAAATACCTACGTGTTGCAAAAGCAATGCGCTAAGCAATTTTGCTTAGTGGTGCCAATTATAAAGAAAAATAAACCAAAATAAAATAAATTAATTGTTTATGATTTTCGATGCCTATAGTCTTTGTAGACTAATTCTTCAGAAATCTTTAATAAGATTGTTCATCTAAAGCTTTTCATGTTTTTATTGAGCATATTTTATTTATACTTAATTTAGTTGTACTGCATGTCAATACACTTAGTTTAACGGTCTGAATTTAATAACACTTAAATTAACTGCCTGTGTAGCCTATACACTGACCAGACTGGATAAACGGATATACTAGTATTGGGTACCTAGTACCTCAGACCGTCACATCATCAGTCACAAAGTATCTCCCAGCGTGCAAACAATATGGCTAAAAAGCCATATAATCAATCAGGCATTAAGCCGAGTATAATAACACAATCCGTATAGCCATAGGCTATTAAAATCATAGTATGGCATAATAAGCCAGAAAACATAGTACGGCATGAAGTCATTTACAGAACAGCTGTTAGAATCCTATTGGCATGCCAACCTATCCAAACTAGTCAACTAGGCAAACTAGGGCATATTACAAGATTAAATATTTATTTTTAGGGCTTACTGGTCATTATACAATTCACTGGTCAATGAAAATGTTAACCTTTTCATACATCATTCATAAGTTGATTCTAGTATCAACATGTCACAATTCGCATTTCAATATGCTACCAATATAGTGCAATTTACAATTCTCACAAGTTGGCATTTATTGCCAAATTACTTCAAGGCTTCATTGTATGTTAATATCAAATTTTCAGTTTTAGTATGCTAGATTGGTCTAGCTTAATATCCTATTTCTTTTGGTTTTTAGCTTCTAGACAAAGAAGCAAAATCGTAGCTCTATGTCTTATTGAACTTTTGGCATAAATTTCAAGTCATTCTGAGTTGTATAGACCAAGATATGGTCAATTTACTAAAGCTGGACAGATAACATCTTTAGTGCAAAATTTGGTCAATTTTAGGTCAAATTTAGTTCTAGCAGTTTTGGTACCCTAATTTGGGCAAGCAATTTGACTTGGTTCTGGTCATTTCTGGGATTTGGTGTCTTCATAAGAATTGTATCTCTATGTCTAAGCTTTCCATGGTATAAATTGCAAGTCATTTGGACCTGGTTTGAGTGAGTTATGGTCATTTTAGTGACTACTATTCATATGGTCAAATTCTGGGTTACAATGATTCTGGACAGATTTGTTACCTCAACTTTTGCAAGCAATTTGACTTAGTAAATGACATTTCTGAGTTCTGTGATCTCCACCAAAGTTGTAGCTCTATGTCTAAGCTTTCCATGGTATAAATTTCAGGTCATTTAGACCTGTTTTGAGTGAGTTATGGCCAAAATACTGGCTACTGTTCAAATGGTCAATTTTCAGGTTTGCAAGGTTGCAAATCCGGATTTGGTCATTTCTTTAGGTCATTTCTAGGCAAAATTTTGGCATAACTTTTACATGAAAATTGGTCCATTACAAGTCTAATTTTACCTCCAATTGGCCTCATACCAATTGGGGTCACACTTTTTTATTTTTGGCTCAAATTATCTGCTCTTTTTAACACAACACAACCTGCACATGAAATAACACTTCTAATTGTCATTCCTCCTCCTCTCAAAACTACAATTCTGAATTCATGGCACTTCTATATCATTCATCACATCTCAATTTTGTCATTTTGGGCAGAATATACCAATCTTAATACACCAAATACAATCCTAATTCACAAAGTCAAAGTTCACATAATTTACACATGAAATCACCTAACTAATACATGAAATTCCCACAATAATTTACATACACCTACATTAATCCCTTAGTACCATAATTCATCAAATAAATTCATGAAATCAAGCACTCTTCCATGAACCACAAGGCTGCCCAATTGTAGATATGCTTCCATCTTCCATATACACTTCACAACTTACTTCAAAGTACCCATTTCAAGCATACACATAACACCAAACTACTAATACATGTAATAAGCCTAATCAACTTCATTACCCATTAATTACATGTAAAAAAAAATTAAACTCCTCTAAAATCCATGGCTGCCAAATTCATGCTTCATCATTAATCATCAATTTCTCTCAAATTTCTCGTCAATTCAATTTATCACAACCTTAAAACAAAGTCTAATGAAGTAAGGGATGAAAAACTAGCACTAACCTTTTTGAGCTTGACCAAAACTTCACCAAATCTCTTCCTTTTTTCTCCCTATAATCTGCCAAAGAGGTGTGGACCAAGTTTAATGAAAGAAATTATAAGGATTATGGCATGAAGATGGAAGAATGGAGCTTTGCATATGGGGCGGCTATGGTGATTTTAGCAGAAAAAAAATTTCTGCAAAGTGAAGATATGAGGAAGAAGAAGGTGGAAATGGACAGAAGTTTAACATTTTATATGAATATATATATATCCCACTAAGGTCCACTAATTGTCCACTAAAGGTAGATTAAGAATATTATAATTAAACTTTTAATTATTCCCATATTTTTCCACTTAATTTCTCTTAATCACATTTTATTTTTAATCTCATTTTTCATTCAATTTTTTAAAATGTACTACCACTTATTTTTCATGGACATTTAGGTCAAAATCCAACTCTTGGTGTCAAATGACCAAAATGCCCCTCTTCAGGTTGTTTTTCAAATTTTTTGGTGCTACCGATTTACTCATTATACCATTGATTTCTTTAATTTTCGTTTTTTATTTATACAGACTTACTAATTTTTCTTTGACATTTCCAATGTCAATTACACCTCAGTAAACCTTTAATTATGTCCCAAAAATATTTCTCAGGGTTTCCCGCAATCCAGGGCTAGTCAACGGTCCCCGCTGTAACTTCCCAATGCGGTCACCCATCGCTATGGTGCCGGCTCGTTTAACTTAGTTTCATTTTCTCTCTTTTATTTTTTTTTAATTTTTCTTGTATTTTCTTTTTATTTATTTCATCATTATATATCTGTTTGCTATCATCGAAGTGTAGTTCCAGACATCCTGACTTGCCCGGATTGAAATTAGGTCACCGGAGCAACAGAACGTACAGACTATGTACAGGGAGGATGTTGCAACTCTTCCCCTCTAAATAAAAATTTCATCCTCGGAATTTACTCAGTGTAAATAATCGAGGAACAGCTATCTCTTTGTCTTTTTGCATTTTTGTGTATTATAATACTTTACTTCCTCTTTAATTTGTCTCACTAGTCTTAGTTTTAAAATTTTATCCTTATTTTGATTTACTATCGAAAATAAGTAGCTCTACACAATAGTCCCAAGTCGGTACTGTAAGCTGTAGCTTACAGCACAAACATATAAAATATTGCATAGTTACCACGGTATATCCCAATAGATCAGATTTTCTAACATCTTATCTTTCTTGACTTCACTTTTTAGAACTGATTTACCTCGTTAAATTTTTACTATTCCACTCAACTTAATATTTGTAAGTGATTTCCATTCTACTATGGTTACTATCATCTTAAAATCCACTCTAATTCTGTCAGTTAATATAATACCTCCCATCTTGGGTCAATTTTTCAGAAACTAGATCCTATTTCCCATCATACTGTGGTCTAATGGTTAATAACTAGAATATCTTGTTTAGATTTATCTATTTGAATTTGAATTTCTTTCTTTACAGATAATATAGTATATTTACCTAATGTGTCTGTTATTTTCTTGCTTCTTCATTTCCTTATATTGTTTTATCAATGTCTAGGTCAGGCTCCTCTCTAGCTTCCATGGCATACATTTTTGGTGTCACTCTGACTTTTGGTCTTTCGACCGTCTCAGAAATAGCCTTATGTGAAATTTCAATCGTCTCTAATTTACCAGATCTTCTACCCTTTTGCATTGTGGGGGCAGGTCCATCAGCTTGTATTGGAACTAGTAAGTCACTCCTCTAGGGGCAATCTCTTATAAAATGATCCATAGCCCCACACTTGAAACACTCTCTCTTTAACAGTCGACATTCTCCTCTGTGTCTCTTACCACAGTGCATACATTATAGCATTGGGGCTGATCCCCTTGTTATTGTGTCTGGGGAGCTAGCTATAGATATTCCAAACTGACTTCTTTGACTCTGTATCTGGTCTTGTGAACCTTTAAACTTTTTATTATCAGTTGATATATTGGACTGCCCTGGTCCAACTTCCCTCTTACGCTGCCTGTCTTTCCTGCTCTGTTCACTTACTCTAACTCTCTCTACTTTCAGTGCAGCTTCAACTAACTTGGAAAAGTCAGTAATCCCTAATGCTGTAATCATTACTTTAATGTTATCATTGAGTCCTCCCTCAAATCTCTTACATCTCTTAGCCTCATTAGAGACTATTTCTCGCCCATAGCAGCTCAATCTGATAAATTCTCTTTTATATTTAGCCATTGTCAGCTGTCTCTGGCATAGGGTAATAAACTCCCTTCTCTTCTCTTCTAGGTATACACTGCCCACATACTTCTTTTTGAACTCATTGAGAAAGAAATCCCAAGTTATTTGTTCTGGTGGCACATCGCTAGTTACTGTATCCCACCATTGGTATGCATCATCTTACAGTAGTGATACAACAACTTCCAAATTCTGCTCTGGAGTACAATGAAGTTGTTTCAAGACTCTTCCAGTTCTGTCCAACCAGTTTTTAGCTGTGACAGAATCATCTTCCCTTTTGCCTAGAAAATCCACTACTCTGAGCTTCCTGAGTTTCTCTAAATGAGATGTTTGATGTGGAGGTAGTGGTGGTGGCATAACTCCTACCATCTGTCTAAAGAATTCAGCTATTTGCTGAAATGTGGTAGGTGGAGGTTGTACTTGTGTCTCGAGTATGGGTGGAGCAGGTTCCCTCCTGTCCTCAGGCTCAATCATAGATGGAGAATGACTCTCCACCTCCTTATCGACCGCTCTCTGCGATGTAGAGTCTGTATTTTGATCAAAATAACCAATCAAAAGATCTGCATTAGAGTCATCTTAACACTTACAATGCAATGCATGATATGCAATCTATCTAGGTCCAAAAATGCCTAAACCGTGCTCTGATACCACTAAATGTAACATCCCTCACCCATCTATAGTGTAGCTGAGTAAGGCATGCCACATGGCGTGTCGAGCACCTAGTCTATGATTATCTTATTTTCTGAATACTCAATTTGATTTAGGAAACCGTTGTGTGAAATTTATATCATGATTGTTTATTATTTTATGTTTTGATAAAACTGAGTGTTGCAAAATTTTTAACAAAAATCTGGCAAAGTGCTGTTTGTAAATTGGACAAACAGTCCTTCTGCACCTTTTAAAAACAGTCTCAATATAGTATTCTCAAAATCATAATTTCATTCACTGTCTCAATTTCTTAATAAAGTCAATAGACTTTCACAGTCATTAAACAGTTCCATAATACAGTCCATAATTATTCAAATATATCCAGAAAATCTCCATGTTATTTAATATATACAAAATATTACAAACTTTAGAGCTTTCATAATATTATAAAATACAGGCCCGAATTTCAAAATACAACAAAAGTACAAAATATAAGATATCCTAAGTTCTACCATGTATGCAATGTAGTGCAGATGACTCTGAACTCCTATGCAGATCTGATATCTCACCTGGTCGTAGGTCTATTGGGCTCCCCAGTTGTGTCTCCAATACCTACGCATTACAAAAGCAATGTGCTAAGCAATTTTGCCTAGTGGTGCCAATTATAAAGAGAAATAAACCAAAATAAAATAAATTAATTGTTTATGATTTTCGATGCCTATAGTCTTTGCAGGCTAATTCTTCAGAAATCTTTAATAAGATTGTTCATCTAAAGCTTTTCATGTTTTTATTGAGCATATTTTATTTATACTTAATTTAGTTGTACTGCATGTCATTACACTTAGTTTAAAGGTCTAAATTTAATAACACTTAAATTAACTGCCCGTGTAGCCTATACACTGATTAGACTGGATAAACGGATATACTAGCACTGGGTACCTAGTACCATGGGTCGTCACACCATCGGTCACAAAGTATCACCCAGTGTGGAAACAGTGTGGCTAAAAAGCCATATAATCAATCAGGCATTAAGCCGAGTATAATAACATAATCCGTATAGCCATAGGCTATTAAAATCATAGTATGGTATAATAAGCCAGAAAACACAGTACGGCGTGAAGCCATTTACAGAACAGCTGTCAGAAACCTATTGGCATGCCAACCTATCCAAACTAGTCAACTAGGCAAACTAGGGCATATTACAAGATTAAATATTTATTTTTAGGGCTTACTGGTCATTATACAATTCACTGGTCAATGAAAATGTTGACCTTTTCATACATCATTCATAAGTTGATTCTAGTATCAACATGTCACAATTCGAATTTCAATATGCTCTACCAATATAGTGCAATTTACAATTCTCACAAGTTGGCATTTATTGCCAAATTACTTCAAGGCTTCATTATATGTTAATGTCAAATTTTCAGTTTTAGTATGCTAGATTGGTCTAGCTTAATATCCTACTTCTCTTGGTTTTTAGCTTCTGGACAAAGAAGCAAAATTGTAGCTCTATGTCTTATTGAACTTTTGGCACAAATTTCAAGTCATTCTGAGTTGTATAGACTAAGATATGGTCAATTTACTAAAGCTTGACAGATTGCATCTTTAGTGCAAAATTTGGTCAATTTTAGATCAAATTCAGTTCTGGCAATTTTGGTACTATAACTTGGGCAAGCAATTTGACTTGGTTCTGGTCATTTCTGGGCTTTGGTGTCTTCACAAGAATTATAGCTATATGTCTAAGCTTTCCATGGTATAAATTTCAGGTCATTTGGACCTAGTTTGAGTGAGTTATGGTCATTTTAGTGACTACTGTTCATATGGTCAAATTCTGGGTTGCAATGGTTTTGGATAGTTTTGTTACCTCAACTTGTGCAAGCAATTTGACTTAGTAAATGACATTTCTGAGTTCTGTGATCCTCACCAAGGTTGTAGCTCTATGTCTAATCTTTCCATGGTATAAATTTCAGGTCATTTGGACCTATTTTGAGTGAGTTATGTCCAAAATACTGGCTACTGTTCAAATGGTCAGTTTTCAGGTTTGCAAGGTTACGAATCCGGATTTGGTTATTTCTTTAGGTCATTTCTAGGCAAAATTTTGGCATAACTTCTACATGAAAATCGGTCCATTACAGGTCTAATTTTACCTCCAATTAGCCTCATACCAATTGGGGTCACACATTTTTATTTATGGCTTAAATTATCTACTGTTTTCAACACAACATAACCTGCACATGAAATAACACTTCCAATTGTCATTCCTCCTCCTCTCAAAACTACAATTCTAAATTCATGGCACTTCCATATCATTCATCACATCTCAATTTTGTCATTTTGGGTAGAATATACCAATCCTAATTCACAAAGTCAAAGTTCACATAATTTACACATGAAATCACCTAACTAATACATGAAATTCCCACAATAATTTACATACACCTACATTAATCCCTTAGTACCATAATTCATCAAATAAATTCATGAAATCAAGCACTCTTCCATGAACCACAAGGCTGCCCAATTGTACATATGCTTTCATCTTCCATATACACTTCACAACTTACTTCAAAGTAACCATTTCAAGCATACACATAATACTAAACTACTAATACATGTAATAAGCCTAATTAACTTCATTACCCATTAATTACATGTAAAAACAAATTAAACTCCTCTAAAATCCATGGCTGCCAAATTCATGCTTCATCATTAATCATCAATTTCTCTAAAATTTCTTGTCAATTCAATTCATCACAACCTTAAAATAAAGTTTAATGAAGCAAGGGATGAAAAACTAGCACTAACCTTTTTTGAGCTTGACCAAAACTTCACCAAATCTCTTCCTTTTTGCTCCCTATAATCTGCCCAAGAGGTGTGGGCCAAGTTTAATGAAAGAAATTATAAGGATTATGGCATGAAGATGGAAAAATGGAGCTTCGCATGTGGGGCAGCTATGGTGATTTTGGGAGAGAAACAATTTCGGCAAAGTGAAGATTTGAGGAAGAAGAAGGTGGAAATGGACAGAAGTTTAACATTTTATATGTATATATATATCCCACTAAGGTCCACTAATTGTCCATTAAAGGTAGATTAAGAATATTATAATTAAGCTTTTAATTATTCCCATATTTTTCCACTTAATTTCTCTTAATCACATTTTAATTTTAATCTCATTTTTCATTCAATTTTTCAAAATGTACTACCACTTATTTTTCATAGACATTTAGGTCAAAAACCAACTCTAGGTGTCAAATGACCAAAATGCCCCTTTTCGGGTTGTTTTTCAAATTTTTCAATGCTACCGATTTATTCCTTGTACCACCGATTTCTTTAATTTTCGTTTTTTATTTGTACTGACTTACTAATTTTTCTTTGACATTTCCAATGTCAATTACACCTCAGTAAACCTTTAATTTTGTCCCAAAAATATTTCTCAGGGTTCCCCGCAGTCCAAGGCTAGTCAACGGTCCCCGCCGTAACTTCCCGGTACGATCAACCATCGCTACGGTGCCAGCTCGTTTAACTTAATTTCATTTTCTCTCTTTTATTTTTATTTAATTTTTCTTGTATTTTCTTTTTATTTATTTCATCATTATATGCCTGTTCACTGTCATCGAAGTGTAGTTTCAAATATCCTGACTTGTCAGAACTGACATTAGGTCACCGAAGCAACAGAACGTACAGACTACGTACAAGGAGGATGTTACAATTTTTAGCCGGTACTTTGCTGGATTTTCTATAAAATTTTTGGAATCCCAAATTAATTTATAATTTCAATAAATGATCTAAATGAGATCAATTTCATAAATTTCACTTAATAATTATAAATAAATAAATCAAGAATGGATAATAATAATTGAGATAATATATGGTGTTCCAGCACACTGTGTGACATATCTTGCTCGGCTACACTGTAGATGAGTAAGGATTGTCACATTTAGTGGTATCAGAGTACGGTTTAGTGCATTTCTAGGTCTAGATAGAGTCCATACCATGCATTGCATTTGTAAGAGTCGAGGTGACACTAATGCAGATCTGTTTATTTTTCTTATTTTGGTTAGGATATGGACCCCACGTCATAGAGAGCTGTAGATGAGGAAGTGGAGAGTCGTGCTCCACCTACAGCTGAGACTGTAGGCAGGGAAGAACCTACTCCACCAGCACCATAAGTGCCTGCACAGCCTCCGCTGGTTATGTTTTAGCACATGGCGGACTTCTTCAGACAAATGGGTGGGGTTATGCCATCGCCACCACCACCACCTCCACGATAGAAATCTCACCTGGAAAAACTGAGAAAATTTAGAGCTGTGGACTTTTTGGGTTAGAGAGAAGAAGACTCAGTGGCAGCTAAAAATTGGTTAGACATAACCAACTGGGTATTGAAGCAACTGCATTGCACCCCAGAGCAAAATTTAGAGGGTGCTGTGTCCCTACTCCAAGATGATGCCTATCAGTGGTGGGACACTGTATCTAGTGAGGTGCAGCCCGAGAAGATCACTTGGGAATTCTTCCTTACTGAATTCAAGAAGAAATATATGGGCAGTGTGTACTTAAAAGACCGAAGAAGAGAATTTATTAGCCTGACGCAAAGGCAGCTATCGATAGCAGAATATGAACAGGAATTTGTGAGATTAAGTATGTATGAGAGAGAGATAGTCCCTACAGAAGCAGAGAGGTGTAGAAGGTTTGAAGAGGGGCTAATTAAACTTATGATCACTGCCTTAGGGATTACAAACTTCACAAAATTATTGGAAGCTACTCTAAAGCTTGAGAAAGTCAGAATAAATGAGCAGAACAGAAGGGAGAGACAACAGAAGAGGGGTCCAGGTCATTTCAGTTCATCCTCTGCACCTGGGAAGAAATTTAAAGGTCTACCTGCTCAGAGTTCGGGTCAGCCTCAAGGTCAAGGTCAGTCCCAGGGGCCCAGACCATAGTTTACACCTAGGAGAGGCCAGTCCACATCATCAGTGAGCAGCTCTCTAGGGACGATATTCAGGGGACCAGCCCCAGTATCTTCTGCCTGCCTACACTACCTGAAGTGGTATAAGGGGGAGTGTTGGAGAGTGATGGGTGCCTGCCTAAGGTGTGGGTCTACAAAGCATCAGTTAAGGAACTGTTCATGCAGATCTACTACAGCTGCTCCAGCACAAGCAGATAGACCTGTCCCTGTACCTCAAAGGGGTAGGAAGTCTGGTAAGTCTGAGGCAGCTGGTCCATCACAGAGACCTGCATCTGAGACAGTCGAGAGGCCAGAGGCTAGAGTACCTGCCAGGGCTTATGCCATGAGTGCTCAAGAGGAGCAAGATGCCCCAGACATCATCAGGGGTACAATTTCCCTCTATAACACATCTGTGCATGCGTTGGTGGATCCAGGATCCACCCATTCATACATCTGCATTAACCTACCTGTAGAAAGGGGGATACTAGTAGGGGAGAGTGACTAAGACATTCTAGTTACTAATCCATTGGGCCATAGTGTATTAGTGAATAAGGTCTACAAAGGTTGCCCATTAAGGATTCAGGGGTATGAATTCTCAGTAGACCTGATTGAATTGCCTTTCCATGAGTTCGACGTGATTTTGGGAATGGATTGGTTGTCACAACATCAGGCAATAGTTGACTGTAAATTGAAGAGGATATCCTTGAAAACTCCTGATGGTAATGAGATAATAGTTATGGGGAAAGGACAGATTTCTTGTCCAATGTTATCTCAGCCACATTTGCAAGAAAATTGATGAGAAAGGGCTGTGAAGCCTACCTAGCACATGTGGTTGATACTTGACAGGCTAAGCCAAACCTGTGTAATATACCCACAGTAAGAGACTTCCCAGATGTGTTTCCTGAAGAATTGCCTGGTTTGCCACTAGAAAGGGAAGTCGAATTTGTTATTAAGGTACTGCTAGGTACAACACCAATTTCCATTGCTCTTTATAGGATGGCACCCACAGAATTAAAGGAGCTGAAAATCCAGTTGCAGAAGTTACTGGACAAGGGGTTTATACGCCCCAGTATGTCACCATGGGAAGCTCCAGTGCTATTTGTGAAGAAGAATGATGGGACTTTAAGGCTATGCATTGATTACCGGCAATTGAATAAAGTGACTATGAAGAATAAGTATCCATTGCCTAAAATAGATGATCTGTTTGATCAGTTGAAAGGAGCTGGAGTATTTTTCGAAATTGATCTCAGATCAGGGTATCATCAGTTGAGGGTAAAGGACACAGATGTGCCAAAGACTACATTCAGAACCCAATATGGGCATTATGAGTTTCTAGTGATGCCCTTTGGCCTAACAAATACACCAGCAGCATTCATGGACCTTATGAACCGTATCTTCCATCCATATCTAGATCAGTTTGTAGTGGTCTTTATTGATGACATTCTTGGGTATTCCAAGACCAGGGCAGAACATGATGAGCATTTAAGGATTATTCTGCAAACCCTGAGGGAAAAGAAGCTGTATGCTAAGTTGTCCAAATGTGACTTTTGCTTGAGTGAAATTGCATTCCTTGGACACATAGTATCAGCTGATGGGATTAGAGTGGATCCCAAGAAGATAGAAGTAGTGAAGGAGTGGAAGCCTTCTAGAAATACAACTGAGGTCAGAAGTTTCTTGGGGCTAGCTGGGTATTATAGAAGATTTTTAAAGGGATTTTCTCTAATAGCTGCTCCAATAATCAAGTTGTTACATAAGAATGTTATATTTGACTGCAATGACAAGTGTCAAGCCAGTTTTGAGAGGCTGAAGGCTATGTTAACAGAGGCACCAGTGTTGACACAGCTAGTATCTGGGAAAGACTTTGTGATCTATAGTGATGCCTCACATAATGGGTTAGGGTGTGTATTGATGCAAGAGGGGAAGGTGGTCGCCTATGCTTCTAGGCATCTAAGGCCACATGAACAGAACTATCCTACCCATGATCTAGAACTTGCAGCAATTATCTTCGCACTGAAGATATGGAGGCACTACCTGTATAGGGAAAAATGTTATATTTACACGGACCACAAAAGTCTGAAATACTTACCAACCCAGAAGAAGCTCAACCTTAGACAGAGGTGATGGATTGAGTTCCTGAAGGACTACGACTATGTGATCAACTACCACCCTGGGAAAGCAAATGTAGTTGCTGATGCTTTGAGCAGAAAATCCATTGTAGCCCTGAGATCTTTGAATGCCTATCTATCCTTAGCCCGAGATGGAGCTATTTTGGTTGAGTTGCAAGTGAGGCCAAACCTGCTACAGCAGATTCTAGATGGGTAGAAGGTAGATGAGAAGCTAATGGCTATTATGGGCAAAATCCCAGAAGAGAAGGAAACTAACTATGTAATAAAAGAAGACGGGTGCTTGTACTACAAAGGAAGAGTATGTGTACCGAATGATGGGGAATTGAAAGGCAGTATTCTGAAAGAGGCCCACACTAGCATTTATGCTATGCACCCA
Source organism: Hevea brasiliensis (assembly GCF_030052815.1). Taxonomy (NCBI): domain Eukaryota; kingdom Viridiplantae; phylum Streptophyta; class Magnoliopsida; order Malpighiales; family Euphorbiaceae; genus Hevea; species Hevea brasiliensis. The sequence goes on along the minus strand of NC_079496.1, from coordinate 91,186,067 downwards.
AGAAGCACAAAAATGTATCATGACTTGAAGCTTCATTATTGGTGGCCTGGTATGAAGAAGGATATAGCTGATTATGTGACTAAATGCCTGACATGTCAGCAAGTTAAGGTAGAACATCAAGTTTCATCGGGTTTGCTATACCCTATAAGCATACCTGAATGGAAATGGGACCGGGTCACTATAGATTTTGTAAGTGGTTTACCTCTCACCCAGAAGAAGTATGATGCAGTATGTGTGATAGTGGATAGATTAACGAAGTCAGCATACTTTTCTACCAGTTAGGACTGACTACTTACTGGAGAAACTAGCAGAATTGTACATCAGTGAGATAGTTAGACTACATGGAATTCCACTGTCCATCATATCTGATCGAGACCTAATATTTACATCGAGATTTTGAAAAAAGTTGCAAGAATCCTTGGGCACACAACTCCACTTTAGTACAGCTTTCCATCCTCAGACGGATGGGCAATCAGAAAGAGTAATCCAGGTAAATATTGAAACTTATTGAATTAGTACAAATATTAAACTGAAATGATAATAATAACATGAAACATATGATAAGTCCTTGAGGATATATTGAGGAGTTGTGTCATTGAGTTTGAGGGAAGTTGGGATACATACCTCCCATTGGCAAAATTTGCATACAACAATAGCTATCAAGCTAGCATAGAAATAGCCCCATATAAAGTACTGTATGGAAGGAAATGTAGAATCCCAGTGTGTTGGACTGAATTGAGTGAAGCTAACTTGGTAGGGTCAGACCTGGTGAAACAGACTGAGGAGAAAGTAAAGTTAATCAAAGCCAATCTGAAGGTTGCCTCAGACAGACAAAAATCCTATGCCAACCTGAAGAGAAAAGAGATAGAATATGCAATTAGCGACAAAGTGTTCCTCAAAGTGTCACTGTGGAAGAAGGTACTAAGGTTTGGAAGAAAGGATAATTTAAGCCCTAGGTTCATTGGCCCATATGAAATCATTGAACATGTGGGCCCAGTGGCCTATGGGCTAGCTTTACCACCAGAGCTGGTGTCACACCCTGCCCCTCTGTAAGGCATAACATGATCCCGTAGTATACCTAATGAATTACCAACTTCATCTACTGATAACCCATTAAATACACTACAAGGGATTTTAAAAACTTTTCTTACTTCTTTTGCAGTGGTGAGCACTATTTACAGGTGTTAAAGACTTTGGTGAACTGAAGTGAAATAACTAACTCATTTGGTTTATTTGGAATTTCTGTAAAAATTTTGGCAGAGTGACATCTGTATTTTGGATAAAACAGTTCTTGAAAACTCAGTAAAAAAGCACTTCAATAATTTTCCAAATCTCAACTCCACATTTTTCTCAACACAATATATTTCTCAACACAACAATTTATCAACTCAATTTCATAGAAATTTTTCAAAGTCTGAGATAAGGAAATATAATACAGCTTTTACAAGTCAAAACAGCTCATAATTATTTTACAACTTCAAGGTACAATTTGAATTTACAACTACTCAAAACCAAAAACAAAATGTGCATACAGTGTCATACATTACAGTACAAAATGCAAAATACTGGTATACTCCTAATACCAGGTAATCCCTCGCTGGATGTATATGCAGCCTAGTCTGCTTCTGCGTCTCTCTACTGCGGACAATTAAAAGCTATCATTTGAGACAATGTCTCAGTGGTGCACAACATTAACCAAATACAATTTAAATCACAATTCATAAGTCATGTAAATAGTGGATACTTAAAATCATAGTTAAATTCAAGACAATAATGTCAACAAGAATTTAAACTCCATTTGTCAATATCACAATAATTTTTCATAAGTCAGATCATGTTTGAATTCAAAAGACAGTATATGTCAATGAGAGTTTAAATCAATTTCACAATCTCACAATACATAATAATGCAATTTAGTCGAATAATTTAAGAATACAGTGTTGCCAATTCATTCACAACTTAAGCCATGACACAATTTTTCGATCAATGCCGCGTTGTACACCACGACAAAGCAATCACAACCTCACTAATCGAAATTAATGAGGAAGGGGAGCTAGCTATATAATGAGTACTCATCCGATCACCTCAACTGGTAAACCAGAGAGGGAAAAATAAGCGATCACGACTCCATAAATGGAGAAGGAAATAAACGATCACAACCCCATAATTGGAGAAGGAATGATACGATCTTTGTCATGCTAAGTGTGAACACAAAATCAATTCCAAACATTTTATTCAAATGATTCGTGAGAATCCAATAAATTTCCAAAGTCATAATTTCATTCACAAAATGGCAACACAATTCATAATTAACTTCGATTTTCACAAATCACACTAAACTAATTTTCCCACAATTTCAAACCATTTACAATGCTTTTAAGCAATAAGTATCCATCAATATCATTCAAACAATTTCTCACAGTTTCAAATCATTTACAATGCTTTTCAAGCAATAAATACCCATTCAAAGACATTTCCACAATTTAAAACAATAATGTACAAATAGTCAATATTTATTTCAATTGAAAAATTCAAAAGAAATATTCATTGTGCACAAACCTCTGATGACTGTCTCCCTGGTCTGGACTCAGTGTTTCCTTCTCTTTTCCTGAGTCTTTAGTAACTGAGAAACACAATTTGAAGTGTTTCAGTACTAAATTAAATTGTCTCTAACGATAATGTTTGGTAAATAATGCACTGAACTCAATTTTTTACTTAATCACCTAATATACCGACCCTCGTTGCGTTTTAGGTAAATTAGGTTTTAGTGTCGTTAATATGTCACATTCGATAGGGTTTTAGGTTTGGTAAGTTTTACCAAAGTCATTTTCTTGTTTAGTGCATTTTAATGCAAATTGCTGGATTCCGGGACACTGGTTTGACCTAGCCGGACGGTCTAGTTCCCTCGGTTTTTGGGTCTCGGTCGAAACTAAAAACTTATAGATCTAGGTCTTATTGCACGTGGGGCAAAATTTCAGGTCAATCCGAGTTAAGTAGACCGAGTTATGGTCATTATACTATTGCTGGTCAAATGGTACCATTTTAGGTCAATTTTAGGTCAAATTGGTCAATTCTGGTTCGGCCAGTTTTTGGACCCGAACTTGTGCAAGTTTTTTGACTTGCTTATGGTCATTTCTGGGCTTTGGTGTCTTCATAAGACTTGTAGGTATGGGTCTTAACTATTCTTGGTCAAAATTTCAGGTCAATTGGACCTGGTTTGAGTGAGTTATGGCCTAAACACTCACTGCTGCCCAATTGGTCATTTTTCAGGTCCTAATTGCACCTAATCCGAATTGGTCATTTTTTTAGGTCACCTTGCAAGCAGAATTTTGGTATGATTTCTCAATGAAAGTTGGCACATTTTGTGCCTAGTTTCACCTCAAATTGGTCTCATACCAATTGAGGTTACACATTTAAGGTTATAGGCTAAAATGTACACTGCCCTCACTATGCCTTTCACACCCCACTTCAAACACACATTTAACTTGCAAAGTTTACTTCCATACCCTACCAATCTGTTTTGGTACATTACCAAAAGCATTATCTACTTTACATTAACATTATTTTGGGCAGATTACCATTACCCTCAACACACCAAATATCATTCACAATTACAATTTCTAATTACCATTACAAACACACCTAACCATTACAAATTTTACATACACTTTACAATATCAATCTACATACATCTCATCAACCTTCTAGGTCAATATTCTGCCCACACTTCCTTCAATATATACCATTACTCAAGTGTCCCCAAGCTGCATAAACCATTCTTCAACATCAAAGTGCCATCCAATTTACCAATTCCCATCCAAGTGCATAAATCACCATATAAACATGAAATAATTCACTAGGTTACTAATTCATCATGATCAACACCATTTCTCATCAATTATATGCACAAATATCTCATAAAAAACGTGACTCATGGCTGTCCAAAATGAAAACAACAATAACCCTTCAAACTCAAAATTTTCCTTCACCAAACCAACACCCATAACATGAACATAAACTTTAACAAAGAAGTTCTCAAAAATGCAAACTTACCTTTAATTGTAACTTGCTAAACCTTCACCAAACTTCTCAAAATTGGTATCAATATCTTCCTTGTGATGTGTAGACCATTTTTCATAAAGCTACTTAAGGGATTGGAGTTGAAATGGAGAGAGGAAATCAAGCTTTACACAACACGTCCATGGAGGTTTCAAGGTTCTTCATTTCGGCAAGTTGAATGCAAATGAGGAAGATGAATTATTCAGCTGCATTTTAAGTGTACACATGTCCCACTATGTATTTAATTAATCCCCTTAGTGGTCCACTAAAAAATTAAATCATATTTTAAGCTAACTTCCCACTTATTCCACATTTAACCCATGATTTCCACTATTTATTTTAGGTACCACCAATTTAATTTTTCATTTTATTTTCTAAGTGTAATATTATTTATTTTTAATGGACATTTAGGTCAAAAGACACTTGGGATGTCAAATGACCATAATGCCCTGTTAGATTCACGTTCGATTTTTGGTAACACCGTATTTTGTCTGTTTTTCGATTTCTCACTTTTCTTTGTACTAATTATTTAATTTTTCTTTAATCTTTCTAATGAGATTTATACTTCAATAAGGGTCTATTTATGTCCTAAAAATGTTTTCCAGGGTTTCCATGATCGAGCTAGTCAACGGTCCACGCTGTGACTTCCGGTCTGATCACCCATCGCTAGGTTTCAGGCTCGCTTAACTTGGTGACATTTCTTTGCTATTATTTTTCCTTTGTTTTTCTTGTATTTTCTTTTCTTGTATTTCATTATTTATGTCTCCTCTCTCATATCAAGGTGTGGTTCTAGGCATCCTAGTGTCCAGGACAACACTGTCCTTTGGAGCGATGAGAATGCACTACCGAACTTAGGGGTGTTACAATTCTCCCCCCCTTAAATAAATTTCGTCCACGAAATTTTACCCAGTAGTCATCTTACAATAGTCATACGTTTATTTTCTCCTTTCTATATGATCGTAAGACTTTTAACAATCTAATACAATGTTTAATTTGCTTGGATAACACCAATCTCCTCTTACTATTATGCTGTCTAATATTTTGGTTCACGTTGCTTCTTGAATGACCCTTGAGGTCATGTTAGAATCATTCATCAGTCATTGGTCCTCTAACCATTCTAATCCATAGTCTTCCTCACATTCGTAATATTTCTTTGTTACATATGAATCAACTATTCAAATCTCTACTTCCGTAACTCTTTTTATCTGTCAATATTCTATAACTTACTTCCTTTTGTACTGAACTATAACCTTTCGATATTCTAACTTTTGAGTTTTAGATCACTAATTAGCATTTTCAAACTTAATTCTAACAATTAAATTCGTCACGGCATAACTATACCAAAGCAGATGCCGTTGGCAACTATTCTCATCTAGATATACTATCGGGTGATGCGTAGCTCTACACAATAATCTCAAGTTAGTCTTGAAATCTGCAGCTTACTCAATAGATCAAACTTTCCTATCTTTTATCCTTTTCGAATTCACTGATATCCGAACTTATTCTGATTACAATATCCATTAACAATTAATAACAGTAACATCTCTGCCTTCATCTAGAGCAATTCTATTTCTGTAACTTATTTTTACGTCCTCTTGCCTTACATTAAGTAGGCTCGCCAATTAGCTTATAATTTTATGGTGTGTCAGCAAATACTTTTCGCCGATAAACTCTTCCAAAACTAATTTCACTTGTTATCACAATCCTTATCCTAAAGGACTAATCACTAATGCATCAAAATTTATTTCCCTGACCTCCTGTCCTAACGGACTTGTTACTAGCACCTCAAAGTCCATTTTTGTACATGGAGCAGCAATGCAATCAATGATGCTAGCACACACATAAGAATGGGTAGAACCCAGATCGATTAACACAAACACATCCTGGTTAAAAGTTGAGAAGGTACCAGCCACCACGTCAGATGTCTCGACCTCTTCCCTCTGTCTCATTGCATAGACTCTGACCGGAGCACTGTCTTGCTCTGAATGTTTTACCGTGCCTTGGCTGCCTGCTGGGCTACCTCTACCCCTGCCTCTACCTCTACTGGGTGGTTGTGAACTTCTAGTGACAAGGCTCTGAACTGACCCTTCTGCAGTAGTAGGAGGTGGTCCAACTCTGCGACTACTGGTGCAGTCCTTGGCAAAGTGTCCTATGCCTCCACAGTTATAACAGGCTCCAATAGCCTTATAGCATATCCCACCATGATATCTTCCACAATTTTCACATTGGCGAGAAGGGTAGGAACCTCGTACTATCTTTGACCGGATAAAGGAGGTTTACATCACGAATGTCCTCCCCTACCGGACTTCTTGCCACCTCTTTGTGTCCCTCATAGTTCTTCCTCTTTCCGGTGGGACCACCGAACTCTGTTCTCTTGACTTTCCCTCTTCATCTGCTTTCTCTGTTCTCTTTTTCTGAGGTGTAGTCTCAAACTCATCTCTTTCCTAATCTAGGTCTTTAGTTACAAGTTCTGAGAAGTTAGTGTGTTTGAAGCCAGAGCACTTGTACTCGATCTTGGGCTTCAAGCCGTTCAAACCTCTTGCATCTTTCCTGCTGGTAGAGAGTAGACTCACCGCATAATGGCTAAGCGAGAAAATTCTCTTTCATACTCGACCACCGATCCGCTGTTTCAAACTTAGGAATTCTTGTAGCTTCCGGTCTACATAAGCATCGAGGACATATTTCTGCTGAATTCCTGAGGAAGTCATTCCATGTTAGCACTGCAGTTCTACTGGTGGGGAATGGTTTTCCACCAGTCATAAGCATCCCCTTGTAGTAAGGATACTGAGTATTCAAGTCTGAGCTCCTCTGTACAATGAAGTTTCTTGAACACCCTATCCATCCTCTCTAACCACTGTTTAGCTTCTAGAGGATCTGCTGTCCCCTTGAACTCTATAGCCCCATATTTCATCAATTTATCATATTGCCTCGTAGGAGACTGTGGTTGTACCACTGGTGTCTGTATTGGGACTTGAGTAGGCGCATTACCAGCCATTTGTTGGAATATTGCGACCATCTGTTGACGGCGAAGCGAGAAAGCTGCGACGCTGCGGTGGTCTTCTTGAACCACTGACATTTTGTAGGCCTGGGGCATCCCCTTGCACCTCAGCCTCAATAGACTGATCGACTGAACGATCACCCTCTTCCATATTCAATGCGAGGATCTTAGCTTTCCTGAACAATAACACAAGGATATTTACTCTCGTTAGTGCATATTTATACTGTAATGTACTGTATGTATCAACAATGATATTGAGCAGTTGTACTATGAAGAAAGAACATTCAAATAACAGGTGAAAACAGAATTTAAAAACTATGCTCTGATACCACTAAAACATGTCACACCCTACCCCTCTGTAAGACATAACATGATCCCGTAGTATACCTAATGAATTACCAACCGTCTCACGATAACCCATTAAATACACTACAAGGGATTTTAAAAACTTTTCTTACTTCTTTTGCAGTGGTGAGCACTATTTACAGTGTTAAAGACTTTGGTGAATCAAGTGAAATAACTAACTCATTTGGTTTATTTGGAATTTACGTAAAAATTTTGGCAGAGTGCCATCGTATTTTGGATAAAGCAGTTCTTGAAAACATGTAAAAAAAAGCACTTCAATAATTTTCCAAATCTCAACTCCACATTTTTCTCAACACAATATATTTCTCAACACAACAATTTATCAACTCAATTTCATAGAAATTTTTCAAAGTCTGAGATAAGGAAATATAATACTGACTTTTACAAGTCAAAACTCATAATTATTTTACAACTTCAAGGTACAATTTGAATTTACAATGCTCAAAACCAAAAACAAAATGTACATACGATGTCATACATTCTGATACAAAATGCAAAATCTTGGTATACTCCTAATACCTGTAATCCCTCATTGGATGTATATGCGGCCTAGTCTGCCACTGTCTCTCTACCTGCGACAGCAATAAAAAGCTATCGCTGAGACAATGTCTCAGTGGTGCACAACATTAACCAAATACAATTTAAATCACAATTCATAAGTCATGTAAATAGTGGATACTTAAAATCATAGTTAAATTCAAGACAATAATGTCAACAAGAATTTAAACTCCATTTGTCAATATCACAATAATTTTCCATAAGTCAGATCATGTTTGAATTCAAAAGACAGTATATGTCAATGAGAGTTTAAATCAATTTCACAATCTCACAATACATAATAACGCAATTTAGTCGAATAATTTAAGAATATAGTGTTGCCAATTCATTCACAACTTAAGCCATGACACAATTTTCCGATCAATGCCGCGTTGTACACCACGACAAAGCAATCACAACCTCACTAATCGAAATTAATGAGGAAGGGGAGCTAGCTATATAATGAGTACTCATCCGATCACCTCAACTGGTAAACCAGAGAGGGAAAAATAAACGATCACGACTCCATAAATGGAGAAGGAAATAAACGATCACAACCCCATAATTGGAGAAGGAATGATACGATACTGTCATGCTAAGTATGAACACAAAATCAATTCCAAACATTTTATTCAAATGATTCGTGAGAATCCAATAAATTTCCAAAGTCATAATTTCATTCACAAAATGGCAACACAATTCATAATTAACTTCGATTTTCACAAATCACACTAAACTAATTTTCCCACAATTTCAAACCATTTACAATGCTTTTAAGCAATAAGTATCCATCAATATCATTCAAACAATTTCTCACAGTTTCAAATCATTTACAATGCTTTTCAAGCAATAAATACCCATTCAAAGACATTTCCACAATTTAAAACAATAATGTACAAATAGTCAATATTTATTTCAATTGAAAAATTCAAAAGAAATATTCGTTGTGCACAAACCTCTGATGACTGTCTCACAGTCGGACTCAGTGTTTCCTTCTCTTTTCCTGAGTCTTTAGTAACTGAGAAACACAATTTGAAGTGTTTCAGTACTAAATTAAATTGTCTCTAACGATAATATTTGGTAAATAATGCACTGAACTCAATTTTTCACTTAATCACCTAATATACCGACCCTCGTTGCGTTTTAGGTAAATTAGGTTTTAGTGTCGTTAATATGTCACATTCGATAGGGTTTTAGGTTTGGTACGTTTTACTAAAGTCATTTTCTTGTTTAGTGCATTTTAATGCAAATTGCTGGATTCCGGAACACTGGTTTGACCTAGCCGGACGGTCTAGTTCCCTCGGTTTTCGGGTCTCGGTCGAAACTACAAACTTGTAGATCTAGGTCTTATTGCACGCGGGGCAAAATTTCAGGTCAATCCGAGTTAAGTAGACCGAGTTATGGTCATTATACTATTGCTGGTCAAATGGTACCATTTTAGGTCAATTTTAGGTCAAATTGGTCAATTCTGGTTCGGCCAGTTTTTGGACCCGAACTTGTGCAAGTTGTTTGACTTGTTTATGGTCATTTCTGGGCTTTGGTGTCTTCATAAGACTTGTAGGTATGGGTCTTAACTATTCTTGGTCAAAATTTCAGGTCAATTGGACCTGGTTTGAGTGAGTTATGGCCTAAACACTCACTGCTGCCCAATTGGTCATTTTTCAGGTCCTAATTGCACCTAATCCGAATTGGTCATTTTTTTTAGGTCACCTTGCAAGCAGAATTTTGGTATGGTTTCTCAATGAAAGTTGGCACATTTTGTGCCTAGTTTCACCTCAAATTGGTCTCATACCAATTGAGGTTACACATTTAAGGTTATAGGCTAAAATGTACACTGCCCTCACTATGCCTTTCACACCCCACTTCAAACACACATTTAACTTGCAAAGTTTACTTCCATACCCTACCAATCTGTTTTGGTACATTACCAAAAGCATTATCTACTTTACATTAACATTATTTTGGGCAGATTACCATTACCCTCAACACACCAAATATCATTCACAATTACAATTTCTAATTACCATTACAAACACACCTAACCATTACAAATTTTACATACACTTTACAATATCAATCTACATACATCTCATCAACCTTCTAGGTCAATATTCTGCCCACACTTCCTTCAATATATACCATTACTCAAGTGTCCCCAAGCTGCATAAACCATTCTTCAACATCAAAGTGCCATCCAATTTACCAATTCCCATCCAAGTGCATAAATCACCATATAAACATGAAATAATTCACTAGGTTACTAATTCATCATGATCAACACCATTTCTCATCAATTATATGCACAAATATCTCATAAAAAACGTGACTCATGGCTGTCCAAAATGAAAACAACAATAACCCTTCAAACTCAAAATTTTCCTTCACCAAACCAACACCCATAACATGAACATAAACTTTAACAAAGAAGTTCTCAAAAATGCAAACTTACCTTTAATTGTAACTTGCTAAACCTTCACCAAACTTCTCAAAATTGGTATCAATATCTTCCTTGTGATGTGTAGACCATTTTTCATAAAGCTACTTAAGGGATTGGAGTTGAAATGGAGGGAGGAAATCAAGCTTTACACAACACGTCCATGGAGGTTTCAAGGTTCTTCATTTCGGCAAGTTGAATGCAAATGAGGAAGATGAATTATTCAGCTGCATTTTAAGTGTACACATGTCCCACTATGTATTTAATTAATCCCCTTAGTGGTCCACTAAAAATTAAATCATATTTTAAGCTAACTTCCCACTTATTCCACATTTAACCCATGATTTCCACTATTTATTTTAGGTACCACCAATTTAATTTTTCATTTTATTTTATAAGTGTAATATTATTTATTTTTAATGGACATTTAGGTCAAAAGACACTTCGGGATGTCAAATGACCATAATGCCCCTGTTCGGGTTACGTTCCCGATTTTTCGGTAACACCGTATTTTGTCTGTTTTTCGATTTCTCACTTTTCTTTGTACTAATTATTTAATTTTTCTTTAATCTTTCTAATGAGATTTATACTTCAATAAGGGTCTATTTATGTCCTAAAAATGTTTTCCAGGGTTCCCCGTAGTCCAGGGCTAGTCAACGGTCCACGCTGTGACTTCCCGGTGCGGTCACCCATCGCTAGGTTTCAGGCTCGCTTAACTTGGTGACATTTCTTTGCTATTATTTTTCCTTTGTTTTTCTTGTATTTTCTTTTCTTGTATTTCATTATTTATGTCTCCTCTCTCATATCAAGGTGTGGTTCTAGGCATCCTAGCTGTCCGGACAACACTGGTCACTGGAGCAGTAGAACGCACTACCGAACTTAGGGGTGTTACAGCTGGATAAAATCCACAATGTGTTCCATGTATCTATGCTAAGAAGATAACTCTCAGACCCTTCACATTTCATCTCCTTGGAAGAGATTGAAATTCAATCGGACTTGACATATGAAGAAGAACCTATACGGATCCTGGCTCGGGAAGTGAAGGAATTTAGGAACAAACAAATTCCACTAGTGAAAGTGCTATGGAGGCACCACAACACCGAGGAGGCAACTTGGGAAAGTGAGGAGACGATGAGGCAACAGTTCCCTAAACTATTTGCATCAGGTAAATTTCGAGGACGAAATTTAAATTAAAGGGGAATAGTTGTAACAACCTCACTGAAGCAATTCCGTACATTCTACTATTTTGATGACTGGTGTCGGTTTGGACAGCTAGAACGCCTGGAAAAATATTTAGAATAGAGTGAGGAGTCATAAATAACTCAAATAAAGATAAGAAAAAATTAGGAAAAATTTTAGAGATAAAATACAACTAAGTTAAATGAGTCAATGCCCTAGCGATGGGTAACCCAGTGGGAAGTTGCGGTTTTCACCGCTAGAAGCCCTAAACCCAGGGAAAAATTCATGAAGTAATTTTTGGGACTCTAGAGAAGAGTCATTGAGGTTTCTATGGCATTAGAATGCCAAGAAAAGGCTTAGAAAATTGTTTCGATTGGTACAGACGATTTTGGCTCCATAAGCCAAACGGAGGGCATTTTGGTCATTTTGTCTTAGGAGATGATTTTTAACCGACTTTTCCAGTAAAGTAAATAATTATTATGACATAAAATATGAATAAATATTGCTAAAAATTAAATTGAAAATGAGTACAAAAGAAAAGAAGAGAAAATGAGTTAAATTTGAAATTATGACCTCATGCTTATGTCATTATAATGCCACCACCCAATCACCACTTGACAAATAAATTAAAGGGATAAAAATAACATAAAAATGGGACAAAAATAAAACAAATTCTAGTAGCTTCTTCCTCATTTCAGCCGATCTTCATCTCTCTCTACCACCACCATTTTTGTTCTTCCTTCTCTCTAAATTTTCCTTGCTAACACACCATAAAATTACTAGTTAGCTTCACAAAAACTTGTCATCACAACTAGAGCAAGCTTAAGGTAGAAATTTGAAGAGGAAAAAGTGAAGATTTATAAGCACAAGTTAGAGCTCTAAAGTGGTTAGTGTCCAATCTACTTATTTTTTTCTTTAAATTCATGTTTAGGAAGTTGAATTGAGTTGAGATTTATGAGGAATTGAAATGAAATTCATTGGTATGCTCACTCTTCATTTTCGATAGCCATGGTAATCTTAGTGTAGTGATGAATTTCTTTGATTTAAAGGAGTGTATAGAATGCCCTTGATGTGAATGTATCACTTCAATTATTAATCTATGAGTTTGGTGCAAGAAATTAGAACTTAGCAAAATTTAGGGCTAGGGTTTGGGCAACAAATTTATGATTTTGCTCATGTATTGGTGAAAGGAAATTCTAATAGTCAATTAGTGACCATTTGGTTGTGTTTGAGTAGGAGTTTAAGTGAATTGTGCCATGGGAATTGAGGTTAGAGGTGCTGCCTTGAGTGACCTGCAGGGCTAAGTGTGAGTCCAGCAAGGTTGGATAGCTTTAACTTGAGTTGTGTAGGTTCAATTGGTGTAAAACCAATTGGACATGAAATTAGACACATAATGGCACAACTTTGATGAAGGAACCCTGTCTAGAAAACAAACATAGGATGCCCTAAAAATTGACCAAATCCGGGTAACACACATTCTGCCTGGGCAAAATGACCAAATAAATAGTATTCATTCATTTGGTCATAACTCAGTGTAGAAAGGTCCAATTGACCTGAAATTTATATCAATGAAAAGCTTAGACAATTTAGAACAACTTTTATGTTGAACACAACTCTAATTCTGGACTTAACCAAATGAAATTATTGGCTAAAGTTGAACTACCAAATCTAGCAGAATGGGATTTTGCCCACAAATTCTGGGCAGATACCAATCCGACCAGCCTTGTTCAAAGATGGCATATCTTGAACTAGAAAACTCTAAATGGAGTGATTCAAAAAGGGAATTAAAGAACACACATAAAGGAACAACTTTCATGAAGGCAATATTGCCAAATTGCTATTGTACAATTGACCAATGGAACAGTAAATCAAGTACTTGAAATCTGAAAATTTTAAATAACCAACCCTAAGCTTTGAAATGGAATTGGCAACCAATGCCAACAATTTTAGAATGCAAAATGTGGTACGTTGGTGATATTAGAACCAATATACCTATTGTCAATGAAAAAGTCAACATTTTAGTTGACTAATGAAATGAATAGTAGCCATAAAATTTCAATTTCAAAGAATTACATAATGAAAAAGTGTAATTGCCCTAGTAAGCCTAGTGTGATTGGTTTGGATAGGTTGGCATGCCAATAGGGTTTTGTTAGCAGTACTGTACATGGCATTATTACATTTTATGATTCATGGCTTAAATGGCCATTCTGTGATTTTATGGCTTTTAGCCATTCCGACATTGTTATGATACTTGGCCTTGTGCCTAATATTTATTACAGCTTATTAGCTGTTCTGTTGTACACCGAGAGACACTTTGTGACCGATGGTGTGACAGTCCGAGGTACTTGGTACCCAATGCTAGTTTATCCGTTATCCAGTCCAGTCAACTGGTATAGGTTACTTGGGCAACCAAAAATAAATATTAAAAAATTTTAATCAATTATTGACCAAATAAATAATGTTACAAATAATTATCAAAAAATTTTATCTATATGAGAAATTAACATATACACTACATGTTTATTTCTTTTAATCTCTTTTTATTTTATTATTGGCACCACTAAGCAGTATTGTTTAGCTCATTGCTTTTTGGCCACGCGTAGGTTCTGGAGAGACTGACAGAGAGCCCAGCAGACCACAGACTGGGTGAGGCCTGTTCACATATCTGCATAGTATCTGTGTCACCTCACAGGCTACAGTGCATTGGTAGAACACTAGGTCCCATTTTGGTATTTTATACTGTTTGTACTGTTTTTAATTAAACTTTTATTTTCTCATGTATAAATTGAAACTTATGTAATATAAATTGGTATGAATGTCAGCAATTGTAAATTTGTGTTTATAAATGAAATGCATATGATTATGATGTTAAACGAATGAATGAAAAATGGAAGAATTTTTTAGAATTGATGAGAAAATTGGGAGTTGTGGAATTGAATGACTATTGGAAGTGTTTTTCATAGGTTCCGAAGAACTGTTTTCTCCATTTTTAACCGGTACTCTACCGGATTTTCTATAAAATTTTCGGAACCTCAAATTAATTTATAATTTTAACAAATGATCTAAATGAGATTAATTTCATAAATTTCACTTAATAATTATAAATAAATAAATCAAGAATGGATAATAATAAATAAGATAAAATATGGTTTTCTGGTACACTGTGTGGCATATCTTGCTCGGCTACACTGTTGACGGGTAGGGGGTGTCATGAATTTGGGTTTATTTTCTTCATGAAAGTTGTAGGGCTATGTCTTAGCTTTCCATCGGTATAAGATTCAGGTCATTTGGACCTTCCTAGACCAAGTTATTGAAGGAGCGGAAGCATGAAAAACATAAGTTTAGATCATTGAATTCAAAAGTTTTTCATCTTGGGTCACATGCATCATGCAATATTCATTTTTATCTATTTGATTTCAATGATAAACAGCATATTAAAACTCTTTTAATATGTTTTTGGATCTACATTTGCTATTTAAGATTTTAGAATTAATAGATTAATTCATTAGAACCCTAGATTAGATCAAAAACAAGTGCACTAACCTTTTAATGTACTTTAGTGTGTTTGTCCTTGCATGTAAATGGGTGTTTGAGATGTTAAATTAAGTGTTTAAATGTATTGGAGTTGGTTTTCATGTATAAAGTTTGATTTGTGAGCTTGAAAAGTGAAAATGGAAGTTGATGTGTATGTGTAATTTTTGGGCAGCCTCAAAATGGAAATTAGTAATGTTCAAATTCATGAAATGTTGTTGAAATATTGTACAAAAATTTGGCAGCATATATGTGTGTGGAATAGTAGTGATAGGTATGTAATTTGATGATGGAAGTTTGTGTGATAATTAGAAGTATTTATGTGTATACATTATTGGGATTGAACTTTGTGAATGGTGACTACATTTGGTGTATTTGAAGTGGTTATATTCTGCCCAAGTTGACCTAAAATGTAGAGAATTGAATGGTTTTGGTTAGTGCCAAATGCAGAATGGTATGAAGAAGTGAGGAGATAGTTGGTGAATGTGTGTTGGTTTGGTGTTTGAAAAGCATATAGAGGGCAGTATGCAAATGGGCCTATAACCCTAAGTGTGTGACTCCAATTTGTATGAGGCCAATTGGAGGTGAAATTAGGCACAAAATGTGCCAACTTTCATGAAGAAAGCCTACCTAAATTCTGTCTAGAAAGTAACCTTAAAAATGACCAAATCTGGATTAGTGACTTGAAAGCCTGAAAATTGATCAATTGGGCACCAGTTAGTGTTTTGACCATAACTTACTCAAAACAGAACCAAATGACCTGAAATTTTTACCATGAATAGTTTAGACATATATATACAATTCTTATGAAGACACAAAGCCAAAAAATGGCCAAAACCAAGCCAAATAGCTTACACAAGTTTAAGTACTAAAACTGGCCGAACCAAAAGTGACCTAAAAATGACCTAAGAATACCATTTTAGTGCATTCTGTCTAGCATTGGTAAATTGACCATATCTTGGTCTACAAGGATATTGAGAAGCATAAAGAACATTGAATCAAGGCCTAGGAGCGACTCAAATCAGGTTTGTGCACAACTAGTTTTTAACTGATTTTGTTTTGAATATTTCATATGATTAAATGACATATTTTTCTCATGTATTATGTTTAACAAGCATTGGATTTAATTCAATGATTATTGTTATAGTATGTATGAATTTAGCTTTGTAAAATGGTATTTCCATAAGTATTAAGCATTGTAAAATGGATTGAATAAATTATGTTTTGGAAAATTGTGATAGAACATGTTTTGAATTGTGATGGGCAATTTGCATGGAAAAATGCAAATTTATGATTTGAATTGTGATGAGCATAAAAATTATTGGATATTGGAATTGACTTTGAATTGAATTGTATTATGATTTATGCTCACTAAAAGGATTGTAATATTGTTTTATATCTCACTATAGATGCTTGACTAGGTTATTACCCATCTCTCTCATTTGTTAAGAAGACAATGGAGTTAGTTGTGTTTTGATTACCATGGTACATGCACATGCTTAGATTCTCCTCTTATTAGAGATTAGATCTAAGTTTTTATATTATGGCCATTTTGGAAGTTTCATTATTATGATGTGTACTGTGCACGATGATTCGACCTCCCCGACCATAGGGAGTTAGAATCACCCCGAAAATGGCCCTTGCAGATTAGTCTTGCATAGTTAGTG
Organism: Hevea brasiliensis; assembly: GCF_030052815.1. Classification (NCBI taxonomy): domain Eukaryota; kingdom Viridiplantae; phylum Streptophyta; class Magnoliopsida; order Malpighiales; family Euphorbiaceae; genus Hevea; species Hevea brasiliensis. Next base: position 91,169,296 of record NC_079496.1, on the reverse strand, counting down.
AGATAAAGAATAGCTTTTGAATAGTAAAGAATTGTGATTTCAATTATGATTTATGTATAATTGATTTTGTTGGAATTGCCTTAAATGTTTGGTTGTGATTTGATATATTAAATTTCGTGATCAAAGTCATTTCATACAAATGATTTATGTTATTGGCAATGAATAATTTGATTTTTGGAATTTGATGAGTATCCTGATTTCCAAATTATTTGCTATAATTTTGCTAAGGTATATTGAACTATGTTTTAAGTTATAGTTGTGCACCACTGAGTTCACCACTCAGCGATAGCTTTGTATGCTGTTGCAGGTGAAAAGAGCATAGAGTAGTTAAGTAAGCTTCTTTGAAGACACACAGGTATATCATAGGTATACCCATGTACATAAGTTTGATGTATGCATGTAATAATATGTATGTAAATTATTTGAGCAGTTGTAAAAAAGAAAAAAAAAAAACTCTTGTAAAATATTTTGGTATGTAATTAAGTGTAAATTATTGTAAATGTAAATTTAAGATTTTATTTATTTGAATAGTTTTTTAATATTAATTTTTGAGTCTTGTAATCAATGAAATGTTTCTTTTATGATGAGGTTGGTTTGAAAATGAAATGATTGATTATTGAGATTGAATTATGAGATGAAATGAAGTTTCTTGGAGTTGTATTTGAGAAAACATATTGGGAGTGTTTTCTTTTTTAGGTTTGAGGAACTGTTTTCTCAAAATACAGCCGGCACTCTACCGAAATTTTGAAAATTTTTTTTAACACCAGATTTTAATTGATGATTTAAATTTCATCAAAATTGATTTAAAATCCCTTGTAGTATATTTAATGTGTCACCAGTTGGCAAAGTACGGTAATTCATTAGTTGTACTACGGGATCGTGTTACATCTTACGGAGGAATAGGGTGTGACAATTGGATCGCTTTAGCTTGCACACTTTGAAACCATCTTGGGATTCAAAACCCCTAGGTTGTTCCATGAAAACGTTTTCTTCAATGTATTCATTAAGAAATGTTGTTTTGACATCCATCTGCCAAATCTCATAGTCATAGTATGTAACAATTGCTAATAGAATCCTAATTGATTTAAGCATGGCAACAGGCAAGAAAGTCTCCTCATAGTCGATTCCTTGCCTTTGGCGAAACCCTTTTGCTACTAGCCTCACATTATAGGTCTCTACCTTTCTATCAGAACCAATTTTCTTCTTGAAAACCCATTTGTTCCCTATAGGTACAATACCTTCTGGTGGGTCAACAAGATCCCAAACTTGATTCTTATACATGGAATCAATTTCAGATTTTATAGCATCAATCCATTTTGAAGAGTCTATATCTGATATAGCTTTTTCATAGGTAAGTGGATTAGCACCATAATCTACTTCTTCATGAGTAGACAACACTTATTCTTCTTCATGAAGAAAACCATATCTCACTAGTGGGTTAGATACCTGGTTGATCTACGAGCAAAAACTATAGATGTTTCATCAATAGGTGTAGGTTGACTAGATGGATCTATATCCATCTGATTTGTTGGTTGGTTAGAATTTTCCAATTCTAACACTATTTGCCTTCCTTTGCCTCCTTTTTGAACAAACTGTTGTTCAAGAAATGTGACATCTCTACTTATCACAATCTTTTGTGATGTAGGGAAATAAAAATAATATCCAAAACTATCTTTTGGATATCCAATAAATCGACCCTTTTCTGATCTGGTTTCTAATTTATCAGTGTTCAGCTTTTTGATATAAGCTGGACAACCCCAAATCTTAACATGCATAAGACTTGGTTTTCTTCCATGTCATATCTCATAAGGTGTGGAAGATACTGATTTTGATGGAATCCTATTCAAATTATTCAATGTTGATTCTAATGCAAATCCCCAAAAGGAGATTGGCATATCAGTATAGCTCATCATACTACGTACCATATCCAATAGGGTATGATTTCTCCTTTCAGATACACCATTCAGTTGTGGTGTTCCTGGAGGAGTCAGCTGGGAAACAATGCCATGCTCTCTCAAGTATTCATCAAATTCAGTACTCAAGTATTCACCTCCACGATCTGATCGAAGAGCTTTAATACTTTTTCCTGTTTGATTTTCTACTTTAGATTTAAATTCTTTGAACTTTTCAAAGGAATCATGTTTGTATTTCATCAAATACAAATACACAAACCTTGATTTATCATCAATAAAGGTAATAAAATAATGAAAACCGCCTCTAGCCATTTCTTTAAATGGACCACATACATCACTATGTATTATCTCCAAAATATTTTCAGCTCTTAGTCCTTGTCCAACAAAGTGTGATCTAGTCATTTTGCCTTGAAGGCAGGATTCACAAGTTGGAGTAGGTTCAGAACCCAATGAGGATAAAATCCCCAATTTCTCCAGTTTTGCAATCCTATCTTCTGCAACATGACCTAACCTTAAGTGCCAAATATATTTTGAACTTGAGTTGATTTTCACCATGGCATTGCATTCATTTAGATCACTTGCATTCATTTTGTGTTTTTCATTATTATCCAAATAATAAAGACCATCATTCATATAACCCGAACCAACATATTTCTTTCCAAAATAAATATTGCAAACATCATCTATGAACTGAAATTCATAGCCATTTCTAGTCAAAACTAGATATAGAAATGATGTTCTTAAAAGCATCAGGTACATATAAAATATTATCCAAACACAAAACATGTCCAGACATGTAAAAAGATTTAGATCCTATGGCTAAAGCTTCAACAGTTGAGCCATCGCCAATCCTGTCACACCTTATCCCTCTGTAAGGCATAACATGATCCCGTAGAATACTTAATGAACTACCAAACTTCACCTACCGATAACTCATTAAGTACCCTACAAGGGATTTTAAAACAATTTTCTTACATTTTGGAAGTGGTGAGCATTTTGGTAGGAATTAAAAACCATTTATTCAAAGTTTAAATACTAGTAAAAATTTTTGTCCATTTTAATTTTGCCGCAAATTTTATAAAAATTTTGACAGAGTTCCGTTTGTATTTGGAGAAAACAGTTCTTCAAATACCCGAGAAAAACACTTCCAATAAATTTTCTCAACTCCCAACCTCCAATAAATCTCAAATCAACTCAATTCAATTCACTTCAAAATAATTCCACAATTCAAATCAAATTTATCATCTCAAAATATTTAATAACATCATTCACAAGGCATAAAATATGAAATTCACAAGTACAAATATTAATTTACAGAAGGAAATCCAAAAATAATATTATTATAATTTATTTTACAACTGCTCAACTCTACATTTATACATAAAGTGTTATAATATTTACATAAAAATTAACCACAAGGGTATAAAATAATACCCGTACAAAAGGTCAGTGTGGTCCTCAATTCAATAGCAGCTCACTCTGCTGCTTTTTCCTTGCTCTTATCTGCGACAGCAAAATAAGTTATCGCTGAGTATAAAAATACTCAGTGGTGCACAATAAAAATTTAAAATACAATACATAAATCATTCATTGATGAAACACAATTTAAATATTTCTCAATCATATTTCACAATTTATCAAGGCTCATAATAACACAATTTAGTCAAATAATTTAATAAACACAGTGTTGCCAAAATCATACACAACTTAAGCCATGACACAAAATTTCCGATCAATGCCGTGTTGTACACCACGACAAAGCAATCTACAACCCCATTAATCGAAATCAATGAGGGAGGTGGCTAGCTAGCTAATGAGTACTCATCTGATCTCAACCTCAACTGGTATGCCAGAGATGGAGGAAAATAAAAGATCTGAACCCCATAAATGGAGGAGGAATAATGTGGTACTGTCATGCTAAGTGTGAATACAAAATCTATTCAAAACAATTTATTCAAATAATTTATTGGAAATCTGGTAAATTTTCAAAGTCATATCCACAATCATAAATGGCAACACAATTCATATTTAACTAAAAAAAAATCAAATTTTCAAGAATCATATATTTAAACAAAAATTACTGTGCACAGATCTAACGTGAGTCGCCTCTAGGCCTTGACTCAGTCTCTCCGAGCTTCCAAGTCTTTTTCAGCTGAAACACACAGTTTCACAGTGTTTCAGTACCATAACTTAGCATAAATCCAAAAATAAATTTAACTTCACTTTTACCTAGCTTTAATGTGCTAAATTCGACGTTCTCGAAGTTTTCGTGTTTCGGGTTACTATTCACTACACTATTTAAGTCAAATTGTTGACTTTTTAAGCCTTAATAGGTATGGGAACTCCAACTTCACCCACATACCACATTTTGGTCATTAAATTTGTTGGTTTTGATCATTTTCTCAAAGCTTAAGTCCTTTAGGCAAAATTGTCAAATTTTTAGTTTTGGTGCTACTAGTTGCATTGTTCCATTGGTAATTTTACTGTTGGAATTTGGCCTTCATAGAAAATGTTCCTTATTGTCTTAAGTTTATTCTCATTTTTGAATCACCCCAATTGGAGTTTTGTAGCTCAAGTTATGGCCATTTGAACCATGGCTGCCGGATTGGACACTACCCAGATTTTCTGGGCAATTTTGGTGCTGGCAGTTTTGGGTCACCAACTTGGGGTGGCCAAATGACTTCGTTTCTGGAAGAATTTGGGTTTGCGTTCTTCATGAAAGTTTTAGGTCTATATCTCATCTACCGCTGGTAAAATTTCAGGTCATTTGGACCTGCCTAGCTCGAGTTATGGCCAAATGAATAAATACTGTTCATTTGGTCAGTTTGTACAGGGCAGCCTGCACTTTTCCAACTTTGGTCAATTTGTTCACTAGGTTTTGTTCACTTTTTGGGCATGGTTCCTGAATGAAAATTGTGTCATTTTATGTCTATTTTTATCCCCAATTGGTCCCATATCAATTGGACTTGTAAAATTTCATTTTTGGTCCTTCAAAGCTGACTTGGTCATGCTGCCAGCAGCATGACCACACTCCCTCCGAATTTAACTTTAATTCCAACCATTCCAACACAACTCATTTGATCACAATTGACCATTTTTCACTTCATAATAGGTCAAAGACATTATTTACTCATTTCTCACAATTTTGGTTCATAAACCCTAGGTGTCCCAAAACCCTAACTTACTAACTTGTTGCATTTCACTAATTCAAAATATTTAATCATGATCATTCAACACCAATAAGCTCACATACACCTTTAAATTCACCAAGTTCATGCATACACATCCTCAAACCCTAGTTGACTAAAATTTAGGTTTGGTCCTTCAACAATTTATTTCATTTCATTTTTTCACAATTTCTAGTGTAATTCAACTACTAAATTATGAATTTAAACATAATATTAAAAACTAACCAGTAACCTCTTTTGATGAATTTCTCCCTCTTCAAATCTTCTTTCTTTCCTCTTCTTTTTGTTGTCAAGATGCTTGTCAAAGTCCAAGAACAAGATTTACTTAAAGGAGTTAGGGAGTGTATAAAATAAAATCAAGCTTTTGAAAGCTTGAGATGGGTGTTAATGGTGGAAAGGAAATGAGAGAAATGAGAGCGAAAGGGGTGACGGGAATGGAGGAGAAGTAATTAATTTTTTTTTCTTTTTCTTTTCTTTTAAGTATTTTGTCTTTAGGAAGACCATAAATTCCAATTTAATTAATTATAGTAATTATGACTTTTATGGCATCATGCATGATGTCATCACCTTTTTACTTTTTCATTCATTTTTTTTTCTATTTATTTTTCTATTAGTTCTTTAATTTAATTCTCGATTCCGAAATTTTCTTTTCTCCGATTTTATTTGACAGTTAGGTCAGGAGTCAGCTTTCGGGGTCAATTGACCAAATTGCCCCTCGCCGGTTCAACCCGGTTTGCAAATAATTCAATATTTCTTCTGGCTCCCTGACCTAATTATTTGACTGGCTTAACAATTCTTTTTCGTGATTTTCTCTTTTCCACTGTGTTCATAAGGGTCCTAAGGACTGCAGCGTCACATTTTACGGTTCGAAATTTGATTTTAAAATGACTTCGCAGTCATTCCTGAGAAGGTCACCCATCGCTGTGACTCTCGGCTCATTTAACTTCTTATGTTCTGTTTTTCTTATTTATACTTAACTAATTGACAATTACTAATTATTTGTATTTATGGCTTCTCTAGTTGTCTTACGTGTGGTTCTAATGCCCTTAATTGTCCAGACCGACACCGGTCACCGGAACAGTGAAATATATCAGGCTATACAAATAGGGGTGTTACAATTCTCCCCCCCTTAAAATAAATTTCGTCACGAAATTTTACCTGGTATCAATCTCTGAACAGTTGTGGGTGTTGTCTCCTCATGTCGTCCTCTCGTTCCCAAGTAGCTTCTTGGCCTGAATTGTCACACCCTACCCCTCTGTAAGGTATAACATGATCCCGTAGTATACCTAATGAATTACCAACTCCGTCTACTGATAACCCATTAAATACACTACAAGGAATTTTCAAAACTTTTCTTACTTCTTTTACAGTGGTGAGCACTATTTACAGGTGTTAAAAACTTTTGTGAACAGAAGTGATAGAACTAACACATTTGACTTATTTGGAGTTTCTGTAAAAATTTTGGCAGAGTGCCATCTATATTTTGGAGAAAACAGTTCTTCAGAAAACCTGTAAAAAGCACTTCAATATATATTTGCAAATCTCAACTCCAACATATTTCTCAACACAACATTTTTCTCAACTCAAATCCGCAATGATTTTTCAAAGACTGAGATACAAGAAATATAATACAAAACTATTCAAGTAAATGAAATCTCAAATTTACATTTAATTACATACCAAAATATTTTACAAGAGTTTCTATACAACTGCTCAAATAATTTACATACATATTATTACATGCTTACATCAAAACCTATGTACATGGGTATATCTATGATATACCTGGAGCTGATCTGAATGTATCCTCAAAGCAACTTAATCACTGCTCTATGCTCTTCTTACCTGCGACAGCATGCAAAGCTATCGCTGAGTGGTGAACTCAGTGGTGCACAACTATAATTTAAAACATAGTACAATATACATTGATAAATTTTACAGTAAATAATTTGAGAATCTGAATACTGATCAAATTCCAAAACTCAAAATATTCATTGCCAATAATGTAAATCATTTGTATAAATGACTTGGAGCACAAAATTCAATTTATCAAATCATGACTATCCATTTAAGTAATTCCAACAAAATCAATTATACATAAACCATAATTGAAATCACCATTCCTTACCATTCAAAAGCCATTCTCAGATCTCAAAAATCATTATGTATCCCAAAAATCATATCAGATCTCAAAATCATCATCAGATCTCAAAAATCATATCAGATCTCAAAAATCATATCAGATCTCAAAATCATATCAGATCTCAAAAATCAATCTTTATCTCACTAATATGCAAGACTAATCCGAAAGGGTCATATTCGATGTGATTCTAACTCCCTATGGTCGGGGAGGTCGAATCTGATTCTAACTCCCTATGGTCGGGGAGGTCGAATCATCGTGCACAGTACCATCACAATAATGAATCTTCCGCAAGGGCCATAACGATAAAATAAACTTAGATCTAACCTCAAATCAGAGGAAAATCTAAGCTGTGCACGTACCATGGTAATCAAAACACAACTCACTCCATTGTCTTCTCAACAAATGAGAGAGACGGGTAATAACCTAGTCAAGCATCTATAGTGAGATATAAAACAATATCACAATCCTTTTAGTGAGCATAAATCACAATATAATTCGATTCAAAGTCAATTCCAATATCCAATAATTTTTATGCTCATCACAATTCAAATAATAAAATTTGCATTTTTCCATGAATATTACCATCACAATTCAAAACATGTTCTATCACAATTTTCCAAAACATAATTTACTCAATTCATAACAATGCTTAATACTTATGGAAATACCATTTCACAAAGCCAAATTCATACATACTATAATAATTTTCAATAATCATTGAATTAAATCCAATGCTTGTTAAACATAATACATAGGAAAAGTATCTCATTTAATCATATGAAATATTTCAACAAATCAGTTAAAAACTAGTTGTGCACAAACCTCTGATATTCGTCTCCTGGTCTGGACTCAGTATTTCCTTTCCTTTCCCTGAGTCCTTGTTAGCTGAGAAACACAATTTAAAGTGTTTCAGTACAAAATTAAACTGTCTCTATCGATGGAGTTTGGTAAATAATGCACTGAACTCAATTATTCACTTAATCACTTAATATACTGACTCGCTATGCGATTTAGGTAATTTAGGTTTTAGTGTCGTTAATATGTCATATTCGATAGGGTTTTAGGTTTGGTATGTTTTACCAAAGTCATTTCCTTGCTTAGTGCATTTTAATGCAAATTGCTGGATTCCGGAACACTGGTTTGACCTAACCGGACGATCTAGTTCCCTCGGTTTTCGGGTCTCGGTCGAAACTACAAACTTGTAGATCTAGGTCTTATTGCACGCGGTGCAAAATTTCAGGTCAATCCGAGTTAAGTAGACCAAGTTATGGTCATTACACTATTGCTGGTCAAATGGTACCATTTTAGGTCAATTTTAGGTCAAATTGGTCAATTCTGGTTCGGCCAGTTTTTGGACCCGAACTTGTGCAAGTTGTTTGACTTGCTTATGGTCATTTCTGGGCTTTGGTGTCTTCATAAGACTTGTAGGTATGGGTCTTAACTATTCTTGGTCAAAATTTCAGGTCAATTGGACCTGGTTTGAGTGAGTTATGGCCTAAACACTCACTGCTGCCCAATTGGTCATTTTTCAGGTCCTAATTGCACCTAATCCGAATTGGTCATTTTTTTAGGTCACCTTGCAAGCAGAATTTTGGCATGGTTTCTCAATGAAAGTTGGCACATTTTGTGCCTAGTTTCACCTCAAATTGGTCTCATACCAATTGAGGTTACACATTCAAGGTTATAGGCTAAAATATACACTGCCCTCAATATGCATTTCACACCCCAACTTCAAACACACACTTACCTTTGCAAGGTTCACTTCCATACCCTACCAAACTGTTTTGGCACATTACCAACAACATTTTCTACATTACATTTGCATTATTTTGGGCAGATTCCAATCACCATCAACACACCAATTATCATTCACAATCACAATTCTAAGTACCATTACAATTACCCCTAAACACCACAAACATTACATACACTTTACAACTTTAATTTACATATTTAACATCAATCCTTCTAGGTCAATATGCTAGGTCAATATGCTGCCCACACTTCCTTCAATATACACCCTTTCTCAAGTGTCCACAAGCTGCCACAAATCACTTATCAACATCACATTGCCGTACCATAAGTTAATTTCCATCAAAGTGTATAATTCACCATATATACATGTATTAAATCACTAGGTTACTAAATCACCATGAACAACATTATTTCTCAACAATTATATGCACAATTTCCTCATCAAAAACGTGACCATGGCTGTCCAAAATGACAACAACAATAACCCATCAAACTCAAAATTTTTCTTCACCAAACTAATACCCATAACATGCACATAAACTTTAACAAAGAAATTCTCAAAATTATGAACTTACCTTATGCTTGGAGCTTGTTAAACCTTGCTTAAACTTCCCAAAATTGGTATCAATATCTTCCTTGTGATGTGTAGACCATTTTTCATAAAGCTACTTAAGGGATTGGAGTTGAAAATGGGGAGATAAGAAAGCTTGCATGAAAAATGGCTATGGAGGATTTCTTAGGGAGCTTGCTACGGCATGGTTGAAAAATTGAAGAAGATGATGTTTTAGTGGGAGGAATCTGCCCACTTATGATTATATTTAACCCATTTTATAATTCTTAGTGGTCCACTCACACCATTTAATCATTTAATAAACTTAATTTCCCTTAATTCCACATTAAACCCTTAATTTCCACTATTTATTTTAGGTACCACCAATTTAATTTTTCTTTAATCTTTCTAATGAGATTAATTCTTCAATAAGGTTCTATTTATGTCCTAAAAATGTTTTCCAGGGTTCCCCGCAGTCCAGGGCTAGTCAACGGTCCACGCCGTGACTTCCCGGTGCGGTCACCCATCGCTAGGGTTTTCGGCTCACTTACCTTGGTTACATTTCTTTGCTATGATTTTTCCTTTGTTTTTCTTGTATTTTCTTTTCTTGTATTTCATTATTTTATGTCTCCTCACTCATATTGAAGTACGGTTCTAGGCATCCTAGCTGTCCGGGCAGCACTGGTCACTGGAGCAGTAGAACGCACTACCGAACTTTGGGGTGTTACAATTCTCTCCCCCTTAAATAAATTTCGTCTCGAAATTTTTACCTGGTATTAGTCTCTGAACAGCTGTGGGTGTTGTCTCCTCATATCCTCTTCACGTTCCCAAGTAGCTTCCTGGCCTGAATGATAGTTCCACAGCACTTTAACCAGGTGTATCTTTTTGTTCCTCAGCTGTTTCACCTCATATGCCAGAATTTTTATGGGTTCTTCCTCATATGAGAGGTCTGGATTTACTTCAATCTCTTCAACTGACAGTACATGAGATGGGTCAGATCTGTACCTCCTTAACATGGACACATGGAAGACACTGTGTATCCTTGCTAGCTCTGGAGGTAATGCCAACCGGTATGCCAAAGGGCCCACTCTTTCCAAAACCTCATATGATCCGATGAAACGAGGACTCAGTTTCCCCTTTCTGCCAAATCTCATAATCCTCTTCCAAGGAGAAACTTTGAGGAATACCTTATCACCCACTGCATACTCAATATCTCTTCTCTTCAGATCAACATAGGACTTCTGGCGGTCTGATGCAGCCTTGAGCCTATCTCTGATCAATCTGATCTTTTCCTCTGTCTGCTGGACAATTTCTGGCCCAATCATCTTCCTTTCACCTACTTCATCCCAACATAAAGGAGTTCTGCACTTCCTGCCATACAAAGCTTCATATGGAGGCATCCCTATGCTTGATTGGTAGCTATTGTTATAAGCAAACTCAATCAAAGACAAGTGTGTATCCCAACTACCTTCAAACTCAATCACACAAGCCCGTAGCATATCCTCCAATATCTGAATTACCCTCTCAGACTGGCCATCTATCTGTGGGTGGAATGCTGTGCTGAAGTTCAATCTAGTTCTTAGGGTTCTCTGAAGACTACCCTAGAATCTAGAAGTGAACCTAGGATCTCTGTCAGATACAATTGATACTGGCACTCCATGCAATTTTACAATCTCATATGTGTACAATCTGGCCAATTTTCCAGGCTATAGTCCATTCGAACTGGCAAAAAGTGAGCAGACTTGGTTAGTCTATCAACTATAACCTATATTGCATCATGACTATTCTATGTCCTCGAAAATCTCATCACAAAATCCATAATTATTTATTCTCTTACTATGTTTCATAGGGTGCTATTTGTATGCTAGCTCGACACTTATTATTATATACAAATTCTGTTAGTGGGATGTATCTGTCCCATCTCCCCTCGGATTCAATGATAGAAGTTCTCGGTATATTCTCGAGGGTTTATTCCATTTTACAGGTCATTATTATCATTTCATTTCATTATTTATAGAAACTCAATGAGTTTTAAAATTTACCTGAATCACTTGTTTCAATTGTCCATCTGTCTGAGGATGATACGTTGTACTGATATCTCTAAGCTTATAGCAATTACTGGGGTACAGGTAATTCACATTAATGTAACCGAGTCACTGACTCTAGCTACCTTACAAGTGTAGTCGTTTGATAGGCTAGTTCTGAAGTCTTAAATTTCTGACTAAAATTTTCACATTTATTTCCAGTACTAGTACTCTATTCAGGTGCAACTATATCAATTTATAGATTACTTACAAATATTCTTAATTTATTGTACCACGAGGAAGCACGTAGCTCTACACAATAATCCCGTGTCGGTACTGTAATCTGCAGCTTACAATACAAACATTGAGAGCATTATATAGTCACTACGTTATAACCTCATGGACTAGGTTTCCTAACATCTTATCTTTCTCGAATCCACTAATATCCTAAACCGATTCTGATTACAATATCCCAATTCTTTTAGTTAACAATTCTTCCAAAATTAGTGTCAATCATACTTGTTATTGTAGTTTTGATCCTAAAAGACTAGTCACTAACGCATCAAATTTATTCTCCTGTAAGGGAATAGCAACAGAACATATAGTTCTGACACTAACACACAATTAAGTAGTGCTGGGATCAAATAATAACTAATTGTTTCTTTCAAAAATTAAGAACTTACCAGCAGCTACATCTGAAGTTTCTGCTCTTTCTCCTTGGCGCATAGTGGACGCCCGATCGGTGTGCTACCATATTCGGGTTGATTCATCGTGTTATAGTGGTGAGGAGTACCAACTCTATTTCTATCTTGACTCTGACTGACGGTCTGTGAAATCCAGAGAGCAGATCGAGGTGGTTTAGTACAATCTTTAGCAAAGTGTCCAAGTTTTCCACAATTGTAGCAGGCTCCAGACGCCTTATAGCATATCCCACCATGATATCTTCTACAAGTTTCACATTGGCGGGAAGGGTAGGAACTTCTAGTTGTTCGACGACTGGACCTTGATGGTCTCTGTCTTACTGATACACCTCTATCATATCCCTGAGCTCGGGGTTCCTCAAATTCTTTTCTCTTTCTCAAATTACTGCTTGAGCTCTGACCCATAGGTTTCTCCCTCTTTTCCATTTCACACTGCCCTCGTGGGGGTTGGGTCTGTACTTGGGCTTGGGCTGACAGATTATCAGCCATTTGTTGGAAGAAAGTGGCCATTTGTTGGGCCATTTGTGCAGTAATTTATACCGGTAAATCGGTACAGCCTTCGACATTTTGTGGAGCTGGGCCTCAACTTGTTCTTCTGCCATCACAGCATCGTTTCTATTATCTCATTCTTCTCTTCCATTTTTCTCACGAATTTTCTATTCTGTACAACCAACACAAGGAGATTCCTCTCCATTAGTTCACATTTATGATGTAAATGTACTATATGTATCAAACATTTGAGCAAATTGTAGTTACCGACAAAAAGATTTCAAATTCACGATTAAATTCACTTTAAAACCAGTGCTCGATACCACTAAAACATGTCACACCCTACCCTCTGTAAGGTATAACATGATCCCGTAGTATACCTAATGAATTACCAACTCCGCTTCACCGATAACCCATTAAATACACTACAAGGAATTTTCAAAACTTTTCTTACTTCTTTTACAATGGTGAGCACTATTTACAGTGTTAAAAACTTTTGTGAGCAGTGATAGAACTAACACATTTGACTTATTTGGAGTTTCTCAGAAAATTTTGGCAGAGTGCCATCTATATTTTGGAGAAAACAGTTCTTGAAAACTCGTAAAAGCACTTCAATATATATTTGCAAATCTCAACTCCAACATATTTCTCAACACAACATTTTTCTCAACTCAAATCCATAATGATTTTTCAAAGATCGAGATACAAGAAATATAATACAAAACTATTCAAGTAAATGAAATCTCAAATTTACATTTAATTACATACCAAAATATTTTACAAGAGTTTCTATACAATCAAGCTCAAATAATTTACATACATATTATTACATGCTTACATCAAAACCTATGTACATGGGTATATCTATGATATACCTGGAGCTGATCTGAATGTATCCTCAAAGCAACTTAATCACTGCTCTATGCTCTTCTTACTCATGACAAAGATGCAAAGCTATCACGAGTGGTGAACTCGTGGTGCACAACTATAATTTAAAACATAGTACAATATACATTGATAAATTTTACAGTAAATAATTTGAGAATCTGAATACTGATCAAATTCCAAAACTCAAAATATTCATTGCCAATAATGTAAATCATTTGTATAAATGACTTGGAGCCCAAAATTCAATTTAACAAATCATGACTATCCATATAAGTAATACCAACAAAATCAATAATACATAAACCATAAATGAAATCACCATACCTTACCATTCAAAAGCCATACTGTATCTCAAAAATTATTATGTATCCCAAAAATCATATCAGATCTCAAAAATCATATCAGATCTCAAAATCATATCAGATCTCAAAATCATCAGTATCTCAAAAATCATCTTGTATCTCAAAATCAATCTTTATCTCACTAATATGCAAGACTAATCCCGAAGGGTCATATTCGATGTGATTCTAACTCCTATGGTCGGGAGGTCGAATCGATTCTAACTCCCTATGGTCGGGAGGTCGAATCATCGTGCAATACCATCACAATAATGAATCTTCCGCAAGGGCCATAACGATAAAATAAACTTAGATCTAACCTCAAATCGGAGGAAAATCTAAGCTGTGCACGTACCATGGTAATCAAAACACAACTCACTCCATTGTCTTCTCAACAAATGAGAGAGCGGGTAATAACCTAGTCAAGCATCTATAGTGAGATATAAAACAATATCACAATCCTTTTAGTGAGCATAAATCACAATATAATTCGATTCAAAGTCAATTCCAATATCCAATAATTTTTATGCTCATCACAATTCAAATAATAAAATTTGCATTTTTCCATGAATATTACCATCACAATTCAAAACATGTTCTATCACAATTTTCCAAAACATAATTTACTCAATTCATAACAATGCTTAATACTTATGGAAATACCATTTCACAAAGCCAAATTCATACATACTATAATAATTTTCAATAATCATTGAATTAAATCCAATGCTTGTTAAACATAATACATAGGAAAAGTATCTCATTTAATCATATGAAATATTTCAACAAATCAGTTAAAAACTAGTTGTGCACAAACCTCTGATATTCGTCTCACAGTCCGACTCAGATTTCCTTTCCTTTCCCTGAGTCCTTGTTAGCTGAGAAACACAATTTAAAGTGTTTCAGTACAAAATTAAACTGTCTCTATCGATGGAGTTTGGTAAATAATGCACTGAACTCAATTATTCACTTAATCACTTAATATACCGACCCTCGTTGCGATTTAGGTAATTTAGGTTTTAGTGTCGTTAATATGTCATATTCGATAGGGTTTTAGGTTTGGTATGTTTTACCAAAGTCATTTCCTTGCTTAGTGCATTTTAATGCAAATTGCTGGATTCCGGAACACTGGTTTGACCTAACCGGACGATCTAGTTCCCTCGGTTTTCGGGTCTCGGTCGAAACTAAAAACTTGTAGATCTAGGTCTTATTGCACGCGGTGCAAAATTTCAGGTCAATCCGAGTTAAGTAGACCAAGTTATGGTCATTACACTATTGCTGGTCAAATGGTACCATTTTAGGTCAATTTTAGGTCAAATTGGTCAATTCTGGTTCTGCCAGTTTTGGACCCGAACTTGTGCAAGTTGTTTGACTTGCTTATGGTCATTTCTGGGCTTTGGTGTCTTCATAAGACTTGTAGGTATGGGTCTTAACTATTCTTGGTCAAAATTTCAGGTCAATTGGACCTGGTTTGAGTGAGTTATGGCCTAAACACTCACTGCTGCCCAATTGGTCATTTTTCAGGTCCTAATTGCACCTAATCCGAATTGGTCATTTTTAGGTCACCTTGCAAGCAGAATTTTGGCATGGTTTCTCAATGAAAGTTGGCACATTTTGTGCCTAGTTTCACCTCAAATTGGTCTCATACCAATTGAGGTTACACATTCAAGGTTATAGGCTAAAATATACACTGCCCTCAATATGCATTTCACACCCCAACTTCAAACACACACTTACCTTTGCAAGGTTCACTTCCATACCCTACCAAACTGTTTTGGCACATTACCAACAACATTTTCTACATTACATTTGCATTATTTTGGGCAGATTCCAATCACCATCAACACACCAATTATCATTCACAATCACAATTCTAAGTACCATTACAATTACCCCTAAACACCACAAACATTACATACACTTTACAACTTTAATTTACATATTTAACATCAATCCTTCTAGGTCAATATGCTGCCCACACTTCCTTCAATATACACCCTTTCTCAAGTGTCCACAAGCTGCCACAAATCACTTATCAACATCACATTGCCGTACCATAAGTTAATTTCCATCAAAGTGTATAATTCACCATATATACATGTATTAAATCACTAGGTTACTAAATCACCATGAACAACATTATTTCTCAACAATTATATGCACAATTTCCTCATCAAAAACGTGACCATGGCTGTCCAAAATGACAACAACAATAACCCATCAAACTCAAAATTTTTCTTCACCAAACTAATACCCATAACATGCACATAAACTTTAACAAAGAAATTCTCAAAATTATGAACTTACCTTATGCTTGGAGCTTGTTAAACCTTGCTTAAACTTCCCAAAATTGGTATCAATATCTTCCTTGTGATGTGTAGACCATTTTTCATAAAGCTACTTAAGGGATTGGAGTTGAAAATGGGGAGATAAGAAAGCTTGCATGAAAAATGGCTATGGAGGATTTCTTAGGGAGCTTGCTACGGCATGGTTGAAAAATTGAAGAAGATGATGTTTTAGTGGGAGGAATCTGCCCACTTATGATTATATTTAACCCATTTTATAATTCTTAGTGGTCCACTCACACCATTTAATCATTTAATAAACTTAATTTCCCTTAATTCCACATTAAACCCTTAATTTCCACTATTTATTTTAGGTACCACCAATTTAATTTTTCTTTAATCTTTCTAATGAGATTAATTCTTCAATAAGGTTCTATTTATGTCCTAAAAATGTTTTCCAGGGTTCCCCGCAGTCCAGGGCTAGTCAACGGTCCACGCCGTGACTTCCCGGTGCGGTCACCCATCGCTAGGGTTTTCGGCTCACTTACCTTGGTTACATTTCTTTGCTATGATTTTTCCTTTGTTTTTCTTGTATTTTCTTTTCTTGTATTTCATTATTTTATGTCTCCTCACTCATATTGAAGTACGGTTCTAGGCATCCTAGCTGTCCGGGCAGCACTGGTCACTGGAGCAGTAGAACGCACTACCGAACTTTGGGGTGTTACATGAATGATGGTTCCACAGCACTTTTACCAATGGTATCTGTTTGTTCCGTAGCTGCTTCACCTCATAAGCCAGAATCTTCATGGGTTCTTCTTCATATGTGAGGTCTGGATTTACTTCAATTTCTTCTACTGATAGTACATGAGATGGGTCTGATCGATATCTCCTCAACATAGACACATGGAAGTCATTATGTATCTTCTCCAACTCTGGAGGTAGTGCCAACCGATATGCCAAAGGACCCACTCTTTCTAGAACCTCATATAGCCCGATAAAACGAGGACTTAATTTCCCCTTTCTGCCGAATCTCATAATTCTCTTCCAAGGAGAAACCTTAAGGAAAACTTTCTCACCCACTGCATACTCAATATCTCTTCTTTTCAAATCAATATAGGACTTCTGCCGGTCTGATGCAGTCTTAAGTCGGTCTCTGATCACCCTGATTTTCTCTTCAGTATGTTGAATAATTTCGGGTCCAATCATTTTTCTTTCACCCACGTCATCCCAACACAAGGGGTTTCTACATTTTCTGCCATACAAAGCTTCATATGGAGGCATCCCAATGCTTGATTGGTAGCTGTTGTTGTAAGCAAACTCAATCAAAGGCAAGTGTGTATCCCAACTGCCCTCAAACTCAATCACACAAGCCCGTAGCATGTCCTCCAAGATCTGAATTACTCTCTCAGACTGGCCATCTGTCTGTGGGTAGAATGTAGTACTAAAGTTCAATCTAGTTCCTAGGGCTCTCTGAAGACTACCCCAGAATCTAGAAGTGAACCTAGGATCTCTGTCTGATACAATGGATATTGGCATTCCATGCAGCCTCACAATCTCATCGATGTACAACCTGGCCAATCTGTCTAAACTGTAGTCCATTCGAACTAGCAGAAAATGAGCAGACTTAGTCAGACTATTGACAATGACCCATACTGCATCATGACTCTTCTGTGTCTTTGGAAGTCCCATCACAAAATCCATAGTTATTCTTTCCCATTTCCATTCTGGCACTGATAGTGGATGTAACAACCCAGTGGGTACTTGATGCTCTGCCTTTACTTGCTGACAAGTTAGGCATTTGGATACAAACTCTGCCACATCTCTCTTCATACTCATCCACCAGTAATGCTCCTTTAGCCCTCTATACATTTTTGTACCACCAGGGTGCATGGCAAAAGGAGACTCATGTGCTTCCTTCAAAATAATCTGTCTCAAATCAACATCATTAGGAACACATATTCTGCCCTGATATAGCAATAGACCGTCATCTCTAATTGAGAATTCGGGTTTCTTGCCTTGCTGAACTTTTTCTAATAACTTCTGATACCTTTCATCATTCGGAGTAGCCATTCTGATCTGATCAACCAACGCTGGCTGTACATGCCATGCAACTACTGTCTGCCCATCATCATTAATCTCTAAACTAGCTTGTAATGATCTCAACTCATGTACCAAAGACAAAGGAGTAACCCGTAGACTTGCCATAGTCTTGCGACTTAAGGCGTCAGCTATAACATTAGCTTTCCCTGGCTGATAGTCTATCAGGAAATCATAGTCTTTTATCAACTCTAACCATCTCCTCTGTCTCAAATTCAACTATTTCTGGGTGCCCAAATACTTCAAACTCTTATGATCTGTGTAGATGTAGCACTTCTCCCCATACAAATAATGTCTCCAGATCTTAAGAGCAAACACAATAGCTGCAAGCTCCAAATCATGTGTTGGATAATTCCTCTCATGCGGTTTTAGCTGGCGTAATGCATAGGTAATAACATTTCGATCTTACATCAACACAGAACCTAACCCATTGTGAGAAGCATCACTGTAAATTGTATATTCTTTACCCGATGTAGGTAAAGTCAGGACTGGAGCCTCGGTCAAACACCTCTTCAATTCATCAAAACTTTGCTAGCATTTGTCCGTCCACTGAAATTTCACATCCTTTCTAAGCAGCTTGGTCAATGGAGATGCCAATATGGAAAATCCCTTCACAAATCGACGGTAGTATCCAGCTAACCCTAGAAAACTGCGAATCTATGTGACATTTCTAGGTGGCTTCCAATTAAGGACAGCTTCAATCTTGCTAGGATCTACCTTAATACCCTCTGCTGATACTATGTGCTCCAAAAAGGATATCTGCTTCAGCCAAAATTCACATTTCTATAATTTGGCGTATAGCTATTTCTCCCTCAAAGTCTACAGCACAATCCGCAGATGTCTATCATGCTCTTCTGCATTCCTCGAATAGACCAATATATCATCAATAAATACCACAACAAACTGGTCGAGGTATGGTCTGAAGATAGTGTTCATCAGATCCATAAAAGCAGTCGGAGCATTAGTTAACCCGAATGGCATAACCAAGAACTCATAATGGCCATAACGGGTTCTGAAGGCAGTTTTAGGAATACTCTGCTCTTGTACTTTCAGCTGATAATAACCTGATCTCAGGTCAATTTTGGAGAACACAGTTGCATCTCTCAACTGATCAAATAAGTCATCAATGCGGGGCAATGGGTATCTGTTCTTTATTGTCACCTTATTCAACTGCCGATAGTCAATGCATAACCGGAGAGTGCCATCTTTCTTCTTTACAAATAACACAGGCACTCCCCAGGGTGACACACTAGGGCGGATGAAGCCCTTGTCAAGCAACTCTTACAACTGTACTTTCAATTCTTTTAGTTCTGCTGGTGCCATTCTGTATGGCGTTATGGAGATTGAGTCCACACTAGACATAACATCAATTTCAAACTGCACTTCTCTTTCTGGAGGTAATCCTGGCAATTCATCAGGAAATACATCCGAAAAGTCACAAACAGTAGGAATGTCCTTCAGTGCTGGACTCCCCACTTGGGTGTCTATTACATGTGCCAAGTACGCCTCACACCCTTTCCTAATCATTTTTCTGGCCAGTGCAGCTGAAATGATGTTTGAAGGCAATAGCTGCCTCTTCCCATGAATTATTACATCACCATACTGAGGAAGACCAAAAGTGACTATCTTCAGTCTACAGTCAATCATCGCATGATGCCTGGCTAACCAATCCATGCCCAAGATAATGTCATAATCTCTGAAGGGCATTTCAATCAAATCAGACAGAAAAGTGTGTCCTTGGATCATCGAAGGATAGTCCCTATATAGCCTATTTACCCTGACCTCCTGGCCTAATGGACTAGTTACTAGCACCTCATAGTCCATTGGTACACACTGAATAGCAGTAGAACACATCACACTAGCACTAACATACGAATGTGTGGAGCCAGGATCAAATAACACATTTACATCTTGGTCAAGGATGGAAAAATTACCAGCTACAATGTCTGATGTTTCAGCCTCCTCCCTCTGATGCATGGTATACACTCTGACTGGTGCGCCACTAGGTACTGGCTGGTTAATAGTGCTTTGACTTCCAGGAGTGTTACCAGGACCCCTACCTCTGCCTCTACCTCTAGCAGCTGACTGTGACCCTCTAGGTGTAGAGACTTGGGCTGATCCTTCAGATGTAGCAGAAGGTCCAGATCGGCGCGGACTAGTGCAATCCTTAGTGAAATGTCCACTTCCTCCACAGTTAAAACATGCATCGGTGGCCTTGAAATAAACCCCACCATGAGTTCTCCCATAAGTTTCACACTTTCGTACTGATAGAGCTCCTCGGGGTGCCTGCTGGGTTTGTTGACCAGACCGGGGTGGTCTTTGGCCAGAAAATCTGCCTCTGCCAGATCTACGGGCGCTGGATCCCCCAAACTGTTTCCTCTTTCCAGAACTACTCTCAGATGTTTGTCTCGTAGTCTTTTCAGTCTTTTTTTTCTCTTGTGTACACTTTTTCACTGCCCCTTCTGATTCTATCCTTTCCAGTTCTAGGGCCTGTGAGATCAACTCAGCGAAATTTTGATGTCGGAAACCCACAACTTGCATCCTCAAATTCGGCCTTAATTCGGACTCAAACCTCTTACATCTGTCTCTGGGGGTGGAGACTAAGCTTCCAGCATAGTGGCTTAGCCTTGAGAAGTCTCTTTCATACTCTGCTATGGTTCTGTCCCCTTGTTTCAAACTCAAGAATTCTTGTAACTTCATATCCACATATGCATCGGGACCCACTTCTGTCGAAACTCCCACAAAATGTCTGACCAGGTTAACACAGGTGGCTCAACTAGGCTATGGGGGATGGTCTTCCACCATTCATACTCATCCTCTTACAACAAGGAAACAGAATACTAGAACTTCAGCTCTTCCGTACACTGCAGCTTTCTAAAAACCCGTTTCATTCTTTCCAACCACTGTTCTACCTCCAGTGGATCCACAGTTCCTTTAAACTCGGTGGCTCGAAATTTCATCAATTTTTCATATTGCCGAGCTGAGGGCTGTGGTTATGCTACAGGTGCTTGCATTTGAGCTTGGGGTGGCACATTACCCACCATTTGCTGGAAAAACGCAGCCATCTGCTGTACAAACTGAGCAGGGAACTGGGTGCTGGAGTAGGAGCTGGAGTGGCTAACCCACTCACGTTCTGGAGTGCTGGGGCTTCCCCTTGAACCTTAGCCTCAACAGATTGTTCTTCGGAATGATCTCCTCCTTCCATTCCGTTTTTCCAAATTTTCTACTTCCTGAGATCAAACACAAGGAGGTTGACCTCTGTTAGTGCATATTCATGATGTAAATATGTCATATGTGTCAATTAAAGACACTTGAGCAGTTGTACTTATTAATAAAATATTCATACACATAGTCAAAATTTATTGAAAAACCATGCTCTGATACCACTAAAACATGTCGCACCTTACCCCTCTGTAAGGCATAACATGATCTCGTAGAATATTTAATGAACTACCGAACTTCACCTACCGATAACTCATTAAGTACCCTATAAGGGATTTTAAAACAATTTTCTTACATTTTGAAAGTGGTGAGCATTTTGGTAGGAATTAAAAACCATTTATTCAAAGTTTAAATACTAGTAAAAATTTTTATCCATTTTAATTTTGCCACAAATTTTATAAAAATTTTGATAGAGTTCCGTTTGTATTTGGAGAAAACAGTTCTTCAAATACCTGAGAAAAACACTTCCGATAAATTTTCTCAACTCCCAACCTCCAATAAATCCCAAATCAACTCAATTTAATTCACTTCAAAATAATTCCACAATCCAAATCAAATTTATCATCTCAAAATATTTAATAACATCATTCACAAGGCATAAAGTATGAAATTCACAAGTATAAATATTAATTTACAGAAGGAAATCCAAAAATAATATTATTATAATTTATTTTACAACTG
Organism: Hevea brasiliensis; assembly: GCF_030052815.1. Classification (NCBI taxonomy): domain Eukaryota; kingdom Viridiplantae; phylum Streptophyta; class Magnoliopsida; order Malpighiales; family Euphorbiaceae; genus Hevea; species Hevea brasiliensis. Next base: position 91,147,022 of record NC_079496.1, on the reverse strand, counting down.
CTCAACTTTACATTGATACATAAAGCGTTATAATATTTACATCAAAATTAACCATAAGGGTATAAAATAATACCTGTACAAAAGGTCAGTGTGGTCCTCAATTCAATAGCAGCTCACTCTGCTGCTTTTTCCTTGCTCTTATCTGCGACAGTAAAATAAGCTATCGCTGAGTATAAAAATACTCAGTGGTGCACAATAAAAATTTAAAATACAATACATAAATCATTCATTGATGAAACACAATTTAAATATTTCTCAATCATATTTCACAATTTAGCAAGGCTCATAATAACACAATTTAGTCAAATAATTTAGTAAACACAGTGTTTCCAAAATCATACACAACTTAAGCCATGACACAAAATTTCCGATCAATGCCGTATTGTACACCACGACAAAGCAATCTATAACCCCATTAATCGAAATCAGTGAGGGAGGTGGCTAGCTAGCTAATGAGTACTCATCCGATCTCAATCTCAACTGGTAAGCCAGAGAGGGAGGAAAATAAACGATGTCAACCCCATAAATGGAGGAGGAATAATGTGATACTGTCATGCTAAGTGTGAACACAAAATCTATTCAAAATAATTTATTCAAATAATTTATTGGAAATCTGGTAAATTTTCAAAGTCATATCCACAATCATAAATGGCAACACAATTCATATTTAACTCAAAAAAAATCAAATTTTCAAGAATCATATATTTAAACAAAAATTCAGTACCTGGACCTGACGTGAGTCGCCTCTAGGCCTTGACTCAGTCTCTCCGAGCTTCCAAGTCTTTTTCAGCTGAAACACACAGTTTCATAGTGTTTCAGTACCATAACTTAGCATAAATCCAAAAATAAATTTAACTTCACATTTACCTAGCTTTAATGTGCTAAATTCGACGTTCTCGAAGTTTTTGTGTTTCGGGTTACTATTCACTACACTATTCAAGTCAAATTGTTGACTTTTTAAGGCTTAATAGGTATGGGAACTCCAACTTCACCCACATACCACATTTTGGTCATTAAATTTTTTGGTTTTGGTCATTTTCTCAAAACTTAAGTCCTTTAGGCAAAATTGTCAAATTTTCATATTTGGTGCTCCTAGTTGCATTGCTCCATTGGTAATTTTACTGTTGGAATTTGGCAAAACTTCCTTCATAGAAAATGTTCCTTATTGTCTTAAGTTTATTCTCATTTTTGAATCACCTTTATTGGAGTTTTTTAGCTCAAGTTATGGCCATTTGAACCATAGTTGCCGAATTGGACACTATCCAGATTTTCTGGGCAATTTTGGTGCTGGCAGTTTTGGGTCACCAACTTGGGGTGGCCAAATGACTTGGTTGCTGGCAGAATTTGGGTTTGTATTCTTCATGAAAGTTTTAGGTCTATATCTCATCTAACCACTGGTAAAATTTCAGGTCATTTGGACCTGCATAGCTCGGGTTATGGCTGTTCATTTGGTCAGTTTGTACAGGGCAGCCTGCACTTTTCCAACTTTGGTCAATTTGTTCACTAGGTTTTCGTCACTTTTTGGGCATGGTTCCTAAATGAAAATTGTGTCATTTTATGTCTATTTTCATCCCCAATTGGTCCCATATCAAATGGACTTATAAAATTTCATTTTTGGTCCTTCAAAGCTGACTTGGTCATGCTACCAGTAGCATGGCCACACTCCCTCCGAATTTAACTTTAATTCCAACCATTCCAACACAACTCATTTGGTCACAATTGACCATTTTTCACTTCATAATAGGTCAAAGACATTATTTACTCATTTCTCACATTTTTGGTTCATAAACCCTAGGTGTCCCAAAACCCTAACTTACTAACTTATTGCATTTAACTAATTCAAAACATTTAATCATGATCATTCAACACCAATAAGCTCACATACACCTTTAAATTCACCAAGTTCGTGCATACACATCCTCAAACCCTAGTTGACTAAAATTTAGGTTTGGTCCTTCAACAATTTATTTCATTTCATTTTTCCACAATTTCTAGTGTAATTCAACTACTAAATTATGAATTTAAACATAATATTAAAAACTAACCACTAACCTCTTTTGTTGAATTTCTCCCTCTTTAAATTTTCTTTCTTTCCTCTTCTTTTTGTTGTCAAGATGCTTGTCAAAGTCCAAGAATAAGATTTACTTAAAGGAGTTAGGGAGTTTATAAAATAAAATCAAGCTTTTGAAAGCTTGAGATGGGTGTTAATAGTGGAAAGGAAATGAGAGAAATGAGAGAGAAAGGGGTGACGGGAATGGAGGAGAAGTAATTAATTTTTTTTTTCTTTTTCTTTTCTTTTAAGTATTTTGTCTTTAGGAAGACCATAAATTCCAATTTAATTAATTATATTAATTATGACTTTTATGGCATTATGCATGATGTCATGCATGATGTCATCACCTTTTTACTTTTTCATTTCATTTTTTTTTCTATTTATTTTTCTATTAGTTCTTTAATTTAATTCTCGATTCCAAAATTTTCTTTTCTCCAATTTTATTTGTGATTAGGTCGAGTCACTTTAGGTCAATTGACCAAATTGCCCCTCGCCGGTTCAACCCGGTTTGCAAATAATTCAATATTTCTTCTGGCTCCCTGACCTAATTATTTGACTGGATTAACAATTCTTTTTCATGATTTTCTCTATTCCACTGTGTTCATAAGGGTCCTAAGGACCGCAGCGTCACATTTTACGGTTCGAAATTTGAGTTTAAAATGACTTCGCAGTCGTTCCCGAGAAGGCCACCCATCGCTGTGACTCTCAGCTCGTTTAACTTCTTATGTTCTACTTTTCTTATTTATACTTAACTAATTGACAATTACTAATTATTTGTATTTATGGCTTCTCTAGTTGTCTTAAGTGTGGTTCTAATCCCCTTAATTGTCCGGACTGACACCGGTCACCTGAACAGTGAAATATATCAGGCTATACAAATAGGGGTGTTACAAATCCGAAGTCTAACATCTCTAGAACTTAAGCTGCTACTATTTGCTAGTTCCTGCATATCATAAGAAATGTGAGAACTGGCACTAGTATCTAAAACCTATGCTGTAGATGAACTATGAGTATCATTAGAATCTAAATAACAAGATATGGACATACCTTCTGAAGGTGTATCCTTCTTGCCCTTCAGAGAAGTAAGATACTCTGGGCAGTTTCTTTTCCAGTGCCCATCCTTCTAGCAGTGGAAGCACTTTCCTTTGCCTCCATCAACTTTAGTCTTCCCTTTCTGTTTAGCTATTTTCTTGGAAGGACCACGAATCTGAGGATTCTTTTTCTTATTGCCCTTCTTATTATTGGACTTTCAAGCAAAAGAAGATGCAATCAAAGCTACCTCTTTTCCTTTATTGCCCAGCATATTCTTTTGGGCAATAACCAGCAGGTTGAGTAAATCAGCCAAGGTGCATTCCTACTTAGTCATATGGAAATTTGTCACAAAATTCCCAAATGACTTAGGAAGGGACTGAAGTATCAAATCCGTCTACAGTTGGAAATCCATGTTAAAGTCAAGATTTTCCAACTGCTCAATCAGCCGAATCATCTTGTGGACATGATCCCCAACATTCTGTCCCTTAAACATCCTCATGCGGAACAGCTGTCTAGCTCACCATACAACTCTTATAGGTGAAGGAGGATCTCACTCGCACTCTGCATATTTTAATGCTGCTTCTGGAACTCATTATTCATAGAAGCAAGCATGTAAGACTTAGCTCTCATATCATGCTCCTTCCACTTGTCCAAAGTTTCATGTTCCTCTTGAGTGGCCTCTGGAGGTAAGGGACTAGGAACATTTGAATCTAGAACATATCCTATATGTTCAAGGTTCAGGACAAGTTTCAAATTTCTTAGCCAATCAGATAAATTAGGTCCTGTCAACCTATTTCGATCAAGTATGCTTGCAAGGATAATGGATGGTGGTGGTTATTCTGTGTTCATTATTATTAGAAAATTAACTGCAGAAAATAACCAGATTAATTAGTAAATGTATCATGTATTTAACCAAAATGATTATGATCTTTTAATCAAGTTAGTCCTCTGACTAACTTAGCGAATCTTATACTTCCAAAGTAGAAAACGGAAATCCTAGTTGGATGGATTTCTAGTGGGTGATTGAACTCTTATTATCCTATTGATCATCCTCAGGTATATCCATTATTGGAATTACAATAAACTATAAGTGAGCAACTCCTTGCCCATCACATCTCTTGTGAGGTTCAATCCTTTACCTAGCCCCTAATACTCAAAATCTCAGGTACATCCATTATTGACTTATCTTGCATTAGTTAAGTTGATCCCATTGAGCCAGTAATTATGAAAATAATTTTAATGTCCTTAGGTACATCCAATATTGGGCACCAAACCATTTACATATTTACAACATCTCATGCTTAGCAATTATTCTTAAGAAAATCTCTTAAATTAATTGCATCTCATGCAAGTATTTAAAATTGCTTAAAATAATTGCTTCAATAGAGGGCCCATGTTATAATTATTTTAATTATACCATTTCCAACTTAATCATTTATTTGGAAGATTTTGTGGTCATCCTAATTAATATTAAAGTCTCACTTTGCACATTATCTAATTAGCATGCATATATCAATACTTGCATACATTCTTATACATCTCATGCATTCATGGATAATAAATATGGTATGATCATGAACTTTCTAAGGGATTCAATTCTGAGCCACCAAGAATTGAATCAGGGCATTCGTAGGTGCATTTCATTCATTCATATTACAAGAGTTGTTGAAGGAGTACATAATTAACACTTGACCTTTAATTCTTCCCACTAGTCTCACCAATGCTCTTGACCTTCCTGATCTTCTTGCAATTCAATTAAATAGTAATCCTTGGCATACCAAGGCGAATTTACAAGAACTAAATAAATGAAATTACAACCTAAAAAATATTACAACCTTTATAATACATGCCCAAAATAAATTAAAATAAATTAATTAATTTACAACTCAAAGAAACAAAAAAGAAATAAATCCAATCACATTGGTCTTTTATAGTCCATGATCATCTATCATGCATATCACTATTTAATAATTAAATAAAATATACAAACTTAAATTAAATTGAATATCTCATATTCAATTTAAAAATCCAGATTTGAATATGATTAAAACAAATTTAAAAATTCAGATTTGAATCGCATTCAAATAAATTTAAAAATTCAGATTTGAATCAAAATTTAATTGTGTGATTATATTTCTAATTAAACAATTTAATTAGACATAAAATGGGCCTTAGATCATACAACATTTTCACATACAACACCCATCAATTACCATGCACACCATGGTGGTGCACAAACCATGAGCACCATGGTGCAACCAAGCATGCCGCCACTTTTTCTTTTGCAACCAGCAGTGAAACAATCATCTCATGATCAAATCACACAATTAAATCATATAATCAACAATCTAAATGGTAAATATAGTGGCTCTGATACAAATTGAAGGACCGGAAGCATGAAAAACATAAGTTTAGATCATTGAATTCAAAAATTTTTCATCTAGGGTCACATGCATCATGCAAGATTCATTCTTATCTATTTGATTTCAATGATAAACAGCATATTAAAACTCTTTTAATATATTTTTGGATCTACATTTGCCATTTAAGATTTTAGAATTAACAGATTAATTCATTAGAACCCTATATTAGATCAAGAACAAGTGCACTAACCTTTTGATGTACTGCAGTGTGTTTCGCACTTTTGGGATGTGCCTAGGACACCAGATGCTGTCCCTCTAACTTGTCCACACCAAGATCACCAATGGAAGCCCCTTGAACAGCTTCTCAAGCCTTTCTAATTAATTAGAAATCTAGGTTTTTCCTTTTGAGAGATTACAGATGTATACAGGATTCTAGAAATGATTTCTAGTATTTTTAATTCAAGAGAATGTTGGCAATTCTCTTTGAATTGATGAGAGATGAAGAAGATGAGAGGGGAGAGGCCAAAGGTGGTGGCACCAAAGAGATAAATAGCATATTGTATTTTTTCTTTTCATCCTTTCCCTTATATAGCTAGGTTACCACTTAAAACCTTTGCCACAGGTCACCTTCTGATTGGCTGTTAGTTTAATTGACCCAATCACATTGTGCCAAGTGTCAAACTAAGATTTAATCTTGTCTTTCATCATCTTACATGATTAAAAGACAATTGGAAAGCTTATATATAGTGCCATGTGTCACCATCTCATGGTGCCACATGTCACCCTGCGAAATGACCAAAATACCCTTGTATCTTAATTTTGAGTTCTCAACCTGAAATAATTATTGCTCTTCTTCTAATCAATTTATATCAAATATAAATTAATTAATTAATCTCTATTAACTAATTTCTCATAATTAAATTAATATTTAAACACTTTAAATATAAATTTAACTTATACTATACATCCAATAATCTAGATTTGGTTTCAAGCCATGTTAGGGACTTTGCAATCTAATTGCAAACCAAACCTATTTAATTAATCAATTAAACTCTTCAACTAATTAATTAAATTACATTTAACTTGGTGATTACTTATGTATGTGTGTGACTCACTAGGCTCATCACTAATTGGTAATGAGATATGATAGCAAATCTTAATATCATCAGAACTCTTTCTTACCATAAATGATTTCTCTAAATCATTTTAGGCAGCTCATAGCCACCCAATCAGCAATAAGGTTTACCTTAAATGAACCTATAATCATATGTTACCATGCACTAGAATCTCTCTATTACGAAATCCCAATTCGAGCTGGAGTCATGGTTTATGTCAAACCCCATTTGCTATGAATATTATGTTCTCTTTTAATTCCAGTTCTTGATTAAAAAGATTTTCTCATCAGGAACTCTTTTCTGATTAAATCTATCTATCCTGACCAGAAACTTGAAACATCAAGAACAATTAAATGAACATATGATTTTATCACTATTTACTTAGAGTAACAGATTCCATCTTGATCAACACCTGTCTCCATATATAACTAGTAGGAGCCAACACATGCCCATATACCCATACAAAGTATAAGTATGAAAGCAGTACCAAACTCAAACCACCTATATACAAGATAACTGTGCTATCTCAGGTCTAAAGATTATATACACTGATATGATTTATAACAATGCATTAACAAGAGTAAACTCCATGTGCTTGTCATAAATGTCACTGGTTTGGCCTACTTATCTGAGGGAGCGGAAACATGAAAAACATAAGTTTATACCATTGAATTCAAAAATTTTCACCTAGAGTCACATGCATCATGCAAAATTTATTTTTATCTATTTGATTTCAATGATAAACAATATATTAAAACACTTTTAATATGTTTTTGGATCTGTATTTGCTATTTAAGATTTTAAAATTAATCAAATTAATTTTAGAACCCTAGATTAGATCAAGAACAAATACACTAACCTCTTGATGCACTACAGTGTATTTGTGCCTTTCAGATGCGTCTTCAGGATAACAGATGTTCTCCCTCTAGTTTGTCCATGCCAAGAACACCTATGGCAGCCCTTGAACAGCTTCTAAAGCTTTTTCTATTAATTACAAAATCAAGTTTTGCCTTTTAAGAGATTAAAGATGTAAACAAGACACTAGAAACGATTTCTAGTATTTTTAATTCAAGAGATTGTTTGTTAATCTCTTGGAATTGGTGAGAGATGAAGAAGAAGAGAGGGAGAGGGGCCTTTGGGTGGTGGCACAAAGAGGAGCAGCTACTGGTTGTGTTGTTTTATTTTCATAACAACACTTACATAGCTAGGTCAACACATTAAACCCTTGCCACATGTTACCCTCTGATTGGTTCTAGGTTTAATTGACCCAATCATATTGTGCCAATTGTCAAACCTATATTTAATCTTAATTTTAATCATCTTAATGATTAAAAGACATTTGGCAAGCTTATGTGTAATGCCATGTGTCACCATCTCATGGTGCCACACGTCACCCTGTGAAATGACCAAAATGCCCCTGTGTTTTAATTTTGAGTTCTCAACCCAAAATAATTATTTCTCTTCTTCTAATCAATTTATATCAAATATAAATCAATTAATTAATCTTTATTAATTAATTTCTCATTAATTAAATTCATATTTAAATACTTTAAATATAAATTTAACTTATACTATACATCTAATAATCTAGATTTGGTTTCAAGTCATGCTAGGGACTTTGCAATCTAATTGCAAACTAAACCTATTTAATTAATCAATTAAACTCTTTAATTAATTAATTAAATCATATTTAATTAGGTGATAACTTGTATATGTGTGTGACTTACTAGGCTCATCACTAATTGGCAATGAGACATGATATCAACTCTTAATATCATCAGAACTCTTTCTTACCATAAATGATTTCTCTAAATCATTTTATGTATCTCATAGACCATGGTTAACACCTAGCATAGCATGCCATGGCCACCCAATCAGTAATAAGTTTTACCTTAAATGAACCTATAATCATATGTTACCATGCAGTAGAATCTTTCTATTACAAAATCCCAACTCAAGCTGGAGTTATGGATTATGTCAAACTCCATTTGCTATGAATATTATGTTCTCTTTTAATTCCAGTTCTTGATTAAAAAGATTTTCTCATCAGAAACTCTTTCTGAATAAATTTATCTGTCTTGGCCAGGAACTTCAAACATCAAGAACAATTAAATGAACATAGAATTTTATCCTTATTTACTTAGAGGAACAGATTCCATCTTGATCAACACCTACCTCCATATATAACTAGTAGGAGCCAACACATGCCCATATACCCATACACAGTACAAGTATGAAAGCAGTATCAAACTCAAACCACCTATATACAAGATAACTGTGCTATCTCAGGTCTAAAGATTATATGCACTGATATGATTTATGACAATGTATTGACAAGAATAAACTCCATGTGCTTTTCATAAGTGTCACTGGTTCGGCCTATTTATCATGTATAAGTGCCTATCATGTTTGTTATATGGCATGAGACTCACCATTCCATCTTATCTATATCTCATATAAATAACTTAGGAATAAACATGAATACAATCTTTCTGGATAAGTCATGTCAATATTATGATCTGATCTGATATAAATATTCACCTCCACGATCTGATCGAAGAGCTTTAATACTTTTTCCTGTTTGATTTTCTACTTTAGATTTAAATTCTTTGAACTTTTCAAAGGATTCATGTTTGTATTTCATCAAATGCAAATACCCAAACCTTGATTTATCATCAGTAAAGGTAATAAAGTAATGAAAACCACCTCCAGCCATTTCTTTAAATGGACCACATACATCACTATGTATTAGCTCTAAAATATTTTTAGCCCTTAGCCCTTGTCCAACAAAGGGTGATCTAGTCATTTTTTCCTGAAGACAAGATTCACAAGTTGGAGTAGGCTCAAAGCCCAATGAGGATAAAATCCCCATTTTCTCCAATTTTGCAATCCTATCTTCAACAACATGACATAACCATAAGTGCCAAATATATTTTGAACTTGAGTTGGTTTTCACCATGGCATTGCATTCATTTAGATCACTTGCATTCATTTTGTGTTTGTCATTATTATCAAAATAATAAAGACCATCATTCATATAACCTAAACCAACATATTTATTTCCAAAATAAATATTGTAAACATCATCTGTGAACTGAAATTCATAGCCATTTCTAGTCAAACTAAATATAGAAATGATGTTCTTAAAAGCATCAGGTACATATAAAATATTATCCAAACACAAAACATGTCCAGACATGTAAAAAGATTTAGATCCTATGGCTAATGCTTCAACAGTTGAGCCATTGCCAATCCGGAGTCCAACATCTCGAGAATGCAAGCTGCTACTATTTGCTAGTTCCTGCATATCATAAGAAATGTGAGAACTAGCACCAGTATCTAAAACCCAAGTTATAGATAAACTATGAGTATCATCAGAATCTAAATAACAAGATATAGACATACCTTCCGAAGGTGTATCCTTCTTGTCCTTTAGAGAAGCAAGATACTCTGGGCAGTTCCTTTTCTAGTGCCCATCTTTCTAGCAGTGGAAACACTTTCCTTTGCCTCCATTAGCTTTAGTCTTCCCTTTCTATTTAGCTATTTTCTTAGATGGACCAGGAATCTGAGGTTTCTTTTTCTTATTGCCCTTCTTCTTGTTGGACTTTCCAGTAAAAGAAGATGCAGTCAAATCTACCTCTTTTCCTTTATTGCCCGGCATATTCTTTTGGGCAATAACCAGCATGTTAAGTAAACCAGCTAAGGTGCATTCCTATTTAGTCATATGGAAATTTGTCACAAAATTCCCAAAAGACTCATAAAGGGACTGAAGGATCAAATCCGTCTGTAGTTGAAAATCCATGTTGAAGTCAAGATGTTCCAACTGCTCAATCAGCTGAATCATCTTGTGGACATGATCCCTAACATTCTGTCCCTCAGACATCCTCGTACGGAACAGCTGCCTAGATATCTCATACCTAGCATTCCTGTTGTGCTCACCGTATAATTGTAGGTGAAGGAGGATCTCACTGGCACTCTGCATGTTCTCATGCTGCTTCTATAACTCATTACTCATAGAAGCAAGCATTTAACACTTAGCTCTCATACCATGCTCCTTCCACTTGTCCAAAGTTTCATGTTCCTCTTGAGTGGCCTCTGGAGGTAAGGGATTAGGAAAATTTGAATCTAGAACATATCCTATATGTTCAAGGTTTAGGACAAGTTTTAAATTTCCTAGCCAATCAGACTGATTAGGTCTTGTCAACCTATTATGATCAAGTATGCTTGCAAAGATATTGGATGGTGGTGGTTGTTCTGTGCTCATTATTATTAGATAATTAACTGTAGAAAATAACTAGATTAATTAGTAAATGTATAATGTAATTAACCAAAATGATTATGGTCTTTTAATCAAATTGGTCCTCCCACTAACTTAGCGAATCCTACACTTCCAAAGTAGAAAACGGAAATCCTAGTTGGATGGATTTCTAATGGGTGATAGAATTCTTATAATTCTATTCATCATACTCAGGTACATCCATTATTGGAATTACAATAAACTATAAGTGAGCAACTCCTTGCCCATCACATCTCATGTGAGGTTCAATCCTTTACCTAGCCCCTAATGCTCAAAATCTCAGGTACATCCATTATTGACTTATCTTGCATTAGTTAAGTTGATCCCATTGAGCCAGTAATTATGCAAATAATCTTAATGTCCTCAGGTACATCCAATATTGGCTACCAAACCATTTACATATTTATAACATCTCATGCTTAAAAATTATTCTTAAGAAAATCTCTTGAATTAATTACGTCTTATGCAACTAATTAAAATTTCTTAAAATAATTACCCCAATGGAGGGCCCATTTTATAATTATTTTAATTATAGCATTTCTAACTTAATTATTTGTTTGGAAGATTTTATGGTCATCCTAATGAATATTTGAAGGAGCAGAAGCGTGAAAAACACAAGTTTATACCATTGAATTCAAAAATTTTCACCTAGGGTCACATGCATCATGCAAGATTTATTTTTATCTATTTGATTTCAATGATAAGCAACATATTAAAACTCTTTTAATATGTTTTTGGATCTGTATTTGCCATTTAAGATTCTAAAATTAATCAGATTAATTTTAGAACCCTAAATTAGATCAAGAACAAATATACTAACCTCTTGATGCACTGTAGTGTATTTGTGCCTTTCGGATGCATCTTCAGGACACCAGATGTTGTCCCTCTAGCTTGTCTACACTAAGTTCACCTATGGCAACCCTTAAACAGCTTCTAAAGCTTTTTCTATTAATTAGAAAATCAAGTTTTTCCTTTTAAGAGATTAAAGATGTAAACAGGACACTAGAAACGATTTCTAGTATTTTTAATTCAAGAGATTGTTTGCTAATTTCTTGGAATAGATGAGAGAAGAAGGTGAAGAGAGGAGGAAGTCTCTTGGGTGGCAGCACTAAGGTTATTTGCTGCTGGTTGTATTTTTTCTTTTCATAACAACACTTATATAAGTAGGTCAAAACATTAAACCCTTGCCACATGTCACCCTCTGATTGGTTCTAGTTTTAATTATCCCAATCATATTGTGCCAAGTGTCAAACCTATATTTAATCTTAATTTTAATAATCTTACATGATTAAAAAATATTTAGCAAGCTTATGTGCAGTGCCATGTGTCACCATCTCATGGTGCCACATGTCACCCTGTGAAATGACCAAAATGCCCCTGTGTTTTAATTTTGAGTTCTCAACAAAAAATAATTATTTCTATTCTTCTAATCAATTTATATCAAATATAAATTAATTAATTAATCTTTATTAATTAATTTCTCAATAATTAAATTCATATTTAAATACTTTAAATTTAAATTTAACTTATACTGTATATCCAAAATCCTAGATTTGGTTTCAAGTCATGCTAAGGACTTTGCAATCTAATTGCAAATCAAACCTATTTAATTAATCAATTAAACTCTTTAATTAATTAATTAAATCATATTTAGTTAGGTGATTACTTGTGTATGTGTGTGACTTATTAGGCTCATCACTAATTGGCAATGAGACATGATATCAACTCTTAATATCATCAGAACTCTTTCTTATCATAAATGATTTCTCTAAATCATTTTGTGCACCTCATAGACCATGGTTAACATCTAGCATAGTATGCCATGGCCACCCAATCAGTAATAAGGTTTACTTTAAATCCTATATTCATATGCTACCATGCACTAGAATCTCTCTGTTACAAAATCCCAACTCAAGCTAGAGTCATGGTTTATGTCAAACTCCATTTGTTATGAATATTATGTTCTCTTTTAATTCCAGTTCTTGATTAAAAAGATTTTCTCATCAGAAACACTTTTTGAATAAATCTATCTGTCCTGGCCAGGAACTTAAAACACCAAGAACAATTAAATGAATGTAGGATTTTATCTTTATTTACTTAGAGGAACAGATTCCATCTTGATCAACACCTACCTCCATATATAACTAGTAGGAGCCAACACATGCCCATATACCCATACACAGTACAAGTATGAAAGCAGTATCAAACTCAAACCACCTATATACAAGATAACTGTGCTATCTCAGGTCTACAGATTATATGCACTGATATGATTTATGATAATGCATTGACAAGAGTAAACTCCATGTGCTTGTCATAAGTGTCACTAGTTCGGCCTACTTATCATGTATAAGTGCCTATCATGTTTGTTATATAGCATGAGACTCACCATTCCATCTTATTTATATCTCATATAAATAACTTGAGAACAAACATGAATATAATTTTTCTGGATAAGTCATGTCCTTATTATGAAGTATCCTCGATTGTGAACCTATTTATGATACTTTGTACTAGAAATACTATCACTCATATTCTTAACAACTTAAGAATAAAATTTCTAACAAAATATCAATGGACGTTTTCTATTACACATAAATATATTATGTAAACGCAAAAGTGAAAATGCCTTTTATTAATAAAACATGTACAAGATACATACTAAATGATATGCTCTAGGGCATACTACTAAAAATCTCCCACTAGCACTAGAGCCATTCATTACAATATCTTAGACCCATCTTCTCAAGATGTCGATCTAGCTGAGTCTGTGACATAGGCTTAATGAATGGATCAGCTAAATTTTCAGCTGATGCTATTTTCTGCATGGTTATATCGCCTCGCCCAACTATTTCTCTGATAATGTGGTAGCGCCTTTCTATGTGTTTGAATTTCTGGTGAGACCTAGGTTCCTTAGCCTGTATGACTGCTCCATTATTGTCACAGTGAAGTGGAACTGCTGACTCAATGGAAGGAACTATTACAAGTTCTGTCACGAACTTCTTTATCTAAATAGCTTCCTTTATAGCATTTGATGCAGCAATATACTCAGCTTTTATAGTGGAATCTACAGTCGTGCTCTGTTTGGAACTCTTCTAACTGACTGCACCTCCATTACAAATGAACACATATCTAGAGGTAGACTTTCTATCATCGATATCTGATTGGAATTCAGAATCAGTATAACCATCCAATTGCAAGTCTCCACCTCTATAAATTAAGAATAAATCCTTAGTTCTTCTCAAGTACTTAAGGATATTCCTGACAGCTATCCAGTGTTCCAAACCTGGATTGGATTGATACCTGCTAGTCAAACTAACAGAATATGTGATATCCGGCCTAGTACACAACTTTGCATACATTAAACTTCCAATAGCTGAAGCATATGGAATCCTAGCCATTTTATCTCTTTCTTCAGGTGTTTTTGGAGACATCTCTTTAGAAAGGTAGATACCATGTCTCACTGGTAACAATCCTCTCTTGGAATCAAGCATGTTAAACCTCTTTAACACCATTTCCAAGTATAGATTTTAGGATAAACCAATCATTCTTTTCGCTCTATCTCTATAGATGTGAATCCCAAGAATATAGGTTGCCTCCCCTAAGTCTTTCATGGAGAATGTATTTGACAACCATACCTTTACAGTTGTCAACATACCTGTGTCATTACCCATCAATAGTATATCATTCACATATAAGACAAGGAAAGTAATAGCACTGTCACTAACCTTCTTATATACACATGGCTCATCCTTATTTTTTATAAAACCAAATGATTTAATGGCTTCATCAAAATGGATGTTCCAACTCCTCGAAGCTTGCTTCAACCCATAAATGGATCGCTTTAGCTTGCATACCTTGGAACCATCTTGGGATTCAAAACCCCTAGGTTGTTCCATGAAAATATTTTCTTTAATGTATCCATTGAGAAAAGCTGTTTTGACATCCATCTGCCAAATCTCATAATCATAGTATGCAGCTATTGCTAATAGAATCCTAATTGATTTAAGCATGGCAACAGGCGAGAAAGTCTCTTCATAGTCGATTCCTTGCCTTTGGCGAAACCCTTTCGCTGCTAGCCTTGCCTTATAAGTTTCTACCTTTCCATCAGAACCAATTTTCTTCTTGAAAACCCATTTGTTGCCTATAGGTACAATACCTTCGGATGGGTCAACAAGATCCCAAACTTGATTCTTATACATAGAATCAATTTCGAATTTCATAGCATCAATCCATTTTGAAGAGTCTATATCTGATATAGCTTTTTCATAGGTAAGCGAATCATTTCCATGATCTACTTCTTCATGAGTAAACAACTCTTGTTCTTCTTTATGAAGGAAACCATATCTCACTAGTTGTTCTACGAGGAATAGCAGTAGATATTTCATCAATGGGAGTAGGTTGACTAGATGGATTTATATCTATCTGATCTGTTGGTTGGTCAAAATTCTCCAATTCTAACTCTATTTGGCTTCCTTTGCCTCCTTCTTGAATAAACTATTTTTCAATAAATGTAGCATCTCTATTTATCACAACCTTTAGTGATGTAGGCAAATAAAAATAATATCCAAAACTATCTTTGGATATCCAACAAATCGACCCTTTTCTGATCTAGTTTCCAATTTATCAGTGTTTAGCTTTTTGATATAAGCTGGACAACCCCAAATCTTAACATGCTTAAGACTTGGTTTTCTTCCATGCCATATCTCATAAGGTGTGGAAGAAACTGATTTTGTTGTAATCCTACTCAGAATATACAAAGCTGATTCTAATGCAAATCCCCAAAAGGAGATTGGCATATCAGTATAGCTCATCATACTACATACCATATCCAATAGGGTATAATTTCTCCTTTCAGATACACCATTCAGCTGTGGCATTCCTGGAGGAGTTAGTTGGGAAACAATGCCGTGTTCTCTTAAGTATTCATCAAATTCAGTACTCAAATATTCACCTCCACGATCTGATCGAAGAGCTTTAATACTCTTTCCTGTTTGATTTTTTGCTTCAGCTTTAAATTCTTTAAACTTTTCAAAGGATTCATATTTATATTTCATCAAATACAAATACCCAAACCTTGATTTATCATCAGTAAAGGTAATAAAGTAATGAAAACCGCCTCTAGCCATTTCCTTAAATGGACCACATACATCCCTATGTATTAGCTCCAAAATATTTTTAGCCCTAAGCCCATGTCCAACAAAGGATGATCTAGTCATTTTGCCCTGAAGGTAAGATTTACAAATTGGAGTAGGCTCAGAGCCCAATGAGGATAGAATCCCTATTTTCTCAAATTTTGCAATCCTATCTTCTACAACATGACATAACCTTAAGTGCCAAATATATTTTGAGCTTGAGTTAGCTTTCACCATGGCATTGCATTCATTTAGATCACTTGCATTCATTTTGTGTTTGTCATTATTATCCAAATAATAAAGATCATCATTCATATAACCCGAACCAACATATTTATTTCCAAAATAAATATTACAAACATCATCTGTGAACTGAAATTCATAGCCATTTCTAGTCAAACTAGATATAGAAATGATGTTCTTAAAAGCATCAGGTACGTATTAAATATTATCTAAACACAAAACATGTTTAGACATGTAAAAAGATTTAGATCCTATGGCTAAAGCTTCAACTGTTGAGCCATCACCAATCCGGAGTCTAACATCTCGAGAACGCAAGCTGTTACTATTTGCTAGTTCCTAAATATCATTAGAAATGTGAGAACTAGCACCAGTATCTAAAACCCAAGCTGTAGATGAACTATGAGATCAGAATCTAAATAACAAGATATGGACATACCTTCCGAAGGTGTATCCTTCTTGTCCTTTAGAGAAGCAAGATACTCTAGGCAGTTCGTTTTCTAGTGCCCATCCTTCTGGTAGTGGAAACATTTTCCTTTACCTCCATCAGCTTTAGTCTTCCCTATCTGTTTAGCTATTTTCTTGGAAGGACCAGGAATCTGAGATTTCTTTTTCTTATTGCCCTTCTTCTTGTTGGACTTTCCAGTAGAAGAAGATGCAATCAAATCTACATCTTTTACTTTATTGTCTGGCATATTCTTTTGGGTAATAACCAGCATGTTGAGTAAACTAGCCAAGTTGCATTCATGTTTAGTCATATGGAAATTTGTCACAAAATTCCCAAAAGACTCAGGAAGGGACTGAAGGATCAAATCCGTCTGTAGTTGGAAATCCATGTTGAAGTCAAGATGTTCTAGCTGCTCAATCTGCTCAATCAGTGGACATGATCTCCAACATTCTGTCCCTCAGACATCCTCATGCGGAATACCTGCCTAGATATCTCATACCTAGCATTCTTGCTGTGTTCACCATATAACTCTTGTAGGTGAAGGAGGATCTCACTCGCACTCTGCATGTTCTCATGCTGCTTCTGTAACTCATTACTCATGGAAGCAAGCATGTAACACTTAGCTCTCATATCATGCTCCTTCCACTTGTCCAAAGTTTCATATTCCTCTTGAGTGGCCTCTGGAGGTAAGGGATCAGGAACATTTTAATCTAGAACATATCCCATATGATCAAGGTTCAGGAAAAGTTTTAAATTTCTTAGCCAATCAGACAGATTAGGTCCTGTCAACCTATTGCGTTCAAGTATGCTTGCAAGGATATTGGATGGTGATAGTTATTCTATGCTCATTATTATCAAAAAATTAACTATAGAAAATAACCAGATTAATTAGTAAATGTATCATGTAATTAACTAAATGATTATGGTATTTTAATAAAATTGGTCCTCCCACTAACTTAGCAAATTCTACACTTCCAAAGTAGAAAACGGAAATCCTAGTTGGATGGATTTCTAGTGGGTGATTGAATTCTTATAATTCTATTGATCATCCTCAGGTACATCCATTATTAGAATTACAGTAAACTATAAGTGAGCAACTCCTTGCCCATCACATCTCATGTGAGGTTCAATCCTTTACCTAGCCCCTAATGCTCAAAATCTCAGGTACATCCATCATTGACTTATCTTGCATTAGTTAAGTTGATCCCATTGAGCCAGTAATTATGCAAATAATTTTAATGTCCTCAGGTATATCCAATATTGGCCATCAAACCATTTACATATTTTACAACATCTCATGCTTAACAATTATTCTTAAGAAAATCTCTTAAATTAATTGCATCTTATGCAACTATTTAAAATTTCTTAAAATAATTGCCCCAATGGAGGGCCCATGTTATAATTACTTTAATTATAGCATTTCCAACTTAATCATTTGTTTGGAAGATTTTATGGTCATCCTAATTACTATAAAGGTCTCACTTTGCACATTATCCATTTAGCATGTATATATCATATAATTGCATACATTCCCATACATCTCATGCATTCACGGATAAATAGTAAATATGGTATGATCATGGACTTTCTAAGGGATTCAATTTTGAGCCACCAAGAATTGAATCAGGGCATTCCTAGGTGCATTTCATTCATTTTATATGAGTTGCTGAAGGAGTACATAATCAACACCTGATCTTGAATTCCTCCCACTAGTCCCACCAATGCTCTTGACCTCCTTGAACTTCTTGCAATCCAATATTACATAGTAATCCTTGGCATACCAAGGCGAATTTACAACAACTTAGATAAATGAAATTACAATCCAAAAATTATTACAAACTTAATAATACATGCCCAAAAAAAATTAAAATAAATTAATTAATTTATAATCCCAAAGAAACATAAAAGAAATAAATCCATTCACATTAGTCTTTTATAGTCCATGATCATCCATCATGCATATCACTATTTAACAATTAAATAAAACATACATACTTAAATTAAATTGAATATCTCATATTCAACTTAAAAATTTAGAATTGAATATGATTCAAATAAATTTAAAAATTTAGATTTGAATCTCATTCAAACAAATTTAAAAATTCAGATTTGAATCACATTCAAAAAAATTTTAAACAATCAGATTTGAATCACATTCAAACAAATTTTAAAAATTCAGATCTGAATATTATTCAAACAACTTCAAAAAATCAGATTTAAATATGATTCAAACAACTTTAAAAATTTAGATTTGAATCACATTCAAACAACTTTAAAAATTCAGATTTGAATCGCATTCAAACAATTTTTAAATTTCTGATTTGAATCAAAATTTAATTGTATGATTAAAATTCTAATTAAACAATTTAATTAAACATAGGATGAGCTTTTAGATCATACAACAATTGCAAAATTAAAAAGCCAAACCCTGAGCCACCCATGGAAGCCAAAATTGGGGCACCAAAGATGGTGTTCTTCAAGCATGCCGCCACATATCCATTGCAACTAGCAATGGATAAATCATCTCATGATGAAAACACACAATTAAATGATATAATCAACAATCAAAATGGCAAATATAGTGGCTCTGATACCAATTGAAGGAGTGGAAGCGTGAAAAACACAAGTTTATACCATTGAATTCAAAATTTTTCACCTAGGGTCACATGCATCATACAAGATTTATTTTTATCTATTTGATTTCAATAATAAACAATATATTAAAACTCTTTTAATATATTTTTTGATCTGTATTTGCCATTTAAGATTTTAAAATTAATCAGATTAATTTTAGAACCCTAAATTAGATCAAGAACAAATACACTAACCTTTTAATGCACTGCAGTGTATTTGTACCTTTCGGATGCGTCTTCATGTTAGTAGTATGCCCTAGAGCATATCATTTAGTATGTATCTTGTACATATTTTTATTAATAAAAGGCATTTCCACTTTTCCGTTTACATAATATATTTATGTGTAATAGAAAAGGTCCATTGATATTTTGTTAGAAATATTATTCTTAAGTTGTTAAGAATATGAGTGACAATATTTCTAGCACGAAGTATCATAAATAGGTTCACAATCGAGGATACTTCATAATGAGGACATGACTTATCCAGAAAGATTGTATTCATGTTTGTTCCCAAGTTATTTATATGAGATATAAATAAGATGGAATGGTGAGTCTCATGCCATATAACAAACATGATAGGCACTTATAAATGATAAGTAGGCCGAACCAGTGACACTTATGACAAGCACATGGAGTTTACTCTTGTCAATGTTTTGTCATAAATCATATCAGTGCATATAATCTTTAGACCTGAGATAGCACAGTTATCTTGTATATAGGTAGTTTGAGTTTGATACTGCTTTCATACTTGTACTATGTATGGGTATATGGGCATGTGTTGGCTCTTGCTAGTTATATATGGAGGTAGGTGTTGATCAAGATGGAATCTGTTCCTCTAAGTAAATAGAGATAAAATCCTATGTTAATTTAATTATTCTTGATGTTTCAAGTTCTTGGCCAGGACAGATAGATTTATTCAGAAAAGAGTTTCTGATGAGAAAAATCTTTTTAATCAAGAACTGGAATTAAAAGAGAACATAATATTCATAGCAAATGGAGTTTGACATAAACCATGACTCCAGCTTGAGTTGGGATTTTGTAACAGAGAGATTCTAGTGCATGGTAACATATGATTATAGGTTCATTTAAGGTAAATCTTATTACTAATTGGGTGGCCATGGCATGCTATGCTAGGTGTTAACCATGGTCTATGAGATTCATAAAATGATTTAGAGAAATCATTTATAGTAAGAAAGAGTTCTGATGATATTAAGAGTTGATATCATGTCTCATTGCCAATTAGTGATGAGCCTAGTAAGTCACACACATACACAAGTTATCACCTATTTAAATATGATTTAATTAATTAATTAAAGAGTTTAATTGATTAATTAAATAGGTTTGGTTTGCAATTAAATTGCAAAGTCCCTAGCATGACTTGAAACCAAATCTAGATTATTGGATGTGTAGTATAAATTAAATTTATATTTAAAGTGTTTAAATATGAATTTAATTGATGAGAAATTAATTAATAGAGATTAATTAATTAATTTATATTTGATATAAATTAATTAGAAGAAGAAAATAATTATTTTGGGTTAAGAACTCAAAATTAAGACACAGGGGCATTTTGGTCATTTCACAGTGTGACACGTGGCACCATGAGATGGTGACACATGGGATTACACATAAGCTTGCCAAATGTTTTTTTTTAATCATGTAAGATGATTAAAATCAAGATTAAATATAGGTTTGACACTTGGCACAATGTGATTGGGTCACTTAAACCTAGAGTTAATCAAAAGGTGACATGTGGCTAGGGTTTAATGTGTTAACCTAGCTATTTAAGTGTTGTTATGAGAAAATAAAATACAACCAGCAGCCACACTCCTTTGTCATGCCACTTTGAGGGTTTTTATCTCTTCTTCTTCATCTCTTATCAATTCAAAGAGATTAGACATCAATCTCTTGAATTAAGAACACTAGGAATTGTTTCTAGTGTCCTGTTTACATCTTTAATCTCTTAAAAGGCAGAACTTGATTTTCTAATTAATAGAAAAAGCTTTAGAAGCTATTCAAGGGCTGCCATAGGTGTTCTTGGTGTGGACAAGCTAGAGGGACAACATCTGGTGTCCTGAAGACGAATCTCAAAGGCACAGACACGTTGCAGTGCATCAAGAGGTTAGTGTAATCGTTCTTGATTTAATCTAGGGTTCTAAAATTAATCTGATTAATTTTAAAATCTTAAATGGAAAATACAGATCCAAAAACATATTAAAAGAGTTTTAATATGTTGTTTATCATTGAAATCAAATAGATAAAAATAAATCTTGCATGATGCATGTGACCCTAGGTGAAAATTTTTGAATTCAATGGTATAAACTTGTGTTTTTCACGCTTCCGTTCCTTCAATTGGTATCAGAGCCACTATATATTTGCCATTTAGATTGTTGATTATATGATTTAATTGTTTGTTTGATCATGAGATCAAAAGTTCATTGCTGGTTGCAAAGCAAGTTGGCGGCATGCTTGAAAAAACACCATCAATGGTGCGCATGGTTTGGCTTCCATGGGTGGTTTAAGGTTTGACTTTTAATTTTGCAATTGTTGTATGATCTAAGGCCTATTCTTTGACTAATTAAAGTGTTTAATTAGTAGTTTTTATCACACAATTAAATTATGATTCAAATCAGAATTTTAAAAAATTGTTTGAATGTGATTCAAATCTGAATTTTAAGAGTTGTTTGAATGTGATTCAAATCTGAATTTTTAAAGTTGTTTGAATCATATTTAAATCTGATTTTTTAAAATTGATTGAATAAAATTCAGATCTGATTTTTTAAAAAATGTTTGAATGTGATTCAAATCTGATTTTTTAAAAAATGTTTGAATGTGATTCAAATCTGAATTTTTGAAGTTGTTTGAATGTGATTCAAATCTGAATTTTTAAATTTGTTCGAATGAGATTCAAATCTGAATTTTTAAATTTATTTGAATCATATTCAAATCTGGATTTTTAAGTTGAATATGAGATATTCAATTTAATTTAAGTATGTATGTTTTATTTAATTGTTAAATAGTGATATGCATGATGGATGATCATGGACTATAAAAGACCAATGTGATTGGATTTATTTCTTTTATGTTTCTTTGGGATTGTAAATTAATTAATTTATTTTAATTTATTTTGGGCATGTATTATTAAGTTTGTAATAATTTTTGGGTTGTAATTTCATTTATTTAAGTTCTTTTAAATTCGCATTGTTATGCCAAGGATTAAAATATAATATTTGATTGAAAGAATTTCAAGTAGGTCAATAGCATTGGTGGGACCATGGGAGGAATTCAAGATCAAGTGTTGATTATGTACTCCTTCAGCAACTCTTGTAAAATGAATGAATGAAATGCACCTAGGAATGCCCCGATTCAATTTTTGGTGGCTCAGAATTGAATCCTTAGAAAGTCCATGATCATACCATATTTATCGCTTATCCATGAATGCATGAGATGTATGGGAATGTATGCAATTATATGATATATGCATGCTAAATGGATAATGTGCAAAGTGAGACCTTAATAGTAAATAGAATGACCATAAAATCTTCCAAACAAATGATTAAGTTGGAAATGCTATAATTAAAGTAATTATAACATAGGCCCTCCATTGGGGCAATTATTTTAAGAAATTTTAAATAGTTGCATAAGATGCAATTTATTTAAGAGATTTTCTTAAGAATAATTGTTAAGCATGAGATGTTGTAAATATGTAAATGGTTTAGTGGCCAATATTGGATGTACCTGAGGACATTAAAATTATTTGCATAATTACTTGCTCAATTGGATAAACTTAACTAATGCAAGATAAGTCAATAATTGATGTACCAGATCTTTTGAGCATTATGGGTTAGGTAAAGGATTGAACCTCACATGAGATGTGATGGGCAAAGAGTTGCTCACTTATAGTTTATTGTAATTCCAATAATGGATGTACCTGAGGATGATCAATAGAATTATAAGAATTCAATCACCCACTAGAAATCCATCCAACTAGGATTTCCGTTTTCTACTTTGGAAGTGTAGGATTCGCTAAGTTAGTGGGAGGACCAATTTGATTAAAAGACCATAATCATATTTGGTTAATTACATGATACATTTACTAATTAATCTGGTTATTTCTGCAATTAATTTTCTGATAATAATGAGCACAGAACAACCACCACCATCCAATATCCTTGCAAGCATACTTGATCACAATAGGTTGACAGGACCTAATCTGTCTGATTGGCTAAGAAATTTGAAACTTGTCCTGAACCTTGAACATATAGGATATGTTCTAGATTCAAATGTTCCTGGTCCCTTACCTCCAGAGGCCACACAAGAGGAACATGAAACTTTGGACAAGTGCAAGGAGCATGATATGAGAGCTAAGTGTTACATGCTTGCTTCCATGAGTAATGAGTTACAGAAGCAACATGAGAACATGCAGAGTGCGAGTGAGATCCTCCTTCACCTACAAGAGTTGTATGGTGAGCACAGCAGGAATGCTAGGTATGAGATATATAGACAGCTATTCCGTATGAGGATGTCTGAGGGACAGAATGTTGGGGATCATGTCCTCAAGATGATTCGAATGATTGAGCAGTTGGAACATCTTGACTTTAACATGGATTTCCAACTACAGACGGATTTGATCCTTCAGTCCCTTCCTGAGTCTTTTGGGAATTTTGTGACAAATTTTCATATGACTAAACAGGAATGCACCTTAGCTGGTTTACTCAACATGCTGGTTATTGCCCAAAAGAATATGCCAGGCAATAAAGGAAAAGAGGTAGCTTTGGTTGCATCTTCTTTTGCTGGAAAGTCCAACAAGAAGAAGGGCAATAGGAAAAAGAAACCTCAGATTCCTGGTCCTTCCAAGAAAATAGCTAAACAGAAAAAGAAGACTAAAGCTGATGGAGGAAAAGGAAAGTGTTTCCACTGCCAAAAGGATGGGCACTGGAAAAGGAACTGCCCAGAGTATCTTGATTCTCTGAAGGACAAGAAGGATACACCTTCGGAAGGTATGTCCATATCTTGTTATTTAGATTCTGATGATACTCATAGTTCATCTACAGCTTGGGTTTTAGATATCGTGCCGATTCTCACATTTCTAATGATATGCAGAACTAGCAAACAAGATGGCGACTTGCGTTCTCAAGATATTAGAGTCCGGATTGGCAATGGCTCAACTGTTGAAGCTTTAGCCATAGGATCTAAATCTTTTTACATGTTTGGACATGTTTTGTGTTTAGATAATATTTTATATGTACCTGATGCTTTTAAGAACATCATTTCTATATCTAGTTTGATTAGAAATGGCTATGAATTTCAGTTCACTGATGATGTTTGCAATATTTATTTTGGAAATAAATATGTTGGTTCGGGTTATATGAATGATGGTCTTTATTATTTGGATAATAATGACAAACACAAATTGAATGCAAGTGAACTAAAAGAATGCAATGCCATGGTGAGAACCAACTCAAGTTCAAAATATATTTGGCACTTAAGGTTATGTCATGTTGCAGAAGATAGAATTGCAAAACTGGAGAAAATGGGGATTCTATCCTCATTGGGCTCTGAGCCTACTCCAACTTGTGAATCTTGCCTTCAGGGTAAAATGACTAGATCACCCTTTGTTGGACAAGGGCTAAGAGCTGAAAATATTTTAGAGCTAATACATAGTGATGTATGTGGTCCATTTAAAGAATTGGCTAGAGGGGGTTTTCATTATTTTATTACCTTTACTGATGATAAATCAAGGTTTGGGTATTTGTATTTGATGAAATACAAACATGAATCCTTTGAAAAGTTTAAGGAATTTAAATCTGAAGTAGAAAATCAAACAGGAAAAAGTATTAAAGCTCTTCGATCAGATCGTGGAGGTAAATATTTGAGTATTGAATTTGATGAATACTTTAGAGAGCATGGCATTGTTTCTCAGCTGACTCCTCCAGGAACGCCACAGCTGAATGGTGTATCTGAAAGGAGAAATCGTACCCTATTGGATATGGTACATAGTATGATGAGCTATACTGATATGCCAATCTTCTTTTGGGGATTTTCATTAGAATCAGCTTTGTATATTCTGAATAGGATTCCATCAAAATCAGTTTCTTCCACACCTTATGAGATATGGCATGGAAGAAAACCAAGTCTAAAGCATGTTAAGATTTGGTGTTGTCCAGCTTATATCAAAAGTCAACACCGATAAATTGGAGACCAGATCGTAAAAGGTCGATTTGTTGGATATCCAAAAGATAGTTTTGGATATTATTTTTATTTGCCTACTTCACAAAGGTTGTGATAAGTAGAGATGCCACATTTCTTGAACAACGTTTGTTCAAGAAGGAGGCAAAGGAAGGCAAATAGAGTTAGAATTGGAGAATTCGACCAACCAATGCATCGATGGATATAGATCCATCTAGTCAACCAATACCCGTTGATGAAACATCTACACTGTTCCTCGTAGAACAACCAGTATCTCATCCACTGAGATATGGTTTTCTTCATGAAGAAGAACAAGAGTTGTCTACTCATGAAGAAGTAGATCATGGAGATGATCCACTTACCTATGAAGAAGCTATATCAGATATAGACTCTTCAAAATGGATTGATGCTATGAAATCCGAGATTGATTCCATGTATAAGAATCAAGTTTGGGATCTTGTTGACCCACCTGAAGGTATTATACCTATAGGGAACAAATGGGTTTTCAAGAAGAAAATTGGTTCTGATGGAAAGGTAGAGACCTATAAGGCAAGGCTAGTAGCGAAAGGGTTTCGCCAAAGGCAAGGAATCGACTATGAGGAGACTTTCTCGCCTGTTGCCATGCTTATATCAATTAGGATTTTATTAGCAATAGCTGCATACTATGATTATGAGATTTAGCATATGGATGTCAAAACAGCTTTTCTCAATGGATACATTAAAGAAAACATTTTCATGGAACAACCTAGGGGATTTGAATCCCAAGATGGTTCCAAGGTATGCAAGCTAAAGCGATCCATTTATGGGTTGAAACAAGCTTCGAGGAGTTGGAACATCCGTTTTGATGAAGCCATTAAATCCTTTGGTTTTATCAAAATGAGGATGAGCCATGTGTATATAAGAAGGTTAGTGACAGTGCTATCACTTTCCTTGTCTTATATGTGGATGACATACTATTGATGGGTAATGACACAGGTATGTTGACGACTATAAAGGTATGGTTGTCAAATACATTCTCCATGAAAGACTTAGGGGAGGCAACCTATATTCTTGGGATTCGCATCTATAGAGATAGAGCGAAAAGAATAATTGGTTTATCCCAAAGTCTATACTTGGAAAAGGTGTTAAAGAGGTTTAACATGCTTGATTCCAAGAGAGGATTGTTACCAGTGAGACATGGTATCGATCTTTCTAAAGAGATGTCTCCAAAGACACCTGAAGAAAGAGATAAGATGGCCAGGATTCCATACGCTTCGGCTATTGGAAGTTTAATGTATGCAATGTTGTGTACTAGGCCAGATATCGCATATGCTGTTAGTTTGACTAGCAGGTATCAATCCAATCCGTGTTTGGAACATCGATAGTCACAAGAATATCCTTAAGTACTTGAGAAGAACTAAGGATTTATTCTTGATTTATGGAGGTGGAGACTTGCAATTGGATGGTTATCGATTCCGATTTCCAATCGGATATCGATGATAGAAAGTCTACCTCGATATGTGTTCATTTGTAATAGAGGTGCGATCGGTTGGAAGAGTTCCAAACAGAGCACGATTGCGATTCCACTACGCAGGTCGAGTATATTCTTTGCATCGAATCTTTGCAAAGGAAGTCGCTTGGACAAAGAAGTTCGTGATGTAACTTACGAGAGTTCCTTCCATTGAGTCGGCGGTTCCACTACACCGTGACAATAATGGAGCGATCATACAAAGCACGGAACTAAGGTCTCACCCAAAATCCAAACACATAGAAAGGCACTACCACATTATCGTGAGATATAGTTGGGCAAGGCAAAATAGCCATGCAGAAATAGCATCACCAAAATCCAAATTGATCCATTCACTAAGCCTATGTCACAAACTCGCTAGACCGACATCTTGAGAAGATAGGTCTAAGATATTGTAATGAATGGCTCTAGTGCTAGTGGGAGATTGTTAGTAGTATGCCCTAGAGCATATCATTTAGTATGTATCTTGTACATATTTTTATTAATAAAAGGCATTTCCACTTTTCCGCTTACATAATATATTTATGTGTAATAGAAAATGTCCATTGATATTTTGTTAGAAATATTATTCTTAAGTTGTTAATAATATGAGTGACAATATTTCTAGCACAAAGTATCATAAATAGGTTCACAATCGAGGATACTTCATAATGAGGACATGACTTATCCGTAAAGATTGTATTCATGTTTGTTCCCAAGTTATTTATATGAGATATAAATAAGATGGAATGGTGAGTCTCATGCCATATAACAAACATGATAGGCACTTATAAATGATAAGTAGGCGAACCAGTGACACTTATAACAAGCACATGGAGTTTACTCTTGTCAATGTTTTGTCATAAATCATATCGTGCATATAATCTTTAGACCTGAGATAGCACAGCTTATCTTGTATATAGGTAGTTTGAGTTTGATATCGCTTTCATACTTGTACTATGTATGGGTATATGGGCATGTGTTGGCTCTCGCTAGTTATATATTGAGGTATTTGTTTATCAAGATGGAATCTGTACCACTAAGAAAATATAGATAAAATCCTATGTTAATTTAATTGTTCTTGATGTTTCAAGTTCTGCCAGACAGATAGATTTATTCGTAAAAGAGTTTCGATGAGAAAAATCTTTTAATCAAGAATCGAATTAAAAGAGAACATAATATTCATAGCAAATGGAGTTTGACATAAACCATGACTCCAAATTGAGTTGGGATTTTGTATGAGAGATTCTAGTGCATGGTAAAATATGATTATAGGTTCATTTAAGGTAAATCTTATTACTAATTGGGTGGCCATGGCATGCTATGCTAGGTGTTAACCATGGTCTATGAGGTTCATAAAATGATTTAGAGAAATCATTTATAGTAAGAAAGAGTTCTGATGATATTAAGAGTTGATATCATGTCTCATTGCCAATTAGTGATGAGCCTAGTAAGTCACACACATACACAAGTTATCACCTATTTAAATATGATTTAATTAATTAATTAAAGAGTTTAATTGATTAATTAAATAGGTTTGGTTTGCAATTAAATTGCAAAGTCCCTAGCATGACTTGAAACCAAATCTAGATTATTGGATGTGTAGTATAAATTAAATTTATATTTAAAGTGTTTAAATATGAATTTAATTGATGAGAAATTAATTAATAGAGATTAATTAATTAATTTATATTTGATATAAATTAATTAGAAGAAGAAAATAATTATTTTGGATTAAGAACTCAAAATTAAGACACAGGGGCATTTTGGTCATTTCACAGTGTGACACGTGGCACCATGAGATGGTGACACATGGGATTACACATAAGCTTGCCAAATGTTTTTTTTTAAACATGTAAGATGATTAAAATCAAGATTAAATATAAGTTTGACACTTGGCACAATGTGATTGGGTCACTTAAACCTAGAGCTAATCAAAAGGTGACATGTGGCTAGGGTTTAATGTGTTAACCTAGCTATTTAAGTGTTGTTATGAGAAAATAAAATACAACCAGCAGCCACACTCCTTTGTCACGCCACTTTGAGGGTTTTTATCTCTTCTTCTTCATCTCTTATCAATTCAAAGAGATTAGACATCAATCTCTTGAATTAAGAACACTAGGAATTGTTTCTAGTGTCCTGTTTACATCTTTAATCTCTTAAAAGGCAGAACTTGATTTTCTAATTAATAGAAAAAGCTTTAGAAGCTATTCAAGGGCTACCATAGGTGTTCTTGGTGTGGACAAGCTAGAGGGACAACATCTGGTGTCCTGAAGACGAATCTCAAAGGCGCAAACATGCTGCAGTGCATCAAGAGGTTAGTGTAATCGTTCTAGATTTAATCTAGGATTCTAAAATTAATCTGATTAATTTTAAAATCTTAAATGGCAAATACAGATCCAAAAAACATATTAAAAGAGTTTTAATATGTTTTTTATCATTGAAATCAAATAGATAAAAATAAATCTTGCATGATGCATGTGACCCTAGGTGAAAATTTTTGAATTCAATGGTATAAACTTGTGTTTTTCACGCTTCCGTTCCTTCACTTCAGGACACCAGATGTTGTCCCTCTAGCTTGTCCACACCAAGTTCACCTATGGCAGCCCTTGAACAGCTTCTAAAGCTTTTTCTATTACATAGAAAATTAAGTTTTTCCTTTTAAGAGATTAAAGATGTAAACAGGACACTAGAAATGATTTCTAGTATTTTTAATTCAAGAGATTGTTTCCTAATCTCTTGGAATAGATGAGAGAAGAAGATGAAGAGAAGGGGAAGTCTCTTGGGTGGCGGCACTAAGGTTATTTGCTGCTGGTTGTATTTTTTCTATTCATAACAACACTTATATATGTAGGTCAAAACATTAAACCCTTGCCACATATCAACCTCTGATTAGTTCTAGGTTTAATTAACCGAATCATATTGTGCCAAGTGTCAAACCTATATTTAATCTTAATTTTAATCATCTTACATGATTAAAAAACATTTGGAAAGCTTATGTGTAGTGCCATGTGTCACCATCTCACGGTGCCACATGTCACCCTTTGAAATGACCAAAATGCCCATGTGTCTTAATTTTGAGTTCTCAACCCAAAATAATTATTTCTCTTCATCTAATCAATTTATATCAAATATAAATTAATTAATTAATCTTTATTAATTAATTTCTCATTAATTAAATTCATATTTAAACACTTTAAATATAAATTTAACTTTTAATGTACATCCAAAATCCTAGATTTGGTTTCAAGTCATGCTAGGGACTTTGCAATATAATTGCAAACCAAACCTATTTAATTAATCAATTAAAATCTTTAATTAATTAATTAAATCATATTTAGTTAGGTGATTACTTGTGTATGTGTGTGACTTTCTAGGCTCATCACTAATTGGCAATGAGACATGATATCAACTCTTAATATCATCAGAACTCTTTCTTATCATAAATGATTTCTCTAAATCATTTTATGCACCTCATAGACCATGGTTAACACCTAGCATAGCATGCCATGGCCACGGAATAAGTAATAAGATTTACCTTAAATGAACCTATAATCATATGTTACCATGCACTAGAATCTCTCTGTTACCAAATCCCAACTCAAGCTGGAGTCATGGTTTATGTCAAACTCCATTTGCTATGAATATTATGTTCTCTTTTAATTCCAGTTCTTGATTAAAAAGATTTTCTCATTAGAAACTCTTTCTGAATAAATCTATCTATCTTAGCCAGGAACTTGAAACATAAAAAACAATTAAATGAACATAGGATTTTATATCTATTTACTTAGAGGAACATATTCCATATTGATCAACACTTACCTCCATATATAACTAGTAGGAGCCAACACATGCCCATATACCCATACACAGTACAAGTATGAAAGCAGTATCAAACTCAAACCACCTATATATAAGATAACTGTGCTATCTCAGGTCTAAAGATTATATGCACTGATATGATTTATGACAATGCATTGACAAGAGTAAACTCCATGTGCTTGTCATATGTGCCACTGATTCGGCCTACTTATCATGTATAAGTGCCTATCATGTTTGTTATATGGCATGAAACTCACCATTCCATCTTATTTATATCTCATATAAATAACTTGAGAACAAACATGAATACAATCTTTTTGGATAAGTCATGTCCTTATTATGAAGTATCCTCGATTGTGAACCTATTTATGATACTTTGTGCTAGAAATACTGTCACTCATATTCTTAACAACTTAAGAATAGAATTTCTAACAAAATATCAATGGACCTTTTCTATTACACATAAAAATATTATGTAAACGGAAAAGTGGAAATGCATTTTATTAATAAAACATGTATAAGATACATAATAAATGATATACTCTAGGGCATACTACTAACACTATTAAGGTCTCACTTTGCACATTATCCATTTCGCATGCATATATCATATACTACATACATTCATATACATCTCATGCATTCATGCATAATAAATAAATATGGCATGATCATGGACTTTCTAAGGGATTCAATTTTGAGCCTCCAAGAATTGAATCAGGGCATTCCTAGGTGCATTTCATTCATTCAGTTTACAAGAGTTGCTGAAGGAGTACATAATCAACACTTGATCTTGAATTCCTCTTACTGGTCCCACCAATGCTCTGCATTTCATTCATTCAGTTTACAAGAGTTGCTGAAGGAGTACATAATCAACACTTGATCTTGAATTCCTCCTACTGGTCCCACCAATGCTCTTGACCTCCTTTAACTTCTTGCAATCCAATATTACATAGTAATCCTTGGCATACTAAGGCGAATTTATAAGAACTTAAATAAATGAAATTACAATCCAAAAATTATTACAAACTTAATAATACATGCCTAAAATAAATTAAAATAAATAAATTAATTTACAATCCCAAAAAAACATAAAAGAAATAAATCCAATCACATTGGTCTTTTATAGTCCATGATCATCCATCATGCATATCACTATTTAACAATTAAATAAAACATACATAGTTAAATTAAATTGAATATCTCATATTAAACTTAAAAATCTAGATTTGAATATGATTCAAATAAATTTAAAAATTTAGATTTGAATCTCATTCAAACAAATTTAAAAATTCATATTTGAATCACATTCAAACAACCTTAAAAATTCATATATGAATCACATTCAAACAATTTTTAAAAAATCAGATTTGAATCACATTCAAACAAATTTTAAAAATTCAGATCTGAATATTATTCAAGCAACTTTAAAAAATCAGATTTAAATATGATTCAAACAACTTTAAAAATTCAGATTTGAATCATATTCAAACAACTTTTAAAATTCAGATTTGAATCACATTCAAACAATTTTTAAATTTCTGATTTTAATCAAAATTTAATTATGTGATTAAAATTCTATTTAAACAATTTAATTAGACATAGGATGAGCTTTTAGATCATACAACAATTGCAAATTAAAAAGCCAAATCTTGAGCCACCCATGGAAGCCAAAATTGGCGCACTAAAGATGGTGTTCTTCAAACATGTCGCTACACATCCATTGCAACCAGCAAATGATCAAAACACACAATTAAATCATCTAATAAACAATCTAAATAGCAAATATAGTGGCTCTGATACCAATTGAAGGAGCGGAAGCATGAAAAACATAAGTTTATACCATTGAATTCAAAATTTTTCACCTAGGATCACATGCATCATGAAAGATTTATTTTTATCTATTTGATTTCAATGATAAACAACATATTAAAACACTTTTAATATGTTTTTGGATCTGTATTTTCTATTTAAGATTTTAAAATTAATCAGATTAATTTCAGAACTCTAGATTAGATCAAGAACAAATACACTAACATCTTGATGCGCTACAGTGTATTTATGCCTTTCGGATGCATCTTCAGGACACCAGATGTTGTCCCTCTAGCTTGTCCACACCAAGAACACCTATGGAAGCCCTTGAACAGCTTATAAAGCTTTTTCTATTAATTAGAAAATCAAGTTTTGCCTTTTGAGAGATTAAAGATGTAAACAGGACACTAGAAACGATTTCTAGTATTTTTAATTAAAGAGATTGTTTGTAATCTCTTAGAATTGGGGAGAAATGAAGAAGAAGAGAGGGAGAGGAGCCTTTGGGTGGCGGCACAAAGAGGAGCAGCTGCTGGTTGTGTTGTTTTATTTTCATAACAACACTTATATAGCTAGGTCAACACATTAAACTCTTGCCACATGTCACCCTCTGATTGGTTCTAGGTTTAAATGACCCAATCATACTGTGTCAAGTGTCAAACCTATATTTAATCTTAATTTTAATCATCCTACATGATTAAAAGACATTTAGCAAGCTTATGTGTAATGCCACATGTCACCATCTCATGGTGCCACATGTCACCCTGTGAAATGACCAAAATGTCCCTGTGTCTTAATTTTGAGTTCTCAACCCAAAATAATTATTTCTTTTCTTCTAATTAATTTATATCAAATATAAATAAATTAATTAATCTTTATTAATTAATTTCTCATTAATTAAATTAACATTTAAATACTTTAAATATAAATTTAACTTATACTATACATCCAATAATCTAGATTTGGTTTCAAGTAATGCTAGGGACTTTACAATCTAATTGCAAACCAAACCTATTTAATTAATCAATTAAACTCTTTAATTATTTAATTAAATCATACTTAATTAGGTGATAACTTGTGTATGTGTGTGACTTGCTAGGCTCATCACTAATTGGCAATGAGACATGATATCAACTCTTAATATCATCAGAACTCTTTCTTACCATAAATGATTTCTCTAAATCATTTTATGTATCTCATAGACCATGGTTAACACCTAGCATAGCATGCCATGGCCACCCAATCAGTAATAAGTTTTACCTTAAATGAACCTATAATCATATGTTACCATGCAGTAGAATCTTTCTATTACAAAATCCCAACTCAAGCTGGAGTTATGGTTTATGTCAAACTCCATTTGCTATGAATATTATGTTCTCTTTTAATTCCAATTCTTGATTAAAAAGATTTTCTCATCAGAAACTCTTTCTGAATAAATCTATCTGTCCTGGCCAGGAACTTGAAACATCAAGAACAATTAAATGAACATAGGATTTTATCCCTATTTACTTAGAGGAACATATTCTATCTTGATCAACACGTACCTCCATATATAACTGTAGGAGCCAACACATGCCCATATACCCATACACAGTACAAGTATGAAAACAGTATCAAACTCAAACTACCTATATACAAGATAACTATGCTATCTCAGGTCTAAAGATTATATGCACTGATATGATTTATGACAATGCATTGACAAGAGTAAACTCCATGTGCTTGTCATAAGTGTCACTGGTTCGGCCTACTTATCATGTATAAGTGCCTATCATGTTTATCATATGGCATGAGACTCACCATTCCATCTTCTCTATATCTCATATAAATAACTTGGGAACAAACATTAATACAGTCTTTCTGAATAAGTCATGTCCTTATTATGAAGTATCCTCGATTGTAAACCTATTTATGATACTTTATACTAGAAATACTATCACTCATATTCTTAACAACTTAAGAATAGAATTTCTAACAAAATATCAATGGACCTTTTCTATTACACATAAATATATTATGTAAATGGAAAAGTGGAAATGCCTTTTATTAATAAAAACATGTATAAGATACATACTAAATGATATACTCTATGGCATACTACTAACATTATCATGCATAGGTGCCTATGATGTTTGTTATATGGCATGAGATTCACCATTCCATCTTATTTATATCTCATATAAATACATTGGGAACAAACATGAATACAATCTTTCTGGATAAGTCATGTCCTTATTGTGAAGTATCCTCGATTATGAACCTATTTATGATACTTTGTGCTATAAACACTGTCACTCATATTCTTAACAACTTAAGAGTATAATTTCTAACAAAATATCAATGGACCTTTTCTATTGCACATAAATATATTGTGTAAATGGAAAAGTGAAAATGCCTTTTATTAATAAAACATGTACAAGATACATACTAAATGATATGCTCTAGGGCATACTACTAACAGTTATGGTCATCTAAGTGACTATTGTTTATTTGGTCATTTTTATACAGGGCACTGTGCCCAAATCCGGATTTGGCCTAATTGTTCACTATCCTAATGTCATTTTCTGAGCATGGTACCTAAATGAAAAATGTGTCATTTTGTGTCTATTTTCATTCCCAATTGACCTCACACAAATTGGATTGGTAAATTTCTAGTTTTGGTCCCTGAAAGGGAACTAGGTCAAGCTATCAGCATACTGACCCTAACCAATCCGAATTGTAACTTAGTTCTATCAATTCACACACACCACAAATGGTCTCAATTGACCATTTTTAACCCTCATTAAGATCATTTGCATCCATTGACCATTTTTTATAATTTTTTTCCCAAACCCTATGTGCCAAGAACCTTAATTTTGGCATATGTTTCAATTGATGCACTTAAAGTAGATATTCAACTTCTACACATTCAATCAAGCCTAATTACATGTTTAATTCACATAAACATCCTCAAAACACTAAGGGACTTGGGCTGGCCGAAATTCATGGGGTCCCTTTCTTGCATAATTATTTCAATTATTCATCAATTTTCAACTTAATTCAAGTACTTAAGCATGAAAATGGAGAAAGAATTGAAAGAATAACACTAACCTTTATATAGCTTTCCAATCTCCAAATTTCCTCAACTTTCCCTTCAATTTACATCTCCAAGCTTCTTTTCAAGTCTCAAATATAAGGTTTAATCTAAGAAACTAGAGAAATTATTGTGAAATTTAGGGTTAGGGAAGCTCCAAAGTGAGCTTTAATAGAGGAATTTTAGTGAGAGAATATTTGAGAGAGGGTGGACAACAAGAATAAAGGGAAGAAGACCAATTTTTACTTTTAAATTTTTGGTTTTTATGTTTTATTTGACTTGGTCAAAAATCTAATTAATTGGAAATTATTTTTTACATCATGCTTATGTCACTTTAGTGATGTCATTAATCCTTCTTTTCTTTTCTTTTCTTTTTCCTTTCTTTTTCCTCACTTCTTTAATTTAATTCTATATTTCAAAATTTTCATTTCTCAAATTTTATTAAATAGTTAGGTCATGAGTCACCTTTAAGGGAAATTGACCAATTTGCCCCTCGTCGGTCTGATCCGATTTGTAAGTTATTCGATATTTCTTTCGAATCCCTAACCTAATTATTTGACCTGCTTAAAAACTCTTATCTGTGATTTTTTCTTTTCTACTGTGTTCGCAATAGTCCTTAGAACCGCGGCGTCACATTTTTCGGTTTATAATTTGAGTTACGATGGCCCTCATAGTCCTTTCCCGGGAAGGTCACCCATCGCTGTGACTCTCGGCTCATTTAACCTTTTATATTCTGTTTTTCTTATTTATACTTACCTATTTAGCAATCAGTAATTAGTTTCATTTCAGGCTTATCTATGTGTCTTAGATGTAGTTCTAATCCCCTTAATTGTCTATACTGACACCAGTCACCGGAACAGTAAAATATACCAAGCTATGCAAATAGGGGTGTTACATAATTTAATTAATTTTTAGGCCTAAAAATAATTAATAAATAATTTAATTATTTTTGGTGTAAACAATTTACCCTGCACTTAGATTGGCTGCCTAAGCCATTCTAGGTGGACATGAACTGATCTTAGCTCATCTTTTTACTGTTCAAAATTCAAAAATAATCCAGTATCTCTTGTTATCTTCCTGCGAATTTGAAATTTAAGCTAACTCTATCTTATAAGAGTTCAATTTCCTATAGAACTCTAATCACTGTAAATCACAATTCCCATAGATTCTAATTATTGCAAACCTTTTAATTACTGCAGAATTATCTTTAATGGGAATTTAAAGCTAATTTATTTTTCATTCTCACAATTACCACCATCAAATCAAAAGAAACCAATCAACTTACTTTTCCTTCCTCTCCCTTCTTTTTCTTTCTTTCTCTTCCTTTTCTGTCAACGTGCCTGCCCATCATTGTCATTCGAGTCTCCCTTCTGTGCGTGTTGATTCTCGTTCATCAGTTCCTCTGTTAGCTACCCATCTTAGTTAATTCATAGGTACATTTTTCCTCTATCACCCAATTATACTCACTTCAACGTCATTCGATTATCTTTTCATCGAGTTGCCTCTCATCGGCCCACCTTTATCGCTACCTATCATCGACGACGTGGCTCCATCACTAACTAGACTTGTGAGATTCTATCTCCTTCTGTGATATCCTCACTTTAGGTAATTCGTACGTTCTACTGTTATAATGATCAATGTCTATTTGGACAGTCAGAATATCTGGAACTACATTTAAACTAGAGTAAGGAGTCATAAATCACCTAAACAATGATAAGAAAAATTAAGAAAAATTTAAGAATTAGAATGCCAAGAGGTTAAATGAGCCAAAACTCCAGTAATGGGTAACCCTAATGGGAAGCGACTGTGAAGATAGTTGCCGATCCTAGACCAGTGGGGAACCTTGTGAAATAATTTTAGAGACTCAAGTGAAGGATTATTGAGACTTAGATGACAATAGATTATTAAGAAAATACAATAAAAATTATATAAATCAATATAGATAATTTTAGCTGATTAAGCACAACGAAGGGCATTTTGGTCATTTCACCTTCAGAGATGATTTTTGACCAACTTGTCCATTTAAGTAAGTGAGATTTATGTCATAAAATGTGAATAAATATTGATACAAATTTAATTAGAAAAAAGTAGAGAAAATAAGAAAACAAAATAAAAGAAATGAAATTTGAATAATATTTATTACATAAGCATTGCATAAGAATGACATCATTAAAAATTTCTAACGAATTAAAAATAGACAAGTTCATATAAAAAGATAAAAAGGAAGTCAAATAAACCAAAAACCATTCATCTTCTTCCTTTAGTCCTCCATGGCCAAAACCCATGAAGTCTTCCTCTCCACCATTTGTTCATCTCTTCTAACTTTATTTCCCCAAGCTTCTTACCCTAAAACACATAGTTGCCTTTATTAAAAATTGACCTTGCACCTTCAGAAACCTATTGGCAGCCAAGAAAGGCAAAGAAATTGAAGATTTACAAGTTAAGGAATTGGTCAAGTTGAGGTTCGTGCTTATTCTCACATCTCTCTCTCTTTATTCTATGTTAGGGACTTAAATTGAGTTAGAAATTGTAAGAAAATGAAATAAAATACACATGTAAGAACATCATGAATTTCGACAGCCATGGGAGGAGGTTGGAATTTGTTGATTTGTTTGAATTAAATTGCTTAGAAGTGGTTTTTGAGGAGTAGATTTGGGTTAGATGTTGATTAGTATGTGTAAGATATAATTATGCATTGTGAGGGTTAGGGTTTGTGAATAAATTGGGGATTTTGTGCTTTGATGCTTAATTGGAGTTTTAATGGTCAATTAGAGAGCATTTGATATGATTTGACCTTAAATTGGAATTGATTGTGGCATTGAATTGTGATTTGGGTGAGCTGCCCTATGTGCTAGAAATTCTAAACCTTGAGTCCAGTGAGTTTGGGCAGCTATAAGTTGAGTTGTGTAGCTTCAATTGGTATAAGGCCAATTCGAGGTGAAACTAGGGACATAATACCACATTTTTGTTGAAGAGGCTATACCCAAAAAACCAACACAAAGTGACCTAAAAATTTCTTGAATCTGGATAACCAAAATCTGGACTTGGAAAAATGACTATATGAATAGTGATTGTTCAAATAGCCATAACTTTGTGTAGAGAGGTCCAAATGACCTGATTTTTGAACCCATGTAAAGAATAGACATAATAGAACAACTTTTGTGGAGAATAGAAACCCGATTTCTGACCATAACCTATTCAAATTGCTAACCAAACTTAGCTTATCAAAACTGCAAGAACCAAAATTGCTCAGAAATTCTGGATGCTAACCAATCCAGCCAATTATGGTAAAAATGCCATAACTTGAGCTAAAAAACTTCAAATGGAGTGATTCAAAAAGGAAATTAAGTTAGATACATTAAGGAACAACTTTGGTGTAGAAAGTTTAGCTAAAATCTCACTGTAGATTGGTCCAATGGAACAGTAAATATAGGTGATAAAAACTGAAATTTTGGAATTGCATCTAGTAAGACTTGAATTACAATTGGCAACTAATGCCAACAAATTTATAATCCAAAATATGGTATGATCTGAAGGAGCGAAAGCATGGTAATTGGTATATTGGAGCATTGAATTTCAAAATTTTCCTTCTAGGGTTTCATGCATCATGCCACATCTCTTATATGCCTAATTAATTTCAATATTTAATTGCATATTAAAACACTTTTAATATGTATTAGGATCTTTATTTGCCATTCAAGATTGTGAATTAACAAATTAATTCAATCAAACCCTAGTTTAAAAGAGGAATTTGGGCGCTAACCTCTTTGATGCACTATGGATGCAATTGACACCTTTAGGAAGCTCCTAGGACCCTAAGTGTTGTCC
The DNA here is from genome assembly GCF_030052815.1 of Hevea brasiliensis. Classification (NCBI taxonomy): domain Eukaryota; kingdom Viridiplantae; phylum Streptophyta; class Magnoliopsida; order Malpighiales; family Euphorbiaceae; genus Hevea; species Hevea brasiliensis. The sequence goes on along the minus strand of NC_079496.1, from coordinate 91,107,499 downwards.
CTCTAGCTTGTCCACAGCAAGATCACCAATGGGCAGCCCCCAATTTTACTTCTCAAGCCTTGCCAACCAATTATAATTTAGGGTTTTGCCTTTAGAGGGGTTATATGTGTGTATAGGATACTAGAAATAATTTCTAGCAATTTTAATTCAAAGGGAATGGAGTGATTCTCTTTGAATTGTTGAAAAAAGCAAGAAGAGGAGATGGGAGAGAGCTTGTTGCCACCCTTGAGAAAAGAGAGAATAGTATTTTGCTTCTTCTTTCTTTTCCTTTTATAATTAGGTTAAATAATCACTTCAACCCTTTGCCACATGTCACCACCACATTGCATTTTATTTTTAATTGACTTAATCTCATTAAGCCAAGTGTCAAAGTTAGATTTAATCTTGACTTTGATCATCTTGCATGATAGGAAGAAAAATGGCAAGTTTATATGGTGCCATGTGTCACCATCTCATGGTGCCACATGTCACCATGTGAAATAAACAAATTACCCTTACGTTCTAATTTTGAGTTCTCAACCCAAAATCATTATTTCTTATCTTCTAATCAATTTATATCAAATATAAATTAATTAATTAATCTCCATTAATTAATTTCTCACAAATAAATTCATATTTAAACACTTTAAATATAAATTTAATTTTTACTAAACATCCAATAACCTAGATCTAGTTTCAAGCTATGTTAGGGACTTTGTAATCTCATTGCAAACAAACCTAATTAATTAATTAATTAAACTCTTTAATTAATCAATTAAATCACATTTTACTTGGTGATTAACTTGTGTATGTGTGTGACTCACTAGGCTCATCACTAATTGGTAATGAGATATGATATTAACTCTTAATATCATCAGAACTCTTTCTTACCATAAATGATTTCTCTAAATCATCTTAGGCATCTCATAGACCATGGTTGACACCTAGCATAGCGTGTCATGGCCACCCAATTAGTAACAAGGAATACCTTAAATGAACCTATAATCATATGTTACCATTCACTAGAATCTCTCTGTTACAAAATCTCAATTCGAGCTTGAGTCATGGTTAATGTTAAACCCCATTTGCTATGAACATTATGTTCTCTTTTAATTCCATTTCTTGATTAATTAGATTATCTTGTCAGAAACCCTTTTCTGACTAAATCTGTTTGTCCTAGTGAAAGGAGCGGAAGCATGAAAATTAGTAGTTTAGAACATTGAATTCAAAAATTTTTCTTCTAGGGACTCATGCATCATGCAAGATTCATTATTTACCTAATTGATTTCAATGTTAAACAGTATATTAAAACACTTTTAATATGTTTTTGGATCTACATTTGCCATTTAAGATTTTAGAATTAACAGATTAATTCATTAGAACCCTAGATTAATTCAAGAACATGTGCACTAACCTTTTGATGCACTGTAGTTGTGTTTGGTACCTTTGGGATGCACCTAGGATACCAGATGTTGTCCCTCTAGCTTTTCCACACCAAGATCACCAATGGCGGCCCCTTGAACAGCTTCTCAAGCCTTTCCAATTAATTAGAAATTGAGGTTTTGCCTTTTAGAGAAGTTGCAGATGTATACAGGACACTAGAAATGATTTCTAGCAATTTTAATTCAAGAGAATATTGGCAATTCTCTTTGAATTGATGAGAGATGAAGAAGAAGAGAGGAAGAGGACAAGGAGGTGGTGGCAGCTTTGTGATAAAAATCAGAATGCTTTTTTGTTCTTTCATCCTTTTCCTTTTATAGCTAGGTCACCACTTAAAACCCTTGCCACATATCATTTTCTGATTGCATCATATTTTAATTTGACCCAATCACATTATGCCAAGTGTCAAAGCTAGATTTAATCTTGACTTTGATCATCTTACATAATTGAAAGACAAATGGCAAGCTTATGTGTAGTGCCATGTGTCACCATCTCATGGTGCCACATTTCACCCTGTGAAATGACCAAATTACCCTTTTGTTTCAATTTTGAGTTCTCAACCCAAAATAATTATTTCTCTTCTTCTAATCAATTTATATCAAATATAAATTAATTAATTAATCTCTATTAATTAATTTCTCATAATTAAATTCATATTTAAATACTTTAAATATAAATTTAACTTATACTATACATCCAATAATCTAGATTTGGTTTCAAGCCATGCTAGGGACTTTGCAATTTAATTGTAAACCAAACCTATTTAATTAATCAATTAAACTCTTTAATTAATTAATTAATTAAATCACATTTAACTTGTTGATTATTTGTGTATGTGTGTGATAAAGGAGCGGAAGCATGAAAAACATAAGTTTATATCATTGAATTCAAAAATTTTTCACCTAGGGTCACATGCATCATGCAAGATTCATTTTTATCTATTTGATTTCAATGATAAACAGTATATTAAAACTCTTTTAATATGTTTTTGGATCTACATATGCCATTTAAGATTTTAGAATTAACAGATTAATTCATTAGAACCTTAGATTAGATCAAGAACAAGTGCACTAACCTTTTTGATGCACTGCAGTGCATTTGGCACCTTTGGGATGCGCCTTAGGACACCAGGTGTTGTCCCTCTAGCTTGTCCACACCAAGATCACCAATAGCAGCCCTTGAATAGCTTCTAAAGCTTTCCCAATCAATTAGAAAATCAACCTTTGCCTTTTGAGAGGTTATAGATATAAACAGGACACTAGAAACGATTTCTAGTATTTTTAATTCAAGATATTCTTATCTAATCTCTTTGAATTGATGAGAGATGAAGAAGAAGAAAAAGAATGGCAGCCAAGGGTGGCAGCACAAAGAGATGAATGGCAGCTTGTAATTTTTGTTCTTTCATCCATACACTTATATAGATAGGTCACCACTTAAAACCCTTGCCACATGTCACCTTTTGATTAGCTCTAGGTTTAATTGACCCAATCACGTTGTACCAAGTGTAAAACCTATATTTAATCTTGACTTTGATCATCTTACATGATTAAAAGACATATAGCAAGCTTATGTGCAGTGCCATGTGCCACCATCTCATAGTACCACATGTCACCCTATGAAATGACCAAAATACCCCTGTGTCTTCATTTTTGCATTCTTAACCCAAAATAATTATTTATTCTATTAATTAATTTCTCATAATTAAATTCATTTTTAAGCACTTTAAATATAAATTTAACTTATACTATACATCCAATAACCTAGATTTGGTTTCAAGCTATGCTATGAACTTCGCAATCTAATTGCAAACCAAACCTATTTAATTAATCAATTAAACTCTTTAATTAATTAATTAAATGATATTTAATTTGGTGATTACTTGTGTATGTGTGTGACTTACTAGGCTCATTACTAATTGGTAATGAGACATGATATCAACTCTTAATATCATCAGAACTCTTTCTTACCATAAATGATTTCTCTAAATCATTTTATGCACCTCATAGACCATGGTTAACACCTAGCATAGCATGCCACGGCTACCCAATCAGTAATAAGGTTTACCTTAAATGAACCTATAATCATATGTTACCATGCACTAGAATCTCTCTGTTATAAAATCCCAATTCGAGCTGAAGTCATGGTTTATGTCAAACCCCATTTGCTATGAATATTGTGTTCTCTTTTAATTCTAGTTCTTGATTAAAAAGATTTTCTCATCAGAAACTATTTTCTGAATAAATTTATCTGTCCTGGCCAGGAACATGAAACATCAAGAATAATTAAATGAACATAGGATTTTATCCCTACTTACTTAGAGGAACAAATTTCATTTTGATCAACACCTACCTCCATATATAACTAGTAGGAGCCAACACATGCCCATATACTCATACACAGTACAAGTATGAAAGCAGTATCAAACTCAAACCACCTATATACAAGATAACTGTGCTATCTCAGGTCTAAAGATTATATGCACTGATATAATTTATGACAATGCATTGACAAGAGTAAACTCCATGTGCTTGTCATAAATGTCACTGGTTCGATCTACTTATCATGTATAAGTGCCTATGATGTTTGTTATATGGCATGAGACTCACCATTCCATCTTATTTACATCTCATATAAATAACTTGGGAACAAACATGATTACAATCTTTTTGGATAAGCTATGTCCTTATTGTGAAGTATCCTCGATTGTGAACCTATTTATAATACTTTGTGCTAGAAATACTGTCACTCATATTCTTAACAACTTAAGAATAGAATTTCTAATAAAATATCAATGGACCTTTTCTATTACACTTAAATATATTATGTAAACAAAAAAGCAAAAATGTCTTTTATTAATAAAATATGTGCAAGATACATACTAAATGATATGCTCTAGGGCATACTACTAACATGTGACTCACTAGACTCATCACTAACTGGCAATGAGATATGATATCAACTCTTAATATCATCAGAACTCTTTCTTACCATAAATGATTTCTCTAAATCATTTTATGCACCTCATAGACCATGGTTAACACCTAGCATAGCATGCCATGGCCACCCAATCAGTAATAAGGAATACCTTAAATGAACCTCTTATCATATGTTATCATGCACTAGAATCTCTTTGTTTTAAAATCCCAATTCGAGCTGGAGTCATGGTTTATGTCAAACTCCATTTGCTATGAATATTATGTTCTCTTTTAATTCTAGTTCTTGATTAAAAGATTTTCTCATAAAAAACTCTTTTCTGATTAAATCTGTCTGTCCTGTCTAGGAACTTAAAACATCAAGAATAATTAAATGAACATAGGATTTTATCCCTATTTACTTAGGGTAATAGATTCCATCTTGATCAACACCTACCTCCATATATAACTAGTAGGAGCCAACACATGCCCATATACCCATACATAGTATAAGTATGAAAGTAATATCAAACTCAAACCACCTATATAGAAGATAATTGTGTTATCTCTGGTCTGAAGATTATATGCACTAATATGATTTATGACAATGCATTGACAAGAGTAAACTCCGTGTGCTTGTCATAAATGTCACTGGTTCGGCCTACTTATCATGCATAAGTGCCTATCATGTTTGTTATATGGCATGAGACTCACCATTCCATCTTATTTGCATCTCATATAAATAACTTGAGAACAAACATGATTACAATCTTTCTGGATAAGACATGTCCTTATTGTGAAGTATCCTCGATTGTGAACCAATTTATGATACTTTGTGCTAGAAATACTGATAAGTGCATAATTTATTAATTTTACTCCCATCACATTTAGTGTTTCTAGTATGTTTTTATGTTTAATTCAGTTGGTTAAGTATATTTATCATTAAGGCATATGTTTAGACAGTTGTTGGAATAATTGTGTTAAATGGAGAAATTTTCAGCATTTGACATTTGTTGTATTTTTGAGGTTTTTCTAAAGTTGTGGGTCTCGAAATTGAGTGTTGTTTAATCCATTAAAAAGCTAAGATAGAGCACTTCAAATGATAAAGAGGGACCAAAGCCCAAATCAGTATCCAATGTTGACAAAATGAGCTATGGATCTATTGCAAAAGCCCAGACTTGATGTCTCATTACCAGTTTCAGTATTTATTTTGTATCTGGAGTTTCAAACGTCCAAATGAAGCAAGCCTAAGCCCAATTGAACCTTAAGAGCTACCTCTACAACTTCTATGAAGGGCTAGACATGAGATGAGGCCATTTTAAATGTGAAAATGGCAATGAAGTCATCACTATGGGCTAGATCGTCTGTCTGAACCAGTCCCAGTTTTTGGGCAATAACCTGGGCTGTAGACCTCGGATTTGGGTGAATGAGTACCCGTTGGAAAGTTAAGAAATAGGGCTACAACTTTCCTGAAGAGGACAGAGGTAGATTCGGAAAGGAAGTCACTGAAAATCGGCCTTGATTTCAGAGACGTGAATGCAAGCTGAAAATTTGTCTTTTGAATTTCAAAACTTTTCGTAGTTTGGTTCCTATCTTTGGGATTAGGTTTTTTATTATAAATACGTCTTTGGGCAGCAGCTAAGAGCATCTCATTCAGACCCTCATTCTCTATAGAAGACATTCATTCTCTATTCTCTTTTTAGATTTATTCTTTATTTTTCTTTATTTTTCTATAAGCCATGAACATGAGTGGCTAAGTTTTTAATTCAGTTCAAGAGGTTCAAGTTCTTATGTGTGATTTGTGAGACCAGGTTCTTAATTTAATTTATGTCTTTTTGAATATCTATTGTTTTCTGATTTAATTGTTTTTGATCTATTGAATGATTTGCTAAAAAGGCCTATTAGTTAATTGATTGATTTGATCAATTGCTAGTTCATCTTCATAATTTGTAATTACAGTGTAAGACTCAACATGAGTAGCAATTAGGTTCTATTGATTATGATCCTAGTTTTCAATAATAACCTAAGGAAACAATAGGGTGAATTAAATGATTTATGCTTCATAAATTGTTGTTTAGCTTAACTACTTCCTATTCTTAAAGCAGTTATTAATTTAATGAAGATTGCTTAATACCAATTCAGTTAATAATTAGAGTCAACAAGAGTGCTGGGCTCAAATTGATGAGTATAGGGAAGTCAGGGGGTTTACCTCGCTGTTTGGTAAATCTACGCTAAGTATTCAATAAGAGATAATTATATTTGTTTTGTCTATGATCAAATCAATGCATTGGAATGCGAATTACCTTGGATTGAAGTTTGTTTAATTTGAGAGTTTCATATTTAATTTTAGTTCTTAATTTCTGATTTGTAATTTCTTCTTTGGACTGGGAACTACCCCCCTCCCCAACTTTTGTTTCTTTCTTTTTCAATTACACAAGTGCACAAAATTTTAGTAATTCAGTCTCTAGGTTTCAACCTGGATTTACCACTTGCTACAGAAAAATATTTTGTAACTAGTAATTTCAGTTAATTTAAATTTTGGTGGATTCGACAACTATCAAGAATTTTGGCGTCATTGCCAGGGACTGAAATTCATTGGATTTCGTGTTTTTAGTGTTAGGGTATTTTGTTATTAATTTTGTTTGTGAAGTGTTGTTATTTTTAGGTTTTTGGAAAAAAAATTACGGTGTACTATTCATTAAAAAGTTTGGTTGAATTTGGAGGGCGGCCCATACCTATTTTGAAGGAAACGACATTCTGATCAAGACCAATCAATCCATAGGATTGCCTGGCCCCACCCTCTTGAGGCCAAATTCCATTGTTTTCTAGGTTTTTGAGGCATTTTTCTGTTTTTACTTTGATTTCTCTTTGTTTATGATAAGAACTTCTCAATCTGGTGAGTTAATCTTTGATCCAAAAGTAGAAAAAATAGCTAAACAGTTGAGAAAATTGGCTAAGCAAGCTAGGCAGATTTCGAGTACATCTGAATGAATCCAATCTCCAAAGGAGCTAAGTTCATATTCGGATTTGGATTCAGAGTCAAGTTCCGAAAATGAAACCATGGCTGCTGCTAGGACTTTGAAAGAGTTGGCTGCTCCTGATCTAAACCAACAACCTTTGTGTACCCTGCTTTAAATGTTGCTTTTGAGTTAAAATCTAGACTAATCCATTTATTGCTTAAATTTCATGGTCTTGCAAGTGAGGATCCACATAAGCATCTAAAAGAATTTCATGTTGTGTGTTCCATCATGAAACCTCAAGGAGTTTCAGAGGATCAAATAAAGCTTCGAGCTTTCCCTTTCTCACTGGAGGACACAGCTAAGGATTGGTTGTATTACCTTCCTTCTGGATCTATCAACTCATGGAATGGGATGAAGCAGATATTTTTGGAAAAGTATTTTCCTACTTCCCATGCTACCAACATAAGAAAAGAAATTTATTACATCCGGCAGTACAATGGAGAGAGCTTGTATGAGTACTGGGAACTATTTAAGAAACTGTGTGCAAGCTGTCCCCATCATCAAATAAGTGAGCAGCTTTTGATTCAGTATTTCTATGAGGGACTTCTACCCATGGACTACAAATTGATAGATGCTGCTAGTGGAGGAGCTTTGGTTGACAAGACACCAGAAGAGGCAAGGAGGCTGATTGCTAACATGGCAGCAAACTCTCAGCAGTTTGGAATGAGAATGGATCACACACCCATGAAGGTTAATGAGGTAAGAACATCTAACCTTGAGAAACAAATTTCTAATTTAACGTCTTTGGTGAGGCAGTTGGTTATAGGGAACATGCAAACTGTTAAGGTATGTGGAATTTGTTCGAGTTCGGGTCATGCTACTGATATGTGTCCTGTGTTACGAGAGGATGAATCAATACAACATGCTAATGCAGTAGGACATTATGGACAGCCACAATGCAGGTATGATCCCTATTTGAATACTTATAATCCAGGATGGCGAGATCATCCCAATTTGAGTTATGGGAATCAACTGGTGCAAAACCGATACCAGCAGCAAAGACCACAAGTGAACTAACCACCTCCACCTCTACCTCCCTCAAATCAAGGTATGTCACTTGATGAAATTGTTAAGGCTTTGGCTAACAATACCCAACAGTTTCAACAAGAGACTAGAAATAGCATTCAAATCATAGAAAGGCAGATTGGTCAGTTAGCCTTATCTGTGAGTAAGCTGGAAGCTTAAGTTTCTGGAAAGCTTCCACCACAAACAGTCATGAACCCCAGAGAAAATGTGAGTGTGATACTGTTGCGAAGTGGGAAAGAAGTTGATAATCAGACTCCACATGAGTTAACAAAAAAGAAGAAGCAAGGAAAAAAAGTGTCCGAAATTGAGGTAAATACTGAACCTAAACTAAATAAGGTTAATAATTCTGTTCTTCCTCCATTACCCTACAAGTTGGCCAAGACAAAGAAAGAAGAACAAGAGAAAGAAATTTTGGAGACTTTCAGGAAGGTAGAGGTCAATATGCCTTTACTGGATGCGATCAAACAAGTTCCTAGGTATGCTAAATTCCTCAAGGAGTTATGCACTACAAGGCGCAAGTTGAGGAATAATGAGAAGATCAGTGTGGGGGAAAATGTGTCAGCATTAATTCAACAAAAATTACCCCCTAAGTGTAAGGATCCAGGTTCGTTTTCTATTCCCTACAGAATAGGTGATTCTAAATTTGAACATGCAATGGCAGATTTAGGAGCATCTATTAATGTCATGTCATATTTAGTTTTCCAAACTTTGAATTTGGGTCCTTTAAAAGAACTAGTGTCATTATTCAGTTAGCTGATCATTCTAATGCTTACCCATTGGGAGTAGTTGAGGATGTGTCGGTGCAGGTTAGAGGATTGATTTTTCCTGCAGATTTTTACATTCTAGATATGGAGGATAGTGTTCCCACATCAAAGTCAGCTTTGATTTTGTTTGGAAGACCTTTCCCAAAAACTGCCAAAATAAAAATTGATGTGGATGATGGTACCTTAACTATGGAGTTTGATGGAAAGACTGTCAAATTCAATGTCTTTGATGCCATGAAGTATCCTGCTAATGACCATTCTATCTTTTCTATTGATGTTGTTGATACAATTGTGCAAGATATTTTTGAATTAAGCATGGAGGATGAGTTAGAAGTGGTGATTATTCAAGGAATTCAAGAAATCAGTATCAATCCACCATTAAGTGTAGAGGTTCAAGAGGCAGTAATGACATTGTAGTCATTACCTCCTATTCCAAAAAGGTATGGAGTACCAAAGATCGATTTACCTGTATCTCACACAAAATTATTACCTTATGTGGTGCAGGCACCAGTTCTTGAACTCAAGCCTTTACTTGAGCATTTGAAGTATGTTTACATGGGAGACAATGAGACACTTCCAATTATCATCTTAAGTAATTTAACACAGATTCAAGAAAATAGATTGATCAGGGTTCTGAGAGTACACAAGGAAGTAATTGGATGGACAATAGCTGACATCAAAGTATAAGTCCATTAGTGAGCATGCACAGGATTTTACTAGAGGATGAGGCTAAACTGAGTAGAGAAGCTCAAAGGAGGTTGAACCCACTGATGATGGAGGTTGTGAAGGAGATTTTAAAGCTATTGGATGCAGGAGTTATTTACCCAATTTCAGACAGCAAATGGGTAAGTCCAGTCCAAGTAATGCTAAAAAAATCAGGAGTCACTGTGGTAGCAAATCAAGATAATGAACTTGTTCCAACAAGGAATCAGAGTGGATGGCAAACGTGCATAGACTACCGCAAGCTGAATTCAGCAATAAGGAAAGACCACTTCCCACTGCCATTCGTTGATCAGATACTTGAGCGATTAGCAGGTAAGTCTTATTTCTGCTTTCTTGATGGCTTTTCTGGATATAATCAAATTGTGATTGCACCGGAGGATCAAGAGAAAACTACCTTCACTTGCCCTTTTGGAACTTTTGCTTTTAGAAGGATGCCCTTCGGGCTTTATAATGCACCTGCCACATTCAGAGATGCATGATGAGCATATTTTCAGATTACATTGATACTTGCGTTATGGTGTTTATGGATGATTTTATTGTGTATGGTGATTCATTCGATGCATGTTTACATCATTTAACTTCTGTTCTTAAGAGATGCATTGAGAAAAATCTTGTTTTGAATTTTGAGAAGTGTCATTTTATGGTGGAAAAGGGGATTGTTTTGGGTCATGTCTCTAATAGGGGTATTGAGGTGGATAAATCTAAAATTGATCTAATTGTGAACTTAACCTACCCCACAACTGTGAGGGAAGTACGCTCTTTTCTTGGTCATGCAGGTTTCTATCGTAGGTTCATTAAGGATTTCTCTAAGATAGCATTGCTTTTGTCTAGACTCTTGCAAAAAGATGTTTCTTTTGAGTTCAGTGAATAGTGACAAATTAAAATTTGCATTGACATTACCCCCTATTATCCAGGCTCCTGATTAAACAATACCATTTGAAATCATATGTGACGCGAGTAATTATGCAGTGGGAGCAGTTTTAGGGCAGCGTATTGGGAAGCTCTTTCATGTGATTTATTATGTATCCATAACACTCAATTCAGCTCAGCGCAATTATTCTATGATCGAAAAAGAATTTTTTGCAATAGTTTTTGCTTTAGATAAATTTCAATCATATTTACTTGATTCTAAAATAATTATCTTCTCTGATCATGCAATGTTGAAATATCTCTTGGCAAAGAAGGAAGCAAAACCAAGGTTGATTATCTGGATCTTTCTACTACAAGAATTTGATCTTCAAATCAAGGATAAGAAAGGAGCTGAGAACTTGGTAGCAGATCATTTGAGCAGGTTAGTGACACAAGAAGATCCACTTCCTTTGCAGGAACTTTTTCCTGATGAGCAGTTATTTAAATTGCAAGGTATGATCCCTTGGTATGCTGATTTGGTGAATTATTTGGTTACTAAAGTTGTGCCTTTTGATTTGAGTAGAGCTAAGAAAGAGAAATTGAAAAGTGAAGCTAAGTATTATGTGTGGGATGACTCGTATTTGTAAAAATTTTATTCAGATCAAATTATTAGAAGATGTGTTCCTGATAATGAGATTCAATCTATTCTCGATTTTTGTCATGCCTATGCATGTGGAGGTCATTTTGAACCCAAGAGAATAGGTAGAAAAATATTAGATTGTGATTTTTACTAGCCCACTATATTTCGTGATTCATATTTGATTTGCAAAAATTGTGAACAATATCAAAGAACAGGAAGTTTAACCCATAGGAATGAGATGATTTAGAATCTAATACTTGTTTGTGAGATATTTTATGTGTGGGGTATTGATTTTATGGGTCCATTTCCTTCTTCTTTTGGCTTTGTTTATATATTACTTGCTGTTGATTATGTTTCGAAATGGGTGGAAGCCAAAGCCACCAGGATTGATGATTCTAAACTTGTTGTAGGTTTTATCAAGTCAAACATTTTTAACAAGTTTGGAGTTCCTGGAGCTTTAATCAATGACCGAGGCACACATTTTTGTAATAAAACTGTTGAGGCATTATTGAGAAGATATGTTATTTTCCATAAAATATCTAGAGCTTATCACCCTCAAACAAGTGGGCAAGCAGAGGTGTCTAATAGAGAGATCAAGTCTATTTTGGAAAAAACAGTGAAGCCAAATAGAAAAAATTGGAGCCTTAGACTTGATGATGCTTTGTGGGCTTACAGGACTGCTTATAAGACACCTATAGGTATGTCCCCCTACAGATTAGTATTTGGTAAGTTGTGTCACCTTCCTGTTGAGTTAGAACATAAGGGTTATTGGGCTGTTAGACATTTTAATTTGGATTTGGATACTGCTGGTGTGGAAAGAAAATTACAATTGCAGGAATTAGAAGAAATTCGACTTGAGACTTATGAGAATTCTAAGATCTATAAAGAAAAGACTAAGGCATTCCATGATAAACTAATTCTAAGGAAGCAGTTTGTGGTTGGGCAAAAAGTTTTATTGTATAATTCCATATTGAAGCTGATGCCTGGTGAGTTGCGTTCTCGTTGGATTGGACCTTTTGTTGTTACTAATGTATTTCCTTATGGTACAGTTGAAATTCAAAGTTTAGAAACTAATAAGGTGTTCAAGGTCAACTAAAATAAAATAAATTTTGTTCTCATAAGCTTGATTCATGATTCTTTATTAACTCTCGGAGAGAAGTGCTTTGTCCTTGAAATGACTTTTCTATTTTAGATTGAATTTTTGAGATTTTAGGCAAGGTAATAGTAACTTTAATGATGGATTTTCCCTATTCTCCATACCATAGAGCAATTTTTTTCCTGCATAAATTATTTAGGCTTGATTTTATGGTGAAATAATTAATTATGTGTGCTTTAAACTAATGTCATGCATATTTCAGAACTTTATTTAATCTATCAAGGCACTTTATAATATGTAGATGCATAAATTGGAGGAAATAAAAGGCTGAACTTGAAAATTGCTCCGCTATTTAGTTAAGCAAAGTAACCAGGAGTCTTCATGAACCCCATGTTGATTCTCAGGCCAAAAGCTAGCTAGGATATGAGCAAGGTACTTTTCTGAAGGTGACAGTTGAAAAAAAAAAAAGTAACTGTAACGAGAGAGAAGTATCAATTTCAAAAAAAAAAAAGCCATTTCTATCTCTCCTAAGATTTGCAAAGAGCTATAATTATTGTGCCTTAATAAATTAGCCTTGTGTTTTCGTATGTATTGACTTAATATTTTATGGAACTTTAATTGTGTGAGCTTAATTGATTTCAAGCCTTTTGTTTTGTGTTGGAAAATGTTGATATATTGGTATGGTGTTGATGAAATTTGTTGTGATGGTTATTACCTTACTTGCCTCTTCTTTCAAATTTTTAATCTTTTTTGTTAGAGAATGTTGTGATAGGGTGAAGTTAAAGAACTTCTAAATAGAGTTGATTGAGAGTTTAAGTCATGCTTGAAGACAAGCATGGAATAAGTGTGGGAGAATTTGACAAGTGCATAATTTATTAATTTTACTCCCATTATATTTAGTGTTTTTAGTGTATTTTTTATGTTTAATTCAGTTGGTTAAAATATTTTTATCATTTATGCATATTTTTATATAGTTGTGGAATAATTGTGTTAAGTGGAGAAATTTTCAGCATTTGACCTTTACTATATTTTTCAGGTGTTTCTAAAGTTTTGGGTCTCCAAATTGAGTGCTGTTTAATCTATTGAAAAGCTAAGATAGAGCACTTCAAATAATAAAGAGGGACCAAAGCCCAAATCACTCTCCAAGGTTGACAAAATGAGCTATGGATCTATTGCAAAAACCCAGACTTGATGTGTCATGACTAGTTTCAGTATTTATTTTGTATCTAAAGTTTCAGACATCCAAATGAAGCAAGCCCAAGCCCAATTAAACCTTAAGAGCTGCCTCTACAACTTCTATGAAGGGCTGAAAGTGAGATGAGGCCATTTTAATTGTGAAAAACAACAATGAAGTCGTCACTATGGGCTGGACCGTCTATCTGAACCAGTCCCAATTTTTGGGCCATAACTTAGGCTATAGACCTCGGATTTGGGCAAATGAGTACCCGTTGGAAAGGTAAGAAATAGGGCTATAACTTTTCTGAAGAAAGTAGAGGCAGATTCAAAAAGGAAGTTGCTGAAATTCGGCCTTGATTTAAGAGACGTGAATGCAAGCTGAAAATCTGTCTTTTGAAACTTTTCCTAGTTTGGTTCCTATCTTTGACTATAAATACGTCTTTGAGCAGCAGCTAAGAGCATCCCAATTCAAACCTTCATTCTCCATAGAAGACCTTCGTTCTCCATTCGCTTTTGAGATTTCTTCTTTATTTTTCATTTATTTTTCTGTAAGCCACGAACATGAGTGGCTAAGTTTTTTTAATTCAGTTCAAGGGATTCAAGTTCTTTTGCATGATTTGTGAGACTAGGTTCTTAATTTAATTTATGTCTTTTTGAATATCTATTGTTTTCTGATTTCATTGTCTTTGATCTATTGAATGATTTGCTAAAAAGGTCTATTAGTTAATTGTTTGATCTGATCAATTGCTAGTTCATCTTTATAATCCGTAATTATTGTGTAAGACTGAACATAAGTAGCAATTAGGTTTTATTGATTATGATCTCAGTTTTCAATAATAACCTAAGGAAACAATAGGGTGAATTAAATGATTTACGCTTCATAAATTGTTGTTCAGCTTAACTACTTCCTATTCTTAAAGCAGTTATTAATTTAATGAGGATTGCTTAATACCAATTCAGTTAATAATTAGAGTCAACAAGAGTGCTGGGCTCGAATTGATGAGTATAAGGAAGTCAAGTGTTTACCTCACTGTTGGGTAAATCTACATTAAGTATTCAATAAGAGATAATTGTATTTCTTTTGTCTATGATCAAATCAATGCATTGGAATGCGAATTACCTTGGACTAAAGTTTGTTTAATTTGAGAGTTTCATATTTAATTTTAGTTCTTAATTTCTGATTTCTAATTTCTTTTTTGGACTGCGAACTACCCCCCTCCCCAACCTTTGTTTCTTTCTTTTTCCATTACACAAGTGCACAAAATTTTAGTAATTCAGTCTCTAGGGTTCGACCTGGATTTACCACTTACTGCAGAAAAATATTTTATAGCTGGTAATTTTAGTTAATTAAAATTTTGGTGGATTCGACAACCATCAATCATCATAGGCATAAGATTGATGCTCTCATCAACTTCTTGGTCTTTCTCATAATCAATATCCCAATCATCCATAGGGGGTGTAGGTGCAGCCCTAGGGCCCCTACTAGATCTAGCCACATTCAGCCTTTAACTTTTATACCCATTCACCCTTCCAACTCCTCCATTCTCACTATTTTGTTTAAGCCTCTCAATTCTATATGCCAATGAGGCTAAAGTCATTGAAACCCTTTCCAAATGTTAATCCAAAGCTTGCTGGTAGAAATGATTTTCAACTCCTCTTTCACTCCTCTCACCTTCTACTCCTTGAGACATATTAAATATCTACACAAAAGGTTAGTATAAAATAGAATTCTACTCATAAATTTTCTTACTTCACACTCAATTTTAATACCACTCAAAGTGTTTCACTCAATCATTAGCTTTTGCCCTCTTAATGTGCTCACCACTCTAGCCTTTTTTCCACTCAATTTTTGACCTCAAAGTTCTTGTTAGAACTAGGTTAACTCTTCACAAAGGCAGTAAGTTTCACGAAGTTTTTACACGTGTTCAAGCATAAAATAGGAGCAAAAATGAGTATTAATAAAGGTGTATGTGACACTAGAGGCCAAAAATTAAAAGGTACCAAATAAGAGGCAAGTATATGCATATGAAGAAAATCTATAAAACTATGTTAAAGGCAACCAAATGACACTATTTTAATAAGGAAAAATGGGTCTAGAAGTTCCAGAAATTAGTTTGGAGTTTTAGGCTCCAAATTAGCCTAATAGATGCAAAACCAGCTTCACCAAGCAAATGATGGAATTTGGGCACCAAATTTAATATCCAGACCTAATTTGGTATGCAAAATATCCCTTTAAAATTTAAGAATTTTCTGAGCAGGTTGGTACTAGGTGTTTTTAGTATAGCCGCTAAAATAACAAGTTTCAACTAAACAATGTTCAAATAATTTTCTTTACTTCTTTTCTTTCTTTGTCTTTCTGTAACACCCCGAACCTCCGAGCTCTGAATAGTACCATTTTTTGTCTGTGAATAGTACTATTCAAAGCCACCTTGAGGATTCAAAATAAAGAGAAAATTAATTGAGATAGATACAATAAAAATTCAAGTGAACCAAAGAACTAAGGACTCATTAGGGATTATGAAAAAGATGGACTATAACCTAATGAGGGGCATTTTGGTCAATTCACTTTAAGAGTTTATTTTTGACCAAAATGTCAATTAAATTAAATGAAAATAATGTATTGAGTTATGGAGTAATTTTTGAGGAAAAATTCAAGTAAAAATGTGTAAGGGAAACTAAAAGAAATGAAAACCTAGAATTTTAACTCCATTAGGACCTAATTAAAAATTAATGACCAATGGGCTTTGGACAACTCAATTAAATGAATTAAATAAATTAAAAATTGTTATAAATGTAAAAAGAAAACAAAACCCTCTTTCCCTCCCCCCACCCCCATTGTTACCGCCCCACTCACTCTTTCTCTCTTCTTCTTCTTCCACCCTTGATAACCCTTCTCAAATCATGATTCCTCACTTTCCTTCCATGGGTTTTCCCATCTAATTAGTAGTAAACACCAAAGTAAACCTTGATTGAGAGATTGAAACAAGAAGAACAAGAAATTGGGAGAAATTGGAAGTTGGGAAAAATCATCAAGAGGTAAGTTTCTTTCATGCTTAATTAGTTATACAAGCTTTGAATTAAGTTAGAATGTGATGAAATTACATGAGAAAGTATGAGAATCATGCATTTATGGAGAGGGGAATTTTTGGCTAACTTGGGGAAAACTTAGGGTTTAATGTGTTTTAGCTAAATTAATGATAAATTCAAGTTTAATTGAAGTGGTATACATGTTTGGGGTTGTGGAATTGCATGGGATTTGCATAAATTGGAAAGTTAAAAATTAGGGTTCATGGGAAATTAGGGCTTTTTATTGTATAAAGTGTAATTAGTGTTTATAATGACAAATTGAGGTCATTTGAAGTTCCTTGAGTGTGAATTGACATTGGGTTGATGAAAAGAATTAATGGAATGGTATGGATTGGGGAAATTGCAAACTAGTGTTTTGGAAAATTGGGGGTTTTATGCTAGGAAGTGTCATTGATGTGTTTGATGTTAAATTATGGTCATTTTGGATGAATTAAATGTTAATTAAGGTTGGTTAATGGAACTAATTGAAGGAAATGAAAATTGAACTTTAGAGCTGAAATTCTGGACACTGAGTCTAGTGTGCTTGGCAGCTCATAAGTTGAGCTACACAACTCTAATTGGTGTGAAACCACTTGAAAATGAAACTTAAGACATAGGGCTAGAATTTTCATGAAGATACCCTACTTAGAAAATGACCATAAGCTGCCCTAAATGAGCCTTGAATCTGGATGTAAGAAATCTAAGCCTGACAGAATGACCATATGAATAATAATTTTAGAATTGTCATCACTCACTCTAGAAAACTCCAAATTAGGTAATTCTTAAACCAATGGAAACTTGAAACATAGTAAAACATTCCTTATGAAAAACTTAAGGCCAAATTATGAACTTAACTCAACCAAATTACTGAGCAAATTTGGGTCAACAAATCTTCCTGAACCTGGATAGTCTTCAAATTCTAGAAAAATGGCCATCCGACCAGTTTTGGTAAAAGTGCCATAACTTGGTCTACAAAACTTAAAATGTAATGATTCCAAAGCTAAAATTCTCATAACACATAGAACTACAATTTTTATGTTTTGACCAGAACCTAGATCCTAGAGCAACTTAGAGAAATTGTTAGGAAAATTTAGGATGACAAAGCTAGAATTCCTAAAATCTAGCAGATTGGCCTTATGACCCCAGCATGGTTAACATGCCATAACTTTATCTACAAAACTCCAATTTGAGTAATTCAAAATGGTTGGAAACCTAAGATAGATACCTACAATATTATTTTAAGGACCTAGATTAAATTATGGACATAAGAGGCTCGAATGTTAGATGCAAAATTGGACAGAATTCTGAAAACCTAGAATCTACAGAATTTGTCCATGTGAACAGTAAAAGTAATTTGACTATAACATGAGCTACAAAACTCCAAATTAGGTGATTCAAAATGGGAAATAAATCTAAGACCCAAAGGAACAATTTTCATGAGGAGCACCTCATCAAATTATGATTAGAACTCGGTAAAAATTGGGTTCAAAGATCAAGCCACTAAGCTGCCAGAACCCAAAACCTCATTAAATTTGCAAAGCTAACTTAGGGATGCATTAGAAAATTTGTTAGTAGTATGCCCTAGAGCATATTATTTAGTATGTATCTTGTACATGTTTTATTAATAAAATGCATTTTCATTTTTCCATTTACATAATATATTTATGTGTAATAGAAAAGGTCCATTGATATTTTGTTAGAAATTCTATTCTTAAGTTGTTAAAAATGTGAGTGGCAGTATTTCTAGCACAAAGTATCATAAATAGGTTCACAATCGAGGATACTTCACAATAAGGACCTGACTTATCCAGAAAGATTGTAATCATGTTTGTTCCTAAGTTATTTATATGAGATGTAAATAAGATGGAATGGTGAGTCTCATGCCATATAACAAACATGATAGGCACTTATACATGATAAGTAGGCCGAACCAGTGACATTTATGACAAGCACATGGAGTTTACTCTTGTCAATGTATTATCATAAATCATATTAGTGCATATAATCTTTAGACCTGAGATAGCACAGTTATCTTGTATATAAGTGATTTGAGTTTGATACTACTTTCATACTTGTACTGTGTATGGGTATATAGGCATGTATTGGCTCCTATTAGTTATATATGGAGATAGGTGTTGATCAAGATGGAATCTGTTACCCTAAGTAAATAGGGATAAAATCCTATGTTCATTTAATTGTTCTTGATGTTTCAAGTTCCTGGCCAGGACAGATAGATTTAATCAGAAAAGAGTTTCTGATTAGAAAATCTTTTTAATCAAGAATTGTAATTAAAAGAGAACATAATATTCACAGCAAATGGGGTTTGACATAAACTATGACTCCAACTCAAATTGGGATTTTGTAACAGAGAGATTCTAGTGAATGGTAACATATGATTATAGGTTCATTTAAGGTAAACCTTATTACTAATTGGGTGGCCAGGACATGCTATGCTAGGTGTTAACCATGATCTATGAGGTGCATAAAATGATTTAGAGAAATCATTTATGGTAAGAAAGAGTTCTGATGATATTATGAGTTGATATCATGTCTCATTGCCAATTAGTGATAAGCCTCCAAGCGAATGATTAAGTTGGAAATAGTATAATTAAAGTAATTATAACATGGGCCCTCCATTGAGGCAATTATTTTAAAAAATTTTAAATACTTGCATAAGATGCAATTAATTTAAGAGATTTTCTTAAGAATAATTGTTAAGCATGAGATGTTGTAAATATGTAAATGGTTTGGTCACCAATATTGGATGTACCTGAGGACATTAAAATTATTTGCATAATTACTAGCTCAATGGGATCAACTTAACTAATTCAAGATAAGTCAATAATGGATGTACCTGAGATTTTGTGCATTAGGGGCTGGGTAAAGGATTGAACCTCACATGAGATGTGATGGGCAAAGAGTTGCTCACTTATAGTTTATTATAATTCCAATAATGGATGTACCTGAGGATGATCAATAGAATTATAAGAATTCAATCACCCACTAGAAATCCATCAAACTAGGATTTCCGTTTTCTACTTTGAAAGTGTAGGATTCACTAAGTTAGTGGGAGGACTAATTTGATTAAAAGACCATAATCATTTTGGTTAAATACATGATACATTTACTAATTAGTCTGATTATTTTTTGCAGTTAATTTTCTGATAACAATAAGCACAGAACAACCACCACCATCCAATATCCTTGCAAGCATACTTAATTGAAATAGGTTGATAGGACCTAATCTATCTGATTGGCTAAGAAATTTGAAACTTGTCCTAAACCTTGAACATATAGGATATGTTCTAGATTCAAAAGTTCCTGGTCCCTTACCTCCAGAGGCCACTCAAGAGGAATATGAAACTTTGGACAAGTGGAAGGAGCATGATATGAGAGCTAAGTGTTACATGCTTGCTTCTATGAGTAATGAGTTATAGAAGTAGCATGAGAACATGCAGAGTGCAAGTGAGATCCTCCTTCACCTACAAGAGTTGTACAGTGAGCACAGTAGGAATGCTAGGTATGAGATATTTAGACAGTTGTTCTGCATAAGGATGTCTAAGGGATAGAATATTGGGGATCATGTCCACAAGATGATTCGACTGATTGAGCAATTGGAACATCTTGACTTTAACATGGATTTCCAACTGCAGACAGATTTGATCCTTCAGTCCCTTCCAGAGTCATTTGGGAATTTTCTGACAAATTTCCATATGACTAAGTAGGAATGCACCTTTCACCTTGGCTGGTTTACTCAACATGCTGGTTATTGCCCAAAAGAATATGCCAAGCAATAAAGGAAAAGAGGTAGCTTTGATTGCATCTTCTTCTACTGGAAAGTCCAATAAGAAGAAGGGCAATAAGAAAAAGAAACCTCAGATTCCTGGTCCTTCCAAGAAAATAGCTAAACAGAAAGAGAAGACTAAAGCTAATGGAGGCAAAGGAAAGTGTTTCCACTGCCAGAAGGATGGGCACTATAAAAGGAACTGCCCAGTGTCACACCTTACCCCTCTATAAGGCATAACATGATCCTGTAGAATACCTAATGAACTACCGAACTTCACCTACCGATAACTCATTAAGTACCCTTCAAGGGATTTTAAAACAATTTTCTTATTCTTGATAGGTGGTGAGCATTTTCTAATAGGTATTTAAAATATTTAATTAAAATTAAAACTAGTTAATATTTTTGGCCCATTTGATTTTTCCGTAAATTTTATAAAAAATTTTCCAGAGTTCCGTCTGTATTTTGAGAAAACAGTTCTTTAAATACCTGAAAAAGCCATTTCCAATAATTTTCCTCAACAACTTTTTCAAATTCACAATTATTTCAATCAATTTCAACACATTTATCAACTTCTAAAAATTCAAATCCACCATTTTCAATATCCAACAATCATCAAATACCATTAATGAATTTCATTCAATTCAAAATAGATGCTACCATACATATTTCATTAATGACAAAGTAATTTATATACAGCATTGCAAAAATTTACATCAAAAGAAATTCAATTAAATTTTATTACAAACTTTATACAAACTTTGTACAAGCTGTTCAAGACTAATTTTTACATGTCCATACATTTATGTGCAATACATACATCAAAATAAATATTTACAGTTAGGGTATAAATTATACCCGATAACTTCAAGCTGATAGATCCTCAATCCTCAGCAGCTCAGTCTGCTGCTCCTCTAGTCTCTAAATCTATGACAGCAATAACAGCCATCGCTGAGTACTAGGACTCAGTGGTGCACAACATACTAAAATAATCTTTATGCAGAATTAAATACAAAACATGAATTATGAGATTTTCAATTAACAAGTTCATTTTGCAATATCAAAACACATTTCATAAAACCCACAGTTAAATCATGCCATTCGAAACAAATATAATCTCAATAGCCAGAGGCTAAGGAGAAGTCACATCACAAGGCTAGCTAGCTCAAATATATGGATATCCATTCAAATTCCTCTTCTACTGGCACACACCTCAACACTTCATCCAGAGAAGTAATCAAAATTCGAAACTGATTACCCCCACTAATCATGCTAGTGAGGTGTTCAAATATATGGTCATGACACTGTGGTTTCAAAACTTATCTTAACAATTTGCTAAACATTACCATTTCAAATATACACAATTAACTTCCAACAATTTAAATCAAAGCATCATAAATAATGTCACAATTCACTATTTCAAATTATTCAAAACAATATGCAGAAAATAATTTACAGAAATTATACGTTGTGCACAAACCTCAAGCGAGTCGCCTCTTGGCCTTGACTCGATTCCTCGGGTTCTTTCCCGGTGTTCTTTTCTACTAAAATACATAATTTTACAGTGTTTCAGTACCATAACTTAGCATAAATCTAGAAATAAATTCTCCCCCTTAGTTCATATTTATGATGTAAATATACTATATGTATCAAACATTCGAGCAGTTGTACTTATCAAAAAATATTTCAAATTCACAGTTCAAAATTTACTTTAAAACCTTTGCTCTGATACCACTAAAACATGCCACATCCTACTCCTCATACGATGTAACATGCTCTTGTAGTACACCTAATGAATTACCGTACTTCACCTACCGATAACCCATTAAATATACTACAAGAGATTTTAAAATAATTTTCTTAATTTTGTTAAGTGGTGAGCGTTTCTAAATAGATATTAAAACATTTAATTAAAGTTGAAAATCAGTTAAAATTTTTGGATATTTAAAATCTCCGCAATTTTTACAAAAATTTCGACAGAGTGCCGTCTGTATTTTAAGAAAACAATTCTTCAAAACCTGAAAATAAAGACACTCCCAATATTTTTCTCAACATCTTCTTCAAATTTCACAATCAATCTCAACCAATTTCTCAAGTCTCAAAATTCAAACCATCCTCATTTCACAAATCCACACAAACAATTCAATACACAGTTTAAATTAAATCAAACATTGAAATATCTCATTAAGATAACAAAATGAATATTTATATTCATGGAAGTATTAAAAATTTAGTAGGGCAAACTTTATGAATACATAAAATCTCAAGATAACCTTATAATAATTTGTATTTCATTACAATCCAAAAATATATTACAAAGAGTTGGTACAACTGCTCAAAGTAAATTTCATACGTATAATTACAGAATTACATCAAAAGTTAATGTACAAGGGTATACCTATGATATGCCCGAAAATAATCTCACCGTGTCTTTCAGTAACCTTGCTCAGCTGCTCTATATTTTCTTTCACCTGTGACAGCATACAAAGCTATTGCTGAGTGGTGAACTCAGTAGCGCACAAACTAATAATTTAAAACTTAATACAAATTATTCTTAACAATTCATAATGAATAAAAATTTAAAATTTCTAAATTCTTCAAAATCCCTGACATACAAAAATCATTATTTTCATTTATGCAAATTATTCATTTGAATAACATTTTGATCAATTAATAACTATTTATTTACATTTCTTTTAAATTCCGAAACAATACAAAAATATTTTGAATCACTAACAAATTATTTATTTCAATCACAATTTATCACTTTATGCATAATTTAAAGGGTGTTGCCAACACTTCACACAGTTTATCTCATGGCCCAAAATTCAAAGAGATGCCATGTTGTACACCACGACATTTCACATTCTCCCAATAATCGAGGCTAAAAGGGAGGAACAAAGACTAGCTAGTATATATGAGTACTCATTCAAATTCTTCCCCAACTGGCAAGCTAGAGAGGAAGTAACTCGCCCCATCTAGTGGAGGAGATATCTCACTAGACAAGCTAATGAGAATTCACAACAAATTTTGCCATGTCAACTGTGGTTTCAAATCATGTTCAAAACAATTTCTATTTATAAAGTATTTACAAATCATCAATATATTGAATCATCATAAATTCATGCTCATGTTTGGCAACACATCAAACTTAAAATTTACAATCCTCAAAACAATGCAATAAATCCTTAAATGCATAAGAAAATTTATATTCAAATTATACAATTCCATTCAATAAGTTAAAATTCTCAACACAGAAAAAATCATATATCATACCATAAATTTATTTCAAATCAATTTGGAATTGAAAAATAACAAAAGAGTTAGTTGTGCACAAACTTTATACAAGTCACCTCTTGGCCTTGACTCGATCCCTTGGGTTCTTTTCCGATATTCTTTTCAACTGAAATACACAGTTTCACAGTGTTTCAGTATCATAACTCATCGTAAATCCAAAAATAAATTCAAATTCACTTATGCCTAGCTTTAATATGTTAAACTTGGCGTTCTTCAAAATTTGTGTTTCGGGGTTACTATTCACTACACTATTCAAGTCAATTTGTTGACTTTCTAAGGCTTAATAGGTATGAGAATTCCAACTTCACCCACATACCACATTTTGGTCACTAAATTTGTTGGTTTTGGTTGTTTACTCAAATTCTAAGTCCTTTAGGCAAATTTGCAAATTTTCAGTTTTGGTGTCTTAAGTTGTACTGTTCCATTGGTCACTTTTCTATTGGAATTTGGCAGAACTTCCTTCATAGAAAATGTTCCCTATTTTATTAAGTTTATTCTCCTTTTTGAATCACTCCAATTGGAGTTTTTTAGCTGAAGTTATAGCCATTTGAACCATGACTGCCGGATTGGACTTAACCCAGATTTTTGGGCAATTTTTGGTTCTGGCAGTTTTAGGTCACCAACTTTGGGTGGCTAAATGACTTAGTTAATGGCATAATTTGGGTTTGCATTATTCATTAAAGTTTTAGGTCTATACCTCAACTATCCACTGGTAAAATTTCAGGTCATTTAGACCTGCCTAGCTCAAGTTATGGCCAAATGAACAAAAACTGTTCATTTGGTTAGTTTGTACAGGGCAGACTGAGATTTTCCAAGTTTGGTCAATTTGTTCACTAGGTTTTGATCACTTTTTGGGCATGCCTCCTCAATGAAAATTGTGTCATTTAGTGTCTATTTTCATTCTCAATTGGTCTCATACCAATTGGACTTGTAAATTTTCATTTTTGGTCCCTCAAAGGGACCTTGGTCATGCTGCCAGCAGAATGACCACATTAAGTCCGAATTTAGTCTCAACTCCAACCCTTCCAACACATTTCATTTGGTCACAAATGACCATTTTTCACTTCAAACTAGGTCAAAGACATCATTTACCAATTTCTCACCCCTAAGTGTCCAAACCCTAACCATACTAAATTGATGCATTTAGCTAATTCAAAGTCTTTAACCATAATCACTTAACTCCTAAATGTTCATATCCCCATCCAAATCAATCCAACCATGCAAATCACTCTCCCCACCATGCTGGCCAAAATTTCAGTTTAGTCCTCCACAAATGTTTTTATTTCATTTCATTAGTTTCTAAGTTACTTTAAGCTACAAACACAACTAATAAATCTCAAATTTTCAAATTAGGGTGCTTACCTCCACTTGGATTTGAATTCTCTAATTTCTTTCTTCTTTTCTTCTTTCTTTGGTGATCAATCTTCTTTTCAAGTGACTAAAACAAGTTTTTATGGAATAATTATGGAAGAAATTGGGGTTTAGTAGGGATTTAAAAGCTTGAACTCAAGCTTTAATGGAGTTTAGAAATGGAGAGGGAGAGAGAAATGGGAGACGGCAACATAGGGAAAAAGATGACTTTGCATTTTTTTTTTTCTTTCTTTATGTCTTTTGTCTTATGGAAGACCCAAAAATCAATTTAATTAAATTTATTAATTATAATCTTTATGGCATCATGCATGATGTCATGCATGATGTCATCTCCCTACACCTTTTTCATTTTCTTCTTTTTTAAAATTTTTTTTTTCTATTAGTTCTTTAATTTAATTCCTGACTCTGAAATTTTCTTTTCTCTGATTTTATTTGACAGTTAAGTCAAGAGTCAGCTCTCAAGGACAATTGACCAAATTGCCCCTCGCCGGTTCAACCCAGTTTGCAAATAATTCAATATTTCTTCCGGCTCCCTGATCTAATTATTTGACTAACTTAACAATCTTTTTTGTGATTTTCTCTTTTCCACTGTGTTCGCAATAGTCCTAAGAACTGCAGCGTCACATTTTATGGTTCGAAATTCGAGTTTAAATTGACTTCGCAGTCCTTCCCGAGAAGGTCACCCATCGCTGTGACTCTCGGCTCGTTTAACTTCTTATATTCTTTTTTTTCTTATTGATACTTAACTAATTGACAATTACTAATTATTTGTGTGTATGGCTTATCTAGTTGTCTTAAGTGTGGTTCTAATCCCCTTAATTGTCCGGACCGACACCGGTCACCAGAACAGTAACATATACCAAGCTATGCAAATAGGAGTGTTACACACACACATACAAAAGTAATCACCAAATTAAATATGATTTAATTAATTAATTAAAGAGTTTAATTGATTAATTAAATAGGTTTGGTTTGCAATTAGATTGCAAAGTCCTTAGCATGGCTTGAAACCAAATCTAGGTTATTGGATGTATAGTATAAGTTAAATTTATATTTAAAGTGTTTAAATATGAATTTAATTATGAGAAATTAATTAATAGAGATTAATTAATTAATTTATATTTGATATAAATTGATTAGAAGAAGAGAAATAATTATTTCGGATTGAGAACTCAAAATCAAAACACAGGGATATTTTAGTCATTTCACTAGGTTACATGTAGCACCATGAGATGGTGACACATGGCACTACACATAAGATTGCCAATTGTCTTTTAATTATGTAAGATGATAAAAAACATGATTAAATCTTAGTTTTACACTTGGCACAATGTGATTGGGTCAATTAAACTAAGAGCCAATCAAAAGGTGACATGTGACAAGGGTTTTAAGTGGTGACATAGCTATATAAGGGAAAGGATGAAAAGAAAAAAAATACAAGTTGCTGTTTATTTCTTTTGTGCCTCCACCCAAGGAGTCCTCTTCCTCTATTCTTCTTCATCTCTCATTAATTCAAAGAGAATTGCCAACATTCTCTTGAATTAAAAATACTAGAAATAGTTTCTAGTGTCCTGTATGCATCTATAACATCTTTAAAGGCAAAACCTGATTTTCTAATTAATTGGAAAGGCTTTAGAAGCTATTCAAGGGGCTGCCATTGGTGATCATGGTGTGGACAAGCTAGAGAGACAACATCTGGTGTCCTAGGCGCATCCCAATGGTGCCAAACACAACCGCAGTGCATCAAAAAGGTTAGTGCACTTGTTATTGATCTAATCTAGGTTTCTAATGAATTAATCTGTTAATTCTAAAATCTTAAATGGCAAATATAGATCCAAAATCATATTAAAAGTATTTTAATATGTTGTTTATCATTGAAATCAAATAGATAAAAATGAATCTTGCATGATGCATGTGACCCTAAAAGAAAAATTTTTTGAATTCAATGATCTAAACTTATGTTTTTCATGCTTTCACTCCTACAACAACTATGGTGGAACTGGGCATTTTGCCAGGGATTGCACTAGTTCCCACATGTAACGCCCTCACTTTAGGTAGTCCGTACATTCTACTGTTCCGGCAACTAACGTCTATCTGGACAGTTAAAGTGTATTGAACTACACTCAAACTAGAGTGAGGAGGCATACATTGACTGAATAAAGACCAAAAAAATTAAGGAAAAATAAAAGAAATGAATTGCAATTGAGTTAAACGAGCCGGAGTCATGGCGATGGGTGACCGTACTGGGAAGCAACTACGAAGTCAGTTGCCAACCCCAGACCTATGAGGAACCCTAGGAAAATAATTTTTGGGACTCCAATGAATAGTTATTGAGGTCTAAATGACATTAGAAATGTTAGTAGTATACCCTAGAGCATATCATTTAGTATGTATCTTGTATATATTTTATTAATAAAAGGCATTTCCACTTTTCCGTTTACATAATATATTTATGTGTAATAGAAAAGGTCCATTGATATTTTGTTAGAAATATTATTCTTAAGTTGTTAAGAATATGAGTGACAATATTTCTAGCACAAAGTATCATAAATAGGTTCACAATCAAGGATACTTCATAATAAGGACATGACTTATCCAGAAAGATTGTATTCATGTTTGTTCCCAAGTTATTTATATGAGATATAAATAAGATGGAATGGTGAGTCTCATGCCATATAACAAACATGATAGGCACTTATACATGATAAGTAGGCCGAACCAGTGACACTTATGACAAGCACATGGAGTTTACTCTTGTCAATGTTTTGTCATAAATCATATCAGTGCATATAATCTTTAGACCTGAGATAGCACAGTTATCTTGTATATAGGTAGTTTGAGTTTGATACTGCTTTCATACTTGTACTGTGTATGGGTATATGGGCATCTGTTGGCTCCTACTAGTTATATATGGAGGTAGGTATTGATCAAGATGGAATCTGTTCCTCTAAGTAAATAGAGATAAAATCCTATGTTCATTTAATTGTTCTTGATATTTCAAGTTCCTGGCCAGGACAGATAGATTTATTCGAGAAAAGAGTTTACGATGAGAAAATCTTTTAATCAAGCTGGAATGAAAAGAGAACATAATATTCATAGCAAATGGAGTTTGACATAAACCATGACTACAGCTTGAGTTGGGATTTTGTAACAGAGAGATTCTAGTGCATGGTAACATATGATTATAGGTTCATTTAAGGTAAACCTTATTACTAATTGGGTGGCCATGGCATGCTATGCTAGGTGTTAACCATGGTCTATGAGGTTCATAAAATGATTTAGAGAAATCATTTATGGTAAGAAAGAGTTCTGATGATATTAAGAGTTGATATCATTTCTCATTGCCAATTAGTGATGAGCCTAGTAAGTCACACACATACACAAGTTATCACCTAATTAAATATGATTTAATTAATTAATTAAAGAGTTTAATTGATTAATTAAATAGGTTTGGTTTTCAATTAGATTGCAAAGTCCCTAGCATGACTTGAAACCAAATCTAGATTATTGGATGTATAATATAAGTTAAATTTATATTTAAAGTGTTTAAATATGAATTAATTAATGAGAAATTAATTAATAGAGATTAATTAATTAATTTATATTTGATATAAATTAATTAGAAGAAGAAAAATAATTATTTTGGGTTGAGAACTCAAAATTAAGACACAGGGGCATTTTGGTCATTTCACAGTGTGACACGTGGCACCATGAGATGGTGACACATGGCATAACAGATAAGCTTGCCAAATGTTTTTTAATCATGTAAGATGATTAAAATCAAGATTAAATATAGGTTTGACACTTGGCACAATGTGATTGGGTCACTTAAACCTAGAGCTAATCAAAAGGTGACATGTGGCTAGGGTTTAATGTGTTAACCTAGCTATTTAAGTGTGGTTATGAAAAGAAAACATAACCAGCAGCCTCTCCTCTCAATTGTCACGCCACTTTGAGCCTCTCCAGCTATTTCTCTTCATCTCTCATCAATTCAAAGAGATTAGCCATCAATCTCTTGAATTAAGAACACTAGAAATTGTTTCTAGTGTCCTGTTTACATCTCTAATCTCTTAAAAGGCAGAACTTGAATTTCTAATTAATAGAAAAGGCTTTAGAAGCTGTTCAAGGGCTGCCATAGGTGTTCTTGGTGTGGACAAGCTAGAGGGACAACATCTGGTGTCCTGAAGACGAATCTCAAAGGCGTGACACGCTAAACACATCAAGAGGTTAGTGTAATCGTTCTTGATTTAATCTAGGGTTCTAAAATTAATCTGATTAATTTTAAAATCTTAAATGGCAAATACAGATCCAAAAACATATTAAAAGAGTTTTAATATGTTGTTTATCATTGAAATCAAATAGATAAAAATAAATCTTGCATGGTGCATGTGACCCTAGGTGAAAATTTTTGAATTCAATGGTATAATCTTGTGTTTTTCACGCTTCCGTTCCTTCAAGAAATGCCAAAGAAAATTTAGAAAAATTTATTTATCGGTATAGACCAAAAATAACCCGGTGAGCCTAATGAAGGGCATTTTGGTCATTTCAACCCCAAAGTTGAATTTTGACCAAAATGTCAATTAAAATGAGAGAAATTAAAAATACATTAAATAAATTAAAATGAATAATTATGGTAGGAAAAGAAAAGAAAAGAAAAAGGAAGAAAAGAAATTAAAATGGGATTTATGACATAAGTCATGACATCATTAAAATTAGTGATCAATAAAAATTCAACAAATAATTAAAGGGATAAGAAGGGATTTAAAAGAGACAAAAATTAAAAAGGAAAGCATTTTCTTCTTCTTCTCCCATGCTTGGCCAGCTGTAATAGATAACACTTCCACCATTTTTTTTTTTTTTATTTTCTAAGCTTGATTCTCCTCTTTTCTTCCCATAATACCCTAAACACCCTTAACAAAAATTAACCCCCACACTAAGAGGAAGCTTTTGATTATTATAAAGTGAAGAAATTTCAAGGTTTATACAAGCCAAGAAAGAGATCAAAGAGGTTAGTGCACTAAATTATACTCTTTTTCTTTCCTAAGCATGAACAAGTTTAATTAAGTTGAAATGGCATGAAAACAAAAGAAAACTTGCATTATATTGAAGACTTAATTTTCGGTAGCCATGAGGGTTGTGTGAAATTGATGGCTTTAATGGTTTTAAATTGGTTAGTAAGGACATGTGATGAGATTGTATATGTTAGAAATTAAGTGAATGGGAATTTCATGTGTTGCGAAATGTTGAGTTAGGGTTTTGAATTAATTGGTACCTTAGTGTTATGGCTTAAGATTGATCTTGTTGAGACTGTTTGTTGATCATTTGAAGTGTTATGAATGATAAATTGTAGTTTGGGAGTAAGGAGGAATGAATATTGGGAGTGCTTCTCTTATGCAAGAATTTAGACCTATGAGTCCAGTATACTTTTTGAGTTATAACTGAAGTTGTGTGGCTCCAATTGGTATGAAGCCAATTGGAGGTGAAACTAGACTCAAAATGCCCCATTTTTCATGAAGAAACCATGCCTAAATTCTGTCCAAATCTTGACTTAATTACTGTCCCAATTAGGCCTACCAAATCCTAAGTCTAGAAAATTGACCAAATGAATAGTACACTGTTCATTTGGCCATAACTCCCTCTAGATAGGTCCAAATGACCTGAATTTTATACCATTGGATAGATTAGGCATAGGACTACAACTTTAATTAAGAATTCCAAGCCTATAAATGCCTCTAAATAAATGAAATTACTGATCCAAGTTAGGTCACCAAACTGACCAGAATCAATTCTACCCAGAATTTCCTGGACATAGACCACTCGACTAGTTTTTGTAAAAATGCCATAACTTGGTCTAAAAAATTGAAAATGTAATGAAACCAATGCTAAAATTTTTATAAGACATAGGTCTACAATATTGGTCCTTTGACCAAAATCCAGAACCCAAAGAAACTAGGTCAAATGATTAGAAAAATTTAGCACATCGAAACCTGGAGTTTGACCAAACTACACTTCACCTCAGAATAGTCTTTAAGTCATACCTTCCACTAGGAAACTCTAATTAGGATGAGGTTATGGAAACCTAAGAGATAGGGCTTCAACTTTGATTTAGATACTTGCCTCAAATTTTGAATGTAAGAACCCTAAAATGAAAGTCAAATCTACTGACCTGAACATGGACCCTGAAGACACAGAGCACATGAGTCCAGGCCAGTGATTTGGCTATAATTAATTCTAAAAATCTTGAAAATTTGTAATTAAAATTTTTTTAGTGACTATAAGATATAGGGTACCAACTTCTATGAAGAACCTTAAGCCCAAAAATGACTGTAATAGGTCCAATTAATTAGACTAAAATAGACACCAAAATCTACTTAATTCTGGACCCAAAAAGAGATAGTGAACCAGTTATGGTTATTTGACCATAACTTGAGTTCTAAAAATTAAAATGACATGATTCAAAAGGGAAAACAAAGATAAGACATAGAGGAACAACTTCCATGGAGGAAGTG
The DNA here is from genome assembly GCF_030052815.1 of Hevea brasiliensis. NCBI lineage: Eukaryota > Viridiplantae > Streptophyta > Magnoliopsida > Malpighiales > Euphorbiaceae > Hevea > Hevea brasiliensis. The sequence continues at coordinate 91,075,847 of NC_079496.1, read as the reverse complement.
TAGCCAAATAAGGGCCACATCTTGGCCAACTTGCTAGGTGAATGTAAGACACTAAACCTGGACCTTGAGAAAAGTTCCTAATATGATTTGGCATATGAGATGAAATAAATTTCAATAACTTGCTAAGCATGAAAATGACAAGAATCAATGAAACTATGAGTATTAAATAACATTATTTTATCCAGAATACACCTAGACTCATTTATATAGCTTGGATCAATTGGTATACCAATTAGGAACTACATATTGCAGTACTGCCCACAAGGATGATCATTGACAGACAACATATGTCTAGGATGATTGTTCTACTGGCTTTATGCCTGCTCGATGGCCATAGTGCCAATTTTCATTATAACTGGCTTATGCCTGCCCGCTGGCCTTGTGCCTGATATGACCGTTGTATACTGGGTAGACATACGGATGTCTAACTAGTATACTCTCGTGTATCCAGTCTGTATAGTTTGTCATAGGTTACTTAGGCACAGTTATGATAAATAAAATTTTAAATTCAAACAACTACATGAGAGAACCATTAATATAAATTATATAAGACCGAATATAATATACATGACTAAAAAGATCCCGATTAACTTAATTGCTTCCAATAGACTATAAATTCATATAATTGTATATTTCTTTATAATGTTATACGTAGGATAATTATTTCAATTATTTCGATATTTTTATTTCAATTTATGTGCCACTAAGTAATACGCTTAGTGCATTGTTTCTTACCACGCGTAGGTACTAGAGAGTAGCAGTAGCAGTAGTGCTTAGATCAGACTTGGACCAGATCAACTGCAATGTCGGTTGTCACCTCATCAGTCGTTTTGGTAGGGCTCATGTACATATTAGATTTTGTATTTTGGTATTGTATTTAATTAAATAATATAAATAATTTTGGATTGTATATGAATTGTAAATATTGTACTTGACTTTATATGAATGAAAAATAGTATTTTATTTTCTTGAAAATTGATATGAGCATGAGGAGTAATATGATGAATGAATAGATGTAAAGGATATGAATTGTTTTAACAGGTAACATGAAACCCACCATGCACTAATTGAACAAAGGGGACTTTATCTGGGTCTCCATAAAAGTGAAATGGGATAAAAAAAAAATTCTACAAGTGAGATAATAAAATTAAATGGACATTAAATTAATATTGTAAACGATAAGATAGGATAGGGTGCTCTAGCACCAAATATAGCACGTCTTACTCAGCTACACTGTAGATGGGAGAGGGGTGTTACACAACAGATCCGGGCCACCTACCACCATTGAGGGATCTGCTCAAGGTTCTGCTTCCAGAAGACCATAGACAATTAGTAGAGGTCGAGGCAAGGGTAGAGGCAGTACATCTTGTAACCATGGTATAGTAAACTAGTCAGAGCAGAGTGGTGCACTGGCTAGAGTATATACAATACACCAGAGGGATGAGGCTGAGACATCAGATGTTGTGACTGGTACCTTCTCCATCTTTGAACAAGCTATTTATGTGTTATTTAATTCTAGCTCCATACACTCATATGTTAGTGCTGGCATTGCTTGTTCTGCTACTATTCCCTATTTGAAAATGGACTTTGATGTACTAGTGACTAGTCCATTAGGTCAGGAGGTCAGGGTAAATAGGTTGTATAAGGATTGTCCTTTGGTGATTTGAGGACATATTTTTTGGTCTGACCTTATTGAGATGCCCTTCCGAGATTAAAATATCATCTTGGGCATGGATTGGTTAGCCAAGCATCATGCCATGATCAACTGTAGACTAAAGATAATCACTTTTGGTCTTCCCGAGTACACAGATGTAGTAATACACGTGGAGAAGTAGTTATTACCATCCAACATCATTTCAGCTGTACTTACTAGAAAGTTGATTAGGAAGGGATGTGAAGCATATTTGACCCATGTGATAGACACCCGAGTAGGGAGTCTAGAATTAAGGGATATTCCTCTAGTATGCAATTTTCTGGATGTCTTTCCGAAAGAGTTACCAGGATTGCCTCCGAAGAGAGAGGTGCAGTTTGAAATTGAGATTATGCTGAGTGTGGAGCCAATTTCGATCACTCCTTATAGGATGGCACCTGCTGAGTTGAAAGAGTTAAAGGTGCAATTGCAGGAATTGCTAGAGAAGGGTTTCATCCACCCTAGTGTGTTACCTTGGGGAGCACCAATATTGTTTGTGAAGAAGAAGGATGGTACTCTCCGTCTATGCATAGACTACAGATAGTTGAATAAGGTGACCATAAAGAACATATATCCTTTGCCACAGATTGATGATCTATTTGATTAGCTGAAAGATGCAACAGTATTCTCCAAGATTGATTTGAGATCGAGATACTACCAGTTGAGGGTGTAGGAGTAGAGTATACCTAAAACTGCTTTTCGGACTTGATATGGCCACTATGAGTTCTTAGTGATGCCATTCAGGTTGACCAATGCTCTGGCTGCTTTTATGGGCCTGATGAACACTATCTTCAAGTCATATTTGGATTAGTTTGTGGTAGTGTTAATTGATGATATTTTGGTGTACTCAAAGAATGCAGAGGAAATTGACAAACACTTGAGGATAGTATTACAGACTTTAAGGAAAAAACAGTTGTATGTCAAACTATCGAAATGTGAATTTTGGCTGAAGGAGATTATATTTTTGGGGCATATTATATCTGCAGAGGGTATCAAGGTGGATCATAGCAAAGTAAAAGCCATTCTTAATTAGAAACCACCCAAAAGTGTCACTAAAGTTCGGAGTTTCCTTGATTTAGCCGGGTATTACTGAAGGTTTGTGAAGGGATTCTCCATGTTAGCATCTCCAATGACTAAACTACTTAGGAATGATGTGAAATTTCAGTGGACTAATTGGTGTCAGGAGAGTTTTAATGAGTTGAAGAGGTGTTTAACTGAAGCTCTAGGCTTAACTTTGCCTACTTTGGGTAAAGAGTATACCATATACAGTGATTCTTCTCATAATGGATTGGGTTGTGTGTTGATGCAAGACAGAAACGTCATTGCCTATGCTTCTCTCTAGCTTAAGCCACATGAGAGGAATTATCCTACACATGACCTAGAGCTAGCAGCCATTGTCTTTGCCTTGAAGATCACATTACTTGTATGGGGAGAAATGTTATATATACACAGATCACAAGAGCTTGAAGTATTTAGGTACACAGAAAGAATTGAATTTGAGGCAGAGGATGTGGTTAGAGTTGATAAAAGACTATGATTGTCTGATTGACTACTAACCTAGGAAAGCTAATATGGTGACAGACGCCTTAAGTCGCAAAACCATGGCTAGTTTTAGAGTTTCACCTTTATCCATGGTACATGGCTTAAGGGCTTTACATGCCAATTTGGAGATTGATGAAGATGGGCAGATAGTAGTTACTTGGCAAGTGAAGCCAGTGTTGATTGATCAAATTAAAATAGGTACTCAAAATGATGAGAAGTACCTAAAATTTATGAAAGAGGCTAGGGATGCTAAGAAACTAGAGTTGTCTATGAATGATGAGAGCTTGTTGCTATATCAGGGTAGAAGTGCATCCCTGTTAATGTTGAATTGAGACAGATCATTTTAAAGGAAACACATGATTCACCTTTTGCTATGCACCTTGGTGGAACCAAATGTACAAAACCATGAAAGAGTACTATTAGTAGAGGAGAATGAAGAAAAACATTACAGAATATGTTGCCAAATATCTAACTTATCAACAAGTAAAGGCAAAACACCAAGTGCTAGCAAGGTTACTATAGCCACTGCCAATTTTCGAGTGGAAATGGGAGAGAATCACTATGGATTTCATAACAGGACTTCCACATACACAAAAAAATCATTATGTAGTTTGGGTTATTATTGATAGACTGACCAAGTCTACACACTATCTGCCAGTGAGGATGGATTACAACCTAGAAAGATTGGCTAAATTTTACATTGATGAAGTGGTGAGGTTGCATGGAGTGCCAGTGTCTATTGTATCAAATAGAGATCCAAGGTTCACTTCTAGATTCTGAGGTAGTCTTCAAAAAGCCATAAGAACTAGATTGAACTTCAAAATAACATTCCATTCACAGACAAATGGCTAGTCTGAAAGGATCATTCAGATTTCAGAGGACATGCTTTGGGTTTGTGTGATTGAGTTTGAAGGAAGTTGGGATACACACTTGCCTTTGATTGAATTTGCCTATAACAACAGTTATCAATCAAGCATTGGGATGCCTCCATATGAAGCACTTTTATGGCAGAAAGTGTAGAAACCCCTTGTGCTGGGATAAAGTGGGTGAAAGGAAGATAATTGGCCCCTAACTGGTATAGCAAATAAAAGAAAAGATTAAGCTCATTAGAGACAGACTCAAGGCTACATCGGATAGATAGAAGTCCTATATCGATCTAAAGAGAAGAGACATTGAGTATAATGTGGGTGACAAAGTATTCGTAAAGGTTTCTCCATGGAAGAAAATTATGAGATTTGGTAAAAAGGGGAAACTGAGTCCTCGCTTCATCAGACCATATGAGGTTCTAGAAAGAGCGGGTCTATTAGCATATAGATTACCATTGCCTCCAGAGTTGGAAAAGATTCACAATGTCTTTCATGTCTTCATGTTGAGGAGGTACAGATCAAACCCTTCTCACATTTTGCCAGTAGAGGAGATTGAGGTGAATCTAGACCTGACATATAATGAAAAGCCCATAAAGATCTTGGTATATAATGTGAAGCAGCTGAGGAATAAGCAGATACCTCGAGTAAAAGTGCTGCAAAACCATTATTCAGGCCAAGAGGCTATATGGGAGTGTGAGGAGGACATGAGGAGGCAGCACCCACAACTCTTCAGAGACAAAGACCAAGTAAATTTCGAGGACAAAATTTTATTTTTAAGGAGGCGAGAATTGTAACACCCTAAACCTCCAAGCTCTGAATAATACCATTTTTTGTCTATGAATAATACTATTTAAAGCTACCTTAACAATTAAAAATAAAGGGAAAATTAATTGAGATAGACACAAAAAAAATTTCAAGTGAACCAAAGACCTAAGGACTCATCGGGGATTATAAAAAGGATGGACTATAACCCAATGAGGGGCATTTTGGTACATTCACTTCAAGAGTTGACTTTTGGCCAAAATGTCAAGTAAATTAAATGAAAATAATGTATTGAATTATGGAGTAATTTTTAAGAAAAAATTCAAGTAAAAATGTGTAAGGGAAAATAAAATAAATGAAAACCTAGAATTTTAACTTCATTAAGACCTAATTAGAAATTAATGACCAATTTGAAGGAGCGAAAGCATGGTAATTGGTTCATTGGAGCATTGAATTTCAAAAATTTTCTTTTAGGGTTTTATGCATCATGCCACATCTCTTATGTGCCTAATTAATTTCAATGCTCAATTGCATATTAAAATACTTTTAATATGTATTAGGATCTTCATTTGCCATTTAAGATTGTGAATTAATAAATTAATTCAATTAAACCCTAGTTTGAAAGAGGAGTTTGAGCACTAACCTCTTTGATGCACTATGGATGCAATTGGCACCTTTAAGAAGCACCTAGGACCCCAAGTGTTGTCTCTCTAGCTTGTCCACACCAAGATCACCAATGGGCAGCCCCCAATTTTGCTTCTCAATCCTTGCTAACCAATTATAATTTGGGGTTTTGCTTTTAGTGAGGTTATACATGTGTATAGGACACTAGAAACAATTTCTAGCAATTTTAATTCAAAGAAACTAAGAGATTTTTCTTTGAATCAAGTGAGAAAAGAAGAGAGGAGAGGAAAAACCCTTTGTGCGGTCACAGACAAGAGAGAAAGGAGAGGTGGCTAATTTTTCTTATAACTTCTCTTCATATATTTAGGTCAAATAATCACTTAAACCCTTTGCCACATGTCACCACCACATTGCATCTTATTTTTAATTGATTTAATCACATTAAGCCAAGTGTCAAAGCTAGACTTAATCTTGACTTTGATCATCTTGCATCATAGGAAGACAAATGGTAAACTTATATGATGCCATGTGTCACCATCTCATGGTGCCACGTGTCATCATGTTAAATGACCAAATTACCCTTATGCTTTAATTTTGAGTTCTTAATTCAAAATCATTATTTCTCCTCTTCTAATCAATTTATATCAAATATAAATTAATTAATTAATCTCCATTAATTAATTTCTCACAATTAAATTCATATTTAAACACTTTAAATATAAATTTCACTTATACTATACATCCAATAACCTAGATTTGATTTCAAGCCATACTAGGGACTTTGCAATCTTATTGCAAACCAAACCTCTTTAATTAATCAATTAAACTCTTTAATTAATCAATTAAATCATATTTAACTTAGTGATTAACTTTTGTATGTGTGTGACTCACTAGGCTCATCACTAATTGGCAATGAGATATGATATCAACTCTTAATATCATCAAAACTCTTTCTTACCATGAATGATTTTTCTAAATCATTTTAGGTATCTCATAAACCATGGTTGACACCTAGCATAGCGTGTCATGGCCACCCAATTAGTAATAAGGAATACCTTAAATGAACCTTTAATCATACGTTACCATGCACTAGAATCTCTCTGTTACAAAATCCAAATTCGAGCTTGAGTCATGGTTAATGTCAAATCCCATTTACTATGAACATTATGTTCTCTTTTAATTCCAGTCCTTGATTAATTAGATTTTTCTTATCAGAAACTCTTTTTCTAACTAAATCTGTTTGTCCTGGCCAGGAACTTGAAATATCAAGAACAATTAAATGAACATAAGATTTTATCCCTATTTACTTAGGCTAACAAATTCCATCTTAATCAATACCTATCTCCATATATAACTAATAGGAGCCAACACATGTCAATATACCCATACACAGTACAAGTATGAAAGCAGTTGTAACACCCTCCCGGTAGCAATTCCGCATACCATCGCTTGGTGACCTGTCGGTCCCATTACCTAGAACTTCTGAAAAAAAAATATTTAAACTAAAGTGAGGGACCATAATTAACTCAAATATTAATGAGAAAAATTTAGTAAAAATTTTAGAAATAAAATACAGTTAAGTCAAATGAGCCGGTGCCCAAGCAATGGGTAACCCAGAGGGAAGTTGCGGTTCTCGCAACGAGGAGCCCTAGACCTGGAAAAAAATTCATAAAATAATTTTTGGGACTCCAGAGAAGGGTCATTGAGGTTCCTATGGCATTAGAATGCCAAGAAAATATTTAAAAAAATTTTTCAATCGGTACAAACAATTTTGACCCGTTAAGCCAAACGGAGGGCATTTCGGTCATTTCGCCTTCAGAGGTGATTTTTGGTCGACTTGTCCAGTTAAGTAAATAATTATTATGACTCAAAATATGAATAAATATTGCTAAAAATTAAATTGAAATGTGGTAGAAAAGAAAAGAAAAGAAAAATAAAAAATTAAGCAAATTATGACATATTATGATGTCACTCACTTACTTCCAACCAATCACAATTAAACAACCTATTAATTAATAAATAAAAAGAGATAAATATGGCAAAAAACAAAAGAAATCAGCAGCCCTTCTTCACCTTAGAAAAACGTTTTACACCCCTCCCCTCTTCCTCCATTGAATCTCAACCAAAGCTCCATTTTCATCCTTATTTCATCACAAACTCTCCTAAGTCCCTTCACTAAAAACTTGTCTCTACCTCTTGGGAAGTGTTTGGCAGCCTAGAAAGGGAAAGAAAGTGAAGATTAACTTGGGAAAATTCTGCCCTACAAGAGGTTAGTGCACATATGTATTTAAAACTCCTTAATTCCATGTTAGAGATGTGTAATAGGTAAGAAATTGTGAAATAAATGAACTAAACTCGTGTATGATGAAGGAACGGAAGCGTGAAAAACACAAGATTATACCATTGAATTCAAAAATTTTCACCAGGGTCACATGCACCATGCAAGATTTATTTTTATCTTTGAATTGATGAGAGATGAAAAGAAATAGCTGGAGAGGCTCAAAGTGGCGTGACAATTGAGAGGAGAGGCTGCTGGTTGTGTTTTCTTTTCATAACCCCACTTAAATAGCTAGGTTAACACATTAAACCCTAGCCACATGTCACCTTTTGATTAGCTCTAGGTTTAAGTGACCCAATCACATTGTGCCAAGTGTCAAACCTATATTTAATCTTAATTTTAATCATCTTACATGATTAAAAAACATTTGGCAAGCTTATGTGTTATGCCATGTGTCACCATCTCATGGTGCCACGTGTCACACTGTGAAATGACCAAAATGCCCCTGTGTCTTAATTTTGAGTTCTTAACCCAAAATAATTATTTTCTTCTTCTAATTAATTTATATCAAATATAAATTAATTAATTAATCTCTATTAATTAATTTCTCATCAATTAAATTCATATTTAAATACTTTAAATATAAATTTAATTTATACTACACATCCAATAATCTAGATTTGGTTTCAAGTCATGCTAGGGACTTTGCAATTTAATTGCAAACCAAATCTATTTAATTAATCAATTAAACTCTTTAATTAATTAATTAAATCATATTTAAATAGGTGATAACTTGTGTATGTGTGTGACTTACTAGGCTCATCACTAATTGGCAATGAGACATGATATCAACTCTTAATATCATCGAACTCTTTCTTACCATAAATGATTTCTCTAAATCATTTTATGAACCTCATAGACCATGGTTAACACCTAGCATAGCATGCCATGGCCACCCAATTAGTAATAAGATTTACCTTAAATGAACCTATAATCATATGTTACCATGCACTAGCATCTCTCTGTTACAAAATCCCAACTCAAGCTAGAGTCATGGTTTATGTCAAACTCCATTTGCTATGAATATTATGTTCTCTTTTAATTCCAGTTCTTGATTAAAAGATTTTTCTCATCGTAAACTCTTTTCGAATAAATCTATCTGTCTGCCAGAACTTGAAACATCAAGAACAATTAAATGAACATAGGATTTTATCTCTATTTACTTAGAGGAACAGATTCCATCTTGATCAACACCTACCTCCATATATAACTAGCAGGAGCCAACAGATGCCCATATACCCATACACATGACAAGTATGAAAGCAGATCAAACTCAAACTACCTATATACAAGATAACTATGCTATCTCAGTCTAAAGATTATATGCATCGATATGATTTATGACAAAACATTGACAAGAGTAAACTCCATGTGCTTGTCATAAGTGTCACCGGTTCGGCCTACTTATCATTTATAAGTGCCTATCATGTTTGTTATATGGCATGAGACTCACCATTCCATCTTATTTATATCTCATATAAATAACTTGGGAACAAACATGAATACAATCTTTCTGGATAAGTCATGTCCTTATTATGAAGTATCCTCGATTGTGAACCTATTTATGATACTTTGTGCTAGAAATATTGTCACTCATATTCTTAACAACTTAAGAATAATATTTCTAACAAAATATCAATGGACCTTTTCTATTACACATAAATATATTATGTAAACGGAAAAGTGGAAATGCCTTTTATTATTAAAAATATGTACAAGATACATACTAAATGATATGCTCTAGGCATACTACTAACAATCTCCCACTAGCACTAGAGCCATTCATTACAATATCTTAGACCTATCTTCTCAAGATGTCGGTCTAACTGAGTCCGTGACATAGGCTTAGTGAATTGATCACCGGATTTTCACCGATGCTATTTTCTGCATGGCTACATCGCCGCCCAACTATTTCTCCGATAATGTGGTAGCGCCTTTCTATGTGTTTGGATTTCCGGTGAGACCTTGGTTCCTTAGCTCAGATGATCGCTCCATTGTTGTCACAAAGGTAATGGAACCGCCGACTCAATGGAAGGAATTACCGTAAGTTCTCACGAACTTCTTTATCCAAACAAATTTTCCTTTGCAGATCTCGATGCAAGAATATACTCAAATTTCGATGAGGGAATCTGCAATGTGCTCGCTTGGAACTCTTCCAACCGATCGCACCTCCATTACAAATGAACACATATCCAGAGGTAGACTTTCTATCATCGATATCCGATTGGAAATCGAATCGTGATAACCATCCAATTGCAAGTCTCCACCTCCATAAATCAAGAATAAATCCTTAGTTCTTCTTAAGTACTTAAGAATATTCTTGACACTATCCAAAGGTTCCAAACTGGATTGGATTGATACCGCTAGTCAAACTAATAAAGATATGCGATATCCGCCTAGTACACAACATTGCATACATTAAACTTCCAATAGCCAAGCATATGGAATCCTCGCCATCTTATCTCTTTCTTCGTGTGTCTTTGGAGACATCTCTTTAGAAAGGTGGATACCATGTCTCACTGGTAACAATCCTCTTGGAATCAAGCATGTTAAACCTCTTTAACACCTTTTCCAAGTATAGACTTTGGGATAAATCATTTTTTCTTTTCGCTCTATCTCTATAGATGCGAATCCCAAGAATATAAGTTGCCTCCCCTAAGTCTTTCATGGAGAATGTATTTGACAACCATACCTTTATAGTCCTCAACATACCTGTATCATTACCCATCAATAGTATGTCATCCACATATAAGAGAACGTAACTGATAGCACTCACACTAACCTACTTATATACACAACGCTCATCCTCATTTTAGATAAAACCAAAGGATTTAATGGCTTCATCAAAACGGATGTTCCAACTCCTCGAAGCTTGTTTCAACCCATAAATGGATCGCTTTAGCTTGCATACCTTGGAACCATCTTGGGATTCAAATCCCTTAGGTTGTTCCATGAAAATGTTTTCTTCAATGTATCCATTGAGAAAAGCCGCTTTGACATCCATCCGCCAAATCTCATAATCATAGTATGCACTATTGCTAATAAAATCCTAATTGATTTAAGCATGGCAACAAAGCAGAAAGTCTCCTCATAGTCTATTCCTTGCCTTTGGCGAAATCCTTTCGCTACTAGCCTTGCCTTATAGGTCTCTACCTTTCCATCGTAACCAATTTTCTTCTTGAAAACCCATTTGTTCCCTATAGGTACAATACCTTCAGTGGGTCAACAAGATCCCAAACTTGATTCTTATACATGGAATCAATCTCGATTTCATAGCATCAATCCATTTTGAAGAGTCTATATCCGATATAGCTTCTTCATAGGTAAGTGGATCATCTCCATGATCTACTTCTTCATGAGTAGACAACTCTTGTTCTTCTTCATGAAGAAAACCATATCTCACCGTGGGTGAGATACCCGGTTGTTCTACGAGGAACAAAGTAGATGTTTCATCAATGGGTATAGGTTGACTAGATGGATCTATACCCATCTGATTTGTTGGTTGGTCAGAATTCTCCAATTCTAACTCTATTTGCCTTCCTTTGCCTCCTTCTTGAACAAACTGTTGTTCAAGAAATGTGGCATCTCTACTTATCACAACCTTTGTGAAGTAGGCAAATAAAAATAATATCCAAAACTATCTTTGGATATCCAACAAATCGACCTTTTCTCGATCCGGTCTCCAATTTATCGGTGTTCACTTTTGATATAAGTGGACAACCCCAAATCTTAACATGCTTAAGACTTGGTTTTCTTCCATGCCATATCTCATAAGGTGTGGAAGAAACTGATTTTGATGGAATCCTATTCAGAATATATAAAGCTGATTCTAATGCAAATCCCCAAAAGGAGATTGGCATATCAGTATAGCTCATCATACTACGTACCATATCCAATAGGGTACGATTTCTCCTTTCAGATACACCATTCACCGTATGCCTGGAGGAGTCACCGAGAAACAATGCCATGCTCTCTCAAGTATTCATCAAATTCAAGATCAAATATTCACCTCCACGATCTGATCGAAGAGTTTTAATATTTTTTCCTGTTTGATTTTCTACTTCAGATTTAAATTCTTTGAACTTTTCAAAGGATTCATGTTTGTATTTCATCAAATACAAATACCCAAACCTTGATTTATCATCAGTAAAGGTAATAAAATAATGAAAGCCCCCTCTAGCCATTTCTTTAAACGGACCACATACATCACTATGTATTAGTTCCAAAATATTTTCAGCTCTTAGCCCTTGTCCAACAAAGGGTGATCTAGTCATTTTTCCTTGAAGGCAAGATTCACAAGTTGGAGTAGGCTCAGAGCCCAATGAGGATAGAATCCCCATTTTCTCCAATTTTGCAATCCTATCTTCTGCAACATGACATAACCTTAAGTGCCAAATATATTTTAAACTTGAGTTGGTTTTCACCATGGCATTGTATTCTTTTAGATCACTTGCATTCATTTTGTGTTTGTCATTATTATCCAAATAATAAAGACCATCATTCATATAACCCGAACCAACATATTTATTTCCAAAATAAATATTGCAAACATCATCTGTGAATTGAAATTCATAGCCATTTCTAGTCAAACTAGATATAGAAATGATGTTCTTAAAAGCATCATTTACATATAAAATATTATCCAAACTCAAAACATGTCCAAACATGTAAAAGATTTAGATCCTATGGCTAAAGCTTCAACAGCTTGAGCCATTGCCAATCCGACTCTAATATCTTGAGAATGCAAGTCGCCATCGCTTGCTAGTTCCTGCATATCATTAGAAATGTGAGAACGGCACCAGATCTAAAACCCAAGTCAGATGAACTATAAGTATCATCGAATCTAAATAACAAGATATGGACATACCTTCCGAAGGTGTATCCTTCTTGTCCTTCAGAGAAGCAAGATACTCAGGCGGTTCCTTTTCCAAAGGCCCATCGCTTTGGCAAAGGGAAACACTTTCCTTGCCTTCATCGCCTTTAGTCTTCCTTTTCTGCTTAGCTATTTTCTTGGAAGGACCAGAATCGAGGTTTCTTTTTCTTATTGCCTTTCTTCTTGTTGGACTTTCCAGTAAGAAGATGCAACCAAAGCTACCTCTTTTCCTTTATTGCCCGGCATATTCTTTTGGGCAATAACCAGATGTTGAGTAATTCACTAAGGTGCATTCTGTTTAGTCATATGGAAATTTGTCACAAAATTCCCAAAAGACTCGTGAAGGGATCAAGGATCAAATCCGTTTGTAGTTGGAAATCCATGTTGAAGTCAAGATGTTCCAACCGCTAAATCACCAATCATCTTGTGGACATGATCCCCAACATTCTCGTCCCTCGACATCCTCATACCTAATAACTGTCTAGATATCTCATACCTAGCATTCCTGCTGTGCTCACCATACAACTCTTGTAGGTGAAGGAGGATCTCACTCGCACTGCATGTTCTCATGTTGCTTATGTAACTCATTACTCATAGAAGCAAGCATGTAACACTTAGCTCTCATATCATGCTCCTTCTACTTGTCCAAAATATCATGTTCCTCTTGTGTGGCCTCTGGAGGTAAGGGACCAGGAACATTTGAATATAGAACATATCATATATGTTCAAGGTTCAGACAAGTTTCAAATTTCTTAGCCAATCGCATGCATTAGGTCCTGTCAACTGTTGTGATCAAGTATGCTTGCAAGGATATTGGATGGTGGTGGTTATTTTGTGCTCATTTTTATCGTAAAATTAATTGCGAAATAACCGATTAATTAGTAAATGTATCATGTAATTAACCAAATATGATTATGGTCTTTTAATCAAATTGGTCCTCCCACTAACTTAGCGAATCCTACACTTCCAAAGTAGAAAACGGAAATCCTAGTTGGATGGATTTCTAGTGGGTGATTGAATTCTTATAATTCTATTGATCATCCTCAGGTACATCCATTATTGGAATTACAATAAACTATAAGTGAGCAACTCCTTGCCCATCACATCTCATGTGAGGTTCAATCCTTTACCTAGCCCCTAATGCTCAAAATCTCGTGTACATCCATTATTGACTTATCTTGCATTAGTTAAGTTGATCCCATTGAGCCAAGAATTATGCAAATAATTTTAATGTCCTCAGTACATCCAATATTGGCCACCAAACCATTTACATATTTACAACATCTCATGCTTAACAATTATTCTTAAGAAAATCTCTTAAATTAATTGCATCTCATGCAACTATTTAAAATTTCTTAAAATAATTGCCCCAATGGAGGGCTTATGTTATAATTACTTTAATTATAGCATTTCCAACTTAATCATTTGTTTGGAAGATTTTATAGCCATCCTAATTACTATTAAGGTCTCACTTTGCACATTATCCATTTAGCATGCATATATCATATAATTGCATACATTCCCATACATCTCATGCATTCATGGATAAGCGATAAATATGGTATGATCATGGACTTTCTAAGGGATTCAATTCGAGCCACCAAGAATTGAATCGTGGCATTCCTAGGTGCATTTCATTCATTCATTTTACAAGAGTTGCTGAAGGAGTACATAATCAACACTTGATATTGAATTCTCCCACCGGTCCCACCAATGCTCTTGACCTCCTTGAACTTCTTGCAATCCAATATTACATAGTAATCCTTGGCATACCAAGGCGAATTTACAAGAACTTAAATAAATGAAATTACAACCCAAAAATATTACAAACTTAATAATACATGCCCAAAATAAATTAAAATAAATTAATTAATTTATAATCCCAAAGAAACATAAAAGAAATAAATCCAATCACATTGGTCTTTTATAGTCCATGATCATCCATCATGCATATCACTATTTAACAATTAAATAAAACATACATACTTAAATTAAATTGAATATCTCATATTCAACTTAAAAATCCAGATTTGAATATGATTCAAATAAATTTAAAAATTCAGATTTGAATCTCATTCAAACAAATTTAAAAATTCAGATTTGAATCACATTCAAACAACTTTAAAAATTCAGATTTGAATCACATTCAAACATTTTTTAAAAAATCAGATTTGAATCATATTCAAATATTTTTTAAAAAATCAGATCTGAATTTTATTCAATCAATTTTAAAAAAATCAGATTTAAATATGATTCAAACAACTTTAAAAATTCAGATTTGAATCACATTCAAACAACTTTTAAAATTCAGATTTGAATCACATTCAAACAATTTTTAAAATTCTGATTTGAATCATAATTTAATTGTGTGATAAAAATTCTAATTAAACAATTTAATTAGACATAAAATGGATCTTAAATCATACAACAATTGCAGAATTAAAAGCCAAACCTTGAATCACCCATGGAACCATTGTTGCCGCCACCAATGGTGGCTTCTCCATGTGTGACGCCACATCTCATGATCCAACCACACAATTAAATTATATAATCAACAATCTAAATGGCAAATATAGTGGCTCTGATACCAATTGAAGGAACAGAAGCGTGAAAAACACAAGATTATACCATTGAATTCAAAAATTTTCACCAGGGTCACATGCACCATGCAAGATTTATTTTTATCTATTTGATTTCAATGATAAACAACATATTAAACTCTTTTAATATGTTTTTGGATCTGTATTTGCCATTTAAGATTTTAAAATTAATCAGATTAATTTTAGAACCCTAGATTAAATCAAGAACGATTACACTAACCTCTTGATGTGCTGCAGCGTGTCTGCGCCTTTGAGATTCGTCTTCAGGACACCAAATGTTGTCCCTCTAGCTTGTCCACACCAAGAACACCTATGGCAGCCCTTGAACAGCTTCTAAAGCCTTTTCTATTAATTAGAAATTCAAGTTCTGCCTTTTAAGAGATTAGAGATGTAAACAGGACGCTAGAAACAATTTCTAGTGTTCTTAATTCAAGAGATTGATGGCTAATCTCTTTGAATTGATGAGAGATGAAGAGAAATAGCTGGAGAGGCTCAAAGTGGCGTGACAATTGAGAGGAGAGGCTGCTGGTTGTGTTTTCTTTTCATAACCCCACTTAAATAGCTAGGTTAACACATTAAACCCTAGCCACATGTCACCTTTTGATTAGCTCTAGGTTTAAGTGACCCAATCACATTGTGCCAAGTGTCAAACCTATATTTAATCTTAATTTTAATCATCTTACATGATTAAAAAACATTTGGCAAGCTTATGTGTTATGCCATGTGTCACCATCTCATGGTGCCACGTGTCACACTGTGAAATGACCAAAATGCCCCTGTGTCTTAATTTTGAGTTCTTAACCCAAAATAATTATTTTCTTCTTCTAATTAATTTATATCAAATATAAATTAATTAATTAATCTCTATTAATTAATTTCTCATCAATTAAATTCATATTTAAATACTTTAAATATAAATTTAATTTATACTACACATCCAATAATCTAGATTTGGTTTCAAGTCATGCTAGGGACTTTGCAATTTAATTGCAAACCAAATCTATTTAATTAATCAATTAAACTCTTTAATTAATTAATTAAATCATATTTAAATAGGTGATAACTTGTGTATGTGTGTGACTTACTAGGCTCATCACTAATTGGCAATGAGACATGATATCAACTCTTAATATCATCAGAACTCTTTCTTACCATAAATGATTTCTCTAAATCATTTTATGAACCTCATAGACCATAGTTAACACCTAGCATCGCATGCCATGGCCACCCAATTAGTAATAAGATTTAACATCAATGAACCTATAAGAATATGTAACCATGCACTAGAATCTCTGCATTACAAAATCCCAACTCAAGCTGAGTCATGGTTTATGTCAAACTCCATTTGCTATGAATATTATGTTCTCTTCTAATTCCAGTTCTTGATTAAAAGATTTTCTCATCGAAACTCTTTTACGAATAAATCTATCTGTCCTGGCCAGGAACTTGAAACATCAAGAACAATTAAATGAACATAGGATTTTATCTCTATTTACTTAGAGGAACAGATTCCATCTTGATCAACACCTACCTCCATATATAACTAGCAGGAGCCAATAGATGCCCATATACCCATACACAGTACAAGTATGAAAGCAGTATCAAACTCAAACTACCTATATACAAGATAACTGTGCTATCTCAGGTCTAAAGATTATATGCACTGATATGATTTATGACAAAACATTGACAAGAGTAAACTCCATGTGCTTGTCATAAGTGTCACTGGTTCGGCCTACTTATCATTTATAAGTGCCTATCATGTTTGTTATATGGCATGAGACTCACCATTCCATCTTATTTATATCTCATATAAATAACTTGGGAACAAACATGAATACAATCTTTCTGGATAAGTCATGTCCTTATTATGAAGTATCCTCGATTGTGAACCTATTTATGATACTTTGTGCTAGAAATATTGTCACTCATATTCTTAACAACTTAAGAATAATATTTCTAACAAAATATCAATGGACCTTTTCTATTACACATAAATATATTATGTAAACGGAAAAGTGGAAATGCCTTTTATTATTAAAAATATGTACAAGATACATACTAAATGATATGCTCTAGGGCATACTACTAACATATGAAGCCCATGGATTTTGGCTGCCCCTAAGCAAGGAACAAGATTGAGTGTTTGGATGGACTTGGAGTGCACTAGAGATTATGTTTAAAGTGTATGAACATAAGGATAATGAAGTAGTTGGTTAATTAAGGTAAATTGTGTAAATTTTGAATTTAAGCTAGGGTTTTGGGAGTGAAAATTTGACTTGGCTTATGAAATGATTAATGGACATTCTAGTGGTCAATTAGTGATCATTTAAGGCAAGTTAATCATAATTTGAAGTGAGTTAATGCATGGCAAAACTGAAATGGAAGGCTGCCCAATGAGTGCAGCAGGGTGATTGAAATTTCAGTCCACTTGGACTGCCATATCTTTGGCTGTGTTGGTCCAATTGGTGTTTGGCCAATTGGACATGAAACTAGGCCTATAATGGCACATTTTTGCTGAAGAAACTATGCCCAAAAGACCAAACCCAGAGGACCAAAAGTTGGCCCCAATCTGGACACCCTGCAAAGACTGCGAAATAACCAAATGAACGATGAATCGCTCATTTGGCCATAACTCACTATAGATTTGGTCAATTGACCTGAACTTTTTACAGCAACAAGTTAAAACATAAACAAACAACTTTAATGAAGAAATCTACCCCAAATTATGACCAGAACCTAATCAAATCATTGAGCAAAGTGAAGTTTATCAGATCGAGATTTTAATTTTCATTTGAGCAGCAATGTTTGGAGGACTTTAACTCTCTCTAGAAAACTCGGATTTAGGCGATTCTTGAACCAATGGAAACCTAAGGCATAGTAGAACATTTCATATGAAGAAAGTTAGACCAAATTATGAAATTGGACCAAAAATCTGCGGACCAAAATCTCGGCATGAGCGATAATGCACGTGAGCGAGAAACTTATTTTGGCCATAACTTGAGCTACAAAACTCCAAATGGAGTGATTCAAAAAAAGAAATTCAACAAGACAAAATAAGGAACATTTTTTATGAAGGAAGTTTTGTCAAATTCCAACAGTAAATTGACCAATGAAACAGTGCAACTTCGGAGCACCAAAACCGAAAATTGGCAATTTTGCCAAAATGAACTAAGCTTTGAGAAAGTGACCAAAACTAACAAGTTTTAAATGAAAAATGTAGTATGTTTGAAGTGCCAAAGTCAATGTACATATTTTCTATGCAAAAGTCAACATTTAGTTGACTAATGAAGTGAATAGTGACATGAAAACTTGAAATAAGCTTGGAAATGGATTTGGTAATTGATTCCAACAAGTTTTAAATGCAAAATGTGGTACATCGGGAGTGTTAAAACCAATGTACCTATTGTCTATGCAAAAGTCAACATTTTTGTTGACCAATGAGGTGAATAGTGACACCAAAACTTGAAATTCAAAATTTGAAATTAGAAATGCATCTAGGGGACTTTAAATTGCAATTGGCAATTAATACTAGTAAATGTAAAACTCAAAATGTGGGATCTTGGTGTAATTAGAATTAATATATCCATTAAGTATAAAAAGGTCAACATTTTGGTTGACTAGTATGGTGAATAGTAATCAAAATGATTAGTAAATTAAGATGAAGACCTAGAACCAATTCTAAGCTTAAATGCTTAGAATTGTATGACAAACATGGACTATGCATCCTAGTCAAAATTGTTAAAAAGAAATTTAGGTCATAAATTTGAAATCCATGAAATATTCATGGATTACTTGAAACATGAAAAATAAGTCACCTAATTGATGTGAATAGATAGTTAGGGCATATATGCCCATCACAAATGGAATTCATAAAATATTAGTAACTCAACTTGAAATATAAAATTTGTAATTACATAAGTAGATTCTTGAATGTATAAATGAGAAAGGAAAAATGTTTTGAATACAATGGTACATGTGAACCATTGTTTAGAATTGTGATCAATATGAATAACATAATGAATGGATAAATAAACCATATTAATGTATGAATGAGACATTAGTTCTCATTATTGTAAAGAGGAAAAGTATTTTGAGTACAATGGCATAAAAGGATAATTGATGTGAATTGTGATCATATAAATGATCAAATGAATGTATGAATTATGATTGAAATTTATCATGAAATAATGAAGTCATAAAGTGCAATATATTAAAGAATTTTAAATTATCAAATGCCCTAGTACACCTAACAAGATTGGTTTGGATAGTTTGGCATGCCAATAGGGTATTGTTTTAGCAGTACTGCGAAAGGCTTTATGCCTGTATTCATGGCTTTATGCCCGTATTCATGGCTTTTATGCCCGTATTCATGGCTTTTATGCCGATTATGTGATATCATGGCTTTTTAGCCATACTGACTGCATACATGGTAGACGTTCTGCGTCCCATGGTATGACGGCCCGAGGCACCGCGGTGTCGGTGCCAACGACCGTTATCGATCCGATCATCTAGTATAGGTTACTTGGGCAGTCAATTAAAGTATTATTCAATTCAGGCAGCTAAGTTAAGTTAAGTATAATGAAAATCCAGTACAATTAAATTAAGTATTGAATGAATAAGCAAAAGAGATTAGCAAAAGAAACATAACAAAAATATAAATTGCAGAAACGTACAGACTTGAAATACAATACAGATAGAATAAATTATATACCAAGATATTCTTAAAAGTTATAAACTAAGCACTTCCAAAGAGGAACAAACTAGTATATAAGATCGTTGATACTAGAAATACCATAACAAATTAAATTGATTCTTGAGTATCTGAATTATCATTTATTTCTTTCTTTACTTGTATATATTATTTCTGGTTATATTATTGCACCACTAAGCAGAAATGCTTAGCGCGATGGAATTGCTTCCTCGCGCAGGTACTGAAGGTAAAACCAGTAAACTTTCGACTGAGATTTTTGGAGTCCAGATCTGCAGAAGTGTCAGAAGAGTTCAAGATTGTCACCTCCTCAGCAATGCATGTAGATAGGGCTCATTTTATACATGTTATGTATATTGTTCATTCCTAGCACATTGTAAATTATTTGTATATCTTGTACAAAATAAACTCATGTAATTAACCTATGAATTATGGAAGCTATTCAAAGTAAGTATTTTAGTATGTGAATTGAATTTGAGTTATAATGAGATTATACTTGTGAATATTGAGATATGGAAAATCTAATGAGATTTCTGAGAAATCTGGATACTGTATTGAGATACATTATGTTTGAAAATTTTTGAGACTATTAAGTTTGAGAAATTGAGTATATATTGAAATTGTCTTTGGCAGGTTCAGAAGAACTGTTAGTCCAAATTACAGCCGACACTTTGTCGGATTATCGTTAAAATTTTTGAAATTTCCAATTTAGTTAGATTTTGATAAAAGTAAAAATAGCCTAAATCTTCAATAAAGTTTTTGAATAAATAAATCAAGGACTGTAATGAAATCAGATAAAATAGAGTACTCCGGCACACTGAGTGGCATAACTTGCTCGGCTACACTGTAGTCGGGTAAGGGGTGTCACATTTAGTGGTATCAGAGCGCGGTTTAGGCGTTTCTGGACCTAGATAGATTGCATATCATGCATTGCATTCATAAGAGTCGAGGTGACACTATTGCAGATCTGTATTTCCTGTTTATTTTAGGTTAAGGTATGGAATAAGAGAGTGAAGAGACAATGAGATAGCGAATGGAGATGAGAAGGAGACTGTATTTAAGATGAAAAAAGATGAGTACATAACTGTTTGAGGATAGGATTGAGACTAAGGAGAAAGTGAAGTAGGATAACACGGAAAGGTGAAGAAATAAAGAGGTACTAGCTCCTTGGCTATTTACATTGGGTAAATTTCGAGGACGAAATTTAAATAAGAGGGAAAGAGTTGTAACACCCTCCCAGTAGCAATTCCGCACAGTCTACTATTTCGGTGACCAGTGTCGGTCCGGACAGCTAGAACTTCTGAAAAAAAAATATTTAAACTAAAGTGAGGGACCATAATTAACTCAAATATTAATGAGAAAAATTTAGTAAAAATTTTAGAAATAAAATACAGTTAAGTCAAATGAGCCGGTGCCCAAGCGATGGGTAACCTAGAGGGAAGTTGCGGTTCTATAACGAGGAGCCCTAGACCCAGAAAAAAATTCATAAAATAATTTTTGGGACTCCAGAGAAGGGTCATTGAGGTTCCTATGGCATTAGAATGCCAAGAAAATATTTAGAAAAATTTTTCAATCGGTACAGACAATTTTGACCCGTTAAGCCAAACGGAGGGCATTTCGGTCATTTCGCCTTCAGAGGTGATTTTTGGTCGACTTGTCCAGTTAAGTAAATAATTATTATGACTCAAAATATGAATAAATATTGCTAAAAATTAAATTGAAATGTGGTAGAAAAGAAAAGAAAAGAAAAATAAAAAATTAAGCAAATTATGACATATTATGATGTCACTCACTTACTTCCAACCAATCACAATTAAACAACCTATTAATTAATAAATAAAAAGAGATAAATATGGCAAAAAACAAAAGAAATCAGCAGCCCTTCTTCTCCTTAGAAAAACGTTTTACACCCCTCCCCTCTTCCTCCATTGAATCTCAACCAAAGCTCCATTTTCATCCTTATTTCATCACAAACTCTCCTAAGTCCCTTCACTAAAAACTTGTCTCTACCTCTTGGGAAGTGTTTGGCAGCCTAGAAAGGGAAAGAAAGTGAAGATTAACTTGGGAAAATTCTGCCCTACAAGAGGTTAGTGCACATATGTATTTAAAACTCCTTAATTCCATGTTAGAGATGTGTAATAGGTAAGAAATTGTGAAATAAATGAACTAAACTCATGTGTATGAAGCCCATGGATTTTAGCTGCCCCTAAGGAAGGAAAAAGATTGAGTGTTTGGATGGACTTGGAGTGCACTAGAGATTATGTTTAAAGTGTATGAACATAAGGATAATGAAGTAGTTGGTTAATTAAGGTAAATTGTGTAAATTTCGAATTTAAGCTAGGGTTTTGGGAGTGAAAATTTGACTTGGCTTATGAAATGATTAATGGACATTCTAGTGGTCAATTAGTGACCATTTAAGGCAAGTTAATGATAATTTGAAGTGAGTTAATGCATGGAAAAATTGAAATGGAAGGCTGCCCAATGAGTGCAGCAGGGTGACTGAAATTTCAGTCCACTTGGACTGCCATATCTTTGGCTGTGTTGGTCCAATTGGTGTTTGGCCAATTGGACATGAAATTAGGCTTGTAATGGCACATTTTTGCTGAAGAAACTATGCCCAAAAGACCAAAGCAAGAGGACCAAAAGTTGGCCCCAATTGGGACACCCTGCAACAGCACCTGCAGAAATGACCAAATGAACAGTAACTGTTCATTTGGCCATAACTCACTGTAGATTTGGTCAATTGACCTGAAATGTTTACAGCAACAAGTTAAGACATAAACAAACAACTTTCATGAAGAAATCTACCCCAAATTATGACCAGAACCTAATCAAATCATTGAGCAAAGTGAAGTTTACTGTACTGAGATTTCCAAAATTTTCATTTGAGCAGCAATGTTTGGAGGACTATAACTCTCTCTAGAAAACTCGGATTTAGGCGATTCTTAAACCGATGGAAACCTAAGGCATAGTAGAACATTTCATATGAAGAAAGTTAGACCAAATTATGAACTTAACTTGATCAAATTACTGACCAAAGTTGGACCAAAAATCTGCCAGACCCAAAATCTCAGCATGAACAGTGCACATGAACAGTAAACTTATTTTGGCCATAACTTGAGCTAAAAAACTCCAAATAGAGTGATTCAAAAAAATAAATTCAACTAGACAAAATAAGGAACATTTTCTATGAAGGAAGTTTTGTCAAATTCCAACAGTAAATCGACCAATGAAACAGTGCAACTTCGGAGCACCAAAACCGAAAATTGGCAATTTTGCCAAAATGAAATAAGCTTTGAGAAAGTGACCAAAACCAACAAGTTTTAAATGAAAAATGTAGTATGTTTGAAGTGCCAAAGTCAATGTACATATTTTCTATGCAAAAGTCAACATTTTAGTTGACTAATGAAGTGAATAGTGACATGAAAACTTGAAATAAGCTTGGAAATGGATTTGGTAATTGATTCCAACAAGTTTTAAATGCAAAATGTGGTACATCGGGAGTGTTAAAACCAATGTACCTATTGTCTATGCAAAAGTCAACATTTTTGTTGACCAATGAGGTGAATAGTGACACCAAAACTTGAAATTCAAAATTTGAAATTAGAAATGCATCTAGGGGACTTTAAATTGCAATTGGCAATTAATACTAGTAAATGTAAAACTCAAAATGTGGGATCTTGGTGTAATTAGAATTAATATATCCATTAAGTATAAAAAGGTCAACATTTTGGTTGACTAGTATGGTGAATAGTAATCAAAATGATTAGTAAATTAAGATGAAGACCTAGAACCAATTCTAAGCTTAAATGCTTAGAATTGTATGACAAACATGGACTATGCATCCTAGTCAAAATTGTTAAAAAGAAATTTAGGCCATAAATTTGAAATCCATGAAATATTCATGGATTACTTGAAACATGAAAAATAAGTTACCTAATTGATGTGAATAGATAGTTAGGGCATATATGCCCATCACAAATGGAATTCATAAAATATTAGTAACTCAACTTGAAATATAAAATTTGTAATTACATAAGTAGATTCTTGAATGTATAAATGAGAAAGGAAAAATGTTTTGAATACAATGGTACATGTGAACCATTGTTTAGAATTGTGATCAATATGAATAACATAATGAATGGATAAATAAACCATATTAATGTATGAATGAGACATTAGTTCTCATTATTGTAAAGAGGAAAAGTATTTTGAGTACAATGGTATAAAAGGATAATTGATGTGAATTGTGATCATATAAATGATCAAATGAATGTATGAATTATGATTGAAATTTATCATGAAATAATGAAGTCATAAAGCGCAATATATTAAAGAATTTTAAATTATCAAATGCCCTAGTATACCTAACAAGATTGGTTTGGATAGTTTGGCATGCCAATAGGGTATTGTTTTAGCAGTACTGCGAAAGGCTTTATGCCTGTATTCATGGCTTTATGCCCGTATTCATGGCTTTTATGCCCGTATTCATGGCTTTTATGCCGATTATGTGATATCATGGCTTTTTAGCCATACTGACTGCATACATGGTAGACGTTCTGCGTCCCATGGTATGACGGCCCGAGGCACCGCGGTGTCCAGTGCCAACGACCCGTTATCCAGTCCAGTCGTCTAGTATAGGTTACTTGGGCAGTCAATTAAAGTATTATTCAATTCAGGCAGCTAAGTTAAGTTAAGTATAATGAAAATCCAGTACAATTAAATTAAGTATTGAATGAATAAGCAAAAGAGATTAGCAAAAGAAACATAACAAAAATATAAATTGCAGAACCGTACAGACTTGAAATACAATACAGATAGAATAAATTATATACCTGCCAGTATTACTTAAAAGTTATAAACTAAGCACTTCCAAAGAGGAACAAACTAGTATATAAGATCGTTGATACTAGAAATACCATACCAAATTAAATTGATTCTTGAGTATTTGAATTATCATTTATTTCTTTCTTTACTTGTATATATTATTTCTGGTTATATTATTGCACCACTAAGCAGAAATGCTTAGCGCGATGGAATTGCTTCCTCGCAGTCTTGAAAGGTAAAACCAGAGATCATTGAGATTTTTGGAGTCGGATCTGCGAAGTGTCAGAAGAGTTCAAGATTGTCACCTCCTCAGCAATGCATGTAGATAGGGCTCATTTTATACATGTTATGTATATTGTTCATTCCTAGCACATTGTAAATTATTTGTATATCTTGTACAAAATAAACTCATGTAATTAACCTATGAATTATGGAAGCTATTCAAAGTAAGTATTTTAGTATGTGAATTGAATTTGAGTTATAATGAGATTATACTTGTGAATATTGAGATATTGAAAATCTAATGAGATTTCTGAGAAATCTGGATACTGTATTGAGATACATTATGTTTGAAAATTTTTGAGACTATTAAGTTTGAGAAATTGAGTATATATTGAAATTGTCTTTGGCAGGTTCAGAAGAACTGTTAGTCCAAATTACAGCCGACACTTTATCGGATTATCGTTAAAATTTTTGAAATTTCCAATTTAGTTAGATTTTGATAAAAGTAAAAATAGCCTAAATCTTCAATAATGTTTTTGAATAAATAAATCAAGGACTGTAATGAAATCAGATAAAATAGAGTGCTCCGGCACACTGAGTGGCATAACTTGCTCGGCTACACTATAGTCAGGTAAGGGGTGTCACAGTAGTATCAAACTCAAACCACCTATATACAAGATAATTGTGTTATCTCAGGTCTAAAGATTATATGCACTAATATGATATATGACAATGCTTTGACAAGAGTAAACTCCATGTGCTTGTCATATGCGTTACTGGTTCGACCTACTTATCATGTATAAGTGCCTATCATGTTTGTTATGTGGCATGAGACTCACCACTTCATCTTATTTATATCTTATATAAATACCTTGGGAACAAATATGATTACAATCTTTCTGGAAAAATCATGTCCTATGTGAAGTATCCTCGATTGTGAACCAATTTATGATACTTTGTGCTAGAAATATTGTCACTTGTATTCTTAACAACTTAAGAATAGAATTTCTAGCAAAATATCAATGGACCTTTTCTATTACACATAAATACATTATGTGAATGAAAAAGTGAAATTGCCTTTTATTAATAAAATATATACAAGATACATACTAAATGATATGCTCTAAGGTATACTACTAACACAATGGGCTTTGGAAAAGTCAATTAAATGAACTAAATAAATTAAAAATTGGGATAAATATGAAAAGAAAACAAAACCACCATCCCCCCCCCCCCACCCCCCACCCCCCAATTATTGCTGTCCCACTCACTCTTTTTCTCTTCTTCTTCTTCCTTCTTCCACCCTTGATAACCCTTCTCAAATCTTAATTCCTCACTTTCCTTCCATGGGTTTTCCCATCTAATTAGTAGTAAACACCAAAGTAAACCTTGATTGAGAGATTGAAACAAGAAGAACAAGAAATTTAGAGAAATTAAAAGTTGGGAAAAATCATCAAGAGGTAAGTTTCTTTCATGCTTAATTAGTTATACATGCTTTGAATCAAGTTAAATTGTGATGAAATTACATGAGAAAGTATGAAAATTATGCATTTATAGAGAGGGGAATTTTTGGCCAACTTGGGGAAAACTTAGAATTTGATGTGTTTTAGCTAAATTAATGATAAATTCAAGTTTAATTGAAATGGTGTACATGTTTGGGGTTGTGGAATTACATGGGATTTGCATAAATTGGAAAGTTGAAAATTAGGGTTCATGGGAAATTAGGGCTTTTATTGTATGAAGTGTAATTAGTATTTATAAGATAAATTGTGGTAATTTGAAGTTCCTTGAGTGTGAATTGACATCGTGTGACACCCCTTACCCGTGTACAGTATACCCGAGTAAGTAATGCCACACGGTGTACCGACACACTCTAATATACCTTAATTAATTTATATTATGCTTTTGGATATAATTTATGAAATATACTTTATTTAAACCATTTATCAAAAGTATTATTTATTTGAGGTTCCGAAAATTTTAAAGAAAATCCGGCAGAGTACCGGCTAAAAATGGAGAAAACAGTTCTTCGGAACCTGTGAAAAACACTTCCAATATTCATGTCTCATCATCTCAAACTCCAATATTCTCAATTTCAGTTCTCAATCATCATTTCTCAGGGTATTCATATGTATAAGCAACAAATAAATACTCAAATTACTTCCATACATAACCATAAATCTTCATTATTTACATGAAGCTCAAATTACATTACATAATTCCAAATACATATGAGAAAACAAAAATTTAGTTACAAAATGACAAAATGACACCTAGTGTCCTACCAATGCACTGCAGAAGTTGAGGTGACACGGACACTGTGCAGAACTGCAGGATGGACTCACCCAGTCTGCGGTCTACTGGGCTCACGATCTGTATCTCCAGAACCTACGCGTGGCAAAAGCAACGCGCTAAGCAATAATGCTTAGTGGTGCAATAATAAAATAAAAGAAATAGCAAGAAAATAAACATGTAGTGAATGTATATATTTCATTTGTTTTGAATTTGTATATCATTAACTTTGTCCACTTTCATTCATTTGGTTGCCCAAGTAACCTACACTAGATGACTGGACTGGATAAACGGGTAAACTGGCACTGGGTACCAAGTACCTCGGGCCGTCACACCATCGGTCACATATGCATCTCGGTGTGCAGCAGAGCGGCTAACAAGTCAGTAAATACATCGAGCACAAGGCCAAATCTCAATACAAGGTCGAATGGCTAAAAGCCATGAAATCACTGAATGGCATATTGCCATGTGCGATCGCTAATCGAACCCTATTGGCATGCCAAACTATCCAAACCAATCTTGTTAGGTATACTAGGGCATTTGAAACCTTTAAATTCTTCAATTTGTAAATCTCAAGTTTTTGGTGTCACTATTCACCTCATTGGTCAACAAAAATGTTGACTTTTGGATAGAAAATATGTACATTGACTTTGGCACTCCCAATATACCACATTTGGCAGTCAAAACTTGTTGGCATTAAGCATTTATACCATTTCAAAGTTTAAACCAAGGGAAGCAGAATTTTCAGTTTTTGTAGCTTAAATTTACTGTTCCATTGGACAGTGTTGCAGTGGGAATTTGAAGAAATGGCAAACATGAAAGTTGTTCCTTATTTTGTCTAGTTGAATTTCCTTTTTTGAAACACTCCATTTGGAGTTTTGTAGCTCTAGATATTGTCCAAAAACCACAGCTGGCCGGATTGCCAATCTGCAGAATTGACCATATCTACAGTAACATGAACAGTAACTGGAATCACTTGGTTGGATGGGTTCTGGCCATAATTTGAGGTAGTTTCCTTCATGAAAGTTGTTTGTCTATGTCGTAACTTGTTGCTGTAAAAATTTCAGGCCAATTGACCATATCTACAGTAAGTTATGGCCAAATGAATAGTTACTATTCATTTGGTCATTTCTGCAGGTGCTGTTGCAGGGTATCCGGATTGGGGCCAAGTTTTGGTCCTCTTGCTTTGGTCTTTTGGGCATGGTTTCTTCAGCAAAAATGTGTCATTATAGGCCTAGTTTCATGTCCAATTGGCCAAACACCAATTGGACCTACACAGCCAAAGTTATAGCTGTCTAAGTGGACTGCAATTCCAGCCACCCTGCTGCACTCACAAGGCAGCCTACCATTTCAGTTTGTAACACTTTAATGCACCTCAAATTATGGTCAACATACCTCAAATGGTCACTAATTGACCATTAGAATGTTCTTTAACCATTTCATAAGCCAAATCAAATTTTTCACTCCCAAACCCTAGCCCAAGTTCAAGTTTCACCCATATTACCTTAGTTAGCATACCAATTCATTATACTTGTGTATATGTACCTTAAACATCATTTCTAATCCACTCTAAGGCCAACAAAACACTCATTTCTATTTCTTCAATAGTGCAGCCGAAATTTATGGTATGTATACACATAATTATTGTTCATTTTAGTTACAAATTCTTACTCAATTCAAGTTGCTAATCATGAAAATAAAGAGTTTTAGGTATCTAATGCACTAACCTTTAAGTGGCACTTTTTTCCCAAGTTTAATCTTCACTTTTCTTGTACTCTCTTGGCTGACAAACACTTCCTCTAGGTCCAAGGATTCATTTTAGTGTTGGGGTCTTGAGGAAATATGGTGAGGAAGCATGAGAATGAAAGCTTGCAAAGAATGGCTATGGTGGAAACCCTATCTTCTCTCTCTCTACGTTTTGGCTGGTTTTGGGGAAGGAGGTGGCTGCTGTATTTTTGGTTAATTTGGTCTTCATTTAGTCTCTTTTATTAGTTAATAATATGGTTGTTTAATTATAATTGGTGGAGACTTTCAAATAACATCATAATGATGTCATATTTGGTATTTTTATGGATTTTTCTTTTCTTTTCATCACTACTCAATTTCAATTTAATTTTTAGTAATGTTTCTTCATATTTTATGTCATATTAATTATTTACTTAACTGGACAAGTCGGCCAAAAATCACCTCTGAAGGCGAAATGACCAAAATGCCCTCCGTTTGGCTTAACGGGTCAAAATTAATTTGTCTGGAATTGAAAAATTTTTCTAGGTATTTTCTTGGCATTCTAATGCCATGGGAACCTCAATAACCCTTCTCTGGAGTCCCAAAAATTATTTTATAATTTTTCCCCCGGGTCTAGGGCTCCTCGTTGCGAGAACCGCAACTTCCCTCTGATTACCCAATGCTTGGGCACCGGCTCGTTTAACTTGGTTGTATTTTATTTCTAAAATTTTTACTAAATTTTTCTTATTAATATTTGAGTTGATTTTGGTTCTTCACTTTAGTTTAAATATTTTTCCGGACATTCTAGCTATCCGAACCGACAATGGTTACCGGAACAGTAGGATGTACGGAGTAGTTACCGGGAGGTTGTTACAACTCTTCCCCTCTAATTTAAATTTCGTTCTCGAAATTTACCTGATGCAAACAGTTGAGGGAACTGTTGCCTCATCGTCTCTTCACTTTCCCAAGTTGCCTCCTCGGTGTTGTGGTGCCTCCAAAGCACTTTCACCAGTGGAATCTGCTTGTTCCTCAATTCTTTTACTTCCCGAGCTAGGATCCGTAGAGGTTCTTCTTCATAAGTCAAATCCGGTTGTATTTCAATTTCTTCCCTGGAGATGACATGTGAAGGGTCTGAGCGATATCTTCTTAGCATGGACACGTGGAATACATTGTGGATCTTGTCCACTCAGTGGTAAAGCTAGCCTATAGGCCACTTTGGACCCACGTTCAATGACTTCATATGGGCCAATGAACCTAGGGCTTAACTTACCTGTTCTTCCAAACCTTAACACTTTCTTCCACGGTGACACCTTGAGGAACACTTTGTCGCCAACCACATATTCTATTTCTTTTCTCTTCAGGTCGGCATAAGATTGCTGTCTGTCCGAGGCAACCTTCAAGTTGGCTTTGATTAGCTTCACTTTCTCCTCAGTCTGTTTCACAGTGCAGCCCTACCAATTTGTCTTCGCCCAATTCAGTCTAGCACACTGGAGTTCTACATTTTCTCCCATACAGTGCTTCATACGGGGCCATTTGGATGCTAGCTTGGTAGCTATTGTTGTATGCAAATTCTGCCAGTGGGAGGTATCTATCCCAACTTCCCCCAAACTCAATGATACAACTCCTCAGCATATCCTCAAGGACCTGACAAGTTTTTCTCTTTATTGTTATCATTTTAATTCAATATTTATATCAATTTCATTGGTTTCAATTGTTTACAGATTACTCTTTACGATTGCCCATCCGTCGAGGATGGAAAGGCACATCTTTGAAATGGAGTTGTGTACCCAAGGATTCATGCAACTTCTTCCAAAATCTCGATGTAAACCTTGGGTCTCGATCAGATATGATGGAAAGTGGAATTCCATGCAGTCTAACTATCTCACTGATATACAATTCTGCTAACTTCTCCAGTGAGTAGTCAGTCCTAACTGGCAGAAAGTGTGCTGACTTTGTCAATCTATCCACTATCACCCATACTGCATCATGTTTCTTCTGGGTGAGAGGTAGACCACTTACAAAATCCATGGTGACCCGATCCCATTTCCATTCAGGTATGCGTATCGGCTGTAGCAAACCCGATGGAACTTGATGTTCTGCCTTGACTTGCTGACATGTCAAGCATTTAGTCACATAGTCACCTATGTCCTTCTTCATACCAGGCCACCAATACTGGAGCTTCAGATCATGATACATCTTTGTACTTCCTGGGTGCATAGCATATACACTGGTGTGTGCCTCTTTTAAAATACTAGCTTTCAATTCCCCATTATCTGGTACACACAGTCTTCCTTTGTAGTGCAGACACCCATCTGCTTTCACCTCATAGTCAGTTGTTTTTCCCTATGAGATTTTGCTCATAATAGCCATTAACTTTTCATCTGCCTTTTGCCCATCTAAAATCTGTATGCGAGTTTGGCCTCACTTGCAACTCAGCCAAAATAGCTCCATCTCGAACCAAGGATAGACGGGCATTCAATAATCTCAAAGCTGTTATGGATTTTCTGCTCAAAGCATCAGCAACTACATTTGCCTTCCCAGGATGGTAGTCAATTACACAGTCATAATCCTTCAAGAACTCAATCCATTGCCTCTGTCTAAGGTTGAGCTCCTTCTGGGTTGGCAAGTATTTCAGGCTTTTGTGGTCCGTGTAAATGTAACACTTTTCACCATACAAGTAATGCCTCCATATCTTGATCACGAAGATAATTCTGCAAGCTCTAGATTATGGGTAGGGTAGTTACGTTCATGTGGCCTTAGCTGCTGGAAGCATAAGCGACCACTTTCCCCTCTTGCATCAATACACACCTAACCCATTATGAGAGGCATCACCGTAGACCACGAAGTCTTTTCACGACCTTTGTTGTGTGCTGCTGGTGCCTCTGTCAACATAGCCTTCAACTTCTCAAAACTGGTCTGACACTTATCATTCCAGTCAAATCTGACATTCTTGTGTAACAACTTGGTCATTGGAGCAGCTATTAGGGAAAATCCCTTCACAAATCTCCTGTAATACCCAGCTAGCCCCAAGAAGCTTGTGACCTCAGTTGTATTCCTGGGAGGCTTCCATTCCATCACTGCTTCTATTTTCTTGGGATCCACCCTAATCCCATCAGCTGACACTATGTGTCCAAGGAATGCTATCTCATTCAGCCAAAAGTCACATTTGGACAACTTAGCATACAGCTCCTTTTCTTTCAGGGTTTGCAGAACAATCTTCAAATGCTCATCATGTTCTTCACTGGTCTTGGAATACACCAGAATATCATCAATAAAGACCACTGCGAACCGATCTAGGTATGGATGGAAGATACAGTTCATAAGGTCCATGAATGCCGCTGGTGCATTTGTTAGGCCAAAGGGCATCACCAGAAACTCATAATGCCCATACCGGGTCCTGAATGCAGTCTTGGGCACATCTACATCCTTCACCCTCAACTGATGATACCCTGATCTGAGATCAATCTTAGAAAATACTCCTACTCCCTTCAACTGATCAAACAGATCATCAATTCTAGGCAACGGATATTTATTCTTCACAGTCACTTTATTCAACTGCCGGTAATCGATGCATAGTCTCAAAGTCCCATCCTTCTTTTTCACAAAGCGACCTGGAGCTCCCCATGGTGACACCTTTGAGGCGTATAAACCCCTTATCAAGCAACTCTTGCAACCGAGTTTTCAACTCCCTCAATTCGATGGGTGTCATCCTATAAGGAGCAATGGAAATGGGTCTTTGTGCCGGTAGTGTCTCAATAGCAAATTCAACTTCCCTTTACGATGGCAAACCGGGCAACTCTTGGGAAATACCTGCAGGAAGTCTCTTCTGTGGGTATGTCACCCGAGTTTGGCTTAGCACGCCTAGTATCCACCACATGTGCTAGGTAGGCTTCACATCCTTTCTCATCATTCTTCTTGCGGTGGTGAGATGACATTGGACAAGAAATCATCCTTTCCCCACAACCGTGATCTCATTACCCTCTCAAGTTTTTAGAGAAATTCTCTTCAATTTGCAATCAACTATTGCACGATGACGTGACAACCAGTCCATTCCCAAAATCACGTCAAACTCGTGGAAGGGTAACTCAATCAGTCGGCCAGAATTCATACCTGAATCATGGGGCAACCCTTGTATACTTTGTTCACCACTACACTGTGGCCCAATGGATTAGTGACCAGAATTTCTTGGTCACTCTCCCCTACCAGTATCCCCCTTTCTACGGGTAGGTTGATACAGATGTATGAGTGAGTGGATCCTGTATCCACCAATGCACAGGAGTATTGTAGAGGGAGAACGTACCCCTGATGACGTCCGGGGCATCTTGCTCCTCCTGAGCTCTCAGGGCATAATTTCTAGTAGGTGGTCTGTTATCTGGCCTCTCTGCTAGCTCAGATGCAGGCCTCTGCGATGGTCCTACAGCCTCAAACTTGCTAGATTTTCTACCCCTCTGTGGTGCGGGCGGCAGTGCATGCGCTTATGTTGGAGCATTTGTAGTAGTTCTGCGTGGGCAGTTCCTCAGCTGATGTTCTGTCGACCCACATCTCAAGCAGGCACCAGTTACTCTCCAACACTCCCCCTTGTGCCATTTCAGACAGTGTGGACATGCAGAAGATGTTGGGGCTGGTCCCCTGAACCCCATCCACAGAGGCGCCCGATGGTGTGGGTGACCTCTCCTAGGGGTGAGCGTGGCTGGGCCCACAGGCCCGACCACGACCATGTGGCTCACCTGAACTTTGTGCAGGTGGACCTCTGAACTTCTTCCCAGGTGCAGGAGATGAGCTAGACTGATCCGGGCCCCTCTTCTGCTATCTCTCCCATGCAGTGCGCTCCGATTCTTACTTTTTCAACCTTTATTGCAGCTTCCACTAACTTGGTAAATTCTGTGATTCCCAAGGCAGTGAGCTGGATCTTGATGTTATCATTTAGTCCCTCTTCAAATCTCTTACATCTTTCAGCTTCATTAGGGACTATCTCCCTTCCATAGCGGCTCAATCTTATGAATTCCTTCTCATACTCAGCCACTGACAACTGTCTCTGCCTCAAGTTAATGAATTCCCTTCTTCTCTCTTCTAGGTATACAGTACCCACATATTTCTTCTTGAATTCAGAGAGAAAGAAGTCCCAAGTTACAGCTTCTGGCTGCACTTCACTGGACATAGTGTCCCACCACTCATAGGCATCATCTTGCAACAGAGATATGGCAGCCTCTAAATTTTGCTCTGGGGTGCAGTGGAGTTGTTTTAGAACTCTGCCTGTTCTGTTCAACCAATTCTCGGCTGCAACAGAATCATCTTCTCTCTTGCCATAGAAATCCACCGCCCCAAACTTTCTTAGCCTTTCCAGGTGTGATTTCTGCTGTGGAGCTGGTGGTGGTGGTGGTGCTGGCATTACCCCGGCCATTTGTCTAAAGAAATCGGTCATTTACTGAAACATGGCCTGTGGAGGCTGAGCAGGCTCTGCTTGAGCTGGCGGAGCAGGTTCTCCCCTACCCCCAGTCTCAGCTGCTGCAGGTGGAGCATGACTCTCCACTTCCTCCTCGACTGCTCTATGAGATGAAGGGTCCATATCCTATTCAAAATAAGAAAGACAAACAGATCTGCATTAGTGTCACCTCGACTCTTACAAATGCAATGCATGGTATGGACTCAATCTAGGCCCAGAAACGCCTAAACCGTGCTCTGATACCACTAAATGTGACACCCCTTACCCGTGTACAGTATACCCGAGTAAGTAATGCCACACGGTGTACCGGCACACTCTAATATACCTTAATTAATTTATATTATGCTTTTGGATATAATTTATGAAATATACTTTATTTAAGCCATTTATCAAAAGTATTATTTATTTGAGGTTCCGAAAATTTTAAAGAAAATCCAGTGATCTGGCTAAAAATGGAGAAAAGCAGTTCTTGGAACTGTGAAAAACACTTCCAATATTCATGTCTCATCATCTCAAACTCCAATATTCTCAATTTCAGTTCTCAATCATTATTTCTCAGGGTATTCATATGTATAAGCAACAAATAAATACTCAAATTACTTCCATACATAACCATAAATCTTCATTATTTACATGAAGCTCAAATTACATTACATAATTCCAAATACATATGAGAAAACAAAAATTTAGTTACAAAATGACAAAATGACACCTAGTGTCCTATCAATGCACTGCAGAAGTTGATGTGACACGGACACATGCGAAGCTGCGGGATGGACTCACCCGATCACGTGGTCTACTGGGCTCACGATCTGTATCTCCAGAACCTACGCGTGGCAAAAGCAACGCGCTAAGCAATAATGCTTAGTGGTGCAATAATAAAATAAAAGAAATAGCAAGAAAATAAACATGTAGTGAATGTATATATTTCATTTGTTTTGAATTTGTATATCATTAACTTTGTCCACTTTCATTCATTTGGTTGCCCAAGTAACCTACACTAGATGGACTTTGGATAAGCGGATAGCGCCTTTGGGTACCAAGTACCTCGGGCCGTCACACCATCGGTCACATATGCATCTCCCGGTATGCAACAGAACAGCTAACAAGCTGTAAATACATCAGGCACAAGGCCAAATCTCAATACAAGGTCAGAATGGCTAAAAGCCATGAAATCACAGAATGGCATATTGCCATGTGCAGTACTGCTAACTGAACCCTATTGGCATGCCAAACTATCCAAACCAATCTTGTTAGGTATACTAGGACATT
The DNA here is from genome assembly GCF_030052815.1 of Hevea brasiliensis. Taxonomy (NCBI): domain Eukaryota; kingdom Viridiplantae; phylum Streptophyta; class Magnoliopsida; order Malpighiales; family Euphorbiaceae; genus Hevea; species Hevea brasiliensis. The sequence goes on along the minus strand of NC_079496.1, from coordinate 91,040,060 downwards.
TGAAACCTTTAAATTCTTTAATTTGTGAATATCAAGTTTTTGGTGTCACTATTCACCTCATTGGTCAACAAAAATGTTGACTTTTGGATAGAAAATATGTACATTGACTTTGGCACTCCCAATATACCACATTTGGCATTCAAAACTTGTTGGCATTAAGCATTTATACCATTTCAAAGTTTAAACCAAGGGAAGCAGAATTTTCAGTTTTTGTAGCTCAAATTTACTGTTCCATTGGACACTGTTGCATTGGGAATTTGAAGATATGGAAAACATGAAAGTTGTTCCTTATTTTGTCTAGTTGAATTTCCTTTTTTGAATCACTCCATTTGGAGTTTTGTATCTCTAGATATGGTCCAAAAACCACAGCTGGCCGGATTGCCAATCTGCAGAATTGACCATATCTATAGTAACATGAACAGTAACTGGAATCACTTGGTTGGATAGGTTATGGCCATAATTTGAGGTAGGTTCCTTCATGAAAGTTGTTTTTCTATGTCTTAGCTTGTTGCTGTAAAAATTTCAGGTCAATTGACCATATCTACAGTAAGTTATAGCCAAACGAACAGTTACTGTTTATTTGATCATTTCTGCAGGTGCTGTTGCAGGGTATCCGAATTGGGGCCAAGTTTTGGTCCTCTTGCTTTGGTCTTTTGGGCATGGTTTCTTCAGCAAAAATGTGACATTATAAGCCTAGTTTCATGTCCAATTGGACAAACACCAATTGGACCTACACAACCAAAGTTATGGCTGTCTAAGTGGACTGCAATTCCAGCCACCCTGCTGCACTCACAAGGCAGCCTACCATTTCAGTTGGTAACACTTTAATGCACCTCAAATTATGGTCAACATACCTCAAATGGTCACTAATTGACCATTAGAATGTTCTTTAACCATTTCATAAGCCAAATCAAATTTTTCACTCCCAAACCCTAGCCCAAGTTCAAGTTTCACCCATATTACCTTAGTTAGCATACCAATTCATTATACTTGTGTATATGTACCTTAAACATCATTTCTAATCCACTCTAAGTCCAACAAAACACTCATTTCTATTTCTTCAATAGGGCAGCCGAAATTTATGGTATGTATACACATAATTATTGTTCATTTTAGTTACAAATTCTTACTCAATTCAAGTTACTAATCATGAAAATAAAGAGTTTTAGGTATCTAATGCACTAACCTTTAAGTGGCACTTTTTTCCCAAGTTTAATCTTCACTTTTCTTGTACTCTCTTGGCTGCCAAACACTTCCTCTAGGTCCAAGGATTCATTTTAGTGTTGGGGTCTTGAGGAAATATGGTGAGGAAGCATGAGAATGAAAGCTTGCAAAGAATGGCTATGGTGGAAACCCTATCTTCTCTCTCTCTACGTTTTGGCTGGTTTTGGGGAAGGAGGTGGCTGCTGTATTTTTGGTTAATTTGGTCTTCATTTAGTCTCTTTTATTAGTTAATAATATGGTTGTTTAATTATAATTGGTGGAGACTTTCAAATGACATCATAATGATGTCATATTTGGCATTTTTATGGATTTTTCTTTTCTTTTTATCACTACTCAATTTCAATTTTATTTTTAGTAATGTTTCTTCATATTTTATCTCATATTAATTATTTACTTAACTGGACAAGTCGGCCAAAAATCACCTCTGAAGGCGAAATGACCAAAATGCCCTCCGTTTGGCTTAACAGGTCAAAATTGGCTGTACCGATTGAAAAATTTTTCTAGGTATTTTCTTGGCATTCTAATGCCATGGGAACCTCAATAACCCTTCTCTGGAGTCCCAAAAATTATTTTATAATTTTTTCCCCTGGGTCTAGGGCTCCTCGTTGCGAGAACCGCAACTTCCCTCTGATTACCCATCGCTTGGGCACCGGCTCGTTTAACTTGGTTGTATTTTATTTCTAAAATTTTTACTAAATTTTTCTTATTAATATTTGAGTTGATTTTGGTTCTTCACTTTAGTTTAAATATTTTTCCGGACATTCTAGCTGTCCGGACCGACACTGGTTACCGGAACAGTAGGATGTACGGAGTAGTTACCGGGAGGGTGTTACACATCGGGTTGATGAAAGGAATTAATGGAATGGTATGGATTGGGGAAATTGCAAACTAGGGTTTTGAAAAATCAAGGGTTTTATACTAGGAAGTGCCATTGATGTGTTTAATGTTAAATTATGGTTATTTGGGATGAATTAAAGATGAATTGAGGTTGGTTAGTGGAAGTAAATTAAGGAAATGAAAATTGAACTTTAGGGCTAAAATTCTGGACACTGAGTCCAGTGTGCTTGGCAGTTCATAGGTTGAGCTACACAACTCCAATTAGTATGAAACTAATTGAAAATGAAACTTAAGACATAGGGCTAGAATTTTCATGCAGATACCCTTCCTAGAAAATGACCATAAGCTGCCCCAAATGAGCCTTGAATTCGAATGCAGGAAATTTGGACCTGACAGAGAGACCACATGAACAGTAATCTTAGAATTGTCATAACTCACTCTAGAAAACTCCAAATTAGGTAATTCTTGAACTGATGGAAACCTGAAACATATTATAACATTTCATATGAAGAATTAAGGCCAAATTATGAACTTAACTCAACCAAATTGTTAGGCAATTTGGGCCAACAAATTTGTCTGAACTTGGATAGTCTTGAAATTCTGGAAAAAGGGCCATCTGACCAATTTTGATAAAATTGCCATAACTTGGTCTACAAAACTAAAATGCAATGATTCTAAATCCAAAATTCTTATAACACATTGAACTACAATTTTTGTGTTTTGTTCAAAACCTAGATCTAAATCCAAAATTCTTATAACACATAGAACTATAATTTTTGTGTTTTGTTCAAAACCTAGATCCTAGAGCAACTTAGAGAAATTTTTAGGAAAATTTAGGATGACAAAGCTAAAATTCCAAAAATCTAACAGATTGGCCTTATGACCCCAGCATGGTTAATAGTTCATAACTTTATATACAAAACTCCAATTAAAGTCATTCAAAATAGCTTGGAAACCTAAAACAGATACCTACAATATTGTTTTAAGAACCAGAATTAAATTATAGACATAAGAGGCTCGAATGTTAAATGCAAAATTGGACAAAATTCTGAAAACCTAGAATCTGCAAAATTTATCCACATGAACAGTAAAAGTAATTTGACTATAACTTGAGATACAAAACTCCAAATTAGGTGATTCAAAAAGGGAAATAAATCTAAGACCTAGAGGAACAATTTTCATGAAGAACACCTCATCAAATTATAATTGAAACTAGGTAAAAATTGGGTTTAAAGATCAAGCCACTAAGCTGCCAGAACCCAAAACCTCAATGAATTTGCAAAGCTAACTTAGGGATGCATTAGACAATTTAAAGGAATGGAAGCATAACAATTATTAGATTAGACTATTAAATTCAAAATTTTCATCTAAGGTCTCATACATCATGCAAGATTCATTATTTACCTATTGATTTCAATGTTTAATAGCATATTAAAAAACTTTTAATATGTATTTGGATCTACATTTGACATTAAAGATTTTAGAATTAACATATTAATTCATTAGAACCCTAGATTAAATTAAGAACATGTTCACTAACCTTTTGATGCACTCTAGATGTGTTTGGTACCTTTGGAAAGCACCTAGGACCCCAAATGTTGTCCCTCTAGATTGTCCACACTAAGATCACCAATGGTAGTCCCTTGAATAGCTTCTAAAGCCTTGCTAATCAATTAGAAAATAGGGATTTGCCTTTAGAGAGGTTGTAGATGTATATAGGACACTAGAAACAATTTCTAGCAATTTTAATTCAAGAGAATATAGGCAATTCTCTTTGAATTGATGAAAGAAGAAGAAGAAGAGAGATGAGAGCTTCTTTGGGTGGTGGCACATATGAGAGAATATCATATTGCTTTTTCATTCTTTCATAATATCACATTATATAATTAGCACATCACTTAAAACCCTTATCACATATCATCTTCTGATTGCCTCTTAGTTTAATTGACCCAATCACATTACGCCAAGTGTCAAACCTAGATTTAATCTTGAATTTGATCATCTTACATGATTAAACGACAAATGACAAGCTTATATGGTGCCACATGTCACCATCTCATGGTGCCACATGTCACCATCTCATGGTGAAATGAATAAATTACCCTTGTGTTGTAATTTTGAGTTCTTAACCCAAAATAATATTTCTCCTCTTCTAATCAATTTATATCAAATATAAATTAATTAATTAATCTCTATTAATTAATTTCTCATAATTAAATTCATATTTAAATACTTTAAAAATAAATTTAACTTATATTATACATCCAATAACCTAGATTTGGTTTCAAGCCATGTTAGGGACTTTGCAATCTAATTGCAAATCAAACCTATTTAATTAATCAATTAAACTATTTAACTAATTAATTCAATCACATTTAACTTGATGATTGCTTGTGTATGTGTGTAACTCACTAGGCTTATCACTAATTGTCAATGATATATGATATTAACTCTTAATATCATCAGAACTCTTTCTTACCATAAATGATTTCTCTAAATCATTTTAGGCACCTCATAGACCATGGTTAACATCTAGCATAGCATGCCATGGCTACTCAATTAGTAATAAGGAATACCTTAAATGAACCTTTAATTATATATTACCATACACTAGAATCTCTCTGTTACAAAATCCCAATTCGAGTTGGAGTCATGGTTTATGTCAAACCCCATTTGCTATGAATATTATGTTCTCTTTTAATTCTAGTTCTTGATTAAAAAGATTTTCTCATCAGAAACTCTTTTCTGATTAAATCTATCTGTCCTAGCCAGGAACTTGAAACATCAAGAACAATTAAATGAACATAGGATTTTATCCCTATTTACTTAGGGTAACAGATTCCATCTTGATCAACACCTACCTCCATAAATAACTAGTAGGAGCCAACACATAGCCATATACCCATACACAGTACAAGTATGAAAGCAGTATCAAACTCAAACCACCCATATACAAGAAAACTGTGTTATCTCAGGTCTAAAGATTATATACAGATTATATACACTAATATGATTTATGACAATGCATTGACAAGAGTAAACTATATGTGCTTGTCATAAATATCACTGGCTCGGCCTACTTATCATGCATAAGTGCCTATCATGTTTGTTATATGGCATGAGACTCACCATTCCATCTTGTTTACATCTCATATAAATAACTTGGGAGCAAACATGATTACAATCTTTCAAGATAAGTCATGTCCTTATTGAGGAGTATCTTCAATTGTGAACCAATTTATGATACTTTGTATTAGAAATACTGTCACTCATATTCTTTACAACTTAAGAATAGAATTTCTAACAAAATATTAATGGACCGTTTCTATTACACATAAATATATTATGTAAACAGAAAAGTGAAAATGCTTTTTTATTAATAAAACATGTACAATATACATACTAAATGATATGCTCTAGGGCATATTACTAACAATCTCCCACTAGTACTAGAGCCATTCATTACAATATCTTAGACCCATCTTCTCAAGATGTCGGTCTAACTGAGTTTGTGACATAGGCTTAGTGAATGGATCAGCTGGATTTTCAGCTGATGCTATTTTCTGCATGGCTACATTGCCTCGCCCAACAATCTCTCTGATAATGTGGTAGCGCCTTTCTATGTGTTTGGATTTCTGGTGAGACCGGGGTTTCTTAGCCTATATGACTGCTCTATTGTTGTCATAGTGGAGTGGAACTGCTGACTCATTGGAAGAAACTACTGCAAGTTTTGTCATGAACTTTTTTATCCAAACAGCTTCCTTTGTTGCATCTGATGCAGCAATATACTCAGCCTCTATAGTGGAATCTGCAGTCGTACTCTGTTTGGAACTCTTCCAACTGACTACACCTCCATTACAAATGAACACATACCTAGAGGTAGACTTTCTATCATCGATGTTTGATTGGAAATCATAATCAGTATAACAATCCAATTGCAAGTCACCATCTCCATATATCAAGAATAAATCCTTAGTTCTTCTCAAGTACTTAAGGATATTCTTGATAGCTATCTACTGTTCCAAACCTGAATTGGATTGATACTTGCTAGTCAAACTAATAGCATATGCTATATCTAGCCTAGTACACAATATTGCATACATCAAACTTCCAATAGCCAAAGCATATGAAATCCTAGCCTTTTTATCTCTTTCTTCAGGTGTCTTTAGAGACATCTCTTTAGAAAGGTGGATACCATGTCTCACTGGTAATAATCCTCTCTTGGAATCAAGCATGTTAAACCTCTTTAACACCTTTTCTAAGTATAGACTTTGGGATAAACCAATTATTCTTTTCGCTCCATCTCTATAGGTGCGAATCCCAAGAATATAGGTTACCTTCCTAAGTCTTTCATGGAGAATGTATTTATCATTTAGTATGTATCTTGTATATGTTTTATTAATAAAAGGCATTTCACTTTTTCATTTACATAATATATTTATGTGCAATAGAAAAGGTCCATTGATATTTTGTTAGAAATTTTATTCTTAAGTTGTTAATAATATGAGTGACAGTATTTCTAGCACAAAGTATCATAAATTGGTTCACAATCGAGTATACTTCACACAGGACATGACTTATCCAGAAAGATTATATTCATTTTTGTTCCTAATGTATTTATATGAGATATAAATAAGATGGAATGGTGAGTCTCATGCCATATAACAAACATGATAGGCACTTATGCATGATAAGTAGGTCGAACTAGTGACATTTATGACAAGCACATGGAGTTTGCTCTTATCAAAGCATTATCATAAATCATATCAGTGCATATAATCTTTAGACCCGAGATAGCACAATTATCTTGTATATAAGTGGTTTGAGTTTGATACTGCTTTCATACTTGTACTGTGTATGGGTATATGGGCATGTGTTGGCTCCTACTAGTTATATATGGAGGTAGGTGTTGATCAAGATGGAATCTATTACCCTAAGTAAATAGAGATAAAATCCTATGTTCATTTAATTATTCTTAATGTTTCAAGTTCCTAGCCAGGACATATAGATTTAATCAGAAAAGAGTTTCTGATGAGAAAATCTTTTTAATCAAGAGCTGGAATTAAAAGAGAACATAATATTCATAGCAAATGGGGTTTGATATAAACCATGACTCCGGCTCAAATTAGGATTTTGTAATAGAGAGATTCTAGTGTACGGTAATATATTATTATCGGTTCATTTAAGGTAAACCTTATTACTAATTGAGTGGCTATGGCATGCTATGCTAGGTGTTAACCATAGTCTATGAGGGGCCTAAAATAATTTAGAGAAATCATTTATGGTAAGAAAGAGTTCTGATGATATTAAGAGTTAATATCATATCTCATTGCCAATTAGTGATGAGCCAAGTGAGTCACACACATACACAAGTAATCACTAAGTTAAATGTGATTTAATTAATCAATTAAAGAGTTTAATTGATTAATTAAATAGGTTTGGTTTGCAATTAGATTGCAAAGTTCCTAGCATAGCTTGAAACCAAATCTAGGTTATTGGATGTATAGTATAAGTTAAATTTATATTTAAAGTATTTAAATATGAATTTAATTATGAGAAATTAATTAATATAGATTAATTAATTAATTAATTTTGATATAAATTGATTAGAAGAAGAGAAATAATTATTTTGGGTTGAGAACTCAAAATTAAGACACAAGGGTAATTTAGTCATTTCACAGGGTGACATGTGGCACCATGAGATGGTGACACATGGTATTACATATAAGCTTGTCATTTATCTTTTAATCATGTAAGATGATCAAAGTCAAGATTAAATGTAGGTTTGACACTTGGCATAATGTGATTGGGTCAATTAAACTAAGAGCCAATCAGAAGATGACATGTGGCAAGGGTTTTAAGTGATAACCTAGGGAAAGGATGAAAGGATGAAAGAATAATCTGATTTCTTTCATTGTGTGCCGCCACCCATTGAGTACCTCTCCTCTCTTCTTCTTCATCTCTCATCAATTCAAAGAGAATTTCCAACATTTTCTTGAATTAAAATTGCTATAAATATTTTCTAGTGTCCAATGTACATCTGCAACCTCTCTAAAAGGCAAAACCTGAATTTCTAATTGATTAAAAAGGCTTGAAAAGCTGTTCAAGGGGCTGCCATTAGTGATCTTGGTGTGGACAATCTAGAGGGACAACATCTGGTGTCCTAGGTGCATCCCAAAGGTACCAAACACAACTACAGTGCATCAAAAGGTTAGTGCGCATGTTCTTGATTTAATCTAGGGTTCTAATGAATTAATCTGTTAATTCTAAAATCTTAAATGGCAAATGTAGATCCAAAAACATATTGAAAGTGTTTTAATATGCTACTAAACATTGAAATCAAATAGGTAAATAATGAATCTTGCATGATGCATGAGACCCTAGAAGAAAAATTTTGAATTCAATGATCTAAACTAATATTTTTCATGCTTCCACTCCTTCATGACAACCATACCTTTACAGTTGTCAACATACTTGTGTCAACATACTTGTGTCATTACCCATCAACAAAATGTCATCCACATATAAGATAAGGAAAGTGACAGCACTATCATTAACCTTCTTATATACAAATGGTTCATCCTCATTTTTGATAAAACCAAATGACTTAATGGCTTCATCAAAATGGATGTTCCAACTCCTCAAAGCTTGTTTCAACCTATAAATGGATCGCTTTACCTTGTATACTTTGGAACCATCTTGGGATTCAAAACCCCTAGGCTATTCCATGAAAATGTTTTCTTCAATGTATCCATTGAGAAAAGCTGTTTTGACATCCATCTGCCAAATCTCATAATCATAGTATGCAGCTATTGCTAATAGAATCCTAATTGATTTAAGTATGGCAACAAGCGAGAAAGTCTCTTCATAGTCAATTCCTTGCCTTTGGCAAAATCCTTTCACTACTAGCCTTGCTTTATAGGTCTCTACCTTTCCATAAGAACCAATTTTCTTCTTGAAAACCCATTTGTTCCCTATAGGTACAATACCTTCAGGGGGGTCAACAAGATCCCAAACTTGATTCTTATACATGGAATCAATCTCAGATTTCATAAGATTAATCCATTTTGAAGAGTCTATATCTGATATAACTTCTTCATAGGTAAGTGGATCATCTCTATGATCTACTTCTTCATGAGTAAACAACTCTTACTCTTCTTCATGAAGAAAACCATATCTCACTAGTGGGTGAGATATCCTGGTTGATCTGTGAGGAACAACTGCAGGTGTAGGTTGACTAGATGGATCTATATCCATCTAATCTATTGGTTGGTCAGAATTCTCCAATTCTAACTCTATTTGCCTTCCTTTGCCTCCTTCTTAAACAAACTGTTGTTCAAGAAATGTGGCATCTCTACTTACCATAACCTTTTGTGATGTAGGCAAATAAAAATAATATCCAAAACTCTCTTTTGGATATCCAACAAATTGACCCTTTTCTAATCTAGTTTCCAATTTATCAGTGTTCAGCTTTTTAATATAAGCTGGACAACCCCAAATCTTAACATGCTTAAGGCTTAGTTTTCTTCCATGCCATATCTCGTAAGGTGTGGAAGATACTGATTTTGATGGAATCCTATTCAGAATATGCAAAGCTGATTCTAATGCAAATCCCCAAAAGAATATTGGCATATTAGTATAGCTTATCATACTATGTACCACATCTAATAGGTACGATTTCTCCATTCAGATACACCATTCAGCTGTGGTGTTCCTGGAGGAGTCAGCTGGGAAACAATGCCATGCTCCTTTAAGTATTCATCAAATTCAGTACTCAAGTATTCACCTCCACGATTTGATAAAAGAGCTATAATACTTTTTCCTGTTTGATTTTCTACTTCAGATTTAAATTCTTTGAACTTTTCAAAGGATTCATATTTGTATTTCATCAAATACAAATACACAAACCTTGATTTATCATCAGTAAAGGTAATAAAATAATGAAAATCGCCTCTAGCCATTTCTCTAAATGGGCCACATACATCACTATGTATTAGCTCTAAAATATTTTCAGCTTTTAACCCTTGTCCAACAAAGTGTGATATGGTCATTTTGCCATAAAGGCAGGATTCACAAGCTGGAGTAGGTTCAGAACCCAATGAGGATAGAATCCCCATTTTCTCCAGTTTTGCAATCCTATCTTTTGCAACATGACCTAATCTTAAGTGCCAAATATATTTTGAACTTGAGTTAATTTTCACCATGGCATTGCATGAAGAAATGGAAGCGTAAAAATTACAAGTTCATACCATTGAATTCAAAAATTTTCACCTAGGGTCATACTACTAACATTGCATTCATTTAGATCACTTGCATTCAATTTGTGTTTGTCATTATTATCCAAATAATAAAGACCATCATGCACATAACCCGAGCAAACATATTTATTTCCAAAATAAATCCATTTCTAGTCAAAATAGATATAGAAATGATGTTCTTAAAAGCATCAGGTACATATAAAATATTATTCAAACACAAAACATGTCCAGACATGTAAAAAGATTTAGATCCTATGGCTAAAGCTTCAACAGTTAAGCCATCGCTAATCCGGAGTCTAACATCTCGAGAACGCAAGCTGCTACTGTTTGCTAGTTTCTGCATATCATAAGAAATGTGAGAACTGGCACCAGTATCTAAAACCCAAGCTATAGATGAACTATGAGCATCATCAACATCTAAATAATAAGATATAGACATACCTTTTGAAGGTGTATCCTTCTTGTCCTTCAGAGAAGTAAGATACTCTGGGTAGTTCCTTTTCCAGTGCCCATCTTTCTGGCAGGGGAAACGCTTTCCTTTGCCTCCATCAGCTTTGGTCTTCCCTTTCTATTTAGCTTTCTTCTTGGAAGGACTAGGAATTTGAGGTTTCTTTTTTTTATTGCCCTTCTTCTTGTTGGACTTTTCAACAGAAGAAGATGCAATCAAAGCTACCTCTTTCCCTTTATTGCTCGGCATATTCTTTTGGGCAATAACCAGCATGTTAAATAAACCAGCCAAGGTGTATTCCTACTTAGTCATATGGAAATTTGTCACAAAATTCCCAAATGACTCAGGAAGGGACTGAAGGATCAAATCCGTCTGTAGTTAGAAATCCATGTTAAAGTCAAGATGTTCCAGCTGCTCAATAAGCCAAATCATCTTGTGGACATGATCCCCAACATTTTGTCCCTCAGATATCCTCATGCAAAATAGCTGCCTAGATATCTCATACTTGGCATTCCTGCTATGTTCACCATACAACTCTTGTAGGTGAAGGAGGATCTCACTTGCATATTGCATGTTCTCATGTTTCTTCTGTAACTCATTACTCATAGAAGCAAGCATGTAACACTTGGCTCTCATATCATGCTCCTTCCACTTGTCCAAAGTTTCATGTTCCTCTTGAGTGGCCTCTGGAGGTAAGGGACCAAGAACCTGTGAGTCTAGAACATATCCTATATGTTCAAGGTTCAGGACAAGTTTTAAATTTCTTAGCTAATCAGAAAGATTAGGTCCTGTGAACCTATTATGATCAAGTATGCTCGCAAGGATATTGGATGGTGGTGGTTGTGGTGTGCTCATTATTATCAGAAAATTAACTGCAGAAAATAACCAGATTAATTAATAAATATATCATGTATTAACCAAAATGATTATGGTCTTTTAATCAAACTGGTCCTCCTACTAACTTAGCAAATCCTACACTTCCAAAGTAGAAGACGAAAATCCTAGTTGGATGGATTTCTAGTGGGTGATTAAATTATTACAATCTTATTGATCATCCTCAGGCACATCCATTATTGGAATTACAATAAACTATAAGTGAGCACCTCCTTGCCCATCACATCATATGTGAGGTTCAATCCTTTACCTAGCCCCTAATGCTCAAAATCTCAGGCACATCCATTATTGACTTATCTTGCATTAATTAAGTTAATCCCATTGAGCCAGTAAACATGCAAATAATTTTAATGTCCTCAGGCACATCTATTATTAGCCACCAAACCATTTACATATTTACAACATCTCATGCTTAACAATTATTCTTAAGAAAATCTCTTAAACTAATTGCATCATATGCAAGTATTTAAAATTTCTTAAAATAATTGCCTCAATGGAGGGCCCAGGATATAATTACCTTTAATTATACCATTTCTAACTTAATCATTTGTTTGGAAGATTTTATGGTCGGCCTAATTACTATTATGGTCTCACTTTGCACATTATCCAATTAGCATGCATATATCATATACTTGCATACATTCCCATACATCTCATGCATTCATGGATAAACATATAAATATTGTAACGATCGGGCTCCAACCACTAGAGGAATTGTCTGCTTTGGCCATAAGCCTCATGGTTTTGTTCGATAGGTGGAATGGAGAACTTCCCAGGAGGTCATCCATCCTAAGATTTCTCTCAAGCAAGCATGCTTAACCTGGAGTTCTTCCAACTCTCCAGGCCATTCCACCAAAAGGCACCTCTAGTGATTAGTTTCTCCATTTTATATATCATTACTTTTTGAACCCAAGACCATCTCCGTGCTTTGCTGATGTGGGATTTGCCTTAGGGAACTTTCTCCCCCCTTTTAGGGACTCAGTGTCCTCATTGAGGTTTGCCCCACCATCGCCCAAGAGGACACGTGAACGGCTCTGATACCAATTGTAATGATCAGACTCCAACCACTAAAGGCATTATCCACTTTGGCCATAAGCCTCACGGTTTTGTCCCATTGGCGGAATGGAGAACTTCCCAGGAGGTTACCCATCCTAGGATTTCTCTCAAGCGAGTACGCTTAACCCTGGAGTTCTTCCAACTATCCAGGCCATTCCACCAAAAGGCTCCTCTAGTGATTAGTTCCCCCATTTTATATATCATTACTTTTTGAATCCAAGACCATCTTTATGCTTTGCCGATGTGGGATTTGCCTAAGGGACCTTTCTCCCCCCCTTTCAGGACTTAGCGTTCTTGCTAAGGTTTGCCCTACCATCGCCCAAGAGGACGCGTGAGCGGCTCTGATACCACTAAAACATGTCACAACTTATCCCTGGTAAGGCATGACATGTTCCCGTAACATACCTAATGAATTACCGAACTCCACCTATCGATAACCCATTAGTTATGCTACAAAGGATTTTAAAATAAATCATAGCTTTTTATCTTATCAATTCTTTTGTGGAAAACTGCATGAGAATAGTTAAAATTCCATGTAAACATTCATTAGAAATAATGATAGACTAAATATTGCAAAAGTTATATTTTCATAAGTCTCAAAGTAAAATACAAAAATAGTTACAAACTCAAAATGTGATAACAATGCAATACTTTTAAATACAAACTGCTCAATGTCCGTACACTCATACATATAGATACAAAATACATCAAAAGGAAATTACAGGGGTATACCTACGATATATACCTACAATCAAAACCAAAATGCTGCTCTCAAGTCTCTCACTCAGCAGCCTTCTCCTTTCCCTTTCCTACGACAACATAAAAAAGCTATCGCTGAGTATATCACTCAGTGGTGCACAACTAATAATTTTAAAACTTAAAATAAAGTAAAACTGGTCAAGGCATAATAACTCACATCTTTCTTAAGCATTGAAAACATCATGATAGTTCATAAGAGCCATTTATTGAAATAACATTTCAAATGAGAAATCACACTTCATAAATCACAATTCACAAAGCATTAGTGTTACCAACGTCAACACACAGTTTAGGCCATGACACAAAATTTCACGATCAGTGCCGTGTTCTACACCATGACAAAGCAATCTCAACCTCACTAACCGTTATTAATGAGAGAAGGGCTAGCTAGCTAATGAGTACTCATGTAGTCTTACCCCCCTAACCGTTATTAATGGGAGACATAATCAATATCAATTATCAACCCCAAGTGGCCGTTACTACTAGGGAGTTCCGAAAGGGACTGTCATGCTAACTGTGGTTTCAAAACAGTTTCCAAAAATTTCCCACTCAACAATCATATTTATAAACCAATAAACACATTTAAATTCATCATAATATCCAAATAAAGGTGGCAACACCCAAATTTCTCAAATGTAAGAGAAAAACTATATTTCAGTCAAAGTAAACTTGCTCAAAGCAAACTCATTCAAATAAATACATTCCAAACAATTTACAAGTTTAAAAACGAAGAAAAGGTTAGTTGTGTACAAACCTTCAATAATTCTCCTTCCTTGTTACCTACTTCTTCTTGTCTGTTCAACTTCTTTTTCTACTGAAAATACACAAATAGAATACCTCAATACTAATCTCAATTGCTACTAAGAACTCATTACATGAATGTTTAATGTATCCCAAGTTAGCTTTGTAAATTTTAGAAAGTTTTGATTTTGGACAGCTTAGTGCCCCAATCTTTGAACCCAATTTTTACCTAGTTTCGATCATAATTTGATGAGGTGTTCTTCATGAAAATTATTCTTCTGGGTCTGAAATTTATTTTCCTTTTTGAATAGCCTAATCCGGAGCTATGTAGCTCAAGTTATGGCCAAAACACCATGACTGTTTATGTTACTATTCACCCTATAGTTTCAATTCTAGCAGATTTAATGATCCAAATTTGTTTAGCAATTTGATTAAGTTAAGTCCATATTTTGGTCTAATGTTCTTTATACGAAATGTTCAACTATGTTTTAGGTTTCTATTAGTTCAAGAATCGTCTAAATTGAAGTTTTTTAGAGAGAGTTATGGCCATGCAAAGTTTACTATTCATATAGTAATTCTGCAGATTCTAGAATTTTGTGTCCAAGTTCAAGCCAAGTTTTAGGCAATTTCTAGGCAATTTCTAGGTTGGGTCTCTTCATGAAAATTCTAGCCCTATGTCTTAAGTTTCATTTCCAATTGGTTTCATACTAATTGGAGTTGTGTAGCTCAATTTATGGGCTATCAAACATACTGAACTCAATGTGCAAATTCTGCCCTAGGTTCAAATTTTCATTTCTTTAATTATTCCCACTAACCAACCTTAATTCACATTTAATTCACCCAAAATGACTATAATTTAGCATTGACACATCAATGGCACTTCCTAGCACAAACCCCACAATTTTCAAACACTAAAGTTTGCAATTTTCCTTAATCCTACCATTTCATTACTTCCATTCATCAACCCAATGTCAATTCAAACTAAATAAACCTCAAATGATCATAATTTAACACTACACACCCCAATTTCACTCTCTAGCACCAAAGCTCCAATTTTCCCATGAACCCTAATCTTTCATATTTCAATTTATGCAAATCTCATGCAATTTCTTTACCCCAATCATGCATACTACTTCAACTAAGCTTGATATCATCATCAATTTCATTAAAATACTTCAAACCCTAATTTTTTCCAAATTAGCCAAAACCCTAGTTTAGGGTCCATGCATGTTTCCTTTCAATTTCTCATGAAATTTCATCATAAATTAACTTCATTCAAAGCTTATACAACTAATCTAACATGAAAAGAAACTTACCTCAAGTGACCACTTCTAATCTTCAATTTCTTCTAACTCTTTTGTTCTCTTAGCTTCTAATCTCTCAATGAAAGATAAATTTGATGTTTTCTGCTAATTAGATAGCAAACCCATGGAGAAAAAGTGGGGAAAATCAAGGGTTGAGAGAGGTTGTAAGTGGAAGAATGAAGAGAGAAGAAAGAAAAGAGAGGGAGAGGAGATGTGTGGGGGGCAACTAAATGAGGGAGGGAGGAAGATGGCTTCCTTTTATACTTATCCCAATTTTTTATTTATTTAATTAATTTTAATTGAGTTGTCCAAAGCCCATTGATCCTAAAATTTTAATTGGGTCAAAATGGACCTAAAATTCTAGATTTTTGTTTCTTTTATTTTCCTTCCACTTTATACTTGAATTCTTTTCCTGAAAAAAATTATTCCATAATTCAATTCATTAATTTCACTTAAATTAATTAATATTTTGGTCAAAAGTCAACTCTTGAGGTGAATTGATCAAAATGCCCCTCATCAGGTCATAATCCCTCTTTTTCAATATACCAGGTGAGTCCTTATATTTTTTGGTCATTTGAATTTTTATTGTGTCTATCTCAATAAATTTTCATTTTATTTTTGGTCCTCAAGGTATCTTTGAATAGTACTACTCACAGACCAAAAATGGTACTATTCATAACTCGGAGGTTCGTAGTGTTACAAATATGGTATGATCATAGACTTTCTAAGGGATTCAATTCTGAGCCACCAAGAATTGAATCAGGGCATTTCTAGGTGCATTTCATTCATTCATATTACAAGAGTTGCTAAAAGAGTACATAATCAATACTTGATCTTGAATTCCTCCCACTGGTCCCACCAATGCTCTTGACCTCCTTGATCTTCTTGCAATCCAATTACATAGTAATCCTTGGCATACCAAGGCGAATTTACAAGAACCAAATAAATGAAATTAAAAACCAAAAATATTACAACCTTTATAATACATGCCACTAAAATAAATTAATTAATTTACAACCCAAAGAAACATAAAAGAAATAAATCTAATCACATTGGTCTTTTATTGTCCATGATCATCCATCATGCATATCACCATTTAAAAATTAAATAAAACATACATACTAAAATTAAATTGAATATCTCATATTCAATTTAAAAATCCAGATTTGAATATGATTCAAACAAATTTAAAAATTTAGATTTGAATTGTAACATCCTCCCTGTACATAGTCTGTATGTTCTATTGCTCCGGTGACCTAATGTCTGTCCGAAAAAGTCAGGATGTCTAGAACTACACTTCAGTGATAGTGAACAGACACATATTAATGAAATAACTAAAAAGAAAATACAAGAAAAATTAAAGAAAAATAAAAGAGAGGAAATGAAACTAAGTTAAATGAGCCGGCACCGCAGCAATGGGTAACCGCACTGGGAAGGTCGTTGCCGACCTCAGGACCACAGGGAACCCTCAAAATTAAATTTCGAGATGCAAGTAAAGGTTTAGTGAAATATAACTGACACTAGAAATGTCAAAGAAAAATTAATAAATTAGTACAAAGAAAAACGAAAAATCGAGAAATAGACAAAAATCGGTGTTACCGAAAAATCGGGAATACAACCCGAAGAGGGGCATTTTGGTCATTTAACACCTAGAGTTGCCTTTTGACCTCAATGTCCATTAAAAATAAATGATATTACACTTTAAAAATGTCATGAAAAATTAAATTGTGATACATTATATAAATAGTGAAAGAATTGAGACAAATGAGCAAATTAAGGAAATTAAGATTAATGAATTATTAATTCAAGTTAGTGCTCCACTAACTAAAGCCTTGGGACACCTATCTAAGTCATTTGTGGGCAGAATTAGTCATCTTCAACCTCAAGAACACAACCAGCCGAATGGAAAAATCGAATTTGTCCAAGCTCCATGCACTCCCATTCCAAGCCTCCTTTCCACTTAGATCCTTCATTAAAGCTTTCCTACTCACCTTGGGAAAGATATTGGAAACAAGAAAAACAAGATTTGATGAAGTTTTAACAAGCTTTAAAAGTGGTAAGTGTCCAAATCTTCTCCTTAGCTTTAGTAAACCTTGTGTTTAGGTTGAGGTGAGTAATTTGGTGAAGAGAAATGAAGAAAATATTGAGATATGAACTTGTCCATTTTCGACAACCATGAAGGTTTGTGGTGTTTGAGTTTTTCTTACCTCTAATGGATGGGAATTAAGGTTGATTAACTCAAATAAAAGTTGTAGTAGGTTAATGTCCAAGTATGTGCATGTTAGTGCTTAAATTAAGGGTTTGAAAATGGAACTTTGATACCTTGGTAAACTGCCATGTTTGGCAGCCTATAATGTTATGAAATTGTATGTGATTTTATGTAATATATTGATGAGATGTCATGGTGTTAAATTATGGGCAGCATGTGTAGTTGCCATGGAAGTGTATGTGTAATATTGATATTGAGGTATGTTGAATTTTTTATGGAAGTAAATGTTGAACTTGAATGGTGTATTGTGTGCATTGAACACTTGAGTGTTCTGTTCAAAATGCCTTACTGGAATTGTGTACCATATACATAGAAGTGCCATGATTGAATATTGAAGTATTGAGAGGAGAAGGATTGTTAAAATTGAAAGTGTAATGTTTAAATGCAGGTTGTGTGTGTTAGCAGCACATAAATTAGGTCATAAATGCAAAATTGTTAACCCAATTGGTATGAGGCCAATGGGGGGTGAAACTAGACACCAAATAGGCCAACTTTCATGTGGAAATGTTGCAATTTTGCCTAGAAACTGACCTTAAAAATGACCGAATCCGTAAAGGTAACCTTGCAAACCCAGATTTTTGACCATATGAACAGTAGTCATTAGGATGACCATAACTCACACAAAACAGGTCCAATTGACCTTAAATTTTACCATGGATAGCTTAGACACAGAGCTACAATTCTTATGAAGACACCAAAGCCCAGAAATGGCCAGAACCAAGTTAAATAGCTTACATAAGTTCGGGTACCAAAACTGCCAGAACTAAAAGTGACCTAAAATTGATCAAATTTTGCACTAAAGGTGCAATCTATCCAGCTTTAGTAAATTAACCATATCTTGGCCTATACAATTCAGAATGACCTGAAATTTTGCCAAGAGTTCAATAAGACATAGAGCTACAGTTTTTCTTCTTTGACCAGAAGCTATCAACCAAGAGAAATAAGACAATAAGCTAGATTAATCTAGCACACTAAAACTGAAAATTTGGTAATTACATAAAATGATACTTGAAGTAATTTGGCAATGAATGCCAACTTGTGAAAATGGTAAATTGCACTATATTGGTAGCATATTGAATTACAAATTGTGATATGTTGATGTTAGAATCAACTTATCCATAGTACCTAAAAAAGTCAACAATTACAGTGACTTGTGAATTACATGATAACTAGTAAACTCTAAAAATTGAAGAATTAAACAATTAATTTATAATGTTCCCTAGTTTGCCTAGTTGACTAGTTTAGATAGGTTGGCATACCAATAGGATTCTGACAGCTGTTCTGTAAATGGCTTCAAGCCATAATATGTTTTTATGGCTTATTATGCCGCACTGTGACTTTAATAGCCTACGGCTGTACGTATTGTGTTATTATAATTGGTTTATCGCCAGATTTATTATATGGCTTTTTAGCCACACTATTTGTACACCGGGAGACACTTTGTGACCGTTGGTGTGACGGTCCGAGGTACATGGTACCTAGTGCCAATATATCTGTTTATCCAGTCTGGTCAGTGTATAGGCTACACGGGCAATTAATTTAAGCATTACTAAATTCAAATAGCTAAATCCAGTGTACTGACATACAGCACTACCAAAATTAGCAAATATTGAAATGTTAGCAAATAAAAGTAGAATCAACAATTGTAAAGAATACCGATGTCATAAATTCATTTACTTTATTTTAGTGTATATTTCTTTATATTTGGCACCACTAAGCAAAAATTGCTTAGCGCGTTGCTTTTGTAATGTGTAGGTATTGGAGATATAGCTAGGGAGCCCAGCAGACCTACGATCGGGTGAGACATCAGATCTACACAGGAGTCCAGAGTCATCTACACTACACTGTATACATGGTAGGACTTAGGATCTGTGTAATGACTATCAGTTGTATTTTGACATTCATAAAACTTTAAAGTTTATACTAATTTGTATATATTAAACTCCTATGGATAGTGTTTTGATGAATGAAAAATATGATGGACTGTATTTTGAAATTATGAAATTGTGAGATTGAAAAATTAGTTGGATGGTTGAGATTATCATATTGAACTGTTTTTAACAGGTTTAGAAGGACAGTTTGTCCGAAATACAGACGGCACCTTACTGAATTTTTATTACCAATTTTGAAACAGTGATTTTATTAAAGTATGAAAATAGAACCAGCATGATATGGATTTTACATAAAAGACTTCTTAAAATCAAATTAAGTTCAAGAAATAAGTTGATTACAGACTAGGTGCTCCGGCACACTGTGCAGCACGCCTTACTCGGCTATACTGTAGACAGGCGAGGGGTGTTACATTTAGTGGTATCAGAGCATGGTTTAGGCATTTCTGGACCTAGATAGATTGCATATCATGCATTGCATTGTAAGTGTTAAGATGACTCTAATGCAGATCTTTTGATTTGTTATTTTGATCAGAATATGGACTCCACATCGCAGAGAGCGGTCGATGAGGAGGTGGAGAGTCATGCTCCATTTATGACTAAACCAGGAGACAAGAGGGAACTTGCTCCACCAGTACCAGATGCACTAGCCACATTTCAGCAAATGGCTGAGTTCTTTAGATAGATGGCAGGAGTTATGCCACCACCACCACCTCCACATCAAAAATCTCATATGGAGAGACTCAGGAAGTTTGGAGTAGTGGATTTTTTGGGCAAAAGGGAAGATGATTCTGTCAGCTAAAAACTGGTTGCACAGAACTGGAAGAGTCTTGAAACAACTTCATTGTACTCCAGAGCAGAATTTGGAAGCTGTTGTATCACTAATACAAGATGATGCATACCAATGGTGGGATACAGTAACTAATGAGGTGCCACCAAAACAAATAACTTGGGATTTCTTTCTCAATGAGTTCAGAAAGAAGTATGTGGGCAGTGTATACCTGGAAGAGAAGAGAAGGGAGTTTATTACCCTACGCCAGAGACAGCTAACAGTAGCTGAGAATTTATCAGACTAAGCCACTATGGGCGGGAAATAGTCCCTAATGAGGCTGAGAGATGCAAGAGATTTGAGGGAGGACTCAATGATAACATTAAAGCAATGATTACAACCTTGGGGATTACAGAGTTTGCCAAGTTAGTGGAAGCCGCACTGAAGGTTGAAAAAGTTAGAATAAATGTGACACCCCTTACCCGTGTACAGTATACCCGAGTAAGTAATGCCACACGGTGTACCGGTACACTCTAATATACCTTAATTAATTTATATTATGTCTTTGAATATAATTTATGAAACATACTTTATTTAAGCCATTTATCGAAAATATTATTTATTTGAGGTTCCGAAAATTTTATAGAAAATTCGGCGGAGTACCGGCTAAAAATGGAGAAAACAGTTCTTCGGAACCTGTTAAAAGCACTTCCAAATAATTTTCCAAACAATCCCAACTTCAATTCATCAACAAAGTCTCAACAACAATTCAATTTCAGGTCTCAACAACCTTTTCATTTCTCAAACATCCCTTTCTCAGGGTTCTCATATATAAACAACAATTAAATATTCAAATTACTTCCATACATAATCATAAATCTTTATTATTTACATGGACCTCAACATACATTACATAAATCCCAAATACATATGAGAAAATAAAATTTTAATTACAAAATGACAAAATGACATCTAGTGTCCTACTAATGCACTGCAGGTGACGAGGTGACACGGACACTGTGCAGAACTGCAGGATGGACTCACCCAGTCTGTGGTCTATTGGGCTCACGATCGGGATCTCCAATACCTACGGGTGGCAAAAGCAACGCGCTAAGCAATAATGCTTAGTGGTGCAATAATATAATAAAAGAAAATAGCAAGAAAATAAATGTGTATAGAATGTGTATGCTTTCTTTGTTTGGTATTGGTATATTCATTTTTTTCATTAACGTTGTTCACTTTTATTCATTTGGTTGCCCAAGTAACCTACACTAGACGACTGGACTGGATAACGGGTAACCGCACCGGGTACCTAGTACTCGGCCATCACACCATCGGTCACATATGCATCTCCCGTGCAGGCAATGTAACAATGTCAGAATAATATTAGGCACAAGGCCAAGTCTCAATACAAAGTCAGAATGGCTAAAAGCCATGAAATCACATAATGGCATATTGCCATGTGCAGTACTGCTAACTGAACCCTATTGGCATGCCAAACTATCCAAACCAATCTTGTTAGGTATACTAGGGCATTTAAAACTTTTAAATTTTTCAATTTGTGAATTTCAAATTTTTAGTGTCACTATTCATCTTATTGGTCAACAAAAATGTTGACTTTTAGAATAAAAATATGTACATTGACTTTGGCACTCCCAACATACCACATTTGGCATTCCAAACTTGTTGGCATTAAGCATTTATACCATTTCGAAGTTTAAACCAACACAAGCAGAATTTTCAGTTTTTTGTGAGTCAACTTCACTGTTCCATTGGACACTGTTGCTGTGGGAATTTGAAGAAATGTAAAACATGAAAGTTGTTCCTTATTTTGTCTAGTTGAATTTCCTTTTTTTGAATCACTCCATTTAGAGTTTTGTAACTCCAGATATGGTCCAAAAACCACAACTAGCCGGATTCCCATTCTGCAGAAATTACCATATCTATAGTAACATGAACAGTGACTTCCACTGCCATTTGGGTTAGGTTCTGGCCATAATTTGGGGTAGGTTCCTTCATGAAAGTTGTTTTTCTATGTCTTAGCTTGTTGCTGTAAAAATTTCAGGTCAATTGACCATATCTACAGTGAGTTATGGCTAAATGAACAGTTACTGTTCATTTGGTCAATTCTGCAGAATCAGTTGCAGGGTATCCGGATTGGGGCCAAGTTTTGGTCCTCTTGCTTTGGTCTTTTGGGCATGGTTTCTTCAGCAAAAATGTGCCATTGTAAGCCTAGTTTCATGTCCAATTGGCCAAACACCAATTGGACTAACACAGCCAAAGTTATGGCTGTGTAATTGGACTGAAATCTCAGTCCATTGCTGCTGTCCTAGGGCAGCTTACTCCTTCTCTTTGCAATCCTATTTTTCAGTCCAAATTGTGCTCAACTTACCTAAAATAGTCACTAATTGACCATTAAAAAGTTCTCTAAAAATTTCCTAAGCCAAGTCACATTTTCACCTTTCCTAAACCCTAATTCAATTTCATGATTTATGCCATTTACCTTGGTTAGCTACTAATGCATTACTCATATGTTTATAACTTCAAACATGGTTTCTATTTCACTTCAAGCTCATCAAAAACACTCCTACATATTCCTTTTCTAGGGCAGCCGAAATTCAAGAGCTCATACACATAGGTTTTTGTTCATTTAAATTACAAGTCTTACTAAATTTCAAGTCCAAAATCATGAAATTTAAGAGTTTTATGTTTATAGTTGCACTAACCTTGAATGGGCAGAATTTCCAAAGCCCCAAACTTCACTTTCTTTCCTCTTATTGGCTGCCAAAAGCTTGTTTAAGGTGTGGGGTAAAATTTTAATGAAGAGAGGTTAGAGAAATATGGTGGAAATGATGGAAATCTAAAGCTTGAAAAAGCTTTAATGGAGGGTGGCTATGGAATGGGTTTCGGCTGGCTTTTGGGGGAAGGATGGCTGCTGCAATTTTTTCTTATTTTGGTCTTCTTTTATCTCTTTTAATAGTTAGTCAAATGATAGCTCAATTGTGATTGGTCATAATTTATAAATGACATCATCAAGATGTCATAAATGAGCTTTTCTTTGATTTTTCTTTTCTTTTCATCACTACTCAATTTCAATTTAATTTCTAGTAATGTTTATTCACATTTTATGTCATATTAATTATTTACTCAACTGGACAAGTCGGCCAAAAATCACCTCTGAAGGCGAAATGACCAAAATGCCCTCCGTTTGGCTGAACGGGTCAAATTTGTCTGTACCGATTGAAAAATTTTTCTAGGTATTTTCTTGGCATTCTAATACCATGGGAACCTCAATAACCCTTCTCTGGAGTCCCAAAAATTATTTTATAATTTTTCCCTGATCTAGGGCTCCTCGTTCAGAACCGCAACTTCCTCTGTTACCCATTGCTAGGGCACCTACTGCTTAACTTGTTTGTATTTTATTTCTAAAATTTTTACTAAATTTTTCATATCAATAATATAGATAATTATGGTTCCTAACTTTAGTTTAAATATTTTTCCGACGTTCATTTGTCCAGGACCGACAAGTCACCGAATAAGAGAATGTACGAAATTACTATCGGGAGGGTGTTACAATAAATGAGCAGAACAGAAGGGACAGACAGCAGAAAAGAGGTCAGGGTCAGACCAGTACACCTTCTGCCCCTAGTAAGAAATTCAGAGGTTCGCCTACTCAGAGTTTCAGTAGAGCACCAAGTCAGGGTCAGTCACAGAGGCCCAAATCTCAGTTTGCACTTAGGAGAGGCCAATCCACACCTTCAGTGGCTAGCTCTTCAGGGACAGGGTTCAGGGGACTAGGCCCAACAGTATCTGTTGCTTGCCCAAATTGCCAAAAATGGTGTAAGGGTGAATGTTGGAGGATGATAGGTGCTTATTTACAGTGTAGGTCTACAGACCACCTAATCCGATATTGTCCACGCAGAACTGCTACATCTACTCTGGTATCAACTGATAGGCCTGCCCCTCCAGCTCCAAGGGTTAGAAAGCCGGGTAAGGCTGAGGCAGCCAGTACTTCATAGAAATCTATATCAGAGTCTGTGGAGAGAGCAGAAGGTAGAAAACTAGCCAGAGCCTATGATATAAGGGCACAGGAGGAACAGGATGCTCCAGATGTCATCAAGGGTACATTCCCCCTCTATAATACTTTTGTGCATGCATTAGTAGATTCTGGATCTACTCATTCATATATTTGTATCAAGCTGCCCGTAGAAAAGGGAATACTAGTAGAGGAAAGTGACCAAGACATCCTGGTCACAAATCTGCTAGGCCACAGTGTGGTAGTAAACAAGGTGTATAAGGGTTGTCCATTGAAGATTCAAGGGAAAGGGTTCTCAGCAGACTTAACTGAACTGCCTTTCCATGAGTTTGATGTGATTTTGGGAATGGACTGGTTATCCCATCATTAGGTAATAATAGATTATAAATTGAAGAGAATCTCTCTAAAAACTGCTGAGAACAAAGAAATAATATTCGTGGGTGAAAGGACAAATTTCTTTTCCAATGTCATGACAGCTACAGTTGCAAGGAGATGGTTGAGAAAAGGGTGTGAAGCCTATCTGGCACATGTGGTTGACACTAGGCAAGGTAAATTTGACTTGTCTGACATACCCACAGTAAGAGATTTCTCTGAGGTATTTCCTGAGGAATTGCCTAGTTTGCCACCAGAAAGGAAGTTGAATTTACTATTGAGATTATGCCGAGTACAGCTCCGATTTCAATTGCTCTGTATAGGATGGCACCTGCTGAATTGAAAGAGTTAAAAATCCAGCTGCAAGAATTACTAGACAAGGGGTTCATACGCCCCAGTGTGTCACCGTGGGGAGCTCCGATACTGTTTGTAAAGAAGAAAGATGGGACACTGAGGTTATGTGTTGACTATCGATAGTTAAACAGAGTAATAGTGAAGAACAAGTATCCATTGCCTAGAATTGACGATCTGTTTGATCAGTTGAAGGGAGCCGGTGTGTTTTCTAAGATTGATCTCAGATTAGGGTATCATCAGCTAAGGGTTAAGGATGCAGATGTACCTAAGACTGCATTTAGAACCTGGTTTGGGCATTATGAATTCCTAGTGATGCCATTTGGGTTAACAAACGCTCCAGCAGCATTCATGGACCTTATAAACCGTATCTTCCATCCATACTTAGATCAGTTTGCAGTGGTCTTCATTGATGACATCCTGGTGTATTCCAAGGATAAAGCAGAATATGATGAGCATTTGAGAATTGTTCTGCAGACTCTAAAAGAGAAGAAATTGTATGCTAAATTGTCCAAGTGTGAGTTCTGGTTGAATGAAATTGCATTCCTTGGACATGTAGTATCAGCTGAAGGGATTAGAGTGGATCCCAAAAAGATTAAAGCAATGATGGAATGGAAGCCTCCCAGAAATACAACTGAGATCAGAAGTTTCTTGGGGTTAGATGGATATTATAGAAGATTTGTATAGGGATTTTCCCTGATAGCTGCTCCAATGACCAAATTACTACACAAGAATATGAAATGCGACTGGAATGACAAGTGTCAAGCCAGTTATGAGAGGCTGAAGGCTATGTTGACAGAGGCAACAGTGTTAACACGGCTAGTTTCAGGAAAAGACTTTGTAGTATATAGTGATGCCTCACATAATGGGTTAGGGTGTGTACTCATGCAAGAAGGGAAAGTGGTCGCATATGCTTCCAGGCAGTTAAGGCCACATGAAAAGAATTACCCTACTCATGATTGGATTTAGCAGCAATTATCTTTGCATTGAAGATATGGAGGCATTACTTGTATGGAGAAAAATGCTACATATACATAGACCATAAGAGTCTGAAGTATCTGCCAACCCAAAAGGAACTTAATTTGAGACAGAGGCGATGGATTGAATTCCTGAAAGATTATGATTGTGTGATTGACTACCACCCTAGGAAGGCAAATATAGTTGCTGATGCCTTAAGCAATCTATTGTAGCATTAAGATCTCTAAATGCCCAACTGTCCTTAACTCATGATAGAGTTATTTTGGCTGAGTTGCAAGTGAAGCCGAATCTATTACAACAGATACAGGATGGGCAGAAGACAGATGAGAAATTAATGGCTGTTATGGGCAAAATCACTGAAGGAAAGGAAACTGAATATGAAGTGAAAGAAAATGGGTGCCTTTACTATAAAGAAAGAGTATGTGTACCAGATGATAAAGAGTTGAAAACTAGTATTCTAAGAGAAGCACATAACAGTGTGTATGTTATGCACCCAGGAAGCACAAAAATGTACCATAACCTGAAACTTCGATACTGGTGGCCAAGTATGAAGAATGACATAGCTGACTATGTAACTAGACGCTTGACATATCAACAAGTCAAAGCAGAACATCAAGTTCCATCAGGTTTGTTACAGCCCATAAACATATCTGAATGGAAATCGGACCAAATCAATATGGACTTTGTCAATGGTCTACCTCTCACTCAGAAGAAGCATGATGCAGTATGGGTGATTGTGGATAGATTGACCAAATCAGCACATTTACTGCCAGTCAGAACTAACTACTCATTGGAAAAGCTAGCAGAATTGTACATCAGTGAGATAGTTAGACTACATGGAATTCCACTTTCCATTATATCTGATAGAGACCCGAGGTTTACATCTAGATTTTGGAAGAAATTGCAAGAATCCTTGGGCACACAACTCTATTTTAGTATGACTTTTCATCCTCAGACGGATGGACAGTCAGAAAGAATAATCCAGGTAAAATTTGAAACTCATTGAGTTATTGTAAACAATAAACTGATAATGATAATAGTAACTGAATATATGTGATAGGTCCTCGAAGAAATGCTGAGGAGTTATGTTATTGAGTTTGAGGGATGTTGGGACAGATACCTTCCACTAGCAGAATTTGCATACAACAATAGCTTTTAAGCTAGCATACAAATGGCACCCTCTGACGCACTTGTTAGTATTATGCCCTAGAGCATATCATTTAGTATGTATCTTGTACATGTTTTTATTAATAAGAGGCATTTTCACTTTTCCGTTTACATAATATATTTATGTGTAATAGAAAAGGTCCATTGATATTTTGTTAGAAATTCTATTCTTAAGTTGTTAAGGTTATGAGTGACAGTATTTCTAGTACAAAGTATCATAAATAGGTTCACAATCGAGGATACTTCATAATAAGGACATGACTTATCCAGAAAGATTGTATTCATGTTTATTCTCAAGTTATTTATATGAGATATAAATAAGATGTAATGGTGAGTCTCATGCCATATAACAAATATGATAGGCACTTATACATGATAAGTAGGCCGAACCAGTGACACTAATGACAAGCACATGGAGCTTACTCCTGTCAATGTTTTGTCATAAATCATATCAGTTCATATAATCTTTAGACCTGAGATAGCACAGTTATCTTGTATATAGGTAGTTTGAGTTTGATACTGCTTTCATACTTGTACTGTGTATGGGTATATGGGCATGTGTTGGCTCCTACTAGTTATATATGGAGGTAGGTGTTGATCAAGATGGAATCTATTCCTCTAAGTAAATAGAGATAAAATACTATGTTCATTTAATTGTTCTTGATGTTTCAAGTTCCTGGCCATGACAGATAGATTTAATCAGAAAAGAGTTTCTTATGAGAAAATCTTTTTAATCAAGAATTGGAATTAAAAGAGAACATAATATTCATAGCAAATGGAGTTTGACATAAACCATGACTCCAGCTTGAGTTGGGAATTTGTAACAGAGAGATTATAGTGCATGTGTCACACCCTACCCCTCTGTAAGGCATAACATGATCCCATAGTATACCTAATGAATTACCAACTCCGTCTACTGATAACCCATTAAATACACTGCAAGAGATTTTAAAAACTTTTCTTACTTCTTTTATAGTGGTGAGCACTATTTACAGGTGTTAAAAACCTTTTTGAACTGAAGTGATAGAACTAATATATTTGAATTATTTGGAATTTCTGTAAAAATTTTGGCAGAGTGCCATCTGTATTTTGGATAAAACAGTTCTTCAGAAAACCTGTAAAAAGCACTTCAATATATTTCCAATCTCAACTCCAACATATTCTCAACACAACATTTTTATCAACTCAAATCGATAGTGATTTTTCAAAGACTGAGATAAGAGAAATATAATACAATTTTTACAAGCCAAAATAACTCATAATTATTTTACAACTTCAAGGTACAATTTGAATTTACAACTGCTCAAAACCAAAAACAATATGTACATACAGTGGTCATACATTACAGTATAAAATGCAAATGTTGGTATACTCATTATACCCGGTAATCTCTCGCTGGAGGTACTAGCAGCCTAGTCTGCTGCCCTGTCTGTCTGTCTACCTGCGACAGCAATAAAAAGCTATCGCTGAGACAATGTCTCAGTGGTGCACAACATTAACCAAATACAATTTAAATCACAATTCATAAATCATATAAATAGTGGATACTTAAAACCATAGTTAATTTTAAGACAATGATTGTCAATAAGAATTTAAACTCCATTTCTCAATATCACAATAAATTTCAATAAGTCAGATCATGGTTGAATTCAAAAGACAATATATGTCAATAAGAGTTTAAATTCATTTCACAATCTCACAATACATATCAATAAATCACACACAGCTTAATCATGTTCCAAAGTTCAATTCGTCCCAAAAGCTGATGGCTAATGAGGTATTCAATTCGTCCCAAAAGTCGATGACTAATGAGGTATTCAATTCATCCCAAAAGTCAATGACTAATGAGGAATAACATAGCTAGGTAGCAAAAATATGAGTACTCATCCAATTCGTCCTCAACAGGCACACACCTCAACACTTCAGCCAGAGAGGGAATTCAATTCGTCCCACTAGACAAGCTAGCGAGGAATACAATCAATATACATGATAGCTGTGGTTTCAAACCATTTCCAATGCTTTTCAATCAATAAGTATCCATCAATATCATTCAAATAATTTCTCACAATTTCAAACCATTTACAATGCTTTTCAAGTGATAAATATCCATTCAAACACATTTCCACAATTTAAAACAATAATGTACAAATAGTCATAATTCATTTCAATTGAAAAATTCAAAAGAAATAGTTGTTGTGCATAAACCTCTGATAATTGTCTCCTGGTCTGGACTTAGTGTTTCCTTCCCTTTTCCTGAGTCTTTACTGACTGAGAAACACAATTTGAAGTGTTTCAGTACTAAATTAAACTATCTCTATCGATGATGCTTGATAAGAAATTCACTGAAAGCTATTATTTGCTTAATCACCTAATATACCGACCCTCGATGCGTTCTAGGTAAATTAGGTTTTAGTGTCACTAATATGTCACATTCAATAGTGTTTTAGGGTTGGTACACGTTACCAATTTCATTTCCTTGTTTAGTGCATTTTATTGCAAATTGCTGTATTCCGGTATACCAGTTTGACCTAGCCGGACGACCTAGTTCCCTCGGTTTTCGAGTTTTGGTCAAAACTACAAACTTGTAGATCTATATCTTACGGAACGCGGGGCAAAATTTTAGGTCATTCTGAGTTATGTAGACCAAGTTATGGTCATTTTACTATTGCTGGTCAAATGGCATCAAATTAGGTCATTTTAGGTCAAATTTGGTCAACTTTGGTTCGGCCAGTTTTTGGATCCGAACTTGTGCAAGCTGTTTGACTTGCTTATGGTCATTTATGGGCTTTGGTGTCTTCATAAGACTTGTAGATATGGGTCTTAACTATTCATGGTTAAAATTTCAGGTCAATTGGACCTGTTTTGAGTGAGTTATGGGCTAAAAACTAACTGCTGCCCAATTGGTCAATTTTCAGGCCTCATTTGCACTTAATCCGAATTGGTCATTTTTCATGCTACTTTGCAAGCAGAATTTTGGTATGCTTTCTCAATGAAAGTTGGCACATTTTGTGCCTAGTTTGACCTCCAATTGGTCTCATACCAATTGGAGTTACACATTTAGAGTTATAGGCTAAAATGTAGGCTGTCCTTAATTACATTGCTTATACATATATCAATTATACATTTACCTTGCTACAAATCCACCTCTCAACCCCATTCTGTTTTGGTACATTACCAAAACCATTTACCACTGCACATTAAAATCATTTTGGGCAGAATACAAACATCCTCAATACACCAAATAAAACTCTAATTCATAAAGTCCAAATAAAACAATACATACACATGAACATTTCTAATTCTTACATACACTTTACACAACCAATTTACATACATATTCATCAATCCTCAATATCATAATTTATCCAATATCTCCATGAATTCAACATTCATCAAAGAGTCCCAAAGCTGCCTAAAGCTTCACATTGCCAAAGTGTCCCACAATTCGTCAACTTCCATCCCAATTGCACAATCACCACATATATACATGGAATTAACTTACTAGGACATTAATCACCCTACTCAACATAATTTCCCATCAAATAAATGTAAGAATAAATCATCAAATATACAACTCCATGGCTGTCCAAACTGGATATATCAAGAACTTCTCAAAACTTAAAGATTCCTTCACAAAGCACACCCATAACATGTATACAAAGTTTAACAAAGCAATATTCAAAATCTCAAACTTACCTATTGTTGGGACTTGCTAAACCTTCACTAAACTTCTTGATTTTGGTATCTACTTCTTCCTTGTGAAGTGGGGATAAATTTTAATGAAGATAAGTAATCAAAATCTAGCTTGAAAATGGGTGTAATGAAGCCATGCAAATGGGGTGGCCATGGAAGGGCTTTAGGAGTTCTTCCTTATGGCAATGGATGAATAAATGAGGAAGATGAAGTTTGAGTGGGAGTAATCTGCCCACTTATGATTATATTTAATCCATATTATAATTCTTAGTGGTCCACTTACTCAAATTAATCATATAATAAGCTTTAAGTGCTAATTACACAATTTTCACTCCACTTTTGGCTATTTGCATTAGGTACCACTAAACTAAATTTTAATTTTATTTTCTAAGTGTAATATTATTTATTTTTAATGGATATTTAGGTCAAAAGACAATTCAGGATGTCAAATGACCATAATGCCCCTGTTCGGGTTGCATTTCCGATTTTTCGGTAACACCGGGTTTTGTCTATTTTTCGATTTCTCACTTTTCCTTGTACTAATTATTTAATTTTTCTTTGATATTTCTAATGATATTTATACTTCAATCGATGTCTCTTTAAGTCCTAAAAATATTTTCCAGGGTTCCCCGCAGTCCAGGGCTAGTCAACGGTCCACGCCGTGACTTCCCGGTGTGGTCACCCATCGCTAGAGTTCTCGGCTCGCTTAACTTGGCTACATTTCTTTACTATTATTTTTGCTTTGTTTTTCTTGTATTTTCTTTTCTTGTATTTCATTATTTTATGTCTCCTCACTCATAACGAAGTGTAGTTCTAGGCATCCTAGCTGTCCGGACAACACTGGTCACCGAACGAGAACGCACTCACCGAACTTAGGGTGTTACAATTCTCCCCCTTAAAATAAATTTCGTCTCGAAATTTTACACAGCATTAGTCTCTGAGCAGTGTGGGTCTTTGTCTCCTCATATCCTCTTCACGTTCCCAAGTAGCTTCCTGGCCTGAATGATGGTTCCACAGCACTTTAACCAGGTGTATCTATTTGTTCCTCAGCTGCTTCACCTCATATGCCAGAATTTTTATGGGTTCTTCCTCATATGAGAGGTCTGGATTTACCTCAATCTCTTCAACTGATAGTACATGAGATGGGTCAGATCTGTACCTCCTTAACATGGACACATGGAAGACACTGTGTATCCTTGCTAGCTCTGGAGGTAATGCCAACCGATATGCCAACCTATGGCAGCCCTTGAATAGCTTCTAAAGCTTTTTCTATTAATTAGAAAATCAAGTTCTGCCTTTTAAGAGATTAAAGATGTAAACAGGACACTAGAAACAATTTCTAGTGTTCTTAATTCAAGAGATTGATGGCTAATCTCTTTGAATTGATGAGAGATGAAGAGAAATAGCTGGAGAGGCTCAAAGTGGCGTGACAAATGAGAGGAGAGGCTGCTGGTTATTTTTTCTTTTCATAACCACACTTAAATAGCTAGGTTAACACATTAAACCCTAGCCACATGTCACCTTTTGATTACTCTAGGTTTAAATGACCCAATCACATTGTGCCAAGTGTCAAACCTATATTTAATCTTGATTTTAATCATCTTACATGATTAAAAAAACATTTGGCAAGCTTATGTGTAATCCCATGTGTCACCATCTCATGGTGCCACGTGTCACACTGTGAAATGACTAAAATGCCCCTGTGTCTTAATTTTGAGTTCTTAACCCAAAATAATTATTTTCTTCTTCTAATTAATTTATATCAAATATAAATTAATTAATTAATCTCTATTAATTAATTTCTCATTAATTAAATTTATATTTAAACACTTTAAATATAAATTTAACTTATATTATACATCCAATAATCTAGATTTGGTTTCAAGTCATGCTAGGGACTTTGCAATTTAATTGCAAACCAAACCTATTTAATTAATCAATTAAACTCTTTAATTAATTAATTAAATCATATTTAAATAGGTGATAACTTGTGTATGTGTGTGACTTACTAGGCTCATCACTAATTGGCAATGAGACATGATATCAACTCTTAATATCATCAGAACTCTTTCTTACCATAAATGATTTCTCTAAATCATTTTATGAACCTCATAGACCATGGTTAACACCTAGCATAGCATGCCATGGCCACCCAATTAGTAATAAGATTTACCTTAAATGAACCTATAATCATATGTTACCATGCACTAGAATCTCTCTGTTACAAAATCCCAACTCAAGCTGGAGTCATGCTTTATGTCAAACACCATTTGCTATGAATATTATGTTTTCTTTTAATTCCAGTTCTTGATTAAAAAGATTTTCTCATCAGAAACTCTTTTCTGAATAAATCTATCTGTCCTGGCCAGGAACTTGAAACATCAAGAACAATTAAATGAACATAGGATTTTATCTCTATTTACTTAGAGGAACATATTCCATCTTGATCAACACCTACCTCCATATATAACTAGTAGGAGCCAACACATGCCCATATACCCATACACAGTACAAGTATGAAAGCAGTATCAAACTCAAACTACCTATATACAAGATAACTGTGTTATCTCAGGTCTAAAGATTATATGCACTAATATGATTTATGAGAAAACATTGACAAGAGTAAACTCCATGTGCTTGTCATAAGTGTCACTGGTTCGGCCTACTTATCATTTATAAGTACCTATCATGTTTGTTATATGGCATGAGACTCACCATTCCATCTTATTTATATCTCATATAAATAACTTGGGAACAAACATGAATACAATCTTTCTGGATAAGTCATGTCCTTATTATGAAGTATCCTCGATTGTGAACCTATTTATGATACTTTGTGCTAGAAATATTGTCACTCATATTCTTAACAACTTAAGAATAATATTTCTAACAAAATATCAATGGACCTTTTCTATTACACATAAATATATTATATAAACAGAAAAGTGGAAATGCCATTTATTAATAAAATATGTACAAGATACATACTAAATGATATGCTCTAGGGCATACTACTAACAATCTCCCACTAGCACTAGAGCCATTCATTACAATATCTTATACCTATCTTCTCAAGATGTCGGT
The DNA here is from genome assembly GCF_030052815.1 of Hevea brasiliensis. Classification (NCBI taxonomy): domain Eukaryota; kingdom Viridiplantae; phylum Streptophyta; class Magnoliopsida; order Malpighiales; family Euphorbiaceae; genus Hevea; species Hevea brasiliensis. The sequence continues at coordinate 91,005,931 of NC_079496.1, read as the reverse complement.
CTAATCGAGTGCGTGACATAGGCTTAGTGAATGGATCGGTGGATTTTCAGTGATGCTATTTTCTGCATGGCTAAATCGCCTTGCCCAACTATATCTCCGATAATGTGGTAGTGCCTTTCTATGTGTTTGGATTTTGGGTGAGACCTTAGTTCCTTAGCTCAGATGACTACTCCATTGTTGTCACGATGTAATGGAACTGGCGACTCAATGGAAGGAACTCGTAAGTTCATCACGAACTTTTTATCCAAACGACTTCCTTTGCGATCTCGATGCGAGAATATACTCGACCTCTGTAGTGGAATCTGCAATCGTGCTCTGCTTGGAACTCTTCCAACCATCGCATCTCCATTACAAATGAACACATATCCAGAGGTAGACTTTCTATCATCGATATCTGATTGGAAATCAGAATCAGTATAACCATCCAATTGTAAGTCTCCACCTCCATAAATCAAGAATAAATCCTTAGTTCTTCTCAAGTACTTAAGGATATTCTTGACAGCTATCCAGTGTTCCAAACCTGGATTGGGTTGATACCTGCTAGTCAAACTAACAGCATATGCGATATCCGGCCTAGTACACAACATTGCATACATTAAACTTCCAATAGCCGAAGCATATGGAATCCTGGCCATCTTATCTCTTTCTTCAGGTGTCTTTGGAGACATCTCTTTAGAAAGATGGATACCATGTCTCACTGGTAACAATCCTCTCTTGGAATCAAGCATGTTAAACCTCTTTAACACCTTTTCCAAGTATAGACTTTGGGATAAACCAATTATTCTTTTCGCTCTATCTCTATAGATGCGAATCCCAAGAATATAGGTTGCCTCCCTTAAGTCTTTCATGGAGAATGTATTTGACAACCATACCTTTATAGTCGTCAACATACCTGTGTCATTACCCATCAACAGTATGTCATCCACATATAAGACAAGGAAAGTGATAGCACTGTCACTAACCTTCTTATATACACATGGCTCATCCTCATTTTTTATAAAACCAAAGGATTTAATGGCTTCATCAAAACGGATGTTCCAACTCCTCGAAGCCTGTTTCAACCCATAAATAGATCGCTTTAGCTTGCATACCTTGGAACCATCTTAGGATTCAAATCCCTTAGGTTGTTCCATGAAAATGTTTTCTTCAATGTATCCATTGAGAAAAGCTGTTTTGACATCCATCTGCCAAATCTCATAATCATGGTATGCAGCTATTGCTAATAAAATCCTAATTGATTTAAGCATGGCAACAGGCGAGAAAGTCTCCTCATAGTCTATTCCTTGCCTTTGGCGAAACCCTTTCGCTACTAGCCTTGCATTATAGGTCTCTACCTTTCCATCAGAACCAATTTTCTTCTTGAAAACCCATTTGTTCCCTATAGGTATAATACCTTCAGGTGGGTCAACAAGATCCCAAACTTGATTCTTATACATGGAATCAATCTCGGATTTCATAGCATCAATCCATTTTGAAGAGTTTATATCTGATATAGCTTCTTCATAGGTAAGTGGATCATCTCCATGATCTACTTCTTCATGAGTAGACAACTCTTGTTCTTCTTCATAAAGAAAACCATATCTCACTGGTGGGTGAGATACCCTGGTTGTTCTACGAGGAACAGCTGTAGATGTTTCATCAACGGGTATTGGTTGACTAGATGGATCTATATACATCTCGATGCATTGGTTGGTCAGAATTCTCCAATTCTAACTCTATTTGCCTTCCTTTGCCTCCTTCTTGAACAAACTGTTGTTCAAGAAATGTGGCATCTCGACTTATCACAACCTTTTGTGAAGTAGGCAAATAAAAATAATATCCAAAACTATCTTTTGGATATCCAACAAATCGACCTTTTTCTGATCTGGTCTCCAAGTTATCAGTGTTCAGCTTTTTGATATAAGCTGGACAACCACAAATCTTAACATGCTTAAGACTTGGTTTTCTTCCATGCCATATCTCATAAAGTGTGGAAGAAACTGATTTTGATGGAATCCTATTCAGAATATACAAAGCTGATTCTAATGCAAATCCCCAAAAGGAGATTGGCATATCAGTATAGCTCATCATACTACGTACCATATCCAATAGGGTACGATTTCTCCTTTCAGATACACCATTCAGTTGTGGCGTTCCTGGAGGAGTCAGCTGAGAAACAATGCCATGCTCTCTCAAGTATTCATCAAATTCAGTACTCAAATATTCACCTCCATGATATGATCGAAGAGCTTTAATATTCTTTCCTGTTTGATTTTCTACTTCAGATTTAAATTCTTTGAACTTTTCAAAAGATTCATGTTTGTATTTCATCAAATACAAATACCCAAACCTTGATTTATCATCAGTAAAGGTAATAAAATAATGAAAACCCCCTCTAGCCATTTCTTTAAATGGACCACATACATCACTATGTATTAGCTCCAAAATATTTTCAGCTCTTAGCCCCTGTCCAACAAAGGGTGGTCTAGTCATTTTGCCCTAAAGGCAAGATTCACAAGTTGGAGTAGGCTCAGAGCCCAATGAGGATAGAATCCCCATTTTCTCTCCGCTTTGCAATCCTATCTTCTCGCAACATGACATAACCTTAAGTGCCAAATATATTTTGAACTTGATTGGTTTTCACCCTGGCATTGCATTGATTTAGTTTGCTATACTCGCCGATGGAAACACTTTCTTCGCAATGGAAACACTTTCTGTTGGCGGGAAACACTTTCCTTTGCCTTTGTCAGCTTTAGTCTTCCTTTTCTGTTTAGCTATTTTCTTGGAAGGACCAGGAATCTGAGGTTTCTTTTTCTTATTGCCCTTCTTCTTGTTGGACTTTCCAGCAAAAGAAGATGCAACCAAAGCTACCTCTTTTCATTTATTGCCTGGCATATTCTTTTGGGCAATAACCAGCATGTTGAGTAAACTAGCTAAGGTGCATTCCTGTTTAGTCATATGGAAATTTGTCACAAAATTCCCAAAAGACTCGGGGAAGGATCAAGGATCAAATCCATCTGTAGTTGGAAATCCATGTTGAAGTCAAGATGTTCCAACTGCTCAATCAGTCGAATCATCTTGTGGACATGATCCCCAACATTCTGTCTCTTAGACATCCTCATACGGAATAGCTGTCTAGATATCTCATATCTAGCATTCCTGCTGTGCTCACCATACAACTCTTGTAGGTGAAGGAGGATCTCACTCGCACTCTGCATGTTCTCATGTTGCTTCCGTAACTTATTACTCATGGAAGCAAGTATGTAACACTTAGCTCTCATATCATGCTCCTTCCACTTGTCCAAAGTTTCATGTTCCTCTTGTGTGGCCTCTGGAGGTAAGGGACCAGGAACATTTGAATCTAGAACATATCCTATTTGTTCAAGGTTCAGGACAAGTTTCAAATTTCTTAGCCAATCAGATAGATTAGGTCCTGTCAACCTATTGTGATTAAGTATGCTTGCAAGGATATTGGATGGTGGTGGTTGTTTTGTGCTCATTTTTATCAGAAAATTAACTGCAGAAAATAACCAGATTAATTAGTAAATGTATCATGTAATTAACCAAAATGATTATGGTCTTTTAATCAAATTGGTCCTCCCACTAACTTAGCGAATCCTACACTTCCAAAGTAGAAAACGGAAATCCTAGTTGGATGGATTTCTAGTGGGTGATTGAATTCTTATAATTCTATTGATCATCCTCAGGTACATCCATTATTGGAATTACAATAAACTATAAGTGAGCAACTCTTTGCCCATCACATCTCATGTGAGGTTCAATCCTTTACCTAGCCCCTAATGCTCAAAATCTCAGGTACATCCATTATTGACTTATCTTGCATTAGTTAAGTTGATCCCATTGAGCCAGTAATTATGCAAATAATTTTAATGTCCTCAGGTACATCCAATATTGGCCACTAAACCATTTACATATTTACAACATCTCATGCTTAACAATTATTCTTAAGAAAATCTCTTAAATAAATTGCATCTTATGCAACTATTTAAAATTTCTTAAAATAATTGCCCCAATGGAGGGCCTATGTTATAATTACTTTAATTATAGCATTTCCAACTTAATCATTTGTTTGGAAGATTTTATGGTCATTTTATTTACTATTAAGGTCTCACTTTGCACATTATCCATTTAGCATGCATATATCATATAATTGCATACATTCCCATACATCTCATGCATTCATGGATAAGCAGTAAATATGGTATGATCATGGACTTTCTAAGGAATTCAATTCTGAGCCACCAAGAATTGAATCAGGGCATTCCTAGGTGCATTTCATTCATTCATTTTACAAGAGTTGCTGAAGGAGTACATAATCAACACTTGATCTTGAATTCCTTCCACTGGTCCCACCAATGCTCTTGACCTCCTTGAACTTCTTGCAATCCAATATTACATAGTAATCCTTGGCATACCAAGGCGAATTTACAAGAACTTAAATAAATGAAATTACAACTCAAAAATTATTACAAACTTAATAATACATGCCCAAAAAAAATTAAAATAAATTAATTAATTTACAATCCCAAAGAAACATAAAAGAAATAAATCCAATCACATTGGTCTTTTATAGTCCATGATCATCCATCATGCATATCACTATTTAACAATTAAATAAAACATACATACTTAAATTAAGTTGAATATCTCATATTCAACTTAAAAATCCAGATTTGAATATGATTCAAATAAATTTAAAAATTCAGATTTGAATCTCATTCAAACAAATTTAAAAATTCAGATTTGAATCACATTCAAACAACTTCAAAAATTCAGATTTGAATCACATTCAAACATTTTTTAAAAAATCAGATCTGAATTTTATTTAATCAATTTTAAAAAATCAGATTTAAATATGATTCAAACAACTTTAAAAATTCATATTTGAATCACATTCAAACAACTTTTAAAATTCAGATTTGAATCACATTCAAACAATTTTTAAAATTCTGATTTGAATCATAATTTAATTGTGTGATAAAAACTACTAATTAAACACTTTAATTAGTCAAAGAATAGGCCTTAGATCATACAACAATTGCAGAATTAAAAGCCAAACCTTAAACCACCCATGGAAGCCAAACCATGCGCACCATTGATGGTATTCTTTCAAGCATGCCGCCACACCTCCATTGCAACCAGTAATGGATAAATCATCTCATGATCAAAACACACAATTAAATATATAATCAACAATCTAAATGGAAAATATAGTGGCTCTGATACCAATTGAAGGAACGGAAGCGTGAAAAACACAAGATTATACCATTGAATTCAAAAATTTTCACCTAGGGTCACATGCACCATGCAAGATTTATTTTTATCTATTTGATTTCAATGATAAACAACATATTAAAACTCTTTTAATATGTTTTTGGATCTGTATTTGCCATTTAATATTTTAAAATTAATCAGATTAATTTTAGAACCCTAGATTAAATCAAGAACGATTACACTAACCTCTTGATGCAATCGCAATGCGTTCGCCTTTGAGATTCGTCTTCAGGACACCAGATGTTGTCCCTCTAGCTTGTCCACACCAAGAACACCTATGGCAGCCCTTGAATAGCTTCTAAAGCTTTTTCTATTAATTAGAAAATCAAGTTCTTCCTTTTAAGAGATTAAAGATGTAAACAGGACACTAGAAACAATTTCTAGTGTTCTTAATTCAAGAGATTGATGGCTAATCTCTTTGAATTGATGAGAGATGAAGAGAAATAGCTGGAGAGGCTCAAAGTGGCGTGACAAATGAGAGGAGAGGCTGCTGGTTATTTTTTCTTTTCATAACCACACTTAAATAGCTAGGTTAACACATTAAACCCTAGCCACATGTCACCTTTTGATTAGCTCTAGGTTTAAGTGACCCAATCACATTGTGCCAAGTGTCAAACCTATATTTAATCTTGATTTTAATCATCTTACATGATTAAAAAACATTTGGCAAGCTTATGTGTAATCCCATATGTCACCATCTCATGGTGCCACGTGTCACAATGTGAAATGACCAAAATGCCCTTGTGTCCTAATTTTGAGTTCTTAACCCAAAATAATTATTTTCTTCTTCTAATTAATTTATATCAAATATAAATTAATTAATTAATCTCTATTAATTAATTTCTCATTAATTAAATTCATATTTAAACACTTTAAATATAAATTTAACTTATATTATACATCCAATAATCTAGATTTGGTTTCAAGTCATGCTAGGGACTTTGCAATTTAATTGCAAACCAAACCTATTTAATTAATCAATTAAACTCTTTAATTAATTAATTAAATCATATTTAAATAGGTGATAACTTGTGTATGTGTGTGACTTACTAGGCTCATCACTAATTGGCAATGAGACATGATATCAACTCTTAATATCATCAGAACTCTTTCTTACCATAAATGATTTCTCTAAATCATTTTATGAACCTCATAGACCATGGTTAACACCTAGCATAGCATGCCATGGCCACCCAATTAGTAATAAGATTTACCTTAAATGAACCTATAATCATATGTTACCATGAACTAGAATCTCTCTGTTACAAAATCCCAACTCAAGCTGGAGTCATGGTTTATGTTAAACTCCATTTGCTATGAATATTATGTTCTCTTTTAATTCTAGTTCTTGATTAAAAAGATTTTCTCATCAGAAACTCTTTTCTGAATAAATATATCTGTCCTGGCAATGAACTTGAAAAATCAAGTACAATTATATTAACATATGATTTTATCTCTTTTTAGTTATAGGTACAGATTCAATCTTGATCAAAACCTAACTCCATATATAACTAGTAGGAGCTAACACATGCCCATATACCCATACACGTACAAGTATGAAAGCGAGATCAAACTCAAACTACCTATATACAAGATAACTGTGCTATCTCAGGTCTAAAGATTATATGCACTGATATGATTTATGACAAAACATTGACAAGAGTAAACTCCATGTGCTTGTCATAAGTGTCACTGGTTCGTCCTACTTATCATTTATAAGTGCCTATCATGTTTGTTATATGGCATGAGACTCACCATTCCATCTTATTTATATCTCATATAAATAACTTGGGAACAAACATGAATACAATCTTTCTGGATAAGTCATGTCCTTATTATGAAGTATCCTCGATTGTGAACCTATTTATGATACTTTGTGCTAGAAATATTGTCACTCATATTCTTAACAACTTAAGAATAATATTTCTAACAAAATATCAATGGACCTTTTCTATTACACATAAATATATTATATAAACAGAAAAGTGGAAATGCCATTTATTAATAAAATATGTACAAGATACATACTAAATGATATGCTCTAGGGCATACTACTAACACATTCTGCCTTGATGTAGCAATAAACCATCATCTCTCATAGAGAATTCAGGTTTCTTGCCCTGCTGGACTTCTTTCAGTAGCTTCTGATATTTTTCATCACTCTGAGCAGCCATTCTGATCTGATCAATCAACACTGGCTGTACATGCCATGCAACTACTGTCTGTCCCTCATCATCAATCTCTAAACTGGCATGTTGTGCTTTCAATTCATATACCATGGACAAAGGAGAAACTCTGAGACTTGCCATAGTCTTGCGACTTAAGGCGTCAGCCACCACATTTGCTTTCCCTGGCTGATATTCTATTAAGCAATCATAATCTTTGATGAGTTCTAACCATCTCCTCTGCCTCAAATTCAATTCCTTCTAGGTGCCCAAATACTTCAAGCTTTTGTGATCTGTGTAAATGTAGCATTTCTCTCCATATAAATAGTATCTCCAAATCTTCAGAGCAAAAATAATAGCTGCTAGCTCCAGATCATGTGTTGGATAGTTCCTCTCATGCATTTTCAGCTGGCGTGATGCATAAGCAATGACATTCCGATCTTGCATCAGTACACAGCCTAACCCATTGTGAGAAGCATCACTATAAACTGTGTATTCTTTACCCGGAGTAGGTAAAGTGAGGACTGGAGCTTCAATTAAACACCTCTTCAACTCATCAAAACTTTGCTGGCATTTATTAGTCCACTGAAATTTTACATCTTTCTGAAGTAGTTTGGTCAGTGGAGAAGATAACATAGAAAACCCCTTCACAAACCGACGGTAATATCCAGCTAGACCCAGAAAACTGCAAATTTTTGTGATATTCCTCGGTGGCTTCCAATTAAGGATAGCTTCTACCTTGCTGGAATCTACCTTGATCCCTTCAGCTGACACAACATGTCCCAAAAAGGTGATTTCTTTTAGCCAAAATTCACATTTCGACAATTTGGCGTATAGCTGTTTCTCCCTTAAAGTCTGCAGTACAATCCGCAGATGTCTGTCATGCTCCTCTGCATTCCTTGAATATATCAAAATGTCATCAATAAACACCACCACAAATTGATCAAGATATGGTCTGAAGATAGTGTTCATCAGATCCATAAAAGCAGCTGGAGCATTTGTTAACCCGAATGGCATTACTAGAAACTCATAGTGGCCATACCGAGTTCAAAGCGCTTTTGGAATACTCTGCTCTTGCACCTTCAACTGATAATAACCAGATCGCAAATCAATTTTGGAGAATACAGCTGCACCCTTCAACTGATCAAACAGATCATCAATGCGAGGCAATGGATATCTATTCTTTATTGTCACCTTATTCAACTGTCGGTAGTCAATGCATAAGCGGAGGGTACCATCCTTCTTCTTAACAAACAATACTGGTGCTCCCCAAGGTGACACACTAGGGTGGATGAAGCCCTTTTCAAGTAATTCTTGCAGTTGTATCTTCAACTCCTTCAATTCTGCTGGTGCCATTCTGTATAGCGTTATGGAGATTGGTTCCACACCAAGCATAACATTAATTTCAAACTGCACTTCTCTTTTCGGAGGTAATCCTGGCAATTCATCAGGAAACACATCTGGAAAGTCATGTACTGTAGGGATGTCCTTCAATGCTGGACTCCCCACTTGGGTGTCTACCACATGTGCCAAGTAGGCTTCACACCCTTTCTCGATCATTTTTCTCGCTAGTGCAATTAAATGATGTTTGATGGCAATAATCGCTTTCCCCATGTATTACCACATCATCAGCATCGAGGAAGGCCAAAAGTGACTGTCTTCAGCCTACAGTCAATCATGGCATGATGCCTAGCTAACCAATCCATGCCCAAGATGATATCATAATCTCTGAAGGGCATTTTAATGAGATCAGACAGAAAAGTGTGTCCTTGGATCACCAAAAGACAATCTCTATACATTCTATTAACCCTGACCTCCTGTCCTAGTGGACTTGTTACTGGCACCTCAAAGTTCATTTTTGTACATGGAACAGCAATGCAATCAATGATGCTAGCACTCACATAAGAATGGGTAGAACCCGGATCAAATAACACAAACACATCTTGATTAAAAGTTGAGAAGGTACCAGCCACAACATCAGATGTCTCGGCCTCTTCCCTCTGTCTCATTGCATACATTCTAATTGGAGCATTGTCTTGCTCTGATTGTTTCACTGTGCCTTGGCTGCCTGCTGGGCTACCTCTACCCCTGCCTCTACCTCTGCTGGGTGGTTGTGAACTTCTGGTGACAGGGCTCTAAACTGACCCTTCTGCAGTAGTAGGAGGTGGTCCAACTCTGCGACTACTGGTGCAGTCCTTGGCAAAGTGTCCTGTGCCTCCACAGTTATAACAGGCTCCAATTGCCTTGTAGCAGATCCCACCATGATTTCTTCCACATGTCTCACATTGGCGGGGAGGGTAGGAACCTCTGGTACTCTGCTGACCAGATAGGGGAGGCTTCTGTCCTGAATATCTTCCCCTACCAGATTTCTTGCCACCTCTGCTGTGTCCCCCATGATTCTTCCTCTTTCCAGTAGGACCACCGAACTCGTTTCTACTGATTTTCCCTCTTTCTCTGTCTTCTCTGATTTCTTATTCTCACTAGCAGCTTCAGAATCAATTATTTCCAACTTTATGGCTTGAGAAACAAGTTCAGAGAAGTTAGTGTGTTTGAATCCGACTACTTGTAATCTGATACTGGGCTTCAAGCCAGTTTCAAACCTCTTGCATCTCTCCCTGCTGGTAGAAAGTAAACTCACTGCATAATGACTTAGGCGGGAAAATTCTCTTTCATACTCAGCCACTGATCTGCCCCCCTGTTTCAGACTTAGGAATTCCTGTAGCTTCTGGTCTACATAAGCATCAGGGACATATTTCTATCTGAATTCCCTGAGAAAGTCATTCCATGTTAGCACTGCAGGTTCTACCAGACTGTGGGGAATAGTTTTCCACCACCATAAGCATCCTCAGAGCAAAGATACTGAGTATTCAAATCTGAGCTGCCCCGTGCAATGCAGTTTCTTGAATACCCTATCCATCCTCTCTAACCACTGTTCAGCCTCTAGAGGATCTACTGTCCCCTTGAACTCTGTAGCCCCATATTTCATCAATTTATCATACTGCCTAGTAGGAGACTGTGGTTGTACCACTGGTGTCTGTATTGGGACTTGAGTAGGCACATTACCAGCCATTTGTTGGAACATTGCAGCCATCTGCTGAGCGAACTGAGCAGGAAACTGCGGTACTGCAGGGGCTGGTGCTGCTGAACCACTGACATTGTGTAGGCCTGGGGCATCCCCTTGCACCTCAGCCTCAATAGATTGATCGACTGAACGATCACCCTCTTCCATAGTCAATGCGAGGATTTTAGATCTCCTGAACAAATAACACAAGGAGATTTCCTCCCGTTAGTGCATATTTATAATGTAATGTACTGTATGTATCAAACAATGATATTGAGCAGTTGTACTATGAAGAAAGAATATTCAAATAACAGGTGAAAACAGAATTTAAAAACTTTGCTCTGATACCACTAAAACATGTCACACCCTACCCCTCTGTAAGGCATAACATGATCCCGTAGTATACCTAATGAATTACCAACTCCGTCTACTGATAACCCATTAAATACACTACAAGGGATTTTAAAAACTTTTCTTACTTCTTTTACAGTGGTGAGCACTATTTACAGGTGTTAAAAACCTTTTTGAACTGAAGTGATAGAACTAATATATTTGAATTATTTGGAATTTCTGTAAAAATTTTGGCAGAGTGCCATCTGTATTTTGGATAAAACAGTTCTTCAGAAAACCTGTAAAAAGCACTTCAATATATTTCCAATCTCAACTCCAACATATTCTCAACACAACATTTTTATCAACTCAAATCGATAGTGATTTTTCAAAGACTGAGATAAGAGAAATATAATACAATTTTTACAAGCCAAAATAACTCATAATTATTTTACAACTTCAAGGTACAATTTGAATTTACAACTGCTCAAAATCAAAAACAATATGTACATACAGTGGTCATACATTACAGTATAAAATGCAAAATATTGGTATACTCATTATACCCGGTAATCTCTCGCTGGAGGTACTAGCAGCCTAGTCTGCTGCCCTGTCTGTCAGTCTACCTGCGACAGCAATAAAAAGCTATCGCTGAGACAATGTCTCAGTGGTGCACAACATTAACCAAATACAATTTAAATCACAATTCATAAATCAAATAAATAGTGGATACTTAAAACCATAGTTAATTTTAAGACAGTGATTGTCAACAAGAATTTAAACTCCATTTCTCAATATCACAATAAATTTCAATAAGTCAGATCATGGTTGAATTCAAAAGAAAGAATATGTCAATAAGAGTTTAAATTCATTTCACAATCTCACAATACATATCAATAAATCACACACAGCTTAATCATGTTCCAAAGTTCAATTCGTCCCAAAAGCCGATGGCTAATGAGGTATTCAATTCATCCCAAAAGTCGATGACTAATGAGGTATTCAATTCGTCCCAAAAGTCAATGACTAATGAGGAATAACATAGCTAGCTAGCAAAAATATGAGTACTCATCCAATTCGTCCTCAACAGGCATACACCTCAACACTTCAGCCAGAGAGGGAATTCAATTCGTCCCACTAGACAAGCTAGCGAGGAATACAATCAATATACATGATAGCTGTGGTTTCAAACCATTTCCAATGCTTTTCAATCAATAAGTATCCATTAATATCATTCAAATAATTTCTTACAATTTCAAACCATTTACAATGCTTTTCAAGTGATAAATATCCATTCAAACACATTTCCACAATTTAAAACAATAATGTACAAATAGTCATAATTCATTTCAATTGAAAAATTCAAAAGAAATAGTTGTTGTGCACAAACCTCTGATAATTGTCTCCTGTTCTGGACTTAGTGTTTCCTTCCTTTTTCCTGAGTCTTTACTAACTGAGAAACACAATTTGAAGTGTTTCAGTACTAAATTAAACTATCTCTATCGATGATGCTTTATAAGAAATTCACTGAAAGCTATTATTTGCTTAATCACCTAATATACCGACCCTCGATGCGATCAAGGTAAATTAGGTTTTAGTGTCACTAATATGTCACATTCGATAGTGTTTTAGGGTTGGTACACGTTACCAATTTCATTTCCTTGTTTAGTGCATTTTATTACAAATTGCTGTATTCCGGTATACCAGTTTGACCTCACCGGACGACCTAGTTCCCTCGGTTTTCGGGTTTCGGTCAAAACTACAAACTTGTAGATCTATGTCTTATGGAACGCGGGGCAAAATTTTAGGTCATTTTGAGTTATGTAGACCAAGTTATGGTCATTTTACTATTGCTAGTCAAATGGCATCAAATTAGGTCATTTTAGGTCAAATTTGGTCAACTTTGGTTCGGCCAGTTTTTGGACCCAAACTTGTGCAAGCTGTTTGACTTGCTTATGGTCAATTCTGGGCTTTGGTGTCTCCATAAGACTTGTAGATATGGGTCTTAACTATTCATGGTTAAAATTTTAGGTTAATTGGACCTTTTTTGAGTGAGTTATGAGCTAAAAACTAACTGCTGCCCAATTGGTCAATTTTCAGGCCTTATTTGCACTTAATCCGAATTGGTCATTTTTCATGCTACCTTGCAAGCAGAATTTTGGTATGCTTTCTCAATGAAAGTTAGCACATTTTGTGCCTAGTTTCACCTCCAATTGGTCTCATACCAATTGGAGTTACACATTTAGAGTTATAGGCTAAAATGTAGGCTGTCCTTAATTACATTGCTTATACATATATCAATTACACATTTACCTTGCTACAAATCCACCTCTCAACCCCATTCTGTTTTGGTACATTACCAAAACCATTTACCACTCCACATTAAAATCATTTTAGGTAGAATACAAACATCCTCAATATACCAAATAAAACTCTAATTCATAAAGTCCAAATAAAACAATACATACACATGAACATTTCTAATTCTTACATACACTTTACACAACCAATTTACATACATATTCATCAATCCTCAATATCATAATTTATCCAATATCTCCATGAATTCAACATTCATCAAAGATTCCCAAAGCTGCCGAAAGCTTCACATTGCCAAAGTGTCCCACAATTCGTCAACTTTCATCCCAATTGCACAATCACCACATATATACATGGAATTAACTTACTAGGACATTAATCACCCTACTCAACATAATTTCCCATCAAATAAATGTAAGAATAAATCATCAAATATACAACTCCATGGCTGTCCAAACTGGATATATCAAGAACTTCTCAAAACTTAAAGATTCCTTCATAAAGCACACACCCATAACATGTATACAAAGTTTAACAAAGCAATATTCAAAATATCAAACTTACCTATTGTTGGGACTTGCTAAACCTTCACTAAACTTCTTGATTTTGGTATCTACTTCTTCCTTGTGAAGTGGGGATAAATTTTAATGAAGACAAGTAATCAAAATCTAGCTGTAAATTGGGTGTAATGAAGCCATGCAAATGGGGTGGCCATGGAAGGGCTTTAGGAGTTCTTCCTTACGGCAATGGATGAATAAATGAGGAAGATGTAGTTTGAGTGGGAGTAATCTGCCCACTTATGATTATATTTAATCCATATTATAATTCTTAGTGGTCCACTTACTCAAATTAATCATATAATAAGCTTAAAGTGCTAATTACACAATTTTCACTCCACTTTTGGCTATTTGCATTAGGTACCACTAAACTAAATTTTCATTTTATTTTCTAAGTGTAATATTATTTATTTTTAATGGATATTTAGGTCCAAAGACAATTTAGGATGTCAAATGACCATAATGCCCCTGTTCGGGTTGCATTTTCGATTTTTCGGTAACACCGGGTTTTGTCTGTTTTTCGATTTCTCACTTTTCCTTGTACTAATTATTTAATTTTTCTTTGATATTTCTAATGATATTTATACTTCAATTGATGTCTCTTTAAGTCCTAAAAATATTTTCCAGGGTTCCTCGCAGTCCAAGGCTAGTCAACGGTCCACGCCATGACTTCCCGGTGTGGTCACCCATCGCTAGGGTTCTCGGCTCGCTTAACTTGGATACATTTCTTTGCTATTATTTTTCCTTTGTTTTTCTTGTATTTTATTTTCTTGTATTTCATTATTTTATGTCTCCTCACTCATAACGAAATGTAGTTCTAGGCATCCTAGCTGTCCGGACAACACTGGTCACCGAAACAGTAGAACGTACTACCGAACTTAGGGGTGTTACAGCATGGCAACATATGTTTATAGGTTCATTTAAGGTAAACCTTATTACTAATTGGGTGGCCATGGCATGCTATGCTAGGTGTTTACCATGGTCTATGAGGTGCATAAAATGATTTAGAGAAATCATTTATGGTAAGAAAGAGTTCTGATGATATTAAGAGTTGATATCATGTCTCATTGCCAATTAGTGATGAGCCTAGTAAGTCACACACATACACAAGTTATCACCTAATTATATATGATTTAATTATTTAATTAAAGAGTTTAATTGATTAATTAAATAGGTTTGGTTTGCAATTAGATTGCAAAGTTCCTAGCATGACTTGAAACCAAATCTAGATTGTTGGATGTATAGTATAAGTTAAATTTATATTTAAAGTGTTTAAATATGAATTTAATTAATGAGAAATTAATTAATAGAGATTAATTAATTAATTTATATTTGATATAAATTGATTAGAAGAAGAAAAATAATTATTTTGGGTTGAGAACTCAAAATTAAGACACAGGGGCATTTTGGTCATTTCACAGGGTGACATTTGTGACACATGGCACTATACATAAGCTTGTCAAATGTCTTTTAATCATGTAAGATGATTAAAATTAAGATTAAATATAGATTTGACACTTGGCACAATGTGTTTGGGTCTATTAAACCTAGAACCAATCAAAGGGTGACATGTGGCAAGGGTTTAAATGGTGACCTAGCTATATAAGTGTTGTTATAAAAAAATAAAACACACAACCAGCAGTCCTCATCCTTGGTGCCGCCACCCAAGAGTCTCCCTTCTCTTTCTCTTCATCTCTCATCTATTCCAAGAGATTAGCAAGCAATCTCTTGAATTAAAAATACTAGAAATTGCTTCTAGTGTCCTGTTTACATCTTTAATCTCTTAAAAAGCAGAACTTGACTTTCTAAATAATAGAAAAAGCTTTAAAAGCTATTCAAGGGCTGCCATAGGTGTTCTTGGTGTGGACAAGCTAGAGGGACAGCATCTGATGTCCTGAAGATGAATCTCAAAGGCGCAAATACACTGCAGTGCATCAAGAGGTTAGTGTGTTTGTTCTTGATTTAATCTAGGGTTCTAAAATTAATCTGTTTAATTTTAAAATCTTAAATAGCAGATACACATCCAAAAACATATTAAAAGAGTTTTAATATGTTGTTTATCATTGAAATCAAATAGATAAAAATAAATCTTGCATGATGCATGTGACCCTACGTGAAAATTTTTTGAATTCAATAGTATAAACTTGTGTTTTTCACACTTATGCTCCTTCAATTGGTCTCAGAGCCACTATATTTTCCATTTAGATTGTTGATTATATGATTTAATTGTGTGTTTTGATCATGAGATAATTTATCCATTGCTGGTTGCAATGGATGTGTGGCGACTTGCTTGAAGAACACCAACATGGTGCGCATGGTATGGCTTCATGGATGGTGCAAGGTTTGGCTTTTTAATTTATAATTGTTGTATGATCTAAAAGCTCATCCTATGTCTAATTAAATTGTTTAATTAGAATTTTAATCACACAATTAAATTTTGATTCAAATCAGAATTTTAAAAATTGTTTGAATGTGATTCAAATCTAAATTTTAAAAGTTGTTTGAATGTGATTCAAATCTAAATTTTTAAAGTTGTTTGAATCATATTTAAATCTAATTTTTTAAAGTTGTTTGAATAATATTCAGATCTGAATTTTTAAAAATTGTTTAAATGTTATTCAAATCTGATTTTTTAAAAATTGTTTGAATGTGATTCAAATTTGAATTTTTAAGGTTGTTTGAATGTGATTCAAATCTGAATTTTTAAATTTATTTGAATGAGATTCAAAATCTGATTTTTTAAATTTATTTGAATCATATTCAAATCTGGATTTCTAAGTTGAATATGAGATATTCAATTTAATTTAAGTATGTATGTTTTATTTAATTGTTAAATAGTGATATGCATGATGAATGATCATGGACTATAAAAGACCAATGTGATTGGATTTATTTCTTTTATGTTTCTTTGGGATTGTAAATTAATTAATTTATTTTAATTTATTTTGGGCATGTATTATTAAGTTTGTAATAATTTTTGGGTTGTAATTTCATTTATTTAAGTTCTTGTATATTCGCCTTGGTATGCCAAGGATTACTATGTAATAATGGATTGCAAGAAGATCAAGGAGGTCAAGAGCATTGGTGGGACCAGTGGGAGGAATTCAATATCAACTGTTGATTATGTACTCCTTCAGCAACTCTTGTAATATGAATGAATAAAATGCACTTAGGAATGCCCTGATTCTCTCAGAATTGAATTCCTTAGAAATTCCATGATCATACCATATTTATTTATTGTCCATGAATGCATGAGATGTATGTGAATGTATGCAGTATGTGATATATGCATGGTAAATGGATAATGTGAAAAGTGAGACCTTAATAGTAATTAGGATGACCATAAAATCTTCCAAACAAATGATTAAGTTGGAAATGCTATAATTAAAGTAATTATAACATGGGCCTTCCATTGAGGCAATTATTTTAAGAAATTTTAAATACTTGCATAAGATGCAATTAATTTAAGAGATTTTCTTAGGAATAATTGTTAAGCATGAGATGTTGTAAATATGTAAATGGTTTGGTGGCCAATATTGGATGTACCTGAGGACATTAAAATTATTTGCATAATTACTGGCTCAATGGGATCAACTTAACTAATGCAAGATAAGTCAATAATGGATGTACCTGAGATTTTAAGCATTAGGGGCTAGGTAAAGGATTGAACCTTACATGAGATGTGATGGGCAAGGATTTGCTCACTTATAGTTTATTGTAATTCCAATAACGGATGTACCTGAGGATGATCAATAGAATTATAAGAATTCAATCACCCACTAGAAATCCATCCAACTAGGATTTTTGTTTTCTACTTTAGAAGTGTAGGATTCGCTAAGTTAGTGGGAGGACCAATTTGATTAAAAAACCATAATTATTTTGGTTAATTACATGATACATTTACTAATTAATCTAGTTATTTTCTGCAGTTAATTTTCTGATAATAATGAGCACAGAACAACCATCATCATCCAATATCCTTGCAAGCATACTTGATCGCAATAGGTTGACATGACCTAATCTCTCTAATTGGCTAAGAAATTTGAAACTTGTCCTGAACCTTGAACATATAGGATATGTTCTAGACTCAAATCTTCCTGGTCCCTTACCTCCAGAGGCCACCCAAGAGGAATATGAAACTTTGGACAAGTGGAAGGAGCATGATATGAGAGCTAAGTATTACATGCTTGCTTCTATGAGTAATGAGTTACAGAAGTAGCATGAGGACACGCAGAGTGCGAGTGAGATCCTCCATCACTTACAAGAGTTGTATGGTGAGCACGGTAGGAATGCTAAGTATGAGATATCTAGACAGTTGTTCTGCATGAGGATGTCTGAGGGACAGAATGTTGCGGATCATATCCACAAGATGATTCGGCTGATTGAGCAGTTGGAACATCTTGACTTCAACATGGATTTCCAACTATAGACGGATTTGATCCTTCAGTCCCTTCCTGAGTCTTTTGGGAATTTTGTGACAAATTTCCATATGACTAAACAGGAATGCACCTTGGCTAGTTTACTCAACATGCTGTTTATTACCCAAAAGAATATACCGGGCAATAAAGGAAAAGAGGTAGCTTTGATTACATATTTTTCAGCTGGAAAGTCCAATAAGAAAAAGGGCAATTAGAAAAAGAAACCTCAAGTTCCAAAATCTTCTAAGAAGATAGCCAAACAGAAAAACAAAGATCAAAGTTGACAAAGGTAAAGGAAAGTGTTTCCACTACCAGCAGGAAAGTGTTTCCACTGCCAGCAAGAAAGTGTTTCCACTGTCCAAAGTATAGCAATCTAAAAGAATGCAATGCCATGATGAAAATCAACTCTAGTTCAAAATATATTTAACACTTAAGATTAGGTCATGTTGTAGAAGATAGGATTGCAAAAATTGGATAAAATGGGGATTTTATTCTCATTGGGCTCTAAGCCTACTCTAACTTATGAATCTTGCCTTCAGGGCAAAATGACTAGATCACCCTTTGTTGGACAAGGACAAAGAGCTGGAAATATTTCGGAAATAATACATAGTGATGTATGTGATCCATTTAAGGGAATGGTTAAAGGCGATTTTCATTACTTTATTACCTTTACTGATGATAAATCAAGGTTTTGGTATTTGTATTTGATGAAATACAAACATGAATCCTTTGAAAAGTTCAAAGAATTTAAAACTGAAGTAGAAAATCAAACAGGAAAGAGTATTAAAGCTCTTCAATCAAATCATGGAGGAGAATATTTGAGTACTGAATTTGATGAATACTTGAAAAAGCATGGCATTGTTTCCCAACTGACACCTCCAGGAACACCATAGTTGAATGGTGTATTTGAAAGGAGAAATCGTACCTTATTGGATATGGTACGTAGTATGATGAGCTATACTGATATGCCAATCTCCTTTTGGGGATTTGCATTAGAATCAGCTTTGTATATTCTGAATAGGATTCCATCAAAATCAGTTTCTTCCACACCTTATGAGATATGGCATGGAAGAAAACCAAGTCTTAAGCATGTTAAGATTTGGGGTTGTCTAGCTTATATCAAAAAGCTGAACATTGATAAATTGGAAACCAGATCAGAAAAAGGTCAATTTGTTGGATATCCAAAAGATAGTTTTGGATATTATTTTTATTTCCCTACTTCACAAAAGGTTGTGATAAGTAGAGATGCTACATTTCTTGAACAATAGCTTGTTCAAGAAGGTGGCAAAGGAAGGCAAATAGAGTTAGAATTGGAGAATTCTGACCAACTAACAGATCAGATGGATATAGATCCATCTAGTCAACCTACACCCATTGATGAAACATCTACAGCTATTCCTCATAAAACAACTAGGGTATCTCAGCCACCAGTGAGATATGATTTCCTTCATGAAGAAGAACAAGAGTTGTCTACTCATGAAGAAGTAGATCATGTTGATGATCCACTTACCTATGAAGAAGCTATATCAGATATAGATTCTTCAAAATGGATTAATGCTATGAAATCTGAAATTGATTCCATGTATAAGAATCAAGTTTGGGATCTTGTTGACACACCTAAAGGTATTGTACTTACAGGGAACAAATGGGTTTTCAAGAAGAAAATTGGTTCTGATGGAAAGGTAGAGACCTATAAGGCAAGGCTAGTAGCAAAAGGGTTTCGCCAAAGGCAAGGAATCGACTATGAGGAGACTTTCTCGCTTGTTGCCATGCTTAAATCAATTAGGATTCTATTAGCAATAGTTGCATATTATGATTATGAGATTTGGCAGATGGATGTCAAAATAGCTTTTCTCAATGGATACATTGAAGAAAACATTTTCATGGAACAACCTAGGGGTTTTGAATCCCAAGATGGTTCCAAGGTATGCAAGCTAAAGCGATCCATTTATGGGTTGAAGCAAGCTTCGAGGAGTTGGAACATCCGTTTTGATGAAGCCATTAAATCCTTTGGTTTTATCAAAAATGAGGATGAGCCATATGTATATAAGAAGGTTAGTGATAGTGCTATCACTTTCCTTGTATTATATGTGGATGACATACTGTTGATGGGTAATGACACATGTACATTGACAACTGTAAAGGTATGGTTGTCAAATACATTCTCCATGAAAGACTTAGGGGAGGCAACCTATATTCTTAGGATTTGCATCTATAGAGATAGAACGAAAAGAATAATTGGTTTATCCCAAAGTCTATACTTGGAAAAGGTGTTAAAGAGGTTTAACATGCTTGATTCCAAGAGAGGATTGTTACCAGTGAGACATGGTATCCATCTTTCTAAAGAGATGCCTCTGAAGACACCTGAAGAAAGAGATAAAATGGCCAGGATTCCATATGCTTCGGCTATTGGAAGTTTAATGTATGTAATGTTGTGTACTAGGCCGAATATTGCATATGCTGCTAGTTTGACTAGCAGGTATCAATCCAATTCAGGTTTGGAACACTGGATAGCTGTCAAGAATATCCTTAAGTACTTGAAAAGAACTAAGGATTTATTCTTGATCTATGGAGGTGGAAACTTGCAATTGGATGGTTATACTAATTCTGATTTCCAATCAGATATCGATGATAGAAAGTCTACCTCTAGGTATGTGTTCATTTGTAATTGAGGTGCAGTTAGTTGGAAGAGTTCCAAACAGAGCATGACTGCAGATTCCACTACCGAGGCTAAGTATATTACTGCATCAGATGCTGCAAAGGAAGTTGTTTAGATAAAGAAGTTCATGACAGAACTTACAGTAGTTCCTTCCATTGAGTCAGCAGTTCCACTACACTGTGACAATAATGGAGCAATCATACAGGCTAAGGAACCTCGGTCTCACCAGAAATTCAAACACATTGAAGGCGCTACCACATTATTAGAGAAATAGTTGGGCAAGGCGATATAGCCATACAGAAAATAGCATCAGCTGAAAATCCAGCAGATCTATTCACTAAGCTTTGTCACAAGCACAGTTAGACTAACATCTTGAGAAGATGGGTCTAAGATATTGTAATGAATGGCTCTAGTGCTAGTGGGAGATTGTTAGTAGTATGCCCTATAGCAATTATTTAGTATGTATCATGTACATGTTTTTATTAATAAAAGGCATTTCCACTTTTCCGTTTACATAATATATTTATGTGTAATAGAAAATGTCCATCGATATTTTGCTAGAAATTCTATTCTTAAATTGTTAAGAATATGAGTGACAGTATTTCTAGTATAAAGTATCATAAATAGGTTCACAATCGAGGATACTTCATAATAAGGACATGACTTATCCAGAAAGATTGTATTCATGTTTGTTCCCAAGTTATTTATATGAGATATAAATAAGATGAAATAGTGAGTCTCATGCCATATAACAAACATGATAGGCACTTATACATGATAAGTAGGTTGAACCAGTGACACTTATGACAAGCACATGGAGTTTACTCTTGTCAATGTTTTGTCATAAATCATATCAGTGCATATAATCTTTAGACTTGAGATAACACAGTTATCTTGTATATAGGTAGTTTGAGTTTGATACTACTTTCATACTTGTACTATATATGGGTATATGGGCATGTGTTGGCTCCTACTAGTCATATATGGAGGTAGGTGTTGATTAAGATGGAATCTGTTCCTCTAAGTAAATAGAGATAAAATCCTATGTTCGTTTAATTGTTCTTGATGTTTCAAGTTCCTGGCCAGGGCAGATAGATTTAATCAGAAAAGAGTTTCTGATGCGAAAATCTTTTTAATCAAGAATTGGAATTAAAAGAGAACATAATATTCATAACAAATAGAGTTTGACATAAACCATGACTCCAGCTTGAATTGGAATTTTGTAACAGAGAGATTCTAGTGCATGGTAACATATGATTATAGGTTCATTTAAAGTAAACCTTATTACTAATTGGGTGGCCATGGCATGCTATGCTAGGTGTTTACCATGGTCTATGAGGTGCATAAAATGATTTAGAGAAATCATTTATGGTAAGAAAGAGTCCTGATGATATTAAGAGTTAATATCATGTCTCATTGCCAATTAGTGATGAGCCTAGTAAGTCACACACATACACAAGTTATCACCTAATTAAATATGATTTAATTAATTAATTAATTAAAGAGTTTAATTGATTAATTAAATAGGTTTGGTTTGCAATTAGATTGCAAAGTCCCTAGCATGACTTGAAACCAAATCTAGATTATTGGATGTATAGTATAAGTTAAATTTATATTTATAGTGTTTAAATATGAATTTAATTAATGAGAAATTAATTAATAGAGATTAATTAATTAATTTATATTTGATATAAATTGATTAGAAGAAGAGAAATAATTATTTTGGGTTGAGAACTCAAAATTAAGACACAGGGACATTTTGGTCATTTCACAGAGTGACATGTGGCACCATGAGATGGTGACACATGGCACTATACATAAGCTTGCCAAATGTCTTTTAATCATGTAAGATTATTAAAATTAAGATTAAATATAGGTTTGATACTTGGCACAATGTGATTGGGTCTATTAAACCTAGAACCAATCAAAGGGTGACATGTGGCAAGGGTTTAAGTAGTGACCTAGCTATATAAGTGTTGCTATGAAAAAATAAAACACACAACCAGTAGCTCCTTATCCTTGGTGCCGCCACCCAAGAGTCTCCCTTCTCTTTCTCTTCATCTCTCATCTATTCCAAGAGATTAGCAAGCAATCTCTTGAATTAAAAATACTAGAAATCATTTATAGTGTCCTGTTTACATCTTTAATCTCTTAAAAAGCAGAACTTGACTTTCTAAATAATAGAAAAAGCTTTAGAAGCTATTCAAGGGCTGCCATAGGTGTTCTTGGTGTGGACAAGCTAGAGGGACAACATCTGGTGTTCTGAAAATGAATCTCAAAAGGCGCAAATACACTGCAGTGCATCAAGAGGTTAGTGTATTTGTTCTTGATTTAATCTAGGGTTCTAAAATTAATCTGATTAATTTTAAAATCTTAAATGGAAAATACAGATCCAAAAACATATTAAAAGATTTTTAATATGTTGTTTATTATTGAAATCAAATAGATAAAAATAAATCTTGCATGATGCATGTGACCTTAGGTGAAAATTTTTGAATTTAATAGTATAAACTTGTGTTTTTCATGCTTTTGCTCCTTCAGCACTTTATGGGAGAAAATGCAGAACACCTGTATGTTGGACTAAATTGGGTGAAGATAAGCGAGTGGGGCTAGACCTGGTAAAACAGACAGAGGAAAAGGTGAAACTGATAAAGGCCAATTTGAAAGCTGCCTCAGACCGACAGAAATCTTATGCTGACTTGAAAAGAAAGGACATTGAGTATGAAGTTGGCGAGAAGGTATTTCTCAAAGTGTCACCATGGAAGAAAGTGTTGAGATTCAGGAAAAAGGGAAAATTAAGCCCTAGGTTCATTGGCCCATATGAAGCTATTGAACGTGTGGGACCAATAGCCTACGGATTAGCCTTACCACCTGAGCTGGACAAAATACATAATGTGTTCCATGTCTCGATGCTCAAAAGATACAGATCAGATCCTTCACATGTCATCTCAGCAGAAGAAATTGTGGTACAACTTGATCTGACATATGAAGAAGAGCCGATTAAAATCTTGGCACAAGAGGTAAAAAGCTCAGAAACAAGACAATTCCACTAGTGAAAATCCTATGGAGGCACCACAACACGGAAGAGGCAACATGGGAGAGCGAGGTGACAATGAGGCAATAGTTCCCTCAGCTCTTCATATTAGGTAAATTTCAAGGACGGAATTTTTATTTAGAGAGGAAGAGTTGTAACATCCTCCCTGTACGTAGTCTGTTCATTCTGTTGCTCCGGTGACCTAATGTCTGTTCGAAAAAGTCAGGATATCTGGAATTACACTTTGGTGATAGTGAACAGACATATATTGATAAAATAACTAAAAATAAAATACAAGAAAAATTAAAGAAAAATAAAAGAGAGAAAATGAAACTAAGTTAAACGAACTCGCACCGCAGCGATGGGTGACCGCACCAGAAAGGTCATTGCCGACCCCAGGACCACGGGGAACCCTTGGAATTAAATTTCGAGACGTAAGTAAAGGTTTATTGAAATATAATTGATACTAGAAATGTCAAAGAAAAATTAATAAATTAGTATAAAGAAAAATGAAAAATCGAGAAATAGACAAAAATCAATATTACAGAAAAATTGGGAATACAACCCGAAAAGGGGCATTTTGGTCATTTAACGGCTAGAGTTGCCTTTTAACCTCAATGTCCATTAAAAATAAATGATATTACACTTTAGAAATGTCATGAAAAATTAAATTTTGATACATTATGTAAATAGTGAAAGAAATGAGACAAATGAGCAAGTTAAGGAAATTAAGATTAATGAATTATTAATTCAAGTTAGTGCTCCACTAACTCAAGCCTTGGGACACCTATCTAAGTCATTTTTGGGCAGAATTAGTCATCTTCAACCTCAAGAACACAACCAGCCGAATGGAAAACACCATTGAAGCTCCCATGGCCGAATTTGTCCAATCTCTATGCACTCCCATTCCAAGCCTCCTTTCCACTTAGATCCTTCATTAAAGCTTGCCTACTCACCTTGGGGAAGATATTGGGAACAAGAAAAAGAAGATTTCATGAAGTTTTAATAAGCTTCAAAAGTGGTAAGTGTCCAAATCTTCTCCCTAGCTTTAGTAAACCTTGTGTTTAGGTTGAGGTGAGTAATTTGGTGAAGAGAAATGAAGAAAATATTGAGATATAAACTTGTCCATTTTTAGCAGCCATGAAGGTTTGTGGTGTTTGAGTTTTTCTTACCTCTAATGGATGGGAATTAAGGTTGATTAACTCAAATAGAAGTTGTAGTAGGTTAATGTCCAAGTATGTGCATGTTAGTGCTTAAATTAAGGGTTTGAAAATGGGACTTTGATACCTTGGTAAATTGCCATGTTTAGTAGCCTATAATGTTATGAAATTGTATGTGATTTTATGTAATATATTGATGAGATGTCATGGTGTTAAATTGTGGGCAGCATGTGTAGTTGCCATGGAAGTGTATGTGTAATATTGATATTGAGGTATGTTGAATTTTTGGTGGAAGTAAATGTTGAACTTGAATGGTGTATTGTGTGTATTGAACACTTGAGTGTCCTATTCAAAATACCTTGCTGGAATTGTGTACCATATACATAGAAGTGCCATGATTGAATATTGAAGTATTGGGGGGAGAAGGATTGTTAAAATTGGAAGTGTAATGTTTAAATGCAGGTTGTGTGTGTTGGCAGCATCTAAATTAGGTCATAAGTGTAAAACTGTGAACCCAATTAGTATGAGGCCAATGGGGGGTGAAACTAGACACCAAATAGGCCAACTTTCATGCGGAAATATTGCCAAAATTCTGCCTAGAAACTGACCTTAAAAATGACCAAATCCGGAATGGTAACCTTGCAAATCCAAATTTTTGACCATATGAACAGTAGTCTTTAGGATGACCATAACTCACTCAAAACAGGTCCAATTGATCTTATATTTTTACCATGGATAGCTTAGACATAGAGCTACAATTCTTATGAAGATACTAAAGCCCAGAAATGGCCAGAACTAAGTCAAATAGCTTGCACAAGTTCGGATACCAAAACTGCAAGAACTAAAAGTGACCTAAAATTGACCAAATTTTGCACTAAAGGTGTAATCTGTCCAGCTTTAGTAAATTGACCATATCTTGGTCTATACAATTCATAATGACCTAAAATTTTGCCAAGAGTTCAATAAGACATAGAGCTACAATTTTTCTTCTTTGACCAAAAGCTAAAAACTAAGAGACATAGGACAATAAGCTAGACCAATCTAGCACACTAAAACTGAACATTTGGTAATTACATAAAATGATACTTGAAGTAATTTGGCAATGAATGCCAACTTGTAAAAATGGTAAATTGCACTATATTGGCAGCATATTGAATTACAAATTGTGACATGTTGATGCTAGAATCAACTTATCCATAGTACCTAAAAAGGTCAACAATTACAGTGACTTGTAAATTACATGATAACTAGTAAACTCTAAAAATTGAAGAATTAAATAATTAATTTATAATGTGCCCTGGTTTGCCTAGTTAACTAGTTTGGATAGGTTGGCATGCCAATAGGATTCTGACAGCTGTTCTGTAAATGACTTCATGCCATACTATATTTTTACAGCTTATTATGCCGCACTATGACTTTAATAGCCTACGGTTATAAGTATTGTGTTATTATACTTGGCTTATCGTCAGATTTATTATATGGCTTTTTAGCCACACTATTTGCACACTGAGAGACACTTTGTGACCGATGGTGTAACGACCTGAGGTACTAGGTACCTAGTGCTAGTATATCCATTTATCTAGTCTGGTCGGTGTATACGCTACACGGGCAGTTAATTTAAGCATTACTAAATTCAAATAGCTAAATCTAGTCTACTGACATACAGCACTATCAAAAATAGCAAATATTGAAATGTTAGCAAATAAAGGTAGAATCAAAAATTATAAAGAATACCGATGTCATAAATTTATTTACTTTATTTTAGTGTATGTTTCTTTATATTTGGCATCACTAAGCAAAAATTGCTTAGCGCGTTGCTTTTGTAACGTGTAGGTATTTGAGACACAGCTGGGGAGCCCAGTAGACCTACGACCGGGTGAGACATCAGATCTGCACAGGAGTCTAGAATCATATGTACTACACTGCATATATGGTAGGACTTAGGATCTTGTGTAATGACTATCAGTTGTATTTTGACATTTCGTTATGTAATATGTATAGATGTCATAAAACTTTAAAGTTTGTACTAATTTGTATACATTAAACTCCTATGGATAGTGTTTTGATGAATGTAAAATATGATGGACTGTATTTTGAAATTATGAAATTATGAGACTGAAAAATTAGTTGGATGGTTGAGATTATCATATTGAACTATTTTTAACAGGTTTAGAAGGACAGCTTGTCCGAAATACAGACGACACCTTGCCGGATTTTTATTACCATTTTTGAAATACTGATTTTATTAAAGTATGAAAATAGAACCAGCGTGATATGAATTTTACATAAAAGACTTCTTAAAATCAAATTGAGTTCAGGAAATGAGTTGATTATAGACTAGGTGCTCTGGCACGCTGTGTAGCACGCCTTACTCAGATATACTATAGACGGGCGAGGGGTGTTACATGAATCACATTCAAACAAATATAAAAATTCAGATTTGAATCACATTCAAACAAATTTAAAAATTCAAATTTAAATCAAAATTTAATTGTGTGATTAAAACTCCTGATTAAACATTTTAATTAATCATGGGCCTAACTATGGGCCTTGAAAACAAGCCCACATTCAAGCCCAAAATCCATGCGCATTATTGAATGAACCAAACCATGCGCACCAATGGTGTTCATCATCATATCACCACCTATTCTTTGCAACCAGTAATGAATCAATAAACTTTTGATCAAATCACACAATTAAATTAGATATTAAACAATCTAAATGGCAAATATAGTGGCTCTGATACCAATAAAGGAGCGAAAGCATGAAAATTATTAGATTAGAACATTGAATTGAAAATTTTCATCTAGGGTCTCATGCATCATGCAAGATTCATTATTTACCTATTGATTTCAATGTTCAATAGCATATTAAAATACTTTTAATATGTATTTGGATCTATATTTGCCATTTAAGATTTTAAAATTAACATATTAATTCATTAGAACCCTAGATTAAATCAAGAATATGTGCACTAACCTTTTGATACACTGCAGATGTGTTTGGTACCTTTGGGAAGCACCTAGGACCCCAAATGTTATCCCTCTAGATTGTCCACACCAAGATCACCAATGGCAGCCCCTTGAACAGCTTCTAAAGCCTTGCCAACCAATTAGAAAATAGGGATTTGCCTTTAGAGAGGTTGTAGATGTATACAGGACACTAGAAATGATTTCTAGCAATTTTAATTCAAGAGAATATAGGCAATTCTCTTCGAATTGATGAAAGAAGAAGAAGAAGAGAGAGGAGAGCTTCTTTGGGTGGTGGCACATATGAGAGAATATTATATTGGCTTTTCATTCTTTCATAACATCACATTATATAATTAGGTCATCACTTAAAACCCTTGCCACATGTCATCTTCTAATTGCCTCTTAGTTTAATTTACCCTATGTCAAGTGTCAAACCTAGATTTAATCTTGACTTTGATCATCTTACATGATTAAAAGACAAATGGCAAGCTTATATGGTGCCATGTGTCACCATCTCATGGTGCTACATGTCACCCTGTGAAATGACCAAATTACCCTTGTATTGTAATTTTGAGTTCTTAACCCAAAATAATTATTTCTCCTCTTCTAATCAATTTTTATCAAATATAAATTAATTAATTAATCTCTATTAATTAATTTCTCATAATTAAATTCATATTTAAACACTTTAAATATAAATTTAACTTATACTATACATCCAATAACCTAGATTTGGTTTCAAGCCATGCTAGGGACTTTGCAATTTAATTGCAAACCAAACCTATTTAATTAATCAATTAAACTCTTTAACTAATTAATTAAATCATATTTAACTTAGTGATTACTTGTGTATGTGTGTGACTCACTAGGCTCATCACTAATTGGCAATGATATATGATATTAACTCTTAATATCATCAGAACTCTTTCTTACCATAAATGATTTCTCTAAATCATTTTAGGCACCTCATAGACCATGGTTAACACCTAGCATAGCATGCCATGGCCACCCAATTAGTAATAAGGAATACCTTAAATGAACCTTTAATCATATGTTACCATGCAGTAGAATCTCTCTGTTACAAAATCCCAATTCGAGCTGGAGTCATGGATTATGTCAAACCCCATTTGCTATGAATATTATGTTCTCTTTTAATTCCAGTTCTTGATTAAAAAGATTTTCTCATCAGAAACTCTTTTCTGATTAAATCTATATGTCCTGGCCAGGAACTTGAAACATCAAGAATAATTAAATGAACATAGGATTTTATACCTATTTACTTAGGGTAACAGATTCCATCTTGATCAACACCTACCTCCATATATAACTAGTAGGAGCCAACACATGCCCTTATACCTATACACAGTACAAGTATAAAAGCAGTATCAAACTCAAATCACCTATATATAAGATAATTGTGCTATCTCTGGTATAAAGATTATATGCACTGATATGATTTATGATAATGCATTGACAAGAGTAAATTCCATGTGCTTGTCATAAATGTCACTAGTTCGGCCTATTTATCATGCATAAGTGCCTATCATGTTTGTTATATGGCATGAGACTCACCATTCCATCTTATTTACATCTCATATAAATAACTTGGGAACAAACATGATTACAATCTTTCTGGATAAGTCATGTCCTTATTGTGAAGTATCCTCAATTGTGAACCAATTTATGATACTTTATGCTAGAAAAACTGTCACTCGTATTCTTAACAACTTAAGAATAGAATTTCTAACAAAATATCAATGGACTTTTTCTATTACACATAAATATATTATGTAAATGAAAAAGTAAAAATGGCTTTTTATTAATAAAATATGTACAAGATACATACTAAATGATATACTCTAGGGCATACTACTGACACAATTATGTAATGAGTTCTTGGCAATAGATGAAATGAGTATTAAGTCATTCTACTTATGTGTTTTCAGTAGAAAAAAAGGTTGTAACGGACAAGGAGAAGTAAGTAAAGAAGAAGGAGACTCATTGAAGGTTTGTGCACAACTAACCTTTTTCTTTGTTTTAACCTTGTAAATTGATTTGAATGAGTTTATTTGAATGAGTTTATTTTTAATGAGATACGATTTTTCTCTTGCATTTGAGAAATTTGTGTGTTGCCACCTCTATAGGGGTCTTATGATGATTTGAATGTGTTTATTGATTTGCAAATGTGATTGTTGATTAAGAAATTTATTAAAATTATTTTAAAACCACAGTTAACATGATAGTCTCTTTCAAAACTCTCCAGTAGTAACGGCTACTTAGGGTTTGATATTTGATAATGATTATGTCCTCCATTAGCAACGGTTAGTGGGGTGAGACTATATGAGTACTCATTAGCTAGCTAGCCTTTACCTCATTAACAACGGTTAGTGAGGTTGATTTGCTTTATTGTGGTGTATAACATGGCATTGATCATGAAATTTTATGTCACAGTCTAAATTGTATGTTGATGTTGGCAACACTCATGCTTTGTGAATTGTGATTTATACAGTATGATTTTTAAGGTGATTTCAATAAATGGTTCTTATGGACTTAAACTATTGTGATGTTTTCATGCTTATGGAAAATATGATTTATTATGTTTGGACAAGTTGTGCTTTATTTTAAGTTTTAAAGTTATTAGTTGTGCACCACTGAGTGATATGCTCAGTGATAGCATATTTATGGTCTCGCAGGTAAGGGAAAGGAGAAGGCTGCCGAGTGAGAGACTTGGAAGCAGCATTTTGTATTGACTGTGGGTATATAGTAGGTATACCCCTGTAATTTCCTTTTGATGTATTTTGTAGATATATGTATGGATGTATGAATATTGAGCAGTTTGTACTAAAAAGCATTACATTACTAAAGCACTTTGGGATTGTAAATATTTGAAATTTTATTTTGAGACTTATGAAAATGTAACTTTTATAATATTTAGTTTATTATTATTTCCAATGGATGTTTACTTGAAATGTAAATAAGTTTTGGGTTTGCTAAAGTTTGAACCACCACAATGCAGTTTTCCGCAATATAAAAGTAAAATAAAATGCTATGTTTTATTTAAAATCCCTTATAGTATTTAATGGGTTATCGGTAGGTTTAGTTTGGTAATTCATTAGGTATGCTACGAGAACATGTCATGCCTTACAAGGGATAAGGTGTGACACTTTCCTTTTTTATTCTTTTTCTTTTGCCTCTGAATATGTTCCTTTTTTTATCGTAAAATCAAACACAAACTTCTTTTACAAGAGTAATAACTTATACCAAAATAGAATTTTTAACTTGTAACAATAAGATGTAGAAGATGGAACCACATAACAGCCACAACACTTCATAAAGCAATGTTTTCTAGAGGAAAAAATGCACGTTTAAAAGAAGGAAAAATGCAAGATGGTAGCACAAAAGCAATACAAAATAAATTCAATAACAACACAAGAAGAAACACAAGCTTTGAAGAAGGATCTTCAAGTCGAAAGAAAATGTAAGTAGAATAGAAATTCTAACACAAGGAATACACTAAGTAGACTTATTTTGGAGAGTACCAAATGTTGTAATTCCTCAAGGACAGACCGAGACACACCATGAGGAAGTTTGTCCTAGCCATTTTTGAAATAAGAAAACCAAATCCAAATAGCTCAACCCTTCAATGGAGGTTAAAAAGAACCAAAAACAAGTAAAGGGAATAGGTAAGAATAAGACCAAAATTCTAAGATGGAAGAACAACCTTGAACATGCAATGAAACTTAACAAACTAGGCTAAATTTGCTAAAAGTTGGATTAAGTTCTAACAAGAACTAAGATTGCAAGAAAATTTGCAAAGTTCTTCAAAGAGAGAAAACTATATTTTGAATCTTCAAATTTGTTCAAAATGAAGGAGAAATCTCCTTTTAAAGAAGGCAGTCCAAACAGTAAGCATGTTAATGGCTAATGTGTCTTCCCATGCTTGGATATTACACTCTTCTTAAGCAAAAATGGAAAATAATTTCAAACATAAATAGCATGGATACAATAAGATATAATCAAATTGAAAAGGCTTTGATTGACATAATTTAGCTTTGAAAAATGTACAAAATAGGTTTTAGGTTGGGCTGCTGGTGTATCCCAAAAATAGATTTGATGCTTTTTCCTTATTTGGAATATAGACGAAAAATCTCTTCCCCAATAATTGGGTAGTAATGGGACAGTTGTCACACCCTACCCCTCAGTAAAGATGTAATATGATCTCGTAGTAAATCTAATGAATTACCATACTTCACCTACCGGTAACCCATTAAATATACTACAAGAGATTTTAAAACAATTTTCTTATTTTTTGAAGGTAGCGAGCACTTTTGGTAGGAATTAAAAACTTTTACTTGAAGTTTAAAGACTAGTTAAAATTTTTGTGCATTTTTATTTTTACGCAAATTTTGGAAAATTTTTGGCAGAGTGCCGTCTATATTTGGGAAAAACAGTTCTTCAAAACCTGAAAAGAAACACACTTCCAATATTTTCTCAATCACAACTTCAATGCAAATCAATTTCATCTCAATCCCATACAATATACTCAACACAAAATCAACCGTAATTGAAACATCTCATTTCCGAAAAGGAATTAATTTATCATTCATAAAATACAAAAAGAATTATTACATTAATTACAAAACTTAGAAATAAATTTAAATATTACAGTAATTTGCATTTTAATTACATACCCAAAATAATATTACAAGAGTTTTTGTACAACTGCTCAAATAATTTACACACATATATTTACATGTATAATCAAAATCTAATATATAAGGGTATAACTAAATACCCGTACAAAAGCCTCAGTGTAGTCCCAACAATCAGCAGCTCACACTGCTACATTTTTCCTTGTTTCTATCTACGACAGCAAAGAAAGCTATCGTTGAGTATAAAAATACTCAGTGGTGCACAATAAAATATAAAAGGCAAAATATAAAATATTTATTATTAATTCACAGTCCAAATATTGCACAATCATATTTCAAATTTCAAATCACATTTATCACAAATCACAATTTTCAAAGCTTAATATAATACAATTTGATCAAACAATTTAATAAACACAGTGTTGCCAATCACTAACACAACTTAGGCCATGACACAAAATTTCTAAACATGCCGTGTTGTACACCACGACAAGGCAAACTCACCCCACTAATCGAAATCAATGAGAAAGGTGGCTAGCTAGTTAATGAGTACTCATCTAAACTCACCTCAGACTGGCAAGCCAGAGAGGGAGGAAAGTGATCAAATATCAAACTCAATCCCACAAGTGGAGGAGGAACATATTAAGGGACTGCCATGCCAAGTGTGAATCCAAAATCAATTTAAAACAAGTTATTCAAATATTTCATGCAAAACACAATCAATTTCTAAAGTCAATTTTCCATTTACAAAGTGGCAACACAGTAGTTATCGAAACCCATAATTAACACAATGCATTCTAATCAAGTTTTCAATAAGAAAATGATAATTTAAAGTTATTGTGCACAAACCTGATGTGAGTCACCTCTAGGCCTTGACTCAATTCGCCCTATCCTTTTTCAGGTTTTTTTCAGCTGAAACACACAATTTATAGTGTTTTAGTATCTTATTACAGAATAGATCTAATAATTGATTCATATATACTTAATTCTAGTCCCAATATACTTAAACTAACGTTCTTGAAAATTTTCATTTCGGAGTTACTATTCATGATACTATTTAAGTTAATTTGTTAACTTACTTATGCTTAATAAATTTATTAGTTTTAATTGCACCCATATACCACATTTTGGGTGTCAATTTTATTAGCATTGATTACCAATTCAATTTCTAAGTCTCCTAAGAGAAATTACAATTTTTCAGTTTTGGTCCCCTGTATTCTACTATTCCATTGGTCAAGTTGCTGTGATAATTTGGCTAAGTTTTCTTCATAGAAGTTGTTCCTTATTGTCTTAAATTTATTTTCCTCTTTGAATCACTCCATTTGGAGTTTTTTAGCCCTAGTTATAGCCATTTGAATATGGCTAGTCGGATTTAGTGTTACCCAGAATTCTGGGCAAATTCCTGGTTATTAGCAGTTTTTGTGGGTTGACTGCAGGAGATTTTTCAAACAGGTTATGGTCAAAATTTGGGTTTATTTTTTTCATAAAAGTTGTAGGGCTATATCTCAGCTTTCTATTGGTATAAAATTCAGGTCATTTGGACCTTCCTAGACCAAGTTATGGTCATTTACGTAATTACTATTCATTTGGTCATTTTTGTACAGGGTAGTGTGCTCAATTTCGGATTTGGCCTAATTGTTCACTAAGTTATGGTCACTTTATAAGCATGATTCCGAAATGAAAAATGTGCCATTTTGTATCTAGTTTCATTATCAATTGGGCTCACACCAATTGGGTTTGTAAATTTTCAGTTTTGGTCCCTGAAAAGGACCTAGGTCAAGCTGCCTGTAGATTGACCCTCACCAATCTAAATTGGAACTTGGTTCCAACAATTCATACACACCACAAATGGTCACAATTGACCATTTCTCAACTCAAATAAGGTCAATAACATCAATTGACCAATTCTCAACTTTTTCTCCAATTTTTCACATGCTCAAAACCCTAGCTACACATAAAGTTCAATCTAATGCATTTCAAAGTGCACATGCATAATCTACACACCTAATTCACTTCAAATAACCATTTAAAACCATCAAACTCATTCATATCAAACCCTAACCTTAGCTGGCCAAATTTCTTGTTTGGTCCCTCCATAATTGTTTTTGTTTGATTTTAAGTTGATTTCTAGTTTAATTAAGCTACAAACACAACATATAAACTAAGATTTTCAAATTCAATTACTTACCTCCACTTGAATCTCAACTTTTCAATTTCTTCTCTTTTCCACTTTTCTTTTCTTTTTCAATCACCTTCTCAAATGAAGCTATCAAGTTCTTATGGAGAATTTTGGGGGCAAGGCAAGGTATAATGGGTGAAATCAAGCTTTGTTCAAGCTTTAATAGAGGTTTTCTTTAATGGTGAAGTGAGGGAGAGATGGGCGGCTGAAATGGGTAGAAGAAGAAATGAATTTTTCTTTTTTTTTTCCATTTATGTCTTTAAATTAGCTATTTGACTTAGTCCAAATTTGTAGGCAAAAACAAATTAATTTTGACATCATCCATGATGTCATCTAAGTGATGTGATAACACTTTTTTCCTTTTTTTATTTATTTTGTTTCATTAGTTCTTTAATTTAATCCTTGATCCTGAAATTTTCTTTTCTATGATTTTATTTGACAGTTAGGTTAGGAGTCAGCTCTAGGGGTGAATTGACCAAATTGCCCCTCGCTGGTTCAATCCGATTTGCAAGTTATTTGATATTTGTTCCGGATCCCTGACATAATTATTTGACCTGCTTAACAATTCTTTTTCATAATTTTCTCTTATCCACTGTGTTTGCAATATTCCTAAGGACCGCAGCGTCTCATTTTCTGGTTCGAAATTTGAGTTTAGACTGACCTCACAGTCATTCCCGAGAAGGTCACCCATCGTTGTGACTCCTGGCTCATTTAACTTCTTATGCTTTATTTTTCTTCTTTATACTTAACTATTTGACAATTACTAATTATTTGCATTCAGGGCTTAACTAGGTGTCTTAGACATGGTTCTAATCCTCTTAATTGTTCGGATCGACATCGATCACCAGAACAGTATAATTTACCAGGCTATGCAAGTAGGGGTGTTACAATTCTCCCCCCTCCCCCCCCTTAAAAGAAATTTTGTCCTCGAAATTGTGTCTACTATCTGTCTTCAAATAGTCATACGTGTTGTTTTCTCATGTTTTTCTAACATTTCTACGTAGCTTCATAGTCTAAATAATAGTCCATAGCACTTTAACCAATACTATTTACTTATCGATTGCTTACCTCGTGTGCTAAGTTTCTTATAAGCTTCTGTCATAAGTTATATTCAAATTCATTTCAATTTTAGAGGTAAGCAAATCTGTGTGCTAGTGGATCCACTTTTTCTAGGACCTCGTATGATCCTATGGGTGAGAACTTAGTTTTACTCTTTTCTTATCAAATCTCTTGATCATTTGATGCAACCTTTAGTTTAGTTTGGAATATTTTAGTCTTTTCTTGCTGTTGTTGTAGAAATTATTTTCCTTTATAGTCTTCTTTTTTTTTTTAATGACCTTGTTGGTCATACATGAACTTTTTATCTCTTTATTGGCCATAGGTCTATAACCATTATCTTACCATCTCCATTTATGACTAAGGCTTATGTGCCATTTTTCACTACCTTATTTGCTTTTGTTTAACTTATTTCTTTCTTGATAAAATAGTTCGGGATATCGTTACGCATATTAAGTAGGTTGTTTGCCCTGGTGGCAATTCCTCATCTAGTGTTTTTCCCATTTCTTACTATTCTATTTGTCTCTTTTTTTTTCATTCCACAACTAAACTTTAATTATTTTATTCCTTAATCTTATCTTCTTCCTTAACTTGACTGTTGAGTCATGATTTAACACCTCTTATCATCCTTAATAAATCCACTATACTTCAATATTACTTTGATTTGGTCCTCTGACCATTATAGTCAACACTTTAACTAATATTCATAACGTTTCTTTATTACATTTGCACCAACTATTCTAATTTTTACTTTTGCAACTCTTTTATCTATCGATATTCTATAGCTTATTTTTCGCTGGTTTGCAATCATTACCCATTTTTTTATTGAACCATAAACAATTCTTTAACCTTAAGAAGGGAGTCTACCGGACTCTCCTTTTTCCCATGCTATTCAAAAATTCCACATTAATCCTAATCTAATCCTTATGATCTGCACAACAAAATTGTGCTCTTCCTCAATAATACCTGACCAACTAGTTCCTATCGAATTACTGTTATCAGTAGAACATCATTTCTTAACTGTTTTATAAGTTATAACCTTAAGAAGGGAGTCTACCGGACTTTCCTTTTTCCCATGCTATTCAAAAATTTTGCATTAATCCTAATCTAATCCTTATGATCTGCACAATAAAATTGTGCTCTTCCTAAAGAATACTTGACCAACTAGTTCCTATCGAATTACTGTTATCAGTAGAACATCATTTCTTAACTGTTTTATAAGTTATAATTATCATCCGTAGCATCCTGTCTCTTCCAGGGGAACAAAATCATATTTTGTGTCTTACTCCTACAGAAATAGAATATTGTTCCTTACTAAACTTTGAGCAAAAGATCCATTGCAATACCAGAACAATTATAAACCCCATATCGGAGACTGGATGACTTAGCCCTATAAGTGTTATTTTTAAATTTTAACCATACTAAAATCTCTAGTCCCACAACAATTTCTGATGTACTGTAATTCGTGCTAGGGTAACGGAGTCTTTAACTCTCACTACCTTGCAACCATGATCTTTTGATATTCTTATTATAGAGTTTTAAATCCCGAATTAGGATTTTTCAAACACATTTCTAGTAATAAAACTCCATTATGGTATATTTGTACCAGAGCGAAAGCCATTTGTAACTATTCTTATCCTTGTGTACTATTGGATAGTACATAGCTCTACACAATAATCTCAAGTCAGTACTGTAATCTGCAGCTTATAGTACAAACATCAAGAATATTGCATAGTTACTATGATACATCCCAATAGATCAAACTTTCCTATATCTTATTTCTTTTCGAATTTGCGAATATCCAAAACTTATTCTAATTACTGTATCCATTGACAATTACTAGCAGTAACATCTTTGTCGACGGGTTATCAATTACTTCCACCCTAAAGATCCGCCTCTGTCATATCTATAAATTCGGGGTCCTCAAATTCTTTTCTTTTTCCCGATTGCCTATTCGAGTTTTGACCCATAGATTTCTCACTCTTTTCTATTTCATACTACCCTTGTGGGGGTTGAGTCTGTACTTGGGCTTGAGCTTGGGTTTGAGCTTGGGTTCACAAACTATCAGCCATTTGTTGGAAGAAGGTAGCCATTTACTATGCCACTTGTGCGGTGATTTGTACCGGTGGAATTGGTACAGTTGAGCCTTCGACACTCCGAGGAGCTGAGGCCTCCTCTTGTGCCTCAATTGTATCTGATTGTTCTATTGGTTTATTCCCCTCTTCCATTTCTATTCAGAAAATTTTCTTTTCTTGAAATAACCTACACAAGGAGATTTCTCTCCATTAATTCATTTTTATTATGCAATTGCACTATATGTATCAAATATTTGAGCAGTTGTATGTACCGACAAAATATTTCAAATTCACAGTTCAAAATTTACTTTAAAACCTTTGCTCTAATACCACTAAACATGTCACACCCTACCCCTCAGTAAGATGTAACACGATCCCATAGTACATCTAATGAATTATCGTACTTCGCCTACCGGTAACCCATTAAATATACTACAAAGAATTTTAAAACAATTTTATTATTTTTTGAAGGTGGCGAGCACTTTTGGTAGAAATTAAAAACTTTTACTTGAAGTTTAAAGACTAGTTAAAATTTTTATACATTTTTATTTTTAAGCAAATTTTATAAAATTTTCAACAGAGTGTAGTCTATATTTGGGAAAAATAGTTCTTCAAAACCTGAAAGGAAACACACTTCTAATATTTTCTCAATCACAACTTTAATACAAATCAATTTCATCTCAATCCCACACAATATGCTCAACACAAAATCAACCGTAATTGAAACATCTCATTTCCGAAAAGGAATTAATTTATCATTCATAAAAATACAAAAAGAATTATTACATTAATTAAAAAACTTAGAAATAAATTTAAATATTACAATAATTTGCATTTTAATTACACACCCAAAATAATATTACAAGAGTTTTTGTACAACTGCTCAAATAATTTACACACATATATTTATATGCATAATCAAAATCTAATAGACAAGGGTATAACTAAATACCCGTATAAAAGCCTCAGTGTAGTCCCAACAATCAGTAGCTCACACTGTTGCCTTTTTCCTTGTTTCTATCTGCGACAGCAAAGAAAGCTATCGCTGAGTATAAAAATACTCAGTGGTGCACAATAAAATATAAAAGGCAAAATATAAAACATTTGTTATTAATTTACAGTTCAAATATTTCACAATCACATTTATCACAAATCACAATTTTCAAAGCTTGATATAATACAATTTGATCAAACAATTTAATAAACACAGTGTTGCCAATCACTAATACAACTTAGGTCATGACACAAAATTTCCAAATATGTCGTGTTGTATACCACGACAAGGCAAACTCACCCCACAAATCGAAATCAATGGCGAAGGTGGCTAGCTAGCTAATGAGTACTCATCCAAACTCACCTCAGACTAGCAAGCCAGAGAGGGAGGAAAGTGATCAAATATCAAACTCAACCCCACAAGTAGAGGAGGAACATATTAAGGGACTGCCATACCAAGTGTGAATCCAAAATCAATTTAAAATAAGTTATTCAAATATTTTATGCAAAACACAATCAATTTTCAAAGTCAATTTTCCATTCACAAAGTCGCAACACAGTAGTTATCGAAACCCATAATTAACACAATGCATTCTAATCAAGTTTTCAATAGCAAAATGATAATTTAAAGTTATTGTGCACCAACCTGATGTGAGTCGCCTCTAAGCCTTGAGTTAGTTCGCCCTATCCTTTTCCAGGTCTTTTTCAGCTGAAACACGCAATTTATAGTGTTTCAGTATCTTATCTCACAATAAATCCAATAATTGATTCATATATACTAAATTCTAGTCTCAATATACTTAAACTAACGTTCTTGAAAATTTTCATTTCGGAGTTACTATTCATGACACTATTCAAGTCAATTTGTTAACTTTCTTATGCTTAATAAATTTATTAGTTCTAATTGCACCCATATACCATATTTTGGGTGTCAATTTTGTTGGCATTGATTACCAATTCAATTTCTAAGTCTCCTAAGAGAAATTACAATTTTTCAGTTTTGGTCCCCTATTTTCTACTATTCTATTGATCAAGTTGCTGTGGTAATTTGGCTAAGTTTTCTTCATAGAAGTTGTTCCTTATTGTCTTAACTTTATTTCCGTTTTTAAATCACTCCATTTGGAGTTTTTTAGCCCTAATTATGGCCATTTGAACATGGCTAGCCGGATTTGGTGTTACCTAGAATTCTGGGCAAATTCCTAGTTATTGACAGTTTTTGTGGGTTGACTGCAGGTGACTTTTCAAACAGGTTATGGTCAAAATTTAG
The DNA here is from genome assembly GCF_030052815.1 of Hevea brasiliensis. Classification (NCBI taxonomy): domain Eukaryota; kingdom Viridiplantae; phylum Streptophyta; class Magnoliopsida; order Malpighiales; family Euphorbiaceae; genus Hevea; species Hevea brasiliensis. The sequence goes on along the minus strand of NC_079496.1, from coordinate 90,965,760 downwards.
ATTTTTTTTCTTCATTAAAGTTGTAGGGCTATGTCTCAGCTTTCTATCGGTATAAAATTCAGGTCATTTGGACTTTCTTAGACCAAGTTATGGTCATTTACGTAACTATTGTTCATTTGATCATTTTTGTACAAGGCAGTGTGCCCAATTCTGGATTTGGCCTAATTGTTCACTAAGTTATGGTCAATTTCTGGGCATGATTCCAAAATGAAAAATGTGCCATTTTGTGTCTAGTTTCATTCTCAATTAGCCTCACACCAATTAGGTTGGTAAATTTTTAGTTTTGGTCCCTAAAAGGGACCTAGGTCAAGCTGCCTGCAGATTGACCCTCACCAATCCGAATTGGAACTTAGTTCCAACAATTCATACACACCACAAATGGTCACAATTGATCATTTCTTAACTCAAATAAGGTCAATAACATCAATTGACTAATTCTCAACTTTTTCTCTAATTTTTCACATGCTCGAAACCCTAGCTACACATAAAGTTCAATCTAATGCATTTCAAAGCATACATGCATGATCTACACATCTAATTCACTTCAAATAACCATTTAAAACCATCAAAATCATTCATATCAAACCCTAACCCTAGCTAGCTGAATTTCTTATTTGGTCTCTCAATAATTTTTTTTATTTGATTTTAAGTTGTTTTCTAGTTTAATTGAGCTACAAACACAACATATAAACTAAGATTTTCAAATTCAATTACTTACCTCCACTTGAATCTCAACTTTTCAATTTCTTCTCTTTTCCTCTTTTCTTTTCCTCTTCAATCACCTTCTCAAATGAAGCTATCAAGTTCTAATGGAGAATTTTGGGGGCAAGGCAAGATTTAATGGGTGAAATCAAGCTTTGTTCAAACTTTAATGGAGGTTTTCTATAATGGTGAAGTGAGGGAGAGATGGGCGGCTGAAATGGGTAAAAGAAGAAGTTAATTTTATTTTTTTTTCATTTATGTCTTTAAATTAGCTATTTGAGTTAGTCCAAATTTGTAGGCAAAAATAAATTAATTTTGACATCATCCTTGATGTCATCTAAGTGATGTATAACACTTTTTCCCTTTTTTTATTTATTTTTTTTCATTAGTTCTTTAATTTAATTCTTGATCCCAAAATTTTCTTTTCTCCGATTTTATTTGACAGTTAGGTCAGGAGTCAGCTCTAGAGGTGAATTGACCAAATTGCCCCTCGCTGGTTCAATCCAGTTTGCAAGTTATTCGATATTTCTTCTGGATCCCTGACCTAATTATTTGATCTGTTTAACAATTCTTTTTCATGATTTTCTCTTTTCCACTGTGTTCGCAATAGTCCTAAGGACAGCAGCGTCACATTTTCTGGTTCGAAATTTGAGTTTAGACTAACCTCGTAGTCATTCCCAAGAAAGTCACCCATTACTGTGACTCCAGGCTCATTTAACTTCTTATGCTTTATTTTTCTTCTTTATACTTAACTATTTGACAATTACTAATTATTTGCGTTCAGGGCTTAACTAGGTGTCTTAGACGTGGTTCTAATCCTCTTATGTGACATCCCTTACCCGTTTACAGTGTAGCCGAGCAAGTTATGCCACTCAGTGTGCCGGAGCACCAATTCATGTTTCAATTACAATTTATCCCTTTTAATTCATTTATTTACAATTTTTGATAAATCTGAATTTTTTCGCAAATTTTATAGAAAATTCGGCAGAGTGCCGGCTGTAAATTGGAAAAACAGTCCTTCCGAACCTGCTTAAAAACACTTCCAATATAATTTCCAAATCCAAACTCCATTATACACGCATTTCTCAACTCAATCTCAAAATCTCAATACTATTTTCAGAAACTTTTCTTTTCTGTTCACATCATCACTGAAAGCACAATTATATTTCTCAACATTTGATTTATCAACATACATTATACAGAAAATTTCAATAACATGAAATTTCATATATTTACATTGTTACATAATTTCAAGAGTTTATAGTTACAAACCAAAATTAATACAAAATGCAAAATACAAAGTACTACCCCGAAATCCTAATGTCCTACCATATGCACTGCAGATGTGAGGTGACTCTGGACTCCGGATGCAAATCTGAAGACTCACCCTGTTTGATGTTTGCTGGGCTCACCAGCTAGGTCTCCAGTATCTGCGCGTGGCAAAAGCGACGCGCTAAGCAATTCTGTTTAATGGTGACAATATAAAATAATATAAAATAGGAATAAAAATATGTATGTAGAATGTATGTTAACATTTTTGGGTAAACTTAATTCCTGATTTTTTTTTGTAGTATTATTTGATTCAAATTTGGTAAAAGTTATTATCATTGCCCGAGTAAACCATACTAGTTGACTGGACTGGATAAACGGGTAAACCAACACTGGGTACTAAGTGCCTCGGCCATCACACCATCGGTCACATTGTGTCACCCGATGTGCAACAGAACAGCTAATAAGCTGTAATAACAATAGGCGCAAGGCCAAGTCTCAACACAATGTCAGAATGGCTAAAAGCCATGAAATCACAGAATGACATAATGCCATGTGCAGCACTGCTAACAGAACCCTATTGGCATGCCAAGCTATCCAAACCAATCTTGTTAGGTATACTAGGGCATATTACACTTTTAAATTTCACAATTTTTGAATTTCAACTTTGAAAGTTACTATTCATTCCATTAGTCAACTAAAATATTGACTTTTGCATAGACAATAGGTACATTGGTTTTAATACTCCCAACATACCACATTTTGCATTCAAAATTTGTTGGTATTAGTTGCCAATACCATTTCTAAGTTTAATGTTAATTGGGCAGAATTTTCAGTTTTCATACTTTGTCTTTACTGTTCCATTGGTCATTTTTGCAGTGGGAATTTGGCAAAACTGATCAACATGAAAGTTGTTCCTTATTTTGTCTAGTTGCATTTCCTTTTTTGAATCACTCCATTTGGAGTTTTGTAGCTCTAGTTATGGCCCAAAAACCACAACTGGCTGGATTGAAATTTTGTCCAGAATTTCTAGACTAACCAAATCTATAGTGTTAGGAACCGTGATTGCAACTCACCTTTTGAATATGTTCTAGTCATAATTTGGGTTAGGTTTCTTCATGAAAGTTGTTGGTCTATATCTCAGCTTATTGCTGATAAAATTTCAGGTCAATTGGACCTTTATACACTGAGTTATGGCCAAATGACCAAATACTGTTCATTTGATCATTTTGCCCAGGCAAACTGCAGGTCACCCGGATTAGGGCAAACTTTTGGTCAACTTGGTTTGGTTTTCTGGGCATGGTTTCTTCACCAAAGTTGTGCCATTATGTGTCTAGTTTCATGTCCAATTGGCATTGCACCAATTGAACCTCTACAATTCAAGTTATTGCTGCCTAAACCTACTAGACTCATGTCCAATTCTGCAGGTCACCAAGGGCAGCCACACCAAACCCAAATCCCACTACTTAACACACTTCATTTTTTATTTAAACAGAACCAAATGGTCACTAATTGACCATTAAAACCTATTTTCATCATCACATGGTCAAAGTCTCATTTCTCCACTTCAAGCCCTAACTCAACATTTCAAACCATGCATTAGCATTGCATTTCATCAATCCACATAAAAGAGACATATTGTGGGCAGCCACACTAGCATTTTAGCTTACAAAAATCATCATCGTATTACCCTAACCAAGGCTGCCGAAATTTAGGGTTTACATTCAAATGGTATTGTAACACCCCTAAGTTCGGTAGTGCGTTCTGCTGTTCCGATGACCAGTGTTGTCCGGATAGCTAGGATGCCTAGAACCACACTTCAATGTGAGTGAGGAGACATAAAATAATGAAATACAAGAAAAGAAAATACAAGAAAAATAAAGAAAAAATAATAGCAAAGAAATGTGATCAAGTTAAGCGAGCCGAGAAACCTAGCGATGGGTGACCGCACCGGGAAGTCACGGCGTGGACCGTTGACTGGCCCTGGACTGCGGGGAACCCTGGAAAATATTTTTAGGACTTAAATAGACCCTTGTTGAAGAATAAATATCATTAGAAATATCAAAGAAAAATTAAATAAATAGTACAAAGAAAAGTGAGAAATCGAAAAATGACAAAACCACTGAAAAATCGAACATAACTAACAGGGGCATTATGGTCATTTGACACCCCGAATTGTCTTTTGACCTAAATGTCCATTAAAAATAAATAATATTACACTTAGAAAATGAAATGAAAAATTAGTTTAGTGGTACCTAATACAAATAGCTAAAATCATGGGTTAATGTGGAATAAATGCACATTTGGCTTATTATATGATATAATTTTTTTTAGTGGACCACTAAGAACATTAAATGGATTAAATATACTCATAAGTGGGCAGATTTCTCCCACTCAAACCTCATCTTCCTCACTTAGCTCAACCATGCCGTGAATGAAGATGAAAGAATCCACCATTGACGTTTTGCATGAGCTCACTTAACCTCCCCATTTTCAACTCCAATCCTTTAAGTTCCTTCATAAAAATGGTCTACACATCACAAGGAAGATATTGATACCAAATTTGAGAAGTTTGGTGAAGGTTTAGCAAGTTACAAACAAAGGTAAGTTTACATTTTTGAGAATTTCCTTGTTAAACTTTATGTTTATGTTATGGGTGTTAGTTTTGTGAAGGAAATTTTGAAGTTTAAATAGTTATTGAGATAGCCATTTTTGGACAGCCATGGGGTCACACATTTGATGATTTATTATGCATATAATTGATGAGAAATAATGTTGATCATGGTAAATTAATATCCTAATGAATTGTTTCACATATATATGGTGATTTTGGCACTTGGATGAGAATTGATGGATTGTAGGGCAATGTGGTGTTGAAGAAGATTTCGGCAGCTTGGGAACCCTTGAATAATTGTATGTATTGATGGAAGTGTTGGCATAATGTTGACATAGAAGAATTGATGAATGTATATGTAAATTAGTAGTGGAGATTATATGTAATGATTAGGTGTATTTATGTACATATATTGCTAAATTTGGACTTTGTGGTTTAGGGTTGTATTTGATGTATTGAGAATGTTTGTATTCTGTCCAAATTGACCATAGTAAGAAGTGATAAATGAATATGGAATGGTATAAAATCAGAATTAGGTATGGGGATTTAAAGTAGAGCAAGTTAAGTGTGTGTTTGAATTGGGGTTTGAAAGACATATAGAGGGCAGTGTGCAAACAGACCAATAAGTTTAAATGTGTAACCTCAATTGGTATGAGACCAATTGAAGGTGAAACTAGGCACAAAATGTGCCAACTTTCATTGAGAAAATATACCAAAATTCTGCTTGCAAGGTGACCTAAAAAAATGACCAATTCGGATTAGGTGCAATTAGGACCTGAAAAATGACCAATTGGGCAGCAGTGAGTGTTTAGGCCATAACTCACTCAAACCAGGTCCAATTGACCTGAAATTTTTACCAAGAATAGTTAAGATCCATACCTACAAGTCTTATGAAGACACCAAAGCCCAGAAATGACCATAAGCAAGTCAAACAACTTGCACAAGTTCGGGTCCAAAAACTAGCCGAACCAGAGTTGACCAAATTGACCAAAAATTGACCTAATTGGTACCATTTGACCAGCAATAGTATAATGACCATAACTTGGTCTACTTAACTCGGATTGACCTGAAATTTTGCCCCGCGCGCAATAAGACCTAGATCTACAAGTTTGTAGTTTCGACCGAGACCCGAAAACTGAGGGAACTAGATCGTCCGGCTAGGTCAAACCAGTGTCCCGGAATCCAGCAATTTGCATTAAAATGCACTAAACAAGAAAATGACTTTGGTAAAACGTACCAAACCTAGAACCCTATCGAATGTGACATATTAACGACACTAAAACCTAATTTACCTAAAACGCAACGAGGGTCAGTATATTAGGTGATTAAGTGAATAATTGAGTTCAGTGCATTATTTACCAAACACCATCGATAGAGACAGTTTAATTTAGTACTGAAACACTTCAAATTATGTTTCTCAGTTAATAAGGACTCAACAAAAGGGAAGGAAACACTGAGTCCGCACTGGGGATCATCAGAGGTTTGTGCGCAACGGCTATTTCTTTTGAATTTTTCAATTGAAATAAATTATGACTATTTGTATATTATTGTTTTAAATTGTGGAAATGTGTTTGGTGGACACTTATTGATTGAAAAACATTGTGAATGGTTTGAAACTGTGAAAAATTGTTTGAATGATATTGATGGATACTTATTGATTGAAAAGCACTGTAAATGGTTTTTGTGGAAATTGAAGTGTGTTGCCATTTTGTGAATGAAATTATAACTTTGGAAATTTATTGGATTCTTACGGATCATTTGAATAAAATGTTTGGAATTGTTTTGACTCACAATTGGCATGACACGGATATTATGTTCCTCCTCCATTAATGGGGTGAGTGTGATTATTCCTCCCTCTTTGACTTATCGACAGGGTGAGTATGATTATGTTCCTCCCTCTTTGACTTCCCGAGGTGAGTATGGATGAGTACTCATTAGATAGCTAGCTTCCTCCCTCATTGATTTCGATTATTGGGGTGAGTATGTCTTGTCGTGGTATACAACACGGCATATATGGAAAATTTGTGTCATGACCTAAATTGTGTTATTGATTGGCAACATTGTATTGTTCAGTTATTTGATCAATTGTGTTATTGATTTGCAAAACGATATTATTCAGTTATTTGATCAATTGTGTTATTGATTTGCAAAACGATATTATTCAGTTATTTGATCAATTGTGTTATTGATTTGCAAAACGATATTATTCATTATTTGATCAATTGTGTTATTGATTTGCAAAACGATATTATTCAGATTATTTGATCAATTGTGTTATTGATTTGCAAAACGATATTATTCAGATTATTTGATCAATTGTGTTATTGATTTGCAAAACGATATTATTCAGTTATTTGATCAATTGTGTTATTGATTTGCAAAACGATATTATTCAGTTATTTGATCAATTGTGTTATTGATTTGCAAAACGATATTATTCAGTTATTTGATCAATTGTGTTATTGATTTGCAAAACGATATTATTCAGTTATTTGATTTATTCAGTTATTTGATCGAATTGTGTTATTGATTTGCAAAAAGGTATTATTCAGTTATTTGATCAAATTGCGCATGAATTAGCAATACGGTATTCTTAAACTATTTGACTAAATTGTGTTATTATGAATTTTGATAATTTGTGAATTGGAGTTTAAATTCCTTATGACATTCATTGTCTTGAATTTAACTATGGTTTTAAGTATCCACTATTGATATGATTTATGAATTGTGAATTAAAATTGTATTTGGTTAATGTTGTGCACCACTGAGACATTGTCTCAAATGATAGTTTTTATTGCCGCAGTAGAGAGAGACAGGCAGACTAGGCCGCTAATACATCCAAAGGAGGGATTACCCAGTATAATGAGTATACCAATATTTTGCATTTTGTAATCAGAATGTATGACACTGTATGTACATTTTGTTTTTGGTTTTGAGCAGTTGTAAATTCAAATTGTACCTTGAAGTTGTAAATCTATTATGAGTTATTTGACTTATAAAAATTGTATTATATTTCCTTATCTCAGACTTTGAAAAATTTCTATGGAATTGAGTTGAGAAATGTGTTGTATTGAGAAAAATGTTGGAGTTGAGATTTGGAAAATAATTGAAGTGCTTTTACTGAGTTTCAAGAACTGCTTTGTCCAAAATACAAATGGCACCTACACAAAATTTATAGAGATATTCAAAATAAATCAAATGAGTTAGTTGTTTCACTTGATTCACCAAAGTCTTTAACACCTGTAAATAGTGCTCACCACTGTAAAAGAAGTAAGAAAAGTTTTTAAAATCCCTTGTAGTGTATTTAATGGGTTATCAGTAGACGGAGTTGGTAATTCATCAGGTATACTACGGGATCATGTCATGCCTTACAGAGGGGTAGGGTGTGACATGTTTTAGTGGTATCAGAGCAAAGATTGTAAATTCAGGTTTCACTTGTTACTTGAATATTCTTTCTTCACAGTACAACTGCTCAATATCATTGTTTGATACATACAGTACATTACATTATAAATATGCACTAACGGGAGGAAATCTCCTTGTATTATTGTACAGGAGGTCTAAAATCCTCGAATTGACTATGGAAGAGGGTGATCGTTCAGTCGATCAATCGATAGAGGCTGAGGTGCAAGGGGATGCCCCATGCCTACATAATGTCAGTGGTTCAGTAGCACCACCGCAGCATCGCAGCTTCTCGCTTCGCTCGCCACAGACGGCTGCAATGTTCCAACAAATGGATGGTAATGTGCCTACTCAAGCCCCAATACAGACTCCAGTGGTACAACCACAGTCTTCTGCTAGACAATATGACAAATTGATGAAGTATGGGGCTACAGAGTTTAAGGACGAGATCCTCTGGAAGCTGAACAATGGTTAGAGAGGATGGATAGGGTATTCAAGAAACTGCATTGCACAGAGGAGCTCAGATTTGAGTACTCAGTATCTTTGCTACAGGGGGATGCTTATGATTGGTGGAAAACCATTCCCCACGACCGTAGAACCTACAAGCTAACATGGAATGACTTCCTCGGAATTCAGTGCAAAAATATGTCCCCGATGCTTATGTAGACCGTGTCGCAAGAATTCCTAAGTCCAAACAGGGGGCGATCGGTGGTCGAGTATGAAAGGGAATTCTCCCGCCTAAGCCATTATGCAAGAAGTCTACTTTCTACCAAAGAGGAGAGATGTAAGAGGTTTGAAATCGGCTTGAAGCCTAGTATCGACACAAGTGGTCGGATTCAAACATAACAACTTCTCCGAACTTATTTCTCAAGCACTAGAATTAGAAAGAATTGAATCAAGTGGCCCCGAGAAAAAGAAATCGAGAGGGCGTAAAAGAGGGAAAGTCAAGAAAACAGAGTTCTAGTGGTCCCACCGAAAGAGGAAAACTTTGGGGATACGACAGAGATAGTAAGAAGTCCCAGAGAGATGGATCTTTTGGACGAAACCACCTCGATCCGATCAAAGAACTCAACAGAAACCCAAATGCGCTGTCGGATCGACTTTGTGAAACTTGTGGTAAACCACATAGTGGGCTATGTTATAGAGCCGTAGGAGCATGCTTTAACCGTGGAGAGATCGCCATTTTGCTAGGGATTGTGTAAATCCAGTGTCGCTCGATCATTTACTACACCAAAGGGATCAACCCAAGTTTCTACCCCAAAGAGTTCACCATCGCTAGTAGAGGCAAAGGTAGAGGTAGGGGTAGTACACCTAGAAGTCGATCATCGTGAATTAGCCAAAGCAGGGTGATGCTTCAACTAGAGTATACGCTATACGACAGAAAAGAGACTGAGACTTTTGACATCATTGCTGGTACTTTCTCAATTAGCAACTAAGATATATATATGTATTGTTTGACCTGGAGTTTGCATACTTTTATGTTAGTGTTAGAACTACATGTTCTATTGTTATTCCTTTACAGGGGAATAAATTTTGATGCATTAGTGATTAGTCCTTGAGATAAGGATTGTGATAATAAGTGAAATTACTTTTGAAAGAGTTTATCGGCGAAAAGTATTTTCTAACACACCATAAATTATAAAGCTAATTGGCGAGCCTACTTAATGTAAGGCAAGAGGATGTAAAAGTAAGATGCAGTAATGGAATTGCTCTAGATGAGGGCAAGGAGGTTACTGTTAGAAATTGCTAATGGATATTGTAATCAGAATAAGATTCGAATATCAGTGAATTCAAAAAGAATAAAAGATAACAAAGTTTGATCTATTGGGATGTATCGTAGTAACTATGCAATGTTCTTGATGTTTATACTGTAAGTCGCAGACACTGATCGACTTGAGATTATTGTGTAAAGCTACGCATCACCCGATAGTACACCTAGTCGAGAATAGTTGCCAACGCATCTGCTTTGGTATAGTTATGCCGTGACGTAATTTTATTATTGGAATTAAGTTGAAAATCCTACTTAGGGATCTAAAACTCCAAAAGTTAGAATATCGAAAGGTTATAGTTCAGTACAAAAGGAAGTAAGTTATAGAATATTGACAGATAAAAAGAGTTATGAAAGTAGAGAATTGAACAGTTGATTCATATATAACAAAGAAGTATTGCGAATGTGAGGAAAACTATGGATTAGAATGGTCAAAGGACCAATGACTGAGGAATGATTCTAACATGACCTCAAGGGTCATTCAAGAAGGAACATGAACCGAAATATTAGACAGCACAATAGTAAGAGGAGATTGGTGTTATACAAACAAATTAAACATTGTATTAGATTGTTAAAAGTCTTACGATCATATAGAAAGGAGAAATAAATGTATGACTATTGTAAGATGGCTACTGGGTAAAAAATTTCGTGGACGAAATTTATTTAAGGGGGGGAGAATTGTAACACCCCTAAGTTCGGTAGTGCGTTCTGCTGTTCCGATGACCAGTGTTGTCCGGATAGCTAGGATGCCTAGAACCACACTTCAATGTGAAAATACAAGAAAAATAAAGGAAAAATAATAGCAAAGAAATGTGATCAAGTTAAGCGAGCCGAGAAACCTAGCGATGGGTGACCGCACCGGAAAGTCACGGCGTGGACCGTTGGCTACTGACTCAGGAACCCTGGAAAATATTTTTAGGACTTAAATAGACCCTTGTTGAAGAATAAATATCATTAGAAATATCAAAGAAAAATTAAATAAATAGTACAAAGAAAAGTGAGAAATCGAAAAACAGACAAAACCCGGTAATACCAAAAAATCGGGAACATAACCGACAGGGCATTATGGTCATTTGACACCCCGAATTGTCTTTTGACCTAAATGTCCATTAAAAATAAATAATATTACACTTAGAAAATGAAATGAAAAATTAGTTTAGTGGTACCTAATACAAATAGCTAAAATTATGGGTTAATGTGGAATAAATGCACATTTGGCTTATTATATGATATAATTTTTTTTAGTGGACCACTAAGAACATTAAATGGATTAAATATACTCATAAGTGGGCAGATTTCTCCCACTCAAACCTCATCTTCCTCACTTAGCTCAACCATGCCGTGAATGAAGATGAAAGAATCCACCATTGACGTTTTGCATGAGCTCACTTAACCTCCCCATTTTTAACTCCAATCCTTTAAGTTCCTTCATAAAAAATGGTCTACACATCACAAGGAAGATATTGATACCAAATTTGAGAAGTTTGGTGAAGGTTTAGCAAGTTACAAACAAAGGTAAGTTTACATTTTTGAGAATTTCCTTTTTAAACTTTATGTTTATGTTATGGGTGTTAGTTTTGTGAAGGAAATTTTGAAGTTTAAATAGTTATTGAGATAGCCATTTTTGGAATGCCATGGGGTCACACATTTGATGATTTATTATGCATATAATTGATGAGAAATAATGTTGATCATGGTAAATTAATATCCTAATGAATTGTTTCACATATATATGGTGATTTTGGCACTTGGATGAGAATTGATGGATTGTAGGGCAATGTGGTGTTGAAGAAGATTTCGGCAGCTTGGGAACCCTTGAATAATTGTATGTATTGATGGAAGTGTTCGCAGAATGTTGACATAGAAGAATTGATGAATGTATATGTAAATTAGTAGTGGAGATTATATGTAATGATTAGGTGTATTTATGTACATATATTGCTAAATTTGGACTTTGTGGTTTAGGGTTGTATTTGATGTATTGAGAATGTTTGTATTCTATCCAAATTGACCATAGTAAGAAGTGATAAATGAATATGGAATGGTATAAAATCAGAATTAGGTATGGGGATTTAAAGTAGAGCAAGTTAAATGTGTGTTTGAATTGGGGTTTGAAAGACATATAGAGGGCAGTGTGCAAACAGACCAATAAGTTTAAATGTGTAACCTCAATTGGTATGAGACCAATTGGAGGTGAAACTAGGCACAAAATGTGCCAACTTTCATTGAGAAAACATACCAAAATTCTGCTTGCAAGGTGACCTAAAAAAATGACCAATTCGGATTATGTGCAATTAGGACCTGAAAAATGACCAATTGGGCAGCAGTGAGTGTTTAGGCCATAACTCACTCAAACCAGGTCCAATTGACCTGAAATTTTTACCAAGAATAGTTAAGATCCATACCTACAAGTCTTATGAAGACACCAAAGCCCAGAAATGACCATAAGCAAGTCAAACAACTTGCATAAGTTCGGGTCCAAAAACTGGCCGAACCAGAGCTGACCAAATTGACCAAAAATTGACCTAATTGGTACCATTTGACCAGCAATAGTATAATGACCATAACTTGGTCTACTTAACTCGGATTGACCTGAAATTTTTCTCCGCGTGCAATAAGACCTAGATCTACAAGTTTGTAGTTTCGACCGAGACCCGAAAACTGAAGGAACTAGATCGTCCGGCTAGGTCAAACCTGTGTCCCTGATCCAAAGAATTTGCATTAAAATGCACTAAACAAGAAAATGACTTTGGTAAAACGTACCAAACCTAAAACCCTATCGAATGTGACATATTAACGACACTAAAACCTAATTTACCTAAAACGCAATGAGGGTCGGTATATTAGGTGATTAAGTGAATAATTGAGTTCAGTGCATTATTTACCAAACACCATCGATAGAGACAGTTTAATTTAGTACTGAAACACTTCAAATTGTGTTTCTCGATTAACAAGGACTCAAAGAAAGGGAAGGAAACACCGAGTCCGGACTGTGGGGACAACATCGAGGTTTGTGCACAACGGCTATTTCTTTTGAATTTTTCAATTGAAATAAATTATTACTATTTGTATATTATTGTTTTAAATTGTGGAAATGTGTTTGGTGGACACTTATTGATTGAAAAACATTGTGAATGGTTTGAAACTGTGAAAAATTGTTTGAATGATATTGATGGATACTTATTGATTGAAAAGCACTGTAAATGGTTTTTGTGGAAATTGAAGTGTGTTGCCATTTTGTGAATGAAATTATAACTTTGGAAATTTATTGGATTCTTACGGATCATTTGAATAAAATGTTTGGAATTGTTTTGACTCACAATTGGCATGACACGGATATTATGTTCCTCCTCCATTAATGGGGTGAGTGTGATTATTCCTCCTCTTTGACTTATCACCGGGGTGAGTATGATTATGTTCCTCCCTCTTTGACTTCCCAGTCTGAGGTGAGTATGGATGAGTACTCATTAGATAGCTAGCTTCCTCCCTCATTGATTTCGATTATTGGGGTGAGTATGTCTTGTCGTGGTGTACAACACGGCATATATGGAAAATTTGTGTTATGACCTAAATTGTGTTATTGATTGGCAACATTGTATTGTTCAATTATTTGATCAATTGTGTTATTGATTTGCAAAACGATATTATTCAGTTATTTGATCAATTGTGTTATTGATTTGCAAAACGATATTATTCAGTTATTTGATCAATTGTGTTATTGATTTGCAAAACGATATTATTCAGTTATTTGATCCATTGTGTTATTGATTTGCAAAACGATATTATTCAGTTATTTGATCAATTGTGTTATTGATTTGCAAAACGATATTATTCAGTTATTTGATCAATTGTGTTATTGATTTGCAAAACGATATTATTCAGTTATTTGATCAATTGTGTTATTGATTTGCAAAACAATATTATTCAATTATTTGATCAATTGTGTTATTGATTTGCAAAATGATATTATTCAGTTATTTGATCAATTGTGTTATTGATTTGCAAAACGATATTATTCAGTTATTTGCTCAATTGTGTTATTGATTTGCAAAACGATATTATTCAGTTATTTGATCAATTGTGTTATTGATTTGCAAAACGATATTATTCAGTTATTTGATTGAATTGTGTTATTGATTTGCAAAACGATATTATTCAGTTATTTGATCGAATTGTGTTATTGATTTGCAAAAAGGTATTATTCAGTTATTTGATCAAATTGCGCATGAATTGGCAATACGGTATTCTTAAACTATTTGACTAAATTGTGTTATTATGAATTTTGATAATTTGTGAATTGGAGTTTAAATTCCTTATGACATTCATTGTCTTGAATTTAACTATGGTTTTAAGTATCCACTATTGATATGATTTATGAATTGTGAATTAAAATTGTATTTGGTTAATGTTGTGCACCATCGAGACATTGTCTCAATGATAGCTTTATTCTTTGTCGCGGTAGAGAGAGACAGACAGGCGTGACTAGGCCGCTAAAACATCCAGTGAGCGATTACATGGTATAATGAGTATAACAATATTTAGCATATTGTAAAAAAATGTATGACACTGTATGTACATTTTGTTTTTGGTTTTGAGCAGTTGTAAATTCAAATTGTACCTTGAAGTTGTAAATCTATTATGAGTTATTTGACTTATAAAAATTGTATTATATTTCCTTATCTCAGACTTTGAAAAATTTCTATGGAATTGAGTTGAGAAATGTGTTGTATTGAGAAAAATGTTGCAGTTGAGATTTGGAAAATAAATGAAGTGCTATTTACAGGTTTTCTGAAGAACTGATTTGTCCAAAATACAAATGGCACCTTGCCAAAATTTTAACAGATATTCCAAATAAATCAAATGAGTAAGTTGATTCACTTGATTCACCAAAGTCTTTAACACCTGTAAATAGTGCTCACCACTGTAAAAGAAGTAAGAAAAGTTTTTAAAATCCCTTGTAGTGTATTTAATGGGTTATCAGTAGACGGAGTTGGTAATTCATCAGGTATACTACAGGATCATGTCATGCCTTACAGAGGGGTAGGGTGTGACAGGTATTCAATAATTTTTCTTTGTAATTTACACTCATTCAAAGTCCTTAACATGAATTTAAAGTAAAATTCATGGTTAGGTCTCTAACCTCTATGGAGTGAGATTTTCCACTTGCTAGAGTTCTTGTTTTCCTTTTCTTTTTGCTCCCAAAAGACTCTCCAAGGTATAAGAACACTTTTTTGTATTGCTAGGTTAGGGTTTTAGTGGGTAAAAGCTAGGGAAAATCAAACTTTGAAAGCTTGCTAATGGTGGTTATGGTGGAATGGGTGACGGAAAAGAGAAGGAAGAAGTAGAGAGTTCTGATTTTTTTTCATTTTCAGCCCATTTAGTCTCTTTTATATAAGTTTATGCCATGTGTCAATATTGGATTGGTTGGGAGAGTTTTAATGACATCATGATGATGTCATAATTCTATTTTCTTTCATTTTCTCTCTATTTCTTGTCTATTTAATTTCAATTAAATTTTTAACAACATTTATTCATATTTTATGTTATATAAATTATTTATTTAACTGGACAAGTTGGCCAAAAATCATCTCTGAAGACGAAATGACCAAAATGCCCTCCGTTTGGCTTAACGAGCCAAAATTGTCTATACCGATTGAAAATTTTTTTCTAAGCATTTTCTTGGCATTCTAATGCCATAAGAACCTCAATAACCCTTCTCTGGAGTCCCAAAAATTATTTTAAAATTTTTCCCCCAGGTCTAGGGCTCCTAGTTGCAAGAACCGCAACTTCTCACTAGGTTACCCATCGCTAGGGCACCGGCTCATTTAACTTGGTTGTATTTTATTTCTAAAATTTTTCCTAAATTTTTCGTATTAATATTTGAGTTAATTATGGTTCCTCACT
The DNA here is from genome assembly GCF_030052815.1 of Hevea brasiliensis. NCBI lineage: Eukaryota > Viridiplantae > Streptophyta > Magnoliopsida > Malpighiales > Euphorbiaceae > Hevea > Hevea brasiliensis. Next base: position 90,950,101 of record NC_079496.1, on the reverse strand, counting down.
TTAGTTTAAATATTTTTCCGGACGTTCTAGCTGTCCAGACCGACACTGGTCACCAAAACAGTAGACTGTACGGACTAGCTAAAGTGAGGATGTTACATCTAAATTGTCCGGACTGACACCAATCACCGGAACAGTATAATTTAGCAAGCTGTGCAAGTAGGAGTGCTATAACAGCTTTGGCACAGATTAAGACACACATTTAGATCATGTGGAGTGTGAAATGGTGTATGAATGGATATCTTAGACCTTAGTCCCAAGTGGTTGAACTGATTCCTCTCCATGGTGCACTAATGGTTCGGCTAGCATACCAACCACCATGAAATTGGAGTCCTTGAGTGCTTCCTCTTTTGAACCATGTTGAGCTTGTTAATGTGTTTAGACAAAATGCCTTAAAGCTTCTTTGCCATGGACCTTGTAATTTGTCACACCTTACCCCTCTGTAAGGCATAACATGATCCCGTAGAATACCTAATGAACTACCGCACTTCACCAACAGATAACTCATTAAGTATCCTACAAGGAATTTTAAAACAATTTTCTTACTTTTGTTAAGTGGTGAGCATTTTCTAATAGGTATTTAAAACATTTAATTAAAATTAAAACTAGTTAATATTTTTGGTCCATTTTATTTCTCCGCAAATTTTATAAAAATTTTGCCAGAGTTCCGTCTGTATTTTGAGAAAACAGTTCTTCAAATACCTAAAAAAAAACACTTCCAAAAATTTTCTCAACCACTATTTCAATTTCACAATCAATCTCAACAATTTCTCAAATCTCAAAATTCAACAGTCCACATTTCTCAATTTCCAAAATTCAATCATCAGTAAAATAATATCTATCAATCTCATTCAAATTAAAATAAAACATTTCCATTCATTAAAGACAACAATCTATATATATACATCATACCAAAATCTACAGTATGAAAATTCAAACTAAATTTTATTACAACTTTATACAAACTTTGTACAAACTGCTTAAGATCGATTTACATGTCCATACATTTATGTCCAATACATACATCAAGATAAATATTTACAGGCAGGGTATAAATTATACCCGATAACTTCAAGCTGATAAATCCTCAATCCTCAAGACTCACCATTGCTCCTCTAGTCTCTATATCTGCGACAGCAATAAAAGCTATCGCTGAGTACTAGGACTCAGTGGTGCACAACATATTAAAAGAATTTTTATGCAGAATTTAAATCACATTTTTTCAAAAATTGAACTGAGCATGTGAGTTAAGCACAAAACATAGTTTATGAGATTTTAATCCCAAACAATTTCATTTTGAAGTATCAAATCATATTTCATAAAACCCACAGTTAGATCATGCCATTCGAAACAAATAGAATCTCAATAGCCAGAGGCTAAAGAGAAATCACATCACAAGGCTAGCTAGCTCAAATATATGGATATCCATTCACATCCTCTTCTACTGGCACACCTCAACACTTCTCCAGAGAATGAATCAAAATTTGAAACTAATTACCCCCACTAGTCGTGCTAGTAAGGTGTTCAAATATATGGTCATGACACTGTGGTTTCAAAACTTATCTTAATAATTTGCTAAACATTGTCATTTCAAATATACACAATAACTTTCACAATTTAAATCAAAACATCATAAATAAGGTCACAATAAACTTTCAACAATTCAAAGCAAAACTAAAATACATATTTCATTCACTTTATCAATGAATTTTAAAGCATAGTGACGTTGTGCACAAACTTCAAGCGAATTACCTCTTGGCCTTGACTCGGTTCCTCGGGTTCTTTCCCGATATTCTGTTTAACTGAAACACACAATTTTACAGTGTTTCAGCACCATAACTTAGCATAATTCCAAAAATAAATTTAACTTCACCTTTACCTAGCTCTAACGTGTTAAACTCGACGTTCCTTAAATTTTTGTGTTTCGAGTTACTATTCACTATACTATTCAAGTCAAATTGTTGACTTTCTAAGGCTTAATAGGTATGAGAATTCCAACTTCACTCACATACCACATTTTGGTCACTAAATTTGTTGGTTTTAGTTGTTTATTCAAATTCTAAGTCTTTTAGGCAAATTTGATAAATTTTCAGTTTTGGTGTTTAAGGTTACACTGTTCCATTGGTCATTTTTTGTTGGAATTTGGAAAAACTTCCTTCATAGAAAATGTTTCCTATTGTCTTAAGTTTATTCTCCTTTTTGAATCACTCCAATTGGAGCTTTTTAGCTCAAGTTGTAGCCATTTGAACCATGGCTGCCGGATTGGACACAACCCAGAATTCTGGGCAATTTTTGATGCTGGCAGTTTTGGGTCACCAACTTGGGGTGGCCAAATGACTTAGTTAATGGCATAATTTGGGTTTGTGTTCTTCATGAAAGTTTTAGGTCTATATCTCATCTAACCACTGGTAAAATATTTGGTTATTTTGACCTTTCTAGCTCAAGTTATGAGCAAATGAACAAACACTATTCATTTGGTCAGTTTGTACAGGGCAGCCTGCAATTTTCTAATTTTGGTCAATTTATTCATTAGGTTTTGGTCACTTTTTGGGCATGCTTCCTAAATGAAAATTGTGTCATTTAGTGTCTATTTTCATCCCCAATTGGTCCCATACCAATTGGACTTGTAAAATTTCATTTTTGGTCCCTCAAAGGAAATTTGGTCATGCTGCTCCATCCGAATTTGGCTTTGATTCAAACACCTCTAACACTCTTCATTAGGTCACAAATAACCATTTTTCACTTCACATTAGGTCAAAGACATCATTTACCACTTCCTCACATCTTTGGTCTCTAACCCTAATGTTCAAACCCTAATTCACAACTCATGCATTTAGTTACTTTCAAAGCCTTTAATCCTAACCATTCAACTAATTAAAGTTCCTATACCCATTCAAACCATTCAAATCATGCAACTCACCCTTCCCTTCATGCTGGCCGAATTTCAGCTTAGTCCCTCAACGATTTGTTTCATTTCATTTTAAGTTTATTTACAAGTAATTCAAGCTAAAGACACCACAAATAAATCTCAAACATTCAAATTGATGTGCTTACCTCACTTGAATTTGAATTCTTTAATTTCCCTCTTCTTTTCTTCTTTCTTTGATGACCAAGCTTCTTCTCAAGTGACTAAAGCAAGCTCTAATGAGGTTTTTATGGAAGTGATCAAGGTTTAATGAAGGATTGTAAGCTTGAGAGCAGGCTTTAATAGAGGACTTTTCATGGAGATGGGAAGGAGAGTGGGGCGGCAACTTGATAAGGAAGAAGACTTTTTATCTTTTTCTTTTCTTTTCTTTTCTTTTCTTTTCTTTCTTTTTATCTTATGGAAGACCATAAATTCTAATTAATTAAATATATTAATTGTTATTTTTGTGGCATCATGCATGATGTCATGCATGATGTCATCACCTTTTTAACGTTTTCATCTTTTTTATTTATTTTTCTATTAGTTTTTTAATTTAATTCTCGATTCCGAAATTTTTTTTCTCCGATTTTATTTGACAGTTAGGTCAGGATTCAGCTCTCGGGATCAATTGACCAAATTGCCCACCGCCGGTTCATCCCGGTTTGCAAATAATTCAATGTTTCTTCTGGCTCCCTGACCTAATTATTTGACTGACTTAACAGTTCTTTTTCATGATTTTCTCTTTTCCACTATGTTTATAATAGTCCTAAGGACCGCAGCATCACATTTTACGGTTCGAAATTTGAGTTTAAAATGACTTCGCAGTCCTTTCCGAGAAGGTCACCCATCGCTGTGACTCTCGGCTCGTTTAACTTCTTATGTTCTGTTTTTCTTGTTTATACTTAACTAATTGAACATTACTAATTATTTGTGTTTATGGCTTCTCTAGTTGTCTTAAGTATAGTTCTAATCCCCTTAATTGTCCGGACTGACACCGGTCACCGGAATAGTGAAATGTACCAGGCTATGCAAATAGGGGTGTTACAATTCTCCCCCTCCTTAAATAAATTTTCTCTCGAAATTTTACCTGGTATTAATCTCTGAACAGTTGTGGGTGTTGTCTCCTCATGTCCTCCTCTCATTCCCAAGTAGCCTCCTAGCCTGAAAGATGGTTCCACAGCACTTTTACCAATGGTATCTGCTTGTTCCGTAACTGCTTCACCTTATAAGCCAGAATCACCATGGATTCTTCTTCATATGTGAGGTCTAGATTCACTTCAATTTCCTCTACTGGTAGTACATGAGATGGGTCTGATCGATACCTCCTCAACATAGACACATGGAAGACATTATATATCTTCTCCAACTCTAGAGGTAGTGCCAATCGATATGCCAAAGGACCCACTCTTTCTAGAACCTCATATGGTCCAATGAAACGAGGACTCAGTTTCCCCTTTCTGCCGAATCTCATAATCCTCTTCCATGGGGAAACCTTGAGGAATACTTTCTCACCCACTGCATACTCAATATCCCTTCTCTTCAGATCAACATAGGACTTCTGACGATCTGATGCAGTCTTAAGTCGATCTCTGATCACCCTGATCTTCTCCTCAGTTTACTGAATAATTTCGGGTCCAATCATCTTTCTTTCACCTACATCATCCCAACACAACGGGGTTCTACATTTTCTGCCATACAAAGGCCCACTAGTGATATTGTCCGCTCTGGGCCGAAGCCCTCACGGTTTTACAATGCGTCATTAGGGGTTACGAACCATCAACTTATGAACCCAGCATCTCTCCCGTGTTTTGTCGATATGGGATTTGCCTAGGGTGTTACAATCCCAATGCTTGATTGGTAGTTGTTGTTGTAAGCAAACTCAATCAAAGGCAAGTGTGTATCCCAACTGCCCTCAAATTCAATCACACAAGCTTGTAGCATTTCCTCCAAGATTTGAATTACCCTCTCAGACTGTCCATCTGTCTGTGGGTGGAATGCAGTACTGAAGTTCAATCTAGTTCCTAGGGCTCTCTGAAGACTACCCCAGAATCTAGAAGTGAACCTAGGATCTCTGTCTGATACGATGGATACTGGCACTCCATGCAGTCTCACAATCTCATCAATGTACAACTTGGCCAATCTTTCTAAACTGTAGTCCATCCGATCGTGAGAAAATGAGCGAACTTGGTCGATCATAATAATGACCCAAACTGCATCATGACTCTTCTGTGTCCTCGAAAGTCCCATCACAAAATCCATCGTTATTCTCTCCCATTTTCATTATGGTACTGGTAGTGGATGTAACAACCCAGCGGGTACTTGATGCTCTACCTTCACTTGCTGACAAGTTAGGCATTTAGAAACAAACTCTGCCACATCTATTTTCATACCCATCCACCAGTAATACTCCTTTAGCCCTCTATACATTTTTGTGCCACCAGGGTGCATGGCAGAAGGAGACTCATGTGCTTCCTTTAAAATGATCTGCCTCAAATCAACATCATTAGGAACACACATTCTGCCCTGGTGTAGTAGTAGACCATCATCTCTGATTGATAATTCTAGTTTCTTGCCCTGTCGGACTTCTTCCATCAGCTTCTGATACCTTTCATCATTCTGAGCAGCCATCCTGATCTGATCAATCAACACTGGTTGTACATGCCATGGAACTGCTGTCCCCCCCTCATCATTAATCTCTAAGCTGGCATGTAATGATCTCAACTCATGTACCATAAACAAAGGAGTAATCCGTAGACTTGCCATAGTCTTACGACTTAAGGCATCAGCCACAACATTAGCTTTCCCTGGCTGATAGTCTATTAGACAATCATAATCTTTTATCAACTCTAACCATCTCCTCTGTCTCAAATTTAACTCTTTCTGGGTGCCCAAATACTTCAAATTCTTATGATCTGTGTAGATGTAACACTTTTCCCCATACAAATAATGTCTCCAGATCTTAAGAGAAAACACAATAGCTGCAAGCTCTAAGTCATGTGTCGGATAGTTCCTCTCATGCAGTTTTAGCTGGCGTGATGCATAGGCAATGACATTTCGATCTTGCATCAATACACAGCCTAACCCATTGTGAGAAGCATCATTATAAACTGTATATTCTTTACCCAGAGTAGGTAAAGTCAGGACAGGAGCTTCAATTAAACATTTCTTCAATTCATCAAAACTCTGTTGGCATTTATCCGTCCACTGAAATTTCACATCTTTTCTAAGCAACTTGGTCAATGGAGATGCCAACATGGAGAATCCTTTTACAAATCTACGATAGTATCCAGATAAACCCAGAAAATTGTGAATCTCTGTGATATTTCTGGGTGGCCTCCAATTAAGGACAGCTTCAATCTTATTTGGATCTACCTTGATACCCTTTTCTGATACTGCATGCCCCAAAAAGGAATCTCCTTCAGCCAAAATTCACACTTCGACAATTTGGCATATAGCTGTTTCTCCCTCAAAGTTTGCAGTACAATCCGCAGATGTCTATCATGCTCTTCTGCATTCCTCGAATAAACCAATATATCATCTATGAATACCACAACAAACTGGTCGAGGTATGGTCTAAAGATAGTGTTCATCAGATCCATAAAAGCAGCCGGAGCATTAGTTAACCCAAATGGCATAACCAAAAACTCATAATGGCCATAACGGGTTACAAGGCGATTTAGCAATACTCTGCTCTTGTACTTTCAACTGATAATAACCTGATCTCAGGTCGATTTTGGAGAACATAGCTGCACCCCTCAACTGATCAAACAAGTCATCAATGCGAGGCAATGGATATTTATTCTTTATTGTCACCTTATTCAACTGTCGATAATCAATACACAAATGGAGAGTGCCATCTTTCTTCTTAACAAACAACACTGGCGCTCCCCAAGGTGACACACTAGGGCAGATAAAACCCTTGTCAAGCAATTCTTGCAATTGTACTTTCAACTCTTTCAATTCTGCAGGTGCCATTCTATATGGCGTTATGGAGATTGGGTCCACACCAGGCATAACATCAATTTCAAACTGCACCTCTCTTTCTGGAGGTAATCCTGGCAATTCATCAGAAAACACATCCGAAAAGTCACATACTGTAGGAATGTCCCTTAGTGCTGGATTCCCCACTTGGGTGTCTATCACATGTGTCAAGTATACTTCACACCCCTTTCTGATCATCCTTCTGGCTAGTGCAGTCGAAATTATGTTTGATGGCAGTAAATGCCTCTCCCAGTGTATTACCACATCACCGTACAGAGGGAGACCAAAAGTGACTGTCTTCAGTCTACAATCAATCATGGCATGATGCCTGGCTCACCAATCCATGCCCAAGATGATATCATACTCTCTGAAGGGCATTTCAATCAAATCTGACAGTAAAACATGTCCTTGGATCACCAAAGGACAGTCTCTATAAATTCTATTGACCCGAACCTCTTGTCTTAATGGACTAGTTACTAGCATTTCAAAACCCATTTGCACACATGGAACAGCAAGTGAACAGACTATGCTAGCACTAACATATGAATGGGTTGAACCCGGATCAAACGATACAAATACTTCTTGATCAAAGATAGAAAATGTACTAGCTACTACATCGGAAGTCTCAGCCTCTTCTCGCTGTCTCATCGTGTAAACTCTGGCTGACGCACTTCCTTGTGCTGACTGACCAACTATGCCCTAACTGCCAGAAGCAGTGCCTCTACCTCTACTTCTACCTCTTCCTCTGCCAACAGACTGTGAACCTCTAGGAGCAGGACTTTGAATAGATCCCTCGGCAGTAGTAGGAGCTGGACCATATCTCCGAGACGGAGCACTAGTGCAGTCTTTAGCTATATGGCCCTTACCTCCACAGTTAAAACAGGCTCCAGTGGCCCAATAGCATTCCCCCCCATGAATCTTGCCACAAGTCTCACAAGGGCGGGCAGAATGTGAACCCCTGCTCTACTGCTAACCAGACCTAGGGGGTCTCTGTCAATCTGCCCTACCAAATCTTCCACCCCGACCCCTGCTGGGTCCACTAAATTTCTTCTTCTTGCCAGAAGTACCACCAGAACTCATCTCTACTGACTTTTCCCCCTTGTCTTTCTCTAATTTCTCAGCTTTCTCTGATTTTTCTTTTATTGGGGTCGCTTCTGATTCAATTCTCTCTAACTCAAGTGCTTGAGACATGAGCTCTGAGAAGTTATTGTGCCTGAATCCCACAACTTGAATTCTCAAACTAGGCTTCAAACCAATCTCAAATCTCTTGCATCTTGCCTTACTGGTAGTAAGGAGACTCCCTGCATAGTGACTTAAGCGGGAGAACTCCCTCTCATACTCTGCCACTATTCTGTTGCCTTATTTCAAACTTAAAAATTCTTGCAATTTCTGATCCACAAATGCGTCTGGGATGTATTTCTATCTGAACTCTCTAATGAAGTCATCCCAGGTCAGCACTGGTGGTTCAGCCAGGCTGTGGGGGATGGTCTTCCACCAATCATACGCATCCCCTTGCAGTAGAGACACAGAATACTCAAACTTTAGTTCATCTTGGCAGTGCAACTTCTTAAATACTTTGTCCATTCTTTCAAGCCATTGCTTTGCCTCTAAAGGGTCCACTGTACCCTTAAATTCTGCAGCCCCATACTTCAATAATTTATCATACTGTCTGGCTGGAGGCAGTGGTTGTGCCACAGGTGTCTGAGGTGGAGCTTGAGCAGGCATACCCCCAGCCATTTGTTGAAACATCGCAGCCATCTGCTGTGCGAACTGTGCAGGAAACTGCGGCATTTATGAGGCTGGTGCTACAGATCCACTAACATTCTGCAAAGATGGGGCTTCCCCTTGTGCCTCAGCTTCAACAGATTGCTTAACTGAGCGATCTCCTTCTTCCATTTTAGTCTGAAGTTAGGGTATCTCCTAAACAAATAACCCAAGGAGATTTCCCTCCGTTAGTTCATATTCATGATGTAATGCACTGTATGTAACAAATATGGACATTGAGCAGTTGTACTTAACAAGGAAAGACACAAATTCTCAAGTTAAAACATACTTCAAAAATTTTGCTCTGATACCACTAAAACATGTCACACCTTACCCCTCTGTAAGGCATAACATGATCCCATAGAATACCTAATGAACTACCGCACTTCACCTACTGATAACTCATTAAGTACCCTACAAGGGATTTTAAAATAATTTTCTTACTTTTGTTAAGTAGTGAGCATTTTCTAATAGGTACTTAAAACATTTAATTAAAATTAAAACTAGTTAATATTTTTGGTCCATTTTATTTCTCCGCAAATTTTATAAAAATTTTGCCAGAGTTCCGTTTGTATTTTGAGAAAACAATTCTTCAAATACCTGAAAAAAAACACTTCCAAAAATTTTCTCAACCACTACTTCAATTTCATAATCAATCTCAACAATTTCTCAAATCTCAAAATTCAACAGTCCACATTTCTCAATTTCCAAAATTCAATCATCAGTAAAATAATATCTATCAATCTCATTCAAATTAAAATAAAATATTTCCATTCATTAAAGACAACAATCTATATATATACATCATACCAAAATCTACAGTATGAAAATTCAAACTAAATTTTATTACAACTTTATACAAACTTTGTACAAACTGCTCAAGACCGATTTACATGTCCATACATTTATGTGCAATACATACATCAAGATAAATATTTACAGGCAGGGTATAAATTATACCCGATAACTTCAAGCTGATAAATCCTCAATCTTCAGCAGCTTAGTCTGCTGCTCCTCTAGTCTCTATATCTGCGACAGCAATAAAAGCTATCGCTGAGTACTAGGACTCAGTGGTGCACAACATACTAAAAGAATCTTTATGCAGAATTTAAATCACATTTATTCAAAAATTGAACTAAACATGCGAGTTAAGCATAAAACATAATTTATGAGATTTTAATCCCAAAAAATTTCATTGTGAAGTATCAAATCACATTTCATAAAACCCAAAGTTAGATCATGCCATTTGAAACAAATAAAATCTCAATAGCCAGAGGCTAAAAAGAAATCACATCACAAGGCTAGCTAGCTCAAATATATGGATATCTATTCACATCCTCTTCTACTGGCACACCTTAACACTTCTCCAGAGAAGGAATCAAAATTCGAAACTAATTACCCCTACTAGTCGTGCTAGTGAGGTATTCAAATATATGGTCATGACACTGTGATTTCAAAACTTATCTTAACAATTTGCTAAACATTGTCATTTAAAATATACACAATAACTTTCACAATTTAAATCAAAACATCATAAATAAGGTCACAATAAACTTTCAACAATTCAAAGCAAAAGTAAAATGCATATTTCATTCACTTTATCAATGAATTTTAAAGCATAGTGATGTCGTGCACAAACCTCAAGCGAGTCGCCTCTTGGCCTTGACTCGTTTCCTCGGGTTCTTTTCCGGTATTTTTTTCAACTAAAACACATAATTTTATAGTATTTCAGTACCATAACTTAGCATAATTCCAAAAATAAATTTAACTTCACCTTTACCTAGCTCTAACGTATTAAACTCGACGTTCCTTAAATTCTTGTGTTTTGAGTTACTATTCACTATACTATTCAAGTCAAATTGTTGACTTTCTAAGGCTTAATAGGTATGGGAATTCCAACTTCACCCACATACCACATTTTGGTCACTAAATTTGTTAGTTTTGGTTGTTTATTCAAATTCTAAGTCTTTTAGGCAAATTTGATAAATTTTCAGTTTTGGTGTCTAAGGTTGCACTGTTCCATTGGTCACTTTTCTGTTGGAATTTGGCAAAACTTCCTTCATAGAAAATGTTCCCTATTGTCTTAAGTTTATTCTCCTTTTTGAATCACTCTAATTGGAGTTTTGTAGCTCAAGTTATAGCCATTTGAACCATGGCTGCTAGATTAGACACAATCCAAAATTCTGGGCAATTTTTGGTGCTGGCAGTTTTGGGTCACCAACTTGGGGTGGCCAAATGACTTGGTTAATGGCATAATTTGGTTTTGTGTTCTTCATGAAAGTTTTAGGTCTATATCTCATATAACCATTGGTAAAATTTTAGGTCATTTTGACCTGCCTATCTCAAGTTATGACAAAATGAACAAACATTGTTCATTTGGTTAGTTTGTACAGGGCAGCCTGCAATTTTCTAACTTTGGTCAATTTATTCATTAGGTTTTGGTTACTTTTTGTGTAACACCCCTAAGTTCGGTAGTGCGTTCTGCTGTTCCGGTGACCAGTGCTGTCCGGACAGCTAGGATGCCTAGAACCGTACTTCAATATGAGTGAGGAGACATAAAATAATGAAATACAAGAAAAGAAAAACAAAGGAAAAATCATAGCAAAGAAATGTAACTGAGTAAGTGAGCCGGGAAACCTAGCGATGGGTGACCGCACCGGGAAGTCACGGCGTGGACCGTTGACTAACCACGGATCATGGAACCCTGGAAAATATTTTTTGGACATAAATAGACCCTTATTGAAGTATAAATATCATTAGAAAGATCAAAGAAAAATTAAATAATTAGTACAAAGAAAAGTGAGAAATCGAAAAACAGACAAAATACGGTGTTACCGAAAAATCGGGAAAGCCACCCGAACAGGGGCATTATGGTCATTTGACATCCCGAATTGTCTTTTGACCTAAATGTCCATTAAAAATAAATAGTATTACACTTAGAAAATGAAATGAAAAATTAATTTGATGGTACCTAAAATAAATAGTGGAAATAATGGGTTAAATGTGGATTAATTGAAAGTTAACTTATAATATGTTTTAATTTTAGTTAGTGGCTGGTTCCCAATCGTTACAATTGGTATCAGAGCAAAGTTTTTAAATTTCGTTTTCACCTGTTATTTCAATGTCCTTTCTGCATAGTACAACTGCTCAATATCATTGGTTGATACATACAGTACATTACAGTATAAATATGCACTAACGAGAGTGAATATTCTTGTGTTATTGTTCAGGAAAGCTAAGATCCTCGCATTGAATATGGAAGAGGGTGATCGTTGATCGTCGATCTATTGAGGCCGAGGTGCAAGGGGATGCCCAGCCTACAAAATGTTAGTGGTTCAAGAGCACCCCTGCATCACAGATTCCTCGCTTCGGGCTCAGTGGATGGTCGCAATATTCCAACAAATGGCTGGTAATGCACCTACTCAAGTCCCAATACAGACACCAGTGGTACAACCACAGTCTCTTATGAGGCAATATGATAAATTGATGAAATATGGGGCTACAGAGTTTAAGGGGACAGTAGATCCTATAGAAGCTGAACAGTGGTTAGAGAGGATGGATAGGGTGTTCAAGAAACTTCATTGTACAGAGGAGCTCAGACTTGAATACTCAGTATCCTTACTACAGGAGGATGCTTATGACTGGTGGAAAACCATTCCCCACACCGTAGAACTGCAGTCTTGACACTGAATGACTTCCTCGGGAATTGCATGTAAATACATCCCTGATGCTTATGTAGACCAGAAGCTACAAGAATTCTTAAGCTTGAAACAGAGGGGCAGATCAGTGGCTGAGTATGAAAGAGAATTCTCCCGCCTTAGCCACTATGCAGTAAGCTTGCTTGCTACCAGCAGGGAGAGATGCAAGAGGTTTGAAACTGGCTTGAAGCCCAGTATCAGAGTACAAGTGCTCGGCTTCAAACACACTAACTTCTCTGAACTTGTTTCTCAAGCCCTAGAGTTGGAAAGAGTTGAGTTTGAGACTGCTCCAGAGAAAAAGAGATCAGAGAAGACAGAGAAAGAGGGAAAATCTGTAGAACAGAGTTCCAGTGGTCATACTGGAAAGAGGAAGAACTATGGGGGACATGGCAGAGGTGGCAAGAAATCTGGTAGGGGAAGATATTCAGGACAGAGACCTCCCCTATCTGGCCAGCAGAGTACCAGAAGTTCCTACCCTCCCCGCCAATGTGAAACTTGTGGAAAGAATCATGGTGGAATCTGTTACAAGGCTATTGGAGCCTGTTATAACTGTGGAGGCACCGGACACTTTGCCAAGGACTGCACTGAGTCGCAGAGTTGGACCACCTCCTACTACTGCAGAGTCGATTGCAGCCACATCACCAGAAGCTCACAACCACCTAGCAGAGGTAGAGGCAGGGGTAGAGGTAACCCAGCAGGCAGCCAAGGCACAGTAAAACATTCAGAACAAGATAGTGCTCCAGTCAGAGTCTATGCCATGAGACAGAGGGAAGAGGCAGAGACATCTGATGTAGTGGCTGGTACCTTCTCAACTTTTAACCAGAATGTGTTTGTGTTATTTGATCCTGGTTCTACCCATTCTTATGTGAGTGCTAGCATCATTGATTGCATTGCTGTTCCATGTACAAAAATGGACTTTGAGGTGCTAGTAACAAGTCCGCTAGGACAGGAGGTCAGGGTTAATAGAATGTATAGAGATTGTCCTTTGGTGATCCAAGGACACACTTTCCTGTCTGATCTCATTGAAATGCCCTTCAGAGATTATGATATCATCTTGGGCATGGATTGGTTAGCTAGGCATCATGCCATGATTGACTGTAGACTGAAGACAGTCACTTTTGGCCTTCCTCAGTACAGTGATGTGGTGATACAAGGGGAGAGACAGCTATTGCCATCAAACATCATTTCGGCTGCACAAGCCAGAAAGATGATCCGAAAAGGGTGTGAAGCATACTTGGCACATGTGGTAAACACCCAAGTGGGGAGTCCAGCATTGAAGGACATCCCTACAGTATATGACTTTCCAGATGTGTTTCCTGATGAATTGCCAGGATTACCTCCGGAAAGAGAAGTACAGTTTGAAATTAATGTTCTGCCTGGTGTGGATCCAATCTCCATAACGCCATACAGAATGGCACCAGCAGAGTTGAAGGAGTTGAAGATACAGTTACAAGAATTACTTGAAAAGGGCTTCATCCGCCCTAGTGTGTCACCTTGGGGAGCACCAGTGTTGTTTGTTAAGAAGAAAGATGATACTCTCCGCCTATGCATTGACTACCGGCAGTTGAATAAGGTGACAATAAAGAACAGATATCCATTGCCTCGCATTGATGATCTGTTTGATCAGTTGAAGGGTGCAGCTATATTCTCCAAAATTGATTTGCGATCTGGTTATTATCAGTTGAAGGTGCAAGAGCAGAGTATTCCAAAAGCGCTTTAACTCGGTATGGCCACTATGAGTTTCTAGTAATGCCATTCGGGTTGACAAATGCTCCAGCTGCTTTTATGGATCTGATGAACACTATCTTCAGACCATATCTTGATCAATTTGTGGTGGTGTTTATTGATGACATTTTGATATACTCGAGGAGTGCAGAGGAGCATGATAGACATCTGCGGATTGTACTGCAGACTTTAAGGGAGAAACAGCTGTACGCCAAATTGTCGAAATGTGAATTTTGGCTGAAGGAAATCTCCTTTTTGGGACATGTTGTGTCAGCTGAAGGGATCAAGGTAGATTCCAGCAAGGTAGAAGCTATCCTTAATTGGAAACCGCCCAGGAACATCACAGAAATTCGCAGTTTTCTGGGTTTAGCTGGATATTACCGTCGGTTTGTGAAGGGGTTTTCTATGTTATCTTCTCCACTGACCAAGCTGCTTCGGAAGGATGTGAAATTTCAGTGGACTGATAAATGCCAGCAAAGTTTTGATGAGTTGAAGAGGTGCTTAACTGAAGCTCCAGTTCTCACTTTACCTACTCCGGGTAAAGAATACACAGTTTATAGTGATGCTTCTCACAATGGGTTAGGCTGTAATCGATGCAAGATCGGAATGTCATTGCTTATGCATCACGCCAGCTGAAACCGCATGAGAGGAACTACCCAACACATGATCTGGAGTTAGCAGCTATTGTTTTTGCTCTAAAGATCTGGAGACACTATTTGTATGGAGAGAAATGCTATATCTTCACAGATCACAAGAGCTTGAAGTATTTAGGCACTCAGAAGGAATTGAATTTGAGGCAGAGGAGATGGTTAGAACTCATTAAAGATTATGATTGCTTAATAGACTATCAGCCAGGGAAAGCAAATGTGGTGGCTGACGCCTTAAGTCGCAAGACTATGGCAAGTCTCAGAGTTTCTCCTTTGTCCATGGTGTATGAATTGAAAGCACAGCATGCCAGTTTAGAGGTTGATGATGAGGGACAGACAGTAGTTGCATGGCATGTACAGCCAGTGTTGATTGATCAGATCAGAATGGCTGCACAGAGTGATGAAAAATATCAGAAGCTACTAAAAGAAGTTCAGCAGGGCAAGAAACCTGAATTTTCTATGAGAAATGATGGTTTATTGCTACATCAGGGCAGAATGTGCATTCCTAGTGATGTGGAATTGAGACAGATCATTATGAAGGAAGCACATGAGTCTCCATTTGCTATGCACCCTGGTGGAACTAAAATGTACAGAGGGCTGAAAGAGCATTACTGGTGGATGGGTATGAAGAGAGATATAGCTGAATTCGTTTCCAAATGCCTAACTTGTCAGCAAGTAAAGGCAGAACATCAAGTTCCAGCTGGTTTGTTACATCCTTTGTCGATGCAGTGGAAATGGGAACGAATAACTATGGATTTTGTTACAGGACTTCCAAGGACACAGAGTAGTCATGATGCGGTATGGGTTATAGTTGATGATTGACCAAGTCCGCTCACTTTTGCCGATTCGGATGGACTATAGCACGGAAAGGTTGGCGATTGTACATATATGAGATTGTAAACCGCATGGAGTGCCAGATCAATTGTGTCCGAGAGATCCTAGATTCACTTCTAGATTCTGGGCTAGTCTTCAGAGAGCCCTAGGATCTAGATTGAACTTCAAAGACAAAGATTCCACCCACGCATGCATGGCCACCGAGAGGGTTATTCAGATATTGGAGGATATGCTACGGGCTTGTGTGATTGAATTTGAAGGTAGTTGGGATACACACTTGCCTTTGATTGAGTTTGCTTATAACAACAACTACCAATCAAGCATAGGGATGCCTCCATATGAAGCTTTGTATGGCAGAAGTGCGTAACTCCCTTATGTTGGGATGAAGTAGGTGAAAGGAAGATGATTGGGCCAGAAATTGTCCAGCAGACAGAGGAAAAGATCAGATTGATCAGAGATAGGCTCAAAGCTGCATCAGACCGTCAAAAGTCCTATGTTGATCTGAAGAGAAGAAATATTGAGTATGCAATGGGTGATAAGGTATTCCTCAAAGTTTCTCCTTGGAAGAGGATTATGAGATTTGGCAGAAAGGGGAAACTGAGTCCTCGTTTCATCGCACCATATGAAGTTACGGAAAGAGTGGGTCCTTTGGCATACCGGTTGGCATTACCTCGAGCTAGCAAGGATACACGTTGTCTTCCATGTGTCCATGTTAAGGAGGCAGATCGACCCATCTCATGTATTATCGATTGAAGAGATTGAAGTAAATCCAGACCTCTCATATGAGGAAGAACCCATAAAAATTATGGCTTATGAGGTGAAACAATGAGGAACGAATGATACACTGGTTAAAGTCTTTGTGGAACCATCATTCGTGCCAGAAGCTACTTGGGAACGTGAAGAGGATATGAGGAGACAGCACCCACACTGCTCGTAGACTAATGCCGGTAAAAATTTAGAGACGAAATTTATTTAAGGGGAGAATTGTAACACCCTAAGTTCGGTGAGTGCTCATTGCTCGGTGACTGTCTTTGTCCGGACAGCTAGGATGCCTAGAACCGTACTTCAATATGAGTGAGGAGACATAAAATAATGAAATACAAGAAAAGAAAAACAAAGGAAAATCATAGCAAAGAAATGTAACTGAGTAAGTGAGCCGGGAAACCTAGCGATGGGTGACCGCACCGGGAGGTCACGGCGTGGACCGTTGACTAACCACGGATCATGGAACCACGGAAAATATTTTTTGGACATAAATAGACCCTTATTGAAGTATAAATATCATTAGAAAGATCAAAGAAAAATTAAATAATTAGTACAAAGAAAAGTGAGAAATCGAAAAACAGACAAAATACGGTGTTACTAAAAATCGGAAAGCCACCCGAACAGGGGCATTATGGTCATTTGACATCCCGAATTGTCTTTTGACCTAAATGTCCATTAAAAATAAATAGTATTACACTTAGAAAATGAAATGAAAAATTAATTTGATGGTACCTAAAATAAATAGTGGAAATAATGGGTTAAATGTGGATTAATTGAAAGTTAACTTATAATATGTTTTAATTTTAGTTAGTGGCTGGTTCCCAATCGTTACATTTTGAGCATGCTTCCTAAATGAAAATTGTGTCATTTAGTGTCTATTTTCATTCCCAATTGGTCCCATACCAATTGGACTTGTAAAATTTCATTTTTGGTCCCTCAAAGGAAATTTGGTCATGCTGCTCCATCCGAATTCGGCTTTGATTCAAACACCTCTAACACTCTTCATTAGGTCACAAATAACCATTTTTCACTTCACATTAGGTCAAAGACATTATTTACCACTTCCTCACATCTTTGGTCTCTAAACCCTAATGTTCAAACCCTAATTCACAACTCATGCATTTAGTTACTTTCAAAGCCTTTAATCCTAACCATTCAACTAATTAAAGTTCCTATACCCATTCAAACCATTCAAATCATGCAACTCACCCTTTCCTTCATGCTGGCTGAATTTCAGCTTAATCCCTCAACAATTTTTTTCATTTCATTTTAAGTTTATTTACAAGTAATTCAAGCTAAAGACACCACAAATAAATCTCAAACATTCAAATTGATGTGCTTACCTCACTTGAATTTGAATTCTTTAATTTTCCTCTTCTTTTCTTCTTTCTTTGATGACCAAGCTTCTTCTCAAGTGACTAAAACAAGCTCTAATGAGGTTTTTATGGAAGTGATCAAGGTTTAATGAAGGATTGTAAACTTGAGAGCAAGCTTTAATGGAGGACTTTTCATTGAGATGGGAAGGAGAGTGGGGCGGCAACTTGATAAGGAAGAAGACTTTTTATCTTTTTTTTTTCTTTTCTTTTCTTTTCTTTTCTTTTTATCTTATGGAAGACCATAAATTCCAATTAATTAAATATATTAATTATTATTTTTATGGCATCATGCATGATGTCATGCATGATGTCATCACCTTTTTAACTTTTTCATTTTCTTTTTTTTTTTCTATTTATTTTTCTATTAGTTTTTTAATTTAATTCTCGATTCTGAAATTTTCTTTTCTCCGATTTTATTTGACAGTTAGGTCAGGAGTCAGCTCTCGAGGTCAATTGACCAAATTGCCCCTCGTCGGTTCATCTCGGTTTGCAAATAATTTAATATTTCTTCCGGCTCTCTGACCTAATTATTTGACTGACTTAACAGTTCTTTTTTATGATTTTCTCTTTTCCACTGTGTTTATAATAGTCCTAAGGACCGCAGCGTCACATTTTACGGTTCGAAATTTGAGTTTAAAATGACTTCGCAGTCCTTCCTGAGAAGGTCACCCATCGCTGTGACTCTCGGCTCGTTTAACTTCTTATGTTCTGTTTTTCTTGTTTATACTTAACTAATTGAACATTACTAATTATTTGTGTTTATGGTTTCTCTAGTTGTCTTAAGTATGGTTCTAATCCCCTTAATTGTCCGGACTGACACCAGTCACCGGAACAGTGAAATATACCAGGCTATGCAAATAGGGGTGTTACATAATTGGACCTTGGTGTAGCAATAGTGCAACTAGCTCCTTATCACTAACAGATGGGTTGAGGTCTGCCATAGGGATATATATCCTAAAGAATGATGTGATTAGTCAGTATGGGAACATGTGGCATGCCTATTTAGTAAATGTCACAAGTACATGGAGGTGAATTATGGTAGTATAGTTGCCCTAAGTGAGAAAGTGAGTACCACCATGACTGTTATTAGTGGACTACTAGTCTAGGAAAGTTTATGATATTAATGGAGTGTTGTATTGGGACACAATTTTCCATATGGGTTATATAAAGGTGTAAGAGATTAGGAAACATGGTTTATTGGGAAGTATTGCAGTAACCTATATAATGCTCTCGATGTTTGAATTGTAAATTGCAAAATATTATGTAGAGTTGCATGCATCCCTATGTTGTTCCATGATGAGGTTTGCAGATACTTTATGCTTTTGTACAGTTGTGCCATAACAAAATTATGTATCTGCAAAGAAGTAAGGAAACTCATTCTTAGGGTTTAAAAGCCCTTGAGATAAAGTATCAGAGGTTGTAGATAGGTGGTAACTAAAGTCAGTGACTTAGTTATCCTAACTTAAGCACAAAGGATTCGATATAGTTGCAGTGTAATTTAGCATTATGATGTATATTTTGCCTATAGCTTAATGAAGATTATATATTCTTTGTCATTTTGATAAATTAAAATACTTTTAATAACTACAACACTCAATTACATATCGTTTTTGATCATTTTGATAAGTTAAATTACTTTTAAAGCACATTTTAACCAAACACTTATTTTAAGTAGTTTTTAATCTACTTATAACTTCTACTTACAAGTAGGTTTGATTAACTAATAAGCTAAACCAAACACCCTCTTAATAATATATTTTAAATTAATTTATAAATTAATAAAGTACACTTTAAGTTGAGAATAAGTAAATAATCAAACCAAACACACTTTAATTTCTCTTTTTATTTAATTGGAAGACAGCAATTTTAGTTTGAAACTAATTTGAGCTGAATCAGAACCATCGAAGTCTAATTGTTGGGGAAAAAAAAAGAAACAAGTGTCACACCTTACTCCTCTCTAAGGCATAACATGATCCCGTAGTGTACCTAATGAATTACCGAACTTTACCTACCGATAACCCATTAAATGCACTACAAGAGATTTAAAACAATTTTCTTACTTTTTGAAAGTAGTGAGTATTTCTAGCAGGTATTAAAAACATTTAATTGAAGTTTAAAAGCTATAACGTTTTTGACAAATTCTATTTTTCCGCAAATTTTGTAAAAATTTCGGCAGAGTGCCAGCTGTATTTGAGAAAAAAAAAATTTTTGACCTGTAGAAAATACTTCCAATATTTTACTTCATTAGAATCAAACACCAATACAACTCAATTCAGCACGATTTACTCCTTCTCCAAAACTCAATGCAAATTTCCACAATTCATAATTCTCAACTCAAGTATTTTGAAAAATAATATTGAATAATTTCATTTGCATTCCATTAAAGAAAAAGTGATATACATTCATCAGTCTAAATTTATACTAGAAAATCCAAAATAATATTATTACAAGTTTTGTACAACTGCTTAAGACCAATTTATAAAATATACATACAGTCACATACATCAAAATAAATACGTACAATAAGGGTATAATGTTATACCCGACAAATCTCAAAGGTAGTACTGTAGTCCTTAGCAGCTCACTCGGCTGCTCTACTAGTCTCTCTACCTGTGACAGCAATAAAGAGCCATCGCTAACTACATTGACTTAGTGGTACACAACCTAACAAAAATACTAATTTATGCGCACATTAAATCACAATTAATCCAAATATGGTACTGAAAATGGTAAAAAGATATAAGTCACAATTTAAAATTTTAGTCAAATAATTTTTCACTTTAAAAGTCACAAAACAAATTTTATAAAAATATACAGTCATATCATGCGATCAATATATTATTCATCTCAATAGCTAGAGGCTTATGAGGAATACCAAGGCTAGCTAGCTCAAATCTATGGGTACCCATTCAAATTTCTTCCTCTACTGGCATACACCTCAACACTTTAGCCAGAGAGGGAATACAAAACTAATTCCTTCCACTAATCAAGCTAGTGAGGCATTCAGATATGTGGTCATGACACTATGGTTTCAAAACTATCTTAACAATTTTCTAAACATTACTTTGCAATTCAAACACATACAATTTATCTTTCCAATGGTCTAGATCAAAAGCATATTGTTCCTTTCAATAATAATTTCAATACAAATAAGTCACAGTTTAATATTACAATTCATTCAAAATAATTTATAGAAGAAAATATACAAAAATTTCTATGTTGTGCACAAACCTTGTAGGAGTCGCCTCTAGGCCTTAACTCGATGTTTTAGGTTCCTTTCTCATATTCTTTTCAATTGAAACACACAATTTACAGTGTTTCAGTATCATAACTTATAATAAATCTAATAATAAATTTATGTCTACTTAATTCTAATCTTAATATACTTAAAATTATGTTCTTAAAAATTTATATTTTGGGGTTACTATTTATGGCACTATTCAAGTTAAAATGTTGACTTTCTTATGCTTAATAAGTATGTGAATTCCAATTACACCCACATACCACATTTTGAGTGTCAAATTTGCTGGTCTTGGTTGCCATTTCAATTTTTAGGTCTCCTAATGACAATTTCAAATTTTCAGTTTTTGTGCCATGTTTTGCACTGTTCCATTGACCTAGTTGCTGTAAGAATTTGGCCAAGTGTTCTTCATAAAAGTTGTTCCTTATTATCTTAATTTTAATTACCTTTTTGATTCACTCCATTTGGAGTTTTTTAGGCCAAGATATGGCCATTTGAATAAGGCTAGCCAGATTGGTGTTACCCAGAATTTTTGGGCACTTTATTGGTTCTGGCAGTTTTGGACAACTAAATTTGAGTGGCAAAATGACTAGATTATGGGCAGAATTTGGGTTGGTGTTCTTCATGAAAGTTGTATTTCTATGTCATACCTTTCCAATGCCACAAAAATCAGGTCATTTGGACCTGTCTAGCCCAAGTATGGCCAAATGAACAAACACTGTTTATTTAGTCATTTTTATACAGTGACAGTACACAATACCCGAATTTGACCTAATTGTTCACTATCTTAATATCATTTTCTAGGCATGGTTTCTAAATGAAAATTGTGTCATTATGTGTGCATTTTCATTAACAATTAGCCTCACACTAATTGGGTTGGCAAAATTTCATTTTTGGTCCCTGAAAGGGACTAGGTCAAACTACCAGATTGGGACCCCTAACCAATCTGAATTGTATTTTGTTTCCACTCATTCCAACACTTCACAATTAGTCCCAATTGACCATTTTTAACCTCAATTAGGGTATATTGTATCAATTGACCATTTTCTACAATTTTTCCCCCAATTTCAACACTTAAGAACCCTAATTTCTAAATTTCATTCAACTAAAGAAATTAAAGTGTATTTCCAATATCTACACACCTAATTCAACTCAATTAACCCTTTAATTTCATCAAAGTCATGCAATTCCTCCCCCCCCCCTCCCCTCCCTCTATTGCTGGCTGAAATTTTCAATTTGTCCCCCATGATAGTTTTGTTTGCATTTTCACTTTAATTCTAAATGTATGAAACCATAAACACATAAATCGAACTAAAAATTTCAATTTAAATCACTAACCTCTTCTTTGGAATTCAATTCTCAATTTCCTTAACTTTTCTCCTTTCTTTCCTTCTTCAAATTCCTTCTCAAGTTGAGATAGCAAGGTTTTATAGAGAATTTTGGGAGAAATTAGGGTTAAGTGCATAGGAATCAAGCTTGGGATCAAGCTTTAATGGAGGAAATGTATGGAGGGAGAGAATGAGGGAGTTTGGCCGAAGATGAGGGTGGAGAAGAGAGTGATTTTTCTTTTAATTTTTTTATGCCTTTTTATGTTTTATTAAGTCACATTTGACTTAGTCAAAATTTAGGTAATTTAAACTTTATTTATGATGTCATGGTGAGGTCACCAACATGGTGTAATAAGTCCCATTTTCATTCTTTTTTTTTTCCTAAATTTTTTTTAATAGTTTTTTAATTTAATTTCCTATTCCGAAATTTTCATTTCTCCAATTTTATTGGACAGTTAGTTCAGGAGTCACCTCCAGGTGTGAATTGACCAAATTTACAAGTAATTCAATATTTCTTTCAGATCCCTGACTTAATTATTTGACCTACTTATCGGCTCTTTTATGTGATTTTCTCTTTTCTACTAGGTTCGCAATAGTCCTTAGGACTGCGGCATTACAATTTCCCGTTCAAAATTAGAGTTAGAACTATTCTCGCAGTCACTTCCCTGTAAGGTCACCCATCGCTGTGACCCCCAGCTCATTTAACTTTTTATGCTTTTTTTTTTCTTATTTATACTTAACTATCTGGTAATCTCTATTAATTTTTTTTTAGGGTTTTTCTAGGTGTCTTAAATATGGTTCTAATCTTTTTAATTGTCCGGACCGACACCGATCACCAGAACAGTGAAATACACCAAGCTATGCATATAGAGGTGTTACAACAAACCTCTATACTTCTAGTCATGAACCAAATAAATCCAAAATTAAGTTTTAGGCCAAATAAAGATAAAACTTTCTAATTAAAGCTAAATGAACCCAATTTTTAGCTAAAAAAATTAAAATATCTTTTTTTTTCTTATTTTTAATAATAAAATGTTAATTTTATATTTTTAATTTTGAAAATAGCTAAACAATTTTTTATTTTAATTAAAGGGAAAAGGGAGGTGGGAGACTACTCGAAAATCATTTGTTCATCATGTTCCTTAGATTCCTTTTTTTTTAATTTATTTTAATTAAAAATAACAAAAAAATTATTATTAAAAATAATATTTAATTAAATGAGTTTTTTTTTTTTAAATGAATTCATTGATTAGAAAGGCCTAGTTTGATTGTGCTAAGGGATTACAATAAAAAGAGGTATCATGAAGCATCTTAGCAAGTAGTGGGCCGCTTTGTTTCTGGTCCTTTTAACAAAGGCGAAAGATATAAAATTGAAATTAAGAGAGAATTCCTTCACATCTGAGATGATAGCATGAATAGCAAGCGGAATAGAGCGCCCATTCAGTGCTTGGTTCACCATAAGAGAATCTCACTCAACTATGACTGAATTGAAACCCTTCCTAAAAACCAACATGACTGCCTCTCTGCACGTGAAACTCTCGAGTACGAATGGGTCCACCGCAGATTGGTAGACATGACCAAACCAATCCAAGACATTACCAGCTTGGTCTTTAACTAATCTCGCAATAGCTCCCTTGCCTCAAGATACATCCACAGTAGCATCACAATTAATTTTTATCACATTTTGAGGAGGAAAAACCCATGAAGAAGGTGCCGACACAATTGGAGGATCAGGCGGTCTTATGGATTCTAAGGATGCTGTGAAATCTTCATAATTGTGGAGGGCCACATTGAGGATATCATTGAAGCTTTGAGATTGATTTCTAAAGATTAAATCATTTCTAATTTTCCAGAAAATCCACATGATAAACATTAGAATTTGCATGAGAGCCATACCATTATTTTGAGTTACTAAAGGACCAGTAATTTCCTCCCAACAATCTCTAGTACTTGTGCTTTGCAGCAAGGTTGATCTGAGCCTAATAGGATAATGAATCCAAACCGCTGCAGCTCGTGGACAATAAAAAAAAGATGTGATTAATGGACTCAGTTCCACCACAGAAAATAACAAGTAGGAGGGACATGTGGGATACGAGTATGAACCAGCTCATTCCAAGGGAGCTTATTCTTCAAGACTAACCAAAGGAATGCTGCCAGTTTAAGGGGAAGAGATAAGTTCCAAATGCCATGCCAAAGGTTTCATCCCTTATCTGAGAAGATGGACTCGGATCCACGTTAGAATGCTGATTGGGTGCAAGGATTTGTCGAGCTATATACTATCCCAACTTAACCATTACATACCCCTTCTATCATGGTGCCAAATGAACGTATCCTTATGCCGAAAGATATTAAGTGGAATGGAGAGGATGTTTTCTATCTCTTCGTCACAGAAATTTTCTCTTAGAATGCGAAGATTCCAAGAGTTAGCAGCAGCATCTATTAATTGATTAACCCAAACCACCTCTAGATTATGCTTCTCTTTTGCTCTAGGGAAGGTTTTAGGCATCCAATCATCCATTTTGCTCATGATTGAATTGGCATTCCCTACTTGCCACCTAGTATCTCTAAGAAGAATTTGCCTCCCCCAAAAGGATGCTCTGCCATCCCCCAGACGGTCTACTCCCCAGTGGAGATTGCATGAAAGATGTGTAGGGAAAATATTTACCTTTAAGTATTCGTGCAAGAAGGGAATTTGGATTATTGATGATTCACCACCCTTGCTTGGCTAATGAAGCCATCTTGAAGTTCTCCAAGTCTTTAAAACCCAACCCTCCTCTTCTTTTTGGATCACAAAGTTTATCCCAAGCTATCTAGTGTAGTTTCCTTTCATTTTGGTTTTGTTCCCGCCAGAAATTGGCCAAAATAGAATTGATAGAATTACAAAGAGCAGATGGCAGCCTAAAGCAAGACATGGTGTAGACTAGAATGGCCGAAGCTACAGACTTGATTATGACTTCTTTACCACCCTTAGATAACAAATGTTCCTTCCATTCCACAGTTTTGTTTACTATCCATTCTTTAAGTAGTTTAAAGACTTGTTGTTTTGACCTAGGAATTTTCGAAGGTAAGCCAAGGAAGCGATCTGGAGCATCCACTCTAGTAATTTGAAGAATAGCAATACTGCTTCTCACTTGCCGAGGTGTGTTGGCACTAATGACCAAGCTTGATTTGCTAAAGTTTATTGTCTGACCACTAACTTCAGCATAATTTTAGAGCATAAACTTGATTTCCTCAGCATTAGATGAAGTGCCTCTGGAGAAAAAGATCGAGTCATCTGCAAACAATAGGCAAGTTAGAGGAGGACAATGTCTGGAAATAGACAAACCCTGTAGAGCAGAATTTTTAATTTTATGAGATAATACTTCAACACAGATTAAAAATAGGTATGGAGAAATTAAGTTGCCTTGACGCAGTCCCCTTGAAGGAGAAATAAAACTTGCTCTTTGCCCATTCAATTGGAATGAATAAGTGACGGAAGATACACATTCCATAATCCAATGTACCCACCGATCATGAAACCCAAAATAATAAAGCATGTGTTGAAGATGGTCCACTCCACACATTCATATGCCTTGCTGATGTACAGCTTTGGAGCCATTCCATATTTCTTACCCATTCTGCGAAGCTTAAGTGAATGCATCACCTCATGATTAATCAAAATCTTGCTTGAGATTAGTTGGTTTTTGGTGAAAGCACTTTACTCATTACCAATGATCTCATTCATAATGGGTTGCAATCTAGTTGTAAGAATCTTTGAGATGATTTTATCCAGGACATTGCACAATCCTACTGGTCTGAGATCTCTCATCGACTGGACTTGCTTCTGTAACACCCCTCACCCGTCTACAGTGTAGCCGAGCAAGACATGTCACACTCTGTGTCGGAGCACCCTATCTTATCTTCCTTTAATCCTTAATTAATTTTGAACTCGTTATAATTTAAAATAATTCATATTCTATGGAGAAACTAACGGAGTTTCCTCTTATTTTATTATCATTTGACATTTTTCACGATTCACCTGCTTTAAAAATTCCATAATATTTTAAAATAAAAATCTCATCCATACTAATCATAATCATATGATCAGTTCAAATATTCTTTATATAATTCAATTTTACATTCATTTCCATACATTATCATTCATGCTCCATTCACATATCAAAATTCTCATATTTCCATTAATTTATATAATTTGCAAACTAATTGAATAAATTCACAATTTACATGATATATAAATTAATTACAATTCCATACTCTATATTACAATTAATAAGTAATTATAAATACACAAAATAACTTTGTGAGCCCTATCTACATGTATTGCTAAGAAGGTGACAGCTTGAATACTTCTGCAGATCTGAACTCTAAAAATCCCAGTCAAATGTCCACTGGATTTTAACTTAAGTACCTACGCGAAGGAAACAAATCCATCGCGCTAAGCATTTATGCTTAGTGGTACAATAATATAACAAGAAAATAATATATACAAATAAAGAAAGAATCAAGCATTCTAAATATTCAAGTATCAATTTGATTTAAAATGATATTTGAGTATTAACTATCTTATATGCTAATTCGTTCCTCTTTGGAAGTACTGAGTTTATAGTCTTACAATAATAATAGTCAATATACATTTTATTTTAAGAGTATTGTATTTTAGGTTTCTCTACGATTCTGCAAATTGTATTTTTGTTATGTTTCTATTACTAATCTTTTTCCTCATTTCATTCAATACTTTCTAATGTTTTTAATTACTAATGTTCTTAAATAATTTCAATAATTTACACTGCCTAGGTAACCTATGACAGGCTTACTAAACTGGATAACGGGTCATTGGCACTGGACACCGCAGTGCCTCGGGCCGTCATACCATGGGACGTGAAATGCAGAACGTCAACCACGTATGCAGTCAGAATGGCTAAAAAGCCATGATAACATATCAGTATGGCTAAAAGCCATGATAACATATAATCGGACATAAAAGCCAAGAGTGCAAGCATAAAGCCATGAATACAAGCATAAAGCCTTACGCAGTACTGCTATAATAATACCCTATTGGCATGTCAATCTATTCAATCTGACATACATGTCTAGAAAATACATGGGCACATAAATACCATTAAGGGTTCATAAGTATCATTATTTCGTTATATGTTCTAATTATAATTTATAACGTTTTAATTTTTATTACTAGAAGAAGTATAAATTTCTAATATTATTTCTTATGTCTTTGAGGTTACTATTCACCTACTATTTATTCAAAATATTGACTTTATCATACATAATAGTTACATGAGTTCTAACCACATGAAATTACCACATTTTAGTTCACAAAAGTGTTGGCATTGGTTGCCAATCAATACTTCTAACCAATAGGAAATAAATCAAAAATTTCAGTTTTGGGTGCTAGAGATTATTGTTCCATTAGGCAATTCTACAGTGAGAATTTGGCTAAATATTCTTAATCAAAGTTGTTCCTTATTGTGTTTAGTTCAATTTCCCTTTTTGAATCACTTCATTTTGAGTTTTGTAACTCAAGTTATAGCCTAAATACCATAACTGGTTCATTGACACTTTCTGGATCCAGAACCAGGCAGATTCTGGAGTCCAATTTATTCTAATTATTTGGGTATGCTACAGTCATTTGAAGACCTAATATCCTTCATATGAGTTGTTACCTTATGTCTTAGGATCACTCAGGTTCAAGAATCATAATTTTTCTAGTTATGTAGAGTAAATTATTGCCAAATAACTGACCTGGACTCACGAACCCTATGCCTTCAGGATTTCAGGTTCAGGTCAACATCTTTGATTCCCATTTTAGGGTACTTGCACTCAAAAATTGAAGAAGGTTCCTGAATCAAAGTTTGAGTCCTAATTCTTAGGTTTCCAGAACAATTTGGCTCATCTCAATTGGAGTTTCCTAGTGGGAGATATGATCTAAATACTATTCTGGGGTCAAGTGTCTATTTGGTTAAATTTCAGGATTTGGAATGTTAAATTTTCCTAGCAATCTCTTCAAGTTCCATCAGGTTCTGGGTTTTGGTCAAAACACCAAATTTGTATTTCTAGGTCTTATAGAAATTTTGGCTTTGATTTCATTGCATTTTCAGTTTTGTAGACCAAGTTATGACATTTTTTTTCAAAACTGGTCAGGCTGGTCAATGTCCAGAATTTTCTGGTCAGTTTGGCTCTAGCAGTTTTGTTAGACTAAATTTGGTTAACAATTTGATTAGGCTAGGGTTAGAACTGGACTCTGAGTTCTTCATATGAAATGTTCTCCTATGTCTAAGCTTTCCAATGATTCAAAAATTAGGTCATTCTGACTTTCCTAGAGTGAGTTATGGCCATTTGAACATTTACTGTTCATATGGTCATTTTTCCAGGTCCAGCATATGGTTCCCGTATTCAAGTTAATTTTTTGTCATTTTGTTCTTGGTTTTTGGGCATGGTTTCTTCATGAAAAATATTGCTTTAGGTCTTAAATTTCATCTCCAATTGGCCTCACACCAATTGGAGCTGTCTAGCTCTACTTATATTCATCTAAACACACTGAACTCATAGGTCCAGAATTTCCTGCATAAGAACAACACTCCCAATTTTCAATTCCACCCAACTTCCAAACTTCAATTCAACTTTATAGCACTTCTAATAGTCAATAATCAACCTAAACATCATCAAATTCAATTCACAACAGAAAATTCCAAATTTTAGCAAACCCTAAATTAACTTGCATAAATTTTAAATTCCAAGAGAATTTCTAGCACTAACCTTATTCTTCTAGCTCCAAGCAACCTTCAATCAACCCAACACTTGATTCACCTCTTTGGGGCTGCCAACCATGTAATGATCGAGCTCCAACCACTAGAGGAATTGTCTGCTTTAGCCGTAAGCCTCACGGTTTTATCCCATAGGTGGAGTGGAGAACTTCCCAGGAGGTCACCCATCCTAGGATTTCTCTCAAGCGAACACACTTAACCCTGGAGTTCTTCCAACTCTCCAGGCCATTCCACCAAAAGGCGCCTCTAGTGATTAGTTCCCCCATTTTATATATCATTACTTTTTGAACCCAAGGCCAACTCCGTGTCCCTTAGGCAAATCCCACATCGGCAAAGCATGGAGTTGGCCTTGGGTTCAAAAAGTAATGATATATAAAATGGGGGAACTAATCACTAGAGGTGCCTTTTGGTGGAATGGCCTAGAGAGTTGGAAGAACTCCAGGGTTAAGCGTGCTCGCTTGAGAGAAATCCTAGGATGGGTGACCTCCTAGGAAGTTCTCCACTCCATCTATGGGACAAAAACGTGAGGCATACGGCCAAAGCGGACAATTCTTCTAGTAGTTGGAGCCCGATCATTACAATTGGTATCAGAGCCGCTCGCGTGTCCTCTTGGGCGATGGTGGGGCAAACCTCAGCCAGGACGCTGAATCCCAAAAGGGGGGGAGAAAGGTCCCTTAGGCAAATACCACATCGACAAAGCACGGAGTTGGTCTTGGGTTCAAAAAGTAATGATATATAAAATGGGGGAACTAATCACTAGAGGCGCCTTTTGGTGGAATGGCCTGGAGAGTTGAAAGAACTCCAGGGTTAAGAGTGCTCGCTTGAGAGAAATCCTAGGATGGGTGACCTCCTCGGAAGTTCTCCACTCCACCTATGGGACAAAACCGTGAGGCTTACGGCCAAAGCGAACAATTCCTCTAGGGGTTGGAGCCCGATCATTACAAACCAGATTTTTCTTTCACTTTTCTTCCCACTTTCCTTGGGTTTTATGGTTGGCTATGGAGGTTTATCAAGGTTGCCAACTATTTTTGTGAAGGAAGGTAATGGTTTGGAAGCTTGAAATGGTGTTTTAATGATAGGAAAATGAAAGAATTTAAGAGAAAAATGGAGAAGAGAGGGTTGGACAAGAGAATGGCTAGAGAAGAAGATGGATTTTTCATTTTTTTTTACTCATTTATCTCCTTTTTATTTGTTTATTAAATGGTTGTCTCATGGTGATTGGTGGAGAGTTTTTAATGACATCATAATGATGTCATAATTTGAGTTTTATTTCATTTTCTTTTCTTTTCTTTTCTACTCATTTTTAATTTAGTTTTTAGCAATATTTATTTATATTTTATGTCATATAATTTATTTACTCAATTGGACAAGTTGGTCAAAAATCATCTTTGAAGGTGAAATGATCAAAATGCCCTTCGTTTGGCTTAAGGAGCCAAAACTGTCTGTACCAATCTTAAAAATTCTCCTAACCTTTTCTTGGCATTCTAATACCATCGAAACCTCAATGACTCTTCCCTGGAGTCCCAAATATTTTTTCACGAATTTTTCACTGGATTTAGGGCTTCTAGCTGTGAAGACTGCAACTTCCCACTGGGTTACCCATCGCTAGGGCACCGGTTCATTTAACTTGGTTGAATTTTATTTCTAAAATTTTTCCTTGATTTTTTTTACATTTTTTTGAATTATTTATGACTCCTCACTCTAGTCTAATTATAGTTCCAAACATTCTGGCTATTCGTACAGGCATTGGTCACCGAAATAGTAGAACGTACGAACTATCTAAAGTAAGGGTGTTACAGCTTCACTTTTGGTTCCAAAGTGATTAAGGTATGGTTCACCCCTCTTGGCATTTTGCTACTGCTAAAAAAATCAAGAATTGCTTTGCATATGTCATCACCTATTCTACTCAACTCAACTCAACTAAGCCTTTATCCCAAGAATTTGGGGTCAGCTATATAAATTTCAGTCAGCTATATAGATTTTCTTTCTCCATTCTAAACGATTTTGGGTTAAATTCTCGAAAATGTATAATGCTTCTAGGTCATGTTATACTACTATTCTCCAAGTCAGTTTAGGTTTATCCCTTAATTTCTTTCATCCTCTAACTGTGACACCCCTTTCCCGTGTACAGTATACCCAAGTAAGCAATGTCACACGGTGTACCGGCACACTCTAATATACCTTAATTAATTTTTATCATGCTTTTGAATATAACTTGTGAAATATAATATATTTGAGCCATTTATCGAAATTATAATTTATTTGAGGTTCCAAAAATTTTGTAGAAAATCCGGCAGAGTACCGGCTAAAAATAGAGAAAACAGTTCTTCGGAACCTGTGAAAAACACTTCCAATATTCATACTCAATCATTTCTCAAACTTCAATATCATAATCTCAACAATTTTCAATTTAAGTTCTCAATCATCCATCACATGTGATAATCAAGTATAAATCACAAATAAACATTCTCTTTTCCATTCACAAACACAATTCTCATTATTTACATGATCATCAAAATACATTTCATAAGTTCAACTACATATGAGAAAATAAAAATTTAGTTACAAAATACCAAAATGACACCTAGTGTCTTACCAATGCACTGCAGAAGTTGAGGTGACACGGACACTGTGCAGAGTTGCAGGATGGACTCACCCAGTCTACGGTCTACTGGGCTCACGATCTGTATCTCCAGAACCTATGCGTGGCAAAAGCAATGCGCTAAGCAATGATTCTTAGTGGTGCAATAATAAAATAAAAGAAAATAGCAGAAAATAAACATGTATTGAATGTATGTGTCTTATTTGTTTTGTATTTATTATATTCATTTATTTCTTTAACTTTGTCCATTTTCATTCATTTGGTTGCCCAAGTAACCTATACTAGACGACTGGACTGGATAAACGGGTAAACTGGCACTGGGTATTAAGTACCTCGGGCCGTCACACCATCGGTCACATATGTATCTCCCGGTGTGCAACAGAACAGCTAACAAGCTGTAAATAATATTAGGCACGAGGCCACATCTCAATACAAGGTCAGAATGGCTAAAAGCCATGAAATCACAGAATGGCATATTGCCATGTGCAGTACTGCTAACTGAACCCTATTGGCATGCCAAACTATCCAAACCAATCTTGTTAGGTATACTAGGGCATTTGATACTTTAAAATTCTTCAATTTGTGAATTTCAAGTTTTGGTGTCACTATTCACCTCATTGGTCAACAAAAATGTTGACTTTTTAATAGAAAATAGGTACACTGGTTTTGGCACTCCCAACATACCACATTTTGCAATCAAAACTTGTTGGCATTAAGCATTAATACCATTTCTAAGCTTAAACCAAGGGAAGCAGAATTTTCAGTTTTTGTAGCCAAATTTACTGTTCCATTGGGCACTGTTGCAGTGGGAATTTGAGGAAATGGTGAACATGAAAGTTGTTCCTTATTTTGTCTAGTTGAATTTCGTTTTTTGAATCACTCCATTTGGAGTTTTGTAGCTCCAGATATGGTTCAAAAACCACAGCTGGCCGGATTGGAAAAACTGCAGAATTACCAAATCTACAGTACCATGAACAGTGATTGTGACTGCCATTTGGGTTAGGTTCTAGTCATAATTTGGGGTAGGTTTCTTCATGAAAGTTGTTTGTCTATGTCTTAAATTGTTTCTGTAAAAATTTCAGGTCAATTGACCATATCTACAGTGTGTTATGGCCAAATGAACAGTTACTGTTCATTTGGTCATTCTGCAGAATCAGTTTGCAGGGTATCCGGATTGGGGCCAACTTTTGGTCCACTTGCTTTGATCTTTTGGGCATGGTTTCTTCAGAAAAAATGTGCCATTATAAGTCTAGTTTCATGTCCAATTGGCCAAACACCAATTGGACCTACACAGCCAAAGTTATGGCTGTCTAAGTGGGCTGGAATCACAGCCTCATTGCTGCTGTCACTAGGCAACCTACACATTTCACTTTGCCATGCATTAGTTCACTTCAAATTATGATTAACTTGCCTCAAATGGTCACTAATTGACCATTAGATTGTCCATTAATCATTTCATAAGCCAAGTCCACATTTTACTCCCAAAACCCTAGTTCAAATTCATGGTTTACACAATTTACTTTAGTTAGCTACTAATTCATTATTCTTATATTTATAAACTTCAAACATGATTTCTAGTTCACTCCAAGTTCATCAAAAATACTCATTCCTATTCCTTCAATAGGGCTGCCAAAATCCATAGTGTGTATACACATAATTTTTGTTCATTTAAGTTACAAATTCTTACTCAATTCAAGTTACTAACATGGAAATAAAGAGCTTAAGTATATATGTGCACTAACCTCTTTGTAGGGCAGAATTTTCCAAGCTTCAACTTCACTTTCTTTTGTTTTCTTGGCTGCCAAACACTCTAGCAAGGTTGGGTGACAAATTTTAGTGAAGACAACTAGGGCTTTTGGTGGAAGAAAGCTAGGGAAAATCAAGCATGAAAAAGCTTGCAAATAGGTAACAATGGTGGAGGTTCACGGCAAGAGGAAGAAAAAGAAAGAGAAGTCTGATTTTCTTTCCATTTTCCAGCCCATTTTGGCTTTTTAAACACATTTATGCCATGTGTCAACACTTGAGTGGGTAAAGGCACACTAATGACATCATGTGATGTCATAAATTCCAATTTAATTCATTTTTTTTTCTTTTCTTTTCTACTCATTTTCAATTCAATTTTTAATAATATTTATTCATATTTTAGATCATAATAATTATTTACTTAACTGGACAAGTCGGCCAAAAATCGTCTCTGAAGGCGAAATTACCAAAATGCCCTCCGTTTGGCTTAACGGGTCAAAATTGTCTATACCGATTGAAAATTTTTCCTAAATATTTTCTTGGCATTCTAATGCCATAGGAACCTCAATGACCCTTCTCTGAAGTCCCAAAAATTATTTTATGAATTTTCTCTCGGGTCTAGGGCTCCTAGTTGCGAGAACCGCAACTTCCCTCTAGGTTACCCATCGCTTGGGCACCGGCTCATTTAACTTAGTTGTATTTTATTTCTAAAATTTTTACTAAATTTTTCTTATCAATATTTGAGTTATTTATGGTTCCTCACTTTAGTTTAAATATTTTTCCAAATATTCTAGCTGTCCAGACCGACACCGGTCACCGGAACAGTAGAATGTACGGAGTTGCTACTGGGAGGGTGTTACAACTCTTCCCCTCTAATTTAAATTTCGTCCTCGAAATTTACCTGATGCAAACAGTTAAGGGAACTGTTGCCTCATCATCTCTTCACTTTCCCAAGTTGCCTCCTCAGTGTTGTGGTGCCTCTAAAGCACTTTCACCAGTGGAATCTGCTTGTTCCTCAATTCTTTTACTTCCCGAGCTAGGATCCGTAGAGGTTCTTCTTCCTATGTCAAATTCGGTTGTATTTCAATTTCTTCCCTGGAGATGACATGTGAAGGATCTGAGCGGTATCTTCTGAGCATGGACACGTGGAACACATTGTGGATCTTGTCCAGCTCTGGCGGTAAAGCTAGCCTATAGGCCACTGGACCCACACGTTCAATGACTTCATATGGGCCAATGAACCGAGGGCTTAACTTACCTTTCCTTCCAAACCTCAGTACTTTTTTCCACGGTGACACCTTGAGGAACACTTTGTCACCAACCGCATATTCTATTTCTTTTCTCTTCAGGTCGGCATAAGATTTACATGCATGCGAGGCAACCTTCAGATTGGCTTTGATTAGTTTCACTTTCTCCTTAGTCTGTTTCACCAGGTCTGGCCCCACCAGTTTGTCTTCGCCCAATTCAGTCCAGCACACTGGAGTTCTACATTTTCTCCCATACAGTGCTTCATATGGGGCCATTTGGATGCTAGCTTGGTAGCTATTATTGTATGCAAATTCTGCCAGTGGGAGGTATCTATCCCAACTCCCTCAAACTCAATGACACAACTCCTCAGCATATCCTCAAGGACCTGACATATATTTCATGTTATTATTATTATTTTAATTCAATAGTTGTATTAATTCAATTGGTTCAATTGTTTACCTGGATTACTCTTTCGGATTGCCCATCCGCTCGAGGATGGAAAGTCATCTTTGAAGTGGAGTTGTGTACCCAAGGATTCATGCAACTTCTTCCAAAATCTCGATGTAAACCTTGGGTCTCGATCAGATATGATGGAAAGTGGAATTCCATGCAGTCTAACTATCTCACTGATATACAATTCTGCTAACTTCTCCAGTGAGTAGTCAGTCCTAACTGGCAGAAAATGTGCTGACTTTGTCAATCTATCAACTATCACCCATACTGCATCATGTTTCTTCTGGGTGAGAGGTAAACCACTTACAGAATCCATGGTGACCCGATCCCATTTCCATTCAGGTATGCGTATAGGCTGTAGCAATCCTGATGGAACTTGATGTTCTGCCTTGACTTGTTGACATGTCAAGCATTTAGTCACATAGTCAGCTATGTCCCTCTTCATACCAGGCCACCAATACTGAAGCTTCAGATCATGATACATCTTTGTACTTCCTGGGTGCATAGCATATACACTGGTGTGTGCCTCTTTCAGAATATTGGCCTTCAATTCCCCATCATCTGGTACACACAATCTTCCTTTGTAATAGAGACACCCATCTGCTTTCACCTCAAAGTCAGTTGCTTTTCCCTCTGAGATTTTGCTCATAATAGCCATTAGCTTCTCATCTGCCTTTTGCCCATCTAAAATCTGCTGTAGCAGGTTTGGCCTCACTTGTAACTCAGCCAAAATAGCTCCATCTCGAACCAAAGATAGACGGGCATTCAATGATCTCAAAGCTGTCATGGATTTTCTGCTCAAAGCATCAGCAACTACATTTGCCTTCCCAGGATGGTAGTCAATTACACAATCATAGTCTTTCAGGAACTCAATCCATCGCCTCTGTCTAAGGTTGAGCTCCTTCTGAGTTGGTAAGTATTTTAGACTCTTGTGGTCTGTGTAAATGTAGCACTTTTCACCATACAAGTAATGCCTCCATATCTTTAGTGCGAAGATAATTGCTGTAAGCTCTAGATCATGGGTAGGGTAGTTCTGTTCATGTGGCCTTAGCTGCCTGGAAGCATAAGCGACCACCTTTCCCTCTTGCATCAATACACACCCTAACCCATTATGAGAGGCATCACTGTAGACCACAAAGTCCTTTCCTAATACTGGCTGTGTTAACACTGGTGCTTCTGTCAACATAGCCTTCAACCTCTCAAAACTGGTCTGACACTTGTCATTCCAGTCAAATCTGACATTCTTGTGTAACAACTTGGTCATTGGAGCAGCTATTAAGGAAAATCCCTTCACAAATCTCCTGTAATACCCAGCTAGCCCCAAGAAGCTTCTGACCTCAGTTGTATTCCTAGGAGGCTTCCATTCCATCACTGCTTCTATTTTCTTGGGATCCACCCTAATCCCATCAGCTGACACTATGTGTCCAAGGAATGCAACCTCATTCAACCAAAAGTCACACTTGGACAACTTAGCGTACAGCTTCTTTTCTCTCAGGGTTTACAGAACAATCCTCAAATGCTCATCATGTTCTTCCCTGGTCTTGGAATACACCAAAATATCATCAATAAAGACCACTACGAACCGATCTAGGTATGGATGGAAGATACGGTTCATAAGGTCCATAAATGTTGCTGGTGCATTTGTTAGGCCAAAGGGCATCACCAGAAACTCATAATGCCCGTACCGGGTCCTAAATGCAGTCTTGGGCACATCTACATCCTTCACCCTCAACTGATGATACCCTGATCTGAGATCAATCTTAGAAAATACTCCTGCTCCCTTCAACTGATCAAACAGATCATCAATTCTAGGCAATGGATATTTGTTCTTCACAGTCACTTTATTCAACTGCCGGTAATCAATGCAAAGCCTCAAAGTCCCATCCTTCTTTTTCACAAACAGCACTGGAGCTCCCCATGGTGACACACTGGGGCGTATGAACCCCTTATCAAGCAACTCTTGCAACTGAGTTTTCAACTCCCTCAATTCACTGGGTGCCATCCTATAAGGAGTAATGGAAATGGGTGCTGTACCCGGCAGTGTCTCAATAGCAAATTCAACTTCCTTTTCTGGTGGCAAACCAGCTAATTCTTCAGGAAACACATCTGGGAAGTCTTTTACTGTGGGTATGTCACTCAGGTTTGGCTTAGCCTACCTAGTATCCACAACATGTGCTAGGTAGGCTTCACAGCCTTTTTTCATCATTCTTCTTGCAACTGTGGCTGAGATAACATTGGACAAGAAATATGTCCTTTCCCCCACAACTGTGATCTCATTACCCTCAGGAGTTTTCAAAGAAATTCTCTTCAATTTGCAATCAACTATTGCCTAATGACGTGACAACCAGTCCATTCCCAAAATCACGTCAAACTCGTAGAAAGGCAACTCAATCAGGTCTGCTAAGATTTCATACCCCTGAATCCTTAATGGGCAACCCTTGTATATTTTGTTCACCACTATGCTGTGGCCCAATGGATGAGTGACTAGAATGTCTTGGTCACTCTCCCCTACTAGTATCCCCTTTTCTACGGGTAGGTTGATGCAGATGTATGAATGAGTGGATCCTGGATCCACTAATGCATGCACAGGTGTATTGTAGAGGGAGAACGTACCCCTGATGACGTCCGGGGCATCTTGCTCCTCCTGAGCTCTAATAGCATAAGCTCTTGCAGGTGGTCTGCTGTCAGGCCTCTCTGCTGGCTCAGATACAGGCCTTTGTGATGGTCCCACGGCGTCAGATTTGCCAGATTTTCTACCTCTTTGCGGTGCAGGAGCAGGTCTATCTGCTTGTGTTGGAGCAGCTGTAGTAGTTCTGCGTGGACAGTTCTTCAACTAATGCTCTGTTGACCCACATCTTAAGCAGGCACCAGTTACTCTCCAACATTCCCCCTTGTGCCATTTCAGACAGTGTGGACATGCAGAAGATGTTGGGGCTGGTCCCCTGAACCCTATCCCTGGAGAGCTGCCCACTGATGGTGTGGACTGACCTCTCCTAAGGGTGAACTGTGGCCTGGGCCCCGAGGTGACCACGACCTTGTAGGCGGCCGAACTCTGTGCAAATGGACCCTTGAACCTCTTCCCAGGTGCAGGAGATGAACTAGACTGACCTGGGCCCCTCTTCTGCTGTCTATCCCTTCTGGTCTGCTCACTGATTCTTACTTTTTCAACCTTTATTGCAGCTTCCACTAACTTGGTAAATTCTGTGATTCCCAGGGCAGTGAGCTGGATCTTTATGTTGTCATTTAGTCCCTCTTCAAATCTCTTACACCTTTCAGCTTCATTAGGGACTATCTCCCTTCCATAGCGGCTTAATCTTACGAATTCCTTCTCATACTCGGCCACTGACAACTGTCTCTGCCTCAGATTAATAAACTCTCTTCTTCTCTCTTCTAGGTATACAGTACCCACATATTTCTTCTTGAATTCTGAGAGAAAGAAGTCCCAAGTTATAGCTTCTGGCTGCACTTCACTGGATACAGTATCCCACCATTCATATGCATCGTCTTGCAACAGAGATATAGCAGCTTCTAGGTTTTGTTCTAGGGTGCAGTGGAGTTGTTTTAGGACTCTGCCTGTTCTGTTCAACCAATTTTCGGCTACAATAGAATCATCTTCTCTCTTGCCGAAGAAGTCCACTGCTCCAAATTTTCTTAATCTTTCCAGGTGTGATTTCTGCTGTGGAGCTGGTGGTGGTAGTAGTGCTGGCATTACCCCAGCCATTTGTCTGAAGAATTCGGCCATTTGCTGGAACATGGCCTGTGGAGGCTGAGCAGGCTCTGCTTGAGCTGGCGGAGTAGGTTCTCCCCTACCCCCAGTCTCAGCTGCTGCAGGTAGAGCATGACTCTCCACTTCCTCCTCAACTGCCCTCTGAGATGTAGGGTCCATATCCTATTCAAAATAAGAAAGACAAACAGATCTGTATTAGTGTCACCTCGACTCTTACAAATGCAATGCATGGTATGGACTCAATCTAGGCCCAGAAACACCTAAACCGTGCTCTGATACCACTAAATGTGACACCCCTTTCCAATGTACAGTATACCCGAGTAAGCAATGTCACACGGTGTACCGGCACACTCTAATATACCTTAATTAATTTTTATCATGCTTTTGAATATAACTTGTGAAATATAATATATTTGAGCCATTTATCGAAATTATAATTTATTTGAGGTTCCAAAAATTTTATAGAAAATCCGGCAGAGTACCGGCTAAAAATGGAGAAAAGAGTTCTTCGGAACCTGTGAAAAACACTTCCAATATTCATACTCAATCATTTCTCAAACTTCAATATCATAATCTCAACAATTTTCAATTTAAGTTCTCAATCATCCATCACATGTGATAATCAAGTATAAATCACAAATAAACATTCTCTTTTCCATTCACAAACACAATTCTCATTATTTACATGATCATCAAAATACATTTCATAAGTTCAACTACATATGAGAAAATAAAAATTTAGTTACAAAATACCAAAATGACACCTAGTGTCCTACCAATGCACTGCAGAAGTTGAGGTGACACGGACACATGCGGAGTCACAGGATGGACTCACCCAGTCTGCGGTCTACTGGGCTCACGATCTGTATCTCCAGAACCTACGCGTGGCAAAAGCAACGCGCTAAGCAATGATGCTTAGTGGTGCAATAATAAAATAAAAGAAAATAGCAGAAAATAAACATGTATTGAATGTATGTGTCTTATTTGTTTTGTATTTATTATATTCATTTATTTCTTTAACTTTGTCCATTTTCATTCATTTGGTTGCCCAAGTAACCTATACTAGATGACTGGACTGGATAAACGGGTAAACTGGCACTGGGTATCAAGTACCTCGGGCCGTCACACCATCGGTCACATATGTATCTCCCGGTGTGCAACAGAACAGCTAACAAGCTGTAAATAATATTAGGCACGAGGTCACATCTCAATATAAGGTCAGAATGGCTAAAAGCCATGAAATCACAGAATGGTATATTGCCATGTGCAGTACTGCTAACTGAACCCTATTGGCATGCCAAACTATCCAATCCAATCTTGTTAGGTATACTAGGGCATTTGATACTTTAAAATTCTTCAATTTGTGAATTTCAACTTTTGGTGTCACTATTTACCTCATTGATCAACAAAAATGTTGACTTTTTAATAGAAAATAGGTACATTGGTTTTGGCACTCCCAACATACCACATTTTGCATTCAAAACTTGTTGGCATTAAGCATTAATACCATTTCTAAGCTTAAACCAAGGGAAGCAGAATTTTCAGTTTTTGTAGCCCAACTTTACTGTTCCATTGGGCACTGTTGCAGTGGGAATTTGAGGAAATGGTAAACATAAAAGTTGTTCCTTATTTTATCTAGTTGAATTTCTTTTTTTGAATCACTCCATTTGGAGTTTTGTAGCTCCAGATATGGTTCAAAAACCACAGCTGGCCGGATTGGAAAAACTACAAAATTACCAAATCTACAGTACCATGAACAGTGATTGTGACTACCATTTGGGTTAGGTTCTGGTCATAATTTGGGGTAGGTTTCTTCATGAAAGTTGTTTGTCTATGTCTTAACTTGTTGCTGTAAAAATTTCAGGTCAATTGACCATATCTACAGTGAGTTATGGCCAAATGAACAGTTATTATTCATTTGGTCATTCTGCAGAATCAGTTTGCAGGGTATTCGGATTGGGGCCAACTTTTGGTCCACTTGCTTTGGTCTTTTGGGCATGGTTTCTTCAGCAAAAATGTGCCATTATAAGTCTAGTTTCATGTCCAATTGGCAAAACACCAATTGGACCTACACAGCCAAAGTTATGGCTATCTAAGTGGGCTGGAATCACAGCCTCATTGCTGCTGTCACTAGGCAGCCTACACATTTCACTTTGCCATGCATTAGTTCACTTCAAATTATGATTAACTTGCCTCAAATGGTCACTAATTTACCATTAGATTGTCCATTAATCATTTCATAAGCCAAGTCCACATTTTACTCCCAAAACCCTAGTTCAAATTCATGGTTTACACAATTTACTTTAGTTAGCTACTAATTCATTATTCTTATGTTTATAAACTTCAAACATGATTTCTAGTTCACTCCAAGTTCATCAAAAATACTCATTCCTATTCCTTCAATAGGGCTGCCAAAATCCATAGTGTGTATACACATAATTTTTGTTCATTTAAGTTACAAATTCTTACTCAATTCAAGTTACTAACATGGAAATAAAGAGCTTAAGTATATATGTGCACTAACCTCTTTGTAGGGCAGAATTTTCCAAGCTTCAACTTCACTTTCTTTTGTTTTCTTGGCTGCCAAACACTCTAGCAAGGTTGGGTGACAAATTTTAGTGAAGACAACTAGGGCTTTTGGTGGAAGAAAGCTAGGGAAAATCAAGCTTGAAAAAGCTTGCAAATAGGTAACAATGGTGGAGGTTCATGGCAAGAGGAAGAAAAAGAAAGAGAAGTCTGATTTTCTTTCTATTTTCCAGCCCATTTTGGCTTTTTAAACACATTTATGCCATGTGTCAACACTTGAGTGGGTAAAGGCACACTAATGACATCATGTGATGTCATAAATTCCAATTTAATTCATTTTTTTTTCTTTTCTTTTCTACTCATTTTCAATTCAATTTTTAGTAATATTTATTCATATTTTAGATCATAATAATTATTTACTTAACTGAACAAGTCGGCCAAAAATCGTCTCTGAAGGCGAAATGACCAAAATCCCCTCCGTTTGGCTTAACGGGTCAAAATTGTCTGTACCGATTGAAAAATTTTCCTAAATATTTTCTTGGCATTCTAATGCCATAGGAACCTCAATGACCCTTCTCTGAAGTCCCAAAAATTATTTTATGAATTTTCTCTCGGGTCTAGGGTTCCTAGTTGCGAGAACCGCAACTTCCCTCTGGTTTACCCATCGCTTGGGCACCGGCTCATTTAACTTAGTTGTATTTTATTTCTAAAATTTTTACTAAATTTTTCTTATCAATATTTGAGTTATTTATGGTTCCTCACTTTTGTTTAAATATTTTTCCGAACATTCTAGCTGTCCGGACAGACACCGGTCACCGGAACAGTAGAATGTACGGAGTTGCTACCGGGAGGGTGTTACACTACCCTAATGTGCTCTACTTGTCTAACTGGAGCCTCCGTATATCTACGCTTCACATAACCAAACCACCTCAATCTTTATTCTCTCAACTTATTCTCAATTGGCACCACTCCTACCTTTTCTCTAATACTCTCATTACGGACTTTATCTAGTCTAGTATGACTACTCATCCACCTTAACATTCTCATCTCCACAACTTTTATCTTAGACACATACGACTCCTCAGTGCCCAGCACTCACTACAATATAACATGGCCGGTCGTATGACTGTACGGTAAAATTTTTCTTTCAACTTATTGGGAATTTTGCGATCACATAAAACTCCGGTGGCACTTCTCCACTTCAACCATCCGGTTTTAATCCTATTACTAACATCCTCCTCACATCCCCCATTTACTTGAAGGATTGAGTCGA
This sequence comes from Hevea brasiliensis, assembly GCF_030052815.1. Taxonomy (NCBI): domain Eukaryota; kingdom Viridiplantae; phylum Streptophyta; class Magnoliopsida; order Malpighiales; family Euphorbiaceae; genus Hevea; species Hevea brasiliensis. The sequence continues at coordinate 90,907,489 of NC_079496.1, read as the reverse complement.
GATATTTAAAGCGATTACTTTGGGGCAGTACCACTCCATCCAAACTAACTCAGCCTTCACTGAACTTGCAATGCATGTATTCTGTTTTCATTCTACTTAACTCAAAACCTTTTGACTCTAGAGTACTTCTCTAAAGCTTCAACTTTCTATTGACTCATTCTCATGTCTCATCTATCAGAACTATATTATCTACAAACATCATACACCAAGGGATACTCTCATGTATATGTTTCATCAATTCATCTAAAACTAATGTAGAAAGGTAAGGGCTTACAACTGAACCTTGGTGTAATCCAATTGAAATAGTAAAATCTCTTGTGTCTCCTTCCATTATGCGTACAATAGTAGTTGCTCCATCATACATATCTTTCAACACTTATATGTACCTAATAGATACTCTCTTTTGTTCTAACACTCTCCATAAGACATCTCTTGGAACACTATCATAAGCCTTCTCCAAATTGATAAAAACCATATGTAGATCTTTCTTCACATCTCTATATTTTTCCATCAAGCTTCTAATGAGAAAGATTGCTTCCATATTTGAACGATTGGACATGAAGCCAAATTGATTGGGAGAGATAAAAGTGTCATGACGTAGTCGATGTTCTACAACTCTCTCCCATAACTTCATAGTATGGCTCATGAGTTTAATTCCCTTATAATTTGAGCAACTCTGTATGTCTCCCTCATTTTTAAAAATAGGTACTAAAATACTCCTCCTCCATTCATTAAGCATTTATGTCATCACCTATTACTGGCCAAAATTTTTGAAAGAACAAGCCTATAAAACCATTCACACCTGGAGCTTTAGAAGGATTTCTCACAAAAGTTGCCCTTAAATCTCTTCACGTGAGATTGGCTTTATCAAATCAGTATTCATGGCTACAATGATTCTACTTCAAAAACCATTTGTAAACATAGCTAGATTGGTGGGATGCTTTTATGAGTAGATTTGCCGGAAATAATCTATTGCCACTTGCTACATTTTGAGAAGAGAAGTCTTCCAATTCCCATTGACATCTAATTATCCAATTATAATGTTCCATTTCCTCCTTTGCAAAACCTTTGCATGAAAATATGTAGTTTTTTTTATCTCTCAACATTAGCCAATTATTCGTGCTTTATGAGCCTAGTAAGCCTCTTCCTTATGAATCTCAGAAGAGAGATCTCTTTCCAAGTTCCTAGTCAGGTCACTATCCCAATTGTGATTCTGTTTTGTAGTCTCCAATTTCGATTGAATTTGATTAATACGCTTCTTAGAGTTATAGTAATTGTGTCTATTTATGGTAATTATGTCTATCCCAACAAACATAAGCATGCCTACAAGTTTTTTGTTTAGAGAAAGTGTGGAACCCACTAATGCCTGAATTATGGAAACTCCGAATAAAAGAGATGAGATGCTCGATTTGATCATTGTTCACCCAACGGCTGTTGACGCTGAAGTGCCTTTTTGCCTTAGTAACAGGGGATCATTATTTAACATAATAGGCCTGTGTAAAGGAGTACTTATTATGTCTTAATAAAAAAATTTTATAATTTAACTACGAGCTTTTAGTATTTTTCACCGTATTTGCTACGTAAGTAGAATGTGATAAGAGTTAATTATTAAATACATTCGAATTATTAAAAAGTAATATTTTTTTATATTAAAAAAAATAAATATTTTCTATAGTGTAAAACCAGTGCACCTAATAATTTCGGGATGAGAGTACACGTGGCAGTGAAGTAGGGTTTTGGCAATCACGCAATTCACTTATTAGGGAAAAAAAATTGAAACGTGGAATAGTGTCCGGAAGGAAAGGTTCAATTAGCCGGAGGAAAGAAAGAGGGGCGAGAGTTGGATTAGGAAAAATGGCGCTGAGTGCGACGGTGATCGGAGCATTGCTGGGACTTGGCACCCAGATGTATTCTAATGCCCTTCGCAAACTTCCCTACATGCGCCGTATTTCTCTCTTATCTTACGTAAAAAATTGATTTCGATTTCTTCTTTTTTTCTTATTTGGATTTCGATTTTCATAAATGTATGAATTTGCAGATCCTTGGGAGCATGTGATTGGAATGGGATTGGGAGCAGTGTTTGTCAATCAGTTGGTGAAATGGGACGCTCAGCTCCAACAAGACCTTGATAAGATGCTTGAGAAAGCCAAGGCCGCCAATGAGCGCCGATACTTCGGTACCTTTTTCTCATGATTCTCGCTGCTTTTTGTTCTTTGTTCAATTCTATGCTTGATTTTATTTCTTGCCTCCCATATTCCATTTACCAGATTGATACTGCTATTTGAAATGATAGTTAGGGTTTAAAATTTGAAACTAATACTTGTATTGTGTAGGAGATAGGCTAGAATTGATTGGAGTTTGGTTTTTGACAACCATGATAAAATAGTTTTTTAACTAATTATTGAAAAAATTATTATAGCCGACCTAAATAGTTTGGGATTAAGGCTTAGCTGTTGTTGTGTTGAAAAATTATTTTGCTATTATCAGAATCAAAGACGGAAAGGAAAAGGGCTTCTGTAGTGGGTGCTTTGATGAACAGAAAAAATTAAAGGGGATGGGAAAAAGTGGCCAAGGGAAAGAGAGACTGGATGGTGAAATGAATTGAGATTGTAAAAAAGGTAGAAAAGCAGTGAGGAATTTGGTACCTTGAATAGCAATTTACTTGTGAAAAAAGCAGGCCTGCAAAAGGTGGAAAAGAAGGAAGAAATGGCCAGAATTGTTTGCCACAAGCTTTGGTCGTTGGTTTGAAAATCTTTTCTTAGAAGTTGCCATGTTGTAGGAGCTGGGAGCTTCCATGAAAAGTGTGAAATTCTAATTTTATGAATAAAATCTTTCTTAGAAATAGGGCTAGATGCTGCTTTTGCGGGGATGGAAATCACCACTGAAATATCATCAAATGTTCTGATGCTTTCTGTCAACTCACTCTGAGTAGTTATAATATTGTGCACTTGGTTATGCATTTTAAAGATCCTATCTTGTTTCTAGCTATGCAAAGATAAGGTCCTTGATAGCCATTCATATCTATAATGAAATGTTGGTACATTCAAGTTAGCTACAATACCATGACTGACTCTGCAGCAGATTTAATTTGCAGGTTTTAGCTTTTACTGATTCCTTAGTTATAAGATTTATGCCATTAATAACTAGTAATTAAATAATGTTGTAGCTAGATAGGATTATCCCAAGCTTTGTTATACTGGACTTCCTCCATGATCTAGTGAGTACCTTACTCTGGCTTCAGTTTCTAATATGAAGAGTCAAGCTGTGATCTTTCTGTTATGATTATCACCACTATTGCTTTGTTCATACTTTACTTTTATACTTCCACTTACAACTTAAGCAATATCCTTGGTTTATGCCTTTCTTTAATCCCTTAGTTTCAACCTGAAAAGGAATGAATATGTTTCAAGTTAGTGGCTTCTATGTCATTTTACCATATCTTCTTCTTTCCATCCCATTTTTATCATTAGGTTGTTTTTCAATGTAGCTGTATATTGTTTTCTATTTGTATCCCACATGCAAAACATGAGTCTATCAAGAATTTAAAATAAAGAACAATCTACACCGTAAAATTTTCATTATCCCCCTTACGCAATCCTTTTTTTATGCCTCTTGTCCATCTTTATAAAACCCTTATGCAATCCTTTTTTTATGCCTCTTGTCCATCTTTATCAAAAGAGAGGGACATTCATGCTTATTATTACTGATTAACAAATACTGCAAAGAATTTGTTTAACTTCTAGTGAAGGCCCTGTTAGGTTTTTGAACTTGATACTGGTTTCTCCATCCTTCTGCTTCCTATTCCATAATACATCTTTTTGGATAAATAATTTGTCAGTTCCAATTTCAGTTTTGCCTTATTACATTGTGAAGCCTTGAGATTGAGACTCAAATTGTATAATGCTGCAAGTGATGCTAAACAAGCCTGCATACAGTCTTACTTTTGCAACAGAGAGAGAGTATTTTGTACTTTTCTTTTCTTCTAGCAAGCCCGCAAGATGTGTCATTTGGAATGAAGAAAGTATTTTGTGGTTTTATTTTCTTTTAGCAAGCCTGCACTATGTGTCTTTTGGATCAAGGAAAGAAAGTATTTGTGCTTATTATATGAAAGCAAAGGCAGTCATGTTTATGACTATCTTAAGATGCAAGGGGTAAATACTCCTTCCATCTGAGAATTAGTGGTATATTCTGGTCAATTATTTGTCTGAAAGTCAGTATCATTCATAGGGTCAAGGGGCAACCTTTTCTTTTCTGTTGTCAGTTTCATTAATTTTAGTAATGCCACATCTAACTCCAAAGCGAGTCTGTCTCTGTTTTTGATTAAGGGATAACTTCAGAAAGTTGATCATAAAAAATAAGGTATTATGTCTTTCTTTAATATATGTGCCAGTGCCAAACTTGATTTCATTTTGAGATGGAGGGTGCATATCTGTTCTATTTCATAAATTATGACTCAATCCTTTCATTTATTTTCTTTGGTTGTAATCAACTATTACTTGGGTTGATCTCATAGTTTTTTTTTTTTTTTAATGTAAATGCCTAAAAAATAAAGCCTTGGTCTGCATTTGGATCTGACATATTTCTGTGCAAATTTTAGTTGTCTTTTTTTAATCAAAATGTTTGGGGACTCTATTGTGGCTATACTAATGTTATTTACATAGTTTATGCATGATAGGCATCATAAATTTTCATTTATCCACATGACTCCATATTCTCCCAAGAGTTGGAACTGTAAGAAGTGAAAGAAGCTTGAATAAGAGACTATTCTCTAAAATTGTAATGTATCTTGTGGGTTTTTAAGATAATGAGTTTAAACATTTGACTTGAGATTGGAATATTTTAATAGCACATTTATGTAGAAGTTTTTTTGGAAGTCTTTAGCCTAATTTTGGAGACTATTTTGGTGAATATATGTGATTCAGGGCTCTGCAATGAATGGGCATTAGGTTAGGTATCTTTTGGTCTGTCTTGAATTCAGAAAGAAAGATTTCATAAGATTTAGATGAGGGTTCTAAGAATGACATAAGATTTTATGTGATTATAAACTTACTTCAGATCTTTATGATCTCTCCCCTTCCATAACCTAGATACTGTGTTATGTGCTCTTTTTGTGTTTGGTCCCTTCTCTTGTATTTCCTTGTTTCATTTTTCATTAATATGAAGAATCCTAGTTTAGATTATGTTAGCATTCTTAGACTCTGTTTGGATGGGTGAGGGAAGGGTAATTAATGAAAGGGTGTGGGAGGTAACAAGGGTGAAGAGTGAGGAGGTTTACAACTACAACAACAACAACAACAACAATAATAATAATAATAATATTTGGAAAGGGGTTAATGAAAAGGTAAAGAGACATATTGTATATTCTAAAAGGGGTTAGATTTGAGGTGTGTGAAAAATAACATAATTTACGGCTTTTACCTCCCCTTCAAAATTTAGATTTGAGGGTTAAGAGAGGATAAGATTTACCTTTAATTACCTTATCAACTCACTTTCTAAACAATGATACATAAGTTACTTATCTCTCTTTACCTTTATTTACTCCGCTCTCCTACACCTTTACGCATTGTTATTCTGGTTGACAATGTAGCCTGACTTGTGGTACTTACTTTATGATTTGTTATTATTCTTTTAGTCTAGTATTCCCCCCACAACAAAAAATGGGAGTTGGTGGGGGAGAATGCTGCATGAATGTGCTGTTTTTGTTGATTCATACTTCTATTTTTCACTTTTTCTGTTTTAAAATTTTTAATTTGCATTACAGATGAAGATGATGATTAGTGCCTACTCGTTGATGGACTTTGGCATCTTCAGCCACTGAACAATAATTTCAAGTACTGTATACGTTTGGGATTTTTTCGATAAGTTGCTTTGCTTGTAAGGTTATTAGAACTTTTCCTTTTCCGAGTTGGCTGAAGTGTTTCACCTTGGATAGTAATTTGAAGCGATTGGATGGTTTTCTTTGCTTAAATAATTGTGTAGCAATCATATCAGTATCTCACATTGTAAGTTCTACCTGATCATGCTTTCAAATAATTTTTCAAGGTTTTTTACTGGAGCAACTAATCAAATGTTAGAACAGTCCACTTCGAAATGAGTTAAATATTTGACATATATGGTCATGACAATCACGGAGTGCTGCTGCCTAAGAATTGGGCTAATAATTGATCAATTACTTAGTCGCAGTATGGTTAGTTGAGGAGATAAATCTTGTACATTTGATCATTTCTTTATTTCTTCAGAGTGCTTCCTTAAGAAATGTAAGTGGCAAGCTAAATAATGTTATAAAAATCAAAATAGGAATATGAAGTTAGCATGAGATTGACAAAACTAATAAAAAGTGATGCTACACTTTTATTGCTGTTTTAACTTCAGTCCTTGAAATAATTGTCATTGACTATGCGTCAGGATCTGCGTTCACCTTTTCAAAATCCACCAACCTGTTGCGGAACAAATGCAGAAGGAGAGCACAGGCATGCCGAGAAGAGGGCCTCTCTTGTGGGCTGCTTTTAGTGCACTGTAGTGCAATTTCAAGCACTTGATATGCTGCACATTCTTCACCTGGTAACAGTGGTTTCAGTTCAGGATCTATCAACTCTTCGCGAGCAGATCCTTGCATTTCGATATGTTTCTCTACCCATCTCACCATGTCCATGTCAACGCCGAACGTTGCATCAGTTGGCATTTTTCCACTAATGAGTTCCATCAGCACGATACCCATGCTATAAACGTCGCTCTTCTCTGTCACTTCAAATGAGTACGCATACTCTGCAAAAATACACCAATGATTGTTAGGATGTGCAGGAAAAACCAACATAGGATTTATTGAAAGAAGAATTCGTTTTGTTACCTGGGGCAATGTAGCCATAAGACCCAGCAAACCATGAATAATTTGCTTCTGAGTTGGAGCCAGAATCCTCCACTAGTGCCTTTGCCAGTCCAAAATCCCCCAGATGTGCCTCCATATTGGAATCCAGCAGCACATTGCCTGATTTGATGTCTCTATGGACGAGCTTTGGCACACAGTCATGGTGGAGGTACTCCACTCCCTCAGTTAATCCAACGGCTATCTTCAACCTTGCCTCCCAGTCCAGGCTTTTCTTCTTCTTGATATTAACTGGTGATTGTCGATGTAACCAATCCCACACACTTCCATTCTCCATATACTCGTATATCAAAAGATTAGAACCAGCTCCTTTGTTAGTACAGTATCCCAGTAACTTCACCAAATGCCTGTGCTTGATACTCCCAAGTGTCGTTACTTCTCTCATGAAGCTTTTGTTAAGCAAAAAATCATCTTTACACAGAATCCTCTTAACTGCTACTGTTTCTCCAGTGGGCAATTCAGCTTTGTAGATTGTCCCAGACCCTCCTGAACCGATGATGAACTCGTCGCTCAAATTATTAGTAGCTTCCATAATGTCTTCCCATCTGAAATCTCTCTTCGCAATGCCATGCTGGAATAGTGGTCTGCGCTGTGCTTTGGAAGAAGTGGAAGAGTAAATGCAGTTCAGTTCACTTCCTCTTCTCAAAGATTCTCGCTTCTGTTTGAAGAAGAGACCAAGTCCAAGTACCAATAGAGCAATTGCAGCTAAGGTTGTAATTGCTGAGATTACCACCACCGTTGATTCACTTAGCCCAGACCGTTGATTGCCAGAATCAAAACCATTGCAGTGATTAAGAGGGCTTCTGCAAAGTTGCAGGTTTCCTTCGAATGCTTCAGCAGGCCAGTGTGAGAATTGCTTGCCTAATGTCCCTTGAAGGTTGTTGAAGGAGAGATTAAGCCTGCCTAGGCTGCTCATCTGCCCAACCTGGGGAGGGACTTCTCCCACAAGTTGGTTGTGGGACAGATCAAGAGCTTCAAGTTTGGACAATGTTCCAATAGAAGGTGGGATTTGACCACTGAAATTATTATAGCTAAGGTCCAACATGCTTTGAAGATTCTGGAGCTGGCCAAGCTCAACAGGTATTTCGCCGCTGAAGCTGTTACGTGACAAGCGAAGTTCATACAACTTACTTAACCTACCAACGGCCTGGGGGATTGGGCCTGATAATTGGTTGTCGTTAAGGTTGAGAACTTCAAGGGATTCCAATCTACCAATCTCAACAGGAAGAGTTCCATTCAGTGAATTGCCATCAAGAGAAAGGACCAATAATTTAGAACAATTGAATAGCTCTGGAGGAAGGGACCCAGTAAACTGGTTGGAGGAGAGCTTTAGCTCCCCTAATTGTGGTAACATGCCAAGCCACGATGGTATAGGCCCAGATAGTAGGTTGTTGTTCAGATCAATATGGGTCAATTTGTTGCAAAGCATAAGCTGAACTGGTGTTGAACCTGTGAGCATATTCCCTGAGAGGTCCAACAATGATAACTGGCGAATCTTGCCCAGCGTCCATGGGATTTTCCCAGTAAATTGGTTGTTCCCCAATCTTAGCCTTTCAAGAGAAGGTGAATTCCCCAACTGGGGAGGAATTTCATGTTCAAATGCGTTTCCCGTGACATCGAAAGAGAGAAAAGAACTTGAGCTACACAATGCAGCAATGCTACCATTCAATTTGTTTTTGGAAAGATTTACTCTTGTCAGGTTTCTTAAATTGGTAAGCGAATCAGGAATATTACCTTCCAGGGAATTGTTATAAAGCATTAACTGTTCCAGAGCCTGCAGGAATCCAAAAGTTGCTGGAATGCCACGAGAAAGATGATTATCTGCCAGGTCTAGAATTGTTAGTTGATGACAGTTACCCAAACTGGAGGGAATTTCACCTACAAGCTCATTTTGCCTCAAGTGAAGCAGATTCAGTCCCTTCATCCTCCCAAGTGTAATAGGAATCTCCCCACTGAAATGATTTCCAAAGAAATCAACCATTTGCAAGCTTGAACAATTTCCAATCTCCATAGGAATCTCTCCAGATAGCTGATTGTCATATAGATATAATACTTGAAGATTCCCAAGCATGCCAATCTCTTTAGGAAGGTTACCTTGAAAATTGTTGTGATACAGTGCAAGCTCCTTGAGGTTACTGAGGTTTGCTATGAAGGGAGATATGGAACCCCCCAAACTGTTGTTGTGGAGATAGAGATAATTCAGTTCAGCCAGATCAAAAATTTCCGTAGGTATTGATCCATTAAGTGTGTTGTTCGACAAGTCAAGCTGTTGCAGTGAGTGGCACTGGCTTAAATCCTTTGGAATTGGGCCAGAAAGTTGATTCTCTGCTAGAATCAAGCTCTCCAAATTGGTAGCATTTGAACATATGCTTCTGGGTATGACACCAGAGAGATCGTTGTTTGATAAAACCAAGTAAACAAGCTGACCCATGTTGCCCAACTCTGGAACGCCTCCAGTAAGCTTGTTCATCGATAAATCAAGATTCTGAAGATTACCCAGTTTGGTTAGCGACTTTGGGATTGGACCTTCAAGGTGGTTCCCCAACAAATTCAGATAGACGAGTTGACTCAGTTCACCGAGTTGATTGGGTATCTCCCCAAAGAAACTATTGTTGGCCAGGTTTAAGATTTGGAGATTTTCTAAACGATACAATTCTACTGGGATTGATCCACTTAGATTGTTGAGAGCAGCGGTGAAGACAGTGAGGCTTGAACAATTCCCTAGCTCCGCAGGAATTGGTCCATCCAGTTGGTTCTGTTGCAAAATCAAGTTCTCAAGCTGGGAGAGTTGTCCGAGTTGGGGAGGTATTGGGCCCGTGAGACTGCATGAGGCCAAACCAAGAGTGACCAAGTTTGCAAGATTACCAAAGGAGGCAGGAATAGGCCCACTGAGTTCATTGTCACCGCTTCTCATGACGCGGAGACTTGTGAGGGAACCGAGCTGAGTTGGAATGGAACCAGTGAGTTGGTTAGAGAATAAAAGCAGAGATTCCAATGAAGAAAGGTTTGAAAGGGCAGTTGGGATGGGACCCGTGAGGCTGTTGGAAGAAAGATCAAGGTGGAGTAGGTTTTGTAGACGACCTAGAGAAGGTGATATTAAACCAGATAGTGACGAGTCAGATAAGTTTAGACTCAACACTCGCACTGAGTCATCAACCGAGCTCAATCCGCAAGTGATTCCTCTCCATTTGCAGAAATTTGGATTGCTTTCATTCCAATGACGCAAAACATTTTCTGGGTCTTCCACAAATGATTTCTTGACCTCTAAAAGGACAGATAAATCCTGGTTTTGGCACATAACGAAACCAAATGAAAAGCACAACATGAGAAGAACAGCTAATAAGCTCTGCTCTTTCCAAGCCATATCTGCCTTGGATGAACAAGAGAGAAAGAGGGAGAGAGAGAGAAAGAGATACTAAATAAAATGCAAGTGTGCAAGGGTCATGGTGAGTAAGAACTTCATGGATCAGTAGTTTTGGTTATGAAGGCATTAAACATAGAAATGGGTGGTTTGATCAAGAAAGTAGGCAGCCCTGTGAGAGGGATGGGTATGCATGGAGCTAAGGTTCTTGGACTTTACGCAGATATTGATTGTGTGTTGGGAAGTCGGCATATTTGCAGTCTTTTAAAGAGACGCCTTAAAATGGGTGACAAAAAACAATAAGAGATGAGAGACCGTGAATGGGAGCCAGAAGTTGGAATTTTATATATAATATTTTTTGTAGTCAAGCGAAGCAAATGCCATAAATGGTTATCTATCTACAACTGGAACTGTGCTATCGAGGGTTATAGAGAAAGGAAGGTCAAAATGGGTCAGATAAAGGACATGAAAATGTGCAGAGAGAAGTTCAATTAATGAAAATAAAATTAGGTAATATTGCAGTTGGAGTGGGTTTTAAAAAATATCATTTTAAATAGAAATTATTAAAAATTAGTTTGAAATTAAATTAAATATATTAAATATTTTTAAAATTAATTTTAATTTACACTTAAATAATATTTTTTAAAAAATAAATTGAATTTATAATACTAAATAAGTTATATAAATATGTACGAGAAGTCAAAGGCTATGAAAAAAAACATAATTCATAATAAATATATAATATAAAATTGATTATCTTGTATGCTTTGAAATTTTATTTCATATTTAAGCTTCATGCATGAAGGCCAAAAGAATTCTTTTTAAAAAAAATATGAAAAAAGAATTTCTTCCATAATTTATTGTACTTACTGTCAGTTTGATCTCACTGTGAAAAGATAATGGAAAAGCTAGTCCCGCGTTTTAAATTATCCTTTTATGCATTAATTAATTAAGAGTTTTTATATTTATAAAATTTTATTCATAATGCACACCTTTTATTTAATTTTTTAATATATTATTGAAAAGTTATAAAAGCGGGAAAAAAAATATAACGAAAGAGGGGTTGGTGGGTGTTTTTGATTGAATAAGAAGATATATGATTACATGGAGAAGATACAGTGGTTGTATGACCAGCAAAGGATGACAAAGGGAGGTGGTTTTGCTTGCTTGTTATGGTGTGTTAGCTCAATGACTCAAAAACCCTAATGAGAAAGTGAACGGTTGGATTCCTAATTTAATTATTTTTGTTAATTTGTAGTTTGAAAAAGCATCTCAAAGTCAAAGGACTCCAACGTATCCTTATTACGTGAAACTTGTCATTCCCCACGTAAGCAAAAGCAAATAACTTAATTTTATTGCATTTAAAAAAATGTGTAATAACTTAATTTATTGCATAGTTTTTATATTTTAGTTTGCATCATCACCTTTAAAAAACAAATATATTGGGTTGAGTTACCAAACCCTAATGTCCTTTTGTGCCCTTTTTATCGTTTAATTGGGTGCAAGTAACTCCATTCCCTACTCCAAATTGCCCTACTTAACTTAATTTTCCACTCAATTTAAGGACATTTATTTAGTCATGATTATTGTTTCTTATACTCTCCCTTTGTTTTGCACCAAGAAATCCAACCTACTTCAGCAATATATATATATATATATATATATATATATATATATATATATATATATATATATATATATATATATATATAACATTGCGATAAGATGTTTTTTATTTAGATATTAAGATAATCTATAAAGTAATAAATAATATATATAATACACATAATAGCATTGTAAATTAATATAAAAATATTATTAAAAACTTTAAGTTATCAAATTTATATATATTACTAGATAATTCTTATTAGTAACATGTTTTAAACTTTTAATAGCGCATAAGACATATTGTTAAAGTATAAAATTGTTATATTGAATATTATATTATCTCAAATTTATAATAATTAATTTTAAAATAAATAATATTGATATAAATTAATAAATTTTAGTGGCTCTTTATATTTATTTTTCTTTACAAACATTTGGCCAAATTCAGTGAACGCATTCCTGTCAAACGAATTTTTTTTTTCAAATATTTTGAAATAAAAATTTAATAGCCAATTGAAATATAAAATTTTTTCTGAAACAAGGTTTCAGTAGCTTTAAATTTACCTACCAAATCAAATTGAGACGATTGCCATCTTCTAAAATATTGATTTAATTTAGAGCAATTATACCATGCATAAATGTAAATAAAAATATGTTAAGGGTACAATTAATTGACTTTTTTTTTTTTTTAGGAATACAAGATAATTAGTTTAACATTTTGTAGGAAAAGTCTTTGATCCATCCAAGCTTCAATTCACAATTAGTTGGTTGAATGAAAATTGACTTGTAAATTATTGTATAATAAAATGGAAGAACAAAACAAAAATGAAAGTGTAATATAATTGAAACCTTATCTTGTAGTAAACAATTTTCAAATAATTCACTCTAATGCACAAAATTCAATGGGATTGATGCTGATTGAATGGAAGAATCAATGTAGCCAAGAGAATATATTTTTAATATTTGGTTCTCTAATCCATATTAAGACATGGAAAAATTATATATAATTCAATTACGTGGAAAATTTATTAACTCAAAGTAGAGTAGCATAGAGGATTTCACAATTCTATAGCGTTAGCAAGTATGAATTGTCAATGTTAGAATTAAAGATATATGATCATGCATTGAAAAATTACATTAAAACGAAGATTCCATATCATAATTGAATTTAAAAATCTAAAATCTGAAAACATCATAATGCTTATATTATATTTTTTTTTGCATGTTACCATGACATTCTTTTATAGAAAAGTTATTATAATTTTTTTATTTTTTTTAAGATTGTGAATCTCAAATTTAAATTTTAATTAAATTTAATTATAGAGAAAATGTACTAAATCTATAACTGAATCTAAACAAATTAAAGAAAAAAAATTTGTTTAAATTTTATATTTAGCTCTAATAGCTAATCCCAAATTAATGTGAGACAACAATGCATATATATATATATATATATATATATGAATATCTATTTTGCTGCCAATAATGGTAAAACTCTCTCAATAATAACGACTTTAAGACTTAAACTACTAATTTTGTAAGTAAAGTTTGTTTTTGATCAATTTCACATTACTAATTTAACCATTAGCTCCAATAGCTAATCCCAAATTAATGTGAGACAACAATGCATATATATATATATATATATATATGGATATCTATTTTGCTGCCAATAATGGTAAAACTCTCTCAATAATAATGACTTTAAGACTTAAACTACTAATTTTGTAAGTAAAGTTTGTTTGTGATCAATTTCACATTACTAATTTAACCATTTGGTGATACTAATTTTTGCGATCTAGTTTTATTATAATATAATATGATAAAATATGTATTATGTGCCAAAATCATATAATCATGCAAGTAGGTAGACGAGTGTTAATTAATTATATACTTAGCGGATTTAATAAACTTTATATCCTTTGTCCAAGGAGATGCGACAAAGAAGATATGTAACTTAAAAGTTTTGAAAGATTTTACAATTGAAAATTATTTGGAGAATTCATATAATATTATGTACGCTAATATAATAATTTTCACGTATTAGATCTATCGTGGATACTCTTGAATAATTTCTCATGTGAGCAATAAGAGTTGAGGCCACCTCTTGGTGATCAATGAAGACAAACCCTATGTTATCTAGGGAAGAATATTTTTGCTTATCTAGTTAACTAAACAAATTAAAGATAATTAAAATTTTAAATATTAACATATTCATGTAGTAGAACGTTTTACATCATACAACTCAACCCAACTTAACTTAACTCATGAATTCGCTTTATTTACTCTAAACGATTTTGGGTTAAATCCTTAGAAATGTGTAATGCTTCTAGGTTATGTTGTACTACTCTCCTCCAAGTCAATTTAGGTCTACCCATTTTTTTCTTTCTATCCTAATGTGCTCTACTTGTCTAACTGGAGCCTCCGTATGTCTACGCTTCACATAACCAAACCACCTCAATCTCCCTTCTCTCAACTTATCTTCAATTGGTACCACTCATACTTTTTCTCTAATACTCTCATTACGGACTTTATCTAGTCTAGTATGGCCACTCATCCACCTTAACATTCTCATCTCTGCAACTCTTATCTTAGACGCATATGACTCTTTCAGTGTCAAACCCTCACTACCATATAACATAGCCGGTTGTATGGCTGTACGGTAAAATTTTCCTTTCAACTTATTGAGAGTCTTACGATCACATAAAACTCTCATGGCACGTCTCCATTTCAACCATCCGGCTTTAATCCTATGACTAACATCCTTCTCACATCCCCCATCTACTTGAAGGATTGAGCCTAGATATTTAAAGTGATTACTTTGGGACAATACCACTCCATTCAAACTAACTCCTTCTCTATCACCAATTTGGCCTTCACTGAACTTGCAATACATGTATTATATCTTCGTTCTATTTAACTTAAAACCCTTTGACTCTAGAGTACTTCTCCAAACCTCTAGCTTTCTATTGACTCCTTCTCGTGTCTCATCTATCAGAATAATATCATCCGCAAATATCATACACCAAGAAATACTCTCTTATACATGTTTCGTTAATTTATCTAAAACTAATGTAAAAAGGTAAGGGCTTATGGCTGATCCTTGGTGTAATCCAATTGAGATCGGAAAATCTCTTGTGTCCCCTCCCACTGTGCGTACAATAGTAGTTGCTCCTTCATATATATCTTTCAACACTTGTATGATAAAAGGTAAGTTGGCAAATTCTGATATATGTAACACATCAATTCAATTTAAATTTATTTAATTAAATTATTTCTTATTTTATTTTAACAATATAATTTAATGTAAATTTTTCTACATCTTACATTTTCATAATCATACTGAAAAATGTCATTAATGATAAAATTTTCAATTAATTATAATTTTTTAATGTGTATATATAAATTTTTTAATAGCTACTAATATAATTTTGTATTTTATAAAACATATAAAAGTAAATGACATTTAATTTTAAATTTTAAAATAGATTGATTTATAGATTATTTTCTATTATTTTTTAAACTAATTGAAATATATTAATAAGAGGATAAATAAAATAAAAAAAAATACATGTCATGTGGTGATTTTGAAAGTATCATTGTTAAAATTCTTATATTTTAAATATACGAAATATTTTTAAAATAAATGTTTAAATTTTACAAATAATTTTCTAGTGAATATATATATATATATATATATATATATATATATATATATATATATATATATATATATATATTATTTTAGAGATATATAATAAGATAAGCAGGTTTTACAAAATTGTAAAACTTAAAAATTTTAAAATTCTTAAAAGATGTAGTAAAAGTAACTTTAGATAATAATAATAATAATAATAATAATAATAATAATAATAATAATAATAATAATAATAATAATAATTATTATTATTATTATTATTATTATTATTATTATTATTATTATTATTATTATTATTAGAAAAAATTTAACAGTTGAAATTTGAAAAAATTAAATAAAAATTGATGTTGAATATGATAAATTATTTTTTCATATAAAAAATATAAAAATAGAAAACAAAATACGGTGCCACTTGGTGATTTTTTAATTAATTTTAGCTTAATGAATTAAATTCGTTTAAATTTCGTTATTTTACTTATTTAAAAAATTAAGTTTGATTTGTATATATAATTTAAAATAATATTAATTTACATAATGAGATTACATAGCTTATTAATTTGAACGAATATTGTTTATAAAAGGGAAAAAAATATAATTTTAAAATATACATATTTTATAGTATAATATATTATCATTATAAAATTTTTATTTTCATTATATTAATATTTTAAAATTTATATTGTCATATTGTTTAATACAAATAATTTTAAAACCTATTTAATATATTTCATAAGTATTTTTATTTTTTTAAAATATAGATTATATTATATATGTTATAAATAAGTTATAGATTAGAATATAAATATAAATATAATCATACATTTTAATTATTTCATAATAATTATATAATTAAAACTCTCAAGTAGTGAAATTATTTTTTTCTTCTTTTTCTTTTTTATTTTCTTCTCATTTTTATTATTTTAAAATTTAAAACAAAACAACTTAAAATTAATATTGAGAGGAGCAAAACTTCTCACATAAATATATGCAAAAGTTTAATTAGGTTTTCTTATAATCTTATACTCAAAATCAACATCCTAGCTAAAATTGGATAATAAATTAAAAAATAAAAAATATGTTCATGCACATAAAAATATTAATAAATTATAATTAATTTATTTTTGAACTAAATATACCTAAGAAAATTAAAATCTCATTCCATCACATGTAAAATGTATTTTTTTTTATGTAAAAATGATATTAATTATTCCAAATATTATTGGATTCATCAATATTAAATATGAAAGGAAAAAAAAAATCAATCTATCTTAGCCTATGAAATATCATTGAATTTATAAGGATATCATTTGATATTAGCAATGATAACAAAATCATAGTGATAATATTTATGTGTAACTACTCACATAAAAATGATACATGTAACATATAAAAATTAAAAAAATTTAAATACTTGCAAATAGATTTTACCCATTAGAGCAAAGAAAAAAAAAAGCACACAAAAAAATGTAGTTAAAACAGAAAAAAAAAATCACATTATATGTGAAATACAACTAGGCTTGAATCCTATTGCATAAAATTGAGTGTTTAAATGTAAAGTTTATTCGCTATCAATATTTTTTTAAAGCTTCAAATTTATAATAAATAAAATATTTATCACCAAATAAGATTAAAATTTTATTTCTATTAATATAAATAAAATTTTTTATTTAACTAAATAGTTAATTTTTAATAATAATTTTATAATTATGTCAATTATATATATAGTTAATTTTTAATAGTAAATTACAATTTAATACTATAATTTTCTAAACATTTAGAATAATTAAAAATATAAATTAGTAGAAGTGAGATTCGATATTTAAGATTATTTATTAATTTTATTAGCATAAAATAAATAATTTTAATGAATTAATAATACTTATGGACTTAACGTATCATTATAATATGATTCTTTGTTTTAGTAGAATTACTATTAAAATAATTTTAAAATTTTAATTTATATTAATTATAGTAATATTAGCAATTAAAACTATTTATAAATTTAGCAATAATCGTCACTAAAAATTATTAAAAATAAATTTATATAAAATAGCTTCTCGCTGCTGAAAGTATTAATGGTGAATATATCATTGTGAAAATTATTAAAAATAACTTATTATTATTGAAAGTATTAGTGACAGAAAAGTTGTCGCTAAAGGCAAAGCAATGAATTGATTTAAATTAATGATCAATTTTTTTATTTACATTAAAATTTATTAATATTTAATTTTATTTTATATAGTCCTTTTGTAAATATATAAATTTAATCATATACTTTTTGGTTCGTGTACAAATTCACCCCTCATTTATAATAATAATAATAATAATAATAATAATAATGATAATAATATAAACAAATAAATTATGAATTATAGATAGACAAATATAAAGGTTCCAAACCTTATATATATATATATATATATATATATATATATATATATATATATATATATATATATATATATATATATATATATATATATATGTAATCTATGAAAAATGTATATTATTATTATTATTATTATTATTTCACTTAGACTTCAAAACATATGCATTTTAGTTTGGGATTGTTATACAAGTAATTCCTTTTTTTCTTTTTAAATTGCGAAGCTATTAGACTTGTAAATGATTTTAATTGCAATTTATTAGCAACAATAATCCTTGATTGTAGACATATGTCATTTAAATGAAACATTTTAATAAAAGAAAATTAAATGAAAATGCCAAATTAATAAATATGTCTACAGTCAAGGATTATTTAATTAAATTAAATTACTTGTATAATTAAATTAAAGATTATTCTCCTTAATTTAAAATTATTTGTATAATTAAATTATGTGATTAATTATTTAAATGATGTGTTTTTAAAAACCTTTTACCAAAACAATGTGAATCTAAAACTATTTATAAATATAGTATTTGTTTGTGAAATCGCCAACTGATAAAACAATTTCATTGTTTAACTAATAACCACAAAACCGCCAATTCAATAAGCAATTCCACTCGCAATAGTGTGTGTCAACGTTAGCATGTTAAAGTCAATGTGTGTTAGGTGCACACAAAACTGCCAATCAAATTGGTGTTTTAAGAGTATGTCAAATTACTTATGAAAATGCCAGTTGAAATAACGTTTTCTTAAGCATGCATCTGAATGTATCAAAATTTTGGAACACGTGAAATGCATAGAATTTATTTCCCCAATGGCACACTAAACCCTCAATGCAGATTTAAGTTCATTCTCCTCTCCTTTAGAATGCAAATTTTAGAAGTACAAAGAGAAAATTGTGAAATTTATAGAGCTCTTCTGTTGCTTATATACCAGATTTTTATTTCCTTCTCTATTTTTCCTTATACAATAATTTCTTTAGTTTCTTATATATTTGGTTTGATTAATGAATATATGTTTCATTTTTTTATAGAACTTATTATTTTATATTTATTAATTTTATATCTATTTATTGTAATGAGTAAACATATAAATATTTATTTTGAAATTATTCCTTAAAATGAAAAATTAATGAATAGTTTCAAATAAATAAAGAGTATTGCTATTTTTTGTTTACATTTTTATTATCAATGTAATTATTTTTTTATTTTAATTGTGTGATAAGTGCATAATTTATTAATTTTACTCCCATCACATTTAGTGTTTCTAGGGTATCTTTATGCCTAATTCAGTTGATTAAAGTATAAATATTTATTAGGCATATGTTTAGAGAGTTGTTGGAATAATTGTGTTAAATGGAAAAATTTTTAGCATGTGCATTAATTTGACTCATGCTATATTTTTCAGGGTTTTAATGAAGTCCCAGAGCATAGAAGTGTGGAAGGAAGCTTGGAAAGGTCGAAGGATTGAGAAGCGTTGTTGATACAAAGTACACGGGTCATGTAAGCACAACCATGGACTCGTGTAACATTCTGCCAGCAGAAATTCAGAGAACCGAGGAAGAAACAAAGTACACGGGCTGTGTAACTTGACCCATGTAAATTCTGAAGACCCGTGTAACCTTCTGTGCCAATGCAAGACATACCCATTCAGCTCCAGTAAGTTATACAACCCTGGGTCGTGTAGTGATACACGGGCCGTGTATCCGTCGATAATCAGTTTCTTGATTTTGCTCTAGTTGCAGTTTTTGACAGAGAGAAAGACTCTTAACACCTCAGAGACTCTAAAAACCTAACCCTAGGCCATTTATTATAAAGAGAAGATGCAGCAGCCGATAAAAGGGATCAGACCTTTGTTCTCCATGACATTCTAGATTTCTTCAATTTTCTATTTTATTTTTCTGTAAGCCATGAATATGAGTGGCTAAGTTTTTAATTCAGTTCAAGGGATTCAAGTTCTTTTGCATTATTTATGAGACCAGGTTCTTAATTTAATTTATGTCTTTTGAATATCTATTGTTTTCTGATTTCATTATCTTTGATCTATTGAATGATTTGCTAAAAAGGCCTATTAGTTAATTGTTTGATATGATCAATTGATAGTTCATCTTCATAATCCGTAATTATTGTGTAAGATTGAATATGAGTAGCAATTAGGTTTTATTGATTATGATCACAGTTTTTTATAATAACCTAAGGAAACAATAGGGTGAATTAAATGGTTTATACTTCATAAATTATTGTTCAGCTTAACTATTTCCTATTCTTAAAACAGTTATTAATTTGATGAGGATTGCTTAATACCAATTCAGTTAATAATTAGAGTCAACAAGACTGCTGGGCTCGAATTGATGAGTATAGGGAAGTTAGGGATTTTACCTCACTGTTTGGTAAATCTACATTAAGTATTCAATAAGAGATCATTGTATTTCTTTTGTCTATGATCGAATCAATGCATTGGAATCCGAATTACCTTGGACTGAAGTTTGTTTAATTTGAAAGTTTCTTATTTAATTTTAGATCTTAATTTTTTATTTTTGATTTCTTCTTTGGATTGTGAATTACCCCCCCCCCCCTCCCCCCCAACCTTTGTTTCTTTTTCATTATATAAGTGCACATAATTTAATAATTCAGTCTCTAGGGTTCGACCTGGATTTACCACTTACTACAAAAAATATTTCATAACTGGTAATTTCAGTTAAATTTAATTTTTGGTGGATTCGACAGCCATTATTGTGCTTTAAATTGATTTATAATATTATAATTCTAATTCATAAAATATGATAATTTTATTTTAGTATGGAATTATTGGTCTGCTTTAAATTAATGGAAATTCTCACCTGCTAAAAAAAAAAATCTGTCCATCTTGCTATAATTTCTTTTCCAATGCACTGTATAACTTTTCAATTTTCTCATGAAACTGCCAAATGGAATGGTAGTTTCAATGTCAAAATTTGGGTGCTTTAGTTGATGTGACAACATATAAAATTACTAGTTTGATTGATAATTTTATGAGTAATATTGCTCTGCCAAATGGACATAAAGACATAAAAACTATATTTTAATTAGCAATTTTTTGTTTAGGTGCTTAAATATGAAATCACTTCTTCAATTAGGAATTTCTATTACACTATATTATTTTTGATAAATAGTTTAAATTTAACATTATTTTGATAAAATGTTTTTAAAATCACATTATTTAAATAATTAATCCTAGATTATGTAAAAAACTATGAAAAAAAAAGACTACTCCTATGACTTTTTTTTTTTTAACAATACCATTAGAATTATATTTTTTAATATTTATATTAACTAATATCTTTCATAAATAATATAAATTAAGTGGAAGTTAAGTGCAATTAGGGATAAAAATTTTAAATTTATATAAAAATTAAAATTATATTAAAAAATAATAAATAAGATAATTATAAATAATATAAATAATTAAGGGTATTTCAAGCAATGCTAATGTCCCCCTATTTTTATTATTTTAATCAAAATTTATAAAATTATAAATTTTAATTTAAAATATCATTGTTTTAATTTAAATATTTTATTTTTTATATGCAACACAAGTGATTATGTATAATTTATAGGTAAATAAATATACAAATATAATTATCACGTTAATTTTTTGAAAAAAAATCAGTTGCTAAACAAAAAGAAATTAACTTTTAATCATTAGAAAAACATAATTTTAACTATTATAATTCTTCAATTGTATATATATATAAGAGAATGCTATAACTACTTTCTTGATAATGCTATAAAAACCTTTTTTTTTTTTTTAATGTTATAACATTTTTTAATAACAAATTTAATTTATTATTGGTCAATTGGACATAGAAAATCAAATATCTACACTAATTGATAATTATTTTCAAGAGATTAAAATTATTGTATCTTTAATTATGTTTAATTATTTAAAGAATTATGTTATAATTCATCTAATTATTAATATATGATATTAGTATAATTATTAAATACAATACAATAAAATAAAAATTATGATAGAATTAATATGTTTTTAAAAAGTATGCGTAACATCCCTATTTGTATAGCCTGGTATATTTCACTGTTCCGGTGACCGGAGTCGGTCCGGACAATTAAGGGGATTAGAACCACACTTAAAACAACTAGATAAGCCATAAACATAAATAATTAGTAATTGTCAATTAGTTAAGTACAAATAAGAAAAACAGAACATAAGAAATTAAACGAGCCGAGAGTCACAGCGATGAGTGACCTTCTCGGGAAGGATTGCGAAGTTGATTTAAACTCAAATTTCGGACCATAAAATGTGACGTTGCGGTCCTTAGGACTATTACGAACATAGTGGAAAAGAGAAAATCACGGAAAAAGGTTGTTAAGCCAGTCAAATAATTAGGTTAGGGAGCCGAAAAAGATATTGAATTATTTGCAAATCGGGTTGAACCGGCGAGGGGCGATTTGGTCAATTGACCCCGAGAGCTGAGTCTTGACCTAATTGTCAAATAAAATCGAAGAAAAGAAAATTTCGGAGTCGGGACTTAAATTAAAGAACTAATAGAAAAATAAATAGAAAAAAAAAGAAAAAGAAAAGTTAAAAAGGTAATGACATCATCATTGTGACATCATACATGAGGTCATAATTAATTTTTATTTACTTGATAATTTGACTAAGTCAATTAAAGGATACATATACAAAATAAAGAAATAAAAATCATTTTCCTTCATCTTCTTCAAGCTAGCCGAAACCCTCTCCCTCACATCTCCATTGTTGTCCTCCATTGAAGCTTGCACTCAAGCTTGAATTCCCTCACTTAACCTTAATATTTTCCATAAACACCTCATCAAAGCTTGTTATCTCAACCTAAGAAGAAGATTGAAAGAGGAAAGAAAGGACAAAAGATAGAGAATTGAAGGATTTGAAGTTCTAAGAAAGGTTAGTAAGCAAACTTGACAATTTTAGTTTGATTTCTACATTTTTAACTTATTGAACTTGTAAATAAACTTTAAATAGAAAGAAAATTTTTGTTGAGGGACCATGAGTGAATTTCGGCCAACATGTGTGTGGAGGTATTATTGCATGGTTTGATTGAATTAGAAGGGGATATGAACATTTAGGAGTTAAGTGATTATAATTAAAGGCTTTGAATTAGCTAAATGCAAAGAGTTTGTGAACTAGGGTTTGGACACTTAGGGTTTAGAGACAAAAAAGTGAGAAATTGGCAAATGATGTCTTTGACCTAGTTTTAAGTGAGAAATGGTCATTTGTGATCAAATGAAGTGTGTTAGAAGTGTTTGAACCAAAAGCAAATTCGGATTCAATGTGGTCATGCTACTGGCAGCATGACCAAGGTCCCTTTGAGGGACCAAATATGAAAATTTACAAGTCTAATTGGTATGAGACCAATTGGGAATGAAAATAGATACTAAATGACACAATTTTCATTGAGGAAGCATGCCCAAAAAGTGACCAAAACCTAGTGAACAAATTGACCAAATCTGGAAATTCTCAGTCTGCCCTGTACAAAATGATCAAATGAACAGTGTTTGTTCATTTGGCTATAACTTAATCTAGGCAGGTCTAAATGACCTGAAATTTTACCAGTGGACAGTTGAGTATACGCCTAAAACTTTCATGAAGAAAACAAACCCAAATTATGCCATTAACCAAGTCATTTGGCTACCCAAAATTGGTGACTTAAAACTGCCAGAACCAAAATTTGCCTAGAAATCTGGGTTAAGGCTAATCCGGCAGCCATGGTTCAAAAGGCTATAACTTGAGCTACAAAAATCTAATTGGAGTGATTCAAAAAGAAGAATAAACTTAAGACAATAGGAAACATTTTCTATGATGAAAGTTTTGCCAAATTCTAACAGTAAAATGACCAATGGAACAATGCAACTTAAGACACTAAAACTGAAAATTTGTAAATTTGCCTAAAAGACTTAGAATTTGAGTAAACAACCAAACCCAACAAATTTAGTGATCAAAATGTGGTATGTGAGTGAAGTTGGAATTCCCATACCTATTAAGCCTTAAAAAGTTAACAAATTGACTTGAATAGTGTAGTGAATAGTAACCCGAAACACAAAAATTAAAGAACGTCAAGATTAGCACATTAGAGCTAGGTATAAGTGAATGTAAATTTATTTTTGGACTAATGATGAAGTTATGATACTGAACACTGTGAAACTGTGTGTTTCAGTGAAAAAGAACACCGAGAAAGAAACCGAGGAATCGAGTCAATGTCAAGAGGCGACTCGCTTAAGGTTTGTGCACAACGTATAATTTCTGTAAATTATTTTCTGCATATTGTTTTGAATAATTTGAAATAGTAAATTGTGACATTATTTATGATGCTTTGATTTAAATTGTTGAAAGTCATTGTGTATATTTGAAACGATAATATTTAGTAAATTGTTAAGATAAGTTTTGAAACCACAGTGTCATGACCACATATTTAAACACCTCACTAGCATGACTAGTGGGAGTAATCAGTTTCAAATTTTGATTCCTTCTCTGGCTGAAGTGTTGAGGTGTGTACCAGTAGAAGAAGAAATTGAATGGATATCCATATATTTGAGCTAGCTAGCCTTGTGATGTGACTTCTCCTTAGCCTCTGGCTATTGAGATTATATTTGTTTCGAATGGCATGATATAACTGTGGGTTTTATGAAATGTGTTTTGATACTTCGAAATGAACTTGTTTGGATTAAAATCTCATAATTCATGTTTTGTATTTAATTCTTATATTCAGTCCAATTTTTGAATAAATGTGATTTAAATTCTGCATAAAGATTATTTTAGTATGTTGTGCACCACTGAGTCCTAGTACTCAGCGATGGCTGTATTTGCTGTCGCAGATTTAGAGACTAGAGGAGCAGCAGATTGAGCTGCTGAGGATTTGAGGACTTACCTTGAAGTTATATCGGGTATAATTTATACCCTGACTGTAAATATTTATTTTGATGTATGTATTGCATGTAAATGTATGGACATGTAAAGTTGGTCTTGAGTAGCTTGTAAAAAGTTTGTATAAAGTTTGTAATAAAATTTAGTTTGAATTTCTTTTAATGTAAATTTTTGCAATGATGTATATAAATTACTTTTTCATTAATGAAATATGAATGGTATTATTTTATTTTGAATTGAATGAAATTCATTAATGGTATTTGATAATTGTTGGATATTGGAAATGGTGGATTTCAATTTTGGAAGTTGATAATGTGTTGAAATTGATTGAGATGATTGTGAATTTGAAGAACTGTTGTTGAGAAAAATTATTAGAAGTGCTTTTTTTTCAGGTATTTGAAGAACTATTATCTCAAAATACAGACGGAACTTTGCCAAAACTTTTATAAAATTTGCGGAAAAATAAAATGGGCCAAAAATTTCAACTAGCTTTCAACTTTAATTAAATGTTTTGATACCAATTAGAAAATGCTCACCACTTATAAAAAGTAAGACAATTGTTTTAAAATCCCTTGTAGGGTATTTAATGAGTTATCGGTAGGTGAAGTGCAGTAGTTCATTAGGTATTCTATGGGATCATGTTATACCTTACAGAGGGATAAGGTGTGACAGTATGAATATATATAAATATTACTTAAAATGTAAAATGATTAGTTAATTTTATATTTAAGTTCATTCATATTATTAAAATTTTCAAAATAAAATCTAATTTTTTGAGAAAATTAATTTAATTTGTTTATATTCCAATATTTTTTGGTAGTTGAAAGTTAATGGTAATTTTTTTTAATGTATCAAGGCTATATTTGTTAAGTTATAATTTTTTTTTTAAATTCAAATAACATTCAATATTATAAAAATATTATATGTCTAATTTTTATTATTAATATTTTTATTAATAATTTGAATAAGCTTACTTTTGAATTTTTTGTAAGTAAAAATAATTATTGAAAATAATAAATATTGCCATACTGCTTAAAGTAATTAAAATAGTCTTTTTTTTAAGCGTAATTAGACTATATTAATTAATTTAATGATAATTATTGTAAATAAGATTTACTTTACAAAAATAAAATTATAATACAAATAACATGTTAATATAATTAAATTATATTCATATTATTTGTGAAGATATGATAGGATTGTGTTATGGAAAAGAAAATTTTTATCTTTTTTTAACGTATAATTTATAATTTTTAAATTTTTTTAAGGATTATATTATTGCAATAAAAGAGGATTTATTTTCTAATTTAAAATTACTAACCTAATTACATATATTTTCTCGAATATCCAATCCCTAAGAGTCTAAAACGTCATATTTTAATGCAACATTTCTTTTCAAACAATTGTTGTCAGTAAAATTGTAGAATAATATTTTATATTTAAATAATATTATATAATTATATTTGAATAAAGAAATTTGAATTTGCTTTTTAGAACTCCAACGTAGTGCAATAATAGAGTTTTTTTTTTTTATCTACGATTTTATTTATGAAAAATAGAATATTAATATAATCCTACTTCATAAATATTAAAATTCTTAATATTATATTTATATTTGAATAGAAATTTATGTCAATAGATAATTACATGGTTAACAGATTACAACTATAATTATATAATCATATTTTTTTTATTGTTTTTAATTTTAATATTTTTTATTTTTTTAAAAATGTATTAATTTTCAATTTAGTCAAATTTAGTTATTTATTATCATAATACTAAATTATTATGAATATTTTTTTTATTCAATTATCTCCTTTTACTTCCCACTTATATATATATATATATATATGTGTGTGTGTGTGTGTGTGTGTGTGTGTGTGTGAAAATCACGCCCACATAAATTAAAAAATATAAAATTTAACGTGATTCGACATAAATCTACTCTACCAATAAATCTACTATCAAGAAAAAATAATTACAATTACTAATTATTTTTTTCATCATCACAAGTTACTTAAATAAACCTCATAAAATTCAACACAACTCTCCACTTTGTGAGCTTTCTATGATCCAATATAATGGCCAACCAACTATTCACATATATGAGCCAATAAAATCTAGACCTTTTGGAACTGTAAGTATTAAACTTCATAATTTAAATTCTACTAAACTTTCTATTTTATCTAATTTCCTAATTCTAATTTAACTTGGGCTCTAACAATCTTCACCTCCAAGTCAAATGGAATTAGTTTTCAACAATTCTGCAAAAGTCAATTTCTCTTGAATATTTTCTTGCACTCTTGATTATTGATATTGTCTCTTGCCTTAACTTGCATTCTTTCAATCAATGTGCTTCGTTCCAATTTGTAGAGATTCTTTGCACCAATATTCTCACACTTCACAATCACAAGAGCATCTCGACTAACTCTCATAACTCCACCATGAATTGAATACCCATAACCCTAAGAATCTAGCTTACTCAAGGAAACTAAGTTTCTTTCAAATTTAGGAACATATCTCACTTCATCGAACACTTTTACTCCATCACCATGAAGTTTGATCTTCACTCTTCTAACAACTTCAACTTCCATCTTGTTCCCATTGGCTAGCTTCTTTTTTTCTCCTTTCTTTTCTTCAATCAACCACTCCTTCTTCGAGCAAATATAAAATGGGCAAGCAGAATCCATTAATCACTTATCTTGTACTGGATCTTTTGTCTTTTTCTTATCATCATTTATATTCAAACATTCACTATCAATACCATCATCAATTGTAATTGTAGTAGTTCCTTCTTTTTCTTTTCCATGACTCTTCTTAAATTGTTTTAAATTCTGCAAGATTTTCCTCCATCTTTATACAATAGTATTGAATGTGGCCTTCTCATGACAGTAGTGGCATTCTCTATCTTCAAGGTCTACTCGTGGTCTCAAGCTCAATCTATTATTCCTTCTTCCATTGTTTCCATATGGATTGCTTTTACTATGACTAGAACCAGCCACTACAAAAAAAACCTCCTCTTTTGCGACAATCAATTAGCAATGGCCATAAAATATCGTTGCAAATTACATTATTAGTGAGGGCATTATTGTTCTTATCACAAATAAGTCACCAAATATCAAAACAATTACAATTATATAAAATTCGTCACTAATATTATATTTTGCCCTTGCAAATAACAATATTTTAGAGGGAAAAATTAGCACCATAGCATTAGTGATGAAGTGATATATATCCTCGAAAAACTTATATTATATGCGATGACATAAAGAATGTTGTCACAAATACAATGGCTTTCGCGAGGGTAATTTGCATTTGTCGTAAATCTGTGTTTTAGTGAATTGTTTATTATGATGACCAAAAGAGGCCCTCGCAAATTGTCTTAAACCTCCTCTTTTGCCACAATTAATTAGTGATGACCATAAAATATCATTGCAAATTGCATTATTAGTGAGGGCATAATTATTATTATTGCAAATAAGTCACCAAATATCAAAACAATTACAATTATATAAAATTTTGTCACTAATATTATATTTTGCTCTCACAAATAATAATATTTTGAAGGGAAAAATTGGCGCCATAACATTAGCGGCAACTTGATATATATCCTCGTAAAACCTGTATTATATGCGATGACATAAGGAATGTTGTCACAAATACAATGGCTTTCATGAGGATAATTTGCATTTGTCATAAATCTGTGCTTTAGTGAATTATTTATTATGATGACCAAAAGAAGCCATCGCAAATTTTCTTATTAGTGAGGGCACAAATATTTCATTGCAAAATACCTTAACAGTAGCAACAATATAGTACAATCATCACTAATACTAAATTTTCTCTTAGAGGGAACATTTAGCTATATAATATTAGCAAGAGCTTTACACAAGTCCTCCCTATAACTATATTAGTTGCGAGGGCAAAAAGATTTTGATGCAAGTAATTAATCAAATAATTTTAATATAAAAATTGTAAATTTAAAATAATTTTAATTAATTATATGAAAATATAAAAATAATATTTTTCCATAATGTTTTTCATTTATTTAATTATAATTAATTTTATTTTTAATTTTAAAATTTTAAAGCTATCTAATTATACAAAAATATAAAATGATATTTCATTAATTAACTTAATTATATGCAAATGGGTCAAATTGGACATGCCCAAAAAGTGCATGTGGCAAATTGAACATCATGCCTAGTGCATGAGTTTCAATTGTAATTGCAGGACTGAATTGGGCTTAAATTTAATTCTAGGCAAATTTGGTACAAAAGTTAAAAATAGGTTAAATTGGACACATTCAGCAAGTATAGAGACAAATTAAGCATTATAACTTTAAACACTATTAATGCACTAACCTGATATGAGAGTGTCTCTTTAAGATCACCTAAAGAGACTTAATGTTGATAATGCATTAATTGACTTGAGAAAATTTTTTATTGTAATTATCATAGAAAAATCATAATAAATTGATCTTGTAATGCCCTCACTTTAGGTAGTTCGTACATTCTACTGTTTCGATAACTAATGTCTATTCGGACAACCAAAATGTCTAAAACTACACTCAAACTAGAGTGATGAGACATAAATTAACTGAATTAAGACTAATAAAAATTAAGAAAAAATAAAAGAAATTAAATGTTAATAAGTTAAAGGAGCCGGGACTCTGGCGATGGGTGACCTTAATGGGAAGCGATTGTGAAAATAGTTGCCAATCCCAAACTTTTGGGAAACCCTGTAAGATAAATATCAGAACTTAATTGAAAGAATTATGAAGTCTAAATGACAATAAAAATACCAAAGAAAATCCAAGAAAATTTAGCCAATCAGTAAGGACAGTTATAACTCGATAAGTCCAACAAGGGGCATTTTGGTCATTTCACCCCTAGTGATGAATTTTGACCTAAATGTCAATTAAAATGAGAGAGATTAAAACACATAAAATGAATGAAAAACATGAAATATGCAATGGAAAAAGGGAAAAGAAAAGAAAAGAAAGAAAATCAAAATATAAATAAATTATGAGGTTAGCATGATGTGTGATGACATCATTAAAATTTAAATCCAATTAAATTGAAACACCTACATAAATATAAGACAAAGTATTTAATTTCTTCTTATCATCAAAACCATCATCTTCCTCTTCCCATTTTAAGTTGGCCGAACCTCCTTTCATGGTGAGCTTCCACCATTTTTTATTTTCTTAGCTTGATTTCCTCCCCTTTTCTCACCCCAAAACCCTAAATCTCTTCACAAAAAATTAATCCCACACCTTGAGGAAGATAGTGGCAGCCAATAAGTGAAGAAAAATTTAAGTTTAGGCAAGGTCAAGTTGAGCTCCAAAGATGTTAGTGCACTATATGAGTTTCTTCTTTCTTTTATAGTTGTTAACATGCAAAACTAAGTCAAAAATTCGTAAAATTAAAAAGAAAACCTTGAGTATATGGAAACTTAAATTTTGGCAGCCATAGGAATAGGGGGGAAATTGATGTTTTTGATTGTTCTAAATGTATTAGTAATGGTGTGTGATGAATTTATTTAAGTTAGATTGTGAATTCCATGTATTGTGCATGAATTATGAAAATTTAAGTTAGGGTTTTGACCTAACTTTGGGAATCTTGCATATGATTTGAAATTGATGATGTTGAGATGAATTGTTGACTATTAGAAGTGCCATGAATATCAATTGAAGTTTGGGAGTTGGGAGAAATTGAATTTGGGAGTGCTGAATTTTCATGTAGGATTTTGGACTTATGAGTCCAGTGTAGTTTTTGAGTGATAAGTAGAGTTGTGTTACTCCAATTGGTGTGACGCCAATTGGAAATGAAACTAAGGTCAAAATGCCCCATTTTTTGTGAAGAGACCATGCCCAAAAACTATCCCTAACTTAACCTAAAAATTGCTTGAATCAGGACAACCCTAATATGGACCTAGAAAAATGACTAAATGAATAGTAATTGTTCAAATGGCCATAACTTATTCTAGAAAGGTCAGAATGACCTGATTCTTGAACCATTGGAAAGGTTAGACATAGGAGCACATTTTTCATATGGAACACAGAGCCTAATTCTGCCTCTAACCCAACCAAATTGCTAGCATAATTTAGGTTACCAATTCTATCCAGAACCAAACTGACCAGAAATTCTGGACTTAGGCCTATCCGACCAATTTTGGCAAAAATGCCATAAATTGGTCCAAAAAACTGCAAATATAGTGAAACCAAAGCCAAAAGTTTTATAAGACATAGAACTACAATTTTAGTATTTTGACCAAAACCCAGAATCAAGTGAAAATTGGTCAATTGGCTAGGTTAAGTCAGCATGCCAATACCTAAAATTGAACCAAATAGCCATTTGACCCCAGAATAGTTTTTATATCATATCTCCCACTAGGAAATCCCAAATGGGATGAGCCTAACTGTTTCGGAAACCTAAGAGACAGGGCTCCAACTTTGATTTAGAAACTTTCCTCAAATTGTGAGTGTAAGAACCCTAAAATGAGAGACAAAGCCACTAACCTGAACCTGGAATCCTAAAGGAACAGGGTACAAGAGTCTAGGCCAGTTAATTTAGTACAATTAATTCTATAAAACTTAAAAAATTTCAAATCTTAAATCTGAGTGATCCTAAGATATATAGTAACAACTCCTATGAAGAATATTAGGCCTAAAAGTGGCTGTAACATGTCCAAATAATTAGATAAATTTTGACTCTAGAATCTACCTGGTTTTGGAATTAGAATGAATTAATAAACCAGTTTTGGTTATTTGACCATAACTTGAGTTCTAAAATTCCAAATAATATAATTCAAAAAGGAAAACAAAGATAAGGCATAGAGGAACAACTTCCGTGAAGGAAGTATGGCCAAACAGTAACTACAACTTAACCAATTGGCTAGGTCACTTTAAGACACTAATTCTGGATTCATGAAATCCTTTACAAAATGACCTAAGTTGTAAATGTTATTCATTGTACATGAGTTGATGAACATATAGGAGATGTTATTATATACTTGAGACTTATGTTTTCCCATTATAAGTGACATGAAAATGCTATGAAATACAACTAGTACAAAATATAAAATAATAAAACAATAAGTACTTAATAATACTACCTTGCCAAAAGTATACCTAGACTTATGTATATAGCATGGATCGATTGGTAAACCAATTAGGGACTACATGTGACACCCCTCACCCATCTATAGTGTAGCCGAGTAAGAAGTGCACATTCAATGCCAGAGCACCCTATCTTATCCTGTCATGTCCATTGTTAATTTTTAAATTTTATAGAAAACATGTGTTAATATTTTTTTATCACAATTTATTTCTGTGGAAACTCGGGTAGAGCCTCTTCTGTTTTATTAGCATCTGGAGGGTTCCACTAGTTACCTGTTAAAAACTATTTCATATCTGTCTCATATTTCCATATTCTTGTGTATCATCATACATTCATATAACCATATCATATCATTTTAAGAAATGAAATTCATTTCATACATTTAAAAATTATAAACAAAAATTCCCAAACTTATTTACAATCCCAAAATATAAATTATATTTATTTACAATGTTCAGAATTAATACACATTTCATTATACATGAACTAAAATGCATAACCCTAATTACATTGGGCCTTACCAAAATAAACATTATTGAGGTGAGCTTTGGACTGTAGTAGATCTGGACAACTGTAATTAGAGTACTACTATGGCAGCTGCTGTGTCTGGTCTCCAGTACCTATGCAATGGAAAGTCCAACACGCTAAGTAAATTGCTTAGTGGTGCATAATCTTAAAGAAATTCAACTAAATAATTATAAGTAATAATTATATCTAAACTTTTGCAATTTTAGGTTACTTGCATATTTTACTGCACTTTGAGAATAAATTAATTAGCAGTATCTTTCCTATATATTTATTTTATTCTCTGTCTTTTTAAACTTATGTTAGAGTCTTTAAAATCACATCAGTGTCTTTCATGTCATATCAGTGTATTTCATGTCATATCAGTGTATTTCTGATCAAGTAACCTATAACAGACTATAATGTTGGATACATGGGAGTCTACGGGTTAGACCTCTATATGTCTATCCTGTATACAACTGTCATGTCAGGCACAAAGCCAGTGGGTAGGCATATAATAGCCTGTATACAACTGTTTGTCAGGCACAAGGCCAGCGATCAGAAATCATAGCAGACATATTTTGTCAATCAATGATTATTCATGTAAAAATCATATCAAACATATATTGTCAGTCAATGACTTTCCATGTAGGTAGTACTGCTATCCGTAATCCCTAATTAGTATACCAATTGATCCAACTATATATATAAGTCTAGGTGTACTTTGGGCAAATTAGTACTATTAGGCACTTATAGTTTTATTATTTCATGCTATGTACTATTAAGGGTTCATAACATATTGTTATTTCACTTCATGTACTATCTATGCTTTATACCATTTTCATGTCATTATAATGGGAACATAGGTCCCAAGTACATATTCATATAACTTATGTATTTATCACTCTCATTATTTAATGTCATGTAATATACATATTCATTGTAACATCCTCCCGGTAGCAATTCCGCACAGTCTACTGTTCCGGTGACCGGTGTCGGTCCGGACAGCTAGAACATCCGGAAAAATATTCAAATCAAAGTGAGGGACCATAATTAACTCAAATATTAATGAGAAAAATTTAGTAAAAATTTTAGAAATAAAATACAGTTAAGTCAAAAGAGCCGGTGCCCAAGCGATGGGTAACCAGAGGTAAGTTGCGGTTCTCGCAACGAGGAGCCCTAGACCCGGGGAAAAAATTATAAAATAATTTTTGGGACTCCAGAGAAGGGTCATTGAGGTTCCTATGGCATTAGAATGCCAAGAAAATATTTAGAAAAATTTTTCAATCGGTACAGACAATTTTGACCCGTTAAGCCAAACGGAGGGCATTTTGGTCATTTCGCCTTCAGAGGTGATTTTTGGCCGACTTGTCCAGTTAAGTAAATAATTATAATGATCTAAAATATGAATAAATATTGCTAAAAATTGAATTGAAAATGAGTAGAGAAAAGAAGAAAAGAAAATGAAGGAAAATGCTTAATTATGACATATGATGATGTCATTTAAAAGCCCCCCACCAATCACCATTTGACAAACCAATAAAAAGAGATAAAAATGACTTAAAATGAGATAAAAAACAAAGGAAACCAGCAGTTTCCTTCTTCATACGGGCTGGAATAAGAGAGAAAGAGAGAGAAAAGGAAAAGAAAGAAAGAAAGGAAGAAGGAGAAGGAGATGAACAGTAGCAGAAAAAGGGGTTCAGCAGGGCAGCATGTTTCTCTTCCGTCCAGGTGAGTTTGGCTCAACATCTATGGCTGATTTTTGGATATGTTTGAGGTATGTATGTTTGGAAGTTATGATTAAAATTTGGTGATTGTTTAACGGTTGGATTTGGAGAAATATATTGTTGAACACAGGCTGTCTGTAGGTTGAATTTTGAATTTTGGCTACTGAAATTTGAGAAAAATAAATAGTTAGGATGCTTATAAAATTATGAAATTTGGTACAAATGATATTTGGGATGTTGAGGCTGCTGGGTTAAAATTTGGTGAATTTTAGACTTGTGGTTTATGAGATATAAATTGTTTTGCATGAGCTGTCTGAGTAAGACTGATTTCTGCAACAATTCAGATTTTGAAGGGTTGAATGAATGTTTTGATATCTCATGATATAGAGATTATTTGATGCTAAAATTTTTACTGATATTGTATAGGGATGTCTTGAATATATGGTTAAAATTTGGGATTTATCTAACCGTTAGATCATTATATATAAATTTGAATGCACAAGCTGCCAGATTGGGTATTAATGGGTGGTTGTGGATTTAAGATTTATGATAGGAGTTTAGTCCAATTTAAGGGGAAATGCTGTTGAATTTTTATTAGATATTTAATTTAGGAAAGTGAAGTTATAATTGATTATGATTATTATGATTCTAGGGGAAATCTTGAAGAATAACAAGCTCAAGGTTGGTTTCAAAAAGGTTAGTGCCTACTTATATATATACTTCTTTGATTCCATGTTAGAAGCTTGAAATAAGTGAGAAATTGTAAATTAAATGAATAAAAGTTAAGTGTATGCATCCCTTGAATTTTGGCAGCCCTAAGGAAGGAACAAGATTGAGTGTTTTGATGGACTTGGA
This sequence comes from Hevea brasiliensis, assembly GCF_030052815.1. Taxonomy (NCBI): domain Eukaryota; kingdom Viridiplantae; phylum Streptophyta; class Magnoliopsida; order Malpighiales; family Euphorbiaceae; genus Hevea; species Hevea brasiliensis. The sequence continues at coordinate 90,872,483 of NC_079496.1, read as the reverse complement.
GTGCACTAGAGATTATGTTTAAAGTGTATAAACATAAGGATAATGAAGTAGTTGGTTAATTAAGGTAAATTGTGTAAATTTTGAATTTAAGCTAGGGTTTTGGGGAGTGAGAATTTGATTTGGCTTATGGAATGATTAATGGACATTCTAATGGTCAATTAGTGACCATTTAAGGCAAGTAAATCATAATTTGAAGTGAGCTAATGCATGGTAAACTGAAATGGGAAGGCTGCCAAGAGACAGCAGAAATGAGGCTGTGAGTCCAGCATGTTTGGACTGCCATATCTTTGGCTGTGTAGGTCCAATTGGTGTTTGGCCAATTGGAAATGAAACTAGGCTTATAATGGCACATTTTTGATGAAGAAACCATGCCCAAAAGACCAAATCAAGAGGACCAAAACTTGGCCCCAATCCGGATACCCTACAAACAGCCCCTGCAGAAATGACCAAATGAACAGTAACTGTTCATTTGGCTATAACTCACTGTAGATATGGTCAATTGACCTGAAATTTTTACAGCAACAAGATAAGATATAGACAAACAACTTTCATGAGGGACACAAATCTAAATTATGCCATTAACCTAATCAAATCATTGAGCAAAGTGAAGTTTACTGTACTGAGATTTCCAGAATTTTCATTTGAGCAGTAATGTTTGGATGGCTATAACTCTCTCTAGAAAACTCGGATTTAGGCGATTCTTGAACCGATGAAAACCTAAGGCATAGTAGAACATTTAATATGAAGAAAGTTAGGCCAAATTATGAACTTAACTTGATCAAATTACTGACCAAAGTTGGACCAAAATCTGCCAAAACCCAAAAGTGCAGCATAAACAGTGCATGTGAACAGTAAGCTTATTTTGGCCATAACTTGAGCTACAAAACTCCAAATGGAGTGATTCAAAAAAGGAAATTCAACTAGACAGAATAAGGAACAACTTTCATGTTTACCATTTCCTCAAATTCCCACTGTAAAAATAACAAATGGAACAGTAAAGATGAAGCACCAAATCTGAAAATTTTGTTCAATTAGCATTAAGCTTAGAAATGGTACTGGCAACCAATACGAACAAGTTTTAAATACAAAATGTGGTATGTTTGGGGTGTTAAAACCAATACACATATTTTCTATCCAAAAGTCAACATTTTTGTTGATCAATGAGGTGAATAGTGACACCAAAATCAAAAATTGGCAATTTTGCCAAAATGACCTAAGCTTTGAGAAAGTGACCAAAACCAACAAGTTTTGAATACAAAATGTGGTATGTTGGGAGTACTAAAACCAATGTACCTATTGTTTATGCAAAAGTCAACATTTTAGTTGACTAATGAAATGAATAGTGACATGAAAACTTGAAATTCAAAAATTGTGAAACTTAAAAGTGCAAAATGCCCTAGTAGGCCTAATGTGATTGGTTTGGATAGATTGGCATGCCAATAGGGTATTGTTTTAGCAGTACTGCGAAAGGCTTTATGCTCGTATTCATGGCTTTTATGCTCGTATTCATGGCTTTTATGTCCGATTATGTGATATCATGGCTTTTTAGCCATACTGACTGCATACGTGGTAGACGTTCTGCGTCCCATAGTATGACGGCCCGAGGCACCGCGGTGTCTAGTGCCAACGACCCGTTATCGATCGATCGTCGAAGATAGGTTACTTGGGCATGGAAAAGTATAATCAGAATCGAACTGATTATTAAAGAAAATACGAAAATTAAATATCAGGAATGATTATGATAGAATACAAAGAAACTCAAGATCATGAAGAAAATAATTAACAAAATGCATGAAGAAGTTAATATCATAAAACATAATTAGCCCTCGACTAAACAACAAGTTAGTAATTATTCATTTCTTATGAACACAATAGCAAGGAAATTATTTTTTTTTTATTTGCATATTATATTTTCTTGTATTATTGGCACCACTAAGCTTTATGCTTAGCGCGTCGCTTTTGCAACGTGTAGGTACTGAAGATTTGGACAGAGGGCCCAGTAGACCACAGATTCGGTAAGGCAGTTCACAGTTCTGCATAGTGTCCGTGTCACCTCACCATCCACAGTGCATTGGTAGGACACTAGGTTTCATTTTGACATTTTGTAACTAATTTCTATTTTCTCATATGTATTTGAACTTATGGAATGTATTTTGAGGTTCATGTAAATAATGAAAAATCGTATTAATGAATGTAAAAGTGAATGTTTATCTGTGATTTATACATGATATCACATGAGATGAATGATTGAGAAATGAATGGTGAAAAATGTTGAGATTTTGATATTGAAGTTTGAGAGTGATGAGATGATTGAATATGATCATAGGAAGTGTTTTTCACAGAATCCGAAGAACTGTTTTCTCCATTTTTAGCCGGTACTTTGCCGGATTTTCTATAAAATTCTCGGAACCTCAAATAAATTACAATTTCAATAAATGAATTATATTTCACAAGTTATTTTCAAAACTATGATAAAAATGAATTAAGATAACATAGAGTGCTCCGGCACACTGAGTGGCATAACTTGCTCGGCTACACTGTAGTCGGGTAAGGGGTGTCACATTCATAGTATTATTATTTCATATATGATGGAAACATAGGTTCCAAGTGTATTTTCCTATGACTTATGTATTTAACAAACCATTTAGGAAATTTACATTTTATGTATCAACTGATTTCATGTCACCTTATAGTGGGACAAGTGGGACCCACATACCTGTTTCATGCAATTTAGCATGTAGTAACTTATTAGGGATAAGTCAATAATTTATTCTAAGAACCTTTCTTTAGGTTCAGCTTTACTGTCTTGTTTTTGCATATCAAATTGAGTAATTTATGGCTACTGTTTGGCTACACTTTCTCAATGGAAGTTATTCCTCTATGTCTTGTCTTTATTTCCCTTTTTGAATCATATAAATTGGATTTCTAGAACTCAAGTTATGGTTAAATAACCATAACTTGTTCATTTCCTAATTCTGGATACTTAGCTAGGCAGATTTTGGAGTTATATTTTACCAATTTAATTGGACATGTTACAGTCACTTTTAGGCTTAGTATTCTTCATATAATTTGTTGCCCTATGTCATATGGTCACTCAGAATTTTGGATTGCCATTTTTCAAGTCTTGTAGAATTATTTATAGTCAAATTATTGACCTAGACTCAAGTGTCTTGTAGTAACAGGATTTCAATTAGGTCAGTAGCTTTGACCCAATATTTAAGCTTCTTACATTCAATTAGGAGAGATTTGAGCTTTGCATGAAAGCATCCATGGAGGTTTTCAAGAGAACCATTCGGCCATGGAAAGGAAGGTTGAAGAAGGTGATGAAGTGATTGGAGAATTCTGTCATCTTTTGGCTTTTATACCCCACTAAATAATTTAAATATTAATTATAGTAATCAAGTTTTCATTTTTGCAATTATTCCCCCATACTTCCATTAATTATACTACACATATGATTTCATATTTTTATGGGGTTTTCAAAATTTAATACTATTCATTTTTAATAGGCAATTAGGTCAAAAGTCAACTCTAGATGCCAAATGACCAAAATGCCCCTCTTCGAGTTATAGTCGGACTTTTTCGGTAATACAGATTTAATCCCTGATCCAATGGTTCCTTTAATTTTTGTTTTCGTCTGTACCGATTCACTAAATTTTCTTTGACATTTTTAATGTCATCTATAAACTTTTAATTAGGTCCTTAAAATTATTTCTCGGGGTTTCTCCTGGGGTTGTCAATTGTCTACGTAGTGACTTCTTGGTCACCCATAGCTGCGGTTCTGGCTCGTTTAACCTAGTTGCATTTCCTTTCTTTTATTTTCTCTTAATTTTTCTTGTATTTTCTTCCCATATATTCCATCATTTTATGTCTCCTCACTATCATTAAGTGTAGTTCTAGACATCCTGACTGTCCGGATAAATATTAGTCGTCAGAACAGTAGAACATATGGACTACCTATGGTGAGGGTGTTACAATTCTTCCCCTCTAAATAAAATTTCGTCCTCGAAATTTACTTAGTGTAAATAATCGAGGAACCGCTATATCCATGTCTCTCCGCTTTGTCGTGTTATAATACTTCACTTTCTCTTTAGTCTGCCTTATTAGTCCTAGTTTTACAATCTTATCCTCATTTCAATTTACTATTGAAAATACGTAGCTCTAGATAACAGTCCCAAGTCAGTACTGTAATCTGTAGCTCACAGCACAACATCGAGAATATTGTGTAGTTACCACGGTATATCCCAATAGATCAGATTTTTCGTATACTTATCCTTTTCGAATCTATGACTTTTCTGTGGACCGAGATCTATACCTTAACCTAAAATAATCAGGGAAAATAGATCTGCATTAGTGTCACCTCGACTCTATCTAAAGGCCCATGCATGTGATGCAAACTATATGTTTCTTTCTATCTAGGTCTAGGACCTCCTAAGCCTCTGCTCTGATACCACTAAATGTGATACCCCTCACTCGTCTACAGTGTAGCCGAGAAAGAAGTGCACATTCGGCATCGGAGCACCTTATCTTATCCTGTCGTGTCCATTGTTAATTTTTAAACTTTATAGAAAACATGTGGTAATATTTTTTTTATCACAATTTATTTCTATGGAAACTCGGGTAGAGCTTCTTCTGTTTTATTAGCATCCGGCAGGTTCCACTAGTTAGCTGTTAAAAACTATTTCATATCTGTCTCATATTTACATATTCTTGTGTATCATCATACATACATATAATCATATCATATCATTTCAAGAAATGAAATTAATTTTATACATATGAAAATTATATACAAAAATTCCCAAACTTATTTACAATCCCAAAATATAAATTATATTTATTTACAATGTTCAGAATTAATACACATTTCATTATACATGAACTAAAATGTAAAACCCTAATTACATTGAGCCCTACCAAAATAAACATTACTGAGGTGAGCTCTGGATCAGAAAGGCATCCGACAATCAGAATCGAGTACTCATCGCAGCGTCCGTATTTAGTCTCCAGTACCTACACGATGAAAAATCCAATGCACTAAGCAAATTGCTTAGAGAAATTCAACTAAATAATTATAAGTAATAATTGTTGGACCTAGGTGTCTTAACCCATGTTTTGATGATAATAAACAATTAGTGTGCTACTAATATACTTTTGAAGTGTTTGTGTTCAGTTTGTAGGTCCTAGATTCAAAATTGCCAAATTGCTCCAAATCAAGGTTAAGGAAGAGCAAGATAAAAAAACAAACATTTATAGAAACCTACAATGTAACTTTTATTTATTTTATATCTTGTAAATCTCATTTTATTAATTATGTTGGCTCAAGTTTAGGTAGTACTAAGAATATCTTGTTCAACTTAGTTTTCACCTAATTTTTTATCAAGGAAAAATTAAATAAAATTTTCAAAAATGCAAAATTAATTTTGAATGTATTTTAGTTGCAAAATACATTGAATTGGCTTTCCAATGGTTCAAATGGATCAAAAATCCAAGTTCGGATAAAAAAGTTATGAGTTTTTTAAACTCTTAATTTCTTAGTGTCTTTACTTATAACTTTTTCTTGATCAAGGGGGACTAAAATGAAATTTTTTACATTTGAGAAATGAAAAATTTTTTTTGAAAGTGTTTTCATTGAAAAGTTTATCAAATTAGCTTTCTAACGGTTCAAACGGATTGAAAATCTGAGTTCCGATCAAAAAGTTATGCATTTTCGAAGCCTAAGTGCCATTTCGACACTTTTTGTCCAGAGAGCACTTCGGCAGCCGAAAGTGGGAAATTTGACTGCCGAAGTTCACTCTTTAAATCATGATTTTTGAGCGTTAAAAGTCATTTTGTCCAGAGAGTACTTCAGCAGCCGAAAGTGACTTTCTAAAAGCTATTTTTTTTAGCGCTTCAACCTTCGGCAGCCAAAGTAAAAAATTCTGGCGGCCGAACCTGGGTTTCTGCAACTCGATAAAATAGAGCTTTGGGTGGTTGAACGGCTAGTTTTGCATTTAATGCACCCCCAATGGCTATTTTCTTGCAAAAACTATAAATAGGCACCATATATGACTAGAAACAAGTTTAGACAACAACAATCTTTTGGAAATTTATTATGTTCTAAAGATTTTCTTCATTTTCTCTCTCTAAAACTTGAGCTATCACAGTTAATGTTGAGAACTTGATATTTGAGTTATAAATTCATTGTTCTGAGATTTTGATACCCCTCACCCGTCTACAGTGTAGCCGAGCAAGGCATGTCACATTCGGTACTGGAGCACCCTATCTTATCTTACTTTATTCCTTTAATAATTTGATCTAGTTATATTTTAATATCAATTATTTTTCTATGGAGAAACCAACGGAGTTTCTCCTATTTTATTAAATATTGACGTGATTTACTATTCACCAGTTTGAAATTTTCAATAACATTTTCAAATAAAGATCTCATCCATACTCATTATTTTTGATAGTGTCCATACATTTTGATTCTTATTCATTACCATGCATATTCATTCATGCTCATTTCATATATCAAAATTCTTAAATTTTCATTAATTACATAATTTACAATTTATATAATATAAAAATTAATTACAATTCCATAATTTACATTTCAACGTAATAACTAATTACAAATACATAAAATAACTTTTGTGAGCCCTATCTACATGCATTGCTGAGGAGGTGACAACTTTACACCCTTCTGATACTTCTGTAGATCCAAACTCCAAGACCTCAGTCTAATATCCATTGGGCTTTATCTTCAGTACCTGCGCGAGAGAAACAAATCCATCGCGCTAAGCATTCTTGCTTAGTGATATAATAATATAATAAGAAAATAATATATACAAATAATGAAAGACATATGTATAATTCTAAAGTATAATATAAATCCTTGGGTATCAATTAAATTTGGTATGATATTTCTAATATTAACTATCTTATATTCTATTTTGTCCCTCTTTGGAAGTGCTGAGTTTATATAGTAATAATATTCAATATACAGATTAATTCGAGGAGTATTATATTTTCGGTTCCTACAATTCTGAAAATTTCATTTGTACTACTTGATTCAGTTATGTTTCTATTGCTAATCTTTTTTCTCATTTCATTCAACACTTTCTAATGTTTTTAATTACTAATATTCTTAAATAATTGCAATAATTTATACTGCCCAGGTAACCTATGACATGCTGACTAAACTTGATAACGGGTCATTGGCACTGGACACCGCGGTGCCTCAGGCCGTCATACCATAGACGTGAAATGCGAAATGTCAACCACGTATGCAATCAGTACGGCTAAAAGCTATGATAATGTAACACCTCTAAGTTTGATAGTGCGTTCTGCTGCTCCAGTGACCAGTGTTGTCCGGATAGCTAGGATGCCTAGAACTACACTTCAATATGAGTGAGGAGACATAAAATAATGAAATACAAGAAAAGAAAATACAAGAAAAACAAAGGAAAAATAATAGCAAAGAAATGTGATCAAGTTAAACGAGCCGGGAAACCTAACGATGGGTGACCGCACTGGGAAGCCACGGCGTGGACCGTTGACTAGCTCTGGACTGCGGGGAACCCTGGAAAACATTTTTAGGACTTAAATAGAACCTTATTGAAGAATAAATATCATTAGAAAGATCAAAGAAAAATTAAATAATTAGTACAAAGAAAAGTGAGAAATCGAAAAACAGACAAAACCCGGTGTTACCGAAAAATCGGGAACGTAACCCGAACAGGGGCATTATGGTCATTTGACACCCTGAATTGTCTTTTGACCTAAATGTCCATTAAAAATAAATAATATTACACTTAGAAAATGAAATGAAAAATTAAAAGAGGGGTACCTAATACAAATAGCCAAAAGTGGGGTGAAAATGTGTAAATAACACATTTAAGCTTATTTTATGATTTAATTTAAATGAGTGGACCACTAAGGAATAAAATAAACACAAAGGGGCAGGTGTACATCAAATAAACAATCTGCATAACTCATCTTCTCCATTTCCTCATCCATGCCGAATTGAGAGAAAGAGGAAGCCACCATTGACGTTTCATGCAAGCTCTCTTAACTCTCCATTTTCAACTCCAATCTCTTAGGTTCCTTCATGAAACTTTGTCTACTCATCACAAGGAAGAGTTTGATACTAAATTTGAGAAGTTTAAGCAAGGTTTAATAAGCTCCAAACATAAGGTAAGTTCATATTTTTGAAGATAGCTTTGTTAAGTTTTGTGTACATGTTATGGGTGTTGGGTTTATGAAGAAAATTTTTGAGTTTGAAGAGTTATTGTTGTGTTCATTTTGGACAGCCATGGAGCCATGTATTTGATGAAATAATTGTGCATATATTTGATGAGAAATGATGTTGATCATGATGATTTAATAACCTAGTGAATTACTTCACATGTATAAGGTGATTTTTGCACTTGGAATGGGATTTAATGAATTGTAGGACACTTGGTGTTGAAGGACAATTTTCGGCAGCTTGGGGACACTTGAATAAATGTATGTATTCATGGAAATGTTGGCAGAATGTTGACATAGAAGGAGTGATGGATATGTGTATGAAATTAATTTGTAAAGTGTATGTGAGAATTAGTGATGTTTAGGTGTGTATGTGATTGTATTTAGACTTTGTAAATGTGAACTTTAATTGGTGTATTGAAGATAATTGTAATCTGCCCAAAGTGAGGATAATGTAAAGTGGGATGTGGTTTTGGTAATGTACCAAAACAGATTTGGTAGGGAAGTAAACATATTGCAAGGTAAATGTGTGTAATTGATGTGTGTTAAGCAAAGTAACCAAGGGCAGTGTACATTCTAGACAATAAGTTTAAATGTGTAACCTCAATTGGTATGAGACCAATTGGAGGTGGAACTAGGCACAAAATGTGCCAACTTTCATTGAGAAAACATACCAAAATTTTGCTTGCAAGGTGACCTAAGAAAATGACCAATTCGGATTAGGTGCAATTAGGACCTGAAAAATGACCAATTGGGCAGAAGTGAGTGTTTAGGCCATAACTCACTCAAAACAGGTGCAATTGACCTGAAATTTTAACCATGAATAGTTAAGACCCATACCTACAAGTCTTATGAAGACACAAAAACCCAGAAATGACCAGAAGCAAGTCAAAAAGCTTGCACAAGTTCGGGTCCAAAAACTGGCCGAACCAAAGTTGACCAAATTGACCTAAAATTGACCTAATTTGATGCCATTTGACCAGAAATAGTATAATGACCATAACTTGGTCTACTTAACTCGGATTGACCTGAAATTTTGCCCCGCGTGCAATAAGACATAGATCTACAAGTTTGTAGTTTTGACCGAAACCCGAAAACAGAGGGAACTAGGCCGTCCGGCTAGGTCAAACTAGTATCCCGAAATCCAGCAATTTGCAATAAAATGCAAGAAAACGCAATATACATAGAATTGAGTTTGGTAACACGTACCAAACCTAAAACCCTATCGAATGTGACATATTATTGACACTAAGACCTAATTTACCTAAAACATCGAGGGTCGGTATATTAGATGATTAAGCAAATAAAGGTATTCAGTGAATTGTTTATCGAACATTATCGTTAGAGGCAAATTAATTTAGCACTGAAACACTTCAAATTGTGTTTCTCAGTTAACAAGGACTCAGCAAAAGGGAAAGAAATGCTGAGTCAAGACCAGGAGATAAATATCAGAGGTTTGTGCACAACAACTATTTCTTTTGAATTATTTTCAATTGAAATAAATATTGACTATTTGTATATTATTGTTTTAAATTGTGGAAATGTATTTGAATGAATATTTATTGCTTGAAAAGCATTGTAAATGATTTGAAACTGTGAGAAATTGTTTGAATGACATTGATGGATACTTATTGATTTAAAAGCATTGGAAATGGTTTGAAACCACAGCTATCATGTATATTGATTGTATTCCTCATTAGCTTGTCTAGTGGGACGAATTGAATTCCCTCTCTGGCTGAAGTGTTGAGGTGTGTGCCTGTTGAGGACGAATTGGATGAGTACTCATATTTTTGCTAGCTAACTATGTTATTCCTCATTAGTCATCGACTTTTGGGACGAATTGAATACCTCATTAGCCATCGGCTTTTGTGACGAATTGAACTATGGATCATGATTAAGCTGTGTGTGATTTATTGATATGTATTGTGAGATTGTGAAATGGATTTAAACTCTCATTGACATATACTGTCTTTTGAATTCAAACATGATCTAACTTATGAAAATTATTGTGATATTGACAAATGGAGTTTAAATTCTTGTTGACAATTACTGTCTTGAATTTAACTATGATTTTAAGTATCCACTATTTACATGATTTATGAATTGTGATTTAAATTGTATTTGGTTAATGTTGTGCACCACTGAGACATTGTCTCAGCGATAGCTTTTTACTGCTGTCGCAGTTAGAGAGACAGACAGGGCAGCAGACTAGGCTGCATATACATCCAAATGAGGGATTACAGTATAATGAGTATACCAAGATTTTGCATTTTGTAATCAGAATGTATGACACTGTATGTACATTTTGTTTTTGGTTTTGAGCAGTTGTAAATTAAAATTGTACCTTGAAGTTGTAAATTAATTATGAGTTATTTGACTTATGAAAATTGTATTATATTTCCTTATCTCAGACTTTGAAAAATTTCTATGGAATTGAGTTGATAAATTGTTGTGTTGAGAAATGTATTGGAGTTGAGATTTGAAAAATTATTGAAGTGTCTTTTTACAGGTTTTCTGAAGAACTGTTTTATCCAAAATACAGATGGCACTCTGCCAAAATTTTTACAGAAATTCCAAATAAACTAAATGAGTTAGTTATTTCACTCAGTTCACCAAAGTCTTTAACACCTGTAAATAGTGCTCACCACTGTAAAAGAAGTAAGAAAAGTTTTTAAAATCCCTTGTAGTGTATTTAATGGGTTATCAGTAGACGGAGTTGGTAATTCATTAGGTATACTACGGGATCATGTTATGCCTTACAGAGGGGTAGGGTGTGACATGTTTTAGTGGTATCAGAGCAAAGTTTTTAAATTTTGTTTTCACCTGTTACTTGAATATTCTTTCTTCATAGTACAACTGCTCAATATCATTGTTTGATACATACAGTACATTACATTATAAATATGCACTAACAGGAGGAAATCTCCTTGTGTTATTTGTTCAGGAGATCTTAAATCCTCGCATTGAATATGGAAGAGGGTGATCGTTCAGTCGATCAATCTATTGAGGCTGAGGTGCAAGGGGATGCCCCAGGCCTACAAAATGTTAGTGGTTCACCGCACCACTGCAGCATCGCAGCTCGATTAAGCTCGTGAGATGGCTGCAATGTTCCAACAAATGGCTGGCAATGTACCTACTCAAGTCCTAATACAGACATCAGTGGTACAACCACAATCTCCTACTAGGCAGTATGATAAATTGATGAAATATGGGGCTACAGAGTTTAAGGGGACAGTAGATCCTCTAGAAGCTGAACAATGGTTAGAGAGGATGGATAGGGTGTTCAAGAAGCTACATTGTACAGGAGAGCTTAGATTTGAATATTCAGTGTCCTTACTACAGGGGGATGCTTATGAATGGTGGAAAACCATTCCCCACAGTCTGGTGGAACCTGCAGTGCTAACATGGAATGACTTTCTCAGGGAATTCAGGCAGAAATATATCCCTGATGCTTATGTAGACCAGAAGCTGCAAGAGTTCCTAAGTTTGAAACAGGGGAACATATCAGTGGCTGAGTATGAAAGAGAATTTTCCCGCCTGAGCCATTATGCAGTAAGTTTGCTTGCTACCAGCAGGGAAAGATGCAAGAGGTTTGAAACTGGCTTGAAGCCCAGTATCAGAGTACAAGTGATCGGCTTCAAACACACTAACTTCTCTGAACTTGTTTCTCAAGCCCTAGAGTTGGAAAGAGTTGAGTTTGAGACTGCTCCAGAGAAAAAGAGATCAGAGAAGATAGAGAAAGAGGGAAAATCAGTAGAACAGAGTTCCAGTGGTCATACTGGAAAGAGGAAGAACTATGGGGGACATGGCAGAGGTAGCAAGAAATCTGGTAGGGGAAGATATTCAGGACAGAGACCTCCCTATCCGGTCACAGAGTACTGCAGGTTCCTACCCTCCCGCCAATGTGAAACTTGTGGAAAGAATCATGGTGGAATCATTACAAGGCTATTGGAGCTGTTATAACTGTGGAGGCACCTGACACTTTGCCAAGGACGCACTGAGTCGTAGAATTGGACCACCTCCTACTACTGCAGAAGGGTCAGTTCAGAGCCCTGTCACCAGAAGCTCACAACCACCTAGCAGAGGTAGAGGCAGGGGTAGAGGTAACCTAGCAGGCAGCCAAGGCACAGTAAAACAATCAGAGCAAGATAGTGCTCCAGTCAGAGTCTATGCCATGAGACAGAGGGAAGAGGCAGAGACATCTGATGTTGTGGCTGGTACCTTCTCAACTTTTAACCAAAATGTTTTTGTGTTATTTGATCCGGGTTCTACCCATTCTTATGTGAGTGCTAGCATCATTGATTGCATTGCTGTTCCATGTACAAAAATGGACTTTGAGGTGCTAGTAACAAGTCCGTTAGGACAGGAGGTCAGGGTTAATAGAATGTATAGAGATTGTCCTTTGGTGATCCAAGGACACACTTTCCTATCTGATCTCATTGAAATACCCTTAAGAGATTATGATATCATCTTGGGCATAGATTGGTTAGCTAGGCATCATGCCATGATTGACTGTAGGCTGAAGACAGTCACTTCTGGCCTTCCTCAGTACAATGATGTGGTAATACATGGGGAAAGACAGTTATTGCCATCAAACATCATTTCGGCTGCACTAGCCAGAAAGATGATCAGAAAGGGGTGTGAAGCATACTTGGCACATGTGGTAGACACCCAAGTGGGGAGTCCAGCATTGAAGGACATCCCTACAGTATATGACTTTCCAGATGTGTTTCCTGATGAATTGCCAGGATTACCTCCGGAAAGAGAAGTGCAGTTTGAAATTAATGTTATGCCTAGTGTGGATCCAATCTCCATAACGCCATACAGAATGGCGCCAGTAGAGTTGAAGGAGTTGAAGATACAATTGCAAGAACTACTTGAAAAGGGCTTCATCCGCCCTAGTGTGTCACCTTGGGGAGCACCAGTGTTGTTTGTTAAGAAGAAGGATGGTACTCTCCGCTTATGCATTGACTACCGGCAGTTGAATAAGGTGACAATAAAGAATAGATATCCATTACCTCGCATTGATGATCTGTTTGATCAGTTGAAGGGTGCAGCTGTATTCTCCAAAATTGATTTGCGATCTGGTTATTATCAGTTGAAGGTGCAAGAGCAGAGTATTCCAAAAACTGCTTTCAGAACTCGATATGGCCACTATGAGTTTCTAGTAATGCCATTCGGGTTAACAAATGCTCTAGCTGCTTTTATGGATCTGATGAACACTATCTTCAGACCATATCTTGATCAATTTGTGGTGGTGTTTATTGATGACATTTTGATATATTCAAGGAATGCAGAGGAGCATGACAGACATCTGCGGATTATACTGCAGACTGTAAGGGAGAAACAACTATATGCCAAATTGTCGAAATGTGAATTTTGGCTGAAAGAAATCTCCTTTTTGGGACATGTTGTGTCAGCTGAAGGGATCAAGGTAGACTCCAGCAAGGTAGAAGCTATCCTTAATTGGAAGCCGCCCAGGAACATCACAGAAATTCGCAGTTTTCTGGGTCTAGCTGGATATTACCGTCGGTTTGTGAAGGGGTTTTCTATGTTATCTTCTCCACTGACTAAGCTGCTTCGGAAAGATGTAAAATTTCAGTGGACTGATAAATGTCAGCAGAGTTTTGATGAGTTGAAGAGGTGTTTAACTGAAGCTCCAGTTCTTACTTTACCTACCTGTAAAGAATACACGCTTATAGTGATGCTTCTCACAATGGGTTAGGCTGTAATCGATGCAAGATCGGAATGTCATTGCTTATGCATCACGCCAGCTAAAACCGCATGAGAGGAACTACCCAACACATGACCTGGAGTTAGCAGCTATTGTTTTTGCTCTGAAGATCTGGAGACACTATTTGTATGGGGAGAAATGCTACATTTACACAGATCATAAGAGCTTGAAGTACTTAGCCACCCAGAAGGAATTGAATTTGAGGCAGAGGAGATGGTTAGAACTCATCAAAGATTATGATTGCTTAATAGACTATCAGCCAGGGAAAGCAAATGTGGTGGCTAACGCCTTAAGTCGCAAGACTATGGCAAATCTCAGAGTTTCTCCTATGTCCATGGTATGTGAATTGAAAGCACAGCATGCCAGTTTAGAGATTGATGATGAGGATGAAGAGTTGCTTGGCATGTACAGTGTTGATTGAACAGATCAAAGTGGCTGCTCAGAGTGATGAAAAGTATCGGTTACCGAAAGAAGTTCCAGCAGGCAAGAAACCTGAATTCTCTGTGAGAGATGATGGTTTATTGCTACATCAGGGCAGAGTGTGCGTTCCTAGTGATGTGGAATTGAGACAAATCATTATGAAGGAAGCACATGAGTCTCCATATGCTATGCACCCTAGTGGAACTAAAATGTACAGAGGGCTGAAAGAGCATTACTGGTGGATGGGCATGAAAAGAGATATAGCTGAATTCGTTTCCAAATGCCTAACTTGTCAGCAAGTAAAGGCAGAACATCAAGTTCCAGCTGGTTTGTTACATCCTTTGTCGATGCAGTGGAAATGGGAACGAATAACTATGGATTTTGTTACAGGACTTCCAAGGACACAGAGTAGTCATGATGCAGTATGGGTTATAGTTGACAGATTGACCAAGTCTGCTCACTTTTTGCCAGTTCGGATGGATTATAACCTGGAAAGATTGGCCAGATTGTACATATATGAGATTGTAAAACTGCATGGAGTGCCAGTATCAATTGTGTCTGACAGAGATCCTAGGTTCACTTCTAGATTCTGGGGTAGTCTTCAGAGAGCCCTAGGAACTAGATTGAACTTCAGCACAGCATTCCACCCACAGACAGATGGCCAGTCTGAGAGGGTTATTCAGATATTGGAGGATATGCTACGGGCTTGTGTGATTGAATTTGAAGGTAGTTGGGATACACACTTGCCTTTGATTAAGTTTGCTTATAACAACAGCTACCAATCAAGCATAGGGATGCCTCCATATGAAGCTTTGTATGGTAGAAAGTGCAGAACTCCCCTATGTTGGGATGAGGTAGGTGAAAGGAAGATGATTGGGCCAGAAATTGTTCAGCAGACAGAGGAAAAGATCAGATTGATTAGAGATAGACTCAAGGCTGCATCAGACCGTCAGAAGTCCTATGTTGATATGAAAAGAAGAGATATTGAGTACGCAGTGGGTGATAAGGTATTCCTCAAAGTTTCTCCTTGGAAGAGGATTATGAGATTTGGCAGAAAGGGGAAACTGAGTCCTCGTTTCATCGGACCATATGTAGTTCTGGAAATTCAGGGTCCTTTGGCATATCGGTTGGCATTACCTCCAGAGCTAGCAAGGATACACAGTGTCTTCCATGTGTCCATGTTAAGGAGGTACAGATCTGACCCATCTCATGTACTGTCAGTTGAAGAGATTGAAGTAAATCCAGACCTCTCATATGAGGAAGAACCCATAAAAATTCTGGCTTATGAGGTGAAACAGCTGAGAAACAAACAGATACACCTAGTTAAAGTGCTGTGGAACCATCATTAAGGCTAGGAAGCTACTTGGGAACGTGAAGAGGATATGAGGAGACAGCACCCACAGCTGTTCAGAGACTAATGCCAGGTAAAATTTCGAGACGAAATTTATTTTAAGGGGGAGAGAATTGTAACACCCCTAAGTTCGATAGTGCGTTCTGCTGCTCCAGTGACCAGTGTTGTCCGGACAGCTAGGATGCCTAGAACTACACTTCAATATGAGTGAGGAGACATAAAATAATGAAATACAAGAAAAGAAAATACAAGAAAAACAAAGGAAAAATAATAGCAAAGAAATGTGATCAAGTTAAACGAGCCGGGAAACCTAACGATGGGTGACCGCACTGGGAAGCCACGGTGTGGACCGTTGACTAGCCCTGGACTGTGGCGAACCCTGGAAAACATTTTTAGGACTTAAATAGAACCTTATTGAAGAATAAATATCATTAGAAAGATCAAAGAAAAATTAAATAATTAGTACAAAGAAAAGTGAGAAATCGAAAAACAGACAAAACCCGGTGTTACCGAAAAATCGGGAACGTAACCCGAACATGGGCATTATGGTCATTTGACACTCCGAATTGTCTTTTGACCTAAATGTCCATTAAAAATAAATAATATTACACTTAGAAAATGAAATGAAAAATTAAAAGAGGGGTACCTAATACAAATAGCCAAAAGTGGGGTGAAAAATGTGTAAATAACACATTTAAGCTTATTTTATGATTTAATTTAAATGAGTGGACCACTAAGGAATAAAATAAACACAAAGGGGCAGGTGTAAATCAAATAAACAATCTGCAAAACTCATCTTCTCCATTTCCTCATCCATACCGAATTGAGAGAAAGAGGAAGCCACCATTGACGTTTCATGCAAGCTCTCTTAACTCTCCATTTTCAACTCCAATCTCTTAGGTTCCTTCATGAAACTTTGTCTACTCATCACAAGGAAGAGTTTGATACTAAATTTGAGAAGTTTAAGCAAGGTTTAACAAGCTCCAAACATAAGGTAAGCTCATATTTTTGAAGATAGCTTTGTTAAGTTTTGTGTACATGTTATGGGTGTTGGGTTTGTGAAGAAATTTTTTGAGTTTGAAGAGTTATTGTTGTGTTCATTTTGGACAGCCATGGAGTCATGTATTTGATGAAATAATTGTGCATATATTTGATGAGAAATGATGTTGATCATGATGATTTAATAACCTAGTGAATTACTTCACATGTATAAGGTGATTTTTGCACTTGGAATGGGATTTAATGAATTGTAGGACACTTGGTGTTGAAGGACAATTTTCGGCAGCTTGGGGACACTTGAATAAATGTATGTATTCATGGAAATGTTAGCAGAATGTTGACATAGAAGGAGTGATGGATATGTGTATGAAATTAATTTGTAAAGTGTATGTGAGAATTAGTGATGTTTAGGTGTGTATGTGATTGTATTTAGACTTTGTAAATGAGAACTTTAATTGGTGTATTGAAGATAATTGTAATCTGCCCAAAGTGAGGATAATGTAAAGTGGGATGTGGTTTTGGTAATGTACCAAAACAGATTTGGTAGGGAAGTAAACATATTGCAAGGTAAATGTGTGTAATTGATGTGTGTTAAGCAAAGTAACCAAGGGCAGTGTACATTGTAGCCAATAAGTTTAAATGTGTAACCTCAATTGGTATGAGACCAATTGGAGGTGGAACTAGGCACAAAATGTGCCAACTTTCATTGAGAAAACATACCAAAATTTTGCTTGCAAGGTGACCTAAGAAAATGACCAATTCGGATTAGGTGCAATTAGGACCTGAAAAATGACCAATTGGGCAGCAGTGAGTGTTTAGGCCATAACTCACTCAAAACAGGTCCAATTGACCTGAAATTTTAACAATGAATAGTTAAGACCCATACCTACAAGTCTTATGAAGACACCAAAACCCAGAAATGACCAGAAGCAAGTCAAAAAGCCTGTACAAGTTCGGGTCCAAAAACTGGCCGAACCAAAGTTGACCAAATTGACCTAAAATTGACCTAATTTGATGCCATTTGACCAGAAATAGTATAATGACCATAACTTGGTCTACTTAACTCGGATTGACCTGAAATTTTGCCCCGCGTGCAATAAGACATAGATCTACAAGTTTGTAGTTTTGACCGAAACCCGAAAACCGAGGGAACTAGGCTGTCCGGCTAGGTCAAACTAGTATCCCGAAATCCAGCAATTTGCAATAAAATGCAAGAAAACGCAATATACATAAAATTGAGTTTGGTAACACGTACCAAACCTAAAACCCTATCGAATGTGACATATTATTGACACTAAGACCTAATTTACCTAAAACATCGAGGGTCGGTATATTAGGTGATTAAGCAAATAAAGGTATTCAGTGAATTGTTTATCGAACATTATCGTTAGAGGCAAATTAATTTAGCACTGAAACACTTCAAATTGTGTTTCTCAGTTAACAAGGACTCAGCAAAAGGGAAAGAAATACTGAGTCAAGACCAGGAGACAAATATCAGAGGTTTGTGCACAACAACTATTTCTTTTGAATTATTTTCAATTGAAATAAATATTGACTATTTGTATATTATTGTTTTAAATTGTGGAAATGTATTTGAATGAATATTTATTGCTTGAAAAGCATTGTAAATGATTTGAAACTGTGAGAAATTGTTTGAATGACATTGATGGATACTTATTGATTTAAAAGCATTGGAAATGGTTTGAAACCACAGCTATCATGTATATTGATTGTATTCCTCATTAGCTTGTCTAGTGGGACGAATTGAATTCCCTCTCTGGCTGAAGTGTTGAGGTGTGTGCCTGTTGAGGACGAATTGGATGAGTACTCATATTTTTGCTAGCTAGCTATGTTATTCCTCATTAGTCATTGACTTTTGGGATGAATTGAATACCTCATTAGCCATCGGCTTTTGGGACGAATTGAACTATGGATCATGATTAAGCTGTGTGTGATTTATTGATATGTATTGTGAGATTGTGAAATGGATTTAAACTCTCATTGACATATACTGTCTTTTGAATTCAAACATGATCTAACTTATGAAAATTATTGTGATATTGACAAATGGAGTTTAAATTCTTGTTGACAATTACTGTCTTGAATTTAACTATGATTTTAAGTATCCACTATTTACATGATTTATGAATTGTGATTTAAATTGTATTTGGTTAATGTTGTGCACCACTGAGACATTGTCTCAAATGATAGCTTTATTCTTTGTCGCAGTAGAGAGACAGAGCAGGCGGACTAGGTTGCATATACATCCAATGAGGGATTACAGTATAATGAGTATACCAGTACTTTGCATTTTGTACTGTAATGTATGACACTGTATGTACATTTTGTTTTTGGTTTTGAGCAGTTGTAAATTAAAATTGTACCTTGAAGTTGTAAATTAATTATGAGTTATTTGACTTATGAAAATTGTATTATATTTCCTTATCTCAGACTTTGAAAAATTTCTATGGAATTGAGTTGATAAATTGTTGTGTTGAGAAATGTATTGGAGTTGAGATTTGGAAAATTATTGAAGTGTCTTTTTACAGGTTTTCTGAAGAACTGTTTTATCCAAAATACAGATGGCACTCTGCCAAAATTTTTACAGAAATTCCAAATAAACTAAATGAGTTAGTTATTTCACTCAGTTCACCAAAGTCTTTAACACCTGTAAATAGTGCTCACCACTGTAAAAGAAGTAAGAAAAGTTTTTAAAATCCCTTGTAGTGTATTTAATGGGTTATCAGTAGACGGAGTTGGTAATTCATTAGGTATACTACGGGATCATGTTATGCCTTACAGAGGGGTAGGGTGTGACAGATAACAAGTAATCGGGCATAAAAGCCATGAGTGCGGGCATAAAGTCATAAATATAGGCATAAAGCCTTACGCAGTACTGCTAAAACAATACCCTATTGGCATGCCAATCTATCCAATCTGACACACGTGTCTAGGTAATACATAAGCACAATAGTTCCTTTAAAGCTTCATAAGTATCATTTAACTATATCTTCCAATTATAATTTATAACGTTTCAATTTTTATTAATAGCAGAAGTATAAATTTCTAAAATACAATTCTAAATAAATTATGCATTCATCATAATTTATACATTTATTATATCACTTATATTCCTCATAATTCACAGCAATGGTTTTCATAAACCATTATACTCAAAACATTATTCTTGTTTCTCATATTCCATTAATTATGCAAGGTATTAATTTCCATTATTATTTCATATGTCTTTGGGGTTACTATTCACTCAAATTGTTGACTTTTTTATACATAATATGTATATAAATATTAAATACATAATTATACCACATTTTGGGTTCTAAGTTTGTTGGCATTGATTGCCAATTGCAATTCAAAGCCTCCTAGAATTATTTTTAAAAATTCAGTTTTTGTGTCCTATGT
This sequence comes from Hevea brasiliensis, assembly GCF_030052815.1. Classification (NCBI taxonomy): domain Eukaryota; kingdom Viridiplantae; phylum Streptophyta; class Magnoliopsida; order Malpighiales; family Euphorbiaceae; genus Hevea; species Hevea brasiliensis. Next base: position 90,852,330 of record NC_079496.1, on the reverse strand, counting down.
TTCTGTTCCATTGGTCTAAGTTATAGTGATAATTTAGCTAACTTGTCTGCATCAAAGTTGTTCCTCTATGTGTCTTCTTTAATTCCCTTTTTGAATCACTCCGTTTGGAGTTTTGTAGCTCAAGTTATGGCCATTTTGTCATAACTGGCCGGATTGACCTGTACCCGAAATTTGGGGCAGAATTGGTTCTGCCAGATTTGGTGTCTTGACATTGATGGACAATTTCATTAAGTTCTGATCAAAATTTGGAGTTATGTTCTTCATGAAAGTTGTTCTAAATTGTCTAAGATTTCTATTTATTTAAATTTCAGGTCAATTGGACATTTCTATAGTGAGTTATGACCAAATGAACAAAAGTCAATTTCCAGGGACAGCATATTGGTCACCCAAAATAGGTTAATTTTTAGGGCGACTTAGGTTGGTTTTCTGGGTCAGCTTTTTTCATCAAAGCTATGCCATTTTGTGTCTACTTTCATTTTCAATTCACCTTGCACCAATTAGAGTAACATAGCTCAAGTTATAACCATAGGAACACACTGGACTCAAGTCAAGTATTCTAGCACCTTAAGAGGCAGCATACCAATTCACTTCTTAATGCCACAACTCACTCCAATTTAAGTGCAAATCACCATAAATGGTCACTAATTGACCATTAAAGCTCCAATTAAACATCTAAGCATTAAATCCCCAATTTAATCTCAAAACCCTAACCCTAACAATCCATCACTTCATCTAACATACACAAATCAACATCTAACACCAATACAATTATCAAACATCATTTTTAAGAAATTTAATTCAATCAAATCAACAATTCTCAACCTTCCTCAATGGTTGCCGAAAATTAGAATGTTCCTAACATGCATATTTTCTTGCAATTTTCTCCATTTGCTAACTTAACTCAAAGTTCAAATAAAAAATATAAAGAGAGAAGTAAGAGATTTAGCACTAACTTTTGGATAAACTTTTTGTCCCTTCACAATCCTTCACTTCCTTAACTTTTCTTGATAACCAAACACTTCCCCAAGTTTTAATCAAGGCAATATAGGTTTTATTTGTGAGAATTCATGGAAATGGAAGAGAGATGAAAGAAAATTTTAATAGAGAGAGAGATGAGAGATTTTCGAATAGGCTCTTTGTGGAAGAAGATGTGTAGATTTTTAATTTCACTTTTAGCCCCTTTTTGGTGTATTTGGTGAATGGTGATTGGTGGAAGAGGTTTTTAATTACATCATCTTATGCCATAATTAAATTTTACTTCATTTTTATTTTCTTTTTCTTTCTTCTTCCTTTACTTATTTTTAATAAAATTTTATTCACTAGTAATTCACATTTTATGCCATAAATCTCATTTACTTAAATGGACAAGTTGGTTAAAAATCATCTCTAAAGGTGAAATGACCAAAATTCCATTCGTTTTGCTTAATAGACTAAAATTATCTATACCGATTGATAAAATTCTAGGAGCATTTTCTTGGCATTCTAATGCCATCAAAACCTCAATGACTCTTCTCTGGAGTCCCAAAAATTATTTCACGAAATTTTTCTCGGGTTTAGGGCTACTAGCTACGAAGACAGCAACTTCCCGTTAGGGTCACCAATCACCAGGGCACCTGCTCATTTAACTTTGTTGTATTTTATTGCTTAAATTTTTCTAAAATTTTTCTTACCATTATTTGGGTTATTTATGACTCCTCACTCTAGTTTAATTATAGTTTTAAACATTCCGACTGTCTAGACCAACATTAATCACTAGAACAGTTAAATACACGGACTAGCTAAAGTGAGGTTGTTACAATTTTTTCCCCCTAACAAAAATTTCATCCTCAAAATTTACCTGATGTATATAGTTGAAGATTTGCATTAGTGTCACCTCGACTCATATGAATGCAATGCATGATATGCACAGTATCTCATGCTATCTATTGATGTCCAAGAATGCCTAAACTGTGCTCTGATATTGTCACACCTTATCCCTTGTAAGGCACGACATGTTCCCGTAGCATACCTAATGAATTACCGAACTCCATCTACCGATAGCCCATTAGTTATGCTACCAAGGATTTTAAAACAAACTATAGCTTTTTATCTTATCAATTCTTTTGTAGAAAACTGCATGAGAATAGTTAAAATTCCATGTAAACATTCATTGGAAATAATAATAGACTAAATATTGCAAAAGTTACATTTTCATAAGTCTCAAAGTAAAATACAAAATAGTTACAAACTCAAAATGTGATAGCAATGCAATGCTTTTAAATACAAACTGCTCAATGTCCGTACATCCATACATATAGGTACAAAATACATCCAAAGGAATCACAAGGGTATACCTACAGTGAATTGTTCTAACTTGTCTAAGCTTTCTATTGATTTAAATTTCAGGTCAATTGGATATTTCTACAGTGAGTTATGACCAAATGAACAAACACTATTCATTTGGTCAATTTCCAGGGACAGCATATTGGTCACTCGGATTTGGTCAATTATTAGGGCAACTTAGGTTGGTTTTCTGGGCTAGGTTTCTTCATCAAAGTTGTGCCATTTTATGTCCAGTTTCATTTTGAGCTAGCCTTGCACCAATTAGAGTAACATAGCTCAAGTTATAACCATAGGAACACACTGGACTCAAGTCCATTATTCTAGCACCTTGAGAGGTGGCATACCAATTCACTTCTTAATGCCACAACTCACTCCAATTAAAGCGCAAATCACCATAAATGGTCATTAATTGACCATTAAAACTCCAATTAAACATCTAAGCACTAAATGCCCAATTTAATCTCAAAACCCTAACCCTAACAATCCATCACTTCATCTAACATACACAAATCAACATTTGACACCAATATAATCATCAAACATCATTTCCAAGCAATTTAATTCAATCAAATCAACAATTCTCAACCTTCCCTAATGGCTGCCAAAAATTAGAATGTTCTTAACATGCATATTTTCTTGCAATTTTCTCCATTTCCTAACTTAACTCAAAGTTCAAATAAAAAATATAAAGAGAGAAGTAAGAGATTTAGCACTAACTTTTGGATAAGGTTTTTGTCCTTTCACAATCCTTCACTTCCTTAACTTTTCTTGGTAACCAAACACTTCCTCAAGAGGGGTAGACAATTTTTAATGAAGGCAATTTAGGTTTTAATGGTGAGAATTCATGGAAATGGAAGAGAGATGAAAGAAAATTTTCATGGAGAGAGAGATGAGAGATTTTCATATAGGCTCTTTGTGGAAGAAGATGTGCAGATTTTCAAATTCATTTTTAGCCTCTTTTTGTGTTTTAAGTGTATTTGGTGAATGGTGATTGGTGGAAGAGGTTTTTAATGACATCATCTTATGTCATAATTAGATTTTACCTCATTTTTATTTTATTTTCTGTCTTCTTCCTTTACTTATTTTTAATAAAATTTTATTTACTAGTAATTCATATTTTATGCCATAAATCTCATTTACTTAAATGGATAAGTTGGTTAAAAATCGTTTCTGAAGGCGAAATGATCAAAATATCCTTCATTTTGTTTAACGGACTAAAATTGTCTGTACCGATTGATAAAATTCTAGGAGCATTTTCTTGGCATTCTAATGCTATCAAAACCTCAATGACTTTTCTTTGGAGTCCTAAAAATTATTTCACGAAATTTTCCTCTGGTTTCGGGCTACTAGCTGTGAAGACAGCAACTTCCCGTTAGGGTCACCCATCACCGGGGCACCGACTTATTTAACTTTGTTGTATTTTATTGCTTAAATTTTTCTAAATTTTTCCTTACCGTTATTTGGGTTATTTATGACTCCTCACTCTAGTTTAATTATAGTTCCAGACATTCTGACTGTTTGGACTGACATTAATCACCAGAACAGTCAAATGCACGGACTAGCTAAAGTGAGGGTGTTACAATTTTTCCCCTCTAACAAAAATTTCGTCCTCAAAATTTACCTGATGTATGTAGTTGAAGATCTGCATTAGTGTCATCTCGACTCATATGAATGCAATGCATGATATGCACAGTATCTCATGCTATCTATCGATGCCCAGGAACACCTAAACCGTGATCTGATACTGTCACACCTTATCCCTTGTAAGGCATGACATGTTCCCATAGCATACCTAATGAATTACCGAACTCCACTTACCGATAACCCATTAGTTATGCTACAAAGGATTTTAAAACAAACCATAGCTTTTTATCTTATCAATTCTTTTGCGGAAAACTGCATGAGAATAGTTAAAATTCCATGTAAACATTCATTGGAAATAATGATAGACTAAATATTGCAAAAGTTACATTTTCATAAGTCTCAAAGTAAAATACAAAATAGTTACAAACTCAAAATGTGATAGAAATGCAATGCTTTTAAATACAAACTGCTCAATGTCCGTACATCCATACATATAGGTACAAAATGCATCCAAAGGAATCACAAGGGTATACCTAACATAAATACCCACAAATAATACCAAAATGCTGCTTTCAAGTCTCTCACTCGGCAGTCTTCTCCTTTCCCTTATCTACAATAGCATAAAGAAGCTATCGCTGAGTATATCACTCAGTGGTGCACAACTAATAACTTTAAAACTTAAGGTAAAACACAATTTGTCAAAGCATAATAAATCACATTTTTCTTAAGCATGAAAACTTCACAATAGTTCTAAGTCCATAAAGGACATTTATTGTAATAACATTTCAAATTAGAAATCACACTTCATAAATCACAATTCACAAAGTATTAGTGTTGCCAACATCAACACACAGTTTAGGCCATGACACAAAATTTTATGATCAGCGCCGTGTTGTATACCACGACAAAGCAATCTTAAGCTCACTAACCGTTATTAATGAGGGAAGGGCTAGCTAGCTAATGAGTACTCATGTAGTCTTACCCCACTAACCGTTATTAATGGGAGATATAATCAATATCAATTATCAACCCCAAGTAGTTGTTACTACTGGGGAGTTCCGAAAGGGACTGTCATGCTAACTATGGTTTTAAAACAATTTTCAAAAATTTCCCACTCAACAATCACATTTTTAAACCAATAAACACATTTAAATTCATCATAATATCCATATAAAGGTGGCAACACCCAAATTTATTAAATGAAAGAGAAAAACCATATTTCAGTCAAAGTAAACTTGTTCAAAGCAAACTCATTCAATTTAACACGTTCCAAGCAATTTACAAGTTTAAAAACGAAGAAAAGGTTAGTTGTGCACAAACCTTCAATAATTCTCCTTCCTTGTTACCTACTTCTCCTTATCCATTTCAAATTCTTTTTCTACTGAAAATACACAAATAGAATACCTCAATACCAATCTCAATTGCTACCAAGAACTCATTACATGCATGTCTAATGCATCCCAAGTTAGCTTTGAAAATTTTAGAATATTTTGGTTTTGGGACAACTTGGTGCCCCAATCTTTGAATCCAATTTTTACCTAGTTTCGATCATAATTTGGTGAGGTGTTCTTCATAAAAATTGTTCATTTAGGTCTTAACTTTATTTTCCTTTTTGAATTGCCTAATTCGGAGCTGTGTAGCGCAAGTTATGACCAAAATATGGTGACTGTTCACATCACTATTCATCCCGTAGATTCAGTTCTGGTAGATTTATCGATCCAACTTCGTTCAGCATTTTGATCAAGTTAAGTCCAAAATTTGGTCTAATATTCTTCATAAAAAATGTTCTACTATTCTTAGGTATCCATCGGTTCAAGAATCACCTAAATCAGAGTTTTCTAGAGAGAGTTATGGCCATGCAAATTTTACTATTCATATGGTAAATCTGCAGTTCTGCAGATTCGGTAATTCAACTTTGCTCAGCAATTTGATTGGGTTAAGTCTATAATTTGGCCTCAAGTTCTTCATATGAAATGTTTTACTATGTCTTAGGTTTCCACCAGCTCAACAATAAGCTAAATCGGAGTTTTCTAGAGAGAGTTATGGCCATGCAAAATTTATTGTTCATATGGTCAAATTCTGCAGGTTCCAGAATTTTGTCTCTAAGTTCAAGGCTCATTTCGGATAGCTTAAGGTCATTTTTGGGGCAGGATATCTTCACAAAAAATCTAGCCCTATGCCTTAAGTTTCATTTCCAATTGGTTTCACACCAATTGGAGTTGTGTATCTCAATTTATGGGCTGTCAAACACACTGAACTCAGTGTACAAATTCTGCCCCAAGTTTAAAATTTTCATTTCTTCAATTATTCCCACTAACTAACCTCAATTCACATTTAATTCATCCAAAATGACTATAATTTAGCATTGGCACATCAATGGCACTTCCTAGCACAAACTCCACAATTTTCAAACACCAAAGTTTGCAATTTTCCCTAATCCTTCTCTTCCATTACTTCCATTCATCAACCCAATGTCAATTCAAACTAAATATATCTCAAATGATCATAATTTAACACTACACACACCAATTTCACTCTCTAGCACCAAAACCCAATTTTCCCATTAACCTTAATCTCCCATAATTAAATTTATACAATTTTCATACAATTTCTTTGCCCTAATCATGTATACTACTTCAACTAAGCTTAATCTCATCATCAATTTCATTCAAAGACATCAAACCCTAACTTTTCTCCAATTTAGCCAAAACCCTAGTTTAGATTCCATACATGTTTTCTTTCATTTTTCTTGTGAAATTTCATCATAAACCAACTTAGTTTAAGGTTTGTATAACTAAATGAGCATTAAAGAACTTACCTCTTGATGACTTCCTTCCAACTCCCCAAATCTTTAATTTTCTTCTTATGCTTTGGTTCTCTTACAATTTAATCTCTCAATCTAAAATAGATTTGATGTTTTCTACCAATTAGGTAGAAAACCCATGGAGAAAAAGTGAGGAAAATCAAGGGTTGAGAGAGGTTGTAAGTGGAAGAAAGAAAAAAGAAGAAAGAAAAGAGAGGGAGAGGGAAAGAGTGTGGGGAGGCAACTAAGGGTGAAAAGAGAGGAATTGGCTTTTTATTTTTTATTTTTAGTGGAAATTTGTCTTATCCCACCTATAATTATCCCCCAAAATTTATTTATTTAACTATAAATATTTAATTATGTCATAATGTAATTCAGCTTAATCTTTTTATTTCTTTTCTTTTCTTTCTTTATTTACACTTTATTTTCCCCAAAATTTATTCATAATTTAATATATTAATTTCATTTACTTAAATTGACATTTTGGTCAAAAATCAACTCTTAAAGTGAATTGACCAAAATGCCACTTATCGGGTCGTAATCCCTCTTTTATAATATACCCGGTGAGTCTTTATATTTTTGGGTCACTTGAATTTTTATTGTCTATCTCAATTAATTTTCTATTTATTTTTGGTCCTCAAAGTGTCTTTGAACAGTACTAGTCACAGACCAAAAATGGTACTATACATAACTTGGAGGTTCGGGGTGTTACAAATCTCCCCTCCTTAAAAATAAATTTCGTCCTCGAAATTTGCTTGGTCTCAGTCTTTGAATAGCTGTGGGTGCTGCCTTCTCCTGTCCTCCTCATGCTCCCATGTAGCCTCCTAGCCTGAATGATGGCTCCACAGCACTTTCACCAGAGGTATTTGCTTGTTGCTCAGCTGCTTCGCCTCATATGCCAAGATCTTTATGGGCTCTTCATCATATGTCAGGTCTAGATTCACCTCAATCTCCTCTACCGGAAAAATGTGTGAGTGGTCTGATATGTACCTCCTCAACATGGAGACATGGAAGACATTGTGAATCTTTTCTAACTCCGGAGGCAATGCAAGTCTATATGCCAATGGACCCACTCTTTCCAGAACCTCATACGGCCCAATGAAGCGAGGACTTAGTTTCCCCTTTCTACCAAACCTCATGATCCTCTTCCATGGGGAAACTTTCAGGAACACCTTGTCACCCACACTGTACCAAATATCTCTTCTCCTTAGGTCAATGTAGGACTTCTATCTATCCGTTGCAATTTTGAGTCTGTCTCTAATGAGCTTAACCTTTTCTTCCATCTGCTGCACTTATTCTGGGCCAATCAACTTCCTCTCGCCCACTTCATCCCAACATAAGGGAGTTCTAAACTTTCTGCCATAAAGTGCTTCGTATGGAGGTGTCACACCTTACCCCTCTGTAAGGTATAATATGATCCCGTAGAATACCTAATGAACTACCGAACTTTACCTACCGATAACTCATTAAGTACCCTACAAGGGATTTTAAAACAATTTTCTTATTTTTGATAAGTGGTGAGCATTTCTAATAAGTATTTTAAACATTTAATTAAGTTGAAAGCTAGTTGGAAATTTTAGCCCATTTTATTTTTCTGCAAATTTTATAAAAATTTTGATAGAGTTCCCTCTGTATTTTGAGAAAACCGTTCTTCAATTACCTGTAAAAATCACTTCTAAAAATTCTTCTCAACCACTACTTCAATTTCATACTCAATCCCAATCAATTTCTCAACACATTTATCAACTTTCAAATTTCAAATCCAGTATCTAATGATCATTACAAAATTCACATTAAGAGAATTTCAAACCACAATATATATTACAACATTATACAAATTTTATACAACTGCTCAAGACCCATTTTTACATGTCCATACATTTATGTGCAATATATACATCAAAAGAAATATTTACAATTAGGGTATAAATTATACCCGAAGACTTTAGGCTGAATGCTCCTCAATCTTTAGCAGCTCAGTCTGCTGCTCCTCTAGTCTCTGTATCTGCGACAGCAATAAAAGCTATCGCTGAGTACTAGGACTCAGTGGTACACAACATACTAAAATAATCTTTATGCAAAAATAAAATCACATTTATTCAAAAATTTGACTAAACATGAGCATTAAACACAAAACATGAATTATGAGATTTTAATGCAAACCACGTTCATTTCGAAGTATCAAAACACATTTCATAAAGCGCACAGTTAAATCATGCCATTCGAAACAAATAGAATCTCAATAGCCAGAGGCTAAAGAGAAATCACATCACAAGGCTAGCTAGCTCAAATATATGGATATCCATTCACATCCTCTTCTACTGGCACACCTCAACACTTCTCCAGAGAAGGAATCAAAATTCGAAACTAATTACCCCCACTAGTCGTGCTAGTGAGGTGTTCAAATATATGGTCATGACACTGTGGTTTCAAAACTTATCTTAACAATTTGCTAAACATTGTCATTTCAATATACATAATAACTTTCAACAATTTAAATCAAAACATCATAAGAATGCCATAATTCACTATTTCACATTATTCAAAACAGTATGCAAAAGATGATTATAAAAAGTATATGTTGTGCACAAACCTCAAGCGAGTCGCCTTTTGACCTTGACTCGGTTCCTCGGGTTTTTTCCCGGTATTCTTTTCAACTGAAACACACAATTTTACAATGTTTTAGTACTAGAACTTAACATAAATCCAAAATAAATTTAGCTTCACATTTACCTAGTTCTAACGTGTTAAATTCAACGTTCTTGAAATTTTGTGTTTTGAGTTACTATTCACTGCACTATTCAAGTCAAATAGTTGACTTTCTAAGGCTTAATAGGTATGGGAACTCCAATTTCACCCACATACCACATTTTGGTCACTAAACTTGTTGGTTTTGGTTGTTTACTCAAATCCTAAGTCTTTTAGGCAAATTTGGTAAATTTCAGTTTTGGAGTCCTAAGTTGCACTGTTCCATTGGTCACTTTATTGTTGGAATTTGGCAAAACTTTCTTCATAGAAAATGTTCCTTATTGTCTTAAGTTTATTCTCCTTTTTGAATCACCCCAAGTGGAGTTTTGTAGCTCAAGTTATAGCCAAAATACAATTACTGTTCACGTGCACTGTTCATGCTGCAATTTTGGTTCTGGCAGATTTTTGATCCAATTTCGTTCAATAATTTGATGAAGTTAAGTCCGTAATTTGGTCTAATTTCCTTCATACGAAATGTTCTACTATGTCTTAGGTTTCCATCGGTTCAAGATTCGCCTAAGTCGGAGTTTTCTAGAGAGAGTTATAGCCATTGGAACTTTACTGTTCAAATGGAAATCTGCAGTTTTGCAGGTTCAGTAACTCAACTTTGCTCAATCATTTGGTTAATGGCATAATTTGGGTTGGTGTTCTTCATGAAAGTTTTAGATCTATATCTTATCTAATTACTGGTAAAATTTCAGGTCATTTTGACCTTCCTAGCTCGAGTTATGACCATTACTGTTCATTTGGTCAGTTTGTGCAGTGGCAACCTGCTCTCATTTCACTTTGGTCAATTGGTTCACTAAGTTTTGGTCAGTTTTTGGCCATGGTTCCTTAATGAAAATTGTGCCATTTTATGTCTATTTTCATCCCCAATTTGTTGCATATCAATTGGACTTGTAAAATTCCTGTTTTGGTCCTTCAAAGTAGGTTTGGTCATGCTGCCAGCAGCATGACCATTGGACCTACGAATTTGGTTTTCATTTTCACAATTTCCACACATCTCTTTTGGTCATTATTGACCATTTTTCATCTCACAATAGACCAAAGTCATCATTTAAGCATTTCTCCAAAATTTGGTTCACAAACCCTAGCATTCAAATCCTAACTCATACATTTCATGCAATTAACTACATCTAATGGTTTTAATGCTAATCAATCAACTAAGTAAGGTTCCTAAACTCATTCAAAACCCTCAAGCCATACAAAATCATACTCCCTCTAAACTGGACGAAATTTCAGCAATGGTCCTTCCCCATATTTGTTTCATTTAATCAAGTTCTAAGCTCACTTAAACACCTAAACATGCATTTGAAGTAGAAAATTGAAAGTTAGCACACTAACCTTTCTTAAATCCTCCAAACCCTATCTTTAACTCCTCTTTCTTCTTGTAATCCTTGTGCTTAAGTTGAGATTGCAAGTTCTAACAAGGTTTTTAGGGGATTTATGAAGATTAAGTGGAGCAAATTAAGCTTAAGTGTAAGCTTAATGGAAGAAAATTTCATGGAGGACTTGAGAGGAAGTGGGGCGGCAAACCAAGGGAAGAAGAAGACTTTTTCTAATTTTTTTTTTCTTTTGTTTCCTTTAATCTTATCCCTTTTTGAAGACCAAAATTCCAAATTTAATAAAATAATTTAATTAATCTTTTATGACATCATTCATGATGTCATCACCTTCGACTTTTCTAACTTCTAGCTCCCCTTTTCTCCAATTTTCTTTCTTCTTTTCTTCTTTCTTTGATGACCAATCTTCTTCTCAAGTTGCCTAGACAAGCTTTAACTATGGTGGCTTACTTTTCTATGGTGAAATCTTATAATATGCAAGCTCAAAATTGAGCTTTAATGGAAGTTTTGGTGTGGGAGAGGGAGAGTGACGTTTTTGAAGAAGACTTTTGTGTTTTATTTTTTTTTTCTATTAGTTCTTTAATTTAATTTTCAATTTCCAAATTTTCTTTTCTCTGATTTTATTTGACAGTTAGGTCAAGAGTCAGCTCTCGAGGTCAATTGACCAAATTGCCCCTCGCCGGTTCTTCCCAGTTTGCAATTAATTCAATATTTCTTCCGGCTCCCTGACCTAATTATTTGATTGGCTTAATAGTTCTTTTTCATGATTTTCTCTTTTCCACTATGTTCATAAGGGTCCTAAGGACCGCAGCGTCAGCGTCACTTTTTACGGTTCGAAATTTGAGTTTAAAACGACTTCGCAGTCATTCCCGAGAAGGTCACCCATCACTGTGACTCTCAGCTCGTTTAACTTCTTTTGTTCTGTTTTTCTTATTTATACTTAACTAATTGAACATTACTAATTATTTGTGTTTATGGTTTATCTAATTGTCTTAAGTATGGTTCTAATCCCCTTAATTGTCCGGACCGACACCGGTCACCGGAATAGTGAAATCTACCAGGCTATGCAAATGGGGTGTTACAATTCTCCCCCCCTTAAAATAAATTTCGTCTCGAAATTTTACCTGGTATCAATATCTGAACAGCTGTGGGTGCTGTCTCCTCATGTTCTCCTCTCGTTCCCAAGTAGCCTCCTGGCCCGAATGATGGTTCCACAACACTTTTACCAACGGTATCTGCTTGTTTCGTAGCTGCTTCACCTCATAAGCCAGATTCTCTATGGGTTCTTCTTCATATGTGAGGTCTGGATTTACTTCAATTTCCTCTACTGGTAGTACATGAGATGGGTCTGATCGATACCTCCTCAACATAGACACATGGAAGACATTATGTATATTTTCCAACTCTGGAGGTAGTGCCAACCGATATGCCAAAGGACCCGCTCTTTCCAGAACCTCATATGGCCCAATGAAACGAGGACTCAGTTTCCCCTTTCTGCCGAATCTCATAATTCTCTTCCAAGGAGAAACCTTGAGGAAAACTTTCTCACCCACTGCATACTGAATATCCCTTCTTTTCAAATCAATGTAGGACTTCTGACGGTCTGATGCAGTCTTAAGTTGACCTCTAATCACCCTGATTTTCTCTTCAATTTGCTGAACGATTTCAGGTCCAATCATCTTTCTTTCACTCATGTCATCCCAACACAACGGGGTTCTACATTTCCTGCCATACAAAGCTTCATATGGAGGCATCCCAATGCTTGATTGGTAGCTGTTGTTGTTAGCAAACTCAATCAAAGGCAAGTGTGTATCCCAACTACCCTCAAACTCAATCACACAAGCCCGTAGCATGTCCTCCAAGATCTGAATTACCCTCTCGGGTGGCCATGCATGCGTGGGTGGAATGCGATCGAAGTTCAATCTAGTTCCTAGGGCTCTCTGAAGACTACCCCAGAATCTAGAAGTGAACCTAGGATCTCTGTCTGACACGATGGATATTGGCACTCAATGCAGTCTCACAATCTCATCGATGTATACCTTGGCTAATCTTTCCAAACTATAATCCATCCGGACTGGCAGAAAATGAGCAGACTTAGTTAGTCTATCGACAATGACCCATACTGCATCATGACTCTTCTGTGTCCTCGGAAGTCCCATCACAAAATCCATCGTTATTCTTTCCCATTTCCATTCGGGCACTGGTAGTGGATGTAACAACCCAGTGGGTACTTGATGCTCTGCCTTTACTTGTTAACAAGTTAGGCATTTGGATACAAACTCTGCCACATCTCGTTTCATACCCATCCACCAGTAATGCTCCTTTAGCCCCCTATACATTTTTGTGCCACCAGGGTGCATGGCAAAAGGAGACTCATGTGCTTCCTTCAAAATGATCTGTCTCAAATCAACATCATTAGGAACACATATTTTGCCCTGGTATAGCAGTAGACCATCATCTTTGATTGACAATTCTGGTTTCTTGCCCTGCCGGACTTCTTCCATCAGCTTCTGATACTTCTGATCATTCTGAGCAGCCATTCTAATCTGATCAATCAACACTGGCTGTACATGCCATGCAACTGCTGTCTACCCATCATCATTAATCTCTAAGCTGGCATGCAATGATCTTAACTCATGTACCAAAGACAAAGGAGTAACCCGTAGACTTGCCATAGTCTTGCGACTTAAGGCGTCAGCCACAACATTAGCTTTCCCTGGCTGATAGTCTATCAGACAATCATAGTCTTTTATCAACTCTAACCATCTCCTCTGTCTCAAATTCAGCTCTTTCTGGGTGCCCAAATACTTCAAACTCTTATAATCTGTATAGATGTAGCACTTCTCCTCATACAAATAATGTCTCCAAATCTTAAGAGCAAACACTATAGCTGCAAGCTCCATGTCATGTGTTGGATAATTCCTCTCATGCGGTTTTAGCTGGCGTGATGCATAGGCAATGACATTTCGATCTTGCATCAATACACAGCCTAACCCATTGTGAGAAGCATCACTATATACTGTATATTCTTTACCCGGAGTAGGTAAAGTCAGGACTGGAGCTTCAGTCAAACATCTCTTCAATTTATCAAAACTCTGCTGGCATTTGTCCGTCCACTGAAATTTTACATCTTTTCTAAGCAGCTTGGTCAATGGAGATGCCAACATGGAGAATCCCTTCACAAATCTACGGTAATATCCAGCTAAACCCAGAAAACTGCGAATCTCTGTGACATTTCTGGGTGGCCTCCAATTAAGGACAACTTTAATCTTACTTGGATCTACCTTGATGCCCTCTTCTGATACTACATGCCCCAAGAAAGATATTTCTTTCAGCCAAAATTCACACTTCGACAATTTGGCATATAGCTGTTTCTCCCTCAAAGTCTACAGTATAATCCGCAGATGTCTATCATGCTCTTCTGCATTCCTCGAATAGACCAATATATCATCAATGAATACCACAACAAACTGGTCGAGGTATGGTCTGAAGATAGTGTTCATCAGATCCATAAGCGTAGGAGCATTAGTTAACCCGAATGGCATAACCAAAAACTCATAATGACCATAGCGGGTTCTGAAGGCAGTTTTAGGAATACTTTGCTCTTGTACCTTCAGCTGATAATAACCTGATCTCAGGTCAATTTTGGAGAACACAGCTGCACCCCTCAACTGATCAAACAAGTCATCAATGCGGGGCAATGGATATCTGTTCTTTATAGTCACCTTATTCAACTGTCGATAATCGATACACAAGCGGAGAGTGTCATCCTTCTTCTTTACAAACAATACTGGCGCTCCCCAAGGCGACACACTAGGGCGGATAAAGCCCTTGTCAAGCAGTTCTTGCAACTGCACTTTCAACTATTTCAATTCTGTAGGTGCCATTCTATATGGCGTTATGGAGATTGGGTCCACACTAGGCATAACATCAATCTCAAACTGCACCTCTCTTTCTGGAGGTAATCCTGGCAATTCATCAGGAAACACATTCGAAAAATCACATACAGTAGGGATGTCCCTTAGTGCTGGGCTCCCCACTTGGGTGTCCATCACATGTGCTAAGTATGCTTCACACCCCTTTCTGATCATTCTTCTAGCTAGTGCAGCCGAAATGATATTTGATGGCAGTAAATGCCTCTCCCCATGTATTACCACATCACCGTACAGAGGGAGACCAAAAGTGACTGTCTTCAGTCTACAGTCAATCATAGCATGATGCCTGGCTAACCAATCCATGCCCAAGATGATATCATACTCTCTGAAGGGCATTTCAATCAAGTCTGACAGGAAAACATGTCCTTGGATCACCAAAGGACAGTCTCTATAAATTACATTGACCGGACCTCTTGTCCTAATGGACTAGTTACTAGCACTTCAAAACCCATTTGCACACATGGAACAGCAAGTGAACTGACTATGCTAGCACTAACATATGAATGGGTTGAACCCGATCAAAACACACAAATACATCTTTGATCAGAGATAGAGAATGTACCAGCTACCACATCGGAAGTCTCAGCCTCTTCTCGCTGTCTCATTGTGTAGATTCTGGTTGAAGCACTTCCTTGTCTGGATCGACCAAGCTGTGCCTCGATTTGCACAAGTAGTGCCTCTACCTCTACCTCTTCCTCTGCCAACTGACTGTGAACCTCTGAGAGCAGGACTCTGAATAGATCCCTCGGCAGTAGTAGGAGCTGGACTATATCTCGAAGACGGAGCACTAGTGCAGTTTCTTACTAAATGACCCTTGCCTCTGCAGTTAAAGCAGGCTCTCGTGGCCCAATAGCATTCCCCCCCATGAATCTTGCCACAAGTCTCACAGGGGCGGGCAGAATATGAACCCCTGCTCGACTGCTGTCCAAACCTAGGGGGTCTCTGTCCAGAAAATTTGCCTCTACCAAATCTTTCACCTCGACCCCTGCTGGGTCCACTAAACTTCTTTCTCTTTCTAGAGGTAGCACCAGAACTCTGTTCAACTGATTTTTCCCCCTTGTCTTTTTCTGATTTCTCAGCTTTTTTTGATTTTTCTTTCATTGGGGTTGCTTCTAATTCAATTCTCTCTAGTTCAAGTGCTTGAGACATAAGCTCCGAGAAGTTGCTGTGTCGAAATCCCACAACTTGCATCCTTATGCTGGGCTTCAAACCCGTCTCAAATCTCTTGCACCTTGCCTTGCTGGTAGTAAGGAGACTCCCCGCATAGTGACTCAGGCGGGAGAACTCCCTCTCATACTCTACCACCGATCGGTTTCCATGTTTCAGACTCAAAAATTCTTGCAGTTTCTGATCAACATATGCATCTGGGATGTATTTCTGTCTGAATTCTCTGATGAAGTCATCCCAGGTCAACACTGGTGGTTCAGCCAAGTTGTGGGGGATGGTCTTCCACCAATCATATGCATCCCCTTGCAGTAGTGACACAGAGTACTCAAACTTCAGTTCATCTTGGCAATGTAGCTTCTTAAATACTCTGTCCATTCTTTCAAGACATTGCTCTGCCTCTAAAGGGTCCACTGTACCCTTAAATTCTGCAGCCCCATACTTCAATAACTTGTCATACTGTCTGGCTGGAGGCAATGGTTGTGCCACAGGTGGTTGTGGTGGAGTTTGAACAGGCATACCCCCAGCCATTTGTTGAAACATTGCCGCTATCTCTGTTGTGTGCATGCAGAAATCGTGGCATTTGCGGGGCTGGTGCTACTGACCCACTGACATTCGGTAAAGCTGGGGCTTCCTCTTGTGCCTCAGCTTCAACAAACTGCTCAACTGAGCGATCCCCTTCATCCATTTCAGGCTGAAGTTAGGGTATCTCCTGAACAAGTAACACATGGAGATTTCCCTCCGTTAATTCATATTCATGATGTAATGCACTGTATGTAACAATTATGGACATTGACCAGTTGTACATAACAAAGAAAAACACAAATTCACAAGTTAAAACATACTTCAAAAATTTGCTCTGATACCACTAAAACATGTCACACCTTACCCCTCTGTAAGGCATAACATGATCCCGTAGAATACCTAATGAACTACCGAACTTCACATACCAATAACTCATTAAGTACCTTACAAGGGATTTTAAAACAATTTTCTTATTTTTGATAAGTGGTGAGCATTTCTAATAAGTATTTTAAACATTTAATTAAATTGAAAGCTAGTTGGAAATTTTAGCCCATTTTATTTTTCCACAAATTTTATAAAAATTTTGACAGAGTTCCCTCTATATTTTGAGAAAACCGTTCTTCAATTACCTGTAAAAATCACTTCTAAAAATTTTTCTCAACCACTACTTCAATTTCATACTCAATCCCAATCAATTTCTCAACACATTTATCAACTTTCAAATTTCAAATCCAGTATCTAATGATCATTACAAAATTCACATTAAGAGAATTTCAAACCACAATATATATTACAACATTATACAAATTTTATACAACTGCTCAAAACCCATTTTTACATGTCCATACATTTATGTGCAATATATACATTAAAAGAAATATTTACAATTAGGGTATAAATTATACCCGAAGACTTTAGGCTGAATGCTCCTCAATCTTTAGCAACTCAGTCTGCTGCTCCTCTAGTCTCTCAGATCTGCGGCAATGATAAAGCTATCGCTGAGTACTAGGACTCAGTGGTACACAACATACTAAAATAATCTTTATGCAAAAATAAAATCACATTTATTCAAAAATTTGACTAAACATGAGCATTAAACACAAAACATGAATTATGAGATTTTAATGCAAACCACATTCATTTCGAAGTATCAAAATACATTTCATAAAACCCACAGTTAAATCATGCCATTCGAAATAAATAGAATCTCAATAGCCAGAGGCTAAAGAGAAATCACATCACAAGGCTAGCTAGCTCAAATATATGGATATCCATTCACATCCTCTTCTACTGGCACACCTCAACACTTCTCCAGAGAAGGAATCAAAATTCGAAACTAATTACCCCCACTAGTTGTGCTAGTGAGGTGTTCAAATATATGGTCATGACACTGTGGTTTCAAAACTTATCTTAACAATTTGCTAAATATTGTCATTTCAATATACATAATAACTTTCAACAATTTAAATCAAAACATCATAAGAATGCCATAATTCAATATTTCACATTATTCAAAATAGTATGCAAAAGATGATTATAAAAAGTATACGTTGTGCACAAACCTCAAGCGAGTCGCCTCTTGGCCTTGACTCGGTTCCTCGGGTTTTTTTTTCGATATTCTTTTCGACTGAAACACACAATTTTACAATGTTTCAGTACTAGAACTTAACATAAATCCAAAATAAATTTAGCTTCACATTTACCTAGTTCTAACGTGTTAAATTCGACGTTCTTGAAATTTTGTGTTTCGGGCTACTATTCACTGCACTATTCAAGTCAAATAATTGACTTTCTAAGGCTTAATAGGTATGGGAACTCCAACTTCACCCACATACCACATTTTGGTCACTAAACTTGTTGGTTTTGGTTGTTTACTCAAATCCTAAGTCTTTTAGGCAAATTTGGTAAATTTCAGTTTTGGAGTCCTAAGTTGCACTGTTCCATTAGTCACTTTATTGTTGGAATTTGGCAAAACTTTCTTCATAGAAAATGTTCCTTATTGTCTTAAGTTTATTCTCCTTTTTGAATCACCCCAATTGGAGTTTTGTAGCTCAAGTTATAGCCAAAATACAATTACTGTTCACGTGCACTGTTCAAGCTGCAATTTTGGTTCTAGCAGATTTTTGATCCAACTTCGTTTAATAATTTGATCAAGTTAAGTCCATAATTTGGTCTAATTTCCTTCATAAAAAATGTTCTACTATGTCTTAGGTATCCATCGGTTCAAGATTTGCCTAAATCGGAGTTTTCTAGAGAGAGTTATAGCCATTGGAACTTTACTGTTCAAATGGAAATCTGCAGTTTTGCAGGTTCAGTAACTCAACTTTGCTCAATCATTTGATTAGGTTAATGGCATAATTTGGGTTTGTGTTCTTCATGAAAGTTTTAGATCTATATCTTATCTAATTACTGGTAAAATTTCAGGTCATTTTGACCTTCCTAGCTCGAGTTATGACCATTACTGTTCATTTGGTCAGTTTGTGCAGTGGCAGCCTGCTCTCATTTCACTTTGGTCAATTGGTTCACTAAGTTTTGGTCAGTTTTTGGCCATGGTTCCTTAATGAAAATTGTGCCATTTAACGTCTATTTTCATCCCCAATTAGTGGCATATCAATTGGACTTGTAAAATTCCTGTTTTGATCCTTCAAAGTAGGTTTGGTCATGCTGCCAGCAGCATGACCATTGGACCTACGAATTTGGTTTTCATTTTCACAATTTCCACACATCTCTTTTAGTCATTATTGACCATTTTTCATCTCACAATAGACCAAAGTCATCATTTAAGCATTTCTTCAAAATTTGGTTCACAAACCCTGGCATTCAAACCCTAACTCATACATTTCATGCAATTAACTACATCTAATGATTTTAATGCTAATCAATCAACTAAGTAAGGTTCCTAAACTCATTCAAAACCCTCAAGCCATACAAAATCATACTCCCTCTAAGCTGGGAAAAATTTTAGCAATGGTCCTTTCCCATATTTGTTTCATTTAATCAAGTTCTAAGCTCACTTAAACACCTAAACATGCATTTGAAGTAGAAAATTGAAAGTTAGCACACTAACCTTTCTTAAATCCTCCAAACCCTATCTTTAACTCCTCTTTCTTCTTGTAATCCTTGTGCTTAAGTTGAGATTGCAAGTTCTAACAAGGTTTTTAGGGGATTTATGAAGATTAAGTGGAGCAAATTAAGCTTAAGTGTAAGCTTAATGGAAGAAAATTTCATGGAGGACTTGAGAGAAAGTGGGGCGGCAAACCAAGGGAAGAAGAAGACTTTTTGTAATTTTTTTTTCTTTTGTTTCCTTTAATCTTATCCCTTTTTGAAGACCAAAATTCCCAATTTAATAAAATAATTTAATTAATCTTTTATGACATCATTCATGATGTCATCACCTTTGACTTTTCTAACTTCTAGCTCCCCTTTTCTCCAATTTTCTTTCTTCTTTTCTTCTTTCTTTGATGACCAATCTTCTTCTGAAGTTGCCTAGACAAGCTTTAACTATGGTGGCTTACTTTTCTATGGTGAAATCTTATAATATGCAAGCTCAAAATTGAGCTTTAATGGAAGTTTTGGTGTGGGAGAGGGAGAGTGACGTTTTTGAAGAAGACTTTTGTGTTTTATTTTTTTTTTCTATTAGTTCTTTAATTTAATTTTTGATTTCCAAATTTTCTTTTCTCCGATTTTATTTGACAGTTAGGTCAAGAGTCAGCTCTCGAGGTCAATTGACCAAATTGCCCTTCGCCGGTTCTTCCCGGTTTGCAATTAATTCAATATTTCTTCCAGCTCCCTGACCTAATTATTTGATTGTCTTAATAGTTCTTTTTCATGATTTTTTCTTTTTCACTGTGTTCATAAGGGTCCTAAGGACCGCAGCGTCACTTTTTACGGTTCGAAATATGAGTTTAAAATGACTTCGCAGTCATTCCCGAGAAGGTCACCCATCGCTGTGACTCTCGGCTCGTTTAACTTCTTTTGTTCTGTTTTTCTTATTTATACTTAACTAATTGAACATTACTAATTATTTGTGTTTATGGTTTATCTAATTGTCTTAAGTATGGTTCTAATCCCCTTAATTGTCTGGACCGACACTGGTCACCGGAACAGTGAAATCTACCAGGCTATGCAAACGGGGTGTTACAGGAGGTATCCTGATTCTTGACTGATAACTATTGTTGTAGGCTAATTCAATTAAAGGCAAGTGCGTGTCCCAACTCCCTTTAAACTCAATCACTCAAGCCCGAACCATATCCTCCAAAATCTGAATGATCCTTTCAGATTGGCCGTCTGTCTGTGGATAGAATGCTGTACTGAAGTTCAATCTAGTTCCTAGGGCTTTTTGGAGACTACCCCAAAATTTAGAAGTGAACCTTGGGTCTCTGTTCGACACAATAGACACTGGCACTCCATGTAACCTCACAACATCATTAATGTACAGTTTGGCTAATCTTTCCAGGCTGTAATCCATCCTCACTGGAAATGTGACACCCCTTACCCGTGTACTGTATACCCGAGTAAGTAATGCCACACGGTGTACCGGCACACTCTAATATACCTTAATTAATTTATATCATGCTTTTGCATATAATTTATGAAATACAATTTATTTAAGCCATTTATCAAAAGTATTATTCATTTAAGGTTCCGAAAATTTTAAAGAAAATCCAGCGGAGTACCGGCTAAAAATGGAGAAAACCGTTCTTCGGAACCTGTGAAAACACTTCCAAATAATTTTCAATCAAACCCAACTTCAATTCATCAACAGAGTCTCAATATCAAAAACTCAACAATATTTCTCAATTTCAGTTCTCAATAGCCTTTTCATTTCTCAAACATCCATTTCTCAGGGTTCTCATATATATAAATAACAATGAAAAGATCAAATTACTTCCATACATAACCATAAATCTTTATTATTTACATGAACCTCAAAATACATTACATAATCCCAAATACATATGAGAAAATAAAAATTTAATTACAAAATGACAAAATGACACCTAGTGCCCTACCGATGCACTGCAGGTAGTGAGGTGACACGGACACTAAACAGAACTGCCGGATGGACTCACCCAGTCTGTGGTCTACTGGGCTCACGATCGGTATCTCCAGTACCTAAGCGTGGCAAAAACAACGCGCTAAGCAATAATGCTTAGTGGTGCAATAATATAATAAAAGAAAATAGCAAGAATTTAAATGTGTAGTGAATGTATATGTTTCATTTGCTTGGTATTTGTATATTATTTACTTTGTCCACTTTTATTCATTTGGTTGCCCCAAGTAACCTATACTAGACGGCTGGACTGGATAACGGGTAAACTAGCACTGGGTATCAAGTACCTCGGGCCGTCACACCATCGGTCACATATGCATCTCCCGGTGTGCAACAGAACAGCTAACAAGCTGTAAATATATCAGGCACAAGGCCAAAGCTCAATACAAAGTCAGAATGGCTAAAAGCCATGAAATCACAGAATGGCATATCGCAATGTGCAGTACTGCTAACTGAACCCTATTGGCATGCCAAACTATCCAAACCAATCTTGTTAGGTATACTAGGGCATTTGAAACTTTTAAATTCTTCAATTTGTGAATTTCAAGTTTTTGGTGTCACTATTCATCATTGGTCAACCAAAAATGTTGACTTTTAGAATAAAAATGTGTACATTGACTTTGGCATCCCCAACATACCACATTTGGTGTTTAAAACTTGTTGGCATTAAGTGTTAATACCATTCCAAAGTGTAACTCAACACAAGCAGAATTTTTAGTTTTGGTGAGTCAACTTCACTATTCCATTGGACACTGTTACTGTGGAAATTTGAAGAAATGTAAAACATGAAAGTTGTTCCTTATTTTGTCTAGTTGAATTTCCTTTTTTGAATCACTCCATTTGGAGTTTTGTAGCTCCAGATATGGCCCAAAAACCCAGGCTGGCCGGATTTGCATTCTGCAGAAAATACCATATCTACAGTAGCATGAACAGTGACTTCCATAGCCATTTGGGTTAGGTTCTGGCTATAATTTGGGGTAGGTTCCTTCATGAAAGTTGTTTTTCTATGTCTTAACTTGTTGCTGTAAAAATTTCAGGTCAATTGACCAAATCTACAGTGAGTTATGGCCAAATGAACAGTTACTATTCATTTGGTCAATTCTGCAGAACCAGTTGCAGGGTATCCAGATTGGGGCCAAGTTTTGGTCCTCTTGCTTTGGTCTTTTGGGCATGGTTTCTTCAGCAAAAATGTGCCATTATAAGCCTAGTTTCATGTGCAATTGGCCAAACACCAATTGGACTAACACAGCCCAAGTTATGGCAGTGCAAAGGGACTAAATTTTCAGTCCCTATGCTGCTGTCCTAGGGCAGCCTGCAACCTCATTTTTGGAACCCTATTTTTCAGTCCATTTGTTGGTCAAATTACCTAAAATGGTCACTAATTGACCATTAAAATGTTCTCTAACAATTTCCTAAGCCAAGTCACATTTTCACCTTTCCAAACCCTAATGTCCAACTAAATTTACTCATAACCTTAGTTAACATACTTAGTTTAATGTCCATGTATATTAATACCTTAACCATCATTTCTAGCCACTCTAATTTTATTAAAACAATCAACCTCATACTTCCATAGGGCTGCCGAAAATTTAAGGTACCATAACACATGTAATTTACTTCAATTCCTTAAAATTTCTTAGCTCAAAATGATGTTCTAACTAGTATTTAAAAGAAGGAGAATGAAATTGTAGCACTAACCTCAAGTGGCAGAATTTTCCAAGCCCCTAAACTTCACTTTTCTTCCTTTTCTTGGCTGCCAAAAGCTTTGTCTAGGTGTGGGATTAATTTTTGATGAAGGGACTTATGGGTTTTAGGGTGAAATAAAGGAGGGAATTGAGCTTTGATTAGGTTGTCAATGGTGGTTTGGGGTACCCTAGGGTTTCGACTGGTAAGGGAATGAGGAGGGGCTGCTGAAATTTTTAGTTATTTAGTCTTCACTTACTCTTTTTATTTATTAGTCAAAGGATGGCTTAATTATGATTGGTCCAAATTTTCTTAATGACATCACCATGATGTCATAATTAAGCTTTTTTCCTCATTTTCTTTCCTTTCCTCCACTACTCATTTTCAATTTGATTTCTAGTAATGTTTATTCATATTTTATGTCATATTAATTATTTACTCAACTGGACAAGTCGGCCAAAAATCACCTCTGAAGGCGAAATGACCAAAATGCCCTCCGTTTGACTCAACGGGCCAAAATTGTCTGTACCGATTGAAAAATTTTTCTAGGTATTTTCTTGGCATTCTAATGCCATGGGAACCTCAATAACCCTTTTCTGGAGTCCCAAAAATTATTTTATAATTTTTCCCCCGGGTCTAGGGCTCCTCGTTGCGAGAACCGCAACTTCCCTCTAGTTACCCATCGCTAGGGCACCGGCTCGTTTAACTTGTTTGTATTTTATTTCTAAAATTTTTACTAAATTTTTCTTATCAATATTTGAGTTAATTATGGTTCCTCACTTTAGTTTAAATATTTTTCCGGACATTCTAGCTGTCCGGACCGACACCGGTCATCGGAACAGTAGGATGTACGGAGTAGTTATCGGGAGGGTGTTACAGGAAAAAAGTGTGCAGAATTGGTCAATCTATCAACAATAGCCCAAACTGCATCATGATTCTTTTGTGTACGTGGAAGTCCTATCACAAAATCCATAGTGATTCTTTCCCATTTCCACTCGGGAATTGGCAATGGCTATAGCAACCCTGTAGGCACTTGGTGTTCTGCCTTTACTTGCTAACAAGTTAGGCATTTGGCAATATATTCTGCAATGTCTTTCTTTATTCCTCTCCACCAATAGTGCTCTTTCACACTTCTGTACATTTTGGTTCCACCAGTGTGCATTGCAAAAGGTGAATCATGTGTTTCCTTTAAAATGGTCTGCCTCAGTTCAACATTCTTAGGAATGCACATTCTGCCCTTATATAACAACAAGCCCTCATCATTTACTGATAATTTTGGTTTCTTGCCATCCCGAGCCTCTTCCATTAACATCACATACTTATCATCCTTCTGTGCAATTGCTTTAATTTGTTTTGCCAGCATTGGCTTCACTTGCCAAGTAGCTACCATCTACCCATCATCATTAATCTCCAAATTAGCATGTAATGCCCTTAATTCATACACCATGGACAAAGGAGAAACCCTCAAACCAGCCATAGTCTTGCGACTTAAAGCATCAGCTACAACATTTGCCTTTCCAGGCTGATAGTCTATCAAGCAATCATAATCTTTTTCAGCTCTAACCATCTCCTTTGCCTCAAATTTAACTCCTTCTGTGTGCCCAAGTATTTCAAACTTTTATGATATGTGTATATATAACATCTCTCTCCATACAAATAATGTCTCCTGATCTTCAAGGAAAAGACAATGGCTGCTAGCTCCAAGTCATGTGTAGGATAATTCCTCTCATGCGGTTTAAGCTGGCGTGAAGCATAGGCAATGACGTTTCTATCTTGCATCAACACACAGCCTAATCCGTTATGAGAAGCATCACTGTATATGGTATACTCCTTACCTAAAGTGGGCAAGGTTAAGACTAGAGCTTCAGTTAAATGCCTCTTTAACTCATCAAAATTTTTCTGGCACCGATCAGTCCACTGAAATTTTACATCCTTCCTAAGTAGCTTAGTCAGTGGAGATGCTAGCATGGAGAATCCCTTCACAAACCTTTGGTAATACCCAGTTAAACCAAGGAAACTCCGAACTTCTGTAACATTTCTAGGTGGCTTACAATTAAGAATGGCTTATACTTTGCTAGGATCCACTTGGATACCCTCTGTAGATACAATATGCCCCAAAAATGTAATCTCTTTTAGCCAAAACTCACATTTTGATAGTTTGGCATACAACTGCTTCTCCATCAAAGTCTGCAATACTATCCTCAACTGTTTATCATGTTCCTCTGCATTCTTTGAGTACACCAAAATATCATCAATGAACACCACAACAAACTAGTCCAAATATGGCTTGAAGATAGTGTTCATCAGGCCCATAAAAGCAGCCGGAGCATTAGTTAACCTGAATGGCATTACTAAGAACTCATAGTGGCCATACCGAGTCCTAAAGGCAGTTTTAGGAATACTTTGCTCCTGCACCCTCAACTGGTAGTAGCTCGATCTCAAGTCAATTTTGGAGAATATAATTGCATCTTTCAACTGATCAAACAAATCATCGATTCGTGGCAGAGGATATCTATTCTTTATGGTCACCTTATTCAACTGTCCGTAGTCTATGCATAGGCGAAGAGTACCATCCTTTTTCTTCACAAATAATACTAGTGCTCCCCAAGGTGACACACTAGGGCAGATGAAACCCTTATCTAACAATTCCTACAATTGCACCTTCAACTCTTTCAACTCAACAGGTGCCATCCTATAAGGAGTGATGGAGATTAGCTCCACACTAGGCATAGTCTCAATTTCAAACTGCACCTCTCTTTCCGGAGGCAATCCCGGTAATTCTTCCGGAAAGACATCCAGAAAATCCCATACCATAGGAATATCTTTAAGAGCTGGACTCCCCACCTGAGTGTCTATCACATGAGCTAGATAAGCTTCACATCCCTTTCTAATCATCTTTCTAGCAAGTGCAGTTGAAATGATGTTGGATGGCAATAACTGCCTCTCCCTGTGTATCACTACGTTTGCATACTCAGGAAGACCAAAAGTGACTGTCTTCAGTCTACAATCAATCATGGTGTGATGCCTGGCTAACCAATCCATCCCAAGATGATATCATAATCTCGGAAGGGCATGTCAATTAAGTTTGACAGGAATGTATGTCCTTGGATCACCAAAGGACAATCTTTATACAATTTGTTCACCTTAACCTCTTGCCCTAAGGGACTAGTCACTAGCACATCATAATCCATTTTCAATTAAGGAATGGCAACAGAACATGCAATACTGGCACTAGCATAAGAATGTGTAGAACCAGGGTCAAACAACACATATGCATCTCTATCAAAAATAGAGAAAGTACCAGCCACAACATCTGATGTCTCATCTTCATCCCTCTGGCGCATGGTGTACACCCTGACTAGTGCACCACTCTGCTCTGGTTGGCTCACTGTGCCTTGGCTGCCAGAAGTATTACCTCTACCCCTGCCTCTGCCTCTACTAGTTGTCTGTTGTCCTCTGAAAGCAGAACGTTGAGCAGATCCCTCAGTGGTAGTAGGCAGCCCAGATCTGCGGGAACTAGTGCAATCTTTAGCAAAATGCCCACTTCCACCACAGTTGTAACAGGCTCCTATGGCCTTATAACATATTCCTCCATGAGTCCTGCCACAAGTCTCACAAGCACGAGTAGGAAAGGAACCCCTAGATGTCTGCTGTCCGGATCTAGGTGGCCTCTGCCCTGAGAATCTTCCCCTACTAGATCCTCTATTACTTGGTCCCCCAAAGCTCTTCCTCTTACCCAAATTGTTACTTAGACTCTGATCTGTAGGCTTACTGCTCTTCTCTTTTTCAGTGGTTACCTTCTCAGATGGCCCTTCCAGTTCTATCCTTTCCAATTCAAGGGCCTGTGATATCAACACAGAGAAGTTGTCATGTTGAAACCCAACCACTTGCAATCTCAAACTAGGCCTCAAACCGGCCTCAAACCGTTTGCATCTGTCTCTACTGGTAGTGAGTAGGCTTTCAGCATAGTGGCTGAGGCGAGAAAAGTCTCTCTCATACTTGGCTACAGTCCTGTTCCCTTGCTTCAAACTGAGAAACTCCTGTAGCTTCATATCTACATATGTGTCAGGAACATACTTCTGTCTAAATTCTCTGAGAAAGTCATCCCATGTCAACACAGGAGGCTTAACTAAACTGTGAGGAATGGTCTTCCACCACTCATATGTATCTCCACGCAGTAGAGAGACCGAGTATTCGAACTTCAAATCATCAGTG
Source organism: Hevea brasiliensis (assembly GCF_030052815.1). Lineage (NCBI taxonomy): Eukaryota > Viridiplantae > Streptophyta > Magnoliopsida > Malpighiales > Euphorbiaceae > Hevea > Hevea brasiliensis. The sequence goes on along the minus strand of NC_079496.1, from coordinate 90,824,955 downwards.
CAGTGCAGTTTCTTGAATCCCCTCTCCATCCGTTCTAACCATTGCTCAGCTTCTAATGTGTCCACTGTACCCTTGAACTCTGTTGCCCCATACTTTATTAACTTGTCATATTGTCTGGCTGGGGATGGTGGTTGCACTGGAGGTGCTTGCATAGGAGCTTGGACTGGTATATTGCCAGCCATCTGCCAAGCAAACTAAGCAGGAAACTGTATGGGTGGGACGGGTGCAGCCGATCCACTGGCATTCTGAGCAACTGGGGCTTCCCCCTGTACCTCAGCTGCTACTGATTGCTCTACTGTGTGATCCCCCTCTTCCATACTGAATCACAAAGAATTCTACTCCCTGGACAACTAACACAAGGATATTTCCCTCCATTAGTCCATATTTATGATGTAATGCACTATATGCATCAATTAATAACAGTTGAGCAGTTGTACTTATCAAAAATTTTCAAACATGCAATTTGAAAACTTGTATAAAAACCAAAGCTCAGATACCACTAAAACATGTCACACCTTATCCCTTGTAAGGCACAACATGTTCCCGTAGCATACCTAAGGAATTACTGAACTCTACCTACCGATAACCCATTAGTTATGCTACGAAGGATTTTAAAACAAACCATAGCTTTTTATCTTATCAATTCTTTTGCGGAAAACTGCATGAGAATAGTTAAAATTCCATGTAAACATTCATTGAAAATAATGATAGACTAAATATTGCAAAAGTTACATTTTCATAAGTCTCAAAGTAAAATACAAAATAGTTACAAACTCAAAATGTGATAGCAATGCAATGCTTTTAAATACAAACTGCTCAATGTCAGTACATCCATACATATAGGTACAAAATACATCCAAAGGAATCACAAGGGTATACCTAACGTAAATACCCACAAACAATACTAAAATGCTGCTTTGAAGTCTCTCACTCGACAGCCTTCTCCTTTCCCTTACCTACGACAGCATAAAGAACCTATCACTGAGTATATCACTCAGTGGTGCACAACTAATAACTTTAAAACTTAAGGTAAAACACAATTTGTCAAAGCATAATAAATCACATTTTTCTTAAGCATGAAAACTTCACAATAGTTCGAAGTCCATAAAGGCCATTTATTGGAATAACATTTTAAATTAGAAATCACACTTCATAAATCACAATTCACAAAGTATTAGTATTGCTAACATCAACACACAGTTTAGGCCATGACACAAAATTTCACGATCAGTGCCATGTTCTACACCACGATAAAGCAATCTCAACCTCACTAACCGTTATTAATGAGGGAAGGGCTAGCTAGCTAATGAGTACTCATGTAGCCTTGCCCCACTAACCGTTATTAATGGGAGATATAATCAATATCAATTATTAATCCCAAGTAGCCATTACTACTAGGGAGTTCCGAAAGGGACTGTCATGCTAACTGTGGTTTCAAAACAGTTTCCAAAAATTTCACACTCAACAATCACATTTATAAACCAATAAACATATTTAAATTCATCATAATATCCATATAAAGGTGGCAACACCCAAATTTCTTAAATGTAAGAGAAAAACCATATTTCAATGAAAGTAAACTTGTTCAAAGTAAACTCATTCAATTTAACACATTCCAAGCAATTTACAAGTTTAAAAATGAAGAAAAGGTTAGTTGTGCACAAACCTTCAATAATTCTCCTTCCTTGTTACCTACTTCTCCTTGTCCATTTCAACTTCTTTTTCTACTGAAAATACACAAATAGAATACCTCAATACCAATCTCAATTGCTGCCAAGAACTCATTACATGCATATCTAATGTATCCCAAGTTAGCTTTGAAAATTTTAGAATATTTTGGTTTTGGGACAGCTTGATACCCTAATCTTTGAACCTAATGTTTACCTAGTTTCGATCATAATTTTTGGGGTGTTCTTCATGAAAATTGTTCATTTAGGTCTTAAATTTATTTTCCTTTTTGAATCGCCTAATTCGGAGCTGTGTAGCTCAAGTTATGACCAAAATAAAGTTACTGTTCACATCACTATTTATCCTGCAGATTCAATTTTGGCAGATTTATTGATCCAAATTTATTTAGCAATTTGATCAAGTTAAGTCCATAATTTGATCTAATGTTCTTCATATGAAATGTTTTACTATGTCTTAGGTTCCATCGGTTCAAGAATTGACTAAATTGGAGTTTTCTAGAGAGAGTTATGGCTATGCAAATTTTACTATTCATATGGTAAATCTGCAGTTCTATAGATTCAGTGATTCAATTTTGCTCAGCAATTTGATTGGGTTAAGTCCATAATTTAGCCTCAAGTTCTTCATATGAAATGTTCTACTATGTCTTTCATCGGTTCAAGAATCGCTTAAATCAGAGTTTTATAGAGAGAGTTATGGCCATGAAAAATTTACTATTAATATGGTCAAATTCTGTAGATTCCAGAATTTTGTCTCTAAGTTCAAGGCTCATTTCGGATAGCTTAAGGTCATTTTCGGGGCAGGGTATCTTCACAAAAATTCTACCCCTATGTCTTAAGTTTCATTTCAAATTAGTTTCACACCAATTAGAGTTGTGTAGCTCAATTTATGGGCTGTCAAACACACTGAACTCAGTGTACAAATTCTGCCCTAGGATCAAAATTTTCATTTCTTCAATTATTCCCACTAACCAACCTTAATTCACATTTAATTCATCCAAAATGACTATAATTTAGCATTGACACATCAATGGCACTTCCTAGCACAAACTCCACAATTTTCAAATACCAAAGTTTGTAATTTTCCCTAATCCTACTCTTCCATTACTTCCATTCATCAACCAAATGTCAATTCAAACTAAATATACCTCAAATGATCATAATTTAGCACTACACACACCAATTTCACTCTCTAGCACCAAAATCCAATTTTTCCATGAACCCTAATCTCTCATAATTAAATTTATACACATTTCATGCAATTTCTTTGCCCCAATCATGTATACATCTTCAACTAAGCTTAATTTCATCATCAATTTCATTCAAAGACATCAAACTCTAACTTTTCTCCAATTTAGCCAAAACCCTAGTTTAGATTCCATACACGTTTTCTTTCATTTTCTTGTGAAATTTCATCATAAACTTAGTTTTAGGTTTGTATAACTAAATGAGCATTAAAGAACTTACCTCTTGATGACTTCCTTCCAACTCCCCAAATCTTCAATTTTCTTTTTATTCTTTGGTTCTCTTAGCTTTTAATCTCTCAATCTAAAATAGATTTGATGTTTTCTACCAATTAGATAGAAAATCCATAGAGAGAAAGTAAGGAAAATCAAGGGTTGAGAGAGGTTGTAAGTGGAAGAAGGAAGAAAGAAGAAAGAAAAGAGAGGGAGAGGGAAAGAGTGTGGGGAGGCACCTAAGGGGAAAAAGAGAGGAATTGACTTTTTATTTTTTTTTTAGTGGAAATTTGTCTTATCCCACCTATAATTATCCCCCAAAATTTATTTATTTAACTATAAATTTTTAATTGTGTCATAATGTAATTAAGCTTAATCTTTTTATTTCTTTTCTTTTCTTTCCATATTTACACTTTATTTTTCCCAAAATTTAATCATAATTCAATATATTAATTTCATTTACTTAAATTGACATTTTGGTTAAAAATCAACTCTTAAAGTGAATTGACCAAAATGCCCCTTATCGGGTCATAATTCCTCTTTTACAATATACCCGGTGAGTCCTTATATTTTTGGGTCACTTGAATTTTTATTGTGTCTATCTCAGTTAATTTTCTATTTATTTTTGGTCCTCAAAGTGTCTTTGAACAGTACTAGTCACGGACCAAAAATGGTACTATTCATAATTCAGAGGTTCAGGGTGTTACAGATACCACTAAATGTGACACCCCTCACCCGTCTACAGTGTAGCCAAGCAAGGCATGTCACACTCGGTGCCGGAGCATCCTATCTTATCTTACTTTATTCTTTTAATAATTTGATCTAGTTATATTTTAATATAAATTATTTTTCTACGGAGAAACCAGCGGAATTTCCCCTATTTTATTAAATATTGACGTGATTTACTATTCACCTATTTGAAATTTTTAATAACATTTTCAAATAAAGATCTCATCCATACTCATTATTTTTGATAGTGTCCATACATTTCAATTCTTATTCATTACCATGCATATTCATTCATGCTCATTTCATATATCAAAATTCTCAAATTTTCATTAATTACATAATTTACAATTTGCATAATATATAAATTAATTATAATTCCATAATTTACATTTCAACATAATAACTAATTATAAATACAGAAAATAACTTTTGTGAGCCCTATCCACATGCATTGCTGAGGAGGTGACAACCTTATACACTTCTGACACTTCTGCAGATCCGGACTCCAAGATCATACTATAATATCCACTGGGCTTTATCTTCAGTACCTGCACAAGGGAAACAAATCCATCGCTCTAAGCATTCCTACTTAGTGGTGCAATAATATAATAAGAAAATAATATATACAAATAATAAAAGACTGATGTATAATTCTAAAGTATAATATAGATCCTCGGGTATCAATTAAATTCGGTATGATATTTCTAATATCAACTATCTTATATTCTATTTTGTTCCTCTTTAGAAGTGCTGAGTTTATATAGTAATAATATTCAATATACAGATTAATTCTAGGAGTATTGTATTTTCGGTTCCTATAATTCTGAAAATTTCATTTGTACTACTTGATTCAGTTATGTTTCTATTGCTAATCTTTTTTCTCATTTCATTCAACACTTTCTAATATTTTTAATTACTGATATTCTTAAATAATTTCAATAATTTACACTGCCCAGGTAACCTAGGACAGGCTGACTAAACTGGATAACGGGTCATTGGCACTGGACACCGCGGTGCCTTGGGCTGTCATATCATGGGACGTGAAATGCGGAACGTCAACTACTTATGCAATCACTATGGCTAAAAGCCATGATAACATATCAGTATGGCTAAAAGCCATGATAACAAGTAATCGGGCATAAAAGCTATAAGTGCAGGCATAAAGCGATAAATACAAGCATAAAGCCTTATGCAGTACTGCTAAAAAAATACCTTATTGGCATGTCAATCTATCCAATCTGACACACGTATCTAGGCAATACATGGGCACATTAGTACCTTTAAGGGTTCATAAGTATCATTTCACTATATCTTCCCATTATAATTTATAATGTTTCAATGTTTATTACTAGTAGAAGTATAAATTTCTAAAATACAATTCTAAATAAATTATGCATTCATCATAATTTATACATTTATTATATCTGTGACACCCCTTACCCGTCTACAGTATATCCGAGTAAGTTATGTCACACGGTGTACTGGAACACTTTATTTTATCTTAATAAATTTTCATCATAATTTTGAATATATCTTGTGAAATATAATCTATTTAAGTCATTTGTTGAAATTTTAATTTATTTGAGGTTCTGAAAATTTTATAGAAAATCCGGCAGAGTACCGGTTAAAAATGGAGAAAACAGTTCTTCGGAACTTGTGAAAAAAACACTTCCTATAATCATATTCAATCATCTCAAACTCCAATATTAAAATCTCAACATTTTTCAATTTCATTTCTCAATCATTCATCTCATGTGATAATCATGTATAAATCACAGATAAACATTCACTTTTCCATTCACAAACACAATTCTTATTATTTACATAAACATCAAAATTCATTTCATAAGTTCAATTACATATGAGAAAATAAAAATTAGTTACAAAATATCAAAATTAAACCTAGTGTCCTACCAATGCACTGTGGTTGGTGAGGTGACACGGACACTATGCAGAGCTGCAGGATGGACTCACCCAGTCTGCGGTCTACTGGGCTCTCGATCAGTATCTCCAGAACCTACGCGTGGCAAAAGCAACGTGCTAAGCAATAATGCTTAGTGGTGCAAATAATAAAATAGAAAGAAATAACAGAAATAAATATGCATTGAATGTATATGTCTTATTTGTTTTGTATTTGTATATCCATTTATTTCGTTAACTTTGTCCACTTTCATTCATTTGGTTGCCCAAGTAACCTATACTGGACGACTGGACTGGATAAACGGGTATACTGGCGCTGGATATCTATTACCTCGGGCCGTCACACCATTGGTCACGTATGCATCTCCCGGTGTGCAACAGAATAGCTAATAAGCTGTAATGACAATAGGCACAAGGCCAAATATCAACACAAGGTGTCACACCCTACCCCTCTGTAAGGCATAACATGATCCCGTAGTATACCTAATGAATTACCAACTCCGTCTACTGATAACCCATTAAATACACTACAAGGGATTTTCAAAACTTTTCTTACTTCTTTTACAGTGGTGAGCACTATTTACAGGTGTTAAAAACCTTTTTGAACTGAAGTGATAAAACTGACACATTTGACTTAATTGGAGTTCCTGTAAAAATTTTGGCAGAGTGCCATCTGTATTTTGGATAAAATAGTTCTTCAGAAAACCTGTAAAAAGCACTTCAATATGTATTTGCAAATCTCAACTCCAATATATTTCTCAACACAACATATTTCTCAATTCAAATCCATAGTGATTTTTCAAAGACTGAGATACAAGAAATATAATACAAAACTATTTAAGTAAATGAAATCTCAGATTTACATTCACGATAATTTACATTTAATTACATACCAAAATATTTTACAAGAGTTTCTATACAACTGCTCAAATAATTTACATACATATTATTACATGCTTACATCAAAACCTATGTACATGGGTATATCTATGATATACACAGGTGATCTGAATGTATCCTCAAAGCAACTTAATCAACGCTCTATGCTCTGCACTGCGACGACATACAAAGCTATCATTGAGTGGTGAACTCGATGGTACACAACTATAATTTAAAACATAGTACAATATACATTGACAAATTTTCTGATAAATAATTTGAGAATCGAATCTTGATCAAATTTCACAACTCAAAATATTCATTGCCAATAATGTAAATCATTTGTATAAATAACTTGGAGCACAAAATTCAATTTATCAAATCTTGACTATCCATTTAAGTAATTCCAACAAAATCAATTATACATAAACCATAATTGAAATCACCATTCCTTACCATTCAAAAGCCATTCTGTATCTCAAAAATCATTATGTATCTCAAAAATCATCAGTATCTCAAAATCATCAGTATCTCAAAAATCATCAGTATCTCAAAAATCATCTTGTATCTCAAAATCCATGTTGTATCTCAAAATCAATCTTTATCTCACTAACTATGCAAGACTAATCCGAAAGGGCCATATTCGATGTGATTCTAACTCCCTATGGTCGGGAGGTCGAATCGATTCTAACTCCTATGGTCGGGAGGTCGAATCATCGTGCACTGATACCATCACAATAATGAATCTTCCGTAAGGGCCATAACGATAAAATAAACTTAGATCTAACCTCAAATCGGAGGAAAATCTAAGCTTTGTGCGTACCATGGTAATCAAAACACAACTAACTCCATTGTCTTCTCAACAAATGAGAGAGACGGGTAATAACCTAGTCAAGCATCTATAGTGAGATATAAAACAATATCACAATCCTTTTAGCGAGCATAAATCACAATATAATTCGATTCAAAGTCAATTCCAATATCCAATAATTTTTATGCTCATCACAATTCAAATAATAAAGTTTTCATTTTTTCCATGAATATTACCATCACAATTCAAAACATATTCTATCACAATTTTCCAAAACATAATTTACTTAATCCATAACAATGCTTAATACTTATGGAAATACCATTTCACAAAGCCAAATTCATACATACAATAACAATTTTCAATAATCATGGAATTAAATCCAATGCTTGTTAAACATAATTCATAAGAAAAATATATCATTTAATCATATGAAATATTCAAAACAAAATCAGTTAAAAACTAGTTGTGCACAAACCTCTGATGACTGTCTCCCTGATCTGGACTCAGTGTTTCCTTCCCTTTCACGAGTCTTTGGTAATCGAGAAACACAATTTGAAGTGTTTCAGATACTAAATTAAAGCGTCTCTATCGATGGTGTTTGGTAAATAATGCACTGAACTCAATTATTCACTTAATCACCTAATATACCGACCCTCATTGCGTTTTAGGTAAATTAGGTTTTAGTGTCGTTAATATGTCACATTCGATATGATTTTAGGTTTGGTACGTTTTACCAAAGTCATTTCCTTGTTTAGTGCATTTTAATGCAAATTGCTGGATTCCGGAACACTGGTTTGACCTAACCGGACGATCTAGTTCCCTCGGTTTTCGGGTCTCGGTCGAAACTACAAACTTGTAGATCTAGGTCTTATTGCACGCGGTGCAAAATTTCAGGTCAATCCGAGTTAAGTAGACCAAGTTATGGTCATTACACTATTGCTGGTCAAGTGGTACCATTTTAGGTCAATTTTAGGTCAAATTGGTCAATTCTGTTTCGGCCAGTTTTTGGACCCGAACTTGTGCAAGCTTTTTGACTTGCTTCTGGTCATTTCTGGGTTTTGGTGTCTTCATAAGACTTGTAGGTATGGGTCTTAACTATTCTTGGTTAAAATTTCAGGTCAATTGGACCTGGTTTGAGTGAGTTATGGCCTAAAAACTCACTTCTGCCCAATTGGTCATTTTTCAGGTCCTAATTGCACCTAATCCGAATTGGTCATTTTTTTAGGTCACCTTGCAAGTAGAATTTTGGCATGGTTTCTCAATGAAAGTTGGCACATTTTGTGCCTAGTTTCACCTCAAATTTGTCTCATACCAATTGAGGTTACACATTCAAGGTTATAGGCTAAAATATACACTGCCCTCAATATGCATTTCACACCCCAACTTCAAACACACACTTACCTTTGCCATTTGTTTACTTACCTACCAAACTGTTTTGGCACATTACCAAAAGCATTTTCTACATTACATTAGCATTATTTTGGGCAGATTCCAATCACCTTCAACACACCAATAATCATTCACAATTACAATTTCTAAGTACCATTACAAACACACCTAAACATTACAAACTTTACATACACTTTACAATGTTAATTTACATACATATCATCAATCCTTCTAGGTCAATATTCTGCCCACACTTCCTTCAATATACACCATTACTCAAGTGTCCACAAGCTGCCACAACCATTCTTCAACATCACATTGCCGTCCCATATACCAATTCTCATCAAAGTGCATAATTCACCATATAAACATGAAATAATTCACTAAGTTACTCAATCACCATGATTAACATGATTTCTCATCAATTATATGCACAAATACCTCATCAAAAACGTGACTCATGGCTGTCCAAAATGACAACAACAATAACCCTTCAAACTCAAAATTTTCCTTCACCAAACTAACACCCATAACATGAACATAAACTTTAACAAAGAAATTCTCAAAAATGCAAACTTACCTTTAATTGTAACTTGCTAAACCTTCACCAAACTTCTCAAAATTGGTATCAATATCTTCCTTGTGATGTGTAGACCATTTTTTGTGAAGGAACTTAAAGGATTGGAGTTGAAAATGGGGAGTGCATGGAGCTTTGAAGAAAAACGTTAATGGTGGCTTTCTCCTTTCTTTAAATTCGGCAACTTTGAATCCAAATGGGGAAGGTGAAAATTTCAGATGGTATAATGGGCTTACACCTGCCATTTGATGTTTAATTTATTATATAGTGGAGCACTTACTCAATTTATATCATATAATAAGTTTAACTCCCATTTATCCCACATTAACCCATAATTTTTGCTATTTACTTTAGGTACCCTCAATTTAATTTTTCATTTTATTTTCTAAGTGTAATACTATTTATTTTTAATGGACATTTATGTCAAAAGACAATTCGGGATGTCAAATGACCATAATGCCCCTGTTCGGGTTACGTTCCCGATTTTTCGGTATTACCGGGTTTTGTCTATTTTTCGATTTCTCACTTTTCTTTGTACTATTTATTTAATTTTTCTTTGATATTTCTTATGATATTTATTCTTCAATAAGGTTCTATTTAAGTCCTAAAAATGTATTCCAGGGTTCCCATGATCCGAGCTAGTCAACGGTCCACGCGTGACTTCCGGTCTGATCACCCATCGCTAGGTTTCCCGGCTCGCTTAACTTGATCACATTTCTTTGCTATTGTTTTTCCTTTGTTTTTCTTGTATTTTCTTTTCTTGTATTTCATTATTTTATGTCTCCCCACTCATATTGAAGTGTAGTTCTAGGCATCCTAGCTGTCCGGACAACACTGGTCACCGGAGCAGTAGAACGCACTACCGAACTTTGGGGTGTTACACAAGGTCAGAATGGCTAAAAGCCATAAAATCACAGAATGGCATATTGCCATGTGCAGTACTGCTAACTGAACCCTATTGGTATGCCAAACTATCCAAACCAATCTTGTTAGGTATATCAGGGCATTTGATACTTTTGAATTCTTCATTTTTTGAATTTCAAGTTTTGGTGTCACTATTCACCTCATTGGTCAATAAAAATGTTGACTTTTGGATAGAAAATAGGTATATTGGTTTTAACACCCCCAATGTACCACATTTTGCATTCAAAACTTGTTGGAATTAATTACCAATACCATTTCTAAGCTTAGAACTAAGGGAGCAGAATTTTTAGTTTTTGTACCCTAACTTTTCTGTTCCATTAGTGACTGTTACAGTGGGAATTTGAGGAACTAGTAAACATGAAAGTTGTTCCTTATTTTGTCTAGTTGAATTTCTTTTTTTGAATCACTCCATTTGGAGTTTTTTAGCTCTAGATATGGTCCAAAAACCACAGCTTGCCGGATTGCAAAACTGCAGAATTGACCATATCTACAGTGCAGTGAACAGTAACTTCCACTGCCTTGTTGGATAGGTTCTGGTCATAATTTGGGATAGGTTTCTTCATGAAAGTTGTTTTTCTATATCTTAACTTGTTTCTGTAAAACTTTCAGGTTAATTGACCCATTCTACAATGAGTTATGGCCAAATGAACAATTACTGTTCATTTGGTCATTCTGCAGATTCTGGTTGCAGGGTATCCGGATTGGGGTCAGTTTTTGGTCCACTTGCTTTGGTCTTTTGGGCATGGTTTCTTCAACAAAATTGTGCCATTATGTGTCTAGTTTCATGTCCAATTGGGCAAATACCAATTGAACCTACACAGCCAAAGATATGGCAGTCCAAACAGGCTGGACTCACAGTCTCACCTGCTGCTGTCACTAGGCAGCCTACCAATTTGGTTTGTAACACTCTAGTTCACTTCAAATTATGGTAAACTTACCTCAAATGGTCACTAATTAACCATTAGAATGTTCAATTATCATTTCATAAGCCAAGTCCAAATTTCACTCCCAAAACCCTAATTTCCCATTATGATTCACACCACACACCTTAGTTAACACTTTCATTCCTTATATATATATATATATATATATATATATATATATATATATATATATATATATATATATATATATACACTTTAAACACCCTCTCTAATCCACTCTAAGCCCATCTAAACCATCAAAGTCATAACCCTCACTAGGCAGCCGAATTCCATGGTATACGTACACATGAGTTTTAGTCCATTTAATTCACAATTTCATATTAGTTTCAAGTCCCTAACATGGAATAAAAGAAATATATGCATAAATAAGCACTAACCTCTTATAGGGCAGAATTTTCCAAACTTAAACTTCACTTTCTTTCCTTTTCTAGGCTGCCAAACACTTTCCCAAGAGGTATGGACAAGTTTTAATGAAAGGTGTCTAGGGTTTAGTAGTGAAACAAAGAGAGAAAGGGAGCTTTGGTTGAGAATCAATGGAGGGAGAGGGGAGAAGGGTTTCGGCTGGCTGAGGGAGAAGAAGAAGACCAAAATTTTTTTGGTCTATTTTGACTCTTTTAAGTGTTTTAAGAATGCTTGTTAACTTGTGATTGGTTGGGAGTAAGATAATGACATCATGTGATGTCATTATCCCTAATTTTCTTTATTTTTCTTTTCTTTTCATCTCTACTCATTTTCAATTTAATTTTTTGTAATGTTTATTCATATTTTATATCATAATAATTATTTACTTAACTGGACAAGTCGGCCAAAAATCGTCTCTGAAGGCGAAATGACCAAAATGCCCTCCGTTTGGCTTAACGGGTCAAAATTGTCTGTACCGATTGAAAAATTTTTCTAAATATTTTCTTAGCATTCTAATGCCATAGGGGCCTCAATGACCCTTTTCTGGAGTCCCAAAAATTATTTTATGAATTTTTCCCCGGGTCTAGGGCTCCTAGTTGCGAGAACCGCAACTTCCCTCTGGGTTACCCATCGCCTGGGCACCGGCTCATTTGACTTAGTTGTATTTTATTTCTAAAATTTTTACTAAATTTTCTTATTAATATTTGAGTTAATTATGGTCCCTCACTTTAGTTTAAATATTTTTCCGATCGTTCTAGCTGTCCGGACCAACACTGGTCACCGAATGAGAATGTCTGAGTTGCTACAGGGAGGGTGTTACAACTCTTCCCCTCTAATTTAAATTTCGTCCTCGAAATTTTACCTGATGCAAACAGTTGAGGGAACTGTTGCCTCATCGTCTCTTCACTTTCCCAAGTTGCCTCCTCGTTGTTGTGGTGCCTCCAAAGCACTTTCACCAATGGAATCTGCTTATTTCTCAACTCTTTCACTTCTCGACCCAGGATCCGTATGGGTTCTTCTTCATATGTCAAATCTGGTTGTACTTCAATTTCTTCCCTGGAGATGACATGTGAAGGATCTGAGCGGTATCTTCTTAACATAGACACGTGGAACACATTATGGATCTTGTCCAGCTCTGGTGGTAAAGCTAGCCTATAAGCCACTGGACTCGCACGTTCAATGATTTCATATGGGCCAATGAACCTAGGGCTTAACTTACCTTTTCTTCCAAACCTCAGTACTTTCTTCCACGGTGACACCTTGAGGAACACTTTGTTGCCAACCACATATTCTATTTCTTTTCTCTTCAGGTCGACATAAGATTTCTGTCTGTCTGAGGCAACCTTCAGATTGGCTTTGATTAGTTTTACTTTCTCCTCAGTCCGTTTCACCGTGTCCAGCCCCACCGCTTGTCTTCGCCCAATTCAGTCCAGCACACTGGAGTTCTACATTTTCTCCCATACAGTGCTTCATATGGGGCCATTTGGATGCTAGCTTGGTAGCTATTGTTGTATGCAAATTCTGCCAGTGGGAGGTATCTATCCCAACTTCCCTCCAACTCAGTAACACAACTCCTCAGCATATCCTCAAGGACCTGACATATATTTCATATTATTATTATCATTTTAATTCAATATTTGTATCAATTCCATTAGTTTCAATTGTTTACCTGGATTACTCTTTCTGATTGCCCATCCGTCTGAGGATGGAAAGCTGTGCTGAAGTGGAGTTGTGTACCCAAGGATTCATGCAACTTCTTCCAAAATCTCGATGTAAACCTTGGGTCTCGATCAGATATGATGGAAAGTGGAATTCCATGCAGTCTAACTATCTCACTGATATACAATTCTACTAACTTCTCCAGTGAGTAGTCAGTCCTAACTGGCAGAAAGTGTGCTGACTTCGTCAATCTATCTACTATCACCCATACTGCATCATGTTTCTTCTGGGTGAGAGGTAGACCACTCACAAAATCCATGGTGACCCGATCCCATTTCCATTCAGGTATGCGTATAGGCTGTAGAAATCCCGATGGAACTTGATGTTCTGCCTTGACTTGCTGACATGTCAAGCATTTAGTCACATAGTCAGCTATGTCCTTCTTCATACCAGGCCACCAATACTGAAGTTTTAGATCATGATACATTTTTGTACTTTCTGGGTGCATAGCATACATACTGGTGTGTGCCTCTTTTGGAATACTGGTCTTCAATTCCCCATCATCTGGTACACACAGTCTTCCTTTGTAGTACAGACACCCATCTGCTTTCACCTCATAGTCAGTTGCTTTTTCCTCTGGGATTTTGCTCATAATAGCCATTAGCTTCTCATCTACCCTCTGCCCATCTAAAATCTGCTGTAACAGGTTTGGCCTCACTTGCAACTCAGCCAAAATAGCTCCATCTCGAACCAAAGATAGATGGGCATTCAATGATCTCAAAGCTGTCATGGATTTTCTGCTCAAAGCATCAGCAACTACATTTGCCTTCCCAGGATGGTAGTCAATTACACAATCATAGTCCTTCAGGAACTCAATCCATCGCCTCTGTCTAATGTTGAGCTCCTTCTGAGTTGGCAAATATTTTAGCCTCTTGTGGTCTGTGTAAATGTAGCACTTTTCACCATACAAGTAATGCCTCCATATCTTCAGTGCGAAGATAATTGCTGCAAGCTCTAGATCATGGGTAGGGTAATTCTGTTCATGTGGCCTTAGCTGCCTGGAAGCATAAGCGACCACCTTCCCCTCTTGCATCAATACACACCCTAACCCATTATGAGAGGCATCACTGTAGACCACAAAGTCCTTTCCTGACACTGGCTGTGTTAACACTGGTGCCTCTGTCAACATAGCCTTCAACTTTTCAAAACTGGTCTGACACTTGTCATTCCAGTCAAATTTGACACTCTTGTGTAACAACTTGGTCATTGGAGCTGCTATTAGGGAAAATCCTTTCACAAATCTTCTATAATACCCAGCTAGCCCCAAGAACCTTCTGACCTCAGTTGTATTCCTGGGAGGCTTCCATTCCATCACTGCTTCTATTTTCTTGGGATCCACCCTAATCCCATCAGCTGACACTATGTGTCAAAGGAATGCAATCTCATTCAACCAAAAGTCACAGTTGGACAACTTAGCATACAGCTTCTTTTCTCTCAGGGTTTGCAAAACAATCCTCAAATGCTCATTATGTTCTTCCCTGGTCTTGGAATACACCAAAATATCATCAATAAAGACCACTACGAACCGATCTAAGTGTGGATGGAAGATACGGTTCATAAGGTCCATGAATGCTGCTGGTGCATTCATTAGGCCAAAGGGCATCACTAGGAACTCATAATGCCCATATCGGGTCCTGAATGCAGTCTTTGGCACATCTGCATCTTTCACCCTGAACTGATGATACCTTGATCTGAGATCAATTTTAGAAAATACTCCTGCTCCCTTCAATTGATCAAACAAATCATTAATTCTAGGCAACGGATATTTGTTCTTCACAGTCACTTTATTCAACTTCCGGTAATCGATGCATAGCCTCAAGGTCCCATCCTTCTTTTTCACAAATAGCACAGGAGCTCCCCATGGCGACACACTGGGGCGTATGAACCCCTTATCAAGCAACTCTTGCAACTGAGTTTTCAACTCCCTCAATTCAGTGGGTGCCATCCTATAAGGAGCAATGGAAATGGGTGCTGTACCCGGCAGTGTCTCAATAGCAAATTCGACTTCCCTTTCTGGTGGCAAACCAGGCAATTCTTCAGAGAATACATCTGGGAAGTCTCTTACTGTGGGTATATCACTCAGGTTTGGCTTAGCCTGCCTAGTATCCACCACATGTGCTAGGTAGGCTTCACAGCCTTTTCTCATCATTCTTCTTGCAACTGTGGCTGAGATAACATTGACAGAAATCATCCTTTCACCCACAAATGATGATCTCATTACCCTCTGAAGTTTTCAGAGAAATTCTCTTCAATTTGCAATCAACTATTGCCTGATGACGTGACAACCAGTCCATTCCCAAAATCACGTCAAACTCGTGGAAGGGCAACTCAATCAGGTCTGCCAAAAATTCATACCCCTTAATCCTTAACGGGCAACCCTTGTATACTTTGTTCACCACTACACTGTGGCCCAATGGATTAGTGACCAGAATGTCTTGGTCACTCTCCCCTACTAGTATCCCCCTTTCTACGAGTAGGTTGATGCAGATGTATGAATGAGTGGATACTGGATCAACCAATGCGTGCACAGATGTATTGTAGAGGAGAACGCACGTGATGACGTCCGGCATCTTGCTCCTCTTGAGCTCTCATGGCATAAGCTCCGCAGGTGGTCCGTTATCGGGCCTCTCTGCCGCTCGATGCGAGCCTCGTGATGGTCCCATGCGTCGATTTGCGATTTCCTACCCTTTGTGGTGCGAGAGCGTGCATGCGCTTGTGTTGGAGCAGCTGTAATAGTTCTGTGTGGACAGTTCTTCAACTGATGCTCTGTTGACCCACACCTTAAGCAAGCACCAGTCACTCTCCAACACTCCCCCTTATGCCACTTCAGGCAATGTGGACATGCAGAAGATACTGGGGCTGGTCCCCTGAACCCCATCCCTGGAGAGCTGCCCACTGATAGTGTGGACTGACCTCTCCTAGGGGTAACCGTGGCCCGCCCCGAGGTGACCCTGACCTTGTGGTTGACCTGAACTCTGTGCAGGTGGACCCTTGAACTTCTTCCCAAATGTAGGAGATGAACTAGACTGACCTGGACCCCTCTTTTGCTGTCTCTCTCTTCTGGTCTGTTCACTTATTCTAACCTTTTCGACCTTTATTGTAGCTTCCACTAACTTAGTGAAGTCGGTAATTCCCAAGGCAGTGATCATGATCTTTATGTTGTCATTTAGTCCCTCTTCAAATCTCTTACACCTTTCGGCCTCATTAGGGACTATCTCCCTTCCATAGCGGCTTAATCTGACAAATTCCTTTTCATACTCGGCCACTGACAGCTGTCTCTGCCTCAGATTAATGAACTCTCTTCTTCTCTCTTCCAGGTATACACTACCCACATATTTCTTCTTAAATTCGGAGAGAAAGAAGTCCCAAGTTACTATTTCTGGCTGTACTTCACTGGACACAGTATCCCACCATTCATATGCATCATCTTGTAACAGAGATATGGCAGCTTCCAAGTTTTGCTCTGGGGTGCAGTGGAGTTGTTTTAAAACTCTGCCTGTTCTGTTCAACCAATTCTCGGCTACAACAGAATCATCTTCTCTCTTGCCAAAGAAGTCCACTGCTCCAAACTTTCTCAATTTTTCTAGATGTGATTTTGGTTGTGGAGGTGGTGGTGGTGGTGCTAGCATTACCCCGACCATTTGTCTGAAGAATTCGGCCATTTGCTGGAACATGGCCTGTGGAGGCTGAGCAGGCTCTGCTTGAGCTGGCGGAGTAGGTTCTCCCCTACCCCCGGGCCTCGCCATCTGCAGGTGGAGCATGACTCTCCACTTCCTCCTCAACTGCTCTCTGTGATGTAGGGTCCATATCCTATTCAAAATAAGAAAGACAAACAGATCTGCATTAGTGTCACCTCGACTCTTACAAATGCAATGCATGGTATGGACTCAATCTAGGCCCAGAAATGCCTAAACCGTGCTCTGATACCACTAAATGTGACACCCCTTACCCGTCTACAGTATATCCGAGTAAGTTATGTCACAAGGTGTACCGGAACACTTTATTTTATCTTAATTAATTTTCATCATAATTTTGAATATATCTTGTGAAATATAATCTATTTAAGTCATTTGTTAAAATTTTAATTTATTTGAGGTTCCGAAAATTTTATAGAAAATCCAGCAGAGTACCGGCTAAAAATGGAGAAAACAGTTCTTCGGAACCTGTGAAAAAAACACTTCTTATAATCATATTCAATCACCTCAAACTCCAATATCAAAATCTCAACATTTTTCAATTGCATTTCTCAATCATTCATCTCATGTGATAATCATGTATAAATCACAGATAAACATTCACTTTTCCATTCACAAACACAATTCTCATTATTTACATAAACATCAAAATACATTTCATAAGTTCAATTACATATGAGAAAATAAAAATTAGTTATAAAATATCAAAATGAAACCTAGTGTCCTACCAATGCACTGTGGTTGGTGAGGTGACACGGATACTATGCAGAGCTGCAGGATGGACTCACCCAGTCTGCGGTCTACTGGGCTCTCGATCAGTATCTCCAGAACCTACGCGTAGCAAAAGCAACGCGCTAAGCAATAATTCTTAGTGGTGCAAATAATAAAATAGAAAGAAATAATAGAAATAAATATGCATTGAATGTATATGTCATATTTGTTTTGTATTTGTGTATCCATTTATTTCGTTAACTTTGTCCACTTTCATTCATTTGATTGCCCAAGTAACCTATACTGGACGACTGGACTGGATAAACGGGTATACTGGCACTGGGTATCTAGTACCTCGGGCCATCACACCATCGGTCACGTATGCATCTCCCGGTGTGCAACAGAACAGCTAATAAGCTGTAATGACAATAGGCACAAGGCCAAATATCAACACAAGGTCAGAATGGCTAAAAGCCATAAAATCACAGAATGGCATATTGCCATGTGCAGTACTGCTAACTGAACCCTATTGGCATGCCAAACTATCCAAACCAATCTTGTTAGGTATACCAGGGCATTTGATACTTTTGAATTCTTCAATTTTTGAATTTCAAGTTTTGGTGTCACTATTCACCTCATTGGTCAACAAAAATGTTGACTTTTGGATAGAAAATAAGTACATTGGTTTTAACACCCCCAATGTACCACATTTTGCATTCAAAACTTGTTGGAATTAATTACCAATACCATTTCTAAGCTTAGAACTAAGGGAGCAGAATTTTTAGTTTTTGTACCCTAAATTTACTGTTCCATTAGTGACTGTTACAGTGGGAATTTGAGGAACTGGTAAACATGAAAGTTGTTCCTTATTTTGTCTAGTTGAATTTCTTTTTTTGAATCACTCCATTTGGAGTTTTGTAACTCCAGATATGGTCCAAAAACCACAGCTGGCCGGATTGCAAAACTGCAGAATTGACCATATCTATAGTGCAGTGAACAGTGATTTCCACTGCCTTGTTGGATAGGTTCTGGTCATAATTTGGGGTAGGTTTCTTCATGAAAGTTCTTTGTCTATATCGTAACTTGTTGCTGTAAAAATTTCAGATCAATTGACCCATTCTACAATGAGTTATGGCCAAATAAACAATTACTGTTCATTTGATCATTCTGCAGATTCTGGTTGCAGGGTATCCGGATTGGGGTCAGTTTTTGGTCCACTTGCTTTGGTCTTTTGGGCATGGTTTCTTCAACAAAAATGTGCCATTATGTGTCTAGTTTCATGTCCAATTGGCCAAATACCAATTGAACCTACACAGCCAAAGATATGGCAGTCCAAACAAGCTGGACTCACAGTCTTACTGCTGCTGTCACTAGGCAGCCTACCAATTTGGTTTGTAACACTCTAGTTCACTTCAAATTATGGTCAACTTACCTCAAATAGTCACTAATTGACCATTAGAATGTTCACTTATCATTTCATAAGCCAAGTCCAAATTTCACTCCCAAAACCCTAATTTCCCATTATGATTCACACCACACACCTTAGTTAACACTTTCATTCCTTATATATATATATATATATATATATATATATATATATATATATATATATATACACTTTAAACACCCTCTCTAATCCACTCTAAGCCTATCTAAACCATCAAAGTCATAACCCTCACTAGGCAGCCGAATTCCATAGTATACATACACATGAGTTTTAGTCCATTTAATTCACAATTTCATATTAGTTTCAAGTCCCTAACATGGAATAAAAGAAATATATGCATAAATAAGCTCTAACCTCTTGTAGGGCAGAATTTTCCAAACTTAAACTTCACTTTCTTTGCTTTTCTAGGCTGCCAAACACTTTCCCAAGAGGTATGGACAAGTTTTAATGAAAGGTGTCTAGGGTTTAGTAGTGAAACAAAGAGAGAAAGGGAGCTTTGGTTGAGAATCAATGGAGGGAGAAGGGAGAAGGGTTTCGGCTGGCTTAAGGAGAAGAAGAAGACCAGAATTTTTTTTGTCTATTTTGACTCTTTTAAGTGTTTTAAGAATGCTTGTTAACTTGTGATTGGTTGGGAGTAAGATAATGACATCATGTGATGTCATTATCCCTAATTTTCTTTATTTTTCTTTTCTTTTCATCTCTACTCATTTTCAATTTAATTTTTTGTAATGTTTATTCATATTTTATGTCATAATAATTATTTACTTAACTGGACAAGTCGGCCAAAAATCATCTCTGAAGGTGAAATGACCAAAATGCCCTCCGTTTGGCTTAACGGGTCAAAATTGTCTGTATCAATTGAAAAATTTTTCTAAATATTTTCTTGGCATTCTAATGCCATAGGGACCTCAATGACCCTTCTCTGGAGTCCCAAAAATTATTTTATGAATTTTTCCCCGGTCTAGGGCTCCTAGTTGCGAGAACCGCAACTTCCCTCTGGGTTACCCATCGCCTGGGCACCGGCTCATTTGACTTAGTTGTATTTTATTTCTAAAATTTTTACTAAATTTTTCTTATTAATATTTGAGTTAATTATGGTCCCTCACTTTAGTTTAAATATTTTTCCGATCGTTCTAGCTGTCCGGACCAACACTGATCACCGGAATAGTAGAATGTACGGAGTTGCTATGGGGTAATTTCTATTATTATTTCTTATGTCTTTGGGGTTACTATTCACTTAAATTGTTGACTTTTTTATACATAATATGTATACAAATTTTAGATACATAATTATACCACATTTTGGATTCTAAGTTTGTTGGCATTGATTGCCAATTGCAATTCAAAGTCTCTTAGAATTATTTTCAAAAATTCAGTTTTTATGTCCTATGTTACTATTCCATTGGTCTAAGTTATAGTGATAATTTAGCTAACTTGTCTCCATCAAAGTTGTTCTTTTATGTGTCTTCTTTAATTCCCTTTTTGAATCACTCCATTTAGAGTTTTGTAGCTTAAGTTATGGCCATTTTACCATAATTGGCCGGATTGACCTGTACTTAGAATTCTGGGCAGAATTGGTTCTGCCAGATTTGGTGTCTTGATTTTGATGGACAATTCCATTAAGTTTTGGTCAAATTTGGAGTTATATTCTCCATAAAAATTGTTCTAAATTGTCTAAGCTTTCTATTTATTTAAATTTCAGGTCAATTGGACATTTCTATAGTGAGTTATGACCAAATGAACAAACACTGTTCATTTAGTCGATTTCCAAGGACAGCATATTGGTCACCCAGATTAGGTCAATTTTTTAGGGCAACTTAGATTAGTTTTATGAGCCAGGTTTCTTCATCAAAGTTGTGCCATTTTGTGTTTTGTTTCATTTCCAATTGACCTTGCACTAATTGGAGTAACATAGCTCAAGTTATAACCATAGGAACACACTGGACTCAAGTCCAGTATTCTGGCACCTTGAGAGGCAGCATACCAATTCACTTCTTAATGCCACAACTCACTCCAATTTAGGTGCAAATCACCATAAATGGTCACTAATTTACCATTAAAACTCCAATTAAACATATAAGCATTAAATCCCCAATTTAATCTCAAAACCCTAACCCTAACAATCCATCACTTCATCTAACATATACAAATCAACATCTAACACCAATATAATTGTCAAACATCATTTCCAAGCAATTTAATTCAATCAAATCAACAATTCTCAACCTTCCCCCATGGCTGCTGAAAATTAGAATGTTCCTAACATGCATATTTTCTTGCAATTTTCTCCATTTTCTAACTTAACTCAAAGTTCAAATAAAAAATATAAAGAGAGAAGTAAGAGATTTAGCACTAACTTTTGGATGAGCTTTTTGTCCCTTCACAATCCTTCACTTCCTTAACTTTTCTTGGTAACCAAACACTTCCCCAAGAGGGGTAGACAATTTTTAATGAAAGCAATTTAGGTTTTAATGGTGAGAATTCATGGAAATGAAAGAGAGATAAAAGAAAATTTTCATGGAGAGAGAGATGAGAGATTTTCGGATAGGCTCTTTGTGGAAGAAGATGTGCAGATTTTTAATTTCATTTTTAGCCCCTTTTTGTGTTTTAAGTGTATTTGATGAATGGTGATTGGTGGAAGAGGTTTTTAATTACATCATTTTATGTCATAATTAGATTTTACTTCATTTTTATTTTCTTTTTCTTTCTTCTTCCTTCACTTGTTTTTAATAAAATTTTCTTCACTAGTAATTCACTTTTTTTTTTTTATCATAAATCTCATTCACTTAAATGGACAAGTTGGTTAAAAATCGTCTCTAAAAGCGAAATGACCAAAATGCCCTTTGTTTTGTTTAACGGACTAAAATTGTCTGTACTAATTGATAAAATTATAGGAGCATTTTATTGGTATTCTAATGCCATCAAAACCTCAATGACTCTTCTCTGGAGTCCCAAAAATTATTTCACGAAATTTTTCTCAGGTTAGGGCTACTAGTTTTGAAGACAGCAACTTTCCGTTAGGGTCACCCATCACTGGGGCACCGCTTCATTTAACTTTGTTGTATTTCATTGCTTAAATTTTTCTAAATTTTTCTTTTTTATGACTCCTCACTCTAGTTTAATTATAGTTCCAGACATTTCGACTGTCTGGACCAACATTAATCACCAGAACAATCAAATGCACGGACTAGCTAAAGTGAGGGTGTTACAGAGTTCCTTCAAAGTTATTGTGAGCACTTGTTGTAATTTTGAGTGTGATAGAGCTTCAAATAGCTCTTGAGTGTAAAGGGATTTGTAAAAGAGCAATGGTTTGCTCTTGTGGTGATTATAAAGTGTTTATTCTTCACCCAAAGAAGAATTTTAGTGGAGTTAACTCTCGAGGAGGGCCTTGAGGAGAGGAGGTAGGATTGGGATAGCCGAACCTCTATAAATCTCTTGTGTTATCATTCTTCCTTTTCTCTTCTTTGTGTTTAAATTTCTTTTAATCTTTATTTTTGTAATTAGAATCCAATTCACCCCCCCTCTTGGGTTGTTACAAGGGACAACAAGTGGTATCAGAGCTGGTCTCCATTCAATGACTTAATCATCTTGGAGCAAAGAATAATGGCAACCCTCAATGCACAAGAAGGTCAATCGATAGTAAAACCCCCTTTCTTTGATGGACATGATTTTCTCTATTGGAAGAATAGGATGCATTACTTCCTTAAATCAGAAGGAGTGGATTTATGGGATATAACTAAAAATGGTCCCTTCATTCCTATCAAAGTAGCAGATGGTGAGCATGTGCCAAAGACAAAGGGTGAATAGAGTAAGCATGATAAGTATATGTTTTCTTTGAATATAAGAGCTATGCATATGTTGAGAATTTCATTAAATGATTTTTCTTATGCTAAAATTTCTAAATGCTCCAATGCTAAAGATATATGGGATTCTCTTGATTCTATGTATAATTCTAACCATTGTTGTCAAGTTGATGAAGTTGAGTACACCAAAAACTATTCCTCTCATCAACAAATGGAACAAATGCCATAAGTGGATAATGCTCATGAACAAAGCTTCAAAGAACACTCCATGATTGACATGTGCTTAATTGCTTTGGAAGACGATGAAAAAGAATCAAGAAGAATAAGAAGCATGGAATGTACAATATCCATAAGATGTAAAGGTGAAAAGATCAATGATGAAGTTGCCAACATGTGCTTCATGGCAATGGAGGAAAGCTCTAATGAGGTAACTTTAAATGATGATGTTGTTGAATTTTCTTATGATGAACTAGTTAATGCTCTTAAAGTTATGAATGATGAACTAGAATTAAGTCATAAGAGAAATAAACTTTTGAAAAGTGAGCTTGCTAGTTTAAGGAAGGAGAATGAGACCTCATCTAAGGTTGATAGACCTTTGGATAGTAATGTGCAAAAATCCTTAGATGAGCTTTCATTAGAAAATAAGAAGTTGAAAAATGAAATTGTTGAGCTAAAAGCTTCTCTTTCCAAATTTGCTAAAGGAAAGGACAAACTTGATGCAATTTTGGACTCTCAAAGGTCACCTAGCATCAAGTATGGACTTGGTTATAGTAAATTTACCCAAGCAGCTCCTTCCAAGACCATCTTTGTTAAAGCATCCAGTTCTAATAAGCCTAGTCCCCAAGTGCCTAGGCCAAATGTGTCCAATCCTAAAGGATAAGAGCCAAAGAAATCTTGTGGTAATGAAACTAGAAAGACTTTATTTCATCAACATGCTCCTAGATAAAATCTAAATAGGACATATACATCTAGGAGAGTTGCATCTAAGCAAATCTTTATAGGGGACATGTTACTAGGCCTCATAACTATTATCACACTCACGATGCCTCATGGTCACATTCATATAATGAACATAAAAAGATTGGTTATATGAGACCATTTGCTCACCCTCATACATATAGATGGTTCAATGGACATTGTCACTATTGTGGTAAGATTGGTCACACCAACTATAGGTGTGCCATTGGGAAAATCCATCTTGGATATGGTAGAATATTTGATTTTAATGATGGAACTACTAATTCCCAAAGACTCAAGTACATTTGGGTACCTAAAGTAAATTGAATTATCATGTGTAGGTGTGCTTGAAATCCTCAAAGCTTGAAAGCAAGTGGTACTTGGATAGTGGATGTTCAAGACACATGACCGGGAATGTCAATCTCTTCCTGTCACTTGAAAAGAAAGATGGAGGTGGGCAAGTGACTTTTGGTGATAATGGTAAGGTAAAATTATAAGAATAGGTAAGGTTGGTAAGGAAAACTCCCAAAACTCCCCTATTCTTGACAAAGTGCTTTTGGTTGATGGTTTAAAACATTATTGGCTTAGTATTAGTCAATTATGTGATAAGGGTTGTAGAGTTGTTTTTGAGTCTAAATCTTGCTTTGTGTCTAGAATGAGTGATAACAAAATGTTGTTTATTGGTGTAAGAATTGAAAATATTTATGTTATCGATTTGCATGCTTTGTCTAACAAAGATGTCAAGTGTTTTGTTTCTATTAGTAATGACTCTTGGACTTGGCATAGAAGGCTTGCACATGTTAGCATGGACCTTCTTGCAAACTTGAACAAGGATGAGCTAGTTGATGGGCTACTAAAGATCAAGTCTCAAAAGGATAAGGTGTGTAATGCATGCCAAATGGGTAAGTAAGTCAAGAGCTCATTTAAATCTATTCATAAGGTATCTACTTCTAGACCCCTTCAATTGTTGCATATGGATTTGTTTGGTCCTACTAGAGTAGCTAGCTTAGGTGGTGCATATCATGCCTTGGTGATTATTGATGATTACTCTAAGTATACTTGGGTTGCTTTCCTTGCTCATAAGGATGAATGTTTTGATATTTTTGAGATATTTTCAAAAAGGGTTCAAAATGAAAAGGGTTTTCAAATATCTTCTATTAGGAGTGATCATGGTAGAGAATTTGAAAATGAGAAATTTGATAAGTTTTGTAACTCACTAGGGATCACTCACAATTTTTCTTCTCTTAGGACTCCCTAACAAAATGGTGTTGTTAAAAGAAAAAATAAAACTCTTTTAGACATGGGGAGGACTATGTTAAATGAATATAATTTGTCTACTTATTTTTGGGCAGAAGCCATTAATATGGCTTGTTATGTTTCAAATAGAGTTTTGATTAGACCTATTTTAAAGAAAACCCCTTATGAGCTATGGAATGGCAAGAAACCTAAAATAGGTTATTTTAGAGTTTTTGGTTGTAAATGCTTCATTTTGAATACCAAAGATAACTTAGATAAATTTAGCTCCAAAACTGATGAAGGTATCTTTTTGGGGGTACTCTACATCTAGTAAAGCATATAGAGTTTTCAATAAGAGAACCTTAGTTATTGAGGAGTCAATGCATGTTGTGTTTGATGAAGCTAACCCCTTTGGTCCTAGAAAGGATATTTCTTATGATGATGATGTTGTAGGTAATCTTGATAAGTTGACTCTTGAAGATCTTCAATTTAGTGGAATTCAAGATCAACACATGGAAGATCCCTTGAAGGACTTGGGAGTTAATCAAGTTAAGCCTCAAGAGCAACAAGGTCAACCAGTTCCATTTCAAGAAGTTCAATAAGATCTAGCCAAAAATTAGACATTTAAGAAGGATCATCCTAAAGACCTAATCATTAGTGACACATCAAAAGGGGTAACAGCTAGATCCTCTCTTAGAAATATATGTAATAACCTTTCATTCATTTCTTAAATAGAACCTAGAAGCATAGATGAGGCCATTAATGATGAGAGTTGGGCACTTGCAATGCAAGAGGAGCTCAATCAGTTTGAAGGGAATAAAGTTTGGACCTTAGTTCCTAGACCAAAGGACCATCCATCCATAGGCACCAAATGGGTGTTTAAAAGCAAATTAGATGAGGATGGAAACATAACTAGGAATAAAGCTAGGTTAGTAGCCAAAGGCTATAACCAAGAGGAGGGCATTGACTATGATGAAACCTTTGCCCCATAGCTAGATTAGAAGCCATTTGAATCTTGCTTGCATATGCATCATACATGAATTTTAAGCTTTTCCAAATTGATGTTAAAAGTGCTTTTCTAAATGGTTTTATTGATGAGGAGCTATATGTTGAGCAACCTTCTGGTTTTGAAAATCATGAGTTTCCAAACCATGTTTTTAAATTGACTAAAGCCTTGTATGGTTTGAAACAAGCTCCTAGAGCTTGGTATGAAAGGCTTAGTAACTTTCTTTTGCAAAATGGTTTTTCAAAAGGAAAATTTGATACAACTCTTTTTGTTAAAGATCATGTAAATGACATCCTTGTAGTGCAAATATATGTTGATGATATTATATTTGGTACTACTAATAAGTGTTTATGTGAAGAGTTTGCTAATACAATAAAGAGTGAGTTTGAGATGAGCATGATAGGAGAACTCAAGTTCTTCCTTGGGCTTTAAATTAAATAAGCTAAGGATGGCATCTTCATCAACCAAGCCAAGTACACTAAAGAATTGATCAAAAGGTTCAGAATGTTGAATAGCAAGCCATGTAGAACTCCATTGACCACAAACTCCAAACTTGACAAGGATGAAAAAGGAAAATCGGTTGATGAAAAGCTCTATAGAGGTTTAATTTCATTAAGAGAGAATTAGATATGCTTGACAACCTTGATGCTTGAGATTGTGATTTACTGTTCACATTATTGTTCACATGAACAAAATATTCGTTTTCTATTTTTTGCTGCCATATGGTCACAATACCATTCCTCATTAATTTAAATTGTTCTCCTTGATTGTTCTATGAAGGTTATTTACCAAAATTCTATTATTGCTTTGAATAGAATCCATGATGGCTTTACAAGTCCTATGCAAATAAAATTAGTAAACTTGTATTGTAGTATTCTTAGCTCTTTATAGGCTATTCTTTAGAATAATTGGTATGTTGCCTCTAGATTGAGCATATACTATACATGTGTTCTAAGTGTCTCAATGACATAATTATACTCATGTTCAGTTTCAAATCAAGTTAATTATGCACATTTGCTTAGCTACCATATAACCACCTTAATGGTATCACTTTGTGTGCTCAAATGTAAACTTTCTAACTAGAAGTTATCCTTGAAATGCTTACTGAATTGACAATGATACTAAAAGCTTAAGCTTTTGGCATGGTAGTATGCCTTTGAATGATGCCATAATTTTATATGTTTTTCCTTTTAGAGTGTATTTTGATGATGCTGAAAGAGGGAGATATATAACTAGTGGATGAATTAGCTAAGTGGATGAATAATTCCAAATTTTAAGCTTTAAACATGATATATAAATGATGATTTAGTGGGATACATGTTTTGGGTATACTTATGTGATAATAATTCCAAATTTTAAGCTTTAAACATGATATATAAATGATGATTTAGTGGGATACATGTTTTGGGTATACTTATGTGATGCTTCTTGATAATCCTTTGATACATATTCTGAATTGTTTTTGATATAAAAAAAACTTTGCATCATCATTCACCTAGGACTCATGGCATTGTATTCATTGAGTCAAAGCTTCTCTTATGTGCTCTCCAAATTCTATTAGTAAGGCATAAACTATTTTTGAAAGGGGGAGTACATTAAAGGGAAGAATTTCTGAAAAACACACACTTCACTTGTGTTTAATTTTCCTCATCCTCTAATTGTTTATCATCATCAAAAAGGGGGAGATTGTTGGACCTAGGTGTCTTAACCCATGTTTTGATGATAATAAACAATTTGTGTGCTACTGATATACTTTGAATGTTTGTGTTCAATTTGTAGGTCCTAGATTCAAAATTACCAAATTGCTTCAAATCAAGGTTAAGGAAGAGCAAGACAAGAAAGTAAACATTTATGAAAACCTACAATGTAACTTTTATTTATTTTATATCTTGTAAATCTCATTTTATTAATTATGTCGGCTCAAGTCTAGGTGATACTAAGAATATCTTGTTCAACTTAGTTTTCACCTAATTTTTTATCAAGGGAAAATTCAATAAATTTTTCAAAAATGTAAAATTAATTTTGAAAAGTATTTTAGTTGCAAAATACATTGAATTAGCTTTCTAATGGTTCAAACGGATAAAAAATCCGAGTTCAGATAAAAAAGTTATGAGTTTTTTAAACTCTTAATTTCTTAGTGTCTTTACTTATAACTTTTTCTTGACCAAGGGGGACTCAAATGAAATTTTCACATTTGAGAAATGAAAATTTGTTTTTGAAAGTGTTTTCATTGAAAAGTTTATCAAATTAGCTTTCCAACGGTTCAAGCGGATAAAAAATCTAAGTTCCGGTTAAAAAGTTACACATTTTTGAAGCATAAGTGCCCTTTTGACACTTTCTGTCCAGAGAGCACCTCAGCAGTCGAAAGGGGGAAGTTCACTTGCCGAAGTTCACTATTTAAATTATGGTTTTTGAGCATTAAAAGTCATTTTTTCCAGAGAGCACTTCGGCAGCCGAAAGTGGAAACTTCGGCAGCGGAAAGTGACTTTTCAAAAGCAATTTTTTTTTTTTTTTGTGCTTCAACCTTCGGCAGCTAAAGTAAATAACTCCGGTAGCCGAACCTGGGTTTCTGCAACTCGATAAAACAGAGCTTTGGGTGGTTGAACAACTAGTTTTGCATTTAATGCACCCCCAATGGCTATTTTCTTGCAAAAACTATAAATAAGCACCATTTATGACTGGAAACAAGTTTAGACAACAACAATCTTTTAAAAATTAATTGTGTTCTAAAGATTTTCTTCATTCTCTCTCTCTAACTTGAGCTACCATAGCTAATGTTGAGAACTTAATATTTGAGTTGTAAATTCATTGTTCTGAGAGTTCCTTCAAAGTTATTGTGAGAACTTATTGTAATTTTGAGTGTGATAGAGCTTTAAATAGCTCTTGAGTGTAAAGAGATTTGTAAAAGAGCAAGGGTTTGCTCTTGTGGTGATTGTAAGGGGTTTATTCTTCACCCAAAGAAGAATTTTAGTGGAGTTAACTCTCAAGGAGGGCCTTGAAGAGAGGACGAAAGCTTAGGATAGCCGAACCTCTATAAATCTCTTGTGTTATCATTCTTCCTTTTCTCTTCTTTGTGTTTAAATTTCTTTTAATCTTTAATTTTGCAATTAGAACCCAATTCACTCCCCTTCTTGGGTTGCTACAAGGGACAACAATAATTATATGTAAACTTTTGCAATTCTAGGTCACTTGCATATTTTACTGCACTTTGAGAATAAATTAATTAGCAATATCTTTCCTGTGTATTTATTTCATTCTCTGTCTTTTTAAACTTATGTCAGAGTCTTTAAAATCACATTAGTGTCTTTCATGTCATATCAGTGTATTTGTTCCCAAATAGCCTATAACAAACTATAATGCTGGATACATGAGACTATACGGGTTAGACCTCCATATGTCTACCCTGTATACAACTGTCATGTTAGGCACAAGGCCAGCGGGCAGGTTGTTGAAGCCAGAAATACAATTATGCATAAGGGCAACTATCATGTCATTTGTCATGTCAGGTACAAGGCCAGTGGGCAGGCATATAATATCATGTATACAACTATCTGTCAGGCACAAGGCCAGCGGTTAGAAATCATATTAGACATATTTTGTCAATCAATGATTATTCATGTAAAAATCATATCAAACATATATTGTCAGTCCATAACTTTCCATGTAGGCAGTACTGCTATCTGTAATCCCTAATTGGTTTACCAATCGATCCAACTATATAAATATAAGTCCAGGTGTACTTTGGGCAAATTAGTACTATTAAGCACTTATAGTTTTATTATTTCATGCTATGTACTATTAAGGGTTCATAATATATTGTTATTTCACTTCATGTACTATTTATGTTTTATACCATTTTCATGTCATTATAATGGGAACATAGGTTCCAAGTACATATTCATATAACTTATGTATTTATCACTCTCATTATTTAATGTCATGTATTATAAATATTCATAGTATTGTTTTTTCATATATGATGGAAACATAGGTTCCAAGTGTATTTTCCTATGACTTATGTGTTTAATAAACCATTTAGGTAATTTACATTTTATGCATCAACTAATTTCATGTCACCTTATAGTGGGAAAGTGGGAAAAGTGGGACCCACATACCTTTTTTATGCAATTTAGCATGTAGTGACTTATTGGGTATAAGTCAATAATTTATTCCAAAAACCTTTCTTTAAGTTCAACTTTACTGTCTTGTATTTGCATATCAAATTGAGCAATTTATGGCTACCGTTTAGCTACATTTCCTCAATGGAATTTATTCCTCTATGTTTTGTCTTTATTTCCCTTTTTGAATCATATCAATTGGATTTATGGAGCTCAAGTTATGGTCAAATAACCATAACTTGTTCATTTCCTAATTCTGGATCCTTAGCTAGGCAGATTTTGGAGTTATACTTTACCAATTTAATTGGACATGTTACAGTCACTTTTAGGCTTAGTATTCTTCATATAATTTGTTGTCCTAGGTCATATAGTCACTCAAAATTTTGGATTGCCATTTTTCAAGTCTTGTAGAATTATTTATAGTCAAATTATTGACCTGGACTCAAGTGTCTTGTAGTAACAGGATTTCAATTAGGTCAGTAGCTTTGACCCAATATTTAAGCTTCTTACATTCATAAGCTGAGGAAAATGTCTAAAACAAAGTTGAAGGTCTATTTCTTAGCTTTCCAGAATGGATAGCTCATTTCAATTGAAAATTTCTAGTAGGAGATATGCTTAAGACACTATTCTGGAGTTAATGGTCATTTATACCATTTCCAGAATTGGTATGCCAAATTAATCAAGTTAATTGACCTAATTTCCTTAATTTTTGGATTTTGATCAAAATACCATTATTGTAGGCCTATGTCTTATTGAAATTTTGGCATTAGTTTCAGGGCATTTGGATTTCTGTGGACCACGTTATGGCCTCTTTGCCAAAACTGGTCAAGTAGCCTATGTTTAGCAAATCTGGACAGTTTTGGTAACCCAATTTGTGCAAACAATTTCATTTGGTTAATGGAATTTCTGGGCTTTGTTTTCTTCATAAAAGTTGTAGCCCTATGTCTAAACTTTCCAATGGTATAAATTTCAGGTCATTTGGATCTGTCTAGAGTGAGATATGGCCAAATGAATGAACACTATTCATTTGGTCAAAATTCTGGGTTCACTAAATGGCAATCCGAATTAGGGAAAACTTTTGGTCACATTTTAGGCAAAATTTGGACATGACTTCGACATGGAAAATGGAGTGTTTTAGGTCATATCTTACCTCTAATTGGCCTCATACCAATTGGAGTCACACAAGGTTAATTATGGCTCAAATTACACACTGTTTTCAACAATTTTCACAACATGCACAAAAGAACACTCCCAAATTGCATTCCTCCAACTTCCTTACTTCAAATACCATTCACAGCACTTCTAATATCATCAGTCTCAATACAATTAAATTCCAGCAATATCATCAAGTCTCAATTTGGTCAATCTCAAGCATATTCACAAAATCCTAATTCAAGATCAAACCTAATTCAAGTTTCCCCTAATTTATACATATCACATACATATCACTTCCAATACATTTAAGTGTATCAATTAACATCATCAACCCTTATTAGAACTAGGAATTCATCAAATTCTTAAGGAAATTAAGACTGTCAAATTTCAACAATTGCACAAGTCTCCCATAATCAATTCAAAACCCTAATTCATGATCAAACCTCAAACACCCACATACAATTATATCCTAATTCATGTAATTACCTTAATTAACATTTCTAATGACCATTTTCATGTAAAAAATAAATAAAATCCCCAAATTTCCCATGGCTGTCGAATTGGGGGTTCTCAATTACTCATCATTTTCAATCAAATTCCTCATCATATCGACTCATTTTAATGTTTAACTAAGGAAAAAAGGAGAAATTATGCACTAACCTCAACTTGTGAGAATTCTTGTCTTGCCAAACTTCAATTCTACCTCTTCAAATTACTATCAATAGCTTCCTTATGATGTGGGGATTAATTTTTGTGAAGGGACTTGTGAGGATCATGGTGAAAATGGGAGAGATTTGAGCTTTGCATGAAAGCATCCATGGAGGTTTTCAAGAGAACAATTCGGCCATGGAAAGGAAGGTTGAAGAAGGTGATGAAGTGAGTGGAGAATTCTGTCCTCTTTTGGCTTTTATACCCCACTAAATAATTTAAATATTAATTATAATAATCAAGTTTTCATATTTGCAATTATTCCCCCATACTTCCATTAATTACACTACACATATGATTTCATATTTTTATGGGGTTTTCAAAATTTAATACTATTCATTTTTAATGGACATTTAGGTTAAAAGTCAACTCTAGGTGTCAAATGACCAAAATGCCCCTCTTCGAGTTATAGTCAGACTTTTCGGTAATATTGATTTAATTCCTGATCCGACGGTTCCTTTAATTTTTGATTTCATCTGTGCCGATTCACTAAATTTTTTTTTTTGATATTTTTAATGCCATCTGTATCTCAGTAAACTTTTAATTAGGTCTTTAAAATTATTTCTTGAGATTTTCCTATGGTCTAAGGTCGTCAACTGTCTACGCAGTGACTTTCCGGTGCAGTCACCCATCGCTATGGTTCCGGCTTGTTTAACCAAGTTGCATTTCCTTTCTTTTAATTTTTTCTTAATTTTTCTTGTATTTTCTTACCATATATTCCATCATTTTATGTCTCCTGACTATCATTTAAGTGTAGTTCCAGACATCCTGACTGTCCAGACAAACATTAGTCATCGGAATAGTAGAACGAATGAACTTCTTATGGTGAGGGTGTTACACTACAGATTGCCGTATTGCCCATAGAAATAATCATTGATAGACAATATATGTCTAAGATGGTTATTCTACTGGCTTTATGCCTACCCATTGGCCATTGTGCCTAATTTTATTTTTGACTTTATGCCTGCCTGCTAGCCTTGTGCCTGACATGAAAAATGTATACATGTTAGACATACGGATTTTTAACTAGTATACTCCCATGTATCCAGTCTTTATAGTTTGTTATAGATTACTTGGGCGCAGATAAGAGTAATAAGCTTTAAATTTAAATAAGTACATGAGGAGCTCACAGGTATGAGTAATAAGACTGAAAATGAAGTAAATGAACAAGAAAAACCTTGATTAACTTAATTGCTTCCAAAGTTTTATAAACATTTATAAGACTTTAAATTCATGAAATTCTATATTTCTTTATAAGGTTATATGTGGAATAATTATTTCAATTATTTAGTTATTTTTATTTCAAATTATTGCACTACTAAGCAGAAATGCTTAGCGCGATGGATTGTTTCCTCGCGTAGGTACGGGAGACCAGTACCAGCAGCAGTAGTAGAGCCTAGACAGAATTTTGATCAGATCTGCTACAGTGTAGGTTGTCACCTCAGCAGTCCATTTTGGTAGGGCTCATGTACATTTAGATTTTGTATTTTGGTTATTGTATATAATTAAACAATGTAAATCATTTTGTGATTTTAAATAATTTATAAATTATTGTATCTGAATTTTATATGAATGAAATGAAATTTATTTTCTGAAAAATTATATGAGTTATGATTTGAGATGATGCTTAGGAAATTGATATGAGAAATGAGATGATATATGAAAATATGAAATAGATATAAATTGTTTTAATAGGTAAATAGGAAAACCCATCATACGCTAATATAACAGAGGGACTCTGTTTGGGTCTCCAAAAAAATGAAAGGTGATAAAAAAAATTTTTTTTTCCACATATGGGATAATACTAATGAATGAAATTTAAATTAATAAACTATATGACAAGACAAGATAGGGTACTCCGGCATCGAATGTGACACGCCTTGCTCGCCTATACTGTAGACTGGTAAGGGATGTCACAAATCTCTCCAAACTGATAGGTAAATTTTAAAAATTAAGATTAAATAATTTTTAAAAAATTTTAAAAAATTTATATTTTATACTATAATTACATAATTAATTTTAATAAATAAGGTAAGATTCAATTTTAATTATGCAATATATTATGATTACTTTTTTTTATTAATGAAAGCTTTAATTAAAAAAAAAAAAAACACACTTGCTATATTGACTAATGATATGCAATCTGTTAAAATTTTTTGCAAAGAAATAAAAACATTGCACTTGTTATATTATCGCCATGAATTGTCTCATGTATGATTAAAATTGAATTGATAAATAAATTGCTTATTGTAATTAAATTATTATTAATTAAATATTAAAACAAAAGCTCTTAAACAATTTAATTTACATATAAATAAAATTGATAGCATCCAAGTATATTATGCTATTAGGGATGAAATATGTTGACTATTTTTGGGTATTCAATCTAATTGTACCATGTTAAAATATGTTTTTGGGCTTGAGGCGAGTTTAAGTCTAAAAAGTAATATTCGTATCAAGTCTAGATTTTACGCATTAGAAGTTAGGTACGGTAACAAGTAAGGTATCCATGAAAATCACGCTACTTGAACCTAATTAATATTTATAATACTCGAACTTGTTTCAATTTATATTCTTTAATTAATAATCTCAATAAAAAAAATTTAATTATTAATTTTTATTTTAAAATTTTATAGTTCCTATTTATTTAGAATATATTATATTAAAAATTTATCAATATTATTAAAAATATATATATTATAATTAATTAATTATATAAATGGATAATGGATAATCAAAACATAAAATTCAAATCTGATATGGATATTATTAACTAAATCTGAATCTGTTTCAAATTTGATTATATGCTATCTAAACTCATCCTAATAGGGTTCAATCGTATCCAATCATATGCCCAAAAAAATATTACTTGTTGCCATCTCTATTAAAAATCTTATATAAACTCATTTATACAAATAAATAATTAATTAATATAAAACATATATTAGGATTGGATTCGATATAAGATTTTTTGGGTATCTTGTATTAATTAATTATAAATTCTGATTGGATCTTCTAATATATGTTTTTAAGAGAGAAAATACAAAATTTTAAAAGGAATAATTAATTAATATAAAATTTTTAACCAATATTTCAAATTTTATATTGGAAATTTTTTTAAATATAACAGGTAAAATTTTTTTATTAATTATAAAAGGTAAAATTTTTATTAATTATAAAGATAAAATTTTTTAAAATATCAACATAAGTAATCATATTAATTGATTTCAAATTTTCATTTGCGTTGACATAGGTAATCATAATTATAAGATCCAAGAAAATAACGGGATCTTATAAATGAGATCTTATAAAAAAAGGAATTAATTATTTTTCTCTTTTCATTTCCTTTCTTTTCTTGTTAACTTATAAATCATGTTATTTTCCATTCCACTAGTCTCTCTCTAATCTCACACTGCACAAACATTTTTCAAACCTTAAAAAATCAATTTCTTTTTTCTCTCTTAAATCAATTAAAAAAAATCCCTTAAATGCTGCATTTTTTAAATTCATAACTACGCTCGTTTCCATGGAGATAATTTTGTACAAGGAGATTATATTCATTGTCTTTTTATCAAATAGTCGAATCTCGCCTTGGTCCCAAGCAAGCAATTTCAAGAATACTAGTAAGTGTCCCTAATAAATCTTATTATCCATTTTTTTTTTATTTCTCTCAATTATTATCGAGAAACCATTCCAAGAGAATTTGCAATCTTTTTTTTTTCTTCACATTCTGGATTGGTTGATGCAATTGGGAAAACTGATTATGATGTTAAGGTGAAAGCATTAGAGATATGGTAGAATCCAATTTGGAGAGGAAATGCAGCTACCATCAACAATTCTAAATTTTTTAGATTGAAATTTTACCTTTTTTTGTGAGTTCACTACTCTATGTTTTGATTGCTATTACTTTTATTTTTTTACTTTGATTACTATAGTTTTAAATCTCTACATTGGTGAGGGAACCCTAGTCTCTTAGAACTAGGTTCTGCACTTTGGTTAATTTTAGTAACTTTATCACATCTTATCCCTCCATAAGACATGACATGATTTCGTAATATATCTAATGAATTACCGAACTTCACCTACCGATAACCCATTAAATATACTACAAGGGATTTTAAAACAAATTCAATTCATTTTAAAGTTTGAAGTGATGATAAATAGTTATTGAAGTTCTTTTAAATGAGGTTTATACCATAAATTTTAATTTGAATTAATTTGGCACTTTTAGGATTTTACAAAAATTTGGCATGATTTCGGCTAAAAATGTAACAAAACAGTTTTTCAAACCAGTGGGAAAAACAAATTATAAAATCATAACATTCATAAATTGATCTCGATCAACTCAAATAATTTCTTTCTAATTCCACATACACAAAGAAAATGTGCTCATCATTTATATATACAAATCAATTAAATATTCATATACAAATTTTAAAATCAAAAGATATCAAAGTTTTATTACAATATTATTTATACAACTGCTCTTCTATCTTTTGATTAAATAAGGACAACTTTACATTAAAAATAACTTACAAAGGGTATAACAAATATATCCAAGGATAGTCCAAAACACTGCTCTCACCACTGCCACAAGTAGCTTACTCTGCTGCTTTATCTATCTCCTTACTTGCAATAGCATAAACAAGCAATCGCTGAGTGGTGAACTTAGTGATGCACAACTTAAAACTTTGAGTTCAATATAAATCATAATTGCAACTGCATGAAAAATATTATAATAATTTTGAACCAAGGGAATCATTTAATAAAAATCACATTTTATGCTAGACAATCATAAAACACAAGTTTGCTGAAAATCACACAGTTTAAAATATGACATAAATTTCCAATTCATCCCAATAACCAAAGGTGAATGGGCAATTCAAGGCCTAGCTAGCAAATATGAGTACTCATTCAATCCATCCTCAATTGGCAACACACCTCAACACTTCAGCCAGAGAGGGAAAACAAATCCAATTCATCTCACTAGGCAAGCTAGTGAGGAATACAAATCACATAGTCATGTCAACTGTGGTTTCAAACTATATTACAATCACATTTCATTCAAAACAAGTACCCAAAAGGGTTAGCAACATGCAAATTCTCAAAACACTTCAAATTTCATTCAAAATCAGCCCACCCCCATACTACAACAATATAAAAGGTGCCAATATCCACCTTTCCAAGATCAAAATTTCATTTCACAAAATCAAAATTCGCAAAATGTAAGGGGAAAATTCAAACTCATTCATAATAGCTCATTTAAATCAAATTCAAAGTGAAAAATAAAGCAAAGAATTAGTTGTGCAGAAACCTCAAATGGATCTCTTTATTTGTCCTAAGCCTTCCCTTCTTTAGAAGTCTCTTTGTCCACTGAAATCACACAATTACCAAACTTTAATACTCATTCTAAGTCCCATTTATAGTCAACTAAACCAAATTCTAATGACTTCCCAAGTTCTAATTGATTTTGGGTTCTAGATAGTTTTGAACCTTGACTTTAGAATCCAATTTCAACTTAGTTTTGATCATAATTTGGCGATGTGTTCTTTATGAAATTGTTCTTCTATGTTTTAATTTTATTATCCAAATTGAATCACTCCATTTGGAGTTTTTTAGCTCTAGTTATGGTTAATTTACCAAGTACTGGTCCAGTAATCAATACTGTTCTGATCAGGGCAGATTCTGGAACTCAATTTTGTCTAGCTAACTGAATATATTACAGTCATAATTTGGCTTAGTGTTCTTCATATGAGTTGTTCCCCTGTGTCTCATGGTTACATAGGTTCAAGAATTTCTAAATTTGAAGCTGTATAGGGTGAGTTATGGCAATTTAACGAACTTGGACTCATTAGCCCTGTACATTTAGGATTTCAAGTTCAGGTCAGTTCTTACATTTAACATTTAAGGATTTTACATCCAGAATTTGAGTAAGGTTCCAAAAAAAAAGTTGTAGCCCTAATTCTTATGTTTTTAGATCATTTTGGCTCATCCCATTTGGAATTTTCTAGTGAAACTTGTGGTCTAATTACTATTCTAGGGTCAAATGGCTAAAATGGTTCCAGTGCAGGAATTCTAGATTGGAAAGTCCTGAATTCTCCTAACATTTTCCCTAAGTTACTTTAGGATCTGGGTTTTGGTCAAAACACAAAAATTGTAGTTCTATGTGTTATGAACATTTTGGCTTTAGAATCACTACATTTGCAGTTTTGTAGCCCAAGTTATGGTATTTTTGCCAAAACTGGTAGGATGGCCACTTATCCAAGATTTCTAGTTTAGTCCAGAATCAGGCAGGTTCGATGGACTAAATTTGCTTAGCAATTTGACCAAGTTAGGGTCATAAGTCGAGTTTATGATCTTCATAAGAAGTGTTCTACTATGTTTCAAGTTTCCATTGGTTCAAGAATCACCTAATTTGGAGGTGTTTAGAGTGAGTTATGCCTAATTAAAGATGTACTATTCATTTGGTCATTTCTGGTCAGGTCCAGAGCACCAATTCCGGATTCAAGCAATTTTGAGGGCAACTTATGATCAATTTTTAGATAAGGTCTCTTCATGAAAATTATAGCCCTATGTCTTAAGTTTCATCTCTAATTAGCCTCACACCAATTAGGGCTATATAACTCAACTTATAACCATCTAAGTGGACTGGACCCAAGCTGTCCAGAATTCCAGCATATTGCACACTACCAATTCATCAATTCCATTCATCAATTCTATACTAATTCACACTCAAGACATTTCAAATGACCAAAATTTACCATTACAACATCAATTACGTAACCTGGAACAAAACCCTAATTCTTCTATCTTCCCAATTTCATGCAACTAATGCAATTCACTTCACTAATTATGCATACAACATCACTTAAGCAAGCATTCATCATTAATTCCATCAAAACACATCAACCCTAGCATCCCATAAGGCTGGCTGAATTTTCTCCCAAAGTTCATGCATGATTTTTAAATTTTCTTCAATTAATTATGCTATATTCAAACTCAATTTCATGCCTACACCATAAGTTAAGTTAGATAAACAACTTACCTCTATGATGACTTTTCCAATCTTCTCTTTTCTTCAATCTCTTTGATTTATTTTGCTTCCAATCTTCTACTCAAGCTTAATTATCAAATTTTTATTGAAGGAGCTATGGATTTTATGATGTAAAACTAGGGTTTTTAGGAACTCAAGAGTGTAACAATGGAGAAATTTGATAAGGGAGAGAGAGAGAGAGTTAAAGCCAGCTAAAAGGGAAGGTTGAAGAAGGAGATTTTTGTTTTTGATTTTAAAATTTTTCTCTTGTCTTTTTATGTACATAATATCCAATTGTCAATTTATAGTTATAATTATTTTAATTGTGTCATCCATATGTCACCATGATGTCATAACTCTAATTTAAAATGTAAAATTTCATTTCTTTTCTTTTCTTTCCCTATACCTCTCTATATTTTTAATTATTTTTCATTATTTTAATCTCACACAATTTAATAGACATTTAGGTCAAAATTCACCTCTAGGAGTGAATTGACCAAAATGCCCCTCATCTGTTATAATCCATATTTTTAATAATGTCCGATGAGTCCTTAAATTCTGATTCACTTATTTGAGTTTGTTCTCTTTTCTTTTCTATGGTTTTCACATTCCCAATAGTTTCGCAATTATCCCTTGGCCTAGGATGTCATGGGGTACCACACGAATTTAGGGTAGCAACTGAGCTCGCAGTCACTTCCCAGGTCAATCACCCATTGCTGGGACCTCAGCTCATTTAACCGATTTAGGCTTTATTTCACTTATTCTCTTCCTACTACATTTGATCTTTATCAATTTTATTTATGATTTCTCTATGTGATCTAAGTATAGTTATAAACATTCTAGCTGTCTGGACAGACCTTAGTCATTGGAACAGTAGAATGTACAGACTACTTAATATGAGGGTGTTACAATTCTCCCCTCCTTAAAAAAATTTCGTCCCAAAATTTTACCTAGTATCCTCATGTCCTCCTCGAGCTCCCATGTAGCCTCCTAGCCTGAATGATGGTTCCACAGCACCTTGACCAGTGGTATCTGCTTGTTTCTCAGCTACTTCACCTCATGTGCCAAGATTCTTATGGGCTCTTCATCATAATTGAGGTCTGGATTCACCTCAATCTCCTCTACTGGTAAGATGTGTGAGGCGTCTGATCGATACCTCCTTAACATAGAGACATGAAAGATATTGTGAATCTTCTCTAACTCTGGAGGTAATGCAAGTCTATATGCAAAAGGACCCACTCTTTCCAAAACCTCATTTGGCCCAATGAAACGAGGACTCAATTTCCCCTTTTTACCAAACCTCATAATTTTCTTCTAGAGGGAAACTTTAAGGAATACTTTGTCACCCACAGAGTACTCAATATCCTTTCTCTTTAGATCTATATAGAACTTCTGGCGATCCGATGTAGCCTTGAGTCTATCTCGAATGATTTTAATTTTCTCCTCAGTCTGTTATACAATTTGTGGGCCAATCAACTTTCTCTCACCCACTTCATCCCAACACAAGAGAGTTCTACACTTCCTGCCATACAAAGCTTCATAGGGAGGCATCCCAATGCTTGACTGATAATTGATGTTGTTGGCAAATTCAATCAAAGGCAAGTGTGTGTCTCAACTGCCTTCAAACTCAATCACACAAGCCCGAAGCATGTCCTACAAAATCTGAATTACGCTCTCAGACTGGCCATTTATCTATGGATGGAATGCTGTGCTGAAGTACAATCTAGTTCCTAGGGCTTTTTGAAGACTACCCCAGAATCTAGAAGTAAACCTTGGATCTCTATCTGACACAATGGACATTGATACTCCATGTAGCCTCACAATCTCATCAATATATATTTTAGCCAATTTGTCCAGGCTGTAGTCCATTTTTACTAGTAAAAAGTGTGTAGACTTAGTTAATATGTCCACAATGACCCAAACTGCATCATGATTCTTCTGTGTTCTAGGAAGTCCCATCACAAAATCCACCGTAATCCATTTTCATTTCCACTCGGGAATTGGCAATAACTGTAGCAATCTAGCTGGCACTTGGTGTTCTGCCTTTACTTGCTAAAAAGTTAAGCATTTAGCCACATATTCAGTAATATCCTTCTTCAAACCCATCCACTAATAGTGCTCTTTAACAGTTCTATACATTTTGATCCCACCAGGGTGCATTGCAAAAGGTGAGTCATGTGCTTCCTTCAAGATGATTTGCCTCAATTCCACATCATTTGGAAAGCACATTCTGCCATGGTGTAGCAGTAAGCCATCATCATTCACTGAAAACTGTGGTTTCTTGCCATCCCGAGCCTCTTCCATCAATTTTAGATGCTTTTCATCATTCTAAGCAGCTGTTTTAATCTGATCAATCAACATTGGCTTCTCTTGCCAAATAGCTACCATTTGCCCCTCATCATCAATCTCTAAATTAGCATGCAAGGCCCTCAACTCATGCATCATGGACAAAGGTGATACTTTCAAACTAGCCATAGTTTTGCAACTTAAAGCATCTGCTACCACATTTGCTTTCCTAGGCTGATAATCTATCAAGCAATCATAGTCTTTTATCAGAATTAACCACCTGCTCTGCCTCAAATTCAACTCCTTCTGTGTGCCCAAATATTTCAAAATCTTGTGATCTGTGTAGATGTAACACTTCTCCTCATACAAGTAGTGTCTCCAGA
The DNA here is from genome assembly GCF_030052815.1 of Hevea brasiliensis. Classification (NCBI taxonomy): domain Eukaryota; kingdom Viridiplantae; phylum Streptophyta; class Magnoliopsida; order Malpighiales; family Euphorbiaceae; genus Hevea; species Hevea brasiliensis. The sequence goes on along the minus strand of NC_079496.1, from coordinate 90,782,978 downwards.
TCTTCAAAGCAAATACAATGGTAACAAGCTTCAAGTCATGTGTAGGATAGTTCCTCTCATGTGGTTTTAGCTGGTGTGAAGCATAGCCAATAACATTTCTATCTAACATCAACATACAGCTTAAACCATTGTGAGAAGCATCACTGTATATAGTATATTCTTTAATTGGAGTAGGTAAAGTCAGGACTAGAGCTTTAGTTAAACATCTCTTCAACTCATTAAAACTCTACTGACATTTATCGGTACATTGAAATTTTACATCTTTTCAAAGCAACTTGGTCAGTGGAGATGCTAACATGGAGAATTCCTTCACAAAACGACGGTAGTACCCAACTAACCCAAGAAAACTGCAAACTTTAGTAAAATTTCTGGGCGGCTTCCAATTAAGGATAGCTTTTACCTTGCTGGGATCGACCTTGATACCCTTAACTGATACAATGTGCCCCAAAAAGATAATTTCTTTCAGGCAAAATTCACACTTCGATAATTTGGCATACAATTATTTCTCCCATAAAGTCTGCAGTACTATTCTTAGGTACTTGTCATGCTCCTTTGTCTTTTTCGAGTACACCAAAATGTCATCAATGAATACCACAACAAATTGATCTAGATATAGCCTGAAGATAGTGTTCATCAGATCCATAAAAGCATATGGAGCATTAGTTAACCCGAATGGCATTACTAAGAACTCGTAATGGCCATAGCGAGTCCTAAAGGTAGTTTTTAGAATACTTTGCTCCTGCACCCTCAATTTATAGTATCCCGATCTTAAGTCAATTTTGGAGAACACAACTGCATCCTTCAACTGATCAAACAAATCATCAATTCGTGGTAGAGGATATGGATATCTATTCTTTATGGTTACCTTATTGAACTGTCTATAGTCTATACACAGATGGAGATTACCATCTGAAGTTTCAATTTCCTCCCTCTGGTGCATAGTATATACTTTAGCTAGAGCACCACCCTGCTCTAACTGATTAATTGTGCCCTGACTGCTAGAAGTGCTGTCCCTACCTCTGCCTTTGCCTCTGCTGGCTAACTGTGAATCTCTGGTGGTAGAACTAAAAAACAGATCCTTCAGTTGTGGTAGTAGGTGGCCCAAATCTGTGGGCATTAGTACAGTCTTTAGCAAAGTGCCTCGTACCACCACAGTTATAACAGGCACCAATAGCTTTGTAGTATACCCTTCCATGGGTATTGCCATGCATCTCATAGGGACGGGGAGGGAAGGAACTCTTAGATGTTTGCTGACTAGATCTAAGTGGCCTTTACCTTGAAAACCTTCCCCTACCAGATTTTTTACTACTCTGTCCCCCAAAGTTCTTCCTCTTACTACAATTACCATTTGAACTCTAACCCATGGTCTTTCCACTTTTCTCTTTTTCTGTCTTCTCCTTCTCAGGTGTTGCTTCTGATTCTATCTTCTCTAGCTCCAGGGCTTGGGATATTAATTCAGAGAAGTTCTCATGCTAGAACTGTAACACCCCTATATGCATAGCCCTAGTCATAAATTAAAGATAACATTGATAGTGTAAGGTTATCCAGTCTCGGATATGGGATTTATAATTTTTTGGTGTTGTCATGGATCTTTCACCTAAATTTTAGTGAAAAATAGTATTATATTAGTGTATCAGCAGGGCACAAAGAAAAATTTTATTTCCCTGAATGGGGCAGGATGCTATGGATGATCATCATAGCTTGTAAAATGGTGTTCTAATTAAGATAAGGGTAAGATAAGAATAATTGGCCAGGTATTTCTTAGAAAGAGCATAATTTTATTGTGCGGACCATAATGAATAGATTATGATTGGTACAGGACAAGAGAAAAAGGATAGTTCTGTATACTTCCTTCTTAGGGTATTAAAGGATAAGTTATAATTTAGTACAAGAGGAAGTAATGGTTGTAAATCATTGAAAAATAATCTATAGAATATCGATAGATAAAAGAAAGGTGCAAATGAAAATTGGAATAATTGGCTCAAATATAATAAAGAAATGTTACGAATATTAGTAAAAGTGTTGACTAGAATGGTCAGAGGACCAAATCAAAGTAATATTGAAGTATATCAGATTTATTAGGGATAATAAGAGGTGCTAAATCATGACTCGACAGTCAAGTTAAGGAAGAAGATAAGATTGAGGAATAAAATAATTAAAGTTAAGTTGTGGAATGGAAAAAAAAAAACAAATAGAACTGTTAGAAGAAAGAATACAAGTAATGAAGAAAAGGATTGTGTATTTGTCTGTGTCTCATTTACAGAGATATTACATCTATTTATACATGAGAATATGAACTAATTTGGACAAGAATAATAATTGCTATAATTATGCTACACAAATCTCCTATAATCATGCTGATTGCTGTAATTATGTTACACAAATCTCCTATAATCATGCTGATTGCTGTAATTATGCTAACACCCCCCCTCAAACTCAAGGTGGTAGCACAGGTGCCAACTTGAGTTTGCTTAAGAGATCCTGAAAGCGAGCGGGAGGATGCGTTTTGGTGAATATATCAGCGGTTTGGCTGACAGAGGAGATAGGAATCAAACATATGGTGCCATGAGCAACATGATGACGTACAAAATGACAATCAATTTCGATGTGTTTGGTACGCTCATGAAATACATCATTATGAGAAATCTGTATGGCACTTCTATTATCGCAATGAAGTATTGTGGCAGAAGAATGAGTGACACCCAAATCAGTTAATAACCACCGTAACCAAAGTAATTCAGATGTAGCATCAGCAAGAGCACGATATTCAGATTCTGTGCTAGAACGTGCAACAACAGGTTGCTTTTAGCTACGCCAAGAGATAAGAGAATTACCCAAGAAGAAACAATAACGATTGTAGAGCGACGATCCGGATCACCACCCAATCAAGATCGAGTAGCGGATAATACTAGGGAGGAGGTTGCGGAAAAGTTCAAACCATGAAAAAGAGTGCCTTTGATATAACGAAGGATTGGCATCAGAGAAATGAGTTGAGCGAGGAGCGGACATAAACCGCCGACGGATGAACAAAGATATGAAATATCAGGTCGAGTAACTGTGAGATAAACAAGACTCCCGACAAGCTGTCGATATAAAGTAGGATCATCAAGAGGAGTGCCATCAAGAGGTGTAAGTTTGCAATTGAGCTCCAATGGGGTTGATCTTTGTTTGCTATCGATGATGCCTGCACGAGAAAGTAAGTCGGATGCATACTTGGCTTGAGATAGATAATAGCCATCAGAATTTTGAGAAACTTCAAGGCCCAAAAAATAGCTGAGAGAACCCAGGTCTTTCATTTCAAAATGTTGATTGAGATAATGTTGTAACTCTAAAATACCAGATGAATCATCTCCTGTTATTATCATATCATCAACATAAAGCAGCAGAAGAACAATACCACCGCTTCGACGAGTGAATAATGCGTAATCATGTGGACTAGAGAGAAACCAAGTTGAGCAAGAGTGGAACTAAATTTGGCAAACCAGGCCCTGGGAGCTTGTTTTAATCCATATAAGGCTCGCCGAAGTTTGCAAACCTTATGAGGAGAATGATAACCAGGAGGAGGATGCATATAAACCTCTTCTGTTAAATCACCATGAAGAAAAGCATTTTTAACATCCATCTGGAAAAGTTTCCATTTACGAACTGCAGCAATAGCTAAGAGACTGCGAATAGATGTTAATCGGGCCACTGGAGCAAAAGTTTCCTCATAGTCGATACCATACTCTTGAGTGTACCCTTTGGCTACTAAGCGAGCTTTGTAGCGTTCAATAGTTCCATCAGAACGGGTCTTGATTTTGTAAATCCATTTGCAACCAATAGGAGTCTTGTTTGGTGGAAGATCAACTAAATCCCAAGTATGAGTTTTCTCTAAAGCCTGAAGTTCATCACCATAGCTTGTCGCCAAAGAGGGTCGATTTGCCTCACGATAAGAATGAGGCTCATGAAGGGTTGCAATAGTAGAGTAACAATTAAAATAAGAAAGATAATGAGGAGTTTCTCTTAAACTGGTAGAACGAAGAAGAGTAGTGCTAGGAGGAGATGCAGCGCAGTCTTGGATCAACAATCGTGCCGATTCAACAAAGGTGTGTAGTTGGGCTAATATTGAGCACATCACAATCACTGGATCGAGACTTGGAAACACTCTTTGGAGGAGTCTGAAAAATAGAGAGTCGATTGACAGAGTGATGAAATTTGGAAAGAGAAGAGAACATAGTATTTTCCCAAAAGGTAACATGACGAGATGCGTTACTTATTAGAAACAGGATCCCAACAACGATACCCTTTGTGTTCAATGCCATAACCAAGAAAACAACATAGACGAGCACGGGGTTCTAATTTGGTATGTTCATGAGGTTGTAAAAGAACAAAAGAAACACATCCAAAAGGTGTAAGGATGGAATAGTCGAGGTTGTCCAAACAATTTTTCAAAAGGAGATAAATTATGAAGAACCAAGGTAGGAAGACGATTAATAACATAAACAAGATGAAAAGTCGCTTCTCCCCAAAATTTTTCTCGGACATGAGGCGTAAAGAAGAAGAGTACGCAGAATCAAGAATATGGCGATGCTTATGCTCGGCTCGCCATTCTGTTGAGAGGTGTGAGGACAAGAACGTTGAACAACGGTGCCTTGTTGACTAAGAAATCAAGCAAAGAAGAATCCCGATATTCCATGGCATTGTCTGCTCGAGAATTTTAATGTCACAAGAGAATCGAGTTTTAATCATTTTTGCAAATGTGATGTAAATTTGTGATAACTCGGATCGATGTTTCAAAAATATATCCAAGTAAACCGAGAATAATCATCAATAAATATTACAAAATAACGAAACCATTTATTGAAGAAATAGGAGAAGGACCCCAAATGTCGAATGAATTAAACCAAAAGGAGTGTCTCAAGTAGTATTATTATGGGAAAAGATAATGCAGTTGTTTTGCAAGTCGACAATTTAAACAATTAAATGACTCAAACTTAGTAGATCCTAATAATCTACGAGAAATTAAAGGTTGAATTTTACTGGCAGAAGCATGACCAAGACGAAGATGCCATTGGTGAATGGAGGAATTAGGGATTGTAGCTGCAGACACAAATCTCGGAGGAAGATGTAAAGATGTAAGCTCAAATAATCGACCCACTCGCGACCCTCCCCAAGAATCTGTCCCGCTTTGTGGATCCTGCACTGGACACCATGGTGAGAAAAATAACATTTAGTCCTTTTTCACACAACCGACCAAAGAAATAAGATTGAGTGCCAAATTAGGGATATAATAGGTGTCGGGAGATGAAGATTTGAGGTAGACACATGACCAAGATGTGTGATGTTCATTTTAGTACCATTTGCAGATGGATTGGTGGTAAGGAAGATACAGTTTTGGAAGACAAGAATTTAAGATTAGTGGTCATATGATTACAACATGCAGAGTCAAAAAGCCAATAAGAATTACCCGGAGTGGCAGACATGGCAGCAGGAGAATTAGAAGAGATAACCTGTTTGAATAGTGCCTCAAGATCACTCATGGTGATGGCAACAGAGGAAGATCCAGGCTTTGAGACATTCTTGAATTTAGAATGCCCTCCTTTTGATCTTGGAGGGCGTGTGGGACAATGTTCAAGAATATGACCGTAACCATGACAATATCTGCATTTTATGGTAGGACAATATGCAAAAGCATGACCAATTTGATTACAATTCTTACAGAGTTGATTGCCAGATTTCTGATGTGAGGATCGAGTAGTTGCAAGAGCAGCTTCAAATTGAGGAGTTTTATCCAAACCGAGACGAGTCTCTTCAAAAATAATCTCTTGAATAGCAGTTTCCAATGATGGGAGTGGATTTCGATGTAGCAGTGGACGCCGAACGGCCTCATATTCTCGATCGAAGAGCCATTAGAACTTGAATGAGATGAAGATGATCTTCACCGATTTTGGCCCGAGATATTTGATTCCAAATAGGTTGGACTCGGGCAAGAAAATCATTCATGATTGACTCGCTTCTTGTTTCAGATTATGAAGAGTAGTCCACAATCGATAATAGTGGGCAAGTCCGGTCGATATCGATTAGCCAAAAATCCTGATTTCTTTGCGAGTCATAATTAGCAAACCGGATGTGGATGGACGAGACAGAGGTATTGCGAAACCGGTGATGATCGATGATTTTTACTATCCCAATCCTCAAGACGGTCAAGAAATTTTGCATCGCTTTCATCGTTTCTCTTGTCGGCGTAGTGATATCTCCAGAATAATACGCCAAAGCTTGCGACCTATCAAAATACTTTTCATTCCTTGAACCCAAAGATTATAGTTGGAACAAATGTTGGAATAGGTTTTGAAATATCAGATTTCTCCATTGATAACAAGATGAGGAGAAAAAAAATTGGTATAATAACAGGAATGAAAGAATGAACTAGAACAGGTTGTAGAGAGAGAAGAGAGACCCCAGAAACTAGAAATAAAAGTTTTATGGCTCTGATACCATGTTAGAAGAAAGAATACAAGTAATGAAGAAAAGGATTGTGTATTTGTCTGTGTCTCATTTACAGAGATATTACATCTATTTATACATGAGAATATGAACTAATTTGGACAAGAATAATAATTGCTATAATTATGCTACACAAATCTCCTATAATCATGCTGATTGCTGTAATTATGTTACACAAATCTCCTATAATCATGCTGATTGCTGTAATTATGCTAACAAGAACAGTAAGAAATGAGTTAAACAAAAGCAAACAAGATGGTGCAAAATGGCACATAGACCTAGATTCGAAATAAAGTTAGCAAGATAACAGTTATGAATCTATGGCCAATGACTAGATAAGTAATTTCAATACGACTAAAATGGTCATTTAATAAGGAAACATGAATTAAAATATTAAATAAAATAATAGTAAGAGAATATTAGTGTTATACACATAAAATAAATGTTGTAGTAGATAGTTAGAAGTCTTACATAGACTCAAAGAAAAGAAGATTATATATATATATATATATATATATATATATATATATATAAACTAATTTCTCACTTCATAAGATTATATGAGGCCCTAGACAGAGTGGATCCGTCAGCACACAGATTTACTTACCTCTAGAATTGAAATGAATTCAAATTTAAATGATGGCAGAAGCTCATAAGAAACTTGGCACACAAGGTGAGCAATTGATATGTAAATATTATTGGCTAAAATGCTACAGACCATCATTCAGATTATGAGGCTACATGGAAATGTGAGAGAGAAATGAGAAAACAACACATACGGATGATTAAGGATTGATAGTGGGCAAAATTCCGAGGTCGAAATTTCTTTTGAGGGGAGGAGAATTGTAACACCCCTATATGCATAGCCCTATACAAATCACTATTCCGGTGACCGGTATCGGTCTGGACAATTAAGAAGATTAGAATCATATCTAAGTCACCTAGAAAAGCCCTGAACAAAAATTAATAGTGATTACCCGAAGGTTAAATATAGATCAGAAAAATAAAACATAAAAAGTTAAATGAGCCAGGGGTCACAGCGATGGGTGACTGTACCAGAAAGTGACTGCAAGGTTAGTTATAACCCTATTTTTGTACGGGGCATTATGACTTCGCAGGTCTAAGAATTATTGCAAAGCTAGGGAAAATGTGAAAATCACAGAAAAGAGTTGAAAAGTAGGTCAAATAATTAGATCAGGGTTCAGGAAGAAATACATAATTATTGGTAAATCGGGTCAGACCGGCGAGGTGCAAATTGGTTAATTCACCCTTAAAGGTGACTCTTGGCCTAACTGTCCTATAAAATGTGAGAAATTAAAATTTCAAAATGTAGATTTAAATTGAAGAAGTTATGGAAAAAAGAAAGGAAAAGAAAAGAAAAGAAAATTAAATAACTTATTATGACATCAAGCATGACATAATGCATGACATGATAAAATTATAATTTTAAAATTTAAAAATTATGGATAATTACTTACAAAAGTGACCAATTAAAATAAAAAGGAAATATTTTCCTCTTCCTCCCAAGGTGTTGCCGTCCACTCTCTTGCAAGCACTCTCTCACTAAATTTCCTCCAATTTTAAACTCATACAAGCTTATAAAACCCTAAATTTCACCATAATTATCCTAGTTTCTTTGATTAAATCTTATGTTTGAGTCTTGAAAAGAAGGTTGGAGAAGTAAATTGAAGGAAAAATTGAAGAGATTTGAAGATTGAAAAGCTACACAAAAAAGTTAGTGATTATTCCTTCAATTTCTCTCTATCTTTATGAATTAGATACTTAAATCAAGTAGGAAATTGATGAAATCATGCAAAGAACCATGAAAATCATGGATGTATGGGAGGTGTGAATTTTCAGCAGCCATGGGATTATGAGATATTGAAGTATTTTAGTTTAATTAATTATGTATGTAAGCCTAATTAAGTGTGTAGAGAATGTTTAGATACGTTAATTGCATAAATTGAAACACTTGGAAAAATTAGGGCTCTTGACCCTTAGGGTTTTGGGGAAAAAATTTGAGAATTTAGTAAATTGATGTACTTTGACCTAAGTGAGGATTAAAATGGTTAATTGGAGTCAATTGGCATGTGTTTGAATGTTTGGAATTGGATTGGAAATGGAATGTGATGCTGTCCCAAATTGGGCAGTTTGACCTTGGTCCACTTCAAGGACCAAAACTATAATTTTGCCATCCCAATTGGTGTGAGTCCAATTGAATATGAAAGTAGACACATAATCCCACAATTTTTTGTAGAAATCATGCCTAGAAAATGACATTAAGATAGTAAACAATTAGGTCAAACTCGGAATTGGCACACTGCTACTGTACAAAAATGACCAAATGAACAGTATTTGTTCATTTAGCCATAACTTGGAGTAGGAAGGTCCAAATGACCTGAATTTTATACCGATGGAAAGCTGAGACATAACACTACAACTTTTATGAAGAACAAAAACCCTAACCCATCTAAAAAGTGAGCTGTATTTAGCATACCAAAACTGCCAGAACCAGAATTATGCCCAGAATTCTGGGTTGTAACTAATCCGGCCAGCCTTAGAAAAATAGGTATAACATGAGCTACAAAACTCCAAATGGAGTGATTCAAAAAGGAAATTAAAGCTAAGACAATAAGGAACAACTTTAATGAAGGACACTAGCCAAATTCCCACAGTAACAAGACCAATGGAATAGTAGAATACAAGGGACCAAAACTGAAAAATTGCAATTTCTCTTAGGAGATTTAGAAATTGAATTGGCAATTAATGCCAACAAAATTGACACCCAAAATGTGATATATGAGTGCAATTAGAATTAATAAACCTATTTAGTAGGAAAAAGTCAATATTTTGACTTGAATAGTATAATGAATAGTGACCCAAAATGCAAAATTCAAAGGATACCATTTTAAGCAAATTTAAGGCTACAATTAAGTAAGCATGAAATAAATTAATGGATTAATTATGAGTTATGTTACTGAAATACTATAAATTATGTGTTTCAGTTGAAAAAGAGACTGGAAAGGGATCTTCAAGGAAAAATCGAAAATTAGAGTAAACTAGTCGACAAAGAGGTTTGTGCACGACTAGTTTTTAATTAATTTTGTTCTAAATATTTCATATGATTAAATGACATTATTTTCCTTATGTATTATATTTATCAAGTATTAGATTTATTTCAATGATTATTGAAATTGTTATAGTATGCATGAATTTAGCTTTGTGAAATGGTATTTCAACAATTATTGAGTATTGTTGTGGATTGAATAAATTAGTTTTGGAAAAATTGTGATAAAATATATTTTGAATTGTGATGAGTATAAAAATTATTGGATATTGAAATTGACATTGAATTGAATTGTGTTGTGATTTATGCTCACAAAAAGGATAAAGAGATTCGTGATATTATTTTATATCTCACTATAGATGCTTGACTATGTTATTACCCGTCTCTCTCATTTGTTGAGGAGACAATGGAGTTAGCTTTGTTTTGATTACCATAGTACATGCACATGCTTAGATTCTCCTCTCATTAGAGGTTAGATCTAAGTTTTTCATTGGCCCTTTCAGAAGTTGCATTATTGTGGTGTGTAATGTGCGCGATGATTCGACCTCTCCGACCATAGGGAGTTAGAATCCCGATTCGACCTCCCCTACCATAGGGAGTTAGAATCGCTTTGAAGATGGCCCTTACGAATTAGTCTTGCATAATTAGTGAGATAAAAAATAGTTTTTGAATAGAAAGAAATTGTGATTTTAAATGAGATTTGAGCATACTTAATTTGATTAAAATTAATATCTATTTCCATAAATTGTTGGAATTACTTTAAATGTCCAGTTATGATTTGATAAATTGAATTTATTGATCAAGGTCGTTTAAACAAATGATTTATATTATTAGCAATGAATATTTTGATTTTTGAAATTTTGATGAATTTCAAGATTTTCAAATTATTTGCTATAATTTTGTCAATGTATATTGTATTACATTTTAAATTATAGTTGTGCACCACTGAATTCACCACTCAGCGATAGCTTTGTATGCTGTCACAGGTGAAAGTAAAGATAGAGCAGCCGAGTAAGATTTCTTGTAGCTGCGCCCTGAAGACACATTCGGATTAACTTCGAGTATATCATAGGTATACCCTTATACATAGATTTTGATGTATGCATGTAATTATATGTATGTAATTTATTTGAGTAGTTGTGTAAGAACTTTTGTAATATTATTTTGGATATGTAATTAAAATGCAAATTATTTTAATATTCAAATTTATTTCTGAGTTTTGTAATGAATGTAATATCCCAATTTCTTCCTGAGTTTTGAAATCCATGTATGGTTTTCTCGATGCTAAGTATGGCTTGAAAAATTGGAATTGAGTTAATAGTGTTGATTTGGGAGATGAAATTGAGTTTATTGGAGTTGTGGTTGAGAAAACATATTGGAAGTGTTTTTCTTTTTAGGTTTTGAAGAACTGTTTTCTCAAAATACAGCCGGCACTCTGCCGAAATTTTAAAAAAAAATCGTAACACTAGATTTTAATCGAGGATTTGATCCATGACCAAAATTTCAAATAAAGGCTTTTTAATAAATATTTAACGTTCCACCATTATAAAAATAATTGAAAATTATTTTAAAATCCCTTGTAGCATATTTAATGGGTTATCAGTAGGCAAAGTATGGTAATTCATTAGGTGCACTACGGAAGCATGTTATGCCTTACGGAGGAGTAAGGTTGTAACACCCCTATGTTCGATAGTGCATTCTACTATTCCTGTGACCAGTGTTGTCCGGACAGCTAGGATGCCTAGAACTACACTTCGATATGAGTAAGGAGACATAAAATAATGAAATACAAGAAAAGAAAATACAAGAGAAACAAAGGAAAAATAATAGCAAAGAAATGTAACCAAGTTAAGCGAGCCGAGAACCCTAGCGATGGGTGACCGCACCGGGAAGTCACGGCATGGACCGTTGACTAGCCCTGGATTGTGGGGAACCCTGGAAAATATTTTTTAGGACTTAAATAGACCCCTATTGAAGTATAAATACTATTAGAAATATCAAAGAAAAATTAATTAATCAGTACAAAGAAAAGTGAGAAATCGAGAAAACGATAAAACTCGATATTACCGAAAAATCAGGAATGTAACCCAAATAGGGGCATTGTGGTCATTTGACACCCTGAGTTGTCTTTTGACCTAAATTTCCATTAAAAATAAATGATATTACACTTGGAAAATGTCATGAAAAATTAAATTGGTGGTACCTAATGTAAATAGCAAAAATTGAGAGTTAAATGAGGGAAAATGAAACTTTAGATTAAATTAATATTAAATCTTATATAGTGCTCCACTAACTCACCTAAGTGGACCACTTACTCTTCATTTAGGATAGCAGAATCATCTTGTTCTTCAACCTCTCAAATCCAGCTGAAAATCTTCTTGAGAAATCCTCCATGGCCGTATGGTTTTGAAGCTCCATGCAAGCTTGATCCAAGCCTCCTTCCTTACACTTTCCTTCACTAAAAGTTGTCCATACACCTTGGGCAGTAGATAGGCAGCAAGAAGATCAAGTTTTGGTGAAGTTTTGAAGAGTTTCCAAAGTGGTAAGTAGGTATTTTTGATGCTTGCTTCATTAAAGTTTGTGTGGGTGTTATGGGTACTTGAATTATGGAAAGAATTTTGGAGTTTGATGTTCTAAGGGAGATGTTTATTTTTGGCAGCCATGGAAACTCCTTGAGGACAGTTTATTCTTGCTTGTAAATGGTAGAGTAAAGGGTTGATTAAATGTTTATGTGTGTAGGAATTAATTTGGGTGATGTATACTTAGTATATGTGAATGTGTACTTGAATTTGGAAGCTTGGAAATTAATGGAGAGAGGTGTATGAATTGGCAGCTTGATTTGGTGAACCATAAAAATGTTATTTCATGTTTGGTTTATGGAATATTAATGTTGAATTGTGATACTTGTTATGGCAGCTTGTGTATATGTATGATGGTGTGAGTGTCACACCCTACCCCTCTGTAAGGCATAACATGATCCCGTAGTATACCTAATGAATTACCAACTCCGTCTACTGATAACCCATTAAATACACTACAAGGGATTTTCAAAACTTTTCTTACTTCTTTTACAGTGGTGAGCACTATTTACAGTGTTAAAAACCTTTTGAATCAAGTGATAAACTGACACATTTGACTTAATTGGAGTTTCAGAAAATTTTGGCAGAGTGCCATCTGTATTTTGGATAAAGCTTCTTGAAAACTCAGAAAAGCACTTCAATATGTATTTGCAAATCTCAACTCTAATATATTTCTCAACACAACATATTTCTCAATTCAAATCCATAGTGATTTTTCAAAGACTGAGATACAAGAAATATAATACAAAACTATTTAAGTAAATGAAATCTCAGATTTACATTCACGATAATTTACATTTAATTACATACCAAAATATTTTACGAGAGTTTCTATACAACTGCTCAAATAATTTACATACATATTATTACATGCTTACATCAAAACCTATGTACATGGGTATATCTATGATATACCTGGAGCTGATCTGAATGTATCCTCAAAGCAACTTAATCACTGCTCTATGCTCTGCTTACCTGCGACAGCATACAAAGCTATCGCTGAGTGGTGAACTCAGTGGTGCACAACTATAATTTAAAACATAGTACAATATACATTGACAAATTTTACAGTAAATAATTTGAGAATCTGAATACTGATCAAATTCCAAAACTCAAAATATTCATTGCCAATAATGTAAATCATTTGTATAAATGACTTGGAGCACAAAATTCAATTTATCAAATCATGACTATCCATTTAAGTAATTCCAACAAAATCAATTATACATAAACCATAATTGAAATCACCATTCCTTACCATTCAAAAGCCATTATGTATCTCAAAAATCATACTGTATCTCAAAAATCATACTGTATCTCAAAAATCATACTGTATCTCAAAAATCAATCTTTATCTCAAAATCCATGTTGTATCTCAAAAATCAATCTTTATCTCACTAACTATGCAAGACTAATCCGAAAGGGCCATATTCGATGTGATTCTAACTCCCTATGGTCGGGGAGGTCGAATCATCGTGCACAGTACCATCACAATAATGAATCTTCCGTAAGGGCCATAACGATAAAATAAACTTAGATCTAACCTCAAATCAGAGGAGAATCTAAGCCTGTGCACGTACCATGGTAATCAAAACACAACTCACTCCATTGTCTTCTCAACAAATGAGAGAGACGGGTAATAACCTAGTCAAGCATCTATAGTGAGATATAAAACAATATCACAATCCTTTTAGCGAGCATAAATCACAATATAATTCGATTCAAAGTCAATTCCAATATCCAATAATTTTTATGCTCATCACAATTCAAATAATAAAGTTTTCATTTTTTTCCATGAATATTACCATCACAATTCAAAACATATTCTATCAAAATTTTCCAAAACATAATTTACTTAATCCATAACAATGCTTAATACTTATGGAAATACCATTTCACAAAGCCAAATTCATACATACAATAACAATTTTCAATAATCATGGAATTAAATCCAATGCTTGTTAAACATAATTCATAAGAAAAATATATCATTTAATCATATGAAATATTCAAAACAAAATCAGTTAAAAACTAGTTGTGCACAAACCTCTGATGACTGTCTCCTGATCCGACTCGTGTTTCCTTCCCTTTTCCTGAGTCTTTGGTAACTGAGAAACACAATTTGAAGTGTTTCAGTACTAATTTAAACTGTCTCTATCGATGGTGTTTGGTAAATAATGCACTGAACTCAATTATTCACTTAATCACCATGATTAACATTATTTCTCATCAATTATATGCACAAATACCTCATCAAAAACGTGACTCATGGCTGTCCAAAATGAAAACAACAATAACCCTTCAAACTCAAAATTTTCCTTCACCAATCTAACACCCATAACATGAACATAAACTTTAACAAAGAATTTCTCAAAATGCAAACTTACCTGTAATTGTAACTTGCTAAACCTTCACCAAACTTCTCAAAATTGGTATCAATATCTTCCTTGTGGTGTGTAGACCATTTTTTGTGAAGGAACTTAAAGGATTGGAGTTGAAAATGGGAGGTTAAGAGAGCTTGCATGAAAAATGGCCATGGTGTTTTTCATTTCCTCTCAATTCGGCAACTTTGGTTGTTTTGGAGAAGATGACTATTTCTGCTGATTTAGTGGAGTTACAGCTGCCCTATTATGTATTTAATTTATGCATTAGTGGTCCACTCACAAATTTAATCATTTTATAAACTTAACTCCCACTTATTCCACATTTAACCCATGATTTTAGTTATTTACTTTAGGTACCACCCAATTAATTTTTCATTTCATTTTCTAAGTGTAATATTATTTATTTTTAATGGAAATTTAGGTCAAAAGATACTTCGGGATGTCAAATGACCATAATGCCCTGTTCGTGGCATTCCGATTTTTCAGATTATCGGTTTTGTCTGCTTTTTCGATTTCTCACTTTTCTTTGTACTAATTATTTTATTTTTGTTTTATCTTTCTTATTATATTTATTCTTAAATAAGGTTCTATTTAAGTCCAAAAATGTTTTCCGTGGTTCCCGCAGTCCGTATTAGTCAACGGTCCACGCCGTGACTTCCTGGCATGTCACCCATCGCTAGGTTTCCTACGCTTAACTTGATCACATTTCTTTGCTATTATTTTTCCTTTGTTTTTCTTGTATTTTCTTTTCTTGTATTTCATTATTTTATGTCTCCTCACTCATATTGAAGTGTAGTTCTAGGCATCCTAGCTGTCCGGACAACACTGGTCACCGGAGCAGTAGAACGCACTACCGAACTTTGGGGTGTTACAATTCTCTCCCCCTTAAAATAAATTTCATCTCGAAATTTTACTCGCATTAGTTTCTCAACAGTGTGGGTGCTGTCTCCTCATATCCTCTTCACGTTCCCAAGTAGCTTCTCGCCTGAATGATGGTTCCACAAAGACTTTAACCGTGTGTATCTGCTTGTTTCTCACCGCTTCACCTCATAAGCCTTTATTTGTATGGTTTCTTCCTCATATGAGAGGTCTGGATTTACTTCAATCTCTTCAACTGACAGTACATGAGATGGGTCTGATCTGTACCTCCTTAACATAGACACATGGAAGACACTGTGTATCCTTGCTAGCTCTGGAGGTAATGCCAACCGATATGCCAAAGGACCCACTCTTTCCAGAATCTCATATGGTCCGATGAAACGAGGACTCGCTTTCCTTTCTCGCCAAATCTCATAATCCTCTTCCAAGGAGAAACTTTGAGGAATACCTTATCACCCATCGCATACTCAATATCTCTTCTCTTCAGATCAACATAGGACTTACGACCGATGCAGCCTTGAGTCTATCTCTCTCGATCAACTGATCTTTCCTCTGTCTCACGAACAATTTACTGCCCAATCATCTTCCTTTCACCTACTTCATCCCAACATAAGGGAGTTCTGCACTTCCTGCCATACAAAGCTTCATATGGAGGCATCCCAATGCTTGATTGGTAGCTATTGTTATAAGCAAACTCATTCAAAGGCAAGTGTGTATCCCAACTACCTTCAAACTCAATCACACAAGCCCGTAGCATATCCTCCAATACTTGAATTACCCTCTCAGACTGGCCATCTGTCTGTGGGTGGAATGCTGTGCTGAAGTTCAATCTAGTTCTTAGGGCTCTCTGAAGACTACCCCAGAATCTAGAAGTGAACAAAGGATCTCTATAAGATATAATCGATACTGGCACTCCATGCAATTTTACAATTTCATATATGTAAAAATCTGGCCAATCTCTCCAACTATAGTCCATTTAGAATGGCAAAAAGTGAGTAGACTTGGTTAGTCTATCAATTATAACCCATACTGCATCATGACTATTCTGTGTCCTCGGAAGTCTCATCACAAAATCCATAGTTATCTATTCCCTTATAATGTTTTCATAGGGTGCCACTTGTATGCTAGCTTGACACTTATTAATGTATACAAATTCTATTAGTGGGATTTATCTGTCCCCTCTCCCCTCGGATTCAACGACGCAAGTTCTCAATATATTCTCGAGGGCTTATCACGACATAAAGTTATTATTATCATTTCATTTCATTATTTATAGAAACTCAATGAGTTTTAAAATTTACCTGAATCACTTGTTTCAAGTGTCCAGCTGTCTGAGGATGATACGTTGTACTGATATCTCTAAGCTTATAGCAATTCTTGGGGCAGTAATTCACATTAATGTAACCGAGTCACCGACTCTAGCTACCTTACAAGTGTAGTCGTTTGATAGGCTAGTTCAAGTCTTAAATTTCGACTAAAATTTTCACATTTATTTCAGACTAGTACTCTATTCAGTGCAACTATATCAATTTATAGATTACTTACAAATATTCTTAATTTATTGTACCACGAGGAAGCACGTAGCTCTACACAATAATCCTGCCTGCATCGTAATCTGCAGCCTTACAATACAAACATTGAGAGCATTATATAGTCACTACGTTATAACCTCATGGACTAGGTTTCCTAACATCTTATCTTTCTCGAATCCACTAATATCCTAAACCGATTCTGATTACAATATCCCAATTCTTTTAGTTAACAATTCTTCCAAAATTAGTGTCAATCATACTTGTTATTGTAGTTTTGATCCTAAAAGACTAGTCACTAACGCATCAAATTTATTCCCCTTGTAAAGGAATAGCAACAAAACATATAGTTCTAATACTAACACACAACTAAGTAGTGCTGGGATCAAATATTAACTAATTGTTTCCTTCAAAAATTAAAAACTTACCAGTAGCTACATCTGAAGTTTCTGCTCTTTCTCCTTGGCGCATAGTGGACGCTCTGACTGGTGCACTACTATATTCGGGTTGATTCACTGTGTTATAGTGGTGAGGAGTACCAACTCTATTTCTATCTTGACTCTGACTGACGGTCTGTGAAATCCGGAGAGCAGATCGAGGTGGTTTAGTACAATTTTTAGCAAAGTGTCCAAGTTTTCCACAATTGTAGCAGGCTCCAGAGGTCTTATAGCATATCCCACCATGATATTTTCCACAAGTTCCACATTGGCGAGAAGGGTAGGAACTTCTAGTTGTTCGACGCCTGGACCTTGGTGGTCTCTGTCTTAATGATCCACCTCTATCATATCCCTGAGCTCGGGGTTCCTCAAATTCTTTTCTCTTCCCCAAATTACTGTTCGAGCTCTGACCCATAGGTTTCTCCCTCTTTTCCATTTCATGTTGCCCTTGTGGGGGTTGGGTCTGTACTTGGGCTTGGGCTGACAGATTATTAGCCATTTGTTGGAAGAAAGTGGCCATTTGCTGGGCCATTTGTGCAGTAATTTGTACCGGTAAAACTGGTACAGTCAGGCCTTCGACATTTTGTGGAGCTGGGGCCTCAACTTGTTCTCCTGCCATCACAGACTGTTCTATTGTCTCATTCTTCTCTTCCATATCTTTTCTCACAGAATTTTCTATCCTGTACAACCAACACAAGGAGATTCCTCTCCATTAGTTCACATTTATGATGTAAATGTACTATATGTATCAAACATTTGAGCAGTTGTAGTTACTGACAAAAAGATTTCAAATTCACAGTTCGAAATTCACTTTAAAACCATTGCTCTAATACCACTAAAACATGTCACACCCTACCCCTCTGTAAGGCATAACATGATCCCGTAGTATACCTAATGAATTACCAACTCCGTCTACTGATAACCCATTAAATACACTACAAGGGATTTTCAAAACAATTCTTAATTCTTTACAAGTGGTGAGCACTGTTTACAGGTGTTAAAAACCTTTTTGAACTGAAGTGATAAAACTGACACATTTGACTTAATTGGAGTTTCTGTAAAAATTTTGGCAGAGTGCCATCTGTATTTTGGATAAAACAGTTCTTGAAAAACTCAGAAAAGCACTTCAATATGTATTTGCAAATCTCAACTCCAATATATTTCTCAACACAACATATTTCTCAATTCAAATCCATAGTGATTTTTCAAAGACTGAGATACAAGAAATATAATACAAAACTATTTAAGTAAATGAAATCTCAGATTTACATTCACGATAATTTACATTTAATTACATACGAAAATATTTTACGAGAGTTTCTATACAACTGCTCAAATAATTTACATACATATTATTACATGCTTACATCAAAACCTATGTACATGGGTATATCTATGATATACCTGGAGCTGATCTGAATGTATCCTCAAAGCAACTTAATCACTGCTCTATGCTCTGCTTCATGACAAGATACAAAGCTATCGCTGAGTGGTGAACTCAGTGGTGCACAACTATAATTTAAAACATAGTACAATATACATTGACAAATTTTACAGTAAATAATTTGAGAATCTGAATACTGATCAAATTCCAAAACTCAAAATATTCATTGCCAATAATGTAAATCATTTGTATAAATGACTTGGAGCACAAAATTCAATTTATCAAATCATGACTATCCATTTAAGTAATTCCAACAAAATCAATTATACATAAACCATAATTGAAATCACCATTCCTTACCATTCAAAAGCCATTCTGTATCTCAAAAATCATACTGTATCTCAAAAATCATACTGTATCTCAAAAATCATACTGTATCTCAAAAATCAATCTTTATCTCAAAATCCATGTTGTATCTCAAAAATCAATCTTTATCTCACTAACTATGCAAGACTAATCCGAAAGGGCCATATTCGATGTGATTCTAACTCCCTATGGTCGGGGAGGTCGAATCATCGTGCACAGTACCATCACAATAATGAATATTCCGTACGGGCCAGCACGATACTAGAAACTTAGATCTAACCTCAAATCCGAGGAGAATCTAAGCCTGTGCACGTACCATGGTAATCAAAACACAACTCACTCCATTGTCTTCTCAACAAATGAGAGAGACGGGTAATAACCTAGTCAAGCATCTATAGTGAGATATAAAACAATATCACAATCCTTTTAGCGAGCATAAATCACAATATAATTCGATTCAAAGTCAATTCCAATATCCAATAATTTTTATGCTCATCACAATTCAAATAATAAAGTTTTCATTTTTTCCATGAATATTACCATCACAATTCAAAACATATTCTATCAAAATTTTCCAAAACATAATTTACTTAATCCATAACAATGCTTAATACTTATGGAAATACCATTTCACAAAGCCAAATTCATACATACAATAACAATTTTCAATAATCATGGAATTAAATCCAATGCTTGTTAAACATAATTCATAAGAAAAATATATCATTTAATCATATGAAATATTCAAAACAAAATCAGTTAAAAACTAGTTGTGCACAAACCTCTGATGACTGTCTCCCTGATCTGGACTCAGTGTTTCCTTCCCTTTTCCTGAGTCTTTGGTAACTGAGAAACACAATTTGAAGTGTTTCAGTACTAATTTAAACTGTCTCTATCGATGGTGTTTGGTAAATAATGCACTGAACTCAATTATTCACTTAATCACCATGATTAACATTATTTCTCATCAATTATATGCACAAATACCTCATCAAAAACGTGACTCATGGCTGTCCAAAATGAAAACAACAATAACCCTTCAAACTCAAAATTTTCCTTCACCAATCTAACACCCATAACATGAACATAAACTTTAACAAAGAATTTCTCAAAAATGCAAACTTACCTTTAATTGTAACTTGCTAAACCTTCACCAAACTTCTCAAAATTGGTATCAATATCTTCCTTGTGGTGTGTAGACCATTTTTTGTGAAGGAACTTAAAGGATTGGAGTTGAAAATGGGAGGTTAAGAGAGCTTGCATGAAAAATGGCCATGGTGTTTTTCATTTCCTCTCAATTCGGCAACTTTGGTTGTTTTGGAGAAGATGACTATTTCTGCTGATTTAGTGGAGTTACAGCTGCCCTATTATGTATTTAATTTATGCATTAGTGGTCCACTCACAAATTTAATCATTTTATAAACTTAACTCCCACTTATTCCACATTTAACCCATGATTTTAGTTATTTACTTTAGGTACCACCCAATTAATTTTTCATTTCATTTTCTAAGTGTAATATTA
Source organism: Hevea brasiliensis (assembly GCF_030052815.1). Taxonomy (NCBI): domain Eukaryota; kingdom Viridiplantae; phylum Streptophyta; class Magnoliopsida; order Malpighiales; family Euphorbiaceae; genus Hevea; species Hevea brasiliensis. The sequence goes on along the minus strand of NC_079496.1, from coordinate 90,762,348 downwards.
TTTATTTTTAATGGAAATTTAGGTCAAAAGATACTTCGGGATGTCAAATGACCATAATGCCCCTGTTCGGGTGGCATTCCCGATTTTTCGGTATTATCGGGTTTTGTCTGTTTTTCGATTTCTCACTTTTCTTTGTACTAATTATTTAATTTTTCTTTGATCTTTCTAATGATATTTATTCTTCAATAAGGTTCTATTTAAGTCCAAAAAATGTTTTCCAGGGTTCCCCGCAGTCCAGGGCTAGTCAACGGTCCACGCCGTGACTTCCCGGTGCGGTCACCCATCGCTAGGTTTCCCGGCTTGCTTAACTTGATCACATTTCTTTGCTATTATTTTTCCTTTGTTTTTCTTGTATTTTCTTTTCTTGTATTTCATTATTTTATGTCTCCTCACTCATATTGAAGTGTAGTTCTAGGCATCCTAGCTGTCCGGACAACACTGGTCACCGGAGCAGTAGAACGCACTACCGAACTTTGGGGTGTTACAGTGAGGTTGGACATGTAAATGAGCTAGGTTAGGTGGTTGAATTGTTGTAATTTGAGCTTGAAAAATTCTGTACTATATGGTGCATATTGAGTGTGATTATAAGCTGCCAAAATGACTAACAATATATTATGAAATGTGTTTAGGTTATGGTACAAACCAGAATTGGCATGAATGTATAGTTTGGTAAGTGTTAAATGTTAGTAGTATGCCCTAGAGCATATCATTTAGTATGTATCTTGTACATATTTTTATTAATAAAAGGCATTTCCACTTTTTCGTTTACATAATATATTTATGTGTAATAGAAAAGGTCCATTGATATTTTGTTAGAAATATTATTCTTTAGTTGTTAAGAATATGAGTGACAATATTTCTAGCACAAAGTATCATAAATAGGTTCACAATCGAGGATACTTCATAATAAGGACATGACTTATCCAGAAAGATTGTATTCATGTTTGTTCCCAAGTTATTTATATGAGATATAAATAAGATGGAATGGTGAGTCTCATGCCATATAACAAACATGATAGGCACTTATAAATGATAAGTAAGCCGAACCAGTGACACTTATGACAAGCACATGGAGTTTACTCTTGTCAATGTTTTGTCATAAATCATATCAGTGCATATAATCTTTAGACCTGAGATAGCACAGTTATCTTGTATATAGGTAGTTTGAGTTTGATACTGCTTTCATACTTGTACGATGTATGGGTATATGGGCATGTGTTGGCTCCTACTAGTTATATATGGAGGTAGGTGTTGATCAAGATGGAATCTGTTCCTCTAAGTAAATAGAGATAAAATCCTATGTTCATTTAATTGTTCTTGATGTTTCAAGTTCTGGCCAGATGGATAGATTTATTTAGAAAAGAGTTTCTGATGAGAAAATCTTTTAATCAAGAACTGGAATTAAAAGAGAACATAATATTCATAGCAAATGGAGTTTGACATAAACCATGACTCCAGCTTGAGTTGGGATTTTGTAACAAAGAGATTCTAGTGCATGGTAACATATGATTATAGGTTCATTTAAGGTAAACCTTATTACTAATTGGGTGACCATTGCATGCTATGCTAGGTGTTAACCCTGGTCTATGAAGTTCATAAAATGATTTAGAGAAATCATTTATGGTAAGAAAGAGTTCTGATGATATTAAGAGTTGATATCATGTCTCATTGCCAATTAGTGATGAGCTTAGTAAGTCACACACATACACAAGTTATCACCTATTTAAATACGATTTAATTAATTAATTAAAAAGTTTAATTGATTAATTAAATAGGTTTGGTTTGCAATTAAATTGCAAAGTCCCTAGCATGACTTGAAACCAAATCTAGATTATTGAATGTGTAGTATAAATTAAATTTATATTTAAAGTGTTTAAATATGAATTTAATTAATGAGAAATTAATTAATAGAGATTAATTAATTAATTTATATTTGATATAAATTAATTAGAAGAAGAAAAATAATTATTTTGTGTTAAGAACTCAAAATTAAGACATAGGGGCATTTTGGTCATTTCACAGTGTGACACGTGGCACCATGAGATGGTGACACATGGGATTACATATAAGCTTGCCAAATGTTTTTTTTTAATCATGTAAGATGATTAAAATCAAGATTAAATATAGGTTTGACACTTGGCACAATGTGATTGGGTCACTTAAACCTAGAGCTAATCAAAGGGTGACATGTGGCAAGGGTTTAATGTGTTAACCTAGCTATTTAAGTGTGGTTATGAAAAGAAAAAATAACTAGCAGCCACTCCTCTCCTTTGTCACGCCACTTTGAGGCTTTTTATCTATTCTTCTTCATCTCTCATCAATTCAAAGAGATTAGCCATTAATCTCTTGAATTAAGAACACTAGAAATTGTTTCTAGTGTCCTGTTTACATCTCTAATCTCTTAAAAGGTAGAACTTGAATTTCTAATTAATAGAAAAGGCTTTAGAAGCTGTTCAAGGGCTGCCATAGGTGTTCTTGGTGTGGACAAGCTAGAGGGACAACATTTGGTATCCTGAAGACAAATCTCAAAGGCGCAGACACGCTGCAGTGCATCAAGAGGTTAGTGTAATTGTTCTTGATTTAATCTAGGGTTCTAAAATTAAGCTGATTAATTTTAAAATCTTAAATGGTAAATACAAATCCAAAAACATATTAAAAGAGTTTTAATATGTTGTTTATCATTGAAATCAAATAGATAAAAATAAATCTTGCATGATGCATGTGACCCTAAGTGAAAAATTTTGAATTTAATGGTATAAACTTGTATTTTTCACGCTTCCGTTCCTTCAATTGGTATCAGAGCCACTATATTTGCCATTTAGATTGTTGATTATATGATTTAATTGTGTGATTTGATCATGAGATGATTGATCCATTGCTTGTTGCAATGGATGTATGGCGGCACACAAGGTGAAGCCACCATTGGTGGCGGCAACAATGGTTCTTCAAGGTGGCGCAAGGTTTGCCTTTTAATTTACAATTGTTGTATGATCTAAAAGCTCATCCTATGTCTAATTAAATTGTTTAATTAGAATTTTAATCACACAATTAAATTATGATTCAAATCAGAATTTTAAAAATTGTTTGAATGTGATTCAAGTCTGAATTTTAAAAGTTGTTTGAATGTGATTCAAATCTGAAATTTTAAAGTTGTTTGAATCATATTTAAATCTGATTTTTAAAATTGTTTGAATAAAATTCAGATATGATTTTTTAAAAATGTTTGAATGTGATTCAAATCTGATTTTTTAAAAAATGTTTGAATGTGATTCAAATCTGAATTTTTAAAGTTGTTTGAATGTGATTCAAATCTGAATTTTTAAATTTATTTGAATCATATTCAAATATGGATTTTTAAGTTGAATATGAGATATTCAATTTAATTTAAGTATGTATGTTTTATTTAATTGTTAAATAGTGATATGCATGATGGATGATCATGGACTATAAAAGACCAATGTGATTGGATTTATTTCTTTTATGTTTCTTTGGGATTGTAAATTAATTAATTTATTTTAATTTATTTTGGGCATGTATTATTAAGTTTGTAATAATTTTTGGGTTGTAATTTTATTTATTTAAGTTCTTGTAAATTCGCCTTGGTATGCCAAGGATTACCATGTAATATTGGATTGCAAGAAGTTCAAGAAGGTCAATAGCATTGGTGGGACCAGTGGGAGGAATTCAAGATCAAGTGTTGATTATGTACTCCTTCAACAACTCTTGTAAAATGAATGAATGAATGAAATGCACCTAGGAATGCCCTGATTCAATTCTTGGTGGCTCAGAATTGAATCCCTTAGAAAGTCCATGATCATACCATATTTATTGCTTATCCATGAGTGCATGAGATGTATGGGAATGTATGCTATTAAATGATATATGCATGCTAATTAGATAATGTGCAAAGTGAGACCTTAATAGTAGTTAGAATGACCATAAAATCTTCCAAACAAATGATTAAGTTCGAAATGCTATAATTAAAGTAATTATAACATAGGCCCTCCATTGGGGCAATTATTTTAAGAAATTTTAAATAGTTGCATAAGATGCAATTAATTTAAGAGATTTTCTTAAGAATAATTGTTAAGCATGAGATGTTGTAAATATGTAAATGGATTGGTGGCGAATATTGGATGTACCTAAGGACATTAAAATTATTTGCATAATTACTGGCTCAATGGGATCAACTTAACTAATGCAAGATAAGTCAATAATGGATGTACCTGAGATTTTGAGCATTAGGGGCTAGGTAAAGGATTGAACCTCACATGAGATGTGATGGGCAAGGAGTTGCTCACTTATAGTTTATTGTAATTCCAATAATGGATGTACCTGAGGATGATCAATAGAATTATAAGAATTCAATCATCCACTAGAAATCTATCCAACTAGGATTTCCGTTTTCTACTTTGGAAGTGTAGGATTCGCTAAGTTAGTGGGAGGACCAATTTGATTAAAAGACCATAATCATTTTGGTTAATTACATGATACATTTACTAATTAATCTGGTTATTTTCTGCAGTTAATTTTCTGATAAAAATGAGCACAAAACAACCACCACCATTCAATATCCTTGCAAACATACTTGATCACAATAGGTTGATAGGACCTAATCTGTCTGATTGGCTAAGAAATTTGAAACTTGTCCTGAACCTTGAACATATAGGATATGTTCTAAATTCAAATGTTCCTGGTCCCTTACCTCCAGAGGCCACACAAGAGGAACATGAAACTTTGGACAAGTGGAAGGAGCATGATATGAGAGCTAAGTGTTACATGCTTGCTTCCATGAGTAATGAGTTACAGAAGCAACATGAGAACATGCAGAGTGCGAGTGAGATCCTCCTTCACCTACAAGAGTTGTATGGTGAGCACAGCAGGAATGCTAGGTATGAGATATCTAGACAGCTATTCCGTATGAGGATGTCTGAGGGACATAATGTTGGGGATCATGTCCACAAGATGATTCGGCTGATTGAGCAGTTGGAACATCTTAACTTCAACATGGATTTCCAACTACAGACGGATTTGATCCTTCAGTCCCTTCCTAAGTTTTTTGGGAATTTTGTGACAAATTTCCATATGACTAAATAGGAATGCACATTAGCTGGTTTACTCAACATGCTGGTTATTGCCCAAAAGAATATACCGGGCAATAAAGGAAAAGAGGTAGCTTTGGTTGCATCTTCTTCTGCTGGAAAGTCTAACAAGAAGAAGGGCAATAAGAAAAAGAAACCTCAGATTCCTGGTCCTTCCAAGAAAATAGCTAAACAGAAAAGGAAGACTAAAGCTGATGGAGGCAAAGGAAAGTGTTTCCACTGCCAAAAGGATGGGCACTGAAAAGGAACCGCCTGCAGTATCTTGCTTCTCTGAAGGACAAGAAGGATACACCTTCGGAAGGTATGTCCATATCTTGTTATTTAGATTCTGATGATACTCATAGTTCATCTACAGCTTGGGTTTTAGATACTGGTGCCAGTTCTCACATTTCTAATGATATGCAGGAACTAGCAAATAGTAGCAGCTTGCATTCTCAAGATATTAGAGTCCGGATTGGCAATGGCTCAACTGTTGAAGCTTTAGCCATAGGATCTAAATCTTTTTACATGTTTGGACATGTTTTGTGTTTGGATAATATTTTATATGTACCTGATGCTTTTAAGAACATCATTTCTATATCTAGTTTGACTAGAAATGGCTATGAATTTCAGTTCACAGATGATGTTTGCAATATTTATTTTGGAAATAAATATGTTGGTTCGGGTTATATGAATGATGGTCTTTATTATTTGGATAATAATGACAAACACAAATTGAATGCAAGTGATCTAAAAGAATGCAATGCCATGGTGAAAACCAACTGAAGTTCAAAATATATTTGGCACTTAAGGTTATGTCATGTTGCAGAAGATAGGATTGCAAAATTGGAGAAAATGGGGATTCTATCCTCATTGGGCTCTGAGCCTACTCCAACTTGTGAATCTTGCCTTCAGGGCAAAATGACTAGATCACCCTTTGTTGGACAAGGGCTAAGAGCTGAAAATATTTTGGAGCTAATACATAGTGATGTATGTGATCCATTTAAAGAAATGGCTAGAGGGGGTTTTCATTATTTTATTACCTTTACTGATGATAAATCAAGGTTTGGGTATTTGTATTTGATGAAATACAAACATGAATCTTTTGAAAAGGTCAAAGAATTTAAATCTGAAGTAGAAAATCAAACAGGAAAGAGTATTAAAGCTCTTCGATCAAATCGTGGAGGTGAATATTTGAGTACTAAATTTGATGAATACTTGAGAGAGCATGGCATTGTTTCTCAGCTAACTCCTCCAGGAACGCCACAACTGAATGGTGTATCTGAAAGGAGAAATCGTACCATATTGGATATGGTACGTAGTATGATGAGCTATACAGATATGCCAATCTTCTTTTGGGGATTTGCATTAGAATCAGCTTTGTATATTTTGAATAGGATTCCATCAAAATCAGTTTCTTCCACACCTTATGAGATATGGCATGGAAGAAAACCAAGTCTTAAGCATGTTAAGATTTGGGGTTGTCCAGCTTATATCAAAAAGCTGAACACTAATAAATTGGAGACCAGATCAGAAAAAGGTCGATTTGTTGGATATCCAAAAGATAGTTTTGGATATTATTTTTATTTGCCTACTTCACAAAAGGTTGTGATAAGTAGAGATACCACATTTCTTGAACAACAGTTTGTTCAAGAAGGAGGCAAAGGAAGGCAAATAGAGTTAGAATTAGAGAATTCTGACCAACCAACAGATCAGATGGATATAGATCCATCTAGTCAACCTATACCCATTGATGAAACATCTGCAGCTGTTCCTCGTAGAACAACCAGGGTATCTCACCCACCAGTGAGATATGGTTCTCTTCATGAAGAAGAACAAGATTTGTCTACTCATGAAGAAGTAGATCATGGAGATGATCCACTTACTTATGAAGAAGCTATATCAGATATAGACTCTTCAAAATGGATTGATGCTATGAAATCCGAGATTGATTCCATGTATAAGAATCAAGTTTGGGATCTTGTTGACCCACCTAAAGGTATTGTACCTATAGGGAACAAATGGGTTTTCAAGAAGAAAATTGGTTTTGATGGAAAGGTAGAGACCTATAAGGCAAGGCTAGTAGCGAAAGGGTTTCGCCAAAGGCAAGGAATCGACTATGAGGAGACTTTCACTTTGTTGCCATGCTTAAATCAATTAGGATTTTATTAGCAATAGCTGCATACTATGATTATGAGATTTGGCAGATGGATGTCAAAACAGCTTTTCTCAATGGATACATTGAAGAAAACATTTTCATGGAACAACTTAGGGGTTTTAAATCCCAAGATGGTTCCAAGGTATGCAAGCTAAAGCGATCCATTTATGGGTTGAAACAAGCTTTGAGGAGTTGGAACATCCGTTTTGATGAAGCCATTAAATCCTTTGGTTTTATAAAAAATGAGGATGAGCCATGTGTATATAAGAAGGTTAGTGACAGTGCTATCACTTTCCTTGTCTTATATGTGGATGACATACTGTTGATGGGTAATGACACAGGTATGTTGACGACTATAAAGGTATGGTTGTCAAGTACATTCTCCATGAAAGACTTAGGGGAGGCAACCTATATTCTTGGGATTCGCATCTATAGAGATAGAGCGAAAAGAATAATTGGTTTATCTCAAAGTCTATACTTGGAAAAGGTGTTAAAGAGGTTTAACATGCTTGATTCCAAGAGAGGATTGTTACCAGTGAGACATGGTATCCACCTTTCTAAAGAGATGTCTCCAAAGACACCTGAAGAAAGAGATAAGATGGCTAGGATTCCATATGCTTCGGCTATTGGAAGTTGAATGTATCCAATGTTGTGTACTAGGCCGGATATCGCATATGCTGTTAGTTTGACTAGCAGGTATCAATCTAATCCAGGTTTGGAACACTGGATAGCTGTCAAGAATATCCTTAAGTACTTGAGAAGAACTAAGGATTTATTCTTGATTTATGGAGGTGGAGACTTGCAATTGGATGGTTATACTGATTCTGATTTCCAATCAGATATCGATGATAGAAAGTCTACCTCTGGATATGTGTTCATTTGTAATGGAGGTGCAGTCAGTTGGAAGAGTTCCAAACAGAGCACGACTCTGCATTCCACTACGAAGGTGAGTATATTGTCGCATCGATCTTTGCAAAGGAAGCTGTTTGGATAAAGAAGTTCGTGACAGAACTTACAGTAGTTCCTTCCATTGAGTCAGTAGTTCCACTACACTGTGACAATAATGGCGCAGTCATACAGGCTAAGGAACTAAGGTCTCACCAGAAATCCAAACACATAGAAAGGCGCTACCACATTATCAGAGAAATAGTTGGGTGAGGCGATGTAGCCATGCAGAAAATAACATCAGCTGAAAATCTAGCTGATCCATTCACTAAGCCTATGTCACTGACTTAGTTAGACCGACATCTTGAGAAGATAGGTTTAAGATATTGTAATGAATGGCTCTAGTGCTAGTGGGAGATTGTTAGTAGTTGTATGCCCTAGAGCATATCATTTAGTATGTATCTTGTACATATTTTTATTAATAAAAGGCATTTCCACTTTTCCGTTTACATAATATATTTATGTGTAATAGAAAAGGTCCATTGATATTTTGTTAGAAATATTATTCTTAAGTTATTAAGAATATGAGTGACAATATTTCTAGCACAAAGTATCATAAATAGGTTCACAATCAAGGATACTTCATAATAAGGACATGACTTATCCAGAAAGATTGTATTCATGTTTGTTCCCAAGTTATTTATATGAGATATAAATAAGATGGAATGGTGAGTCTCATGCCATATAACAAAAATGATAGGCACTTATAAATGATAAGTAGGTCGAACCAGTGACACTTATGACAAGCACATGGAGTTTACTCTTGTCAATGTTTTGTCATAAATCATATCAGTGCATATAATCTTTAGACCTGAGATAGCACAGTTATTTTGTATATAGGTAGTTTGAGTTTGATACTACTTTCATACTTGTACTATGTATGGGTATATGGGCATGTGTTGGCTCCTACTAGTTATATATGGAGGTAGGTGTTGATCAATATGGAATCTGTTCCTCTAAGTAAATAGAGATAAAATCCTATGTTTATTTAATTGTTCTTGATGTTTCAAGTTCCTGGCCAGGACAGGTAGATTTATTCAGAAAAGAGTTTCTGATGAGAAAATCTGTTAATCAATAACTGGAATTAAAAGAGAACATAATATTCATAGCAAATGGAGTTTGACATAAACCATGACTCCAGCTTGAGTTGGGATTTTGTAACAGAGAGATTCTAGTGCATGGTAACATATGATTATAGGTTCATTTAAGGTAAACTTTATTACTAATTGGGTGGCCATGGCATGCTATGCTAGGTGTTCACCATGGTCTATGAGGTTCATAAAATGATTTAGAGAAATCATTTATGGTAAGAAAGAGTTCTGATGATATTAAGAGTTGATATCATGTCTCATTGCCAATTAGTGATGAGCTTAGTAAGTCACACACATACACAAGTTATCACCTATTTAAATATGATTTAATTAATTAATTAAAGAGTTTAATTGATTAATTAAATAGGTTTGGTTTGCAATTAAATTGCAAAGTCCCTAGCATGACTTAAAACCAAATCTAGATTATTGGATGTGTAGTATAAATTAAATTTATATTTAAAGTGTTTAAATATGAATTTAATTAATGAGAAATTAATTAATAGAGATTAATTAATTAATTTATAATTGATATAAATTAATTAGAAGAAGAAAAATAATTACTTTGGGTTAAGACTCAAAATTAAGACACAGGGGCATTTTGGTCATTTCACAGTGTGACATCTGGCACCATGAGATTGTGACACATGGGATTACACATAAGCTTGCCAAATGTTTTTTTTAATCATGTAAGATGATTAAAATCAAGATTAAATATAGGTTTGACACTTGGCACAATGTGATTGGGTCACTTAAACCTAGAGCTAATTAAAGGGTGACATGTGGGAAGGGTTTAATGTGTTAACCTAGCTATTTAAGTGTGGTTATGAAAAGAAAAAATAACCAGCAGCCACTCCTCTCCTTTGTCACGCCACTTTGAGGCTTTTTATCTATTCTTCTTCATCTCTCATCAATTCAAAGAGATTAGCCATCAATCTCTTGAATTAAGAACATAGAAATTGTTTCTAGTGTCCTGTTTACATCTCTAATCTCTTAAAAGGCAGAACTTGAATTTCTAATTAATAGAAAAGGCTTTAGAAGCTGTTCAAGGGCTGCCATAGGTGTTCTTGGTGTGGACAAGCTAGAGAGACAACATCTGGTGTCCTGAAGACGAATCTCAAAGGCGCAGACACGCTGCAGTGCATCAAGAGGTTAGTGTAATCGTTCTTGATTTAATCTAGGGTTCTAAAATTAATCTGATTAATTTTAAAATCTTAAGTGGCAAATACAGATCCAAAAACATATTAAAAGAGTTTTAATATGTTGTTTATCATTGAAATCAAATAGATAAAAATAAATCTTGCATGATGCATGTGACCCTAAGTGAAAAATTTTGAATTCAATGGTATAAACTTGTGTTTTTCACGCTTCCGTTCCTTCATTAAAAGTGTCCTTTGATGAGTAATGAATAAAATGCAATAGGACAGTTTATGTTATGGGCCTAGAACCTTAAGTATGTGGCTCGAATTGGTATGAGACCAATTGGAGGTGAAACTAGGCACAAAAAGTGCCAACTTTCATTAAGGAAGCTTACCAAAATTCTGCTTGTAAGGTAACTTGAAAAATGACCAAATCCGGATTAGTGCAATTAAGGCCTGAAAATTGACCATTTGGGCAGCAGTTAGTGTTTTGACCATAACTCACTCAAAACAGGTCCAATTGACCTGAAATTTTTACCATGAATAAAGACATATATCTACAAGTCTTATGAAGAGACCAAAGCCCAGAAATGACCATAAGCAAGTCAAATAGCTTGCACAAATTCAAGTCTAAAAACTGGTCGAACCTAAAATGACCTAAAATGACCTAAAGTGACCAATTTTGGTACATTCTGAGCAACAATAGTAAAATGACCATAACTTGGTCTACTAAACTCAGAATGACCTAAAATTTTGCCCCGCGTGCAATAAGACATAGATCTACAAGTTTGTAGTTTTGATCGTAACCCGAAAACTGAGGGAACTAGGTTTTCCGGCTAGGTCAAACTAGTATCCCGGAATCCAGCAAATTGCAATAAAACGCAATATACATGGAAATGAATTGGGTAACATGTACCAATACTAAAAGGCTACAAATGTGACATGTTAGTAACATTAAAACCTAATTCACCTAGAATGCATCAAGGGTCAACATATTAAGTTGACTAAAGAAATAATAGAATTCGGTAAATTAATTATTGAACCTTATTCTTAGAGACAGTTTAAATGAGTACTGAGACACTTCAAATTGTGTGTTTCAGTTAGCAAAGACTCAGGGAAAGGGAAAGAAACACTGAGTCAGAGCCAAGAGACAGTTATCAGAGGTTTGTGCACAATAGTTATTTCTTTTGAATTTTTCAATTGAAATAAATTATGATTATTTGTATGTTATTGTTTTAAATTGTGTTTGTGCACAATAGTTATTTCTTCTGAATTTTTCAATTGAAATAAATTATGATTATTTATATGTTATTGTTTTTAAATTGTGTTTGTACACAATAATTTTGATTTCTTATTTTCTACTTAAAAATTTATCTGAACATTATATTTTTAAATTGTGTCTGTGCACAATACTTTTATATTCATTGCTTTTACTAGCAAATTTATTTGGAGAAATGAGTTATGAATAATTTTTGATTGTTTTGGCTTTGAGAATCATATTTGGAAATTATTGTGTTGCTTACTTTGCAAATGGAAATTTCGAGATAAAATATGATTTGTGGTTTGTATGAAATATTTAAATATTGTGGTTTGGAATTGTTTTGATTCACACTTGGCATGACACTGTTACTATGTTCCTCCTCCATTTATGGGGTGAGTGTGATTATATTCCTCCCTCTTTGACTTACCAGTCTGGGGTGAGTATGATTATTTTCCTCCCTCTCTGGTTTACCAGTTGAGGTTATAGATCGGATGAGTACTCATGAGCTAGCTAGCCACCTCCCTCATTGATTTCGATTAGTGGGGTTGTAGATTGCTTTGTCGTGGTGTACAACACGGCATTGATCGAAAATTTTGTCTCATGGCTTAAGTTGTGTATGAATTGGCAACACTGTGTTTATTAAATTATTTGACTCAAAATTTTCTATAATGAGCTTTGATAATTTGTGAAATGTAATTTTGCAGCATTTAAATTGTGTTATTCATTGGCAAAACTGTATTATTCAGTTATTTGATCAAATTGTGTTATTGATTGGCAAAACTGTATTATTCAGATATTTGATCAAATTGTGTTATTGATTGGCAAAACTGTATTATTCAGTTATTTGATCAAATTTGTGTTATATGAACTTTGTAAATTATGAAATGGAATTGTGAACTATTTGATTTGTGAATTGTCAATAAAAGAAATATGTATCGCATTTCAAATTGTTATTGTGCACCACTAAGTAAATTTTACTCAGCGATAGCTTTTCATTGCTGTCGCAGGTAGACAGGCTGACAGGGCAGCATACTAAGCTGCTAGTACTACACTGAGAGATCATCGAGTATATTGAGTATACCATAGTTTGCATTTTGTATTGTAATATATGCTCACTGTATGTATATAATGTTCTTGGTTTTGAGCAGTTGTAAATTAAAATTGTACAATGAAGTTGTAAAATAACTTATGAGTTATTTTGGCTTGTAAAATTTGTACTATATTTCTTTTATTTCAGCCTTTGGAAATATTGAAAAGTTATTGTGGAATTGAGATTGAGAAATATATTTGAAGTGCTTTTTACAGGTTTTTTGAAGAACTGTTTTATTCAAAATACAAAGGGCACTCCGCCAAAATTTTTAGAGAAATTACTAATAATTTAAATTTGTTAGCTCTTTCACTTAAGTTCAAAAATGTTTTTAACACCTATAAATAGTGCTCACCACTGTAAAAAGAAGTAAGAAAAGTTTTAAAATCCCTTGTAGTGTACTTAATGGGTTATTAGTAGACGAAGTTGGTAATTCATTAGGTATACTATGGGATCATATTATGCCTTACAGAGGGGTAGGGTGTGACAAAGGTGTGACAAGAACCCCACTACTTGTAACCTCAAACTGGGTTTCAAACCAGACTCAAATCTTTTGCATCTGTCTCTACTGGTGGTGAGTATGTCACACCCTACCCCTCTGTAAGGCATAACATGATCCCGTAGTATACCTAATGAATTACCAACTCCGTCTACTGATAATCCATTAAATACACTACAAGGGATTTTAAAAACTTTTCTTACTTCTTTACAATGGTGAGCACTATTTACAGTGTGAAAGACTTTGGTGAATCAAGTGAAACAACTAACTCATTTGATTTATTTGGAATATCTGTAAAAATTTTGGCAAGGTGCCATTTGTATTTTGGACAAAACAGCTTCTTAAAACTCAGAAGGCACTTCAATATATTTTCAAATCTCAACTCCAACATTTTTATCAACACAACACATTTCTCAAGTCAAATCCACAGTGATTTTCAAAGACTAAGATACAAAGATATAACACAATTTTTACAAGCCAAATAACTCATAATTATTTTACAACTTTACTGTACAACTTAAATTTACAACTGCTCAAAACCAAGAACAAAATATACATACAGTGAATATACATTACAGTACAAAATGCCACATGTGGTATACTCACTATACCCAAAAACCTCTCGCTGGCGATACTAGCGACCTAGCTTTCTGCTCTGTCTCTACTCTACTGCGGCAATAAAGCTATCACGAGACAATGTCTCAGTGGTGCACAACATTTACCAAATACAAATTTTAAATCACAATTCATAAATCATATCAATAGTGGATACTTAAAACCATAGTTAAATTCAAGACAATAAATGTCAACAAGAATTTAAACTCCATTTGTTAATATCACAATAATTTTCAATAAGTCAGATCATGGTTGAATTCAATAGACAGTATATGTCAATAAGAGTTTAAATCAATTTCACAATCTCACAATACATAATAACACAATTCGATCAAATAACTAAAGAATACAGTGTTGCCAATCTATAACACAATTTAGGCCATGACACAATTTTTCCATATATGCCGTGTTGTACATCACGACAAGACATGCTCACCCCAATAATCGAAATCAATGAGGGAGGAAGCTAGCTATATAATGAGAATTCATCCATACTCACCTCAGACTGGGAAGTCAAAGAGGGAGGAACATAATCATACTCACCCCAGACTAATAAGTCAAAGAGGGAGGAATAATCACACTCACCCCATTAATGGAGGAGGAACATATTATCAGTGTCATGCCAATTGTGAGTCAAAACAATTCCAAACATTTTATTCAAATGATCCGTAAGAATCCAATAAATTTCCAAAGTTATAATTTCATTCACAAAATGGCAACACAATTCGTAATTCACTTCAATTTCCACAAAACCATTTCTGATGCTTTTCAATCAATAAGTATCCATCAAATACCATTCAAACAATTTTTCACAGTTTCAAACCATTCACAATGTTTTTCAATCAATAAGTGTCCACCAAACACATTTCCACAATTTAAAACAATGATATGCAAATAGTCAATATTTATTTCCATTGAAAATAATTCAAAAGAAACAGTTGTTGTGCACAAACCTCTGATATTTGTCTCCTGGTCTTGACTCAGTATTTCTTTCCCTTTTGCTGAGTCCTTGTTAACTGAGAAACACAATTTGAAGTGTTTCAGTACCAAATTAAACTGTCTCTATCGATGGGGTTTGGTAAATAATGCACTGAACTCAATTATTCACTTAATCACCTAATATACCGACCCTCATTGCGTTTTAGGTAAATTAGGTTTTAGTGTTGTTAATATGTCACATTCGATAAGGTTTTAGGTTTGGTATGTTTTACCAAAGTCATTTCCTTGCTTAGTGCATTTTAATGCAAATTGCTGGATTCCGGGACACTGGTTTGACCTAACCGGACAATCTAGTTCCCTCGGTTTTCGGGTCTCGGTCGAAACTACAAACTTGTAGATCTAGGTCTTATTGCATGCGGGGAAAAATTTCAGGTCAATCCGAGTTAAGTAGACCAAGTTATGGTCATTATACTACTGCTGGTCAAATGGCATCAATTAGGTCATTTTTTTGGTCAATTTGGTCAACTCTGGTTCGGCCAGTTTTTGGACCCGAACTTGTGCAAGCTTTTTGACTTGCTTATGGTCATTTTTGGGCTTTGTTGTCTTCATAAGACTTGTAGGTATGGGTCTTAACTATTCTTGGTTAAAATTTCAGGTCAATTGGACCTGGTTTGAGTGAGTTATGGCCTAAACACTCACTGCTGCCCAATTGGTCATTTTTCAGGTCCTAATTGCACCTAATCCGAATTGGTCATTTTCTTAGGTCACCTTGCAACCAGAATTTTGGTATGGTTTCTCAATGAAAGTTGGCACATTTTGTGCCTAGTTTCACCTCAAATTGGTCTCATACCAATTGAGGTTACACATTTAAGGTTATAGGCTAAAATGTACACTGCCCTTGATTACTTTGCTTAACACACATCAACTACACACATTTACTTTGCAATTTGTTTACTTCCCTACCAATCTGTTTTGGTACATTAACCACAGTATAATCTACTTTACATTAACATTATTTTGGGCAGATTACCATTACCCTCAACACACCAAATATAATTCACATTTACAATATCTCAATACCATTACATACACACATAAACACCACTAATTCTCACATACACTTTACACAATAATTTCATACACATATCCTTCATTCCTTAATGCCACAATTCTGCCAACACTCCCATGAATATACATATTTATTCAAGTGTCCCCAAGGCTGCCGAAATTTGTCCTTCAACATCAAAGTGCCCTACAATTTACCAATTCCCATCCAAGTGCATAAATCACCATATATATGTGAGATAATTCATTAGGATATTAAACCACCATGATCAACATTATTCCTCATCAATTATATGCATAATAATTCATCAAATGCATGACCCCATGGCTGTCCAAAAATGGCTATTTCAATAACTAGTTAAACTCTAAAATTTCCTTCACAAAACTAACACCCATAACATGCACACAAAATTTAACAAAGGAATTCTCAAAAATGCAAACTTACCTTTAATTGTAACTTGCTAAACCTTCACCAAACTTCTCAAAATTGGTATCAATATCTTCCTTGTGATGTGTAGACCATTTTTTATGAAGGAACTTAAAGGATTGGAGTTGAAATGGAGGGGTTGATGGAGCTTCACTCAAATTCGGCCATGGATGTTTCTAAGGAGTTTCTTTACGGCATGGGTAAGGAGAAATGTTGAAGATGAAGTTTAATGGAAGCCATCTACCCACTTAGCATATATTTTAATCCCATAGTGCCCCACTAAAAAAAATTATATCATATAATAAGCCAAATGTGCATTTATTCCACATTTAACCCATAATTTCCACTATTTATTTTAGGTACCACCAATTTAATTTTTCATTTTATTTTCTAAGTGTAATACTATTTATTTTTAATGGACATTTAGGTCAAAAGACAATTCGGGATGTCAAATGACCATAATGCCCCTGTTCGGGTTACGTTCCCGATTTTTCGGTATTACCGGGTTTTGTCTGTTTTTCGATTTCTCACTTTTCTTTGTACTAATTATTTAATTTTTCTTTGATCTTTCTAATGATATTTATTCTTCAACAAGGGTCTATTTAAGTCCTAAAATATTTTTCGTGGTTCCCCGCAGTATTAGTCAACGGTCCACGCCGTGACTTCCTAAGTATGCTACCCATCGCTAGGGTTCCCGGCTCGCTTAACTTGGTTACATTTCTTTGCTATGATTTTTCCTTTGTTTTTCTTGTGTTTTCTTTTCTTGTATTTCATTATTTTATGTCTCCTCACTCATATTAAGGTGTGGTTCTAGGCATCCTAGCTGTCCGACAACACCGGTCACCGGAGCAAGAGAACGCACTACCGAACTTAGGGTGTTACAATTCTCCCCTTAAATAAATTTCGTCTCGAAATTTTACCCAATAGCCATCTTACAATAGTCATACGTTTATTTTCTCCTTTCTATATGGTCGTAAGACTTTTAACAATCTAATACAATGTTTAATTTGCTTGGATAACCCCAATCTCCTCTTACTATTATGTTGTCTAATATTTTGGTTCACGTTGCTTCTTGAATGACCCTTGAGGTCATGTTAGAATCATTCATCAGTCATTGGTCCTCTGACCATTCTAATCCATAGTCTTCCTCACATTCGTAATATTTCTTTGTTACATATGAATCAACTGCTCAAATCTCTACTCGTAACTCTTTTATCTCACAATATTCTATAACTTACTTCCTTTGTACTCGAACTATAACCTTTCGATATTCTAACTTTTGAGTTTTAGATCCCTAAGTAGGATTTTCAAACTTATTTCTAACAATTAAATTCATTCCGCATAACTATACAAAAAAACAGATGCCGTTGGCAACTATTCTCATCTAGGTGTACTATCGGTTAGTACGTAGCTCTACACAATAATCTCAAGTTAGTACTGTAATCTGCAGCTTACAGTATAAACATCAAGAACATTGCATAGTTACTACGATACATCCCAATAGATCAAACTTTGTTATCTTTTATTCTTTTTGAATTCACTGATATTCGAATCTTATTCTGATTACAATATCCATTAGCAATTTCTAACAGTAACCTCCTTGCCCTTATCAAGAGCAATTCCATTACTGCATCTTACTTTTACGTCCTCTTGCCTTACATTAAGTAGGCTCACTAATTAGCTTTATAATTTATGGTGTGTTAGAAAATACTTTTCGCCGATAAACTCTTTCAAAACTAATTTCACTTATTATCACAATCCTTATCTTAAGGGCTAATCACTAATGCGTCAAAATTTATTCCTCTCAGAACGAATAACAACGAACATATAGTTCTAACACTAATGTAAAAATATGAAAATTCCAGTCAAACAATACATATATATATCTCGGTTGCTAATTGAGAAAGTACCAGAATGATGTCAAAAGTCTCACTCTTTTCGTCAGATAGCGTATACTCGTTGAAGCATCACCTGCTTTGGCTGATTCACGAGAGTCCGACTTCTAGGTGTACTACCCCTACCTCTACCTTTGCCTCTACTAACCGATGGTGAACTCTTTGGGGTAGAAACTTGGGTTGATCCCTTTGGTGTAGTAAATGATCCGTAACGACTGGATTTACACAATCCTTAGCAAAATGACCGTCTCTCCACAATTAAAGCATGCTCCTACGGCTCTATAACATACCCCACTATGTGGTTTACCACAAGTTTCACAAAGTCGATCCGACAGATTTCTGGTTTCTGTTGAGTTGGCTGATCGGATCGAGGTGGTTTCATTCCAAAAGATCTATCTCTACTGGACTTCTTACTATCTCCGTCAGATCCCCAAAGTTTTTCCTCTTTCCAAAGAGGACCACTAGAACTCGTCACGACTTTCCTCTTTTTCTCGCTTTCTCTCGATTTCTTTTTCTCAAGAGCCGCTTGATTCAATTCTTTCTAATTCTAGTGCTTGAGAAATAAGTTCAGAAGTTGTTATGTTTGAATCCACCACTTGTAACTGATACTAGGCTTCAAGCCGGTTTCAAACCTCTTACATCTCTCCTCGCTGGTAGAAAGTAGACTTATCGTGATAATGGCTTAGGCGGAGAATTCCTTTCATACTCACCACCGATCCGCCTCTGCTTGCACTTAGGAATTCTTGCACTTCGGTCTACATAAGCATCGTGACATATTTTTGCCTGAATTCTCGAGGAAGTCATTCCATGTTAGCACCGCAGTTCTATCGATCGTGGGGAATGGTTTTCCACCAATCATAAGCATCCTCGTAGTAAAGATACCGAGTACTCAACCGAGCTCCTCTGCAATGCAGTTTCTTGAATACCCTATCCATCCTCTCTAACCATTGTTCACCTTCTAGAGGATCTACTGTCCCTTAAACTCAGAGCCCCATACTTCATCAATTTGTCATATTGTTCTAGCGTAAGATCGTGGTTGTACCACCAGATCTCAGATTGGGACTTGAGTAGGCACATTACCATCCATTTGTTGGAACATTGCACCCGTCACGAGCGAATCGAGCAGAATCACGTATCAGCAGGCCTGGTGCTACCGAACCACCGACATTATGTAGGCATGGGGCATCCCTTGCACCTCACCTCAATAGATTGATCGATCAACGATCACCCTCTTCCATAGTCAATGCGAGGATTTTAGATCTCCTAAACCAATAACACAAGGAGATTTCCTCCCGTTAGTGCATATTTATAATGTAATGTATTGTATGTATCAAACAATGATATTGAGCAGTTGTACTGTGAAGAAAGAATATTCCACTGACAGGTGAAAACAGAATTTAAAAACTTTGCTCTGATACCACTAAAACCTGTCACACCCTACCCCTCTGTAAGGCATAACATGATCCCGTAGTATACCTAATGAATTACCAACGCCGTCTTCATCGATAATCCATTAAATACACTACAAGGGATTTTAAAAACTTTTCTTACTTCTTTTACAAGGTGAGCACTATTTACAGTGTGAAAGACTTTGGTGAATCAAGTGAAACAACTAACTCATTTGATTTATTTGGAATATCTAGAAAATTTTGGCAAGGTGCCATTTGTATTTTGGACAAAACAGTTCTTGAAAACTCAGAAAAGCACTTCAATATATTTTAAAATCTAAACTCCAAAATTTTTATCAACACTACACTTTGATCAAGTATAATCATGAGTGATTTTCAAATACTAAGTTACAAAGATCTAACACAATTTTTACAAGCCAAATAACTCATAATTATTTTACAACTTTATCAGACAACTTAAATTTACAATCGCCAAAACCAAGAACAAAATATACATACAAAGTGAATATACATTACAAGACAAAATGCCACATGTGGTATACTCACTATACCCAAAAACCTCTCATGGCGATACTAGCACCTAGCTCGCTCTGCTCTGCCTCTCTACCGCGATAAAGAATAAAGCTATCACGAGACAATGTCTCAAGGTGCACAACATTTACCAGATACAAATTTTAAATCACAATTCATAAATCATATCAATAGTGGATACTTAAAACCATAGTTAAATTCAAGACAATAAATGTCAACAAGAATTTAAACTCCATTTGTTAATATCACAATAATTTTCAATAAGTCAGATCATGGTTGAATTCAATAGACAGTATATGTCAATAAGAGTTTAAATCAATTTCACACTCTCACAATACATAATAACACAATTCGATCAAATAATCAAGAATACAAAGGTTGCCAATCTATAACACAATTTAGGCCATGACACAATTTTTTCCATATATGCCGTGTTGTACATCACGACAAGACATGCTCACCCCAATAATCGAAATCAATGAGGAGGAAGCTAGCTATATAATGAGAATTCATCCATACTCACCTCGATCGAAGTCAAAGAGGGAGGAACATAATCATACTCACCCTGCACTAATAAGTCAAAGAGGGAGGAATAATCACACTCACCCCATTAATGGAGGAGGAACATATTATCGTTGTCATGCCAATTGTGAGTCAAAACAATTCCAAACATTTTATTCAAATGATCCGTAAGAATCCAATAAATTTCCAAAGTTATAATTTCATTCACAAAATGGCAACACAATTCGTAATTCACTTCAATTTCCACAAAAACCATTTACAGTGCTTTTCAATCAATAAGTATCCATCAAATACCATTCAAACAATTTTTCACAGTTTCAAACCATTCACAATGTTTTTCAATCAATAAGTGTCCACCAAACACATTTCCACAATTTAAAACAATGATATGCAAATAGTCAATATTATTTCCATTGAAAATAATTCAAAAGAAACAGTTGTTGTGCACAAACCTCTGATATTTGTCTCCTGGTCTTGACTCAGTATTTCTTTCCCTTTTGCTGAGTCCTTGTTAACTGAGAAACACAATTTGAAGTGTTTCAGTACCAAATTAAACTGTCTCTATCGATGGGGTTTGGTAAATAATGCACTGAACTCAATTATTCACTTAATCACCTAATATACCGACCCTCGTTGCGTTTTAGGTAAATTAGGTTTTAGTGTTGTTAATATGTCACATTCGATAAGGTTTTAGGTTTGGTATGTTTTACCAAAGTCATTTCCTTGCTTAGTGCATTTTAATGCAAATTGCTGGATTCCGGGACACTGGTTTGACCTAACCGGACGATCTAGTTCCCTCGGTTTTCGGGTCTCGATCGAAACTACAAACTTGTAGATCTAGGTCTTATTGCACGCGGGAAAGATTTCAGGTCAATCCGAGTTAAGTAGACCAAGTTATGGTCATTATACTACTGCTGGTCAAATGGCATCAATTAGGTCATTTTTTTGGTCAATTTGGTCAACTCTGGTTCGGCCAGTTTTTGGACCCGAACTTGTGCAAGCTTTTTGACTTGCTTATGGTCATTTTTGGGCTTTGTTGTCTTCATAAGACTTGTAGGTATGGGTCTTAACTATTCTTGGTTAAAATTTCAGGTCAATTGGACCTGGTTTGAGTGAGTTATGGCCTAAACACTCACTGCTGCCCAATTGGTCATTTTTCAGGTCCTAATTGCACCTAATCCGAATTGGTCATTTTCTTAGGTCACCTTGCAACCAGAATTTTGGTATGGTTTCTCAATGAAAGTTGGCAAATTTTGTGTGTAGTTTCAGCTCAAATTGGTCTCATACCAATTGAGGTTACACATTTAAGGTTATAGGCTAAAATGTACACTGCCCTTGATTACTTTGCTTAACACACATCAACTACACACATTTACTTTGCAATTTGTTTACTTCCCTACCAATCTGTTTTGGTACATTAACCACAGTATAATCTACTTTACATTAACATTATTTTGGGCAGATTACCATTACCCTCAACACACCAAATATAATTCACATTTACAATATCTCAATACCATTACATACACACCTAAACACCACTAATTCTCACATACACTTTACACAATAATTTCATACACATATCCTTCATTCCTTAATGCCACAATTCTGCCAACACTCCCATGAATATACATATTTATTCAAGTGTCCCCAAGGCTGCCGAAATTTGTCCTTCAACATCAAAGTGCCCTACAATTTACCAATTCCCATCCAAGTGCATAAATCACCATATATATGTGAGATAATTCATTAGGATATTAAACTACCATGATCAACATTATTCCTCATCAATTATATGCATAATAATTCATCAAATGCATGACCCCATGGCTGTCCAAAAATGGCTATTTCAATAACTAGTTAAACTCTAAAATTTCCTTCACAAAACTAACACCCATAACATGCACACAAAATTTAACAAAGGAATTCTCAAAAATGCAAACTTACCTTTAATTGTAACTTGCTAAACCTTCACCAAACTTCTCAAAATTGGTATCAATATCTTCCTTGTGATGTGTAGACCATTTTTTATGAAGGAACTTAAAGGATTGGAGTTGAAATGGAGGGGTTGATGAAGCTTCACTCAAATTCGGCCATGGATGTTTCTAAGGAGTTTCTTTACGGCATGGGTAAGGAGAAATGTTGAAGATGAAGTTTAATGGAAGCCATCTGCCCACTTAGCATATATTTTAATCCCATAGTGCCCCACTAAAAAAAATTATATCATATAATAAGCCAAATGTGCATTTATTCCACATTTAACCCATAATTTCCACTATTTATTTTAGGTACCACTAATTTAATTTTTCATTTTATTTTCTAAGTGTAATACTATTTATTTTTAATGGACATTTAGGTCAAAAGACAATTCGGGATGTCAAATGACCATAATGCCCTGCTCGTTACGTTCCGATTTTTCAGTATCAAGGGTTTTGTCTGTTTTTCGATTTCTCACTTTTCTTTGTACTAATTATTTAATTTTTCTTTGATCTTTCTAATGATATTTATTCTTCAACAAGGGTCTATTTAAGTCCTAAAAATATTTTCCAAGGTTCCCCGCAGTCCAGGGCTAGTCAACGGTCCACGCCGTGACTTCCCGGTGCGGTTACCCATCGCTAGGGTTCCCGGCTCGCTTAACTTGGTTACATTTCTTTGCTATTGTCGACACCATATTTTGGTCGATCCCTAGAATTAATAAAAATCCTTCTTTGAACAGCTAATCACGTTTCCGATCCCTCTTTGATAAACGGTCACATTTCCGATCTCTCCTCACAAAGAATTGAATCAATGCCAGGTCCTCACATTCATTAAAGCCTCGCCGATCTCTACCGACCTTTCAAACCCGTTGTCGAATTTCCTAATTCGCCCAAAGATATTCCTGATCTCTGTTGATGAATAAAATGAACTGGCACTAGATCTTTTCCTACCAGTTTTACTGCTGACCTCCTTTCCGAAAGTCTAAGAGCTAAAGTTTTGGTTCGATTCCGATCTTAAGTGTTCGAGTTAAATTTTCAATCAAGTTCCGTTCAGCATTTTTTCCCTACCGATCTCATGTTTAAAGTGCTTTCCGATCTCTCATACTTAGGTTAATAATCACATTTAGTTTTTGTTTTGCTGTGCTCATACAATCAAATACTCAGACAAACAATGGTTTAAAATTTTCCGATCACAATCATTCATTGAACAAAAAGGCATTCCATTTCATGTCATAAATTTGTACAGTTATTCTACTGGGGTGATCCCCACTGATCTACATTTGGATCACCCCCAGCCTGATCTACATTTGGATCACCCCCCCTCTCTCCCTCACCTTCGGCTTCCTCCTCACTATCCTCATCGTTGCCCTCAGGAGCCACGTCGTCCATCCAAGAAAAGTCTTCTTCTGGGTAGCGCTCCTGGAGTGCGGCCAAGAGATCCTTGTGAGCATTCACATAGGCTCCGGCTATCCCCGTCACCATCTCTTCATCTCTCTCCTTTAGCTCCTTATCTTTCTCCTCAAGCTCCTTATCTTTCGCTTTGAGCTCCTCTATGAGTTGAGCGACCTGAGCGGATTCGTTGGCGTGAAGCGCCTGGACTTCCCTAAGAGCACGGTCCCTCTCATCCAAAACACGATTCTGTTCGGCCAACCGGTCTTCATGGAGCTTTGCCCGTCCCTCGACTTGAGATATATAATCCCGAGCGGATGAGAGTTGGGATCGGAGGGAATCCACCTCCTGATTCTTCTTCCCGATCTCCTTACCCAGGCGCTGAATCCTTTCCCGGATCATGGTCTGGTTCACTAGACACTCCACGTTTAAGCTCATGGTCCGAGTCAATATGTCGTCGAGACCATTCTGGGATAGCCTGTCCCGATCCTCCGAAAAGAAGATGGTAGACCCCAGGACTTTGGCGAAATCAGAGTTCTCCTTGACAGTCCGGTTATTCCTCAAGCAGTCGATCAAGATTTGAGCGCCCGAGAAGAGGTCCTCCCGAGCTTGGGTAGGCCCCCCTCCCCCGCTTGGAACAACTGCAAGAGTCGGAGGCTGCTCCTCCGATCTAGGAGGAGATCGGGTAGCTTCAGTGGTCGGCGGACCCGAAGGTTGGGGTGGGTCTCTTTGTATCTCCCCGGGTTCGTGACCGGGTGTTTGAAGTCGTTCCAAACGCTTTATCTCCTTTATCTTCCGGGAGATCTCTCTTTCCTTCTTTCGCTTCCTAGAACCATCACCACCCGCCATACCTGCACAAAGAAAAGGTTAGTGAGATCACTAAGGTCGTGAGAATTGAGATATAGAAAATACCGATGCCGAGGTTAGAGAGCGGAAGTTCGCGGTCTTGGCCAGTGAGCAGCTGAACAGTCCAATGGTGCAGCTCGGCAGTCACCGCATCCAAACAAGAATACTTTTTAGTGGCAGCCTCACTCTTCAAATCCATCACTATTAGGCTTTCATCTTGGCTCAGGGTGATGTGATTCGGAAGCAAAGGTCCCTGGTACCACCAGCTGCGGGGGAAGTCCTCAAAATGGCTCGGATCTTTGCTCCTCACAATGAAGAAACGATTCTTCCAATTCTTAAGAGACGAGGGCAGATCGGAAAAGAGCCCGCAACGAGGCTTCGCCTGGAAGAACCAGTGGTCATCGTCCTTTCGGCGAGATAGCCGGTGCAACTCGGCGAACACCTTAGCCGTAGGTCTGATTCCCTTAGCTCGGCATAGGCCTATGAAGGATACTAAAATCCGCCATGAGTTAGGGTGGATCTGAACGATGCTAGCCCGGTGTAGTTTTTGTACCTCCTTATAGAAGTCATCCAGGGGAATCAAGACCGCCTTTAATCGTTTCCTCATACACCATGACTATGTCATTCTCTTCAAAGGAGTGATCGACACGAACATCGCCATGGCACTTGATCAGTTAATATGAATCAGGACAAATGTTGTATTCTTGAACAAACGATTGCAGATCGGATTCGAAGAACCGATGGAAGCTCATCTATAGGAAGGGTCTCTCCTTGAAGGTGGTGCAAGCCTTGATGGTATGACCCGACCCCACTGAGCAGAGACCCTAGGGGCAGGTTGCGTGCTTGGCCCGACTGCCTCTTCTTCATCAGACGATGACCATGAGAACTGAATGGAAGGAGGGCTCGCCGCTCTCTGACCTTCGGCACCGCTCATTTTCAAGGAAAAAACAAAGAACTTAAACTAAAAAGAGGATTAAAGCCCTTCTGAGTCCGATCGGCGTTGGAAAGCGGAGAAAATGAGAGAACTTGAAGTTGTGAGCGGGGATTGAAAATGGAATGAGAGAGCAAGCGGCTAACCCTCCCACCCCTATTTATACTAGCCCGAGCATTTAATGCTCGCGAGGTTCTAGGCAAGCGCATCGATTGGTGGGACTCGGCAATTTGTTCTGACACTTTTCTCAAATATCCGAATGTTCTGAGATCGGTTTATTAGAGGTCGGCATAATAAGTTAAATATTTTGAATAAAGGATCAGTTAAGTGTCATTCAGGTAAAGAACCAGATCGGATAAACACAGTAGAGATCGGAAAATAATCAATGCAAAAATAAGATGATAACCGACAAAATAAAGTCTTTATTCTCAAAAGATCGGATTACATCATTTGGGCGATCTCTAGGGATCGGATTACAATAAAGGTCTAGCTACATCATGTGGCCGATCTCTAGAGATCTGATTACATTGAAAAATTACATCATTTGGACGATCTCTAGAGACCGGTGAAAAATCCTATCTGAAGAGGCTGATCTAAGGATCAGTTTATAACTGATCCCAAGGATACTCCCAGGTGATCTAAGGATCAGTTTATAACTAATCCCAAGGATACTCCCAGGTGATCTAAGGATCAGTTTATAACTGATCCCAAGGATATTGCCGACCGGAAGCTTAATCCATTGTCGGAACCCAATGTGGATCGAATCGTGTCGGAACACTCAATGTGATGAGAAGCCGAATGAACTCAGTTGAGCAACTCGAGATCGGTACAACCGAAGCCCGCAATACGGATCGGTCAAATCCAGTTCTCTCACCATCGTCAATTAGGACCATCCAATCACCGGGATCGTAAATTTTCAGTCGAGGAATAGGGAATTCCATCGGAAGAGGATCAAAACCACAGTTGTAGCCGGAACTTTCCCCGGAACAGCTAGAACCAAGAAACAAGGAGAAAGAGAAAAATCGAATGAAGGAAATGCCACTATCAACGAGGTATATATAGGGAAAATGGGCATTTAATCTTTGGCGGAAAACGAAGCGGACGCTTCGAAAATCGAGATGTAATTAATGCTTGGACCGAATCCAGACTGATCAAGGGATAAAAGAGATCGGGAGATAGGAGATCAGCATGAGAGATCGGAATAGGAGCTAGGGGAGGGATCGGAAGACAAAAAGAATAAGACAAATTCCAATAACCGTCGCCGAGGTAGTTAAAGCGTGGCAGACGAGATCTCCACCGCACGCCTAAGAATCGCCGCACAATCTTGACAGTGCCGGTATGTCATGACAGTCCTGTACATCCCAATCTCCACCGTTGATCTCACTTGTAAGGATGAATCCGGAACCCTTGGATCAAAAGAGAAGATGATAATACCAGCGTTTTTCACTCTCAGCCCTCAGATCGTTCCGGACAAGAGGATTCAAGACCGTCGGATT
Source organism: Hevea brasiliensis (assembly GCF_030052815.1). Classification (NCBI taxonomy): domain Eukaryota; kingdom Viridiplantae; phylum Streptophyta; class Magnoliopsida; order Malpighiales; family Euphorbiaceae; genus Hevea; species Hevea brasiliensis. The sequence goes on along the minus strand of NC_079496.1, from coordinate 90,735,049 downwards.
AAAAGAGGAAAAGGACAAATACTTTGAGAAGCGATCTCAGCCATTCGTTTTGATTCTCTTTAATTCCTGAACATCCGATCATGTACTTCAAAATCCTGACCCTCCATCTCCCTCAAAATGAATCCTGACCCTTCATGGGGAGCACCCGATTCCTATAAATACCTGCATGAAAAAACTGTTCAAGGGGGGACAAAAAAATATAGGCAAGAGGCTGCTATTATCGTGGAGGAACTCTGAAACTTCATTCAGTTTGTTACTCTGCTGTTTTGTAGTGATTAAAAATACTTTTGAAACTAGTTTTCAGGAGTGTTTTCTTGAAAAAGATTTTGAATATTGGAACTCTACATTTCCAGTTTGTTCATTATCTGGTCATACTCTCATCATCTCTGCTTTCCTTTCCTCTGTTCAAGCTCAACTTCCTTTCACCTGGTTCTTACCCGGTTACCTTTTAGCTAAAGCATCTCTCGGTTTCACGACAGACATCAACTCTCAGGCTGATCAATCCGCCATCACTGTTTACCACTTCACAGTTATATAAATATATTTGGCTCCTCACGGTAAGAGTTCACACTCATTTACGTTTGTTCCCTGCACTTCCTTTGTTCTTCATACATCTGCAACTTTCTTCAAGGGTATTTTGTACAAGAGAACCCAAGAGAAGATATTGTTATAAGAGTTCATGTTACTGTTTTATTAAGCGTCTACGTTTATTTCCCGCATTTTCCTTGTTCTTCTTACATCTAGACCATTTCTGCACAAACAATCCCAAAGAAAGTCACTCTCAAATCATTTTTTAGTGATCAGTTCATTTTATTGATCTCCGTCATTTCTGAAAACCAGTTTTCTAACTCTTTGTAGTATGTAAATGGTTGGGTAAACGTAGGTAGCTGCAACTTAGAGGTCTCCTTTAAAAAGAGGACCTGAATAACACGTCAGGAAGATAGCCGAACTATTAGGCCGACGTAAACAGCAATTCGACAAAGATGTCATGAAATGGAATAAGACCAAAGTAAACGAAGCAGTGGATCGGTCATTAATAGATATTGGTAAAATGACTACATGAAAAGGTCGATGAATCAAGTCTAGTGTTCCCGTTCAGCCACGGGATATCCATAAACCTTATACCCGGAATTTTTGAAGGTCAGAATTCTTAGTTTTAGGTTCTTAAGACCGTAGTGTGGTTAAATTTTTAAAGGTCGGAAAAGTCTTTGTCCGAGTCTCATCAAAATAGAAGGGGTCGGAAGAGTCCTTATCCTATCCTTGCCTAAAAGTTTTAAGTCAACTCTTAAAGGAGATCGGAGGAGGGTTCTTATCCGGTCTCCCTTCAAAATTTTGATAAACATTAAGTAGGGATCGGAAGAGAGTTCTTATCCGGTCTCAACTCAAAACATTAACGAATAACTCTAAAGGAGATCGGAGGAGGGTTCTTATCCGGTCTCCTCTCAAAATTTTAATAAATAACTTAAAAGAGATCGGAGGAGGATTCTTATCCGGTCTCCCTTCAAAATTTTAATAAACATTAAATAGGGATCGGAGGAGAGTTCTTATCCGGTCTCAACCTCAAATTTTAATAAACATCTGAAAGAGATCGGAGGAGAGTTCTTTTACGGTCTCATCCCCAAAAATTCTAATAAATAACTTAACACAGATCGGAGGAGAGTTCTTATCCGGTCTCCACTCAAAATTTTAATGAACCACTTAAAAAGATCGGAGGAGAGTTCTTATCCGATTCTCACACCCGTTCACTAAGGTTGTCTCATTTACTTATGTATCTGGGTGATCCAAATTTAGTGAAAAATCAAACATTCCTTCTACCAAAAGGATTAACATTGCCGCCTAAGCCCTTCTAACTAATTTGTAAAGGACGCAGAATTAAATCTACTTACCCTTATTAAGGGACGAGGTGGGGTGCCTAACACCTTCCCCACCCGTTTACGGACCCTGAACTTAGAATCTCTGTTTTGAAGTGGTTTCATTTTTAATTTAACTTCTCAAATGGTTTTCTTTAGTTTCCCTCAAAACTAAGGTGGCGACTCCTCACTCTTTCCCACTTCGGTGAGTGATCGTCCGGGCGACCGCAAAATCCCATTGCGACAGCTATGATTTTTCCTTTGTTTTTCTTGTGTTTTCTTTTCTTGTATTTCATTATTTTATGTCTCCTCACTCATATTAAGGTGTGGTTCTAGGCATCCTAGCTGTCCGGACAACACTGGTCACTGGAGCAGTAGAACGCACTACCGAACTTAGGGGTGTTACAGAGTAGGCTCCCAGCATAGTGGCTTAAGCAGGAGAATTCACTCTCATACTCAGTCACTGATCGGTTTCCCTGTTTTAGACTCAAAAATTCTTGTAGCTTCATATTTATGTAAGTGTTTGGGACGTATTTTTATCTGAACTCTGTGAGGAAGTCATCCCAAGTCAACATTGGGTCTTCCACCAAACTATGGGAGATGGTCTTCCATGCAGTAGAGGAACTGAGTATTCAAACTTCAACTCATCCGTGTAGTGTAATTTCTTGAAAACCCTCTCCATTCTCTCTAACCACTGTTCAGCTTTCAGTGGATCTACAGTTCCTTTGAATTTTGTTGCCCCATATTTCATCAGTTTATCATACTGCTGTGCTAGGGGTTAAGGTTGCACTGCTGGTGCTTGGATTGGGGCTTGGACTGGCATATTTCCAGCCATTTGTTGGAATAGAGCAGCCATTTATTAGGTGAATTGTGTAGGAAACTGTTGCATGGGTGAAGCTAGTGCAGCTAACCCATCGACGTTCTGAGGAGCTGGGGCTTTCCCCTGTGCCTTAGCCGCAACTGACTGCTCTACTGAGCGATTACCTTCTTCCATTTCAATTTATGAAAATTTCTACTCCCTGACATCCAACACAAGGTGATTTCTCTCCGTTAGTTCATATTCATTATCTAACGCACTATATGTATCAATTAATGACATTGAGCAGTTGTACTTATCAAGAAAATATTTCAAATTCAAACTTCAAAACATGCTTGGAAAACTAGCTTTGATACTACTAAAACATGTCACACCTTATCCCTCCATAAGGCATGATATGATCCCGTAATATATCTAATGAATTACCGAACTTCGCCTACCGATAACCCATTAAATATACTACAAGGGGTTTTAAAACAAATTCAATTCATTTTAAAGTTTGAAGTGATGATAAATAATTATTGAAGTGCTTTTAAATGAGGTTTATACTGTAAATTTTAATTTGAATTAATTTGACATTTTTAGGATTTTACAAAAATTCAGCATGATGCCGGCTAAAAATGTAACAAAATAGTTCTTCAAACCTATGGGAAAACAAATTATAAAATCATAACATTTATAAATTGATATCGATCAACTCAAATCATTTCTTTCTAATTCTACATACACAAAGAAAATGTGCCCATCATGTATATATGCAAATCAATTAAATATTCATATACAACAAAACCCTAATTCTTCTTTCTTCCCAATTTCATGCAACTCATGCAATTCACTTCACTAATCATGTATACAGTGTCACTTAAGCAAGCATTCATCATTGATTCCATAAAAACGCATCAACCCTAGCATCCCATGTAACACCCCTATTTGTATAGCCTGGTATATTTCACTGTTCTGGTGACCGAAGTTGGTCCGGACAATTAAGGGGATTAGAACTGTACTTAAGACAACTAGATAAACCATCAACACAAATAATTAGTAATGTTCAATTAGTTAAGTATAAATAAGAAAAATAGAACATAAGAGGTTAAATGAGCCGAGAGTCACAGCGATGGGTGACCTTCTCGGGAACGACCGCGAAGTCATTTTAAACTCAAATTTCGAACCGTAAAATGTGACGCTGCGGTCCTTAGGACCATTATAAACACAGTGGAAAAGAGAAAATCACGAAAAAGAACTATTAAGCCAGTCAAATAATTAGGTCAAGGAGCCGGAAGAAATATTGGATTATTTGCAAACCGGGATGAATCGGCGAGGGGCAATTTGGTCAATTGACCCCGGGAGCTGACTCCTGACCTAACTGTCAAATAAAATCGGAGAAAAAAAAATTTTGGAGTCGGAAATTAAATTAAAGAACTAATAGTAAAATAAAAAAAAAAGAAAATGAAAAAGTTAAAAAGGTGATGACATCATGCATGACATCATGCATGATGCCATAAAATAATAATTAATAAATTAAATTAAATGGGATTTTGGGGTCTTCTATAAGACAAAATAAATAAAGAAATAAAAAGAAAAAAAATCATTTAGTCATCTTCCTTATCCCATTGCCGCCCCATCTCTCTTACCATTCCTTTACCATATTCCACCATTGTTAAGGGAAAGAAAGCTTAAATTTCCCTACTCTCTTCCATAAATTCACAAAGTCCCAACATAAAAAATTCTCTTTACATGTTGAGGAAGCATTAGACAGTAAAAAGAATAAGAGAGACTTGAAGAAAGGGAAGCCTAAAAACCCTCCAAGCAAGGTTAGTAATGCAAACTTCAAATTTTTAGTTTAATTAGTGCATATATGGCATCAAGAACTTGTAAATAAACTTAAAATGAAAAAAAAAAAATATGTGTGCGGAACTAAGTTGAAATTTGGCAAGCATGATGGGGAGTGTGTTTTGCATGGTTTGATGGATTTGAATGAGTTTAGAAACTTTATTTAGTTGAATGGTTAGGATTAAAAGCACTAAATGTGGTTAAATGCATGAGGTTGGTGAATTAGGGTTTTGAACATTAGGGTTTATGAACCAAAAATGTGAGAAATGAGTAAATGATGTCTTTGACCTATTGTGAAGTGAAAAATGGTCATTTATGACCAAATGAGTTGTGTTGGAATGGTTGGAATTAAAGCTAAATTCGGAGGGAGTGTGGTCATGCTGCTAGCAGCATGACCAAGTCAACTTTGAAGGACCAAAAATGAAATTTTACAAGTCCAATTGGTATGGGACCAATTAGGGATGAAAATAGACACTAAATGACACAATTTTCATTTAGGAAGTATGCCCAAAAAGTGACCAAAACCTAGTGAACAAATTGACCAAAGTTGGAAAATTGAAGGCTGCCCTGTACAAACTAACCAAATGAACAATGTTTGTTCATTTGGTCATAACTCGAGCTAGGCAGGTCAAAATGACCTGAAATGTTACCAGTGGTTAGATGAGATATAGACCTAAAACTTTCATGAAGAACACAAACCCAAATTCTGCCAGCAACCAAGTCATTTGGCCACCCCAAGTTGGTGACCCAAAACTGCCAGAACCAAAATTGCCCAAAAAATCTGGGTTGTATTCACTCCGGCAGCCATGGTTCAAATGGCCATAACTTGAGCTACAAAACTCCAATTGGGATGATTCAAAAAGGAGAATAAACTTAAGACAATAAGGAACATTTTCTATGAAGAAATGTTTGCCAAATTCTAACAGTAGAATGACCAATGGAACAGTGTAACTAGGGACACCAAAACTGAAAATTTGACAATTTTGCCTAAAGGACTTAAGCTTTGAGAAAATGACCAAAACCAACAAATTTAATGACCAAAATGTGATATGTGGGTGAAGTTGGAGTTCCCATACCTATTAAGCCTTAAAAAGTCAACAATTTGACTTGAATAGTGTAGTGAATAGTAACCCGAAACACAAAAACTTCGAGAACATCGAATTTAGCACATTAAAGCTAGGTAAAATTGAGGTTAAATTTATTTTTGGATTTATGCTAATTTATGGTACTGAAACACTGTGAAACTATGTGTTTCAGCTGAAAAAGGCTTGGAAGCTCTGAGAGACTGAGTCAAGGCCTAGAGGCGACTCACGTCAGGTCTGTGCACAATAATTATTGTTTAAATATTTTATTCTCAAAAATTTGACTTTTTTTATTAATTATGTACTGTGTTGCCATTTTATAATCGCAAATACGACATTGGAAATTGATCAGATTTCTCATAAATTATTTAAATAAATTATTTTGAATTGATTTTATGTTCACACTTAGCCTGACAGTATCACATTATTCCTCCTCCATTTATGGGGTTGAGATCGTTTATTTTCCTCCCTCTCTGGCTTGCTAGATGAGGTTGAGATCGGATGAGTACTCATTAGCTAGCTCGCCACCTCCCTCATTGATTTCGATTAATAGGGTTGTAGATTGCTTTGTCGTGGTGTACAACATGGCATTGATCGGAAATTTTGTGTCATGGCCTAAGTTGTGTATGATTTTGGCAACACTGTGTTTATTAAATTATTTGACTAAATTATGTTATTATGAGCTTTAATAATTTGTGAAATGTGATTGAGAAATATTTAAATTGTGTTTCATCAATGAATGATTTATGTATTGTATTTTAAATTTTTATTGTGTACCACTGAGTATTTTTATACTCAGCGATAGCTTATTTTACTGTCGCAGATAAGAGCAAGGAAAAAGCAGCAGAGTGAGCTGCTATTGAATTGAGGACCACACTGATCTTTTGTACGGGTATTATTTTATACCCTTGTAGTAAATTTTGATGTAAATATAGTAATATTGTATATATCAATGTAAAGTTGAGTAGTTGTAAAATAAATTTTAATATTATTTTTGAATTTTCTTCTGTAAATTAATATTTGTACTTGTGAATTTCATACTTTATGCCTTGTGAATGAAGTTATTAAATATTTTGAGATGATAAATTTTGATTTGGATTGTGGAATTATTTTGAAGTGAATTGAATTGAGTTGATTTGAGATTTATTGGAGGTTGGGAGTTGAGAAAATTATTGGAAGTGTTTTTTTTCAGGTATTTGAAGAACTGTTTTCTCCAAATACAAACGAAACTCTGTCAAAATTTTTATAAAATTTGCGACAAAATTAAAATGAACAAAAATTTTCATTAGTATTTAAACTTTGAATAAATGGTTTTTAATTCCTACCAAAATGCTCACCACTTCCAAAATGTAAGAAAATTATTTTAAAATCCCTTGTAGGGTACTTAATGAGTTATCAGTAGTTGAAGTTCGGTAGTTCATTAAGTATTCTACGGGATCATGTTATGCCTTACAGAGGGGTAAGGTGTGACATCCCATAAGGCTGGCCGAATTTTCTCTCAAAGTTCATGCATGATTTTCAACTTTTCTTAAGTTAATTATGCTATATTCAAACTCAATTTCATGCTTACACCATAAGTTAAGTTAGAGAAACAACTTACCTCTATGATGACTTTTCCAATCTTCTCTTTTCATTGATCTCTTTGATTTATTTTGCTCCCAATCTTTTACTCAAGCTTAATTATCAAATTTTTGTTGAAGGAGCTAAGGATTTTATGGTGTAAAACTATGATTTTTAGGAGCTCAAGGGTGTAACAATGGAGAAATTTGATAAGGGAGAGAGAGAGAGTTAGAGCCGGCCAAAAGGGAAGGTTGAAGAAGGAAATTTTTGTTTTTGATTTTAAAATTTTTCTCTTGTCTTTTTATGTACATAATATCCAATTGTCAATTTATAATTATAATTATTTTAATTGTGTCATCCATATGTCACCATGATGTCATAACTCTAATTTAAAATGTAAAATTTCATTTCTTTTCTTTTCTTTCCCTACACTTCTCTATATTTTTAATTATTTTTCATTATTTTAATCTCACACAATTTAATGGACATTTAGCTCAAAAGTCATCTCTAAGAGTGAATTGACCAAAATGCCCCTCATCGGTTATAATCCATATTTTTAATAATGTCCGATGAGTCCTTAAATTCTGATTCACTTATTTGAGTTTGTTCTCTTTTCTTTTCTATGGTTTTCACATTCCCAATAGTTTCGCAATTATCCATTGGCCTAGGTTGTCATGGGGTCTCACATGAATTTAGGGTAACAATTGAGCTTGCAGTCACTTCTCGGGTCGGTCACCCATTGCCGGAACCTCGGCTCATTTAACTGATTTAGGCTTTATTTCACTTATTCTCTTCCTACTATATTTGATCTTTATCAATTTTATTTATGGTTTCTCTATGTGATCTAAGTATAGTTCTAGACATTTTAACTGTCCGGACAGACCTTAGTCCTTAGAATAGTAGAATGTACGGACTACTTAATATGAGAGTGTTACAAACTTGGGTAGCCTAATATCAATAGCAAATCAATGTTTACATCATATGATCATTTGTTAGGTATAAACTCTAAAATTATATATATATACACACACACACATAACTGATTTAATTTATTATATCATTACTTTTTTCAGTCTTGCTAATTGGGAGCTAAAGGATCAAATTTTCATTCTTAAATTTTGGTGGTAAAGAAAAACAAATTCTAAAAGTTTCAAGAATTTGTTCTCGAATTTTCCAGGTATGTAACCCTTTTCTTGACCCTCTATCTTACAACTGTATTATTTTCTTGATAATTAATTTTTTTGAATTATAAGAAAATATTTAAATAATATTATATTTTTTACATAAATATTAAATGAGTTTAATTTCAAAAACTAAAAAGTAAAAGAAATTAAAAAATTATAAAAAAAACATTAAAAAGAATTGCTTGAGTACTATTGAACTGTTCCCAAGAATTCAACTTTAATAATAATAATAATAATAATAATAATAATAATAATAATTATTATTATTATTATTATTATTATTATTGCAACTATATTATTTTCTTGATGATTAAATTTTTTGAATTATAAGAAGATATTTAAACAATATTATATTTTTTATATAAATATTGAATGAGTTTAATTTTAAAAAATAAAAAGTAAAATAAATTAAAAAAATTTATAAAAGAACATTAAAAAGAATTGCTTGAGTAGTGTTGAACCGTTCCCAAGAACTCAACTTTAATAATAATAATAATTATAATGTAATATTACAAATATATTATTTTCTTGATGATTAATTTGTTTGAATTATAAGAAAGTATTTAAATAATATTATATTTTTTTATATAAATATTGAATGAGTTTAATTTAAAAAAAATGAAAAGTAAAAGAAATTAAAAAAATTAAAAAGAATTGCTTGAGTACTGTTGAACCACTCCCTAGAATTCAACTTTAATAATAATAATAATAATAATAATAATAATAATAATAATGGATATTATATATAGAAGGCAGATAATGTGACTTCCATTCACATAATACACGTTGACTTAATCTGGTCAGTTCCCCCATTTCACTTCAATGGTTCTGCTTGAGATTTTTTTTATTCCCTTTCTCCTTTGACTCTTACAAATGCATGGGCTGATTTATTTATAAGGGTAAAAGGGGATTTTATTGTTCTTAGGAAAAGTGTGTCCTCTTTTAGTATAATGTAATAATGTATATAATCGATTCTCCAAAACAAACTAGGTCCTTATAGTGAGAATAAGAAACATTAATGATAAGTAGCATTAAGAAAGTCATTTGCATAAAGAAGATTGTCTTACACAAACTTATGCTAAAAATTAAAATACTTGAAAGAATTCTCTTATCATAACTTAATATTGCTAACTTAAATTAACCAAAGTGAACAACATGAAGTTTTGTAATTGAAACCAAACCAAGAAATCTTTTTGAAGTGCCAAAGGAAGATGAACCATACCAAGAATTAGAGGCTCAAATGCAAAACACCCATACTATGGATGATGGAAATGATGAGATAAATTGGGGTAGACATGGAGTTGAGGATATGATTTATGATTAACTATGTGACAATTATTTATGTAGTTTAATTGTTTAATTAAATTAGTTTAATCTACATGTTTTTATTTTTCATAATTTATGCTATAAATTTTATGGATATATTTGTTACATAAAGTATTGCCAATTTATATTTAACTATTGTATAGTAGGTGCAAATGGCAAAAAGAAATAAGAATCAAGATTATTCACAACAGGATGCTAGGTCATCTCAGTTAAGACTTCGTCTAGTGGATGATGACTCTCAAGAAGAAGCTAATCAGCTAAACCCTATTCATTCATCAGGTGTTCCAGCAATGCAATCAAAGCCTTCAGCTCAAGTCACTAGTCAGGGTAATATTTATTAAATGATTGCCTTTTTTTTTAATTAATATATGGCAAATGCCTAACTATCTTTTTTTTTTATTGTTTTTTAATCTTATGTAAAGCTTCTGCTATTAGAAAGAAAAAAGGTCAAGGAAAGGGTAAAGGAGTAAAGCCAGGACATAATACTCCTTTGGAAATTTATGATAAAAGGTAAAAAAAATTAAAAAAAAATTGCTATTGTTCATTTATTTTGATTTAGCTTGTTGAGTAAAATTGTATGATTTTTTTTTTTTAATTTTTGTAGATTCATTATGCCTGAAGCAGTTCATGAGATTAGTAATCTCTTTTATCACCACATCCATGGGGATTGGATAAATTCTATTGAATATCCAAAAACAGAATTGGATACTTTATTTGCTCAATTTAAAAAAATATGGATTCACATACACATGTTCTAAGGAAGAGTTAAGAGAAGTATTTACTTTGTATGTGAAGAATCACTATCCAGATTGGATGTCTAAACTAAGGAAAAAGGTGTTTGACAAATATGAGACCATTGAGGAGCACTGCAATCATCCTCCAGAAAAATATAACTCCTACAATTTGGGAGAAAATGGTGAAGAAATGGAGTCAAACAAAGTGGCAGGTCAATTAACTTTAACTTTTAAAATTTGTTTCCATTTTAATTTCTTAGTTTAAAGTTTATTTGCACTTTTTTCTTGTTAGTATGCAAATTAATACCATTTGTGCATTAACAAGTTATGTAGTCTCAAAGTGAAAGGAATAAAGATAATCAAGCTCAATCTGAGTTTGTAACATCCTCCCTGTACGTGTTCTATACGTTCTGTTGCTCCGGTGACCTAATGTCAGTTCGAGCAAGTCAGGATGTCTGGAACTACACTTCGGTGATAGTGAACAGCTATAAATTGATAAAATAAATAAAAATAAAATACAAGAAAAATTAAAGAAAAATAAAAGAGAGGAAATGAAACTAAGTTAAACGAGCCGGCATCATAGTGATGGTTGACCGCACCGAGAAGTTACAGTGAAGGCAATTGTTGACCCCAAGGCCGCAGGGAAAACCCTTGGAATTAAATTTTGAGACATAATTAAGATTTAGTGAAATGTAATTGATACTAGAAATATCAAAGAAAAATTAATAAATTAGTATAAGGAAAAACGAAAAACCGAGAAACAGACAAAAATGGGTGTTATCGAAAAATTGGGAATACAACCCGAAGTAGGGCATTTAGGTCATTTGACACCTAGAGTTGCCTTTTGACCTCAATGTCCATTAAAAATAAATGATATTACACTTTGAAAATGTCATGAAAAATTAAAATGAGATACATTATGTAAATAGTGAAAGAAATAAAATAAATGTGCAAATTAGGAAACCTTGAATAATTAAACATTAAATTAAAGTTAGTGCTCCACTAACTCAAGTCTTGGGACACCTATCTAAGTCATTTTTGGACAGAAATCATCACCTTCAACCTTGAGAAATAACCAACCAAAATGGGTCCTCCATTGAACCTCCATGGCTGAACTCCTTCCATCCCCATGCACTAATGATTTAGCCATCATCTCCGCTTGGTTGCTTCATTAAAGCTTGCACACTCACCTTGAGGAAGATATTGGAAACAATAAAAAGAAGATTTGGTGAAGTTTTAGGGAAGCTCTCAAGAGGTAAGTGTCCAAATCCTCTCCCTTGCTTTAGTAAACTTTATGTTTAGGTTGAGGTGAGTAAATTGGTGAAGAGAATGGAATAAATTATTGAGTTATGAAATTGTTCACTTTCAGCAGCCATGAAAGCTTGATGTGTTTGAGTTTTTCTTACCTCTAATGGATGGGAATTAAGGTTGATTAACTCAAATGGAAGTTGTAGTAGGTTAATGTCCAAATATGTGCATGTTAGTGCTTGAATTAAGGGTTTGAAAATGGGACTTTGATACTTTGGTAAGCTACCATGTTTGGCAGCCTATAATATTGTGAAATTGTGTGTGAGTTTATGTAATTTATTGATGAGATGTGATGGTGTTAAATTGTGGGTAGCATGTGTAGTTGCCATGGAAGTGTATGTGTAATAGTGGTGTTGAGGTATGTTGAATTTCGGTGGAAGTAAATGTTGAACTTTAATCGTGTATTGTGTGCATTGAGCACTTGAGTGTTCTACCCAAAATGCTTTGCTAGAATTGTGTACAATATATATAGAAGTGCCATGATTGAATATTGAAGTATTGAGAGGAGGAGTATTGTCAAAATTGAAAGTATAATTTTTAAATGCAGGTTGTGTGTGTTGACAGTACCTAAATTAGGTTATAAGTGCAAAACTGTGAACCCAATTGGTATGAGGCCAATTGGGAGTGAAACTAGGCACCAAATAGGCCAACTTTTATGCAGAAATATTGCCAAAATTCTGCCTAGAAACTAACCTTAAAAATGACCAAATCCGGAATTGCAACCTTGTAAACCCAGATTTTTGACCATATGAACAGTAGTCATTAAGATGACCATAACTCACTCAAAACAGGTCCAGATTACCTGAAATTTTTACCATGGATAGCTTAGACATAGAGCTACAATTCTTATAAAGACACCAAAGCTCAGAAATGGCCAGAACCAAGTCAAATAGCTTGCACAATTCTGGGTACCAAAACTGCCAGAACTAAATATGACCTAAAATTGATCAAATTTTGCACTAAATGTACAATCTGTCCAACTTTAGTAAATTAACCATATCTTGGTCTATACAACTCAGAATGACCTGAAATTTGTGTGAAAAGTTCAATAGACATAGAGCTACAGTTTGGCTTCTTTGACTAGAAGCTAAAAACCAAGAGAAATAAGACAATAAGCTAGACCAATCTAGCATACTAAAACTAAAAATTTGGTAATTACATAAAACGATGCTTGAAGTAATTTGGCAATGAATGCCAACTTGTGAAAAGGGTAAATTGCATTATATTGACAGCATATTGAATTGTAAATTATGACATGTTGATGCTAGAAATAACTTATCTATATTGCCTAAAAAGGTCAACATATGCATTGACTTATGAATTAAATAATGGCTAGTAAAGTCTAAAAATTGAAGAATTAAATAATTAATTTATAATGTGCCCAGGTTTGTTTAGTTGACTTGTTTGGATAGGTTGGCATGCCAATAGGATTCTAGCAGCTATTTTGTAAATGGCTTTATGCCATACTGTGTTTTTATGGCTTATTATGCCGTACTGTAACTTTAATAGCCTATGGCTATACATATTATTTTGTTATACTTGGCTTATCGCAGGATTGATTATATGGCTTTTTAGCTACACTGTTTGCACACCGAGAGACACTTTGTGACTGATGGTGTGATGGCTTGAGGTACTAGGTGCCCAGTGCCAGTACATCCGTTTATCTAGTCTTGTCAGTGTATAGGCTACACGGGCAGTTAATTCAAGCACTATTAAATTCAAATAGCTAAATCTACTCTTCTGACATACAGCACCACCAAAATTGGCAAAAATTGAAATGTTAGCAAATAAAAATATAAACAGTAACTGCAAAGAATATTGATGTCATAAATTCATAAATAATTCATTTATTTTATTTTAGTGTATATTTCTTTATATTTGGCACCACTAAGCAGAATTGCTTAGCGCGTTGCTTTTGCTATACGTAGGTATTGGAGACATAGCTGGGGAGCCCAGCAGACCTACGACTAGGTGAGACATCAGATCTGTACAGTAGTCCAGAGACATCAGATCTGCACAGGAGTCCAGAGTCATCTGCACTACATTGCATACATGGTAGGACTTCGGATCTTGTGTAATGACTATCAGTTGTATTTTGACATTTTATTATGTAATTTTGTATATTCTAAAATTTTAAGGTTTGTAATAATTTGTATATATATTAAACTCCTATGGAGAGTGTTTGGATGAATGTAAATTATGATGGATTGTATTTTGAAACTATGAAAATTTGAGACTGAAATAGAATTTGGAAGGTTGAGATTATCATATTGAACTGTTTTTAATAGGTTTAGAAGGACAGTTTGTCCGAAATACAGACGGCACCTTGCCGGATTTTTATTATCATTTTTGAAACACTGATTTTATTAAAGTATAAAAGTAGAACCAGCATGATATGAATATCACATAAAGACTTCTTAAATCAAATTAATTTTAGAAAATGAGATAATCACAGACTAGGTGCTCTGGCACCCCGTGTAGCACACCTTGCTAGGCTACACTGGAGACGAGTGAGGGGTGTTACATTTAGTGGTATCAGAGCACGGTTTAGGCGTTTCTAGACCTAGATGGTTTGCATATCATGCATTGCATTGTAAGTGTTAAGATGACTCTAATGCAGATATTTTGATTTGTTATTTTGATTAGAATATGGACTCCACATCGCAGAGAGCGGTCGATGAGGAGGTGGAGAGTCATGCTCCATCTATGACTGAACCAGGAGACAGGAGGGAACCTGCTCCACCAGTACTAGATGCACCAGCCACATTTCAGCAAATGGTTGAGTTCTTTAGACAAATGGTAGGAGTTATGCCACTACCACCACCTCCACATCAAAAATCTCATATGGAGAAACTTAGAAAGTTCGGAGCAGTGGATTTTCTTGGTAAAAGGAAAGATGATTCTGTAATAGCTAAAAACTGGTTGGACAGATCTCGAAGAGTCTTGAAACAACTTTATTGTACTCCAGAGCAGAATTTTGAAGCTGCTGTATCACTACTGCAAGATAATGCATACCCATGGTAGGATACAATAACTAGTGAGGTGCCACCAGAACAAATAACTTGAGATTTCTTTCTCATTAAGTTCAGAAATAAGTATGTGGGCAGTGTATACCTAGAAGAGAAGAGAAGGGAATTCATTACCCTACCCCAGAGATAGCTGGCAGTGGCTGAATATGAAAGAGAATTTGTTAGACTGAGCCGCTATGGGCGGGAAATAGTCCATAATGAGGCCGAGAGATGCAAGAGATTTGAGGAAGGACTCAATGATAATATTAAAGTAATGATTACAGCCTTGGGGATTACAGAGTTTGACAAGTTAGTGGAAGCCACACTAAAGGTCGAAAAAGTTAGAATAAATGAGCTGAGCAGAAGGGACAGACAGCAAAAAAGAGGTCAGGCTCAGACCAGTACATCTTCTTCCCCTAGTAAGAAATTCAGAGGTTCGCCTACTCAGGGTTTCAGTAGAGCACCAAGTCAGGGTCAGTCACAGAGGCCCAAATCTCAGTTTGCACCGAGGAGAGGCCAATCCACACCTTCAGTGGCTAGCTCTCTAGGGATAGGATTCAAGATACTAGCCCCAACAGTATCTGTTGCATGCCCACATTGCCAAAAATGGCATAAGGGGGAATATTGGAGGATGATAGGTGCTTGTTTACAGTGTGAGTCTACAGATCACCTAATCCGAGATTGCCCACACATAACTGCTATATCCACTCCGGTATCAACTGTTAGGCTTACCCCTCCAGCTCCAAGGGGTAGAAAGCCAGGTAAGGCTGAGGCAGCCGGTACTTCACAGAAACCTGTATCAGAGTCTGTGGAGAGAGCAGAAGGTAGAATACCAACCAGAGCCTATGCTATGAGGGCACAGGAGGAACATGATGCTCCAGATGTCATCAAGGGTATGTTCCTCTTCTATAATACTTTTGTACATGCATTAGTGGATCCTGGATCTACTCATTCATATATTTGTATCAAGCTGCCCATAGAAAAGGGAATACCAGTAAAGGAAAGTGACCAAGACATCCTGGTCACAAATCCGCTAGGCCACAGTGTGGTAGTAAACAAGGTATATAAAGGCTGTCCATTGAAGATTCAAGGGAAAGAGTTCTCGGCAGACTTAATCGAACTGCCTTTCCATAAGTTTGATGTGATTTTGGGAATGGACTGGTTATCTCATCATCAGGCAATGGTAGATTATAAATTGAAGAGAATCTCTCTGAAAACTGCTGAGAATGAAGAAATAACAGTTATGGGTGAAAGGACAGATTTCTTGTCCAATGTCATCTCAGCTACAGTTGCAAGGAGATGGTTGAGAATAGTCTGTGAAGCCTATTTGGCACACGTGGTTGACACTAGGCAGGGTAAATTTGACTTATCTGACATACCCACAGTAAGGGATTTCTCTGAGGTATTTCCTGAGGAATTGCCTAGTTTGCCACCAGAAAGGAAAGTTGAATTTGCTATTGAGATTATGCCAGGTACAGCTCCAATTTCAATTGCTCTGTATAGGATAGCACCTGCTGAATTGAAAGAATTAAAAATCCAACTGCCAGAATTACTAGACAAGGGGTTCATACGCCCTAGTGTGTCACCGTGGGGAGCTCCGGTACTGTTTGTAAAGAAGAAAGATGGGACACTGAAGTTATGTGTTGACTACCGACAGTTAAACAAAGTAACAATGAAGAACAAGTATCCGTTGCCTAGAATTGATGATCTGTTTGATCAGTTGAAGGGAGCCGGTGTGTTTTCTAAGATTGATCTCAGATCAGGGTATCATCAGCTAAGGGTTAAGGATGCAAATGTGCCTAAGACTGCATTCAGAACCCGGTATGGGCATTATGAATTCCTGGTGATGCCATTTGGGTTAACAAATGCTCTAGCAGCATTTGTGGACCTTATGAACCGTATCTTCCATCCATACTTAGATCGGTTCATAGTGGTCTTCATTGATGACATCCTGGTGTATTCCAAGGATAAAGCAGAACATGATGAGCATTTGAGAATTGTTCTGCAGACTCTAAAAGAGAAGAAACTGTATGCTAAATTGTCTAAGTGTGAGTTCTGGTTGAATGAGATTGCATTCCTTGGACATGTAGTATCAGCTGAATGGATTAGAGTGGATCCCAAGAAGATTGAAGCAGTGATGGAATGGAAGCCTCCCAGAAATACAACTAAGATCAGAAGTTTCTTGGGGTTAGCTGGATATTATAGAAGATTTGTAAACGGATTTTCCCTGATAGCTGCTCCAATGACCAAATTACTACACAAGAATATGAAATTTGATAGGAATGACAAGTGTCAAGCTAGTTTTGAGAGGCTGAAGGCTATGTTGACAGATTCACCAGTGTTAACAGAGCCAATGTCTAGAAAAGACTTCATAGTCTACAGTGATGCCTCACATAATGGATTAGGGTGTGTACTTATGCAAGAAAGGAAAGTAGTCGCATATGCTTCCAGGCAATTAAGGCCACATGAAAAGAATTACCCTACTCATGATTTAGAGTTAGCAACAATTATCTTCGCATTGAATGTATGGAGGCATTACTTGTATGGAGAAAAATGCTACATATACACAGACCATAAGAGTTTGAAGTATCTGCCAACCCAGAATGAATTTAATTTGAGACAGAGGCAATGGGTTGAATTCCTAAAAGATTATGATTGTGTGATTGACTACCACCCTGGGAAGGAAAATGTAGTCGTTGATGCCTTAAGTAGAAAATCTATTGCAGCATTAAGATCTCTGAATGCCCAACTGTCCTTAACTCATGATGGAGTTATTTTGGCTGAGTTGCAAGTGAAGTCGAATCTGTTACAATAGATACAGGATGGGTAGAAGACAAATGAGAAATTAATGGCTGTTATGGGCAAAATCACTGAGGGAAGGGAAACTGAATATGAAGTGAAAGAAAATGGGTGCCTGTACTATAAAGAAAAAGTGTGTGTACCAGATGATAAAGAGTTGAAAACTAGTATTCTGAGAGAAGCACATAACAGTGTGTATGCTATGCACCCAGGAAGCACAAAAATGTACCATGACCTGAAACTTCGATACTGGTGGTTGGGCACAAAGAAGGACATAGCTGACTATGTAACTAGATGCTTGACATATCAGCAAGTCAAAGCAGAACATCAAGTTCTATCAGGTTTGTTACAACCCATAAACATACGTGAATGGAAATGGGACCAAGTCACTATGGACTTTGTCAGTGGTCTACCTCTTACTCAGAAGAAGCATGATACAGTATGGGTGATTGTGGATAGGTTGACCAAATCAGCACATTTTCTGCCAGTCAGAATTAACTACTCACTGGAAAAGCTAGTAGAATTGTACATTAGTGAGATAATTAGACTACATAGAATTCCACTTTCCATTATATCTGATAGAGACCCAAGGTTTACATCTAGATTTTGGAAGAAATTACAAGAATCCTTGGGCACACAACTCTATTTTAGTACGGCTTTTCATCCTCAGACGGATGGACAGTCAGAAAGAATAATCCAGGTAAATTCTGAAACTCATTGAGTTATTGTAAACAATAAATTGAACTGATAATGATAACAATAATCGAATATATGTGATAGGTCCTAGAGGATATGCTGAGGAGTTGTGTTATTGAGTTTGAGGGAAGCTGGGACAGATATCTTCCACTGGCAAAATTTGCATACAATAATAGCTATCAAGCTAGTATACAAATGGCACCCTATGAAGCACTGTATGGGAGAAAATGTAGAACACCTGTATGTTGGACTGAATTGGGTGAAGATAAGCTAGTGGGACCAGACCTGGTAAAACAGACAGAGGAAAAGGTGAAACGGATAAAGGCCAATTTGAAAGTTGCCTCAGATTACATAAATCTTATGTTGACTTGAAAAGAAAGGACATTGAGTATGAAGTTGGCGAGAAGGTATTTCTCAAAGTATCACTGCGGAAGAAAGTGTTGAGATTCGGGAAAAAGGGAAATTAAGCCATAGGTTTATTGGCCCATATGAAATTATTGAACGTGCGGGATCAGTAGCCTATAGATTAGCCTTACCACCTGAGCTGGACAAGATACATAATGTGTTCCATGTCTCGATGCTCAAAAGATATAGATCAGATCCTTCACATGTCATCTCAGCAGAAGAAATTGTTGTACAACTTGACCTGACATGTGAAGAAGAACAGATTAAAATCTTAGCACGAGAGGTAAAAGAGCTCAGAAACAAGATAATTCCACTAGTGAAAATCCTATGGAGGCACCACAACACGGAAGAGGCAACATGGGAGAGCGAGGATACAATGAGGCAACAGTTCCCTCAGCTCTTCACATCAGGTAAATTTCATGGATGAAATTTTTATTTGGAGGGGATGTCACACCCTACCCCTCTGTAAGGCATAACATGATCCCATAGTATACCTAATTAATTACCAACTTCGTCTACTGATAACCCATTAAATACACTACAAGGGATTTTAAACCTTTTCTTACTTCATTTTAGAGTGGTGAGCACTATTTACAAGTGTTAAAAAATTTTTTGAACTGAAGTGAATCAGCTAACACATTTGAAGAATTAACAATTTCTGTAAAAATTTTGGCAGAGTGCCATCTGTATTTTGAATAAAGCAGTTCTTCAAAAACCTGTAAAAAAGCATTTCCTATATTTTGTTCAATCCCCAAACTCCAATATTCAATCAATACAATATGTTTCTCAACATTTACCAACTCAAATCCACAATAATTTTCCAGTGTTTTCAAAAGCTAAGATAAAAGAAATATATCACAAATTTTACAAGCCAAAATAATTTATAATTTATTTTACAACTTCAATGTACAATTTTAATTTACAATTGCTCAAAACCAAGAATAATACATACATACAGTGAACATGCATTACAATAGAAAATGCAAAATATGGTATACTCAATATACCTGATGATCTCTTAATGAAGCACTAGCAGCCTATTCTGCTGCCCTGTCAATCTGTCTACCTGCGACAGCAATGAAAAGCTATCGCTGAGCCAATGTCTCAGTGGTGCACAACATTAACTAAATACAACTTTAAATCACAAATCATAAGTCATATAAATAGTGGATACTTAAAACATAGTTAAATTCAAAGACAGTGAATGTCATAAAGAATTTAAACTCCATTTCACAATATCACAATAAATCTCAATAAATCACACACACATAGCTTAATCATGTTGCCAAAGTTCAATTCATCCCAAAAGCCAATGGCTAGTGAGGAATAACATAGCTAGCTAGTAATAATATGAGTACTCATTCTATTCGTCCTCAACAGGCACACACCTCAACACTTCAGCCAGAGAGAGAATTCAAAGTCAATTCATCCCACTAGACAAGCTAGTGAGGAATTCAATCAATATACATGATAGCTGTGGTTTCAAACCATTTACAATGTTTTTCAAGCAATAAGTATCCATCAAATATCATAAAGACAAATTTTCACAATTAAAACAATAATAGCCAATTTGTCATAATTCATTTTAATTAAAAATTCAAAAGAAGTAACTGTTATGCACAAACCTCTAATAAATGTCTCTTGGCCCTGACTCAGCGTTTTCTTCCCTTTCCTTGAGTCTTTGCTAACTGAAACACACAATTTGAAGTGTTTCAATACTTATTTAAACTGTCTCTAAGAATAAAGCTTAATAATTAACTTATTGAATTCCATTATTTCCTTAGTCAACCTAAGATGTTGACCCTCGATGCACTCTAGGTGAATTAGGTTTTAATGTTATCAATATGTCACATTTGTAGCCTTTTAGTATTGGTACATGTTACCAAATTCATTTCCAAGTATGTTGCATTTTATTGCAATTTACTAAATTTCGGTATACTAATTTGACCTAGCCGGATGACCTAGTTCTCTCGGTTTTCGGGTTTTGGTCAAAACTACAAACTTGTAGGTCTATGTCTTATTGCACATGGAGCAAAATTTTAGGTCATTCTGAGTTGTGTAGACCAAGTTATGGTCAATTTACCAATGCTGGACAGAATGAACCAAAATGGTAACTTTAGGTCATTTTTAGGTCACTTTTGGTTCGGCCAGTTTTTTTACCTGAACTTGTGCAAGCTATTTGGCTTGGTTCTGGCCATTTTTGGGCTTTGGTGTCTCATAAGAATTGTAGATATATGTCTCAACTATTCATGGTAAAAATTTCAGGTCAACTAGACCTGTTTTGAGTAAGTTATGGTCAAAATACTAACTACTACCCAAATGGTCAATTTTCAGGCTTTCAAAGCACTAATCCGGATTTGGTCAATTTTCAAGTCACCTTCTAAGCAGAATTTTGGTAAGCTTCCTTCATGAAAGTTGGCACATTTTGTGCTTAGTTTCATCTCCAATTGGTCTCATACCAATTGGAGCCACACACTTAAGGTTCAAAGCCAAAACATGCACTGCCCTATTACAATTTGTTCATCCTTTACCAATTACACATCCTATGCTTACCAAGTTCACTTTTCCATGCCAATTCTAGTTTATACTGTAACATTAACACATTTAGCAACACATTTTTGGTCATTTTGGCAGCTTGTAACCACTATCAACATACACACTATAGTACAGAATTTTCCAAAGTCCCATTTACAACAATTAAAGTCCCATTTACAACAATTCAACCACATGAACATACCTCATTTCCATGTCTAAATTCAAAAAATAATTTATATACACATGCTGCCATCCATGACAACATAATTCAACAATATTTCATAAACTCAAACACTTCAATCTTCTTCATGAGGCTGCCACAAATTTACACATACCCATCAATTGCCATTTTCACTTTTTAAGCTTCCAAATCATATCTTACACATGAATTCAAGTACAATACAATCAAAAATTTAAATCATCATTCAAACCACTATTTACATGCAAGAATAAGTTGTTCTTATTGAGGTTCCATGGCTACCAAAATGTACATTTCCACTAATTCATCAAACTTCAAAAATACTTTCACAAATCAACTACCCACAACACCCATTCAAAGTTTAATGAAACAAGAATTAAAAATACATACTTATCACTTTTGAAATTCTTCAAAACCTCATCAAAACTTAAATTTCTTACTCCTAATAGCTTCCCTAAGTTGAGTATGCAAGGTTTAATGAAGGAAACTAGTGTGAAAAGTGGTTAGAATTGAGGTGCATGGAAGGTGATGAAGCTTCGGCCATGGTGTTCAATGGAGGCTCACTTCGGCTTGGTGTTGGGAGGTTGAAGATGAAGAAATAATTCTGTCCACAAGGCTTATATAGGTCCCATAATTCATGGTTAGTGGAGCACTAACTTTGGATTAATGAGTTAATTAATCCTAAGTTCCATAATTTGCAATTATGCCACTAAACTTTCACTATTTATTTTATGTACCACATTTCTTATTTTCATGACATTTTCAATATTTAATATCACTTATTTTTAATGTACATTTAGGTCAAAAGTCAACTCTAGGTGTCAAATGAACAAAATGCTCCACTTCGGGTTATATTCCAGATTTTTCGGTAACATCGATTTTTGTGTATTTCTCGATTTTTCGTTTTTCTTTGTACTAATTAATTAATTTTTCTTTGATATTTTTAATGACATTTATACTTCAACAAGTCTATAATTATGTCTTAAAAATATTTTCCAGGGTTTCTCGCAGTCCAGGGCTAGTCAACGGTCCACGCCGTAACTTCCCCATGTGGTCACCCATCGCTATGGTTCTCGGCTCATTTAGCTTGGTTACATTTCATTGCTATTATTTTTCCTTTGTTTTTCTTGTATTTTGTTTTCTTGTATTTCATTATTTCATATCTCCTCATCAATATTTAAGTGTAGTTTTAGGCATTCTAGCTGTTCGGACAGACACTGGTCACCGAAACAGTAGAACGCACTACTGAACATAGGGGTGTTACAGGGGAAGAGTTGTAACATCCTCTCTGTACGTGTTCTATACGTTTTGTTGCTCCGGTGACCTAATATCAGTCCAGGCAAGTCAGGATGTCTGGAACTACACTTTGGTGATAGTGAACAGACATAAATTGATGAAATAAATAAAAAGAAAATACAAGAGAAATTAAAGAAAAATAAAAGAGAGGAAATGAAACTAAGTTAAACGAGCCGGCATCGCAGCGATGGGTGTCCACACCGAGAAGTTACAGCGAAGGCAATTGCTGACCTCAGGACTGCAGGGAAAACCCTCGGAATTAAATTTTAAGACATAATTAAAGGTTTATTGAAATGTAATTGACACTAGAAATATTAAATAAAAATTAATAAATTAGTATAAGGAAAAACGAAAAACCGAGAAATAGACAAAAATCAGTGTTACCGAAAAATTGGGAAAACAACCCGAAGCGGGGCATTTTGGTCATTTGATACCTAGAGTTTCCTTTTGACCTCAATGTCCATTAAAAATAAATGATATTACACTTTAGAAATGTCATGGAAAATTAAAATGAGATACATTATGTAAATAGTAAAAGAAATGAGATAAATATACAAATTAGGAAACCTTGAATAATTAAACATTAAATTAAAGTTAGTTCCACTAACTCAAGTCTTGGGACACCTATCTAAGTCATTTTTGGATAGAAATCATCACCTTCAACCTTGAGAAATAACCAACCGAAATGGGTCCTCCATTGAACCTCCATGGCTGAACTCCTTCCATCCCCATGCACTAATGATTTAGCCATCATCTCCGCTTGGTTGCTTTATTAAAGCTTGCACACTCACCTTGAGGAAGATATTGGAAACAATAAAAAGAAGATTTGGTGAAGTTGTAGGGAAGCTCTCAAGAGGTAAGTGTCCAAATCCTTTCCCTTGCTTTAGTAAACTTTATTTTAGGTTGAGGTGAGTAAATTAGTGAAGAGAATGGAAGAAATTATTGAGTTATGAAATTGTTCACTTTCAGCAGCCACGAAAGCTTGATGTGTTTGAGTTTTTCTTACCTCTACTGGATGGGAAATAAGGTTGATTAACTCAAATGGAAGTTGTAGTAGGTTAATGTCCAAATATGTGCATGTTAGTGCTTGAATTAAGGGTTTGAAAATGGGACTTTGATACTTTGGTAAGCTACCATGTTTGGCAGCCTATAATATTGTGAAATTGTATGTGAGTTTATGTAATTTATTGATGAGATGTGATGGTGTTAAATTGTGGGCAGCATGTGTAGTTGCCATGGAAGTGTATGTATAACAGTGGTGTTGAGGTATGTTGAATTTCGGTGGAAGTAAATGTTAAACTTTAATGCCGTATTGTGTGCATTGAGCACTTGAGTGTTCTACCTAAAATGCTTTGCTAGAATTGTGTACAATATATATAGAAGTGCCATGATTGAATATTGAAGTATTGGGAGGAGGAGGATTGTCAAAATTGGAAGTGTAATTTTCAAATGCAGGATGTGTCTGTTGGCAGTACCTAAATTAGGTTATAAGTGCAAAAATGTGAACCCAATTGGTACGAGGCCAATAGGGGGTGAAACTAGACACCAAATAGGCCAACTTTCATGCAGAAATGTTGCCAAAATTCTGCCTAAAAACTGACCTTAAAAATGATCAAATCCAGAATTGCAACCTTGCAAACCCAGATTTTTGACCATATGAACAGTAGTCATTAAGATGACCATAACTCAGTCAAAGCAAGTCCAAATGACCTGAAAGTTTTACCATGGATAGCTTAGACATAGAGCTACAATTCTTATGAAGACACCAAAGCCCAGAAATGGCCAGAACCAAGTCAAATAGCTTTCACAAGTTCGGGTACCAAAACTGCCAGAACTAAATGTAACCTAAAATTGACCAAATTTTGCACTAAAGGTGCAATCTGTCTAACTTTAGTAAATTGACCATATCTTGGTCTATACAACTCAGAATGACCTGAAATTTGTGTCAAAAGTTCAATAAGAAATAGAGCTACAGCTTTGTTTCTTTGACCAGAAGCTAAAAACCAAGAGAACTAGGACAATAAGCTAGATCAATCTAGCACACTAAAACTGAAAATTTGGTAATTACATAAAATGATGCTTGAAGTAATTTGGCAATGAATGCCAACTTGTGGAAAGGGTAAATTGCATTATATTGACAACATATTGAATTGTAAATTGTGACATGTTGATGCTAGAAACAACTTATCTATATTACCTAAAAAGGTCAACATATGCATTGACTTATGAATTACATAATTGCTAGTAAACTCTAAAAATTGAAGAATTAAACAATTAATTTATAGTATGCCCTAGTTTGCCTAATTGACTAGTTTGAATAGGTTGGCATTCCAATAGGATTCTGATACCTGTTTTGTAAATGGCTTTATGCCATACTGTGCTTTTACGGCTTATTATGCCGTACTATGACTTTGATAGCCTACGGCTATACATATTGTGTTATTATACTTGGCTTATCGCCGAATTGATTATATGGCTTTTTAGCCACACTGTTTGCACACCGGGAGACACTTTGTGTGTAACACTCCTAAGTTCGGTAGTGCGTTTTACTTTTCCAGTGACCAGTGTTGTCCGGACAGCTAGGATGCCTAGAACTACACTTCGATATGAGTGAGGAGACATAAAATAATGAAATACAAGAAAATAAAATACAAGAAAAACAAAGGAAAAATAATAGCAAAGAAATGTAACCAAGTTAAGTGAGCTGAGAACCCTAGCGATGGGTAACCGCACCGGGAAGTCGCGGCGTGGACCGTTGATTAGCCCTGGACCGTGGAGAACCTTGAAAAATATTTTTTAGGACTTAAATAGACACCTATTGAAGTATAAATACCATTAGAAATATCAAAGAAAAATTAATTAATTAGTACAACGAAAAGTGAGAAATCGAAAAATGGACAAAACTCAGTATTACCGAAAAGTTGGGAATGCAACCCGAACAGGGGCATTGTGGTCATTTGACACCCCGAGTTGTCTTTTGACCTAAATGTACATTAAAAATACATGATATTACACTTGGAAAATGTCATAAAAAATTAAATTTGTGGTACCTAATGTAAATAGAAAAAATTGGGAGTTAAATGTGGAAAAATGAAACCTTAGAATAAACAATGATTTAATTCTCACATAGTGGTCCACTAACTCATTTAAGTGGACCACTAAAGCTTCATTTGGGTAGAATATTTTCATCTTCTTTAACCTCCCAAACCAGAACCAGCCGAATCCTTTTCTTCTCTCAAGTTCCTCCATGGCCGTCCATGGCCAAGCTCCATGCAAGCCTGATCTAAGCTCCTTTCTTCCCACTTTCCTTCATCAAAGATTGTCCATACACCTTGGGCAGTAGATAGGCAATAAGAAGACCAAGTTTTGGAGAGATTTTGAAGAGTTTCCAAAGTGGTAAGTTTGTTTTTTTGGGTTATGGCTTCATTAAAGTTAGTAAGAATGTTATGGGTACTTGAATTATGGAGAGATTTTTGAGGTTTGATGTTTAAAGGGAGAGGTGTATTTTTGGCAGCCATGGAAACTCCTTGAGGATAGCTTGTTCTTGCTTGTAAATGGCAGATTAAAGGGTTGATTAAATGTACATGTGTGTAGGAATTTATTTGGGTGATGTATGTTAAGTATATGTGAATGTGTACTTGAAATTGGAAGCCTGGAAATTAATGGACTGTAATGTATGAATCGGCAGCTTGGTTTCGTGAACCATAAGGATGTTATTTCATGTTTGGTTTATGGAATATTAATGTTGAATTATGGTAGTTGTTATGGCAGCTTGGGTATATGTATGATGGTGTGAAATTGGACATGTAAATGAGCTAGGTTAGGTGATTGAATTATTGTAATTTGAGCTTGAAAAATTCTGCACTATATGTTGCATGTTGAGTGTGATTATAAGCTGCCAAAATGACCAACAATATGTTGTGAATTGTGTTTAGGTTATGGTACAAACCAGAATTGGCATGAATGTTTAGTTTGATAAGTGTTAAAAGTGACCTTGATGAGTAATGAATGAAATGCAATAGGGCAGTTTATGTTTTAGGCCTAGAACCTTAAGTGTGTGGCTCCAATTGGTATGAGACCAATTGGAGGTGAAACTAGGCACAAAATGTGCCAACTTTCATGAAGGAAGCTTACCAAAATTCTGCTTGTAAGGTAACTTGAAAAGTGACCAAATTCGGATTAGTGCATTTAAGGTCTGAAAATTGACTATTTGGGCAGCAGTTAGTATTTTGTCCATAACTCACTCAAAACAGGTCCAATTGACCTGAAATTTTGATCATGAATAGTTAAGACATATATCTACAAGTCTTATGAAGACACCAAAGCCTAGAAATGACCATAAGCAAGTCAAACAGCTTGTACAAGTTCGGGTCCAAAACTGGCCGAACCTAAAATGACCTAAAATGACCTAAAGTGACCAATTTTGGTACATTCTGACCAGCAATAGTAAAATGACCATAACTTGGTCTAGTAAACTCAGAATAACCTGAAATTTTGCCCCGCGTGCAATAAGACATAGATCTACAAGTTTGTAGTTTTGACCAAAACCCGAAAGCCGAGGGAACTAGGTCATCCGGCTAGGTCAAATTAGTACACCGGGATCCGACAAATTGCAATAAAACGCAATATACATGGAAATGAATTTGGTAACATGTACCAATACTAAAAGGCTACAAATGTGACATATTGGTAACATTAAAGAATGATATACCGTCCATAGTAGAGAGTTTGCTATAATCGCTTGAGTACTCACTACCACTTGGCCAAGCATTTGTTGCACAATCATCTCCAATGGTAATAGTATACCTTATATATCATATTTTGAAATATAAATGTCATTGATTAATTGTTCTTTTTGTTTTCTCTTTCTTATTTTATTAATGAATTTGAGGAAAAAATTGATTGTAATTTTTCTTTTTTGCTATAATTCAAAATTTAATTGCTCATTTTTATTTTTAATTTGTTTACTTATTTGTTTTTAATCCACTTTATTGTAATATGTTCTTTGTATTGTGTTGGCTTGCATCTCCTCATTAATTTATGTGTTAGTTGTTTTTCTCTAAATTTGTTAATTTTACATCAATTTCATTATCTCAACATTCATTTTCTTTTTTGGGATTTAAAGTGGAATAATGCATGGTGTGATTTCAAGTTGTTAATTAATTTTAGTGGATTTTTTTAGGTTTGAAATGGCTGTTGTTGTATGTTTTAATTTTATGCTTTGTGTTGAAAGTTGAATTTTATTATTATATTTCTTCTTTGAATTCTTATAAGGAACAATGTATTATGTTGAATTGACTATTTAGGTTTTTTGGTTGAATTTGATTAATTATGTTATCATTAGTTTTCATAGTTTTTATTTTAATTAGATTGTTTGATGACTAATTTTTTTGGTCTTTGCTAATACCATAAAAAAAATATATTCTTTATCTTTTGTAGGAGAATAATCAAGGTGAAATTGGATAGCACAATGGAGACTATTTAGATAACACTTCAAATGGCAATTAGTATTTCTTATTTTTCATTTTAAGTTTTATAACACTAGCTAATCTCTTTAGTATGATTTTGTAAGAAAAAATATTATTAGATGTTTTGAGTTATTACAGATTTTATAGATATTATTTATTTTATATTTTTATTATTAAATTTTAAAGTTTTATAAGTTCAAATTTTATCTTCTTGAATGTATCCCTTATTTAAGGGAAACTATCTAATTTAAATGAAAAAAAAAAAGTTAAGAACAAATAATTAATATCAATAATTCAACAATAATATGTAATGACAAAAAATTTCCATGAAATTTATTATAACAAATTGTATACCAATATAATTTTTGTCGCAAAACCTTAAATATTTAAAATTATTAGTTGCAATAATTTACCATATTGCGACCAATAAAAGGCTGTGGGAAATGGTGATACCCAAATATTAGTTATCAAATTATTTTTGAAGTGATGAGATAAGTTTTGTTACTGAAGAAATTTTTCTTACTTGTTTACTTATTAGTGACAATCTTCATGTTATTAGCAATAGACATAATCTCATTGCAAAATATATTTTGTTCTTTAATTATAATTAGTGACAATTGTTGTCTCGTCGCTAATCAAAATTTCCTCTCTTAGTTATTACCATCAATTGTGGCTAGCGACAATCATCCATTTGTCATTAGATATATTTTTAACGTTCACTTACTTATTAGTGACAAATTTTATGTTAACAATGACAAATATAAACACATCGCAACTGTAAGCCTTTGTCATTAATTATTTCTAGTGACAACATTTATCTCATTTTTAAAATATTTCCTTGCTTGCATATCTACTAGTGATAAATATTATTTTTTCAGTGACAAAACACAACTCATCGCAACTAAAAGATTTTGCCGTCAATTATCATTAGCGGGCACGAATTATTCATTGCTTATAGCCACTTCATCATTTCTTTTTGTTGCTTTTAGTTTATTACCAATGACAATGAAAATCATTTACGACTAATCAAAAGTCCTCGCAAACACATAATTTAGAGTGACTTCATTGCAAAAAGTGTAACACCCTAGGCAAATCCCACATCGACAAAACACGGGAGAGATGCTGGGTTTATAAGTTGGTTGTTCGTAACCCCTATTGACGCATTTTAAAACCGTGAGGGCTTCGGCCCAGAGCGAACAATATCACTAGTGGACCGGGCCATTACATTTGTGGTATCAGAGCCGCTCCGCGTGCAACCTTGAACGATGGTGGGGCAAACCTCACCGAGGATGCTGAGTGCCATAAGGGGGGTGGATTGTAACACCCTAGGCAAATCCCACATCAGTAAAATATGGGAAAGATGCTGGGTTTATAAATTGGTGGTTCGTAACTCCTAGTGACGCGTTTGAAAACCGTGAGGGTTTCGGCTCAGAGCGGACAATATCACTAGTGGGCCGGGCCGTTACATTTGTGGTATCAGAGCCGCTTCGCATGTAACCTTGAACGATGGTGGGGCAAACCTTTGCGAGGACGCTGAGTCCCATAAGGGGGGTGGATTGTAACAACCTAGGCAAATCCCACATCGACAAAACACGGGAGAGATGCTGGGTTTATAAGTTGGTGGTTCGTAACCCCTATTGACGCGTTTTAAAACTGTGAGGGCTTTGACCCAGAGCGGACAATATCACTAGTGGGCTGGGCCATTAGATTTGTGGTATCAGAGCTGCTCCGCTCTGGGCCCACTAGTGATATTGTCCGCTTTAGGCGGAAGCCCTCACAATTTTAAAATGCGTCACTAGGAGTTACGAACCACCAACTTATAAACCCAGCTTCTCTCCCATGTTTTGCCGATATGGGATTTGCCTAGGGTGTTACAAAAAGAACTATTAGCGAGGGAGCTATTTGCGATAAGCAGTGATGACCTAATATCCATCGCTAAAACAATTAGTGACAACATCCAATTAGTAGCGACAAAAACAAGTCATAGGAAATAAGTATTTTTTTTTTTGTGGTGAGCAATAAAAGCTCCACCTTCATTGCTACTACCTGTCTTATTGAATTTCTCATCATCCAAGATAACTACGATAACCTCCTCTATATTCAAAGTCTCATTCGCAACTGTTAGGGCTGTCACTAAACTTTTATAAGATTGTGAGAGAAAGGTCAAAAGTAAGAGGGCTTTATCTTCTTCATCTAGCTTCACACCAACACTAGCCAATTGAGTAATTAAGTGATCCCTAACTCTAGTACCTTTATCTATTCTGAGTTGGGAAAACTTATTCTTCAAGTATAAACAATTTGTGAGTAACTTTGACATGTACAAACTCTCCAATTTCTTTAACAAAACAACAAGCGAGATCTCCTCCAAAACATTGTATTTCACATTAGGGGCTAACGTTAATCTAATTGTAGTCACTACTTTTTGTTGAAACTCCTCCCAATCATCATCTTTCATGGTCACCGATTACTTCTCATTTAATGTTTTAATTATTCCTTGTTGTGAAAAGACATCCTTCACAATGGCTTGCCATAGACCAAAATTTTTTTTTCTCATTAAACGGTCCACATCAAATTTTGTGCTTTTCATACCCTACCTCTCCGTAAGGCATAACATGATCCCGTAGTACACCTAATGAATTACCGTACTTCGCCTACTGATAACTCATTAAATATACTACAAGGGATTTTAAAATAATTTTCGTTCATTTTGAAAGTGGTGGATAAATTTTTCATAAATATTAAAAAACCTTTATTTGACACTAAGCCATAAATCAAATTTTCAGGTCATTAAAATTTTTGCAACTTTTTACAAAAATTTTGACAGAGTGCCGGCTTTATTTTTGAGAAAATAATTCTTCAAAACCTGCAAAGAAACACACTTCCAATATTTTTGCTCAACCATAACTCCATTTCAAATCTTTTCTCAACATAATTCAATCTCAAAAATGTATAAATCATTTGCATTAACTATCTCATTTCATTTTCAACCCAAACTCATCATAAAGGAAACCATACATAAATTCAAAATCAAGAAGAAATTAAATAATACATTCATTAAAGTACTAAAATTAATATTACAAATAGTTTTCATTTCAATTACACACTAAAATAACATTACAAAAGTTTTTGTACAACTGCTCAAATAATTTACATACATATAATTACACGCATACATCAAAATCTATGTATAAGGGTATGCCTATGATATACCCAGAGCTAGTCCCAATGTGTCTTCAAGGAAGCTTACTCAACTGCTCTATGTTCTTTTCACTTGCGACATCATGCAAAGCTATCGCTAAGTGGTGAACTCAGTGGTGCACAACTATAATTTAAAATATAATATAATATACATTGACAAAATTATAACAATTAATTTGGAAGTTTTGAAATTTAACAAAATTTCAAAAGTCAAAATCTTCATTGCCAATAATATAAATCATTTGTTAAAATGACTTTAAGCAAGAAATTCAATTTACCAAATTGCAACTGGACATTTAAAGTAATTTCAGCAATCATGGAAATAAAGATTAGTTCCAATAAAATCAATTATGCATTAATTCCATTTGAAATCGAAATTCTTTACTATTCAAAAACCATTCTTTATCTCACTAACTATGCAAGACTAATCCGCAAGGACTATCTTCGGGGTGATTCTAACTCCCTATGGTCGGAGAGGTCGAAGCTGGATTCTAACTCCCTATGGTCGGGGAGATCGAATCATCGTGCACAGTGCACAACACAGTAATGAAACTTCCAAAAGGGCCATTAAAAACTTAGATCTAACCTCTAATAAGAGGAGAATCTAAGCTTGTGCACGTACCATGGTAATCAAAATAAAGCTAACTCCATTGTCTTCTCAACAAATGAAAGAGACAGGTAATAACCTAGTCAAGCATCTATAGTGAGATATAAAACAATATCATGAATCTCTTTGTCTTTTTTGTGAGCATAAATCACAACAGAATTCAATTCAATGTCAATTCCAATAATCCAATAATTTTTATGCTCGTCACAATTCAAAACATATTTTATCACAATTTTTCCAAAACTAATTTATTCAATCCACAACAATGCTCAATAATTGTTGAAATACTATTTCACAAAGCTAAATTCATACATACTATAACAATTTCAATAATCATTGAATTAAATCCAATACTTGATAAACATAATACATAAGGAAAATAACGTCATTTAATCATATCAAATATTCAGAACAAAATCAATTAAAAACTAATTGTGCACAAACATCTGATGAGTCGCCTCTTGGCCTTAACTCAGTGGGTCTTTTCCCTTCCCAGTGTTATTTCTAACTGAAACACACAATTTAAAGTGTTTCAATACTCCGTTAAATTGTTTCTAATAATAAAATCCAATAATTAAATTTAATTAGTACTATTCACTTCAATTCATTTTATTAGTTAACCTATAATGCTGACCTTTAATACACACTAGGCGAAATAATTTTAATGTTACTAATATGTCACGTTTTATAGTCCTCAAGTGTTGGTATATGTTACCAATTTCATTTTAAAGCTTATTGCATTTTATTGCAATTTTTCAGATTTGGTGCACTACTTTGACCTAGCTAATTGACTTATTTCCCTTTGTTTCTGGGTCCTGGTCAAAAGAGCAATATTATAGGTTTATGTCTTTGTAAGTTTATGTCTTAGTGACATTTTGGCACTGATTTCATGTCATTTGGGGTTTTCTGGACCAAGTTATGATCATTTTACTAATGCTGGTCAAGTTGCACTTATTTGACAAATTCTGGGTCACTTTTAGGTAAATTTCAAGTCTAGTAGTTATTGTAACTCAATTTGGGCAATCAATTTGACTTAGTAAATGGCATTTCTGGGTTCTATGATCTTCACAAAAGATGTATCCCTATGTCTAAGCTTTCCATTGATATAAATTTTAGGTCATTTGGACCTGTTTTGAGTGAGTTATGGCCAAAATATTGACTACTGTTCATATGGTCAAAATTCTAGGTTTTCATGTCATGCAATTCCGGATTCAGGCAATCTTTTGGGTCACTTCTAGGCAGAATTTAGGCATAACTTATACATGAAAATTGGTCTACTATAAGTCATATTTCACCTCCAATTGGCCTCACACCAATTGGGGTCACACATTTCCATTTGAACCATAAAATGCATACTGCCCTACTTAACCTTGCTTGCATTGCCAATTTTTGCATTTCTATTGAATACCATTCACATTGTACATATTGTACTTTGGTCAATTGTCAATTATCAATCTAATATAACCAATATCCAGCCATAAAATATGTGATCCATTATCCAATAATTCAATCAATGTCCAAATCAATTATCCATCAATTCAAGCAAATCAATCAATTGTCCTATAACCAATTTAATTGTTCAAACCTAATCAATATCAATATTATACAATCCATTACTCTTAATTGACCGTCAAATACACATGAAATCAAATTCTTCCTAAGCACATCAAGGCTACTCAAATTTGTAACACCCCTATGTTTGGTAGTACGTTCTACTGTTCCGGTGATCAATGTCTGTCCGGACAGCTAGGATACCTAGAACTACACTTCAGTGATTGTAAACATGCAAAAAATAATGAAATAAATAAAAGGAAAATACAAGAAAAATTAAAGAAAAATAGAAGAGAGAATATGAAACTAGGTTAAACGAGCCACACCCGTAGCGATGGGTGACCGCACCGGGAAGTTACAGCGAGGACCGTTAACTAGCCTTAGACCGCGGGGGACCCCGAGAAATATTTTCGGGACCAAATTAAAGGTCTACAGAGGTGTAATTGACATTGAAAATGCCAAAGAAAATTTAGTAAGTCAATATAAACAAAAACAAAAATTCAAGAAAATCAGCGGTACAAGGAGTAAATCGATAGTACCGAAAAATCTGAAATACACCCTGAAGAGGGGCATTTTGGTCATTTAACACCTCGAGTTGACTTTTGACCTAAATGTCCATTAAAAATATGTAGTATTAAATTTTGAAAATTTCATGAAAAATGAAATTATACATGAAATGCAATTAAGATAAAATGAGTGGTATAATTTAGAATAATTAAAAGTGGATTGTTAAACTAATTAACCTAAGGTTAGTGGAGCATAATATATATTAATTAACCTAAAGATAATGGGGTATAAAAGGGCTAAAGTGGACAGATTTCTCTACTAACTCATTTTATTTCCTTCAATTCTTCATCCATGGCCGAAAATGCTCTCCCATAGAACTCCATGGCCATTCATGCATGAAGCTCCAATCCTCCATGATCAAGCCCTAGTTTCTTAAAGAGTTCTTCATTAAAGTTAGTCTACACATCATGGACAACACATAGGCAGCAAAAATAAGAAGTTTTGGTGAGGTTTAGCAAACTCCAAATAAAAGGTTAGTGCTTAATCTTTCCATTTTCCTTCACTAATTCTTGTATTGAGCTTTGGGTAAGTTGAATTGCTAAGAAAAATTGAGGAAATGATTGAGTATTGGTGAACCTTAGTTTTGGCAGCCATGAAAATTCTTGGATAGTGACTTATTCTTATATTTAATGGATGAAAATTAAGGTCGATTAACTCAAATGGAAGTTGTAGTAAGTTAATATCCAAGTATATGTATGTTTGTGCTTGAATTAAGGGTTTAAAAGTGGACTTTGATGCTTTAGTAAACTGCCATGTTGGGCAGCCTTAAATATCATGAATTTTTGTGTGAATTTATGAAATTTATCAATGAAATATGATGGTGTTGAATGGTGGGCAGTTTGTGTAATTGCCATGGAAGTGTATGTGTGATATATGTGTTGTTGTACATTGAATTTGGGTTGAAGTAAATGTTAAACATTAATGGTGTATTGTGTGCATCGAGCACTTGAGTGTTCTACCCAAAATGCTTGCTGGAATTGTGTACAATATATATAGAAGTGCCATGATTAAATGTTAAAGTATTGGGAGGAGGAGGATTGTCAAAATTTGAAGTGTGATGTTCAAATGCAGGTTGTGTTTGTTGGCAACACTAAATTAGGTCATAAGTGCAAAATTGTGAACCCAATTGGTATGAGGCCAATGGGGGGGTGAAACTAGACACAAAATAGGCTAACTTTTGTGTAGAAATGTTGCCAAAATTCTGCCTAGAAAGTGACTTAAAAAATGACCAAATCCGGATTAGTGACTTGAGAGCCTGAAAATTGACCATTTGGGCAGCAGTTAGTGTTTTGGCCATAACTCATTCTAAACAGGTCCAAATGACCTGACATTTTTACCATGAATAGATTAGACATAGAGATATAACTCTTATGAAGACACTATTTAGCCCAGAAATGACCATAAGCAAGTCAAATAGCTTGCAAAATTTCGGGTACTAAAACTGCTAGAACTAAATGTGACCTAAAATTGACCAAAATTTGCACTAAAGGTGCAATTTATCCAGCTTTAGTAAATTGATCATATCTTGGTCTATACAATTCAGAATGACCTGAAAATTTGCCCCGAGTACATTAAGTCATAGAGCTACAATTTTGCTTCTTTGACCAGAAGCTAAAAACCAAGAGAAATAGGACTTTAAGCTAGACCAATTTAGCACACAAAAATTGAGAACTTGACATTTACATACAATGATGCTTGAAATAATTTGGCAATGAATGCCAACTTGTAAAAATGGTAAATTGCAATATATTGATAGCATGTTGAAATGCAAAATGTGACATATTGGTAATATTAAAATTTATTCACCTAGTGTGTATTAATAGTCAACATTATAAGTTGACTAATGAAATGAATTGAAGGAATAGTACCAAGAAAAATTTAGATATTGGATTTTATTATTAGAAACAGTTTAACTGAGTATTGAAACATTTTAAATTGTGTGTTTCAGTTGAAAAGGATATTGAAGAGCATAAGGAACATTGAGTCAGGGCCAAGAGGTGACTCATCCGAGGTCTGTGCACAATATTTTTTATATTCACTGCTTTTATCAGAAAATTTATTTGGAGAAATGAGTTATGAATAATTTTTGATTGTTTTGGCTTTGGGAATATTATTTGGAAATTATTGGGTTGCCTACTTTGCAAATGGAAATTTTGTGATAAAATGTGATTTGTGGTTTGTATGAAATATTGTGATTTGGAATTGTTTTGATTTACATTTGGCATGACAATATTACTAAGTTCCTCCTCCATTTATGGGGTGAGTATGACTATATTCCTCCCTCTTTGACTTGTCAGTCTGAGGTGAGTATGGATGAGTTCTCATTAGCTAGCTAGCCACCTCCCTCATTGATTTTGATTAGTGGGGTGAATATGCCTTGTCGTGGTGTACAACACGGCATGTTCAGAAAAGTTTGTGTCATGACCTAAGTTGTGCTATTGATTGGCAACACTGTGTTATTCAATTGTTTGATAAAATTTGTGTTATGTGAGCTTTGAAAAATTGTGAATTGTTTGAATTGTAAATTGTCAATAAAAGTTTTATATACCACATTTTAAATTGTTATTGTGCACCACTGAGTAAATTTTACTCGTGATAGCTTTCATTCTTTGTCATGAGATAGACAGACAGACAGAGCAGCAGAGTAGGCTGCTTGTGCTATATTTTGGGATTCTGCCGGGTATATTGAGTATACCATATTTTTGAAATTTTATTGTAATGTATGTGCACTATATATATATGTTGTAATTGGTCTTGAGCAGTTGTAAAATAAAGTTGTAAATTATTTTGGCCTATCAAAATATTGTATTATAATTCTCTTATTTCAGCTTTTGAAATACTCATTTATTTTGCCCTTTATCTTTGAAATTGCAGAAAATGATATTGAACTGACATTGAATTGTGTTGAGGACATTGAATTGTGTTGAGCCATATTGGAGTTTGGAATTGAACAAACATACTGGAAGTGCTTTTTACAGGTTTTTGAAGAACTGTTTTGCTCCAAATACAGATGGCACTCTGCCAAAATTTATACAGAAATTATTGATACTTCAGACCTAATGTGTGATTTAACTTCGATTAAAAAGTTTTAAGACCTGTCAAAAGTGCTCACCACTATAAAAAGAAATAAGAAAAGTTTTAAAATCCCTTGGAGTATATTTAATGGCTTATCGATAGGCGAAGTACGGTAATTCATTAGGTGTACTACAGGATCATGTTATATCTTACAGAAGGGTAAGGTGTGACATGTTTTAGTGGTATCAGAGCTTGTTTTTAAATTCTGTTTTGACCTGTAATTTGAATATTCTTTCTTCATGATACAACTGCTCAATGTCATTGTTTGATACATACAGTAGATTAAATTATAAATATGCACCAATAGGAGGAAATCTCCTTGTGTTATTTGTTCAGGAGGTGTAAGATCCTCAAATTGACTATGGAAGAAGGGGATCATTCAGTCGATCGATCAATAGAGGCTGAGGTACAAGGGGATGCCCCAGCCCTACACAATGTGAGTGGATCAGCTGCACCAGCCCCCTCAATACCATAGTTCCCTGCTCAATTTGCTTAGCAGATGGGTATGATGTTCCAACAGATGGTTGGTAACATGCCCACTCGAGCCCTACTGCAGACACCAGTAGTACAACCACAACCTTCAGCTAGGCAGTACGATAAGTTGATTAAATATAGGGCTACTAAGTTCAAGGGGATAGTGGACTGCACTGATGAGCTGAAGTTTGAATACTCAGTCTCACTTCTACAAGGGGATGCATATGACTGGTGGAAAACCATTCCCCATAGTTTGGTGGAACCTTTAGTACTGACATGGGACAACTATCTAAGAGAATTTAGACAAAAATATGTCCTAGATGCCTATGTGGACCAGAAGCTACAAGAGTTCTTAAGTCTGAAGCAAGGGGGCAGAATAGTGGTAGAATATGAGAGAAACTTCTCTCGATTGAGTCATTATGCAGGAAGCTTGCATACCACTCCTAGAGACAGATGTAAACCTTTTGAGGTCGGGTTAAGGCCTAGTCTAAGAATGCAAGTTGTGGGGTTCCGACACTAGAATTTCTCAGAGCTAATATCGCAAGCCCTGGAACTGAAAAGAATTGAGAATGAAGAAACAATTAAAAAGGGTACAGATGAAAAAGAGAAAATTAGAAAGACTACTGATCAAGTTTCTGATAGTGGGTCAGGAAAAAGAAAGCACTTTGGAGGATCTAGCTTACGCGAATCAGGTAGAGATAGATTTTTTGGACAGAAACCACCCCGATCGGATCAACAAACTCAGCAGAAACCCAGAAATTTGCTGTCAGATCGACTTTGTGAAACTTATGATAAACCACATAGTGGGGTATGTTATAGAGCCATAGGAGCATGTTTTAATTGTCGAGAGATTGGACATTTTGCTAAGGATTGCATAAATTCACACTGTTCTGGATCATTTACTACACCAGAGGGATCAGCCTAAGTTTCTACCCCAAAGAGTTCACCATCAATTAGTAGAGGTTGTAACACCCTCACTGTAGCAATTCCGTACATTCTATTGTTCCGGTGACCGGTGTTGGTCTAGACAGCTAGAATGTCTGGAAAAATAATTAGACTAGAGTGAGGAGTCATAAATAACTCAAATATTAATAAGAAAAATTTAGGAAAAATTTTAAAAATAAAATACAACCAAGTTAAATGAGCCGGTGCCCAAGCGATGGGTAACCTAGTAGGAAGTTGCGGTTCTCGCAACTAGGAGCCCTAGACCCGGGAGAAAATTTATAAAATAATTTTTGAGACTCCAGAGAAGAGTCATTGAGGGTTCTATGGAATTAGAATGCCAAGAAAAGGTTTAGAAAAATTTTTCAATCGGTACAGACAATTTTAGTCTGTTAAGCCAAACGGAGGGCATTTTGGTCATTTCGTCTTCAGAGATGATATTTGGCCGACTTGTCCAGTTAAGTAAATAATTATTATGATCTAAAATATGAATAAATATTGCTAAAAATTAAATTGAAAATGAGTAGAGAAGAGAAGAAAAGAAAATGAAAGAAAATGCTAATTATGACATCATATGATGTCATTTAAATTTCCTCCACCAATCACAATTTGTTAAACTCATTAAAAGAGATAAAAGAGACCAAAAAATTGAAAAACCAATCTGCATCTTCAACCTTTGGGCTGCCAAAAACGTTGAGAGAGAGAGAGAGAAGAGGTTCCACCATTAAAGCTCCCTTAAGCTTCATTTCCCACTTCAATTCACCTTAAAACCTTATCTTTCCTTCACTAAAAATTACACCCACACCAAGGAGAAGTATTTGGCAGCCAATAAAGAGTAAGAAAGTAAAGAAAAATTAAAGTCTTGGTTGGCTTGGATTTGAGCTACAAGAGGTTAGTGCCCTAAACAATTTCTTTTCTTTCTTTAATCTTGTAAGCATGCTAAATCAAGTAGAAATTGTGTGAAATTAAAAGAAAAACTTGAGTAAATGAAATCTCTAAATTTGGCAGCCATGAGAAAGTTTAAGGATTGTTGGTTTTTAATGAAATTAAGTGGCTTAATTATGTTATTGATGAGTATAGATGATGGATAAAGTGATTTAGTTGGGTTTGGTGTGTGTATGCCATGAATTGGAAATTGGAGTTAGGGTTTGAGCATGAAATTGAGACTTTGATCATGTAATGATAAAAGTGAGTTTTAATGGTCAATTAGTGACCATTTGGTTATTGGTAAACAAGAAATGAAGTGTGTTTAGTGATGGGATTTAGGTTTAGTGTGGCTGCCCTAGGTGACCTGCAGAATTGGACATGAGTCCAGCAGGTTTGGGCAGCCATAACTTGAATTGTAGAGGTTTAATTGGTGTTTGGCCAATTGGACATGAAACTAGACACATAATGGCACAACTTTGGTGAAGAAACCATGCCCATAAGACCAAACCAAGTAGACCAAAAGCTTGCCCCAATCCGGGTGACCTGCAGTCTGTTTCTGCAGAATGACCAAATGAACAGTATTTGGTCATTTAGCCATAACTTAGTGTATAATGGTCCAATTGACCTGAAATTTTACCCACAAAAAGATGAGATATAGACCAACAACTTTCATGAAGAAACCTAACCCAAATTATGACAAGAACCTATCCAACAAGTGAGTTGAAGTTACTGTTCACTGCACTGTAGATATGGTCAGTCCAGAAAAATTTCAATCCGGCCAGTTGTGGTTTTTGGACCATAACTTGAGCTAAAAAACTCCAAATGGAGTGATTCAAAAAAGGAAATTCAACTAGACAAAATAAGGAACAACTTTCATGTTGATTATTTTGCCAAATTCCCACTGCAAAATTGACCAATAGAACAGTAAACACAAGGCATGAAAACTGAAAATTCTGCCCAATTAATATTAAGCTTGGAAATGGTATTGGCAACCAATACCAACAAATTTTGAATGCAAAATGTGGTATCTTGGAGAACTTAGGTTCAATAAATTTATTATATATTAAAAAGTCAAAAATTTGAGTGAATAGTAATGTGAATAGTAATACAAAGACACAAAGTATAATAACTAAATTGGTAGAGGAAATTAAGGTATGAAATTTGGAATCCATGAAACATTCATGGATTATTTGGAATAGAAATAGTAAATTACCTAAATGGCTTAATGAACATTTAAGTTATGTGAGTATATAGTTAAGATTTATTTCCATTACTAGTAGGTCTAATAAAACATAAGTAATACCACTTGAATATGAAATAACATTAACCTAGATAGATTGTTGAGTATAAATGGGATGAGGTTTACATTAGGATATATGTTTCTATTACAAATAAGATAATAACACCTTGTATGAGTTATGAATTCATATAAATATTATAATGAATAAATGAATCACATGAAAATATAAATGGAATATTAGTTTTCTTTATAAGAGAAAGGAAAAATATTTTGAGTACAATGGTATATGAACACCATTGTTGTGAATTGTGATTAATAGGAATGATGTAAGGAATGTATGAATATTATGATGAATGTATAAATTATGAAATTTATCATGAAATAATAAAGTCATAAAACATAATATATTAATATTTAACGATATTATGTGCCCTTGTATTGCCCAGACATGTGTGTCAGATTGGATAGTTTGGCATGCCAATAGGGTATTGTTTTAGCAGTACTGCGAAAGGCTTTATGCCTGTATTCATGGCTTTATGCCCGTATTCATGGCTTTATGCCCGCATTCATGGCTTTATGCCAACATTCATGGCTTTTATGCCTGATTATGTGTTATCATGGCTTTTTAGCCATACTGACTGCATACGTGGTTGACGTTCTGCGTTCCATGGTATGACGGCCCGAGACACCACGGTGTCCAGTGCCAACGACCCGTTATCCAGTCTAGTCAGCCTGTCATAGGTTACTTGGGCAGTGAAATTTATTGAAACAAGTTAAGAATATTAGTAATTAAAAATATTAGAAATTAAATAAATGAGTAAGATGACCTAAAATAAATTAGAATAGTTATCTATTAGAAAGAATCGAAATGAACTGGACCGATATTAAAAATTTACTTATTATGAAATAATCTGAGACAACCTAGAAATTATTGAGAAAATGCTAAAAGATTAGCAAAGAAAATTATAACATACATAAATATTACAAATATGACTTACATGATAATATAAGCATAAATTTATTATTTTTATATCATTTTTCTATGCACATTATTACTGTACATTGGCGAAATAAACACTTCCAAAGAAGACTAAATTAGGATAAAACATATTAAATTTTAGAACCGCATGTGAAGTATAAATAAATCTTAATTATTTAAATTATATTTTATTTCTATCTTTATTTGTATATTATTTCCTTGTTATATTATTACACCACTAAGCAGCAATGCTTAGCGAGATGGAACTGTTTCCTCGCGCAGGTACTGAAGGTAAAGCCCAGATAAAAATACTAAACAGAGATTTTGGAGTTCTGATCTGCAGAGCGTTCAAGGTTGTCACCTCCTCAGCAATGCATGTAGATAGGGCTCACATTAAGCATATCATGTATTTTGTGTATGTTATTTATTTCTTATATTGTAATATAAATTAGCAAATTGTAATTAATATGTATATCATGTAAATTAAGGATTTATTTAATTATTGTAAATGATGTAAATTAATGCAAATTTGAGAATTTTGCTATAAGAATGGAGCATGAATGAATTTGTACAAATAAGTATAGATTTGAATTACATAATGATTTTTCAAATGATGATATGAGTATGGAAATGATTATGAAATTGAAATGTATGGATGAGATTTGAAATATGAGAAAATTATGAGAATGATTGATGA
Organism: Hevea brasiliensis; assembly: GCF_030052815.1. Lineage (NCBI taxonomy): Eukaryota > Viridiplantae > Streptophyta > Magnoliopsida > Malpighiales > Euphorbiaceae > Hevea > Hevea brasiliensis. The sequence continues at coordinate 90,692,695 of NC_079496.1, read as the reverse complement.
GAAAATTATGAGAATGATTGATGAGATAATTATGATTAGCATGGATGAGATTTTTTTTTTATTTTAAAATATTGTTGAATCTCAAACAGGTAAATATTGAAATACGCCAAACGATAATAAAACAGGGGAAACTCCACTGGTTTCTCCGTCAAAAAATAATTAATATTAAATTAAACGAATTCAAAATTATTAAAAAATAAAGTAAGATAAGTTAGGGTGCTCCGGCACCGATTGTAGCACGCCTTGCTCGGCTACACTGTAGTCGGGTGAGGGGTGTTATAGAGGCAGAGGTAGAGGTAGGGGTAGTATACCTAGAAGTCAGAGTACTGTGAATAAGCCAGAATAGGGTGATGCTTTAGCTAGAATATACACTATACAGCAGAGGGAAGAGGCTGAAACTTCTGACATTTTTGCTGGTACTTTTTCAATTTTTAACTAAGATATATATATATATATATATATATATATATATATATATATATATATATATATATATATATATATGTATTGTTTTACCCGGGGTCTACATACTTTTACGTTAGTGCCAGCATTGTTTGCCTTCCTGCTATCCCTCATATAAAAAAAAAATTTCAGTTACCTAAAAGTAAGTTACAGTAATGGAATTGCTCTAGATGAGGGCAAAGATGTTATAGTTAGTAATTGTCAATGGATATTATAATCAGAATAAGTTTCGGATATTAGTGAATTCGAGAAGGATAAAATATAGGAAAGTTTGATCTATTGAAATGTATCGTAGTAACTATGCAATGTTCTTGATATTTGTACTGTAAGCTGCAGATTGCGGTACTGATTTGAGATTATTGTGTAGAGCTACGTACTACTCGATAGTACACCAAGATGAGAATAGTTGCTAACGGCATCTGTTTTGATATAGTTATGCCATGACAGAATTTTATTGTTGAAAATGAGTTTGAAAATCCTACTTAAGGATTTAAAACTCAAAAGCTAGAATATCGAAAGGTTATAGTTTAGTAAAAAAGGAAGTAAGTTATAAAATATTAATAGATAAAAAGAGTTGTGGAAGTAAAAATTTGAACAGTTGGTTCAGATATAACAAAGAAATGTTATGAACATGAGTAAGATTGTTGACTAAAATGGTCATAACCAATAATTAGATAAATAATTTTAACATAACCTCAATGGTCATTCAAGAAGGGAACATGAATCGAAATATTAGACAGAGCGATAGTAAGAAAAGATTAGTGCTATATAAACAAGTAAATGTTATATTAGATTGTTAAAAGTCTTACACAAATTCAAAGGAAAGAAGATTATATTATCATAGAGAAAGGAGAAAAACTAAATTCTCACTCCATAGGATCACACCAGATCCTAAAAGGAGTGGATTTATTAGTACACAAAATTACTTACCTTTCAAAAGGTGAAATGAATTTAAATTCAACGTATGATGGGGAAACTCAGAAAGATCTTAGTACATGAGGTGAAGCAGCAGAGAAATAAATGTATACATTTGGTTAAGATGTTATGGACCATCATTCAGACCAGGAAGCTACTTGGGAACGTGAAGAGGACATGTGGAGACAGCATCCACAGCTGTTCAGAGACTGATGCTAGGTAAAATTCCGAGACGAAATTTATTTTTAGGGGGGGGGGGGGGAAATTGTAACACCCCTATGTTTGGTAGTGTGTTCTACTGTTCTGGTGACCAGTGTTTGTCCGGACAGCTAGGATGCCTAGAACTACACTTCGGTGATAGTAAACATACATAAAATGATGAAACAAATAAATAGAAAATACAAGAAAAATTAAAGAAAAATAAAAGAGAGAAAATGAAACTAGGTTAAACGAGCCGAACCCATAGCGATGGGTAACCGCACTGGAAAGTTACGGAGAGGACCGTTGACTATCCCTAGACTGCGGGGGACCCCAAGAAATATTTTCGAGACCAAATTAAAGGTCTACAGAGGTGTAATTGACATCGAAAATGTCAAAGAAAATTTAGTAAGTCAATATAAACAAAAACAAAAATTTAAGAAAATCGGTAGTACCGAAAAATCTGAAATACACCCTGAAGAGGGGCATTTTGGTCATTTAACACCTCGAGTTGACTTTTGACCTAAATGTCTATTAAAAATATGTAGTATTAAATTTTGAAAATTTCATGAAAAATGAAATTATACATGAAATGCAATTAAGGAAAAATGAGTGGTATAATTTGGAATAATTAAAAGTAGATTATTAAACTAATTAACCTAAGGTTAGTGGAGCATAATATATATTAATTAACCTAAAGATAATGGGGTATAAAAGGGCTAAAGTGGACAGATTTCTCCGCTAACTCATTTCATTTCCTTCAATTCTTCATCCATGGCCGAAAATGCTCTCCCATAAAACTCCATGGCCATTCATGCATGAAGCTCCAATCCTCCATGATCAAGCCCTAGTTTCTTCAAGAGTTCTTCATTAAAGTTAGTCTACACATCATGGGAAACACATAGACAACAAAAAGAAGAAGTTTTGGTGAGGTTTAGCAAACTCCAAATAAAGGTTAGTGCTTAATCTTTCCATTTTCCATCACTAATTCTTGTATTGAGCTTTAGGTAAGTTGAATTGCTAAGAAAAATTGAGGAAATGATTGAGTATTAGTGAACCTTAGTTTTGGCAGCCATGAAAATGCATGGTTAGTGACTTATTCTTATATTTAATGGATGGGAATTAAGGTTGATTAACTCAAATGGAAGTTGTAGTAAGTTAATATCCAAGTATATGTATGTTTGTGCTTGAATTAAGGGTTTAAAAGTGAACTTTGATGCTTTAGTAAACTGCCATGTTGGGTAGCCATAAATATCATGAATTTGTGTGAGTTTATGAGATTTATCAATGAAATATGATGGTGTTGAATGGTGGGCAGTTTGTGTAATTGCCATGGAAGTGTATGTGTGATATATGTGTTGTTGTACATTGAATTTGGGTTGAAGTAAATGTTAAACATTAATGGTGTATTGTGTGCATCGAGAACTTGAGTATTCTGCCCAAAATGCTTGCTGGAATTTTGTAGAATATATATAGAAGTGCCATGATTAAATGTTGAAGTATTGGGAGGAGGAGGATTGTCAAAATTGGAAGTGTGATGTTCAAATGCAGGTTGTGTATGTTGGCAGCACTTAAATTAGGTCGTAAGTGCAAAACTGTGAACCCAATTGGAATGAGGCCAATGGGGGGTGAAACTAGACACCAAATAGACCAACTTTTAGGTAGAAATGTTGCCAAAATTCTGCCTAGAAAGTGACTTGAAAAATGACCAAATCCGGATTAGTGACTTGAAAGCCTGAAAATTGACCATTTGGGCAGCAGTTAGTGTTTTGGCCATAACTCACTCAAAACTGGTCCAAATGACCTGACATTTTTTTCATGAATAGATTAGGTATAGAGCTACAACTCTTATGAAGACACTATTTAGTCCAGAAATGACCATAAGCAAGTCAAATAGCTTGCAAAAGTTCGAGTACTAAAATTGCCAGAACTAAATGTGACCTAAAATTGATCAAATTTTGCACTAAAGGTGCAATCTATCCAGCTTTAGTAAATTGACCATATCTTCATCTATACAACTTAGAATGACCTGAAATTTTGCCCCGAGTGTAATAAGACATAGACGTACAATTTTGCTTCTTTGACCAGAAGCTAAAAATCAAGAGAAATAGGACTTTAAGCTAGACCAATCTAGCACACAAAAATTGAGAACTTGACATTTACATATAATAATGCTTGAAATAATTTGGCAATGAATGCCAACTTGTAAAAATGGTAAATTGCAATATATCGGTAGTATATTGAAATGCAAAATGTGACATATTGATAACATTAAAATTTATTCACCTAGTGTGTATTAATGGTCAATATTATAGGTTGACTAATGAAATGAATTGAAGGAATAGTACCAAGAAAAATTTAGATATTATATTTTATTATTAGAAATAATTTAACTGAGTATTGAAACACTTTAAATTGTGTGTTTTAGTTGAAAAGTATATTGAAGAGCATATGAAACATTGAGTCAAGGCCAAGAGGCGACTCATCCGAGCTCTGTACATAATATTTTTTATATTCACTGCTTTTATCAGAAAATTTATTTGGAGAAATGAGTTATGAATAATTTTTTATTGTTATGGCTTTGGGAATATTATTTGGAAATTATTGTGTTGCCTACTTTACAAATGGAAATTTTGAGATAAAATGTGATTTGTGGTTTGTATGAAATATTGTGATTTGGAATTGTTTTGATTCACACTTGGCATGACAATATTACTAAGTTCCTCCTCCATTTACGGGTGAGTACGACTATATTCCTCCCTCTTTAACTTGTCAGTCTGAGGTGAGTATGGATGAGTTCTCATTAGCTAGCTAGCCACCTCCCTCATTGATTTTGATTAGTGGGGTGAGTATGCCTTGTCGTGGTGTACAACACCGCATGTTCGAAAAAGTTTGTGTCATGACCTAAGTTGTGTTATTGATTGGCAACACTGTGTTATTCAATTGTTTGATCAAATTTGTGTTATGTGAGCTTTGAAAAATTGTGAATTTTTTGAATTGTAAATTGTCAATAAAAGTTTTATATATCGCATTTTAAATTGTTATTGTGCACCACTGAGTAAATTTTACTCAGCGATAGCTTTTTTATTGCTATCGCAGGTAGACAGATAGACAGAGTAGCAGAGTAGGCTGCTTGTGCTACATTTTGAGATTCTGCCGGGTATATTGAGTATACCATATTTTTGAAATTTTATTATAATGTATGTGCACTGTATGTATATCTTGTACTTGATCTTAAGTAGTTGTAAAATAAAATTGTAAATTATTTTGGCCTATCAAAATGTTATATTACAATTTTCTTATTTTAGCTTTTAAAATAATCATTTATTTTGCCCTTTATCTTTGAAATTGCTGAAAATGATATTGAACTGAGTTTGAACTGTGTTGAGGACATTGAATTGTGCTGAGCCATATTGGAGTTTGGAATTGAACAAACATACTGGAAGTGCTTTTTACAGGTTTTTGAAGAACTGTTTTGCTCCAAATACAGACGGCACTCTGCCAAAATTTGTATAGAAATTATTGATACTTCAGACCTAATGTGTGATTTAACTTCGATTAAAAAGTTTTAACACCTATCAAAAGTGCTCACCACTGTAAAAAGAAATAAGAAAAGTTTTAAAATCCCTTGTAGTATATTTAATAGCTTACCGATAGACGAAGGAAAAACAAGTACTTACCTGTTTTGAAGCTTGTTAAAACTTCTTCAAATCCTTCCCTTTTTGCTGCCACACTCTTTGCCAAGTTGTGTAGTCCAACTTTAGTGAAGGAATTTAGGAAGAACAAAGCTTGATCATGGGTAGATGAAGGTGGAAAAAGGGCAGCCATGGGAGCTTTCATGAGAATTGGTTTTGGCTGGTATTGAAGTGAGGTTGAAGATGATATTTAATCTGTCCAAAATGCTTTATATAGGTGTCCCACAATGTGAGTTACTGGAGCACTAACTTTAGGAAATGACTTATTTAATTAAAGTTACTAAATTTGCAAATTTGCCTTATTACTTCCACTATTTACATTATGTACCATATTTTTATTTTTCATGATATTTTCAAAGTGTAATATCACTTATTTTTAATGGACATTAAGGTCAAAAGTTAACTCTAGGTGTCAAATGACCAAAATACCCCTTCTCGGGTTATATTTTTGATTTTTCGGTAACCCTGAATTTTATCAGTTTCTTGATTTTTCATTTTTCTTTGTACTAATTCATTAATTTTTTTCTTTGACATTTCTAATGTTAATTACACCTCTATAGGCCTTTAATTATGTCCCGAAAATTATTTTCGAGGGTTTCTCGCGGTCCTAGGGTCGGCAATTGCCTTCACCGTAACTTGCCGATGCAGTCACCCATCGCTACAGTGCCGGCTCATTTAACCTATTTTCATTTCCTCTCTTTTATTTTTCCTTAATTTTTCTTGCATTTTCTTATTATTTATTTTATCATTTTATGCCTTCTCACTGTCATTAAAAGTTTAGTCCCAGACATCTTGACTTGTCGGAACAGACATTAGGTCACTGAAACAGCAGAATGTAAGGACTACATAAAGCGAGAGCATTACAATTCTTCCCCTCTAAATAAAAATTTCGTCCTCAAAATTTACTTGATGTATCTGTCACTTCCTTGCTTCTTCATTTCTTTGTGTTGTTTCATCAATATCTAGGCTCGGCTCCTCTTTAGCCTTCATGGCATACACCCATAGTGTCACCCTGACTTCGGGCCTTTCAACCGTCTTAGAAATAGCCTTCTGTGAAATCTCAGTGGTCTCTGCTCTGGCTACACCTCACTAGATACTGTTTCCCACCATTGATACCATCATCTTGGAGTAGAGACACAACACCCTCCAAGTTCTGTTCTGACCAATTCTCATACTTACTTTCTTATTTACTTCTCTTTCCATTCCACAACTTAACTTTAATTATTTCATTCCTCAGTCTTATCTTCCTCCTTGAATCAATTCCTTGACTCGACTGTCGAGTCAAAATTTAGCACCTCTTATTATTCCTAATAAATCTGCTATACTTCAATGTTACTTTGATTTGGTCATTTGACCATTCTAGTCAATACTTTTACTAATATTCGTAACATTTCTTTGTTACATTTGAATCAACTACTCAAATTTTCACTTCGACAACTCTTTTATCTATCAATATTCTATAACTTACTTCCTTTTGTATTAAATTATAACCTTTCAATATTTTAACTTTTGAGTTTTAAATCCCTAAGTAGGATTTCCAAACTCATTTCTAATAATAAAATTCTATCTTGGCATAACTATACCAAAACAGATGTTGTTGGCAATTATTCTCATCTTGGTGTACTATCGAGTAGTACGTAGCTCTACACAATAATCTCAAGTCAGTACTATTGTAACACCCCTATGTTCGGTTGTCACACCCTACTCCCCTGTAAGATGTAACATGATCCCGTAGTACACCTAATGAATTACCGTACTTCTCCTACCGATAATCCATTAAATATACTACAAGGGATTTTAAAACAATTTTTGTGAAATTTAAATCATTGATTAAAATCTAGTGTTATAAAATTTTTTTCAAAATTTCGGCAAAGTGCCGGCTGTATTTTGAGAAAACAGTTCTTCAATCCTACAAAAGAAAATGCTCCCAATATGTTTTCTCAAATACAACTCCAATAAACTTTAATTCAATTCACAATTCAATTCTCAATAAACAATCAATTCATTTTCAAACTAATCTCATCATGAAGAAATATTTCATTGGTTATAAGACTCAAAATTTATAATACAAAACTTGTCACACCCTACCCCTCTGTAAGGCATAACATGATCCCGTAGTATACCTAATGAATTACCAACTTCGTTTACTGATAATCCATTAAATACACTACAAGGGATTTTAAAAACTTTTCTTACTTCTTTTAGAGTGGTGAGCACTATTTACAGGTGTTAAAAATCTTTTTGAACTGAAGTGATAGAACTAACACATTTGAATTATTTGGAGTTTCTGTAAAAATTTTGGCAGAGTGCCATCTGTATTTTGGATAAAACAGTTCTTCAGAAAACCTGTAAAAAGCACTTCAATAGATTTCCAAATCTCAACTCCAACATATTTCTCAACACAACACATTTCTCCACTCAAATCCACAGTGATTTTTCAAAGACTGAGATAAAAGAAATATAATACAATTTTTACAAGCCAAAATAACTCATAATTATTTTACAACTTCAATGTACAATTTTTATTTACAACTGCTCAAAACCAATAACAATATGTACATACAGTGAACATACATTACATTACAAAATACAAAATATTGGTATACTCATTATACCCGGTAGTCTCTCACTGAGATACTAGCGACCTAGTCTCGCTCTGCATCTGTCTACACTGCGATAATAAAAAGCTATCGCTGAGACAATGTCTCAGTGGTGCACAACATTAACCAAATACAACTTTAAATCATAATTCATAAATCATTCAAATAGTGGATACTTAAAACCATAGTTAAATTCAAGACAATGAATGTCATAAGGAATTTAACACAATATCACAATAAATCTCAATAATCAAAACATAGTTAAATTCAGAAGACAGTGAATGTCAATAAGAATTTAAACTCCATTTCACAAATTATCAAATCGCATAACAACACAATTTAGTCAAATAATTTAAGAACACAGTGTTGCTAATTCATACACAACTTAGGCCATGACACAATTTTCCGATCAATGCTAGCATTTAAGGGTACTTACCAAAGCACCTGCAGGCGTTACGTATCGCCGTCCCTGCAAGCCCTTAGGTGGTACCTATCAGAGCACTTGCAGGCGTTACGTATCGCCATCCCTGCAAGCTCCTGAGTTCACTCGTGAGAGTTCCCAAGAATCGTAGGCGTTACGTATCGCCGTCCCTACTTTGCTCTGATAACACTAAACACATTTTATCTCAAAATTTCCAAAGTCATAATTTCATTCACAAGATGGCAACACAATTCATAATTAACTTCAACTTTCACAAATTACACTAACTCAATTTTTCCACAGTTTCAAACCATTTACAATGCTTTTCAAGCAATAAGTATCCATCAATATCATTCAATCAATTTCTCACAATTTCAAACCATTTACAGTGCTTTTCAAGCGATAAACATTCATTCAAACACATTTCTGCAATTTAAAACAATAATATACAAATAGTCATAATTCATTTCAATTGAAAAATTCAAAAGAAATAGTTGTTGTGCACAAACACAATTTAAAACAATAACATACAATTAATCATATGAAATATTATTCAGAGCAAAATCAGTTGAAAACTAGTTGTGCACAAACACAATTTAAAACAATAACATACAATTAATCATATGAAATATTATTCAGAGCAAAATCAATTGAAAACTAGTTGTGCACAAACCTCTGATGACTGTCTCCTGGTCTGGACTCAGTGTTTCCTTCCCTTTTCCTGAGTCTTTACTAACTGAGAAACACAATTTGAAGTGTTTCAGTACTAAATTAAATTGTCTCTATCGATAATGCTTGATAAGTAATTCACTGAATTCAATTATTCACTGAATACCTTTATTTGCTTAATCACCTAATATATCAACCCTCGATGTGTTCTAGGTAAATTAGATTTTGACATTATTAATATATCATTTTCGATAGTATTTTAGGGTTGGTACATGTTACCAAACTCATTTCCTTGTTTAGTGCATTTTAATGCAACTTGCTGGATTCCGGGATACTAGTTTGACCTAGCCGGACGACCTAGTTCCCTCGATTTTCGAGTTTCGGCCAAAACTACAAACTTGTAGATCTATGTCTTACGGAACGCAGGGCAAAATTTTAGGTCATTCTGAGTTAAGTAGACCAAGTTATAGTCATTATACTATTGCTGGTCAAATGGCATCAAATTAAGTCAATTTTAGGTCAATTTGGTCAACTTTGGTTCGGCCAGTTTTTGGACCCGAACTTTTGCAAGCTGTTTGACTTGCTTATGGTCATTTCTGGGCTTTGGTGTCTTCATAAGACTTGTAGGTATGGCTCTTAACTATTCATGGTTAAAATTTCAGGTCAATTGGACCTGTTTTGAGTGAGTTATGGTCTAAACACTAACTGCTGCCCAAATGGTCAGTTTTCAGGCCTCACTTGCACTTAATCCGAATTGGTCATTTTTCATGTCAACTTGCAAGCAGAATTTTGGTATGCTTTCTCAATGAAAGTTGGCACATTTTGTGCCTAGTTTCACCTCCAATTGGTCTCATACCAATTGAGATTACACATTTAAAGTTATAGGCTAAAATAAATACTGCCCTTAATTACCTTGCTTAAACATACATCAATGAGACATTTACCTTACTATATGTTCACTTCCCTTACCAATTCTGTTTTGGTACATTACCAAAACCATATACCACTTCACTTTAAAGTCACTTTGGGCAGATTACAATTATCCTCAATACACCAATTAAAACTGAATTTTACAAAGTCTAAGTACAATCACATAGACACCTAAACATTACTCATTCTTACATACACTTTACACAACCAATCTATATACATATCCATCAATCCTCAATGTCAATATTCTGCCAATACCTTCATGAACTCATACATTTATCAAAGTGTCCCAAGGCTGCCGAAATATTCTACAATACCAAAGTGTCCCACAATTCGTCAATCTCCAATTCAAGTGCACAATCACCACATTTTCATGGAAATAACTTACTAGGATATTAAATCCCTCTACTCAACATGAATTTACATCAAATATATGTAATAATAAATCATTAAATACATAACTCCATGGCTGTCCAAAATGGACATATCAATAACTCCTCAAACTTGAAAATTTTCTTCACAAATCCAACACCCATAACATGTACACAAAGTTTAACAAAACAATATTCAAAAATGTAAACTTACCTATGGTTGGAACTTGCTAAACCTTGATTAAACTTCTTGATTTTGGTATCAAGCTCTTCCTTATGATGTGTAGACAATCTTTAATGAAGAAACCTAAATGATTGGAAGTGAAATGAGGAGGTTAGGTGAGCTTGAAAGAAAACGGCAATGGAGGTTTCATTTCCTTCAATTCGGCAAGGTTAAGGGAAATGGAGAAGATGAACATTTCAGCTTGTATAATGGAATTACAGCTGCCCTGTTATGTTTTTATTTTATTCATTAGTGGCCCACTCACACCAATTAATCATATTATAAGTTTAATTTCCCTTTATCCCACATTAAACCCTTAATTCTTGTTATTTACTTTAGGTACCACCAAATTAATTTTTCATTTTATTTTCTAAGTGTAATATTATTTATTTTTAATGGAATTTTAGGTCAAAAGACGATTCGGGATGTCAAATGACCATAATGCCCCTGTTCGGGTTGTATTCCCAATTTTTCGGTAACACCGGGTTTTGTCTGTTTTACGATTTCTCACTTTTCCTTGTACTAATAATTTAATTTTTCTTTGATATTTCTAATGATATTCCTACTTCAATTGATGTCTCTTTAAGTCCTAAAAATATTTTACAGGGTTCTCCGCGGCCCAGGGCCAGTCAACAGTCCACACCGTGACTTCCCGGTGCGGTCACCCATCGCTAGGGTTCTCGGCTCGCTTAACTTGGTTACCTTTCTTTGCTATTATTTTTCCTTTATTTTTCTTGTATTTTCTTTTCTTGTATTTCATTATTTTATGTCTCCTCCCTCATGTCAAAGTGTAGTTCTAGGCATCCTAGCTGTCCGGACAACACTGGTCACCGGAACAGTAGAACGCACTACCGAACTTAGGGGTGTTACAAAACTATTCAAGTAAATGAAATCTCAAATTTATATTTACAATAATTTACATTTAATTGCATACCAAAATGTTTTACAAGAGTTTTTATACAACTGCTCAAATAATTTATATACATATTATTACATGCATACATCAAAACCTATGTACATGGGTATACCTATAATATACCTGGAGCTGATCTGAAAGAAACTTACTCACTGCTCTATGCTCTTCTTACCTGCGACAGCATACAAAGCTATCGCTGAGTGGTGAACTCAGTGGTGCACAACTATAATTTAAAACATAGTACAATATACATTGACAAAATTTACAGTAAATAATTTGGAAATCTGAATACTCATCAAATTCCAAAACTCAAAATATTCATTGCCATTAATGTAAATTATTTGTATAAAATGACTTTGATCACGAAATTCAATTTATCAAATCATGACTAACCATTTAAGGTAGTTCCAACAAAATCAATTATATATAAATCATAACTGAAATCATAATTCTTTACTGTTCAAAAACATTATGTGTCTCAAAAATCATGTTGTATCTCAAAAACCATGCTGTATCTCAAAAATCATTCTTTATCTCACTAACTATGCAAGACTAATCCGAAAGGGCCATATTCGATGTGATTCTAACTCTCTATAGTCGGGGAGGTCGAATCAGATTCTAACTCCCTATGGTCGGGGAGGTCGAATCATCGTGCACAGTACCATCACAATAATGAATCTTCCGCAAGGGCCATAACGAAAAAAAAACTTAGATCTAACCTCAAATCAGAGGAAAATCTAAGCCTGTGCACATACCATGGTAATCAAAACACAACTAACTCCATTGTCTTCTCAACAAATGAGAGAGACGGGTAATAACCTAGTCAAGCATCTATAGTGAGATATAAAACAATATCACAATCCTTTTAGTGAGCATAAATCACAATATAATTCAATTCAAATTCAATTCCAATATCCAATAATTTTTATGCTCATCATAATTCAAATCATAAATTTGCATTTTTCCATGAAAATTACCATCACAATTCAAAACATGTTCTATCACAATTTTCCAAAACATAATTTATTCAATCCATAACAATGCTTAATACTTGTGAAAATACCATCCCACAAAGCTAAATTCATACATACTATAACAATTTCAATAATCATTGAATTAAATCCAATGCTTGTTAAACATAATACATAAGAAAAGAATGTCATTTAATCATATGAAATATTCAAAACAAAATCAGTTAAAAACTAGTTGTGCACAAACCTCTGATAACTGTCTCTTGGCTCTGACTCAGTGTTTCCTTCCCCTTCCCTGAGTCTTTGCTAACTAAGAAACACAATTTGAAGTGTTTCAGTACTCATTTAAACTGTCTCTAAGAATAAGGTTCAATAATTAATTTATCGAATTCTATTATTTCCTTAGTCAACCTAATATGTTGACCCTCAATGCGTTCTAGGTAAATTAGGTTTTAATGTTACTAACATGTCACATTCAATAGTCTTTTAGGGTTGGTACATGTTACCAAGTTCATTTCTGTGTACACTGCATTTTCTTGCAATTTGCTGGATTCCAGGATACTATTTTGACCTAGCCGGACGACCTAGTTCCCTCGGTTTTCGGGTTTCGGTCAAAACTACAAACTTTTAGATCTATGTCTTATGGAACGCAGGGAAAAATTTCAGGTCATTCTGAGTTATGTAGACCAAGTTATGGTCATTTTACTATTGCTGGTCAAAATGCATCAAAATTGGTCACTTTAGGTCATTTTAGGTCAATTTTGGTTCGGCTAATTTTTGGACCCGAAATTGTGCAAGCTGTTTGACTTGCTTATGGTCATTTCTGGGCTTTGGTGTCTTCATAAGACTTGTACATATGGGTCTTAACTATTCATGGTCAAAATTTCAGGTCAATTGGACCTGTTTTGAGTGAGTTATGGCCTAAACACTAACTGCTGCCCAAATGGTCAATTTTCAGGCCTTACTTGCACTTAATCCGGATTTGGTCATTTTTCAAGCTATCTTACAAGTAGAATTTTGGCAAGCTTCCTTCATGAAAGTTGGCACATTTTGTGCCTAGTTTCACCTCCAATTGGTCTCATACCAATTGGAGCCATACACTTAAAGTTATAGGCCTAAAACTCAAACTGCCTTATTGAAATTCTTGCATACACATCTAGCATTACTTTTAACACTCACCAAACTTAACATTCAAACCAATTCTGGTTGTACCACCACCTAAACATAATTCACAACATATTATAGGTCATTTTGGTAGCTTAAAATTACATTCAACATACACCAACAAGTGCAGAATTTTTTAATCCAATTTACAACAATTCAATCACCTTTTTATGCTCATTTACATGTCCCACTTCACACCACCTTACACACACTCAAACTGCCATAACAACCAACACATTTTAACATCATTATTCCATAAACCAAGCATGAATTCCAGCATTCTTCAAGAGCTAACAAACTGCCACAATGGTACACTTACATTCCATTACTTTCCAAGCTTTAAATCTCATTTAACATTTACATATACTAAGTATACATCACCCAAACAATTTCCTACACAATATACATTTAATTAATCATTTACAAGCACAATTAAACTGCCTTCAAGGTGCTTCCATGGCTGCCAAAAGTGCACATTCCCATTCAACATCAAAACTCAAAAATTTCTTCATAAATCAAACACCCATAACATTCCTACTAACTTTAATGAAGCAATAACCCAAAAATACAAACTTACCACTTTGGAAATTCTTCAAAATCTCTCCAAAACTTGGTCTTCTTGCTGCCTATCTATTGCCCATGGTGTGAGGATTAACTTTAATGAAGGAAGGTGCAAAGAAGGAAGTTTAAATCAAGCTTGCATGAAGCGTTCAAATGGACGTCAATGGTGGATTTTCTTGGGAGAAATTTGGCTGGTTCTTGGAGAAGTGAGGAAGAAGATGATCTGTTGTCCAAATGAAGTGGTAGTGGTCCACTTTCATGAATTAGTGGAGCACTATGTCAAAATAAATTATTAGTTTAATCTAAAATTTCATTTTCCCACATTAAGCTTCCCATTTTTGCTATTTACATTAGGTACCCCTAAATTAATTTTTCATTATATTTTTCAAGTGTAATATTATTTATTTTTAATGGACATTTAGGTCAAAAGACAACTCGGGATGTCAAATGACCACAATGCCCCTGTTCGAGTTGCATTCCCGATTTTCTGTAACATCGGTTTTGTCGCTTTTCGATTTCCCACTTTTCTTTGTACTAATTATTTAATTTTTATTTAATATTTCTAATGATATTTATACTTCAATAGGGGTCTATTTAATTCCTAAAAATATTTTCCAGGGTTCCCCGCAGTCCAGGGCTAGTCAACGGTCTACGCCGTGACTTCCCGGTGCGGTCACCCATCGCTAGGGTTCTCGGCTCGCTTAACTTGATTATATTTCTTTGCTATTATTTTTCTTTTATTTTTCTTGTATTTTATTTTCCTATATTTCATTATTTTATGTCTCGTCACTCATATCGAAGTGTAGTTCTAAGCATCCTAGCTGTCCGGACAACACTGGTCACAGGAACAGTAGAACGCACTACCAAACTTAGGGGTGTTACATCGATAGTGCGTTCTACTGTTCCGGTGACCAGTGTCTGTTCGGACAACTAGAATGCTAGAACTACATTTAAAAGTTGGTGAGGAGACATAAAATAATGAAATACAAGAAAAGAAAATACAAGAAAAATAAAGGAAAAATAATAGCAATGAAATGAATCTAAATTAAACGAGCCAACACCGCAGCGATGGGTGACCGCACGGAGAAGTTACAGCGCAGGCAATAGCTGACCCCAGGACTGCAGGGAACCCTCGAAATTTAGTTTCGAGACATAATTAAAGACTTATTGAAGTACAAATGTCATTAAAAATATAAAAAAAATTAATTAGTATAAGGAAAAACGAGAAATCGAGAAACTGACAAAAATCGGTGTTATAGAAAAATCGGGAATGCAACCCGAATAGGGGCATTTTGGTCAATTGATACCCTGAGTTGACTTTTGACCTAAATGTCTATTAAAAATAAGTAGTATTAAACTTTGAAAATGCATGAAAATAAGAAATATAACACATAATGTAATTAAAGGAATTATAAGGGCATTATGGCAATTAAGATAACTTTGGATTATTATAATGTTAATTGATAATTAATGGGACTTAGTGGGACATTAGTGGACAGATATAAGACCACTTAGTGACATGAATCAGCCATTTTTCACTTCATCTTCAACCTTCTTATCACCTTGCCGAAATTGAATTCTCATTTTACTCCATGGTCGCACCTTGCATGGAGCTCAAGACTTCCATCATCAAGCCATGATCCTTCAATACTTCCTTCACTAAAGTTATTCTCCACACCATGGGAAGCATGTAGAAAGCAAGAAAGAAAGGTTTTGATTAAGATTTGGTCAAGCCTTAAAGGTGGTAAGTGTGTATTTTCCATTCTTGCTTCCTTAAACTTTCAAAGGATGTTGTGGGTAGTTGATTTATGGAAGAATTTTTATTGTTGATGAATTATTTAAGGAACCTAATTTTGGCAGCCATGGTGATTAGAGAGCTTTGAATTGTTTTCACATGAATTTGATGGGTATTGATATTGATTGAAGTAAATTAAAGTTCTAGTAGGTTAATTATTGGTGTATGTTAAAGTTGAGTACTTGAATTGGAAATTTATTTTGAGTTTGAAATTTTCTGCGTAATTGCCTAAATGGACAGCCATGGAATTGTATACTAAATGAACTATTCTTACATGTATTGTGGAGAATTAATGTAACACCCCTCACCCGACTACAGTATAGCCGAGCAAAGTGTGCTACATTCGGTGCCGGAGCACCCTATCTTATCTTACTTTATTCCTTTCATAATTTGATCTCATTATATTTTAATATTAATTATTTTTCGACGGAGAAACCAGCGGAGTTTCCCCTATTTTATTACCAGTTGACGTATTTTACTACTTACCTGTTTGAAAATTTCAATAATATTTTACAAATAAAATCTCGTCAATTATTTTCATAACCATCTCATTCATATATCTCAATTTTATATTCATTTCCATGCATTATCTATATATTTCAGATCTGTCTTCGAATCCATACAATCTCATTCATGCTCAAATCACATAAGTAAAATTTTCAAATTTCTTTAATTTACATAATTTCATAATTTACATGATGTATAAATTAATTACATATGAAAAAGCTAATTTATTAAATTACATTACATTTCTATTAATTACCTGCTCATAATCTACATTATAATACAATATCTAGTATTTTGTACTAAATACAAAATATGATCTATATGGGCCCTATCTACATGCATTGCTGAGGAGGTGACAACCTTGAATACTCCAGCCACTTCTGCAGATCTGGACTCCAAAAATCTTAGTCAAAGTACCTGCGCGAGGAAACAAATCCATCGCGCTAAGCATTAATGCTTAGTGGTGCAATAATAGAACAAGGAAATAATATACAAATAAAGATAGAAATAAAACATCATTCAAATAATTAAGATCTATTTATACTTCACATGCGGTTTCTAAAATTTAATATGTTTTATCCTAATTTAGTCTTCTTTGGAAGCGTTTATTTCGCCAATGTACAGTAATAATGTACAAGAAAAAAAAATGATCTGAAAATTATAAATTTATGCTTATATTATTATATAAGTCTCATTTGCAATATTTATTTATTTTATAATTTTCTTTGCTAATCTTTTAGCATTTTCCCAATACTTGCTAGGTTGTCTCAGATTATCTCATAATAAGTAAATTTTAATATCTGTCCAGTTCATTTCGATTCTTTCTAATAAATAACTATTCTAATTTATTTTAGGTCATCTTACTCATTTATTTTATTTAATTTCTAATATTTTAAATTGCTAATATTCTTAACTTATCTCAATAAATTTCACTGCCCAAGTAACCTATGACAGGCTGACTAAACTGGATAACGGGTCGTTGGCACTGGACACCTTGGTGCCTAGGGCCGTCATACCATGGGACGCAGAACGTCAACCACCTATGCAGTCAGTATGGTTAGAAAGCCATGATAACACATAATCGAGCGTAGAAGCCATGAATGTTGGCATAATGCCATGAATGCGAGCATAAAGCCATGAATACAGGCATAAAGCCTTTCGCAGTATTGCTAAAACAATACCCTATTGGCATGCCAATCTATCCAATCTGACACACGTGTCTAGGCAATATAAGGGCACATAATATCATTAAATATTAATATATTGTGTTTTATGAATTCATTATTTCATGATAAATTTCAATTATAATTCATACATTCATTTGATCATTTATATGATCACAATTCACATCAATTATCCATTTATACCATTGTACTCAAATTACTTCTCCTTTCTATAATAATGAGAACTAATGTCTCATTCATACATTAATATAGTTCATTTATTCATTCATTATGTTATTCATATTGATTACAATTCTAAACAATGGTTCACATGTACCATTGTATTCAAAACATTTTTCCTTTCTCATTTATACATTCAAGAATCTACTTATGTAATTACAATTTTTATATTTCAAGTTGAGTTACTAATATTTTATGAATTCCATTTGTGATGGGCATATAAGCCCTAACTATCTATTCACATCAATTAGGTGACTTATTTTTCATGTTTCAAGTAATCCATGAATATTTCATGGATTTCAAATTTATGGCCTTAATTTCTTTTTAACAATGTTGACTAGGATGCATAGTCCACATTTGTCATATAATTCTAAGCATTTAAGCTTAGAATTGGTTCTAGGTATTCATCTTAATTTACTAATTATTTTGATTACTATTCACCTTACTAGTCAACCAAAATGTTGACTTTTTCATACTTAGTGGATATATTAATTCTAATTACACCAAGATCCCACATTTTGAGTTTTATATTTGCTAGTATTAATTGCCAATTGCAATTTAAAGTCCTCTAGATGCATTTCTAATTTCAAATTTTGAATTTCAAGTTTTGGTGTCACTATTCACCTCATTAGTCAACAAAAATGTTGACTTTTGGATGGAAAATAGGTACATTGGTTTTGACACTCCAAACATACCACATTTTGCATTTAAAACTTGTTGGAAGTGATCACCATTACCATTTCTAAGCCTAACACTAAGTGGCAGAATTTTCAGTTTTTGTACCATAAGTTTACTGTTCTATTAGGGACTGTTACAGTGGAAATTTGAGGAAATGGTAAACATGAAAGTTGTTCCTTATTTTGTCTAGTTGAATTTCCATTTTTGAATCACTCCATTTGGAGTTTTGTAGCTCCAGATATGGTCCAAAAACCACAGCTGGCCGGATTTCAATTCTGCAGAATTTACCAAATCTACAATACCATGAACAGTGACTGTGACTGCCATTTTGATTAACTTCTGGTCATAATTTGGGGTAGGTTTCTTCATGAAAGTTGTTTTTCTAGGTCTTAACTTGTTTCTGTAAAAATTTCAGGTCAATTGACCATTTCTACAGTGAGTTATGGCCAAATGAACAGTTACTATTCATTTGGTCATTTCTGCAGGTGCTGTTGCAGGGTATCCGGATTGGGGCCAACTTTTGGACCTCTTGCTTTTGTCTTTTGGGCATGGTTTCTTCAGCAAAAATGTGCCATTATAAGCCTAGTTTCATGTCCAATTGGCCAAACACCAATTGGACCTACACGGCCAAAGTTATGGCTGTCTAAGTGGGCTGGAATCTCAGCCTCATTTCTGCTGTCTTTAGGCAGCCTTCCATTTCAGTTTTGCCATGCATTAACTCACTTCAAATTATGATTAACTTGCCTTAAATGGTCACTAATTGACCATTAGAATGTCCATTAATCAATTCAAATGCCAAGTCCAATTTTCACCCTTAAAACCCTAGTTCCCATTATAGGTTTTCACAACACACCTTAATTACTAACCCATTCACTAACCACATGCATAGATGGTTTAAACATAACCTCTAATCCACCTTAAGTCCATCAAAACACTCCATTTCTATTCCATCAATAGGACAGCCAAAATTTATGATGGCCATACACATAACTTTTATTCATTTAAACTACAATTTCTCACTAAATTCAAGTCCTTAATCATGAAAGTAAGGAGTTTTAGGTGTATAGATGCACTAACCTTTAAGTGGCAGATTTTTCCCAAGTTAAATCTTCACTTTTTTTCCTTTTCTAGGCTGCCAAACACTCTCCCAAGATGAGTGGACAAGTTTTAATGAAGGTGACTTAGGGTTTAGTAGTGGAATTTCATGGGAAATGGAAGTAATTAAAAGAAACTTTCATGGAGGGTTATGGAGGGGAGGTTCACGTTTTGAGGAAGAAGAAGAACCAGAAAATTGGTTTCTTAATTTGCCATTTTTCTCTTTTTAAAGAGTCTTTGTTGTGTTGTTGAATGGTGATTAGTGGAGGGCACTTAAATGACATCATGGTGATGTCATAATTAAGCATTTTCCTTCATTTTCTTTTCTTCTTTTCTCTACTCATTTTCAATTCAATTTTTAGTAATGTTTATTCATATTTTATGTCATATTAATTATTTACTCAACTGGACAAGTCGGCCAAAAATCACCTCTGAAGGCGAAATGACCAAAATGCCCTCCGTTTGGCTTAACGGGTCAAAATTATCTGTACCGATTGAAAATTTTTTCTAAGTATTTTCTTGGCATTCTAATGCCATAGGAACCTCAATGACCCTTCTCTGGAGTCCCAAAAATTATTTTATGAATTTTTCCTGTCTAGGGCTCCTCGTTATAGAACCGCAACTTCCCTCCGTTACCCATCGCTTGGGCACCTACTGCTTAACTTGGTTGTATTTTATTTCTAAAATTTTTCCTAAATTTTTGTTATTATTATTTGAGTTATTTTTGGTTCATGAATTTATTTTAAATATTTTTCCTGACGTTCTAGCTGTCCGACCGACAGTAGAATGTACTGAGTTGCTACCGGGAGGGTGTTACAACTCTTCCCCTCTAATTTAAATTTCATCCTCGAAATTTACTGGGTGTTTTAGGTTCTGAGATAATTCTTTTACCTTTCTATTACTCCATCTGTCTACTTCTTTTGTATATATGGTACTATTTAGTTTTTTTTTTTTTTAATCTATTATTATACACTTAGGCATATCATAAAGGAAATATTTTACCTCAAATTCACATCTGGGGCTTCTTGTTCCTCTCCGACTTGGGTAACATTTGGAAGTGGTGTTACTGTTGTACTTGGTCCTTCCATGACCTCTGTTTGGGTCCGTGGTAAATTCCTCTTAGGACAACCTTTCAGACGATGGTCTATGGCCCCACATCTATAATGTGCTCCACCAATCCCCTACATTCAAGTTTATACCACTTCTTACAATGTCAACATTTTCTTTCTAATCGTGGCGCACTCACTACTAGTGTTTCTTGTTGATCTCTTCTGGGTATAGGGCTGGGTTTGTATCTCCTACTTTGATCAGATGTCTGACTTAAGCGTTTCTCTCGGCCTCTTATTACTAGACTGTCCAAATTTCCTCTTTTGCTGATCACCACTCCTCTTCTGTTCCTCTTCATGAACATAGCTAATATATTTCTTTCTGAACTCTATCAGAAAGAATTCCCAAGTTACGTCGGCTGGTTGCACTGCCTTGGTTACAACATCCCACCACCGATATGCAGCTTCTTGTAACAATGAAACTGCACACTCCAAACTTTGTTCTGGTGTGCAATGGAGCTGCTGCAAGACTCTTCTAGTTCTTTCTAACCAATACTCAGCAGCTGAAGAATCGTCTTCCTTTCTACCATTAAAATCTACAGCTCCATACTTCCTAATTTTTCCTAGAGGTGATTTTCGCTGAGGCAGTGGTGGAATAACTTGATCATCTGTTGAAAGAATTCATCATCCGCTCAAACAAGGCTCATTGGGGTTGTACAGCACCTCTTGCACCGGTGGAGCAGATTTCCACGATTTCCAATATCACTCCCAGTCGGGATACGGCTTACTACTTCTTCTTCTATTGCCCTCTGCGATTCTGAGTCCATACCTTAACCTAAAATAACCACGAAAATAGATCTGCATTAGTGTCACCTCGACTCATGTGAATGCAATGCATGTCATGCACACAATCTTATTTTATCTATCTATGCCTAGGAACGCCTAAACCGCGCTCTGATACCAATAAATGTAACACCCCTCACCCGACTACAGTATAGCCGAGCAAAGTGTGCTACATTCGGTGCCGGAGCACCCTATCTTATCTTACTTTATTCCTTTCATAATTTGATCTCATTATATTTTAATATTAATTATTTTTCGACGGAGAAACCAGCGGAGTTTCCCCTATTTTATTACCAGTTGACGTATTTTACTATTTACCTGTTTGAAAATTTCAATAATATTTTACAAATAAAATCTCGTCAATTATTTTCATAACCATCTCATTCATATATCTCAATTTCATATTCATTTCCATGCATTATCTATATATTTCAAATCTGTCTTCGAATCCATACAATCTCATTCATGCTCAAATCACATAAGTAAAATTTTTAAATTTCTTTAATTTACATAATTTCATAATTTACATGATGTATAAATTAATTACATATGAAAAAGCTAATTTATTAAATTACATTACATTTCTATTAATTACCTGCTCATAATCTACATTATAATACAATATCTAGCATTTTGTACTAAATACAAAATATGATCTATATGGGCCCTATCTACATGCATTGCTGAGGAGGTGACAAGCTTGAATACTCCAGCCACTTCTACAGATCTGGACTCCAAAAATCTTAGTCAAAGTACTTGCACGAGGAAACAAATCCATCGCGCTAAGCATTGCTGCTTAGTGGTGCAATAATAGAACAAGGAAATAATATACAAATAAAGATAGAAATAAAACATCATTCAAATAATTAAGATCTATTTATACTTCACATGCGGTTTCTAAAATTTAATATGTTTTATCCTAATTTAGTCTTCTTTGGAAGCGTTTATTTCGCCAATGTACAGTAATAATGTACAAGAAAAAAAAAATGATCTGAAAATTATAAATTTATGCTTATATTATTATATAAGTCTCATTTGCAATATTTATTTATTTTATAATTTTCTTTGCTAATCTTTTAGCATTTTCCCAATACTTGCTAGGTTGTCTCAGATTATCTCATAATAAGTAAATTTTAATATCTGTCCAGTTCATTTCGATTCTTTCTAATAAATAACTATTCTAATTTATTTTAGGTCATCTTACTCATTTATTTTATTTAATTTCTAATATTTTAAATTGCTAATATTCTTAACTTATCTCAATAAATTTCACTGCCCAAGTAACCTATGACAGGCTGACTAAACTGGATAACGGGTCGTTGGCACTGGACACCTTGGTGCCTCGGGCCGTCATACCATGGGACGCAGAACGTCAACCACGTATGCAGTCAGTATGGCTAGAAAGCCATGATAACACATAATCGGGCGTAGAAGCCATGAATGTTGGCATAATGCCATGAATGCGAGCATAAAGCCATGAATACGGGCATAAAGCCATGAATACAGGCATAAAGCCTTTCGCAATACTGCTAAAATAATACCCTATTGGCATGCCAATCTATCCAATCTGACACACGTGTCTAGGCAATACAAGGGCACATAATATCATTAAATATTAATATATTATGTTTTATGAATTCATTATTTCATGATAAATTTCAATTATAATTCATACATTCATTTGATCATTTATATGATCACAATTCACATCAATTATCCATTTATACCATTGTACTCAAATTACTTCTCCTTTCTATAATAATGAGAACTAATGTCTCATTCATACATTAATATAGTTCATTTATTCATTCATTATGTTATTCATATTGATTACAATTCTAAACAATGGTTCACATGTACCATTGTATTCAAAACATTTTTCCTTTCTCACTTATACATTCATGAATCTACTTATGTAATTACAATTTTTATATTTCAAGTTGAGTTACTAATATTTTATGAATTCCATTTGTGATGGGCATATAAGCCCTAACTATCTATTCACATCAATTAGGTGACTTATTTTTCATGTTTCAAGTAATCCATGAAAATTTCATGGATTTCAAATTTATAGCCTTAATTTCTTTTTAACAATGTTGACTAGGATGCATAGTCCACATTTGTCATACAATTCTAAGCATTTAAGCTTAGAATTGGTTCTAGGTATTCATCTTAATTTACTAATTATTTTGATTACTATTCACCTTACTAGTCAACCAAAATGTTGACCTTTTCATACTTAGTGGATATATTAATTCTTATTACAACAAGATCCCACATTTTGAGTTTTACATTTGCTAGTATTAATTGCCAATTGCAATTTAAAGTCCCCTAGATGCATTTCTAATTTCAAATTTTGAATTTTAAGTTTTGGTGTCACTATTCACCTCATTGATCAACAAAAATGTTGACTTTTGGATGGAAAATAGGTACATTGGTTTTGACACTCCAAACATACCACATTTTGCATTTAAAACTTGTTGGAAGTGATCACCATTACCATTTCTAAGCCTAACACTAAGTGGCAGAATTTTCAGTTTTTGTACCATAAGTTTACTATTCTATTAGGGACTGTTACAGTGGCAATTTTAGGAAATGGTAAACATGAAAGTTGTTCCTTATTTTGTCTAGTTGAATTTCCTTTTTTGAATCACTCCATTTGGAGTTTTGTAGCTCCAGATATGGTCCAAAAACCACAGCTGGCCGGATTTCAATTCTGCAGAATTTACCAAATCTACAATACCATGAACAGTGACTGTGACTGCCATTTTGATTAAGTTCTGGTCATAATTTGGGGTAGGTTTCTTCATGAAAGTTGTTTGTCTAGGTCTTAACTTGTTGCTGTAAAAATTTCAGGTCAATTGACCATTTCTACAGTGAGTTATGGCCAAATGAACATTCTTATGTTCATTTGGTCATTTCTGCAGTCTTTGTTGCAGGGTATCCGGATTGGGGCCAACTTTTGGTCCTCTTACTTTGGTCTTTTGGGCATGGTTTCTTCAGAAAAAATGTGCCATTATAAGCCTAGTTTCATGTCCAATTGGCCAAACACCAATTGGACCTACACGGCCAAAGTTATGGCTGTCTAAGTGGGCTGGAATCTCAGCCTCATTTCTGCTGTCTTTAGGCAGCCTTCCATTTCAGTTTTGCCATGCATTAACTCACTTCAAATTATGATTAACTTGCCTTAAATGGTCACTAATTGACCATTAGAATGTCCATTAATCAATTCAAATGCCAAGTCCAATTTTCACCCTTAAAACCCTAGTTCCCATTATAGGTTTTCACAACACACCTTAATTACTAACCCATTCACTAACCACATGCATAGATGGTTTAAACATAACCTCTAATCCACCTTAAGTCCATCAAAACACTCCATTTCTATTCCTTCAATAGGACAGCCGAAATTTATGATGGCCATACACACAACTTTTATTCATTTAAACTACAATTTCTCACTAAATTCAAGTCCTTAATCATGAAAGTAAGGAGTTTTAGGTGTATAGGTGCACTAACCTTTAAGTGGCAGATTTTTCCCAAGTTAAATCTTCACTTTCTTTCCTTTTCTAGGCTGCAAAACACTCTCCCAAGATGAGTGGACAAGTTTTAATGAAGGTGACTTAGGGTTTAGTAGTGGAATTTCATGGGAAATGGAAGTAATTAAAAGAAACTTTCATGGAGGGTTATGGAGGGGAGGTTCACGTTTTGAGGAAGAAGAAGAACCAGAAAATTGGTTTCTTAATTTGCCATTTTTCTCTTTTTAAAAATTCTTTGTTGTGTTGTTGAATGGTGATTAGTGGAGGGCACTTAAATGACATCATGGTGATGTCATAATTAAGCATTTTCCTTCATTTTCTTTTCTTCTTTTCTCTACTCATTTTCAATTCAATTTTTAGTAATGTTTATTCATATTTTATGTCATATTAATTATTTACTCAACTGGACAAGTCGGCCAAAAATCACCTCTGAAGGCGAAATGACCAAAATGCCCTCCGTTTGGCTTAACGGGTCAAAATAATCTGTACCGATTGAAAATTTTTTCTAAGTATTTTCTTGGCATTCTAATGCCATAGGAACCTCAATGACCCTTCTCTGGAGTCCCAAAAATTATTTTATGAATTTTTCCCCAAGTCTAGGGCTCCTCGTTGCGAGAACCGCAACTTCCCTCTGGTTACCCATCGCTTGGGCACCGGCTCGTTTAACTTGGTTGTATCTTATTTCTAAAATTTTTCCTAAATTTTTCTTATTAATATTTGAGTTAATTATGGTTCCTGACTTTAGTTTAAATATTTTTCCGGACGTTCTAGCTGTCCGAACCGACACCGGTCACCGGAACAGTAGAATGTACTGAGTTGCTACCGGGAGGGTGTTACAATTAATGTTGACTAATGTGATTTAAGATTTTAGTAAGTTAACTTCATGTATATGTGATGATGGACCAAGTGAAAATTGGAGCTTGAAAGCAATTATGGGAGGCTTTACAATTCGACAGCTTGTTAACTGCTTGAAGAATGTTGGAATTCATGAAGTTGTTTGATGAATTGTGGTCCTAAAGATTGCTAAATGTGTATGTAAATTAGTGCTGAAGCTATATGTTATGATAGTGGAGAAGTTATATGTTATGGTTAGAAGTGATTATGTGTATATATTGTTAGAATTGGATTTGGTGAATTGGAATTGTAATTGGTGTATTGTCAATTGGTTATATACTGTCCAAATTAACTATAACATGAAGTGAGGAATGGATTTGGTACCATATCAAATCAGAATTAGCATGAAAGAGTTAACTTAGTAAGTGTTGAATGTGTAATTGGTAAAGGATGAACAATGTGTAATAAGGCAGGGTATGTTTTGGCTTAGAAC
This sequence comes from Hevea brasiliensis, assembly GCF_030052815.1. Taxonomy (NCBI): domain Eukaryota; kingdom Viridiplantae; phylum Streptophyta; class Magnoliopsida; order Malpighiales; family Euphorbiaceae; genus Hevea; species Hevea brasiliensis. The sequence continues at coordinate 90,666,366 of NC_079496.1, read as the reverse complement.
CTTAAGTGTGTGACTCCAATTGGTATGAGACCAATTGGAGGTGAAAGTAGGCAAAAAATGTGCCAACTTTCATGAAGGAAGCTTACCAAAATTCTACCTAGAAGGTGACTTGAAAAATGACCAAATCCGGATTAGTGACTCGAAAGCCTGAAAATTGACTATTTGGGCAGTAGTTAGTGTTTTGGCCATAACTCACTCAAAACAGGTCCAAATGACCTGAAATTTTTACCATGAATATTTTAGACATATATGTACAATTCTTATCAAGACACTAAAGCCTAGAAATGGCCAGAACCAAGCCAAATAGCTTGCACAAGTTCAGGTACCAAAATTGGCCGAACCAAAAGTAACCTAAAAATGACCTAAAGTTACTATTTTGGTGCATTCTGTCTAGCATTGGTAAATTGACCATAACTTGGTCTACACAACTCAGAATGACCAGAAATTTTGCCCTACATGAAATAATACATAGACCTACAAGTTTGTAGTTTGGATGGAAACCCAAAAACTGAGGGAACTAGATCGTCCGGCTATGTCAAAATAGTATACTGAAATCCGGTAAATTGCAATAAAATGCAATATACTTGAAAATGAATTTGGTAACATATGCCAACACTAAAGGGCTATAAAATGTGACATATTGGTAACATTAGAATTAACTCACTTAGAGTACATCAAGTGTCAACATTATAGGTTGACTAATAAAATGAATTGAAGAGAATAGTACCAAGAAAATTTAGATATTGGATTTTATTATTAGAAACAAATTCATTGAGTACTGAAACACTTTAAATTATGTGTTTCAGTTGAAAAGGATATTGAGAAGCATAAGGAACATTGAGTCAAGGCCTAGAGGTGACTCAAACCAGGTTTGTGCACAACTAGTTTTTAACTGATTTTGTCTTGAATATTTCATATGTTTAAATGACATATTTTTCTTATGTATTATGTTTAACAAGCATTGGATTTAATTCAATGATTATTAAAATTGTTATAGTATGTATGAATTTAGCTTTGTGAAATGGTATTTCCACAAGTATTAAGCATTATTGTGGATTGAATAAATTATGTTTTGAAAAATTGTGATAGAACATATTTTGAATTGTGATGGGCAATTTGTATGGAAAAATGCAAATTTATGATTTGAATTGTGATGAGCATAAAAATTAGTGGATATTGGAATTGACTTTGAATCGAATTGTATTGTGATTTATGCTCACTAAAAGGATTGTGATATTGTTTTATATCTCACTATAGATACTTAACTAGGTTATTACCCATTCTCTCTCATTTGTTGAGAAGACAATAGAGTTAGTTGTGTTTTGATTACCATGGTACGTGCACAGGCTTAGATTCTTCTATTATTAGAGGTTAGATCTAAGTTTTTTATGTTATGGCCCTTTCGGAAGTTTCATTATTGTGATGTGTATTGTGCACGATGATTCGACCTCCCCGACCATGGGGAGTTAGAATTCGATTCGACCTCCCCAACCATAGGGAGTTAGAATCACCCCAAAGATGGCCCTTTCGTATTAGTCTTGCATAGTTAGTGAGATAAAGAATGGTTTTTGAGATAAAGAATGGTTTTTGAGATAAAGAATGGCTTTTGAGATAAAGAATGGTTTTTGAATAGTAAAGAAAATTATGATTTATGTATAATTGATTTTGTTGGAATTAATCTTTATTTCTAATAAATTGTTGGAATTACCTTAAATGGTTAGTTATGATTTGATAAATTGAATTTCTTGATCAAAGTCATTTTATACAAATGATTTATATTATTGGCAATGAATATTTTGAGTTTTGGAATTTGATGAATATTCAAATTTCTAAATTATTTGCTGTAATTTTTGTTAAAGTATATTGTACTATGTTTTAAATTATAGTTGTGCACCACTGAGTTCACCACTCAGCGATAGCTTTGTATGCCATCGCAGGTGAAAAGAGCATAGAGCAATTGAGTAAGCTTCATTGAAGAGACATTCAGATCAGCTCCAGGTATACCTATGTACACAGGTTTTGATGTATGCATGTAATAATATGTATGTAAATTATTTGAGCAGTTGTATAAAAACTCTTGTAAAATATTTTGGTATGTAATTAAATGTAAATTATTGTAAATGTAAATTTGATATTTTATTTACCTAAATAGTTTTGTAATATTAAGTTTGAGTCTTGTAATCAAGGTAATGTTTCTTTTATGATGAGGTTGGTTTAAAAATAAATTAATTTGATTATTGAGATTGAATTGTGAGTTAAAATGAAGTTTCTTGGAGTTGTATTTGAGAAAACATATTGGGAGTGTTTTCTTTTTCAGGTTTGAAGAACTATTTTCTCAAAATACAGCCGGCATTCTACTGAAATTTTGAAAAATTTTTATAACGCCAGATTTTAATCGATGATTTAAATTTCACGAAAATTGATTTAAAATCCCTTGTAGTATATGTAATGGGTTACCGGTAGACGAAGTATGGTAATTCATTAGGTATACTACGGGATCATGTTACATCTTATGGAGGAGTAGGGTGTGACAACTCTAATCTGTAGCTTACAGTACAAACATCAAGAACATTGCATAGTTACTACGATGCATCCCAATAGATCAAATTTTTCCTATATCTTATCCTTCTCAAATAGACTAATATCCTAAACTTATTCTGATTACAATATCCATTGATAATTACTAACTGTAACAACTTTGCCTTCATCTAGAACAATTCTATTACTGCAACTTACTTTTAGGTCCTCTTGCCTTACATTAAGTAGGCTTAATAAATAGCTTTATAATTTATGGTGTGTTAGAAAATACTTTTCTATGACAAACTCATCCAAAACTAATTTCACTTATTATCACAATCCTTATCTTAAAGGACTAATCACTAATGCATCAAAATTTATTCCCATATAAAGGACTAGCAACAGAACATATAGTTCTAACATTAACATACAACTAAGTAGTACTGGGATCAAATAATAACTAATTATTATTTTCAAAACTTAAGAACTTACCAACAGCTACATCCGAAGCTTTTGCTCTTTCTCCTTGGTGCATAGTGGAATCTCTGACTATTGCACTATTATATTAGGGTTGATTCACTGTGTTACAGTTGTGAGGAGTACCGACTTTATTTCTATCTCAACTCTGATCGTCTGTCTATGAACTCCAGAGAGCAGATCGAGGAGCTCTAATACAATCTCTAGTGAAATATCCATGTTCACCACAATTGTAGCAGGCTCCAGCGGCCTTACGATAAATACCCCCATGTAACTTGCCACAAACATGGCAGATACGGGCATAATATGCACTTCTGGTTGTTCGACGACTAGATCTTAGTGGCCTCTGCCCTGATGATCCGCCTCTGTCATCTCTCTGAGCTCGGGACTCCTCAAATTCTTTTTTCTTTCCCAAATTACTGCTCGAGTTCTAACCCATAGGTTTCTTCCTCTTCTTTATTTCACACTGCCCTTATGGGTGTTGGGTTTGTGCTTGAGCTTGAGCTTGAGCTGACAGAGTATCAGCCATTTGTTGAAAGAAAGTGGCCATTTACTGGGCCATTTGTGCTGTAATTTGTACCAGTGAAACTGGTACAGTCGGGCCTCACCTTGTACTTCCATCGTCATAGATTGTTCTATTGCCTCATTCTTCTCTTCTATATCTTTTCATAGGATTTTCTATTTCCTATACAACCAACACAAGGAGATTTCTCTCCATTATTTCATATTTATGATGTAAATGTACTATATATATCAAACATTTGAGCAGTTGTATTTACCAACAAAAGTTTTTAAATTCACAGTTCAAAATTTACAATAAAATCATTGCTATAATACCACTAAACATGTCACACCCTACCCCTCCATAAGGCATAATATGATCTCGTAGTATACTTAATGAATTACTGTACTTCGCCTACCGATAACTCATTAAATATACTACAAGGGATTCTAAAGCAATTTTCGTTCATTTTGAAAGTGGTGGATAGATTTTTCATAAATGTTAAAAAACCTTTATTTGACACTAAGTCATAAATCAAATTTTCAGGTAATTAAAATTTTTGCAATTTTTACAAAAATTTTGGCAGAGTACTGGCTGTATTTTTGAGAAAATAGTTCTTCAAAACCTGCAAAGAAACATACTTCTAATATTTTTGCTCAACCATAACTCCATTTCAAATCATTTCTCAACACAATTCAATCTCAAAAATGTATAAATCATTTGCATTAACTATCTCAGTTCATTTTCAACCCAAACTCATCATAAAGGAAACCATACATAAATTCAAACTCAAGAAGAAATTAAATAGTACATTCATTAAAGTACTAAAATTAATATTACAAATAGTTTTCATTTCAATTACACACTAAAATAACATTACAAAAGTTTTTGTACAACTGCTCAAATAATTTACATACATATAATTACATGCATACATCAAATCTATGTACAAGGGTATACCTATGATATACCTGGAGCTAGTCTCAATGTGTCTTCAAGGAAGCTTACTCAACTGCTCTATGCTCTTTTCACCTGCGACAGCATGCAAAGCTATCGCTGAGTGGTGAACTCAGTGGTATACAACTATAATTTAAAATATAATATAATATACATTGACAAAATTATAATAATTAATTTGGAAGTCTCGAAATTTAACAAAATTTCAAAAGTCAAAATCTTTGTTGCCAATAATATAAATCATTTGTTAAATGACTTTGAGCAAGAAATTCAATTTATCAAGTCACAACTGGACATTTAAAGTAATTTTAGCAATTATGGAAATAAAGATTAATTCTAATAAAATCAATTATGCATAAATCTCATTTAAAATTGAAATTCTTTACTATTCAAAAACCATTCTTTATCTCACTAACTATGCAAGACTAATCCGCAAGGGCCATCTTCGGAGTGATTCTAACTCCCTATGGTCGAGGAGGTCGAATCATCGTGCACATTACACAACACAATAATGAAACTTCCGAAAGGGCCATTAAAAACTTAGATCTAACCTCTAATAAGAGGAGAATCTAAGCCTGTGCATGTACCATGGTAATCAAAACAAAGCTAACTCCATTGTCTTCTCAACAAATGAGAGAGACAGGTAATAACCTAGTCAAGCATCTATAGTGAGATATAAAATAATATCATAAATCTCTTTGTCCTTTTTGTGAGCATAAATCACAACACAATTCAATTCAATGTCAATTCCAATATCCAATAATTTTTATGCTCATCACAATTCAAAATATATTTTATCACAATTTTTCCAAAACTAATTTATTCAATCCACAACAATGCTCAATAATTGATACATACTATAACAATTTCAATAATCATTGAATTAAATCCAATACTTGATAAACATAATACATAAAGAAAATAACGTCATTTAATCATATGAAATATTAAGAACAAAATCAATCAAAAACTAGTTGTGCACAAACCTTTGATGAGTCGCCTCTTAGCCTTGACTCAGTGGGTCTTTTCCCTTCCCAGTGTCATTTCTAACTGAAACACACAATTTAAGGTGTTTCAGTACTCCGTTAAATTGTTTCTAATAATAAAATCCAATAATTAAATTTTATTGGTACTATTCACTTTAATTCATATTATTAGTCAACCTATAATGTTGACCTTTAACACACAATAGGTGAATTAATTTTAATGTTATCAATATGTCACGTTTTATAGTCCTCAAGTGTTGGTATATATTACCAATTTCATTTTAAAGCTTATTGCATTTTATTGCAATTTTTCAGATTTGGTGCACTACTTTGACCTAACTAATTGACTTATTTCCCTTTGTTTCAGGGTCCTGGTCAAAAGAGCAATATTGTAGGTTTATGTCTTAGTGACATTTTGGCACTAATTTCTGTCATTTGGGGTTTTTTGGACCAAGTTATGATCATTTTACTAATGCTGGTCAAGTTGCACTTATTTGACAAATTCGGAGTCACTTTTAGGTAAATTTCAAGTCTGGCAGTTTTTGTAACCCAACTTAGGCAATCAATTTGACTTAGTAAATGGCATTTCTGGGTTCTATGATCTTCACAAAAGATGTAGCCCTATTCTAAGCTTTCCATTGATATAAATTTCAAGTCATTTGGACCTGTTTTGAGTGTGTTATGGCCAAAATACTGACTACTGTTCATATGGTCAAAATTTTGGGTTTTCATGTCATGCAATTCTGGATTCAAGCAATCTATTAGGTCACTTCTCGGTAGAATTTAGGCATGACTTACACATGAAAATTAGTCTACTATAAGTCACATTTCACCTCCAATTGGCCTCATACCAATTGGGATCACACATTTCCATTTAAACCCTAAAATGCATACTGCTCTACTTAACCTTGCTTGCATTGCCAATTTTTGCATTTCTATTGAATACCATTCATATTGTGCATATTGTACTTTGGTCAATTGTCAATTATCAATCTAATATAACCAATATCCAGCCACAAAATATGTGATCCATTATCTAATAATTCAATCAATGTCCAAATACAATTTAACTCAAACAATTATTCATCGATTCAAGCAAATCAATCAATTGTCCCATAACCAATTCAATTGTTCAAACCTAATCAATATCAATATCATACAATCCATTACTCTTAATTTACCATCAAATACACATGAAATCAATGTCTTCCTAAGCACATCAAGGCTGCCCAAATTGCTCATATATATCAAGCTTCCCAATTTCAATACATAATCTCACTTTACATTCACAATTCGCACATATACATAGAAATCAAGCTCTTACATATTTAATCACTCCAATTAACCTCATTACCCATCAAATTTAAGTGAAAACACATCAAGTTTCTTCAACAATCATGGCTGCCGAAAATAATACCTTGTCCATACTCATCAAATTTCTCAATTTCCTTCATTTTCCTACTCACCATAACCTCAATTACAACTTTAATGAAGCAAGCAAGGAAAAATAAGTACTTGCCCCTTTTGAAGCTTGTTAAAACTTCTTCAAATCCTTGCCTTTTTTCTGCCACACTTTTTGCCAAGTTGTGTAGTCTAACTTTAGTGAAGGAATTTAGGAAGAACAAAGCTTGATAATGGGTAGATGAAAATGGAAAATGGGGCGGCCATGGGAGCTTTCATGAGAATTGGTTTCGGCTGGTGTTGAAGTGAGGATGAAGATGATGTTTAATCTGTCCAAAATGCTTTATATAGGTGTCCCACAATGTGAGTTAGTAGAGCACTAACTTTAGGAAATGACTTATTTAATTAAAGTTACTAAATTTGCAAATTTGCCTCATTACTTCCACTAATTTGCCGCATTACTTCCACTATTTATATTATGTACCATATTTTTATTTTTCATGATATTTTCAAAGTGTAATATCACTTATTTTTAATGGAAGTTGAGGTCAAATGACCAAAATGCCCCTTCTTGGGTTATATTTCTATTTTTTCGGTAACACCAAATTTTGTCAGTTTCTTAATTTTTCATTTTTCTTTGTACTAATTCATTAATTTTTTCTTTGATATTTCTAATATCAATTACACCTCTATAGGCCTTTAATTATGTCCCGAAAATTATTTTCGAGGGTTTTCCGCGGTCTTGGGGTCTGTAATTGTCTTCCTCGTAACTTGCCGGTGCGATCAGTCATCGCTACAGTGTCGGCTCGTTTAACCTAGTTTCATTTCCTCTCTTTTATTTTTCCTTAATTTTTTTTTTGTAATTTCTTATTATTTATTTCATTATTTTATGCCTTCTCACTATCACTGAAGTGTAGTCCCAGACATGTTGACTTGTCCGAATAGACATTAGGTCACCGAAGCAGCAGAATGTACGGACTATGTAAAGTGAGGGCATTACAGTGCTTACCATCTTTGACATCTTTAACTACAGCTCTGATACCAATTATTGTAAAAATCACACCCACACAAATTAAAGAATACAAAATTTAATATGGTTCGATGTAAGCCTACTCTACCAACAAATCCACTATTAAGGAAAAATAATTACAACTATTAATTTTTTTTTTTTTTACTCTAACAAGTCATTCAAAAAAAATTCATAGAATTTGACACATCTCTCCATTTCGTGAACTCTCTATAATTCAATATAATGGCCAACCAACTATTCATATATATAGGTCACTAAAATCTAGTCTTTTTAGGACTCTAATTATCAAACTTTATAATTTAAATTCTAATAAATTTTCTATTTTATCTAATTTTCTAATTCTAATTTAACTTGCACTCTAATATATATATATATATATATATATATATATATATATAAATCTTTCTATATAGAAATAAGGGACATCGTGATCTGTTGCAATTGCCCCATTCTAATCATATTCACAAAGTGCCCAAATTATATATAAGTATATATTTTTTATTTAAAGAATACGTCCTTTTTCACCTAAGTATTCATGATACTTACGTTTTGTGTGTGTGTGTGTCTATATATATATATATATATATATATATATAGACACACACACACACAAAACGTAAGTATCATGAATACTTAGGTGAAAAAGGACGTATTCTTTAAATAAAAAATATATACTTATATATATATATATAGAGACACACACACACAAAACGTAAGTATCATGAATACTTAGGTGAAAAAGGACGTATTCTTTAAATAAAAAATATATACTTATATATAATTTGGGCACTTTGTGAATATGATTAGAATGGGGCAATTGCAACAGATCATGATGTCCCTTATTTCTATATAGAAAGATTTATATATATATATATACATACTCGATATTGCATTTCGCTAAACAGCTCTCTCTTTTATCTGGTATTAGATAATAGATGGGTTTAATGACCTTGTAAAACTTGAAAATATCACATCAACGAAATTAAAAGTTACGCATTTGCTCTCTTCGTCTAGCTCAACCTTCCAATGAAGATCTCATTCTCATCTGTAGTGGGTAATTTTCTCATAAGTTAACATATTTTGTGTAAAAAATTTAATTGAATAAACTTAAAAAGAAAAAGATTATTAGGACCTAAATCCATCCATAGTGATCCAAATCTAGTTGAAGTGCAGAACTAAGCTAATAATTTTATAACTTTTTATGGTTAAACTATAATTTAAACACAACAAATCTACAATATACCTAAGGTAAAAATTTATAGCTCATGTGTTTCATTGGATAGTAGAAATGGTTACCCATGCGAGAGCTTATCCATTAAGCAGAATGGCTGAAGTTGTAACTTTTTTATATACCTGAAGGTACGGGCATGAGGTGCTAGCATTCACCAATTTGCTATAACTCGAGTGGGACTATGTCCTTGTCAACTAGTCTTAATGGAACTAGAAGGGTAAGTGTGATCCATGTGATAGTGTAGTGCAATGTAAAGAAGTTTAAAAAATGAATAATATTAAACTATTAAAAACTTGTTAGAGCAACTATCCATTAGTCCTTAGTGGAGTCGCCAAACTATATGGGTCATGTGGCGTGAGATGAAAGAACATCTACTAGGATTATATAAAGTGCACCAGATAATACCCAAGAAAGATGGTGGGGTCACATCAGTCTCATTTATGTACCACCTTCTTAGACAGCATTTGCTAGATATGTAATTTATGAAATCTTAATAGAATCAAGTCCACTAGTAAGTACCATTTTCCCATAACACTACCTCAGTACTAAGGATTTATGCCATAAAGGCAAAAATAAACAAGAGTCGCCACCCGAGTAATAACTGTAATATATTCGTTATTTCCTCCGAGGCACATATGATCGAGGCATCAATTTCCGAATGGACAATCTAAGGGACATGATTGATGCACTCAATTTTCCAATAAGGTCATGGATGGCAACCTACTCCTTGCAGAGGTTCCATAATTGTCATCACCATAACATAATGTCTAGGTTCAGGATAGTGGATACATAAGAGGAAGGTGTTAAACACCCCTTACGCATAGTTTAACCTCACTAATTTCAAGTGTCAGTGCTCTGTTAATGTTTCTAAAAGTCTTATTTATTATTCCTTTATCAAACTTCTTACATAAAAATGTAATTTCTAAACCTATACAAACAAGTAATTTGAATTGGGGTTCTTGTTTACAAATAATATTTATGCACAAGTACTCCCTATCTATGGGTTGCTAAATTAAATTAAGTGATATTTACCAAGTGGCTAAAATTAATTAATTTATTAACAATTTGATTACAAATAAATTCAATATACAAACAATCCGAAGTTTCTTTTTAACTAATTAATTTATTTACCAAGTTACCGTATAGATAATTAAACTAAATAAATTATATACATGTGCTATTTATTCTATTAAACACCTAAAGGTCCTAAATAATTACAACCTAAAAAATTATTTATAATATGCTAATTTATTTTACAATTTATTAAGTATTTATTTAAATTTAATTTACATGCCAAACATGGGTTAAAAAACAAACAAAACTGATTTTAGTATTAACCGAATAAATTCCTATTATTGTTACATATTACATACAAAATTGTTATTTCAAAAAAGTTTAAGGGATACTTACCTTTCAATTATTGCAGTTGCCATTGAGACAAGCTACCCTTAAAAAAGGTCATTTTCTCTTAATATAACAAGTTAATCTTTGTCTTGCTCCCATTAAGCACCATGGAATTACTCTTTTTGGTGCTTACTCTATTTTTAAAATAAAATAAACACTATGATTAAAATTTAATCACTTATAATTTAAGCAATTAGACTTCTAATGGGGCAAAACTATATGACAGCCATGGGTCTAACTAACCTAATTCTAACACTTCATAATATTCTATTACATCATATAAACATTAAATTAATTTTCAAATACAAATTTCTATAGAAGAACATCAAATTACAAACATTTATTATAATTCTAGATTTTGACAGATTCGTAGTGTTTTTGAATTTTAATTTCTAAAATTAGTAAATATGTATAAAAATTTTACAAAAATTCCATACGCATATTAGAAAATTATTAGCTAGTCTAAAATCACTGCCAAATAATTTTAAAAAATCATGGTTCACTACTATTATGTACCAATGACAAATCTACACTACTTTTTTAAAATTAATGTATCTCACAAACCATAAAGGATATTTATATAAAACAAATGAGAAAAGTTATACAAGATCTTGAACTCTTTTTTAGAATCAAGAATTGCAGAAAAAGATTAAAAATTGAGAAAGATATTGGCCCCAAAGCTGTCCTGCAAATCGTAGATAGAAAATACCTTAATTTTAAACATCCACAACTCTCTCAATTTAAAAGCTTTTTGCACAATTCTTGTGGCTAAAATCATTAAAATTTCGTGAAAAATACAAATTTAATTTTTATAAATTTTTTTACAGAAACAAATACACATGAAAAATAATAAACAATGTGAAGACAAAAAATCAACATGTGCAGAGTTGCAAGTTCCCCTCAAATTTATCACATGAACATGAATGGTATGAACATATGAGACCATTTAAAGCCACATAAACATCAAAGAACATATATATGGCATATTTCTTAAATATTCATAATTTAGAATACATATTTTGAAGAATTCTTGAAGGTTTCTTGAAGAAAAAGGAAGAAAGAAATAAGAAGAAAGGAGGGAGATGGGAGAAGCTTATCGAATTAGAGAGATGAAGTGAGATTTTTTTTTCTTTTTTTTCGTGTTGTGTTGTTTTCTCCTTTATCTTTTTTCTTCCTTCCACTCTAAGGTATTTATAGGGTTGTGGTTTAGAGTTTTAGGGAGATAGGTAATCTTATTCTTAAAGGGTTTAGAAGTGCTAATGAGATAGAGATAAGAATAAGGGTAGGGATAAGTAGAGATAAATAGGAATAAATATGAAAATTAAAAAACAAAATTAGATAGGAATAGGGGAGAGAATTTACATGGGAAAGGGAAGAGAGAGAAGAGAGGGCATGTGAGGGGGAGAGGGAGAGGAAAAGGTTGAGTGGGAGATGGAGAGGGAAAGAGAGAGAGAGAGAGACTATTCCTATTTAAATTCCTTCTCTTTTTTTATTAAAAAGAAGAGAAATAAAAAATGATGGACTTTTATTTATTTAATTAAAATCTTCTACAGCCTTATTGGCCTTAGAGAGCCCAATTAGGTCCAATTAGTTTTTTTAATAAAACAAATTTCCAAAACTAAATTTAAACAAAAATAAATTTCATTTAAATTTAATTAAATATTTTTTTACTCTTTTAAATTATTTTCTTCAAGAGACATGCCACACATATTATTATCCATTTTTAATGCTTATAAATATATCTCACAGTTATACAATTTTTTTTTATCATTAGGTTCCTCACGGCTTTAATGCACATGCTCACAAGGTCACACAAATAGGGGTCCACAAAGACATAGATGTAACACCCTTCATAACCAAATAAATCCAATGATATGAGAACCCTAACCTCTTCATAATAGCATCAAGAAATGACCACTCCACTCTATCATATGCGTTGGCCATATCAAGCTTGAGGGATATCAACTTCCTCCTATTTACCCCACTAGTCTTTTTATAGTGAAAGACTTCAAATGCCAAAAATGCATTATCCGTTAAAAGTCTTCTTGGAATCAAAGTGCATTGGGACTCATTAATAATATCCCCCAGAATACCCTTAAGGCAATTAGCCAACACCTTCGACCCAACCTTGGCCACCACATTACAAAGACTAATAAGGCAATAGTCATTTACATATTTAGGCTCTCACTTTAGGAATGATGCAAGTATGAGTGTGATTGAAATCTCTAGCATTATTCTCCCACCTAACACATTTAAAACCAAATTTATCACATCCTCACCAATAATATGCCAATACTTTTCATGGAACAGAGATGGAATACCATTTGGGTCTAGTGCTTTAGAGGGATGCATTTGCTTTACTGCCATAATAATCTCCTTAACATCAAAAGGATAAAGTAACATAATGTTCATTTCATCTGTCACTCATCTTAGAATAAAAGATAGATTAGTTTCCTACACTTCATAATCATTAGATGTAAAAAGATCAAAATAAATTTTCACAATATGATTATGTAGGTCTACTCCTGATAATTCACGACCTTGCCTATCTTGCAAACTACTGATATAGTTCACCTTATGTCTACCTGATGCAACTGAATGAAAAAATCGGGTATTTCAATCACCCTTCTTTAACTAGAAAATCCTCAAATGCTGCTTTAACATTATTTCCTGCCTTATAGACAATTCATGCAACCTCTTCTTTAGAAATATTCTCCCATCCGCCTCCCCCACAACAAACTGACTACCTAATTAAGAAAACTCTAAAGAAATTTACTTAATTTTTACTCCAGGATTACCAAAACATTCCCTACTCCACTCTAATAAAGCCGTGAGTGAAGGAACGGAAGCGTGAAAAACACAAGTTTATACCATTGAATTCAAAAATTTTCACCTAGGGTCACATGCATCATGCAAGATTTATTTTTATCTATTTGATTTCAATGATAAATAACATATTAAAACTCTTTTAATATGTTTTTGGATCTGTATTTGCCATTTAAGATTTTAAAATTAATCAGATTAATTTTAGAACCCTAGATTAAATCAAGAACGATTACACTAACCTCTTGATGCACTACAGTGTGTCTGCGCCTTTGAGATTCGTCTTTAGGACACCAGATGTTGTCCCTCTAGCTTGTCCACACCAAGAATACCTATGGCAGCCCTTGAACAGCTTCTAAAGCTTTTTCTATTAATTAGAAATTCAAGTTCTGCCTTTTAAGAGATTAGAGATGTAAACAGGACACTAGAAATAATTTCTAGTGTTCTTAATTCAAGAGATTGATGGATAATCTCTTTGAATTGATGAGAGATGAAGAAGAATAGATGAAAAGCCTCAAAGTAGCATGACAAAGGAAAGGAGTGGCTGCTTTTTCATAACAACACTTAAATAGCTAGGTTAACGCATTAAACCCTTGCCACATGTCACCCTTTGATCAGTTCTAGGTTTAAGTGACCCAATCACATTGTGCCAAGTGTCAAATCTATATTTAATCTTGATTTTAATCATCTTACATGATTAAAAAAAACATTTGGCAAGCTTATGTGTAATCACATGTGTCACCATCTCATGGTGCCACGTGTCACACTGTGAAATGACCAAAATGCCCCTGTGTCTTAATTTTGAGTTCTCAACCCAAAATAATTATTTTTCTTCTTCTAATTAATTTATATCAAATATAAATTAATTAATTAATCTCTATTAATTAATTTCTCATTAATTAAATTCATATTTAAACACTTTAAATATAAATTTAATTTATACTACACATCCAATAATCTAGATTTGGTTTCAAGTCATGCTAGGGACTTTGCAATTTAATTGCAAACCAAACCTATTTAATTAATTAATTAAACTCTTTAATTAATTAATTAGTTAATTAAATCATATTTAAATAGGTGATAACTTGTGTATGTGTGTGACTTACTAGGCTCATCACTAACTGGCAATGAAACATGATATCAACTCTTAATATCATCAGAACTCTTTCTTACCATAAATGATTTCTCTAAATCATTTTATGAACCTCATAGACCATGGTTAACACCAAGCATAGCATGCCATGGCCACCCAATTAGTAATAAGGTTTACCTTAAATGAACCAATAATCATATGTTACCATGCACTAGAATATCTCTGTTACAAAATCCCAACTCAAGCTGGAGTCATGGTTTATGTCAAACTCCATTTGCTATGAATATTATGTTCTCTTTTAATTCCAGTTCTTGATTAAAAGATTTTCTCATCAGAAACTCTTTTCTGAATAAATCTATCTGTCTCCGCCAGAACTTGAAACATCAAGAACAATTAAATGAACATAGGATTTTATCTCTATTTACTTAGAGGAACAGATTCCATCTTGATCAGCACCTACCTCCATATATAACTAGTAGGAGCCAACACATGCCCATATACCCATACATAGTACAAGTATGAAAGCAGTATCAAACTCAAACTACCTATATACAAGATAACTGTGCTATCTCAGGTCTAAAGATTATATGCACTGATATGATTTATGAAAAAACATTGATAAGAGTAAACTCCATGTGCTTGTCATAAGTGTCACTGGTTCAGCCTACTTATCATTTATAAGTGCCTATCATGTTTGTTATATGGCATGAGACTCACCATTCCATCTTATTTATATCTCATATAAATAACTTGGGAACAAACATGAATATAATATTTCTGGATAAGTCATATCCTTATTATGAAGTATCCTCGATTGTGAACCTATTTATGATACTTTGTGCTAGAAATATTGTCACTCATATTCTTAACAACTTAAGAATAATATTTCTAACAAAATATCAATGGACCTTTTCTATTACACATAAATATATTATGTAAACGAAAAAGTGGAAATGCCTTTTATTACTAAAAATATTTACAAGATACATACTAAATGATATGCTCTAGGGCATACTACTAACAATCTCCCACTAGCACTAGAGCCATTCATTACAATACCTTAGACCTATCTTCTCAAGATGTCGGTCTAACTGAGTCTGTGACATAGGCTTAGTGAATGGATCAGCTGGATTTTCAGCTGATGCTATTTTCTGCATGGCTACATCGCCTCGCCCAACTATTTCTCTGATAATGTGGTAGCGCCTTTCTATGTGTTTGGATTTCTGGTGAGACCTTGGTTCCTTAGCTCAGTATGATCGCTCCATTATTGTCACAAGGTAGTGGAACCGCTGACTCAATGGAAGGAACTACTGTAAGTTTTGTCACGAACTTCTTTGTCTAAACGACTTCCTTTGCGAGATCTCGATGCGAGAATATACTCACCTCTGTAGTGGAATCTGCAATGCGTGCTCGCTTGGAACTCTTCCAACTGACTGCACCTCCATTATAAATAAACACATATCCAGAGGTAGACTTTCTATCATCGATATCTGATTGGAAATCAGAATCAGTATAACCATCCAATTGCAAGTCTCCACCTCCATAAATCAAGAATAAGTCCTTAGTTCTTCTTAAGTACTTAAGGATATTCTTGACAGCTATCCAGTGTTCCAAACTTGGATTGGATTGATACTTGCTAGTCAAACTAACAGCATATGCGATATCCGGCCTAGTACACAATATTGCATACATTAAACTTCCAATAGCCGAAGCATATGGAATCCTGGCCATCTTATCTCTTTCTTTAGGTGTCTTTGGAGATATCTCTTTAGAAAGGTGGATACCATGTCTCACTAGTAACAATCCTCTCTTGGAATCAAGCATGTTAAACCTCTTTAACACCTTTTCCAAGTATAGACTTTGAGATAAACCAATTATTCTTTTCGCTCTATCTTTATAGATGCAAATCCCAAGAATATAGGTTGCCTCCCCTAAGTCTTTCATGGAGAATGTATTTGACAACCATACCTTTATAGTCGTTAGCATACCTGTGTCATTACCCATCAACAGTATGTCATCCACATATAAGACAAGGAAAGTGATAGCACTGTCACTAACCTTCTTATATACACATGGCTCATCCTCATTTTTGATAAAACCAAAGGATTTAATGGCTTCATCAAAACGGATGTTCCAACTCCTCGAAGCATGTTTCAACTCCTTGGAACCATCTTGGGATTCAAAACCCCTAGGTTGTTCCATGAAAATGTTTTCTTCAATGTGTCCATTGAGAAAAGCTGTTTTGACATCCATCTGCCAAATCTCATAATCATAGTATGCAGCTATTGCTAATAAAATCCTAATTGATTTAAGTATGGCAATAGGCGAGAAAGTCTCCTCATAGTCGATTCCTTGCCTTTGGCGAAACCCTTTAGCTACTAGCCTTGCCTTATAGGTCTCTACCTTTCCATCAGAACCAATTTTCTTCTTGAAAACCCATTTGTACCCTATAGGTACAATACCTTCAGGTGGGTCAACAAGATCCCAAACTTGATTCTTATACATGGAATCAATCTCGGATTTCATAGCATCAATCCATTTTGAAGAGTCTATATCTGATATAGCTTCTTCATAAGTAAGTGGATCATCTCCATGATCTACTTCTTCATGAGTAGACAACTCTTGTTCTTCTTCATGAAGAAAACCATATCTCACTGGTGGGTGAGATACCCTGGTTGTTCTACGAGGAACAGCTGTAGATGTTTCATCAACGGTTATAGGTTGACTAGATGGATCTATATCCATATGATCTGTTGGTTGGTCAAAATTCTCCAATTCTAACTCTATTTGCCTTCCTTTGCCTCCTTCTTGAACAAACTGTTGTTCAAGAAATGTGGCATCTTTACTTATCACAACCTTTTGTGAAGTAGGCAAATAAAAATAATATCCAAAACTATCTTTTGGATATCCAACAAATTGACCTTTTTCTGATCTGGTCTCCAATTTATCAGTGTTCAGCTTTTTGATATAAGCTGGACAACCCCAAATCTTAACATGCTTAAGACTTGGTTTTCTTCCATGCCATATCTCATAAGGTGTGGAAGAAACTGATTTTGATGGAATCCTATTCAGAATATACAAAGCTGATTCTAATGCAAATCCCCAAAAGAAGATTGGCATATCAGTATAGCTCATCATACTACGCACCATATCCAATAGGGTATGATTTCTCCTTTCAGATACACCATTCAGTTGTGGCGTTCCTGGAGGAGTCAGCTGAGAAACAATGCCATGCTCTCTCAAGTATTCATCAAATTCAGTACTCAAATATTCACCTCCACGATCTGATCGAAGAGCTTTAATACTCTTTCCTGTTTGATTTTCTACTTCAGATTTAAATTCTTTGAACTTTTCAAAAGATTCATGTTTGTATTTCATCAAATACAAATACCCAAACCTTGATTTATCATCAGTAAAGGTAATAAAATAATGAAAACGCCCTCTAGCCATTTCTTTAAATGGATCACATACATCACTATGTATTAGCTCCAAAATATTTTCAGCTCTTAGCCCTTGTCCAACAAAGGGTGATCTAGTCATTTTGCCCTGAAGGCAAGATTCACAAGTTGGAGTAGGCTCAGAGCCCAATTAGGATAGAATCCCCATTTTTTCCAGTTTTGCAATCCTATCTTCTGCAACATGACATATGTAACACCCCTCACCCGACTACAGTGTAGCCGAGCAAAGTGTGCTACATTCGGTGCCGGAGCACCCTATCTTATCTTACTTTATTCCTTTCATATTTTGATCTCGATATATTTTAATATTAATAAATTTTTCGACGGAGAAACCAGCGAAGTTTCCCCTATTTTATTACAAATTGACGTATTTTACTATTTACCTGTTTGAAAGTTTCAATAATATTTTACAAATAAAATCTCATCAATTATTTTCATAACCATCTCATAATTCACATCTCATTCATATATCTCAATTTCATATTCATTTCCATGCATTATCTATATATTTCAAATCTGTCTTCGAATCCATACAATCTCATTCATGCTCAAATCACATAAGTAAAATTTTCAAATTTCTTTAATTTACATAATTTCATAATTTACATGATATATAAATTAATTACATATGAAAAAGCTAATTTATTAAATTACATTACATTTCTATTAATTACCTGCTCATAATCTACATTATAATACAATATCTAGCATTTTATACTAAATACAAAATATGATCTATATGGGCCCTATCTACATGCATTACTGAGGAGGTGACAACCTTGAATACTCCAGCCATACGCAGATCCGACTCCAAAAATCTTAGTCAAAGTACTGCGAGGAAACAAATCCATCGCGCTAAGCATTGCTGCTTAGTGGTGCAATAATAGAACAAGAAAATAAAATATACAAATAAAGAAAGAACGAAGCATAATTTGAATATTTAAGAATCAATTTAATTTAATACAATGTGTCTAATATTAATTATCTTTTGTTCTCATTTGTTTCGCTTTGAAAGCGTTTAATTCCGAAATTCACAGGGATAATGTACAACATACAGAATTAATAAAAATACTCAGTTTATATTTATATGGCAATAGAAGGTACATTTAAAATATTTAGTTAAGTTATACCTATTTTTTGCAACTCTTTTATCATTTTACTTAACAATTTTTATGTGGTTTGGATCATTTCATAATTGTAACTAATTCTTTTGAAGTCTTATTAACTCATTTATTTGATTTCTAATATTTTTAATTACTAATAGTCTTAATTTATTTTAATAAATTACACTGCCCAAGTAACCTACGACAGGCTGACTAAACTGGATAACGGGTCATTGGCTCTGGACACCGCAGTGCCTCGGGCCGTCATACCATGGGACGCAGAACGTCAACCACGTATGCAGTCAATATGGCTAAAAAGCCATGATATCACATAATCGGGCATAAAAGCCATGAATACGGGCATAAGAGCCATAAATACGGGCATAGAGCTATGAATATAGGCATAAAGCCTTTTGCAGTACTGCTAAAACAATACCCTATTGGCATGCCAAACTATCCAATTTGATACACATGTCTAGGCAATACAAGGGCACATAATATCATTAAATATTAATATATTGTATTTTATGACTTCATTATTTCATGATAAATTTCGATTATAATTCATACATTAATTTGATCATTTATATGATCACAATTCACATCAATTATCCTTTTATACCATTGTACTCAAAACATTTTTCTTTTCTCATTTATACATTCAAGAATCTACTCATGTAATTACAATTTTTATATTTCAAGTTGAGTTATTAATATGTTATGAATTCCATTTGTGATGGGCATATAAGCCCTAACTAATTATTCACATCAATTTGGTGACTTATTTTTCATGTTTCAAGTAATCCATAAATATTTCATGGATTTCAAATTTATGGTCTTAATTTCTTTTTAACAATTTTGACTAGGATGCATAGTCCACATTTGTCATACAATTCTAAGCATTTAAGCTTAGAATTGGTTCTAGGTCTTCATCTTAATTTACTAATCATTTTGATTACTATTCACCTTACTAGTCAACCCAAAATGTTGACCTTTTTATACTTAATGGATATATTAATTCTAATTACACCAAGATCCCACATTTTTAGTTTTACATTTGCTAGTATTAATTGCCAATTGCAATTTAAAGTCCCCTAGATGCATTTCTAATTTCAAATTTTGAATTTTCAAGTTTTGGTGTCACTATTCACCTATTGGTCAACAAAAATGTTGACTTTTGGATAGAAAAATAGGTACATTGGTTTTAACACACCCAACATACCATATTTTGCATTGAAAACTTGTTGGCATTAAGCATTAATACCATTTCTAAACTTAAACCAAGGGAAGCAGAATTTTCAGTTTTTGAAGCCTAACTTTACTGTTCCATTAAGCACTGTTGCAGTGAGAATTTGAGGAAATGGTAAACATGAAAGTTGTTCCTTATTTTGTCTAGTTGAATTTATTTTTTTAAATCACTCCATTTGGAGTTTTGTAGCTCCAGTTATGGTCAAAAAACCATAGCTGGCCGGATTGGAAAAACTGCAGAATTACCAAATCTACAGTACCATGAACAGTGACTGCCACTGTCTTGTTGGATAGGTTCTGGTCATAATTTGGGGTAGGTTTCTTCATGAAAGTTGTTTGTATATGTCTTAACTTGTTGCTGTAAAAATTTCAGGTCAATTTACCATATCTACAGTGAGTTATGGCCAAATGAACAGTTACTGTTTATTTGGTCATTTCTGCAGGTGCTGTTGCAGGGTATCCGGATTGGGGCCAACTTTTGGTCCACTTGCTTTGGTCTTTTGGGCATGGTTTCTTCAGAAAAATTGTGCCATTATAAGTCTAGTTTCATGTGAAATTGGCCAAACACAAATTAGACCTACACAGCCAAAGTTATGGCTGTCTAAATGGGCTGGAATCACAGCCTCATTGCTGCTGTCTCTAGGCAGCCTTCCCATTTCAATTTGCCATACATTAGCTCACTTCAAATTATGATTAACTTGCCTCAAATGGTCACTAAATGACCATTAGAATGTCCACTAATCATTTCATAAGCCAAGTCCAATTTTTCACTCCCAAAACCCTAATTTTCCCTTTCAATTCACCCATACACCTAGTTAAGCACTTTCTTTCATTCTATATGTGTATATACACCTTAAACATAATCTCTAATTCATTTTAAGTCCATTAAAACCATCAAAAACACTCCATCATTGTTCCTTCCTTAGGGCTGCCGAAATTCATGGTGGACATACACATATATTTGGTTCATTTAATTCACAAATTCTTACTCAATTAAAGTCACTAACATGGAAATAAAGAGCTTAAGGTGTATAAGTGCACTAACCTCTTGTAGGGCAGAATTTTCCAAGCTCAAACTTCACTTTCCTTCCTTTTCTAGGCTGCCAAACACTTCCCCAAGAGGTATGGACAAGTTTTAATGAAAGGTGTCTAGAGTTTTATAGTGGAAATTCATGGGAAAATGGAAGTGATGCAAGAAATTTTTATGGAGGGCTATGGAAGAGAGGTCACGTTTTGAGGAAGAAGAAGAAGAAGATGACCAGAATTTTTGGTCCATTTTGTATCTTTTAAATGTTTTAAGAATGCTTGTTAACTTGTGATTGGTTGGGAGTAAGATAATGACATCATGTGATGTCATTATCCCTAATTTTCTTTATTTTTCTTTTCTTTTCTTTTCTACTAACTTTAAATTAATTTTTCATCAACCTTAATTCATATTTTATGTCATAATAATTATTTACTCAATTGGACAAGTCGGTCAAAAATCATCTCTGAAGGCGAAATGACCAAAATGCCCTCCGTTTGGCTTAACGGGTCAAAATTGTCTGTACCGATTGAAAAATTTTTCTAAATATTTTCTTGGCATTCTAATGCCATAGGAACCTCAATGACCCTTCTCTGGAGTCCCAAAAATTATTTTATGAATTTTTCCCTGGGTCTAGGGCTCCTCGTTGTGAGAACCGCAACTTCACTCTGGTTACCCATCGCTTGGGCACCGGTTCGTTTAACTTGGTTGTATTTTATTTCAAAAATTTTTCCTAAATTTTTCTTATTAATATTTGAGTTAATTATGGTTCCTGACTTTAGTTTAAATATTTTTCCGGACGTTCTAGCTGTCCGGACTGACACCGGTCACCGAAACAGTAGAATGTACGGAGTTGCTACCGAGAGGGTGTTACAACATAACCTTAAGTGCCAATTATATTTTGAACTTGAGTTGGTTTTCACCATGGCATTGCATTCTTTTAGATCACTTGCATTCAATTTGTGTTTGTCATTATTATCCAAATAATAAAGACCATCATTCATATAACCCGAACCAACATATTTATTTCCAAAATAAATATTGCAAACATCATCTGTGAACTAAAATTTATAGCCATTTCTAGTCAAACTAGATATAGAAATGATGTTCTTAAAAGCATCAAGTACATATAAAATATTATCCAAACACAAAACATGTCCAAACATGTAAAAAGATTTAGATCCTATGGCTAAAGCTTCAACAGTTGAGCCATTGCCAATCCGGACTCTAATATCTTGAGAACGCAAGTCGCTTGTTTGCTAGTTCTGCATATCATTAGAAATGTGAAGCGGCACCAGTATCTAAAACCCAAGCTGTAGATGAACTATGAGTATCATCAGAATCTAAATAACAAGATATGGATATACCTTCCGAAGGTGTATCCTTCTTGTCCTTCAGAGAAGCAAGATACTCTGGGCAGTTCCTTTTCTAGTGCCCATCCTTTTGGCAGTGGAAACACTTTCCTTTGCCTCCATCAGCTTTAGTCTTCCTTTTCTATTTAGCTATTTTCTTGGAAGGACCAGGAATCTGAGGTTTCTTTTTCTTATTGCCTTTCTTCTTGTTGGACTTTCCAGTAGAAGAAGATACAACCAAAGCTACCTCTTTTCCTTTATTGCCTAGCATATTCTTTTGGGCAATAACCAGCATGTTGAGTAAACCAGCTAAGGTGCATTCCTGTTTAGTCATATGGAAATTTGTCACAAAATTCCCAAAAGACTTAGGAAGGGACTGAAGGATCAAATCCGTTTGTAGTTGGAAATCCATGTTGAAGTCAAGATGTTCCAACTGCTCAATCAGCTGAATCATCTTGTGGACATGATCCCCAACATTCTGTCCCTTAGACATCCTCATACGGAATAACTGTCTAGATATCTCATACCTAGCATTCTTGCTGTGCTCACCATACAACTCTTATAGGTGAAGGAGGATCTCACTCGCACTCTGCATGTTCTCATGTTGCTTCTGTAAGCCATTACTCATGGAAGCAAGCATGTAATACTTAGCTCTCATATCATGCTCCTTCCACTTGTCCAAAGTTTCATGTTCCTCTTGTGTGGCCTCTGGAGGTAAGGGACCAGGAACATTTGAATCTAGAACATATCCTATATGTTCAAGGTTCAGGACAAGTTTCAAATTTCTTAGCCAATCAGACAGATTAGGTCCTGTCAACCTATTTTGATCAAGTATGCTTGCAAGGATATTGGATGGTGGTGATTGTTTTGTGCTCATTTTTATCAGAAAATTAACTGCAGAAAATAACCAGATTAATTAGTAAATGTATTATGTAATTAACCAAAATGATTATGGTCTTTTAATCAAATTGGTCCTCCCACTAACTTAGCGAATCCTACACTTCCAAAGTAGAAAACGGAAATCTTAGTTGGATGGATTTCTAGTGGGTGATTGAATTCTTATAATTCTATTGATCATCCTCAGGTACATCCATTATTGGAATTACAATAAACTATAAGTGAGCAACTCCTTGCCCATCACATCTCATGTGAGGTTCAATCCTTTACCTAGCCCCTAATGCTCAAAATCTCAGGTATATCCATTATTGACTTATCTTGCATTAGTTAAGTTGATCCCATTGAGCCAGTAATTATGCAAATAATTTTAATGTCCTCAGGTACATCCAATATTGGCCACTAAACCATTTACATATTTACAACATCTCATACTTAACAATTGTTCTTAAGAAAATATCTTAAATTAATTGCATCTTATGCAACTATTTAAAATTTCTTAAAATAATTGCCCCAATGGAGGGCCTATGTTATAATTACTTTAATTATAGCATTTCCAACTTAATCATTTGTTTGGAAGATTTTATGGTCATTCTAATTACTATTAAGGTCTCACTTTGCACATTATCCAATTAGCATGCATATATCATATAATAGCATCCATTCCCATACATCTCATGCATTCATGGATAAGCAATAAATATGGTATGATCATGGACTTTCTAAGGGATTCAATTCTGAGCCACCAAGAATTGAATCAGGACATTCCTAGGTGCATTTCATTCATTCATTCATTTTACAAGAGTTGCTGAAGGAGTACATAATCAACACTTGATCTTGAATTCCTCCCACTGGTCCCACCAATGCTCTTGACCTCCTTGAACTTCTTGCAATCCAATATTACATGGTAATCCTTGGCATACCAAGGCGAATTTACAAGAACTTAAATAAATGAAATTACAACCCAAAAATTATTACAAACTTAATAATACATGCCCAAAATAAATTAAAATAAATTAATTAATTTACAATCCCAAAGAAACATAAAAGAAATAAATCCAATCACATTGGTCTTTTATAGTCCATGATCATCCATCATGCATATCACTATTTAACAATTAAATAAAACATACATACTTAAATTAAATTGAATATCTCATATTCAACTCAAAAATCCAGATTTGAATATGATTCAAATAAATTTAAAAATTCAGATTTGAATCTCATTCAAACAAATTTAAAAATTCAGATTTGAATCACATTCAAACAACTTTAAATATTCAGATTTGAATCACATTCAAACATTTTTTTAAAAAATCGTAAAAAACACAAGTTTATACCATTGAATTCAAAAATTTTCACCTAGGGTCATATGCATCATGCAAGATTTATTTTTATCTATTTGATTTCAATGATAAATAACATATTAAAACTCTTTTAATATGTTTTTGGATCTGTATTTGCCATTTAAGATTTTAAAATTAATTAGATTAATTTTAGAACCCTAGATTAAATCAAGAACGATTACACTAACCTCTTAATGCACTGCAGTGTGTCTGCGCCTTTGAGATTCGTCTTCAGGACACCAGATGTTGTCCCTCTAGCTTGTCCACACCAAGAACACCTATGGCAGCCCTTGAACAGCTTCTAAAGCTTTTTCTATTAATTAGAAATTCAAGTTCTGCCTCTTAAGAGATTAGAGATGTAAACATGACACTAGAAACAATTTCTAGTGTTCTTAATTCAAGAGATTGATGGCTAATCTCTTTGAATTGATGAGAGATGAAGAAGAATAGATGAAAAGCCTCAATGTGGCGTGACAAAGGAAAGGAGTGGCTGCTGGTTGCTTTTCTTTTTCATAACAATACTTAAATAGCTAGGTTAACACATTAAACCCTTGCCACATGTCACCCTTTGATCAGTTCTAGGTTCAAGTGACCCAATCACATTGTGCCAAGTGTCAAACCTATATATAATCTTGATTTTAATCATCTTACATGATTAAAAAAAACATTTGGCAAGCTTATGTGTAATCCCATATGTCACCATCTCATGGTGCCACGTGTCACACTGTGAAATGACCAAAATGCCCCTGTGTCTTAATTTTAAGTTTTCAACCCAAAATAATTATTTTTCTTCTTCTAATTAATTTATATCAAATATAAATAAATTAATTAATCTCTATTAATTAATTTCTCATTAATTAAATTCATATTTAAACACTTTAAATATAAATTTAATTTATACTACACATCCAATAATCTAGATTTGGTTTCAAGTCATGCTAGGGACTTTGCAATTTAATTGCAAACCAAACCTATTTAATTAATCAATTAAACTCTTTAATTAATTAATTAAATCATATTTAAATAGGTGATAACTTGTGTATGTGTGTGACTTACTAGGCTCATCACTAATTGGTAATGAGACATGATATCAACTCTTAATATCATCAGAACTCTTTCTTACCATAAATGATTTCTCTAAATCATTTTATGAACCTCATAGACCATGGTTAACACCTAGCATAGCATGCCATGGCCACCCAATTAGTAATAATGTTTACCTTAAATGAACCTATAATCATATGTTACCATGCACTAGAATCTCTCTGTTACAAAATCCCAACTCAAGCTGGAGTCATGGTTTATGTCAAACTCCATTTGCTATGAATATTATGTTCTCTTTTAATTCCAGTTCTTGATTAAAAGATTTTCTCATCAGAAACTCTTTTCTGAATAAATCTATCTGTCCTGGCTAGGAACTTGAAACATCAAGAACAATTAAATGAATATAGGATTTTATCTCTATTTACTTAGAGGAATAGATTCCATCTTGATCAACACCTACCTCCATATATAACTAGTAGGAGCCAACACATGCCCATATACCCATACATAGTACAAGTATGAAAGCAGTATCAAACTCAAACTACCTATATACAAGATAACTATGCTATCTCAGGTCTAAAGATTATATGCACTGATATGATTTATGACAAAACATTGATTAGAGTAAACTCCATGTGCTTGTCATAAGTGTCACTGGGTCGGCCTACTTATCATTTATAAGTGCCTATCATGTTTGTTATATGGCATGAGACTCACCATTCCATCTTATTTATATCTCATATAAATAACTTGGGAACAAACATGAATACAATCTTTCTGGATAAGTCATGTCCTTATTATGAAGTATCCTCGATTGTGAACCTATTTATGATACTTTGTGCTAGAAATATTGTCACTCATATTCTTAACAACTTAAGAATAATATTTCTAACAAAATATCAATGGACCTTTTCTATTACACATAAATATATTATGTAAATGGAAAAGTGGAAATGCCTTTTATTAATAAAAATATGTACAAGATACATACTAAATGATATGCTCAGGGCATACTACTAACAGTGAGCAACTAGTAACTCTGTCTAACCAAGACTAATGTAAATGACCTGTACCTAAGCGACCCAAACCCAATTGAATAACCTCTTCATGCCCCTCCTTTCTAGACCACATGGCCTCAAAACAAAATTGATATCTCTTTCTATGAACCAAATTATCTAGACCAAGAACATCTAATAAAATCGGCAGATGATCTGACCCAACATGCATTTCATGTCACATTGCAACTTGATACACTTGAATTGTATAGATGTTTTTAAGCACATTTGCATTCTATTTCATAGCATTTAGGCAAGTATTTTCATGCATAATAGTTGATTTCATTAGTTTTCGTAATTTCTATTGTAAAGCCCTTAATTCCATGTTTTCTGCATCATTTTAGGCGTTTGGGTGAAGCTACAGAAGTATAGGAGTGCAAGAAAAGCCTGGAGGAGTCAAGAGATAGAGAATTGCTACTGATACAAAGTACACAGGTTGTGTAAAACAAGACCCAGACCCATGTAAATCTTTGCCAGAAGAAAGCCAAGAGAATCGATGAGAAACACAAGTACACGGGTCATGTAATGAGACCCGTGTAATCTGCAGGGACCCGTGTAAGTCTCTACCGAATGCAAGCTTGAAGAATCTTATGGGAACAACAGTACATGGCCCGTGTAATTAGGGCTGTGCAGTTAGCACAGACCCGTGTAACTTTCTGTGCCCAAACAAGACCATGCGATTCTCCTCTAGGAAGTTACACCGCCCTACTTTGAGGGACCTGTGTAGTGACACACAGGCCATGTACTATATTGCAGCCAGTTTTATAACTCAAATTTTCCTCCTGTTTTTGGATAAAAACAAGACTCCTAAGGCCCTTTGGACTCAAAGCAACCTAACCCTAGAGCAACCAATATAAATGGGGGTTGAAAAGATGGTATGCAGGGATTGGGGAGGGAGGCATCGAAGGCGTTCTTTGTCGGGCTCCACATCAGTACCAAAAGAAGTTCTCCAGCTGAAGTTCCACATGATCAAAGCTTCAAACTATCTTTAGTTTCTTTGTTTCATCTCCCTAGACAGATTTCTATTACTTTATTTCTTTACATGGTTTTCTTTTTACTGTTTTTACTTTTTATCATGATGTTTGTTGAACTCACCATGAGTGAGTAGTTTCCTTATTCTCACCATGAGTGAGTAGTTTCCTTATTCTGGATTTGGGAGAGTAATGCTTGTAATTATTATTATGAATGAACATTAAGTTTTATTTACTGGATTTGAGATTCATTTCTTGATTTAATTTCTTGTGATCCTAATGCATGCTATGTGATGGTACCCACTTAGACATGATTGTAGATGTTGATTGAAGGACTGAAAGGCGAATACTAACATTAGAAAATCAAGATCTTGAACCTTAGAAATCTGACCTAGACATAGGCTGATACCTTTGTGGAACCTAAAAATTGGTCAAAGGTCTTAAAGAATTTTAATTAATTTGATCACCACAAAAGTAGGATTTGAATTAATTAAAATACACCCTAAATGCCTTGAGAGAGGATTTAGGATAACTTAGGGCTAATTTCCATCAAAGAAAACGAACCTCAATTCAGTAAATAAATGAGATAACATCCCTAATAAGATTCAAGTGTGAAATCTTAACTCCAGGATTGTTCCAAAAATAGATTACTTCATTTTAAGTTTACTACTCTAGTGTTTAAAGTTAACGAACTTCATTCCCTAAAAATTCTATAGCCTAGACAGTCAAAATTACTGTATAGATTGGTACTTGTTAAACAAAGGTCCTCGTGGGAACGATACTCTACTTATCACTTTATTACTTGTTAGCGATTCGTGCACTTGCGGGGTTGTAAAACCAAGCAAACACAACTCTAGGGAAGCAACTAAACCACTGATCAAAAAGCCATGACCCATACTACCATTATCCCATGTAAAATGATAGCTTGAAAAAACCAAATCCCTTAATCCACACTCATTCACTGCCTCCATAAATGAAATAAGATAACTAGATGATAGAAATAAACCACCAACTTTTTCCGAGTCAAACATAATCTCATTGAAATCCCCTATAATCGCCCAAGGTAATGATGATCTCCCTCCTAACCTCCTAAGTAACTCCCATGATCAAAATTTATTCCTTTTGGCCTTCCATAAAAACAAGTTAGCCTCCAGTCCTATCACAACCCAGCTAAGGGTTGTAACTAGTGCTAGGGAATGGGTCAGCTTAAGGCTGCTGAAACCTATAGTAAGCCTAAGACTATAGACTTTGACCTTCTAAGGATCCACTTAATTGCTTTGAACTTTTCTTAAAGTCTAAAAGGGGTTCTTTCCTCCCTAAGACTCAAACTTAATAAAAAGAGCTTAAAACTTAAAGTACATTTTGTGAAAATTCCTTTTTTTATTTCTGTCTTTCATTATCATTGTTACTGTACTTTACTTCATTTGTACAAAACTAAGCTCTTTTTGTATCCTTTGTAAGACTATTATAAGCCACATAATCTTATTGTGTCAAACAAGGGATTACTTAGAATTGTTCCCATAGGAAAAACATACTCATAGACCTTTATTTTCTTATTTCTTTTACAGTGTTTAACACATTTAAAACATTAACTTTGGAATAGTTCCCTTAAGGAACCTCTTTTTACATGATCATATTGTTTAAACTTTAACTGTGTCCTATTAATCATACTTACATTGCTTTTCTTTTTATCATTAAGTATACTCTTAGTATATAAATACCTAAGAGGGTCCTTGATTACCCCAGTAGACTTCCATTACATAACTCATGCTAAGTATGATTAGTAGGACATTATCTACTCTTTATTTCAGACATTACATTAGTTATGCATATGCCTTAATTAACTATGAAAAGGGCTTGATCGGTTGGTCTTACCCTTCAAACTTTTGCACTTTCCTATATACAACTATTTTCTTTTAGGGGACTCTACATTCCCTGCTTATACTTATTCAATTACACTTATGCCTTCAAATTTCATCGCACTTTTCCATTCCAATCTAAAGGAAACAATTCACTAACACATGTAGCTATACAACTCTACTAACAAGCACATTCACATTCCATCATACACCATAAATACATGCCTACACTATAGCATAAAACATATATCCACTAATGGATTATACACACAACATTACATATCTATAAGGATAACATGAATACATACTTGAAACTTACTATTATATATAAAATGCTATAAAACTGTGAAGAATCTAACACTATTACAACAAAAATCCTTATAACATGCCAAAGCTCTCTTAGGTGCTTATACATCTGTAACTTGCCAAACTTTTTTTGGCTTGGGGGGGGGGGGTTTGAGCTAGGAGGCTTAGTAAGCATAAATTTCTTAAAACAATTTCATGCTCTTTTAATTACATACATATGGTTATCAATCACATGAATGCATTAATCATCAAACATTTGCATAAATGGTAGTCATGTCACTAGTGGCTTCCTTAATAATCTAATGTGCTCAGCTGATATAGAAGCTTCTCAGGACTTCTGCTTAATATAACCAATGTGCTTAGCTCATATAGATGCTCCTCAGGACCTTCTCTTTTAAAAATGACATGTGTCATGTATCATGGGTCTCATAGGGTCCTCACTTGGCTTTTTGGATCCAAACCATACAAAACATAACATAATACTATATATCATTTGGGAGTCATTGGGTCATCCATGATCTACCTCACAACATAAACATTTATGCAGTAGTAGTAAGGTATGATTCTAATGCATCACATCTTAATATCAATGCATTTCGTGATGCATGATTATGCTTAAGTAATAAATACAATAATTAAAAGCAGTTTAAATTAAATTAAGTAGTTTATACTTACCTCTTATAAAGCTTATTCAATTCTCCTTAACCCCTAGGTTTGGCAGGTAGGCCTTAACTTCAAATGTGATCCCTCAATGTTCTGACATCAAACTGACTCAAGGCCTGACTTCCTTAGAAATTGATCACCAATTTTGATCAAGTGGTGAAATAACAAACATATAAATTCTATATACAAGACTTTCTAAAAACATATATGTTATAATAAGCACACAAATCTAAGGCACACACACAAATCGCACAATCACACAGTATTGAAAAGAGAAGAAGAATAACACAGGTTTTAACGTGGTTCAACCGTAAGGTCTATATCCATGGGCAAGACAAGAGAAAAAGTTTTACTATGATAAAAAGAGCAAGATACAATCAATCAGAACTCTCAAACCCTAACCCCAGTGTGCTTCCCGAATATCTCACAACTTTACCGCAAAGGGTAGAATATTACAATATTTATACTGGTCTATACCGCGGGCACATTGCCCCCGCACCCTTAAGGAGATCAGTGGTGGGCTTTGGGCTTGGGCCTATCGGCCTGTGCCCTCCACTACCACTACAGATCTCACTTTTTATACAAATCACGTCACAGTGTGAAACTTTCGGATCAGGTCACAATTCGGGTCCATGAAAAACATATCCAAAATTCAAAGCCATAAATATAACAATATACAAAACCTTAAATCTTTAGTTCTAGGTTGTTTTGGGTAATACAAATAGGTTTTGGAGCCTTAGAATGAAATGGAAAATTAGGCTGGCAAAACCAACTTCGGCTGCTGAAGTCCTGAGCTTAAATGCCGTTTTTGTCTAGTAGCAATTGCAACTGCCGAAGTATTGGACTTCGGTCCCAAACTTGAAAATTTTTAGATTTTCTTAAGAAACTACTACCACTTTGGCTGCTAAGAAAATGATTTTTAGCAGTTCAACCTAAGAATTTTTAGAATTTCCAAGTCAAAAACATGTAGAAAACCTTGCCTAAACAACTGAAAACTCAACCTCAAGACTCTAAAACATAATCCAACTATAAAAACACATTTCTAGGGCATCTATGAACTTAAAAACATCCTTGGACGCTACATGCATCCATTAATAACAAGAATTTAATATTCTTTCTAACTTGATTCAAGGAAAACAACAAGGATCAAGATACCCATTTAACTTAATTAGCATGTATTACTTAATTCCATCTAAGAAAACTAGCCAGTTTAGGCCTATACACACTTGAAACTTTGACAAAACTCATAATAAGATATATAATTGCAACAATGTCATCAAAACCCCAACATGCAACAATTTTCCTTAACCTTAACAAGTTTAAAAACTTGTCAAAATACGCATGTAATTAAAACTAACCTATAATGCCCTCACTTTAGGTAGTTCTGTATATTCTACTATTCCGGTGACCAATGGCTGTCCGGAGAGCTAGAATGTCTGAAATTGTATTTAGACAAGAGTAAGGAGTCATAAATAATTTAAATAAGTGTAAGAAAAATTAAGAAAAAAATTTAGAAATAAAATACAATGAAGTTAAACGAGCCGATACCCTGGGAATGGGTGACCTAATGGGAGGTTGTGGTGAAGATAGCTAGTAACCCTAAACCCGAGGGGAACCTTACGAAATAATTTCTGAGATGCCAGAGAAGAGTTACGGCATCCTAGGTGGTATTAGAATGCTAAGAAAAGGTTAAGAGAATTTTTAAGATCGGTATAGACAGTTTTATTCCGTTAAGCAAAACAAAGGGCATTTTGGTCATTTCATCTTTAGAGATGATTTTTGACAAACTTGTCCAATTAAGTGATTAAATTATATGAAATAAAATATGAATAAATAATGCTAAAAATTTAATTGAAAATGAGTAGAGGAGAAAAGAAAAGAAAATGAAGTAAATGGGACTTATGACATCACCATGATGCAATTAAAAACTTTCCACCCAATCACAACTTGACAAGAAAATTAAAAGGGGTAAAAATGACGTAAAAATGACATAAAACAAAACAAATATGCATCTTCTTCACCATGGGCAGCCGAACCAAAGAGAAAATAAAGAGAGAGAGAAGAGAGAAACCTCCATTGGAGCACACTTCAAGCTTGTGTTCTACCCCCAAAACCACCTCAAAACCCTAGCTTTCCTGTACAAAAATTTATCTTCACACCTAAAGCAAGACTTGGACAGCAAAAAAAAAGAGAAAAAGTGGAGTTTTCAAGCCTTGGGGATTGGCTATTTCAAGGTTAGTACTACCTTCTTCCCTTTCTCTTCTTTAAACTTGAACTTGAGTAGGAAAATGGAAAGAAATTCAAGAGAAATTGAGAAATTATTCATGTTTAATTCAAGAGAAATTTTGGCCAGTTTATGAGTTAAGGGAGTTGATGAATTTGAATGAAATAAATTGTGATTATTGGAGTTGTTTAGTGTGTATATATGAATAGAATGTTAGTTTTACATGGGTTGTATGAAATGGACATTTGAAAATTAGGGTTTGAGGCATGAAGTTAGGGTTTTGTTCATATGTTATTGAATTGGAGTCCTAATGGTCAATTAGTGACCGTTCGGCTATATTTGATGAGGAATTGAAGTGATTTATGCCAATGGAATTGAGGTCAGGTATGCTACCTTAGGTGACCTGCAGGGCTAGATGTGATTCCAACAAGCTTGGATAGTTGTAACTTGAGAGGTGTAGGTTCAATTGGTGCAAGACTAATTGGACATGAGACTAGACACATAATGGCACAACTTTGATAAAGAAACCTTGCCCAGAAAACAAACTTAGAATACCCTAAAAATTAACAAAATATGGGTAACCAATTCTGGACCTGGTAAAAGTGACCAAATGAACAGTGTTTGTTCATTTGGCCATAACTCAGTGTAAAAATGTCCAATTGACCTGAATTTTATATCAATAGAAAACTTAGACAATTTAGAACAACTTTTATGAGGAATATAACTCAAATTTTGACCAGAACTTAATGAAATTGTCCATCAAAGTCAGGACACCAAATCTGGTAGAGCCAATTATGTCCAGAATTTTGGGTATAGGTCGATCTGGCCAGTTATGGTAAAATAGCCATAACTTGAACTAAAAAACTCCAAATGGAGTGATTCAAAAGGGAAATTGAACTAGACACAATAAGGAACAACTTTGATTAAGAACATTTAGCCAAATTCTCACTGTAGAATTGCCTAATGGAACAGTGAACTCTAGCACTCAAAACTGAAATTTTTTATTTATTTCCTATTGGTTAGAAGTATTGATTGGCAACCAATGCCAACACTTTTGCGAATTAAAATGTGATTATTTCATGTGGTTAGAACTCATGTAACTATTATGTATGAGAAAGCCAATATTTTGAATAAATAATATGTGAATAGTAACCCCAAAAACATAAGAAATAATAATAGAAATTAATACTTTGCATAATTAGTGGTATATGAGAAACAAGAAGGATGTTTTGAGTATAATGGTTTATGAAAACCATTATTGTGAATTATGATGAATATGAGTGATATAATGAATGTATAAATTATGATAAATGCATAATTTATGTAGAATTGTATTTTAGAAATTTATACTTCTGCTAGTAATAAAAATTAAAATGTTATAAATTATAATTGGAACATATAATGAAATAATGATACTTATGAACCCTTAATGGTACTAATTTGCCCATGTATTGCCTAGACACGTGTGTCAGATTGGATAGATTGGTATGCTAATAGGGTATTATTTTAGCAGTATAGCATAAGGCTTCATGCCTATATTCATGGCTTTATGCCCACACTCATGGCTTTTATGCCTGATTACTTGTTATCATGGCTTTTAGCCATACTGATATGTTATCATGGCTTTTTAGCCATACTGACTGCATACGTGATTGACATACTGAGCTTACACGTCTCATGATATGATGACCTGAAACACTGTAGTGTCTAGTGCCAATGACTCGCTTATCCAGTTTAGCCAACCTGTCATAGATTACTTGGGCAGTGAAATTTGTTAAGAATAATGTGAATTAAATGAATGAATAAGAAAGAAACTAGAATTAGTTTTAAAATTTTATTTATTATGCAATATTCAAAATACCTAGAAATAAATTAGTGAAATGATAAGAAGATTTACAAAAGAAGTAGAATGTGAATAAATATTACAAATGTGTCCCTCATAGTAAATTAAGACTAAATTTAATTGTAACACCTACATATATAGTTCTGTGCAAATCACCGATCCGGTGACCGGTGTCAGTCCAGACAATTAAGAGGATTAGGACCATGTTTAAATCATCTAGAAAAGACCTGCATAAAAATAAATAGCCACTATATGATGATGAAATGAAAATTTTGAAAACAAAGCATAATGTGTTAAATGAGCCGGGGGTCACAGCAATAGGTGACCATACCGAAAAGTGACTGCGAGGTCAATTGAAACCCTAAATTCGTATGGGGCATTGTGACACTGCAGTCTTGAGAATTATTATGAAGCTAGTGGAAATGAGAAAACCACAGAAAAGAGTTGAGAAATAGGTCAAATAATTAGATCAAGGTTCTGGGAGAAATATAGAATTATTGGTAAACCGGGTCAGACCGGCGAGGGCAAATTGGTCAATTCACCCCTAGAGGTGACTTTTGGCTTAATTGTCCAATAAAATGTAGGAAATTAAAATATTCAAAAATGGAATCAAAGTGGAGTGGTTAATGGAAGAAAAGGAGAAAGAAAAGAAAAGGAATTTAAATTTAAGGAATTATGTAACACCCTCCCTGTAGCAACTCCGTACATTCCACTATTCCGGTGACCAGTGTCGGTCCGGATAGCTAGAACGTCCGAAAAAATATTTAAACTAAAGTGAGAAATCATAATTAACTCAAATATTAATAAGAAAAAATTTAGGAAAAATATTAGAAATAAAATATAACCAAGTTAAATGAGCCGGTGCCCTAGCGATGGGTAACCCAGTGGGAAGTTGCGGTCCTTGCAACTAGGAGCCCTCGACCAGGGGAAAAATTCATAAAATAATTTTTGGGACTCCAGAGAAGGGTCATTGAGGTTTCTATGGCATTAGAATGCCAAGAAAATGCTTAGAAAATTTTTTCAATCGGTACAGATAATTTTAGTCTGTTAAGCCAAATGGAGGGCATTTTGGTCATTTCGCCTTCAGAGGTGATTTTTAGCCGACTTGTCCAGTTAACTAAATAATTATTATGATCTAAAATATGAATAAATATTGCTAAAAATTGAATTGAAAATGAGTAGAGAAAAGAAGAAAAGAAAATGAAAGAAAATACATAATTATGACATCATATGATGTCATTAAAAAGAGCTCTACCAATCATCTTTTAACAAGCACCTTTAAATCAATTAAAAACGAGAAAAAAGAGTTAAAAATTGAAAACATTTTCTGCTCTTCTTCCACAAAATTTTGGCAGCCTTCTCATTCTCACCCTCAACCACCATTAAAGCTCTAAATGAGCTTGATTCCCTAGCCAATCTTACCCCTTAACCCTAGGATTCCTTCACTAAAAATTATACCCACACCAAGGAGAAGTGTTTGGCATCCAAGAAAGAATAAGAAAGTAAAGAAAAATTGAAGTCTTGGTTAGCTTGGATTTGAGCTACAAGAGGTTAGTGCATATTTTCATATCTCTCACTCTTTATTCCATGTTAGAGGCTCAAATTGAGTAAGAAATTGTAAGGAATTGAAATAAAATATATGTGTATGAACACCAAGAAATTCGGCAACCATGGGAGGAGTTTGGAAATTATTGATTTGTTTAAATTAAATTGCTTAGAAATGGTTGTTGATAAGGATATTTGAGCTAGATGTTGATTTGTGTATGTTAGATAAAGTGATGGATTGTTAGGGTTAGGGTTTTGAGATTTGATTAAGGGTTTAATGTTTAGATGTTTAAATTAAATTCGAATGGTTAATTAGTGACCATTTGATGAATTTTGATATTAAATTGGAGACCATTGTGGTATTGGAATTGAAATGGTATGCTGCCCTTGGTGACCTGCAGGACTGGTTGTGAGTCCTGCAGGTTTGGGCAGCCATAAATGGAGTTGTATAGTTTCAATTGGTGCAAGGCTAATTGAACATGAAATTAGACACATAATGGCACAACTTTGGTGAAGAAACACTACCTAGAAAACCAAACTAAGTTGACCTAAAAATTGCCCTAATCTGGGTGACTTGCATTCTGCCTGGGCAAAATGACTAAATGAACAGTGTTTATTCATTTGATCATAACTCAGTGTAGAAAGGTCCAATTGACTTGAAATTTTACCAGAAGAAATCTGAGGCATAGACCTAACATAAATCCAAATTCTGACCATAACCTAGTCAAATTGCCAACCAAACTTAGGTTACCAAATCTGGCAGAACCAGTTTTGCCCAGAATTTTGGATTCTATCCAATCTGGCCAGTTATGGTGTTTAGGCCATAACTTGAGCTACAAAACTCCAAATGGAGTGATTCAAAAAAAGAAATATAACTAGACACAATAAGAAACAACTTTCATGAAGACAATTTTGCCAAATTCCTACTGTACAAATTACTACTGGAATAGTAAACTTTGTGTTTGAATTCTGAAAATTGTGAATAACCAACACTAAGCTTAGAAATGGTATTGGTAACCAATACCAACAATTTAAAATGCAAAATGTGGTATGTTGGGAATATTAGAACTAATGTACCTATTGTTTATTCAAAAGTCAACATTTTAGTTGACTAATGAAATGAATAGTAACACTTAAACTTCAATTTCAAGAATTGTGAAATTTAAAAGTGTAACATACCCTAGTACACCTAGCAAGATTGGTTTGGATAGGTTGGCATGCCAATAGGGTTTAGTTAGCAGTACTACACATGACATTATGCCATTCTATGATTTCATGGCTTTTAGCCATTATGACATTGTGTTGAGACTTGGCCTTGTGCCTAATGTTATTACAGCTTATTAGCTATTCTGTTGCACACAGGGATATACATATGTGACTGATGGTGTGACGGTCTGAGGTACTTGATACCCAGTGCCAATTTACCCGTTTATCTAGCCCAGTCATCCAGTATAGGTTACTTGGGCAACCAAAAATGAAAGTGAATAAATTTAATGAAATAATGAATATAACAAGTACAAAACAAATAAGACTACAAATAATTATCAAAAAATGGACTGTGTAACACCCTAACGGTAGCAACTCCGTACATTCTACTGTTCCGGTGACCGGTGTCGGTCCGGACAGCTAGAACGTCCGGAAAAATATTTAAACTAAAGTGAGGGACCATAATTAACTTAAATATTAATAAGAAAAATTTAGCAAAAATTTTAGAAATAAAATACAACTAAGTCAAATGAGCCGGTGTCCAAGCGATGGGTAACCCAGAGGGAAGTTGCGGTTCTCGCAACGAGGAGCCCTAGACCTGGGGGAAAATTATAAAATAATTTTTGGGACTCCAGAGAAGGGTCATTGAGGTTCCTATGGCATTAGAATACCAAGAAAATATTTAGAAAAATTTTACAATCGGTGCAGACAATTTTGACTCGTTAAGCCAAACGGAGGGCATTTTGGTCATTTCGCCTTCAGAGACGATTTTTGGCCGACTTGTCCAGTTGAGTAAATAATTATTATGATCTAAAATATGAATAAATATTACTAAAAATTAAATTGAAATTGAGTAGTGATGAAAAGAAAAGAAAAATCAAAGAAAGGCTCATTTATGACATCTTGATGATGTCATTAAGAACTATAACCAATTGCATTCAAACAACCAAGTGACTAACTAATAAAAGAGACAAAGAAAGACCAAAAATTCTGGTCATCTTCTTCTTCTTCTTCCTCAAAACGTGACCCTCTCTTCTTCCTC
This sequence comes from Hevea brasiliensis, assembly GCF_030052815.1. Lineage (NCBI taxonomy): Eukaryota > Viridiplantae > Streptophyta > Magnoliopsida > Malpighiales > Euphorbiaceae > Hevea > Hevea brasiliensis. The sequence goes on along the minus strand of NC_079496.1, from coordinate 90,627,762 downwards.
CCTCCATGAAAATTTTCTTTCATTTCCTCCATTTTCCATGAATTTCCACTATAAAACCCTAGACACCTTTCATTAAAACTTGTCCATACAACTTGGGGAAGTGTTTGGCAGCCTAGAAAAGCAAAGAAAGTGGAGTTGAAGCTTAGAAAATTCTGCCCTACAAGAGGTTAGTGCTTACTTATGCAAAGATTTCTTTATTTCCATGTTAGGGACTTGAATTTAGTAGAAATTTGTAAACTAAATGGACTAAATTCATGTGTATACATACCATGGATTTCGGCTTCCCTAAGGAAGGAACAAGATTGAGTGTTTTTGATGGACTTAAAGTGGACTAGAGATCATGTTTGAAGTACATAATTATGTGGATAATGACTTAGCTAGTTAACTAGGGTAACTAGTGTGAAATGGAGATGGGAATTAGGGTTTTGAGAAGTGAAAATTTGACTTGGCTTAGGAAATTGTTAGAGAACATTTTAAGGGTCAATTAGTGACCATTTTAGGTAAGTTGACCATAATTTGGACTGAAATGTAGCATGGCAAAGTGAATGAGTATCTTTGCCTAGGGACAGCGGGGTGGTGAAATTTCAGTCCACTTAGACAGCCATAACTTTCGCTGTGTAGGTCCAATTGGTGTTTGGCCAATTGGAAATGAAACTAGGCTTATAATGGCACATTTTTGTTGAAGAAACCATGCCCAAAAGACCAAAGTAAGAGGACCAAAAGTTGGCCCCAATCCGGATACCCTGCAACAGCACCTGCAGAAATGACCAAATGAACAGTAACAAGATATGGTCAATTGACCTGAAATTTTTACAGTAACAAGATATAATATAGACAAACAACTTTCATGAAGAAACCTACCCCAAATTATGCCATTAACCCATTCAAATTGTTGAACAAAGTTGAGTTATCAAACCTGCAACTCTGCAGATTTACATTTGAACAGTAATGTTTGGATGGCTATAACTCTCTCTAGAAAACTCGGATTTAGGCGATTCTTGAACCGATGGAAACCTAAGGCATGGTAGAACATTTCATATGAAGAAAGTTAGACCAAATTATGAACTTAACTTGGTCAAATTACTGACCAAAGTTGGACCAAAATCTTCCAAAACCCAAAATTTCAGCAGGAACAGTAAACTTATTTTGGCCATAACTTGAGCTACAAAACTCCAAATGGAGTGATTCAAAAAAAGAAATTCAACTAGACAAAATAAGGAACAACTTTCATGTTTACCATTTCCTTAAATTCCCACTGTAACAGTGCTTAATGGAATAGTAAAGTTAAGCTTCAAAAACTGAAAATTTTGTTTCCCTTGGTTTAAGCCTAGAAATGGTAATGGTGATCACTTCCAACAAGTTTTAAATGAAAAATGTGGTATGTTTGAAGTGCCAAAGTCAATGTACCTACTTTCTATGCAAAAGTCAACTTTCTTGTTGACCAATGAAATGAATAGTGACACCAAAAGTTGAAATTCAAAGATTGAAGAATTTTAAAGTATCAAATGCCCTAGTATACCTAACAAGATTGGTTTGGATAGTTTGGCATGCCAATAGGGTATTGTTTTAGCAGTACTGCGAAAGGCTTTTTGCCTATATTCATGGCTTTATGCCCGTATTCATGGCTTTTATGCCGTATTCATGGCTTTTATGCCCGATTATGTGATATCATGGCTTTTTAGCCATACTGACTGCATACGTGGTAGACGTTCTGCGTCCCATGGTATGACTGCCCGAGGCACCGCGGTGTCCAGTGCCAACGACCCGTTATCCAGTCCAGTCGTCCAGTATAGGTTACTTGGGCATGGAAAAGTATAACTGTGATTGAACTGATTATTAAAGAAAATATGAAAATTAAGTATCAGGAATGATTACAAAAATACAAAGAAGCTCAAGATCATGAAGAAAATAATTAACGAAATGCATGAAGAAGTTAATATCATAAAACATGATTAGCCCTTGACTAAACAACAAGTTAGTAATTATTCATTTCTTATGAACACAATAGCAAGGAAATTATTATTTTTTATTTGCTTATTATATTTTCTTGTATTATTGGCACCACTAAGCTTTATGCTTAGCACGTCGCTTTTGCAACGCGTAGGTACTGAAGATTTGGACAGAGGGCCCAGTAGACCACAGATTCGGTAAGGCAGTTCACAGTTCTGCATAGTGTCCGTGTCACCTCACCATCCTCAGTGCATTGGTAGGACACTAGGTCCCATTTTGTATTTTGAGATTTTTGTAAATTTGGTAATTAAACTCTTATTTTAACATATGTATTTGAACAAATGTAATATAATTTTGTATTAATGTAAGTACTTGTAATTGGTGATTATAAATCACATGTGAGAATTTATTTATGATTTGAGTCTAATGATGATGTGAAATGATAAATAGAGGAATAGTTAAGAAATTGCTGTAACTTGATGTGATACAAAATGTGAATTGTATATGAGTACCATGAGATGAATGATTGAGAAATAAATGAAATTGATGAAATTATTCTGAGACTTTGTTGATAATTGGAGTTGGGATTGATTGAATATGATCATAGGAAGTGTTTCTCACAGGTTCCGAAGAACTGTTTTCTCCATTTTTAGCCGGTACTCCGCCGGATTTTCTATAAAATTTTCGGAACCTCAAATAAATTACAATTTCAATAAATGAATTATATTTCACAAGTTATTTTCAAAACTATGATAAAAATGAATTAAGATAACATAGAGTGCTCCGGCACACTGAGTGGCATAACTTGCTCGGCTACACTGTAGTCGGGTAAGGGATGTCACAGACTGCATAAGACATCAGAACATTCACTGCAAAATTATTTTCTGTTATTTCTTTTATTTCTATTATTGGCACCACTAAGCATTATTACTTAACGCATTGCTTTTTGCCACGCGTAGGTTCTAGAAAGATCGATAGAGAGCCCAGTAGACCACAGATTGGGTGAGACCATCTGTAGCTCTGCATAGTGTCCGTGTCACCTCACTGACGTCAGTGCATTGATAGCACACTAGGTTTCATTTTGGGTATTTTGTAATTAACTTTTATTTTCTCATATGTAATTGAAACTTATGTAATGTATTTTGGTATTAATGTAAATAGTAAAAATTATGTTTATGAATGAAAAAGTGAATATTTGTTTATGATTTTTACATGAATATCATATGAGATGAATGATTGAGAAAAGGAAATGTTGTTGAAAAATATTGAGATTTTGTTGATAAAATGAAGTTTGGGATTGATTGGAAATTTTGGAAGTGTTTTTCACAGGTTCCGAAGAACTGTTTCTCTATTTTTAGCCGGTACTCTGCCAGATTTTCTATAAAATTTGCTAAACCTCAAATAAATTGTTGTTTTCCATAAATGACACAAATAAATTATACTTCACCAATTGTACTTCATAATTATAAAAAAAATAAATAAGGGAGGATAAAAATAATTAAAATAAAATATGGTGTTCCGGTACACTGTGTGGCATATCTTGCTCGGATACATTGTAGATGGGTAAGGGGTGTCACAAATTATAACATCACTTATTACATAAGCATGACCCAATAAATGATAATTTTTAATTTAAGAAACTTTGAGATAATTTTGACTTAAAAGATAATTAAAAAGAAAAAAAATGAAATGATAAAAATTTCAAAATATAATTGAATTATGACCTTATGCATGACATAATTAAACTTTTAAAAATTAATTAATTTATTATGGGATAATTATCTTATTATAAAAAGACAAAAAATTAAAAGGAAAAATCATTTTCTTCTTCCCTAAAAACTTCAGTCGGCTCCTATTCTCTTCTCTCTCTTTCTCTTTTCAATTTCCTCCATTAATGGTCATTTAAGCTTCTTAAACCCTATTATTTCTTCATAAATTTCATACTCACCAAAGTAAGGTCTTGCTCTTTGGCTTTGATAGAGAGATTGGAAATAAGAAAGAACAAAAAGAAGTGAAGATTTAGAGTTACAAATTCTACTCAACAAGTAAGTTTCTCTTTCTAACTTAATTTGAGTAAAAAACATAGAAATGAGCTTGAATAAGTAAGAAATTATATAGAAACTCAAGAAATCACTCATGTATGAAGCTTTATGAGATTCAGTTAGCATGAAATTAATTAGGGTTTGATAGAAATTGTTGGAATTAAAGGGGTACTCATGCTTGATTGAGTAAGTGAGATTTGTACACTTAGAATTCATGAATTGAGGAAATTGACGAATTAGGGTTCTTAACCCTTAGGGTTTTGGGGGGAAAATTTGAGAATTTAGTGAATTGATGTACTTTGACCTAAGTGAGGTTTAAAATGGTTAATTGGTGTAATTTAGAATGTGTTTGAATGGTTAGAATTGAAATGGGATTGTGAATGTGTGATGTCCAATTCTGGATAGCTTGACCTGTACCCATTCAAATAGGTATAACTAGAAATTGGTTAGTCCAATTGGTGTGACGCCAATTGGAGATTAAAATTAAGACATAATGCAACAATTTTGGTGAAGAAATCTTGCCTTAAAACTGAACACAAAGTGGTGTAAAATTAGGTCAAACCCGGAATTGGCACACTGCCACTGTACAGAAATGACCAAATGAATAATATGGCCATAACTTGGAGTAGGAATGTCCAAATGACCTAAATTTTATACCGATGGAAAGCTGAGACATAGCACTACAACTTTTATGAAGAACATAGATCCAAATTCTGACCATAACCTATCCAAAAAGTGAGCTACAATCGGCACACCAAAACTGCCAGAACCAGAATTGTGCCCAGAATTCTGGGTTTGGACCGATTCGGCCAGCCTTATAAAAATAGGCATAACTTGAGCTATAAAACTCCAAATAGAGTGATTCAAAAAGGGAATTAAATCTAAGACAATAAGGAATAACTTTGATGAAGGACACTTAGCCAACCCAAACTAACCAGACCAATGGAGCAGCAGAAAACAGTGACCCAAAACTAAATTTTTAGATTTGCACCTAAGGAAATTAGAAATTAGAAATTGAATTGGCAATCAATGCCAACAAAATTGATACCCAAAATGTAGTATATGAGTGCAATTAGAATTAATAAATCTATTTATTAGGAAAAAGTCAATATTTTGACTTGAATATTATAATAAATAGTGACCCAAAATACAAAATTCAAAAGATACTACAATTAAGTAGGCATGAAATAAATTAATGAATTAATTATGAGATATGGTACTAAAACACTGTACATTTTGTGTTTCAATTGAAAAAGAGATTGGAAGGGGATATTCAAAGGAGAAACGAAAATTTGAGTAAACTAGTCGATAAAGAGGTTTGTGCACAACTAGTTTTTAATTGATTTTGTTCTAAATATTTCATATGATTAAATGACGTTATTTTTCTTATGTATTATGTTTATTAAGTATTGGATTTATTTCAATGACTATTGAAATTGTTATAGTATGCATGAATTTCGCTTTGTGAAATGGTATTTCAACAATTATTGAGCATTATTGTGGATTGAATAAATTAGTTTTGGAAAAATTGTGATAAAATATATTTTGAATTATGATGAGCATAAAAATTATTAGATATTGGAATTGACATTGAATTGAATTGTGTTGTGATTTATGCTCACAAAAAGGACAGAGATTAATGATATTGTTTTATAGCTCACTATAGATGCTTGACTAGGATATTACTCGTCTCTCTCATTTGTTGAGGAGATAATGGAGTTGGCTTTGTTTTGATTACCATGGCACGTGCACATGCTTAGATTCTCCTCTTATTAGAGGTTAGATCTAAGTTTTTCATTAGCCCTTTCAGAAGTTGCATTATTATGGTGTGTAATGTGCATGATGATTCGATCTCCCCGACCATTCGATCTCCTCGACCATAAGGAGTTAGAATCGCCCTGAAGATGGCCCTTTCGAATTAGTTTTGTATAGTTAGTGAGATAAAGAATGGTTTTTGAATAGTAAAGAATTTTGATTTGAAATGGGATTGATACATAATTGATTTTTTTGAAATTAATCTTTATTTCCATAAATTACTGGAATTACTTTAAATGTCCAGTTGTGATTTGATAAATTAAATTTCTTGATCAAAGTCATTTTAACAAATGATTTATATTATTGGCAATGAATATTTTTATTTTTTTTAAATTTGATGAATATCTAGATTTCCAAATTCTTTGCTGTAATTTTGCTAAAGCATATGGTACTATGTTTTAAATTATAGTTGTGCACCACCAAGTTCACCACTCAGTGATAGCTTTGTATGCTGTCGCAGGTGAAAGGAACATAAAGCAGCTGAGTAAGGTTCCCTGAAGATACATTGGGACTAGCTCCGGGTATATCATAGGTATACCCTTGTACATTAAATTTTGATGTATTCATATAATAATATGTATGAAATTTTCTTTAAGCAGCTATACAAGAACTTTTGTAATCATATTTTGGTATGTAATGAAATAAAAATTATTGTAATATTAATTTGAGATTTTATTTATCTGTATATTGTTGTAATATTAATTTTATTACCCTAATGAGTATGATATTCAATCTTCATGAGTTTTGAAATCCATGTATGGTTTTCCTTATGAAAAGTATGGCTTGAAAATTGAATTGAGTTGATTGTGTTGAATTGGGAGATGAAAATGATTTGTATTGGAGTTGTGGTTGAGTAAAAATATTGGGAGTGCTTATCTTTGCAGGTTTTGAAGAACTGTTTTTTCAAAATACAGCCGGCACTCTGCCGAAATTTTGAAATATTTTCATAACACCAAAGTTTAATCGAGGATTTGATCCACAACTGAAATTTCAATTAAAGGCTTTTTAATAAATATTCAACATTCCCACCACTATAAAAATGATCGAAAACTGTTTTAAAATCCCTTGTAGTATATTTAATGGGTTATCGGTAGGTGAAATACGGTAATTCATTAGGTGTACTACGGGAACATGTTTCATCTTACGAAGAGTAGCATGTGACATGTTTAGTGGTATCAGAGCAAGTTTTAATGTAAATTTTGAATTGTGAATTTAAAAATAATTTTTTAGTAAGTACAGCTGCTCGAATGTTTGATACATATAGTATATTTACATCATAAATATGAGCTAACGGGGAGAAATCTTCTTGTGTTAATTGTACAGGAAATAGAAAATCCTGTGAACAGATATGGAAGAGAAGGATGAGACAGTAGAACAGTCTGTGATGATGGAAGTACAAGGTGTGGCCCCAGCTCCTTAAAGTATTGAAAGCCCGACTGTACCAGCTCCACCTATACAAATTATCGCACAAATGGCCCAGCAAATGGCCATTTTTTTTAGGAGATGGCTGATAACCTGTCAGCCCAAGCCTAAGCACAAACCCAACCCCTACAAGGGCAACATGAAATAGAGAAGAGTGAGAAACCTATGGGTCAAAGTTCGAGTAGTGGTTTTGGAAAGAGAAAAGAGTTTGAAGGACCCTGAGCTCATGGATATGATAGAGACGGATCTTCAAGGCAGAAGCAATCAAGAACCAGTCGTTAAAGAACTAGAAGTTCCTACCCTATCCATGTCTGTAATGTATGTGGCAAGTTACATGGGGGCATTTGTGGTAAGGCCATTGGAGCCTACTATAATTGTGGAAAAATCAGACATTTCGTCAGAGATTGTACTACAGCACGTCAACCTATGCCACATACTACCCTAGAAGGATCACTCTAAGGTTCGGCTTTTAGAGATTCACAGATAGTTAGTAGAGGCAGTAGTGGAGGCAAAGGTAAAGGTAGAGGAAGTGTTACTGACAGCCAGGGCATCAGGCATCAATCTGAATGGAGAAGTACACCGACCCGAGTTTACCTCACGCATCAAGAGAGAAAAGCGGAGACTTTCGACATAGTTGCCAATACGTTCTTAATTTTTGAAAGGAATAATTATGCACTATTGGATTTCTAGCTCTACTTACTTATATGATAACGTTAGAATTATATATTCTACTGTTATTCCCTTGCATAGAAATAAATTTTGATTCTTTAGTGACTAGTCCTTTAGGATAAGGACTACGAAAATAAGTGTGATTGAAATCAGTCATTGGAGTAGTTGCTAGGGAGAGACATTCTCTAGAATACGATAAATTATAGAATTAATTGGTGTGCCTGTTTAGTGCAAGGTAAAAAGACCTAAAAGTGAACTATAATAATATAACTGTCCTAGATAAGGACAAAGGTATTACTGCCGATAGATATTAGTGAGTACCATAATAAGAATAAGATATGAATTCGAGAAGGATAAGATATATGAAAATTTGATCTATTAGGATGTAAAATAGTAAATATGCAATATTCTTGATGTTGATACTGTAAGCTGCAAATTACAGTACTGACTTGATATTATTGTGTAGAGCTACGTACTACTCAATAGTACACCAAGATTAGAATAGTTGCAAACGGCTTTTGTTTTGATATAGTTATGACAAGATAGAGTTTTCTTTATGAAAATGAGTTTGAAAATCCTAATCCGGGATTTAAAACTCCAAAGTTAGAATATTGAAAGGGTATAGTTATAAGATAGCTAGAGTCACTGACTCATTTATCTAACCCAAACTACGACACGCTAGGAATTGCTATAAGACTAGAGATTTCAGTATAGTCATAAATTAAGATAACATTGATAGGGCGAGGTCATCCAATCTCGGATATGGGGATAATACCCATTTAAGTTTTAACATGAGAGAGACACTAGTTGAAGATTGGCACCAGGGCAAACAACCTACTTAAGTCGCATAGCGGTGTTCCGAACTATTCTATCAAGTAAGAAATAAGTTAAACAAAAGCAAACAAGATGGTGTAAAATGGCACATAGGCCTAGATTCGAAATAAAGTTAGCAAGATAACAGTTATGAATCTATGGCCAATGATTAGATAAGTAATTCTAATACGACCACAATGTTCATTCAATAAGGAAACATGAATCGAAATATTAAATAGAACAATAGTAAGAGAAGATTAGTATTATACAAATAAATTATACGTTGTATTAGATTGTTAGAAGTCTTACATAGACTCAAAGAAAAGAAGATTATAAGATTATATAGAAAGGAGAAAAGCTAAGTTCTCACTTCATAGATTATATGAGGTCCTAGAAAGAGTGGATCCATTAGCACACATATTTGCTTACCTCTAGAATTGAAATGAATTCAAATTTAACTTATGCCAAAAGCTCATAAGGAACTTGGCACATGAGGTGAGCAATTGATATATAAATATTATTGGCTAAAATGCTACGGACCATCATTCAGACTATGAGGCTACATGGAAATGTGAGAGAGACATGAGAAAACAACATATATGGATGATTAAGGACAAACAGTGGGCAAAATTTTGAGGTCGAAATTTCTTTTAAGAGGGGGAGAATTGTAACACCCTTACATACATAGTTCTGTGCAAATCACTGTTCCGATAATCGATGTCAGTCCGGACAATTAAGAGGATTAGGACCATGTTTAAATCATCTAGAAAAGCCCTGTATGAAAATAAATAGCCACTATATGATGATGAAATGAAAATTTAGAAAACAAAGCATAATGGGTTAAATGAGCTGGGGGTCACAGCGATGGGTGACCGTACTGGGAAGTGACTACAAGGTCAATTGAAATCCTAAATTCGTACGGGGTATTGTGACACCGCAGTCCTAAGAATTATTGCAAAGCTAGTGGAAATGAGAAAATCACAGAAAATAGTTGAGAAGTAGGTCAAATAATTATATTAGGATTCTGGGAGAAATATATAATTATTGGTAAACCAGGTCAAACTGGCGAGAGGCAAATTGGTCAATTCACCTCTAGAGGTGACTTTTGGCCTAATTGTTCAATAAAATGCAGGAAATTAAAATATTGAAAAATGGAATCAAAGTGGAGAGGTTAATGGAAGAAAAGGAAAAAGAAAAGAAAAGGAATTTAAATTTAAGGAATTATGATATCACTTATTACATACACATGACCCAATAAAAGATAATTTTTAATTTAAGAAACATTGAGATAATTTTGACTTAAAAGACAATTAAAAAGAAAAAGAAATGAAATGATGAAAATTTCAAAATATAATTGAATTATGACCTCATGCATAACATAATTAAACTTTTAAAAATTAATTAATTAATTATGGGATAATTATCTTATTATAAGAAGACAAAAATTAAAAGGAAAAATCATTTTCTTCTTCCCTACAAACTTCAATCGGCTCCCATTCTCTTCTATCTGTTTCTCTTTTCAATTTCCTCCATTGATGCTCATTTAAGCTTCTTAAACCCTATTATTTCTTCATAAATTTCATACTCACTAAAGTAAGGTCTTGCTCTTTGGCTTTGATAGAGAGATTGGAAACAAGAAATATAAAAAGAAGTGAAGATTTGGAGTTACAAATTCTACTCAACAAGTAAGTCCCTCTTTCTAACTTAATTTGAGTAAAAAGCATAGAAATGAGCTTGAATAAGTAGGAAATTACATAGAAACTCAAGAAATCACTCATGTCTGAAGCTTTATGAAATTCGGTCAGCATGAAATTAAGTAGGGTTTGATAGAAATTGTTGGAATTAAAGAGGTACTCATGGTTGATTGAGTAAGTAAGTGAGACTTGTACACTTAGAATTCATGAATTGAGGAAATTGAGGAATTAGGGTTCTTGACCCTTAGGGTTTTGAGAGGGAAATTTGAGAATTTAGTAAATTGATGTACTTTGACCTAAGTGAGGTTTAAAATGGTTAATTGCTGTAATTTAGAGTGTGTTTGAATGGTTAGAATTGAAATGGGATTGTGAATGTGTGATGTCCAATTCTGGACAGCTTGACCCTTACCCATTCAAATAGGTCTAACTAGAAATTGGTTGCTCCAATTGGTGTGAGGCTAATTGGAGATTAAAATTAAGACATAATGCAACAAATTTGGTGAAGAAACCTTGCCCTAAAACTCAACACAAAGTGGTGTAAAATTAGGTCAAACCCGGAATTGGCACACTGCCACTGTACAGAAATGACCAAATGAATAATATTTGTTCATTTGGCCATAACTTGGTGTAGGAAGGTCCAAATAATCTGAATTTTATACCGATGGAAAGCTGAGACATAGAAATACAACTTTTATGAAGAATACAAACCTAAATTCTGACCATAACCTATCCAAAAAGTGAGCAGCAATCGGCACACCAAAATTGCCAGAACTAGAATTGTGCCCAGAATTTTGGGTTTGGACCGATCCGGCCAACCTTAAAAAAATAGGCATAACTTAAGCTATAAAACTCCAAATAGAGTGATTCAAAAAGGGAATTAAATCTAATACAATAAGGAACAACTTTGGTGAAGGACACTTAGCCAAATTTCCACACTAACTAGACCAATAGAACAGTAGAAAACAGTGACCCAAAACTGAATTTTTGGATTTGCACCTAGGGAAATTAGAAATTGAATTGGCAATCAATGCCAACAAAATTGATAACCAAAATGTAGTATATGATTGCAATTAGAATTAATAAACCTATTTAGTAGGAAAAAGTCAATATTTTGACTTGAATAGTGCAATAAATAGTGACCTAAAATGCAAAATTCAAAGGATACCATTTTAAGCAAATTTAAGGCTACAATTAAGTAGGCATGAAATAAATTAATGAATTAATTATGAGATATGGTACTGAAACACTGTAAATTATGTGTTTCAATTAAAAAAGAGACTGGAAAAGGATCTTCGAAAGGGAAACGAAAATTTGATTAAACTAGTCGACAAAGAGGTTTGTGCACAACTAGTTTTTAATTGATTTTGTTCTGAATATTTCATATGATTAAATGACGTTATTTTCCTTATGTATTATGTTTGTTATGTATTGGATTTATTTTAATGATTATTGAAATTGTTATAGTATGCATGAATTTCGCTTTGTGAAATGGTATTTCAACAATTATTGAGCATTATTATGGATTGAATAAATTAGTTTTGGAAAAATTGAGATGAAATATATTTTGAATTATGATGAGCATAAAAATTATTGGATATCGGAATTGATATTGAATTGAATTGTGTTGTAATTTATGCTCACAAAAGGGACAAAGACATTCATGATATTGTTTTATATCTCACTATAGATGCTTGACTAGGTTATTACCCGTCTCTCTCATTTGTTGAGGAGACAATGGAGTTAGCTTTGTTTTGATTACCATGGTACGTGAGCATGCTTAGATTCTCCTCTTATTAGAGGTTAGATCTAAGTTTTTCATTTGCCCTTTTGGAAGTTGCATTATTGTGGTGTGTAATGTGTACGATGATTCGATCTCCCCGACCATAGGGAGTTAGAATCGCCCTAAAGATGGCCCTTACGTATTAGTCTTGCACAATTAGTGAATAAAGGATGGTTTTTGAATAGTAAAGAATTTTGATTTCAAATGGGATTGATGCATAATTGATTTTATTGAAAATAATCTTTATTTCCATAAATTGCTGGAATTACTTTAAATGTCCAGTTGTGATTTGATAAATTGAATTTCTTGATCAAAGTCATTTTAACAAATGATTTATATTATTGGCAATGAATATTTTTATTTTTTTTGAATTTGATGAATATCCAGATTTCCAAATTCTTTATTGTAATTTTGCTAAGTTATATGGTACTATGTTTTAAAAAATAGTTGTGCACCACTAAGTTCACCACTCAGTGATAACTTTATATGCTATCGCAAGTGAAAGGAACATAAAGCAGATGAGTAAGGTTCCCCGAATATACATTGAGACTAGCTCTGGGTATATCATAGGTATACTCTTATACATTAAATTTTAATATATTCATATAATAATATGTATAAAATTTTCTTTGAGCAGTTGTACAAGAACTTTTGTAATCATATTTTAGTATGTAATGAAATGGAAATTATTGTAATATTAATTTAAGATTTTATTTATCTGTATATTGTTGTAATATTAATTTTATTACCCTAATGAGTATGATATTCAAATTTCTTCTTGAGTTTTGAAATCCATGTATGGTTTTCCTTATGAAAAGTATGGCTTGAAAATTTAATTGAGTTGACTATGTTGAATTGGGAGATGAAAATAATTTGTATTGGAGTTGTGGTTGAGTAAAAATATTGGGAGTACTTTTCTTTGTAGGTTTTGAAGAACTATTTTCTCAAAATACAGTCGGCACTCTGCCAAAATTTTGAAAAATTTTCCTAACACCAGAGTTTATTCGAGAATTTGATCCACGACCGAAATTTCAATTAAAGGCTTTTTAATAAATATTCAACGCTCCCACAATTATAAAAATAATCAGAAATTGTTTTAAAATCCCTTGTAGTATATTTGTCACACCTCACCCCTCTGTAAGGCATGACATGATCTCGTAGAATACCTAATGAACTACCAAACTTCACTTACCGATAACTCATTAAATATCCTACAACGGATTTTAAAACCATTTTCTTACATTTTGGAAGTGGTAAGCATTTTGGTAGGAATTAAAATCATTTATTTGAAGTTTTAAAACTACTTAAAATTTTTGTCCCATTTTATTTTTCCGTAAATTTTATAAAAATTTTGGCAGAGTGCCGTCTGTATTTTGAGAAAACAGTTCTTCAAATACCTAAGAAAAGCACTTCTAATAAATTTTTCCACAACTCCTAATACAAATCAACTCAAAATTCTCAAATCAAACCACTTCAAAATAATTCCATCAACATTGCATTCAATAAAGTTAATTTACATTCACAAGTTTAATTTACAGATATAAAATCTAAAAATAATATTATTATAATTTATAAGTATAGCTGCTTAACTTTACATTAATACATATGAATAATATTTATTTACATCAAACTAAATTACATTGGATATAAAATAATACCCGTACAAAATCAGCGAAGGCTTTTCCAGTTCAGTAGCTCACTCTGTTGCTTTTTCCTTGCTCCTATCTGCGACAGCAAAATAAGCTATCGCTGAGTATAAAAATACTCTGTGGTGCACAATAAAGATTTGAAATGCAGTACATAAAACATTCATTGATAAATCACAATTTAAATATTACACAAATCATCAAAACTCATTATAGCACAATTTTGGTCAAACAATTTAATAAACATAGTGTTGCCAATTCATACACAACTTAAGCCATGACACAAAATTTTCAATCAATGTCGTGTTGTACACCACGACAAAGCGATCTACAACCCCACTAATCGAAATCAATGAGGGAGGTAGCTAGCTAGCTAATGAGTACTCATCCGATCTACAACTCAACTGGTAAACCAGAGAGGGAGGAAAAATAATCGATCTCACTTCATAAATGGAGGAGGAATAATAAGGCACTGTCATGCTAAGTGTGAATCAAAAATCTATTTCAAACATTTTATTCAAATAATTCATGAGAAATCTGATAAATTTCCAAAGTCATACTTTCATTCACAATGTGGCAACACAATTCATGATTAATACCAAATTTTCATAAATCATACCAAATCAAATTTTCAATGACAAAATGCTCAAAGAAGGTTTATTGTGCACAAACCAGACGTGAGTCACCTCTAGGCCTTGACTCAGTCTCTCAGACCTTCTGAGTCTTTTTCAGCTGAAACACAAAATTTATAGTGTCTCAGTATCTTTACTTCACAATAATTCCAATAATTAATACCAATATACTTAAACTTACATTCTTGAAAATTTTCATGTTGGGGTTACTATTCATGGTACTATTCAAGTCAAAATATTTACTTTCTTATGCTTAAAAGGTATGGGAACTCCAACTATACTCACATACCACATTTTGGTCACCAATTTTGTTGGTTTTGGTTGTTTTCTCAAAACTTAGGTCTTTTTGGCAAAATTGTAAATTTTCATTTTTGGTGTCTTATGTTGCACTGTTCCATTGGTCATTTTGCTATTAGAATTTGGCTAAATTTTATTCACAAAAATTGTTCCTTATTATCTTAACTTTATTCTCCTTTTTGAATCACTCCAATTGGAGTTTTTTAGCTCAAGTTATAGCCATTTGAATCATGGCTGCCAAATTGGACTTACCTAGATTTCTGGGCACCAAAACTGGTTCTAGCAGTTTTAAGTCAACAATTTTGAGTAGCCAAATGTCTTGGTTAAGGGCATAATTTGTATTTTTGTTCTTTATGAAATTTTAGGTCTATATCTCAGCTTTCTACTGGTAAAATTTCAGGTCATTTAGACCTGCCTAGCCCAAGTTATGGCCAAATGAACAAACACTGTTCATTTAGTCATTTTTGTACAGGTCAGATTACCTAATCCGGATTTGGTCAATCTGTTCACTATGTTTTAGTCACTTTTTGGGCATGATTCCTAAATGAAAAATGTGTCATTTTGTGTCTAGTTTCATTCCCAATTGGCCTCACACCAATTGTGTGACACCCCTTTCCCGTGTACAGTATACCCGAGTAAGCAATGTCACACGGTGTACCGGCACACTCTAATATACCTTAATTAATTTTTATCATGCTTTTGAATATAACTTGTGAAATATAATGTATTTGAGCCATTTATCGAAATTATAATTTATTTGAGATTCCGAAAATTTTAAAGAAAATCCGGCAGAGTACCGGCTAAAAATGGAGAAAACAGTTCTTCGGAACCTGTGAAAAACACTTCCAATAACCATATTCAATCATCTCAAACTCCAATATCATCACAAACTCAATATTTTTCAACATCATGTTCTCAATCATCATTTCTCAGGGTACTCATATATAAACAACAAATAAATACTCAAATTACTTCCATACATTACCATAAATCTTCATTATTTACATGAACCTCAAAATACATTACATAAGTTCATTTACATATGAGAAAATATAAATTTAGTTACAAAATACCAAAATGACACCTAGTGTCCTACCAATGCACTGCAGAAGTTGAGGTGACACGGACACTGTGCAGAGCTGCAGGATGGACTCACCCAGTCTGCGGTCTACTGGGCTCACGATCTGTATCTCCAGAACCTACGCGTGGCAAAAGCAACGCGCTAAGCAATGATGCTTAGTGGTGCAATAATAAAATAAAAGAAAATAGCAGAAAATAAACATGTATTGAATGTATGTGTCTTATTTGTTTTGTATTTATTATATTCATTTATTTCATTAACTTTGTCCATTTTCATTCATTTGGTTGGCCAACCTATACTAGACGACTGGACTGGATAAACGGGTAAACTGGCACTGGGTATCAAGTATCTCGGGCCGTCACACCATCGGTCACATATGTATCTCCTGGTGTGCAAATGTAATAACAAGTCAGAATAATATTAGGCACGAGGCCACATCACAATACAAGGTCAGAATGGCTAAAAGCCATGAAACCACAGAATGGCATATTGCCATGTGCAGTACTGCTAACTGAACCCTATTGGCATGCCAAACTATCCAAACCAATCTTGTTAGGTATACTAGGGCATTTGATACTTTTAAATTCTTTAATTTTTGAATTTCAAGTTTTGGTGTCACTATTCACCTCATTGGTCAACAAAAATGTTGACTTTTAGGTAGAAAATAGGTACATTGGTTTTGGCACTCCCAATGTACCACATTTCACATTTAAAACTTGTTGGAATTGAGCACCCATACCATTTCTAAACTTAAAACCAAGAGGGCAGAATTTTCAGTTTTTGAAGCCTAACTTTACTGTTCCATTAAGCACTGTTGCAATGGGAATTTGAGGAAATAGTAAACATGAAAGTTGTTCCTTATTTTGTCTAGTTGAAGTTCCTTTTTTGAATCACTCCATTTGGAGTTTTGTAGCTCCAGATATGGTTCAAAAACCACAGCTGGCCGGATTGGAAAAACTGCAGAATTACCAAATCTATAGTACCATGAACAGTGACTGTGACTGCCATTTGGGTTAGGTTCTGGTCATAATTTGGGGTAGGTTTCTTCATGAAAGTTGTTTTTCTATGTCTTAAATTATTGCTGTAAAAATTTCAGGTCAATTGACCATACCTACAGTGAGTTATGGCCAAATGATTACTGTTTATTTGGTCATTTCTACAGGTGCTGTTGCAGGGTATCCAGATTGGGGCCAACTTTTGGTCCTCTTGCTTTGGTCTTTTGGGCATGGTTTCTTCAGTAAAAATGCGCCATTATAAGCCTAGTTTCATGTCCAATTGGCCAAACACCAATTGGACCTACACAGCGAAAGATATGGCTGTCCAAGTGGGCTAGAATCTCAGCCACTCTGCTGCTGTCCCTAGGCAGCCTACACATTCACTTTGCCATGCTATATTTCAGTCCAAATTGTGGTCAACTTACCTAAAATGGTTACTAATTGACCATTAAAATGTTCTCTAACAATTTCCTAAGCCAAGTCAAATTTTCACTTCTCAAAACCCTAGTGTCCATTTCAATTTACCCATACACCTTAGTTAGCACACTAGTTCATTATCCATGCATATACATACCTTAAACATTATTTCTAGACCACTCTAAGTCCAACAAAACACTCATTCCTATTCCTGTAATAAGGCTGCCGAAATCCATGTGCACATACGCATGAGTTTTTGTCCATTTAAATTACAATTTATTACTAAATTCAAGTCCTTAATCATGAAAGTAAAGAGGTTTAGGTATATAGATGCACTAACCTTTAAGTGGCAGAATTTTCTCAAAGCTTAACTTCACTTTCCTTCCTTTTCTAGGCTGCCAAACACTTTCCCAAGATGAGTGGACAAGTTTTAATGAAAGGGGTTTAGGGTTTAGTAGTGGAAACAAAGGAGAAAGGAAGCTTTTGGTTGAACGTCAATGGAGGGAGAAGAGGAAGAAGTTTCGGCTGGTGAAAGGGGAGACGATGGCTGGTGGCATTTTTAATTCCTTTGGTCTATTTTTGGTCTCTTTTATTGGTTAACTAATTATTTGTTTGAATGCAATTGGTTGTAACTTTTAATGACATCACATTATGTCATAATTTGCTTTTTATTTCATTTTTCTTTTCTTTTCTTTTCATCACTACTCATTTTTAATTCAATTTTTTTGGTAATGTTTATTCATATTTTATGTTATAATAATTATTTACTCGACTGGACAAGTCGGCCAAAAATCACCTTTGAAGGCGAAATGACCAAAATGCCCTCCATTTGGCTTAACGGGTCAAAATTGTCTGTACCGATTGAAAATTTTTCTAAGTATTTTCTTGGCATTCTAATGCCATGGGAACCTCAATAACCCTTCTCTGGAGTCCCAAAAATTATTTCATGAATTTTCTCTCGGGTTTAGGGCTCCTAGTTGCGAGAACCGCAACTTCCCTCTAGGTTACCCATCGCTAGGGCACCGGCTCGTTTAACTTGTTTGTATTTTATTTCTAAAATTTTTACTAAATTTTTCTTATCAATATTTGAATTAATTATGGTTCCTCACTTTAGTTTAAATATTTTTCCGGACATTCTAGCTATTCGGACCGACATTGGTCACCAGAACAGTAGGATGTACGGAGTAGTTACCGGGAGGGTGTTACAACTATTCCCCTCTAATTTAAATTTCGTCCTTGAAATTTACCTGATGCAAACAGTTGAGGGAACTGTTGCCTCATCGTCTCTTCACTTTCCCAAGTTGGCTCCTCGGTGTTGTGGTGCCTCCAAAGCACTTTCACCAGTGGAATTTGTTTGTTCCTCAATTCTTTTACTTCTCGAGCCAGGATCCGTAGAGGTTCTTCTTCATATGTCAAATCCGGTTGTATTTCAATTTCTTCCCTGGAGATGACATGTGAAGGATTTGAGCTGTATCTTCTGAGCATGGATACGTGAAACACATTGTGGATCTTGTCCAGCTCTGGAGGTAAAGCTAGCCTATAGGCCACTAGACCCACACGTTCAATGACTTCATATGGGCCAATGAACCTAGGGCTTAACTTACCTTTCCTTCCAAACCTCAATACTTTCTTCCACGGTGACACCTTGAGGAATACTTTGTCGCCAACCCCATATTCTATTTCTTTTCTCTTCAAGTCAGCATAGGATTTCTGTCTATCTGAGGCAATCTTCAGATTAGCTTTGATTAGTTTTACCTTCTCCTCGACTGTTTCACTGTGTCCGCCCTACCGCTTGTCTTCGCCCAATTCAATCCAGACACCGAGTTCTACATTTCCTCCCATACAAAGGCTTCATATGGAGCCATTTGGATGCTAGCTTGGTAGCTATTGTTGTATGCAAATTCTGCCAGTGGGAGGTATTTATCCCAACTTCCCTCAAACTCAATGACACAACTCCTCAGCATATCCTCAAGGACCTGACATATATTTCATGTTATTATTATTATTTTAATTCAATAGTTGTATTAATTCAATTGGTTCAATTGTTTACCTGGATTACTCTTTCGGATTGCCCATCCGTCTGAGGATGGAAAGCTGTGCTGAAGTGGAGTTGTGTACCCAAGGATTCATGCAACTTCTTCCAAAATCTCGATGTAAACCTTGGGTCTCGATCAGATATTATGGAAAGTGGAATTCCATGCAGTCTAACTATCTCACTGATATACAATTCTGCTAACTTCTCCAGTGAGTAGTCAGTTCTAACTGGCAGAAAGTGTGCTGACTTGGTCAATCTATCCACTATTACCCATGCTGCATCATGTTTCTTCTGGGTGAGAGGTAGACCACTTACAAAATCCATGGTGACCCGATCCCATTTCCATTCAGGTATGCGTATAGGCTGTAGCAAACCCGATGGAACTTGATATTCTGCCTTGACTTGCTGACATGTCAAGCATTTAGTCACATAGTCAGCTATGTCCTTCTTCATACCAGGCCACCAATACTGAAGCTTCAAATCATGATACATCTTTGTACTTCCTGGGTGCATAGCATATACACTGGTGTGTGCCTCTTTCAGAATATTGGCCTTCAATTCCCCATCATCTGGTACACACAGTCTTCCTTTGTAATACAGACACCCATCTACCTTCACCTCATAGTCAGTTGCTTTTCCCTCTGAGATTTTGCTCATAATTGCCATTAACTTTTCATCTGCCTTTTGCCCATCTAAAATCTACTGTAGCAGGTTTGGCCTCACTTGTAACTCAGCCAAAATAGCTCCATCTCGAACCAAAGATAGTCGGGCATTCAATGATCTCAAAGCTGTCATGGATTTTCTGCTCAAAGCATCAGCAACTACATTTGCCTTCCCAGGATGATAGTCAATCACACAATCATAGTCCTTCAGGAACTCAATCCATCGCCTCTGTCTAAGGTTGAGCTCCCTCTGAGTTGGCAAATATTTTAGGCTTTTGTGGTCCGTGTAAATGTAGCACTTTTCACCATACAAGTAATGCCTCCATATCTTCAGTGCGAAGATAATTGCTGCAAGCTCTAGATCATGGGTAGGGTAATTTTGTTCATGTGGTCTTAGCTGCCTGGAAGCATAAGCGACCACCTTCCCCTCTTGCATCAATACACACCCTAACCCATTATGAGAGGCATCACTGTAGACCACAAAGTCCTTTCCTGACACTGGCTGTGTTAACACTGGTGCCTCTGTCAACATAGCCTTCAACTTCTCAAAACTGGTCTGACATTTGTCATTCCAGTCAAATCTGACATTCTTGTGTAACAACTTGGTCATTGGAGCAGCTATTAAGGAAAATCCCTTTACAAATCTCCTGTAATACCCAGCTAGCCCCAAAAAGCTTCTGACCTCAGTTGTATTCCTGGGAGGCTTCCATTCCATCACTGCTTCTATTTTCTTGGGATCCACCCTAATCCCATCAGCTGACACTATGTGTCTAAGGAAAGCAATCTCATTCAACTAGAAGTCACACTTGGACAACTTAGCATACAGCTTCTTTTCTCTTAGGGTTTGCAGAACAATCCTCAAATGCTCATCATGTTCTTCCCTGGTCTTGGAATACACCAGAATATCATCAATAAAGACCACTACGAACCGATCTAAGTATGGATGGAAGATACGGTTCATAAGGTCTATGAATGCCGTTGGTGCATTTGTTAGGCTAAAGGGCATCACCAGAAACTCATAATGCCCGTACCGGGTCCTGAATGCAGTCTTGGGCACATCTACATCCTTCACCCTCAACTGATGATACCCTGATCTGAGATCAATCTTAGAAAATACTCCTGCTCCCTTCAACTGATCAAACAGATCATCAATTCTAGGCAACGGATATTTGTTCTTCATACCACTTTATTCAATCACAAGAATCGATGCATAGCCTCAAAGTCCCATCATTCTTCTTTACAAACAAAGACCTTGGAGCTCCCCATGGTGACACATCAGGCGTATGAACCCCTTATCAAGCAACTCTTGCAATCGAAGTTTTCAACTCCTCAATTCGATGGGTGCCATCCTATAAGGAGCAATGGAAATGGGTGTCAGATCTGCAGTTGTCTCAATAGCAAATTCAACATCCCTTTCTCGGTGGCAAACCGTAACTCTTCAGAAATACCTGGGAAGTCTCTTACTGTGGGTATATCACTCAGGTTTGGCTTAGCCTGCCTAGTATCCACCACATGTGCTAGGTAGGCTTCACAGCCTTTTCTCATCATTCTTCTTGCAACTGTGGCTGAGATGACATTGGACAAGAAATATGTCCTTTCCCCCACAACTGTGATCTCATTACCCTCAGGAGTTTTCAAAGAAATCCTCTTCAGTTTACAATCAACCATTGCCTGATGACGTGACAACCAGTCCATTCCCAAAATCACGTCAAACTCATGGAAGGGCAACTCAATTAGGTCTGCCAAGAATTCATACCCCTGAATCCTTAACGGGCAACCCTTGTATACTTTGTTCACTACCACACTGTGGCCCAATGGATTAGTGACCAGAATGTCTTGGTCACTCTCCCCTACTAGTATCCCCCTTTCTACGGGTAAGTTAATGCAGATGTATGAATGAGTGGATCCTGGATCCACCAATGCATGCACAGGTGTATTGTAGAGGGAGAACGTACCCCTGATGACGTCCGGGGCATCTTGCTCCTCCTGAGCTCTCAGGGCATAAGCTCTGGTAGGTGGTCTGCTGTCAGGCCTCTCTGCTGGCTCAAATGCAGGCCTTTGTGATGGTCCCACAGCCTCAGATTTGCCAGATTTTCTACCCCTCTATGGTGCAGGAGTAGGTCTGTCTGCTTGTGTTGGAGCAGTTGTAGTAGTTCTGCGTGGACAGTTCCTCAGCTGATGCTTTGTCGACCCACACCTTAAGCAGGCACCAGTTACTCTCCAACACTCCCCCTTATACCATTTCAAACAGTGTGGACATGCAGAAGATGCTGGGGCTGGTCCCCTGAACCCCATCCCTGGAGGGCTGCCCACTGATGGTGTGGACTGACCTCTCCTAGGGGTAAACTGTGGCCTGGGCCCCTGAGACTGACCCTGACCTTGTGGTTGACCTGAACTCTGTGCAGGTGGACCTCTGAACTTCTTCCCAGGTGCAGGAGATGAGCTAGACTGACCCGGGCCCCTCTTCTGCTGTCTATCCCTTCTGGTCTGCTCACTGATTCTCACTTTTTCAACCCTTATTGCAGCTTCCACTAACTTGCTAAATTCTGTGATTCCCAAGGCAGTGAGTTGGATCTTTATGTTGTCATTTAGTCCCTCTTCAAATCTCTTATATCTTTCAGCTTCATTAGGGACTATCTCCCTTCCATAGCGGCTTAATCGGACGAATTGCTTCTCATACTCGGCCACTGATAGTCTCGCTCGCATTAATGAACTCTCTCTTCTCTCTCTTCCGTATACAAGACCACATATTTCATCTTGAATTCTGAGAGAAAGAAGTCCCAAGTAATAGCTTCGCTACACTTCATCGACACAAGATCCCACCATTCGTAGGCATCATCTTGCAACAGGATATGGCGACCTCTAAGTTTTGCTCGGGTGCAAGTGGAGTTGTTTTAGAACTCGCCTGCCTGCTCAACCAATTCTCTACCGCAACAGAGTCATCTTCTCTTATCGAAAAAGTCCACCGCTCCAAACTTTCTTAGCCTTTCCAAGTGTGATTTACTGTGGAGGTGGAGGTGGTGGTGGTGCCGCATTACTCTGCCATTTGTCTAAAGAAATCGGCCATTTGTTGGAACATGGCTCGTGGAGGCCGAAAGGTGCTCTGCTTGAGCTGGTGGAGTAGGTTCTCCCCTACCCCCAGTCTCAGCTGCTGCAGGTGGAGCATGACTCTCCACTTCCTCCTCGACTGCTCTTTGAGATGAAGGGTCCATATCCTATTTAACAAAGACAAACAGATCTGCATTAGTGTCACCTCGACTCTTACAAATGCAATGCATGGTATAGACTCAATCTAGGCCCAGAAACGCCTAAACTGTGCTCTGATACCACTAAATGTGACACCCCTTTCCCGTGTACAGTATACCCGAGTAAGCAATGTCACAAGGTGTACCGGCACACTCTAATATACCTTAATTAATTTTTATCATGCTTTTGAATATAACTTGTGAAATATAATGTATTTGAGCCATTTATCGAAATTATAATTTATTTGAGGTTTCGAAAATTTTAAAGAAAATCCGGCAGAGTACCGGCTAAAAATGAAGAAAACAGTTCTTCGGAACCTGTGAAAAACACTTCCAATAACCATATTCAATCATCTCAAACTCCAATATCATCACAAACTCAATATTTTTCAACATCATGTTCTCAATCATCATTTCTCAGGGTACTCATATATAAACAACAAATAAATACTCAAATTACTTCCATACATAACCATAAATCTTCATTATTTACATGAACCTCAAAATACATTACATAAGTTCATTTACATATGAGAAAATATAAATTTAGTTACAAAATACCAAAATGACACCTAGTGTCCTACCAATGCACTGCAGAAGTTGAGGTGACACGGACACTGTGCAGAGCTGCAGGATGGACTCACCCAGTCTGCGGTCTACTGGGCTCACGATCTGTATCTCCAGAACCTACGCGTGGCAAAAGCAACGCGCTAAGCAATGATGCTTAGTGGTGCAATAATAAAATAAAAGAAAATAGCAGAAAATAAACATGTATTGAATGTATGTGTCTTATTTGTTTTGTATTTATTATATTCATTTATTTCATTAACTTTGTCCATTTTCATTCATTTGGTTGGCCAAGTAACCTATACTAGACGACTGGACTGGATAAACGGGTAAACTGGCACTAGGTATCAAGTACCTCGGGCCGTCACACCATCGGTCACATATGTATCTCCGGCAAGTAATGTACCTAACAAGTCAGAATAATATTAGGCACGAGGCCACATCACAATACAATGTCAGAATGGCTAAAAGCCATGAAATCACAGAATGGCATATTGCCATGTGCAGTACTACTAACTGAACCCTATTGGCATGCCAAACTATCCAAACCAATCTTGTTAGGTATACTAGGGCATTTGATACTTTTAAATTCTTTAATTTTTGAATTTCAAGTTTTGGTGTCACTATTCACCTCATTGGTCAACAAAAATGTTGACTTTTAGGTAGAAAATAGGTACATTGGTTTTGGCACTCCCAATGTACCACATTTCACATTTAAAACTTGTTGGAATTGAGCACCCATACCATTTCTAAACTTAAAACCAAGAGGGCAGAATTTTCAGTTTTTGAAGCCTAAATTTACTGTTCCATTAAGCATTGTTGTAGTGAGAATTTGAGGAAATGGTAAACATGAAAGTTGTTCCTTATTTTGTCTAGTTGAATTTCCTTTTTTGAATCACTCCATTTGGAGTTTTGTAGCTCCAGATATGGTTCAAAAACCACAGCTGGCCGGATTGGAAAAACTGCAGAATTACCAAATCTACAGTACCATGAACAGTGACTGTGACTGCCATTTGGGTTAGGTTCTGGTCATAATTTGGGGTAGGTTTCTTCATGAAAGTTGTTTGTCTATGTCTTAACTTGTTGCTGTAAAAATGTCAGGTCAATTGACCGTACCTACAGTGAGTTATGGCCAAATGAACAGTTACTATTCATTTAGTCATTTCTGCAGGTGCTGCTGCAGGGTATCCAGATTGGGGCCAACTTTTGGTCCTCTTGCTTTGGTCTTTTGGGCATGGTTTCTTCAGGAAAAATGCGCCATTTTAAGCCTAGTTTCATGTCCAATTGGCCAAACACCAATTGGACCTACACAGCGAAAGATATGGCTGTCCAAGTGGGCTGGAATCTCAGCCACTCTGCTGTTGTCCCTAGGCAGCCTACACATTCACTTTGCCATGCTATATTTCAGTCCAAATTGTGGTCAACTTACCTAAAATGGTCACTAATTGACCATTAAAATGTTCTCTAACAATTTCGTAAGCCAAGTCAAATTTTCACTTCTCAAAACCCCCCATTTCAATTTACCCATACACCTTAGTTAGCACACTAGTTCATTATCCATGCATATACATACCTTAAACATCATTTCTAGACCACTCTAAGTCCAACAAAACACTCATTCCTATTCCTGCAATAAGACTGCCGAAATCCATGTACACATACACATGAGTTTTTGTCCATTTAATTTACAATTTCTTACTAAATTCAAGTCCTTAATCATGAAAGTAAAGAGGTTTAGGTATATAGATGCACTAACCTTTAAGTGGCAGAATTTTCCCAAAGCTTAACTTCACTTTCCTTCCCTTTTTAGGCTGCCAAACACTTTCCCAAGATGAGTGGACAAGTTTTAATGAAAGGTGTTTAGGGTTTAGTTGTGGAAACAAAGGAGAAATGAAAGCTTCTGGTTGAACATCAATGGAGGGAGAAGAGGAAGAAGTTTCGGCTGGTGAAAGGGGAGAGGATGGCTGATGACATTTTTAATTCCTTTGGTCTATTTTTGGTCTCTTTTATTGGTTAACTAATTGTTTGTTTGAATGCAATTGGTTGTAACTTTTAATGACATCACATTATGTCATAATTTGCTTTTTATTTCATTTTTCTTTTCTTTTCATCACTACTCATTTTTAATTCAATTTTTTTGGTAATGTTTATTCATATTTTATGTTATAATAATTATTTACTCGACTAGACAAGTCGGCCAAAAATCACCTCTGAAGGCGAAATGACCAAAATGCCCTCTGTTTGGCTTAACGGGTCAAAATTGTCTATACCGATTGAAAAATTTTTCTAAGTATTTTCTTGGCATTCTAATGCCATGGGAACCTCAATAACCCTTCTCTGGAGTCCCAAAAATTATTTTATGAATTTTCTCTCGGGTCTAGGGCTCCTAGTTGCGAGAACCGCAACTTCCCTCTAGGTTACCCATCGCTAGGGCACCGGCTCGTTTAACTTGTTTGTATTTTATTTCTAAAATTTTTACTAAATTTTTCTTATCAATATTTGAATTAATTATGGTTCCTCACTTTAGTTTAAATATTTTTCCGGACATTCTAACTGTTCGGACCGACACTGGTCACCGTAACAGTAGGATGTACGGAGTAGTTACCGGGAGGGTGTTACAAATTGGGCTTGTAAATTCAGTTTTGGTCCCTGAAAGGGTCCTTGGTCATGCTGCCTGCATACTGCCCACATCCAATCCGAATCAAAACCTAATTCTAACACTTCCAACACACATCAATTGGTCACAAATGACCATATTTCGTCTCCAACAAAGTCAAAACATCATTTAACAAATTTTCATATTTTTGTCTTTCAAACCCTAGGTGCCAAAACACTAACTACACTAGTTGTTACATTTCACTAAATCTAAGCATACCAACATCATTCCTCAACTCAATTAAGCTTCCATACATATTGAATTCAATCAAAACACAAGCATATTCATAGCAAACCCTAGCTGGCCAAATTTACTTCTAGTCCTCCAACAATTATTTTCATTTCATTTTAAGCATAATTCTAAGTTAGTTAAGCTATAAATACAATAATTAAACTATAAATTCCAAGTTTAGCTACTAACCTTGAATGAAGCTTCCCAACCTCTTACTTTTCTAAATTTTCTCCTCTTCTTTCTTCTTCAATCTTCTTCTCAAAGCTTAAACTCAAGGTTTTATGAAGTGCTTATAGGAGAAACTAGGATTTAGTAAAGGTTTTAAAGCTTGAAACAAGCTTTAATGGAGGAGAGTGAGGGAACTTAGAGAGAGAGAGAGTGTCACGACAATGGGAGGAAGAAGACTCTTTTTTGGTTTTTCTTTTCTTTTTCTTTTATTAATTTTTATCCTTTATGGAAGACCAAAATTATCCAAATTTTATTTTTATTTAATTAGTGTTTATTGCATCATGCATGATGTCATGCATGATGTCATCACTTTTCACTTTTCCTTTTTCTCTTTTTTTTTTTCTATTTATTTTACCATTAGTTCTTTAATTTAATTCTCGATTTCGAAATTTTCCTTTCGCCGATTTTATTTTAGTGTTAGGTCAGGAGTCAGTTTTCAAATTGCCCCTCGCCGGTTCGACTCGGTTTGCAAATAATTCAATATTTCTTCCGGATCCCTGACCTAATTATTTGACTGGCTTAACAGTTCTTTTTCGTGATTTTCTCTTTTCCACTATATTCACAATAGTCCCAAAGACCACAACGTCACATTTTACAGTTCGAAATTGAGTTTAAATTGACTTCGCAGTCCTTCCCGAGAAGGTCACCCATCGCTGTGACTCTCGGCTCGTTTAACTTCTTATGTTCTGTTTTTCTTATTTATACTTAACTAATTGGCAATTACTAATTATTTGTGTTCAGGGCTTATCTAGTTGTCTTAAGTGTGGTTCTAATCCCCTCAGTTATCCGGACCGACACCGATCACCGGAATAGTGAAATATACTAGGCTATACAAATAAGGGTGTTACAATATTTAATGGGTTACTAGTAGGCGAAGTACGATAATTTATTAAGTGTACTACGGGAACATGTTACATCTTACGAAGAGTAGAGTGTGACATTAATATTGTCAAATAATTGAATGTTGTATATATTATTATTGTAAAGTTTATACATTAAGCATTTTCAAAGAAGGACAAATTAGGATAACTGAAAATTAATATTAGTAATCTCACATGAAATTAAATTAATTATTGAGCATTCAAATATTGTTTCAGTTTTATCTTTATTGTATATTATTTTTTTTATTATATTATCGCACCACTAAACAGCAATACTTAGCACGATGGATTTGTTTCCTTGCGCAGGTACTGAAGATAAAGCCCAGTGGATATTAGACTGAGATTTTAGAGTTCTGATCTGCAAAGTGTTCAAGGTTGTCACATCCTCAGCAATGCATGTAGATAGGGCACATATAAGTCATTTTATGTATTTTGTAAATTATAAATATTTCTTATGTTGTCATGTAAACTAGGAAATTATAATTAATGTGCATATGTTGTAAATTAATAAATTGGTTATTTCATCTGAAATTAATTTGTATATTATATAAATTATGAACTTGTGTAATTAGTTTATAAATCATGTAAATTTATGTAATTTGAGAATTTTTACATATGAATTAAGTATGAATGGAAAGTGTATGGATTTGAATACGAAATTTAAATATATGGATGATATTCTAAATGATGAGATTTTTATTGTAAAACATTATTGAAAATTTTAAGCAGGTAACTAGTGAAATACGCCAAATGGTAATAGAAACAGGGGAAACTCCGCTGGTTTCTCTATAGAAAAATAATTGATATTAAAATATAACGAGAACAAATTATTAAAAGAATAAAGTAAGATAAGATAGGGTGCTCCAGCACTGAGTGTGATATGTCATGCTCGGCTACAATGTAGACGGATAAGGGATGTCACATAACCAACCTAACCGTTATAAACATGATTGAACTCTTTTAAAAGAACAAAAGGGAAAAAGAATTACAGCTTTTCCCTTAAACTTGAAATTTAGAGAATTGATGGTCAACTCTTCAATCTACACTCAACTTGACTTCCTAATTAAAAAACCAAGCATCAAGTCATGCAAAACATCCAATCAACCAAGAAGACTTCAATTTGGTCATTTTTGCATGTAACAATAAATACAGAGTGAGAGACAAGAATTCTAAATTTCTTTTTATAGAAAATGAGTCATTTTGGCCTTTTATACCCTCAGCTATCAAGGGACTTTTGGCTGCTGAAAATCTTGCTTTTGACTGCTAAAGTTTGTTCTACACAAAAGAAAGCTTAAATTCTTATCTTAGCAATAACTCACACACACATCTCCCAACACTTATCTTAGACTCTAAACACATCATTTATATTTTTCTTCATTGGCAACTACACAAGTACCACATTAACATATAATTGGACTCTATGACATAGAATTTATCCATATATAAAGCTTACCACTATTCTCCTTACCTATGAAACCCTAGGTTTCATGAGAATTTCCCATCACTGATAGGAATTCTGACATCAGAAAATGGTGGATGTTACAAGTCCAAACTACCAGGCATACTAACTTGAAAGTTAATGTGATAAACAAAGTAAGACTATAAATACAAACTAACTACATTATCTCAGAAATAAGCTAATCCACCAGTATCGTTAACACCCCAAACAATAAAATTTCCAACAAAAATTAAGCTCTGTCTAATGTAAAAAATCCTCTCCTCTGAAGCCTTAGTATCCATTAGAAAGAGAATGTTGGGATTCTTAACCCCCAATGGTACAATTGTGTAACTACTGAAGGAGTCCCAAGGCCTCAACATTTGTAACTAATTATTTTCATGGCTCCAGGGTAGCCATGGTTGCCTCTATATCAAGATGTTCACCATTATTTAACCACCTTTTCTTATCCAAATGATATTCCTCCTCTACCTCCATATCATCCACATCTCCAATTGACCTCTTATGAGGGTCCTTTTGTAATTAGTCAGGACCCACTCCTAGGCTTCTCCTTCTAAAACATCATTTTTTCCTTGAATTAAGGGCAAAAACATCACTATTAATGCCCATTAACAAAACAGGCTCCATAAGCAGCAAAATTACTGGTTGAGTGCCAACACCTCCACTAACCATAAACTTAGGACCGCAAAAATTAGTAGTTTGATCTCCACCATCCTCTTCATGCAAACTATGCAATGCCACATCCACACTAGCCACTTACCCTGCACCTCTCCACCTACCATCCCATCCAAACCCAAAACGTCCCTCACACCTTCCTCCCCACCCTTCACCCCTATAGGTTCTACTAGCCCCCTTAAATTAAATAATACCTCACCCAAATTACCCCTCCATCTAAACCTACTGGAACATTGCCCACCTTTATGTACCTCATCACCGATTGAGAAGATGGAGAATTATTAGAACTAGAAAATAACTTAATAAACAAACACTCTTCCCTCAACTTCTTCTTTTGATTTCATAACTGAAACTCTTTGTGAGCTAATATTTTCATCTAGTCACCATATTGCAATGGTTCATTAGGTACAAATAAAGAGCAATGAACACTAACATGCCCTAAACATCCATAAATGTGACAAAGTAAGGTACACCACTGCCATAATGCACTAAGACTGCCTTTTGTAAAGTTTTATTAATGGCTAATCGAACTTTGAATCAAAGGAAGCTCGCCCATCCAAGGTTATTCTCTTCATTATGGGCATTAAAAACACCAATCATATTGCTTATCATGTTAACAGTTGCTATTGATAAATATTGAAAAGGTACCCCAAAAACTCTTACCCAAAAAGCATAATCTCAAAAAATAACCAAAGTCATTAAGTTTGTCACATACATCTCTTATAGCATTAAGAGTTGGTCATCAAAGCACCAGGGACCATTGGAAAGCAATTTTTGATGATCGGCCTCAGTAAAAAAATTGAAAGACAAAACGATTATCCCCTAACTATGTAAAACTATAGCCTTGTTGAATCCTCCAATTGCACATCATAGTACTTCTTAGTGTTGAAATGTTGAACTCTTTGTTCATTAATAGTCTGCTAATCAAACACAAAGCAATCTTATAACTTTATTTATTATCTTCCTCATTCTCCTGCATAATCTCATCCACCACCTCTTCCTAAACTGAGTTTCAAAGATGCTAGAGCTTTAACTTGAGAGTCAGATGCCATCATCACTCTCCAGAAAATCTCACAAAAAAAAAAAAAGAAAAACCCTAGCCATCATGACTAAGGAGAAGGAACCCTATAAGCGAAAGACCCCTATAGAGAGAGGAGCTATTGGTATGTTATTTTGCCTTAGTTTGATTAAAAACTCGAATTAATTTTTTTAATTACATTGCATTTGTTAATT
Organism: Hevea brasiliensis; assembly: GCF_030052815.1. NCBI lineage: Eukaryota > Viridiplantae > Streptophyta > Magnoliopsida > Malpighiales > Euphorbiaceae > Hevea > Hevea brasiliensis. The sequence continues at coordinate 90,596,640 of NC_079496.1, read as the reverse complement.
ATGAAAGAAAGTGTCTTCATCATGAAGTACTAAAAGCCTTTACTAGTAGTCTAGAATTTATCCCACCCATGTCTCATGCTTGGTATCTACAATTGTGATTTTTTAATTGATTGGCAACTAGAAAAGGAAAAAAAAAAAATCAAGTAGCCAGATCCATTCTAATGGATGCACTATGGCTTGACATATTAAATTTATCTACATCATATAATCTTGTTTTGGTTTATAAAACTGGGGGTAGTGCATCCTCCCAACACATAGTTGAATGTTTTGAGGCTGTAGCCTTTCTTGAAGAGTCGGCACTAGTTAAATCTTTAAGGAGAGGAAGAGAGATAGAGACAGTAAGTGAGAGGGAGAGATAGGGAGAGAATGAGAGGAGAGGCATAAAGATATCATAATCAGTTTGTAAATAATGTTAATATGAGGGAATTAACTTGTCAAAATATATGCAACTATTTGTAAAAATGTGTTATATTTAAGGACCAAATTATAAAAAAAAATATGGGATAAATCTATAAGAAATAAATTTTTAAAGAACCTTAAAGTAATTCAAGCACAATTTTTAAAAATTATAATTCAAATTTTATTTTAAATTATTAAATTTTTAGGAGAAATTACGAAAAAAAAAAGGCTTGTGACTTTTTTTTCTTAAAGTCAGGGTTTAAGGTTAATTTTTGTGACAAACTAGACCTTGTGTTTTCCTACTGTTATTAAAGTGAGACTTTTCCATTAATATCTTTAAATTTCAATAACATGGCATTAAATATTTAATTAAAAATAATGGAAAATTATAAAAAATGACATGTGGTTTCGTGCATTTTTCAAGTCAGGGCTTGAGGCTGACTTTATCACTAAAGGGACCTTGTATTTTTATTGTTAGCAAAGTGAGACTTTTCCATCACCAACATTAAATTTGGATGATGTGGCATCAAACATTTATTTGAAATTTTTTTATTATAAATATGGGTTCCACTCTAAATGAAATTAAAAAAAAATAATAATAAAAGAAAGGCGGGTCCAATTTATAGATCACCCTTAAATCTATGCTGATGTGTGAGCTTTTAATTCCATCAAGCTCGTCCAGATGTGGGGAGCCTATATGCAATAGGTCTTAAGGCTTCCTGTGGTTGGTGGTGATTAAAAGGAAGATAGGTATGGCTTGACGGGTACAATATGGGTCACCCTCAAAATAACACTACTTCATGAGTTGTTGAAGGCAGCGAGCTTGTTTAAAGGTGGAGAGGCTATGTGCAGTAGGTCCTGGGACTTCTAGTGGCTATTGGTGGTAGTTTTTTAATGGTTTTGATTCTCACTCACTCACTCGCTCACTCTCTCTCTCTCTCTCTCTCCTCATTTTCCCATTGGTCCACAATCATTGTCACTAATCTTACCTTGTTGATGGTCATTGACTATTGTCTAAAGGGATAAGAAGTCACCGGTGTTGGTGAGTGAAGGGTTGCAAAAGGGAAGGAAGAAGAAAGGGGGAAACAAATTAGTGAAGGGTGGTACACTAGTTCTTCGCTTTTTTTTTTTTTTACATTTTTAATTTAAATTTTAAATGGGGTCCAATATGATAATTAAAAATATTTTTAATTATTTATTTAATGCCATGTCATTAGAATTTAACGGTGTTAATGGAAAAGTCTTTTTTTACTAATGTGAAACTATGGATATCTATTTGTTATGAACTTAAGTTCAAGCCCTTAATTGAAAATGTGCAAAAGGCAATTTTTTTTTGTAATTTTCTAATATTTTTATTGCCACATTAACAATGTTTAAAGGGAAATGCCTCTCCTTGCTAATAACACGTGACCAGAAGGTACTATTTTGTCACAAACTTAATTGCAGGCCTTGATTTGAAAATGCACGTAACCACATGGTAGGCTTCTATAATTTCCCTACTTTTAAAATTTTAATTTGGTAGAACCCATGTGTTGGCATGCCAGATAAAAAATAATTTTTGACATACCACATAAACTTGTTTTAATGTTGTTAAATATTTTATCTCCTAAATGCTAATAACTATAAAATCATATGTCTTGAATTGCAATAAAAAAACTTCTTAGACCCTGATTGTTAATCGTGCAAAAGCACAAAGTACTTAAAAGTATGCATTATCATTTCTTTTTTAATGTTAAATATAAATACCTTTAAAAAAATTACCTTTTAGTTTCATGTTTCGATATTAAAGGTTTTTCTTTTTATCATATTAATACTCTATTATTAATAATAGGCCAAAGGACTAAATAAGCCCTTCAGCTTTTTTCAAAGAGTTAAATAAGTCCTTAAATAAAATTTGGGTCAATCAAACCCTTTGCCTTTTGATTTTAGTCAAATAAATACTTTAATTTATTTTTTTATTCCAATTTAGCCCTTTTGCATTTTTATTGTTAATAATATATTAACTAAACTATGTAAACCCATGAAAAATAATAAAATATTTAAGAAGAAGCCTTTCCTTGTCTCCATTCATAATTTCTTTTTGAAATTTCAATTATATTAATCAATGCCAAGAAAAACTTAACAAGAAGGTCCAACCCAAACCCAGGTTAATAGGCATACTCTGTAACACCCCTATGTTCGGTAGTGCGTTCTATTGTTCCAGTGATCAGTGTCTGTCCGGACAGCTAAGATGCCTAGAACTACATCTAAATGTTAGTGAGGAGACATAAAATAATGAATTACAATAAAGGAAAATACATGAAAAATAAAGGAAAAATAATAGCAATGAAATGTAACCAAGTTAAACGAGCCAAAAACAGTAGCGATGCTTGATCCGCACCGGAAGTTGCGGCGAGGACTATTAACTAGCCCTAGACTGCGGGGAACCATGAAAAATATTTTTTAGACTTAAATAAACATCTATTGAAGTATAAATGTCATTAGAAATATCAAAGAAAAATTAATTAATTAGTACAAAGAAAAGCGAGAAATCGAAAAAACGACAAAACTCGGTGTTACTGAAAAATTAGGAATGCAACCCGAATAAGGGCATTGTGGTCAATTGACACCCCGAGTTGCTTTTTGACCTAAATGTCCATTAAAAATAAATGATATTGCACTTAGGAAATTCCATAAAAATTAGAAGTCAATTACATAGAATAAATGAAGCAAATCTAAAGGATGTAATTGAAATTAACTAAAGTTGATTATTATAATGCTTAGGATGATTAGTGGAGCACTATGGGATTATATAAACCTTTAAGTGGACATATGTAAAAGCCATTTGGGACAAAAGATGAATTCATCTTTAACCTCTCAAAACAATGGCCGAATGGAACTCCATGGAAACTCCATGGCCGAAACATGAACAACCACCATGCACCTCCATTCCAGCCCTCATTTCACCTCAACTTCTTCATTAAAGCTTGCCTACACAACTTGGTAAAGAGATTGGCAGCAAGAAGGAAGGGTTTTGATGAGTTTTTAACAAGCTTCAAATTAAGTAAGTGCTCATTTCCTCTCCCTTTCTTCATTAAACTTTGAGTGGATGTTGTGGGTAGTTGATTTATGGAAGAATTTTTTATGTTTGATGAATGAGTGGAAATGTACATTTTGGTAGCCATGGAACCTCAATAAGAACAGCTTATTCTTGCATGTAAAGAGTGGTTTGAATGATGATTTAAATGTTTAATTGTATTGAAGTTGAATTCCATGTGTAAAGTTTGATTTGTAAGCTTGAAAAGTGAAAATGGAAGTTGATGGGTATGTGTAAACTTGTGGCAGCCTCATGAAGAAGATTGAAGTGTTTAAGTTCATGAAATATTGTTGAATTATGTTGCTTATGTTGGCAGCATGTGTATGTGAATAATTGTTTGGGTTTGGACATGTAAATAAGGTATGTTCATGTGGTTAAATTGTTATATTTGGACTTTGAAAATTCTGAGTTATAATGTGTATGTTGAGAGTGGTTACAGGCTTCCCAAAATGACCAAAATGTGATGTGAAGTGTGTTAATGTTATGGTACCAAATCAGAATTGGCATGAAAGGATTAGCTTGGTAAGTATAGAATGTGTAATTGGTATGTGATGAAGAGTGTGTAGCAGGGCAGTGAATGTTTTAGCTTAGAGCCTTAAGTGTGTGAGTCCAATTGGTATGAGACCAATTGGAGGTGAAACTAGGCACAAAATGGGCCAACTTTCATGAAGGAAGCTTACCTAAATTCTACCTAGAAGGTGACTTGAATAATGATCAAATCCGGATTAGTGACTTGAAAGCCTGAAATTGACCATTTGAGCAGCAGTTAGTTTTTTGACCATAACTTACTCAAAGGTCCAATTGACCTGAAATTTTTATCATGAATAGTTTAGACATATATCTACAATTCTTATGAAGACACCAACACCCAGAAATGATCATAAGCAAGTCAAATAGCTTGCACAAAGTCGGGTACCAAAAATGGCCGAACCAAAAGTGACCTAAAAATGACCTAAAGTTACCATTTTGGTACATTCTGTCCAGCATTGGTAAATTGAACATAACTTGGTATACACAACTCAGAATGACCTGGAATTTTGCTTAGCGTGCAATAAGACATAGACCTACAAGTCTGTAGTTTGGACCGAAACCTAAAAACCGAGCGAACTAGATCATCCGGCTAGGTCAAATTAGTATACCAAAATCCGGCAAATTGCAATAAAATACAATATACTTGAAAATGAATTTAGCAACATGTACCAACACTAAAAGGCTATTAAATGTGACATATTGGTAATATTAGAATTGACTCACTTAGAGTGCATCAAGGGTCAATATTATAGGTTGACTAATGAAATGAATTGAAGGGAATAGTATCAAGAAAATTTAAATGTTAGATTTTATTGCTAGAAACAAATTCATTGAGTACTGAAATACTTTAAATTGTGTGTTTCAGTTGAAAAGGATATTGAGAAGCATAAGGAATACTGAGTTAGGGCCAAGAGGCATATATCAGAGGTTTGTGTACAATAGTTATTTCTTTTGAATTTTTCAATTGAGATAAATTATGATTATTTGTATGTTATTGTTTTAAATTGTGTTTGGGCACAATAATTTTGATTTCTTATTTTCTACTTAAAAATTTATTTGAACATTATAGTTTTAAATTGTGCCTGTGCACAATACTTTTTATATTCACTGCTTTAACTAGAAAATTTATTTTGAGAAATGAGTTATGAACAATTTTTTATTATTTTGGCTTTGAGAATCTTATTTGGAAATTATTGTTTTGCCTACTTTGCAAATAGAAATTTTGAGGTAAAATGTGATTTGGGAATTGTATGAAATATTGTGATTTAGAATTGTTTTGATTCACACGTGGCATGACACTATTATTATATTCCTCCCTATTTGACTTATCAGTCTGGGGTGAGTGTGATTATGTTCCTCCCTCTCTGACTTGCCAGTCTGAGGTGAGTGTGGATGAGTACTCATTATTTAGCTAGCTTCCTCCCTCATTGATTTCAATTATTGGGGTGAGTGTGTCTTATCGTGGTGTACAACACGGCATGTGTGGAAAAATTGCGTCATGGCCTAAATTGTGTTATCAATTGGCAACACTGTGTTATTCAGTTATTTGATCAAATTGTGTTAATGATGGGCAAAACTATTTTATTCAGTTATTTGATCAAATTGTTTTATTGATGGGCAAAACTATGTTATTCAGTTATTTGATCAAATTGTGTTATTGATTGGCAAAACTGTGTTATTCAGTTATTTGATCAAATTTGTGTTATATGAACTTTGTAAATTGTGAAATGGAATTGTGATTTGTTTGATTTGTGAATTGTTAATAAAAGATTTATATATCGCATTTCAAATTGTTATTGTGCACCACTGAGTAAATTTTACTCAGCAATAGCTTTTCATTACAGTCACAGGTAGACAGACTGATAGGACAGCATACTAGGCTGCTAATACTATATTGAGAGTTCATCGGGTATATTGAGTATACCATATTTTTGCATTTTGTATTGTAATGTATGTTCACTATATGTATATATATTGTTCTTGGTTTTGAGCAGTTGTAAATTAAAATTGTACATTAAAATTGTAAACTAAATTTGTAAATTATTTTGGTTTGTAAATATTGTGATATATTTCTTTTATCTCAGTTTTTGGAAACACTGGGAAATTGGTTGTTGAACTGTGTTGATAATGTTTGAGAAATTTATTGTGTTGAACAAATTGTTGGAGTTTGGGATTGAGGAATTATATATTTAAAGTGCTTTTTACATGTTTTTAAGAACTGTTTTATTCAAAATATAGATGGAACTCTACCAAAATTTTTACAGAAATTATTAATACTTCAAATGTGTTATTTGGTTTCACTTCAATTAAAAAAAATTTTTTAACACCTGTCAATAGTGCTCACCACTGTAAAAAGAAGTAAGAAAAGTTTTAAAATCCCTTGTAGTGTATTTAATGGGTTATCAGTAGACGAAGTTGGTAATTCATTAGGTATACTACGGAATCATGTTATGCCTTACGGAGGGGTAGGGTATGACATGTTTTAGTGGTATCAGAGCTAGTTTTTAAATTCTATTTTCACCTATAATTTGAATATTCTTTCTTTATAGTACAACTGCTCAATGTCATTATTTGATACATATAGTACATTACATTATAAATATGCACTAACGGGAGGAAATCTTCTTGTGTTATTTGTTCTGGAGGTCTTAGATCCTCGAATTGACTATGGAAGAGGGTGATCGTTTAGTCGATCAATCGATAGAGGCTGAGGTGCAAGGGGATGCCCCAGCCCTACACATTGTCAGTGGATCAGCCACACCAGCCCCTTCAGTACCGCAGTTCCTTGCTCAGTTCGCTTAGCAGATGGCTGCAATATTGCAATAGATGGCTGGTAACGTGCCTACTCAAGTCCCACTACAGACACCAGTGGTACAACCACAGTCTTCTGCTAGGCAGTATGACAAATTGATGAAATATGGGGCTATTGAGTTCAAAGGGACAGTAGATCCTCTAGAGGCAGAACAATGGTTAGAGAGAATGGATAGGGTGTTCAAGAAACTGCACTACATAGAGGAGCTCAGATTTGAATATTTAGTGTTTCTGCTACAGGGGGATGCATATGACTGGTGGAAAATCATTCCCCATAGTCTGGTAGAACCTTCAGCGCTAACATGGAATGATTTTCTATGGGAGTTTAGACAAAAATATGTCCCTAATGCTTATGTGGACCAGAAGCTGCAATAGTTCCTAAGTCTGAAACAGGGGAGTAGATTGGTGGCTGAATATGAAAGGGAATTTTCCCGCATGAGCCATTATGCAGTAAGTCTACTTTATACCAGTAGGGAGAGATGTAAGAGGTTTGAAACCGGTTTGAAGCCTAGCATCAGATTACAAGTGGTCGGATTCAAACATAACAACTTCTCTGAGCTTATTTCTCAAGCACTAGAATTACAAAGAATTGAATCTGAAGCGGCCCCTGAGAAAAAGAAATCAGAGAAGACAGAAAAAGAGGGAAAGTTAGTAGAACAGAGTTCCAGTGGTCCTACTAGAAAGAGAAAAAACTTTAGGGGACACAACAGAGGTAGTAAGAAGTCCGGTAGAGATAGATATTCTGGACAGAAACCACCTCAATCTGATCAGCAAACTCAACAGAAACCCAAATATGCGCTGTCAGATCGACTTTGTGAAACTTGTGGTAAACACATAGTGGGTTATGTTATAGAGCCATAGGAGCATGTTTTAATTGTGGAGAGATTGGTCATTTTGCTATGGATTGTATAAATCCATGCCGTTCTGAATCATTTACTACACCAGAGGGGCCAACCCAAGTTTCTATCTCAAATAGTTCACCATCAGTTAGTTGAGGCAGAGGTAGAGGTAGGGGTAGTACACCTAGAAGTCAGAGTACCGTGAATTAGCCAAAACAGGGTAATGCTTCAGCTAGAGTATACGCTATACAACAGAGGGAAGAGGCTAAGACTTTTGACATCGTTGCTGGTACTCTCTAAACTAGTAACTAATATATATATGTACTGTTTGACCTAGGGTCTACATACTTTTATGTTAGTACCAGTATTGTTTGCCTTCCTGCTGTCCCTCATATATTAAAAAAAAAAAAATTGTTAGTTACCTAAAATTAAGTTACAGTAATGGAATTGCTCTAGATGAGGGCAAAGATGTTACAGTTAGTAATTGTCAATGGATATTGTAATCAGAATAAGTTTCGGATATTAGTGAATTCAAAAAGGATAAAAGGATAGGAAAGTTTAATCTATTAGGATGTGTCGTAGTAACTATGCAATGTTCTTGATGTTTATACTATAAGCTGCAGATTACAGTACTGACTTGAGATTCTTGTGTAGAGCTACGTACTACTCGATAGTACACCAAGATGAGAATAGTTGCCAACGGCATCTGTTTTGGTATAGTTATGCCAGGACAGAATTTAATTGTTAGAAATAAGTTTGAAAATCCTACTTAGGGAGTTAAAACTCAAAAGTTAGAATATTGAAAGGTTATAGTTTAATACAAAAGGAAGTAAGTTATAGAATATTAATCCATAAGAAGAGTTGTGGAAGTAAAATTTGAACAGTTGGTTCAGATATAACAAAGAAATGTTACGAATGTGAGTAAGATTGTTGACTAGAATGGTCAGAGGACCAATGACTGGATAAATAATTCTAATACGACCATAATGGTCATTCAAGAAGGGAACATGAATCGAAATATTAGACAGAACGATAGTAAGAAATGATTAGTACTATATAAACAAAGTAAATGTTATATTAGATTGTTAAAAGTTTTAAACAAATTCAAAGGAAAGAAGATTATACGATCATATAAAAAGGAGAAAATAAATGTGTGAATATTGTAAGGCGGCTATTGAGTAAAATTTCGAGGATGAAATTTATTTTAAGGGGGGGAGAATCGTAACACCCCTATGTTCGGCAGTGCATTCTACTGTTCCGGTGACCAGTGTCTGTCCGGACAGCTAGGATGCCTAGAACTACATCTAAATGTTAGTGAGGAGACATAAAATAATGAAATATAAGAAAGTAAAATACAAGAAAAATAAAGGAAAATTAATAGCAATGAAATGTAACTAAGTTAAATGAGCCAAAAACCGTAGCGATGGGTGACCGCACCGGAAAGTTGCGGCGAGGACCGTTGACTAGCCTTGGACTGCGGGGAACCCTAGAAGATATTTTTTAGACTTAAATAAACATCTATTGAAGTATAAATGTCATTAGAAATATTAAAGAAAAATTAATTAATTAATTAGTATAAAGAAAAGCGAGAAATTGAGGAAACGACAAAACTCGGTGCTACCGAAAAATTGGGAATGCAACCCGAATAGGGGCATTGTGGTCAATTGATATCTTGAGTTGCCTTTTGACCTAAATGTCCATTAAAAATAAATGATATTGCACTTAGGAAATGCCATAAAAATTAGAAGTCAATTACAGAATAAATGAACGAAATCTGAGGGATGTAATTGAAATTAACTAAAGTTGATTATTATAATGCTTAGGACGATTAGTGGAGCACCATGGGATTAAATAAACCTTTAAGTGGACAGATGTAAAAGCCATTTGGGATAGAAGATGAATTCATCTTTAACCTCTCAAAACAATGGCCGAATGGAACTCCATGGAAACTCCATGGCCGAAATATGAATAACCACCATGCACCTCAATTCAAGCTCTCATTTCACCTCAACTTCTTCATTAAAGCTTGCCTACACAACTTGGTAAAGAGATTGGCAGCAAGAAGGAAGGGTTTTAATGAGTTTTTAACAAGCTTCAAATTAAGTAAGTGCTCATTTCCTCTCCCTTTCTTCATTAAACTTTGAGTGGATGTTGTGGGTAGTTGATTTATGAAAGAATTTTTAAAGTTTGATGAATTAGTGAAAATGTGCATTTTGGCACCATGGAACCTCAATAAGAACATCTTATTCTTGCATGTAAATAGTGGTTTGAATGATGATTTAAGTGTTTAATTGTATTGAAGTTGAATTCCATGTGTAAAGTTTGATTTATAAGCTTGAAAAGTGAAAATGGAAGTTGATGGGTATGTGTAAACTTGTGGCAGCCTCCTGAAGAAGATTGAAGTGTTTAAGTTCATGAGATATTATTGAATTATGTTGCTTATGTTGGCAGCATGTGTATGTGAATAATTGTTTGGGTTTGGACATGTAAATGAGGTATGTTCATGTGGTTATATTGTTGTAATTGGACTTTGAAAATTCTGAGTTATAATGTGTATGTTGAGAGTAGTTACAAGCTGCCCAAAAATGACCAAAATGTGATGTAAAGTGTGTTAATGTTATGGTACCAAATCAGAATTGGCATGAAAGGATTAGCTTGGTAAGTATAGAATGTGTAATTGGTATGTGATGAAAAGTGTGTAGCAGGGTAGTGTATGTTTTAGCTTAGAACCTTAAATGTGTGACTCCAATTGGTATGAGACCAATTGGAGGTGAAAATAGGCACAAAATGTGCCAACTTTCATGAAGGAAGCTTATCTAAATTCTGCCTAGAAGGTGACTTGAAAAATGATCAAATCCGGATTAGTGACTTAAAAGCCTGAAAATTGACCATTAGAGCAATAGTTAGTGTTTTGACCATAACTTACTCAAAACAGGTCCAATTGACCTGAAATTTTTACCATTAATAGTTTAGACATATATCTACAATTATTATGAAGACAACAACACCTAGAAGTGATCATAAGCAAGTCAAATAGCTTGTACAAATTCGGGTACCAAAACTGGCCGAACCAAAAGTGACCTAAAAATGACCTAAAGTTACCATTTTGGTACATTCTGTCCAGCATTGGTAAATTGACCATAACTTGGTCTACAAAACTCAGAATGACCTGGAATTTTTCCCCGTGTGCAATAAGACATAGACCTACAAGTTTTTAGTTTTGCCTGAAACTCGAAAACCGAGGAAACTAGGTCATCCAGCTAGGTCAAATTAGTATACCGAAATCCGGCAAATTGTAATAAAATGGAATATACTTGAAAATGAATTTGGTAACATGTACCAACACTAAAAGGCTATTAAATGTTACATATTGGTAACATTAGAATTGACTCACTTAGAGTGCACCAAGGGTCAATATTATAGGTTGATTAATGAAATGAATTGAAGGGAATAATACCAAGAAAATTTAAATATTGGATTTTATTGTTAGAAACAAATTCATTGAGTACTGAAACACTTTAAATTGTGTGTTTCAGTTGAAAAGGATATTGAGAAGCATAAGGAACACTGAGTCAGGGCCAAGAGGCATATATCAGAGGTTTGTGTACAATAGTTATTTCTTTTGAATTTTTCAATTGAAATAAATTATGATTATTTGTATGTTATTGTTTTAAATTGTGTTTGTGCGCAATAATTTTGATTTCTTATTTTCTACTTAAAAATTTATTTGAACATTATAGTTTTAAATTGTGTCTGTGTGCAATACTTTTTATATTCACTGCTTTTACTAGAAAATTTATTTGGAGAAATGAGTTATGAATGATTTTTTATTGTTTTGGCTTTGAGAATCATATTTGGAAATTATTGTGTTGCCTACTTTGTAAATGGAAATTTTGAGATAAAATGTGACTTGAGAATTGTATGAAATATTGTGATTTGGAATTGTTTTGATTCAAACTTTGCATGACCCTGTTATTATATTCCTCCCTCTTTGACTTATCAGTCTGGGGTGAGTATGATTATGTTCCTCCCTCTCTGACTTACTAGTCTAAGGTGAGTGTGGATGAGTACTCATTATTTTGCTAGCTTCCTCCCTCATTGATTTCGATTATTGGGGTGAGTGTGTCTTGTCATGGTGTACAACACGGCATGTGCGAAAAAATTGCGTCATGGCCTAAACTGTGTTATTAATTGGCAACACTGTATTATTCAGTTATTTGATCAAATTGTGTTATTGATGGGCAAAACTGTTTTATTCAGTTATTTGATCAAATTGTGTTATTGATGGGCAAAACTGTGTTATTCAGTTATTTGATCAAATTTGTGTTATATGAACTTTGTAAATTGTGAAATGGAATTGTGAATTATTTGATTTGTGAATTATCAATAAAAGATTTATATATCGCATTTCAAATTGTTATTGTGCACCACTAAGTAAATTTTACTCAGCGATAGCTTTTCATTGCTGTCGCAGGTAGACAGACTGACAGGGCAGCAGACTAGGCTGCTAATGCTATATTGAGAGTTCATCGGATATATTGAGTATACCATATTTTTACATTTTGTATTGTAATGTATGTTCACTGTATGTATATATTGTTCTTGGTTTTGAGCAGTTGTTAATTAAAATTGTACATTAAAATTGTAAACTAATTTTGTAAATTATTTTGGCTTGTAAATATTGTGATATATTTCTTTTATCTTGGTTTTTGGAAACACTGGGAAATTGGTTGTTGAACTGTGTTGATAATGTTTGAGAAATTTATTGTGTTGAACAAATTGTTGGAGTTTGGGATTGAGGAATTATATATTTGAAGTGCTTTTTACAGGTTTTTTAAGTATTATTTTATTCAAAATATAGATGGTACTCTGCCAAAATTTTTATAGAAATTATTAATACTTCAAATGTATTATTTGGTTTCACTTTAGTTAAAAAAATTTTTTTTAACACCTGTCAATAGTGCTCACCACTGTAAAAAGAAGTAAGAAAAGTTTTAAAATCTCGTGTAGTGTATTTAATGGGTTATCAGTAGACGGAGTTAGTAATTCATTAGGTATACTACGGGATCATGTTATGCCTTACAGAAGGGTAGGGTGTGACGTACCCCATACAAGTAACCTAGAACCACAATGTTATGTGAAAAACCTGAGGAAGAAACATCATTCTGAATAAAAGATAATAAGAAATTGGGAACTTCCTCCTAATAAGCAAGACTAGATAACTATAAAGAAGTTTTAGCAAGACCATGAGTAACCTTATTGGCTTGCTTACTAGGCTAAGAGATGGTTAAATTGTCCTTCCTATTAAAAGAAGCTTACAAATCAAAAATAACAATCTCAAATTCTGATAAATCATCACTAACAGAACAAATCGAATAGAAGACCTCTTATGAGTCAATCTTAAGTCTTACATTATGGAAAAATATTAAACCAACTTACAATAAGCTTTTCTAATGGCAATTGCTTTCACCATTGAAGCAAGGAGGCATTCTAGAATATGGCTTGAAATAGCTATAAAAATTTAACCCTCATCATTCCGAAGAACTGTTCCATAACCCATTCAGTTCACCTATTTAAAGCACACAGTGCCCATATTACACTTGAGCATTCACAACATAGGCAGCATCACAGAACTAGAACATGGGACCTATTAGGCATTGAAACAACTAGAGCATCTCCATTTCGTGCCACTGGCCAATCATAGAGGAGCCATATTGCTTGGGAGAACACGTTTTATGAAGACCACATTTGTCCATGCCACAAAAAATAATTTCTTAATGTCCATAACATCCAAAAAAGCGCACTAATCTTCATTGATAAATGAATGCATTCACATCAATAAAATTTAACAAAAAAGTGGCCATAATATTAATCTGTGTAACACCCCTATTTGCATAGCCTGGTATATTTCACTATTCCAGTGACTGGTGTCAGTCTGGATAATTAAGGGGATTAGAACCACACTTAACACAACTAGATAAGCCTTAAACCCAAATAATTAGTAATTGTCAAGTAGTCAAGTATAAATAAGAAAAACAGAACATAAGAAGTTAAACGAGCCGAGAGTCACAGCGATGGATGACCTTCTCAGGAAAAACTGTGAAGTCAATTTAAACTCAAATTTTGAATTGTAAAATGTGATGCTGCGGTCCTTAGGACAATTATGAACACAGTGGAAAAGAGAAAATCATGAAAAAGAACTGCTAAGCCAGTCAAATAATTAGGTCAGGGAGCCAGAAGAAATGTTGAATTATTTGCGAACCGGGTCGAACCAGCGAGGGGCAATTTGGTCAATTGAACCCGAGAGCTGACTCCTGACCTAACTGTCAAATAAAATCAGAGAAAAGAAAATTTCAGAGTCGGGAATTAAATTAAAGTACTAATAGAAAAAGAAATAGAAAAAAAAAGGAAAATAAAAAAGTTAAAAAGGTAATGACATCATGTGGTGACATAAGATGATGCCATAAATATTATAATTAAAATTTATTTAATTTAGATAGATTGTGGTCTTCCTAAGAGATAAACTTATAAAAGAAAGAGAAAAGAAAAGAAAAAAAAAAGTCCTTCTTCTTCTTGTTGCCGTGACATATCCCTCTCCCAAGCTCTCTCACATAACTCCATTGAAGCACTAAACTAAGCTTCATAAACCTTAAATTCCACTATAGAAACCTTACTCTCCAATATTAAATCTTGTAGTTAGACCTTGATAAGGAGCTTGACAACAAAAAGAAAAAGAAAGGAAGAAGTTTTGAAGGGAAAAAAATTCTGCACAAAAGGTTAGTTGAGTTCTCTTTTTGTATCTTTACATATATACTTAGGCAACTTGATGGAGTGATGATTTGTTGAAAAATGAAACAAAATGATATGTTTAAGAACTATATGAAATTTGATCAGCTATGAGTGGTTAGGGTTTGGTGTGCTTTGACCCAATTGAATATGAATTTTAAGATTCGTGAAGTTATATGTATGTTTAAAGTATTGAAATTGCATGAATTGAAACAATTAGTGTAGTTAGGGTTTTGGTACTTAGGGTTTAGAGACAAAAATGTGAGAAATTGGTAAATGATGTCTTTGACCTAGTTTGAAGTGAGAAATGGTCATTTGTGACCAAATGAAGTGTGTTGGAAGTGTTGGAGTTGAGGTTAAATTCGGATTCAATGTGGTCATACTGCTGGTAGCAGGACCAAGGTCCCTTTGAGGGACCAAAACTGAAAATTTACAAGTCCAATTGGTATGAGACCAATTGGGAATGAAAATAGACACAAAATCACACAATTTTCATTTGGGAATCATGCCCAAAAAGTGACCAAAACCTAGTGAACAAATTGACCAAATCCGGAAATTCTCAGTCTGACCTATACAAACTGACCAAATGAACAGTGTTCATTTGGCCATAACTTGAGCTAGGCAGGTCTAAATGACCTGAAATTTTACCAGTGGATAGATGAGATATAGACCTAAAACTTTCATGGAGAACTCAAACCCAAATTATGCCATTAACCAAGTCATTTGGTTACCCAAATTTGGTGACCTAAAACTGCCAGAACTAGAATTTGCCTAGAAATCTAGGTTAAGTCCAATCCGGCACTATAAGTTGAGCTACAAAACTCCAATTAGAGTGATTCAAAAAGGAGAATAAACTTAAGACAATAGGGAACATTTTCTATGAAGAAATTTTTTCCAAATTCTAACAGTAAAATGACCAATGGAACAGTGCAACTTAAGACACCAAAATTGAAAATTTGCAAATTTACCTAAAAGACTTAGAATTTGAGTAAACAACCAAAACCAACAAATTTAGTGACCAAAATGTGGTATGTGGGTGAAGTTGGAATTCCCATACCTATTAAGCCTTAGAAAGTCAACAAATTGACTTGAATAGTGTAGTGAATAATAACCCCGAAACCTAAATTTTAAGGAACGTCAAGTTTAGCATATTAGAGCTAGGTAAAAGTGAATTTAAATTTATTTTTGAATTTATACTAAGTTATGGTACTGAAACACTGTGAAACTGTGTGTTTCAGTGGAAAGGAACGCCAGGAAAGAACCCGAAGAATCGAGTCAAGGCCAAGAGGCGACTCACTTAAGGTTTGTGCACAACGTATAATTTTTGTAAATTATCTTCTGCATATTGTTTTGAATAATGTGAAATATTGAATTGTGACATTATTATGATGCTTTTGATTTAAATTTTTGAAAGTTATTTGTGTATATTTGAAATGGCAATGTTTAGCAAATTGTTAAGATAAGTTTTGAAACCACAGTGTCATGACCATATATTTGAACACCTCACTAGCATGACTAGTGGGGGTAATCAGTTTCGAATTTTGATTCCTTCTATGGCTAAAGTGTTGAGGTGTGTGCCAGTAGAAGAAGAAATTGAATGGATATCCATATATTTAAGCTAGCTAGCCTTGTGATGTGACTTCTCCTTACCCTCTGGCTATTGAGATTATATTTGTTTCGAATGGCATGATATAACTGTGGATTTTATGAAATGTGTTTTGGCACTTCGAAATGAACTTGTTTGGATTAAAATCTCATATTTCATGTTTTGTATTTAATTTTCATGTTCAGTCCAATTTTTGAATAAATGTGATTTAAATTTTGCATAAAGATTATTTTAGTATGTTGTGCACTACTGAGTCCTAGTACTCAACGATGGTTGTTATTGCTGTCGCAGATTTAGAGACTAGAGGAGCAGCAGACTGAGCTATTGAGGACAGAGGAGCTACCTGCTTGAAGTTATATTGGGTATATTTTATACCTTGATTGTAGATATTAATTTTGATGTATGTAATGTATGTAATTGTATGGACATGTAAAATTGGTCTTGAGCAGTTTGTACAAAGTTTGTATAAAGTTTGTAATAAATTTTAGTTTGGATTTTCCTAATGTAAATTTTTAGTATGATGTATATATAAATTGTTTATCTTTAATGGAATATGAATGAATGAAATTGATTGACAATATCTTGAGAATTGTTGAATTTTGAAAAATAAGAAATTGGTTGGAATTGATTGTGAATTTGAAGAAGTTGTTGAGAAAAATTATTGGAAGTGCTTTTTTTCAGGTATTTGAAAAACTGCTTTCTCAAAATGCAGACGACACTCTGCTGAAATTTTTATAAAATTTGCGGAAAAATAAAATGGGCCAAAAATTTTAACTAGTTTTCAACTTTAATTAAATGATTTTAATACCTACTAGAAAATGCTCTCCAATTATAAAAGTAAGAAAATTGTTTTAAAATCCCTTGTAGGGTACTTAATGAGTTATCGGTTGGTGAAGTTCGATAGTTCATTAGGTATTCTATGGGATCATGTTATGCCTTACAGAGGGGTAAGGTGTGATATGTTTAAGTGGTATCAGAGTAAAATTTTTGAAGTATGTTTTAACTTGAGAATTTATGTCTTTCCTTGTTAAGTACAACTGCTCAATGTCCATATTTGTTACATACAGTGCATTACATCATAAATATAAACTAACAGAGGGAAATCTCCATGTGTTACTTGTTCAGGAGATACCTTAACTTCATATTGAAATGGAAGAAGGAGATCGCTCAGTCGAGCAATCTGTTGAAGTTGAGGCACAAGGGGAAGCCTCAGCATTACAGAATGTCAGTGGATCTGTAGCACCAGCCCCACAAATGCCGTAGTTTCCTGCACAGTTTGCACAGCAGATGGCTGCGATGTTTCAACAAATGGCTGGGGGTATGCCTGCTCAAGCTCCACCCCAGACACCTGTGGCACAACCACTGCCTCTAGCCAGACAGTATGATAAGTTGTTGAAGTATGGGGCTACTGAATTTAAGGGTACAGTGGACCCTTTAGAGGCAGAGCAATGGCTTGAAAGGATGGATAGAGTATTTAAGAAGCTGCACTGCCAAGATGAACTGAAGTTTGAATATTCTGTGTCGCCATCGCAAGGATGCATATGATTGGTGGAAGACCATCCCCACGGCTTAATTTGAACCACCAAGATCTTGACCTAGGATGACTTCATCAGAGAATTCAGACAGAAATACATCCCAGATGTATATGTTGATCAGAAATTGCAAGAATTTTTAAGTTTGAAACAAGGGAACCAATCAGTGACGGAGTATGAGAGGGAGTTCTCCCGCTTAAGTCATTATGCTGGGAGTCTCCTTTCTACCAGCAAGTCAAGATGCAAGAGATTTGAGACTGGTTTGAAGCCCAGTTTGAGAATGCAAGTAGTGGGATTCAAACACAGCAATTTTTCAAAATTCATGTCTCAAGCACTCGAGTTAGAAAGGATTGAATCAGAAGCGACCCCAACAAAAGAAAAATCAGAAAAAGTTGAAAAATCAGAGAAAGATATGGGGGAAAAATCAGTTGAACAAATTTCTGGTGGTACTTCTGGGAAGAGAAAGAAATTTGGTGGACCTAGTAGAGGTCGAGGTGGAAGATTTGGAAGGGGCAGATTCTCTGGACAGAGACCCCCTAGGTTTAGTCAGCAATCGAGCAGGGGTTCATATCCTACCCACCTTTGTGAGACTTGTGGCAAGATTCATGGGTGGGTTGGGGGGGGGGGGGGAATGCTATTGGGCCACTGGAGCCTACTTTAACTGTGGAGGCAAGGGCCATCTTGCAAAAGACTGCACTAGTGCTCCGAGATACTGTCCAGCTCCTACTACGGCAGAAGGATCTATTCAGAGTCCTGCTTCCAGAAGTTCACAACCTGTTGGCAGAGAAAGAGGTAGAGGTAGAGGCACTGCTTCTGGCAGTCAGGGTATGGTTGGTCAGTCAGCACAAGGAAGTGCTTCAGCTAGAGTTTACACGATGAGACAACGAGAAGAGGCTGAGACTTCTGATGTGGTAGCTGGTACATTCTCTATCTCTGATCAAGAAGTATTTGTGTTGCTTGATCCAGGTTCAATCCATTCATATGTTAGTGCTAGCATAGTCAGTTCACTTGCTGTTCCATGTGGCCAAATGGGTTTTGAAGTGCTAGTAACTAGTCCGTTAGCACAAAAGGTCCGGGTCAACAGAATCTATAAAGACTGTCCTTTGGTGATCCAAGGACATGTTTTTTTGTTAGATTTGATTGAAATGCCCTTCAGAGATTATGATATTATCTTGGGCATGGATTGGTTAGCCAGGCATCACGCCATGATTGACTATAGACTGAAGACAGTCACTTTTGGTCTCCCTCTATACGGTGATGTGGTAATACATGGGGAGAGGCATTTACTGCCATCAAACATTATTTCGGCTGCACTAGCCAGAAGGATGATCGGAAAGGGGTGTGAAGCTTACTTGGCACATGTGATAGACACCCAAGTGGGGAGTCCAGCATTGAGGGACATCCTTACTATATGTGACTTTCTGGATGTGTTTCCTGATGAATTGCCAGGATTACCTCTAGAAGAGAGGTGCAGTTTGAAATTGATGTTATGCCTGGTGTGGACCCAATCTCTATAACACCATATAGAATGGCACCTGTAGAATTGAAAGAGTTAAAAGTGCAGTTGCAAGAGCTGCTTGACAAGGGCTTTATCCGCCCTAGTGTGTCACCTTGGGGAGCGCCTATGTTGTTTGTTAAGAAGAAAGATGGCACTCTCCACTTATGTATTGACTATCGGCAGTTGAATAAGGTGACAATAAAGAATAGATATCCATTGCCCAGCATTGATGACTTGTTTGACCAGTTGAGGGGTGCAGCTGTGTTCTCCAAAATTGACCTGAGATCAGGTTATTATCAACTAAAAGTACAAGAGTAGAGTATTTCTAAAACTGCCTTCAGAACCCGCTATAGCCATTATGAGTTCTTGGTCATGCCATTCGGGTTAACTAATGCTCCAGCTGCTTTTATGGATCTGATGAACACTATCTTTAGACCATACCTCGACTAGTTTGTTGTGGTATTCATAGATGATATATTAGTCTATTTTGAGGAGTGGAGAAGAGCATGATAGACATCTGCGGATTGTACTGCAGATTCTAAGGGAGAAAAAACTATATGCCAAATTATCGAAGTGTGAATTTTGGCTGAAGGAAATATCTTTCTTGGGGCATATAATATCAGAAGAGGACATCAAGGTAGATCCAAGTAAGATAGAAGCTGTCCTTAATTGGAGGCCACCCAGAAATATCACAGAGATTCATAGTTTTCTGGGTTTAGCTGGATACTACCGTCAATTTGTGAAGGGATTCTCCATATTGGCATCTCCATTGACCAAGCTGCTTAGAAAAGATGTGAAATTTCAGTGGACGGATAAATGTCAACAGAGTTTTGATGAATTGAAGAAATGTTTAACTAAAGCTCCAGTCCTTACTTTACCTACTCTGGGTAAAGAATATACAGTTTATAGTGATGCTTCTCATAATGGGTTAGGCTGTGTATTGATGCAAGATTGAAATGTCATTGCCTATGCATCACGCTAGCTAAAACCGCATGAGAGGAATTATCCGACACATGACTTGGAACTTGCAGCTATTGTGTTTGCTCTTAAGATTTGGAGACACTATTTGAATGGGGAGAAATGCTACATCTACACAAATCATAAGAGTTTGAAGTATTTGGGTACTCAGAAGGAGTTGAATTTGAGACAGAGGAGATGGTTAGAGTTAATAAAAGACTATGATTGTCTGATAGACTATCAGCCAGGGAAAGCTAATGTTGTGGCTGACGCCTTAAGTCGCAAGACTATGGCAAGTCTATGGGTTACTCCTTTGTCTATGGTACATGAGTTGAGATCATTACATGCCAGCTTAGAGATTAATGATGAAGGGCAGACAACAGTTGCATGGCATGTACTGCCAGTATTGATTGATCAGATCAGAATGGCTGCTAAGAATGATCAGAAATATCAGAAGCTATTGGAAGAAGTTAGATAGGGCAAGAGACCAGAATTCTCGATCAGAGATGATAGTCTACTGCTACACTAGGGCAGAATGTTTGTTCCTAATGATGTTGATTTGAGGCAGATCATTTTGAAAGAAGCACATGAGTCTCCTTTTGCCATGCACCCTGGTGGCACAAAAATGTATAGAGGGCTAAAGGAGCATTATTGGTGGATGGGCATGAAAAGAGATATGGCAGAGTTTGTTTCTAAATGCCTAACTTGTCAGCAAGTGAAGGTAGAGCATCAAGTACCCGCTAGGTTGTTACATCCACTGTCAGTACCAGAGTGGAAATGGGAGAGAATAACAATGGATTTTGTGATGGGACTTCCGAGGACACAAAAGAGTCATGATGCAGTTTGGGTCATTGTTGACAGACTAACCAAGTTTGCTCATTTTTTACCAGTCCGAATGGACTACAGTTTAAAAAGATTGGCCAAGTTGTACATTGATGAGATTATGAGACTGCATGGAGTGCTAGTATCCATTGTATCAGACAGAGATCCTAGGTTCACTTCTAGATTCTGAGGTAGTCTTCAAAGAGCCCTAAGAACTAGATTGAACTTCAGTACTGCATTCCACCCACAGATAGATGGCCAATTTGAGAGGGTAATTCAAATCTTAGAGGACATGCTACGGGCTTGTGTGATTGAGTTTGAGGGCAGTTGGGATACACACTTGCCTTTGATTGAGTTTGCTTACAACAACAGCTACCAATCAAGCATTGGGATACCTCCATATGAAGCTTTGTATGGCAGAAAATGTAGAACCCCGTTGTGTTGGGATGACGTGGGTGAAAGAAAGATGATTGGACCCGAAATTATTAAGCAAACTGAGGAGAAGATCAGGGTGATCAGAGATCAACTTAAGACTGCATCAGACCGTTAGAAGTCTTACATTGATTTAAAGAGAAGAGATATTGAGTATGCAGTGGGTGAGAAAGTATTCCTCAAGGTTTATCCTTGGAAGAGAATTATGAGATTCAGCAGAAAGGGGAAACTGAGTCCTCGTTTCAATGGGCCATATGAGGTTCTGGAAAGAATGGGTCCTTTGGCATATCATTTGGCACTACCTCCAGAGTTGGAAAAGATACATAATGTCTTCCATGTGTCTATGTTGAGGAGGTATCTATCAGACCCATCTCATGTACTACTAGTAGAAGAAATTGAAGTGAATCCAGACCTCACATATGAGGAAGAACCCATAGAGATTCTGGCTTATGAGGTGAAGCAGCTACGGAACAAGCAAATACCGTTGGTAAAAGTGCTGTGGAACCATCATTTGGGCCAGGAGGCTAATTGGGAACGAGAGGAGGACATGAGGAAATAATACCCATAGCTATTCAGAGATTGATACCAGGTAAAATTTTGAGACAAAATTTATTTAGGGGGGGGGGGGGAGAATTGTAAGACGAAATTTATATAAGGGGGGGAGAATTGTAACACCTCTATTTGCATAGCCTGGTATATTTAATTGTTCCGGTGACCAATGTCGGTCCGGACAATTAAGGGGATTAGAACCACATTTAAGACAACTAGATAAGCCTTAAACCCAAATAATTAGTAATTGTCAATTAGTTAAGTATAAATAAGAAAAACAGAACATAAGAAGTTAAATGAGCCGAGAGTCACAGCGATGGGTGACCTTCTCGGGAAGGACTGCGAAGTCAATTTAAACTCAAATTTTGAACTGTAAAATGTGACGCTGCGGTCCTTAGGACCATTACGAATATAGTGGAAAAGAGAAAATCACAAAAAAGAACTGTTAAGCCAGTCAAATAATTAGGTCAGGGAACCAGAAGAAATATTGAATTATTTATAAACTGGGTCGAACTGGCGAGGGGCAATTTGGTCAATTAACCTCGAGAGCTGACTCCTGACCTAATTGTGAAATAAAATCAGAGAAAAGAAAATTTCAGAGTCGGGAATTAAATTAAAGAACTAATAGAAAAATAAATAGAAAAAAAAGGAAAATAAAAGGTAATGACATCATGTGGTGACATAATCATGATGCCATAAATATTATAATTAAAATTTATTTAATTTAGATAAATTGTGGTCTTTCTAAGAGATAAACTTATAAAAGAAAAAGAAAAGAAAAGAAAAAAAAAATTCCTTCTCCTTCTTGTTGCCATGACATATCCCTCTCCCAAGCTCTCTCACATAACTCCATTGAAGCACTAAACTAAGCTTTATAAACCTTAAATTCCACCATAGAAACCTTACTCTCCAACATTAAATCTTGTAGTTAGACCTTGATAAGGAGGTTGACGACAAAAAGAAAAAGAAAGGAAGAAGTTTTGAAGGGAAAAAAATTCTGCATAAAAGGTTAGTTGAGTTCTCTTTTTGTATCTTTACATATATACTTAGGCAACTTGATGCAGTGATGATTTGTTGAAAAATGAAACAAAATGATATGTTTAAGAACTATATGAAATTTGATCAGCATGAGGGGTTAGGGTTTGGTGTGCTTTAACCTAATTGAATATGAATTTTAAGGTTAGTGAAGTTATATGTATGTTTAAAGTATTGAAATTGCATGAATTGAAACAATTAGTGTAGTTAGGGTTTTAGCACTTAGGGTTTAGAGTAAAAAATGTGAGAAATTGGTAAATGATGTCTATGACCTAGTTTGAAGTGAGAAATGGTCATTTGTGACCAAATGAAGTGTGTTGGAAGTGTTGGAGTTGAGGTTAAATTCGGATTCAATGTGGTCATGCTGCTGGCAGTAGGACCAAGGTCCCTTTAAGGGACTAAAACTGAAAATTTACAAGTCCAATTCGTATAAGACCAATTGGGAATAAAAATAGACACAAAATTACACAATTTTCTTTTAGGAATCATGCCCAAAAAGTGAACAAAACCTAGTGAACAAATTAACCAAATCCGGAAATTCTCAGTCTGACCTATACAAACTGACTAAATGCACAGTGTTTGTTCATTTGGCCATAACTTGAGCTAGGCAGGTCTAAATGACCTGAAATTTTGCTAGCGGACAGATGAGATATAGACCTAAAACTTTTATGGGGAACACAAACTCAAATTATGCCATTAACCAAGTCATTTGACTACCCAAAATTAGTGACCTAAAACTGCCAAAACTAGAATTTGCCTAGAAATCTGGGTTAAGTCCAATTCGGCAGCCATGGTTCAAATGGCTATAACTTGAGCTACAAAACTCCAATTGGAGTGATTCAAAAAGGAGAATAAACTTAAGACAATAAGAAACATTTTCTATAAGAAAGTTTTACCAAATTCTAACAGTAAAATAACCAATGGAACAGTGCAACTTAAGACACCAAAACTGAAAATTTGCAAATTTGCCTAAAAGACTTAGAATTTGAGTAAACAACCAAAACCAACAAATTTAGTGACCAAAATGTGGTATGTGGGTGAAGTTGGAATTCTCATGCCTATTAAGCCTTAGAAAGTCAACAAATTGACTTGAATAGTGTAGTGAATAGTAACCCTAAAACCCAAATTTTAAGGAACGTCAAGTTTAGCATATTAGAGCTAGGTAAAAGTGAATTTAAATTTATTTTTGGATTTATGCTAAGTTATGGTACTGAAACACTGTGAAACTGTGTGTTTCAGTGGAAAGGAACGCCGGGAAAGCACTCGAAGAATCGAGTCAAGGCCAAGAGGTGACTCGCTTAAGGTTTGTGCACAATGTATAATTTTTGTAAATTATCTTCTGCATATTGTTTTGAATAATGTGAAATATTGAATTGTGACATTATTATGATGCTTTTGATTTAAATTGTTGAAAGTTATTTGTGTATATTTGAAATGGCAATGTTTAGCAAATTGTTAAGATAAGTTTTGAAACCACAGTGTCATGACCATATATTTGAACACCTCACTAGCATGACTAATGGGGGTAATCAATTTCGAATTTTGATTCCTTCTCTGGCTAAAGTGTTGAGGTGTGTGCCAGTAGAAGAAGAAATTGAATGGATATCCATATATTTGAGCTAGCTAGCCTTGTGATGTGACTTCTCCTTAGCCTCTGGCTATTGGGATTATATTTGTTTCGAATGGCATGATATAACTGTGAATTTTGTGAAATGTGTTTTGGCACTTCGAAATGAACTTATTTGGATTAAAATCCCATATTTCATGTTTTGTATTTAATTTTCATGTTTAGTCCAATTTTTGAATAAATGTGATTGAAATTCTGCATAAAGATTATTTTAGTATGTTGTGCACCACTGAGTCCTAGTACTCAGCGATAGCTGTTATTGCTGTCACAGATTTAGAGACTAGAGGAGCTATAGACTGAGCTGTTGAGGACAGAGGAGCTACCTGGTTAAAGTTATATCGGGTATATTTTATACCCTAATTGTATAAATTTATTTTGATGTATGTAATGTACGTAATTGTATGGACATGTAAAATTGGTCTTGAGCAGCTTGTACAAAGTTTGTAATAAATTTTAGTTTGGATTTTCCTAATGTAAATTTTTAGTATGATGTATATATAAATTGTTTATCTTTAATGGAATATGAATGAATGAAATTGATTGACAGTATCTTGAGAATTGTTGAATTTTGAAACTTGAGAAATTGGTTGGAATTGATTGTGAATTTGAAGAAGTTATTGAGAAAAATTATTGGAAGTGCTTTTTTTCAGGTATTTGAAGAACTGTTTTCTCAAAATACAGACGGCACTCTACCGAAATTTTTATAAAATTTGCAAAAAAATAAAATGAGCCAAAAATTTTAACATGTTTTCAACTTTAATTAAATGATTTTAATACCTATTAGAAAATGCCCTCCACTTATAAAAGTAAGAAAATTTTTTAAAAATCCCTTGTAGGGTACTTAATGAGTTATCGGTAGGTGAAGTTTGGTAGTTCATTAGGTATTCTACGGGATCATGTTATGCCTTATAGAGGGGTAAGGTGTGACAATCTGACTATCAATATTAATATGCAACATCTTCCAACATGCTTAAGCTTTAGGATAATGCAGATGAACATGCGTAACACTTTCATCCAAGTTGCAAATAGGACAGGCCACATCAACCCTTACTAGCAAGATGACACTTAGATGGAAAAATATTATAACATGCTTGCTAGAGAAAATTGCCATGTTTAGGTGAAATTTTTAGGTCCCATAATTTCTTCCAATCTCCTGCATTAAAAGATCACAAAACAAAATTGTTAAGAATAGCTACACTGTAACAGCCTCACTTATGTAGTTTGTACGTTATACTGTTCCGATGACTAAGGTTGTCCGAGCAGACAGCCAGAGTGCTGACAGTCAGAAATGTCTGGAACTACACTTCGATGATAGTAAACAAGAATAAAATGATGAAATAAATGAAAAGAAAATACAAGAAAAATTAAAGAAAAATAAAAGAGAGAAAATGAAACTAAGTTAAACGAGCCGGCACCGTAGCGATGGGTGATTGCATAGGAAAGTTACGGTGGAGGCAATTGCCGACCCCAAAGACTGTAGGGAACCCTTGGAAATAATTTTCGAGACATAATTACAAGCCTATAGAGGTGTAATTGACATTAGAAATGTCAAAGAAAAATTAATGAATTAGTACAAAGAAAAATGAAAAATCGAGAAACTGACAAAAATCATTATTACCGAAAAAATCTTGTATACAACCCGAAGTGGGGTATTTTGGTCATTTGACACCTAGAGTTGACTTTTGACCTAAATACCATTAAAAATAAGTGATATTAAACTTTGAAAATGTCATGAAAAATAAGAAATGTGGTACATAATATAAATAATGGAAGATTGAGGGCATAATTGCAATTTTAGGAATCTTAGATTAATTAATCTTTCAATCATCATTAGTGCCCCACTAAGTATTATTTAATGGACCTATATAAACCCCAAAGTGGACAGATTTCTCCACTTTCACCTTTTTTTTTTCTCACATTTTACTTTGGCTGAAATTAGTTTCTCCATTTTTTCCTCCATAGCCGGCCATGGAAGGAAGCTCCGTGCAATCAACTTCAAGCCACTTTTCACACAAATTTCTTAATTAAAGCTTGCACACTCAACTTAAGGAAGCTTTTGAGTGCAAGAAAGGAAGGATTTGGTGAGGTTTTGGGAAAGCTCTCAAGAGGTAAGTGTCCAATTTTTCTCCCGTTCGTTAGTAAACTTGGATATTAGGTTGAAGTGAGTTGATTGGTGATAAAAATTTATGGAATTGATGAGTTATTGAGTTGTGCTATTTTTGGTAGCCATGGAAGCTCAAGTTATTTGACTTTTTCTTACATCTAATTGGTGGGAATAGGGGTTGATTGAGTTGAATTGAAGTGTTAACAACTTAACTCCCATTTATGGTGATTGAAAAATTGAATTTAGGGATTTGAAAAGCAATTGTGAGAGCTTTGGCAAACTGCCATTTTTAGCAGCCTTGAATAGTATAGATTAGTGCTTAATTTATTGAATTTAATTGATGAATTATGTTATTGATGGTTTAGGGGCAGAGTATGTGAATTGAGAATGGAATGGTATGCGAGAAAGTAAGTGATCTTATGTAAATATAGTGTTGAATTTAACTTTGAGAATTAGGGTTAAAATATGTGCATTGAAACTTGTGTATTTTGCCCAAATTGACATAATTGAGTTGTGATAAATGGTATAGAAGTGCCATGAATGCAATATTATAGTATTAGGAGGAGGAGAATTGCTAATTGGAAGTGTATTTTTCATGTACAGGTTGTGTTATTGTTGGTAGTAGATAAATTGAGCTATAAGTGCAAAATTGTGACCCCAATTGGTATGATGCCAATTGGAGGTAAAACTAGACATAAAATAGGCCAACTTTCTTGCAAAAATATTGCCAAAATTCTGGCCGAAAACAGACCATAAAATTGACCTAATCCAGAATAGGCAACTTGGCAAACTGAGAATTTGATCATATGAACAATAGCCATTCAATTGGCCATAACTCACTGAGAATAGGTACAAATGACCTAATATTTATACCAATGGAAAGCTTAGACATAGGGCTACAACTTTGGTGAAGATCACAGAACCCAAAAATGTCATTTACTAAATCAAATTGCTTGCACAAGTAGAGGCATCAAAACTGTCCAGAACCATTGCAAACCCAGAATTTGACCATATGAACAGTAGCTATTCAATTGGCCATAACTCACTCAAAACAGGTCCAAATGATCAGAAATTTATATTAATAGAAAGCTTAGACATAGAGCTATAACTCTTATGAAGACACCAAAGCCCAGAAATGACCAAAACTAAGTTAAATTGCTTGCCTAAGTTAGGGTACTAAATCTGTTAGAATTGAATTTGAGCTAAAAATGACCTAAAATTGCATTGAAAATGTAATCTGTTCAGCTTTAGTAAATTGACCATATATTGGTCTATACAGCTCAAAATGACCTGAAATCAGTGCCAAAAGTTCAATAAGACATAGAGCTATAAATTTGCTGCTTTAACTAGAAGCTAAAAATCAATGGAAATAGGACATTTAGCTAGATCAATCTAGCATACCAAAACTGAAAAATTGTCAATACTATACAATAAAGCCTAGAAATAAATTGGCAATAAATGCCAATTTGTGAGAATTGTAAATTGTACTATATTGGCATCATATTGAGATGCAAATTGTGACATGTTGATACTAGAATCAACCTATCTATGATGTGTAAAAAGGGTCAACATTTTTGTTGACCAGTGAAAGGCATAATGACTTGTAAACCTTAAGAATAAAGAATTAAATATTTAAGCTTGTAAATGCCCTAGTATTGCCTAGTTGACTAGTTTGGATAGGTTGACAAGTCAATAGGATTCTGATAGCTGTACTGCAAATGGCTTCATGCCATATTGTGTTTTATGGCTTATTATGCCACACTGTGATTTTAATAGCCTATGGCTATACGAATTTTAATAGCCTACGGCTATACGGATCGTGTTATTATACTCGGCTTATTGCCTGATTGATTATATGGCTTCTTAGCCACACTGTTTGCACACCGGAAGATACTTTGTGATCGATGGTGTGATGGCTCGAGGTATTAGGTACCCAGTGCTATTTTAATCGTTTATCCAGCCTGGTCAGTGTATAGACTACACGGGCAGTTAATTTAAGCATTATTAAATTCAGATAGCTAAATTAAGTGTACTGACATACTGTACAGCCAAATTAAGTAAAAATGAAATATTAGCAAAAAAAAGTATAAACAGCAATAAAAGAATAATCTTAGTAAATATTACTGAAATATTATACTGCAAAGAATATTGACACCATAAATTCATAAATGATTAAATTATCATATTTTAGTGTATTTCTCTTTATAATTGGCACCACTAAGCAAAATGCTTAGCGCGTTGCTTTTGCTACACGTAGGTATTGGAGACACAGCTGGAGAGCCAACTGACCTATGACAGGGTGAGACATCAGATCTGCACAGGAGTCTAGAGTCATCTGCACTGCATTGCATACATGGTAGGACTTAGGGATTCTTGTGTTTTGCACATCTTTTGTATTTTAAAATTTGGCCTTATAATATGTAATATTAAGAAACTTTAAGGTTTGTATTAATTTGTACATATTAAATAACATGAGGATTATCTGGATGTATTATAAATATTATGGATTGTATTATGGGACTCTTTAACTACTGTGAAAGTCTATTGACTTTACTAAAATACTGAGACCTTGAGATTATGTACAAATTTGAGATTTTGAGAATATTATATTGAATTATTTTTAACAGGCGTAGAAGGACTGTTTGTCCGAAATATAGACGAAACTTTACCGGATTTGTATTAAAAATCTTACAACACTCAGTTTTATCAAAACATAATAAACAATCATGATGTAAATTTCACACAGCGGTTTCCTAAACCAAATTAAGAATTCAAAAAATAAGATAATCACAGACTAAGTGCTCCAGCACACCGTGTGGCACACCTTGCTTGGCTACACTGTAGACGGGTGAGGGTTGTTACATACACATAATAAACCATTTTCATAGTATAAGCTCCCTTTTTATGATAATGCCATATCCTCTTATGTTTTTCACCTCTCAAACTAATAGCAATACACAAAATACTACTAACTATAAGAGGAGTTAGAAAAAAATAGTCAGCTTAACACTTGACCAACTTTTCCCATCATTAAAAAATAAATCACTCAACTTTATACCTTCCAAGCTCGTTGGGGTAAAGGAATTAATTAAGAAATTATCCTCATTAGGCAACCAAGGATCAGTCCAGACATTAATAGAAGTCCCATAACCAAACCTCCACCTAACACCTTTCTTCAACAACTCTTTTAGAATACAAAAGACTCTTTCACACAAAGCTCAGATTATGACCATCTTGAGTGTCGAAAAAATCCTTCTTAGGATGGCCTTTAGTTTTGAGAATTTGTCCAAGAAGAGTACTTGGGCAAGAAATATTATAACTATGAAGGTTTTGGATAACCATACCACCCTGAGACTATTTAACACACATCCAATCCCAAGATAACTAGTGAATGGATATAAGACCATCTGTTTCTTACACCAGCAAAAAGAGTTTGTCATATTCTAAATATCATCACATATAGATATAGGAATATGGAACACACTCATATAATAGGAAGGAAAAGATAGCCTAAGCAACTGACTTCAATAGAATTTCTTTCCCAGCTTTAGAAAGTAACTTCCTCTTCCATCCCTATAATCTCTTCCACAACCTCTCCTTCAATAAAGAAAAGATTTATTTCTTATTGACAGCAATCAAATGAGGTAAACTCAGACACTGACCATGATCTAAAGGAGAATGAACACCCTGAAGGAGCAGAAGCATGAAAAATATAAGTTTATATTATTGAATTCAAAAATCTTCACCTAGGGTCACATGCATCATGCAAGATTTATTTTTATCCATTTGATTTCTATGATAAACAACATGTAACACCCCTATGTTCGGTAGTGCGTTCTATTGTTTCGGTGAACAGTGTCTGTCCGGACAGCTAGGATGCCTAGAATTATACTTAGATGTTAGTGAGGAGACATAAAATAATGAAATACAAGAAAGAAAAATATAAGAAAAATAAAGTAAAAATAATAGCAATGAAATATAACCAAGTTAAATGAGCCAACATTGCAGCGATGGGTGACCGCACGGGGAAGTTACGGCGCAGGCAATAGCCGACCCCAGGACTGCAGGGAACCCTCAGAATTTAGTTTTGAGACATAATTAAAGACTTATTGAAGTATAAATGTCATTAGAAATATCAAAGAAAAATTAATTAATTAGTACAAAGAAAAACGAGAAATCGAGAAAACGACAAAACTCAGTGTTACCGAAAAATCGGGAATACAACCTGAATAGGGGCATTGTGGTCATGTGACAGCTAGAGTTGGATTTTGACCTAAATTTCAATGAAAAATAAATGGTATTACGTTTGGGAAAATCAAATGAAAAATGAAATTAAAGATAAAATGTAAATTAAGATAAATTAAGGTTAAAATTGCAATTTTTGAAACCTTAGATTATAATATCATTAATCTAGGTTTAGTGGAGCCCTAAGTGGATACATTAATACTTAAAATGAGGGCAGAATCCTCCACTCACTTCATCATCCTCACCAAGCTCTCCCATGGCCGAAAATGGTGTCCCAACTTCCCTCCATGGAAACCACTCATGCAAGCTTGAGATCACCTTCATTTCAAGCTAAATTCTTGAACTTCCTTCATTAATCTTTGCCTACACACCTTGGGCAGCAATAAGGGAGCAAGAAAGATAAGTTTTGGTGGAGTTTTGAAGAAGTCCAAAAGAGGTAAGTGGTTATTTTCAATTCTTGTTTCATTAAAAGTGTAACTAAGGTTGTTGGTAGTTGAATTATGGAAGAATTTTTGAGGTTTGATGAATTGTTGGTGATGGAGCATTTTGGCAGCCATGGAACTTCATCATGTACAGCTTGTCTTTGCATGTAAATGGTTGTTTGAGATGTTAAATTAAGTTTTTAAATGTATTGGAGTTGGTTTTCATGTAGAAAGTTTAATTTGTAAGCTTGAAAAGTGAAAATGGAAGTTGATATGTATGTGTAATTTTTGGGCAGCCTCAAAATGGAAATTGGTAAGGTTCAAATTCATGAAATGTTGTTGAAATATTATACAAAAAAATGGCAGCATATATGTGTGTGGAATAGTAGTGATAGATATGTAATTTGATAATGGAAGTTTGTGTGATAATTAGAAGTATTTATGTGTATATATTATTGGGATTGAACTTTGTGAATTGTGACTGCATTTGGTGTATTTTGAAGTGGTTATATTCTGTCCAAGTTGACTTATAATGTAAAGAATTGAATGGTTTTGGTTAGTGCCAAATGCAGAATGGTACGGGAAGTGAAAATATAATTGGTAAACATGTGTTTGGTTTGGTGTTTGAAAAGCATATAGAGGGCAGTGTGCAAATGGACCTATAACCCTAAGTGTGTGGCTCCAATTGGTATGAGGCCAATTAGAGGTGAAACTAAGCACAAAATGTGCCAACTTTCGTGAAGAAAGCCTACCTAAACTCTACCCATAAAGTAACTTGAAAAATGACCAAATTCAGATTAGTGACTTGAAAGCCTGAAAATTAACTATTTGGGCAGCAGTTAGTGTTTTGACCATAACTTACTCAAAACAAGTCCAATTGACCTGAAATTTTTACCATGAATAGTTTAGACATAGATCTACAATTATTATGAGGACATCAAAGCCCATAAATGGCCAGAACCAAGCCAAATAGCTTGCAAAAGTTCAAGTACCAAAACTAGCCGAACCAAAAGTGACCTAAAAATGACCTAAGCCTACCATTTTAGTGCATTCTGTCTAGCATTGGTAAATTGACCATATCTTGGTTTATACAACTCAGAATGACCTGAAATTTTGCCTCACATGCAATAAGACATAGACCTACAAGTTTGTAGTTTGGACCAAAACCTAAAAACTGAGGGACCTAGGTCATCCGGCTAGGTCAAAATAGTACACCGAAATCCGGTAAATTGCAATAAAATGCAATACACTTGGAAATGAAATTGACAACATATACCGACACTAAAGGGGCTATAAAATGTGACATGTTGGTAACATTAGAATCGACTCACTTAGATTGTATCAAGGGTCAACATTATAGGTTAACTAATGAAATGAATTGAAGGGAATAGTACCAAGAAAATTTAAATATTGGATTTTATTATTAGAAACGAATTCATTGAGTACTGAAACACTTTAAATTGTATGTTTCAGTTGAAAAGGATATTGAGAAGCATAAGGAACACTGAGTTAGGGCCAAGAGGCATATATCAGAGGTCTGTGCACAATACTTTTTATATTCACTGCTTTTACTAGAAAATTTATTTGGAGAATTGAGTTATGAATAATTTTTTATTGTTTTGACTTGGGAATTTTATTTGGAAATTATTGTGTTACTTACTTTGCAAATGGAAATTTTGAGATAAAATATGATTTGTGGTTTGTATGAAATATTTAAATATTGTGATTTGAAATTGTTTTGATTTACACTTGGCATGATAATATTACTATGTTCCTCCTCCATTTATGGGGTGAGTGTGATTATATTCCTCCCTGTTTGACTTACCAGTCTGAGGTGAGTGTGGATATGTACTCATTATCTAGCTAGCTATCTCCCTCATTGATTTCGATTAGTGGGGTGAGTGTGCCATGTCATGGTGTACAACACGGCATGTTCGAAAAATTTGTGTCATGACCTAAGTTGTTTTATTGATTGGCAACACTGTGTTATTCAATTGTTTGATCAAATTTGTCTTATATGAGCTTTGAAAAATTGTGAATTGTTTGGATTGTAAATTGTCAATAAAAGTTTTACATACCGCATTTTAAATTGCTATTGTGCACCATTGAGTAAATTTTACTCAGTGATAGCTTTTTCATTGCTATCGCAGGTAGACAGACGGACAGAGCAGCAGAGTAGGCTGCTTGTACCACATTTTGAGATTTCGCCGAGTTTTGTAGTTTTTGTTGTAATGTATGTGCTCTGTATGTATATATTATACTTGGTCTTGAGTAGCTGTAAACTAAAACTGTAAATTATTTTGGCTTGTAAAAATATTATGATGTATTTATCTTATCTCAGCTTTTGGAAACACTGGAAAATTGATTGTTGAGCTGAGTTGATAATGTTGAGAAATTTATTGTGTTGAACAAATTTATTGGAGTTTGGGATTTGTAGAAATATGTTGGAAGTGCTTTTTACAGGTTTTTGAAGAACTGTTTTATTCAAAATACAGATGGCACTCTGCCAAAATTGTTACAGAAATTATTGATACTCAAATTTGTTATTTTGTTTCACTTCAGTTAAAAATTTTTAATACCTGTTAAAAGTGCTCACCAATGTAAAAAGAAATAAGAAAAGTTTTAAAATTCCTTGTAGTGTATTTAATGGGTTATCAGTAGACGAAGTTTGGTAATTCATTAGGTATACTACGAGATCATATTATGCCTTACAGAGGGGTAGGGTGTGACAAAAGATATTAAAACTCTTTTAATATGTTTTTGGATCTGTATTTGTCATTTAAGATTTTAGAATTAATCAGATTAATTTTAGAACCCTAGATTAGATCAAGAACAAGTGCACTAACCTCTTGATGCATTACAATGTGTTTGGCACCTTTGGGATGCGTCTTTAGGACACTAAATGTAACATCCCTATTTGCATAGTCTAGTAAATTATATTGTTCTAGTGACCGGTGTCAGTCCGGACAATTAAGAGAATTAGAACCGCACTTAAGACAACTAGATAAGCTATAAACGCAAATAATTAGTAATTGCCAATTAGTTAAGTATAAATAAGAAAAATAGAACATAAGAAGTTAAATGAGCCGAGAGTCACAGCGATGGGTGACCTTCTCGGGAACGACTGCGAAGTCGATTTAAAGTCAAATTTTGAACCACAAAATGTGATGCTGCGGTCCTTAGGACCCTTACGAACACAGTGGAAAAGAGAAAATCATGAAAAAGAATTGTTAAGCCAGTCAAACAATTAGGTTAGAGAGCCGGAAGAAATATTGAATTATTTGCAAACCGGGTTGAACCGGCGAGGGGCAATTTGGTCAATTGACCCCAAGAGCTGACTCCTGACCTAATTGTCAAATAAAATCAGAGAAAAGAAAATTTCGGGATCAAGAATTAAATTAAAGAACTAATAAAAAAAAAAGAAAAAGGTGTTAGGAGATTACATCATGCATGACTTCATGCATGATGCCATAAAAGATTATAATTAATAAATTTAATTAAATTGATTTTTGGGTCTTCCATAAGATAAATTACATAAAAAAAAAGAAAAAAATAAATAAAAAGATCCATCTTCTTCTTTCCCGTAGCTCTCTTTCTCTCTTTCTCCCAAAGCTCTCTCACCCTTAAAACCTCCATGAAAAATCATCTTTGAGCTTGAAAAACCAAAAATCTCACCTTAGAAAATTACTCTACCATGGTTAAAGCTTGTTTTGGCAACTAGAAGAGGTGATTGAAGAATAAAGAAGGAAGACGTTTGAAGGGAAAGAAAATTCTGCACTAAGGTTAGTAAACTAAATTTGATTTTCTAGTTGAATTAATTGTGTTTATAGCTTAACTAACTTAGAAAAAAACTTAAAATGAAATGAAATTAATTATTAGAAGACTAAACTTGGATTTCGATCAGCTAGGGTTTGGTATGGTAGTGCATGAATTTGATTGGATAATAAGTGTAGGCAAGCTTATTTGAATGTAGAGGTGATGTTGAGATACTTGGATTTGGTTAAATGTAATTACTAGTGTAATTAGGGTTTTGGACATTAGGGTTTAGAGACCAAAAAAGTGAAAAATTGGTAAATGATATTTTGGACCTAGTTTAAGGAGAGAAATGGTCAATTGTGACCAAATGGAATGTGTTAGAAGTGTTTGAACAAAAACCGAATTCGGATTGAGTGTGGTCATGCTGCTGGTAGCATGACCAAGTTAGCTTTGAGGGACCAAAAATGAAAATTTACAAGTCCAATTGGTATGAGACCAATTGGGAATAAAAATAGACATTAAATAACACAATTTTCTTTTAGGAAGAATGCCTAAAAAATGACCAAAACCTAGTGAACAGATTGACCAAATCGAAAAATCTCAGTCTGCCCTGTACAAACTGACCAAATGAACAGTGTTTGTTCATTTGGCCATAACTTGAGCTAGGTAGGTCTAAATGACCTGAAATTTTACCAGTGGATAGCTTAGATATAGACCTAAAACTTTTATGAAGAACACAAACCCAAATTATGCCATTAACCAAGTCATTTGGCCAGCCAAATTTGGTGACCTAAAACTGCCAGAACTAAAATTTGCCCAGAAAACTGGGTTAAGTCCAATCCGGCTGCCATGGTTCAAATAGCTATAACTTGAGCTACAAAACTCCAATTAGAATGATTCAAAAAGGAGAATAAACTTAAGACAATAGTGCACATTTTCTATGAAGAAAGTTTTGCCAAATTCCGACAGTAAAATGACTAATGGAACAGTGCAACCTTAGTATCATGACTAGTAACTCCAAAATGAAAATTTCCGAGAATGTTGTGTTGCCTATTTTACAATGGAAATTTGGAATGAAAATGATTTATTGATTTGTATGAAATATTTGAACAATATGGTTTTGAATTTGGTTATGGCTTTGAAAATATTATTTGAAAAATAGTGTGTTGCCTACTTTATAAATGAAAAGTTTAGAATGAAATATGATTTGTGAATTGTATAAAATATTTGAATAACTTGATTTAAATTGTTTATAATTCACAATTGGCATGACAATATTAATATGTTCCTCCTGCACTTGTGCGGTGAGTTTGATATTTGATCACTTTCCTCCCTCTCTGGCTTTCCAGTCTGAGGGGCGAGTTTGGATGAGTACTCATTAGCTAGCTAGCCACCTCCCTCATTGATTTCGATTAGTGGGGTGAGTATGCCTTGTCGTGATGTACACACGACATGTTCGGAAATTTTGTGTCATGTTCTAAGTTGTGTTATTGTTTGGCAACACTATGTTTATTAAATTGTCTGATCAAATTGTGCTATATTAAGTTTTGAAAATTATGATTTGTTATAAATGTGATTTGAGAAACAAAATTATGAAATGCGATTATGAGATTTTTGAATGATGATTTATTCATAAATATTTTATATTATGCATTTTATGCTTTATTGTGCACCACCGAGTATTTATATACTCAGTGATAGCTTTAACTTACTGTCGCAGGTAGAGAAAAGGGCATAGCAGCAAAGCGAGCTGCTACAGTTAGAGAGGAGAACAATTGAAGAATTTTTGTATGGGTATTTGTCTATACCCTAGTAGTTTAGTTTGATGTAAATATGATAATATGCATATGTATCTCTGTAATTTGAGCTGTTGTACAGATAAAATTGTAATAATATTATTTTTGAGATTTTATATCTGTAAATTAACTTATGATTGTAAATTAATGATTTAAAATACAATGTGCATAAGTTATGAAATGTTTTGAGACATTCATTCTTGATTTGAAATTTGGATTTTAAATTGAAGTGTTGCTATTGCTGTTGATTTGAAGTTTGGTGGTTGCAAATGGAGTTGTGATTAAGAAATATATTGGGAGCGTTTCTATTTTCAGGTTTTGAAGAACTGTTTTCTCAAAATATAGACGGCACTCTGCCGAAATTTTTGTAAAAATTGTGGATATTTTAAATATCTAAGAAATTAGATTTATGTTTGGACTTTAAATAAAGGTTTTTAATATTTGAAAAATTTTACCCACCAATTTAAAAATGAACGAAATTTGTTTTAAAATCCCTTGTAGTATATTTAATGGGTTATCGGTAGGCGAAGTACGGTAATTCATTAGGTGTACTATGGGAGCATCTTACGTTTTATGAGGAGTAGGGTGTGACATGTTTAGTGGTATCAGAGCAAGGTTTTTAAATAAATTTTGAACTATGAATTTGAAATATTTTGTCGGTAAATACAACTGCTCAAATGTTTGATATATATGACATATTTACATCATGAGTATGCACTAACGGAGGTCAACCTCCTTGTGTTTGTTATTAGGGAGTAGAAAATTTCTAGAAAATGGAATGGAAGAGGGAGATCATTCCGTAGAGCAATCTGTCGAGTCTGAGGCCCGAGGAGAAGCCCCAGCACTCCAGAACGTGAGTGGGTCAGCCACTCTAGCTCCTACTCTAGCACCGTAGTTTCCTGCTCAGTTTGCACAGCAGATGGCTGCATTCTTTCAACAAATGGTGGGAAATGTGCCACCTCAAGCACAGACACAAGCACCTGCAACACAACCACAGCCTTCGGCTCGGCAATATGAGAAATTAATGAAATTTAGGGCTACAGAATTCAAAGGAATAGTGGATCCACTGGAAGCAGAACAGTGGTTAGAGAGGATGGAACGGGTTTTCAGAAAACTACAGTGTGCTGAAGAGTTAAAGTTCGAATATTCAGTATCACTTATGCAAGGGGATGCATATGAGTGGTGGAAAACCATCCCCTACAGCCTGGTAGAGCCACCGGTCCTCACATGGGTAAACTTTTTAAGGGAATTTCGGTAAAAGTGGGTCCCTGATACTTATGTAGACATGAAGCTACAAGAGTTTTTAAGTTTGAAGCGAGGGGATAGAACTGTAGCAGAGCATGAGCGGGACTTTTCAAGGCTAAGCCATTATGCTGGAAGCTTAGTCACCAACCCCAGAGACTGGTGTAAGAGGTTTGAGGCTGGGTTGAGGCCTAGCTTGAGAATGCAAGTGGTAGGGTTCCAACACCAGAATTTTTCTGAATTGATTTCACAAGCCCTGGAGCTGGAAAGGATAGAATCAAAATGGGCAGTGAAAAAGAGTACACAAGAGAAAGAGAAAACTGAAAAAGTTACTGGTCAAGCTACTGAGAGTGGCTCTGGGAAAAGAAAACATTTTGGAGGATCTAGCTCGCGTGAATCGGGTAGAGGTATATCTTCTAGACAGAAACCATCCTAATCCGATCAGCAAACTCAACAGAGACGCAAAAATACGCTATCGGATCGAATTTGTGAGACTTGTGGTAAACCACATAGTGGAGTACGTTATAGAGCTATAGGAGCATGTTTCAATTGTGGAGGGACTAGTCATTTTGCTAAGGATTGCATAAGTCCACGCCATTATGGATCATTTACCATGGCAGAAGGATCAGCCCAAGTTTCTACCCCGAAGAGTTTACCAACAGTTGGTAGAGGTAGAGGCAGAGGTAGGGGTAGTACACCTGGAAGTCAGAGTATTGTGAATCAACCAGGACAAGGTGATGCTCCAGTGAGAGTATACACTATGCGAGAGAGGGACGAGGATGAGACTTCTGGTATGGTTGCTGGTATTTTCTCAATTATTAACTGAGATATGTATATGTATTAAAAAAAAATCAATTTTGATATGTTAGTGACTAGTCTTTTTAAAATTAATTTTGGAAGAGTTTGTCAGTAAAAAGTATTTGCTAGCACACAATAATTTGTAAAGTTAATTAGTAAGCCTAATTATGTAAGGAAAGAGAACCTAAAAGTAAGTTATAGTAATATAGCTACCTTAGATGCGGGTAAGGGTATTACTGCTGATAGATGTCAGTGGGTACCATAATCAAAATAAGTTCAAGATATTAGTGAATTTAAAAGAAATA
This sequence comes from Hevea brasiliensis, assembly GCF_030052815.1. NCBI lineage: Eukaryota > Viridiplantae > Streptophyta > Magnoliopsida > Malpighiales > Euphorbiaceae > Hevea > Hevea brasiliensis. Next base: position 90,557,472 of record NC_079496.1, on the reverse strand, counting down.
AGATATAGGGAAGTTTGTTCTATTGGGATGTATTGTAGTAACTATGCAATATTCTTGATGTTTGTGCTGTAAGCTGCAGATTACAGTATTGACTTGGGATTTATTGTGTAGAGCTACGCACTACCCAATAGTAAACAAGAATAAGAATGGTTGCAAACGACATATGTTTTGGTACAGTTATGATAAGATAAAGTTTTCTTATTGGAAAGGAGTTTGAAAATCCTAACCTGGGATTTAAAACTCTAAAGTTAGAATATTAGAAGGTTATAGTTCAGTACAAAAGAAAATAATGACTACACATCAGTACAAAATAAGCTATAGAAATCGATAGATAAAAATAAATAGAACAGTAAGAAATAAGAAAAATACTAGATGAGGAATTGCCACCAAGGCAAGCAATTTACTTAAGATGCGTAACGATATTCCGAACTATTTTATCAAGAAAGAAATAAGTTAAACCAAAACAAACAAGATAGTACAAAATGGCACATAGGCTTTGGTCATAAATGGAGATGGTAAGATAATGGTTATGGACCTATGGCCAAGAAAGAGATAAGCAGTTCATATATGACTAACAAGGTCATTTAAAAAAAAAAAAAAAGACTACAAAGGAAAATAATTGCTAAAACAATAGCAAGAAAAGACTAAAATATTCTAAACTAAATTGAAGGTTGCATCAAATGATCAAGAGATTTGATAAGAAAAGAGCAAAACTAAGTTCTCACCCATAGGATCACATGAGGTCCTAGAAAAGCGGATCCATTAGCACACAGATTTGCTTACCTCAAAAATTGAAATGAATTTGAATCTAACTTATGACAGAAGCTCATAAGGAACATGACACACGAGGTAAAGCGATGGTAAATAGCGTTGGTTAAAGTGTTAGGGACCATTATTCCGATTATAAAGCGATGTAGAAATATGAGAAAAACATGAGAAAACAACACGTATGACTATTTGAGGACATATAGTAGACACAATTTCGAGGACGAAATTATTTTTAAGGGGGGGGGGGGGAATTGTAACATCCTTATTTGCATAGTCTGGTAAATTATACTGTTCCAGTGACCGGCGTCGGTCCAGATAATTAAAAGAATTAGAACCACACTTAAGACAACTAGATAAGCTATAAACACAAATAATTAGTAATTGCCAATTAGTTAAGTATAAATAAGAAAAATAGAACATAAGAAATTAAACGAGCCGAGAGTCACAGCGGTGGGTGACCTTCTCGGGAACGACTGCGAAGTCGATTTAAAGTCAAATTTCGAACCATAAAATGTGACGCTGCGGTCCTTAGGACCCTTACGAACACAGTGGAAAAGAGAAAATCACAAAAAAGAATTGTTAAGCTAGTCAAATAACTAGGTCAGGGAGCCAGAAGAAATATTGAATTATTTGCAAACCGAGTTGAACCGGTGAGGGGCAATTTGGTCAATTGACCCCGAAAGCTGACTCCTGACCTAATTGTCAAACAAAATTAGAGAAAAGGAAATTTCGAGATCAAGAATTAAATTAAAGAACTAATAAAAAAATAAATAAATAAAAAGAGAAAATGAAAAAGGTGCAGGGAGATGACATCATGCATGACATCATGCATGATGCCATAAAGATTATAATTAATAAATTTAATTAAATTGATTTTTGGGTCTTCCATAAGACAAATTACATAAAAGAAAAAAAAAAAAAAAGATCCATCTTCTTCTTCCTCGTAACTCTCTTTCTCTCTTTCTCCCAAAGCTCTCTCACCCCTAAAACCTCCATGAAAGCTCATCTTTGAGCTTGAAAAATAAAAAATCTCACCATAGAAAATTACTCTACCATGGTTAAAGCTTGTTTTGGCAACTAGAAGAGGTGATTGAAGAATAAAGAAGGAAGAAAGGAAGAGGTTTGAAGGGAAAGAAAATTCTGCACTAAGGTTAGTAAACTAAATTTGATTTTCTAATTGAATTAATTGTGTTTATAGCTTAACTAACTAAGAAATAAACTTAAAATGAAATGAAATTAATTGTTGGAGGACTAAACATGGATTTTGATCAACTAGGGTTTGCTATGGTAGTGCATGAATTTGATTGGATAATAAGTGTAGGCAAGCTTATATGAATGTAGAGGTGATGTTGAGATACTTGGATTTGGTTAAATGTAATTACTAGTGTAATTAGGGTTTAGAGACCAAAAAAGTGAAAAATTGGTAAATGATGTTTTGGACCTAGTTTAAGGAGAGAAATGGTCAATTGTGACCAAATGGAATGTGTTAGAAGTATTTGAACCAAAACCAAATTCGGATTGAGTGTGGTCATGCTGCTGGTAGCATGAACAAGTTACCTTTGAGGGACTAAAAATGAAAATTTACAAGTCCAATTGGTATGAGACCAATTGTGAATGAAAATAGACACTAAATGACACAATTTTCATTCAGGAAGCATGCCCAAAAAGTAACCAAAACCTAGTGAACAAATTGACCAAATCCGGAAAATCTCAGTCTGCCCTGTACAAACTGACCAAATGAATAGTGTTTGTTCCTTTGGCCATAACTTGAGCTAGGCAGGTCTAAATGACCAAAAATTTTACCAGTGGATAGTTTATATATAGACCTAAAACTTTCATGAAGAACAAAGACCCAAATTATTCCATTAACCAAGTCATTTGGCCACCCAAATTTGGTGACCTAAAACTGCCAGAACCAAAATTTGCCCAGAAAACTGGTTTAAGTCCAATCCGGTAACCATGATTCAAATGGCTATAACTTGAGCTTGAAAACTCCAATTGGAGTGATTCAAAAAGGAGAATAAACTTAAGACAATAGTGAACATTTTCTATGAAGAACGTTTTGCCAAATTCCAACAGTAAAATGATCAATGGAACAGTGCAACCTTAGACACTAAAACTGAAAATTTATTAAATTTGCCTAAAAGACTTAGAATTTGAGTAAACAACCAAAACCAACAAATTTAGTGACCAAAATGTGGTATGTGGGTGAAGTTGGAATTCCCATACCTATTAAACCTTATAAAGTCAACAAATTGACTTGAATAGTACCATAAATAGTAACTCCAAAATGAAAATTTTCGAGAATGTTGTGTTGCCTATTTTACAATGGAAATTTGGAATGAAAATTTTTTATTGATTTGTATGAAATATTTGAACAATATGGTTTTGAATTTGGTTATGGCTTTGAAAATATTATTTGAAAAATAGTGTGTTGCTTACTTTATAAATGAAAAGTTTAGAATGAAATATGATTTATGAATTGTATAAAATATTTGAATAACTTGATTTAAATTGTTTTTAATTCACACTTGGCATGACAATATTAATATGTTCCTCCTCTATTTATGGGGTGAGTTTGATATTTAATCACTTTCCTCCCTCTCTGGCTTTCCAGTCTGAGGGACGAGTTTGGATGAGTACTCATTAGCTAGCTAGCCACTTCCCTCATTGATTTCGATTAGTGGGGTGAGTATGGCTTGTCGTGATGTACACACGACATGTTGGGAAATTTTGTGTCATGTCCTACATTGTGTTATTGTTTGGCAACACTATGTTTATTAAATTGTTTGATCAAGTTGTGCTATATTAAGTTTTGAAAATTATGATTTGTTATAAATGTGATTTGAGAAACAAAATTGTGAAATGCGATTATGAGATTTTTGGATGATGATTTATTCATAAATGTTTTATATTATGCATTTTATGCTTTATTATGCACCACTGAGTATTTATATACTCAGCGATAGCTTTAACTTCTTTGTCATGAGATAGAGAAAAGGGCATAGCAAAGAGCTACTCTGATTAGAGAGGAGCACAATTAAAGAATTTTTGTATAGGTATTTGTCTATACCCTAGTAGTTTAGTTTGATGTAAATATGATAGTATGCATATAAATCTCTGTAATTTGAGCAGTTGTACAGATAAAATTGTAATAATATTATTTTTGAGATTTTACATCTGCAAATTAACTTATGATTGTAAATTAATGATTTAAAATACAATGTGCATGAGTTATAAAATATTTTGAGATATTCATTCTTGATTTGAACTTTGGATTTTAAATTGAAGTATTGCTATTGCTGTTGATTTGAAGTTTGGTGGTTGCAAATGGAGTTGTGATTAAGAAATATATTGGGAGTGTTTCTATTTTAAGGTTTTGAAGAACTATTTTCTCAAAATATAGACGGTACTCTGCCGAAATTTTTGTAAAAATTGCGGAGATTTTAAATATCTAAGAAATTAGATTTATGTTTGGACTTTAAATAAAGGTTTTTAATATTTGAAAAAATTTTACCCACTAATTTAAAAATGAACGAAAATTGTTTTAAAATCTCTTGTAGTATATTTAATGGGTTATCGGTAGACGAAGTACGGTAATTCATTAGGTGTACTATGGGAGCATGTTACGTCTTACGAGGAGCAGGTGTGACACTAAATGTTGTCCCTCTAGCTTGTCCACACCAAGATCACCTATGGCAGCCCTTAAACAACTTCTAAAGCTTTTTCTATTAATTAGAAAATCAAGTTTTACCTTTTAAGAGATTAAAGATGTAAACAGGACACTAGAAATAATTTCTAGTATTTTTAATTTAAGAGATTATTTGTTAATCTCTTTGAAATGATGAGAGATGAAGAAGAAGAGAGGGAGGGGCAGCCAAGGGGTGGCGGCACCTTTGAGAATCAGTAGCTTGTACTATTTTCTTTTCATAACAACACTTATATAGCTAGGTCACCACTTAAAACCCTTGCCACATGTCACTCTCTGATTGGTTTTAGGTTTAATTGACCCAATCACATTGTGCCAAGTGTCAAACCTATATTTAATCTTAATTTTAATCATCTTACATGATTAAAAGACATTTGACGAGCTTATGTGTAGTGCCATGTGTCATCATCTCATGATGCCACATGTCACCATGTGAAATGACCAAAATGCCCCTGTGTCTTAATTTTGAGTTCTCAACCCAAAACAATTATTTCTCTTCTTCTAATCAATTTATATCAAATATAAATTAATTAATTAATCTCTATTAATTAATTTTTCATTAATTAAATTCATATTTAAACTCTTTAAATATAAATTTAACTTATACTGTACATCCAATAACCTAGATTTGGTTTCAAGTCATGCTAGAAACTTTGCAATCTAATTACAAACTATACCTATTTAATTAATCAATTAAACTCTTTAATTAATTAATTAAATCATATTTAATCTTGTGATTACTTGTGTATGTGTGTGACTTACTAGGCTCATCACTAATTGACAATGAGATATGATATCAACTCTTAATATCATCAGAACTCTTTCTTACCATAAATGATTTATCTAAACCATTTTATGCACCTCATAGATCATGGTTAACACCTAGCATAGCATGCCATGGCCACCCAATTAGTAATAAGGTTTACCTTAAATGAACCTATAATCATATGTTACCATGCACTAGAATCTCTCTGCTGCAAAATCCCAATTCAAGCTGGAGTCATGGTTTATGTCAAACCCCATTTGCTATGAATATTATGTTCTCTTTTAATTCCAGTTCTTGATTAAAAAGATTTTCTCATCAGAAACTCTTTTCTGATTAAATCTATCTGTCCTGGCTAGGAACTTGAAACATCAAGAGTAATTAAATGAATATAGGATTTTATCCTTATTTACTTAGAGAAACAGATTCCATCTTGATCAAAACCTACCTCCATATATAACTAGTAGGAGCTAACACATGCCCATATACCCATACACAGTACAAGTATGAAAGCAGTATCAAACTCAAACCACCTATATACAAGATAACTGTGCTATCTCAGGTCTAAAGATTATATGCACTAATATGATTTATGACAATACATTGACAAGAGTAAACTCCATGTGCTTGTCATAAGTGTCACTGGTTCGACTTACTTATCCTGTATAAGTGCCTATCATGTTTGTCATATGGCATGAGACTCACCATTCCATCTTATTTATATCTCATATAAATAACTTAGGAACAAACATGAATACAATCTTTCTGGATAAGTCATGTCCTTATTGTGAAGTATCCTCGATTGTGAACCTATTTATGATACTTTGTACTAGAAATACTGTCACTCATATTCTTAACAACTTAAGAATAGAATTTCTAACAAAATATCAATGGACTTTTTCTATTAAACATAAATATATTATGTAAATGGAAAAGTGGAAATACCTTTTATTAATAATAACATATACAAGATACATACTAAATGATATGCTCTAGGGCATACTAGTAACACACCCAAGTGAGAGGACACTCTGTCCCTTAAAACAAAAGACATATTTAGGCTAAAGAAAATACTAGATTTTTGGAAATTAATTGCCTGACTAGGAGCCTCCTCATAACAATTCAAAATCTACTTAACTTTCTCACATTTCTTTTTCTTTTTTTCAGCTCTAAAAAAGAAAAAACTATCATTAGCAAATAGGAGATGAGCAACACTGGGACTTCTCCTGTTAATCTTACAACCATGAATCTCTCCTAAAGACTAAGCCTTCCTAAAAAGAGCATTACCCCTTCAACACACATTAAAAAAAGATATGGAAATAATGGGTCCCCCTATCTAAGAAATTTGCTAGGAATAATACAGCCAACCTCAAAACAATTAAAAGTGATACTATAGCAAATAGAAAACACACAGAGTATAATGGCATCAATCCACCCACAACATTACTTGCCTACGAAATGTCCAATCCACTCTATAATAGGCCTTAATGATATCAATTTTTAGAGCTACTTCCCTTTTTGAACCTTTGGTTTTTTTCTTTGTGTGATGGATAATTTTGAAGGCAACCATTACATTATCTATAATTAATCTACCTAGAACAAAAGTAGATTGAGTAAAGGAAATAATATTTTGGAGAATTCTCTTTAAACTGTTGGCCAAAGTTTTTGCTAAAATCTTATACAAAACATTGCACAAGGAAATAGGCTAAAGGTCCTTCAGAAAAGCGGGGTGTCCTTCTTAGGAATAAGCATAATAATATTATCATTTATATGCTCTAGGAACACACCACCATTAAACCAATTCTAACATTTTCTAACTATCTCATCGCTAATAATAAGTAAGAATTTTCAGAAAAAGATAGATTTAAACGTCCAAATTAGGAGACTTGTTAGGATGCATTTGAAAAATAGCTTTCATAACCTCATCCACCAAAAAAGGAGAAGCAATAACTCATTATCAAAAGAAGAGACTCTAGGAGTTATTAACTCCTCCACATCATTAGAAACTCCAATTGAAGGAGAAAATAAATGTCTAAAATAATTAAGCACTAGAGAGCCCATACCATCAGCATTTGATACCCAATTTCCTCCATCATCTTGAAAAGACATAATCTTGTTTATCTGTATATGGATAGAGGCTTGAGCATGAAACAAATGGGTATTATAATCACCTTGCTTAAGCCAAAAATTTTTTAGATGGTTTCTTCTAATAAATCTCTTACTGAGCTAATAAGTTATTCAGTTTAGTTCTTAGAGCCTTAAAGCTTGACCTTGAATCCACTGACCTAATATTCCTTAAAAGTGCCATTTCCCTTTTGATCGAATTAATATGCTTTTGAAAGTCACCATGAAAACGACATCCCTAATTCAAAAGATCTTTGCCACACAGCTTAAGCCTATGGAGCATGTAACGCCCTCACTTTAGATAGTCCGTACATTCCACTGTTTCGATCACTAATGTGTTCGGACAGTTAAGATGTCTAGAACTACACTCAAACTAGAGTGAGGAGGAATAAATTGACTGAATAAAGACCAAGAAAAATTAAGAAAAAATAAAAGAAATGAATTGCAAATGAGTTAAATGAGCCAGAGACACGGCGATGGGTAATCGTACTGAGAAGCGACTGTGAAGATAGTAGCTGACCCCAAACCCATGAGGAATCATAGAAAATAATTTTTGGGACTAAATTATAGGATTTATGAAGATTAAATGACATTAAAAATGTTAAATAAAGTTCAAAAAAATTAATTAATCAGTACAGACATAAAATAACCCGATAAGCATAATGGACATTTTTTATCATTTCAACCCCAGAGTTGAATTTTGACCTAAATGTTAATTAAAAAGAGAGAGAGATTAAAACACATAAAATAAACTAAATTCTGAAATTATGAATGGAATTGGGAAAAGAAGAGAAAAGAAAAAGAAATAAATTATGAGGTAAGCATTACATCATGCCAACATAAACCTACCTAAGCATGATGTAATTATTACCTCATAAGAGCTTAAAATACATTACTATGGGATAAATATCACAACATAAGACAAGTTTGAATAATAAAATCATTTCCTTCATCTTCTTCATCCTCCTTGCTGTCCTCTACAACCAAAATAGTCCCACCATTTTTTTCAAATTTTAAAGCTTGATTCTCCCCTTTTCTTACCATAAAACCCTAGTTTACCTTCACAAAAATTCATCCCCACAATATAAGGAAGCTAGTGATAGTAATAAGAAGAGGTAGAATTGAAGTTCTCCATTCTACCTATGGGACAAACCTCCTGGGAAGTTCTCTATTCTACCTATGGGACAAACCGTGAGGCTTATAGCCAAAGCAGACAATTCCTCTAGTGGTTGGAGCCTGACCATTACAGAGCAGCTGATATGATGAAGAAGCTGCCCAACTATTCTACATAATACTATGGATATCACGAATGCTATAACCAAGCATTTTCAAAGCGAATCTCTTCTGAGGAACCACACTAGACTGGGTAGTAAGCTCTGATAAAATGGGAGAATGGTAAAAAATAGAAGCATTTTCATGGCACTTTATGCTAGGTGTTAACCATGATTTATGAGAACCAATAGTGGAAAGATAATTCCATTCTAAGTATGGAAAGAGTTCCAGCAATATTAAAGAGTTAATATCATATTCTCATTGCCAATTAGACATAAACCTAGAAAGTTACACACAATAGAACGAATGTGATCAAGAAATAATTAGTTTGATTAATTGATAAAATGGTTTGATTGATGAATTAAATTAATGAATTTAATTTGCAATTAGATTGCAAAGTCCTTAGCATGACTTGAAACTAAATTCAAGGGAATTTATATCTAAAATAAATTATATCATAATTAAACTCCTTAATTTATAAGCTTGTATTTAATAATTAAATATAAACTAATTTTTCTTTTCATCACCTGCTAGCCTTACTGAAGATGCTTTTCCTATGAACCCAAAGAGAGTGAGGGTTAATCCTCCTTCTCCTACTTCTGTTCAGATTTGTGCTACCATTTTTTGGATACATAATTCGTATCTTCTTATGTTCTAGTCTTGTACTTGGAAATTTCCCTACAGTTGATTAATGAAGAGCTATGAGTCACAATAAAGGTTAATTTTTTAGGTTTTTACCTCTTTGATAATTCGAGGGCCATGAGAATGGCCTCGCATTTGGCCACAATGTTTATTGCTCATGTAACACCCCTCACCCGTCTACAGTGTAGCCGAGCAAGGCGTGCTACAATCGGTGCAGAAGCACCCTAATTTATCTTACTTTATTTTTTTAATAATTTTGAATTCGTTAAATTTGACATCAATTATTTTTTTAGATGGAGAAACTAGCAGAGTTTCTCCTATTTTATTATCATTTGACATATTTCAATATTCACCTGTTTGAAATTCAATAATATTTCCAAAATAAAATCTCATCCATGCTAATCATAATTATCTCATATTTCAAATCTCATCCATACATTTCAATTTCATAATCATTTCCATACATTTCCATTCATACTCAATTCATATGTAAACATTCTCAAATTTCATGAGCAAAATTTTCAAATTTCCTTAATTTACATAATTTACAAAGTAATTACAAAATTTCATAATTTACATGATATACAAATTAATTACAATTTGCTAATTTATATTACAATATAAGAAATAAATAACATACACAAAATACATGATATGCTTAAGGTGAGCCCTATCTACATGCATTGCTGAGGAGGTGACAACCTTGAACGCTCTGCAGATCAAAACTCCAAAATCTCTGTTAGTATTCGCTGGGCTTTAACTTCAGTACCTGCGCGAGGAAACAATTCCATCGCGCTAAGCATTGCTGCTTAGTGGTGCAATAAATATAACAAGGAAATAATATAAAAATAAAGATAGAAACAAAATTCAGAAAATTAAGATTTATTTATACTTCACATGCGGTTTCTAAAATTTAATATGTTTTATCCTAATTTAGTCTTCTTTGGAAGTGTTTATTTCGCCAATATACAGTAATAATGTACAAAGAAAAAATGATCTAAAAATAATAAATATATGCTTATTTTATCGTGTAAGTCACATTTGCAATATTTATGTGCGTTATAATTTTTAGCATTTTCTCAATACTTTCTAGGTTGTCTCAGATTATTTCATAATAAGTAAATTTTGATATCGGTCTAGTTCATTTCGATTTATTTCTAATAAATAATTATTCCAATTTATTTTAGGTCATCCTACTCATTTACTTAATTTCTAATATTTATAATTACTAATATTCTTAACTTATTTCAATAAATTTCACTGCCCAAGTAACCTATGACAGGCTGACTAAACTGGATAACGGGTCGTTGGCACTGGACACCGCGGTGTCTTGGGCCGTTATACTATGGGACGCAGAACGTCAACCACGTATGCAGTCAGTATGGCTAAGAAGCCATGATATTACCTAATCGGGCATTAAGCCATGAGTGCAGGCATAAAGCCATGAATACGGGCATAAAGCCATGAATACAGGCATAAAGCCATGAATACAGGCATAAAGCCTTTCGCAGTACTGCTAAAACAATACCCTATTGGCATGCCAAACTATCCAATCTGACACACATGTCTAGGTAACACAAGGGCACATAATATCATTAAATATTAATATATTGTGTTTTATGACTTTATTATTTCATGATAAATTTCAATTATAATTCATATATTCATTTGATCATTTATATGATCACAATTCACATCAATTATCCTTTTATACCATTTTACTCAAAATACTCCTCTCTACAATAATGAGAACTAATGTCTCATTTATACATTAATATGGTTTATTTATTTATTCATTATGTTATTCATATTGATCACAATTCTAAACAATGGTTCACATGTACCATTGTATTCAAAACATTTTTCCTTTCTCATTTATACATTCAAGAATCTACTTATGTAATTACAAATTTTATATTTCAAGTTGAGTTACTAATATTTTATGAATTCCATTTGTGATGGGCATATAAGCCCTAGCTATCTATTCACATCAATTAGGTGACTTATTTTTCATGTTTCAAGTAATCCATGAATATTTCATGGATTTCAAATTTATGGCCTTAATTTCTTTTTAACAATTTTGACTAGGATGCATAGTCTACACTTGTCATACAATTCTAAGCATTTAAGCTTAGAATTGGTTCTAGGTCTTCATATTAGTTTGCTAATTATTTTGATTACTATTCACCTTACTAGTCAACCAAAATATTGACTTTTTAATACATAATAAATTTATTGAACCTAAGTTCTCCAAGATACCACATTTTGAGTTTTACATTTGCTAGTATTAATTGCCAATTGCAATTTAAAGTCCCCTAGATGCATTTCTAATTTCAAATTTTGAATTTTAAATTTTTGGTGTCACTATTCACCTCATTGATCAACAAAAATGTTGACTTTTGGATAGAAAATAGATACATTGGTTTTAGCACCCCCAATGTACCACATTTTACATTTAAAACTTGTTGAAATTAACCACCAAATCCATTTCCAAACCTAAAACCAAGAGAGCAAAATTTTCAATTTTTGTAACCCAATTTTACTGTTCCATTGGGTCCTGTTGCAGTGGGAATTTGAGGAAATGGTAAACATGAAAGTTGTTCCTTATTTTGTCTAGTTGAATTTCTTTTTTTGAATCACTCCATTTGGAGTTTTGTAGCTCCAGATATGGTCCAAAAACCACAGCTGGCCGGATTTCAATTCTGCAGAATTTACCAAATCTACAGTACCATGAACAGTGACTGCCACTGCCTTGTTGAATGGGTTATGGCCATAATTTGGGGTAGGTTTCTTCATGAAAGTTGTTTGTCTATGTCTTATCTTGTTGCTGTAAAAATTTCAGGTCAATTGACCATATCTACAGTGAGTTATGGCCAAATGAACAGACTGTTCATTTGGTCATTCTGCAGAATTAGCTTGCAGGGTATCCGGATTGGGGCCAACTTTTGGTCCTCTTGCTTTGGTCTTTTGGGCATGGTTTCTTCAGCAAAAATGTGCCATTATAAGTCTAGTTTCATGTACAATTGTCCAAACACCAATTGGACCTACACAGCCAAAGATATGGCAGTCCAAACAGGCTGGACTCACAGCCTCATTTCTGCTGTCTTTAGGCAGCCTACCAAAACTCTTTGTAACCCTCTAATGCACTTCAAATTATGGTCAACTTACCTCAAATGGTCACTAATTGACCACTAAAATGTTCTTTCAACATCACATACACAAAGTCCAAATTTCTCTCTAAAACCCTAATTCTCTAATAACCATTAATGCACATACATCAATTCAACATACTTAATGATGTTTATGTCTCATACTCATGTTCAAGACCACCCATATACAACTTAAATTCATTCAACACTCATCAACACTTCCATCACTAAGGCTGCCAACAATTTTTAAGTGGTCCATACATGGATATGTTCTTTTGATTTCATGAATTTCTAATTAAATCCATATACCTAACTTCAAATTTAAATAGAAAAATGGAGAGATATAGCACTAACCTTAGTGGCAGAATTTTCTCTTGTTAATTCTTCACTTTCTTTTGTTTTCTTGGCTGCCAAACACTTCTCCTTGGTGTGGGTATAATTTTTAGTGAAGGAAGGATAAGGTTTTGAGGTGAGGAAGCTTAGGAAAATCAACCTTAAAAAAAAAAATGGAGAGAAAGCTTTTTTTTGGCTATGGTGGACGTGAAATGAGGAAGGAGAATTCAGTTTTTCATTTCAATTTTCTGCCCATTTGACTCATTTTAAGTGGTTGATGGACATGTGTCACAATGTGATTGGGTGAGAGTGCTTAGTGACATAAGCATGAGGTCAAAATTGTAATTTTAATTCATTTTTTTTCTTTTCTTTGCTACTCATTTTCAATTCAATTTTTAGCAATATTTATTCACATTTTATGTCATAATAATTATTTACTTAACTGGACAAGTCGGCCAAAAATCATCTCTGAAGACGAAATGACCAAAATGCCATCCGTTTGGCTTAACGGGTCAAAATTGTCTGTACCGATTGAAAAAATTTTCTAAATATTTTCTTGGCATTCTAATGCCATAGGAACCTCAATGACCCTTCTCTGGAGTTCCAAAAATTATTTTATGAATTTTTCCCCGGGTCTAGGGCTCCTCGTTACGAGAACCGCAACTTCCCTCTGGTTACCCATCGCTTGGGCACCGGCTCGTTTAACTTGGTTGTATTTTATTTCAAAAATTTTTACTAAATTTTTCTTGTTAATATTTGAGTTAATTATGGTTCTTGACTTTAGTTTAAATATTTTTCCGGTCGTTCTAGCTGTCCGGACCGTCACCGGTCACCGGAACAGTAGAATGTACGGAGTTGCTACCGAGAGGGTGTTACAACTCTTCCCCTCTAATTTAAATTTCGTCCTCGAAATTTACTGGGTGTTTTGGGTTCTGAGATAATTCTTTTACCTTTCTATTACTCCCTCTGTCTACTTCTTTTATATATATGGTACTATTTAGTTTTTTTTTTCATATCTATCATTATACACTTAGGCATATCAGAAGGGAAGGATACTTTACCTCAAATTCACATTTGGGGCTTCTTGCTCCTCTCCGGCTTGGGTGACATTTGGAAGTGGTGTTACTATTGTACTTGGTCCTTCCACGACCTCTGTTTGGGTCCGTGGTAAATTCCTCTTAGGACAATCTTTCAGACGATGGTCTATGGCCCCACATCTATAACAGGCTCCAGTCAATCTCCTACATTCACCTTTATGCCACTTGTTACAATGGCCATATTTTCTTGCTAGTCCTGGCGCACTCACTACTAGTGTTTCCGGTTGATCTCTTCTGGGTATAGGCCTGGGTCTGGATCTCCTACTTTGATCAGATGTCTGACTTAACTGTTCTCTCGGCCTCTTATTACTAGACTGCCCAAATTTCCTCTTTTGCTGATCACCACTCCTCTTCTGCTCCTCTTCATGAACACAGCTAATATATTTCTTTCTAAACTCTATCAAAAAGAATTCCCAAGTTACGTCAGTTGGTGGCACTACCTTGGTTACAACATCCCACTACCGATATGCAGCTTCTTGTAACAACGAAACTGCACACTCCAAACTTTGTTCTGGTGTGCAATGGAGCTGCTGCAGGACTCTTTCAGTCCTTTCTAACCAATACTCAGCCGCTGAAGAATTGTCTTCCTTTCTACCATTCAAATCTACAGCTCCATACTTCATAATTTTTCCTAGAGGTGATTTCTGCTGAGACAGTGGTGGAATAACCCCAGTCATCTGTCGATAAAATTCAGTCATCTGCTCAAACAAGGCCTGTTGGGGTTGTACAGACACCTCTTGCACTGGTGGAGCAGGATCTCCCCAATTTCCAATATCACTCCCAGTCGGGATACGGCCTACTACTTCCTCTTCTACTGCCCTCTGCGATTCTGAGTCCATACCTTAACCTAAAATAACCAAGAAAATAGATCTACATTAGTGTCACCTCAACTCATATGAATGCAATGCATGTTATGCACACTATCTCATTCTATCTATCTATGCCTAGGAACGCCTAAACCGTGCTCTGATACCAATAAATGTAACACCCCTCACTCGTCTACAGTGTAGCCGAGCAAGGCGTGCTACAATCGGTGCAGAAGCACCCTAATTTATCTTACTTTATTTTTTTAATAATTTTGAATTGGTTAAATTTGACATCAATTATTTTTTTCGATGGAGAAACTAGCAGAGTTTCTCCTATTTTATTATCATTTGACATATTTCAATATTCACCTGTTTGAAATTCAATAATATTTCCAAAATAAAATCTTATCCATGCTAATCATAATTATCTCATATTTCAAATCTCATCCATACATTTCAATTTCATAATCATTTCCATACATTTCCATTCATACTCAATTCATATGTAAACATTCTCAAATTTCATGAGCAAAATTTTCAAATTTCCTTAATTTACATAATTTACAAAGTAATTACAAAATTTCATAATTTACATGATATACAAATTAATTACAATTTGCTAATTTATATTACAATATAAGAAATAAATAACATACACAAAATACATGATATGCTTAAGGTGAGCCCTATCTACATGCATTGCTGAGGAGGTGATAACCTTGAACGCTCTGCAGATCAAAACTCCAAAATCTCTGTTTAGTATTCGCTGGGCTTTAACTTCAGTACCTGCGCGAGGAAACAATTCCATCGCGCTAAGCATTGCTGCTTAGTGGTGCAATAATATAACAAGGAAATAATATATAAATAAAGATATAAACAAAATTCGGATAATTAAGATTTATTTACACTTCACATGCGGTTTCTATAATTTAATATGTTTTATCCTAATTTAGTCTTCTTTGGAAGTGTTTATTTCGCCAATGTACAGTAATAATGTACAAAGAAAAAATGATCTAAAAATAATAAATATATGCTTATTTTATCGTGTAAGTCACATTTGCAATATTTATGTGTGTTATAATTTTTAGCATTTTCTCAATACTTTCTAGGTTGTCTCAGATTATTTCATAATAAGTAAATTTTGATATCGGTCCAGTTCATTTCGATTTATTTCTAATAAATAATTATTCCAATTTATTTTAGGTCATCCTACTCATTTACTTAATTTCTAATATTTATAATTACTAATATTCTTAACTTATTTCAATAAATTTCACTGCCCAAGTAACCTATGACAGTGACTAAATCGATAACGGTCGTTGGCACCGACACCGCGTGTCTTGGGGTCGTTATACTATGGGACGGTAACGTCAACCACGTATGCAATCGGTATGGCTAAGAAGCCATGATATTACCTAATCGGGCATAAAGCCATGAATACGGGCATAAAGCCATGAATACAGGCATAAAGCCATGAATACAGGCATAAAGCCTTTCGCAGTACTGCTAAAACAATACCCTATTGGCATGCCAAACTATCCAATCTGACACACATGTCTAGGTAATGCAAGGGCACATAATATCATTAAATATTAATATATTGTGGTTTATGACTTTATTATTTCATGATAAATTTCAATTATAATTCATACATTCATTTGATCATTTATATGATCACAATTCACATCAATTATCCTTTTATACCATTTTACTCAAAATAGTCCTCCTCTCTACAATAATGAGAACTAATGTCTCATTTATACATTAATATGGTTTATTTATTTATTCATTATGTTATTTATATTGATCACAATTCTAAACAATGGTTCACGTGTACCATTGTATTCAAAACATTTTTCCTTTCTCATTTATACATTCAAGAATCTACTTATGTAATTACAAATTTTATATTTCAAGTTGAGTTACTAATATTTTATGAATTCCATTTGTGATGGGCATATAAGCCCTAGCTATCTATTCACATCAATTAGGTGACTTATTTTTCATGTTTCAAGTAATCCATGAATATTTCATGGATTTCAAATTTATGGCCTTAATTTCTTTTTAACAATTTTGACTAGGATGCATAGTCCACATTTGTCATACAATTCTAAGCATTTAAGCTTAGAATTGGTTCTAGGTCTTCATATTAGTTTGGTAATTATTTTGATTACTATTCACCTTACTAGTCAACCAAAATGTTGACTTTTAATACATAATAAATTTATTGAACCTAAGTTCTCCAAGATACCACATTTTGAGTTTTCCATTTGCTAGTATTAATTGCCAATTGCAATTTAAAGTCCCCTAGATGCATTTCTAATTTCAAATTTTGAATTTCAAGTTTTGGTGTCACTATTCACCTCATTGGTCAACAAAAATGTTGACTTTTGGATAGAAAATAGATACATTGGTTTTAGCACCCCCAATATACCACATTTTACATTTAAAACTTGTTGAAATTAACCACCAAATCCATTTCCAAACCTAAAACCAAGAGAGCAAAATTTTCAGTTTTTGTGACCCAAATTTACTGTTCCATTGGGTCCTGTTGCAGTGGAAATTTGAGGAAATGGTAAACATGAAAGTTGTTCCTTATTTTGTCTAGTTGAATTTCTTTTTTCGAATCACTCCACTTGGAGTCTTGTAGCTCCAAATATGGTCCAAAAACCACAGCTGGCCGGATTTCAATTCTGCAGAATTTACCAAATCTACAGTACCATGAACAGTGACTGCTACTGCCTTGTTGAACGGGTTATGGCCATAATTTGGGGTAGGTTTCTTCATGAAAGTTGTTTTTCTATGTCTTATCTTGTTGCTGTAAAAATTTCAGGTCAATTGACCATATCTACAGCGAGTTATGGCCAATGTTCATTTGGTCATTCTGCAGAATTAGCTTGCAGGGTATCCGGATTGGGGCCAACTTTTGGTCCTCTTGCTTTGGTCTTTTGGGCATGGTTTCTTCAGTAAAAATGTGCCATTATAAGTCTAGTTTCATGTACAATTGGCCAAACACCAATTGGACCTACACAGCCAAAGATATGGCAGTCCAAACAGGCTGGACTCATAGCCTCATTTCTGCTGTCTTTAGGCAGCCTACCAAAACTCTTTGTAACCCTCTAATGCACTTCAAATTATGGTCAACTTACCTCAAATGGTCACTAATTGACCATTAAAATGTTCTTTCAACATCACATACACAAAGTCCAAATTTATCTCTAAAACCCTAATTCTCAAATAACCATTAATGCACATACATCAATTCAACATACTTAATGATGTTTATGTCTCATACTCATGTTCAAGACCACCCATATACAACTTAAATTCATTCAACACTCATCAACACTTCCATCACTAAGGCTGCCAACAATTTTTAAGTGGTCCATACATGGATATGTTCTTTTGATTTCATGAATTTCTAACTAAATCCATATACCTAACTTCAAATTTAAAGAGAAAAATGGAGAGATATAGCACTAACCTTAGTGGCAGAATTTTCTCTTGTTAATTCTTCACTTTCTTTTATTTTCTTGGCTGCCAAACACTTCTCCTTGGTGTGGGTATAATTTTTAGTGAAGGAAGGATAAGGTTTTGAGGTGAGGAAGCTTAGGAAAATCAACCTTAAAAAAAAAAAAAATGGAGAGAAAGCTTTTTTTTTGCTATGGTGGACATGAAATGAGGAAGGAGAATTCAGTTTTTCATTTCAATTTTCTGCCCATTTGACTCATTTTAAGTGGTTGATGGACATGTGTCACAATGTGATTGGGTGAGAGTGCTTAGTGACATAAGCATTAGGTCAAAATTGTAATTTTAATTCATTTTTTTTTCTTTTCTTTGCTACTCATTTTCAATTCAATTTTTAGCAATATTTATTCACATTTTATGTCATAATAATTATTTACTTAACTGGACAAGTCGGCCAAAAATCGTCTCTGAAGGCGAAATGACCAAAATGCCCTCCGTTTGGCTTAACGGGTCAAAATTGTCTATACCGATTGAAAAATTTTTCTAAATATTTTCTTGGCATTCTAATGCCATAGGAACCTCAATGACCCTTCTCTGGAGTTCCAAAAATTATTTTATGAATTTTTCCCCGGGTCTAGGGCTCCTCGTTACGAGAACCGCAACTTCCCTCTGGTTACCCATCGCTTGGGCACCGGCTCGTTTAACTTGGTTGTATTTTATTTCAAAAATTTTTACTAAATTTTTCTTGTTAATATTTGAGTTAATTATGGTTCCTGAATTTAGTTTAAATATTTTTCCGGTCGTTCTAGCTGTCCGGACCTACACCGGTCACCAGAACAGTAGAATGTACGGAGTTGCTATCGAGAGGGTGTTACAGCTCAAAATGCTAGTTTGGCCATGTACTTCAACTTCGCTTTGTGTGGTCCTTCTAGTGTTACTCCTATTCCTATGCTAGAGGGCCCTAATGCTCTGCTTGACCATACATTCCATTGTTCTTTCATTTTATATTCTCTTTGGGAATTGGAGTTAGCTTAGCCATAAAATCTATGAGTACTTGTGCTTTTAGTGCTATTCTTGGTACGTATATGATATCATATGCTCCTAAGTTAACTGACCATGTCACTAATCATTCGGATGTCTCTAGTCTATGTATGATCTTCCATAGTGGGTAATTTGTTCAGACTTCCAAGGCGTGTGCATTTAAGTATGGCTTTAATTTAGTTGCAGCTATCAAAACTATAATAGGCAAGCTTTTCCAATATTAGGTAATTGAGCTCTAACACTTTTAGTACTTAACTAGTGTAATATATTGGTCTCTTATTGCCTTTTTCTTCTCTTATGAGGACTGAACTGATGGTCTCTTTAGTAACTGTAAGATAAAGATAAAGAACCTCATGTGGTTTTAGGGAATCAAGTAATGGAGGTGAAGATAAAAACTGTTTAATTTATTTGAAAGTCCATTTGAAGTTCTTCTTTGTTCTTAGGGCTTGAAAGAATGGCAGATACTTCTTAGCTAAACAGCTTATAACTATGTCAAGTGTCGTGATTTGTTTGTTTAATTGTTGTACTTCTTTGATGTTGCTCAGAAATAACAATGCATTTAGAAGAAATAACAATGCAAACTGTGGATAGAGAAGAATATGCTTTCCTAATTGAAGTTGGAGAAACATGGATGATGTCAATCTTCTGCTACCTTAACCAAAGGCACATTTCTAGAAAACCAACTTGAAGTTAAAAAAAAAAAGTACAAAGATCAGCAAGATACAGCATACGATGGATGACTATATAGACGGTGTTATCTCCAACCATGGCTACAATGCATTAGCAGAGAAGACAGTTTATTAGTATTGCTCAAGATCCACAAAGGCTTGTGCGGCACTTATGAAGGAGAGAGGATAATTGCCAAGAAAGCATTCAAGCAAGGATTCTTTTAGCCCACCGCAGTGTTGGATGCCAAGGAGTTAGTTTAAAAAAGTCAGAAGAGCTAAGCACACAGTAGTATTCCTCGATAGCCAGTAGAGAAACTTTCAGCCATCAGTAGCCCTTAGCCCTTTTATCAATAGGAAATAGGCATACTCAGATCATTTCCCAAGGCATTCGAATCCCAAAATACATCATTGTCACCATCGATCACTTCACTAAATAGCCAAAAGTAGAAGCATCACAGCATGTAATAGCAAACTGAGCAATCACCTTTATCAGAGAAAATATCTTTTGTAGGTTTGCAATTCCCAAAGTCATCATAACAGATAATGACACATAGTTTGCTAGCGAGAAGTTCAAAAAGCTATGCAACGAGTGGGGGATTGACCTCCATTTTACCTCAACTTACTACCCTTAGATGAACGAAATGACCGAAGTCATGAAGTGAACAATTCTTCATGAACTCAAAAGGCAATTAGACAAAGCAAAAGGAGCATAGCCCAACTATTTGCCAAATGTCTTATGGGCCCATCGAACTACACCATGATCAACAATAGGAGAAATACCATTTTCACTTGCATATGGCTTAGAAGTAGTAATACCAGTAAAAGTCAACGTTCCATCAACCCGAATAGAACATTTCGAGGGAGCCTGACAAGAGGAAGATCTACGATTTAATCTTGATGCAGCAGAAGAACTGAGAGAAATAGCCTTCATCTGAATGGCTCAATATAGGCAAAAAAAATGATCAGTATGCATAACAAGAAAGTAAAAAATTGAGCATTTATGGTTAGAGACTTAGCTCTTAAATGAGATGACGTCAAAGGAAGACTAGCAAAAGCAAGAAAGATAGGATGTAATTGGATTGAACCTTATGTTATTTCAAATGTTATACGGCTAGGAACTTGTAAGCTAACCGAGACAAGTGGGAAAATGCTACCTTGAACTTGGAATATCTATAATCTTCAAAAGTACTATCAATAAAAGAATTCTTCTGTAATGCCCTCACTTTAGATAGTCCGTACATTCTACTGTTTCAGTGACTAATGTCTGTCCGAACAGCCAGAATGTCTGGAACTATATTTAAACTAGAATAAGGAGTCATAAATAACCCAAATAATGATAAAAAAAAAAGAAAAATTGTAGAAAGAGAATGCAAAGAGGATAAATGAGCCGTAGTTCCAACGATGGGTAAACCTAATGGGAAGAGGTTGTGAAGATAGTTGCCGACCCTAAACCCATGGGAAAACCCTGTGAAATAATTTTTGGGACTCTAGTGAAAAGTTATTAAGTCTTAAATGACAATAGAATTCCAAGAAAATGCTAAGAAAATTTTGTAAATCGTACAAACAATTTAACTCAATAAGCAAAACGAAGGGCATTTTGGTCATTTCACCTTCAGAGATGATTTTTAACCAACTTGTCCATTTAAGTATGTGAGTTATATGATATCAAATTTGAATAAATATTAATGAAAATTTAATTAAAAATGAGTAGAGAAAAGAATAAAATAAAATAAAATTAAAACTCAATTATTACATAAGCATTAAGTCACCATGATGCAATAAAAACTTGCTCGCCAATTACCATTTAACAAATACACATAAAAATCAATAAAAGAGATAAGATTAGAATAGAAATTTTGCATCTTCTTCATTCCTTTCTTTTGGCTTAAACTCATCCCTCACCTCCCTCCATTGTTGTTCTTCCATCCACCTTACTAAACCTTGAAATCTCCCCACAAAATCCATACATTCCTTCACTAAAACTTGTCACCCAACCTTGCTAAAGTATTTGGTAGCCAAGAAAAGCCAAGAAAGTGAAGATTTACCAAAGACATAGTTGGCTTACTTTAAGGTTAGTGTCAATTTCTTCCTCTCTCTCTCTAATTTCTTTGTTAGGACCATGAATTGAGTTAAGAATTGTTGAAATTTAAACAAAATATGCATGTTTGGATCTCCCTTAATTTTCGATAGCCATGAATTGAAGATGGTCTTGATGAATTTTAATGGAATTGAAATGGTCACACCTTACCCCTCTGTAACCGTACTTCGCCAAGAAAAAAAATGAATTACCATACTTCGCCTACCGATAACCCATTAAATATACTACAAGGGATTTTAAAACCTTTTTCTTACTTTTTAGAAGTGGTGAGCATTTTTTGTAGGAATTTAAAATATTTAATTAAGGTTTAAAAGTCATATAAAATTTATGTCTATTTCCATTTTTTCTCAAATTTTATAAAAATTTCGGCAGAGTGCCGGTTGTATTTGAGAAAACTGAAAAATTTTACCTGTTGAAAACACTTCCAATATAACACTTCAACCAAAATCAACCACCATTTCAACTCAATCAACACAAATTTTCCCCAAACTCCATATTTCAAATAAATAGTTCACAACTCAAAATTTCCATTCAATTATTTTCAAAACTAGTAATAATTAATGTCATACTCATTGCATTAAAGAAAATTTAATTTACATTCATCTGTCCAAAAGTTACATCAAGAAGTCCAAAATAATATTATTACAAAATCTGTACAATCAGCTCAAGACCCATTTACAAAGGTACATACAATTATTTACATCAAAATAAATATATATAATAAGGGTATAAAATTATACCCGATAAAATATCCAAAAGTAGCTCAGTACTCCATAGTAGCTCACTAAGCTGCTCTACCAGTCTCTCTACCTGCGACAGCAATGAACAGACATCGCTGAGTACTATGACTCAGTGGTACACAACATACTAATATAACATTTTATGTATAATCCAATCACATTTATTCAAATATGATACTGAAAATGAAAAATAGATACAAAACATAATTTATAAATTTTTAGTCCAAACAATCTCATTTAGGAAGTCTCAAAATAGATTTCATAAAAACACACAGTTATATCATGCCATCAGAACAATGTTCATCTCAATAGCCGAAGGCTTATGAGGAATCACAAGGTTAGCTAGCACAATCTATGGGTACCCATTCAATTTCTTCGTCTACTGGCACACACCTCAATACTTTAGCCAAAGAGGGATCAAAATTCAAAACTAATTCCTCCCACTAGTCATGCTAGTGAGGCATTCAAATATATGGTCATGACACTGTGGTTTCAAAACTATCTCAATAATTTACCAAATATTTACTGACAATTAAAACATATGCAATTAATTTTTCAACATTTTAGGTCAATAGCATAATATACATTTCAATCATCATTTTGCAATATAAATAAATCACAATTCATTTCATGCACTTTGCAAAAGAAATTTAAAGAACATTTAATATTATGCGCAAACCTCGTGCGAGTCTCCTCTTGGCCTTGACTCGATGTCTCAGGTTCTTTCCCAGTATTCTTTCCAACTGAAACACATAATTTTTCAGTGTTTCAGTATCACAATTTATCATAAATCCATTAAAGAATTTCACAATTACTTATTTCAAGTCCTAATAAACTTAATTTAATGTTATTTGAATTTTGCATTTCGGAGTTACTATTCATGATACTATTCAAGTCAATTTGTTGACTTTCTTATGCTTAAT
This sequence comes from Hevea brasiliensis, assembly GCF_030052815.1. Lineage (NCBI taxonomy): Eukaryota > Viridiplantae > Streptophyta > Magnoliopsida > Malpighiales > Euphorbiaceae > Hevea > Hevea brasiliensis. Next base: position 90,533,871 of record NC_079496.1, on the reverse strand, counting down.
AGGTATAGGAATTTCAAATTCACCCACATTGTAACACCCTATGCAAATCCCACATCGGCAAAATATGGGAGAGATGCTGGCTTTATAAGTTGGAGGTTCGTAACCCCTAGTGACGCATTTTAAAACCGTGAGAGCTTCGGCCCAAAGCGGACAATATCACTAGTGGGTTGGGCCATTATATTTGTGGTATCAGAGCAGCTCTGTATGCAACCTTGAGCGATAGTGGGGCAAACCTCAGTGAGGACACTGAGTCCCATAAGGGGGGTGGATTGTAACACCCTAGGCAAATCCTACATCGGGAAAACACGGGAAGATGGGGTTTATAAGTTGGTAGTTCGTAACTCCTAGTGATGCATTTTAAAACCATGAGGGCTTTGGCCCAGAGCGGACAATATCACTAGTGGGCCAGGCCGTTACACACATACCACATTTTGGTTACAAATTTTGTTGGTTTTAGTTGCTCCTTAAATTTTTAGGTTTCCTAAGCACAATTTCAAAATTTTCAGATTTGGTATCCTATTTTATATTGTTCCATTGGTCATGTTTCTGTTAGAATTTGGCAAAGTATTCCTCATAAAACTTGTTCCTTATTGTCTTAACTTTAATCATCTTTTCGAATCACTCCATTTCGAGTTTTGTAGCCCAAGTTATGGCCATTTAAACAGGGCTGGCCGGATTGGTCTACCCAGAATTTCTTGGCACTTAATTTGGTTCTAGCAGTTTTGAATCACTAATTTTGGGTGGCAAAATGACTAGGTTATGGGCTGAATTTGGGTTAGTATTCTTCACGAAAGTTGTAGTGCTATGTCATACCTTTCCAATGCCAAAAAAATCAAGCCATTTGGACCTGTATAGCTCCAGTTATGGTTCATCTGGTCATTTTGGTACAGTGGCAGTGCACTACACCCGAGTTTGGCCTAATTGTTCACTAGGCTATGGTTATTTGCTAGGCATGCTTCCTAAACGAAAAATGGTCCATTATGTATCTAGTTTCATTCCCAATTGGCTTCACACCAATTGGGCTAGTAAATTTTTAGTTTTGATCTCTGAAAGGGACATAGGTCAAGCTATCAGCATAATAACCCTAACCAATCTGAATTGAAACTTGGTTCTAGCAATTCACACACACCATAAATGGTCACAATTGACCATTTCTCAACTCAATTGAGGTCAATGGCATCAATTGACCAATTTTCAAATATATATATATATATTCCAAATTTTCACAGGCTCAAGAACCCTAACTCCAAGATCTTGAAATTTAATGCAATTAAACTTTATATTCATTGTCTACACCTTTAATTCACCTAGATTAACCATTGAAATACATCAAAATCATTCAATCTAATCCCTACATAAGGCTGGCCAAAATTCCTATCAGGTCCCCCAAGGATAGTTTTTGTTTGGATTTAAGTTAAAATCTAAGTTAACTTAACTAAGAACATAGAAATTTAACAGAAGAATTCAAAGTTACATACTAACCTTGGTTTGATTTTCAATCACTAAGTTTCTTCTCTTTTTCTTCTTTCTTGCTTCTTCAATCTCCTCTTCTAGTTGCCAAAACAAGTTTTAAGCAATAAAATTGGAGAAATTTATGGTTACTTTGAAGGTTTGAAAGCTTGAATTTAAGCTTTCATGGAGGACTTAGAGAGAGGATTGAGAGAGGAGAGAGCGACGACCTAGATGTAAAAGAAGACAATATGAATTTCTTTTTTTTTTCTTTTTTGTTTTTATGGGTAATTATCCTAATTTTTACTTAGTCAAAATTTTCAATAATTTAAAAATTACTTTATGATGTTATGGTGGGGTCACTTGATGATGTTATTAATCTCTTTTAATTTCTTTTCTTCTTCCTTTATTTTTCCTTATTTCTTTAATTTAATTTTCGATTCCAAAATTGTCATTTCTCTGATTTTATTGGACAGTTAGGTCAAGAGTCAGCTCTAGCGGTGAATTGACCAAATTGCCTCTCGCTGATTCAATTCGGTTTGTAAGTTATTCGATATTTCTTCCAGATCCCTGACCTAATTATTTGACCTACTTAATAATTTTTTTTTGTGATTTTTTCTTTTCCACTGTGTCTGCAATAGTCTTAAGGATTGCGGCATCACATTTTTCAGTTCAAAATTCGAGTTACGATGGCCTTCGCAGTCACTTCCCAGGAAGGTCACCCATCGCTATGACTCCTGGCTCATTTAACTTTTTATGTTCTATTTTTCTTACTTATAGTTAATTATCTGGAAATTACTAATTATTTGCATTCAGGGCTTATCTAGGTGTCTTAGATGTGATTCTAATCTCCTTAATTATCTGGACCGACACCGGTCACTGGAACAGTGAAATATACAAGGCTATGCAAATAGAGGTGTTACAGAAATGGTGTAGTGATGGTTTATAATGTGTATACAAGTATTAGAACTTTGATTTGTATGTGTGGAGCAAAATTGGAAACTATGGGAATTAGGGTTGAGCAAAATTAGGGTTTTGTTAAATTGATGGGGAAGTGGTGTTCTAATGGTCAATTAGTGACCATTCGATAAAGTTTAACCTTAAAATGAAAGAAATTTTGGCATTGAATTGGGAATTAGAGATGCTGCCCTTTTGAGCCAGAAATTCTGGACCTGAGTCCAGTGTGTTTGGGCAGCTATAACATGACTTGTGTAGCTTCAATTAGTGTAAGGCTAATTGTAGGTGAAACTAAGGACATAATGCCACATTTTTTTATGGAGAGAACCTGCCCATAAAACTAACTTAAGGTGACTTAAAATTTGCCTAAATCCGGGTAACCAAAATTCTAGACCTAGAAAATGATCCAATGAATAGTGTTTGTTCATATGGTCATAACTTTGTGTAGAGAGGTCCAAATGACCTAATTTTTAAACCCATAGAAAGCATAGACAATTTAGAATAACTTTCATGAAGAACAAAAACCCAAACTCTGATTGTAACCCATTCGAATTGCTTGCCAAATTTAAGACACTAAAACTGCGTGAACCAAATTTTCCCAGAAAATCTGGGAATGAACCAATCCGGCCAGTTATGGTAAAATTGCCATAAGTTGAGCTAAAAGACTCCAAATGGAGTGATTCAAAATGGGAATTAAAGAAGACAGATTAAGGAACAACTTTGATGAAGCAAGTTTAGCCAAATTTCCACTGTAGATTAGTCCAATAGAATAGTAAACCCAAGTGAACAAATTTGAATATTTCGAATTTCTTCTAATGAGCTTTGAATTGAGATATGCAACCAATGCCAATAAATGTAAAATCCAAAATGTGGTATATTGGTGTAATTTGAACTAGCATATTTATTAATTGTGAAAAAGTCAACATTTATGCATGAATAGTAAGGTGAATAGTAACCACCAAACAATAAGTGCAAAGTACTAAACAATCAACTTTGTTAATATGCCCTAGTATGCCTAGAATGATTGGTTTGGATAGGTTGGCATGCCAATAGGGTTCTGATTGCAGTACTACCTATGGCTTTATGCCATTTCGTGTTTCATGGCTTTAGTGCCATTTTATGATGTTATGGCTTTTAGCCATTTTGATACTTTTGACATATTTGGCTTTATGCCCAATGGTTATTATGGCTTATTAGCCGTTCTATTGCACACCTGGTAAACACTTTTTGACCGATGGTATGACGGCCCGAGGTACTTAGTACCCAGTGCCAGTTTACCCGTTTATCCAGTCTAGTCAACTGGTATAGGTTACTTGGGCAATGAAAATAAGTCTTAAAGTTTTATAACCATGAAATGAACATAAAATTCATATAATTAAGGATATTACAAACAATTATTAAAAATTTCAGTCTAGATATATTAACAATATAAATTCTTGTATTTATTTATTTAGTTTATTTTTATCTTATATTGGTACCACTAAGCTGTATTGCTTAGTTTGTCACGTTTTGCCACGTATAGGTACTGTAGACAGATAGAGAGCCCAACAGACCTCAGACTGGGTGAGAGTCTAGATTGGCATTGAGTCCGGTGTCACCTCCACTACAGTGCATTTTGGATAGGAACCATTAGGCTTGATAATAGTTTTGCATTTTGTAGTTATGTATTCAATCTGTATTGTAAATTATGAACCTGTGTAATTATTATAAATTATGCAAATTAATGAAGATTGAGTCTTTCTTTTATGAATGTGATGATAAATTTATTTATGTATATAATGTTTGAAATTATGAATGGAAATTTTGAGATGAAGCATTGGAATAGAATATGAGAAAGAATTTACATTATTGAGATTATATTGTTAAAAATTTTAACAGGTGGGAAATCATCAAAATTACTAACAAATTAGGCAAAAACTCCATCAGTTTCTCCAAAAAAATAATTGGAACAAATTTAATAAAATAAAATGTGATTAATTGGAATAAAATAAGATAAGTTAAGGTACTCCGACACTGAGTGTGACATGTTTTGCTCGGCTACACTGTAGACGAGTAAGGGGTGTTATGTTTTTTCTTAACCTTGTAAAGTTCTCAAAGGTGCTTAGCCCATCCACAGTGATAGTCCACTAGGCTAAATAAATCAAAGGGTGCTTAGCCCATCCATAGTGATAGTCTGGCAGGCTAAATATTCTAAGGGTGCTTAGTCTATCCATGGTTATAGTCAGCCATGCTAAATAAATAGTTGGTGCTTAGCCCATCCACGATAATAGTTCGCTAGATTAAATAAACTAAGGGTGCTTCACTCATCCATGATGATAGTCTGTTAGGGATAAAAAAATAAAAATGCTTAGCTTACTTAAGGCAATAGTTCACTAGGCTAAACAAATGAAAGTGTAAGCCCACGTAAGGTGATAGTCCACTAGGATAAGCAAATAAAAGGTGAAAATACACTAAAGGCGATAGTTCGCACTCTAAAACTTATAAGGCAATGGCCAAAACTTTATTGTCTAAACACAACAAACCTAAAGATTCGTACTTAAAAGGGGGGGGGGGGGGGGGACTAATGATATAACTCCCCCAAATATATATATTTGACCCAGTAAAATTTGGGTTTTTGGATAATCCATGAGCCCAATCATATTTAATGGTTCAGCCATGAGATTTGTTCAGTCAGTTCAACTACTATAAGAGCCACTCAATAAAAGAAAAGTGTAACACCCCTCACCCATCTACAGTGTAGACGAGCAAGGCGTGTTACACTGAGTGTTGGAGCACCTGATCTTATCTGATTTCATTATAGTTTTTGATTTACTTGTTCAAAAACTTTATCTGAGATTTAGGTTATTTTTACTCTTTATCAAAATCTGACTAATTTGAAAATTTCAAAAATTTTAACAACAATCTAGCAGAGTGCCGGCTGTAATTTGGACTAACAGTTCTTCTGAACCTGCCAAAAATAATTTCAATATATACTCAAATTCACAACTCAGAATCAGTCTCAAAATTTCTCATACTCAATCTAAATCAGAATCATCATGATCGGATACTTAACTCATATATTAGAATTCTTACATTTCATTAACTTACATAATTTGCCAACTAATTACATAAGTTTGTCAAGTATAGGTTATACAAATAATTTACAATATACTTAGAATGAACAAAATGCATAACATGTGTAATATGAGCCCTGTCTACATGTATTGCTAAGGAGGTGATAACCTTGAACTCTTCTGACACTTCTGCAGATCTGGACTCCAACATCTCAGTCAAAGTACTTGCGCGAGGAAAGCAGTTCTATCGCGCTAAGCATTCCTGCTTAGTGGTGCAATAGTATAACAAGAAATAATATATATAAATAAAGAAGAAAGAAATCATAATTTGGATACTCAGGAATCAATTTAATTCGGTATGGTATTTCTAGTATCAACTATCTTATATACTAGTTTGTTCCTCTTTGGAAGTGCTTAGTTTATAACCTTTCAGTAAATATACTCAGTATACAAATTATTCTAACTATATTGTATTTTAAGTCTTTACGGTTCTGCGAATTGTATTTTTTGTTATGTTTATATTGCTAATCTTTTTGTTTTTCATTTCATTCAATACTTAATTTAATTGTACTGAAATTTCATTATACTTAACTGCCTGAATTGAATAATGTTTTAATTGATTGCCTGTGTAGCCTATACACTGACCAGACTGGATAAATGGTTAAAATAGCACTGGGTACCTAGTACCTTGGGCCGTCACACCATCTATCATAAAGTATCTCCCGGTGTGCAAACAGTGTTGTTAAAAAGCCATATAATCAATCAGTAAGGCAATAAGCCGAGTATCATAACATAATCTGTACAGCCATAGGCTATTAAAAATTCATATAGCCATAGGCTATTAAAAACATAATCCGTATAGCCATAGGCTATTAACAATACAGCTGTCAGTACTTGTTGGCATGCCAACCTATCTAAACTAGTCAACTAGGCAAACTAAGGCATAGTACAAAATTACATATTTAATTCTTTATTTTTAAGGTTTATACGTCATTATGCCTTTCACTAGTCAATGAACATGTTGACCTTTTTATACATCATGAATAAGTTGATTCTAGTATCAACATGTCACAATTCGCATTTCAATATGCTGCCAATATAGTGCAATTTACAATTCTCACAAGTTAGCATTTATTATCAAATTATTTCTAGGCTTCATTGCATATTATTGTCAAATTTTCAGTTTTAGTGTGCTAGATTAATCTAGCTTAATGTCCTGTTTCCATTAATTTGTAGCTTCTAGTCAAAGCAAATTTGTAGCTGTATGTCTTATTGAACTTTTGGCACAGATTTCAGGTCATTCTGAGTTGTATAGACCAAGATATGGTCAATTTACTAAAGTTGGACAGATTGCATTTTCAATGCAACTTTAGGTCATTTTTTTGGTCAAGTTCAATTCTAGCAGATTTGGTACCCTAACTTGGGTAATCAATTTGACTTGGTTCTGGTCATGTTTGAGCTTTGGTTTCTTCATAAGAATTATAGCTCCATGTCTAATCTTTCCATTGATATAAATTTCAGGTCATTTGGACCTGTTTTCAATGAGTTATAGTCAAATGAGTGACTACTGTTCATATGGTCAAATTCTGGGTTGCAATGGTTCTGGACAGTTTGATACCTCAATTTGTGCAAGCAATTTGACTTAGTAAATGATATTTCTGTGTTCTGTGATCTTCACCAACGTTGTAGCTCTATGTCTAAACTTTCCATCGGCATAAAATTCAGGTTATTTGGACCTATCTGTAGTGAGTTATGGTCATTTGATTGACGACTATTCATATGGTCAAAAATTCTAGGTTCACTAATGGCAATCTGGATTTGGTCACTAAATTGGTCATTTTCTGGACAGAATTTTAGCAAGCTTTCTACATGAAAGTTGGTCCATTTTATGTCTAGTTTTTCCTCCAATTAGCCTCATATCGATTGGGATCACACAAATTAGGTTATGAATCAAATTATACACTACCTTCATCAATCACACAACCTGCACACAAATTGCACTTCCAATGTTTAATCCTCCTTCTCCCAAACTACAATACAGCATTCATAACACTTCTAATCTCATTCATCAAGTCTCAAATTAGTCAATTCCCAGCAGTATATATAAATCCTCAATATAAAATACACAACCTTAATTCAAGGAGACAAAATTAACATCTTAAACAAGAGATTTAATAGCTAATACCTATACTTCAATTAGCCATATACAATACACTTTCATTACTCCATCAATACTATAATTCACCAAGTAATTTCATGAAATTATCAACCTTCTAAGCTCATCAAGGATGCCAGAATTTACCACTTGTCCTAGGTCTTCCACAATTACTCAAACCCGACCTCAAAACATCAACATTAAACATACTCATGAAATAATCTTTCTAACTCATGTAATACCTTAATTAACATCTCAAAACACCTATTTTACTCATGAATAAATCAAACTCTAAATTCTTCCATGGCTGACAAAAATTGTACACATCAATAACTCATCAAAACCTTTAAATTTCTTCACCATTCAACTCATCTCAACCTTAGTGCAAAGTTTAATTAAGTGAGGTAAGGAAAACTAGCACTAACCTCAACTTGAGCTTAACAAATCCTTGGAATTTCTACTCCTTTTTGTTGCCTATAGGTTGCCCATGGTGTAAGGATCATTTTTCATGAAGGGAGCTTGAAGAAATAATGGCTTGAACATGAGGAAATGAAGCTTTGCTTGGAACTCATCCATGGAGGAACCTTGAGAACTTCAAATCGGCCATGGATGAAGAATTAAAGGAAATGAGATGAGTTAGTGGAGAAATTTGTCAACTATGCCCTTTTATACCCCATTATCTTTAGGTTAAATAATATATATTATGCTCCACTAGCCTTAGGTTAATTAGTTTAATAATCTGCTTTTAATTATTCCAAATTATACCACTCATTTTTCCTAAATTGCATTTTATGTATAATTTCATTTTTCATGTAATTTTCAAAATTTAATACTATATATTTTTAATGGACATTTAGGTCAAAAGTCAACTGTAGTTATCAATTGACCAAAATGCCCCTTTTCGGGTTGTATTTCGAACTTTTCGGTCTTACCGATGAACTTCTTGACCCGCCGATTTCTTAAATTTTTGTTTTTGTTAATGTTGACTTACTAAATTTTCTTTGACATTTCCAATGTCAATTACACCTCAGTAGACCTTTAATTCGATCTCGAAAATATTTCCCTGGGTTCCCCGCAGCCCAAGGCTAGTCAACAGTCCTCGTCGTAACTTCTCGGTGCGGTCACCTATCGTTAAGGGTTCGACTTGTTTAACTTAGTCACATTTTATCTCTTTTATTTTTCCTTAATTTTTCTCATCACATATTTCATTATTTTATACTTCCTCACTATCATTACAGTGTAGTTCCAGACATTCCGACTTTCTGGGGCATACATTAGCTATCGGAATAGTAGGACGTATGAACTACGAAAATGAGGATGTTATAAAAAGAATCTTGATTAAAGATAAGCAATATTAGTAGGATTGCCAAATATAATAATCCCTATAATTATGCACTCTAAATAAAAATATAATCCTATAATTCTGCTAGCTAGTAATATCCATTTAATTACATAGTTGACTTACCATAACCAACCATTGTGTATATCTTATTTAATCCTTATAATTACATAGTTGATTTACCATAATCAACCATTGTTTATATCCTATACAAAGAGATTAGTTCATCCATGGAGGTATGTTCTTTCTCCCTAATCAATCAAATACATTATTCTCTTATAGTAGTTCTAACTTGAGTGTCGGAAGGTCTTCATCGGGTCCATACCCATTGGACCTCTGACCCATTTATTTTCTATTGTAAAGGTCCATACCCACAAGAAATATCCATGGACCGCAACACTTTCCTTTTCCCTTTCTTTCTTTTATTTTCTTTCCTTCCTTTTCCCTCTTTTTTTCCTTATGTTCTGATGATCTTTCCTTCTCTTCTTTTTTCTTTGTCTTCTTCATTCTTCTTTCTTTTATATTATTTTTCCTTTCTTCTCTTTCCTTTCCCTTTTCTTCTTTCTTCATTGCTTCTCTTCCTCATCGTTAATTCTCTTTCTCCCTTCACTAGCACGACGTCCCTTGCCCTTGTTAGTAGTATGCCTTAGAGCATAGCATTGCATTGTATCTTGTACATATTCATTTCTCATTTAATGGTAAATATTCTTTTCTTTTAAATGTGAATGGTTTGAATTTAATTGAAAAAGTCCTTTAATATCTTATTAGATGTCCTATTCTTAAGGTGTTAAGAATATGAGTAGCAGAACATTGTAGCACAAGTATTATAAAGTTAGTTCGCAATCTAGGGCACTTCATTGGGCATGACTTATATAGAAAGATTGTCTCTTATATTTGTTTCCATGGATTATTCTGAGTTATTAATGGGATGCAATGGTGAGTCTCACGCCATATGACAAACATAATGGGCACTTACAAGATAAGTGGGCCAAATCAGTGACATAAGATGACTTGTACATGGAGTTTACTCTTGTTAATATAAAGTCATCGAAATTATAATAGTGAATATAATACCTTAACCTAAGATAACACAATTATCTTTTATATAGGTGGCTTGAGTTTAATATTGCTTTCATGCTTGTACTATGTATGAGTATATGGGCATGTGTTGGCTCTAACTAGTTATATATGGAGATAGGCATTAGTCAAGATGAGTAAATAAAGATAAAATCCTATGTCCATTTAATTATTCTACATGAATTCAAGTTCCTAACCATGACAGATAGACTTAGTTAGAAAAGAGTTTCTGATAAAAAAGTCTTATTAATAAATAATTAGAATTAAAAAAAGACATATAATTTTAAGCAAAAGAGTTTAACATGAATAATGACTCTAGCTGGAATTGAGATTAACAGAGAGATTTTAATGCATGGTATGTATGATCAAGGTTCATGAATTAGGGATTAATTTATAACTAATTGTGTAGTCATAGTACATTATGCTAGATGTCAATCATGATTTATGAGAGCTTAAATGAAAAGGGAATTTCATTTTAAGTTTGGAATGGTTCCAAGAATATTAAGGAGTTAATATTATTCTCATTTCCAATTAGTAATAAACCTAGTAAGTCATACACATAAAAGCACCATGATCAAAGCAAAATTAATTTGATTAATTAATTAAATGGTTTAATTAATTAATTGAATCAATAAATTTAGTTTGTAATTATATTACAAAGTCCCTAGCATGACTTGAAACTAAATTTACTAATGATAGTATTGAAGTTAATATTTAAAGTGTTTAAATATGAACTTGAGTAATCAAGCTTATGGTAGAAATGGAAAATGGACTTAGTCAAAATTTAGAAAGTTTGACTTGTCAAATTTTGATAATTTTGACCATGTTGACTTAATGAAAAATGGAAGAAAAAATGGCTAATTAATTAATGATTAATTAATTAATTAGTATTAAGAATACTAATTAATCAAAGTTCTGTTTCTTAATTAAAACTAAAGGTTGACAAATGAACTAATAAAATTTAGAAAATTCATTCAAGCGTTGAATGAGAATTGGACACTTATCATCTTGATTTTAATTAAAAGAAATTAACAAAAATATAAAAGGAGAAAAGAAAGAAATGATCATTATCTTCTTCTCCCTTTTGTTACCGTCAATTTTTCCTTCCCATAAGAAAATTTCTTTCATCTTCTTTGCTTAAAATTCAAGAGAAATAAGTATTGTTGATCTTGAATCAAGCCTTAAGAAAGTGTTTCTCACTTTTTCCTTTCAAGAAAACCTAAAAGAACTAATCCTCCTTACTCCTCCCATCTTGGCCGAATCTAAAGGGAAGATCAAAGGAGGGTTTTGTTGATTAAAGGTTGTTTTGATCAAGGGGTTTGTGTGGACAAGCTAGAGAGCTAACATTTGGTGGCTTCAATCCCCGAAATTGGTGTGAGAATTGTGATTCTGTGCCTTACGGGTAAGATTTCTCCATAAACCATAACTTGTAAGATTTAAGGGTTCTGTTTCCAAATGGCTAATTAGGCTTGTTAGCAATTGATACATGGTTTGTTTTGAACAAATGATGTAATTTGCAATAGCTAAAGTGAATTGCATGATGCATGAAACTCTAGGTTGTTGAAAATTTTTAAATTGCTAAACCTTGCACCCTAAGCTTGTTAAGGTGCATTTTTCTTTTAATTGATATCAGAGCCACCCTAATTTTTCATTAGGAACATTTAATCATGTTATATGATGTGTGGGACAATAATATGTTGCATGAGATGCAATTGAAAACAAGGAAAATGCAAAACAAAAGTTGTAAAAGTGGTTTGGCCCATGGTGAGAACATGAGTGGAACCATTCGGTCAAATTGGGAATTTGGTCAAACATTTTTGCTTTTGTGTATTTACTTATTTTATGATGGCTATAATGCATGAGATGTAGTTTGGAACCATTAGAAACCAAAAAAAAATATCATGAATTTTGAGTGAAGCACCATTATGGCCAAGTTGGTGTGACCATTCAGCCTAGATGTGATCTTGGTGTTTGATCAAGTTTTATGGCTTTTCTTGATGATTAAAATGTTTAATTCAAGTCCCAAAATCAGTATAACATGATTGTGAATGAGATTCATGGTTGCTTAATTTAATTTTGAATATTAGATATTTGGAATTCAACAGCATGTTCAAGTGTTGAATGTGTATATTGGCATGAAGGATGATCATAGACTTTAGAAGACCAATGTAATTGACTTCTTATTTATTTCTATGGGATTGTAATAATTATTTTGATTTTTACAAGGCTTATATCATAAAGTTATTGTTATAGCCTTAGGTTGTAGTTTATTTATTTGAGCTTGCATGCTCAATTCTATTATAATTTTCACCTTGGTATGCCAAGGATATGTGATGTAATTGGCTTAGTGGATTTTACAAGAAGAAATGGAGCTTCAATCATTAATGGAGGTCAGTGTCACAACCTACCCCTCTGTAAGGCATAACATGATCCCGTAGTACACCTAATGAATTACCAACTTCGTCTACTGATAACCCATTAAATACACTATAAGGGATTTTAAAACTTTTCTTCTTTTTACAGTGGTGAGCACTATTTACAGGTGTTAAAAAAAATTTTTGAACTGAAGTGAAACAGCTAACACATTTGAATTATTAGTAATTTCTGTAAAAATTTTGGCAGAGTGCCATCTATATTTTGAATAAAATGGTTCTTCAAAAACCTGTAAAAAGCACTTCAAATATATTTCCCAATCTCAAACACCAACCTTTAATCAACACAATTTATTTCTCAACTCAAATCCACAATAATTTTTCAGTATTTTCAAAGGCTGAGATAAAAGAAATATAGTACAAATTTTACAAGCCAAAATAATTCACAATTTATTTTACAACTTCAACGTACAATTTTAATTTACAATTGCTCAAAACCAAGAATACTATATATATACAGTGAACATACATTACAATACAAAATGCAAAATGCGGTATACTCAATATACCCGATGATCTCTCAGTGTAGTACTAGCAGCCTAGTCTGCTGCCCTGTCAGTCTGTCTACCTGTGACAGCAATGAAAAACTATCGCTGAGCCATTGTCTCAGTAGTGCACAACATTAACAAAATACAACTTTAAATCACAAATCATAAGTCATATAAATAGTGGATACTTAAAACCATAGTTAAATTCAAAGACAGTGAATGTCAATAAGAATTTAAACTCCATTTCAAATGTCACGACCCAACCTATGGGCCGGACCGGCACTAGGACCTGGGCCAGCCTAAAGCCCCCAAGGCCCGTAGTAAGCCTAACTGTTCATTAACCCAACTCTAAGGCCCATTTGGGCCCAATATCAAGAAAACAAACGGACAGAGTCCGGCCATAAAATGGACTTTCCAACGGGGAGTTTTCGACTCACCCGACCTGTAAACATAATAAATACTCAATTGGGGAGCTCAGCTCACCCTCCACATACTCATATCCTCATAAAAATAAATGGGAGCTCAGCTCCCTCATCCAATCCATCAAACATGCATATCATTATACGTTTACAGGTCCAACATGATAATAATATTACAGACCATAATCAAATAAATACTTCTAACACATGCGAAAATTCTAGGAGTAAATAAAATTACACAAATATTGATAAACAACCTGCGAAGGAGAAAAGCAGGTTAACCAAAATAAAATCCTCCTGTAGCCTGAAAAAAATATTGAACAGGAGTGAGCGTTCGACTCAGAGAGTAAAATATCAATTTTAACCATAATCTCTATAACTATCTAAAACTAATGCACCCTGTAGAGTGAAATGCAACATCAGCAATAAATTCACATCATAGCATCAAAAAGGTAATTTGGAGCACTCACGCACCCTGTAGCATCAATCATAACATATGGGAGCTGATCCCCTATACAGCTCTCTTAAATCCAACCTGGTGCCAGCGAAGAACTCAAGCCGGACTTTCGCTTAATAAACCAAATCAAGGGTCCCAGCGAAGAACTCAAGCCGTGACTACCCCTCGAAGGATCGGGTCCCAGCGAAGAACTCAAGCCGTGACTACCCGTCCTATCCATAGTCCACACCACATCACACGCACGCCAACGCACGCACACTGCTCCAAATTACCACAACAACATCATGGCACTTTAACAGTTATCAATGCATCATAAATCGTGCCTAGAGTTTAACTACATAAATATATGCATATAAGTGATGCATAGGCAGGCTGAACATATAATAATATCGAAATTACAATTAAAATTAATATTTTACTCACAGACTTGATGACAATCACTGTGGTGGCTGGGCGGAAGAAGAAGGCTGTCCCGACTCACCTGACAAAATATATTACAATTATTTAATACAATCTGACTCAATACAAACAAAGAAAAAGACCAATACGTCCTAAGTCGTGCCGAAAATCCGGCAGAGTCTCCCCTATACCTAGGACCTACCCAACCTGCAAAAGGGCTCAAAATACACTTCTATACTCACAATCCATATATCCATAACTCAATCACATCACACAGCCCCTCATGGGCCGATCAAATCAATCATCCATCACAATATGTAAAATTTCAATTTAGTCCCTATAATTGACCATTTTTGCAAAAACTGCCCAAATCAGCTCTAAAAATTCTAAAACTTTGCCCTGCGGTCCTTAGCAATATTACTGAGCTATTGCAAAAAGAATCATAATTTTCTAAGCTACCACGAATATTTTACGGATTTTTAATCCTATTTAAGCACTAGAAAATTACGTAAAAACAAGATTCGGGTTTACCTTTGCCGATTCTGACTTCGGGAACGCGCTCGGGACGTCTGACAATAGGGGGCTAGCCAAAACCTCGGTCCAATTCGGAGACCTTTCCGTGCAGTCATGCCTAATTTCGCAGACCCGGTCAACTGTTGAATTTCCGCGAATCGAGGATACCTACACGAAGCCCATAACACAGGGGTTAGTACATAAATTTTTCAGAATTTTCTAAGCTCATTTAATGCTCAGAAAAATACTACGAAGTTCTGTGGGACCCACCGAAAAACGGTGTCGAAAAAATTCGAAATTTATGTCGTTGCGAAGCTCTCGAAGAGTGGAGCGTGCTGGTAGCCTCGGTTTTCTCGTGGGATTCACGGTTTTCGAGAAATCTAGCCCAAAAGTCGAAATGGGCTAAAATCTTCCCGAGCAAAAATCGGACAAACTGCTCGATGGATTTCAGCGTTCTTGGTGTCTATGGAAAGCTCTCGCCGAGTAGATGATTTTAGACACAAGACCCGGTCCAATTGGTGGCCGGATCGGCGGGTGGCCGAGAAGCCGGCGGCGTGCGTGTCGTCCCTCCCAAGGCCGTTTTCCGGCGTTCCAGGCCGCGGCCGGCAGTGGGGAAGGGCCGAGGTGGGGCGCCGGCGAGGTGGGGACGCAGGGGAGGCGGCAGCGCGGCAAGGGGAGGAGGGAGGAGAGAGAAAAGAGAGAGAGAAGGGGAGAGGGTCGTCGCGCGCGGGAGGGAGGAGAAAAAGAGAAGAAGACCGGTTCGATTCGACAGGTCCGATCCGATCTGGTTCGATTCGGCCGGTTCGATTCGAAATACAAAATTTTGAATTTTTACTCTGCCTCGGGACCGAAAACGAGGTCCAAAAATTTTGAAAAAATTTCAGAAAACTCAGAAAAATACGTAGACTCCAAATATATTTTTAGTTTTGCCACGTGGTCTTTAAATTAATTTTTTAAAATCATCAAAGTTTATATTTTCGGAAAATCGAACCCGATTTTTAAAATCCGAAAAATCTAAAAAAATTCCTAAAATTTAAATAAAATTAAAATATCAAAAATGCTCATAAAATTTAAAATTTTGGTGTGTTACATCAAAATATCACAATAAATATCAATGAATCACACACACAGCTTAATTTTGTTCCAAAGTTCAATTCGTCCCAAAAGTCGATGGCTAATAAGGAATTCAATTCATCCCAAAAGCCGATGGCTAATGAGGTATAACATAGCTAGCTAGCAATAATATGAGTACTCATTCTATTCGTCCTCAACAGACACACACCTCAACACTTTAGCCAGAGAGGGAATTCAATTCATCCCACTAGACAAGCTAGCGAGGAATTCAATCAATATACATGATAACTGTAGTTTCAAACCATTTACAATGCTTTTCAATCAATAAGTATCCATCAAATATCATTCAAACAAATTTTCACAATTTAAAATAATAATATACAAATAGTCATAATTTATTTCAATTGAAAAATTCAAAAGAAATAACTGTTATGCACAAACCTCTGATAACTGTCTCTTGGCCCTGACTCAGTGTTTCCTTCCCTTTTCCTAAGTCTTTGCTAACTGAAACACACAATTTGAAGTGTTTCAGTACTCATTTAAACCGTCTCTAAGAATAAGGTTCAATAATTAATTTATTGAATTCTATTATTTTCCTTAGTCAACCTAAAATGTTGACCTTCGATGCACTCTAGGTGAATTAGGTTTTAATGTGACCAATATGTCACATTTTATAGCCTTTTAGTGTTGGTACATGTTACCAAATTCATTTCCAAGTATGTTGCATTTTATTGCAATTTGTCGGATTTCGGTATACTAATTTGACCTAGCCGGATAACCTAGTTCCCTCGATTTTGGGTTTCGGTCAAAACTACAAACTTGTAGATCTATGTCTTATTGCACATGGGGCAAAATTTCAGGTCATTCTGAGTTGTGTAAACCAAGTTATGGTCAATCTACCAATGCTAGACATAATGTACCAAAATGGTAGGTTTATGTCATTTTTAGGTCACTTTTGGTTCAGCCAGTTTTTGGACCTGAACTTGTGCAAGCTATTTGGCTTGGTTTTGGCCATTTCTGGGCTTTGGTGTCTTCATAAGAATTGTAGATATATGTCTCAACTATTCATGGTAAAAATTTCAAGTCAATTGGATCTGTTTTGAGTGAGTTATGGCCAAAACACTGACTACTGCCCAAATAGTCAATTTAAGTCTTAAAAATATTTTCCAAGGTTCCCCGCGGTCTAGGGCTAGTCAACGGTCCACGCCGCAACTTCTCAGTGCAGTCACCCATCGCTAGGGTTCTCGGCTCATTTAACTTGGTTACATTTCATTGCTATTATTTTTCCTTTGCTTTTCTTATATATTTCTTTTCTTGTATTTTATTATTTTATGTCTCCTCATCCATATCTAAGTGTAGTTCTAGGCATCCTAGCTGTCCAGACAACACTGGTCACCGAAATAGTAGAATGCACTACTGAACATAGGGGTGTTACAATTCTCCCCCCCCCCCTTAAATTAAATTTATTCTCGAAATTTTACCTGGCATTAGTCTCTGAACAGCTGTGGGTGCTGTCTCCTTATGTCCTCTTCACGTTCCCAAGTAGCTTCCTGGCCTGAATGATGGTTCCATAGCACTTTAACCAGGTGTATCTGTTTATTCCTCAATTACTTCACCTCATATGCCAGAATTTCTATGGGTTCTTCCTCATATGAGAGGTCTGGATTTACTTCAATCTCTTCAACTGATAATACATGAGATGGGTTAGATCTGTACCTCCTTAACATGGACACATGAAAGACACTGTGTATCCTTTCTAGCTCTGGAGGTAATGCTAGCCGATATGCCAAAGGACCCACTCTCTCCAGAACCTCATATGGTCCGATGAAACAAGGACTCAGTTTCCCCTTTCCGCCAAATCTCATAATCCTTTTCCAAGGAGAAACTTTAAAGAATACTTTATCACTCACTGCATATTCAATATCTCTTCTTTTCAGATCAACATAGGACTTCTGATGGTCTGATGCAGCCTTGAGTTGATCTCTGATCAATCTTATCTTTTCCTTTGTCTGCTGAACAATTTCTGGCCCAATCATCTTTCTTTCACCTACTTCATCTCAACATAGGGGAGTTCTGCATTTTCTGCCATACAAAGCTTCAAATGGAGGCATCCCAATGCTTGATTGTAGCTGTTGTTATAAGCAAACTCAATCAAAGGCAAGTGTGTATCCTAACTACCTTCAAATTCAATCACACAAGCCTGCAGCATATCCTCCAATATCTGAATTACCCTTTTAGACTGGCCATCTGTCTGTCCCTCATCATCAATCTCTAAATTGGCATGCTGTGCTTTCAACTCATGTACCATGGACAAAGGAGAAACTCTGAGACTTGCCATAGTCTTGCAACTTAAGGCGTCGGCCACCACATTTGCTTTCCCTGGTTGATAGTCTATTAAGCAATCATAGTCTTTAATTAGTTCTAACCATCTACTTTTTCTCAAATTCAATTCCTTCTGGGTACCTATGTACTTCAAGCTCTTGTGATCTGTGTAAATGTAGCATTTCTCCCCATATAAATAGTGTCTCCAGATCTTCAGAGCAAAAACAATAGCTGCTAGCTCCAAATCATGTGTTGGGTAGTTCCTCTCATGCGGTTTCAGCTGGCGTGATGCATAAGCAATGACATTCTGATCTTGCATCAGTACACAACCTAACCCATTGTGAGAAGCATCACTATAGACTGTGTATTCTTTACCCGGAGTAGGTAAAGTAAGGACTAGAGCTTCAGTCAAACACCTCTTCAACTCATCAAAACTCTGCTGGCATTTATCTGTCCACTGAAATTTTACATCTTTTCAAAGTAGCTTGGTTAGTGGAGAAGATAACATAGAAAAACCTTTCACAAATCGACGATAATATCCAGCTAAACCCAGAAAACTGTGAACTTCTATGATATTCCTGGGTGGCTTCCAATTAAGGATAACTTCTACCTTGCTGGAATCTACCTTGATTCCTTCAGCCGACACAATATGTTCCAAAAAGGAGATTTCTTTCAGCCAAAATTCACATTTTGATAATTTGGCTTATAGCTGTTTCTCCCTTAGAGTCTGCAGTACAATCCGTAGATGTCTGTCATGCTCCTTTGAATTCCTCGAATAGATCAAAATGTCATCAATAAACACCACCACAAATAGGTCGAGATATGGTCTGAAGATAGTGTTCATTAGATCCATAAAAGCAGCTGGAGCATTAGTTAAACCGAATGGCATTACCAGAAACTCATAGTGGCCATACCGAGTTCTAAAAGCAGTCTTTGGAATACTCTGCTCTTGCACTTTCAACTGATAATAACCAGATCGCAAATCAATTTTGGAGAATACAGCTGCACCCTTCAACTGATCAAATAGATAATCAATGCGAGGCAATGGATATCTGTTCCTTATTGTCACCTTATTCAACTGCCGGTAGTCAATACATAAGCGAAGAGTGCCATTTTTCTTCTTAACAAACAATACTGGCGCTCCCCAAGGTGAAACACTAGGGCGAATGAAGCCTTTTTCAAGTAGTTCTTGCAATTGTGCCTTCAACTCCTTCAACTCTGCTGGTGCCATTCAGTATAGTGTTATGGAGATTGGATCCACACCAGGCATAACATTAATTTCAAACTACACTACTTTTTCCGGTGGTAATCCTAGCAATTCATCAAGAAACACATCTGGAAAGTCCTATACTGTAGGGATGTCCCTCAATACTGGACTCCCCACTTGAGTGTCTATCACATGTGCCAAGTATGCTTCACACCCCTTTCTGATCATTTTTTTAGCTAGTGCAGCCGAAATGATGTTTGAAGGCAATAGCTGCCTCTCCCTATGTATTACCACATCACTGTAATGAGGAACGCCAAAAGTGACTGTCTTCAGTCTACAGTCAATCATGGCGTGATGCCTAGCTAACCAATCCATGCCCAAGTTGATATCATAATCTCTGAAGGGCATTTCAATAAGATTAAACAGAAAAGTGTGTCCTTGGATCACCAAAGGACAATCCCTATACATTCTATTAGCCCTAACCTCTTGTCCTAGCGGACTTATTACTAGCACCTCAAAGTCCATTTTTGTATATGGAATAGCAATGCAATCAATGATGCTAGCACTCACATAAGAATGGGTAGAACCCGGATCAAATAACACAAACACATCTTGGTTAAATGTTGAGAAGGTACCAGCCACAACATCAGATGTCTTGGCCTCTTCTCTCTGTCTCATTGCATAGACTCTGACTGGAGCACTGCCTTGCTCTAATTGAATCACTGTGCCTTGGCTGCCTGCTGGGTTACCTCTAGCCCTGCCTCTACCTCTGCTAAGTGGTTGTGAACTTCTGGTGACAGGGCTCTGAACTGATCCTTCAGTAGTAGTAGGAGGTGGTCCAACTCTGCGAGTACTGGTGCAGTCCTTGGCAAAGTGCCCTATGCCTCCACAGTTATAATAGGCTCCAATAGCCTTGTAGCACACCCCACAATGATTTCTTCCATAAGTTTCACATTGGCGGGGAGGGTAAGAAATTCTAATTGTTCGACGACTAGACCTTAGTGGTCTCTGCCCCAATGATCCACCTCTGTTATATCCCTGAGCTCAGGGCTCCTCAAATTCTTTTCTTTTCCCCAAATTACTGCTCGAGCTCTGACCCATAGGTTTCTCCCTCTTCTCTATTTCACACTGCACTTGTGGGGGTCGGGTTTGTACTTGGGCTTGGGCTGGCAGATTATCAGCCATTTATTGAAAGAAAGTGGCCATTTGCTGGGCCATTTGTGCAGTAATTTGTATAGGTGGGGCTGGTAAAGTCGAGCTTCCGACTCTCTGAGGGGCTGGGGCATCCCCTTGTACCTTAGCCTCTATTGATTGATCGACTGAACGATCACCCTCTTCCATAGTCAATTCGAGGATTTTATATGCACTGATATGATTTATGACAATATATTGCAAGAGTAAACTCCATGTGCTTGCCATAAATGCCACTGGTTCGGCCTACTTATCATGTATAAGTGCCTATCATGCTTGCTATGTGTCATGAGACTCACCATTCTATCTTATTTACATCTCATATAAATAACTTAGGAACAAATATGATTACAATCTTTCTAGATAAGTCATGTCCTTATTGTGAAGCATCCTCGATTGAGAACCAATTTATGATACTTTGTGCTAGAAATACTGTCACTCATATTCTTAACAACTTAAGAATAATATTTCTAACAAAATATCAATGGACCTTTTCTATTACACATAAATATATTATGTAAACAGAAAAGTGAAAATGCCTTTTATTAATAAAACATGTACAAGATACATACTAAATGATATGCTCTAGGGCATATTACTAACAGGTCTCTAGGATTTACACGGCTCAATTTACACGGGCCATGTGCTTTGTTTCTTCCTCGGTTCTCTAGATTTCTTTTGGCATAATGTTACACTAGTTTGTGGTTGTGCTTACACGACCCATGTACTTTGTATCAACAATGCTTCTCAATCCTTCGACCTTTCCAAGTTTCCTTCCATACTTCTATGTTCTGAGACTTCACCAAAACCCTAAAAAATATAGCAGAAGTCAAATTAATGCAAATGCTGAAAATTTCTCCATTTAACACAATTATTTCAACAACTCTCTAAACATATGCCTAATAAATAATTATACTTTAATCAATTGAATTAGGCATAAAGATACCCTAGAAACATTAAATGTGATGGAAGTAAAATTAATAAATTATGCACTTATCAAATTCCCCCATACTTATTCCATGCTTGTCCTCAAGCATGACTTAAATTCTCAATCAACTCCACTTAGAAGTTCTTTAACTTCACCCTATCACAATAATTTCTAACAAAAGATTAAAAGTTTGAAAGAAGAGGCAAGTAAGGTAATAACCATCACAACAAATTCCATCAATACCATACCAATATATCAATAATTTCTCCAACATAAAACAAAAGGCTTGAAATCAATTAAGCTCACACACTTATAGTTCCATAAAATTTTAAATCAATACATACTAAAACACAAGGTTAATTTATCAAGGCACAACAATTATAGCTCTTTGCAAATCTTAAGGGAGATAGAAACGGGCTTTTTTTTTTTTGAAATTAGTACTTGTCTCTCGTCATAGTTATTTATTTATTTATTTATTTTAACCGTCACCTTCAAAAAAGTACCTTGCTCATATCCTAGCTAGCTTTTCGACTGAGAATCGACATGGAGTTTATGAAGACTCCTGGTTACTTTGCTTAAGTAAATAGCAGAGTAATTTTCAAGTTCAGCCTTTTATTTTCCCCAATTTATGTATCTATATATTATAAAGTGCCCTGATAGATTAAATAAAGTTCTGAAATATGCATGACACTAGTTTAAACCACACATAACTAATCATTTCACCATTAAATCAAACCTAAATGATTTATACAGGAAAAAAATTGCTCTATGGTATGGAGAAGAGGGAAAATCCATCATTAAAGTTATTATCACCTTGCTTAAAATTTCAAAAATTCAACCTAAATAGAGAAGTCATTTCAAGGCCAAAGCATTTCTCTCCGAGAGTTAATATAGAATCATGAATCAAGCTTATAAGAAGAAATATATATATATATATATATATATATATATATATATATATATATATATTTTTTTTTTTCTTTCAAAATTACAGTAACAAATATCTCCTCCCCCACACTTAAACTTACATTGTCCCCAATGTAAAGCCCAAATGCAAAAGAAAAGGAAAAAAGAATGCTAAAAAATAAAATAAGATAAGGGAAAGAAAACAAATCTAATTGTGGCTAACAAGCCACCCATGGGTTGCCTCCCAAGAAGCGCCTTTGTTTATCGTCGTTAGCTCGACATGGCAAAGCTCCTTAATCCACATAAATTGGCTTACTCAATTTGAGCTCCTCCATTGTATGCTCCTGAAACCCTTCATAAAATGGCTTGAGTCTATGACCATTGATCTTGAACACCTTATTAGATCCTAAACTTTGAATTTTAGCTGCACCATAAGGAAACACATTAGTAACAACAAAGGGTCTAATCCAACTAGAACGTAACTTACCAGGCATCAGCTTCAATATGGAATTATACAAT
This sequence comes from Hevea brasiliensis, assembly GCF_030052815.1. Taxonomy (NCBI): domain Eukaryota; kingdom Viridiplantae; phylum Streptophyta; class Magnoliopsida; order Malpighiales; family Euphorbiaceae; genus Hevea; species Hevea brasiliensis. The sequence continues at coordinate 90,510,986 of NC_079496.1, read as the reverse complement.
AAAACTTTCTGTCTAATCACAAACTGCTTCCTTAGAATTAGTTTATCATGGAATGCCTTGGCCTTTTCTTTATAGATCTTAGAGTTCTCACAAGCCACAAGTTGAATTTCTTCTAATTCCTACAATTGTAATTTTCTTTCCACACCAGCAGTATCCAAATCAAAATTACCATGTGTAATAGCCTAATAAACCTTATGTTCTAACTCAACAGGAAGGTAACACAACTTATCAAATACCAATCTGTAGGGGGACATACCTATGGGTGTCTTATAAGCAATCATGTAGACCCACAAAGCATCATCAAGTCTAAGCTCTAATCTTTTCTATTTGTCTTCATTGTTTTTTCCAAAATAAACTTGATCTCTTGTTTGAGGATGATAAGCTGTAGATACTCTATGGAAAACACCATATCTCCTCAATAATGGCTCAACAGTTCTATTTCAAAAATGTGTGCCCCAGTCACTGATCAGAGCTCTAGGAACTCCAAACTTGCTAAAAATGTTTTACTTGATAAAACCTTGCAATTTAAATAACTGCTCATTAGGAAAAAGTTCATGCAAAGGAAGTCGATCTTCTTATGTCACTAACCTACTCAAATGATCTGCTACCAGGTTCTCAACTCCTTTCTTATACTTGATTTGATGATCAAATTCTTGCAGCAGAAGGATCCATCTAATCAACCTTGGTTTTGCTTCCTTCTTTGCCAAGAGATACTTCAACGCTGCATGATCAGAGAAGATAATTATTTTAGAACCAAGCAAATATGACCGAAATTTATCTATAGCAAAAACTATAGCCAAAAACTCTTTTTCGGCCATAGAATAATTGCGCTGAGCTGAATTGAGTGTTCTAGATGCATAATAAATCACATGAAAGAGCTTCCCAACGCGCTACCCTAAAACTGCTCCCACTGCATAATTACTTGCGTCACACATAATTTCAAATGGTATAGTCCAATCCGGAGCCTGGATAATAGGGGGTGAAGTCAATGCAGATTTCAATTTGTCAAAACCTCCTTGCACTCTTCACTGAACTCAAAAGGAATATCTTTTTGCAAGAGTCTAGACAAAGGCAATGCTATCTTAGAGAAATCCTTAATGAACCTACGATAGAAACCTACATGACCAAGAAATAAGCGTACTTCCCTCACAGTTATGGGGTAGGGTAAGTTCACAATTAAATCAATTTTAGATTTATCCACCTCAATACCCCTATTAGAGACAACATGAACCAAAACAATCCCTTGTTCTACCATAAAATGACACTTCTCATAATTCAAAATAAGATTTTTATCAATGCATCTCTCAAGAACAAAAGTTAAATGATGTAAACATGCATCAAATGAATCACCATACATAGTACAATCATCCATGAACAGCTCAATGCAAGTATCAATGTAATATGAAAATATGCTCATCATTCATCTCTGAAATGTGGCAAGTGCATTACAAAGCCCAAAGGGCATCCTTCTAAAAGCAAAAGTTTCAAAAGGGCAAGTGAAGGTAGTCCTCTCTTGATCGTCCGGTGCAATCACAATTGATTATATCCAAAAGAGCCATCAAGAAGTAGAAATAAGACTTACCTGCTAACCGCTTAAGCATCTGATTAATGAATAGCAGTGGGAAGTGGTCCTTCCTTGTTGTTGAATTCAGCTTGCAGTAGTCTATGCACATTCGCCATCCACTCTGAATCCTTGTTGGAACAAGTTCATTATCGTGATTTGCTACCACAGTGACTCCTGATTTTTTGGCACTACTTAGACTGGACTTACCCATTTGCTATCTGAAATTGGGTAAATAACTCCTGCATTCAGTAGCTTTAAAATCTCCTTCTTCACAACTTCCATCATCTATGGGTTCAATCTCCTTTGAGCTTCTCTACTTGTTTTAGTTTCATCCTCCAGTAAAATCCTGTGCATGCACACTGATGGACTTATACCTTTGATATCAGCTATTGTCCATCCAATTGATTTCTTGTGTATTCTCAGCACTCTAATCAATCTGTCTTCTTAAATCTTTGTTAAATTACTTGAGATGATAACTAGAAGTGTCACATTGTCTCCCACGTAAACATACTTCAAATGCTCAGGTAAAGGCTTGAGTTCAAGAACTGTTGCCTACACAACAGAAGGTAATAATTTTATGTGAGATATAGGTAAGTTGATCTTTGATACTCCATACCTTTTTGGAACAGGAGGTAATGACTGCAATGCCATTACTGCATGTTGAACCTCTACACTTAATGGTGGATTGGTACTGATTTCTTGAATTCCTTGACTAATCACCACTTTTAACTCATCCTCCATGCTTAAATAAAAAACATCCTACACAATTGTATCAACAACATCAATAGAAAAGACATAATGATCATCAGCAAGATACTACATGGCATCAAAGATATTAAATTTGATAGTCTCTCCATCAAACTCTATAGTTAAGGTACCATCATCCACATCAATTTTTGTCTTGGCAGTTTTTAAGAAAGGTTTTCCAAAAAAAATCAAAGCTGTCTTTGATGTGAGAGCACTATCATTCATATCCAGAATGTAAAAATTTGCAGGAAAAATTAATCGTCCAACCTGTACCAACACATCCTCAACTACTCCCAATGGGTAAGCATTAGAATGATCAGCTAACTGAATAATGACACTGGTTTCTTTCAAAGGACACAAATTTAAAGTTTGAAAAACTGAATTTGATATAACATTAATAGATGCTCCTAAATCTACCATTGCATATTCAAATTTAAATTCACCTATTTTGCAGGGAATAGAAAAAGAACCTGGATCCTTACATTTAGGGGGTAATTTTCACTAAATTAATGCTGACACATTTTCCCCCACACTGATCTTCTCATTATTCCTCAACTTATGCTTTGAAGTAAGGAATTTAGCATACCTGGAGATTTGTTTGATCGCATCAAGTAAAGGTATATTGACCTCTACCTTCTTGAAGGTCTCCAAAATTTCTTTCTCTTGTTCTTCTTTCTTCGTCTTAGCCAACCTGCAGGGGAATGAAGGAAGAATAGAATTATTAACCTTATTCAGTTTAGGTTAAGTATTTACCTCAATTTTAGGAACTTCAGACTCTTTTTCTCCTTGCTTCTTCTTTTTCATTGACTCATGTGGAGTCTGATTATCAACTTCTTTCCCACTCCACAACAGTATCACACTTGCATTTTCTCTGGGATTCATGACTGTTTGTGATGGAAGCTTTTCAGAACCTTGAGCTTCCCGCTTGCTCACAGATGAAGCTAACTAACCAATCTGCCTCTCTATGTTTTGAATGCTATTTCTGATATCCTGCTGAAACTGTTGTGTATTGTTAGCCAAACCCTTAACAATTTCATCAAGTGACATACCTTGATTTGAGAGAGGTGGAGGTGGAGGTGGAGGTGGAGGTGGTTGATTCACTTGTGGTCTTTGCTACTAGTATCGATTTTGCACCAGTTGATTCCCATAACTCAGATTGGGATGATCTCGCCATCCTGGATTATAAGTATTCGAATAGGGATCATACCTACGTTGTGGCAATCCATAATGTCCTACTGCATTAACATGTTGCATTGATTCATCCTCTTGTAATGCAGGACACATGTCAGTAGCATGACCTGAACTAGAACAAATCCCAAATGCCTTAACAGTTTGCATTTTCCCTACAGCCAATTGCCTAACCAAAGAAGTTAAATTAGAAATATGTTTCTTAAGGTTAAATGTACTTATCTCATTAACCTTCATGGGTGTGTGATGTTAGTAATATGCCCTATAGCATATTATTTAGTATGTATCTTGTGCATGTTTTATTAATAAAAGGAATTTTCACTTTTACATTTACATAATATATTTATGTGTAATAGAAAAGGTCCATTGATATTTTGTTAGAAATATTATTCTTAAGTTGTTAAGAATATGAGTGACAGTATTTCTAGCACAAAGTATCATAAATTGGTTCGCAATCGAGGATACTTCACAATAAGGACATGACTTATCCAGAAAGATTGTAATTATGTTTGTTCCCAAGTTATTTACATGAGATGTAAATAAGATGGAATGGTGAGTCTCATGCTATATAACAAATATGATAGGCACTTATACATGATAAGTAGGCTGTACCAGTGACATTTATGACAAGCACATGGAGTTTACTCTTGTCAATGTATTGTCATAAATCATATCAGTGCATATAATCTTTAGACCTGAGATTGTAACACCCCTCACCTGTCTATAGTATAGCCGAGCAAGGCGTGCTACACGGCGTGCCGGAACACCTAGCTGTGAGTATTTCATTACCAGAACTCAAATTAATTTTAAGAAGTCTTTTATGTAATATTCATATCATGCTGATACTATTTTCATACTTTGATAAAATCAGTGTTTCAAAAATGGTAATAAAAAATTGACAAGGTGCCATCTGTATTTCGGACAAACTGTCCTTCCAAACCTGTTGAAAACAGTTTAATATGATAATATCAAAATCTCAGATATTTCACAGTCTCTATTTCTCAGTAAAGTCAATAGACTTTTACAGTCATTAAACAGTTCCACAATACAGTCCATAACAATTTAAATATATCCAGAAAATCTTCATGTTATTTAATATGTACTAGATATTACAAACTTTAGAGCTTTCATAACATTACAAAATACAGGGCCGAATTTCAAAAATACAACAAAATTACAAAATAAAAGATATCCTAAGTCCTACCATCTATGCAATGCAATGCAGATGACTCTGGACTCCTGTGCAGATCTGATGTCTCACCCGGTCGTAGGTCTGCTGGGCTCCCCAGCTGTGTCTCCAATAGAGCTTTCATAACATTACAAAAGCAACGCGCTAAGCAATTTTTCTTAGTGGTGCCAAATATAAAGAAATATATACTAAAATAAAGTAAATAAAGTGTTTACGAATTTTTGATGGTGCTGTATGTCAGTAAACTGGATTTAGGTATTTAAATTTAATAGTACTTGAATTAACTGCCCGTGTAGCCTATATACTGACCAGTCTGGATAAACGGATATACTGGCACTAGGTACCTAGTACCTCAGGCTGTCACACCATCGGTCACAAAGTGTCTCTCGGTGTGCAAATAGTGTGGCTAAAAGCCATATAGTCAATCTGGCGATAAGCCAAGAATAAATATACAATATGTATAGCCGTAGGCTATTAAAGTAACAGTGCAGTATAATAAGCCGTAAAAACACAGTATGGCATGAAGCCATTTATAGAACAGCTGTCAGAATCCTATTAGCATGTCAACCTATCCAAACTAGTCAACTAGCCAAACTAGGGCACATTAAAATTAAATGATTAATTCTTCAATTTTTAGATTTTACTAACTATTATGTAATTCTTAAGTCAATACATATGTTGACCTTTTTAGGTACTATGGATAAGTTGTTTCTAGCATCAACATGTCATATATTGTAATTCAATATGCAGCCAATATAGTGGAATTTACCATTTTGATATATTGACATTCATTGCCAAATTGCTTCAAGCATCATTGTATGTTAATGTCAAATTCTCAATTTTTGGTGTGCTAGGTTGGTCTAGCTTAAAGTCTTATTTCTCTTGGTTTTTAGCTTCTGGTCAAAACAAGCAAAATTGTAGCTCTATGTCTTATTGCACGGGGGGAAAAATTTTAGGTTATTCAGAGTTGTATAGACCAAGATATGGTCAATTTACTAAAGCTGGACAGATTGCACCTTTAGTGCAAAATTTAGTCAATTTTTGATCACTTTTAGTTATGGCAGTTTTGGTACCCGGACTTGTGTAAGCTATTTGACTTGGTTCTGGACATTTCTGGGCTTTGGTGTCTTCATAATAATTGTAGCTCTATATCTAAGCTAACTGTGGTAAAAATTTAAGGTTAATTGGATTGTTTTGAGTGAGTTATGGTCATCCTAATGATTACTGTTTATATGGTCAAAAATCTGGGTTGCAAGGTTGCTATTCCAGATTTGGTCATTTTTAGGGTCAGTTTCTAGGCAGAATTTTGGCAACATTTCTGCATGAAAGTTGGCCTATTTGGTGTCTAGTTTCACCCCCCATTGCCCTCATACCAATTGGGTTCACAGTTTGGCACTTATGACCTAATTTATGTACTGCCTTTAATACACAACCTACACAAAGCACATACACTTCCAATTTTATATTCCTTCTCCTCCTTATTACTTCAACATTCAATCAATGACACTTCCATATATATATTGTACACAATTCTAGCAACAATTTTTGGCATAACATTTAAGTGCTCAATACACACAATTCACCATGAAGCTCAACATTCACTTCCACCAAAATTCAACATATCTCAATGTTAAAATTACACATACACTTCAACATAATCATACTTCAATATCACTTATACATGTTGCCCACAATTTAACACTAGCATATTTCATTAATAAACTTGATATTCACACACAAATTTATGATTTAATAGGCTACCAAACATGGCAGTTTGCCCAAAGCATTAAAGTTCCATTTCACACTCTTAATTCAAGCACTACATGCACATACTTAGATTTTAACTTACTACATCCTCCATTTGAGTTAATCAACCATAATTTCCATTCATTAGAGGTAAGAAAAACTCAAATGCAACACATATTCATGGCTGTCGAAAATTGACCATTTCATTTCTCACTATTCTCTTCATTTCTCTTCACCAAAATGCTCACCTCAACCTAAACACAAGGTTTACTAAAGCAAGGGAGAGGTTTTGGACACTTACCACTTTTGAAGCTTATCAAAACTTCACCAAATCATGTTTTTCTTATTGCCAATGTCTTCCCTAAGGTAAGTAGGCAAGCTTTAATGAAGGAACCAAGTAGAAATAGTGGCTTAATCATGCACCCATGGAGGTTGCATGTGGGGCGGCCATGGTGCTTTCCATGGTGAACTTCATTTCGACAAGGCGAAGTTGGATGAAGAAGATGATGATAATGAGTGCTATCTGCTGTCCCAAGGCTTAGATAAGTGTCCCAATATCCAAGTAGTGGAGCACTATGCTCTTTTTAATGTTTAATTAGTTAAAGTTTTCCTTATTTGCTTATTTAGCTCCATTCTTTTACTATTTATACATTGTATCCTATTTTAATTTTTCGTGACATTTCCTAAGTACAATATCATTTATTTTTAATGGATATTGAGGTCAAAAGGCAACTCTAGGTGTCAAATGACCAAAATGCCCCACTTTGGGTTATATTCTCGATTTTTCAGTAACACCGATTTTTGTCTGTTTCTTGATTTTTCGTTTTTCTTTGTACTAATTTATCAATTTTTTCTTTGATAATTCTAGTGTCAATTATATTTCAATAGACCTTTACTTACATCCTGAAATAAAATTTCGAGGGTTCCCCGCGATCCTGGGGTCGGCAAAGACCTTCCTAGTGCAGTCACCCATCGCTGCGGTGCCGGCTCGTTTAACTTAGCTTCATTTTCTCTCTTTCATTTTTCTTTGATTTTTCTTGTATTTTCTTTTTATTTTATTTTATTATTATATGTCTATTCACTATCACCGAAGTGTAGTTCCAGACATCCTGACTTGCCTGGACTGTTATTTGGCCATTGGAGCAATAGAACGTACAGAACACATAAAGTGGGGAAGTTATAACTCTTTCCCTCTAAATAAAAATTTCGTCCTCGAAATTTACCTGATGTGAAGAGCTGAGGGAACTGTTGCCTCATTGTCTCCTCGCTCTCCCATGTTGCCTCTTTTGTGTTGTGGTGTCTCCATAGGATTTTCGCTAGTGGAATTGTTTTGTTTCTGAGCTCTTTTACCTCTCGTGCTAAGATTTTAATTGGTTCTTCTTCATATGTCAGGTCAGGTTGTACCACAATTTCTTCTGCTGAGATGACATGTGAAGGATCTGATCTGTATCTTCTGAGCATCGAGACATAGAACACATTATGTATCTTGTCCAGCTCAAGTGGTAAGGCTAATCGGTAGGCTACTACTCCCACACGTTCCATAACTTCATATGGGCCAATGAACCTAGGGCTTAATTTTCCCTTTTTCATGAATCTCAACACTTTCTTCCACGGTCATACTTTGAGAAATACCTTCTTGCCAACTTCATACTCAATGTCCTTTTTCCTTCAAGTCAGCATCAGATTTCTGTCAGCCTGAGGCAACTTTCAAATTGGCCTTTATCAGTTTATCAGGTCTGTTTTATCAGGTCTGGCCCCACTAGTTTATCTTCACCCAATTCAGTCCAACATACAGGTGTTCTGCATTTTCTCCTATACAGTACTTCATAGGGTGCCATTTGTATGCTAGCTTGATAGCTATTGTTATATGCAAATTTTGCCAGTGGAAGGTATCCATCCCAGCTTCCCTCAAACTCAATAACACAACTTCTCAGCATATCCTCGAGGGCCTGGATTATTCTTTATGACTGTCCATCCATCTGAGGATGAAAAACCGTACTAAAATGGAGTTGTGTGCCCAAGGACTCTTGTAATTTCTTCCAAAATCTAGATGTAAACCTCGAGTTTCTATCAGATATAATGGAAAGCGGAATTCCATGTAGTCTAACTATCTCACTGATGTACAATTCTACTAGCTTTTCTAGCGAGTAGTCAGTTCTGACTGGCACAAAATGTGCTGATTTGGTCAACCTATCCACAATCACCCATGCTGCATCATGCTTCTTCTGAGTGGGAGGTAAACCACTGACAAAGTCCATAGTGACTCGGTCCCATTTCCATTTAGGTATTTTTATGGGCTGTAACAAACCTGATGGAACTTGATGTTCTGCTTTGACTTGCTGACATGTCAAGCATCTAGTTACATTGTCAACTATGTCCTTCTTCATACCTGGCCACCAGTATCGGAGTTTCAGGTCATGGTACATTTTTGTGCTTCTTGGGTGCATAGCATACACACTGTTATGTGCTTCTCTCAGAATACTGGTTTTCAATTCTTTATCATCTAGAACACACACTATTTCTTTATAGTACAGGCACCCATTTCCTTTCACTTCATATTCAGTTTCCTTCCCTTCAGTGATTTTGCCTATAACAGCCATTAATTTCTCATCTGTCTTTTGCCCATCCTGTATCTATTGTAGTAGATTCGGCTTCACTTGCAACTCAGCCAAAATAACTCCATCATGAGTTAAGGACAGTTGGCCATTCAGAGATCTTAATGCTACAATAGATTTTTTGCTTAAAGTATCAGCGACTACATTTGCCTTCCCAGGGTGGTAGTCAATCACACAATCATAATCTTTCAGGAATTCAATCCATCGCATCTGTCTCAAATTGAGTTCCTTCTGGGTTGGCAGATACTTCAGACTCTTATGGTCTGTGTATATGTAGCATTTTTCTCTATACAAGTAATGCCTCCATATCTTCAATGCGAAGATAATTGCTACTAACTCTAAATCATGAGTAGGGTAATTCTTTTCATGTGGCCTTAACTGCCTGGAAGCATATGCGACCACTTTTCCTTCTTGCATGAGTACACACCCTAACTTATTATGTGAGGCATCACTGTAGACTACAAAGTCTTTTGCAGACATTGGTTGTGTTAACACTGGTGCCTCTGTCAACATAGCCTTCAGCCTCTCAAAATTGGCTTGACACTTATCATTCCAGTTAAATTTCATATTCTTATGTAGTAATTTGGTCATTGGAGTAGCTATTAGGGAAAATCCCTTTACAAATCTTCTATAATATCAATCTAACCCCAAGAAACTTTTGATCTCAGTTGTATTTCTGGGAGGCTTCCATTCCATCACTGCTTCAATCTTTTTGGGATCCACTCTAATCCCTTTAGCTGATACTACATGTCCAAGGAATGCAATCTCATTCAACCAGAACTCACACTAGGACAATTTGGCGTACAGTTTCTTCTCTTCCAGAGTCTACAGAACAATTCTTGATTGTTCATCATGTTCTGCTTTATCCTTGGAATACACTAGGATGTCATCAATGAAGACCACTACAAACTGATCTAAGTATGGGTGGAAGATATGGTTAATAAGGTCCATGAATGCTGCTGGAGCGTTTGTTAACCCAAATGGCATCACCAGGAATTCATAATGCCCATACCGGGTTCTAAATGCCGTCTTAGGCACATCTGCATCCTCAACCCTTAGCTGATGATACCCTGATTTGAAATTAATCTTAGAAAACACACCAGCTCCCTTCAACTGATCAAACAGATCGTCAATTCTAGGCAACGGATACCTATTCTTCACTGTTACTCTGTTTAACTGCCGGTAGTCAACACACAACCTTAGTGTCCCATCTTTCTTCTTAACAAACTGTACCAGAGCTCCCCACGGTGACACACTGGGGCATATAAACCCCTTGTCTAGTAATTCTTGCAGCTGGATTTTTAACTCTTTCAATTCAGCAGGTGCCATCCTATATGGAGCAATTGAAATCGGAGCTGTACCTGGCATAATCTTAATAGCAAATTCAACTTCCATTTCTGGTGGCAAACTAGGCAATTCCTTAGGAAATATCTCAGAGAAATCCCTTACTATGGGTATGTCAGACAAGTCAAGTTTACCCTGCTTAGTGTCAACCACGTGTGCCAGATAGGCTTGACACCCTTTTCTCAACCATCTCCTTGCAACTATAGCTGAGATGACATTGGACAAGAAATCTATTCTTTCACCCACAACTGTTATTTCTTTGTTCTTAGCAGTTTTCAGAGAGATTCTCTTCAATTTACAATCTACTATTGCCTGATGATGGGATAACTAGTCCATTCCCAAAATCACATTAAACTCATGGAAAGGCAGTTCGATTAAGTCTGCTGAGAACTCTTTCCCTTGAATCTTCAATGGACAGCCCTTATACACCTTGTTTACTACCACACTGTGGCCTAGCAGATTTGTGACCAAGATGTCTTGGTCACTTTCCTCTACTGGTATTCCCCTTTCTACGGGCAGCTTGATACAACTATATGAATGAGTAGATCCAGGATCCACTAATGCATGCACAAAAGTATTATAGAGGAGGAACGTACCCTTGATGACATCTGGAGCATCCTGTTCCTCCTGTGCCCTTATAGCATAGGCTCTGGCTGGTTTTCTACCTTCTGCTCTCTCCACAGATTCTGACATAGGTTTCTGTGAAGTATCGGCTACCTCAGCCTTACCCGGCTTTCTACCCCTTGGAGCTGGAGGGGCAGGCCTATCAGTTGATACCAGAGTGGATGTAGCAGTTCTGCGAGGACAATCTCAGACTAGGTGGTCTGTAGATCCACACTTTAAACAAGCACCTATCATCCTCCAACTTTCGCCCTTATGTTATTTTTGGCAATGTGCGCAAGCAACAAATACTATTGGGGCTGGTCCCCTATACCCTGTCCCTGGAGAGCTAGCCATTGAAGGGGTAGACTGGTCTCCCCTTAGTGCAAACTGAGATTTGGGCCTCGGTGATTGACCCTGACTTGGTGCTCTACTGAAACTCTAAGCAGGCGAACCACTGAATTTCTTACTAGGGGCAGAAGATGTATTGGTGTGACCCTGACCACTTTTCTGCTGTCTGTCCCTTCTATTCTGCTCATTCATTCTAACTTTTTCAACCTTAAGTGCAGCTTCCACAAACTTTGCAAACTCTGTAATCCCCAAGGCTGTAATCATTACTTTAATGTTATCATTGAGTCCTTCCTCAAATCTCTTCCATCTCTCTACCTCATTAGGGACTATTTCCCACCCATAGCGACTCAGCCTGACAAATTCTCTTTCAAATTCAGCCACTGTTAGCTGTCTCTGCCATAGGGTAATAAACTCCCTTATCTTCTCTTCCAGGTATACACTGCCCACATACTTCTTTTTGAACTCAGTGAGAAAGAAATCCTAAGTTATCTGTTTTGGTGGCACCTCACTAGTTACTGTATCCCACCATTGGTATGCATCATCTTGCAGTAGTGATACAACAGCTTCTAAATTCTGGTTTGGAGTATAATGAAGTTGTTTCAAAACTCTTCCAGCTCTGTCCAACCAGTTTTCAGCTGTGACAGAATCATCTTCCCTTTTTCCTAGAAAATCCACTGCTCCGAACTTCCTGAGTCTCTCCATATGAGATTTTTCATGTGGAGGTGGTGGTGGTCGCATAACTCCTGCCATCTATCTAAAGAACTCAGCCATTTATTGAAATGTGGCTGGTGCACCTGGTACTGGTGGAGCAGGTTCCCTCGTGTCTCCTGGTTCAGTCATAGATGGAGCATGACTTTCCACTTCCTCATCGATCGCTCTCTACGATGTGGAGTCCATATTCTGATCAAAATAACAAATCAAAAGATCTGCATTAGAGTCATCTTAACACTTACAATGCAATGCATGATATGCAAACTATCTAGGTCCGGAAAACGCCTAAACCGTGCTCTAATACCACTAAATGTAATACCACTCACCTGTCTACAATATAGCCGAGCAAGGCGTGCTACATGGCGTGCCGGAACACCTAGTCTGTGAGTATTTCATTACCTGAACTCAATTTGATTTTAAGAAGTCTTTTATGTAATATTCATATCATGCTGATACTATTTTCATACTTTAATAAAATCAGTGTTTTAAAAATGGTAATAAAAATTTGGCAAGGTGCCATATGTATTTCGGACAAACTGTCCTTCCAAACCTATTGAAAACAGTTTAATATGATAATATCAAAATCTCAGATATTTCACAGTCTCTATTTCTCAGTAAAGTCAATAGACTTTTACAGTCATTAAATAGTTCCACAATACAGTCCATAATAATTTAAATATATCCATAAAATCTCCATGTTATTTAATATGTACAAGATATTACAAACTTTAGAGCTTTCATAATATTACAAAATACAGGGCCGAATTTCAAAAATACAATAAAAGTACAAAATACAAGATATCTTAAGTTCTACCATCTATGCAATGCAGTGCAGATGACTCTGGACTCTTGTGCAGATCTGATGTCTCACCCGGTCGTAGGTCTGCTGGGCTCCCCAGCTGTGTCTCCAATACCTATGCGTTACAAAAGCAATGAGCTAAGCAATTTTGCTTAGTGGTGCTAAATATAAAGAAATATACACTAAAATAAAGTAAACAAAGTGTTTACGAATTTTTGATGGTGCTGTACATCAATAGATTGGATTTAGGTATTTGAATTTAATAGTACTTGAATTAAATGCCCGTGTAGCTTATATACTGACCAGACTGGATAAACGGATATACTGGCACTGGGTATCTAGTACCTCAGGCCGTTACACCATCGGTCACAAAGTGTCTCCCGGTGTGCAAATAGTGTGGTTAAAAGCCATATAGTTAATCTGGCGATAAGCCAAGAATAAATACACAATATGTATAGTCATAGGCTATTAAAGTCACAGTGCGGCATAATAAGTTGTAAAAACACAGTATGGCATGAAGCCATTTACAGAACAGCTGTCAGAATCCTATTGGCATGCCAACCTATCCAAACTAGTCAACTAAGCAAACTAGGGCACATTATAAATTAAATTTTTAATTCTTCAATTTTTAGAGTTTACAAACTATTATGTAATTCATAAATCAATGCACATGTTGACCTTTTTAGGTACTATGGATAAGTTGTTCCTAGCATCAACATGTCACATATTGTAATTCAATATGCTGCCAATATAGTGCAATTTACCATATTGTTAAGTTGGCATTCATTGCCAAATTGCTTCAAGCATCATTGTATGTAAATGTCAAATTCTCAATTTTTGGTGTGCTAGATTGGTGTAGCGTAAAATCCTATTTCTCTTGGCTTTTAGCTTTTGGTCAAAGAAGTAAAATTGTAGCTCTATGTCTTATTGCATGCAGGTAAAAAATTTCAGGTCATTCCGAGATGTATAAACCAAGATATGGTCAAATTACTAAAGCTAGATAGATTGCATCTTTAGTGCAAAATTTGGTCAATTTTAGGTCACTTTTAGTTCTGGCAGTTTTGGTACCCAAACTTGTGTAAGCTATTTGACTTAGTTCTGAACATTTCTGGGATTTTGTATCTTCACAGGAATTGTAGCTCTATATCTAAGCTAATAATGGTAAAAATTTTAGGTTAATTGGACCTGTTTTGAGTGAGTTATAGTCATCCTAATGATTACTATTCATATGGTCAAAAATCTGGGTTCCAAGGTTACTATTCTAGATTTGGTCATTTTTAAGGTCAGTTTCTAGGCAGAATTTTGGCAACATTTCTACATGGAAGTTGGCCTATTTGGTGTCTAGTTTCACCCTTCATTGGCCTTATACCAATTGGGTTCACAGTTTGGCACTTATGACCTAATTTAGGTACTGCCTTCAATATACAACCTGCACAAAGCACATACACTTCCAATTTGATATTCCTTCTCCTCCTCATTAGTTCAACATTCAATCAATGATACTTCCATATATATATTGTACACAATTCTAGCAACAATTTTGGGTAGAACATGCAAGTGCTCAATGCATACAATTCACTATTAAGTTCAACATTCACTTCCACCAAAATTCAACATATCTCAATGTCAATATTACACATACACTTCAACATAAAAATACTTCAATATCACTTACACTCACTAGCATATTTCATTAATAAACTTGATATTCACACACAAATTTATGATTTAATAGGCTTCCAAACATGGCAGTTTGCCCAAAGCATTAAAGTTCCATTTCACACTCTTAATTCAAGCACTACATGCACATACTTAGATTTTAACTTACTACATCTTCCATTTGAGTTAATCAACCATAATTTCCATTCATTAGAGGTAAGAAAAACTCAAATACAACACATATTCATGGCTGTCGAAAAATGACCATTTCATTTCTCACTATTCTCTTCCTTTCTCTTCACCAAAATGCTCACCTCAACCTAAACACAAGGTTTACTAAAGCAAGGGAGAGGTTTTGGACACTTACCACTTTTGAAGCTTATCAAAACTTCACCAAATCATGTTTTTCTTATTGCCAATGTCTTCCCTAAGGTAAGTAGGCAAGCTTTAATGAAGGAACCAAGTAGAAATAGTGGCTTAATCATGCACCCATGGAGGTTGCATGTGGGGCGGCCATGGTACTTTCCATGGTGAACTTCATTTCGGCAAGGTGAAGTTAGATGAAGAAGAAGATGATAATGAGTGCTATCTGTTGTCCCAGGACTTAGATAAGTGTGCCAATATCCAAGTTAGTGGAGCACTATGTTCTTTTTAATGTTTAATTAGTTAAAGTTTTCCTTATTTGCTCATTTAGCTCCATTCTTTTACTATTTATAAATTGTATCCTATTTTAATTTTTCATGAAATTTTCTAAGTGCAATATCATTTATTTTTAATGGACATTGAGGTCAAAAGGCAACTCTAGGTGTCAAATGACCAAAATGCCCCACTTCGGTTTATATTCCTGATTTTTCGATAACACCGATTTTTGTCTGTTTCTCGATTTTTCATTTTTCTTTGTACTAATTTTCTTTTCTTTGATAATTCTAGTGTCAATTATATTTCAATAGTCCTTTACTTACATCCTGAAATTAAATTCTGAGGGTTCCCCGCGGTCCTGGGGTCGACAATGGCCTTCTCGGTGCGGTCACCCATCGCTGTGATGCTGGCTCATTTAACTTAGCTTCATTTTCTCTCTTTCATTTTTTCTTTGATTTTTCTTGTATTTTCTTTTTATTTATTTCATCATTATATGTGCGTTCACTATCACCGAAGTGTAGTTCCAGACATCCTGACTTGCCTGGACTGTTATTTGGCCACTGGAGCAACAAAACGTACATAACACGTACAGTGGGGATGTTACAGAGATAGCACAGTTATCTTGTATATAGGTGGTTTGAGTTTGATATTGGTTTCATACTTGTACTGTGTATGGGTATATGGGCATGTGTTGGCTCCTACTAGTTATATATGGAGGTAGGTGTTGATCAAGATGGAATCTGTTACCCTAAGTAAATAGGGATAAAATTCTATGTCTATTTAATTGTTCTTGAAGTTTCAAGTTCCTGGCCAGGATAGATAGATTTAATCATAAAAAAGTTTCTTATGAGAAAATCTTTTTAATCAAGAACTGGAATTAAACAAGAATATAATATTCATAGCAAATGGGGTTTGACATAAACCATGACTCCATCTCGAATTGAGATTTTATAACAGAGAGATTCTAGTGCATGGTAGAGATGATTATAGGTTCATTTTAGGTAAACCTTATTACTAATTGAGTGGCTATGGTATGCTATGCTAGGTGTTAACCATAGTCTATGAGCTGCATAAAATGATTTAGAGAAATCATTTATGGTAAGAAAGAGTTTTGATGTTATTAAGAGTTGATATCATATCTCATTGCCAATTAGTGACGAGCCTAGTAAGTCACACACATACAAAAGTAATAACCAAATTAAATATGATTTAATTAATTAATTAAAGAGTTTAATTGATTAGTTAAATAGGATTGTTTGCAATTAGATTGCAAAGTCCCTAGCATGGCTTGAAACCAAATCTAGTTTATTGGATGTATAATATAAGTTAAATTTATATTTAAAGTATTTAAATATGAATATAATTAATGAGAAATTAATTAATAGAGATTAATTAATTAATTTTATTTGATATAAATTGATTAGAAGAAGAGAAATAATTATTTTGAGTTGAGAACTCAAAATTAAGACACGGGTATTTTGGTCATTTCACAGGGTGACATGTGGCACCATGAGATGGTGACACATAGCACTACACATAAGCTTGCCATATGTCTTTTAATCATGTAAGATGATCAAAGTCAAGATTAAATATAGGTTTGACACTTGGCACAATGTGATTATGTCAATTAAGCCTAGAGCCAATCAGAAGGTGACATGTGGCAAAGTTTTTAAGTGGTGACCTATCTATATAAGTGTAAGGATGAAAGAACAAAAATACAAACTGCTGTATTCTCTTGGTGCCGCCACCCTTGGAGTGTTCTTCTTCTCATCTTCTACATCTCTCATCAATTCAAAGAGATTTGCCAATAATCTCTTGAATTAAAAGTACTAGAAATTGTTTTTAGTATCCTGTTTACATCTGTAATCTCTCAAAAGGCAAAACCTGATTTTCTAATTGATTGGAAAAGCTTTAGAAGCTGTTCAAGGGGCTGTCATTGGTGATCTTAGTGTGAACAAGCCAGAGGGACAACATCTGGTGTCCTAGGCGCATCCCAAAGGTGCTAAACACACTACAGTGCATCAAAAAGGTTAGTGCACTTGTTCTTGATCTAATCTAGGGTTTTAATGAATTAATCTGTTAATTTTAAAATCTTAAATGACAAATGTAGATCCAAAAACATATTAAAAGAGTTTTAATATGTTGTTTATCATTGAAATCAAATAGATAAAAATGAATCTTGCATGATGCATGTGACCTTAGATGAAAAAATTTTAAATTCAATGATCAAAACTTATGTTTTTCATGCTTTCGCTCCTTCAATTGGTATTAGAGCCACTATATTTTCCATTTAGATTGTTGATTATATGATTTAATTGTGTGATTTGATCATGAGATGATTGTTTCATTGCTGGTTGGACCAACAAAGTTGGTAGCTTGATGAATAACACCATGGTGCGTATGGTTTGATTCATTCAACCTTGCGCATGGCTGTTTGGGCTTGTTTGTGGGCTTGGTTTCAAGGCCCATAATTAAGTTCGTGACTAATTAAAGTGTTTAATTAGGAGTTTTAATTACATAATTAAAATTTTGATTCAAATATGAATTTTTAAATTTGTTTGATTGTGATTCAAATCTGAATTTTTTAAATTATTTGAATGTGATTCAAATCTGAATTTTTAAATTTGTTTGAATCATATTCAAATATGGATTTTTAAGTTGAATATGAGATATTCAATTTAATTTAAGTATGTATGTCTTATTTAATTGTTAAATAGTGATATGCATGATGGATGATCATGGACAATAAAAGACCAATGTGATTGGATTTATTTCTTTTATGTTTCTTTGGGTTGTAAATTAATTAATTAATTTTAATTTATTTTGGGCATGTATTATAAAGGTTGTAATATTTTTGGGTTGTAATTTCATTTATTTAGTTCTTATAAATTCTCTTTGGTATGCCAAGGATTACTATGTAATTGGATTGCAAGAAGATCAAGGAGGTCAAGAGCATTGGTGGGACCAGTGGAAGGAATTCAAGATCAAGTGTTGATTATGTACTCCTTCAACAATTCTTGTAATATGAATGAATGAAATGCACCTAGGAATGCTCTTATTCAATTCTTAGTGGCTCAAAATTGAATCCCTTAGAAAGTCCATGATCATACCATATTTATTATTATCCATAAATGCATGAGATGTATGGGAATGTATGCAAGTATATGATATATGCATGCTAATTGGATAATGTGCAAAGTGAGACCTTAATAGTAATTAGGACGATCACAAAATCTTCCAAACAAATGATTAAGTCAAAAATGCTATAGTTAAAGTAATTATAACATGGGCCCTCCATTAAGGCAATTATTTTAAGAAATTTTAAATACTTGCATAAGATGCAATTAATTTAAGAGATTTTTTTAAGAATAATTATTAAGAATGAGATGTTGTAAATATGTAAAATGGTTTGGTGGCCAATATTGGATGTACCTGATGACATTAAAATTATTTGCATGTTTACTGGCTCAATGGGATCAACTTAACTAATGCAAGATAAGTCAATAATGGATGTACCTGAGATTTTGAGCATTAGGGGCTAGGTAAAGGATTGAACCTCACATGAGATGTGATGGGCTAGGAGTTGCTCACTTATAGTTTATTGTAATTCCAATAATGGATATACATGAGGATGATCAATAAGACTATAAGAATTCAATCACCTACTAGAAATCCATCTAACTAGGATTTCCGTTTTCTACTTTGGAAGTGCAGGATTCGCTAAGTTAGTGGGAGGACTATTTTGATTAAAAGACCATAATTATTTTGGTTAAATACATGATAATTTACTAATTAATCTAGTTATTTTTTACAGTTAATTTTCTGATAATAATGAGCACACCACAACCACCACCATCCAATATCCTTGCAAGCATACTTGATCGCAATAGATTGATAGGACCTAATTTATCTGATTGGTTAAGAAATTTGAAATTTGTCCTGAACCTTGAACATATAGGATATGTTCTAGACTAAAATGCTCATGGTCCCTTACCTCCAGAGGCCACTCAAGAGGAACATGAAACTTTGGACAAGTGGAAGGAGCATGATATGAGAACCAAGTGTTACATGCTTGCTTCTATGAGTAATGAGTTATAGAAGCAGCATAAGAACATGCAGAGTACGAGTGAGATCCTCCTTCACCTACAAGAGTTGTATGGTGAGCACAGCAGGAATGCTAGGTATGAGATATCTAGACAGCTATTCCGCATGAGGATATAAGAGGGACAGAATGTTAGGGATCATGTCCACAAGATGATTCAGCTGATTGAGCAGCTGGAACATCTTGACTTTAACATGGATTTCCATCTGCAGACGGATTTGATCCTTCAGTCCCTTCCTGAGTCATTTGGGAATTTTGTGACAAATTTTCATATGACTAAACAAGAATGTACCTTGGCTGGTTTACTCAACATGCTGGTTATTGCCCAAAAGAATATGTCGGGCAATAAAGGAAAAGAGATAGCTTTGATAGCATATTCTTCTACTGGAAAGTCCAACAAGAAAAAGGGCAATAAGAAAAAGAAACCTCAAATTTCTAGTCCTTCCAAGAAAATAGCTAAACAGAAATGGAAGACTAAAGCTGATGGAGGCAAAGGAAAGTGTTTCTATTGCCAGCAGGATGGGCACTAGAAAGGGAACTGCCTAGAGTATAGCAATCTAAAAGAATGCAATGCCATGATGAAAGTCAACTCAAGTTCAAAATATATTTGGCACTTATGATTAGGTCATGTTGCAGAAGAGAGGATTGCAAAACTGGAGAAAATGGGGATTTTATCCTTATTGGGCTCTGAGCCTACTCCAACTTATGAATCCTGCCTTTAGGGCAAAATGACTATATCACCCTTTGTTGGACAAGGACTAAGAGCTGAAAATATTTTGGAACTAATACATAGGGATGTATGTGGTCCATTTAAAGAAATGGTTAGAGGAGGTTTTCATTACTTTATTACCTTTACTGATGATAAATCAAGGTTTGGGTATTTATATTTGATGAAATACAAACATGAATTCTTTACAAAGTTCAAAGAATTTAAATCTCAAGCAGAAAATCAAACAAGAAAAGGTATTAAAGTTCTTCGATCAGATCGTAGAGGTGAATAATTGAGTACTGAATTTGATAAATACTTGAGAGAGTATGGCATTGTTTCCCAACTGACCCCTCTAGGAACACCACAGCTAAATGGTGTATCTGAAAGGAGAAATCATACCCTATTGGATATGGTACGTAGTATGATGAGTTATACTGATATGCCAATCTCCTTTTGGGAATTTGCATTAGAATCAGCTTTGTATATTCTGAATAGGACTCCATCAAAATTATATCTTCCACACCTTATGAGATATGGCATGGAAGAAAATCAAGTCTTAAGAATGTTAAGATTTGGGGTTGTCCAGCATATATCAAAAAGCTAAACACTAATAAATTGGAGACCATATCAGAAAAGGGTCGATTTGTTGGATATCCAAAAGATAGTTTTGAATATTATTTTTATTTGCCTGCATCACAAAAGGTTGTGGTACTCTTGAACAACAATTTGTTCAAGAAAGAGGCAAAGGAAGGCAAATAGAGTTAGAATTAGAAAATTCTGACTAACCAACAGATCAGATGGATATAGATCCGTCTAGTCAACCTATACCTATTGATGAAACAACTATAGCTGTTCCTCGTAGAATAAACAGGGTATCTCACCCACCAGTGAGATATGGTTTCCTTCATAAAGAAAAATAAGAGTTTTCTACTCATGAAGAAGTAGATCATGGAGATGATCCACTTACCTATGAAGAAGCTATATCAGATATAGACTCTTCAAAATGGATTGATGCTATGAAATTCGAGATTTATTCCATGTATAAGAATCAAGTTTGGGATCTTGTTGACTCACCTGAAGGTATTATACCTATAGGGAACAAATGGGTTTTCAAGAAGAAAATTGGTTCTGATGGAAAGGTAGAGACCTATAAAGTAAGGCTAGTAGCGGAAGGGTCTTACCAAACACAAGGAATCGAATATGAGGAGATTTTCTCGCCTGTTTCCATGCTTAAATGAATTAGAATTCTATTAGCAATAGCTGCATACTATGATTATGAGATTTGACAGATCGTTGTCAAAACAGCTTTTCTCAATGTATACATTGAAGAAAACATTTTCATGGAACAACCTAGGGGTTTTAAATTCCAAGATGGTTCCAAAGTGCACAAGCTAAAGCGATCCATTTATAGGTTAAAACAAGCTTCAAGGAGTTGGAACATCCATTTTGATGAAGCCTTTAAGTCATTTGATTTTATTAAAAATGAGGATGAACCATGTGTGACACCCCTTACCCGACTACAGTGTAGCCGAGCAAGTTATGCCACTCAGTGTGCCGAGCACTCTATTTTATCTTAATTCATTTTTATTCTTCCTTTTGAATATAACTTGTGAAATATAATTTATTTAAGCCATTTATCGAAATTATAATTTATTTAAGGTTCCGAAAATTTTAAAGAAAATCCGGTGGAGTACCGGCTAAAAATGGGGAAAACAGTTCTTCGGAACCTGTGAAAAACACTTCCAATATTCATATATTCATATTCAATTACTCTCAAACTCCAATAATCATCATCTCAACATTTGTCAACCATTCATTTCTCAATTTCAATTTTCAATCGTTCATCTCATTTGATAGTCATGTAACAATCACAGATCAATATTCACTTTTCCATTTACAAACACAAATTTGCATTATTTACATGAAAATCAAAATACATTACATAAGTTTCATTACATATGAGAAAATCAAAATTTATTACAGAATGCCAAAATAACACCTAGTGTCCTACCAATGCACTGCAGAAGTTGAGGTGACACGGACACTATGCAGAACTGTGAACGACCTTACCCAATCTGTGGTCTACTGGGCCCTCTGTCCAAATCTTCAGTACCTACGCGTTGCAAAAGCGACACGCTAAGCATAAAGCTTAGTGGTGCCAATAATACAAGAAAATATAATATGCACATAAAAATAATAATTTCCTTGCTATTGTGTTCATAAGAAATGAATAATTACTAACTTATTGTGTAGTCGAGGGCCAATCATGTTTCATGATATTAACTTCTTCATGCATTTTGTTAATTATTTTCTTCATGATATTGAGCTTCTTTGTGTTTTTGTAATCATTCCTGATACTTAATTTTCGTATTTTCTTTAATAATAAGTTCAATCACAGTTATACTTTTCCATGCCCAAGTAACCTATACTGGACGACTGGACTGGATAACGGGCCGTTGGCACTGGACACCGCGGTGCCTCGGGCCGTCATACCATGGGACGCAGAACGTCAACCACGATAAATGCGGTATGGCTAAAAAGCCATGATATCACATAATCGGCATAAAAGCCATGAATACTGGCATAAAAGCCATGAATACGGGCATAAAGCCATGAATACAGGCATAAAGCCTTTCGCAGTACTGCTAAAGCAATACCCTATTGGAATGCCAAACTATCCAAACCAATCACATTAGGCCTACTAGGGCATTTTACATTTTTAAGTTTCACAATTTTTTATTTTCAAGTTTTCATGTCACTATTCATTTCATTAGTCAACTAAAATGTTGACTTTTGCATAAACAATAGGTACATTGGTTTTAATACTCCCAACATAGCACATTTTGTATTCAAAACTTGTTAGTTTTGGTCACTTTCTCAAAGCTTAGGTCATTTTGGCAAAATTGCCAATTTTTGGTTTTGGTGTCACTATTCACCTCATTGGTCAACAAAAATGTTGACTTTTGGATAGAAAATAGGTGTATTGGTTTTAACACCCCAAACATACCACATTTTGTATTTAAAACTTGTTGGTATTAGTTGCCAATACCATTTCTAAGCTTAATGCTAATTGAACAAAATTTTCAGATTTGGTGCTTCATCTTTACTGTTACATTTGTCATTTTTATAGTGGGAATTTGAGGAAATGGTAAACATGAAAGTTGTTCCTTATTCTGTCTAGTTGAATTTCCTTTTTTGAATCACTCCATTTGGAGTTTTGTAGCTCAAGTTATGGCCACAATAAGTTTACTGTTCACGTGCACTGTTCATGCTGCACTTTTGGGTTTTGGCAGATTTTGGTCCAACTTTGGTCAGTAATTTGATCAGGTTAAGTTCATAATTTGGCCTAACTTTCTTCATATGAAATGTTCTACTATGCCTTAGGTTTTCATCGGTTCAAGAATCGCCTAAATCCGAGTTTTCTAGAGAGAGTTATAGTCATCCAAACATTACTGCTCAAGTGAAAATCTGCAGAGTTGCAGGTTTGATAACTTAAATTTGCCCAATAATTTGAATGGGTTAATGGCATAATTTGGGGTAATGTTCTTCATGAAAGTTGTTTGTCTATATCATATCTTGTTGCTGTAAAAATTTCAGGTCAATTTGACCATTCTACAGTGAGTTATGGCTAAATGAACAGTTACTATTCATTTGGTCATTCTGCAGGGGCTGTTTGCAGGGTATCTGGATTGGGGCCAATTTTTGGTCCTCTTGCTTTGGTCTTTTGGGCATGGTTTCTTCAGAAAAAATGTGCCATTATAAGCCTAGTTTCATGTCCAATTGGCCAAACACCAATTGGACCAACACAGCCCAAGATATGGCTGTCCAAGTGGACTGCAATTCCAGCCACCCTGCTGCACTCACAAGGCAGCCTACCATTTCAATTTGTAACACTTTAATGCACCTCAAATTATGGTCAACATACCTCAAATGGTCACTAATTGACCATTAGAATTTTCTTTAACCATTTCATAAGCCAAATCAAATTTTTCACTCCCAAACCCTAGCCCAAGTTCAAGTTTCACCCATATTACCTTAGTTTAACTCACTAATTCATTATCACATGCATATATTCTTTAATCATGATCTTTAGTCCACTTAAAGTCCATCAAAACAATCACTCTCATCCCTTCCTTAAGGCTGCCAAATTCTATGGTGGACATACACATGAGTTTGGTTCATTTATTTCACAATTTCTTACCTATTACAAATCTTTAACATGAAATTAATGAGTTTTAAATACATATATGCACTAAGCTTTAGGTGGCAGATTTTTCCCAAGTTAAATCTTCATTTTCTTGTACTCTCTTGGCTGCCAAACACTTCCTCTAGGTCCAAGGATTCATTTTGGTGTTGGGGTCTTGAGGAAATATGGTGAGGAAGCATGAGAAATGAAGCTTGCAAAGAATGGCTATGGTGGAAACCCTCTCTTCTCTCTCTCTACGTTTTGGCTGGTTTTGGGGAAGGAGATGGCTGCTGCATTTTTAATTCCTTTGGTCCATTTTTGGTCTCTTTTATTGGTTATTCAATAGTGATTGGTGGTTGCTTTTAATGACATCACCTTATGTCATAAATAAACCCTTTTTCCTCATTTTCTTTTCTTTTCTTCTCTACTCATTTTCAATTTAATTTTTAGAAATATTTATTCATATTTTATATCATAATAATTATTTACTCAACTGGACAAGTCGGCCAAAAATCGTCTCTGAAGGTGAAATGACCAAAATGCCCTCCGTTTGGCTTAACGGGTCAAAATTGTCTGTACCGATTGAAAAATTTTTCTAAATATTTTCTTGGCATTCTAATGCCATAGGAACCTCAATGACCCTTCTCTGGTGTCCCAAAAATTATTTTATGAATTTTTCTCTGGGTCTAGGGCTCCTCGTTGCGAGAAGCGCAACTTCCCTCTGGGTTACCCATCGCTTGGGCACCAGCTCATTTGACTTGGTTGTATTTTATTTCTAAAATTTTTACTAAATTTTTCTTAGTAATATTTGAGTTAATTATGGTTCCTCACTTTAGTTTAAATATTTTTCCAGAAGTTCTAGCTGTCCGGACCGACACCGGTCAACGGAACAGTAGAATGTACGGAGTTGCTACCGGGAGGGTGTTACAACTCTTCCCCTCTAATATAAATTTCGTCCTCGAAATTTACCCAGTGTAAATAGTCGAGGAGCTACTACCTCTTTATTTCTTCACCTTTCCGTGTTATCCTACTTCACTTTCTCCTTAGTCTCAATCCTATCCTCAAACAGTTATGTACTCATCCTTTTTTATTTTAAATATAGTCTCCTTCTTATTTCCATTCGCTATCTCATTGTCTCTTCACTCTCTTATTCCATACCCTAACCTAAAATAAACAGGAAATACAGATCTGCAATAGTGTCACCTCGACTCTTATGAATGCAATGCATGATATGCAGTCTATCTAGGCCCAGAAACGCCTAAACCGCGCTCTGATACCACTAAATGTGACACCCCTTACCCGACTACAGTGTAGCCAAGCAAGTTATGCCACTCAGTGTGCCGAGCACTCTATTTTATCTTAATTCATTTTTATTCTTCCTTTTGAATATAACTTGTGAAATATAATTTATTTAAGCCATTTATCGAAATTATAATTTATTTAAGGTTCCAAAAATTTTAAAGAAAATCCGGCGGAGTACCGGCTAAAAATGGGGAAAACAGTTCTTCGGAACCTGTGAAAAACACTTCCAATATTCATATATTCATATTCAATTACTCTCAAACTCCAATAATCATCATCTCAACATTTGTCAACCATTCATTTCTCAATTTCAATTTTCAATCGTTCATCTCATTTGATAGTCATGTAACAATCACAGATCAATATTCACTTTTCCATTTACAAACACAAATTTGCATTATTTACATGAAAATCAAAATACATTACATAAGTTTCATTACATATGAGAAAATCAAAATTTATTACAGAATGCCAAAATGACACCTAGTGTCCTACCAATGCAATCGCAGGTTGAGGTGACATGGACACTATGCGTAATCGTGAACGGCCTTACCCAACTGCGGGTCTACCGGGCCCTCTGTCCAAATCTTCAGTACCTACGCGTTGCAAAAGCGACACGCTAAGCATAAAGCTTAGTGGTGCCAATAATACAAGAAAATATAATATGCACATAAAAATAATAATTTCCTTGCTATTGTGTTCATAAGAAATGAATAATTACTAACTTATTGTGTAGTTGAGGGCTAATCATGTTTTATGATATTAACTTCTTCATGCATTTCGTTAATTATTTTCTTCATGATCTTGAGCTTCTTTGTATTTTTGTAATCATTCCTGATACTTAATTTTCGTATTTTCTTTAATAATAAGTTCAATCACAGTTATACTTTTCCATGCCCAAGTAACCTATACTGGACGACTGGACTGGATAACGGGTCGTTGGCACTGGACACCGCGGTGCCTCGGGTCGTCATACCATGGGACGCAGAACGTCAACCACGTATGCAGTCAGTATGGCTAAAAAACCATGATATCACATAATCGGCATAAAAGCCATGAATACTGGCATAAAAGCCATGAATACGGGCATAAAGCCATGAATACAGGCATAAAGCCTTTCACAGTACTGCTAAAGCAATACCCTATTGGCATGCCAAACTATCCAAACCAATTACATTAGGCCTACTAGGGCATTTTACATTTTTAAGTTTCACAATTTTTTATTTTCAAGTTTTCATGTCACTATTCATTTCATTAGTCAACTAAAATGTTGACTTTCGCATAAACAATAGGTACATTGGTTTTAATACTCCCAACATAGCACATTTTGTATTCAAAACTTGTTAGTTTTGGTCACTTTCTCAAAGCTTAGGTCATTTTGGCAAAATTGCCAATTTTTGGTTTTGGTGTCACTATTCACCTCATTGGTCAACAAAAATGTTGACTTTTGGATAGAAAATAGGTGTATTGGTTTTAACACCCCAAACATACCACATTTTGTATTTAAAACTTGTTGGTATTAGTTGCCAATACCATTTCTAAGCTTAATGCTAATTGAACAAAATTTTCAGATTTGGTGCTTCATCTTTACTGTTACATTTGTCATTTTTATAGTGGGAATTTGAGGAAATGGTAAACATGAAAGTTGTTCCTTATTCTGTCTAGTTGAATTTCCTTTTTTGAATCACTCCATTTGGAGTTTTGTAGCTCAAGTTATGGCCACAATAAGTTTACTGTTCACGTGCACTGTTCATGCTGCACTTTTGGGTTTTGGCAGATTTTGGTCCAACTTTGGTCAGTAATTTGATCAGGTTAAGTTCATAATTTGGCCTAACTTTCTTCATATGAAATGTTCTACTATGCCTTAGGTTTTCATCGGTTCAAGAATTGCCTAAATCCGAGTTTTCTAGAGAGAGTTATAGTCATCCAAACATTACTGCTCAAGTGAAAATCTGCAGAGTTGCAGGTTTGATAACTTAACTTTGCCCAATAATTTGAATGGGTTAATGGCATAATTTGGGGTAATGTTCTTCATGAAAGTTGTTTGTCTATATCATATCTTGTTGCTGTAAAACTTTCAGGTCAATTTGACCATTCTACAGTGAGTTATGGCCAAATGAACAGTTACTGTTCATTTGGTCATTCTGCAGGGGCTGTTTGCAGGGTATCTGGATTGGGGCCAATTTTTGGTCCTCTTGCTTTGGTCTTTTGGGCATGGTTTCTTCAGAAAAAATGTGCCATTATAAGCCTAGTTTCATGTCCAATTGGCCAAACATCAATTGGACCAACATAGCCCAAGATATGGCTGTCCAAGTGGACTGCAATTCCAGCCACCCTGCTGCACTCACAAGGTAGCCTACCATTTCAATTTGTAACACTTTAATGCACCTCAAATTATGGTCAACATACCTCAAATGGTCACTAATTGACCATTAGAATTTTCTTTAACCATTTCATAAGCCAAATCAAATTTTTCACTCCCAAACCCTAGCCCAAGTTCAAGTTTCACCCATATTACCTTAGTTTAACTCACTAATTCATTATCACATGCATATATTCTTTAATCATGATCTTTAGTCCACTTAAAGTCCATCAAAACAATCACTCTCATCCCTTCCTTAGGGCTGCCAAATTCTATGGTGGACATACACATGAGTTTGGTTCATTTATTTCACAATTTCTTACCTATTACAAATCTTTAACATGAAATTAATGAGTTTTAAATACATATATGCACTAACCTTTAGGTGGCAGATTTTTCCCAAGTTAAATCTTCATTTTCTTGTACTCTCTTGGCTGCCAAACACTTCCTCTAGGTCCAAGGATTCATTTTGGTGTTGGGGTCTTGAGGAAATATGGTGAGGAAGCATGAGAAATGAAGCTTGCAAAGAATGGCTATGGTGGAAACCCTCTCTTCTCTCTCTCTACGTTTTGGCTGGTTTTGGGGAAGGAGATGGCTGCTGCATTTTTAATTCCTTTGGTCCATTTTTGGTCTCTTTTATTGGTTATTCAATAGTGATTGGTGGTGGCTTTTAATGACATCACCTTATGTCATAAATAAACCCTTTTTCCTCATTTTCTTTTCTTTTCTTCTTTACTCATTTTCAATTTAATTTTTAGCAATATTTATTCATATTTTATATCATAATAATTATTTACTCAACTGGACAAGTCGGCCAAAAATCGTCTCTGAAGGCGAAATGACTAAAATGCCCTTCGTTTGGCTTAACGGGTCAAAATTGTCTGTACCATTTGAAAAATTTTTCTAAATATTTTCTTGGCATTCTAATGCCATAGGAACCTCAATGACCCTTCTCTGGGGTCCCAAAAATTATTTTATGAATTTTTCTCTAGGTCTAGGGCTTCTCGTTGCGAGAACCGCAACTTCCCTCTCGGTTACCCATCGCTTGGGCACCAGCTCATTTGACTTGGTTGTATTTTATTTCTAAAATTTTTACTAAATTTTTCTTAGTAATATTTGAGTTAATTATGGTTCCTCACTTTAGTTTAAATATTTTTCCAGAAGTTCTAGCTGTCCGGACCGACACCGGTCACCGGAACAGTAGAATGTACGGAGTTGCTACCGGGAGGGTGTTACACCATGTGTATATAAGAAGGTTAGTGATAGTGCCATCACTTTCCTTGTCTTATATGTGGATAATATTCTGTTGATAGGTAATGACATAGGTATGGTCACAACTATAAAGGCATGTTTGTCAAATACATTCTCCATGAAAGTCTTAGGGGAGGCAACCTATATTCTTGGGATTCGCATCTATAGAGATAGAGCGAAAAGAATAATTGATTTATCCCAAAGTCTATACTTGGAAAAGGTGTTAAAGAGGTTTAACATGCTTGATTCCAAGAGAGGATTGTTACCAGTAAGACATGGTATTCACCTTTCTAAAGAGATGTCTCCAAAGACACCTGAAGAAAGAGATAAAATGGCCAGGATTCCATATGCTTCAACTATTGGAAGTTGATTATGCAATGTTGTGTACTAGGCCGGATATCACATATGCTGTTGGTTTGACTAGCAGGTACCAATCCAATCCAGGTTTGGAACACTAGATAGCTGTCAAGAATATCCTTAAGTACTTGAGAAGAACTAAGGATTTATTCTTGATATATGGAGGTGGAGACTTGCAATTGGATTGTTATACTAATTCTGATTTCCAATCAGTTATCAATGATAAAAAGTCTACATCTAGATATGTGTTCATTTGTAATGGAGGCACAGTCAGTTGGAAGAGTTCCAAATAGAGTACGACTACTTATTCCACTATAGAGCCTGAGCACATTGCTACATCAGATGCTGCAAAAAGAGGCTGTTTGGATATAAGGAACCCCGGTCTCACCAGAAATCCAACACATAGAAAGCCGCTACCACATTATTAGAGATAGTTGGGCAAAGTGATATAGATATGTAGAAAATAACATCAGCTAAAAATTCAGCTTATCCATTCTCTAAGCCTTTGTCACATGCATAATTAGACCGACATCTTGAGAAGATGGGTCTAAGGTATTGTAATGAATGGCTCTAATGCTAGTGGGAGGTTGTTAGTAGTATGCCATAGAGTATAACATTTAGTATGTATCTTGTACATGTTTTATTAATAAAAAGCATTTTCACTTTTCCGTTTACATAATATATTTATGTGTAATAGAAAAGGTCCATTGATATTTTGTTAGAAATATTATTCTTAAGATGTTAAGAATATGAGTAACAGTATTTTTAGCACAAAGTATCATAAATTGGTTCGCAATTGAGGATACTTCACAATAAGGACATGACTTATCCAGAAAGATTGTAATCATTTTTGTTCTCAAGTTATTTATTTCAGATGTAAATAAGATGGAATGGTGGGTTTCATGCCATATAACAAACATGATAGGTACTTATACATGATAAGTAGGCCGAACCAGTGACATTTATGATAAGCACATAGAGTTTACTCTTGTCAATGTATTGTCATAAATCATATCAGTGCATATAATCTTTAGACCTAAGATAGCACAGTTATCTTGTATATAGGTGGTTTGAGTTTGATATTTCTTTCATACTTGTACTGTGTATGGGTATATGGGCATGTGTTGGCTCTTACTAGTTATATATGGAGTTAGGTGTTGATCAAGATGGAATCTGTTACCCTAAGTAAATAGGGATAAAATCCAATGTTTATTTAATTGTTCTTGAAGTTTCAAGTTCCTGGCCAGGACATATAGATTTAATCAGAAAAGAGTTTCTGATGAGAAAATCTTTTTAATCAAGAACTGGAATTAAACGAGAACATAATATTCATAACAAATGGGGTTTGACATAAACCATGACTCCAGCTCGAATTGGGATTTTATAACAGAGAGATTCTAGTGCATGATAACATATGATTATAGGTTCATTTAAGGTAAACCTTATTATTGATTGGGTGGCTATGGCATGCTATGCTAGGTGTTAGCCATAGTCTATGAGCTACATAAAATGATTTACAGAAATCATTTATGGTAAGAAAGAGTTCTGATGATGTTAAGAGTTGATATGATGTCTCATTGTCAATTAGTGATGAGCCTAGTAAGTCACACACATACACAAGTAATCACCAAATTAAATATGATTTAATTAATTAATTAATTAATTAATTAAAGAGTTTAATTAATTAATTAAATAGATTTGATTTGCAAATAGATTGCAATGTCCCTAGCATAGCGTGAAACCAAATGTAGGTTATTAGATGTATAGTATAAGTTAAATTTATATTTAAAGTGTTTAAATATGAATTTAATTAATGAGAAATTAATTAATATAGATTAATTAATTAATTTATATTTGATATAAATTGATTAGAAGAATAGAAATAATTATTTTGGGTTGAGAACTCAAAATTAAGACACATGGGGTATTTTGGTCATTTCACAAGGTGACATGTGGCACCATGAGATGGTGACACATGGCACTACACATAAGCTTGCCATATGTCTTTTAATCATGTAAGATGATCAAAGTCAAGATTAAATATAGGTTTGACACTTGGCACAATGTGATTGAGTCAATTAAACCTAGAGCCAATCAGAAGGTGACATGTGGCAAGGGTTTTAAGTAGTGACCTAGCTATATAAGTGTAAGGATGAAAGAACGAGAATACAAGCTGCTGTATTCTCTTGGTGCCGCCACCCTTGGAGTGTTCTTCTTCTCATCTTCTTCATCTCTCATCAATTCAAAGAGATTTGCCAACAATCTCTTGAATTAAAAATACTAGAAATTGTTTCTGGTGTCCTGTTTACATCTGTAATCTCCCAAAAGGAAAAACCTTATTTTCTAATTGATTGGAAAAGCTTTAGAAGCTGTTCAAGGGGCTACCATTGGTGATCTTGGTGTGGACAAGCTAGAGGGACAACATCTAGTGTCCTAGGTGCATCCCAAAGGTGCCAAACACGCTGCAGTGCATCAAAAAGGTTAGTGCACTTGTTCTTGATCTAATATAGGGTTCTAATGAATTAATCTGTTAATTCTAAAATATTAAGTGGAAAATGTAGATCCAAAAACATATTAAAAGAATTTTAATATGCTATTTATCATTGAAATCAAATAGATAAGAATAAATCTTGCATGATGCAAGTGACCCTAGATGAAAAATTTTTGAATTCAATTATCTAAACTTATGTTTCTTATGCTTCCGCTCCTTCATGTGATCCATCCTCATTCCAAACTATTGAGAGTTTACTGCCATGTTAGCAATCAGCCTCCTTGCTTCATCTGGTGTTTTGTCAACAAATGTTCCTCCATTGGCAGTATCTATCATATTACGGTCCATTGGTAGAAGTCCCTCATAAAAATACTGAATCAACAGCTGCTCACTTATTTGATGATGGGGACAGCTTGCACACAGTTTCTTAAATTGCGCCCAGTACTCATACAAGCTCTCTCCATTGTACTGCCAGATGCCACAAATTTCTTTTCTTATGTTGGCAGCACAGGAAGTAGAAAAATACTTCTTTAGAAATATCTGATTCATCCCATTCCATGAGTTGACAAATCCAGAAGGAAGTTAATACAACCAATCCTTAGCTGTACCCTCTAGTGAAAAAGGAAAAGCTCGACGCTTAATCTAGTCCTCGGAAACTCCTTGAGGTTTCATGCTGGAACACACCTCATGAAATTCCTTCAAATGCTTATGTGGATCCTCACCTGCAAGACCATGAAACTTTGGTAACAAATGGATAGTCTAGATTTCAACTCAAAAGCAACATTTAAAGCAAGGTATTGAATACAGAAAGGCTATTGATTTAGATCAGGAGCAGCCAAGTCTTTCAAAGTCCTAGCAGCCATGGTTTTGTTTTTGGAATTTGAATCCAAATTCGAATCTGAACTTAACTCCCTTGGAGATTGGACTCCTTTAGATGTACTCGGAATCTGCTTAGCCTGCTTAGCCAATTTTCTCAATTGTTTAGCTGTTTTTTCTACTTTTGGATCAAAGATCAATTCACTAGATTGTGAAGTTCTTGTCATATACAAAAAGAATTCAAAGTAAAAATGGCAAAATACATCAAAACCCTAGAAAATAATCAAATTTGGCCTCAAAAGGGTGGGGCCAATGAAACTTTTTCATTGGTCTTGATCAGAGCATCGTTTCCTTCAAAATAGGTATCGATCACCCTCCAAATTCAACCAAAAATCTATCGATAAATAGTAACACTGTAATTTTTTTCAAAAACCTAAAAATAGCAACATTTCACAAACAAAATTAATAACATAATATCCTAACACCAAAAACACAAATTTTAATAAACTTCTGTCCCCGGCAATGGCGCCAAAATTCTTGATGGTTGTCGAATCCACCAAAATTTAAATTAACAAAAATTACCAGCTATAAAATATTTTTCTGCAGCAAGTGGTAAATCCAGGTCAAACCCTAGAGACTGAATTACTAAAATTTCGTGCACTTGTGTAATGGAAAAAGAAAGAAATAAAGGTTGGGGGAGAGAGGGGGGCGGGGGGTAATTTGCAGTTCAAAGAAGAAATAAAAAATCCAAAATTAAGATCTAAAATTAAATAAAAACTCTCGAATTAAACAAACTTCAGTCCAAGGTAATTCACATTCAATGCATTGATTTCATCATAGATAAAAGAAAATACAATTATCTCTTATTGAATACTTAACGTAGATTTACCAAACAACGAGGTAAACCCCTAACTTCCCTATACTTATTAATTCGAGCCCAGCACTCTTATTGACTCTAATTATTAATTGAATTGTTATTAAGCACTCCTCATCAAATTAATAACTGCTTTAAGAATAGGAAGTAGTTAAGCTGAATAATAATTTATAAAGCATAAATCATTTAATTCACCCTATTGTTTCCTTAGGTTATTATCGAAAATTGGTATCATAATCAATAAAACCTAATTGCTACTCATGTTCAGTCTTACACAACAATTACGGATTATGAAGATGAACTAGCAATTGATCAAATCAAACAATTAACTAATAGGCCTTTTTAGCAAATCATTCAATAGATCAAAAACAATTAAATCAGAAAACAATAGATATTCAAAAAGACATAAATTAAATTAAGAACCTGATCTCACAAATCACACGTAAGAACTTGAATCCCTTGAACTGAATTAAAAACTTAGCCATTCATATTCATGGCTTACAGAAAAATAAAGGAAAAATAAAGAAGAAATCTAAAAAAAAAGAATGGAGAATGAAGGTGTTTTTGAGGTCAAAAGGCTACTGAATGGTTCTTTTGTGTCGGCTGCTGCCTCTTCTATTTATAATAAATGGTCTAGGGTTAGGTTCTTAGAGCGTCTCTCAAAAACTACAACTGGAGCAAAATCAGGAAACTGATTGTCAACGGATACACGGCCCCTGTATCACTACACGGCATAGGGCCATGTAACTTACTAGAGCTAAGTGGGTATGTCTTACATTGGCACAGAAGGTTACATGGGTCTCTAGAATTTACACGGGTCAAGTTACACAGCCCGTATACTTTGTTTCTTCCTCGGTTCTCTGGATTTCTTCTGGCAAAATGTTACACGGGTCTGTGGTTGTGCTTACACGACCCGTGTACTTTGTATCAATAACGCTTCTCAATCCTTCAATCTTTCCAAGTTTCTTTCCACACTTCTATGTTCTGGGACTTCACCAAAACCCTGAAAAATACAGCAGAAGTCAAATTAATGCAAATGCTGAAAATTTCTTCATTTAACACAATTATTTCCACAACTCTCTAAACATATGCCTAATAAATAATTATACTTTAATCAACTGAATTAGGCATAAAGATACCCTAAAAACATTAAATGTGATGGAAGTAAAATTAATAAATTATGCACTTATCATATTACTTATTAGAAATTTTATGTCAATATGTAGTGGAAAAGTAGGTCCCACATACATATTTCATGTAATTTATACATTTAGCAATTCTTATAGGTAATTACATATCATGTCTTAGGCAATTTCTTGAACCTTCCTTTAGGTTCAGTTTTGGTATCTTAGATTTACCTATTAATTTGATCAATATGTGGCCACTGTTTGGCCACACTTCCTTCATAGAAGTTGTTCCTCTATGTCTTGTCTTTGTTTTTCCTTTCGAATCATGTCATTTGAAGTTTTAGAATTCAACTTATGGTCAAATAACCACAGCTGGTTCATTGTCTCTTTCTGGGTCCAGAATTAGGCAGGTTATGAAGTCAATTTTTGTCTAATTAATTAGACATGTTACAGCCACTTTTAGGTCTAATATTCTTCATAGAAGTTGTAACTCTATATCTTAGGATCACTCAGATTTTTGAATTACAATTTTTCAAGTTTTTTAGAATTAATTATAACAAGCTAACTTACCTGGACTCAGGTACCCTTTGTCTACAGGATTTCAGGTTCAGGTTAGTGGCTTTGACTCCCAGTTTAGGGCTCTTACACTCACAATCTGAGGGAGAGCATTCTGTAGAGCAATCTGTTGAGGCTGAGGCCAAAGGAGAAGCCCCAGCACTCCAGAACGTGAGTGGGTCAGCCACTCCAGTCTCAAGCACCATAGTTTCTTGCTCAGTTTGCACAGCAGATGGCTACTTTCTTTCAAGAAATGGCAGGAAACTTGCCAACACAAGCTCAGACACAAGCCCCTATAGCATAACCATAGCCCCCAACAAGACAATATCAGAAGTTAATGAAATTTGGGGCTATAGAATTGAAAGGAACAGTGGATCCACTGGAACAGAACAGTAGTTAGAGAGGATGGAATGGGTTTTAGAAAACTACAGTGTGCTGAAGAGTTAATGTTCGAATATTTAGTATCACTTATGTAAGGGGATGCATATGAATGGTGGAAGACCATCCCCCATAGCCTGGTAAAGCCACCAGTTCTCACTTGGACAGACTTTTTGAGAGAATTCAGATAAAAATGGGTCCCAGATACTTATGTAGACATGAAGCTACAAGAGTTTTTAAGTCTGAAGCAAGGGGACAGAACTATAGCAGAGTATAAGTGGGATTTCTCTCGACTAGGCCACTATGCCAGAAGCTTGGTCACCACCCCCAGAGACCGGTGTAAGAGGTTTAAGGCTGGGTTGAGGCCTACTTTGAGAATGCAAGTGGTGGGGTTTCGACACCAGAATTTTTCTGAACTGATTTCACAGGCCCTGGAACTAGAAAGGAAAGAATCAGAAGGGGCAGTGAAAAAGAGCACACAAGAGAAAGAGAAAATTGAAAAGGTTACTGGCCAAGTTATTGAGTGTGGTTCTGGGAAAAGAAAACATTTTAGAGGATCTAGCTCACACGAATCGGGTAGAGGTAGATCTTCTGGACAAAAACCACCCCAATCTGATTAGCAAACTCAGCAGACATACATAAATACGTTGTCAGATCGACTTTGTGAGACTTGTGGTATGCCATATAGTGGAGTATGTTATAGAGCTATAGGAGCATGTTTTAATTGTGGAGGGACTGGTCATTTTGCTAAGGATTGCATAAGTCCATGCCGTTATGGATCATTTACCACATCAGAAGGATCAGCCCAAGTTTTACCCCAAAGAGTTCACCAGCAGTTGGTAGAGGCAGAGGTAGAGGTAGGGGTAGTACACCTGGAAGTTAGAGTATTATGAATCAGCCAGGACAAGGTGATGCTCTAGCTAGAGTATACACTATGCGACAGAGGGACGAGGATGAGACTTCTGACATTGTTGCTGGTATTTTATCAATTCTTAACTAAGATATGTATATGTATAAAAATCAATTTTGATATGTTAGTGACTAGTCTTTTTAGAATCAGTTTTGGAAGAGTTTGTTAGCGAAAGACATCACCTAAAATACGATAAATTATTGAATATCGATAGATAAAAGAGTTATGGAAGTAAAAAGTTGAATAGTTAGTTCAGATGTAATAAATAAATATTGCGAATATTATCAAGATTATTGATTAGAATGGTCAGAAGACCAATGATTAGGTAAATAGTATTGGTTAAAGTGCTATGGACTATTATTTAGATTATGAAGCTATGTAGAAATGTGAGAAAAACATGAGAAAACAACACGTATGACTATTTGAAGATAGATAGTAGATACAATTTTGAGGACGAAATTTCTTTTAAGGGGGAGAGAATTGTAACACCCCTATTTACATAGCCTGGTATATGTTACTATTCCGGTGACTGGTGTCAGTCAGGATAATTAAGAGGGCTAGAATTATGTTTCAGACATATAGAAAAGCACTAATTGAAAATAAATAGTGATTACCAGATGGAAAACTAAAAATAAAAAAAAAACAGAACATAAAAGGTTAAATGAGCCAGGAGTCACAGCGATGGGTGACCTTCCCGGGAAATGACTACGAGGTCAGCCTTAACTCAAATTTTGAACCCGAAAAATGTGACACTGTGGTCCTTAGGACTATTGCTAGCACAGTGGAAAAGAGAAAATCATGAAAAGGAGTTGTTAAGCAAGTCAAATAATTAGGTCAGGAATCCAGAAGAAATATCGAATAACTTGCAAACTGGATTAAACTAGTGAGGGGCAATTCGGTCAATTCACCCCTAAAGCTGACTCCTAACCTAACTGTCCAATAAAATCAGAGAAAAGAAAATTTTAGAATCGGGAATTAAATTAAAGAGCTAATGGAAAAATAAATGCAAAAGAAAAAGAAAAGAAAACTTTAATTACATCATGCTTACATCATTGGATGATATCATGAATGATGTCAAAATTGATTTTATTTTTCCCACCATAATTGACCAAGTCAATTAAGTAAAAATACACATAAATACTTAAAAAAAGGAAAAGAAAAATTATTTCTTGTCTTCTCCCTTAGTGTGTCGGCTTCCTTGCTCTCTCTCACCACCATTGAAGAACCACCATGAAAGCTTGAGTCCAAGCTTGATTCCACCCATTAAACCTTACCTTGCCCCCAAATTTCTCCATTAGAACTTGATAACCTCACTTGAGAAGAGGATTGAGCAAGAAAAAAAGAAGAAAAGAGGAGTGGATGTCACACCTTACCCCTCTGTAAGGCATAACATGATCCCATAGAATACTTAATGAACTACCGAGCTTCACCTACCGATAACTCATTAAGTACCCTACAAGAGATTTTGAAACAATTTTCTTACATTTTGGAAGTGGTGAGCATTTTGGTAGGAATTAAAAACCATTTATTCAAAGTTTAAATACTAGTAAAAAGTTTGTCCATTTTAATTTTTGCCGCAAATTTTATAAAAATTTTGACAGAGTTCCGTTTGTAATTGGAGAAAACAGTTCTTCAAATACCTGAGAAAAACACTTCCAAAAATTTTTCACAACTCCTAACGTCCAATAAATCTCAATCAACTCAATTCAAATCACTTCAAAGTAATTCCACAATTCAATTAAAATTTATCATCACAAAATATTTAATAATTTTATTCACATAGCATAAAGTATGAAATTCCCAAGTACAAACATTAATTTACAGAAGGAAATCCAAAAATAATATTATTACAATTTATTTTACAACTGCTCAACTTACATTGATACATACAACATTTCTATATTTACATCAAAATTATCTACAAGGGTATAAAATAATACCCGTACAAAATGATCGATATGGTCCACAATTCGATAGCAGCTCACTCTGCTGCTTTCTCCTTGCTCTTATCTGCGACAGCAAAATAAGCTATCGCTGAGTATAAAATACTCAGTGGTGCACAATAAAAATTTAAAATGTAGTACATAAATCATTCATTAGTGAAACACAATTTGAATACTTCTCAATCACATTTCACAAATATCAAGGCTCATAATAACACCATTTAGTCAAATAATTTATTAAACACAGTGTTGCCAAAATCTTATACACTTAAGCCATGACACAAAATTTCCGGTCAATGCCGTGTTGTACACCACGACAAAGCAATCTATAACCCCATTAATTGAAATCAATGAGGGAGGTGGCTAGCTAGCTAATGAGTACTCATCCGATCTCAACCTCAACTGGTAAGCCAGAGAGGGAGGAAAATAAACGATCTCAACCCCATAAATGGAGGAGGAATAATGTGATACTGTCATGCTAAGTGTAAACACAAAATCAATTCAAAACAATTTATTCAAATAATTTATTGGAAATCTGGTAAATTTTCAAAGTCATATTCACAATCATAAATGGCAACACAATTCATAATTAACTCAAGAAAAATCAATTTTTTAAGAATCATATATTTAAACAACAATTACTGTGCACAGACCTGACGTGAGTTGCCTTTAAGCCTTGACTCAGTCTCTTCGAGTTTCCAAGTCCTTTTCAGCTGAAACACATAGTTTCACAGTGTTTCAGTACCATAACTTAGTATAAATCCAAAAATAAATTTCACTTCATTTTTACCTAGCTTTAATGTGCTAATTTTGACGTTCTCGAAGTTTTTGTATTTCGGGTTACTATTCACTACACTATTCAAGTCAAATTATTGACTTTTTAAGGCTTAATAGGTATGGGAACTCCACTTCACCCACATACCACATTTTGTTCATTAAATTTGTTGGTTTTGATCATTTTCTCAAAGCTTAAGTCCTTCAAGCAAAATTGTCAAATTTTCAGTTTTGGTGCTCCTAGTTGCACTTTTCCATTGGTCAATCTACTGTTAGAATTTGGCAAACCTTCCTTCATAGAAAATGTTCCTTATTGTCTTAAGTTTATTCTCATTTTTGGATCACCCTAATTGGAGTTTTTTAGCTCAAGTTATGGCCATTTGAACCATAGCTGCCGGATTGAAAACAACCCAGATTTTCTGGACAGTTTTGGTGCTGGCAGATTTGGGTCACCAACTTGGGGTGGCCAAATGGCTTGGTTTCTGGCAGAATTTGGACTTGTATTCCGCATGAAAGTTTTAGGCCTATGTCTCATCTAACCACTGGTAAAAGTTCAGGTCAATTTGACCTGTCTAGCTTGAGTTATGACCAAATGAACAAACACTGTTCATTTGGTCGGGCTTTGTACTGATGTGCATCGCACTTATCCAACTTTGGTCAATTTGTTCACTAGGTTTTGGTCACTTTTTGGGCATGGTTCCTAAACGAAAATTGTGTCATTTTCTGTCTATTTTCATCCCCAATTGGTGCCATATGAATTGGACTTGTAAAAGTTCAGTTTTGGTCCTTCAAAGTTGACTTGGTCATGCTGCCAGCAGCATGACCATACACCCTCCGAATTTAGCTTCCATTCCAACAATTCAAACACAACTCATTTGGTCACAATTGACCATTTTTCACTTCACAATAGGTCAAACACATTATTTACTCACTTCTTCAAATTTTTGCTTCAAAACCCTAAGTCCCAAAACCCTAACTCACCTAATTTATTGCATTTTACTAATTCCAACCATACAAACACAATTCCTCAACTTATTCAAGCTTTCTAACATATTTCATTCAATCAAACTCATGCAATACTCACCCCTACATAGGCTGGACGAAAATTCAGTTTGGTCCTCCCCCCATATTTTTTTTAAAATTTTTAGTTTATTTACAAGCTCTAGATGCCATACATACACTAATTAAACTAAAATTTTGAAGTTTGCAATACTAACCTTGTTTGGAGGATTTTTAGGCTTCCCTTTCTTCAAGTCTTTTTTTTCTTTCTTTCCTTTAGATCTTGTTTTCTAGTTGCCCAAAAAAGTTTTATCTATGGTAGACTATTTTTTTGTGGTGGGATTTTTAGTTCTTCAAGCTCACAATAGAGCTTTCATGGTGGTTTTGTGAGGGAGAGAAGAGAGAGGCGGCAACCTTGGGTAGAAGAAGACCAAATGACTTTTTTTTTTCTTTTCCCTTCTTTTATTTATTTTAGCTTATGGAAGACCCCAAAAAATCAATTTAATTAATTTATTAATTATAACTTTTATGACATCATGCATGATGTCATGCATGATGTCATCTCCCTACACTTTTTCTTTTTCTCTTTTTTTTTTATTTTTTTCTATTAGTTCTTTAATTTTATTCCCGACTCCGAAATTTTCTTTTCTCCGATTTTATTTGTGATTAGGTCAGAGTCGACTCTGGTCAATTGACCAAATTGCCCCTCGCCTGTTCATCCCGGTTTACAAATAATTCCATATTTCTTCCGGCTCCCTGACCTAATTATTTAACTGACTTAACAGTTCTTTTTCATGATTTTCTCTTTTCCATTGTGTTTATAATGGTCCTAAGGACCGCGATGTCACATTTTACGGTTCAAAATTTGAGTTTAAAATGACTTTGCAGTCGTTCCCGAGGAGGTCACCCATCGCTGTGACTCTCGGCTCGTTTAACCTCTTATGTTATGTTTTTCTTATTTATACTTAACTAATTGAACATTACTAATTATTTGTGTTTACGGTTTCTCTAGTTGTCTTAAGTATGGTTCTAATCCCCTTAATTGTCCAGACCGACACCGATCACCGGAACAGTGAAATATACCAGGCTATACAAATAAGGGTGTTACAGTGGAATTGAAGATTGAACTTCAAAGTTTAAGTTGAAAAAGACCTGGATAAGGATAGGGCAAACTGAGTCAAGGCCTAGAAGCAATTCACATCAGGTTTATACATAAAAATTTTCAAATTATAGTTTTCACAATCAAAATTGATTTGTTATACATTATGAATGTGTTTTATTCATTATGAATTTTGAGAATGTTGTGTTGCCTATTTTACAATGGAGATTTGAAATGAAGTTTGTTTAATTGTTGTATCAATTATAATTGAACACCATAGTTTTAAATTGTTTTGATTCACTCTTAGCATGGCAGTCCTTTACTATGTTTCTCCTCCACTTGTGGGGTTGAGTTTGATATTTGATTATTTTCCTCCCTCTCTGGCTTCCCAGTCTGAGGTGAGTTTGGATGAGTACTCATTAGCTAGCTAGCCACCCCCTCATTGATTTCGATTAGTGGGATGAGTTTACCTTGTCATGGTGTACAACATGGCATGTTTGGAAATTTTGTGTCATGGCTTAAGTTGTGTTATTGATTGGCAACACTGTGTTTATTTAATTATTTGATCAAATTTGTGTTATATTAAGCTTTAAAAATTGTGAAATATTGAAATTGTGATTTGTGATAAATATGATTTGAAAATTGAAATGTGATTGTGAAATATTTGAATTGTGAATTAATGACAAATGTTTTATGTTTTGCATTTTATAATTTATTATGCACCACTAAGTATTTTTATACTCAGCGATACCTTTTTTTGTTGTCGCAGATAGAAACAAGGAAAAAGCAGCAGAGTGAGCTGCTAATTGTTAGGACTACACTTAGGCTTTTGTACGGGTATTTAGTTATACCCTTGTAATTAGTTGATGTAAATAATGTTATAGTCATATTTTTTTTTTTTTTTTTTTTTTTTTTTTTTTTTTTGTAATTGAGCAGTTGTACAGTCGTATGTAAAAATATTATCTTTTGGCTTGTTACGTCTGTGAACTATTGTAACATCCTCACTTTAGCTAGTCCGTACAATCTACTATTCCGGTAACCAATGTCGGTCCGGACCACTAGAACGTCTGAAAAAATATTTAAACTAAAATGAGGAATTATAATTAACTCAAATATTAATAAGAAAAATTTAGGAAAAATTTTAGAAATAAAATACAACCAAGTTAAATGAGCCGATGCCCTAGCTATGGGTAAACTAGTGAGAAGTTGCGGCTCTCGCAACTAGGAGCCCTAGACCCAGGGGAGAAATTCTAAAATAATTATTGGGACTTCAAAGAAGGGTTATTGAGGTTCTTATGGCATTAGAATGCCAAGAAAATACTTAGAAAAATTTTCAATTAGTATAGATAATTTTTGCTCGTTAAGCCAAACGGAGGGCATTTTGGTTATTTTGTCTTTAGAGATGATTTTTGGCCAACTTGTCTAGTTAAATAAATAATTTATATAACATAAAATATGATTAAATGTTGTTAAAAATTTAATTGAAATTAAATAGACAAGAAATGGAGAGAAAATGAAAGAAAATGGAATAATGACATCATCGTGATGTCATTAAAGTTCTCCCAACCAACCCAATGTTGACACATGGCATAAACTTATTTAAAAGAGATAAAATGGGCTGGAAAATGAAAAAAAAAATCACAACTCTCATTACTTCTTTCTTCTTTGCAATGAGCCTCCACCATAGCCACAATTTTCAAGCTTTTTCAAGCTTGATTTCACCAACTTCTACCCCACTAAACCCTATACTCCCAACACAAAAAAAGTGTTCTTACATCTTAGTGATTCTTTTGGGAGCAAAAAGAAGAGGAAAACAAGAATCCTAGCAAGTGGGGAAACTTCACTCCATAGAGGTTAGTGACGTAACCATGAATTTCACTTTAAATTCATGTTAAGGACTTTGAATGAGTGTAAATTATAAAGAAAATTTGTTGAATACCATTTGTATACCATCCCTTAAATTTCGACAAACTTGGTAGGGTATGATTGTGATGAGTTTTATGGAGTTAACATGCTTGTATGGCTGCCCACAATATGTATCTCCTAAGTGGAATGATGAAATGAAATGAAAATGCATGGGTTGTAATGTTTGAGTTAGGGTTTGGGGTGGAGAAATGAGACTTTGACCATGTGATGATGAAAATAGGTTTTAATGGTCAATTAGTGACCATTTGGTTCTGTTTAAATAAAAAATGAAGTGTGTTGAGTAGTGGGATTTGGGTTTGGTGTGGCTACCCTTGGTGACCTGCAAAATTGGACATGAGTCCAACAGGTTTGGGCAGCAATAACTTGAATTATAGAGGTCCAATTGATGCAAGGCTAAATGGACATGAAACTAGACACATAATGGCACAATTTTGGTGAAGGAACCATGCCTAGAAAACCAAACCAAGTTGACCAAAAGTTTGCCCTAATCCAGGTGACCTGCAGTCTACCTGGGCAAAAAATGATCAAATGAATAGTATTTGGTCATTTGGCCATAACTCAGTGTAGAAAGGTCCAATTGACTTTAAATTTTACCAGCAACAAAATGAGATATAGAACAACAACTTTCATGAAGAAACCTAACCTAAATTATGACCAGAACATATTCAAAAAGTGAATTGTAGTC
The DNA here is from genome assembly GCF_030052815.1 of Hevea brasiliensis. Classification (NCBI taxonomy): domain Eukaryota; kingdom Viridiplantae; phylum Streptophyta; class Magnoliopsida; order Malpighiales; family Euphorbiaceae; genus Hevea; species Hevea brasiliensis. The sequence goes on along the minus strand of NC_079496.1, from coordinate 90,466,988 downwards.
ACTGTTCCTAACACTATAGATTTGGTCAGTCTAGAAATTCTGGAAAAATTTCAAACCGGCCTGTTGTGGTTTTTGGGCCATAAATTGAGCTACAAAACTTCAAATGGAGTGATTCAAAAAACGAAATTCAACTAGACAAAATAATGAACAACTTTCATGTTGAATATTTTGCCAAATTCCCAATGCAAAAATGACTAATGGAACAGTAAAAACAAAGCATGAAAACTGAAAATTCTACCCAATTAACATTAAGCTTAGAAATGGTATTGGCAACCAATACCAACAAATTTTGAATGCAAAATGTGGTATGTTGGGAGTATTAAAACCAATGTACCTATTGTCTATGCAAAAGTCAACATTTTAGTTGACTAATAAAATGAATAGTAAGATTCAAACTTGAAATTCAAAAATTATGAAATTTAAAAGTGTAATATGCCCTAGTATACCTAACAAGATTGGTTTGGATAGCTTGGCATGCCAATAGGGTTCTGTTAGCAGTACTGCATATGACATTATGCCATTATGTAATTTCATGGCTTTTAGCCATTCTGACATTGTGTTGAGACTTGGCCTTGTGCCTAATGTTATTACAGCTTATTAGCTGTTCTGTTGCACACCGGGAGACACAATGTGACCGATGGTGTAATGGCCGAGGTACTCAGTACCCAGTGCCGGTTTACCCGTTTATCTAGTCCAGTCAATTAGTACGATTTACTCGAGCAATGATAATAAACCTTACCAAATTTTAATTAAATAATACTGTAAATAATATTAGAAATTAAGTCTACTAAAAAAAATAAACATACATTCTGCATACTTATTTTTATTATATTTTATTTTATTTTATATTGTCACCACTAAGCAGAATTGCTTAGCGTGTCGCTTTTGCCACGCACAGGTACTGGAGACCTAGCTGGGGAGCCCAGCAGACATCAGACAGGGTGAGCCTTCAGAACTGCATCTGGAGTCCAGAATCACCTCACATCTGCATTGCATATGGTAGGACATTAGGATTCTGGGTAGCATTTTGTATTTTGCATTTTGTATTAGTTTGGATTATAACTATAAACTCTTGTAATTATGTAATAATGTAAATATATGAAATTTCATGTTATTGAAATTTTTTGTATAATGTATGCTGATAAATGAAATATTGAGAAATATTTATGAATTAGCTTCTAGTGATGAAGTGAACAGAAAAGTTTTGAAAATAGTATTCAGATGTTGAGATTGGGTTGAGATATGTGTGTATAATGGAGTCTGGATTTGAAAATTATATTGGAAGTGTTTTTAAATAGGATCAGAAGAATTGTTTTTCCAATTTATAGCTGGCACTCTACTGGATTTTCTATAAAATTTGCAGAAAAATTCAGATTTATCAAAAATTGAAAATAAGTGAATTAAAAGGGATAAATTGTAATTAGAATATGAATTGGTGCTCCGGCACACTGAGTGGCATAACTTGCTCGGCTACATTGTAGACGGGTAAGGGGTGTCACAACTATATTGTGAATGAAATCAAATATTTTAAATGCAATAAGAATGGATTTACTTAAATGTTTTGCAATTGTCATGAATTATGGAGATTGGTTGGATTTGTGATGATTTGAGTTTTGGTGGTTGCAATTGGGTTGAAATGAAATTATTGGGAGTGTTTTTCATAGGTTTTGAAGAACTGGTTTTTCCCTATTATAGACAACACTGTACCGAAATTTTTATAAAATTTATGAAAACTTTAAGTTGATTGAAAATTTGATATGTGGTTTATCTTCAAATAAAAGTTTTTAGTTCCTACCAAAAATGCTCACCACCTTCGAAAAGTAAGAAAATTGTTTTAAAATTTCTTGTAGTGTATTTAATGGGTTATCGGTAGGTGAAGTTCGGTAATTCGTTGGGTATACTACGGGATCATGTTATACCTTATAGAGGGGTAAGGTGTGACATGTTTAGTGGTATCAGAGCATGGTTTTGAAATGAATTTTGATTGTGCATGTGCATATTTCCTTTGATAAGTACAACAGCTCAAGTGTGCTAAATTGATACATATGACATATTTACATCATGAATATGCACTAATGGAGGTCAACCTCCTTGTATTTGATCTCAGGAAGTAGAAATTCTGGAAAATGGAATGGAAGAGGGAGATCATTCCGTAGAGCAATCTATCGAGGCTGAGGCCTAAGGAGAAGCCCCGGCACTCCAGAACGTGAGTGGGTTAGCCACTCCAGCTCCTCCTCAAGCACCGCAGTTTCCTGCTCAGTTTGCACAGTAGATGGCTGCGTTCTTTCAACAAAAGGCGAGAAACTTACCAACACAAGCTCAGACACAAGCCCTGAAGGAGTGGAAGCATGAAAAACACAAGTTTATACCAATGAATTCAAAAATTTTCACCTAGGGCCACATACATCATGCAAGATTTATTTTTATCTATTTGATTTCAATGATAAATAATATATTAAAACACTTTTAATATATTTTTGGATCTTTATTTGCCATTTAAGATTTTAAAAATTAATCAGATTAATTTTAGAACCTTAAATTAGATCAAGAACAAATACACTAACCACTTGATATACTGCAGTGTATTTGTGCCTTTGACATGCGTCTTTAGGACACCAGATGTTGTCGCTCTAGCTTGTCCACATCGAGAACACCTATGGCAACCCTTGAACAGCTTCTAAAGCTTTTTCTATTAATTAGAAAATCAAGTTTTGCCTTTTAAGAGATTAAAGATGTAAACAGGACACTAGAAATAATTTCTAGTACTTTTAATTCAAGATATTGTTTGCTAATCTCTTGGAATAGATGAGAGAAGAAGATGAAGACAGGGAAGAGTCTCTTGGGTGGCGGTACCAAAGAAAATAGCTACTGGTTGTGTTGTTTTCTTTTCATAACAACACTTATATGGCTAGGTCAACACATTAAACCCTTGCCACATATCACCCTTTGATTGGTTCTAGGTTTAATTGACCCAATCACGTTGTGCCAAGTGTCAAACCTATATTTAATCTTAATTTTAATCATCTTACATGATTAAAAGACATTTGGCAAGCTTATGTATAATGCCATGTGTCACCATCTCATGGTGCCACATGCCACCCTGTGAAATGACCAAAATGCCCCTGTGTTTTAATTTTCAGTTCTCAACCCAAAATAATTATTTCTCTTCTTCTAATCAATTTATATCAAATATGAATTAATTAATTAATTTTGATTAATTAATTTCTCATTAATTAAATTCATATTTAAACACTTTAAATATAAAATTAACTTATACTATACATCCAATAACCTATATTTGGTTTCAAGTCATGCTAGGGACTTTGCAATCTAATTGCAAACCAAACCTATTTAATTAATCAATTAAACTCTTTAATTAATTAATTAAATCACATTTAATTAGGTTGCTCCATGAAAATGTTTTCTTCAATGTATCCATCGAGAAAAGCTGTTTTGACATCCATATGCCAAATCTCATAATCGTAGTATGCAGCTATTGCTAATAGAATCCTAATTGATTTAAGCATGGCAACAGGCGAGAAAGTCTCCTCATAGTTGATTCCTTGCCTTTGGCGAAATCCTTTTGCTACTACCCTTGCCTCATAGGTCTCTACCTTTCCATCAAACCCAATTTTCTTCTTGAAAACCCATTTGTTCCCTATAAGTACAATATCTTCAGACGGGTCAACAAGATCCCAAACTTGATTCTTATACATGGAATCAATTTCAGATTTCATAGCATCAATCCATTTTGAAGAGTCTATATCTGATATAGCTTCTTCATAGGTAAGTGGATCATCCCCATGATCTACTTCTTCATGAGTAGACAACTCATGTACTTATTCATGAAGGAAACCATATCTCACTGGTGGGAGAGATACCCTGGTTGTTCTACGAGGAGCATCTGTAGATGTTTCATCAATGGGTGTAGGTTGACTAGATGGATATATATCCATCTGATCTGTTGGTTGGTCAAAATTCTCCAATTCCAACTCTATTTGCCTTCCTTTGCCTTCTTCTTGAACAAACTGTTGTTCAAGAAATGTGGCATCTCTACTTATCACAACCTTTTGTGAAGTAGGCAAATAAAAATAATATCCAAAACTATCTTTTGGATATCTAACAAAATGACCTTTTTCTGATCTAGTTTCCAATTTATCAGTGTTCAGCTTTTTGATATAAGCTGGACAACCCCAAATCTTAACATGCTTAAGACTTGGTTTTCTTCCATGCCATATCTCATAAGGTGTGGAAGAAACTGATTTTGATGGAATCCTATTCAAAATATACAAAGCTGATTCTAATGCAAATCCCCAAAAGGAGATTGGCATATCAGTGTAGCTCATCATACTATGTACCATATCCAATAGGGTACGATTTCTCCTTTCAGATACACCATTCAGCTGTGGCATTCCTGGAGGAGTCAGTTGGGAAACAATGTTGTGCTCTCTCAAGGATTCATCAAATTTAGTACTCAAATATTCACCTCCACAATCAGATTGAAGAGCTTTAATACTCTTTCCTGTTTGATTTTCTACTTTAGATTTAAATTCTTTGAACTTTTCAAAGGATTCATTTTTGTATTTCATCAAATACAAATACCCAAACCTTGATTTATCATCAGTAAAGGTAATAAAATAATGAAAACTGCCTCTAGCTATTTCCTTAAATGGACCACATACATCACTATGTATTAGCTCCAAAATATTTTTAGCCCTTAGCCCTTGTCAAACAAAGGGTGATCTAGTCATTTTTCCCTGAAGGCAAGATTCACAAGTTGGAGTAGGCTCAGAGCCCAATGAGGATAAAATCTCCATTTTCTCCAGTTTTGCAATCCTATCTTCTGCAATATGACATAACCTTAAGTGCCAAATATATTTTAAACTTGAGTTAGTTTTCACCATGGCATTGCATTCATTTAAATCACTTGCATTCATTTTGTGTTTGTCATTATTTTACAAATAACAAAGACCATCATTCATATAACCTGAACCAACATATCTATTTCCAAAATAAATATTGCAAACGTCATCTGTGAATTGAAATTCATAGTCAAACTAGATATAGAAATGATGTTCTTAGAAGCATCAGGTACATATAAAATATTATCCAAACACAAAACATGTCCAGACATGTAAAAAGATTTAGATCCTATGGCTAAAGCTTCAATAGTTGAGCCATTGCCAATCCGGACTCTAACATCTTGAGAACACAAGCTGCTACTATTTGCTAGTTCCTGCATATCATTAGAAATGTGAGAACTGGCACCAGTATCTAAAACCCAAGCTGTAGATGAACTATGAGTATCATCAGAATCTAAATAACAAGATATGGACATACCTTCCGAAGGTCTATCCTTCTTGTCCTTCAGAGAAGCAAGATACTCTGGGTAGTTCCTTTTCCAATGCCCATCCTTCTGGCAGTGGAAACACTTTCCCTTGCCTCCATCAGCTTTAGTTTTCCCTTTCTGTTTAGCTATTTTCTTGGAAGGACCAGGAATCTGAGATTTCTTTTTCTTATTGCCCTTCTTCTTGTTGGACTTTCTAGTAGAAGAAGATGCAATCAAAGCTACCTCTTTTCCATTATTGCTCGGCATATTCTTTTGGGCAATAACCAGCATATTGAGTAAACCAGCTAAGGTGCATTCCTGTTTAGTCATATGAAAATTTGTCACAAAATTCCCAAAAGACTCAGGAAGGGACTGAAGGATCAAATCCATCTGTAGTTGGAAATCCATGTTGAAGTCAAGATGTTCTAGCTGCTGAATCAGCCGAATCATCTTGTGGACATGATCCCCAACATTCTGTCCCTCAGACTTTCTCATACGGAACAGCTGTCTAGATATCCCATACCTAGCATTCCGGATGTGCTCACCATACAACTCTTGTAGGTGAAGGAGGATCTCACTTGCACTCGGCAGTTCTCATGCTGCTTCTATAACTCATTACTCATGGAAGCAAGCATGTAACACTTATTACTTATAACATGCTCCTTCCATTTGTCCAAAGTTTCATGTTCCTCTTAAGGGATGTAACACCCCTAAGTTCGGTAGTGCGTTCTACTGTTCCGGTGACCAGTGCTGTTCGGACAGCTAGGATGCCTAGAACTACACTTCGTTATGTGTGAGGAGACATAAAATAATGAAATACAAGAAAAGAAAATACAAGAAAAACAAAGGAAAAACAATAGCAAAGAAATGTAACCAAGTTAAGCGAGCCGAGAAACCTAGCGATGGGTGACCACACCGGGAAGTCACGGCGTGGGCTGTTGACTAGCCCTGGACCGCGGTGAACCCTGGAAAATATTTTTAGGACTTAAAGAGACATCAATTGAAGTATAAATATCATTAGAAATATCAAAGAAAAATTAAATAATTAGTACAAAGAAAAGTGAGAAATCTAAAAAACAGACAAAACCCGGTGTTACCGAAAAATCGGGAATGCAACCCGAACAGGGACATTATGGTCATTTGACATCCCGAATTGTCTTTTGACCTAAATTTCCATTAAAAATAAATAATATTACACTTAGAAAATAAAATGAAGAATTAATTTGGTGGTACCTAATGTAAATAGCCAAAAGTGGAGTGAAAATTATGTAAATAACACATTTAACATATAAAATGATTAAACTAAAGTGAGTGGAACACTAAGGAATAAACTAAGGATTATAAAATGTGTTAGTGGGCAGATTTCTCCACTAAACACTTCATCTTCAAGCTTGAGAATCATCCATTCCGTAAATGAAAAGCTCCCAAAACCTCCATGGCCATTTTTCTTTAAGCTTCATGCACTCCTTCAATTTACCTCCAATCACCTAGGTAGCTTCACTAAAAATTGTCCTCACATCACAAGGAAGAGCTTGATACCAAAATCAAAAAGTTTAGTGAAGGTTTAACAAGTCCCAACCAACGGTAAGTTTGTATTTTTGAACATTGCTTTGTTAAACTTTGTATACTTGTTATGGGTGTTTGAATTGTGAAGAAAATTTTCAAGTTTGAGGAGTTCTTGATATATCAATTTTGGACAGCCATGGAATTGTATGTTTAATGAAATATTCATACATATATTTGATGAGAAATTATTTGATTAGGGTGATTTAATGTCCTAGTAAATTATTCCACATGTATATGGTGATTGTGCACTTGGAATGGAAATTGATGAATTGTAGGACACTTTGGCATTGTGGAACAATTCGGTAGCCTTGGGACTCTTTGATAAATGTATGAGTTCATGAAGATATTGGCAGAATTATGACATTGAGGATTGATGGATATGTATATGAATTAGTTGTGTAAAGTGTCTGTAAAAACTAGAAATGTTTATGTGTATATGTGATTGTATTTGGACTTTGTGAATTAGAGTTTTATTTGGTGTATTGAGGATGTTTGTAATCTGCCCAAAATGACTTTAAAATGAAGTGGTATATGGTTTTGGTAATGTACCAAAACAGAATGGGGTTGAGAGGTGAATTCGTAGCAAGGTAAATGTGTAATGAAATGATGTTTAAGCAATGTAATTAAGGGCAGTGTGCATTTTAGCCTATAACTCTAAATGTGTAACTCCAATTGGTATGAGACCAATTGGAGGTAAAACTAAGTACAAAATGTGCCAACTTTCATTAAGAAAGCATACCAAAATTCTGCTTGCAAGGTGACATAAAAAAATGACCAATTCGGATTAGGTGCAATTGAGGCCTGAAAATTGACCAATTGAGCAGCAGTTAGTGCTTAGTCTATAACTCACTCAAAATCGGTCCAATTGACCTGAAATTTTAAACATGAATAGCTAAGACCCATACCTACAAGTTTGTAGTTTTGGCCAAAACCCGAAAACCGAGGGAACTAGGTCGTCCGGCTAGGTCAAACTAGTATCCCGGAATCCAGCAAGTTGCATTAAAATGCACTAAACAAGGAAATGAGTTTGGTAAAACGTACCAACCCTAAAATACTATCGAATGTGACATATTAGTGACACTAAAACCTAGTTTACCTAGAACGCATCGAGGGTCGATATATTGGTAGATTAAGCAAATAAGGGTATTCAGTGAATTACTTATCGAACATTATTGTTAGAGACAATTTAATTTTGTACTGAAATACTTCAAATTGTGTTTCTCTGATAGCAAGGACTCAGGAAAAGGGAAGGAAACACTGAGTCCAGACCAGGAGACAGTCATCAGAGGTTTGTGCACAACTAGTTTTTAACTGATTTTGTTTTGAATATTTCATATGATTAAATGACATTTTCTTATGTATTATGTTTAACAAGCATTAGATTTAATTCAATGATTATTGAAAATTGTTATAGTATGTATGAATTTAGCTTTGTGAAATGGTTTTTCCACAAGTATTAAGCATTGTTATGGATTGAATAAGTTATGTTTTGGAAAATTGTGATAGAACATGTTTTGAATTGTGATGGAAATTTTCATGAAAAAAAAATGCAAATTTATGATTTGAATTGTGATGAGTATAAAAATTATTGGATATTGGAATTGACTTTGAATCGAATTATATTGTGATTTATGCTCACTAAAAGGATTGTGATATTGTTTTATCACTCACTATAGATGCTTGACTAGGTTATTACCCGTCTCTCTCATTTATTGAGGAGACAATGGAGTTAGTTGTGTTTTGATTACCATGGTACGTGCACAGGCTTAGATTTTCCTATGATTTGAGGTTAGATCTAAGTTTATTTTATCGTTATGGCCCTTGCGGAAGATTCATTATTGTGATGGTACTGTGCACGATGATTCGACCTCCCCGACAATAGGGAGTTAGAATTTGATTCGACCTCCCCGACCATAGGGAGTTAGAATCACATCGAAGATGGCCCTATCGGATTAGTCTTACATAATTAGTGAGATAAAGAATGATTTTTAAGATACAACATGGTTTTGAGATAAAGATTGATTTTTGAGATACATAATGATTTTTGAGATACATAATGGCTTTTGAATGGTAAAGAATTGTGATTTCAATTATGGTTTATGTATAATTGATTTTATTGGAATTACTTAAATGGTTAGTCATGATTTGATAAATTGAATTTTGTGATCAAAGTCATTTATACAAATGATTTACATTATTGGCAATGAATATTTTGAGTTTTGGAATTTGATGAGTATTCAGATTCTCAAATTATTTACTGTAAATTTTGTCAATGTATATTGTACTATGTTTTAAATTATAGTTGTGCACCACTGAGTTCACCACTCAGCGATAACTTTGTATTCTGTCGCAGGTAAAAAGAGCATAGAGCAGTGAGTAAGTTTCTTTGAAGACACTTTCAGATAAGCTCCAGGTATATTATAGGTATACCCATGTACTTAGGTCTGATGTATGCATGTAATAATATGTATGTAAATTATTTGAGCAGTTGTATAAAAACTCTTGTAAAACATTTTGGTATGTAATTAAATATAAATTATTGTAAATATAAATTTAAGATTTCATTTACTTGAATAGTTTTGTAATATAAATTTTGAGTCTTATAATTGTACATTGAAGTTGTAAAGTGAATTATGAGTTATTTTGACTTATAAAATTTGTATTATATTTCTTTTATCTCATCCTTTGAAAATATTGAAAAATTGTTGTGGATTGAGTTGAGAAAAATATTGTGTTGAATTTTGTTGGAGTTGAGATTTGGAAAAATATTGAAGTGCTTTTACAGGTTTTCTGAAAAACTGTTTTATCCAAAATACAGATGGCACTCTGCCAAAATTTTTACAGAAATTCCAAATAAGTCAAATGTGTTAGTTCTATCACTTCAGTTCACAAAAGTTTTTAACACCTGTAAATAGTGCTCACCACTGTGAAAGAAGTAAGAAAAGTTTTTAAAATCCCTTGTAGTGTATTTAATGGGTTATTAGTAGACGGAGTTGATAATTCATTAGGTATACTACGGGATCATGTCATGCCTTACAGAGGGGTAGGGTGTGACATGTTTAAGTGGTATCAGAGCAATGGTTTTAAAGTGAATTTCGAACTGTGAATTTGAAATCTTTTTGTCAGAACTACAACTGCTCAAATGTTTGATACATATAGTAGATTTACATCATAAATGTGAACTAATGGAGAGGAATCTCCTTGAATTGGTTGTATAGGAATAGAAAATTCTGTGAAAAGAATGGAAGAGAAGAATGAGAAAATAGAACAATCCGTGATGGCAGAAGTACAAGTTGAGGCCCCAACTCCACAAAGTGTCGAAGGCCTGACTGTACCAGCTTTACCAGTACAAATTACTGCACAAATGGCCCAGCAAATGGCCACTTTCTTTCAACAAATGGCTAATAATCTGTCAGCCCAAGCCCAAGTACAGACCCAACCCCCACAAGGGCAGTGTGAAATGGAAAAGAGGGAGAAACCTATGGGTCAGAGTTCGAATAGTAATTTGGGGAAGGGAAAAGAATTTGAGGAACCCCGAGCTCAGAAATATGATAGAGGCGGATCATCAGGACAGAGACCACTAAGATCTAGTCGTCGAACAACCAGAAGTTCCTATTCTGCCCGTTTCTGCCATGTTTGTGGTAAGCTACATGGAGGTATTTGTCGTAAGGCCTCTGGTGCTTGTTACAATTGTTGAAAACTTGGACACTTTGCTAAAGATTGTGCTAAACCACCTCGATCTGCTCTCCGGAGTTCACAGACCGTCAATCAGAGTCAAGATAGAAATAGAGTTGGTACTCCTCACCACTATAACACAATGAATCAACCCGAATATAGTAGCGCACCAGTCAGAGCGTCCACTATGTGCCAAGGAGAAAGAGCAGAAACTTCAGATGTAGCTGCTGGTAAGTTCTTAATTTTTGAAAGAAACAATTAGTTATTATTTGATCCCAGCACTACTTAGTTGTGTGTTAGTGTCAGAACTATATGTTATGTTGTTATTCCTTTACATGGGAACGAATTTTGATGTATTAGTAACTAGTCCTTTAGGATAATAACTATAATAACAAGTATGATTAACATTACTTTTGGAAGAATACTTTTGGAAGAATTGTTAGCTAAAAGTATTTTCTAACATACCATAAATTATAAAGCTAAATGGTGAGCCTACTTAATGTAAGGCAAGAGGACGTAAAAGTGAGTTACAGTAATAGAATTGCTCTAGATGAGGGAAAAGATGTTACTGTTAGTAATTGTCAAAGGAAATTGTAATCAGAATCGGTTTGGGATATTAGTGGATTTGAGAAAGATAAGATGTTAGAAAATCTAGTCCATGAGGTTATAACGTAGTGACTATATAATGTTCTCGATGTTTGTATTGTAAGCTGCAGATTATAGTACCGACACGGGATTATTGTGTAGAGCTACATGCTTCCTTGTGGTATAATAAATTAAGAATATTTGTAAGTAATCTATAAATTGATACAGTTGCACCCGAATAGAGTACTATTACTGGAAATAAATGTGAAAATTTTAGTCAGAAATGTAAAACTTCAGAACTAGCCTATCAAACGACTACACTTGTAAGGTAGCTAGAGTCAGTGACTCAGTTATATTAATGTGAATTACCTATACCACAGTAATTGCTATAAGCTTAAAGATATCAGTATGACTTATCATCCTCAAACGGATGGACAGTTGAAACAAGTAATTCAGGTAAATTCAGAAACTCATTGAGTTCCTATAAATAATGAAATGAAATGATAATAATAACCTGTAAAATGTGATAAGCCCTCAAGAATATATTGAGAACTTGTGTCATTGAATCCGAGAGGAGATGGGACAGATACATCCCACTAACAGAATTTGTATACATTAATAAGTGTCAAGCTAGCATACGAGTGGCACCCTATGAAACATAGTAAGGGAACATATAATTATGGATTTTGTGATGAAACTTCCGAGGACACAGAATAGTCAAGATGCAGTATAGGTCATAATTGACAGACTAACCAAGTCTGCTCACTTTTGCCGATCGGATGGACTATAGCCTGGAAAGATTGGCCAGATTGTACATATATGAGATTGTAAAATTGCATGGAGTGCCAGTATCAATTGTATCTGACAAGGATCCTAGGTTCACTTCTAGATTCTGGGGTAGTCTTCAGAGAGCCCTAGGAACTAGATTGAACTTCAACACAGCATTCCACCCACAGACAGATGGCCAGTCTGAAAGGTTAATTCAGATATTGGAGGATATGCTACGGGCTTGTGTGATTGAATTTGAAGGTAGTTGGGATGCACACTTGCCTTTGATTGAGTTTGCTTATAACAACAGCTACCAATCAAGCATTGGAATGCCTCCATATGAAGCATTGTATGGCAGGAAGTGCAGAACTCCCTTATGTTGGGATGAAATAGGTGAAAGGAAGATGATTGGGCTAGAAATTGTTCAGCAGACAGAGGAAAAGATCAGATTAATTAGAGATAGACTCAAGGCTGCATCAAATCGTCAAAAGTCCTATGTTGATTTGAAAAGAAGAGATATTGAATATGCAGTAGGTGATAAGGTATTCCTCAAAGTTTCTCCTTGGAAGAGGATTATGAGATCTGGCAGAAAGGGGAAACTGAGTCCTCATTTCATCGGACCATATGAGGTTCTGGAAAGAGTGGGTCCTTTGGCATATCGGTTGGCATTACCTCCAGAGCTAGCAAGGATACACAGTGTCTTCCATGTGTCCATGTTAAGGAGGTACAAATCTGACCCATCTCATGTACTATCAATTGAAGAGATTGAAGTAAATCCAGACCTCTTATATGAGGAAGAACCCATAAAAATTCTGGCTTATGAGGTAAAGCAGCTGAGGAATAAACAGATACACCTGGTTAAAGTGCTGTGGAACCATCATTCAGGCCAGGAAGCTACTTGGGAACGTGAAGAGGATATGAGGAGACAGCACCCACAGCTGTTCAGAGATTAATACCAGGTAAAATTTCGAGGCGAAATTTATTTAAGGGGGGGAGAATTGTAACACCCCTAAGTTCGGTAGTGCGTTCTACTGTTCCGGTGACCAGTGCTGTTCGGACAGCTAGGATGCCTAGAACTACACTTTGTTATGTGTTAGGAGACATAAAATAATGAAATACAAGAAAAGAAAATACAATAAAAACAAAGGAAAAATAATAGCAAAGAAATGTAACCAAGTTAAGCGAGCTGAGAACCCTAGCGATGGGTGACCGCACCGGGAAGTCACGGCGTGGGCCGTTGACTAGCCCTGGACCGTGAGGAACCCTGGAAAATATTTTTAGGACTTAAAGAGACATCAATCGAAGTATAAATATCATTAGAAATATCAAAGAAAAATTAAATAATTAGTACAAAGAAAAGTGAGAAATCGAAAAACAGATAAAACCCGGTGTTACCGAAAAATCGGGAATGCAACCCGAACAGGGGCATTATGGTCATTTGACATCCCGAATTGTCTTTTGACCTAAATTTCCATTAAAAATAAATAATACTACACTTAGAAAATAAAATGAAGAATTAATTTGGTGGTACCTAATGTAAATAGCCAAAAGTGGAGTGAAAATTGTGTAAATAACACATTTAACATATAAAATGATTAAACTAAAGTTAGTGGACCACTAAGGAATAAACTAAGGATTATAAAATGTGTTAGTGGGCAGATTTCTCCACTAAACACTTCATCTTCAAGCTTGAGAATCATCCATGCCGTAAATGAAAAGCTCCCAAAACCTCTATGGCCATTTTTCTTTAAGCTTCATGCACTCCTTCAATTTACCTCCAATCACCTAGGTAGCTTCACTAAAAATTGTCCTCACATCACAAGGAAGAGCTTGATACCAAAATCAAAAAGTTTAGTGAAGGTTTAACAAGTCCCAACCAAAGGTAAGTTTGTATTTTTGAACATTGCTTTGTTAAACTTTGTATACTTGTTATGGGTGTTTGAATTGTGAAGAAAATTTTCAAGTTTGAGGAGTTCTTGATATATCAATTTTGGACAGCCATGGAATTGTATGTTTAATGAAATATTCATACATATATTTGATGAGAAATTATTTGATTAGGGTGATTTAATGTCCTAGTAAATTATTCCACATGTATATGGTGATTGTGCACTTGGAATGGAAATTGATGAATTGTAGGACACTTTGGCATTGTGGAACAATTCGGTAGCCTTGGGACTCTTTGATAAATATATGAGTTCATGAAGATATTGGCAGAATTATGACATTGAGGATTGATGGATATGTATATGAATTAGTTGTGTAAAGTGTATGCAAAAACTAGAAATGTTTATGTGTATATGTGATTGTATTTGGACTTTGTGAATTAGAGTTTTATTTGGTGTATTGATGATGTTTGTAATCTGCCCAAAATGACTTTAAAATGAAGTGGTATATGGTTTTGGCAATGTACCAAAACAGAATGGGGTTGAGAGGTGAATTTGTAGCAAGGTAAATGTGTAATGAAATGATGTTTAAGCAATGTAATTAAGGGCAGTGTGCATTTTAGCCTATAACTCTAAATGTGTAACTCCAATTGGTATGAGACCAATTGGAGGTGAAACTAGGCACAAAATGTGCCAACTTTCATTAAGAAAGCATATCAAAATTCTGCTTGCAAGGTGACATAAAAAAATGACCAATTCGGATTAGTTGCAATTGAGGCCTGAAAATTGACCAATTGGGAAGCAGTTAGTGTTTAGGCCATAACTCACTGAAAACAGTTCCAATTGACCTGAAATTTTAACCATGAATAGCTAGGACCCATACCTACAAGTTTGTAGTTTTGACCAAAACCCGAAAACTGAGGGAACTAGGTCGTCCGGCTAGGTTAAACTAGTATCCCGGAATCCAGCAAGTTGCATTAAAATGCACTAAACAAGGAAATGAGTTTGGTAAAACGTACCAACCCTAAAATACTATCGAATGTGACATATTAGTGACACTAAAACCTAGTTTACCTAGAACGCATCGAAGGTCGATATATTGGTTGATTAAGCAAATAAGGGTATTCAGTGAATTACTTATCAAACATTATTGTTAGAGACAATTTAATTTTGTACTGAAACACTTCAAATTGTGTTTCTCAGATAGCAAGGACTCAGGAAAAGGGAAGGAAATACTGAGTCCAGACTAGGAGACAGTCATCAGAGGTTTGTGCACAACTAGTTTTTAACTGATTTTGTTTTGAATATTTTATATGATTAAATGACATATTTTCTTATGTATTATGTTTAACAAGCATTAGATTTAATTCAATGATTATTGAAAATTGTTATAGTATGTATGAATTTAGCTTTGTGAAATGGTATTTCCACAAGTATTAAGTATTGTTATGGATTGACTAAGTTATGTTTTGGAAAATTGTGATAGAACATGTTTTGAATTGTGATGGAAATTTTCATGAAAAAAAAATGCAAATTTATGATTTGAATTGTGATGAGCATAAAAATTATTGGATATTGGAATTGACTTTGAATCGAATTATATTGTGATTTATGCTCACTAAAAGGATTGTGATATTGTTTTATATCTCACTATAGATGCTTGACTAGGTTATTACCCGTCTCTCTCATTTGTTGAGAAGACAATGGAGTTAGTTGTGTTTTGATTACCATGGTACGTGCACAGGCTTAGATTTTCCTATGATTTGAGGTTAGATCTAAGTTTATTTTATCGTTATGGCCCTTGCGGAAGATTCATTATTGTGATGGTACTGTGTACGATGATTCGACCCCCCCGACAATAGGGAGTTAGAATCTGATTCTGTAACACCCCTAAGTTCGGTAGTGCGTTCTACTGCTCCAGTGACCAGTGTTGTCCGGACAGCTAGGATGCCTAGAACCACACCTTGATATGAGAGAGGAGACATAAATAATGAAATACAAGAAAATAAAATACAAGAAAAACAAAGGAAAAATAATAGCAAAGAAATGTCACCAAGTTAAGCGAACCGGAAACCTAGCGATGGGTGACCGCACCGGGAAGTCACGGCGTGGACCGTTGACTGGCTGATCATGGAACCACGGAAAACATTTATAGGACATAAATAGACCCTTATTGAAGTATAAATCTCATTAGAAAGATTAAAGAAAAATTAAATAATTAGTACAAAGAAAAGTGAGAAATCGAAAAACAGATAAAATGCGGTGTTCAGAAAAATCGAACGTAACGAGCAGGGCATTATGGTCATTTGACATCCCGAAGTGTCTTTTGACCTAAATGTCCATTAAAAATAAATAATATTACACTTAGAAAATAAAATGAAAAATTAAATTGAGGGTACCTAATACAAATAGCCAAAATGGAGTGAAAAATGTGTAAATAACACATGTAAACATATTATATGATTTAATCCAAATAAGTGGACCACTAAAGGAATAAATTAAAGCTAATGGGGCAGGTGTACACCTAACATACCATCTGCAGATTCATTTTCTCTTAGTTCTTCAACAATGCCGTAACAAGCTCCCTAAGAAAACTCCATAGCCATTTTGCTTCAAACCTCATCTTCTCCTCCATTTCAACTCCAATCCCTTAAGTAGCTTTATGAAAAATGGTCTACACATCACAAGGAAGATATTGATACCAATTTTGAGAAGTTTGGTGAAGGTTTAGCAAGTTACAATTAAAGGTAAGTTTGCATTTTTGAGAATTCCTTTGTTAAATTTTGTGTGCATGTTATGGGTGTTAGTTTTGTGAAGGAAATTTTAGAGTTTAACTAGTTATTGAAATAGCCATTTTGGACAGCCATGGGGTCATGCATTTGATGAATTATTATGCATATAATTGATGAGGAATAATGTTGATCATGGTGGTTTAATATCCTAATGAATTATTTCAAATATATATGGTGATTTATGCACTTGGATGGGAATTGGTAAATTGTAGGGCACTTTGATGTTGAAGGACAAATTTCGGCAGCCTTGGGGACACTTGAATAAATGTGTATATTCATGGGAGTGTTGGCAGAATTGTGGCATTAAGGAATGAAGGATATGTGTATGAAATTATTGTGTAAAGTGTATGTGAGAATTAGTGGTGTTTAGGTGTGTATGTAATGGTATTGAGATATTGTAAATGTGAATTATATTTGGTGTGTTGAGGGTAATGGTAATCTGCCCAAAATAATGTTAATGTAAAGTAGATTATACTATGGTTAATGTACCAAAACAGATTGGTAGGGAAGTGAACCAAATTGCAAGGTATATGTGTGTTTGAAGTGGGGTGTGAAATGCATATTGAGGGCAGTGTAGATTTTAGCCCATAACCTGAAATGTGTAACCTCAATTGGTATGAGACCAATTTGAGGTGAAACTAAGCACAAAATGTGCCAACTTTCATTGAGAAACCATACCAAAATTCTGCTTGCAAGGTGATGTGAAAAATGACCAATTCGGATTAGGTACACTTGAGACCTAAAAACTGACCATTTGGGCAGCAGTGAGTATTTAGGCCATAACTCACTCAAAACAGGTCCAATTGACCTGAAATTTTAACCATGAATAGTTAAGACCCATACCTACAAGTCTTATGAAGACAGCAAAACCCAGAAATGACCAGAAACAAGTCAAAAAGCTTGCACAAGTTCGGGTCCAAAAACTGGCCGAACCAGAATTGACCAATTTGACCTAAAATTGACCTAAAATGGTACCATTTGACCAGCAATAGTATAATGACCATAACTCGGTCTACTTAACTCGGATTGACCTGAAATTTTGCCCCACGTGCAATAAGACCTAGATCTACAAGTTTGTAGTTTCGACCGAGACCCGAAAACTGAGGGAACTAGATCGTCCGGTTAGGTCAAACCAGTGTCCCGGAAACCAGCAATTTGCATTAAAATGCACTAAGCAAGGAAATGACTTTGGTAAAACATACCAAACCTAAAACCCTATCGAATGTGACATATTAACGACACTAAAACCTAATTTACCTAAAACGCAACGAGGGTCGGTATATTAGGTGATTAAGTGAATAATTGAGTTCAGTGCATTGTTTACCAAACACCATCGAAAGAGATGATTTAATTTAATCTTGAAACACTTTAAATTGTGTTTCTCGTTACTAAAGACTCGAGGAAAGGAAGGAAACACGAGTCCGGACTGTGAGACAATCATCGAGGTTTGTGCACAACGGCTATTGCTTTTGAATTTTTCAATTGAAATAAATATTGAATATTTGTATATTATTGTTTTAAATTGTGTTTGTGCACAACAACTGTTTCTTTTGAATTATTTTCAATGGAAATAAATATTGACTATTTGCATATCATTGTTTTAAATTGTGGAAATGTGTTTGGTGGACACTTATTGATTGAAAAACATTATGAATGGTTTGAAACTGTGAAAAATTGTTTGAATGATATTGATGGAAACTTATTGATTGAAAAGCACTGTAAATGGTTTTTGTGGAAATTGAAGTTAATTATGAATTGGGTTGCCATTTTATGAATGAAACTATGAGTTTGGAAATTTATTGGATTCTCACGAATCATTTGAATAAAATGTTTGGAATTGATTTTGTGTTCACACTTAGCATGACAGTATTGTATCATTCCTTCTCCATTTATGGGGTTGTGATCGTTTATTTTCCTTCTCCATTTATGGAGTCGTGATCGTTTATTTTTCTCCCTCTCTGGTTTACCAGTTGAGGTGATCGGATGAGTACTCATTATATAGCTAGCTCCCCTTCCTCATTGATTTCGATTAGTGAGGTTGTGATTGCTTTGTCGTGGTGTACAACACGGCATTGATCGGAAATTTGTGTCATGGCATAAGTTGTGAATGAATTGGCAACACTGTATTCTTAAATTATTCGACTAAATTGCGTTATTATGTATTGTGAGATTGTGAAATTGATTTAAACTCTTGTTGACATATACTGTCTATTGAATTCAACCATGATCTGACTTATTGAAAATTATTGTGATATTGACAAATGGAGTTTAAATTCTTGTTGATATTTATTGTCTTGAATTTAACTATGATTTTAAGTATCCACTATTTACATGACTTATGAATTGTGATTTGAAATTGTATTTGGTTAATGTTGTGCACCACTGAGACATTGTCTCAAATGATAGCTTTTAATTGTCTTTGCAGTAGAGAGACAGCAGAGGCGTGACTAGGCTGCATATACCTCCAGCGAGAGATTTTTCGGGTATAATGAGTATACCAATATTTTGCATTTTGTACAGTAATGTATGACACTGTATGTACATATTGTTTTTGGTTTTGAGCAGTTGTAAATTCAAATTGTACCTTGAAGTTGTAAAATAATTACGAGCTGTTTTGACTTGTAAAAGCTGTATTATATTTCCTTATCTCAGACTTTGAAAAATTTCTATGGAATTGAGTTGATAAATTGTTGTGTTGAGAAATGTATTGGAGTTGAGATTTGGAAAATTATTGAAGTACTTTTTACAGGTTTTCTGAAGAACTGTTTTATCCAAAATACAGATGGCACTCTGCCAAAATTTTTACAGAAATTCCAAATAAACCAATTGAGTTAGTTGTTTCACTCAGTTCACCAAATCTTTAACACCTGTAAATAGTGCTCACCACTGTAAAAGAAGTAACAAAAGTTTTTAAAATCCCTTGTAGTGTATTTAATGGGTTATCAGTAGACGGAGTTGGTAATTCATTAGGTATACTACGGGATCATGTTATGCCTTACTGAGGGGTAGGGTGTGACAGATTCGACCTCCCCGACCATAGGGAGTTAGAATCACATCGAAGATGGCCCTATCAAATTAGTCTTGCATAGTTAGTGAGATAAAGAATGATTTTTGAGATACAACATGGTTTTGAGATAAAGATTGATTTTTGAGATACATAATGATTTTTGAGATACAGAATGGCTTTTGAATGGTAAAGAATTGTGATTTCAATTATAGTTTATGTATAATTGATTTTGTTGGAATTACTTAAATGGTTAGTCATGATTTGATAAATTGAATTTTGTGATCAAAGTCATTTATACAAATGATTTACATTATTAGCAATGAATATTTTGAGTTTTGGAATTTGATGAGTATTCAGATTCCCAAATTATTTACTGTAAATTTTGTCAATGTATATTGTACTATGTTTTAAATTATAGTTGTGCACCACTGAGTTCACCACTCAGAGATAGCTTTGTATGCTGTCGTAGGTAAGAAGATCATAGAGCAGTGAGTAAGTTTCTTTGAAGACACTTTCAGATCAGCTCCAGGTATATTATAGGTATACCCATGTACATAGGTCTGATGTATGCATGTAATAATATGTATGTAAATTATTTGAGCAGTTGTATAAAAACTCTTGTAAAACATTTTGGTATGTAATTAAATGTAAATTATTGTAAATATAAATTTAAGATTTCATTTACTTGAATAGTTTTGTAATATAAATTTTGAGTCTTATAATTGTACATTGAAGTTGTAAAGTGAATTATGAGTTATTTTGACTTGTAAAATTTGTATTATATTTCTTTTATCTCATCCTTTGAAAATACTGAAAAATTGTTGTGGATTGAGTTGAGAAAAATATTGTGTTGAATTTTGTTGGAGTTGAGATTTGGAAAAATATTGAAGTTCTTTTTACAGGTTTTCTGAAGAACTGTTTTATCCAAAATAAAGATGGCACTCTGCCAAAATTTTTACAGAAATTCCAAATAAGTCAAATGTGTTAGTTCTATCACTTCAGTTCACAAAAGTTTTTAACACCTGTAAATAGTGCTCACCACTGTGAAAGAAGTAAGAAAAGTTTTTAAAATCCCTTGTAGTGTATTTAATGGGTTATTAGTAGACGGAGTTGATAATTCATTAGGTATACTATGGGATCATGTCATGCCTTACAGAGGGGTAGGGTGTGACAAGGGACCAGGAACATTTGGGTATCGAACATATCCTATATGTTCAAGGTTCAGGACAAATTTCAAATTTCTTAGCCAATCAGATAGATTAGGTCCTGTCAACCTATTGCGATCAAGTATGCTTGCAAGGATATTAAATCGTGGTGGTTGTTCTGTGCTCATTTTTATCAGAAACTTAACTGCAGAAAATAACCAGATTGATTAGTAAATGTTTCATGTAATTAACCAAAATGATTATGGTCTTTTAATCAAATTGGTCTTCCCACTAACTTAGCGAATCCTACACTTCCAAAGTAGAAAATGAAAATCCTAGTTGGATGGATTTCTAGTGGGTGATTGAATTCTTATAATTCTATTGTGTTAGTAGTATGTCCTAGAGCATATCATTTAGTATGTATCTTGTACATGTTTTATTAATAAAAGGATTTTCCACTTTTCTATTTACATAATATATTTATGTGTAATAGAAAAGGTCCATTGATATTTTGTTAAAAATTCTATTCTTAAGTTGTTAAGAATATGAGTGACAGTATTTCTAGCACAAAGTATCATAAATTGGTTCACAATCGAGGATACTTCACCATAAGGACATGACTTATCCAGAAAGATTGTATTCATGTTTGTTCCCAAGTTATTTATATGAGATATAAATAAGATGGAATGGTGAGTCTCATGCCATATAACAAACATGATAGGCACTTATACATGATAAGTAGGCCGAACCAGTGACACTTATGACAAGCACATGGAGTTTACTGTTGTCAATGCATTGTCATAAATCATATCAGTGGATATAATCTTTATACCTGAGATAGCACAGTTATCTTGTATATAGGTGGTTTGAGTTTGATACTGCTTTCATACTTGTACTGTGTATGGGTATATGGGCATGTGTTGGCTCCTACTAGTTATATATGGAGGTAGGTGTTGATTAAGATGGAATCTATTCCTCTAAGTAAGTAGAGATAAAATCCTTTGTTCATTTAATTGTTCTTGATGATTGAAGTTCCTGGCTAGGACAGATAGATTTATTCAGAAAGAGTTTCTGATGACAAAATCTTTTTAATCAAGAACTGGAATTAAAAGAAAACATAATATTCATAGCAAATGGAGTTTGACATAAACCATGACTCCAGCTTGAGTTGGGATTTTGTAACAGAGAGATTCTAGTGCATGGTAACATATGATTATAGGTTCATTTAAGGTAAACCTTATTACTGATTGGGTGGCCATGGCATGATATGCTAGGTGTTAACCATGGTCTATGAGGTGCATAAAATGATTTAGAGAAATCATTTATGGTAAGAAAGACTTCTGATGATATTAAGAGTTGATATCATATCTCATTGCCAATTAGTGATGAGCGTAGTAAGTCACACACATACACAAGTTATCACCTAATTAAATATGATTTAATTAATTAATTAAAGAGTTTAATTGATTAATTAAATAGGTTTGGTTTGCAATTAGATTGACTTGAAATTAAATCTAGATTATTAGATGTATAGTATAAGTCAAATTTGTATTTAAAGTGTTTAAATATGAATTTAATTAATGAGAAATTAATTAATAAAGATTAATTAATTGATTTATATTTGATATAAATTGATTAGAAGAAGAGAAATATTTATTTTGGGTTAAGAACTCAAAATTAAGACACAGGGGCATTTTGGTCATTTCACAGGGTGACATGTGGCGCCATGTGATAGTGACTCATGGCACTACACAAAAACTTGCCAAATATTTTTAATCATGTAAGATGATTAAAATTAAGATTAAATATAGATTTGACACTTGGCACAATGTGATTGGGTCAATTAAACCTAAAACTAATCAGAGGGTGACATGTGGCAAGGGTTTAATGTGTTAACCTAGCTATATAAGTGTTGTTATGAAGAGAAAACAACACAACCAGCAGCTATTCTCTTTGGTGCCGCCACCCAAGAAGTTCCCCTTCTCTTCATCTTCTTCTCTCATCTATTCCAAGAGATTAGCAAACAATCTCTTGAATTAAAAATACTAGAAATCGTTTCTAGTGTCCTGTTTACATCTTTAATCTCTTGAAAGGAAAAACTTGATTTTCTAATTAATAGAAAAAGCTTTAGAAGCTGTTCAAGGGCTGCCATAGGTTTTCTTAGTGTGGACAAGCTAGAGGGACAACATCTGGTGTCCTGAAGACACATTCGAAAGGCACAAATACACTACAGTGCATCAAGAGGTTAGTGTATTTGTTCTTGATCTAATATAGGGTTTTAAAATTAATCTGATTAAGTTTAAAATCTAAAATGGCAAATGTAGATCCAAAAACATATTAAAAGTGTTTTAATGTCTTGTTTATCATCCAAATCAAATAGATAAAAATAAATCTTGCAAGATGCATGTGACCCTAGGTGAAAATTTTTTAATTCAATGGTATAAACTTGTGTTTTTCATGCTTCCGCTCCTTCAAATGGTATCAGAGCCACTATATTTGCCATTTAGATTGTTTATTATATGATTTAATTGTGTATTTTGATCATGAGATGATTTATCCATTGTTGGTTGCAATGGATGTGTGGCAGCATGCTTGAAGAACACCAACATGGTGCACAATGTTTGTGGCTTCATGGATGGTGCAAGGTTTGGCTTTTTAATTCTGCAATTGTTGTATGATCTAAGGCCTATCCTATGACTAATTAAAGTATTTAATTAGTAGTTTTAATCACATAATTAAATTTTGATTCAAATCAAAATTTTAAAAATTGTTTGAATGTGATTCAAATCTGAATTTTAAAAGTTATTTGAATGTGATTCAAATCTAAATTTTTAAAGTTGTTTGAATCATATTTAAATCTAATTTTTTAAAGTTGTTTGAATAATATTGAAATCTGAATTTTTAAAAATTGTTTGAATGTGATTCAAATCTGATTTTTAAAAATTGTTTGAATGTGATTCAAATATGAATTTTTAAATTTGTTTGAATGAGATTCAAATCTGAATTTTTAAATTTATTCGAATCATATTCAAATCTAGATTTTTAAGTTGAATATGAGATATTCAATTTAATTTAAGTATGTATGTTTTATTTAATTGTTAAATAGTGATATGCATGATGGATGATCATGGACTATAAAAAACCAATGTGATTGGATTTATTTCTTTTATGTTTCTTTGAGATTGTAAATTAATTAATTAATTTTAATTTATTTTGGGCATGTATTATTAAGTTTGTAATAATTTTTGGGTTGTAATTTCATTTATTTAAGTTGTTGTAAATTCGCCTTGGTATGCCAAGGATTACTATATAATTGGATTGCAAGAAGATCAAGGAGGTCAAGAGCATTGGTGGGAGCAGTGGGAGGAATTCAAGATCAAGTGTTGATTATGTACTCCTTGAGCAACTCTTGTAAAATGAATGAATGAAATGTATCTAAGAATGCCATGATTCAATTCTTGGTGGCTCCGAATTGAATCCCGTAGAAAGTCCATGATCATACCATATTTACTGCTTATCCAAGAATGCATGAGATGTATGGGAATGTATGCAATTATATGATATATGCCTGCTAAATTTATAATGTGCAAAGTGAGACCTTAATAGTAATTAGGATGATCATAAAATCGTCCAAACAAATGATTAAGTTGGAAATACTATAATTAAAGTAATTATAACATGCGCCCTCCATTGGAGCAATTATTTTAAGAAATTTTAAATAGTTGCATAAGATGCAATTAATTTAAGAGTTTTCTTAAGAACAATTGTTAAGCATGAGATGTTGTAAATATGTAAATGGTTTGGTGGCCAATATTGGATGCACCTGAGGACATTAAAATTATTTGCATAATTACTGGCTCAATGGGATCAACTTAACTAATGCAAGATAAGTCAATAATGGATGTACCTGAGATTTTGAGCATTAGGGGCTAGGTAAAGGATTGAATCTCACATGAGATGTGATGGGTAAGGAGTTGCTCACTTATAGTTTATTGTAATTCCAATAATGGATGTACCTGAGGATGATCAATAGAATTATAAGAATTCAATCACCCACTAGAAATCCATCCAACTAGGATTTCCGTTTTCTACTTTGGAAGTGTAGGATTCGCTAAGTTAGTGGGAGGACCAGTTTGATTAAAACACCATAATCATTTTGGTTAATTACATGATACATTTACTAATTAATCTGGTTATTTTCTACAGTTAATTTTCTGATAATAATGAGCATAGAACAACCACCACCATCCAATATCCTTGCAAGCATACTTGATCGCAATAGGTTAACAGGACCTAATTTGTCTGATTGGTTAAAAAATTTGAAACTTGTCCTAAACCTTGAACATATAGGATATGTTTTAGACCCAAATGTTCCTGGTCCCTTACCTCCAGAGGCCACTCAAGAGGAACATGAAACTTTGGACAAGTGGAAGGAGCATGTTATGAGAGCCAAGTGGTACATGCTTGCTTCCATGAGTAATGAGTTATAGAAGTAGCATGAGAACATGCAGAGTGCGAGTGAGATCCTCCTTCACCTACAAGAGTTGTATGATGAGCACAGCAGGAATGCTAGGTATGGGATATCTAGACAGTTGTTCCACATGAGGATGTCTGAGGGACAGAATGTTGGGGATCATGTCCACAAGATGATTTGGCTGATTCAGCAGCTGGAACATCTTGACTTCAACATGGATTTCCAACTACAGATGGATTTGATCCTTCAGTCCCTTCCTGAGTCTTTTGGGAATTTTGTGACAAATTTCCGTATGACTAAACAGGAATGCAACTTTGCTGGCTTACTCAACATGCTAGTTATCGAACAAAAGAATATGCCGGGCAATAAAGGAAAAGAGGTAGCTTTGATTGCATCTTCTTCTACTGGAAAGTCCAATAAGAAGAAGGGCAATAAGAAAAAGAAACCCCAGATTCCTGGTCTTTCCAAAAAAATAGCTAAATAGAAAGGAAAGACTAAAGCTAATGGAGGCAAAGGAAAGTGTTTCCACTGCCAGAAGGATGGGCACTAGAAGAGGAACTGCCCAGAGTATCTTGCTTCTCTGAAGAACAAAAAGGATAGACCTTCGGAAAGTATGTCCATATCTTGATATTTAGATTCTGATGATACTCATAGTTCATCTACAGCTTGGGTTTTTGATATTGGTGCCAGTTCTCACATTTCTCATGATATGCAGGAATTAGCAAATAGTAGCAGCTTGCGTTCTCAAGATGTTAGAGTTTTGTCACACCCTACCCCTCTGTAAGGCATAACATGATCCCGTAGTATACCTAATGAATTACCAACTCCGTCTACTGATAACCCATTAAATACACTACAAGGGATTTTAAAAACTTTTCTTACTTCTTTTACAGTGGTGAGCACTATTTACAGGTATTAAAAACTTTTATGAACTGAAGTGAAATAGCTAACTCCTTTGGATTATTTCGAATTTCTGTAAAAATTTTGGCAGTGTGCCATCTGTATTTTGGACAAAACAGTTCTTTAGAAAACCTGTAAAAAGCACACTTCAATATATTTCCAAATCTCAACTCCAACATACTTCTCAACACAACATTTTTCTCAATTCAAATCCATAGAAATTTTTCAAAGTCTGAGATAAGGAAATATGATACAATTTTTACAAGTCAAATAACTCATAATTAATTTACAACTTCAAGGTACAATTTGAATTTACAACTGCTCAAAACCAAAATAAAATATACATACAGTGAATATACATTACAGTACAAAATGCCAACTGTGATATACTCACTATACCCAAAAATCTCTCACTGGCGGTACTAGCAGCCTAGTTTGTCTGTCTACCTGCGACAGCAATAAAAAGCTATCGCTGAGACAATGTCTCAGTGGTGCACAACATTAACCAAATACAACTTTAAATCACAATTCATAAACCATATAAATAGTGGATACGTAAAACCATTGTAACACCCTAGGCAAATCCCACATTGACAAAACACGGGAGAGATGCTGGGTTTATAAGTTAGTGGTTCGTAACCCCTAGTGACGCATTTTAAAACCGTGAGGGCTTCGGCCCAGAGCGGACAATATCACTAGTGGGCCGGGCCATTACATTTGTGGTATCAGAGCTGCTCCGCGTGCAACCTTGAACGATGGTGGGGCAAACCTCAGCGAGGACGCTGAGTCCCATAAGGGGGGTGGATTGTAACACCCTAGGCAAATCCCACATCGACAAAACACGGGAGAGATGCTGGGTTTATAAGTTAGTGGTTCGTAACCCCTAGTGACGCGTTTTAAAACCGTGAGGGCTTCGGCCCAGAGCGGACAATATCACTAGTGGGCCGGGCCATTACATTTGAGAAAGGTCCCTTAGGCGAATCCCACATCGGCAAAGCACGGAGATGGTCTTGGGCTCAAAAGTAATGATATATAAGATGGGGGAACTAATCACCAGAGGCGCCTTTTGGTGGAATGGCCTGGAGAGTTGGAAGAACTCCAGGGTTAAGCGTGCTCGCTTGAGAGAAATCCTAGGATGGGTGACCTCCTGGGAAGTTCTCCATTCCACCTATGGGACAAAACCGTGAGGCTTATGGCCAAAGCGGATAATTCCTCTAGTGTTTGGTTCCCGATCGTTACAATTGGTATCAGAGCCACTCGCGTGTCCTCTTGGGCGATGGTGGGGCAAACCTCAGCGAGGACGCTGAGTCCCGAAAGGGGGGGAGAAAGGTCCCTTAGGTGAATCCCACATCGGCAAAGCACGGAGATGGTCTTGGGCTCAAAAGTAATGATATATAAGATGGGGGAACTAATCACCAGAGGCGCCTTTTGGTGGAATGGCCTGGAGAGTTGGAAGAACTCCAAGGTTAAGCATGCTCGCTTGAGAGAAATCCTAGGATGGGTGACCTCCTGGGAAGTTCTCCATTCCACCTATGGGACAAAACCGTGAGGCTTATGGCCAAAGCGGACAATTCCTCTAGTGTTTGGTTCCCGATCGTTACAACAATAGTTAAATTCAAGACAATGAATGTCATAAGGAATTTAAACTCCAATTCTCAAATTATCAAAATTCATAATAACACAATTTAGTCAAATAGTTCAAGAATACCGTATTGCCAATTCATACACAATTTGATCAAATTACTGAATAACACAGTGTTGTCGATCAATATCACAATTTGATCAAATAACTGAATAATATTGTTTTGCAAATCAATAACACAATTCGATCGAATAACTGAATAATATCGTTTTGCAAATCAATAACACAATTCGATCAAATAACTGAATAATATCGTTTTGCAAATTAATAACACAATTCGATCAAATAACTGAATAATATCGTTTTGCAAATCAATAACACAATTCGATCAAATAACTGAAGAATACCGTGTTGCCAATCAATATCACAATTCAGTCGAATAACTGCAGAATACAGTGTTGCCAATCAATATCACAATTTAAGCCATGACACAATTTTTTTCGTACATGCCGTGTTGTACACCACGACAAGACATACTCACCCCAATAATTGAAATCAATGAGGGAGGAAGCTAGCTGAATAATGAGTACTCATCCACACTCACCTCAGACTGGCAAGTCAAAGAGGGAGGAACATAATCATACTCACCCCAGACTGATAAGTCAAAGAGGGAGGAATAATCACACTCACCCCATTAATGGAGGAGGAACATAGTATCAGTGTCATGCCAATTGTGAGTCAAAACAATTCCAAACATTTTATTCAAATGATTCGTAAGAATCCAATAAATTTCCAAAGTTATAATTTCATTCACGAAATGGCAACACAATTCGTAATTCACTTCAATTTCCACAAGAACCATTTACAGTGCTTTTCAATCAATAAGTATCCATCAATATCATTCAAACAATTTTTCACAGTTTCAAACCATTCACAATGTTTTTCAATCAATAAGTGTCCATCAAACACATTTCCACAATTTAAAACAATAATATACAAATAGTCAATATTTATTTCAATTGAAAAATTCAAGAGAAATAGTTGTTGTGCACAAACCTCTGATGACTGTCTTCTTGGTCTGGACTCAGTGTTTCCTTCCCTTTCCCTAAGTCTTTAGTAACTGAGAAACACAATTTGAAGTGTCTCAGTGCTAATTTAATTTGCCTCTAACAATAATGTTCGATAAACAATTCACTGAATACCTTTGTTTGCTTAATCAACCCATATATCGACCCTCAATGTGTTCTAGGTAAATTAGGTCTTAACGTTATCAATATGTCATATTCGATAGTATTTTAGGGTTGGTACGTTTTACCAAACTCGTTTCCTTGTTTAGTGCATTTTAATGCAACTTGCTAGATTCCGGAATACTAGTTTGACCTAGCCGGACGGCCTAGTTCCCTCGGTTTTCGGGTTTCGGTCAAAACTACAAACTTGTAGATCTATGTCTTATGGACCGCGGTGCAAAATTTTAGGTCGTTCCGAGTTAAGTAGACCAAGTTATGGTCATTATAGTATTTCTGGTCAAATGGCATCAAATTAGGTCATTTTTAGGTCAATTTTGTCAACTTTGGTTTGGCCAGTTTTTGGACCCGAACTTGTGCAAGCTTTTTGACTTGCTTATGGCCATTTCTGGGCTTTTGTGTCTTCATAAGACTTGTAGGTATGGATCTTAACTATTCATGGTTAAAATTTTAGGTCAATTGGACCTGTTGAGTGAGTTATGGCCTAAACACTCACTGCTGCCCAATTGGTCATTTTTCAGGTCCTAATTGTACCTAATCCGAATTGGTCATTTTCTTAGGTCACCTTGCAAGCAGAATTTTGGTATGCTTTCTCAATGAAAGTTGGCACATTTTGTGCCTAGTTCCACCTCCAATTGGTCTCATACCAATTGAGGTTACACATTTAAAGTTATAGGCTAAAATGTACACTGCCCTTAGTTACCTTGCTTAAACACACCTCAATTACACACTTACATTACTCTATGTCCACTTCCCTACCAAATCTATTTTGGTACATTACCAAAAACATATTCCACTTTACATTAACATCACTTTGGGCAAATTACAATTATCCTCAACACACCAAATATAATTCACATTTACAAGTTCTAAGTACAATCACATACACACCTAACCATTACAAATCTTACATACACTTTACAATATCAATCTATATACATATCCATCAAACTTCTATGTCAATATTCTGCCACCACCTTCATGAACACACACATTTATTCAAGAATCCCCAAGCTGCCGAAAATCTTCCTCAATACAAAAGTGTCCTACAATCATCAATTTTCATCCCAAGTGCAAAATCACCATATACATGTGAAATAGTTCACTAGGATATTAAATCACCATGATCAACATCATTTCTCATAAAATATATGCACAATTACTTCATCAATACTTGACTACATGGCTGCCCAAAAATGGATATCTCAATAACTCTTCAAACTAAAAAATTTCCTTCACAAATTCAACACCCATAATAAGTATACAAAGTTTAACAAAGCAATATTCAAAAACTCAAACTTACCTATTGTTGGGACTTGCTAAATCTTCACTAAAACTCCTCTTTCTTGCTTCCTACATGCTGCCCATGATGTTTAGAACAGTTTTTGTGAAGGAAGCAAGTGAAAAATGTGGCTAAATCATGGTTGCATGGAGCTTAGCCATGGATGGCCATGGAGGTTCTTCAATGGAGGCTCACGGCTGAATTTTTGAGGTTGAAGAAGGAAATGAATCTGCTGTCCAAATTCAGATTAAGTGGTCCACTTTAGGTTTGAGTGGAGCACTAAGTGGGAAGATAATGTTAATTTAATCAAAAGTTTCAATTTCCCACATTTAACTCCCCATTTTTGCTATTTACATTAGGTACCCCTAAATTAATTTTTCATTATATTTTCCAAGTGTAATATTATTTATTTTTGATGGACATTTAGGTCAAAAGACAACTCGGGGTGTCAAATGACCACAATGCCCCTGTTCGGGTTGCATTCCTGATTTTTCGGTAACACCGGGTTTTGTCCGTTTTTCGATTTCTCACTTTTCTTTGTACCAATTATTTAATTTTTCTTTGATATTTCTAATGATATTTCTACTTCAATTGATGTCTCTTTAAGTCCTAAAAATATTTTTCAGGTTTTCCCGCGGTCCAGGGCTGGTCAATGGTCCACGCCGTGACTTCCCGGTGCGGTCACCCATCGCTAGGGTTCTCGGCTCGCTTAACTTGATTACATTTCTTTGCTATTATTTTTCCTTTGTTTTTCTTGTATTTCATTATTTTATGTCTCCTCACTCATATCGAAGTGTAGCTCTAGGCATTATAGCTGTCCGGACAACACTGGTCACTGGAGCAGTAGAACGCACTACCGAACATAGGGGTGTTACAATTCTCCCCCCCTTAAATAAATTTCGTCCACGAAATTTTACCCAATAGTTATCTTATAATAGTCATACATTTATTTTTTTCCTTTTTATACGATCGAATAATCTTCTTTTTCTCAAATTTGTATAAGACTTTTAACAATCTAATACAACGTTTAATTCGTTTGTATATCACCAATCTTCTCTTGCTATTGTCCTGTCTAATATTTCGATTCATGTTCCTTCTTGAATGACCCTTGAGGTCATGTTAGAATCATTCATCAGTCATTGGTCCTCTGACCATTCAAGTCCATAGTCTTCCTCACATTCGTAATATTTCTTTGTTATATATGAATCAACTGTTCAAATCTCTACTTCCATAACTCTTTTTATCTGTCAATATTTTATAACTTACTTCTTTTTTGTACTGAACTATAACCTTTCGATATTCTAACTTTTAAGTTTTAGATCCCTAAGTAGGATTTTCAAACTTATTTCTAACAATTAAATTATGTCTTGGCATAACTATACCAAAACAGATGTCGTTGGTAACTATTCTTAGCTAGGTATACTATCGGGTAGTACGTAACTCTACACAATAATCTCAAGTCAGTACTGTAATCTGCAGCTTACAGTATAAACATCAAGAACATTGCATAGTTACTACGATACATCCCAATAGATCAAATTTTCCTATCTTTTATCCTTTTTGAATTCACTGATATTCGAATCTTATTCTGATTACAATATCCATTAGCAATTTCTAACAGTAACCTCCATGCCCTTATCAAGAGCAATTCCATTACTGCATCTTACTTTTACGTCCTCTTGCCTTACATTAAGTAAGCTCACTAATTAGCTTTATAATTTATGGTGTGTTAGAAAATACTTTTCGCCGATAAACTCTTTCAAAACTAATTTCACTTATTATCACAATCCTTATCTTAAGGACTAATCACTAATGCATCAAAATTTATTCCCCTGTAAAGGAATAACAACAGAACATGTAGTTCTAACACTAACATAAAAGTATGCAAACTCCAGGTCAAACAATACATATATATATCTTAGTTGCTAATTGAGAAGGTACCAGCAATAATGTCAAAAGTCTAAGCCTCTTCTCTCTGCTGTATAGCGTATATTCCAGCTGAAGCATCACCTTGTTCTGGCTGATTCACAGTACTTTGACTTCTAGGTGTACTGCCCTTACCTCTACCTCTGCCTCTACTAGCGATGGTGAACTATTTAGGGTAGAAACTTGGGTTGATCCCTTTGGTGTAGTAAATGATCCAAAACGACCTGGATTTACACAATCCCTAGCAAAATGGCCAGTCTCTCCACAGTTAAAACATGCTCCTATGGCTCTATAACATACCCCACTATGTGGTTTACCACAAGTTTCACAAAGTCGATCTGACAGCGCATTCCTGGGTTTCTGTTGAGTTTCTTTGATCCGATCGAGGTGGTTTTCTGTCCAAAGATCTCTCTCTACCTGATTTCTTTCTATCTCTTTCGTATCCACCAAATTATTTCCTCTTTCCAAGAGGGACCACTAGAACTCTGTTCTGCTGACTTTCCCTCTTTTCTGCCTTCTCTGATTTCTTTTTCTCAAGAGCCGCTTCAGATTCAATTCTTTCTAATTCTAGTGCTTGAGAAATAAGTTCAGAGAAGTTGTTATGTTTGAATCCGACCACTTGTAATCTGATACTAGGCTTCAAGCGGTTTCAAACCTCTTACATCTCTCCCCTCTGTAGAAAGTAGACTTCATCGCATAATGGCTCAAAGGAAAAATTCCCTTTCATATTCAGCCACCGACCGCTTCCTGCTTTGGACTTAGGAACTCTTGCAGCTTCTGGTCTACATAAGCATCAGGGACATATTTTTTCCTGAATTCCCTGAGGAAGTCATTCCATGTTAGCACTGCAGTTCTACTGCATCATGGGGAATGGTTTTCCACCACCATAAGCATCGCTCGTAGCAAAGATACCGAGTATTCAAATCTAAGCTCCTCTGCGTGCAGCGCTTTCTTGAATACCCTATCCATCCTTTCTAACCACTGTTTCGCCTCTAGAGGATCTATCGTCCCCTTGAACTCAGAGCCCCATATTTCATCAATTTGTCATATTGTCTAGCGTAAGATCGTGGTTGTACCATCGTGTCTGTATCGGGACTTGAGTAGGCACATTACCAGCCATTTGTTGGAACATTACAACCGTCACGAGCGAATCGAGCAGAATCGCGTATCGCGAGGGTGGTGTTCTTGAACCATCGACATTATATAGGGTCAGCATCCTTGCACCTTAGCCTCAATAGATTGATCGACTGAACGATCACCCTCTTCCATAGTCAATGCGAAGATTTTAGATCTCCTAAACCAATAACACAAGGAGATTTCCTCCCGTTAGTGCATATTTATAATGTAATGTACTGTATGTATCAAACAATGATATTGAGCAGTTGTACTATGAAGAAAGAATATTCAAATAACAGGTGAAAACAGAATTAAAAAAAAAATTTGCTCTGATACCACTAAAACATGTCACACCCTACCCCTCTGTAAGGCATAACATGATCCCGTAGTATACCTAATGAATTACCA
Organism: Hevea brasiliensis; assembly: GCF_030052815.1. NCBI lineage: Eukaryota > Viridiplantae > Streptophyta > Magnoliopsida > Malpighiales > Euphorbiaceae > Hevea > Hevea brasiliensis. The sequence goes on along the minus strand of NC_079496.1, from coordinate 90,433,303 downwards.
ACACCGTCTACTGATAACCCATTAAATACACTACAAGGGATTTTAAAAACTTTTCTTACTTCTTTTACAGTGGCGAGCACTATTTACAGGTATTAAAAACTTTTATGAACTGAAGTGAAATAGCTAACTCCTTTGGATTATTTCGAATTTCTGTAAAAATTTTGGCAGAGTGCCATCTGTATTTTGGACAAAACAGTTCTTCAGAAAACCTGTAAAAAGCACACTTCAATATATTTCCAAATCTCAACTCCAACATACTTCTCAACACAACATTTTTCTCAATTCAAATCCATAGAAATTTTTCAAAGTCTGAGATAAGGAAATATGATACAATTTTTACAAGTCAAGTAACTCATAATTAATTTACAGCTTCAAGGTACAATTTGAATTTACAACTGCTCAAAACCAAAACAAAATATACATACAGTGAATATACATTACAGTACAAAATGCCAACTGTGATATACTCACTATACCTAAAAATCTCTCATTTGGCGGTACTAGCGGCCTAGTGCAATCTGTCTACTGCGGCAAAGATAAAAGCTATCGCTGAGACAATGTCTTAGTGGTGCACAACATTAACCAAATACAACTTTAAATCACAATTCATAAACCATATAAATAGTGGATACGTAAAACCATTGTAACACCCTAGGCAAATCCCACATCGACAAAACACGGGAGAGATGCTGGGTTTATAAGTTAGTGGTTCGTAACCCCTAGTGACGCGTTTTAAAACCGTGAGGGCTTCGGCCCAGAGCGAACAATATCACTAGTGGGCCGGGCCATTACATTTGTGGTATCAGAGCCGCTCCGCGTGCAACCTTGAACGATGGTGGGGCAAACCTCAGCGAGGACGCTGAGTCCCATAAGGGGGGTGGATTGTAACACCCTAGGCAAATCCCACATCGACAAAACACGGGAGAGATGCTGGGTTTATAAGTTAGTGGTTCATAACCCCTAGTGACGCGTTTTAAAACCGTGAGGGGTTCGGCCCAGAGCGGACAATATCACTAGTGGGCCGGGCCATTACATTTGAGAAAGGTCCCTTAGGCGAATCCCACATCGGCAAAGCATGGAGATGGTCTTGGGCTCAAAAGTAATGATATATAAGATAGGGGAACTAATCACCAGAGGCGCCTTTTGGTGGAATGGCCTGGAGAGTTGGAAGAACTCCAGGGTTAAGCGTTCTCGCTTGAGAGAAATCCTAGGATGGGTGACCTCCTGGGAAGTTCTCCATTCCACCTATGGGACAAAACCGTGAGGCTTATGGCCAAAGCGGACAATTCCTCTAGTGTTTGGTTCCCGATCGTTACAATTGGTATCAGAGCCACTCGCGTGTCCTCTTGGGCGATGGTGGGGCAAACCTCAGCGATGACGCTGAGTCCCGAAAGGGGGGGAGAAAGGTCCCTTAGGCGAATCCCATATCGGCAAAGCACGGAGATGGTCTTGGGCTCAAAAGTAATGATATATAAGATGGGGGAACTAATCACCAGAGGCGCCTTTTGGTGGAATGGCCTGGAGAGTTGGAAGAACTCCAGGGTTAAGCATGCTCGCTTGAGAGAAATCCTAGGATGGGTGACCTCCTGGGAAGTTCTCCATTCCACCTATGGGACAAAACCGTGAGGCTTATGGCCAAAGCGGACAATTCCTCTAGTGTTTGGTTCCCGATCGTTACAACCATAGTTAAATTCAAGACAATGAATGTCATAAGGAATTTAAACTCCAATTCACAAATTATCAAAATTCATAATAACACAATTTAGTCAAATAGTTCAAGAATACCGTATTGCCAATTCATACACAATTTGATCAAATTACTGAATAACACAGTGTTGCCGATCAATATCACAATTTGATCAAATAACTGAATATTATTGTTTTGCAAATCAATAACACAATTCGATCGAATAACTGAATAATATCGTTTTGCAAATCAATAACACAATTCGATCAAATAACTGAATAATATCGTTTTGCAAATCAATAACACAATTCGATCAAATAACTGAATAATATCGTTTTGCAAATCAATAACACAATTCAATCAAATAACTGAAGAATACCGTGTTGCCAATCAATATCACAATTCAGTCGAATAACTGCAGAATACAGTGTTGCCAATCAATATCACAATTTAAGCCATGACACAATTTTTTTCGTACATGCCGTGTTGTACACCACGACAAGACATACTCACCCCAATAATCGAAATCAATGAGGGAGGAAGCTAGCTGAATAATGAGTACTCATCCACACTCACCTCAGACTGGCAAGTCAAAGAGGGAGGAACATAATCATACTCACCCCAGACTGATAAGTCAAAGAGGGAGGAATAATCACACTCACCCCATTAATGGAGGAGGAACATAGTATCAGTGTCATGCCAATTGTGAGTCAAAACAATTCCAAACATTTTATTCAAATGATCCGTAAGAATCCAATAAATTTCCAAAGTTATAATTTCATTCACGAAATGGCAACACAATTCGTAATTCACTTCAATTTCCACAAAAACCATTTACAGTGCTTTTCAATCAATAAGTATCCATCAATATCATTCAAACAATTTTTCACAGTTTCAAACCATTCACAATGTTTTTCAATCAATAAGTGTCCATCAAACACATTTCCACAATTTAAAACAATAATATACAAATAGTCAATATTTATTTCAATTGAAAAATTCAAGAGAAATAGTTGTTGTGCACAAACCTCTGATGACTGTCTTCCTGGTCTGGACTCAGTGTTTCCTTCCCTTTCCCTGAGTCTTTAGTAACTGAGAAACACAATTTGAAGTGTCTCAGTGCTAATTTAATTTGCCTCTAACAATAATGTTCGATAAACAATTCACTGAATACCTTTGTTTGCTTAATCAACCCATATATCGACCCTCAATGTGTTCTAGGTAAATTAGATCTTAACGTTATCAATATGTCATATTCGATAGTATTTTAGGGTTGGTACGTTTTACCAAACTCGTTTCCTTGTTTACTGCATTTTAATGCAACTTGCTGGATTCCGGAATATTAGTTTGACCTAGCCGGACGGCCTAGTTCCCTCGGTTTTCGGGTTTCGGTCAAAACTACAAACTTGTAGATCTATGTCTTATGGACCGCGGTGCAAAATTTTAGGTTGTTCCGAGTTAAGTAGACCAAGTTATGGTCATTATAGTATTGCTAGTCAAATGGCATCAAATTAGGTCATTTTTAGGTCAATTTGGTCAACTTTGGTTCGGCCAGTTTTTGGACCCGAACTTGTGCAAGCTTTTTGACTTGCTTATGGCCATTTCTGGGCTTTTGTGTCTTCATAAGACTTGTAGGTATGGGTCTTAACTATTCATGGTTAAAATTGCAGGTCAATTGGACCTGTTTTGAGTGAGTTATGGCCTAAACACTCACTGCTGTCCAATTGGTCATTTTTCAGGTCCTAATTGTACCTAATCCGAATTGGTCATTTTCTTAGGTCACCTTGCAAGCAGAATTTTGGTATGCTTTCTCAATGAAAGTTGGCACATTTTGTGCCTAGTTCCACCTCCAATTGGTCTCATACCAATTGAGGTTACACATTTAAAGTTATAGGCTAAAATGTACACTGCCCTTAGTTACCTTGCTTAAACACACCTCAATTACACACTTACATTACTATATGTCCACTTCCCTACCAAATCTATTTTGGTACATTACCAAAAACATATTCCACTTTACATTAACATCACTTTGGGCAGATTACAATTATCCTCAACACACCAAATATAATTCACATTTACAAGTTCTAAGTACAATCACATACACACCTAACCATTACAAATCTTACATACACTTTACAATATCAATCTATATACATATCCATCAAACTTCTATGTCAATATTCTGCCACCACCTTCATGAACACACACATTTATTCAAGAATCCCCAAGCTGCCGAAAATCTTCCTCAATACAAAAGTGTCCTACAATCATCAATTTTCATCCCAAGTGCAAAATCACCATATACATGTGAAATAATTCACTAGGATATTAAATCACCAAGATCAACATCATTTCTCATAAAATATATGCACAATTACTTCATCAATACATGACTACATGGCTGCCCAAAAATGGATATCTCAATAACTCTTCAAACTAAAAAATTTCCTTCACAAATTCAACACCCATAACAAGTATACAAAGTTTAACAAAGCAATATTCAAAAACTCAAACTTACCTATTGTTGGGACTTGCTAAATCTTCACTAAAACTCCTCTTTCTTGCTTCCTACATGCTGCCCATGATGTGTAGAACAGTTTTTGTGAAGGAAGCAAGTGAAAAATGTGGCTAAATCATGGTTGCATGGAGCTTAGCCATGGATGGCCATGGAGGTTCTTCAATGGAGGCCTACGGCTGAATTTTTGAGGTTGAAGAAGGAAATGAATCTGCTGTCCAAATTCAGATTAAGTGGTCCACTTTAGGTTTGAGTGGAGCACTAAGTGGGAAGATAATGTTAATTTAATCAAAAGTTTCAATTTCCCACATTTAACTCCCCATTTTTGCTATTTACATTAGGTACCCCTAAATTAATTTTTCATTATATTTTCCAAGTGTAATATTATTTATTTTTTATGGACATTTAGGTCAAAAGACAACTCGGGGTGTCAAATGACCACAATGCCCCTGTTCGGGTTGCATTCCCGATTTTTCGGTAACACCAGGTTTTGTCCGTTTTTCGATTTCTCACTTTTCTTTGTACTAATTATTTAATTTTTCTTTGATATTTCTAATGATATTTCTACTTCAATTGATGTCTCTTTAAGTCCTAAAAATATTTTTTAGGTTTTCCCGCGGTCCAGGGCTAGTCAATGGTCCACGCCGTGACTTCCCAGTGCGGTCACCCATCGCTAGGGTTCTCGGCTTGCTTAACTTGATTACATTTCTTTGCTATTATTTTTCCTTTGTTTTTCTTGTATTTTATTTTCTTGTATTTCATTATTTTATGTCTCCTCACTCTTATCGAAGTGTAGCTCTAAGCATTCTAGCTGTCCGGACAACACTGGTCACTGGAGCAGTAGAACGCACTACCGAACATAGGGGTGTTACAAGTTTGGATTGGCAATGGCTCAACTGTTGAAGCTTTAGCCATAGGATCTAAATCTTTTTACATGTTTGGACATATTTTGTTTGGGGATAATCTTTTATATGTATCTGATGCTTTTAAGAACATCATTTCTATCTCTAGTTTGACTATAAATGGCTATGAATTTCAGTTCACAGATGATGTTTGTAATATTTATTTTGAAAATAAATATGTTGGTTTGGGTTATATGAATGATGGTTTTTATTATTTCGATAATAATGACAAACACAAAATGAATGAAAGTGATCTAAATGAATGCAATGCCATGGTGAAAACCAACTCAAGTTCAAAATATATTTGGCACTTAAGGTTATGTCATATTGCAGAAGATAGAATTGCAAAATTGGAGAAAATGGAGATTCTTTCCTCATTGGGCTCTGAGCCTACTCCAACTCGTGAATCTTGCCTTTAGAGCAAAATGACTATATCACCCTTTGTTGGACAAGGGCTAAAGGTTAAAAATATTTTGGAGCTAATACATAGTGATGCATGTGGTCCATTTAAGGAAATGGCTAGAGGCGGTTTTCATTACTTTATTATCTTTATTGATGATAAATCAAGGTTTGGGCATTTGTATTTGATGAAATACAAACATGAATCCTTTGAAAAGTTCAAAGAATTTAAATCTAAAGTAGAAAATCAAACAAGAAAGAATATTAAAGCTCTTCGATCAGATCTGGGAGGTGAATATTTGAGTACTGAATTTAATGAATACTTGAGAGAGCACGGCATTGTTTCCCAACTGACTCCAGGAATACCACAGCTGAATGGTGTATCTGAAAGGAGAAATCATACCCTATTGGATATGGTACGTAATATGATGAGTTATACTGATATGCCAATCTCCTTGTAGAGATTTGCATTAGAATCAGCTTTGTATATTCTGAGTAGGATTCCATCAAAATCAGTTCCTTCCACATCTTATGAGATATGGCATGGAAGAAAACCAAGTCTTAAGCATGTTAAGATTTGGGGTTGTCCAGCTTATATCAAAAAGCTGAACACTGATAAATTGGAAACCTGATCAAAAAATGGTCGATTTGTTGGATATCCAAAAGATACTTTTGGATATTTTTTTTATTTGCCTGCATCACAAAAGGTTGTGGTGAGTAAAGATGCTACATTTCTTGAACAACAGTTTGTTCAAGAAGGAGGCAAAGGAAGGCAAATAGAGTTAGAATTGGAGAATTCTAACCAACCAATAGATCAGATGGATACAGATCCATCTAGTCAACCTACACCCATTGATAAAACATCTATAGCTATTCCTCGTAGAACAACCAGGGTATCTCACCCACCAGTGATATATGGTTTTCTTCATGAAGAAGAACAAGAGTTGTCTACTCATGAAGAAGTAGATCGTGGAGATGATCCACTTACCTATGAAGAAGCTATATCAGATATAGACTCTTCAAAATGGATTGATGCTATGAAATCCGAGATTGATTCCGTGTATAAGAATCAAGTTTGGGATCTTGTTGACCCACCTAAAGGTATTGTACCTAGAGGGAATAAATGGGTTTTCAAAAAGAAAATTGGTTTTGATGGAAAGGTAGAAACCTATAAGGCAAGGCTAGTAGTGAAAGGGTTTCACCAAAGGCAAGGAATCGACTATGAGGATATTTTCTTGCCTGTTGCCATGCTTAAATCAATTAGGATTCTATTAGCAATAGATGCATACTATGATTATGAGATTTGGAAGATGGATGTCAAAACAGCTTTTCTCAATGGATACATTGAAGAAAACATTTTCATGGAACAACCTAGGGGTTTTGAATCCCAAGATGGTTCCAAGGTATGCAAGCTAAAGCGATCCATTTATGGGTTGAACCAAGCTTTGAGGAGTTAGAGCATCTGTTTTTATGAAGCCATTAAATCATTTGGTTTTATAAAAAATGAAGATGAGCCATGTGTATATAAGAAGGTTAGTGACAGTGCTATCACTTTCCTTGTATTATATGTGGATGATATACTGTTGATGGGTAATGACACAGGTATGTTGACAACTGTAAAGGTATGGTTGTCAAATACATTCTCCATGAAAGACTTAGGGGAGGTAACCTATATTATTGGGGTTCGCATCTATAGAGATAGAGCGAAAAGAATAATTGGTTTATCCCAAAGTTTATACTTGGAAAAGGTATTAAAGGGGTTTAACATGCTTGATTCCAAGAGAGGATTGTTACCAGTGAGACATGGTATCCACCTTTCTAAAGAGATGTCTCCAAAGACACCTAAAGAAAGAGATAAAATGGCCAGGATTCCATATGCTTCGGCTATTGGAAGTTTAATGTATGCAATGTTGTGTACTAGGCCGGATATCGCATATGCTGTTAGTTTGACTGGCAGGTATCAATCCAATCTAGGTTTCGAACACTGGATACCTGTCAAGAATATGCTTAAGTACTTGAGAAGAACTAAGCGTTTATTCTTGATTTATGGAGGTGGAGACTTGCAATTGGATGGTTATACTGATTCTGATTTCCAATCAGATATTGATGATAAAAAGTCTACCTCTGGATATGTGTTTATTTGTAATGGAGGTGCAGTCAGTTGGAAGAGTTCCAAAAAGAGCACGACTGTAGATTCCACTTCAGAGGCCGAGTATATTGCTGCACAAAATGCTGCAAAAGAAGCTGTTTGGATATAAGGAACCCCAGTCTCACTAGAAATCGAAACACATAGAAAGGCGCTACCACATTATTGGAGAAATAGTTGGACGAGGCGATGTAGCCATGCAGAAAAGAGCATGTTGAGTAAATCAGCTAAGGTGCATTCCTGTTTAGTCATATGGAAATTTGTCACAAAATTCCCAAAAGACTCAGGAAGGGATTGAAGGATCAAATCCGTTTGTAGTTGAAAATCCATGTTGAAGTCAAGATGTTCCAGCTGCCCAATTAGCTGAATCATCTTATGGACATGATCCCCAACATTCTGTCCCTCAAACATCCTCATGCAGAACAGCTGTCTAGACATCTCACACTTAGCATTCCTGCTGTGCCCACCATACAACTCTTGTAGGTGAAGGAGGATCTCACTCGCACTCTGCATGTTCTGATGCTGCTTCTATAACTCATTACTAATGGAAGCAAGCATGTAACACTTAGCTCTCATAACATGCTCCTTACACTTGTCCAAAGTTTCATATTCCTCTTGAGTGGCCTCTGGAGGTAAGGGACCAAGAACAGTTGAGTCTAAAACATATCCTATATGTTCAAGGTTCAGGACAAGTTTTAAATTTCTTAGCCAATCAGACAGATTAGGTCCTATCAACCTATTGCGATCAAGTATGCTTGTAAGGATATTGGATGGCGGTGGTTGTTTTGTGCTCATTTTTATCCGAAAAATAACTGCAGAAAATAACCAGATTAATTAATAAATGTATCATGTAATTAACCAAAATGATTATGGTTTTTTAATCAAATTAGTCCTCCCACTAACATAGCGAATCCTACACTTCCAAAGTAGAAAACGAAAATCTTAGTTGGATGGATTTCTAGTGGGTGATTGAATTTTTATAATTCTATTGTGTTAGTAGTATGCCCTAGAGTATATCATTTAGTATGTATCTTGTACATGTTTTATTAATAAAAGGCATTTCCACTTTTCCGTTTACATAATATATTTATGTGTAATAGAAAAGGTCCATTAATATTTTGTTAGAAATTCTATTCTTAAGTTGTTAAGAATATGAGTGACAGTATTTCTAGCATAAAGTATCATAAATAGGTTCACAATCGAGGATACTTCACAATAAGTACATGACTTATCCAAAAATATTGTATTCATGTTTATTCCTAAGTTATTTATATGAGATATAAATAAGATGGAATGGTGAGTCTCATGCCATATAACAAACATGATAGGCACATATACATGATAAGTAGGCCGAACCAATGACACTTACGACAAGCACATAGAGTTTACTATTGCCAATGCATTGTCATAAATCATATTAGTGAATATAATTTTTAGACCTGAGATAGCACAATTATCTTGTATATAGGTTGTTTGAGTTTGATACTGCTTTCATACTTGTACTGTGTATGAGTATATGGGCATGTGTTGGCTCCTACTTGTTATATATGGAGGTAGGTGTTGATGAAGATGGAATCTGTTCCTCTAAGTAAATAGAGATAAAATCCTATGTTCATTTAATTGTTCTTAATGATTCAAGTTCCTGGCCAGGACAGATAGATTTATTCAGAAAGAGTTTCTAATGAGAAAATCTTTTAATCAAGAACTGGAATTAAAAGAGAACATAATATTAATTGCAAATGGAGTTTCACATAAACCATGACTCCAGCTTGAGTTGGGATTTTGTAACAGAGAGATTCTAGTGCATAGTAACATATGATTGTAGGTTCATTTAAGGTAAACCTTATTACTGATTGGGTAGCCATGGCATGCTATGCTAGGTGTTAACCATGGTTAATGAGGTGCATAAAATGATTTAGACGAATCATTTATGGTAAGAAAGAGTTCTGATGATATTAAGAGTTGATATCATATCTCATTGCCAATTAGTGATGAGCTTAGTAAGTCACACACATATACAAGTTATCACCTAATTAAATATGATTTAATTAATTAATTAAAGAGTTTACTTGATTAATTAAATAGGTTTGGTTTGCAATTTGATTGCAAAGTCCCTAGCATGACTTGGAACCAAATCTAGATTATTGGATGTATAGTATAAGTTAAATTTATATTTAAAGTGTTTAAATATGAATTTAATTAATGAGAAATTAATTAATAAAGATTAATTAATTGATTTATATTTGATATAAATTTATTAAAAGAAGAGAAATAATTATTTTGGGTTGAAAACTCAAAATTAAGATACAGGGGCATTTTAGTCATTTCACATGGTGACATGTGGTACCATGTGATGGTGACACATGGCACTGCACATAAACTTACCAAATGTTTTTAATCATGTAAGATGATTAAAATTAAGGCTAGATATAGGTTTGACACTTGGCACATTGTGATTGGGTCAATTAAAACTAGAACCAATCAGAGGGTAACATGTGGCAAGGGTTTAATGTGTCAACCTAGCTATATAAGTGTTGTTACGATAAGAAAACAACACAACCAACAGCTATTCTCTTTGGTGCCACCACCCAAGTGGTTCCCCTTCTCTTCATCTTTTTCTCTCATCTATTCCAAGAGATTAGCAAACAATCTCTTAAATTAAAAATACTAGAAATCGTTTCTAGTTTCTTATTTACATCTTTAATCTCTTAAAAGGAAAAACTTGAATTTCTAATTAATAGAAAAAGATTTAGAAGCTGTTCAAGGGCTACCATAGGTGTTCTTAGTGTGGACAAGCTAGAGGGACAACATCTGGTGTCTGAAGATGCATCCGAAAGGCACAAATACAATGCGGTGCATCAAGAGGTTAGTGTATTTGTTCTTGATCTAATCTAGGGTTCGAAAATTAATCTGATTAATTTTAAAATCTTAAATGGCAAATACAGATCCAAAAACATATTAAAAGTGTTTTAATATGTTGTTTATCATTGAAATCAAATAGATAAAAATAAATCTTGCATGATGCATGTGACCCTAGGTGAAAATTTTTGAATTCAATGGTAAAAACTTGTGTTTTTCATGCTTCTGCTCCTTCATATTGATCATCCTCAAGTACATCCATTATTGGAATTACAATAAAACTATAAGTGAGCAACTCCTTGCCATCACATCTTATGTGAGGTTCAATCCTTTACCTAGCCCCTAATGCTCAAAATCTCAGTTATATCCATTATTGACTTATCTTGCATTAGTTAAGTTGATGCAATTGAGCTAGTAATTATGCAAATAATTTTAATGTCTTCAGGTACATCCAATATTGGCCACCAAACCATTTACATATTTTCAACATCTCATGCTTAACAATTATTCTTAAGAATTATGCAACTATTTAAAATTTCTTAAAATAATTGCCCCAATGGAGGGTCCATGTAATAATTACTTTAATTATAGCATTTCCAACTTAATCATTTATTTGGAAGATTTTATGGTCATCCTAATCACTATAAAGGTCTCACTTTGCACATTATCCATTTAGCATGCATATATCATATACTGCATACATTCACATACATTTCATGCATTCATGGACAATAAATAAATATGGTATTATCATGGACTTTCAAAGGGATTCAATTCTAAGCCACCAAGAATTGAATCAGGGCATTCCTAGGTGCATTTCATTCATTCATTTTATAAGAGTTGCTGAAGGAGTACATAATCAACACTTGATATTGAATTCCTCCCACTGGTCCCACCAATGCTCTTGACCTCCTTGAACTTCTTGCAATCCAATTACATAGTAATCCTTGGCATACCAAGGCGAATTTACAAGAACTTAAATTAATGAAATTACAACCCAAAAATCATTACAAACTTAATAATACATGCCCAAAATAAATTAAAATTAATTAATTAATTTACAATCCCAAAGAAACATAAAAGAAATTAAATCCAATCACATTGGTCTTTTATAGTATATGATCATTCATCATGCATATCACTATTTAACAATTAAATAACACATACATACTTAAATTAAATTGAATATCTCATATTCAACTTAAAAATCCAGATTTGAATATGATTCAAACAAATTTAAAAATTCAGATTTGAATCATATTCAAACAACCTTTAAAAATTCAGATTTGAATCATATTCAAACAATTTTTAAAAATTAGATTTGAATCACATTCAAATAATTTTTTAAAAATTTAGATCTGAATATTATTCAAGCAACTTTAAAAATTCATATTTGAATATGATTCAAACAACTTTAAAAAATTCAGATTTGAATCACATTCAAACAATTTTAAAAATTCTGATTTGAATCAAAATTTAATTGTGTGATTAAAACTACTAATTAAACACTTTAATTAGTCATAGAATTGGCCTTAGATCATACAACAATTGCAGAATTAAAAAACCAAACCTTGCACCACCCATGAAGCCACAAACCTTACCGACCATATTAGTGTTCTTCAAGCATGCTGCCACACATCGATTGCAACCAGTAATGGATAAATCATCTCATGATCAAAACACACAATTAAATCATATAATAAACAATCTAAATGGAAAATATAGTGGCTCTGATACCAATTGAAGGAGCGAAAGCATGAAAAACACAAGTTTATACCATTAAATTCAAAAATTTTCACCTAGGGCCACATGCATCATGCAAGATTTATTTTTATCAATTTGATTTCAATGATAAACAACATATTAAAACACTTTTAATATGTTTTTGTTTTATCTATTTGATTTCAATGATAAACAACATATTAAACCACTTTTAATGTGTTTTTGGATCTTTATTTGCCATTTAAGATTTTAAAAATTAATCAGATTAATTTTAGAACCTTAGATTAGATCAAGAACAAATACACTAACCTCTTGATGTACTACAGTGTATTTGTGCCTTTGAGATGCGTCTTCAAGACACCAGATGTTGTCCCCCTAGCTTGTCCACACCAATAACACCTATGGTAGCCCTTGAACAACTTCTAAAGCTTTTTATATTAATTAGAAAATCAAGTTTTGCCATTTAAGAGATTAAAGATGTAAACAGGACACTAGAAATAATTTCTAGCATTTTTAATTCAAGAGATTGTTTGCTAATCTCTTGGAATAGATGAGAGAAGAAGATGAAGAGAAGGAAGAGTCTCTTAGGTGGTGGCACCAAAGAAAATAGCTACTAGTTGTATTGTTTTCTTCTCATAACAATACTTATATAGCTAGGTCAACACATTAAACCCTTGTCACATGTCACCCTCTGATTGGTTCTAGGTTTAATTGACCCAATCATATTGTGCCAAGTGTCAAACCTATATTTAATCTTAATTTTAATTATCTTACATGATTAAAAGACATTTGGCAAGCTTATGTATTGTAACACCCTCCCGGTAACCACTCCGTACATTCTACTGTTCCGGTGACCGGTGTCGGTCCGGACAGCTAGAACGTCCGGAAAAATATTTAAACTAAAGTCAGGAACCAAAATTAACTCAAATATTAATAAGAAACACTTAGTAAAAATTTTAGAAGTAAAATACAACCAAGTAAAACAAGCCGGTGCCCTAGCGATGGGTAACCGGAGGGAAGTTGCGGTTCTCGCAACGAGGAGCCCTAGACCCGGGGGAAAAATTGTAAAATAATTTTTGGGACTCCAGAGAAGGGTTACTGAGGTTCCCATGGCATTAAAATGCCAAGAAAATACCTAGAAAAATTTTTCAATCGGTACAGACAATTTTGACCCGTTAAGCCAAACGGAGGGCATTTTGGTCATTTCGCCTTCTGAGGTGATTTTTGGCCGACTTGTCCAGTTGAGTAAATAATTAATATAACATAAAATATAAATAAATATTACTAAAAATTAAATTGAAAATGAGTAGTGGAGGAAAGGAAAGAAAATGAGGAAAAAGCCTAATTATGACATCATGGTGATGTCATTAAGAAAATTTGGACCAATCACAATTTAGCCATCCTTTGACTAACTAAATAAAAGACTAAATGAAGACTAAATCCACAAAAATTGCAGCAGCCATCTTCCCCAAATATCCAGCCGAAACCCTCTCCCCATTTCCCTCCATTAATTTGCAACAAAAGCTTCAAATTTTCATGCTTCCTCACCCTAAAACCCATAAGTCCCTTCATCAAAAATTAATCCCACACCTTGCTAAACCTTTTGGCAGCCAAGAAGAGGGAAGAAAGTGAAGTTTAGGGCTTTGGAAATTCTGCCCAATCAAGGTTAGTGCTACACTTTCATTCTCCTTCTTTTAAATCTTAGTTAGAACATCATTTTGAGCTAAGAAATTTTAAGAAATTGAAGTAAATTATATGTGTTATGGTACCTTCAATTTTTAGCAGCCCTATGAAAGTACGAGGTTGATTGTTTTAATAAATTTAGAGTGGCTAGAAATAATGGTTAAGGTATTAATATACATGGACATTAAACTAAGTATGCTAATTAAGGTTATGAGTAAATTGATTTGGATATTAGGGTTTGGAAAGGTGAAAATGTGACTTGGTTTATTAAACTGTTAAAGAACAATTTAATGGTCAAAAAGTGACCATTTGAGGTATGTTGAACACAATTTGGACTGAAAAATGGTATGGCAAAGTCAAGGTATAAACTGCCCTAGGACAGCAGCATAGGGACTGAAAATTCAGTCCCTTTGCACTGCCATAACTTGGGCTGTGTTAGTCCAATTGAAGTTTGGCCAATTGGACATGAAACTAGGCTTATAATGGCACATTTTTTATGAAGAAACCATGCCCAAAAGACCAAAGCAAGAGGACCAAAACTTGGCCCCAATCTGGATACCCTGCAGCTGGTTCTGCAGAATTGACCAAATGAACAGTAACTATTCATTTGGCCATAACTCATTGTAGATTTGGTCAATTGACCTGAAATTTTTACAGCAACAAGTTAAGACATAGACAAACAACTTTCATGAAGGAACCTACCCCAAATTATGGCCAGAACCTAACCCAAATGGCTATGGCAGTCACTGTTCATGCTACTGTAGATATGGTATTTTCTGCAGAATGCAAATCCGGCCAGCCTGGGTTTTTGGGTTATATCTGGAGCTAAAAAACTCGAAATGGAGTGATGTAAAAAAGGAAATTCAACTAGACAAAATAAGGAACAACTTTTATGTTTTACATTTCTTCAAATTCCCACAGTAACAGTGCCCAATGGAACAGTGAAGTTGACTCACCAAAACTGAAAATTCTGCTTGTGTTGAGTTACACTTTGAAATGGTATTAACACTTAATGCCAACAAGTTTTAAACACTAAATGTGGTATATTGGGAGTGCCAAAGTCAATGTACATATTTGCTATCAAAAAGTCAACATTTTAGTTGACCATAGAGGTGAATAGTAACACCAAAACTTGAAATTCAAAGATTGAAGAATTTAAAAGTTTCAAATGCCCTAGTATACCTAACAAGATTGGTTTGGATAGTTTGGCATGCCAATAGGGTTCAGTTAGCAGTACTGTACATGGCAATATGCCATTCCGTGATTTCATGGCTTTTAGCCATTATGACTTTATATTGAGACTTGGCCTTGTGCCTGATATTATTCTGACTTGTTGTTACATTTGCCTGCCGGAGATGCATATGTGACCGATGGTGTGACGGCCCGAGGTACTAGGTACCCAGTGCCAGTTTACCCGTTATCCAGTCCAGTCATCTAGTGTAGGTTACTTGGGGCAACCAAATGAATAAAAGTGAACAACGTTAACGAAATAATGGATATACCAATAACAAACAAAGAAAGCATACACATTCTATATACATTCATTTTCTTGCTATTTTCTTCTATTATATTATTGCACCACTAAGCATTATTGCTTAGCGCGTTGCTTTTGCCACGCATAGGTACTGGAGATCCCGATCGTGAGCCCAGTAGACCGCAGACTGGGTGAGTTCATCCTGTAGATCTGCACAGTGCCCGTGTCACCTCACTACCTGCAGTGCATTGGTAGGGCACTAGGTGTCATTTTGTCATTTTGATATTTTGTAACAGATTTTTACTTTCTCATATGTATTTGAACTCATGTAATATATTTTGATGTTCATATAAATAATGAAAGTTATGACTATGAATGCAAAAATTTGAGCATGTATTTATCGCTTGTATATGAGAAATGGATGTTTGAGAAATGAAAAGATTATTGAGAATTGAAATTGAGAAATATTGTTGAGATTTTGGATATTGGAGTTTGAGATGATGAAATATAAATATTGGAAGTGTTTTTAACAAGTTCCGAAGAACTGTTTTCTCCATTTTTAACCGGTACTCCGCCGGATTTTCTTTAAAATCTTCGGAACCTCGAATGAATAATGCTTTTGATAAATGGTTAAAATAAATCATATTTCATAAATTAACTTCAAAAGCATGATATAAATGAATTGAGGAATATTAGAGTGTGCTAGTACACCGTGTGGCATTACTTACTCGGGTATACTGTACACGGATAAGGGGTGTCACATGTATAATGCCATGTGTCACCATCTCATGGTGCCACATGTCACCCTGTGAAATGACCCAAATGCCCCTGTATCTTAATTTTGAGTTCTCAACCCAAAATAATTATTTCTCTTCTTCTAATCAATTTATATCAAATATAAATTAATTAATTAATATATATTAATTAATTTCTCATTAATTAAATTTATATTTAAACACTTTAAATATAAATTTAACTTATACTATACATCTAATAACTTAGATTTGGTTTCAAGTCATGCTAGAGACTTTGCAATCTAATTGCAAACCAAACCTATTTAATTAATCAATTAAACTCTTTAATTAATTAATTAAATCATATTTAATTAAATGATAACTTGTGTATGTGTGTGACTTACTGGGCTCATCACTAATTGGCAATGAGACATGATATCAACTCTTAATATTATCAGAACTCTTTCTTACCATAAATGATTTCTCTAAATTATTTTATGCACCTCATAGACCATGGTTAACACCTAGCATAGCATGCCATGGCCACCCAATCAGTAATAAGGTTTACTTTAAATGAATATATAATCATATGTTACCATGCACTAGAATCTCTGTGTTACAAAATCCCAACTCAAGTTGGAGTCATGTTTTTATGTTCTCTTTTAATTCCAGTTCTTAATTAAAAAGATTTTCTCATCAGAAACTCTTTCTGAATAAATCTATCTGTCCTGGCCAGGAACTTGAAACATCAAGAACAATTAAATGAACATAGAATTTTATCTCTATTTACTTAGAGGAACAGATTACATCTTGATGAACACCTACCTCTATATATAACTAGTAGGAGCCAACACATGCCCATATACCCATACACAGTATAAGTATGAAAGCAGTATCAAGCTCAAACCACCTATATACAAGATAACTGTGCTATCTCAGGTCTAAAGATTATATGCACTGATATAATTTATGACAATGCATTGACAAGAGTAAACTCCATGTGCTTGTCATAAGTGTCACTGGTTCGGCCTACTTATCATGTATAAGTGCTTATCATGTTTGTTATATGGCATGAGACTCACCATTCCATCTTATTTATATCTCATATAAATAACTTGGGAACAAACATGAATACAATCTTTCTGGATAAGTCATGTCCTTATTATGAAGTATCCTTGATTGTGAACCTATTTATGATACTTTGTACTAGAAATACTGTCACTCATATTCTTAACAACTTAAGAATAAAATTTCTTACAAAATATCAATGACCTTTTCTATTACAGATAAATATATTATATAAACAGAAAAGTGGAAATGCCTTTTATTAATAAAAACATGTATAAGTTACATACTAAATGATATGCTCTAGGAAATACTACTAACAAGCCCCTACAGCACAACCACAGCCCTCAGCAAGACAATATGAGAAGTTAATGAAATTTGGGGCTACATAATTCAAAGGAATAGTGGATCCATTGGAAGCAGAACAGTGGTTAGAGAGGATAGAATGGGTTTTTAGGAAATTACAGTGTGCTGAAGAGTTAAAGTTCGAATATTAAGTATCACTTCTGCAAGGGGATGCATATGAATGGTGGAAGACCATCCCTCATAGCTTGGTAGAGCCACAAGTTCTCACTTGGATAGACTTTTTGAGAGAATTCACACAGAAATGGGTGCTCGATACTTATGTAGACATGAAGCTGCAAGAGTTTTTAATCTGAAGCAAGGGGACAAAACTATAGCAGAGTATGAGTGGGATTTCTCTCGACTAAGCCACTATGCCAGAAGTTTGGTCACCACCCCTAGAGACCGGTGTAAGAGATTTGAGGCCGATTTGAGGCCTACTTTGAGAATGCAAGTGGTGGGGTTCTGACACTAGAATTTTTCTAAATTGATTTCATAGGCCATGGAACTGGAAACGATAGAATCAGAAGGGGCAGTGAAAAAGAGCACATAAGAAGAGAAAACTGAAAAGGTTATTGGCCAAGCTACTGAGAGTGGTTCTAGGAAAAGAAAACATTTTGGAGGATCTTGCTCATGCGAATTGGGTAGAGGTAGATCTTCTGGACAGAAACCACCCTAATCCAATCAGCAAACTCAGCAGACACACAGAAATACGCTGTTGGATCGACTTTGTGAGACTTATGGAAAACCACATAGTGAAGTATGTTATAAAGTTATAAGAGCATGTTTTAATTGTGGAGGGACTGGTCATTTTGCTAAGGATTGTGTAAGTCCACGCCGTTATGGATCATTTACCACATCAGAAGGATCAGCCTAAGTTTCTACCCCAAAGAGTTCACCAACAGTTGGTAGAGGTAGAGGTAGAGGTAGGGGTAGTACACTTGGAAGTCAGAGTATTGTGAATCAGCTAAGACAAGGTGTGACACCCCTTACCCGTGTACAGTATACCCGAGTAAGTAATGCCACACGGTGTACCGGCACACTCTAATATACCTTAATTAATTTATATCATGCTTGTGAATATAATTTATGAAATATAATTTATTTTAGCCATTTATCAAAAGTATTATTTATTTGAGGTTCCGAAAATTTTAAAGAAAATCCGGCGGAGTACTGGCTAAAAATGGAGAAAACAGTTCTTCGGAACCTGTAAAAACACTTCCAAATAATTTCCAAACAATCCCAACTTCAATTCATCAACAGAGTCTCAATATCAAAATCTCAACATTTTTTTTTTCAGTTTCAGTTCTCAATCATCATTTCTCAGGGTTCTCATATATAAACAACAATTAAATACTCAAATTACTTCCACACATAACCATAAATCTTTATTATTTACATGAACCTCAAAATACATTACATAAATCCAAATACATATGAGAAAATAAAAATTTAGTTACAAAATGACAAAATGACACCTAGTGCCCTACCAATGCACTGCAGGTAGTGAGGTGACACGGACATCGTGCAGAGTCGCAGGATGAACTCACCCACCTGCGGTCATCTGGGCTCACGATCTGTATCTCCAGAACCTACGCGTGGCAAAAGCAACGCGCTAAGCAATAATGCTTAGTGGTGCAATAATAAAATAAAAGAAATAGCAAGAAAATAAATATGTAGTGAATGTATATGTTTCATTTGTTTTGAATTTGTATGTCATTAACTTCGTCCACTTTTATTCATTTGATTGCCCAAGTAACCTACACTAGATGACTGGACTGGATAAATGGGTAAACTGGCACTGGGTATCAAGTACCTCGAGCCGTCACACCATCGGTCACATATGCATCTCCCGGTGTAAATGTAACTAACAAGTCAGAATACATCGAGCACAAGGCCAAATCTCAATACAAAGTCGAATGGCTAAAAGCCATAAAATCACAGAATGGCATATTGCCATGTGCGATCTTGCTAATCGAACCTATTGGCATGCCAAACTATCCAAACCAATCTTGTTAGGTATACTAGGGCATTTGAAACTTTTAAATTCTTCAATTTATGAATTTCAATTTTTGGTGTCACTATTCACCTCATTGGTCAACAAAAATGTTGACTTTTGGATAGAAAATATGTACATTGACTTTGGCACTGCCAACATGCCACATTTGGCATTCAAAACTTGTTGGCATTAAGCATTTATACCATTTCAAAGTTTAAACCAAGGGAAGCAGAATTTTCAGTTTTTGGAAATCAATTTTACTGTTCCATTGGACACTGTTTCAGTGGGAATTTGAAGAAATGGCAAACATGAAAGTTGTTCCTTATTTTGTCTAGTTGAATTTCCTTTTTTGAATCACTCCATTTGGAGTTTTGAAGCTCCAGATATGGTCCAAAAACCACAGCTGGCCGGATTTCCATTCTGCAGAAATTACCAAATCTACAGTACCATGAACAGTGACTGTGATTGCATTTTGGAATAGGTTATGGTCATAATTTGGGGTAGGTTTCTTCATGAAAGTTGTTTGTCTATGTCGTAACTTGTTGCTGTAAAAATTTCAGGTCAATTGACCATTTCTACAGTGAGTTATGGCCAAATGAACAGTTACAGTTCATTTGGTCATTTTTGCAGGTGCTGTTGCAGGGGATCCGGATTGGGACCAACTTTTGGTCCTCTTGCTTTGGTCTTTTGGGCATGGTTTCTTCAGCAAAAATGTGCCATTATAAGCCTTGTTTCATGTCCAATTGGCCAAACACCAATTGGACCAACACAGCCAAAGTTATGGCTGTGTAATTGGACTGAAATCTCAGTCCATTACTGCTGTCCCTAGGCAGCATAGTCATTCACTTTGCCATGCTATTTTTCAGTCCATATTATGGTCAAATCTCCTCAAATGGTCACTAATTGACCATTAGAATGTTCTTTAACAATTACATAAGCCAAGTTCACATTTTACTCCCAAAACCCTTGTTCAAAGTCATGATTTATACAACTTACCTTAGTTAGCTACTAATTCACTATTCTTATGTTTATAAACTTCAAACATTGTTTCTAGTTCACTCCAAGCTCATCAAAAACACTCATTCCTATTCCTTCAATAGGGCAGCCGAAATTCATGTACACATACACATGAGTTTTGTTCATTTAAATTTCATTTTCTTACTATATTCAAGTTCCTATTCATGAAATTAAATAGTTTTAGGTATATGGTGCACTAACCTTTAAGTGGCAGAATTTTCCCAAGTTAAATCTTCACTTTCCTTCACTTTTTAGGCTGCCAAAAGGTTATGCAAGGTGCTAGGATAAATTTTAGTGAATGGAGTATGAGGATTTAGGGTGAGACTTAGTGGAATGGAAAGCTTATGGAAGTGTTAATGGAGGATTAGGTCTAGGGCCAGGTTTCGGCTGCCTTTGGGGAGGATGATGGCTGCTGGATTTTTAATTGTTTTGGTCTTTGTTTTGTCTCTTTTAAGTATTTAAGAAAGCTTATTAGCTTGTGATTGGTTGGTAATTTATAAATGACATCACTATGATGTCACAAATTGCTTTATTTGATTTTTTCTTTTCTTTTCTCCACTACTCATTTCCAATTTAATTTCTAGTAATGTTTATTCATATTTTATGTCATATTAATTATTTACTTAACTGGACAAGTCGGCCAAAATCACCTCTGAAGGCGAAATGACCAAAATGCCCTCCGTTTGGCTCAACGGGCCAAAATTGTCTGTACCGATTGAAAAATTTTTCTAGGTATTTTCTTGGCATTATAATGCCATGGGAACCTCAATAACCCTTCTCTGGAGTCCCAAAAATTATTTTATAATTTTTCCCCCGGGTCTAAGGCTCCTCGTTGCGAGAACCGCAACTTCCCTCTGGTTACCCATCGCTAGGGTACCGGCTCGTTTAACTTGGTTGTATTTTATTTCTAAAATTTTTACCAAATTTTTCTTATTAATATTTGAGTTAATTATGGTCCCTCACTTTTGTTTATATATTTTTCGACATTCTAGCTGTCCGACCGACATCGTCACCGAATAAATAGGATGTACGGAGTTGCTACCGGGAGGGTGTTACAACTCTTCCCCTCTAATTTAAATTTCGTCCTCGAAATTGACCTGATGCAAACAGTTGAGGGAACTGTTGCCTCATCGTCTCTTCACTTTCCCAAGTTGCCTCCTCGGTGTTGTGGTGCCTCCATAACACTTTCACCAGTGGAATCTGCTTGTTCCTCAACTCTTTCACTTCCCGAGCCAGGATCCGTAGAGGTTCTTCTTCATACGTCAAATCCGGTTGTATTTCAACTTCTTCCCTGGAGATGACATGTGAAGGATCTGAGCGGTATCTTCTGAGCATGGATACGTGAAATACATTGTGGATCTTGTCCAACTCTGGTGGTAAAGCTAGCCTATAGGCCACTGGACCCACACGTTCAATGACTTCATATGGGCCAATGAACCTAGGGCTTAACTTACCTTTCCTTCCAAACCTCAATACTTTCTTCCATGGTGACACCTTGAGGAACACTTTGTCGCCAACCACATATTCTATTTCTTTTCTTTTCAGGTCGGCATAAGATTTCTGTCTGTCTGAGGCAACCTTCAGATTAGCTTTGATTAGTTTCACTTTCTCCTCAGTCTGTTTCACCAGGTCTGGCCCTACCAGCTTATCTTCACCCAATTCAGTCCATCACACTGGAGTTCTACATTTCCTCCCATGCAGTGCTTCATATGGGGCCATTTGGATGCTAGCTTGGTAGCTATTGTTGTATGCAAATTCTGCCAGTGGGAGGTATCTGTCCCAACTTCCCTCAAACTCAATGACACAACTCCTCAGCATATTCTCAAGGACCTGACATATATTTCATGTTATTATTATTATTTCAGTTCAATATTTGTATCAATTTCATTGGTTTCAATTGTTTACCTGGATTACTCTTTCTGATTGCCCATCCGTCTGAGGATGGAAAGCTGTGCTGAAGTGGAGTTGTGTACCCAAGGACTCATGTAGCTTCTTCCAAAATCTCGATGTGAACCTTGGGTCTCGATCAGATATGATGGAAAGTGGAATTCCATGCAGTCTAATTATCTCACTGATATACAATTCTGCTAACTTCTCCAGTGAGTAGTCAGTCCTAATCGCGTAAAGTGTGCTGACTTGGTCAATCTATCCACTATTACCCATGCTGCATCATGTTTCTTCCGGGTGAGAGGTAGACCACTTACAAAATCCATGGTGACCCGATCCCATTTCCATTCAGGTATGCGTATAGGCTGTAGCAATCCTAATGGAACTTGATGTTTTGCCTTGACTTGCTGACATGTCAAGCATTTAGTTACATAGTCAGCTATGTCCTTTTTCATACCAGGCCACCAATACTAAAGCTTCAGATCATAATACGTCTTTGTACTTCCTGGGTGCATAGCATATACACTAGTGTGTGCCTCTTTTAGAATACTGGCCTTCAATTCCCCATCATTTGGTACACACAGTCTTCCTTTGTAATACAGACACCCATCTGCTTTCACCCCATAATCAGTTGTTTTTCCCTCTGAGATTTTGCTCATAATAGCCATTAACTTTTCATCTACCTTTTGCCCATTTAAAATCTGTTGTAGCAGGTTTGGCCTCACTTGCAACTCAGCCAAAATAGCTCCATCTCGAATCAGAGTTAGACAGGCATTCAATGATCTCAAAGCTGTGATAGATTTTCTGCTCAAAGCATCAGCAACAACGTTTGCCTTCCCAGGATGGTAGTCAATTACACAATCATAGTCCTTCAGGAACTCAATCCATCGCCTCTGTCTAAGGTTGAGCTCCCTCTGAGTTGGCAAATATTTGAGACTTTTGTGGTCTGTGTAAATGTAGCATTTTTCACCATATAAGTAATGCCTCCATATCTTCAGTGCGAAGATAATTGCTGCAAGCTCTAGATCATGGGTAGGGTAGTTCTGTTCATGTGGCCTTAGCTGTCTGGAAGCATAAGCGACCACCTTTCCCTCTTGCATCAATACACACCCTAGCCCATTATGTGAGGCATCACTGTAGACCACAAAGTCTTTTCTCGACACCTTTGTGTGCACACCGTGCCTCTGTCAACATAGCCTTCAACTTCTCAAAACTGGTCTGACACTTGTCATTCCAGTCAAATCTAACATTCTTGTGTAACAACTTGGTCATTGGAGCAGCTATTAAAGAAAATCCCTTCACAAATCTCCTGTAATACCTAGCTAGCCCCAAAAAGCTTCTGACCTCAGTTGTATTCCTGGGAGGCTTCCATTCCATCACTGCTTCTATTTTCTTGGGATCCACCCTAATCCCATCAGCTGACACTATGTGTCCAAGGAATGCAATCTCATTCAGCCAAAAGTCACACTTGGACAACTTAGCATACAGCTTCTTTTCCTTCAGGGTTTGCAGAACAATCCTCAAATGCTCATCATGTTCTTCACTGGTCTTGGAATACACCAAAATATCATCAATAAAGACCATTACAAACCGATCTAGGTATGGATGGAAGATACGGTTCATAAGGTCCATAAATGCTGCTGGTGCATTTGTTAGGCCAAAGGGCATCACCAGAAATTCATAATGCCCGTACCGGGTCCTGAATGCAGTCTTGGGTACATCTACATCCTTCACCCTCAACTGATGATACCTTGATCTGAGATCGATCTTAGAAAATACTCCTGCTCCCTTCAACTGATCAAACAAGTCATCAATTCTAGGCAACGGATATTTATTCTTCACAGTCACTTTATTCAACTGCCGGTAATCGATGCATAGCCTCAAAGTCCCATCCTTCTTTTTTACAAACAGCACTGGAGCTCCCCATGGTGACACACTGGGGCATATGAACCCCTTATCAAGCAACTCTTGCAACTGAGTTTTCAACTCCCTCAATTCTGTGGGTGCCATCCTATAAGGAGCAATGGAAATGGGTGCTGTACCCGGCAGTGTCTCAATAGCAAATTCAACTTCCCTTTCTAGTGGCAAACCAGGCAACTCTTCGGGAAATACCTCTGGGAAATCTCTCACTGTGGGTATATTACTCAGGTTTGGCTTAGCCTGCCTAGTATCCACCACATGTGCTAGGTAGGCTTCACAGCCTTTTCTCATCATTCTTCTTGCAACTGTGGCTGAGATGACATTGGACAAGAAATCTGTCCTTTCACCCACAATTGTAATCTCATTACCCTCAGGAATTTTCAGAGAAATTCTCTTCAATTTGTAATCAACTATTGCCTGATGACGTGACAACCAGTCCATTCCCAAAATCACGTCAAACTCGTGGAAGGGCAACTCAATCAGGTCTGCCAAGAATTCATACCCCTGAATCCTTAACGGGCAACCCTTGTATACTTTGTTCACCACTACACTGTGGCCCAATGGATTAGTGACCAAAATGTCTTGGTCACTCTCCCTCACTAGTATCCCCCTTTCTATGGGTAGGTTAATGCAAATGTAGGAATGAGTGGATCCTGGATCCACCAATGCATGCACAGGTGTAGTGTAGAGGGAGAACGTACCCCTGATGACGTTCGGGGCATCTTGCTCCTCCTGAGCTCTCAGGGCATAAGCTCTTGCAGGTGGTCTGCTGTCAGGCCTCTCTGCTGGCTCAGATGCAGGCCTCTGTGATGGTCCTACAGCCTCAGACTTGCCAGATTTTCTACCCCTCTGTGGTGCAGGAGCAGGTCTGTCTGCTTGTGTTGGAGCAGCTGTAGTAGTTCTGCGTGGGCAGTTCCTCAGCTGATGTTCTGTCGACCCACATCTCAAGCAGGCACCAGTTACTCTCCAACACTCCCCCTTGTGCCATTTCAGACAGTGTGGACATGCAGAAGATGTTGGGGCTGGTCCCCTGAACCCCATCCCTGGAGAGCTGCCCACTGATGGTGTGGACTGACCTCTCCTAGGGGTGAACTGTGGCCTGGGCCCCTGAGACTGACCCTGACCATGTGGCTGACCTGAACTCTGTGCAGGTGGACCTCTGAACTTCTTCCCAGGTGCAGGAGATGTGCTAGACTGACCCGGGCCCCTCTTCTGCTGTCTATCCCTTCTGGTATGCTCACTAATTCTCACTTTTTCAACCCTTATTGCAGCTTCCACTAACTTGCTAAATTCTGTGATTCCCAAGGCAGTGAGCTGAATCTTTATGTTGTCATTTAGTCCCTCTTCAAATCTCTTACATCTTTCAGCTTCATTAGGGACTATCTCCCTTCCATAGCGGCTTAATCGGACGAATTCCTTCTCATACTCGGCCACTGACAGCTGTCTCTGCCTCAGGTTAATAAACTCTCTTCTTCTCTCTTCCAGGTATACAGTACCCACATATTTCTTCTTGAATTCTGAGAGAAAGAAGTCCCAAGTTATAGCTTCTGGCTGCACTTCATCGACACAGATCCCACCATTCGTAGGAAACATCTTGCAACAGGATATGGCGCTTCTAGGTTTTGCTCTGGGTGCGGTGGAGTTGTTTTAGAACTCTGCCTGCCTGTTCAACCAATTCTCGACTGCGACAGAGTCATCTTCTCTCTTACCAAAAAAGTCCACTGCTCCAAACTTTCTTAGCCTTTCCAGGTGTGATTTCTGCTGTGGAGCTGGTGGTGGTGGTGGTGGTGCTGGCATTACTCCGGCCATTTGTCTAAAGAAATCGGCCATTTGCTGGAACATGGCCTGTGGAGGCTGAGCAGGCTCTGCTTGAGCTGGCGGAGCAGGTTCTCCCATGCCCCCAGTCTCAGCTGCTGCAGGTGGAGCATGACTCTCCACTTCCTCCTCGACTGCTCTTTGAGATGAAGGGTCCATATCCTATTTAACAAAGACAAACAGATCTGCATTAGTGTCACCTCGACTCTTACAAATGCAATGCATGGTATGGACTCAATCTAGGCCCAGAAACGCCTAAACCGTGCTCTGATACCACTAAATGTGACACCCCTTACCCGTGTACAGTATACCCGAGTAAGTAATGCCACACGGTGTACCGGCACACTCTAATATACCTTAATTAATTTATATCATGCTTGTGAATATAATTTATGAAATATAATTTATTTTAGCCATTTATCAAAAGTATTATTTATTTGAGGTTCCGAAAATTTTAAAGAAAATCTGGCGGAGTACCGGCTAAAAATGGAGAAAACAGTTCTTCGAAACCTGTAAAAACACTTCCAAATAATTTCCAAACAATCCCAACTTCAATTCATCAACAGAGTCTCAATATCAAAATCTCAACATTTTTTTTTCAGTTTCAGTTCTCAATCATCATTTCTCAGGGTTCTCATATATAAACAACAATTAAATACTCAAATTACTTCCACACATAACCATAAATCTTTATTATTTACTTGAACCTCAAAATACATTACATAAATCCAAATACATATGAGAAAATAAAAATTTAGTTATAAAATGACAAAATGACACCTAGTGCCCTACCAATACACTGCAGGTAGTGAGGTGACACGGACACTGTGCAGAGCTGCAGGATGAACTCACCCAGTCTGCGGTCTACTGGGCTCACGAACTGTATCTCCAGAACCTACGCGTGGCAAAAGCAATGCGCTAAGCAATAATGCTTAGTGGTGCAATAATAAAATAAAAGAAATAGCAAGAAAATAAATATGTAGTGAATGTATATGTTTCATTTGTTTTGAATTTGTTTGTCATTAACTTCGTCCACTTTTATTCATTTGATTGCCCAAGTAACCTACACTAGATGACTGGACTGGATAAACGGGTAAACTGGCACTGGGTATCAAGTACCTCTGGTCGTCACACCATCGGTCACATATGCATCTCCCAGGCAAATGTAATGTACTAACAAGTCAGAATACATCAGGCACAAGGCCAAATCTCAATACAAGGTTAGAATGGCTAAAAGCTATAAAATCACAGAATGGCATATTACCATGTGCAGTACTGCTAACTGAACCCTATTGGCATGCCAAACTATCCAAACCAATCTTGTTAGGTATACTAGGGCATTTGAAACTTTTAAATTCTTCAATTTATGAATTTCAATTTTTGGTGTCACTATTCACCTCATTGGTCAACAAAAATGTTGACTTTTGGATAGAAAATATGTACATTGACTTTGGCACTCCCAACATACCACATTTGGCATTCAAAACTTGTTGGCATTAAGCATTTATACCATTTCAAAGTTTAAACCAAGGGAAGCAGAATTTTCAGTTTTTGGAACTCAATTTTACTGTTCCATTGGACACTGTTTCAGTGGGAATTTGAAGAAATGGCAAATATGAAAGTTGTTCCTTATTTTGTCTAGTTGAATTTCCTTTTTTGAATCACTCCATTTGGAGTTTTGAAGCTCCAGATATGGTCCAAAAACCACAGCTGGCCGGATTTCCATTCTGCAGAAATTACCAAATCTATAGTACCATGAATAGTGATTGTGATTGCATTTTGGAATAGGTTCTGGCCATAATTTGGGGTAGGTTTCTTCATGAAAGTTGTTTTTCTATGTCTTAACTTGTTGCTGTAAAAATTTCAGGTCAATTGACCATTTTTACAGTTAGTTATGGCCAAATGAACCGTTACTGTTCATTTGGTCATTTCTGCAGGTGCTGTTGCAGGGGATGCGGATTGGGACCAACTTTTGGTCCTCTTGCTTTGGTCTTTTGGGCATGGTTTCTTAAGCAAAAATGTGCCATTATAAGCCTAGCTTCATTTCCAATTGGCCAAACACCAATTGGACCAACACAGCCAAAGTTATGGCTGTGTAATTGGACTGAAATCTCAGTCCATTGCTGATGTCCCTAGGCAGCATAGTCATTCACTTTGCCATAGTCAAATCTCCTCAAATGGTCACTAATTGACCATTAGAATGTTCTTTCACAATTGCATAAGCCAAGTTCACATTTTACTCCCAAAACCCTAGTTCAAAGTCATGATTTATACAACTTACCTTAGTTAGCTACTAATTCACTATTCTTATGTTTATAAACTTCAAACATGGTTTCTAGTTCACTCCAAGCTCATCAAAAACACTCATTCCTATTCCTTCAATAGGGCAGCCGAAATTCATGTACACATACACATGAGTTTTGTTCATTTAAATTTCATTTTCTTACTATATTCAAGTTCCTATTCATGAAATTAAAGAGTTTTAGGTATATAGTGCACTAACCTTTAAGTGGCAGAATTTTCCCAAGTTAAATCTTCACTTTCCTTCACTTTCTAGGCTGCCAAAAGGTTATGCAAGGTGCTAGGATAAATTTTAGTGAATGGAGTATGAGGATTTAGGGTGAGACTTAGTGGAATGGAAAGCTTATGGAAGTGTTAATGGAGGATTAGGTCTAGGGAAAGGTTTCGGCTGCCTTTGGGAGGATGATGGCTCCTGGATTTTTAATTGTTTTGGTCTTTGTTTTGTCTCTTTTAAGTATTTAAGAAAGCTTATTAGCTTGTGATTGGTTGGTAATTTATAAATGACATCACTATGATGTCACAAATTGCTTTATTTGATTTTTCTTTTCTTTTCTCCACTACTCATTTCCAATTTAATTTCTAGTAATGTTTATTCATATTTTATGTCATATTAATTATTTACTTAACTAGACAAGTCGGCCAAAAATCACCTCTGAAGGCGAAATGACCAAAATGCCCTCCGTTTGGCTCAACGGGCCAAAATTGTCTGTACCGATTGAAAAATTTTTCTAGGTATTTTCTTGGCATTCTAATGCCATGGGAACCTCAATAACCCTTCTCTGGAGTCCCAAAAATTATTTTATAATTTTTCCCCCGAGTCTAGGGCTCCTCGTAGCGAGAACCGCAACTTCCCTCTGGTTACCCATCGCTAGGGCACCGGCTCGTTTAACTTGGTTGTGTTTCATTTCTAAAATTTTTACCAAATTTTTCTTATTAATATTTGAGTTAATTATGGTCCCTCACTTTAGTTTAAATATTTTTCCGGACATTCTAGATGTCCGGACCGACATTGGTCACCGGAACAGCAGGATGTACGGAGTTGCTACTGGGAGGGTGTTACAACTCGGTGATGCTCCAGCTAGAGTATACACTATGCGATAGAGGGTAGAGGATGAGACTTCTGACATTATTGCTAGTATTGTTAGTAGTATGCCCTAGAGCATATCATTTAGTATGTATCTTGTACATTTTTTTATTAATAAAAGGCATTTCCACTTTTCCGTTTACATAAGATATTTATGTGTATAGAAAAGGTCCACTAATATTTTGTTAGAAATTCTATTCTTAAGTTGTTAATAATATGAGTGACAGTATTTATAGTACAAAGTATCATAAATAGGTTCACAATCGATGATACTTCATAATAAGGACATGAATTATCCAGAAAGATTGTATTCATGCTTGTTCCCAAGTTATTTATATGAGATATAAATAATATGGAATGGTGAGTCTCATGCCATATGTAACATCCTCCCGGTAACAACTCCGTACATTCTACTGTTCCGATGACCGGTGTCGGTCCGGACAGCTAGAACGTTTGGAAAAATATTTAAATTAAAGCGAGGAACCAAAATTAACTCAAATATTTATAAGAAAAATTTGGTAAAAATTTTAGAAATAAAATACAACCAAGTCAAATGAGCCGGTGCCCAAGCAATGGGTAACCCAGAGGGAAGTTGCGGTTCTCGCAACGAGGAGCCCTAGACCCCGGGGAAAAATTCATAAAATAATTTTTGGGACACCAGAGAAGGGTCATTGAGGTTCCTATGGCATTAGAATGCCAAGAAAATATTTAGAAAAATTTTTCAATCGGTACAGATAATTTTGACCCGTTAAGCCAAACGGAGGGCATTTTGGTCATTTCGCCTTCAGAGGTGATTTTTGGCCGACTTGTCCAGTTAAGTAAATATTATAATGATCTAAAATATGAATAAATATTGCTAAAAATTGAATTGAAAATGAGTAGAGAAAAGAAGAAAAGAAAATGAAGGAAAATTCTTAATTATGACATATGATGATGTCATTTAAAAGCCCCCTCCAATCACCATTTGACAAACCAATAAAAAGAGATAAAAATGACTTAAAATGAGATAAAAAAACAAAGGAAACCAGCAGTTTCCTTCTTCATACGGGCTGGAATAAGAGAGAAAGAGAGATAAAAGGAAAAGAAAGAAAGAAAGGAAGAAGGAGAAGGAGATGAACAGTAGCAGAAAAAGGAGTTCAGCAGGGCAGCATGTTTCTCTTCCGTCCAGGTGAGTTTGGCTCAACATCTATGGCTGATTTTTGGATATGTTTGAGGTATGTATGTGTGGAATCTATGGTTAAAATTTGGTGATTGTTCAACGGTTGGATTTGGAGAAATATATTGTTGAACACAGGCTGTCTGTAGGTTGAATTCTGAATTTTGGCTACTGAAATTTGAGAAAAATAAATAGCTAGGATGCTTATAAAATTATGAAATTTGGTACAAATGATATTTGGGATGTTGAGGCTTCTGGGTTAAAATTTTGTGAATTTTAGACTTGTGGTTTATGAGATATAAATTGTTTTTCATGAGCTGTCTGAGTAAGACTGATTTCTGCAACAATTCAGATTTTGAAGGGTTGAATGAATGTTTTGATATCTCATGATATAGAGATTATTTGATCCTAAATTTTTTAATGATATTGTATAGGGATGTCTAGAATATATGGTTAAAATTTGGGATTTATCTGACGGTTAGATCATTATATATAAATTTGAATGCACAAGCTGCCAGATTGGGTATTAATGGGTGGTTGTGGATTTAAGATTTATGATAGGAGTTTAGTCCAATTTAAGGGGAAATGCTGTTGAATTTTTATTGGATATTTAATTTAGGAAAGTGAAGTTATAATTGATTATGATTATTATGGTTCTAGGAGAAATCTTGAAGAATAACAAGCTCAAGGTTGGTTTCAAAAAGGTTAGTGCTAATTCATCCTTAAAACTTTGTATATATATATATATCATGTGGAGTATGAAATGAGGGTGAAATTAAGAGAATTGAAACAAGTTTGCATGAATAAATTCCACCAATTTTGGCAGCCTTAGGATACATTAGGGTTTCATTGATTAGATTGAGTTATAGTTGTACATGGCTGCCATTGAACATAAATTAGATACTTTGATTCATTGATTGCATGTATATGGAAAATTGAAATGGTAGAGCTAGGGTTTGGGAGTGAAATTTAGACTTGGCTTATGAAGTGGTAAGTGAACATTATAATGGTCAATTAGTGACCATTTTAGGTAAGTTGACCACAATTTGGACTGAAATATAGCATGGCAAAGTGAATGTGTAGGCTGCCTAAGGACAGCAGCAGAGTGACTGAAATTTCAGTCCACTTGGACTATCATATCTTTGGCTGTGTTGGTCCAATTGGTGTTTGGCCAATTGGACATGAAACTAGGCTTATAATGGCACATTTTTGCTGAAGAAACCATGCCCAAAAGACCAAAGCAAGAGGACCAAAAATTGGCCCCAATCCGGATACCCTGCAAACAGCCCCTGCAGAATGACCAAATGAACAGTAACTGTTCATTTGGCCATAACTCACTGTAGAATGGTCAAATTGACATGAAATTTTTACAGCAACAAGATATGATATAGACAAACAACTTTCATGAAGAACATTACCCCAAAGTATGCCATTAACCCATTCAAATTATTGGGCAAAGTTAAGTTATCAAACCTGCAACTCTGCAGATTTTCACTTGAGCAGTAATGTTTGGATGGCTATAACTCTCTCTAGAAAACTCGGATTTAGGCGATTCTTGAACCGATGGAAACCTAAGATATGGTAGAACATTTCATAAGAAGAAAGTTAGACCAAATTATGAACTTAACTTGATCAAATTACTGACCAAAGTTGGACCAAAAATCTGCCAGACCCAAAATCTCAGCATGAGCGATTGCGTGAGAAACTTATTTTGGCCATAACTTGAGCTACAAAACTCTAAATGGAGTGATTCAAAAAAAGAAATTCAACTAGACAAAATAAGGAACAACTTTCATGTTTACCATTTCCTCAAATTGCCACTGCAATAGTGCTTAATGGAATAGTAAAGTTAAGTTTCAAAAACTGAAAATTTTGTTTCCCTTGGTTAAAGCTTAGAAATGGTATTAATGCTTAATGCCAACAAGTTTTAAATGAAAAATGTGGTATGTTTGAAGTGCCAAAGTCAGTGTACATATTCTCTATGCAAAAGTCAACTTTCTTGTTGACCAATGAAATGAATAGTGACACCAAAACTTGAAATTCAAAAATGTGAAACTTAAAAATGCAAAAAGCCCTAGTAGGCCTAATGTGATTGGTTTGGATAGTTTGGCATGCCAATAGGGTATTGTTTTATCAGTACTGCGAAAGGCTTTATGCCTGTATTCATGGCTTTATGCCCGTATTCATGGCTTTTATGCCCGTATTCATGGCTTTTATGCCCGATTATGTGATATCATGGCTTTTTAGCCATACTGACTGCATACGTGGTTGACGTTCTGTGTCCCATGGTATGACGGCCCGAGGCACCGCGGTGTCCAGTGCCAACGACCCGTTATCCAGTCCAGTTGTCCAGTATAGGTTACTTGGGCATGGAAAAGTATAACTGTGATTAAACTGATCATTAAAGAAAATACGAAAATTAAGTATCAGGAATGATTACAAAAGTACAAAGAAGCTCAAGATCATGAAGAAAATAATTAACGAAATGCATGAAGAAGTTAATATCATAAAACATGATTAGCCCTCGACTAAACAATAAGTTAGTAATTATTCATTTCTTATGAACACAGTAGCAAGGAAATTATTATTTTTATTTGCATATTATATTTTCTTGTATTATTGGCACCACTAAGCTTTATGCTTAGCGCGTCGCTTTTGCAACGCGTAGGTACTGAAGATTTGGACAGAGGGCCCAGTAGACCACAGATTCGGTAAGGCAGTTCACAGTTCTGCATAGTGTCCGTGTCACCTCACCATCCACAGTGCATTGGTAGGACACTAGGTCCCATTTTGTATTTTGAGATTTTTGTAAATTTGGTAATTAAACTCTTATTTTATCATATGTATTTGAACAAATATAATATAATTTTGTATTAATGTAAGTACTTGTAATTTGTGATTATAAATCACATGTGAGAATTTATTTATGATTGAGTCTAATGATGATGTAAAATGACAAATAGAGGAATCGTTAAGAAATTGCTGTAAATTGATGTGATACAAAATGTGAATTGTATATGGGTACCATGAGATGAATGATTGAGAAATAAATGAAATTGATGAAATTATTCTGAGACTTTGTTGATAATTGGAGTTGGGATTGATTGAATATGATCATAGGAAGTGTTTTTCACAGGTTCCGAAGAACTGTTTTCTCCATTTTTAGCCGGTACTCCGCCGGATTTTCTATAAAATTTTCGGAACCTCAAATAAATTACAATTTCAATAAATGAATTATATTTCACAAGTTATTTTCAAAACTATGATAAAAATGAATTAAGATAAAATAGAGAGCTCCGGCACACTGAGTGGCATAACTTGCTCGGCTACACTGTAGTCGGGTAAGGGGTGTCACACCATATGACAAACATGATAAGCACTTATAAATGATAGGTAGGCCGAACCAGTGACACTTATGACAAGCACATGGAGTTTACTCTTGTCAATGTTTTGTCATAAATCATATCAGTGCATATAATCTTTAGACCTGAGATAGCACAGTTATCTTGTATATAGGTAGTTTGAGTTTGATACTGCTTTCATACTTGTACTGTGTATGGGTATATGGGCATGTGTTGGCTCCTACTAGTTATATATGGAGGTAGGTGTTGATCAAGATAGAATCTGTTCCACTAAGTAAATAGAGATAAAATCCTATATTCATTTTATTGTTCTTAATGTTTCAAGTTCCTGTTCAGGACAGATAGATTTAATTAGAAAAGAGTTTCTGATGAAAAAATCTTTTTAATCAAGAACTAGAATTAAAAGAGAACATTATATTCATAGTAAATGGAGTTTGACATAAACCATGACTCCAGCTTGAGTTGAGATTTTGTAACAGAGAGATTCTAGTGCATGGTAACATATGATTATAGGTTCATTTAAGGTAAACCTTATTACTAATTGGGTGGCCATGGCATGCTATGCTAGGTGTTAACCATGATCTATGAGGTGCACAAAAAGATTTAGAGAAATCATTTATGGTAAGAAAGAGTTCTGATGATATTAAGAGTTAATATCATATCTCATTACCAATTAGTGATAAGCCTAGTAAGTCACACACATACACAAGTTATCGTATAATTAAATATGATTTAATTAATTAATTAAAGAGTTTAATTGATTAATTAAATAAGTTTGGTTTGCAATTAGATTGCAAAGTCTCTAGCATGACTTAAAACCAAATCTAAGTTATTGGATGTATAGTATAAGTTAAATTTATATTTAAAGTGTTTAAATATAAATTTAATTAATAAGAAATTAATTAATAGATATTAATTAATTAATTTATATTTGATATAAATTGATTAGAAGAAGAGAAATAATTATTTTGGGTTGAGAACTCAAAATTAAGATATAAGGGCATTTTGGTCATTTCACAGGGTGACATGTGGCACCATGAGATGGTGACACATGGCATTATACATAAGCTTGCTAAATGTCTTTTAATCATGTAAGATAATTAAAATTAAGATTAAATATAGGTTTGACACTTGGCACAATATGATTGGGTCAATTAAACCTAGAACCAATCAGAGGGTGACATGTGGCAAGGGTTTAATGTGTTGACCTAGCTATATAAGTGTTGTTATGAGAAGAAAACAATACAACTAGTAGCTATTTTCTTTGGTGCCACCACCTAAGAGACTCTTCCTTCTCTTCATCTTCTTCTCTCATCTATTCCAAGAGATTAGCAAACAATCTCTTGAATTAAAAATGCTAGAAATTATTTCTAGTGTCCTGTTTACATCTTTAATCTCTTAAAAGGCAAAACTTGATTTTCTAATTAATATAAAAAGCTTTAGCAAAGTCCCTAGCATCACTTAAAACCAAATCTAGATTATTGGATGTATAGTATAAATTAAATTTATATTTAAAGTGTTTAAATATGAATTTAATTAATGAGAAATTAATTAATAAAGATTAATGAATTAATTTATATTTGATATAAATTGATTAGAAGAAGAGAAATAATTATTTTGGGTTAAGAACTCAAAATAAATACACAGGGGCATTTTGGTCATTTCATAGGGTGACATGTGGCACCATGAGATGGTGACACATGGCATTACACATAAGCTTGCCAAATGTCTTTTAATCATGTAAGATGATTAAAATTAAGATTAAATATAGGCTTGACACTTGGCACAACGTGATTGCGTCAATTAAACCAAGAACCAATCAAAGGGTGACATGTGGCAAGGGTTTAAGTGGTGACCTAGCTATATAAGTGTTGTTATGAAAAAAATAAAACACACAAGCTGTTGCCTCCCATTGTGTGCCGCCACCCTTGAGACTCATATTCTCTTTTCCTCTTCATCTCTCATCTATTCCAAGAGATTAGCAAACAATCTCTTGAATTAAAAATACTAGAAATCGTTTCTAGTGTCGTGTTTACATCTTTAATCTCTTAAAAGGAAGAACTTGATTTCCTAAATAATGGAAAAAGATTTAGAAGCTATTCAAGGGCTGCCATAGGTGTTATTGGTGTGGACAAGCTAGAGGGACAACATCTGGTGTCCTGAAGACGAATCTCAAAAGCGCAAATACAATGTAGTGCATCTCGAGGTTAGTGTGTTTGCTTTTGATTTAATCTAGGGTTCTAAAATTAATCTGACTAATTCTAAAATCTTAAATGGAAAATAAAGATCCATAAACATATTAAAAGAGTTTTAATATGTTGTTTATCATTGAAATCAAATAGATAAAAATAAATTTTGCATGATGCATGTGACCCTAGGTGAAATTTTTTGA
Organism: Hevea brasiliensis; assembly: GCF_030052815.1. Lineage (NCBI taxonomy): Eukaryota > Viridiplantae > Streptophyta > Magnoliopsida > Malpighiales > Euphorbiaceae > Hevea > Hevea brasiliensis. Next base: position 90,396,839 of record NC_079496.1, on the reverse strand, counting down.
GCTAATGGTATAAACTTGTGTTTTTCACGCTTTCGTTCCTTCAATTGGTATCAGAGCCATTATATTTGCCATTTAGATTGTTGATTATATGATTTAATTATGTGTTTTGATCATGAGATGATTTATCCATTGCTAGTTGCAGTGGATGTGTGGTGGCATGCTTGAAGAACACCGTCAATGGTGCGCATGGTTTGGGTTCCATGGGTGGCTCAAGGTTTGGCTTTTTAATTTGCAATTGCTGTATGATCTAAAAGCTCATCCTATGTCTAACTAAATTGTTTAATTAGAATTTCAATCACACAATTAAATTTTGATTCAAATCTGAATTTTAAAAATTGTTTGAATGTGATTCAAATCTGAATTTTAAAAGTTGTTTGAATGTGATTCAAATCTGAATTTTTAAAGTTGTTTGAATCATATTTAAATCTGATTTTTTAAAGTTGTTTGAATAGTATTCAGATCTGAAATTTTAAAAATTATTTGAATGTGATTCAAATCTGATTTTTTAAAAATTGTTTGAATGTGATTCAAATCTGAATTTTTAAAGTTGTTTGAATATGATTCAAATTTGAATTTTTAAATTTGTTTGAATGAGATTCAAATCTGAATTTTTAAATTTATTTGAATCATATTCAAATCTGGATTTTTAAGTTGAATATGAGATATTCAATTTAATTTAAGTATATATGTTTTATTTAATTGTTAAATAGTAATATGCATAATGGATGATCATGGACTATAAAAGACCAATGTGATTGGATTTATTTCTTTTACATTTCTTTGGGATTGTAAATTAATTAATTTATTTTAATTTATTTTGGGCATGTATTATTAAGTTTGTAATAATTTTTGGGTTGTAATTTCATTTATTTAAGTTCTTGTAAATTCGCCTTGGTATGCCAAGAATTACTATGTAATATTGGATTACAAGAAGTTTAAGGAGGTCAAGAGCATTGGTGGGACCAGTGGGAGGAATTCAGGATCAAGTGTTGATTATGTACTCCTTGAGCAACTCTTGTAAAATGAATGAATGAAATGTAACACCCCAAAGTTCGGTAGTGCGTTCTGCTGCTCCGGTGACCAGTGTTGTCCGGGCAGCTAGGATGCCTAGAACCGTACCTCAATATGAGTGAGAAGACATAAAATAATGAAATACAAGAAAAGAAAATACAAGAAAAACAAAGGAAAAATAATAGCAAAGAAATGTAATCAAGTTAAGCGAGCCGGGAAACCTAGCGATGGGTGACCGCACCGGGAAGTCACGGCGTGGACCGTTGACTAGCCCTGGACTGCGGGGAACCCTGGAAAATATTTTTAGGACTTAAATAGAACCTTATTGAAGTATAAATCTCATTAGAAAGATTAAAGAAAAATTAAATAATTAGTACAAAGAAAAGTGAGAAATCGAAAAACAGACAAAATACGGTTTTACCGAAAAATCGGGAACGTAACCCGAACAGGGGCATTATGGTCATTTGACACCCCGAATTGTCTTTTGACCTAAATGTCCATTAAAAATAAATAGTATTACACTTAGAAAATAAAATGAAAAATTAGTTTAGTGGTACCTAAAGTAAATAGCAAAAATCATGGGTTAAATGTGGAATAAGTGGGAATTTAACATAAAATATGACTTAAATTCTTTAGTGGACCACTAAGAACATTAAAATGATTAAATTACTTCATAAGTGGGCAGAGTATTCCCACTCAAAGGTCATCTTCCTCATTCCATTAAACCTAGCCGATTTGAGAAAGAAAAGAAAGCCACCATTAACGTTTTTCTTCAAAGCTCCATGCACTCCCCATTTTCAACTCCAATCACTTTGATAGCTTCATGAAAAATGGTCTACACACCACAAGGAAGATATTGATACCAATTTTGAGAAGTTTGGTGAAGGTTTAGCAAGTTACAATTAAAGGTAAGTTTGCATTTTTGAGAAATTCTTTGTTAAAGTTTATGTTCATGTTATGGGTGTTAGTTTGGTGAAGGAAAATTTTGAGTTTGAAGGGTTATTGTTGTTTTCATTTTGGACAGCCATGAGTCACGTTTTTGATGAGGTATTTGTGCATATAATTGATGAGAAATAATGTCAATCATGGTGATTTAGTAACTTAGTGAATTATTTCATGTTTATATGGTGAATTATGCACTTTGATGGGAATTGGTATATGGGACGGCAATGTGATGTTGAAGAATGGTTTGTGGCAGCTTGTGGACACTTGAGTAATGGTATATATTGAAGGAAGTGTGGGCAGAATATTGACCTAGAAGGATTGATGATATGTATGTAAATTAACATTGTAAGGTGTATGTAAAGTTTGTAATGTTTTGGTGTGTTTGTAATGGTACTTAGAAATTGTAATTGTGAATGATATTTGGTGGGTTGAGGGTGATTGGAATCTGCCCAAAATAATGCTAATGTAATGTAGAAAATGCTTTTGGTAATGTGCCAAAACAGTTTGGTAGGTAAGTAAACAAATGGCAAAGGTAAGTGTGTGTTTGAAGTTGGGGTGTGAAATGCATATTGAGGGCAGTGTATATTTTAGCCTATAACCTTGAATGTGTAACCTCAATTGGTATGAGACCAATTTGAGGTGAAACTAGGCACAAAATGTGCCAACTTTCATTGAGAAACCATGCTAAAATTCTGCTTGCAAGGTGACCTAAAAAAAAATGACCAATTCGGATTAGGTGCAATTAGGACCTGAAAAATGACCAATTGGGCAGCAGTGAGTGTTTAGGTCATAACTCACTCAAACCAGGTCCAATTGACCTGAAATTTTGACCAAGAATAGTTAAGACCCATACCTACAAGTCTTATGAAGACACCAAAGCCCAGAAATGACCATAAGCAAGTCAAACAACTTGCACAAGTTCGGGTCCAAAAACTGGCCGAACCAAAATTGACCAATTTGACCTAAAATGGTACCATTTGACCAGCAAGAGTGTAATGACCATAACTTGGTCTACTTAACTCGGATTGACCTGAAATTTTGCACCGCGTGCAATAAGACCTAGATCTACAAGTTTGTAGTTTCGACCGAGACCCAAAAACTGAGGGAACTAGATCGTCCGGTTAGGTCAAACCAGTGTTCCGGAATCCAGTAATTTGCATTAAAATGCACTAAACAAGGAAATGACTTTGGTAAAACGTACCAAACCTAAAACCCTATCAAATGTGACATATTAACGACACTAAAACCTAATTTACCTAAAACGCAATGAGGGTCGGTATATTAGGTGATTAAGTGAATATTTGAGTTCAGTGCATTATTTACCAAACACCATCGATAGAGACAGTTTAATTTAGTACTGAAACACTTCAAATTGTGTTTCTCAGTTACCAAAGACTCAGGAAAAGGGAAGGGAACACTGAGTCCAGATCAGGGAGACAGTCATCAGAGGTTTGTGCACAACTAGTTTTTAACTGATTTTGTTGAATATTTCATATGATTAAATGACATATTTTCTTATGAACTATGTTTAACAGGCATTGGATTTAATTCAATGGTAATTGAAATTGTCATAGTATATATGACTTCAGCTTTGTGAAATGATATTTCCACCAGTATTAAACATTGTTATGAATTGAATAAATTATGTTTTGAAAAATTGTGATAGAACATGTTCTGAATTGTGATGGTACTTTTAATGGAAAAATGCAAATTTATGATTTGAATTGTGATGAGCATAAAAATTATTGGATATTGGAATTGAATTTGAATCGAATTATATTGTGATTTATGCTCACTAAAAGGATTGTGATATTGTTTTATATCTCACTATAGATGCTTGACTAGGTTATTACCCGTCTCTCTCATTTGTTGAGAAGACAATGGAGTGAGTTGTGTTTTGATTACCATGGTACGTGCACAGGCTTAGATTTTCCTCTGATTTGAGGTTAGATCTAAGTTTATTTTATCGTTATGGCCCTTGCGGAAGATTCATTATTGTGATGGTACTGTGCACGATGATTCGACCTCCCCGACCATAGGGAGTTAGAATCAGATTCGACCTCCCCGACCATAGGGAGTTAGAATCACATCGAATATGGCCCTTTCGGATTAGTTTTGCATATTAGTGAGATAAAGATTGATTTTTGAGATAAAGATTGATTTTTGAGATACAGTATGATTTTTGAGATACAGTATGATTTTTGAGATACAGAATGGCTTTTGAATGGTAAGGAATGGTGATTTCAATTATGGTTTATGTATAATTGATTTTGTTGAAATTACTTAAATGGATAGTCATGATTTGATAAATTGAATTTTGTGCTCCAAGTCATTTATACAAATGATTTACATTATTGGCAATGAATATTTTGAGTTTTGGAATTTGATCGATTCGATTCTCAAATTATTTATCAGAAAATTTGTCAATGTTTATTGTACTATGTTTTAAATTATAGTTGTGCACCACTGAGTTCACCACTCAGCGATAGCTTTGCATGCTGTCGCAGGTAAGAAGAGCATAGAGCAGTGATTAAGTTGCTTTGAGGATACATTCAGATCAGCTCCATGTATATCATAGATATACCCATGTACATAGTTTTTGATGTAAGCATGTAATAATATGTATGTAAATTATTTGAGCAGTTGTATAAAAACTCTTGTAAAACATTTTGGTATGTAATTAAATGTAAATTATTGTAAATGTAAATTTGAGATTTCATTTACTTGAATAGTTTTGTATTATATTTCCTTTATCTCGTCTTGAAAAATCACTATGGATTTGAGTTGAGAAATATGTTGTGTTGAAAAATATGTTGGAGTTGAGATTTGCAAATACATATTGAAGTGCTTTCTGAGTTTTCAAGAACTGCTTTGTCCAAAATATAGATGGCACTCGCCAAAATTTTTACAGAAATTCTAAATAAACCAAATGAGTTAGTTGTTTCACTTGATTCATCAAAGTCTTTAACACTGTAAATAGTGCTCACCATTGTAAAAGAAGTAAGAAAAGTTTTTTAAAATCCCTTGTAGTGTACTTAATGGGTTATCAGTAGACGGAGTTGGTAATTCATTAGGTATACTACGGGATCATATTATGCCTTACAGAGGGGTAGGGTGTGACATGTTTTAGTGGTATCAGAGCAATGGTTTTAAAGTGAATTTCGAATCGTGAATTTGAAATCTTTTGTCAGTAACTACAATCGCTCAAATGTTTGATACATATAGTACATTTACATCATAAATGTGAACTAATGGAGAGGAATCTCCTTGTGTTGGTTGTACAGAATAGAAAATTTCGTGAGAAAAATGGAAGAGAAGAATGAGATAATAGAAACGATCTGTGATGGCGTAAGAACAAGTTGAGGCCCCACTCCACAAAATGTCGAAGGCGGATGTACTAGTTTTACCGGTGCAAATTACTGCACAAATGGCCCAGCAAATGGCCACTTTCTTCCAACAAATGGCTGATAATCTGTCAGCCCAAGCCCAAGTACAGACCCAACCTCCACAAGGGCAACATGCAATAGAGAAGAGGGAGAAACCTATGGGTCAGAGCTCGAACAGTAATTTGAGAAAGAGAAAAGAATTTGAGGAACCCCGAGCTCAGGGATATGATAGAGGTGGATCAAGAAGAGAGACCATCAAGGTCCAGTCGTCGAACAACTAGAAGTTCCTACCCTTCCCGCCAATGTGAAACTTGTAGAAGATATCATGGTGGGATATGCTATAAGGCGTCTGGAGCCTGCTACAATTGTGGAAAACTTGGACACTTTGCTAAAGATTGTACTAAACCACCTCGATCTGCTCTCCGGATTTCACAGACCGTCAGTCAGAGTCAAGATAGAAATAGAGTTGGTACTCCTCACCACTATAACACAGTGAATCAACCCGAATATGGTAGCACACCAGTCAGAGCGTCCACTATGCGCCAAGGAGAAAGAGCAGAAACTTGGATGTAGTCTTGGTAAGTTCTTAATTTTTGAAAGAAACAATTAGTTATTATTTGATCCCAGCACTACTTAATTGTGTGTTAGTGTCAGAACTATATGTTCTGTTGCTATTCCCTTACAGGAGAATAAATTGATGCATTAGTGACTAGTCTTTCAGGATCAAAACTACAATAACAAGTATGATTGACACTAATTTTGGAAGAATTGTTAACTAAAAGAATTGGGATATTGTAATCAGAATCGGTTTAGGATATTAGTGGATTCGAGAAAGATAAGATGTTAGGAAACCTAGTCCATGAGGTTATAACGTAGTGACTATATAATGTTCTCAATGTTTGTATTGTAAGCTGCAGATTCTGATGCACCACGGATTATTGTGTAGAGCTACGTGCTTCCTCGTGGTACAATAAATTAAGAATATTGTAAGTAATCTATAAATTGATACAGTTGCACCCGAATAGAGTACTATTACTGGAAATAAATGTGAAAATTTTAGTCAGAAATTTAAAATTTCAGAACTAGCCTATCAAATGATTACACTTGTAAGGTAGCTAGAGTCAGTGACTCAGCTATATTAATGTGAATTACCTGCACTTCAAGAATTGCTATAAGCTTAGAGATATCAGTACAACTTATCATCCTCAGATGGATGGACAATTGAAACAAGTGATTCAGGTAAATTTTAAAACTCATTGAGTTTCTATAAATAATGAAATGAAATGATAATAATAACCTGTAATACGTGATAAGCCCTCGAGAATATACTGAGAACTTGTGTCATTGAATCCGAAGGGAGATGGGGCAGATAAATCCCACTAATAGAATTTGTATACATTAATAAGTGTCAAGCTAGCATACAAGTGGCACCCTATGAAGACATTATAAGGGAATAGATAACTATGGATTTTGTGATGAAACTTCCGAGGACACAGAATAGTCATGATGCAGTATGGGTTATAGTTGACAGATTGACCAAGTCTGCTCACTTTTTGCCAGTTCGGATGGACTATAGCCTGGAAAGATTGGCCAGATTGTACATATATGAGATTGTAAAATTGCATGGAGTGCCAGTATCAATTGTGTCTGACAGAGATCCTAGGTTCACTTCTAGATTCTGGGGTAGTCTTCAGAGAGCCCTAGGAACTAGATTGAACTTCAGCACAGCATTCCACCCACAACAGATGGCCAGTCTGAGAGGGTTATTCAGATCTTGGAGGATATGCTACGGGCTTGTGTGATTGAATTTGAAGGTAGTTGGGATACACACTTGCCTTTGATTGAGTTTGCTTATAACAACAGCTACCAATCAAGCATAGGGATGCCTCCATATGAAGCTTTGTATGGCAGGAAGTGCAGAACTCCCTTATGTTGGGATGAAGTAGGTGAAAGGAAGATGATTGGGCCAAAAAAATTGTCCAGCAGACAGAGGAAAAGATCAGATTGATCAGAGATAGGCTCAAGGCTGCATCAGACCGCCAGAAGTCCTATGTTGATCTGAAGAGAAGAAATATTGAATATGCAGTGGGTGATAAGGTATTCCTCAAAGTTTCTCCTTGGAAGAGGATTATGAGATTTGGCAGAAAGGGGAAACTGAGTCCTCGTTTCATCGGACCATATGAAGTTCTGGAAAGAGTGGGTCCTCTGGCATATCGGTTAGCATTACCTCTAGAATTAGTAAGGATACACAGTGTCTTCTATGTGTCCATGTTAAGGAGGTACAGATCAGACCCATCTCATGTACTATCAGTTGAAGAGATTGAAGTAAATCCAGACCTCTCATATGAGGAAGAACCCATAAAAATTCTGGCTTATGAGGTGAAGCGGTGAGAACAAGCAGATACCCACTGGTTAAAGTCTTTGTGGAACCATCATTCGGGCCAGAAGCTACTTGGGAACGTGAAGAGGATATGAGGAGACAGCACCCACAATTGTTCGAGACTAATGCTGTAAAATTTGAGACGAAATTTATTTAAGGGGGAGAATTGTAACACCCCAAAGTTGGTAGTGCGTTCTCTTTGCTCCGGTGACCAGTGTTGTCCGGACAGCTAGGATGCCTAGAACCGTACCTCAATATGAGTGAGAAGACATAAAATAATGAAATACAAGAAAAGAAAATACAAGAAAAACAAAGGAAAAATAATAGCAAAGAAATGTGATCAAGTTAAGCGAGCCGGGAAACCTAGCGATGGGTGACACCGGGAAGTCACGGCGTGGACCGATGACTAATACTGGATGCGGGAACCACGGAAAATATTTTAGGACTTAAATAGAACCTTATTGAAGTATAAATCTCATTAGAAAGATTAAAGAAAAATTAAATAATTAGTACAAAGAAAAGTGAGAAATCGAAAAACAGACAAAATACGGTTTTACTGAAAAATCAGGAACGTAACCCGAACAGGGGCATTATGGTCATTTGACACCCCGAATTGTCTTTTGACCTAAATGTCCATTAAAAATAAATAGTATTACACTTAGAAAATAAAATGAAAAATTAGTTTAGTGGTACCTAAAGTAAATAGCAAAAATCATGGGTTAAATGTGGAATAAGTGGGAATTTAACATAAAATATGACTTAAATTCTTTAGTGGACCACTAAGAACATTAAAATGATTAAATTACTTCATAAGTGGGCAGAGTATTCCCACTCAAAGGTCATCTTCCTCATTCCATTAAACCTAGCCGATTTGAGAAAGAAACGAAAGCCACCATTAACGTTTTCTTCAAAGCTCCATGCACTCCCCATTTTCAACTCCATTCACTTTGATAGCTTCATGAAAAATGGTCTACACACCACAAGGAAGATATTGATACCAATTTTGAGAAGTTTGGTGAAGGTTTAGCAAGTTACAATTAAAGGTAAGTTTGCATTTTAGAGAAATTCTTTGTTAAAGTTTATGTTCATGTTATGGGTGTTAGTTTGGTGAAGGAAAATTTTGAGTTTGAAGGGTTATTGTTGTTTTCATTTTGGACAGCCATGAGTCACGTTTTTGATGAGGTATTTGTGCATATAATTGATGAGAAATAATGTCAATCATGGTGATTTAGTAACTTAGTGAATTATTTCATGTTTATATGGTGAATTATGCACTTTGATGGGAATTGGTATATGGGACGGCAATGTGATGTTGAAGAATGGTTTGTGGCAGCTTGTGGACACTTGAGTAATGGTATATATTGAAGGAAGTGTGGGCAGAATATTGACCTAGAAGGATTGATGATATGTATGTAAATTAACATTGTAAGGTGTATGTAAAGTTTGTAATGTTTTGGTGTGTTTGTAATGGTACTTAGAAATTGTAATTGTGAATGATATTTGGTGTGTTGAGGGTGATTGGAATCTGCCCAAAATAATGCTAATGTAATGTAGAAAATGCTTTTGGTAATGTGCCAAAACAGTTTGGTAGGTAAGTAAACAAATGGCAAAGGTAAGTGTGTGTTTGAAGTTGGGGTGTGAAATGCATATTGAGGGCAGTGTATATTTTAGCCTATAACCTTGAATGTGTAACCTCAATTGGTATGAGACCAATTTGAGGTGAAACTAGGCACAAAATGTGCCAACTTTCATTGAGAAACCATGCTAAAATTCTGCTTGCAAGGTGACCTAAAAAAATGACCAATTCGGATTAGGTGCAATTAGGACCTGAAAAATGACCAATTGGGCAGCAGTGAGTGTTTAGGTCATAACTCACTCAAACCAGGTCCAATTGACCTGAAATTTTGACCAAGAATAGTTAAGACCCATACCTACAAGTCTTATGAAGACACCAAAGCCCAGAAATGACCATAAGCAAGTCAAACAACTTGCACAAGTTCGGGTCCAAAAACTGGCCGAACCAAAATTGACCAATTTGACCTAAAATTGACCTAAAATGGTACCATTTGACCAGCAAGAGTGTAATGACCATAACTTGGTCTACTTAACTAGGATTGACCTGAAATTTTGCACCGCGTGCAATAAGACCTAGATCTACAAGTTTGTAGTTTCGACCGAGACCCGAAAACCGAGGGAACTAGATCGTCCGGTTAGGTCAAACCAGTGTTCCGGAATCCAGCAATTTGCATTAAAATGCACTAAACAAGGAAATGACTTTGGTAAAACGTACCAAACCTAAAACCCTATCAAATGTGACATATTAATGACACTAAAACCTAATTTGCCTAAAACGCAATGAGGGTCGGTATATTAGGTGATTAAGTGAATATTTGAGTTCAGTGCATTATTTACCAAACACCATCGATAGAGACAGTTTAATTTAGTACTGAAACACTTCAAATTGTGTTTCTCAGTTACCAAAGACTCAGGAAAAGGGAAGGGAACACTGAGTCCGGATCGTGAGACGATCATCAGAGGTTTGTGCACAACTAGTTTTTAACTGATTTTGTTGAATATTTCATATGATTAAATGACATATTTTCTTATGAACTATGTTTAACAGGCATTGGATTTAATTCAATGGTAATTGAAATTGTCATAGTATATATGACTTCAGCTTTGTGAAATGATATTTCCACCAGTATTAAACATTGTTATGGATTGAATAAATTATGTTTTGGAAAATTGTGATAGAACATGTTCTGAATTGTGATGGTACTTTTAATGGAAAAATGCAAATTTATGATTTGAATTGTGATGAGCATAAAAATTATTGGATATTGGAATTGAATTTGAATCGAATTATATTGTGATTTATGCTCACTAAAAGGATTGTGATATTGTTTTATATCTCACTATAGATGCTTGACTAGGTTATTACCCGTCTCTCTCATTTGTTGAGAAGACAATGGAGTGAGTTGTGTTTTGATTACCATGGTACGTGCACAGGCTTAGATTTTCCTCTGATTTGAGGTTAGATCTAAGTTTATTTTATCGTTATGGCCCTTGCGGAAGATTCATTATTGTGATGGTACTATGCACGATGATTCGACCTCCCCGACCATAGGGAGTTAGAATCTGATTCGACCTCCCCGACCATAGGGAGTTAGAATCACATCGAATATGGCCCTTTCGGATTAGTCTTGCATATTAGTGAGATAAAGATTGATTTTTGAGATAAAGATTGATTTTTGAGATCTGAGATGATTTTTGAGATCTGAAGATGATTTTGAGATACAAAATGATTTTGAGATACAGAATGGCTTTTGAATGGTAAGGAATGGTGATTTCAATTATGGTTTATGTATAATTGATTTTGTTGGAATTACTTAAATGGATAGTCATGATTTGATAAATTGAATTTTGTGCTCCAAGTCATTTATACAAATGATTTACATTATTGGCAATGAATATTTTGAGTTTGGAATTTGATCAGTATTCAGATTCTCAAATTATTTACTGTAAAATTTGTCAATGTATATTGTACTATGTTTTAAATTATAGTTGTGCACCACTGAGTTCACCACTCAGCGATAGCTTTGCATGCTGTCGCAGGTAAGAAGAGCATAGAGCAGTGATTAAGTTGCTTTGAGGATACATTCAGATCAGCTCCAGGTATATCATAGATATACCCATGTACATAGTTTTTGATGTAAGCATGTAATAATATGTATGTAAATTATTTGAGCAGTTGTATAAAAACTCTTGTAAAACATTTTGGTATGTAATTAAATGTAAATTATTGTAAATGTAAATTTGAGATTTCATTTACTTGAATAGTTTTGTATTATATTTCCTTTATCTCAGTCTTCGAAAAATCACTATGGATTTGAGTTGAGAAATATGTTGTGTTGAAAAATATGTTGGAGTTGAGATTTGCAAATACATATTGAAGTGCTTTTTACAGGTTTTCTGAAGAACTGTTTTGTCCAAAATATAGATGGCACTCTGCCAAAATTTTTACAGAAATTCTAAATAAACCAAATGAGTTAGTTGTTTCACTTCAGTTCATCAAAGTCTTTAACACCTGTAAATAGTGCTCACCACTGTAAAAGAAGTAAGAAAAGTTTTTTAAAATCCCTTGTAGTGTACTTAATGGGTTATCAGTAGACGGAGTTGGTAATTCATTAGGTATACTACGGGATCATGTTATGCCTTACAGAGGGGTAGGGTGTGACATGTAGCTCAATTGGTAAGAGGCGAAGCAAACCCGTGAGGTGATATGGGTTCGAATCCTAGCTCTGCAGGGCGAAGGGATTGAACTCCACCAAAGCGGACAGTACCGATTTGAGTTGCATCGCCGGCCTCTAGAGGGGTACGCCGGCAAGATGGCCACCCATAGAGGGGCTTGAGCTGGGGCCCACTAAGCTAGGGTGTGACATGAAATGCACCTAGGAATGCCCTGATTCAATTCTTGGTGCCTCAGAATTGAATCCCCTAGAAAGTCCATGATCATACCATATTTACTGCTTATCCATGAATGCATGAGATGTATGGGAATGTATGCAATTATATGATATATGCATGCTAAATGGATAATGTACAAAGTGAGACCTTAATTGTAATTAGGATGACCATAAAATCTTCCAAACAAATGATTAAGTTTGAAATGCTATAATTAAAGTAATTATAACATGGGCCCTCCATTAGGCAATTATTTTAATAAATTTCAAATAGTTGCATAAGATACAATTAATTTAAGAGATTTTCTTAAGAATAATTTGTAAGCATGAGATGTTGTAAATATGTAAATGGTTTGGTAGCCAATATTGGATGTACCTGAGGACATTAAAATTATTTGCATAATTACTAGCTCAGTGGGATCAACTTAACTAATGCAAGATAAGTCAATAATGGATGTACCTGAGATTTTGAGCATTAGACGCTAGGTAAAGGATTAAACCTCACATAAGATGTGATGGGCAAGGAGTTGCTCACTTATAGTTTATTGTAATTCTAATAATGGATGTACCTGAGGATGATCAATAGAATTATAAGAATTCAATCACCCACTAGAAATCCATCCAACTAGGATTTTCGTTTTCTACTTTGGAAGTATAGGATTCGCTAAGCTAGTGGGAGGACCAATTTGATTAAAAGACCATAATCATTTTGGTTAATTACTTGATACATTTACTAATTAATCTGGTTATTTTCGGTAGTTAATTTTCTGATAATAATGAGCGCAGAACAACCACCACCATCCAATATCCTTGCAAGCATACTTGATCGCAATAGGTTGACAGTACCTAATCTCTCTGATTGGCTAAGAAATTTAAAACTTGTCCGAAACCTTGAACATATAGGATATGTTCTAGATTCAAATGTTCCTGGTCCCTTACTTCCAGAGGCCACTCAAGAGGAACATAAAACTTTGGACAAGTGGAAGGAGCATGATATGAGAGCTAAGTGTTACATGCTTACTTCCATGAGTAATGAGTTATAAAAGCAGCATGAGAACATGCAGAGTTCGAGTGAGATCCTCCTTCACCTACAAGAGTTGTATGGTGAGCATAGTAGGAATGCTAGGAATGAGATATCTAGGTAGCTATTCCGCATGAGGATGTCTGAGGGATAGAATGTTGGGGATCATGTCCACAAGATGAAAAGGCTGATTGAGCAGTTGGAACATCTTGACTTCAACATGGATTTCCAACTATAGATGGATTTGATCCTTCAGTCCCTTCCTGTGTCTTTTGGGAATTTTGTGACAAATTTCCATATGACTAAATAGGAATGCACCTTATCTGGATTACTCAATATGCTGGCTATTGCCCAAAAGAATATGCCGAGCAATAAAGGAAAAGAGGTAGCTTTGATTGCATCTTCTTCTACTGGAAAGTCCAACAAGAAGATGGGTAATAAGAAAAAGAAACCTTAGATTCCTGGTCCTTCCAAGAAAATAACTAAACAGAAAGGGTAGACTAAAGCTGATGGAGGTAAAGGAAAGTGTTTCCACTGCCAAAAGGATGGGCACTGGAAAAGGAACTGCCCAGAGTATCTTGCTTCTCTGAAGGACAAAAAGGATAAACCTTCGAAAGGTATGTCCATATCTTGTTATTTAGATTCTGATGATACTTATAGTTCATCTACAGCTTGGATTTTAGATACTGGTGCCAGTTCTCACATTTCTAATGATATGCAGGAACTAGCAAATAGTAGCAGCTTGCGTTCTCAAGATGTTAGAGTCCGGATTTGCAATGGTTCAACTGTTGAAGCTTTTGCCATAGGATCTAAATCTTTTTATATGTTTGGACATGTTTTGTGTTTGGATAATATTTTATATGTACCTGATGCTTTTAAGAACATCATTTCTATATCTAGTTTGACTAGAAATGGCTATGAATTTCAGTTCACAGATGATATTTGCAATATTTCTTTTGGAAATAAATATGTTGGTTCGGGTTATATGAATGATGGTCTTTATTATTTGGATAATAATGAAAAACACAAAATGAATGCAAGTGATGTAAATGAATGCAATGCCATGGTGAAAACCAACTCAAGTTCAAAACATATCTAGCACTTAAGGTTATGTCATGCTGTAGAAGATAGGATTGCAAAACTGGAAAAAATGGGGATTCTATCCTCATTGGGCTCTGAGCCTACTCCAACTTGTGAGTCTTGCCTTCAGGGCAAAATGACTAGATCACCCTTTGTTGGACAAGGGCTAAGGGCTGAAAATATTTTGGAGCTACTACATAGTGATGTATGTGGTCCATTTAAGGAAATGGCTAGAGGCAGTTTTCATTGCTTTATTACCTTTACTGATGATAAATCAAGGTTTGGGTATTTGTATTGGGTGAAATACAAACATGAATCTTTTGAAAAGTTCAAAGAATTTAAATCTGAAGTAGAAAATCAAATAGGAAAGAGTATTACAGCTCTTCGATCAGATCGTGGAGGTGAATGTTTAAGTACTAAATTTGATGAATACTTGAAAGAGCATGGCATTGTTTCCCAGTTGACTCCTCGAGGAAAGCCACAGTTGAATGGTGTATCTGAAAGGAGAAATCATACCCTATTGGATATGGTACGTAGTATGATGAGCTATACAGATATGCCAATCTCCTTTTGGGGATTTGCATTAGAATTAGCCTTGTATATTCTAAATAGGATTCTATCAAAATCAGTTTCTTCCACACCTTATGAGATATCGCATGGAAGAAAACAAAGTCTTAAGCGTGTTAAGATTTGGGGTTGTCCAGCTTATATCAAAAAGCTAAATACTGATAAATTGAAAACCAGATCAGAAAAGGGTCGATTTATTAGATATCCAAAAGATAGTTTTGGATATTATTTTTATTTGCCTATATCACAAAAGGTTGTGGTGAGTAGAGATGCCACATTTCTTGAACAATAGTTTGTTCAAGAAGGAGGCAAAGGAAGGCAAATAGAGTTGGAATTAGAGAATTCTGGCCAACCAACAGATCAGATGGATATAGATCCATCTAGTCAACCTACACCATTGATGAAACATCTACAGTTGTTCCTCGTAGAACAACCAGGGTATTTCACCCACCAGTGAGATATGGTTTCCTTCATGAAGAAGAACAAGAGTTGTCTACTCATAAAGAAGTAGATCATGGAGATGATCCACTTACCTGTGAAGAAGCTATATCAGATATAGACTCTTCAAAATGGATTGATGCTATGATATCTGAAATTGATTCCATATATACGAATCAAGTTTGGGATCTTGTTGACCCACCTGAAGGTATTGTACCTATAGAGAACAAATGGGTTTTCAAGAAGAAAATTGGTTCTGATGGAAAGGTAGAGACCTACAAGGCTAGGCTAGTAGCGAAAGGGTTTCTCCAAAGGCAAGGAATCGACTATGAAGAGAATTTCTTGCCTGTTGCCATGTTTAAATCAATTAAGATTCTATTAGTAATAGCTGCATACTATGATTATGAGATTTGGCAGATGGATGTCAAAATAGCTTTTCTCAATGGATACATTGAAGAAAACATTTTCGTGGAACAACCTAGGGGTTTTGAATCCCAAGATGGTTCCAAGGTATGCAAGCTAAAGCGATCCATTTATGGGTTGAAGCAAGCTTCGAAGAGTTGGAACATCCGTTTTGATGAAGCCATTAAATCCTTTGGTTTTATCAAAAATGAGGATAAGCCATGTGTATATAAGAAGGTTAGTGACAGTGCTATCACTTTCCCTGTCTTATATGTGGATGATATACTATTGATGGGTAATGACACAGGTATGTTGACAACTGTAAAGGTATGGTTATCAAATACATTCTCCATGAAAGACTTAGAGGAGGCAACCTATATTCTTGGGATTCGCATCTATAGATGTCGAGCGAAAAGAATAATTGGTTTATCCCAAAGTCTATACTTGGAAAAGGTATTAAAGAGGTTTAACATGCTTGATTCCAAGAGAGGATTGTTACCAGTGAGACATGGTATCCACCTTTCTAAAGAGATGTCTCCAACGACACCTGAAGAAAGAGATAAGATGGCCAGGATTCCATATGCTTCGGCTATTGGAAGTTTAATGTATGCAATGTTGTGTACTAAGCCGGATATCGCATATGCTGTTAGTTTAACTAGCAGGTATCAATCCAATCCAGGTTTGGAACACTGGATAGCTATCAAGAATATCCTTAGTACTTGAGAAAAACTAAGGATTTATTCTTGATCTATGGAGGTGGAGACTTACAATTGGATGTTTATACTGATTCTGATTTCCAATTAGATATCGATGATAGAAAGTCTACCTTTGGATTTGTGTTCATTTGTAATTGAGGTGCAGTCAGTTGGAAGAGTTCCAAACAAAGCACGGCTGCAGATTCCAGTACCGAGGCTGAGTATATTGCTACATAAGATGCTGCAAAGGAAGCTGTTTGGATAAAGAAGTTCGTAATAGAACTTACAGTAGTTCCTTTCATTGAGTCAGCAGTTCCACTACACTGTGACAACAAGGAACCCAGGTCTCACCAGAAATCCAAAAACATAGAAAAGCGCTACCACATTATCAGAGAAATAGTTGGACGAGGCGTTGTAGCCATGCAGAAAATAGCATCAGCTGAAAATCCAGCTGATCCATTCACTAAGACTATGTCACAGACTCAGCTAGACTGAAATCTTGAGAAGATGGGTCTAAGATATTGTAATTAATGGCTCTAGTGCTAGTGGGAGATTGTTAGTAGTATGCCATAGAGCATATCATTTAGTATGTATCTTGTACATGTTTTATTAATAAAAGGAATTTCCACTTTTCCGTTTACATAAGATATTTATGTGTAATAGAAAAGGTCCATTGATATTTTGTTAGAAATTTTATTCTTAAGTTGTTAAGAATATGAGCGACAGTATTTATAGTACAAAGTATCATAAATAGGTTCACAATCGAGGATACTTCATAATAAGGACATGACTTATCCAGAAAGATTGTATTCATATTTGTTCCCCAGTTATTTGTATGAGATATAAATAAGATGGAATGGTGAGTCTCATGCCATATGACAAACATGAGAGGCACTTATAAATGATAGGTAGGCTGAACCAGTGACACTTATGACAAGCACATGGAGTTTACTCTTGTCAATGTTTTGTCATAAATCATATCAGTGCATATAATCTTTAGACCTGAGATAGCACAGTTATCTTGTATATAGGTAGTTTTAGTTTGATACTGCTTTCATACATGTACTGTGTATGGGTATATGGGCATGTGTTGGCTCCTACTAGTTATATATGGAGGTAGGTGTTGATCAAGATGGAATATGTTCCTCTAAGCAAATAGAGATAAAATCCTATGTTCATTTAATTGTTCTTGATGTTTCAAGTTCCTGGCTAGGACAGATAGATTTAATCAGAAAAGAGTTTCTGATGAGAAAATCTTTTTTATCAAGAACTGAAATTAAAAGAGAACATAATATTCATAGTAAAAGGAGTTTGACGTAAACCATGACTCCAGCTTGAGTTGGGATTTTGTAACAGAGAGATTCTAGTGCATGGTAACTTATGATTATAAGTTCATTTAAGGTAAACCTTATTACTGATTGGGTGGCCATGGCATGCTATGCTAGGTGTTAACCATGGTCTATGAGGTGCATAAAATAATTTAGAAAAATCATTTATAGTAAGAAAGAGTTCTGATGATATTAAGAGTTAATATCATAACTCATTGCCAATTAGTGATGAGCCTAGTGAGTGACACACAAACACAAGTTATCACCTAATTAAATATAATTTAATTAATTGATTAAAGAGTTTAATTGACTAATTAAATAGGTTTGGTTTGCAATTAGATTGCAAAGTCCCTAGCATGACTTGAAACCAAATCTAGATTATTGGATGAGAAATTAATAGATTAATTATTGGATGAGAAATTAATTAATAGATTAATTAATAGTATAAATTAAATTTATATTTAAAGTGTTTAAATATGAATTTAATTAATAGAGATTAATTAATTAATTTATATTTGATATAAATAGATTAGAAGAAGAGAAATAATTATTTTGCTTTAAGAACTCAAAATTAAGACACAGGGGCATTTTTCTCATTTCATAGGGTGACATGTGGCACCATGAGATGGTGACATGTGGCACCATGAGATGGTGACACATGGCATTACACATAAGCTTTCCAAATATCTTTTAATCATGTAAGATGATTAAAATTAAGATTAAATATAGGTTTGACACTTGGCACAATGTGATTGGGTCAATTAAACCTAGAACCAATCAAAGGGTGACATGTGGCAAGGGTTTAAGTGGTGACCTAGCTATATAAGTGTTGTTATGAAAAAATAAAACACACAAGCTGCTGCCTCCCATTGTGTGCCACCACCCTTGAGACTCATATTCTCTCTTCCTCTTCATCTCTCATCTATTCCAAGAGATTAGCAAACAATCTCTTGAATTAAAAATACTAGAAATTGTTTCTAGTGTCGTGTTTACATCTTTAATCTCTTAAAAGGCAGAACTTGATTTTATAAATAGTAGAAAAAGCTTTAGAAGTTGTTCAAGGGCTGCCATAGGTGTTCTTGGTGTGGACAAGCTAGAGGGACAACATCTGGTGTCCTGAAGACAAATCTCACAGGCGCAAATACACTGTAGTGCATCTAGAGGTTAGTGTGTTTGTTTTTTATTTAATCTAGGGTTCTAAAATTAATCTGATTAGTTCTAAAATCTTAAATGGCAAATACAGGTCCAAAAACATATTAAAAGAGTTTTAATATGTTGTTTATCATTGAAATCAAATAGATAAAAATAAATCTTGCATGATGCATGTGACCTTAGGTGCAATTTTTTGAATCAATGGTATAAGCTTGTGTTTTTCACGCTTTCGCTCCTTCAGGTATTTTCTCAATTCTTAACTAAGATATGTATATGTATAAAAATCAATTTTGATATGTTAGTGACTAGTCTTTTTAGAATCAGTTTTCGAAGAGTTTGTTAGAGAAAGACATCACCTAGAATACGATAAATTATTGAATATCGATCGATAAAAGAGTTATGGAAGTAAAATTTTGAATAGTTAGTTCAGATGTAATAAAGAAATATTACGAATATTATCAAGATTATTGATTAGAATGGTCAGAAGACCAATGATTAGCTAAATAGTATTGGTTAAAGTGCTATGGGCTATTATTTGGACTATGAAGCTATGTAGAAATGTGAGAAAAACATGAAAAAACAACATGTATGACTATTTAAAGATAGATAGTAGACACAATTTCGAGGATGAAATTTCTTTTAAGGTGGGGAGAATTGTAACACCCCTATTTGCATAGCCTGGTATATGTTACTGTTCCAGTGACCGGTATCGGTTCGGATAATTAAGAGGACTAGAACTATATTTAAGATATATAGAAAAGTCATTATCGAAAATAAATAGTGATTACCATATGGAAAAGTAAAAATAAGAAAAATAGAACATAAAAGGCTAAATGAGCCGGGAGTCACAGCAATGGGTGACCTTCCTTGGAAGTGACTGCGAGATCAGCCTTAACTCAAACTTCGAACTCAAAAATGTGACACCACGGTCCTTAGGACTTTTGCGAACACAGTGGAAAAGAGAAAATCATGAAAAAGAGTTGTTAAGCAGGTCAAATAATTAGGTCAGGGATCTAGAAGAAATACAGTGTAGCCAAGCAAGGTGTGCAACATTCAGTGCTGGAGCATCCTATCTTGTCTTATCGTGTACAATATTAATTTAATGTCCATTTTATTTATAATATCCTATGTGTAAAAAAAAAAAATTATCCCATTTCATTTTTATAGAGACCCAAACAGAGTCTCCTCTATTTTATTAGTGCATGGTGGATCCCATTATTTACCTATTAAAAATAATTTATATCTGTTTCATATTTTCATACATCATCTCATTGCTCATATCAATTTCCTATCCATTACATCATATCATAACTCATAAATTTTTCAAGAAAATAAATTTGATTTCATTCATATAAAATTCATTCATTCATATAAAATTTGTGTACAATAATTTACAATTTATTTACAATTACAAAATGATTTACAATATTACTTATGTACAATGATCAAAATGCAAAATCTAAATATACATGAGTTCTACCAAAACGGACTGCTGAGGTGACATTGATACTATAACAGATCTAGTCAAAATCCTAGCTAGAGTCTACTGCTGCTGCTGTGACTATTGGTGGTAGTCTCTTGTACCTACGCGAGGAAATAATCCATCACGCTAAGTATTTCTGCTTAGTGGTGCAATAATTTGAAATAAAAATAACTAATAATTGAAATAATTATTCCAAGTATAACCTTATATAGAAATATAAAATTTTCATAAATTTAAAGTCTTTTACATGTTTATAAACTTTGGGTGTAATTAAGTTAATCAAGATCTTTTCAGTTCATTTATTCCATGTTCAGTCTTATTACTCATATCTGTACCCAAGTAACCTATGATAGACTATAGAGGCTAGATACATTGGAGTATACTAGTTACATGGGAGTATACCAGTTAGACATCCGTATGTGTACCAAGTATACAATGGTCATATCAGGCAGAAGGCCAGCGGGCAGGCATAAAGCCAGAAAATCATAATAGGCAAAATGGCCAACGAGCAGGCATAAAGCTAATAGGAAAATCATCTTAGACATATGTTGTTTGTCAATGATTATTCATGTGGGCAGTACTACAATCTGTAGTCCCTAATTGGTAGACTAATTGATCCATGCTATATAATTAAGTCTAGGTGTACTTTGGGCAAAATAGAATTAGTACGTATTTATATTTTGATATTATGTACTAATTGTGTTTCCATAGAATTTTCATGTCACTACTGCCTATTCATGTTATCCTTATGTTTAACCAAATATTTTAGATCATTCCATATCATATGTCAATTCATTTTATGAACCTTTCTTAAGGTCCAGATTTGGTATCCGAAATTTATCTAGCAAATTAGTTATGATATGGCCACTGTTTGGCCACACTCCCTTCATGGGAGTTGTTCCTCTATGTCTTGTCTTTGTTTTTCTTTTTGAATCATGTCATTTGGACTTTTAGAACTCAAATTATGGTAAATTAACCATAACTAGTTCATTAACTCATTCCAGTTCTAATTAGATTTTTTATCAAACAATTAAATTATGATTCGAATCAGAATTTTAAAAATTGTTTGAATGTGATTCAAATCCGAATTTTAAAAGTTGTTTGAATGTGATTCAAATCTGAATTTTTAAAGTTATTTGAATCACATTTAAATCTAATTTTTTTAAATTGATTGAATAAAATTCAGATTTGATTTTTTAAAAAATGTTTGAATG
The DNA here is from genome assembly GCF_030052815.1 of Hevea brasiliensis. Lineage (NCBI taxonomy): Eukaryota > Viridiplantae > Streptophyta > Magnoliopsida > Malpighiales > Euphorbiaceae > Hevea > Hevea brasiliensis. The sequence continues at coordinate 90,375,274 of NC_079496.1, read as the reverse complement.
TGATTCAAATATGAATTTTTAAATTTATTTGAATCATATTCAAATATGGATTTTTAAGTTGAATATGAGATATTCAATTTAATTTAAGTATGTATGTTTTATTTAATTGTTAAATAGTGATATGCATGATAGATGATCATGGACTATAAAAGACCAATGTCATTGGATTTATTTCTTTTATGTTTCTTTGGGATTGTAAATTAATTAATTTATTTTAATTTATTTTGGGCTTGTATTATTAAGTTTATAATAATTTTTGGGTTGTAATTTCATTTATTTAAGTTCTTGTAAATTCGCCTTGGTATGCGAAGGATTACTATGTAATATTGGATTGCAAGAAGTTCAAGGAGGTCAAGAGCATTGGTGGGACCAGTGGGAGGAATTCAAGATCAAGTGTTGATTATGTACTCTTTCAGCAACTCTTGTAAAATGAATGAATGAAATGCACTTAGGAATGCCCTGACTCAATTCTTGGTGGCTCAGAATTGAATCCCTTAGAAAGTCCATGATCATACCATATTTATTGCTTATCCATTAATGCATGAGATGTATGGGAATGTATGCTATTATATGATATATGCATGCTAATTGGATAATGTGCAAAGTGAGACCTTAATAGTAATTAGAATGACCATAAAATCTTCCAAACAAATGATTAAGTTGGAAATGCTATAATTAAAGTAATTATAACATAGGCCCTCCATTGGGGCAATTATTTTAAGAAATTTTAAATAGTTGCATAAGATGCAATTAATTTAAGAGATTTTCTTAAGAATAATTGTTAAGCATGAGATGTTGTAAATATGTAAATAGTTTGGTGGCCAATGTTGGATGTACCTGAGGACATTAAAATTATTTGCATAATTACTGGCTCAATGGGATCAACTTAACTAATGCAAGATAAGTCAATAATGGATGTACCTGAGATGTTGAGCATTAGGGGCTAGGTAAAGGATTGAACCTCACATGAGATGTGATGGGCAAGGAGTTGCTTACATATAGTTTATTGTAATTACAATAATGGATGTACTTGAGGATGATCAATAGAATTATAAGAATTCAATCACCCACTAGAAATCCATCCAACTAGGATTTCCATTTTCTACTTTGGAAGTGTAGGATTCGCTAAGTTAGTGGGAGGACCAATTTGATTAAAAGACCATAATCATTTTGGTTAATTACATGATACATTTACTAATTAATCTGGTTATTTTCTGCAGTTAATTTTGTGATTAAAATGAGCACAGAACAACCACCGCCATCCAATATCCTTGCAAGCATACTTGATCACAATAGGTTGACAGGACCTAATCTGTCTGATTGGCTAAGAAATTTGAAACTTGTCCTGAACCTTGAGCATATAGGATATATTCTAGATTCAAATGTTCCTGGTCCCTTAACTCCGGAGGCCACACAAGAGGAACATGAAACTTTGGATAAGTGGAAGCAGCACGATATGAGAGCTAAGTGTTACATGCTTACTTCCATGAGTATTGAGTAACAAAAGCAGTATGAGAACATGTTGAGTGCGAGTGAGATCCTCCTTCACCTACAAGAGTTGTATGGTGAGCACAGCAGGAATGCTAGGTATGAGATATCTAGACAACTATTCTGTATGAGGATGTCTGAGGGACAGAATGTTGGGGATCATGTCCACAAGATGATTCGGCTGATTGAGCAGTCGGAACATCTTGACTTCAACATGGATTTCCAACTACAGACGGATTTGATCCTTCAGTCCCTTCTTGAGTCTTTTGGGAATTTTGTGATAAATTTCCATATGACTCAATAGGAATGCACCTTAGCCGGTTTACTCAACATGCTAGTTTTTGCCCAAAAGAATATGCCGGGCAATAATGGAAAATAGGTAGATTTGATTGTATCTTCTTATGCTGGAAAGTCCAACAAGAAGAAGGGCAATAAGAAAAAGAAACCTCAGATTCCTGGTCCTTCCAAGAAAATAGCTAAACAGAAAAGGAAGACTAAAGCTGATGGAGGCAAAGGAAAGTGTTTCCACTGCCAAAAGGATGGGCACTGGAAAAGGAATTGCCCAGAGTATCTTGCTTCTTTGAAGGACAAGAAGGATACACCTTCGGAAGGTATGTCCATATCTTGTTATTTAGATTCTGATGATACTCATAGTTCATCTATAGCTTGGGTTTTAGATACTGGTGTCAGTTCTCACATTTCTAATGATATGCAGGAATTAGCAAATAGTAGCAGCTTGCGTTCTCAAGATATTAGAGTCTGGATTGGCAATGGCTCAACTGTTGAAGCTTTAGCCATAGGATCTAAATCTTTTTACATGTTTGGACATGTTTTGTGTTTGGATAATATTTTATATGTACCTGATGCTTTTAAGAACATTATTTCTATATCTAGTTTGACTAGAAATGGCTATGAATTTCAGTTCACAGATGATGTTTGCAATATTTATTTTGAAAATAAATATGTTGGTTCAGGTTACATGAATGATGGTCATTATTATTTGGATAATAATGACAAACACAAATTGAATGCAAGTGATCTAAAAGAATGCAATATCATGGTGAAAACCAACTCAAGTTCAAAATATATTTGGCACTTAAAGTTATGTCATGTTGCAGAAGATAGGATTGCAAAACTGAAGAAAATGGGGATTCTATCCTCATTGGGCTCTGAGCCTACTCCAACTTGTGAATCTTGCCTTTAGGGCAAAATGACTAGATCACCCTTTGTTGGACAAGGGCTAAGAGCTGAAAATATTTTGGAGCTAATACATAGTGATATATGTGGTCCATTTAAAGAAATGGCTAGAGGGGGCTTTCATTATTGTATTACCTTTACTGATGATAAATCAAGATTTGGGTATTTGTATTTGATGAAATACAAATATGAATCCTTTGAAAAGTTTAAAGAATTTAAATCTGAAGTAGAAAATCAAACAGGAAAGAGTTGTAACACCCCTATGTTCGGTAGTGCGTTCTACTATTCTGGTGACCAGTGCTGTCTGGACAGCTAGGATGCCTAGAACCACACTTTGATATGAGGGAGGAGACATAAAATAATGAAATACAAGAAAAGAAAATATAAGAAAAACAAAGGAAAAATAATAGCAAAGAAATGTAACCAAGTTAAGCGAGCCAAAAACCCTAGCGATGGGTGACCGCACCGGGAAGTCACGGCGTGGACCGTTGACTGGCCCTGGACTGCAGGGAACCCTGAAAAATATTTATAGGACTTAAAGAGACATTAATTGAAGTATAAATATCATTAGACATATCAAAGAAAAATTAAATAATTAGTACAAAGAAAAGTGAGAAATCGAAAAACGGACAAAACCCGGTGTTACCGAAAAATCGAGAATGCAACCCGAACAGGGGCATTATGGTCATTTGACATACCGAATTGTCTTTTGACCTAAATTTCCATTAAAAATAAATAATATTACACTTAGAAAATAAAATGAAGAATTAATTTAGTGGTACCTAATGTAAATAGCCAAAAGTGGAGTGAAAATTGTGTAAATAACACATTTAACATATAAAATGATTAAACTAAAGTGAATGGACCACTAAGGAATAAACTAAGGATTATAAAATGTGTTAGTGGGCAGATTTCTCCACTAAACACTTCATCTTCAAGCTTGAGAATCATCCATGCCGTAAATGAAAAGCTCCCAAAACCTCCATGGCCATTTTTCTTTAAGCTTCATGCACTCCTTCAATTTACCTCCAAGCACCTAGGTAGCTTCACTAAAAATTGTCCTCACATCACAAGGAAGAGCTTGATACCAAAATCAAGAAGTTTGGTGAAGGTTTAACAAGCCCCAACCATAGGTAAGTTTGTATTTTTGAACTTTGCTTTGTTAAAGTTTGTATACTGGTTATGGGTGTTTGAATTGTGAAGAAAATTTTCAAGTTTGAGGAGTTCTTGATATATCAATTTTGGGAAGCCATGGAGCTGTATATTTGATGATTTATTTTACATATGTTTGATGGGAATTCATGTTGAATAGGGTGAATTGATGTCCTAGTAGTTAATTCCACATGTAACTAGTGATTATGCACTTGGAATGGAAATTGATGAATTATGGACACTTTGGCATGGTGAAGCTTTTCGGCAGCCTTGAGGCTTCTTTGATAAATGTATGTGTTCATGAAGATATGGGCAGAATTGTGACATTGAGGATTGATGAGTGTGTATGTAAATTGGTTGTGTAAAGTATGTGTAAGAATTAGAAATGTCCATGTGTATGTATTGTTTTATTTGGACTTTATGAATTGGAGTTTTATTTGGTGTATTGAGGATGTTTGTAATCTGCCCAAAATGACTTTAAGGTAAGGTGGTATATGGTTTTGGTAATGTACCAAAACAGAATTGGTAAGGGAAGTGGACATATAGTAAGGTAAATGTGTCATTGATGTATGTTTAAGCAAGGTAATTAAGGGCAGTATGCATTTTAGCCTATAACTTTAAATGTGTAACTTCAATTGGTATGAGACCAATTGGAGGTAAAACTAGGCACAAATGTGCCAACTTTCATTAAGAAAGCATACCAAAATTCTGCTTGCAAGGTGACATGAAAAATGATCAATTCGGATTAAGTACAAGTGAAACCTGAAAACTGACCAATTGGGCAGCAGTTAGTGTATAGGCCATAACTCACTCAAAACAGGTCCAATTGACCTGAATTTTTAACCATGAATAGTTAAGATCCATACCTACAAGTATTATGAAGACACCAAAGTCCAGAAATGACCATAAGCAAGTCAAACAGCTTGCACAAGTTCGGGTCCAAAAACTGGCCGAACCAAAGTTGATCAAATTGACCTAAAATGACCAAATTTGATGCCATTTGACCAGCAACAATAAAATGACCATAACTTGGTCTACATAACTCGGATTGACCTAAAATTTTGCTCCGCGTTCCGTAGGACATAGATCTACAAGTTTTTAGTTTTGACCGAAACCCAAAAACCGAGGGAACTAGGTCGTCCGGCTAGGTCAAACTAGTATACCGAAATCCAGCAAGTTGCATTAAAATGCACTAAACAAGGAAATGAGTTTGGTAAAACGTACCAACCCTAAAACCCTATCGAATGTGACATATTAATGACACTAAAACCTAAATTACCTAGAACACATCGAGGGTTGGTATATTAGGTGATTAAGCAAATAATAGCTTTCAGTGAATTATTTGTCAAACATTATCGATAGAGACAGTTTAATTTAGTACTGAAACACTTCAAATTGTGTTTCTCAGTTAGTAAAGACTCAGGGAAAGGGAAGGAAACACTGAGTCCAGACCAAGAGACAGTTATCAGAGGTTTGTGCACAACTAGTTTTTAACTGATTTTGTTTTGAATATTTCATATGATTAAATGACATATTTTCTTATGTATTATGTTTAACAAGCATTAGATTTAATTCAATGATTATTGAAAATTGTTATAGTATGTATGAATTTAGCTTTGTGAAATGGTATTTCCACAAGTATTAAGCATTGTTATGGATTGAATAAATTATGTTTTGGAAAATTGTGATAGAACATGTTTTGAATTGTGATGGTAATTTTCATGGAAAAATGCAAATTTATGATTTGAATTGTGTTGAGCATAAAAATTATTGGATATTGGAATTGACTTTGAATCGAATTATATTGTGATTTATGCTCACTAAAAGGATTGTGATATTGTTTTATATCTCACTATAGATGCTTGACTAGGTTATTACCCGTCTCTCTCATTTGTTGAGAAGACAATGGAGTTAGTTGTGTTTTGATTACCATGGTACGTGCACAGGCTTAGATTTTCCTCTGATTTGAGGTTAGATCTAAGTTTATTTTATCGTTATGGCCCTTGCGGAAGATTCATTATTGTGATGGTACTGTGCACGATGATTCGACCTCCCCGACCATAGGGAGTTAGAATCTGATTCGACCTCCCCGACCATAGGGAGTTAGAATCACCCCGAAGATGGCCCTTTCGGATTAGTCTTGCATAGTTAGTGAGATAAAGAATAGCTTTTGAGATAAAGAATGATTTTTGAGATACAGCATGGTTTTTGAGATAAAGAATGATTTTTGAGATACAATATGGTTTTGAGATAAAGATTGATTTTTGAGATACATAATGATTTTTGAGATACAGAATGGCTTTTGAATGGTAAATAATTGTGATTTCAATTATGGTTTATGTATAATTGATTTTGTTGGAATTACTAAAATGGTTAGTCATGATTTGATAAATTGAATTTTGTGATCAAAGTCATTTATACAAATGATTTACATTATTGGCAATGAATATTTTGAGTTTTGGAATTTGATGATTATTCAGATTCCCAAATTATTTACTGTAAATTTTGTCAATGTATATTGTACTATGTTTTAAATTATAATTGTGCACCACTGAGTTCACCACTCAGCGATAGCTTTGTATGCTGTCGCAGGTAAGAAGAGCATAGAGCAGTGAGTAAGTTTCTTTGAAGACACTTTCAGATCAGCTCTAGGTATATTATAGGTATACCCATGTACATAGGTCTGATGTATGCATGTAATAATATGTATGGAAAATTATTTGAGCAGTTGTATAAAAACTCTTGTAAAACATTTTGGTGGAAAATTATTTGAGCAGTTGTATAAAAACTCTTGTAAAACATTTTGGTATGTAATTAAATGTAAATTATTGTAAATATAAATTTAAGATTTCATTTACTTGAATAGTTTTGTAATATAAATTTTGAGTCTTATAATTGTAAAGTGAAATTTGTATTATATTTTGACTTGTAAAATTTGTATTATATTTCTTTTATCTCATCCTTTGAAAATACTGAAAAATTGTTGTGGATTGAGTTGAGAAAAATATTGTGTTGAATTTTGTTGGAGTTGAGATTTGGAAAAATATTGAAGTGCTTTTTACAGGTTTTCTGAAGAACTGTTTTATCCAAAATACAGATGGCACTCTGCCAAAATTTTTACAGAAATTCCAAATAAGTCAAATGTGTTAGTTCTATCACTTCAGTTCATAAAAGTTTTTAACACCTGTAAATAGTGCTCACCACTGTGAAAGAAGTAAGAAAAGTTTTTAAAATACCTTGTAGTGTATTTAATGGGTTATCAGTAGACGGAGTTGGTAATTCATTAGGTATACTACGGAATCATGTCATGCCTTACAGAGGGGTAGGGTGTGACAAGAGTATTAAAGCTCTTCGATCAGATCATGGAGGTGAATATTTAAGTACTGAATTTGATGAATACTTGAGAGAGCATGGCATTGTTTCTCAGCCGACTCCTCCAGGAACACCACAGCTGAATGGTGTATCTGAAAGGAGAAATTGTACCCTATTGGATATGGTACGTAGTATGATGAGCTATACTGATATGCCAATCTTCTTTTGGGGATTTGCATTAGAATCAGCTTTGTATATTCTGAATAGGATTCCATCAAAATCAGTTTCTTCCACGCCTTATGAGATATGGCATGGAAGAAAACCAAGTCTTAAGCATGTTATGATTTGGGGTTGTCCAGCTTATATCAAAAAGCTGAACACTGATAAATTAGAGACCATATCAGAAAAAGGTCGATTTGTTGGATATCCAAAAGATAGTTTTGGATATTAATTTTATTTGCCTACTTCACAAAAGGTTGTGATAAGCAGAGATGCCACATTTCTTGAACAATAGTTTGTTCAAGAAGGAGGCAAAGGAAGGTAAATAGAGTTAGAATTGGAGAATTCTAACCAACTAACAGATCAGATGGATATAGATCCATCTAATCAACCTATATCCGTTGATGAAACATCTACAGCTATTCCTCATAGAACAGCCAGGGTATCTCACCCACCAGTGAGATATGGTTTTCTTCATGAAGAAGAACAAGAGTTGTCTACTCATGAAGAAGTAGATCATGGGGATGATCCACTTACCTATGAAGAAGTTATATAAGATATAGACTCTTCAAAATGGATTAATGCTATGAAATCCGAGATTGATTCCATATATAAGAATCAAGTTTGGGATCTTATTGACCCACCTGAAGGTATTGTACCTATGGGGAACAAATTGGTTTTCAAGAAGAAAATTGGTTCTGATGGAAAGGTAGAGAGACCTATAAGGCAAGGCTAGTAGCGAAAGGGTTTCGCCAAAGGCAAAAAGTCAATTATGAGGAGACTTTCTCGCCTATTGCCATGCTTAAATGAATTAGGATTTTATTAGCAATAGTTGAATACTATGATTATGAGATTTGGCATATGGATGTCAAAACAGCTTTTCACAATGGATACATTGAAGAAAAAATTTTCATGGAACAACCTAGGGGTTTTGAATCCCAAGATGGTTCCAAGGTATCCAAGCTAAAGCGATCCATTTATGGGTTGAAATAAGCTTCAAGGAGTTGGAACATCTGTTTTGATGAAGCCATTACATCCTTTGGTTTTATCAAAAATGAGGATGAGCCATGTGTATATAAGAAGGTTAGTGACAGTGCTATCACTTTCCTTGTCTTATATGTGGATGACATACTGTTGATGGGTAATGACACAGGTATGTTGACAACTATAAAGGTATAGTTTTCAAATACATTCTCCATGAAAGACTTAGAGGAGGCAACCTATATTCTTGGGATTCACATATGTAGAGATAGAGCGAAAAGAATAATTGGTTTATCCCAAAGTCTATACTTGGAAAAGGTGTTAAAGAGGTTTAACATGCTTGATTCCAAGAGAGGATTGTTACCAGTGAGACATGGTATCCTCCTTTCTAAACAGATGCCTCCAAAGACACCTGAAAAAAGAGATAAGATGGCCAGGATTCCATATGTTTCGGCTATTGGAAGTTTAATTTATGCAATGTTGTGTACTAGGCCGAATATCGCATATGCTGTTAGTTTGACTAGCAGGTATCAATCCAATCCAGGTTTGGAACACTGGATAGCTGTCAAGAATATCCTTAAGTACTTGAGAAGAACTAAGGATTTATTCTTGATTTATGGATGTGGAGACTTGCAATTGGATGGTTATGCTAATTCTGATTTCCAATCAGATATCAATGATAGAAAGTCTACCTCTAGATATGTGTTAATTTGTAATGGAGGTGCAGTCAGTTGGAAGAGTTCCAAACAGAGCACGATTGTAGATTCCACTACAGAGACTGAGTATATTGCTGCATCAGATGCTGCAAAGGCAGCTGTTTGGATAAAGAAGTTCGTGACAGAACTTATAGTAGTTCCTTCCATTGAGTCATCAGTTCCACTACACTGTGACAACAATGGAACAGTCATACAGGCTAAGGAACCAAGGTCTCACCAGAAATCCAAACGCATAGAAAGGCGCTACCACATTATCAGAGAAATAGTTGGGCGAGGCAATGTAGCCATGCAGAAAATAGCATTACCTGAAAATCCAGTTGATCCATTCACTAAGCCTATGTCACAGAATCAGTTAGACCGACATCTTGAGAAGATAGGTCTAAGATATTGTAATAAATGGCTCTAGTGCTAGTGGGAGATTGTTAGCAGTATGCCCTAGAGCATATCATTTAGTATGTATCTTGTACATATTTTTATTAATAAAAGGCATTTCCACTTTTCCATTTACATAATATATTTATGTGTAATAGAAAAGGTCCAATGATATTTTATTAGAAATATTATTCTTAAGTTGTTAAGAATATGAGTGACAATATTTCTAGCACAAAGTATCATAAATAGGTTCACAATCGAGGATACTTCATAATAAGGACATGACTTATCCAGAAAGATTGTATTCATGTTTGTTACCAAGTTATTTATATGAGATATAAATAAGATGGAATCGTGAGTCTCATGCCATATAACAAACATGATAGGCACTTATAAAAGATAGGTAGGCCGAACCAGTGACTCTTATGACAAGCACATGAAGTTTACTCTTGTCAATGTTTTGTCATAAATCATATCAGTGCATATAATCTCTAGACTTGAGATAGCACAGTTACCTTGTATATAGGTAGTTTGAGTTTGATACTGCTTTCATACTTGTACTGTGTATGGGTATATGGGCATCTGTTGGCTCTTACTAGTTATATATGGAAGTAGGTGTTGATCAAGATGGAATCTGTTCCTCTAAGTAAATAGAGATAAAATCCTATGTTCATTTTATTGTTCTTGTTGTTTCAAGTTCCTAGCCAGGACAGATAGATTTATTCAGAAAAGAGTTTCTGTTGAGAAAATCTTTTTAATCAAGAATTTGAATTAAAAGAGAACATAATATTCATAGCAAATGGAGTTTGACATAAACCATGACTCCAGCTTGAGTTGGGATATTATAACAGAGAGATTCTAGTGCATGGTAACATATGATTATAGGTTCATTTAAGGTAAACGTTATTACTAATTGGGTGGCCATGGCATGCTATGCTAGGTGTTAACCATGGTCTATGAGGTTCATAAAATGATTTAGAGAAATCATTTATGGTAAGAAAGAGTTCTGATGATATTAAGAGTTAATATCATGTCTCATTGCTAATTAGTGATAATCCTAGTAAGTCACACACATACACAAGTTATTATCTATTTAAATGTGATTTAATTAATTAATTAATTAAAGAGTTTAATTGATTAATTAAATAGGTTTGGTTTGCAATTAAATTGCAAAATCCCTAGCATGACTTGAAACCAAATCTAGATTATTGGATGTATAGTATAAGTTAAATTTATATTTAAAGTGTTTAAATATGAATTTAATTAATGATAAATTAATTAATAGAGATTAATTAATTAATTTATATTTGATATAAATTAGAAGAAGAAAAATAATTATTTTGGGTTGAGAACTCAAAATTAAGACATAGGGGCATTTTGGTCATTTCACAGTGTAACACGTGACACCATGAGATGGTGACACATGGGATTACACATAAGCTTGCCAAACGTTTTTTAATCATATAAGATGATTAAATCAAGATTAAATATAGGTTTGACACTTGGCACAATGTGATTGGGTCACTTAAACCTAGAGCTAATCAAATGGTGACATGTGGCAAGGGTTTAATGTGTTAACCTAGCTATTTAAGTGTTGTTATAAAAAAGAAAAATAACCAGCAGCACCTCTCCTTTGTCACGCCATTTTGAGGCTCTCCATCTATTCTTCTTCATCTCTCATCAATTCAAAGAGATTAGCCATTAGTCTCTTGAATTAAGAACACTAGAAATTGTTTCTAGTGTCCTGTTTACATCTCTAATCTCTTAAAAGGCAGAACTTGAATTTCTAATTAATACAAAAAGCTTTAGAAGCTGTTCAAGGGCTGCCATAGGTGTTCTTGGTGTGGAAAAACTAGAGGGACAACATCTGGTGTCCTGAAGACAAATCTCAAAGGCACAGACACGCTGCAGTGCATCAAGAGGTTAGTGTAATCATTCTCGATTTAATCTAGGGTTCTAAAATTAATCTGATTAATTTTAAAATCTTAAATGGAAAATACAGATCCAAAAACATATTAAAAGAGTTTTAATATGTTGTTTATCATTGAAATCAAATAGATAAAAATAAATCTTGCATGATGCATGTGACCCTTGGTGAAAATTTTTGAATTCAATGGTATAAACTTGTGTTTTTCACGCTTCCGTTCCTTCATATATTTCATTCATATAAAAATTTATTTACACAATAATTTACAATTTATTTACAATCTAAAATGATATACATCATTCACTTATGTACAATAAACAAAATACAAAATCTAATTACATGGGCTCTACCCAAACAAAATACAGAGGTGACTCTCAGATAATGTCAGATATGGCCAAAGCTCTATCAGAGTACTATTGATGCGACTGCTGCTACTGTTGCTGTTGGTCTCTAGTACCTATGTGATGGAAAACTAATGCGCTAAGTGAATTGCTTAGTGGTGCATAATTTAAAATAAAAGGAATAAAATAATCTAACATAATTAATCTATGTATAATTGCATAAATTTTTGATCATTTACATATTTATTAGACTTTGGGAATAATTAAATTTATCGATATTTTTATATTTATTCCTCTCATATTCTGTCTCATTAAATTCATATCAATGCCCAAGTAACTTATAATAGATTATAAAGGCTAGATACCAGGGAGTATACTAGTTAGACATTCGTATGTTTATCAAGTATACATCGGTCATATCAAGCACAAGGCCAGTGGGCAGGCATAAAGCCAGAAATGATAATAGGCACTACGGCCAACAGGCAGACATAAAGCCAGTAGAACAACCATTTCAGACATTTGTTATCTGTCAATGATCATTCATGTGAGCAGCACTACAATCTGTAGTCCTTATTTGGTATCCAAGCTCTATACATAAGTCTAGGTATACTTTGGGCAATTTAGTATTATTACTTATTAGAAATTTCATAATTTGTAATGGAAAAGTAGGTCTCACATACATCTTTCATGTAATTTATACATTTAGCAATTCTTATAGGTAATTACATATCATGTATTAGGCAGTTTCTTGAACCTTCCTTTAGGTTCAGTTTTGGTATCTTAGCTTTACCTATCAATTTGATCAGTATGTGGCCACTATTTGGCTGCACTTCCTCCATGGAAGTTGTTCCTCTATGTCTTGACTTTGTTTTCCCTTTTGAATCATGTCATTTGGAGTTTTAGAATTCAATTTATGGTCAAATAACCATAACTGGTTCATTGTCTCTTTCCGGGTCCAGAATTAGGCAGGTTATGAAGTCAATATTTATCTAATTAATTAGACATGTTATAGCTACTTTTAAGCCTAATGTTCTTCATAGAAGTTGTTACCCTATATCTTAGGATCACTCAAATATTTGAATTACAATTTTTCAAGTTTTTTAGAATTAATTATAATAAACTAACTGGCCTAGACTCTAGTACCCTATGTCTACAGGATTCCAAGTTCAGTCAGTGGCTTTAACTCCCATTTTAGGGTTTTTACACTCACAATCTGAGGAAAGTTTCTAAACCAAAGTTGAAGTCCTATTTCTTAGATTTCTAGAACAATTTGGCTCATCCCAATTGGAGTTTCCTAGTGGGAAATATGGTCTAAAAACTATTCTGGGGTTAAGTGATAGTTTTGTCCAATTCTAGGTTTTGGTGTGCTGAATTTCTCTAGCAATTTGACCAAGTTTCTTTTTGTTCTGGGTTTTGGTCAAAACACCAATATTGTAGATTTATGTCTTATGAAAATTTTGGCACTAGTTTCATTGCATTTAAAATTTTGTGGACCAAGTTATGGCATTTTTACCAAACTCGTCGGATAGGCCAAAGTCCAGAATTTTTGGGCAGTTTGGTTCTGGACAGTTTTATTGAACTAACTTGTGCTAGCAAATTGATTTGGTTTGAGGCAGATATGGTGTGACACTCCTTGCCCGTCTATAGTGTAGATGAGCGAGGCATGCTACACAGTGTGCCGGAGCACCCTATCTTATCTTATTTCAATTTAAGTTCTTAATTTGTTGATTAAAAGGCTTTTAAGTGAAACTCATAGCATTTATGTCATTTGTTGAAATATTGATTAATTTAGAAATTATAAAAATTTTACAGAAAATCCAGCATAGTGCTTGCTATAAATTAGAATAACAGTTCTTTGAAACCTGTTAAAAACACTCCCAATATATTCCTCATATTCTCAACTCCAATAACCATTAATAAAATTTCAACAATTCTGAATGGTTCAACACAATTTCATATATTCCATTCATAACATAATCAAACTCAATTTCATGAAGAAATACTCAAAATGTTATTTATTAACAAAATTTACAACTAATTACACCAGTCTATAAGTACATGAGTTTATAATGTACATGGCAAAATGATAATCTAATTACAAAATCCAAAATACAAAACATCTAATGAAGCCTAGTGGCCCTACAAAAATGCACAGTAGTGGAGGTGACTCTGAACTCGATGCAGATTTGAATGCTCACCCAGTCTGAGGTCTACTGGGCTCCTGCTCAGTATCTCTAGTACCTATGCATGGCAAAAAGCGATGCGCTAAGCAATACAGCTTACTGGTGCCAAAATAAAATAAAAATAAACTAAAATAATTGAATATGTAGAGATTGTGGTATTATTTTATGCAGACTGAATTCTTAGTAACTAATTGAAATATTATTCATTTAGTACTTTTTATGTTCATTATTTGGTTATACTATATTAAGACTTATTTTTGGTTGCCCAAGTAACCTATACCAGTGACTGGAGTGGATAAATGGGTAAACTAGCACTGAGTATCAAGTACCTCGGGCTGTCACACCATCGGTCACAAAGTGTCTACCAAGTGTGCAACAGAATGGCTAACAAACCATGACAAGCATTGGGCACAAGGCCAAGTGTGTCATGCATAGCAAAATGGCCATAGGCCATAATATCATAAAATGACATAAAATACCATAAATCACGAAATGGTATAAAGCCATATGTGGTGCTGCTATCAGAACCCTATTGGCATGCCAACCTATCCAAACCAATTATACTAGGCATACTAGACAATATTACAAAGTTAATTATTTGATTCATTGCACTTAATGTTTAGTGGTTACTATTTACCTTGCTATTCATGCATAAATATTGACTTTTTCATACACAATAGATATGTTAGTTCGAATTACAACAAAATCCCACATTTTAAATTTTACATTTGTTGGCATCAATTACCAATCTCAATTCAAAGTTCATTAAGAGTTATTTCAAATTTTCAGATTTCATGGCTAATATTTACTGTTTCATTGGACCAATCTACAGTGAGATTTTAGCTAAACTTCCTCATCAAAGTTGTTCCTTAATGTGTCTTTTTTAATTCACTTTTTGAATCACTCCATTTTGAGTTTTGTAGCTCAAGTTATGGTCTTTTTACCATAACTAGCCCGATTGGTTTATTCTGAGATTTTCTGGGTAGAATTTGGTTCTGGTAGTTTTTGTAACCTAACTTTGGCTAGCAATTTCAGTTGGTTAAGGTTAGAATTTGAGTTTGTGTTGTGAAAGTTGTTCTACTATGTCTAAGCTTTCCATTAATTCATAAATTAGGTCATTTGGACCTTCCTACACAAAGTTATAGCCATATGAACATACAATATTAATTTGGTCATTTTTACCAGGTTCGGAATTAGTTATCCAGATTTGTTCAATTTTTAGGTCATCCTAAGTTGGTTTTCTGAGCAAGGTTTCTTCATTAAAGTTATGGCATTATGACCCTAGTTTAACTCCAATTGGCCTTGCACCAATTGAAGCTATAGAAACTAAGTTATGGCTGCCCAAACACACTAGACTCAAGTTCTGAAATTCTGGCACAAGGGGGCAACAAACCAACTCCAATTTCAATGCCACAATTGCTTCCAATTTAGGGTCAAACTTTATCAAATGGTCACTAATTGACCATTAGAACACCAGTTTGCCATCAATTCAACAAAACCCTAATTTAGCTCAAGCCCTAATTCCCAAAGTTTCCAATTTCCTCACACATTCACAATTTGGTGTTCTAACTTAGATATACTCATCAAATTCATCATCAATCATCTTAATTTAATTGAAATTTTATATAACCCTAACCTACATCATGGCTGCCAAAAATTTAAGAATGCTCTGTCATGCATATTTTTGTTCCATTTTCACAAATCCTAACTTAATTCATCGTCCTAATAAGAAATTTAAAGAGAGAGAATAAGAAATTCACACTAACCTTAATTGGAACTTTCCAAATTTGTCAAAACTCCTTCCTTTCCACTTCTTTTTGCTTCTAGTCACCTTAGCAAGGTTAGATATGAAGTTTTAAGGAAGGAAAGTAGGGGTGTTATGGTGAGATATCAAGAAAATTTAAAGAGAGATGAAAGGAATTTCAATGGAGGAGAGAGAGATTTTAGGCCAAGGAGTGAAGAATGAAGAAGATGGCTGATTCTTTTTATTTTTATCTCATTTTAATTTCATTTTTATCCCTTTAATTAGTTTTGTCAAATTGTGATTGGGTGAAACTTTTTAATTGCATCATGCTTGCATATGCATGATGTCATAATTAAGCTTTTTAAATTTCATTTTGTTTTCTTTCTTTTCTACACATTTTTAATTAAATTTCCATCAATATTTGTTCATATTTTATTTCATATAATATACTTACTTAAATGCACAAGTGGGTGAAAAATCATCTCCGAAGACAAAATGACCAAAATGCCCTTCCTTTAGCTTATTGAGTTAAAATCATTTGTACCGATTGATAAAATTTTCTTAGCATTTTCTTGGCATTCTTTTTTCATCTAAATCTCAATAACTTTTCACTGGAGTCTCAAAAATTATTTCACATGATTTCCCCCAGGTGTAGGGTTGCTAACTGTCTTCACAGTAGATTCTCGTTGGGGTTACCCATCGCCGTAGCTTTGGCTCATTTAACCTTAGTGCATTTCATTTCTAAAATTTTTCCTTAATTTTTCTTACCATTATTTGAGTTATTTATGACTCCTTACTCTAGTCTAAATATAGTTCCAGACATTCTGGCTATCCAAACCGACATTAGTCCCCGTAACAGTCGAATGTACGGACTAGCTAAAGTGAGGGTGTTACAGCTCTTCCCCTCTAATTAAAATTTCATCCTCAAATTTTACCTGATGCAAACAGTTGAGGGAACTGTTGCCTCAACGTCGCTTCGCTTTCCCAAGTTGCCTCCTCAGTGTTATGGTGCCTCCAAAGCACTTTCACCAGTGGAATTTGCTTGTTTCTCTATTCTTTCACTTCTCAAGCCAAAATTCATATGGGTTCCTCTTCATATGTCAAATCTGGTTGGATTTATATTTCTTTCATGGAAATGACACTGAAGGGTCTGATATGTACCTTCTCAGCATGGACACATGTAATATGTTATGGATCTTGTCCAGCTCTAGTGGTAAAGCTAGCCTATAGGCCACTGGACCCACACCTTCAATAACTTCATATGGGCCAATGAACCTAGGCCTTAACTTACTCTTTCTCCCAAATCTCAATACCTTCTTCCATGATAAGACTTTGAGAAACACCTTGTCGCCAACCTCATATTCTATGTCTTTTCTCCTCAAGTCAGCATAAGACTTTTGTCTATCTGAGGCAACCTTCAAATTTGGTTTTATCAATTTAACCTTCTCTTCAGTCTGTTTCACCAGGTCTGGTCCCACAAGTTTATCTTCACCTAGTTCAGTCCAACATAATGGTGTTCTACACCTCCTTCCATACAGTGCCTCTTACAGAGCCATCTGAAGGCTAGCTTGGTAGCTATTGTTGTATGCAAATTCTGCCAATGGGAGGTATCTGTCCCGACTTCCCTCAAATGCAATAACAAAACTCCTCAGCATATCGTTAAGGACCTATCATATTTTCATACTATTACTATTATTTCAATTTAATATTTTTAGTAACTCAATAAATTTTAAAGTTTACCTGAATTACTCGTTCCGACTGTCCATCCATCTGAGGATGAAAAGCCATGCTAAAATGGAGTTGTGTGCCCAAGGCTTATTGCAACTTCTTCCAAAATCTTGATATCAACCTTAGGTCTCTATCAGATATGATGGAAAGTTGGATTTTATGAAGTCTAACTATCCCACTGATATACAACTCTGCTAGCTTCTCCAGTGAGTAGTCAGTTCTAAATGGCAAAAAATAAGCTGACTTGGTTAATCTATCTACTATCACCGATACTACATCATGTTTTTTCTGGGTGAGTGGTAGACCACTAACAAAATCCATGGTGACTCGGTCCCATTTCCATTCAGGTATGTTAATGGGCTGTAACAAACATGATGGAACTTGGTGTTCTACCTTGACTTGCTGACATGTCAAGCATCTTGTCACATAGTCAGCTATGTCCTTCTTCATGTTAGGCTACCAGTAGTGAGGCTTTAGATCATGATACATTTTTGTGCTTCATGGGTGCATAGCATAAACACTGGTGTGTGCCTCTTTTAGAATGCTGGTCTTCAATTCCCCATCATCTGGTACACACACTCTTTCTTTGTAGTACAAACACCCATCTACTTTCACCTCATAATCAGTTTCTTTTCCCTCTAGGATTTTGCCCATTATAGCTATTAGCTTCTCATCTATCTTCTGCCCATCCCGAATTTACTGTAGCAGGTTTGGCCTTACTTGTAACTCAACCAAAATAACTCCATCATAAGCTAAGGACAAACGGGCATTCAAGGATCTCAATGTTACAATGGATTTTCTACTCGGAGCATCAGTAGCAACATTTGCCTTCCTAGGATGGTAGTCTATCACACAGTCATAATCCTTCAAGAACTCAATCCACCACCGCTGTCTAAGGTTGAGCTTCTTCTGGGTTGGCAAATATTTCAGATTTTTGTGATCTATGTAGATGTAGCACTTTTCCCGATACAAGTAATGCCTCTATATTTTCAGTGTGAAGATGATCACTACTAACTCTAGATCATGAGCAGGGTAGTTCTTTTCATATAGCCTTAGCTACCTGGAAGCATACGCGGCCACTTTCCCTTCTTGTATCAAAACATACCCTAGCCCATTATGTGAGGAATCACCTTACCTCTATGTAAGGCATAACAAGATCCCGTAGAATACCTAATGAACTACCGAAATTCACCTATCGATAACTCATTAAGTACACAACAAGGGATTTTCAAACCATTTTCTTACTTTTTGAAAGTGGTGAGCATTTTTGGTATGCACTAAAAACATTTAATTGAAGATTAAAAGCTAGTTAAAATTTTTGTCCATTTTTATTTATCTGTAAATTTTGGAAAATTTTCGGCAAAGTGCCGGTAGTATTTGCAAAAACTGAAAATTTACCTGTAGGAAAAACACTTCTAATAATATTACACTTCACCAAATCACTCAATTAACACAATTCACATCTATCTCCACAATTCAAAATAAGATTGTCATCCTAAATTTTCTAAAATAAGTTATACCCCATGCATTTAAAATATTTGATTACATTCACAATTTAGTTCACAGACATAAAAAGCCAAAAGACCATATTATTACATATTAACTATATAACTGCTCAGTTACAAAAGTGCATATGACTATAAAATTATTTACATCAAGAAATTACAAGGTATAATCAAATACCCATACAAAAGTCTCTGGGTAGTCCCCATAATCAGTAGCTCACTCTTTTGCTTTTTCCTTGCCTCTATCTGCGACAGCAAATGGAGCTATAGCTAAGTATAAAAATACTAAGTGGTGCACAATAATATGGAAAATGTATAACATAAAACATTTATGAACAATTCACAATTCAAAAATCTCGCAATCACATTTCACAACTTTTCAAAGCTTATTATAGCATAGTTTTGGTCAAACAATTTAATAAACACAATGTTGCCAATCAATAACACAACTTAGGTCATGACACAAAATTTCCAAATATGCCATGTTGTACACCACGACAAGACAAACTCACTCCAATAATCGAAATCAATGAGGGAGGTGGCTAGCTAGCTAATGAGCACTCATCCAAACTCACCTCAGACTGGCAAGCCAGAGAGGGGGAAAAATGATCAAATATCAAACTCAACCCCACGAGTGGAGGAGGAATATAGTAAAGGATTGCCATGCCAAGTGTGAATCAAAAATAATTTCAAAATCATATTATTCAACATTTCATGCAAAACATTAATCAATTTTCATTTCAAATTTCCATTTATAAAGTAGGCAACACAACATTTCTCAAAGCATTGTTCAGCATAAATTGCTCCAAAATGCATTCAAATAAATTTTCTAATAGCAAATCGAAAGTGAAAAGTTATTGTGCACAAACCTGATGTGAGTAGCCTCTAGGCTTGACTCAGTTTGCCCTATCCTTTTCCAGGTTTTTTCAGCTGAAACACGCAATTTAAAGTGTTTCAGTGTCTTATCTCATAACAAATCTAATAATTTATTTATATATACTCAATTCTAGCCCCAATATGCTTAAACTAACGTTCTTGGAAATTTTCATTTCGGGGTTGCTATTCATATCAATATGTTGACTTTCTTATGCTTAATAGGTATGGGAAATCCAATTATACCCACATACCACATTTTGGGTGCCTAATTTATTGGTTTTGATTGTTTCTTCAAATTTTAGGTCTCTTAGATACAATTTCAAAATTTCTAGATTTGATGTCTTATTTTGTACTGTTCCATTGGACATATTACTGTGAGAAATTGGCAAAGTGTTCTTCATAAAACTTGTTCCTTATTGTCTTAACTTTAATTCTTTTTTTTTTTTTGAATTACTCCATTTGGAGTTTTTGTCACACCCTACCCCTCTGTAAGGCATAACATGATCCCGTAGTATACCTAATGAATTACCAACTCCATCTACTGATAACCCATTAAATATACTACAAGGGATTTTAAAAAACTTTTCTTACTTCTTTTACAGTGGTGAGCACTATTTACAGGTGTTAAAAACTTTTTTGATATGAAGTGATAGAACTAACACATTTGAATTATTTGGAATTTCTGTAAAAATTTTGGCAGAATGCCATCTGTATTTTGGATAAAACCGTTCTTCAGAAAACCTGTAAAAAGCACTTCAATTATTTTATGAATCTCAACTCCAACATTTTTCTCAATACAACATATTTCTCAACTCAAATCCACAGTGATTTTTCAAAAGCTGAGATATGGGAAATATAATACAAATTTTTACAAGTCAAAATAACTCATAATTATTTTACAACCTCAAGTTACAATTTGAATTTACAACTGCTCAAACCAAAACAATATGTACATACAGTGGTCATACATTACAGTACAAAATGCAAAAAGCGGTACACTCGTTATACCCGAAAAATCTCTCACTGGAGGTACTAGCAGCCTAGTCTGCTGCCCTGTCTGTCTGTCTACCTGCGACAGCAATAAAAAGCTATCGCTGAGACAATGTCTCAGTAGTGCACAACATTTACCAAATACAACTTTAAATCACAACTCATAAACCATATAAATAGTGGATACGTAAAACCATAGTTAAATTCAAGACAATGAATGTCATAAGGAATTTAAACTCCAATTCACAATTTATCAAAATTCATAATAACACAATTTAGTCAAATAGTTTAAGAATACCGTATTGCCAATTCATACACAATTTGATCAAATAACTGAATAATATCATTTTGTAAATCAATAACACAATTCGATCAAATAACTGAATAATATCGTTTTGCAAATCAATAACATAATTCGATCAAGTAACTGAATAATATCGTTTTGCAAATCAATAACATAATTCGATCAAGTAACTGAATAATACAATGTTGCCAATCAATAACACAATTTTGGTCATGACACAAATTTTTCCATATATGCCGTGTTGTACACCACGACAAGACATACTCACCCCAATAATCGAAATCAATGAGGGAGGAAGCTAGCTATCTAATGAGTACTCATCCACACTCACCTCAGACTGATAAGTCAAAG
The DNA here is from genome assembly GCF_030052815.1 of Hevea brasiliensis. Lineage (NCBI taxonomy): Eukaryota > Viridiplantae > Streptophyta > Magnoliopsida > Malpighiales > Euphorbiaceae > Hevea > Hevea brasiliensis. The sequence goes on along the minus strand of NC_079496.1, from coordinate 90,353,888 downwards.
AGGGAGGAATATAATCATACTCACCCCAGACTGATAAGTCAAAGAGGGAGGAATAATCACACTCACCCCATTAATGGAGGAGGAACATAGTATTAGTGTCATGCCAATTGTGAGTCAAAACAATTCCAAACATTTTATTCAAATGATCCGTAAGAATCCAATAAATTTCCAAAGTTATAATTTGATTCACAAAATGGCAACACAATTCGTAATTCACTTCAATTTCCACAAAAACCATTTACAGTGCTTTTCAATCAATAAGTATCCATCAATATCATTCAAACAATTTTTCACAGTTTCAAACCATTCACAATGTTTTTTAATCAATAAGTGTCCATCAAACACATTTCCACAATTTAAAACAATAATATACAAATAGTCAATATTTATTTCAATTGAAAAATTCAAGAGAAATAGTTGTTGTGCACAAACACAATTTAAAACAATAACATACAATTAATCATATGAAATATTATTCAGAGTAAAATCAGTTGAAAACTAGTTGTGCACAAACCTCTGATATTTGTCTCCTGGTCTTGACTCAGTATTTCTTTCCCTTTTGCTGAGTCCTTGTTAACTGAGAAACACAATTTGAAGTGTTTCAGTACTAAATTAAACTGTCTCTATCGATGGTGTTTGGTAAATAATGCATTGAACTCAATTATTCACTTAATCACCTAATATACCGACCCTCGTTGCGTTTTAGGTAAATTAGGTTTTTGTGTCGTTAATATGTCACATTCGATAGGGTTTTAGGTTTGGTACGTTTTACCAAAGTCATTTTCTTGTTTAGTGCATTTTAATGCAAATTGCTGAATTCCGGGACACTGGTTTGACCTAGCCGGATGATCTAGTTCCCTTGGTTTTCGGGTCTCGGTCGAAACTACAAACTTGTAGATCTAGGTCTTATGGACCGCGGTGCAAAATTTTAGGTCAATCCGAGTTAAGTAGACCAAGTTATGGTCATTACACTATTGCTGGTCAATTGGTATCAAATTAGGTCAATTTTAGGTCAATTTGGTCAACTCTGGTTCGGCCAGTTTTTGGACCTGAACTTGTGCAAGTTGTTTGACTTGCTTATGGTCATTTCTGGGCTTTGGTGTCTTCATAATACTTGTAGGTATGGGTCTTAACTATTCTTGGTTAAAATTTCAGGTCAATTGGACATGTTTTGAGTGAGTTATGGCCTAAACACTCACTGCTGCCCAATTGGTCATTTTTCAGGTCCTAATTGCACCTAATCCGAATTGGTCATTTTCTTAGGTCACCTTGCAAGCAGAATTTTGGTATGTTTTCTCAATGAAAGTTGGCACATTTTGTGCCTAGTTTCACCTCCAATTGATCTCATACCAATTGAGGTTACACCTTTTAAGTTATAGGTCTATTTTCACACTGCCCTCTATGTGTCTTTCAAACCCCAATTCAAACACACATTTAACTTGCTCTACCTTAAATCCCCATACCCAATTATGATTTTATACCTTTCCATATTCATTTATCACTTCTTACTATGGTCAATTTGGACAGAATACAAACATTCTCAATACATCAAATACAACCCTAAACCACAAAGTCCAAATTTAGCAATATATGTACATAAATACACCTAATCATTACATATAATCTCCACTACTAATTTACATATACATTCATCAATTCTTCTATGTCAACACTCTGCCAACACTTCCATCAATACATACAATTATTCAAGGGTTCCCAAGCTGCCGAAAATTGTTCTTCAACATCAAAGTGCCCTACAATTTACCAATTCCCATCCAAGTGCATAAATCACCATATATATGTGAAATAATCCACTAGGATATTAAATCACCATGATCAACATTATTTCTCATCAATTATATGCATAAATATCTCATCAAAAATGTGACTCCATGGCTGTCCAAAATGAAAACAACAATAACTCTTCAAACTCAAAATTTTCCTTCACAAAACCAACACCCATAACATGCACACAAAACTTAACAAAGCTATCTTCAAAATTATGAACTTACCTTTTGCTTGGAGCTTGTTAAACCTTGCTTAAACTTCTCAAATTTAGTATCAAACTCTTCCTTGTGATGAGTAGACAAAGTTTCATGAAGGAACCTAAGAGATTGGAGTTGAAAATGGAGAGTTAAAAGAGCTTGCATGAAAAATGGCCATGGTGTTTCCTCTCACCTTCATTCACGGCAATGTTGAGATAACTTTGAGGAAGATGAAGTTCAGCTGATTTAGTGGAGTTACAGCTGCCCTATTATATGTTTATTTTATGCATTAGTGGTCCACTCACAATTTTAATCATATTTTAAGCTAAACTTTCATTTAATCCCACATTAACCCATGATTTTAACTATTTACTTTAAGTACCATTAAACTAATTTTTCATTTTATTTTCTAAGTGTAATATTATTTATTTTTAATGGACATTTAGGTCAAAAGACACTTCGGGATGTCAAATGACCATAATGCCCCTGTTCGGGTGGCATTCCCGATTTTTCGGTAACACCGAGTTTTGTCCGTTTTTCGATTTCTCACTTTTCTTTGTACTAATTATTTAATTTTTCTTTGATCTTTCTAATGATATTTATTCTTCAATAAGGTTCTATTTAAGTCCAAAAAATGTTTTCCAGGGTTCCCCGCAGTCCAGGGCTAGTCAACGGTCCACGCCGTGACTTCCCGGTGCGGTCACCCATCGCTAGGTTTTCCGGCTCGCTTAACTTGGTTACATTTCTTTGCTATTATTTTTCCTTTGTTTTTCTTGTATTTTCTTTTCTTGTATTTCATTATTTATGTCTCCTCACTCATATTGAAGTGTAGTTCTAGGCATCCTAGCTGTCCGGACAACACTGGTCACCGGAGCAGCATAACGCACTACCGAACTGAGGGGTGTTACAATTCTCCCCCCCTTAAATAAATTTCGTCTCGAAATTTCACCCAATAGCTATCTTACAATAGTCATACGTTTATTTTCTCCTTTCTATATGATCGTATAATCTTCTTTTCCTCAAATTTGTATAAGACTTTTAACAATCTAATACAACGTTTAATTTGTTTGTATAATACTAATCTCCTCTTACTATTGTGTTGTCTAATATTTCATTTCACTTTCCTTCTTGAATGACCCTTGAGGTCATGTTAGAATCATTCATCAGTCATTGGTCCTCTGACCATTCTAGTCCATAGTCTTCCTCACATTCGTAACATTTCTTTGTTATATCTGAATCAACTGTTCGAATTTTTTTTTTTACGTCCATAACTCTTTTTATCTTTCAATATTCTATAACTTACTTCCTTTTGTACTGAACTATAACCTTTCGATATTCTAACTTTTAAGTTTTAGATCCCTAAGTAGGATTTTCAACTTAATTCCAACAATAAAATTCTGTCCTGGCATAACTATACCAAAACAGATGCCGTTGGCAACTATTCTCATCTAGGTGCACTATCGGGTAGTAGGTAGCTCAACACAATAATCTCAAGTCAGTACTGTAATCTGCAGCTTACAGTATAAACATCAAGAACATTGCATAGTTACTACGATACATCCCAATAGATCAAACTTTGTTATCCTTTATTCTTTTTGAATTCACTGATATTCGAATCTTATTCTGATTACAATATCCATTAGCAATTTCTAACAGTAACCTCCTTGCCCTCATCTAAAGCAATTCCATTACTGCATCTTACTTTTACGTTCTCTTGCCTTACATTAAGTAGGCTCGCCAATTAGCTTTATAATTTATGGTGTGTTAGAAAATACTTTTCGCCGATAAACTCTTTCAAAACTAATTTCACTTATTATCACAATCCTTATCTTAAGGGCTAATCACTAATGCGTCAAAATTTATTCCCCTGTAAAGGAATAACAACAGAACATATAGTTCTAACACTAACATAAAAATATGCAAACTCCAGGTCAAACAATACATATATATATCTTAGTTGCTAATTGAGAAAGTACCAGCAATGATGTCAAAAGTCTCAGTCTCTTTTCTGTCGTATAGCGTATACTCTAGTTGAAGCATCACCCTGTTTTGGCTGATTCACAGTAGTCTGACTTCTAGGTGTACTACCCCTACCTCTACCTTTGCCTCTACTAACTGATGGTGAACTATTTGGGGTAGAAACTTGGGTTGATCCCTTTGGTGTAGTAAATGATCCAGAACGACCTGGATTTACACAATCCCTAGCAAAATGACCAGTCTCTCCACAGTTAAAGCATGCTCCTACGGCTCTATAACATAGCCCACTATGTGGTTTACCACAAGTTTCACAAAGTCGATCTGACAGCGCATTTCTGGGTTTCTGTTGAGTTTGCTGATCGGATCGAGGTGGTTTCTGTCCAAAAGATCTATCTCTACCGGACTTCTTACTATCTCTGTCGTATCCCCCAAAGTTTTTCCTCTTTCCAGTAGGACCACTAGAACTCTGTTCTGCTGACTTTCCCTCTTTTTCTGCCTTCTCTGATTTCTTTTTCTCAAGAGCCGCTTCAGATTCAATTCTTTCTAATTCTAGTGCTTGAGAAATAAGTTCAGAGAAGTTGTTATGTTTGAATCCGACCACTTGTAATCTGATACTAGGCTTCAAGCCGATTTCAAATCTCTTACATCTCTCCCTGCTGGTAGAAAGTAGACTTACTGCATAATGGCTTAGGCGGGAGAATTCCCTTTCATACTCAGCCACTGATCTGCCCCCCTGTTTCAGACTTAGGAATTCTTGCAGCTTCTGGTCTACATAAGCATCAGGGACATATTTTTGCCTGAATTCCCTGAGGAAGTCATTCCATGTTAGCACCAGAGGTTCTACTGATCGTGGGAATGGTTTTCCACCAATCATAAGCATCCCCTATAGCAAAGATACTGAGTACTCAAATCGAGCTCCTCTGCAATGCGCTTTCTTGAATACCCTATCCATCCTCTCTAACCATTGTTCAAACTTCTAGAGGATCTACTGTCCCTTAAACTCTGAGCCCCATACTTCATCAACTTGTCATATTGTCTAGCGTAAGACCGTGGTTGTACCACCGAGTCTGTATTGGGGCTTGAGTAGGCACATTACCATCCATTTGTTGGAACATTGCAGCGTCACGAGCAACCGAGCAGAATCTGCAGATGCATGGGCTGGTGCTACTGAACCACTGACATTATGTAGGCATGGGGCATCCCCTTGCACCTCAGCCTCTATCGATTGATCGACTGAACGATCACCCTCTTTCATAGTCAATTCGAGGATTTTAGACCTCCTGTACAATAATACAAGGAGATTTCCTCCCGTTAGTGCATATTTATAATGTAATGTACTGTATGTATCAAACAATGATATTGAGCAGTTGTACTGTGAAGAAAGAATATTCAAGTAACAAGTGAAAACAAAATTTAAAAACTTTGCTCTGATACCACTAAAACATGTCACACCCTACCCCTCTGTAAGGCATAACATGATCCCGTAGTATACCTAATGAATTACCAACTCCATCTACTGATAACCCATTAAATATAATACAAGGGATTTTAAAAAACTTTTCTTACTTCTTTTACAGTGGTGAGCACTATTTACAGGTGTTAAAAACTTTTTTGATATGAAGTGATAGAACTAACACATTTGAATTATTTGGAATTTCTGTAAAAATTTTGGCAGAATGCCATCTGTATTTTGGATAAAACCGTTCTTCAGAAAACCTGTAAAAAGCACTTCAATTATTTTATGAATCTCAACTCCAACATTTTTCTCAATACAACATATTTCTCAACTCAAATCCACAGTGATTTTTCAAAAGCTGAGATATGGGAAATATAATACAAATTTTTACAAGTCAAAATAACTCATAATTATTTTACAACCTCAAGTTACAATTTGAATTTACAATCGCTCAAACCAAAACAATATGTACATACGGTGGTCATACATTACAAGACAAAATGCAAAAAGCGGTACACTCGTTATACAGAAAAATCTCTCATGGAGGTACTAGCGACCTAGTCTGCCCTGTCTGTTTGTCTACCTGCGACAGCAATAAAAAGCTATCGCTGAGACAATGTCTCAGTGGTGCACAACATTTACCAAATACAACTTTAAATCACAACTCATAAACCATATAAATAGTGGATACGTAAAACCATAGTTAAATTCAAGACAATGAATGTCATAAGGAATTTAAACTCCAATTCACAATTTATCAAAATTCATAATAACACAATTTAGTCAAATAGTTTAAGAATACCGTATTGCCAATTCATACACAATTTGATCAAATAACTGAATAATATCATTTTGTAAATCAATAACACAATTCGATCAAATAACTGAATAATATCGTTTTGCAAATCAATAACATAATTCGATCAAGTAATCAATAATATCGTTTGCAAATCAATAACATAATTCGATCAAGTAACTGAATAATACAATGTTGCCAATCAATAACACAATTTTGGTCATGACACAAATTTTTCCATATATGCCGTGTTGTACACCACGACAAGACATACTCACCCCAATAATCGAAATCAATGAGGGAGGAAGCTAGCTATCTAATGAGTACTCATCCACACTCACCTCAGACTGATAAGTCAAAGAGGGAGGAACATAATCATACTCACCCCAGACTGATAAGTCAAAGAGGGAGGAATAATCACACTCACCCCATTAATGGAGGAGGAACATAGTATTAGTGTCATGCCAATTGTGAGTCAAAACAATTCCAAACATTTTATTCAAATGATCCATAAGAATCCAATAAATTTCCAAAGTTATAATTTGATTCACAAAATGGCAACACAATTCGTAATTCACTTCAATTTCCACAAAAACCATTTACAGTGCTTTTCAATCAATAAGTATCCATCAATATCATTCAAACAATTTTTCACAGTTTCAAACCATTCACAATGTTTTTTAATCAATAAGTGTCCATCAAACACATTTCCACAATTTAAAACAATAATATACAAATAGTCAATATTTATTTCAATTGAAAAATTCAAGAGAAATAGTTGTTGTGCACAAACACAATTTAAAACAATAACATACAATTAATCATATGAAATATTATTCAGAGTAAAATCAGTTGAAAACTAGTTGTGCACAAACCTCTGATATTTGTCTCCTGGTCTTGACTCAGTATTTCTTTCCCTTTTGCTGAGTCCTTGTTAACTGAGAAACACAATTTGAAGTGTTTCAGTACTAAATTAAACTGTCTCTATCGATGGTGTTTGGTAAATAATGCACTGAACTCAATTATTCACTTAATCACCTAATATACCAACCCTCGTTGCGTTTTAGGTAAATTAGGTTTTTGTGTCGTTAATATGTCACATTCGATAGGATTTTAGGTTTGGTACGTTTTACAAAAGTCATTTTCTTGTTTAGTGCATTTTAATGCAAATTGCTGAATTCCGGGACACTTGTTTGACCTAGCCGGATGATCTAGTTCCCTTGGTTTTCGGGTCTCGGTCGAAACTACAAACTTGTAGATCTAGGTCTTATGGACCGCGGTGCAAAATTTTAGGTCAATCCGAGTTAAGTAGACCAAGTTATGGTCATTACACTATTGCTGGTCAATTGGTATCAAATTAGGTCAATTTTAGGTCAATTTGGTCAACTCTGGTTCGGCCAGTTTTTGGACCCGAACTTGTGCAAGTTGTTTGACTTGCTTATGGTCATTTCTGGGCTTTGGTGTCTTCATAAGACTTGTAGGTATGGGTCTTAACTATTCTTGGTTAAAATTTCAGGTCAATTGGACATGTTTTGAGTGAGTTATGGCCTAAACACTCACTGCTGCCCAATTGGTCATTTTTCAGGTCCTAATTGCACCTAATCCGAATTGGTCATTTTCTTAGGTCACCTTGCAAGCAGAATTTTGGTATGTTTTCTCAATGAAAGTTGGCACATTTTGTGCCTAGTTTCACCTCCAATTGATCTCATACCAATTGAGGTTACACCTTTTAAGTTATAGGTCTATTTTCACACTGCCCTCTATGTGTCTTTCAAACCCCAATTCAAACACACATTTAACTTGCTCTACCTTAAATCCCCATACCCAATTCTGATTTTATACCTTTCCATATTCATTTATCACTTCTTACTATGGTCAATTTGGACAGAATACAAACATTCTCAATACATCAAATACAACCCTAAACCACAAAGTCCAAATTTAGCAATATATGTACATAAATACACCTAATCATTACATATAATCTCCACTACTAATTTACATATACATTCATCAATTCTTCTATGTCAACATTCTGCCAACACTTCCATCAATACATACAATTATTCAAGGGTTCCCAAGCTGCCGAAAATTGTTCTTCAACATCAAAGTGCCCTACAATTTACCAATTCCCATCCAAGTGCATAAATCACCATATATATGTGAAATAATCCACTAGGATATTAAATCACCATGATCAACATTATTTCTCATCAATTATATGCATAAATATCTCATCAAAAATGTGACTCCATGGCTGTCCAAAATGAAAACAACAATAACTCTTCAAACTCAAAATTTTCCTTCACAAAACCAACACCCATAACATGCACACAAAACTTAACAAAGCTATCTTCAAAATTATGAACTTACCTTTTGCTTGGAGCTTGTTAAACCTTGCTTAAACTTCTCAAATTTAGTATCAAACTCTTCCTTGTGATGAGTAGACAAAGTTTCATGAAGGAACCTAAGAGATTGGAGTTGAAAATGGAGAGTTAAAAGAGCTTGCATGAAAAATGGCCATGGTGTTTCCTCTCACCTTCATTCACGGCAATGTTGAGATAACTTTGAGGAAGATGAAGTTCAGCTGATTTAGTGGAGTTACAGCTGCCCTATTATATGTTTATTTTATGCATTAGTGGTCCACTCACAATTTTAATCATATTTTAAGCTAAACTTTCATTTAATCCCACATTAACCCATGATTTTAACTATTTACTTTAAGTACCATTAAACTAATTTTTCATTTTATTTTCTAAGTGTAATATTATTTATTTTTAATGGACATTTAGGTCAAAAGACACTTTGGGATGTCAAATGACCATAATACCCCTGTTCGGGTGGCATTCCCGATTTTTCGGTAACACCGAGTTTTGTCCGTTTTTCGATTTCTCACTTTTCTTTGTACTAATTATTTAATTTTTCTTTGATCTTTCTAATGATATTTATTCTTCAATAAGGTTCTATTTAAGTCCAAAAAATGTTTTCCAGGGTTCCCCGCAGTCCAGGGCTAGTCAACGGTCCACGCCGTGACTTCCCGGTGCGGTCACCCATCGCTAGGTTTTCCGGCTCGCTTAACTTGGTTACATTTCTTTGCTATTATTTTTCCTTTGTTTTTCTTGTATTTTCTTTTCTTGTATTTCATTATTTATGTCTCCTCACTCATATTGAAGTGTAGTTCTAGGCATCCTAGCTGTCCGGACAACACTGGTCACCGGAGCAGCATAACGCACTACCGAACTGAGGGGTGTTACAGTTTTTTAGCCCAAACTATGGCCATTTGAACATGGCTGGCTAGATTGGTCAACCCAGAATTTCTTGGCACCTAATTTCATTCTGGCAGTTTTGGATCACTAACTTTGAGTGGCCAAATGACTTAGTTATAGGCAGAATTTGGTTAGTGTTCTCTATGAAAGTTGTAGTTCTATTCATACATTTTCAATGCCACAAAACTCAGATCATTTGGACCTGTATAACTCAAGTTATGGCCAAATAAACAGATGTTCATTTGGTCATTTTGGTACAGTGGCAGTGCACTACACCCGGGTTTAACCTAATTGTTCACTATGTTATGGTCATTTTCTAGGCATGGTTCCTAGATGAAAAATGTGCCATTATATTTCTGTTTTCATCCCCAATTAGCCTCACACAAATTGGGTTGGTAAATTTTTAGTTTTGGTCCCTATAAGGGATCTAGGTTAAGCTGCCAGAATCTGTACACTAACCAATCCAAATTACAATTTGGTTTTATCAATCCAAAATTACCACAAATGGTCCCAATTGACCATTTCTCAACTCAACTAAGGTCATTTGCATTAATTGACTAATTTCTCCAATTTTCCCAAATTTTCAAAATGTTCAAGAACCCTAATTACACAAACTTAAAATCTAATGAAATCAAAGTATATATCCATGGTCTACATACATAATTCAACCTAAACAACCATTCAAATGCATCAAATTCATTCAATTCAAAGCTCGTTATAGCACAGTTTTGGTCAAACAATTTAATAAATACAGTGTTGCCAATCAATAACACAACTTAGGACATGACATAAAATTTCCAAATATGCCATGTTGTACACCACGGCAAGACAAACTCATCCCACTAATCGAAATCAATGAGGGAGGTGGCTAGCTAGGTAATGAGTGCTCATCCAAACTCACCTCAGACTGGCAAGCCAGAGAGGGGGGAAAATGATCAAACATGGTTTACATACATAATTCAACCTAAACAACCATTCAAATGCATCAAATTCATTCAATTCAAACCCCATTTATGGCTGGCTGAATTTACTAAAAGTCCCCCAACAATCATTTTCTTTGATTTTTAGGTCAAATTCTAAGTTAAATTAACTTAATAATGTGCATCAAAACTAAAATTTCAAAGTAAATTGCTTACCTTCACTTGAATTCCAATTCTTCAATTTCACTCCCTTTTTCCTTTTTTTTTCTTCTTCAAATGCTTCCCTATGTGAAGTTAATAAGTTTTTATGGATTAATTTGGGGACAAAGTAAGGTTAAGTGGGTGGAATTAAGCTTGTATCAAGCTTCCATAGAGGTGAAACAATGGTCGAGAGAGAGAGTAGTGGGCTTCCAAAATGCTTGAAGAAGACAACAATGAGTTTTTTTTTTTTATGTCTTTAATAATAGATCTTGACTTGGTTAAAAATGTCATAATATGATGCAAGGTGATGTAATAAAAGCTTTTCTTTGCTTTTCCTTTTTCATTTATTTTTCCTTTTTCATTAGTTCTTTAATTTAATTCTCAATCCTGAAATTTTCATTCCTCCAATTTTATTGAACAGTTAGGTTAGGAATCAACTCTAGGGGTGAATTGAACAAATTGCCCCTCGTTGGTTCAATCCGATTTGCAAGTTATTCAATATTTCTTCTGGATCTTTGACCTAATTATTTGACTTGCTTAACAATTATTTTTCATGATTTTCTCTTTTCCACTGTATTTGCAATAGTCATAAGGATCGCAGCGTCATATTTTCCCATTCAAAATTTGGGTTAGGACTGACTTTGTAGTCATTTCCTGGTAAGGTCACCTGTAGCAAGTGTTTTGCGGTCGCCTAGACGAGCACTCACCGAAGTGGGAAAAGTGAGGAGTCACCACTTTAATTTTGAGGCAAATTAAAGAAAACCATTTGTGAAAATGGATTAAAAAGAAACCACTTCGAAAACAGAGATTCTAGGTTCGGGGTCCGTATACAGGCGGGGAAGGTGTTAGGCACCCCGCCTCGTCCCTCAACGAGGGTAAACAGATTTAATGTTATGCTCTTCATAAGTTGAAAAGATAATTAGAGGCTTAGGATAGTGATAATGTTAATCCTTTATACGACGTAAAGGAATATTTGATATTTCACTTATTTCAGGTTGCCCAAGAACATGAGTTCATGAGATAGCCCTTTAGTGAATAGGTATTGAGTAAAGTTATCTTGTGTATTAGAGTTGTGTTATTTTAATTAGGATTTTGTTAACAGAGCTCGGATAAGATGTTTCTATAGATCTTTAGGCATGTTTTTAGAGTTTTAAGTGGAAGATTTCAGATAAGAACTCTCCTCCGATCTCCCCAGATTTTATTAAGATTTTAGCTGAGAATCGGGTAAGAACTCTCCCCCGATCTCTTAAAGTATTTGGTTTAAATTTTTTTTAGTGGAGGATCTCAGATAAGAACTCTTCTCCAATCTCTGTGTTTTTATTTAAAAGAGAATCAGTAAGAACTCTCCCCCGCTCTCTTAAAGTCTTCGGTTTAAAATTTTAAGTGAAGGATCTCGGATAAGAACTCTCCTCCGATCTCCATGTTTTATTTAAATGAGAATCAGGTAAGAAGTCTCCCCCGATCTCTTAAAGTGTTCGTTATGATCGCATATCATAAGGACCTTAGACTAAGGATTCTGGCGCCTGAAGGCGCTAGAAACCCGCACAAAGCTTTTCTTACCCACTGATGCCTTATAACTAGAGGGTGGATAGAAGACCGAACTTTTCGCTGATCTCCTATGCAATCACCTTATCAGAACTCTTTGGCTGGCGATGTCCGACCTCTTTTGGTTACTAGTCCGGAACCCGATCTTATATCGATTTCTACTCTATTATGTTATCTCATGGGCGCGTTTTGTAGCCCGATGTTGTAACTTATTCATCTAACCTACTATTCAACCTTTTATTATTTTTATTTGTTCGAATAAAAACTTTCACATTAAGATACTTCTACCAATATCTTTTAAGTTACCTACGAGTTGCCCACAACTAGGACATCTACTTTTGAAGGAAATGAAAACTAAGAAGAAATAAAAAAAAGTTTACGAGTGAATAAGAAAAGTAGACTTAGGAAATAACTATCGGCCTGAGTAATCTACATTGGGATTTTTAATGTGACTGAACATAATGGAAATTTCAAGAATAAAAACAGATAAAATGAAACATGAGCATTCGGCAAAATGGTAGTCTAGACACTTACTTATGGGGGGTTGAGGCTGTTGAGCTGACTCTGGTATCCATAAGCCTTGTGGAGATGGAAACTGATGGCCAAAAGACTAAAACTTACCCGACGTAGTAGGAATCAGGTCGGAATGAAGTTGAATGAGGAGAGTAATATACTGATATTGGGGAGGTGGGAATGAAGCTGAGCAAAGAAAATGGCCCTTTAGAGCGATGAACAAGCACTGAAAATGGAGATTTTAGGGTTCAGAACTCCTTCGATGAAGATACTTAAGAAAACTGGTTTCTAAAGTTTCTTGAAAGCTTAGAATGACAAAGTAGCAAGACTGAATTAAATTTCAGATCCTTTCCACTATAATCACCACCACCTTTTTCATCCGTCCCTTCTACAGTATTGCATACAGGTATTTATAGGGAACGGGTGCTCCTAATGAAGGGTCAGGACCTCTCCTGGGGAGACGGAGGCTTTGGATTCAAAAGGACATAATCCGATGTCTGAGAATTAAAGAGAATCAAAATGGATGGCTGGGATCCTATTCAGAATATCTGTCCTTTCACTTCTTAATCGAATGGCTCAAGGTCCTGCCTTACAACATGGATTCGAGGGCTGGGAATAAAAAGCGCTGGACCTGTCATCTGCTTTTTGATCCAAGGGCTCCGGGTCTGACCTTACAAGTATGATTAATGGTGGAGATCAAGGTGTACAGGACTGTCGTAACTGTTTTAGTATCTGTCATCTAGGTGGGCATTTCTGCAGATGTTGCGTGTGGTGAAGAGTTGATCCGCTTGCAATGCTTTAACTAACTCGGCACTGATTATGAAGAGAGTTAATTGGAAGTCATTTTATCCTCTTCGTGCTTTCCGATCTCTATTCCTTCCGATCTCTCTATTATGACCCTATTCTTTTTCGATCATTCTCATATCGGGTCCCTTATCGCTTCTCGATCTCTCCAATTCTAGATTTTCCTCTTTATCCGATATGCCTTAGTCAAAGCAATTAATTCTTTGGTTACCGATGCATCTGCTTCGGTTTCTGTATGCAATAAATGCTTAGGCCTTATATATATGCACCAGCGAGAAAGCTCCTTCACACTTCACTTCTCCTCCTTCTATTTCTCCATTTCTCCTATTCTAGCTTCTTCGGTAATAATTCTGACTGTGGTGACTGCTTTTGATCTTTTTTTGTCCATTTTCTTTGCCTTTTCGCCTGAAATTTGTGATCCCGGCTATCGAAGAACCATAGGGACAACATCCGATGACAGTGAGGGAACCGGACTAATTTACTGATCAAGATCGAAAGTGACGATCGTGCCGATCTCGAATCGGTCTACCGATATATTCGGTGAATCGATCTCAGACAAGAGGACTGCTAATTTCAATCTTAATGTCGGTGACCGCCTCTTGAAGTTCATTTGGCCCCTCACCATATCGGGCATCCTGACTGCAGCTCGGTTTTGGTCGATGACATCGATGATGACTCCGCTCACCATCATGAGAGTCATAGTCACCCTATCTGAGCTGCACATATATCCAATACTTGTGGCCAGCTTTCTAATCAAACACATCTTTTGATTCAGCCACAAGACTAGACTTTGACATAGGTCGCTACTAGGTGAGTTGTAGTGCTGATCTTTAGAGATCGCCCAAATAATGTAATCCAATCTTTTGAGATCGGCCAACTGATATAATTCGATCTTTTGAGATCGCCCAACTAATGTAATTTGATCTTTTGAAATGAAATGAAATTTTATTTAAACATCTTATTTCATTATCACACTATTTATTTTTCGATCTCTGATAAGTGCATCCGCTCTGGTTGCTATTTATCGATCGCTGAGTTTGAAAATTAACTTTAGTAAGTTGATCTCATTTGTTTAAATTTTTATTATGTTTCTAGAATCTTCTTATGACGTGTCGAGGAAGCAAACTGATTCCACTAATCGATGCATTTCTTGGGACTTCGTGAGCATTTATGCCCATACGGGTATAAATAGGGGTGAAGTGAGTCAGTAATTTCCTCATGTTATTTTCAAAACTTTCCTTAGCACTCTCAACATTTCCTCTCGCGTTCTCAAGTTTCTTGCCACCGATCACATTCCAGTAAGGTCTTTGATTCTCTTTTTGATTAATTTCTTTTGTTTTATGTGAAAATCAGTGGCACCGAGGTTCAGAGAGCTGCTAGTCCGCCTTCCGTTCACATGTCGTGGACATTAACTGAAGTTGAGGTAATTAGGCCAAGTGGGCAACCTGAACCTTTTGCAACCTCTACCCCAGCTCACGGTCGGGTGGCTCAATCCAAACGTGCCTCTACTTCAGGGAAAGAAAATCTTCCCGTGGATGAGTTGCCATCGTTTCTCTAGGAAACCGATCTGCAGTCCATTAGTCAAGAGTACAACTTTTAGCCTGACTCTTATGAGCTTATCAAATGCCATGGTGATCTCCAAGCTGATCACTTCTTTGAAGAAAATGATGCAATCATGATGTATGAAGAGCAATTAAAAGCCGGGCTTCGGTTCCCGCTTGATGACTTCTTTAAGGCTGTTCTGAAGTTCCATCATGTATGTGTAGCCCAAGTGCATCCGAACTCATGGCGGATTCTGGTGGCTTTTAGGGGCTTATGCCGAGCCAAGAAGCTTGAGCCAACAGTGAAGGTTTTTACTGAGTTGCATAGACTTTCTCGCCGGAAGGACGATGAGTACTGGTTCTTCCAAGCCAAGCCCCACAGCTGGCTTTTTACCGACCTCCCCTTTTCGCTGAGGAACTAGAAGAACCAGTTCTTTATATTGAGGAACAATAACCCAAATGGCTTCGAAGGTTTCCCATGCATCTGGCAATACCTGATCCCCTCGGCTCCAAAAAAATGTCACTTTGAATAGAGACGAGGATGCCATGGTGAAGGAATTGAAGGAGCAGGCGGCCACCCAAAAGTAATCGCCAAATGAAGATTATGAACTATAGCTCTCTAACCTCGGACCCGGGATCGGTATAACATAAACCTTTAGCTCCTGACTCAAGTGATCTCACTAATTTATTTTTCCGTGCAGGAATGGCTGGAGTCGAAAGCGCAAATGAGAGCCGCAAGCGGAAAAGAGAGGTCTCTCGGAAGTTGCAAGAAATGAAGATCACTGCAGCATCCCAGACGCCAAGGCAAGATTCAGTGGAAGTGCCAGGCTCTTTGTCCCGACCTTCAGAACAACCGATCCCAGAGGTGGAGATCGCTCCTTCCCCTCCTTGACAGGAAGAATTGCCACCTCCACCTGTTTCCTCAAGTGCCGAGGGAGGATCTTCTCAACTTGCTGTAAGGCCCCTTTCTCGTGGTGCCCAAGTCCTCATTCACTCTCTCGAGAAGAACCACTCAGTTCGAGGGAATCCGGGCTTGGCCAAAGTTCTAGGTGCCACCATATGCCTTCAAGATGATCGGAACAGGCTGACCTCAGATAGCCTTGATAATCTCTTGGCTCAGATGATGAGCTTGAGCGTAGAGAGCCTGGATAAGCAACACATAATCAGGGAAAAGGCTCACCTCTTGAGGTAGGAAATTCTAAAGGCAGTCCAGGATGCTACTTCCGCCTGAGTCCAACTTTCATCCGCTCAAGACTGTATCATCGAGATTGAGAGTCGGACAAAATCTTATAAGGACAAGATAGCCGAATAGGAGAATGAACTAGAAAAAGCTCAAGCCTGCTAAACTATTGATGTCGCTCGCCTCACTGAGGAGCTCAAAGTGAAAAAAGAAGATGCCGTGACAAGGGAAGCTAGTACTTGTATGAATGCACATGGCGATCTTCTGGCCGAGCTTGAAAGGCATTATCCTGGGGAAGACTTCTCCTGGATGGTTGATCTTATTCCTAGAGATGAAGAGGGTAGCGAGGAGGAGCCCGTGAGAGAGAGAGAAAATGAGAGAAATGACGATGTACCTGGAGAACAGGCTGGGGGAGACCCTCCAACTGAATAACTTGTAAATTTTATTTTGAGACGCAATGAAGTTCTTTTTGTTCAATTTCTTGATGAGATCGGAAAGTGTCCAAATTGTATGAGTACTTAATTGCTTTGAATGTGTTGGATAGTAAACTTAAAAGCAACCATTAACCTAAGTATAAAAGATTGGAAAAACATTATACATAAGCTTGGGATCAGACTAAGCCACGACCAAGCACCGGATAAGACTTTAAAACATTGGAATTGGAAAGTTCGGAAATTGATTTGAATTCTAAAGATCAAGATCATCATTATACCGGATAGAGACCTTAACTTCACTTTAATACCTGGGGCATTCAAGTTAGAACCCAATCCTGACATTAGCTAAATAAAGTTCCACAATATTTGTAAGAAGAGATCAGAAAACTATTAATTAAGTATGGGATCAGTTTATTCCATGGTCGAGTAATCGGTGAGTTTGGAAAAGTCATTTATGATCGAAGGACATCGGTTGAGATCGGATGATGAAGTTGATTTTAAAGTCCCTTAACTTCGGAGGTCAGCCAAAATATGTTGTCGACAGCTACTCCTCTTTACATAATTTCTATTAAAGAAGATGAAATTCTTTTGTATAGGAATTCTGTAAAGATTGAGATCCATATTTTGGGCGAGTGGCGTACGGAAAATTAAAACGCTGAGAATCAAAATTTGACTTGGAAGTTAAAAGCTGGAAACTAAAATCAACTTGGATCAAGGAACCAGAGGTCGACGACAAGAATTTAAATGCAAGAAATTAACATGGATCAAGGAACTAGAGGTTGATAGCATGAAATTTAAATGCTAAAAATTAAAATCAATATGGATCAAGGAACCAGAGGTTGATAGCAAGAAATTTAAATGCTGAAAATTAAAATCAACTTGGATCAAGGAACCAGAGGTTGATAGCTGGAAATTGAAATCAACTTAGATCAAGGAACCAGAGGTTGATAGCAGAAAATTAAAATACTGAAATTAAAATCAACTTAGATCATGGAACCAGAGGCTGATAGCAGGAAATTAAAATACTAAAAATTAAAATCTACTTAGATCAAGGAACCAGAGGTTGATAGCAAGAAATTACAATGCTGAAAATTAAAATCAACTTAGATCAAGGAACCAGAGGTTGATGACAGGAAATGAAAGTGCTAGAAAATAAAATCAACTTGGATCAAGGAACCAGAGGTCGATAGCAGGAAAGTAAAATGCTGAAATTAAAATCAACTCAGATAAAGGAACCAGAGGTTGATGACAAGAAATTAAAGTGCTAGAAAATAAAATCAACTTGGATCAAGAAACCAGAGATTGATAGCAGGAAAATAAAATGCTGAAAATTAAAATCAACTTAGATCAAGGAGCCAGATGTTGATGACATGAAATTAAAGTGCTAGAAAATAAAATCAACTTGGATCAAGGAACCAGAGGTTGATAGCAGGAAATTAAAATGCTGAAATTAAAATCAACCTAGATCAAGGAACCAGAGGTTGATGACAGGAAATTAAAGTGCTAAAAAATAAAATCAACTTGGATCAAGGAGCCAGAGGTTGATAGCAGGAAATTAAAATGTTGAAATTAAAATCAACTTGGATCATGGAACCAGAGGTTGATGACAGGAAATTAAAGAGCTGGAAAAATAATGCTGACAAAGCAAGGCCAACCTATCACAAGAAGTTCTTCTGCATCGAAGTGTACTTAACAAGATTCTAAAGATAAATGATTAATGGAGGACGAGTCCCAAGACTTGACTTACGCCTTTCCTTCTCTTACTCACCTTAAGGATGCCCTTTCTGTTCTTGACTCTTTTCTTATTTTGTGAAAAGTGTCCTTGCAGATTCCCACTTTCTCATCTTCATATTTTACTAGGAGTGCCCTTCTAGGTTTTCACCCCTAGTTTTTTATTTTTTATTTTTTTAGTAATCGATCATTTCTTGCAATCTCATAGCAAAGTACTTGAGGTTATCAATATTCAAATCCTAATCTTATGACAAAGTTTTGACAGATTAATAGCACATAAATAAAGGTGTAGAAGAAAGATAACATTAGAGTGTGGGTATATAAGAAAGATAAATTAGAATGTGGGTATATAAGAAAGATACATTAGAGTGAAAGAATGACTTTATTATGACTTGAGAGAAAAAAAAGGTATAGTTTCAAAGAAAAAAGGATACAAGAATGGATCTCACAAATTTCTTATAGTTAACTTTGATATTCCTTAACTGCAATTAACTCAAGTAACCTTTTGAAGAAGATTCGTACTGTGGTGGCTTATCTCCTTTCTTGGTCTCATACTCCCTCCCTTATTTCTCTGTTCTTCTAATTCCAAGGGTGCCCTTTTGGGTTTTCACCCCTAGATTTTATTTTATTTTATTTTTTTCTTGCTTTTCAGGATGCCTTTTCAGATTTTCATCATTCACTCATTTTACAGAGAGTGCCCTTGCGGGTTTTTGCCCTCTTTCGCACAATTTGCTAGGAGCGCCCTTTTGGGTTTTCACTCTTACCCTTTTTTTTCCTTTTTTTTTTTTTTTCCAGGTGTAATACCTTTTGATGGCATCTGCATTCATGGGTCTTGGAAATTCTTCGCCATCCATGCGGGTTAAGATCAGTGAACCACTAGAAAACACCTTTTTAACTACATAGGGTCCCTCATAAGTTGGTGACCATTTGCCCCGGGCATCATTTTGATTTGGAAGAATTTTTTTCAAGACCAAATCTCCCGGTTGGAATTCACGCGGGTGAACGCCTTTGTTAAATGCCCTAGCCATTCTCCTTTGGTATAATTGCCCATGGCACGCTGCTACTAGCCTTTTCTCGTCCAGCAAATTCAATTCGTCCAACCTTGATTGGATCCATTCTGACCCATCGATTCCCGATTCTTTCAAAATTCTTAGGGAGGGGATTTATATCTCGATAGGCAAAATGGCCTCCATTCCGTAAACCAATGAGTATGGAGTTGCCCCAGTCGATGTTCTTATGGAGGTCCGATAAGCATGAAGGGCGAAGGGAAGCATATCATGCCAATCCCTACAAGTGATGGTCATCTTTCTGATTATTCTCTTGAGGTTCTTATTAGCGGCCTCTACCACTCCGTTCATCTGGGGACAGTATGGGGAAGAATTGAGATGATGAATTTTATACTGGTCACATAGACTCTAGATCTTTGGACCATTCAAATTCTTTGCGTTGTCTATGACAATTTTGCTGGGGAGATTGTGTCGGCAGAGGACATTATTTTTGAGAAATTTGAGGAATGTATTCTGCGTGATGTGAACATATGATGTTGCCTTGACCCATTTAAAAAAGTAGTCGATAGCTACCAAGATGAACCTGTGCTCGTTAGATGCCTTGGGATTAATGGGACCAATCACGTTAATGCCCTACATTGCGAAAGGCCAAGGTGAGACAAGATTAAACAATTGATGAGGTGGGACGTTTATTGAATCCACGTAGATTTGACATTTATGACACTTTCGAAAGTACTCAATGCAGTCTTTCACCATAATAGTCCAGAATTATCCCCATCTCATGATTTGCTTAGCCATCATATGCCCATTAGCATGGGTTGTGCAATTCCCCTCATGAGTCTCAAAAAGGATCTTCCTTGCTTCTTTTGCATCTACACACCTTAATAATTCACCATTGGAACTCCTTTTGTATAGAATTTCACCGCTGGGGAAGTATCCCAAAGCTAATCTCCTGACCATTCTCCTTTTGTTTATGCTTGCCCCCGGAGGGTATTCCCTAGTTTTAATGTAGACCTGGATATCATGATGCCAGGGTTTGCCATCGATTTCTTCCTCAACCATGAAACAATAAGCTGGTTCACCCCTTGCTTGGATCCGCAATACTTGAGTCATCTGCCCCTCTTCCATCTGAGCCATGACAGACAGAGTGGCTAAGGCATCGGCAAACTGATTCTTGTCGCGATTGAGATGAGTGAAAGAAATTTCTTCAAATTTCTTGATCAATTCCAGTAGGTACTTCTGATATGGAATTAACTTTGGGTCCTTGGTTTGCCATTCTCCTTTGACTTGATAAATAATCAAGGCTGAATCTCCATATACCTCTAACTTTTTGACCTTCATCTCGATGGCGGCCTGCAAACCCATCACACAGGCTCATATTTAGCAATGTTGTTGGTGCAGTCAAATCTTAACTTGACAGCTATCGGAAAGTGTCTTCCATCAGGGGATACTAACATAGCTCCGATCCCATTACCAACTCCGTCAAAATACATTTCCCATACATCAGTCGATTCGTTATCTTCGCCGCCGACCTCATTAACATGCTAATCGGGGAATTTGAAATCTAGGGCTCTATAATCTTGGATAGGGTTTTCTGCTAGGAGATTAGCAATTACGCTCCCTTTTACCACTTTTCGGGTCATATAGACAATGTCATATTTAGAGAGTATGACTTGCCATTTTGCTATCCTCCCTAGCATGAATGGGCTTTCAAATACGTACTTGATGGGATCCATTCGGGAGATGAGCCATGTCTTATGATTCAACATGTAGTGTTTCAGCCGAGTTGCTATCTAGGCTAACGCGCAACAAGTTTTCTCTAGGAATGAGTACCTCATCTCGCAATCATTGAATTTCTTACTCAAATAATAGATGGCCTTTTCTTTTCGCCCTGTGTCATTGTGCTGTCCTAGAACACATCCCATTGAACTTTGTTGGACTGCCATGTACAAAATCAACGGCTTTCCTACCACTAGAGGGACCAATATTGGCGGGTTTAATAGGTATTGTTTAATTTTCTCGAAAACCTCTTGACAAACTGAATCGCATTGAGTGGTGTTGTTCTTTCTGAGTAGTTTAAAGATGGGTTCAGCTTTAGCAGTGAGGTTGGAAATGAATCTTGAGATGTAGTTTAGTTTTCCTAGGAAACTGCACACCTCCCTTTCTGTATTTGGGGATGGCATTTCTTGAATGGCTCAAACTTTGTCTGGGTCTACTTCTATTCCCTTCTCACTTACTATGAATCCAATAGCCTTCCAGATTAAGCCCCAAACACACATTTGGCTGGGTTCAATTTCAGCTGATACGTCCTGAGTCTTTTGAATACTTTCCTTAGCACTTGTATATGACTTTCCCCCTCTTTAGACTTGATGATCATATCATCCACATACACCTCTACTTCTTTGTGCATCATGTCATGGAATAATGTGACCATAGTACGTTGGTAGGTTGCTCCAGCATTCTTTAACCCAAATGGCATGACCCGATAACAGAATACCCCCCACTGAATGATAAAAGCAGTCTTATCCTTGTCCTTTTCATCCATGGGGATTTGGTTGTACCCGGATGCCCCGTCAATGCATGAACATCTACCCAATCCAGTAGCATTATCGACTAGCACGTCTATATGTGGGAGAGGGAAATCATCCTTCAAGCTCGCTTTATTGAGATCCCTGTAATCAACATATACCCTAACTCTCCCGTCCTTCTTCATTACCAGGACAAATTTAGCTATCCACTGAGGGTACTTAACTACTTCCAAAAATCTAGCATCATACTGCCTTTTGACTTCATCCCTAACTTTGAGCAGGGTATCGGGATTCATTCTTCTTAACTTCAGCTTTACTGGAATTGTCTCGGGAATTAAGGGAATCTTGTGTGTCACTATCTGAGGGTCCAATCCGGGCATATTATCATAGCTCCATGAAAATACATCCAAGAATTCTTTGAGCAAACTGACCATATCTTCTAATTCTCTACTTCCCACAACCTTAAGTTCCCTCCTTGTTTCTTTAGTACCCTAGATTTAATGTGTGTGTTTCATCTCCATAAGGCACTAGGGAAGGTTCATCTCTTTCATCCCTTTCTTCTGTAAGTTCTTCTTCGGAATCACTTGAAGTAATGGCAGTTATGGGGATTTCGAAATTAACATGAGTAATTGTTGAGTCTATTGAATTATTAGGCATGAATTGGTGAATGATCCTGAAGAAACAAAAGTGGAGTATATCATAAGAAGGGATTTTAAGAAAAAAGAATTGGATGCAAAATGCGCTATTAATTCGTTAATTCATTTATCATAAAAAAAGGTCCATTTGCAACATTACACTTGTCATTATGGACAAAATGATCAAGTGTGGATAACAAAATGTACTTTACTCGAGATTGAGCACAGGAATGTTTTCTGCTACCCAATTATCCAGCTCTTGCCCCTCAGCCATTGGTGAGATCAGGGCTTCATATAGGGAGTCCAGTCGTATGACATCAATGGATGGTTCTTCAGGAAATTCTTCACCTTCCTCCATATTCTCAATGGTTGATTTGGTGAAAACATCTGAGATTTTCAGGACAACTTTTATTTTCCTGACTCTCGGCTCAAACCTTTGATCCCGGAGCGTGTTCCTCATCCAGAATTGCCCATCCATGAGAGCATCTTCCTCATATCCCAGGCCGAAGCGGCCTATTTTTTGAATAGTCGGTATCGGTTTAACAATATCCTGCAACGCAGCGCCCAATCCCTTGCCCTTTTCGTATCTGCTCTTAAACATTACCTTTGCCACCATAACCGTAGCCCCTTCTTCCCTCAGGGTAGTTTCTTATAACTCTAGTGCCTAGAAAGAACTTTCCATGGACTTTTCAGTTGTTTCCACATAAGGAACTGATTGCTGCTTGGTTACCAGTATGGCTTCTTCCCCCCTTACTGTGATGATCCTACCGCCCATGATGTATTTAATTCTCTAGTGTAGGGTCGAAGGTACAGCATTTGCTGAATGGATCCAGGGTCTCCCTAGCAGTATGGTGTATGCAGGTTCAATGTCCATCACTTGGAATGTGAAGTTGAAAGTGCATGCCCCAATTTGGAGCGGCAAATCGATGTCTCCAAGTACCTCCCTTCTTGCGCCGTCAAAGGCTCTTACCACCATAGCACTTTGGCGTATGTTTGATCGATCAACAGGCAGTCTTGCCAGGGTGGCATTGGGTAAGACATTAAGAGTATATCCATTGTCAATCAAGACTTTGGCAACTATGCACCCTTTACATTTGACTGTCACGTGCAAAGCTTTGGTGTGCTTCAAGCCAGTCGAGTCTATCTTCTCTTATGAGAAAGTGACGAAACTGGATGCCTGTATTTGCCCACCTATTTTATTGAATTGCCTCGATGTGATATTGGGGTTTACAAAGGCCTGATCCAGAATCTTTTACAGAGCTTGGCGATGCACTTTCGAGCTCAGGATCAGTGACAGCAATGAAATCCGAGCAGGCATCTTCCTCAATTGCTCGACAACATCGTATTCACTTTACTTCATTATTTGAAGCAATAGTTCCTCTTCTCCCTTTGGTTCAGTAGGTTATCCTTTCTCAATCTTCCAAGTCCCCTCTTCCGTGTTCTCTAGTGGCTCTCCCATTTTTACTTTCCCCTTCTTCTTTTTCCTCTCTTCATTTCTGTAACATTTCCCATTTCGGGTTATAAATTCTACCTCTTTCTCGGGTGGGGAGGAATTACTGGTTCTTTTTGGGTTTGATTGGGGAGTAGCGTCATTAGTGGGTCCAGCATAAGTCATTTTAAAGTGCTCGTGAGGAGCAAAGCATGGTTTGGGAGGAGTGATTGGTTAAAATTGGGCATGGCTGAGGGTAAGAGCTGGAGTGCTGCTAGCCGCACCTTTAGTAAATACCTAGAGATTGTAATTCCAAGGTATTGCATGGGTGTTGGTGACTGGGAGTTGAGGCAAGGTTTGGATGACTGTTATTAGTGGTGGTGGTGTTGGTGCGTTGGGAGCTAAAAATGTTAATCTGGGATGAGGAGTAGAGGCATCCGACCAAACCTGGTTGTGTTCACTTTGCCCTCTACCTTCGACCTCTTTTGATACCTCAAAACTTTGATGGACAGCATCCTTCGAACCTCTTGCCTGAATCCCTTGCATTTGTGTAGCTCATGATTGACTGCTCCTCCATGGTAAGGGCATCCCATATCACTTTCTGATCCTGATGCCTGAGGGAAAAAGGTAGCCTTCCCTTACTACTATTGCAAAAATTTATTCGAAGTAGGGACTTAACCGGTCTACCTCGAAAGTTGGCCCTTCATCCTAAGGTTCTATCATGTTCACACCACTACCCAAACCATGATAGGGCATGGGGTTTGAAGTGAGAATGGGGAGAGAACTGTTTCCTTCAATTTTCAACCACCCGTTTCTGATGAGGGCTTGTACTCTTCCCCTGAGAGCTCCACAGTTGTCATTTGAGTGCCCGAGTGCCCCTCCATGATATTCACATCGGGCATTGGTGTCATACCACCTGGGATATGGTGGCTGAAATCAGATCAAGGGGGATTGGCACTATCTGATTTATACCAAGGAGGTATCGGTATATTTCGCTAAGTGGGAGGGGTAGAGGTGGATCAGGATTTATCTATGGTCTAGGATTATTTTGGGGAGGAGGTGGTCTTGGTTGAACAGGTTGAGCAGGCGATCTAGGTTGGTAAGCTGCTTGTGGTGGATACTGTGGGCATGGGTGAGGATAATTCAGAAAAGGGGACAAAACGTTAGCTATTGTCGAGCCATGAGCCCGAGGATATGGCCAAAAATTATTCTGAGAGAAATGAGGTTGGGTTTGTCGGGTGATGGAGTGCACATCACCTTTTTTCTTCTTACCAAAGCTGGCGGTCTTCTTTGCAAGATTTTCAGTCAACTCCTACAATCGTCCTAACCTTAGGTTAGCTTCAATTCTTTCACCGGCTTGGATGATATCTGAAAAGCTATTGGAGGTGTTTCCAATCATTTGATTGAAATATAGAGCTTTTAATGTTTCAATGAACAGGAAGTAGAGTTCATTGTAAGTAACTGGAGGATACACCTCTGCTGCTTTCTCTCTCCATCTCTGGGCATACTCCTTAAAGCCTTCTCTTTCTCTCTGCACTAGATTTTGGAGGTCTCTCCTTGTGGGGGCGATGTCACAATTGAATTTGTACTATTTTAGGAAGGCGTCGGCCAAATCTTTCTAGGATCGCAGTTTGCTCCAATCTAGTTGAATGCACCATTATAAGGCTGCCTCGGAGAGACTCTCATGGAAGAAGTGGACCAGGAGTCTATCATCTTCTATAAGGGCGGACATCTTGGTATTGTAAGTAGCCAGGTAAATGCGATGGTCTGAATTCTCGGTATATTTGTCGAAGTCTGGGACTTTGAATTTGGGTGGCACCACCACATCCGACACCAATCTTAGCGATGACACTTCTACCAAACCATACATATTCAGGCCCTCTATTGCCCTTAATCTTTCTTCAAGAGTAAAAAGCTTCTCATTCTCTCTTGCTCTGCTCTCTCTTACTGCATGGGCTATTCGCCCTATTGGGAGATAAGGGGCAGGGTGAACTGGAGGGATCAGGATAGAAGGGTGTAGCTCGGTATTTGAGACAACTGGGTAATAGGGGAAAGGTAAGTCATTATTTAGGAGGGTCGGATTGACAGTGATTGTAAAATTCGAAATAGGTGGCTGAAAAGTAAAAGAGGTTGAAACTTGCCCCTCTTATTTAAATTTCGGATTGACAGTGATTACAACTCTTCCCCTCTTATTTAAATTTCGTCCTCGAAATTTACCCAATGTAAATAGCCAAGGAGCTAATACCTCTTTATTTCTTCACCTTTCCGTGTTATCCTACTTCACTTTCTCCTTAGTCTCAATCCTATCCTCAAACAGCTATGTACTCATCCTTTTCATCTTAAATCTGATCTCCTTCTCATCTCCATTCGCTATCTCATTGTCTCTTCACTCTCTTATTCCATACCTTAACCTAAAATAAACAGGAAATACAGATCTGCAATAGTGTCACCTCGACTCTTATGAATGCAATGCATGATATGCAATCTATCTAGGTCGAACGCCTAAACCGCTCGATACCACTAAATGTGACACCCCTTACCCGACTATAGTGTAGCCGAGCAAGTTATGCCACTCAGTGTGCCGGAGCACTCTATTTTATCTGATTTCATTACAGTCCTTGATTTATTTATTCAAAAACTTTATTGAAGATTTAGGCTATTTTTACTTTTATCAAAATCTAACTAAATTGGAAATTTCAAAAATTTTAACGATAATCCAACAAAGTGTCGGCTGTAATTTGGACTATGATTCTTACGAACACCAAAGACAATTTCAATATATACTCAATTTCTCAAACTTAATAGTCTCAAAATTTTCAAACATAATGTATCTCAATACGATTATCCAGTTTCTCGAAATCTCATTAGATTTTCAATATCTCAATATTCACAAGTATAATCTCATTATAACTCAAATTCAATTCACATACTAAAATACTTACTTTGAATAGCTTCCATAATTCATAGGTTAATTACATGAGTTTATTTTGTACAAGATATACAAATAATTTACAATGTGCTAGGAATGAACAATATACATAACATGTATAAAATGAGCCTTATCTACATGCATTCTTGAGGAGGTGACAATCTTGAACTCTTCGACACTTCGCAGATCTGGACTCCAAAAATCTCGATCGACGATCTCTGGTTTTACCTTGATACTGCGCGAGGAAGCAATTCCATCGCGCTAAGCATTTCTGCTTAGTGGTGCAATAATATAACCAGAAATAATATATACAAGTAAAGAAAGAAATAAATGATAATTCAGATACTCAAGAATCAATTTAATTTGGTATGGTATTTCTAGTATCAATGATCTTATATACTAGTTTGTTCCTCTTTGGAAGTGCTTAGTTTATAACTTTTCGATATCTTGGCGGTATATAATTTATTCTATCTGTATTGTATTTCAAGTCTATGCGGTTACGCAATTTATATTTTTGTTATGTTTCTTTTGCTAATCTCTTTTGCTTATTCATTCAATACTTAATTTAATTGTCTTTGGATTTTCATTATACTTAACTTAACTTAGCTGAATTGAATAATACTTTAATTGATCGCCCAAGTAACCTATACTAGATGGTGGATGGATAACGGTTCGTTGGCACTGGACACTGCGGTGCCTCGGGCCGTCATACCATGGGACGCAGAACGTCTACCATGTATGCAGTCAGTATGGCTAAAAAGCCATGATATCACATAATCGGCATAAAAGCCATGAATACGGGCATAAAGCCATGAATACAGGCATAAAGCCTTTCGCAGTACTGCTAAAACAATACCCTATTGGCATGCCAAACTATCCAAACCAATCTTGTTAGGTATACTTGGGCATTTGATAATTTAAAATTCTTTAATATATTGCGCTTTATGACTTCATTATTTCATGATAGATTTCAATCATAATTCATACATTCATTTGATCATTTATATGATCACAATTCACATCAATTATCCTTTTATACCATTGTACTCAAAATACTTTTCCTCTTTACAATAATGAGAACTAATGTCTCATTCATACATTAATATGGTTTATTTATCCATTCATTATGTTATTCATATTGATCACAATTCTAAACAATGGTTCACATGTACCATTGTATTCAAAACATTTTTCCTTTCTCATTTATACATTCAAGAATCTACTTATGTAATTACAAATTTTATATTTCAAGTTGAGTTACTAATATTTTATGAATTCCATTTGTGATGGGCATATATGCCCTAACTATCTATTCACATCAATTAGGTGACTTATTTTTCATGTTTCAAGTAATCCATGAATATTTCATGGATTTCAAATTTATGGCCTAAATTTCTTTTTAACAATTTTGACTAGGATGCATAGTCCATGTTTGTCATACAATTCTAAGCATTTAAGCTTAGAATTGGTTCTAGGTCTTCATCTTAATTTACTAATCATTTTGATTACTATTCACCATACTAGTCAACCAAAATGTTGACCTTTTTATACTTAATGGATATATTAATTCTAATTACACCAAGATCCCACATTTTGAGTTTTACATTTACTAGTATTAATTGCCAATTGCAATTTAAAGTCCCCTAGATGCATTTCTAATTTCAAATTTTGAATTTCAAGTTTTGGTGTCACTATTCACCTCATTGGTCAACAAAAATGTTGACTTTTGCATAGACAATAGGTACATTGGTTTTAACACTCCCGATGTACCACATTTTGCATTTAAAACTTGTTGGAATCAATTACCAAATCCATTTCCAAGCTTATTTCAAGTTTTCATGTCACTATTCACTTCATTAGTCAACTAAAATGTTGACTTTTGTATAGAAAATATGTACATTGACTTTGGCACTTCAAACATACTACATTTTTCATTTAAAACTTGTTGGTTTTGGTCACTTTCTCAAAGCTTAGGTCATTTTGGCAAAATTGCCAATTTTCGGTTTTGGTGCTCCGAAGTTGCACTGTTTCATTGGTCGATTTACTGTTGGAATTTGACAAAACTTCCTTCATAGAAAATGTTCCTTATTTTGTCTAGTTGAATTTCTTTTTTTGAATCACTCCATTTGGAGTTTTGTAGCTCAAGTTATGGCCAAAATAAGTTTACTGTTCACGTGCACTGTTCATGCTGAGATTTTGGGTCTGGCAGATTTTTGGTCCAACTTTGGTCAGTAATTTGATCAAGTTAAGTTCATAATTTGGTCTAACTTTCTTCATATGAAAATTTCTACTATGCCTTAGGTTTCCATCGGTTCAAGAATCGCCTAAATCCAAGTTTTCTAGAGAGAGTTATAGTCCTCCAAACATTACTGCTCAAATGAAAATTCTGGAAATCTCAGTACAGTAAACTTCACTTTGCTCAATGATTTGATTAGGTTCTGGTCATAATTTGGGGTAGATTTCTTCATGAAAGTTGTTTGTTTATGTCTTAACTTGTTGCTGTAAAAATTTCAGGTCAATTGACCAAATCTACAGTGAGTTATAGCCAAATGAACAGTTACTGTTCATTTGGTCATTTCTGCAGGTGCTGTTGCAGGGTGTCCGGATTGGGGCCAACTTTTGGTCCTCTTGCTTTGCTCTTTTGGGCATAGTTTCTTCAGAAAAAATGTGCCATTATAAGCCTAGTTTCATGTCCAATTGGCCAAACACCAATTGGACCAACACAGCCAATGATATGGCAGTCCAAGTAGACTGAAATTTCAGTCACCCTGCTGCACTCATTGGGCAGCCTTCCATTTTAGTTTTGCCATGCATTAACTCACTTCAAATTATGATTAACTTGCCTTAAATGATCACTAATTGACCACTAGAATGTCCATTAATCATTTCATAAGCCAAGTCAAATTTTCACTCCCAAAACCCTAGCTTAAATTCAAAATTTACACAATTTACCTTAATTAACCAACTACTTCATTATCCTTATGTTCATACACTTTAAACATAATCTCTAGTGCACTCCAAGTCCATCCAAACACTCAATCTTGTTCCTTCCTTAGGGGCAGCCAAAATCCATGGGCTTCATACACATGAGTTTAGTTCATTTATTTCACAATTTCTTACCTATTACACATCTCTAACATGGAATTAAGGAGTTTTAAATACATATGTGCACTAACCTCTTGTAGGGCAGAATTTTCCCAAGTTAATCTTCACTTTCTTTCCCTTTCTAGGCTGCCAAACACTTCCCAAGAGGTAGAGACAAGTTTTTAGTGAAGGGACTTAGGAGAGTTTGTGATGAAATAAGGATGAAAATGGAGCTTTGGTTGAGATTCAATGGAGGAAGAGGGGAGGGGTGTAAAACGTTTTTCTAAGGAGAAGAAGGGCTGCTGATTTCTTTTGTTTTTTGCCATATTTATCTCTTTTTATTTATTAATTAATAGGTTGTTTAATTGTGATTGGTTGGAAGTAAGTGAGTGACATCATAATATGTCATAATTTGCTTAATTTTTGATTTTTCTTTTCTTTTCTTTTCTACCACATTTCAATTTAATTTTTAGCAATATTTATTCATATTTTGAGTCATAATAATTATTTACTTAACTGGACAAGTCGACCAAAAATCACCTCTGAAGGCGAAATGACCGAAATGCCCTCCGTTTGGCTTAACGGGTCAAAATTGTCTGTACCGATTGAAAAATTTTTCTAAATATTTTCTTGGCATTCTAATGCCATAGGAACCTCAATGACCCTTCTCTGGAGTCCCAAAAATTATTTTATGAATTTTTTTCCGGGTCTAGGGCTCCTCGTTGCGAGAACCGCAACTTCCCTCTGGGTTACCCATCGCTTGGGCACCGGCTCATTTGACTTAACTGTATTTTATTTCTAAAATTTTTACTAAATTTTTCTCATTAATATTTGAGTTAAATATGGTCCCTCACTTTAGTTTAAATATTTTTTTTTAGAAGTTCTAGCTATCCGGACCGACACCGGTCACTGAAACAGTAGACTGTGCGGAATTGCTACTGGGAGGGTGTTACAACTCTTCCCCTCTTATTTAAATTTCGTCCTCGAAATTTACCCAATGTAAATAGCCAAGGAGCTAATACCTCTTTATTTCTTCACCTTTCCGTGTTATCCTACTTCACTTTCTCCTTAGTCTCAATCCTATCCTCAAACAGTTATGTACTCATCCTTTTTCATCTTAAATACAGTCTCCTTCTCATCTCCATTCGCTATCTCATTGTCTCTTCACTCTCTTATTCCATACCTTAACCTAAAATAAACAGGAAATACAGATCTGCAATAGTGTCACCTCGACTCTTATGAATGCAATGCATGATATGCAATCTATCTAGGTCCAGAAACGCCTAAACCGCGCTCTGATACCACTAAATGTGACACCCCTTACCCGACTACAGTGTAGCCGAGCAAGTTATGCCACTCAGTGTGCCGGAGCACTCTATTTTATCTGATTTCATTACAGTCCTTGATTTATTTATTCAAAAACTTTATTGAAGATTTAGGCTATTTTTACTTTTATCAAAATCTAACTAAATTGGAAATTTCAAAAATTTTAACGATAATCCGACAAAGTGTCAGTTGTAATTTGGACTAACAGTTCTTCTGAACCTGCCAAAGACAATTTCAATATATACTCAATTTCTCAAACTTAATAGTCTCAAAAATTTTCAAACATAATGTATCTCAATACAAGATCCAGTTTCTCGAAATCTCATTAGATTTTCAATATCTCAATATTCACAAGTATAATCTCATTATAACTCAAATTCAATTCACATACTAAAATACTTACTTTGAATAGCTTCCATAATTCATAGGTTAATTACATGAGTTTATTTTGTACAAGATATACAAATAATTTACAATGTGCTAGGAATGAACAATATACATAACATGTATAAAATGAGCCCTATCTACATGCATTCTTTGAGGAGGTGACAATCTTGAACTCTTCGACATACTGCAGATCTCGACTCCAAAAATCTCGATCGGCACGATCTACTGGTTTTACCTTCAGTACCTGCGTGAGGAAGCAATTCCATCGCGCTAAGCATTTCTGCTTAGTGGTGCAATAATATAACCAGAAATAATATATACAAGTAAAGAAAGAAATAAATGATAATTCAGATACTCAAGAATCAATTTAATTTGGTATGGTATTTCTAGTATCAACGATCTTATATACTAGTTTGTTCCTCTTTGGAAATGCTTAGTTTATAACTTTTCGATATCTTGGCAGGTATATAATTTATTCTATCTGTATTGTATTTCAAGTCTGTACGATTCTACAATTTATATTTTTGTTATGTTTCTTTTGCTAATCTCTTTTGCTTATTCATTCAATACTTAATTTAATTGTACTGGATTTTCATTATACTTAACTTAACTTAGCTGCCTGAATTGAATAATACTTTAATTGACTGCCCAAGTAACCTATACTAGATGACTGGACTGGATAACGGGTCGTTGGCACTGGACACTGCGGTGCCTCGGGCCGTCATACCATGGGACGCAGAACGTCTACCATGTATGCAGTCAGTATGGCTAAAAAGCCATGATATCACATAATTGGCATAAAAGCCATGAATACGGGCATAAAAGCCATGAATATGGGCATAAAGCCATGAATACAGGCATAAAGCCTTTCGCAGTACTGCTAAAACAATACCCTATTGGCATGCCAAACTATCCAAACCAATCTTGTTAGGTATACTTGGGCATTTGATAATTTAAAATTCTTTAATATATTGCGCTTTATGACTTCATTATTTCATGACAAATTTCAATCATAATTCATACATTCATTTGATCATTTATATGATCACAATTCACATCAATTATCCTTTTATACCATTGTACTCAAAATACTTTTCCTCTTTACAATAATGAGAACTAATGTCTCATTCATACATTAATATGGTTTATTTATCCATTCATTATATTATTCATATTGATCACAATTCTAAACAATGGTTCACATGTACCATTGTATTCAAAACATTTTTCCTTTCTCATTTATACATTCAAGAATCTACTTATGTAATTACAAATTTTATATTTCAAGTTGAGTTACTAATATTTTATGAATTCCATTTGTGATGCGCATATATGCCCTAACTATCTATTCACATCAATTAGGTGACTTATTTTTCATGTTTCAAGTAATCCATGAATATTTCATGGATTTCAAATTTATGGCCTAAATTTCTTTTTAACAATTTTGACTAGGATGCATAGTCCATGTTTGTCATACAATTCTAAGCATTTAAGCTTAGAATTGGTTCTAGGTCTTCATCTTAATTTACTAATCATTTTGATTACTATTCACCATACTAATCAACCAAAATGTTGACCTTTTTATACTTAATGGATATATTAATTCTAATTACATCAAGATCCCACATTTTGAGTTTTACATTTACTAGTATTAATTGCCAATTGCAATTTAAAGTCCCTTAGATGCATTTCTAATTTCAAATTTTGAATTTCAAGTTTTGGTGTCACTATTCACCTCATTGGTCAACAAAAATGTTGACTTTTGCATAGACAATAGGTACATTGGTTTTAACACTCCCGATGTACCACATTTTGCATTTAAAACTTGTTGGAATCAATTACCAAATCCATTTCCAAGCTTATTTCAAGTTTTCATGTCACTATTCACTTCATTAGTCAACTAAAATGTTGACTTTTGCATAGAAAATATGTACATTGACTTTGGCACTTCAAACATACTACATTTTTCATTTAAAACTTGTTGGTTTTGGTCACTTTCTCAAAGCTTAGTTCATTTTGGCAAAATTGCCAATTTTCGGTTTTGGTGCTCTGAAGTTGCACTGTTTCATTGGTCGATTTACTGTTGGAATTTGACAAAACTTCCTTCATAGAAAATGTTCCTTATTTTGTCTAGTTGAATTTCTTTTTTTGAATCACTCCATTTGGAGTTTTGTAGCTCAAGTTATGGCCAAAATAAGTTTACTGTTCACGTGCACTGTTCATGCTGAGATTTTGGGTCTGGCAGATTTTTGGTCCAGTTTTGGTCAGTAATTTGATCAAGTTAAGTTCATAATTTGGTCTAACTTTCTTCATATGAAATGTTCTACTAGGCCTTAGGTTTCCATCGGTTCAAGAATCGCCTAAATCCGAGTTTTCTAGAGAGAGTTATAGTCCTCCAAACATTGCTGCTCAAATGAAAATTCTGGAAATCTCAGTACAGTAAACTTCACTTTGCTCAATGATTTGATTAGGTTTTGGTCATAATTTGGGGTAGATTTCTTCATGAACGTTGTTTGTTTATGTCTTAACTTGTTGCTGTAAAAATTTCAGGTCAATTGACCAAATTTACAGTGAGTTATGGCCAAATGAACAGTTACTGTTCATTTCGTCATTTCTGCAGGTGCTGTTGTAGGGTGTCCGGATTGGGGCCAACTTTTGGTCCTCTTGCTTTGCTCTTTTGGGCATAGTTTCTTCAGCAAAAATGTGCCATTATAAGCCTAGTTTCATGTCCAATTGGCCAAACACCAATTGGACCAACACAGCCAAAGATATGGCAGTCCAAGTGGACTGAAATTTCAGTCACCCTGCTGCACTCATTGGGCAGCCTTCCATTTTAGTTTTGCCATGCATTAACTCACTTCAAATTATGATTAACTTGCCTTAAATGATCACTAATTGACCACTAGAATGTCCATTAATCATTTCATAAGCCAAGTCAAATTTTCACTCCCAAAACCCTAGCTTAAATTCAAAATTTACACAATTTACCTTAATTAACCAACTACTTCATTATCCTTATGTTCATACACTTTAAACATAATCTCTAGTGCACTCCAAGTCCATCCAAACACTCAATCTTGTTCCTTCCTTAGGGGCAGCCAAAATCCATGGGCTTCATACACATGAGTTTAGTTCATTTATTTCACAATTTCTTACCTATTACACATCTCTAACA
Source organism: Hevea brasiliensis (assembly GCF_030052815.1). Classification (NCBI taxonomy): domain Eukaryota; kingdom Viridiplantae; phylum Streptophyta; class Magnoliopsida; order Malpighiales; family Euphorbiaceae; genus Hevea; species Hevea brasiliensis. Next base: position 90,319,039 of record NC_079496.1, on the reverse strand, counting down.
TGGAATTAAGGAGTTTTAAATACATATGTGCACTAACCTCTTGTAGGGCAGAATTTTCCCAAGTTAATCTTCACTTTCTTTCCCTTTCTAGGCTGCCAAACACTTCCCAAGTGGTAGAGACAAGTTTTTAGTGAAGGGACTTAGGAGAGTTTGTGATGAAATAAGGATGAAAATGGAGCTTTGGTTGAGATTCAATGGAGGAAGAGGGGAGGGGTGTAAAACGTTTTTCTAAGGAGAAGAAGGGCTGCTGATTTCTTTTGTTTTTTGCCATATTTATCTCTTTTTATTTATTAATTAATAGGTTGTTTAATTGTGATTGGTTGGAAGTAAGTGAGTGACATCATAAAATGTCATAATTTGCTTAATTTTTGATTTTTCTTTTCTTTTCTTTTCTACCACATTTCAATTTAATTTTTAGCAATATTTGTTCATATTTTGAGTCATAATAATTATTTACTTAACTGGACAAGTCGACCAAAAATCACCTCTGAAGGCGAAATGACCGAAATGCCCTCCGTTTGGCTTAACGGGTCAAAATTGTCTGTACCGATTGAAAAATTTTTCTAAATAATTTCTTGGCATTCTAATGCCATAGGAACCTCAATGACCCTTCTCTGGAGTCCCAAAAATTATTTTATGAATTTTTTTCCGGGTCTAGGGCTCCTCGTTGCGAGAACCGCAACTTCCCTCTGGGTTACCCATCGCTTGGGCACCGGCTCATTTGACTTAACTGTATTTTATTTCCAAAATTTTTACTAAATTTTTCTCATTAATATTTGAGTTAATTATGGTCCCTCACTTTAGTTTAAATATTTTTTTTTTAGAAGTTCTAGCTGTCCGGACCGACACCGATCACCGAAACAGTAGACTGTGCGGAATTGCTACTGGGAGGGTGTTACAAATCAACTGTTGTAGGAAGTGAGGGAGGCAATGGCAAATTTGGTTCTGATGCAGGCTTATTTTGGGATATCTCTTTCATTAGTTTCATGAGCTCTGAGACTTGATCTCTCAATTCGGAAACTTGTCCCTATAGGTTCTGGACTTGTTCCTGATCTTCCATTATCTTTTTCATTCGTGATCTTGTTAAGTACACTCGTCTCGGTCGAACTACTTCTTCGGTCAGGCTTGCTTTGCTTGAAACAATGTTGGTTTCTTTTTTTTTTTTTTTTTTTTTTGACGAAAGTTACTGTGGGGAATAAGACAATCAAAATAAGCAAAAATGGTTAGAAAGAACAATAACAAATCAATATATCAAGATTTTTGAATTTTGCAAATTAAACCCCCCTAATTACGATTTCAATTTATATGAGCACAAAACTAAATCTATTCTTAGACCTCTATACCAGGGTATTAAAAAAAAAGCTCCCCAGTGGAGTCGCCAAGCTGTAGCAAGGGTTTTGCGATCGCTTGGGCCAGTACTCACCGAAGTGAGAAAAGTGAGGAGTCGCCACTTTAATTTTGAGGGAAATTAAAGAAAACCATTTGTGAAAATGGATTAAAAAGAAACCACTTCGAAAACAGAGATTCTAGGTTCGGGGTCCGTATACAGGCGAGGAAGGTGTTAGGCACCCCTCCTCGTCCCCCAACGAGGGTAAATAGATTTAATGTTATACTCTTCATAAGTTGAAAAGATAATTAGAGGGTTGGGATAGTGATAATGTTAATCCTTTGTACGACATAAAGGAACATTTGATATTTCACTTATTTCGGATTGCCCAAGAGCATGAGTTCACGAGATGGCTCTTTAGTGAATAGGTATCGAGTAAAGCTATCTTGTGTATTGGAGTTGTGTTATTTTAATTTGGATTTTGTTAAGAGAGCTCGGATAAGATGTTTCTACCAATCTCTAGGCATGTTTTTAGAGTTTTAAGAGGAAGATTTCAGATAAGAACTTTCCTCTGATCTCCACATATTTTATTAAGGTTTTGGCAGAGAATAGGGTAAGAACTCTTCCCCGATCTCTTAAAGTATTTGGTTAAAAGTTATTTTAGTGGAGGATCTCGGATAAGAACTCTCCTCCAATCTCCTTGTTTTATTTAAATGAGAATAAGGTAAGAACTCTCCCCCGCTCTCTTAAAGTCTTCGGTTTAAAATTTTAAGTGAAGGATCTCGAATAAGAACTCTCTTCCGATTTCCATGTTTTATTTAAATGAGAATCAGGTAAGAACTCTCCCTCGATCTCTTAAAGTGTTCATTATGATCACATATCGTAAGGACCTTGGACTAAGGATTCTGGCGCCTGAAGGTGCCACAAACCCGCACAAAGCTTTTCTTACCCACTGATGCCTTATAACTAGAGGTTGGATACAAGACCGAACTTTTCGCCGATCTCTTATGCGATCACCTTGTCAGAACTCTTTGGCTGGTGATATCTGATCTCTTTTGGTTACTAGTCCAGGACCCGATCTTATCTCGATTTCCTCTCTATTATGCTATCTAATGGGCTCATTTCGTAGCCTGACCTTGTAACTTATTCCTCTAACCTACTATTCGACCTTTTATTATTTTTATTTGTTCGAAAAAAAACTTTCACATTAAAATACTTCTACCAATATCTTTCAAGTTACCTATGAGTTGCCCATAACCAGGACATCTACTTTCGAAGGAAATGAAAACTAAGAAGAAATAAATAAAGTTTACGAGTGAATAAGAAAAGTAGACTTAGGAAATAACTATCGGCCTGTATAATCTATGTTGGGATTTTTAATGTAACTCAACATAATGGAAATTTCAAGAATAAAAATAGATAAAATGAAACATGAGCATTCGGCAAAATGACAATCTATACACTTACCTGTGGGAGGTTAAGGCTGTTGAGCTGACTCTGGTATCCATAAGCTATGTGGAGATGGAAACCGACAGCCAAAAGAGTAAAACTTACCCGACGTAGCAGGAACCAGGTCAGAATGAAGTTGAATAGAGAGAGTAATATACCGATATCGGGGAGGTGGGAATGAAGCTGAACAAAGAAAATGGCCTTTCAGAGTGATGAACAGGCACTGAAAATGGAGATTTCAGGGTTCAGAACTCCTTCGATGAAGATACTTAAGAAAATTTGTTTCTAAAGTTTCTTGAAAGCTTAGAATAACAAAGTAGCAAGACTGAATTAAATTTCAGAGCCTTTCCACTACAATCACCACCACCTTTTTCTTCCGTCCCTTCTACTGTATTGCATGCAGGTATTTATAGGGAACGGGTGCTCCTAATAAAGGGTCAGGATCTCTCCTGAGGAGACGAAGGGTTTGGATTCAAAAGGACATAATCCGATGTCTATGAATTAAAGAGAATCAAAATGGATGGTTGGGATCCTATTCAAAATATCCGTCCTTTCTCTTCTTAATCGAACAGCTCAGGGTCTTGCCTTAAAAGATGGATATGAGGGCTGGGAATAAAAAGCACTAGACCTGTCATCTGCTTTTTGAACCAAGGGCTCCGGGTTTGACCTTGCAAGTATGATTAACGGTAGAGATCAAGGTGTACAGGACAGTCATAACTTTTTTGGCGTCTGTCAGCTACGTGGGCTTTTCTGTAGATGAGGCGTGCGGTGAAGATTTGATCCACTTGCAACACCTTAACTAACTCGGCACTGATTATGAAGAGAGTTGACTGGAAGTCATTTTATCCTCTTCGTGGTTTTCGATCTCTATTCCTTTCAATCCCTCTATTATGACCCTCTCCTTTTCCGACCTTTCTCATATCGAGTCCCTCATCCCTTCCCGATCTCTCCCATTCTAGAGTTTTCCTCTTTATCTGATATGCCTTAGTCAAAGCAATTAATTTTGTGGTTACTGATGCATCCGCTTCGGTTTCTGTATGCAATAAATGCTCAAGCGCTATATATATGCACCAACGAGAAAGCTTCTTCACACTTCACTTCTCCTCCTTCCATTTCTCCATTTCTCCTATTCTAGCTTCTTCGGTAACAATTCTGACTATGGTGACTGTTTTTGATCTTTTTTCGACTGTTTTCTTTCCCCTTCGCCTGAAAATTTATGATCCCGGAGATTGGAGAACCATGGGGACAACATCCGATGAGAGTAAGGGAACCAGACTAATTTGCAGATTAAGATCAAAAGTGACGATCGTGTCGATCTTGATTCGGTTTACCGATATAATCGGTGAACTGATCTCGAACAAGAGGACTGCTAATTTCAATCTTAATGTCAGTGACCGCCTTTTGAAGTTTATTTGGCCCCTCACTACATTGGGTATCCCGACTACAAATCAGTTCTGGTCGATGACATCGATGATGACTCCGCTCACCATCATGAGAGTCATAGTCACCCTATCTAAGCTACACATCTATCCAATACTTGTGGCCAGCTTTCTGATCAAACACATCTTTTGATTCAGCCACAAGACTAGACTTTGACATAGGTCGCTACTAGGTGAGATGTAGTGCTGATCTTTAGAGATCGCCCAAATAATGTAATATGATCTTTTGAGATCGCCCAACTGATGTAATCCGATCTTTTGAAATGAAATGAAATTTTATTTAAACATCTTATTTCATTATCGCACTATTTATTTTTTGATCTCTGATACGTGCATCCGCTCTGGTCACTATTTATCGATCCCTGAGTTTGAAAATTGACTTTAGTAAGCCGATCTCATTTGTTTGAATTTTTATTTTGTTTCTAGAATCTTCTTGTGATGTGTTGAGGAAGCAAACCAATTCCACTAACCGATGCGTTGCTTGGGACTTCGTGAGCATTTAATGCCCAAACGGGTATAAATAGGGGTGAAGTGAGTCAGTTATTTCCTCATGTCATTTTCAAAACTTTCCTTAGCACTCTCAACATTTCCTCTCATGTTCTCAAGTTTCTCAGCACCGATCACATTCTGGTACGGTCTTTGATTCTCTTCTTGGTTAATTTCTTTTGTTTTCTGTGAAAATGAGTGGCGCCGAGGGTTAGAGAGCTGCTAGTCCGCCTTTCGTTCACATCTTATGGACATCGGATGAAGTTGAGGTAATTAGGCCAAGTGGGCAACCTGAACCTTTTGCAACCTCCGCCCTAGCTCGCGGTCAGGTGGCTTAATCCAAATGAGCCTCTACTTCAGGGAAAAAAAATCTTCCTGTGGATGAGTTGCTGTCGATTCTCTAGGAAACCGATATGTAGTCCATTAGTCAAGGTACAACATTCAGCTTGACTCTTATGAGCTTGTTAGATGCCATGGTGATTTCGAGCTGATCACTTCTTTGAAGAAAATGACGCGATCATGGTGTCTGAAGAGCAATTAAAAGCCGGGCTTCGGTTCCCGCTTGACAACTTCTTTAAGGCTGTTTTGAAGTTCCACCATGTATGTGTAGCCCAAGTGCATCCGAACTCATGGCAGATTCTGGTGGCTTTTAGGGGCTTATGCCAAGCTAAGAAGCTCGAGCCTACAGTGAAGGTTTTACTGAGTTGCATAGACTTTCTCATCGGAAGGACGATTAGTACTGGTTTTCCAAACCAAGCCGCACTGCGGGCTTTTTATCGACCTCCCATCTTCGCTAAAGAACTGGAAGAAACGATTCTTTATATTAAGGAACAAGAAGCCGAATGGCTTCATAGGTTTCCCACATAGCTGGCAATACCTGGTCTCCTCGGTTCCAAAAAAGGTCACTTTGAATAGAGACGAGGACGCCATGGTGAAGGAATTAAAGTAGCAGGTGTTAGTAGTATGCCCTAGAGCATATTATTTAGTATGTATCTTGTACATATTTTATTAATAAATGGCATTTCCACTTTTCTGTTTATATAATATATTTATGTGTAATAGAAAAGGTCCATTGATATTTTGTTAGAAATATTATTCTTAAGTTGTTAAGAATATGAGTGATAATATTTCTAGCACAAAGTATCATAAATAGGATCACAATCGAGGATACTTCATAATAAGGACATGACTTATCCAGAAAGATTGTATTCATGTTTGTTCCCAAGTTATTTATATGAGATATAAATAAGATAGAATGGTGAGTCTCATGCCATATGACAAACATGATAGGCACTTATAAATGATAAGTAGGCCGAACCAGTGACACTTATGACAAGCACATGGAGTTTACTCTTGTCAATGTTTTGTCATAAATCATATCAGTGCATATAATCTTTAGACCTGAGATAGCACAGTTATCTTGTATATAGGTAGTTTGAGTTTGATACTGCTTTCATACTTGTACTGTGTATGGGTATATGGGCATGTGTTGGCTCCTACTAGTTATATATGGAGGTAGGTGTTGATCAAGATGGAATCTGTTCCTCTAAGTAAATAGAGATAAAATCCTATGTTCATTCAATTATTCTTGATGTTTCAAGTTCCTAGCCAGGACAGATAGATTTATTCAGAAAAGAGTTTCTGATGAGAAAAATCTTTTTAATTAAGAACTGGAATTAAAAGAGAACATAATATTCATAGCAAATGGAGTTTGACATAAACCATGACTCCAGCTTGAGTTGGGATTTTGTAACAGAGAGATTCTAGTGCATGGTAACATATGATTATAGGTTCATTTAAGGTAAATTTTATTACTAATTGGGTGGCCATGGCATGCTATGCTAGGTGTTAACCATGGTCTATGAGGTTCATAAAATGATTTAGAGAAATCATTTATGGTAAGAAAGAGTTCTGATGATATTAAGAGTTGATATCATGTCTCATTGCCAATTAGTGATGAGCCTAGTAAGTCACACACATACACAATTTATCACCTATTTAAATATGATTTAATTAATTAATTAAAGAGTTTAATTGATTAATTAAATAGGTTTGGTTTGCAATTAAATTGTAAAGTCCCTAGCATGACTTGAAACCAAATCTAGATTATTGGATGTGTAGTATAAATTAAATTTATATTTAAAGTGTTTAAATATGAATTTAAATAATGAGAAATTAATTAATAGAGATTAATTAATTAATTTATATTTGATATAAATTAATTAGAAGAAGAAAATAATTATTTTGGGTTAAGAACTCAAAATTAAGACACAGGGGCATTTTGGTCATTTCACAGTGTGACACGTGGCACCATGAGATGGTGACACATGGGATTACACATAAGCTTGCCAAATGTTTTTTAATCATGTAAGATGATTAAAATCAAGATTAAATATAGGTTTGACACTTGGCACAATGTGATTGGGTCACTTAAACCTAGAGCTAATCAAAGGGTGACATGTGGCAAGGGTTTAATGTGTTAACCTAGATATTTAAGTGTTGTTATGAGAAAATAAAATACAACCAGCAGCCACACTCCTTTGTCACGCCACTTTGAGAGTTTTCATCTCTTCTTCTTCATCTCTTATCAATTCAAAGAGATTAGCCATCAATCTCTTGAATTAAGAACACTAGAAATTGTTTCTAGTATCCTGTTTACATCTTTAATCTCTTAAAAGGCAGAACTTGATTTTCTAATTAATAGAAAAAGCTTTAGAAGCTATTCAAGGGCTGCCATAGGTGTTCTTGGTGTGGACAAGCTAGAGGGACAACATCTGGTGTCCTGAAGAAGAATCTCAAAGGCGCAGACACGCTACAGTGCATCAAGAGGTTAGTGTAATCGTTCTTGATTTAATCTAGGGTTCTAAAATTAATCTGATTAATTTTAAAATTTTAAGTGGCAAATACAGATCCAAAAACATATTAAAAGAGTTTTAATATGTTGTTTATCATTGAAATCAAATAGATAAAAATAAATCTTGCATGATGCATGTGACCCTAGGTGAAAATTTTTGAATTCAATGGTATAAACTTGTGTTTTTCACGCCTGCCTTCAATTGGTATCAGAGCCACTATATTTGCCATTTAGATTGATGTTTATATGATTTAATTGTGTGTTTGATCATGAAATCAAGAGTTTATTGCTGGTTGCAAAGTCAAAGTGGCGGCACAAATGATGAACACCATGGTGTGCATGGTTGATGCATCACAATGGTGTGCAAAGGTAAATGGATGGTGAATGTGCAACTGTTGTATGATTTAAGATCCATTTTATGTTTAATTAAATTGTTTAATTAGAATTTTTATCACACAATTAAATTATGATTCAAATCAGAATTTTAAAAATTGTTTGAATGTGATTCAAATCTGAATTTTAAAAGTTGTTTGAATGTGATTCAAATCTGAATTTTTAAAGTTGTTTGAATCATATTTAAATCTGATTTTTTAAAATTGATTGAATAAAATTTAGATCTGATTTTTTAAAAAATATTTGAATGTGATTCAAATCTGATTTTTTAAAAAATGTTTGAATGTGATTCAAATCTGAATTTTTAAATTTGTTTGAATGAGATTCAAATCTGAATTTTTAAATTTATTTGAATCATATTCAAATCTAAATTTTTAAGTTGAATATGAGATATTCAATTTAATTTAAGTATGTATGTTTTATTTAATTGTTAAATAGTGATATGCATGATGGATGATCATGGACTATAAAAGACCAATGTGATTGGATTTATTTCTTTTATGTTTCTTTGGGATTGTAAATTAATTAATTTATTTTAATTTATTTTGGGCATGTATTATTAAGTTTGTAATAATTTTGGATTGTAATTTCTTTTATTTAAGTTCTTGTAAATTCGCCTTGGTATGCCAAGGATTACTATGTAATATTGGATTGCAAGAAGTTCAAGGAGGTCAAGAGCATTGGTGGGACCAGTGGGAGGAATTCAAGATCAAGTGTTGATTATGTACTCCTTCAGCAACTCTTGTAAAATGAATGAATGAAATGCACCTAGGAATGCCCTGATTCAATTCTTGGTGGCTCAGAATTGAATCCCTTAGAAAGTCCATGATCATACCATATTTACTGCTTATCCATGAATGCATGAGATGATTGGGAATGTATGCAATTATATGATATATGCATGCTAAATGGATAATGTGCAAAGTGAGACCTTAATAGTAACTAGAATGACCATAAAATCTTCCAAACAAATGATTAAGTTGGAAATGCTATAATTAAAGTAATTATAACATAGGCCCTCCATTGGGGCAATTATTTTAAGAAATTTTAAATAGTTGCATAAGATGCAATTTATTTAAGAGATTTTCTTAAGAGATTTTCTTAAGAATAATTGTTAAGCATGAGATGTTGTAAATATGTAAATGGTTTAGTGGCCAATATTGGATGTATCTGAGGACATCAAAATTATTTGCATAATTACTGGCTCAATGGGATCAACTTAACTAATGCAAGATAAGTCAATAATGGATGTACCTGAGATTTTGAGCATTAGGGGCTAGGTAAAGAATTGAACCTCACATGAGATGTGATGGGCAAAGAGTTGCTCACTTATAGTTTATTGTAATTCCAATAATGGATGTACCTGAGGATGATCAATAGAATTATAAGAATTCAATCACCCACTAGAAATCCATCCAACTAGGATTTCCGTTTTCTACTTTGGAAGTGTAGGATTCGCTAAGTTAGTGGGAGGACCAATTTGATTAAAAGACCATAATCATTTTGGTTAATTACATGATACATTTACTAATTAATCTGGTTATTTTCTGCAGTTAATTTTCTGATAAAAATGAGCACAAAACAACCACCACCATCCAATATCCTTGCAAGCATACTTGATCACAATAGGTTGACAGACCTAATCATGCGATTGGCTAAGAAATTTGAAACTTGTCCTGAACCTTGAACATATAGGATATGTTCTAGATTCAAATGTTCCTGGTCCCTTACCTTCAGAGGCCACATAAGAGGAACATGAAACTTTGGACAAGTGGAAGGAGCATGATATGAGAGCTAAGTGTTACATGCTTGCTTCCATGAGTAATGAGTTACAGAAGCAACATGAGAACATGCAGAGTGCGAGTGAGGTCCTCCTTCACCTACAAGAGTTGTATGGTGAGCATAGCAGGAATGCTAGGTATGAGATATCTAGACAGCTATTCCGTGTGAGGATGTCTGAGGGACAGAATGTTGGGGATCATGTCCACAGGATGATTCGGCTGATTGAGCAGTTGCAACATCTAGACTTCAACATGGATTTCCAACTACAGACGGATTTGATCCTTCTGTCCCTTCCTAAGTCTTTTGGGAATTTTGTGACAAATTTCCATATGACTAAACAGGAATGCACCTTAGCTGGTTTACTCAACATGCTGGTTATTGCCCAAAAGAATATGCCAGGCAATAAAGGAAAAGAGGTAGCTTTGGTTGCATCTTCTTTTGCTGGAAAGTCCAACAAGAAGAAGGGCAATAAGAAAAAGAAACTTCAGATTCATAGTCCTTCCAAGAAAATAGCTAAACAAAAAGGGAAGACCAAAGCTGACAAAGGCAAAGGAAAGTGTTTCCACTGCCAACAGGAAAGTGTTTCCATTGCCAATAGGAAATTGTTTCCATTCCCAGTAAGAAAGTGTTTCCACTGGCCAGAGTATAGCAATCTAAATGAAAGCAATGCCGTGGTGAAAACCAACTCAAGTTCAAAATATATTTGGCACTTAAGGTTATGTCATGTTGCAGAAGATAGGATTACAAAATTGGAGAAAATGGGGATTCTATCCTTATTGGACTCTAAGCCTGCTCCAACTTGTGAATCTTGCCTTCAGGGTAAAATGACTAGATCACCCTTTGTTGGACAGGGGCTAAGAGCTGAAAATATTTTGGATCTAATACATAGTGATGTATGTGGTCCATTTAAAGAAATGGCTAGAGGGGGCTTTCATTATTTTATTACCTTTACTGATGATAAATCAAGGTTTGGGTATTTGTATTTGATGAAATACAAACATGAATCTTTTGAAAAGTTCAAAGAATTTAAATCTGAAGTAGAAAATCAAACAGGAAAGAGTATTAAAGCTCTTCGATCAGATCGTGGAGGTGAATATTTGAGTACTGAATTTGATGAATACTTGAGAGAGCATGGCATTGTTTCTCAGCTGACTCCTCCAGGAACACCACAACTGAATGGTGTATCTGAAAGGATAAATCGTACCCTATTGGATATGGTACGTAGTATGATGAGCTATACTGATATGCCAATCTCCTTTTGGGGATTTGCATTAGAATCAGCTTTGTATATTCTGAATAGGATTCCATCAAAATCAGTTTCTTCCACACCTTATGAGATATGGCATGGAAGAAAACCAAGTCTTAAGCATGTTAAGATTTGGGGTTGTCCAGCTTATATCAAAAAGCTGAACACTGATAAATTGGAGACCATATCAGAAAAAGGTCGATTTGTTGGATATCCAAAAGATAGTTTTGGATATTATTTTTATTTGCCTACTTCACAAAAGGTTGTGATAAGTAGAGATGCCACATTTCTTGAACAACAGTTTATTCAAGAAGGAGGCAAAGGAAGGCAAATAGAGTTAGAATTGGAGAATTCTGACCAACCAACAGATCAGATGGATATAGATCCATCTAGTCAACCAATACCCGTTGATGAAACATCTATAGCTGTTCCTCGTAGAACAACCAGGGTATCTCACCCACCAGTGAGATATGGTTTTCTTCATGAAGAAGAACAAGAGTTGTTTACTCATGAAGAAGTAGATCATGGGGATGATCCACTTACCTATGAAGAAGCTATATCAGATATAGACTCTTCAAAATGGATTGAAGCTATGAAATCCGAGATTGATTCCATGTATAAGAATCAAGTTTGGGATCTTGTTGACCCACCTGAAGGTATTATACCTATAGGGAACAAATGGCTTTTCAAGAAGAAAATTGGTTCTGATGGAAAGGTAGAGACCTATAAGGCAAGGCTAGTAGCGAAAGGGTTTCGCCAAAGGCAAGGAATCGACTATGAGGAGACTTTCTACTTTGTTGCCATGCTTAAATCAATTAGGATTTTATTAGCAATAGCTGCATACTATGATTATGAGATTTGGCAGATGGATGTCAAAACAACTTTTCTCAATGGATACATTGAAGAAAACATTTTCATGGAACAACCTAGGGGATTTGAATCCCAAGATGGTTCCAAGGTATGCAAGCTAAAGTGATCCATTTATGGGTTGAAACAAGCTTCGAGGAGTTGGAACATTCGTTTTGATGAAGCCATTAAATCCTTTGGTTTTATCAAAAATGAGGATGAGCCATGTGTATATAAGAAGGTTAGTGACAGTGCTATCACTTTCCTTGTCTTATATGTGGATAACATATTGTTGATGGGTAATGACACAGGTATGTTGACGACTATAAAGGTATGGTTGTCAAATACATTCTCCATGAAAGACTTAGGGGAGGTAACCTATATTCTTGGGATTCGCATCTATAGAGATAGAGCGAAAAGAATAATTGGTTTATCCCAAAGTATATACTTGGAAAAGATGTTAAAGAGGTTTAACATGCTTGATTCCAAGAGAGGATTGTTTCCAGTGAGACATGGTATCCATCTTTCTAAAGAGATGTCTCCAAAGACACCTGAAGAAAGAGATAAGATGGCCAGGATTCCATATGCTTCGGCTATTGGAAGTTTAATGTATGCAATGTTGTGTACTAGGCCGAATATCGCATATGCTGTTAGTTTGACTAGCAGGTATCAATCCAATCCAAGTTTGGAACATCGATAGTCACAAGAATATCCTTAAGTACTTGAGAAGAACTAAGGATTTATTCTTGATTAATGGAGGTGGAGACTTGTAATTGGATGGTTATCGATTCGATTTCCAATCGGATATCGATGATAGAAAGTCTTCCTCTGGATATGTGTTCATTTGTAATGGAGGTGCGATCGGTTGGAAGAGTTCCAAGCGAGCATGACCGCAGATTCCACTACAGAGGTCGAGTATATTCTTTGCATCGAATCTTTGCAAAGGAAGTCGCTTGGATAAAAAGTTCGTGATGAACTTACAGAGTTCCTTCCATTGAGTCAGCAGTTCCATTACACTGTGACAACAATGGAGCAGTCATACAGGCTAAGGAACTAAGGTCTCACCCAAAATCCAAACACATAGAAAGGCACTACCACATTATCAGAGATATAGTTAGGCAAGGCGATATAGCCATGCAGAAAAAATAACATCAGCTGAAAAAATCCAGCTGATCCATTCACTAAGCCTATGTCACAGACTCAGTTAGACCGACATCTTGAGAAGATAGGTCTAAGATATTGTAATGAATGGCTCTAGTGCTAGTGGGAGATTGTTAGTAGTATGCCCTAGAGCATATCATTTGGTATGTATCTTGTACATATTTTATTAATAAATGGAATTTCCACTTTTCTGTTTATATAATATATTTATGTGTAATAGAAAAGGTCCATTAATATTTTGTTAGAAATATTATTCTTAAGTTGTTAAGAATATGAGTGACAATATTTCTAGCACAAAGTATCATAAATAGGTTCACAATCGAGGATACTTCATAATAAGGACATGACTTATCCAGAAAGATTGTATTCATGTTTGTTCCCAAGTTATTTATATGAGATATAAATAAGATGGAATGGCGAGTCTCATGCCATATGACAAACATGATAGGCACTTATAAATGATAAGTAGGCCGAACCAGTGACACTTATGACAAGCACATGGAGTTTACTCTTGTCAATGTTTTGTCATAAATCATATCAGTGCATATAATATTTAGACCTGAGATAGCACAGTTATCTTGTATATAGGTAGTTTGAGTTTGATACTGCTTTCATACTTGTACTGTGTATGGGTATATGGGCATGTGTTGGCTCCTACTAGTTATATATGGAGGTAGGTGTTGATCAAGATGGAATCTGTTCCTCTAAGTAAATAGAGATAAAATCCTATGTTCATTTAATTGTTCTTGATGTTTCATGTTCCTAGCCAGGACAGATAGATTTATTCAGAAAAGAGTTTCTGATGAGAAAAATCTTTTTAATCAAGAACTAGAATTAAAAGAGAACATAATATTCATAGCAAATGGAGTTTGACATAAACCATGACTCCAGCTTGAGTTGGGATTTTGTAACAGAGAGATTCTAGTGCATGGTAACATATGATTATAGGTTCATTTAAGGTAAATCTTATTACTAATTGGGTGGCCATGGCATGCTATGCTAGGTGTTAACCATGGTCTATGAGGTTCATAAAATGATTTAGAGAAATCATTTATGGTAAGAAAGAGTTCTGATGATATTAAGAGTTGATATCATGTCTCATTGCCAATTAGTGATGAGCCTAGTAAGTCACACACATACACAAGTTATCACCTATTTAAATATGATTTAATTAATTAATTAAAGAGTTTAATTGATTAATTAAATAGGTTTGGTTTGCAATTAAATTGTAAAGTCCCTAGCATGACTTGAAACCAAATCTAGATTATTGGATGTGTAGTATAAATTAAATTTATATTTAAAGTGTTTAAATATGAATTTAATTAATGAGAAATTAATTAATAGAGATTAATTAATTAATTTATATTTGATATAAATTAATTAGAAGAAGAAAATAATTATTTTGGGTTAAGAACTCAAAATTAAGACACAGGGGCATTTTGGTCATTTCACAGTGTGACACGTGGCACCATGAGATGGTGACACATGGGATTACACATAAGCTTGCCAAATGTTTTTTTAATCATGTAAGATGATTAAAATCAAGATTAAATATAGGTTTGACACTTGGCACAATGTGATTGGGTCACTTAAACCTAGAGCTAATCAAAGGGTGACATGTGGCAAGGGTTTAATGTGTTAACCAAGCTATTTAAGTGTTGTTATGAGAAAATAAAATACAACCAGCAGCCACACTCCTTTGTCATGCCACTTTGAGAGTTTTCATCTCTTCTTCTTCATCTCTTATCAATTCAAATAGATTAGCCATCAATCTCTTGAATTAAGAACACTAGAAATTGTTTCTAGTGTCCTGTTTACATCTTTAATCTCTTAAAAGCGTAACTTGATTTTCTAATTAATAGAAAAAGCTTTAGTAGCTATTCAAGGGCTGCCATAGGTGTTCTTGGTGTGGACAAGCTAGAGGACAACATCCGTGTCTCAAGACGAATCTCAAAGCGCAGACACTGCGATTGCATCAAGAGGTTAGTGTAATCGTTCTTGATTTAATCTAGGGTTCTAAAATAATCTGATTAATTTTAAAATCTTAAGTGGCAAATACAGATCCAAAAACATATTAAAAGAGTTTTAATATGTTGTTTATTATTGAAATCAAATAGATAAAAATAAATCTTGCATGATGCATGTGACCCTAGGTGATGCCACCCAAAAGTATTCTTGCCCATATACCGTAATGGCCGAACTGAGGTGGTGGCTTACGAGGGTGATCGCCAATGAAGATTATGAACTGCAGCTCTTTGACCTTGGACTCGGGATCGGTATAACCTAAACCTTTAGCCTCCTGACTCATGTGATCTCACTAACTTATTTTTCCGTGCAGGAATGGCTGGAGGCGAAAGTGCAAAGAAGAGCCGCAAGCAGAAAAGAGAGGTCTCCCGGAAGGTGTGAGAAATGAAGATCCCCGGGTATCCCAGATGCGAAGATGAGATTCAGGAGAAGTGCCGGGCTCTTCATCTCGACCTTCAGAACAACCGATTCCAGAGGTGGAGATCGCTCCTTCCCCTCCTCGATAGGAAGAACTGCCACCTCCGCCTGTTTCCTCAAGTGCCAAGGAAGGATCTTCTCAACCTGCTGTAAGGCCCCTTTCTTGTGGCACCTAGGTCCTCATTCACTCTCTTGAGAAGAATCGCTCAGTTCGGGGGAATTCGAGCTTGGTCAAAGTTCTAGGTGCCACCATATGCCTTCAAGATGATCGGAACAGGCTGACCCCAGATAGCCTTGATAATCTCTTGGCTCAGACGATGAGCTTGAGCGTAGAGAGCCTGGTGAACCAACACATAATCAGGGAAAAGGCTCACCTCCTGAGGCAGGAAATTCTAAAGGCGGTCTAACACGCCGCTTTTGCCCGAGCCCAACTTTCGTCCTCTCAAGACTATATCACCGAGATTGAGGGCCGAACAAAATCTTATGAGGATAAGATAGCCAAACTGGAGCGTGAACTAGAAGAAGCTCGGGCCTGCCAAACTATCGATGTCGCTCGCTACACTGAGGAACTCAAAGTGAAAGAAGAGGAGGCCGTGACAAGGGAAGCTGGCACTTATGTGAATGCACATGGCGATCTTCTGGCCGAGCTTGAAAGGAGTTATCCTGGGGAAAACTTCTCCTAGATGGTTGATTTTGTTCCTATAAATGAAGAGGTAGCGAGAAGGAGCCCGAGAGACAGAGAGAAAATGAGAGAAATGATGATGTACCTAGAGAACAGGCTGGGGGAGACCCTCTAGCCGAATGACTTGTAAATTTTATTAGAGATGCAATGAAGTCCTTTTTGTTCAATTTCTTAATGAGATCAGAAAGTGTCCACATTGAATGAATACTTAATTACTTTGAACGTGTTGGACAGTAAACTTGAAAGCAACCATTAACCTAAGTATAAAAGATCGAAAAAACATTATACATAAGCTTGAGATCGGACTAAGCCACAGCCAAACACCGGATAAGACTTTAAAACATTGGAATTGGAAAGTTTGGACGTTGATTTGAATTCTAAAGATCGGGATCATCATTAGACCGGATAGAGACCTTAACTTCACTTTAATACCTGGGGCATTCAAGTTAAAACTCAATCCTGACATTAGCCAAATGAAGTTCCACAATATTTATAAGAAGAGATCGGAAAACTATTAACTAAGTATGGGATCGGTTTATTCCATGGTCGAGCAATCAATGAGTTCGGAAAAGTCATTTATGATCAAAGGATATCGGCTGAGATCGGATGATGAAGTCAATTTTAAAGTCCCTTAACTTCATAGGTCAGCCAAAATATGGTGTCAACATCACTCATCGCTGTGACCCTCCGCTCATTTAACTTTTTATGCTTTTTTTTTTCTTATTTTTATTTTTCCATCTGGTAATCACTATTTATTTTTAATCAGGGCTTTTTTATATGTCTTAAACATAGTTCTAGTCCTCTTAATTGTCTGGATCGATACTGGTCACCGAAACAGTATAATTTACTAGGCTATGCAAATAGGGGTGTTACAGGTATGTCATAGAGAGAGAACATACTCCTGATGACATCTGGAGCGTCCTGCTCCTCTTGAGCTCTCATGGTGTATGACTTTACTGGTACCCTAGCCTCTGTCCTCTCAGCTGATTCTGTTTGTCATACCTTACCCCTCTGTAAAGCATAACATGATCTTGTAGTATACCTAATAAATTACTGTCTCATTAAATACACTACAAGGGATTTTAAAATAATTTTTTTACTTTTTGAAAGTGGTGAGCATTTCTAACAGGTATTAAAAACATTTAATTGAAGTCTAAAAACTAGTTAAAATTTTTGTCCATTTTTATTTTTACGTAAATTTTGGAAAAATTTCGACATAGTGCATTTCCATATTTAGGAAAAAAATATGCTTCAAACACATATAAAAACACTTCCAATAATTCATTTCATCAAAATCAACCACTATCACATCACAAATCAACATCATTTCTCCCAACTCTATAATTCAAAACAATTCTCAATTCAATTGTCTTCAAAAATAACACTAAATAACTCCATTCATATTCCATTAAAGAAAAATCAATTTACATTCATCAACCCAAAATTTACATTGGAAAATCCAAAATAATATTATTACAAAATCTATACAACTGCTCAAGACCAGTTTGTACATATACATACAGTTACATACACTAAAATAAACATTACAATCAGGGTATAAATTTATACCCAATAAAATCTCAAGGATGTAGCTCCGAGATACTCAGTAGCTCACTCTGCTGCTCCACTAGTCTCTCTGTCTGCGACAGCAATAAACAGCCATCGTTGAGTAATATGACTCAGTGGTGCACAACATACTAAAATAACATTTTATGCATAATTCAAATCACATTTATTCAAATATAGTACTGAAAATGAAAAGTAGATACAAAAGACAATTTATAATTTTAGTCAAAACAGTCTCATTTCGGAAGTCTAAAAATAGGTTTCATAAAAACACACAGTTATATCATACCATCAGAACAATGTTCATCTCAGTAGCCGAAGACTTTTGAGGAATCACAAGGCTAGCTAGCTCAAACTATGGGTACCCAATCAATTCCTTCCTCTACTGGCACACACCTCAACACTTCAGCTAGAGAGGGAATCAAAATTCAAAACTAATTCCGCCCACTAGTCATGCTAGTGAGGCATTCAAATATATGGTCATGACACTGTGGCTTCAAAACTGTCTCAACAATTTACTAAACATTTATTGTCGAATCAAACACATACAATTAAACTTTATAACAATTTAGGTCAACACAATTTGTTCATTTCAATCACAAAGTTGCAATCAAAATAAATCACAATTCATTTTATACAATTGTAAAAGAATTTTAAAGACAAATTTTATGTTGTGCACAAACCTTATGCGAGTCGCCTCTTGGCCTTGACTCGATGCCTCGGGTTCTTTTCCGGTATTCTTTTCAACTAAAACACACAATTTTACAGTGTTTCAATATCATAATTTATAATAAATCCACTAAAGAATTTCACAATTACTTATTTCGAGTCCTAATATGCTTAAATTAACATTCTTAAAATTTCGCCTTTCGGGGTTACTATTCATGTCAATTTGTTGACTTCCTTATGGTTAATAGGTATAGGGATTTCAATTTCACCCACATACCACATTTTGATTATCAATTTTGTTGGTTTTAGTTGCTTCCTAGCTTTTTAGGTTTCCTAGGCACAATTTCAAAATTTCTAGATTTGGTGTCCTATTTTATACTGTTCCATTGGTCATGTTGCTGTAGTAATTTGGCTAAGTTTTCTTCATAGATGTCACACCTTACCCCTCTGTAAGGCATAACATGATTCCATAAAATACCTAATGAACTACCACACTTCACCTACCGATAACATTTAATTGAAATTAAATGCTAGTTAAAACTTTTAGTCCATTTTATTTCTCCACAAATTTTATAAAAATTTTGCCAGATTTTCGTCTGTATTTTAAGAAAACAGTTTTTCAAATACCTGAAAAAAAGCACTTCAAAAAATTTTCTTAACCACTACTTCAATTTCACAATCAATCTCAACAATTTCTCAAATCTCAAAATTCAACAGTCAACATTCCTCAATTTCCAAAATTCAATCATCAGTAAAATAGTATCTATCAATCTCATTTAAATTAAAATAAAACATTTCCATTCATTAAAGACAACAATCTATATATATACATCATTCCAAAATCTACAGTATCAAAATTCAAACTAAATTTTATTACAACTTTACACAAGCTTTGTGTAAGCTGCTCAAGACCAAATTTTCATGTCCATACATTTATGTGCAATACATACATCAAAAGAAATATTTACAGTCAGGGTATAAATTATACCTGATAACTTCAAGCTGATAGATCCTCAATCCTTAGCAGTTCAGTCTGCTGCTCCTCTAGTCTCTATATCTGCGACAGCAATAAAAGTTATCGCTAAGTACAAGGACTCAGTGGTGCACAATAGACTAAAATAATCTTTATGCAGAATTTAAATCACATTTGTTAAAAAATTTAACTGCACATGAGAATTAAATACAAATCATGCATTGTGAGATTTTAATCCCAAATAATTTCATTTGAAGTATCAAATCACATTTTATAAAACCCACAGTTAGATCATGCCATTCGAAACAAATAGAATCTCAATAGTCAGAGGCTAAAGAGAAATCACATCACAAGGCTAGCTAGCTCAAATATATGGATATCCATTCACATCCTCTTCTACTGGCACACCTCAACACTTCTCTAGAGAAGGAATCAAAAATCGAAACTAATTACCCCCACTAGTCATGCTAGTGAGGTGTTCAAATATACGGTCATGACACTGTGGTTTCAAAACTTATCTTAACAGTTTGCTAAACATTGTCATTTCAAATATACACAATAACTTTCAACAATTTAAATTAAAACTTCATAAATAATATCACAAATAAACTTTCACAATTCAAAGCAAAAGTAAAATACATATTTCATTCACTTTATCAATGAATTTTAAAGCATAGTGATGTTGTGCATAAACCTCAAGCGAGTCGGCTCTTGGCCTTGACTCGGTTCCTCGAGTTCTTTCCTAGTATTCTTTTCAACTGAAACACACAATTTTACAGTGTTTCAGTACCATAACTTAGCATAAATCAAAAAATAAATTTAACTTTACTTTTACCTAGCTCTAACGTGCTAAACTCGACATTCTTGAAATTTTGTGTTTTGGGGTTACTATTCACTACACTATTCAAGTCAAATTGTTGACTTTCTAAGGCTTAATAGGTATGGGAATTCCAACTTTACCCACATACCACATTTTGGTCACTAAATTTGTTGGTTTTGGTTGTTTATTCAAATTATAAGTCTTTTAGGCAAATTTGATAAATTTTCAGTTTTGGTGTCTAAGGTTGCACTGTTCCATTGGTCACATTTCTATTGGAATTTGGCAAAACTTTCTTCACAAAAAATATTCCCTATTGTCTTAGTTTATTCTCCTTTTTGAATCACTCCAATTGGAGTTTTGTAGCCCTTGTTATAGCCATTTGAACCATGGCTGCCAGATTGGATTTAACCCAGATTTTCTGGGCAATTTTGGTTCTGGCAGTTTTAGGACACCAACTTGGGGTGGCCAAATGACTTGGTTAATGGCATAATTTGGGTTTGTGTTCTTCATGAAAGTTTTAGGTCTATATCGCATCTAACTGCTGGTAAAATTTCAGGTCATTTACACTGCGTAGCTCAAGTTATGGCTAAATAAACAAACACTGTTCATTTAGTCAGTTTGTACAGGGCAGACTGTGATTTTCCAAGTTTGGTCAATTTGTTCACTAGGTTTTGGTCACTTTTTGGGCATGCTTCCTAAATGAAAATTGTGTCATTTAGTGTCTATTTTCATTTCCAATTGGTCTCATACCAATTGGACTTGTAAAATTTCATTTCGGGTCCCTCAAAGGTGACTTGGTCATGCTACCAGCAGCATGACCACACTCAATCCGAATTTGGCCTTAAGTCTAACCATTCCTACACACTTCATTTAGTCACAAATGACCATTTCTCACTTCAAATTAGGTCCAAAACATCTTTTGCCTAATTCTCAAATTTTTCTCCTAATTTTAATGGCACCAAGAACCCTAATTTTTTTTTTTTATTTACACAATTCATGAAATTGAAACATTCTAAGCACAACAACTACTTCCATTGAACTTATGTACATAATTTATTACACTAAAACATATTATCTCCACTCAATCTCATGGCTGTTGAATTTTTTTATGACTCCTAACAATCATGATTTTTCATATTTTCCATGCAATTCACACTTGTTCAACCTCTTATCCATTCATAATAATTAATTTAAAAGAGAAAATGGACTTACCTAAATTTGTGAATTTCCACTTCTCCAATCCTTCAATTTTCCTTATCTTTTTTTTTTTTTCAATCTTCAAATCAAAGCTCAAGGGAAATTTTTTCTTAAGGGAGTTGTGAAATTAATGGAGGTTTTTAGGGTTGTGAGAGCTTAACACAAGCTTTCATGGTGGAGGAAGAAAATGAGGGAGATGAGAGAAAGAGATGAATCGACAAGAAGGAGAAAGAAAGAAGCAAAATGAATTTCTTTTTGTTTTTTTGATGTTATTTATCTCTTAAATTAGCCATTTGACTTGGTCAATTATTAGGCAAAATTAATTTATTTTGACCTTATTTGTGATGTCATCTTGATAATGTCACTACCTTTTTTACTTTTCTTTTTCTTTTTTTTTTCTATTTATTTTTCTATTAGTTCTTTAATTTAATTCTCAATTCCATAATTTTCTTTTCTCCGATTTTATTTGACAGTTAGGTCAGGAGTCAGCTTTCAGGGTCAATTAACCAAATTACCCCTCGCCGGTTCATCCCGATTTGCAAATAATTCAATATTTCTTCCGGATCCCTGACCTAATTATTTGACTGACTTAACAGTTCTTTTTTGTGATTTTTTCTTTTCCACTGTGTTCATAATGGTCCTAAGGACCGCAGCATCATATTTTACGGTTTGAATTTTGAGTTTAAAATGACTTCACAGTCCTTCCCGAGAAGGTCACCCATCGCTGTGACTCTCTGCTCGTTTAACTTCTTATATTCTGTTTTTCTTTTTCATACTTAAGTAATTGGCAATTACTAATTATTTGTGTTTATAAGTTATCTAGTTCTCTTAAGTATGGTTCTAATCCCCTTAATTATCTAGACCGACTCCAGTCACCGGAATAGTGAAATATACCAGGCTATACAAATAGGGGTGTTACAATAGAAGTTGTTCCTTATTATCTTAACTTTATTTACTTTTTTAAATAACTCTATTTGGAGTTTTGTAGCCCAAGATATGACTATTTGAATGGGGCTGGCCGGATTTGGTGTTACCTAGAATTCTGGGCATTTTCTGGATACTGACAGTTTTGGTGTGCTGAATGCAGGTGACTTTTCGGATAGGTTATGGTAAAAATTTGGGTTTGTTTTCTGCATGATAGTTGTAGGGCTATGTCTCAGCTTTCCATTGGTATAAGATTCAGGTCATTTGGACCTTCCTAAACCAAGTTATGGTCATTTAAGTAACTACTGTTCATTTGGTCATTTTTGTACAGGGCAGTGTGCCTAAATCCGGATTTGGCCTAATTGTTCACTATCCTAATGTCATTTTTCTGGGCATGGTTCCTAAATGAAAAATGTGCCATTTTGTGTCTATTTTCATTCCCAATTGACCTCACATCAATTGGGTTGATAAATTTTCAGTTTTATTCCCTGAAAGAGACCTAGGTCAAGCTGTCAGCATACTAACCCTAACCAATCCGAATTGAAACTTGGTTCTAACAATTCACAAATGGTCACAATTGACCATTTCTCAACCAAGTAAGGTCAGTGGCATCAATTGACCAATTCCACAAAATTTTCCCAATTGTCCAAATACTCAAGAACCCTAATTACATAAAGTTCAAATCTAATGCAATCAAAACATATATCCATATTCTACATAAATAACTCAACCTAAACAATCATTTAACTTCACCAAATTCCATCAATTCAAACCGCACCTAAGGCTAGCTGAATTTCTAGTTACTCCCCCAACAAGTGTTTTCTTTTGATTTTAAGTTAAAATCTAAGCTACTTAAACTAAAAACATAAGTATTAAACAAAGAAATTCCAATTCAAACTACTACCCTCAACCTTGAATTTCAATTCTTCACTTACTTCCTTTTCTCCTTTTCTTTCCTTCTTTGAATGTCTCCTCAAGTGAAGCCAATAAGTTTTTATGGATTAATTTGGGGTCAAAGTAGGGTTAAGTGGTTGGAATCAAGCTTGGATTCAAGCTTTCATGGTGGTTCATCAATGGAGATGGCTAAAAGGGAGGGCGGCTGAACTTGATGGGAGAAGAAAGGAAATAATTTTCTTTTTAATTGTTTTATGTATTTATGTTTTATTTGAATAAGAATTGACTTAGTCAATTATGTAGGGAAAAATCAAAATGTCATTTATGATGTCACAATAATGATGTAAGCACAATGTAAATAAAGTTTTCTTCTTTTTTTTTTCTTTTGCATTTATTTTCCATTGGTTCTTTAATTTAATTCCTGATTCTAAAATTTTCTTTTCTCTGATTTTATTGGACAGTTAGGTCAGGAGTCAGCTTTAGGGGTGAATTAACCAAATTGCCCCTCGCTGGTTCAATCCGGTTTGTAAGTTATTCGATATTTCTTCCAAATCCCTGACCTAATTATTTGACCTACTTAACAACTCTTTTTCATGATTTTCTCTTTTCCAATGTGTCCATAGTAGTCCTAAGGACCGCGGTGTTACATTTTCTGATTCAAAATTCGGGTTACGATGGCCTTCGCAGTCACTTCCCGTGAAGGTCACCCATCGCTGTAACTCCCGGCTCATTTAACTTCTTATGCTTTGTTTTTCTTATTAATACTTATCTATCTGTCAATCACTAATTATTTGCGTTCAGGGCTTATCTAGGTATCTTAGATGTGATTCTAATCCTCTTAATTGTCCAGACCGATACCCATCATCAAAATAGTAAAATGTACCAGGCTATGCAAATAGGGGTGTTACAATTCTCCCCCCTCCCCCCCCCCCCCTTAAAATAAAATTCGTCTCGAAATTTTACCTGGTATCAGTCTCTGAACAGCTGCGGGTGTTGTCTCCTCATATCCTCCTCTCGTTCCCAAGTAGCCTCCTGGCCTGAATGATGGTTCCACAGCACTTTCACTAACGGTATCTGCTTGTTCCGCAGCTGCTTCACCTTATAAGTCAGAATCTCTATGGGTTCTTCCTCATATGTAAGATCTGGATTCACTTCAATTTCTTCTACTGTTAGTACATGAGATGGGTCAGATCTATACCTGTTGCAAGGTATTTTGCGATCACCAGAACGAACACTCACCGAAGTGGGAAAGAGTGAGGAGTCGCCACTTTAATTTTGAGGGAAATTAAATAAAGCCATTCGTGAAAATAAATTAAAATAAAACCACTTCAAAAATAGAGATTCTAGGTTCGGGGTCCGTACACGGGCGGGGAAGGTGTTAGGCACCCTGCCTCGTCCCTCTATGAGGGCAAGCAGATCTAATGTTACGTTCTTTATAAATCGAGAGTTAGGGAGGTTAGAACGAAGATGTTAATCCCTTTGATAAGGGGGAATATTTAATTTTTCACCGTTTAGGGTTACCTAAATACATAAGTACAGGGGACGACCCTTAGTGAGTTGATGTCGTGTAGTGATTTTGTTTAGAGACTTACTTCGCACATTGTGTTATCTATGTTCGGATTTGAGGGAACCTGGGTAAAAACTTTTCTCGATCTCTGGGGATAGTCTATTTAATATTTAGATGGGGAATCTCGGATAAGAACTCTCCTCCGGTCTCCCCATGTTAAAGTCTGAATTAGAATTAGATAGGAACCCTCCCCCGATCTCTTTTAATATGTATTGAAATTATTGAAGACCGGATAAGAACTCTCCTCCGATCTCTTTTAATATTTATGATTTTTATTAAGAATCGGATAAGAACTCTCCTCCGATCTCTTTTAATATTTATAATTCGATTGAGAATCGGATAAGAACTCTCCTTCGATCTCTTTTAATGTTTATTGGGATTTTGATTGAAGAATGGATAAGAACTCTCCTCCGATCTTCTATCTTCTTTGGATGAGGATCAGGTAAGAACTCTCCCCTAACCTCTTGTAATTTAGTTACTATCGTATCTCGCGAGGACCTTTAGCTAATGACCCCGGTGTCTGAAGACACTGGGAACCCAAATTAGATTTCTTTTAACACATTGGCACCTTATGATCGAATAAGGGATACCGAACTGAATTTCTATCGATCTCTTATATGATCGCCTTACCAGTATCATTTGGCAGGCGATACCCGATCTATTCCATTTGCTTATCTGAGATTCGGTTTTACTCCGCCTGGCGACGTCTTACCCAATCATCTTCCGGACTAGTCTAGTGGTTCGACTTCACAATTTTCCCCGACTTATTATTTAGACTTTTTATTATTTTAAAGAAACTCTTAAGATACAGCTACCAACATTTTATTAAACTACTTATACGTTACTCGGGACTAGAACACTTACATTTGGAAGTAACAAAGGTTAACAAAAAGAATAGACTAATGAACGAAAAGTAAACTCGAGAATAGCCTTCTTTGCGATTTTTTTTTAACACAATATAAACTTGGTGAAAATTGCGAGCATGAAAACAAAGGAAATACGTAAAATAAAAACGAGCACTTGATAAAGCAGTGGTATAGACACTCACCTGTAGGGAGTCGAATCTATTGAACTAACTATGGAGTCACAAAAATGTAGCAGAACTACGGGCTGATAGCCTGAGGGCTAAGGTTCGCCTTGAAATGAAGGATACCTCGTTAAAATGCAGTCAAGTAGAAATAATAACCGGGTTTGAATGAGGTTGAGCTTGGACAATGGGAGTGGAAATAAAGATAATAAAGACAGAACTGAAAGTGAGAGGGTGTCACATAGTAATGAACGAACTGAAAATGGAGAGTTTCAGAAAACTAGTTTCTAAAGTTTTTCTATTTTTAAAAGCTTAAAAATAGCAGAGTAACGAATTGAATTAGGTTTCAGAGTCATTGCGCTATAGTTACCACCCTTTTTTTCATCTTCCTCTCTTTCTACAGTTTCCATGCAGGTATTTATAGGGAACGGTTGCTTCCAATGAAGGGTCAGGATTCTCCTTGAGGGAGACGGAAGGTCTGGATTTTAAATGACATGATCTGACGCTTGAGAATTGAAGAGAATCAAAATAAATGGCTGAAATCCTATCCGAAATATTTGTCCTTTCTCTTTTCTAATCCTCTTACCGAGGGAGATCTAAGGGCCGGGAATAAAAGGCGCTAGTCTTGTCATCTTCTCTTTAATCCAAGGGCTCTGGGCTTGTGCTTACAAGTAAGATCAACGGTGGAGATCGGAATGTACAGAATTGTCATGACATACTCTGGCACCTATCAGTAATGTGGGCGATTCTGAAGATGAGGCGTGCGGTGGAGATTTGATCTCGTCTGCAACGCTTTAAATACCTCGGCTCTGATTATGATGATAGTTATTGGAAGTTGTCTAATTCTCTTTTCTTTCCGATCTCTCATTCCTTCCGACCTTTCCAATATGCTCTTTTTCGATCCCTCATGTCCGGCCCTTCTCCCGATCTCTCTCATTCCAGAGTCTTGTCCTTTATCCGGGTCTCGTTCAGTCAAGGCATTTATTCCTTCAGTTTCTGATGTGTCCGCTTCGTTTTCTGCTAACAATAAATGCTCAGACCTTCTCTATATATACTTTTGACGGGAAATCCTTCCGCATTTTATTTTCTCCTCTTTCTCTCTCACTTTTCCTATTCCAGCAGCTTCGGCAACAATTTCGGCCATGATGGCTGCTTTTGATCTTTTTCCGGCTGTTCGCCTTGTTGATCAACTGAAAATTTACGACTCGGGTGATCAGTAAATAGCTATGGCAACCTCTGATGACAGTGGGAGAACTGGACTAAGTTATCGATCTAGATCGAGAATATCGATCGTCTCGATCTCAAGTTGGTTGACCGATTTAATTGGCAAACCAATTTCGGGCGAGAATACTGCTAATTTCCCTCCTATCATTGGTGATCGCCCTTTGAAGCTCTTTTGGCTTCTCACCACATTGGGTGTCCCGACAGCAGCTCTGTTCCGAGCGATAACATTAATGACGATCTCTCTCATCCTCATAAGAGTCATAGTCCCCCCATCTGAGTTGTACATCTATCCAATGTCGAAGGCTGGTCTCCTAGTCAAACACATCTTTTGATTCAGCCACGAGACTAGGCTTTGACATAGGTCTTTGTTAGATGGGATGTACCGCCGATCTCTAAAGATCGCCCCCATGATGTAATCTAACCTTTAATGTAATCCGATCTCTTGAGATTGCCCAAATGATGTAATCTGACCTTTTGGAAATGTAATCCGATCTCTTGAGATCGCCTAACTGATGTAATCTGACCTTTTGGAAATGAAATATTATTTTGACAATTATCATTTTATTATTATTGCTTTGGTTATTTTCCGATCTCTGATGTGTTTATCTGATCCAACTCCTAATTGAATAGTCCTTAACCGATCTTCAATTCTTAAACATCTATCTTAATCTGCTGATCTTTAACTAGCCGATCTCTTTATAGAATTTTCGGAATATTCGTGAGACGTGTCAGAAAAGGCTGACGAATCCCGCTAACTGATGCGCCGCTTAGGACACTGTGAGTATTAAATGCTCGGACGGGTATAAATAGGGGATGGGTCAGCCAGTTGCTCCCTTATGTCATTTTTAACCTCTCGCGAGTGATTCTGAAATCCTCTCATTTTTCAAGTTCTTCCGACACCGGTCACACTCCGATAAGGGTTTGATCTTTCTTTTAGTTTAAATTTTCTCTTTTCTTTGAAAATGAGCGGTGCCGAGGGTCAGAGAGCAGCAAGCCCCCCTTCCGTTCAGATCTCGTGGTCGTCAGATGAAGTAGAAGTGGTTGGACCAAGCGGGCAATCTGAACCTCCTAGGATCTCTGTTTCAGCCCGTGGTCAAGCGGCACCCTCGAGGCAAACACATTCTTCAGGGAGAGAAAACCTTCCCGTGGACGAGCTGCTGTCAATCCTTCAAGAAACCGACCTGCAGTTGTTTAGTGAAGAGTATAACATTCAGGGTGATTCATATGAACTTATCAGGTGTCATGGCGATCTCCGAGCCGATCACTTCTTTGAAGAAAATGATATGATCATGGCATACGAAGAGCAGTTAAAAGCTGAGCTGCAGTTCCCTCTTGATGACTTCTTCAAGGAAGTTCTGAAATTCCACCAAGTATGCATAGCCCAAGTTCACCCGAACTCATGGCGGATCCTAGTAGCCTTCAGAGGCCTCTGCCTAGCTAAGGGACTCCGTCTAACAGCAAAGGTGTTCGCCAAGCTACATAGGCTAACTCATCGAAAGGACGACAAGTATTGGTTCTCTCAGGCGAAGCCACATTGTGGGCTTTTTACCGACCTGCCCTCCTCCCTGAAGAATTGGAAGAATCGCTTTTTCATTCTAAGGAGCAAGGTTCCGAGCGATTTTGAGGGTTTCCCGCGTAGCTGGCTGCATCAGGGCCCATTACTTCCGAAGCGCATCACCCTGAATAGGGAAGAGGGCATAATGGTGATGGAACTGAAAGATCAGGCGGCCACACAGAAGTTCTCTTGTTTAGATGCAGTGACGGCCGAACTGCATCATTGGACCATGCAGCTAATTAACGGCAAAGAACGCGGGCTTCAGCTCTCTGACCTCAGCCTCGGTACTTTCTATATCTCTGATCTTTGGGCCTTAGCGAACTCACTGACCTTTTCCTTGTGCAGGTATGGCAACCGGCGAGGCTTCCAAGGAGAGCCGGAAGCGAAAGAGAGAGGTCTCCTGGAAAGTGCGGGAGATGAAGCTCACCGAGGCCCTTCAGACGCCAAGGCACGATTAGGGGGAGATGCAAGAAGGCTCATCCCGACCCCCAGGACCGCCGATCCCTGATATAAAAGTGGTTCGGTCTCCCCCTCGACGCGAATAGCCACCTCCACCTCCGCCAGTTGCGTTGAGTGCAGAAGGGGGTCCTTCCCAACCTCCTGCGAGGACCCTTTCCCGTGGCGCTCAAGTCTTTATCCATTCGCTAGAGAAGAACTGCACGGTTCGGGAGAATCCGGGCTTGGCTAAAGTCTTGGGGGCCTCGATCTGCCTTCAGGAGGATCGAGATAGGCTGTCCCCGAACAGTCTCTATGATATCCTGACCCGGACTATGAGCCTGAACGTGGAGAGTTTGGTGAACCAACACATTGTCTGGGAGAAGGCTCACCGTTTGAAGCAGGAGATCGAAAAGGTGAGTCAGGAAGTCGCTTCCCTCCGACCCCAACTTTCATCTGCCCAAAAGTACATAGCTGAAATTGAGGGGCGGATGAAATTCTACAAGGATAAACTGGCCGAGCAAGCTCATGTTCTTGAAGAGGTTCAGGCGTTATGAGCTGCTGATGTCACTCACCTCACTGAAGAACTCAAAGCAAAAGAAGAAGAGGCAGTGGCAAGGGAGGCCGATGCTTATGTAAACGCCCATGGGGACCTTTTGGCCGAGCTCAAGAAATGTTATCCCGAGGAGGACTTTTCCTGGATGGTGGACCTGGCTCCCCAAGACAAAGAGGATAGCGAGGAGGAGGCTGAGGGTGATAGGGGGGGTGAACAAGATGTAGAATAGGCTGGGGGTGACCCTCTAGCCGCGTGACTTGTACAAATTTTTAATTTGAAATGAAATGAAGTTCTTTTTGGTTCAATGGTTGGATGAGATCGGAAAGTGCCTGATTGTCTAAACATCTTAGAATCACTTGAAAGAAATTATTAATCTATGTATGAGAGATCGGTAAAACATTGTAAACATGAGATCGGCCTAAGCCGAGAATAAATACTGAACAGGACTCAAGATTATTAAAATTGGAAACCTGATCTGATCACTTAAGATCGGAAGCACCATTAAGCCAGATTAAAACCTTAACTTTATTGAACAACTATCTACAATATTTATGAAAGGGGGATCGGATGGCATGAAGAGCTAATGCTGGTTCAATTTTGTTTGACAAGAGATCAGATTGTGTGATTGACTGGAAAAGAGACTTGGTAGTTGATTTGAGAGATTGGTAAGAATTTAAATGATATGGAGACTTAGTATTGGATCGCTTCCTTTTGAAGAAAGATCGTAAATGTGATCGATTGGCCAGGAAACTTGGTAATAGATCGGATAGGATTTAAATGACATGGAAACTTAGTACTGGTTCGATTCCTTTTGAAGAGGGATCGGAAATGTGATTAACTGGCAAAGAGATCGGAAATGACTGGAGACTTTGTGCTGGGGATCGACTTCAAAGCCTATTGATTTTCGGGGGTCGGCCAAAATATGGTGTCGACAGCTGCCCCTCTTTACATAATTTCTATTGAAGGGAAAATTTTTCCCTTGTAGGAATTATGTAAAAATTCAGACCCATATTTTGGACGATTAAAATTTTGAACTTCGAAATTAAAGTTAGGAAACTAAAACCTATTTAGGTCAGCGACCCTGAGGTTGGTAACAGGAATTTAAATGCTGAAAAATTAAAAATCAACTTAGATCAAGGAACCAGAGGTTGATTAACAAGAAATTTAAATGCTGTAAAATTAAAATCAACTTAGATCAAGGAACCAGAGGTTGATAACAGGAATTTAAATGCTAGAAAATTAAAATCAACTTAGAT
This sequence comes from Hevea brasiliensis, assembly GCF_030052815.1. Classification (NCBI taxonomy): domain Eukaryota; kingdom Viridiplantae; phylum Streptophyta; class Magnoliopsida; order Malpighiales; family Euphorbiaceae; genus Hevea; species Hevea brasiliensis. The sequence continues at coordinate 90,288,269 of NC_079496.1, read as the reverse complement.
CAAGGAACCAGAGGTTGATTAATAGGAAATTTAAATGCTGGAAATTTAAAATCAACTTAGATCAAGGACCCAGAGGTTGATTAACAGGAAATTTAAATGCTGGAAAATTAAAATCAGCTTAGATCAAGGAACCAGAGGTTGATTAACAGGAAATTTAAATGCTGGAAAATTAAAATCAACTTGGATCAAGGAACCAAAGGTTGATAACAGGAATTTAAATGCTGGAAAATTAAAATCAACTTAGATCAAGGAACCAGAGGTTGATTAGCAGGAAATTTAAATGCTGGAAATTTAAAATCAACTTAGATCAAGGAACCAGAGGTTGATTAGCAGGAAATTTAAATGGTGGAAATTTAAAATCAACTTAGATTAAGGAACTAGAGGTTGATTAACAAGGAATTTAAATGCTGAAAATTAAAATCAACTTAGATCAAGGAACCAGAGGTTGATTAGCAAGAAATTTAAATGCAGGAAATTAAAAATCAACTTAGATCAAGGAACCAGAGGTTGATTAATAAGGAATTTAAATGCTGAAAATTAAAAATTAACTTAGAACAAGGAACCAGAGGTTGATTAACAAGGAATTTAAATGCTGAAAATTAAAATCAACTTAGATCAAGGAATCAGAGGTTGATTAGCAGGAAATTTAAATGTAGGAAATTAAAAATCAACTTAGATCAAGGAACCAGAGGTTGATTAACAAGGAATTTAAATGCTGAAAATTAAAAATCAACTTAGATTAAGGAACCAGAGGTTGATTAGCAGGAAATTTAAATGTAGGAAATTAAAAATCAACTTAGATCAAGGAACCAGAGGTTGATAAATAGGAAATTTAAATGCAGAAAAAATTAAAATCAACTTACAAAGCAAGTCTAACCTGACACGAGAAGTTCTTCCGCGATGGAGTGTGCTTAACAGGATTGCGAAGGTAGACGACTAATGGAGGACGAGTTGCAAGACTTAACCCCTCATTCTTTGTTACTTACTTCCCATAATTCCCTTGCTGCTCTTGACTTCCTTATTTTGCTAAAAGTGCCCTCGCGGGTTTTCACTTTCCCTTTCGCCCATTTGACTAGAAGCACCTTTTCAGGTTTTCACCTCTAGCTTTTTTTTTTTTTTTTTGGGGCCATTCCTTGCAAATTTCATAGCAAAGTACATGAGGTTATCAATATTCAAATCCTAATCTTATGACAAAATTTTAACAGATTAATAGCGCATTAGGTAAAGAGATTGAAAAAGGACAATATTAAAGTGTGAGTATACGGGAAAGATAAAAGCAAAAAGACAAATGCGAAGAAAATATATCAAAATGACTTTATTATGGTTTGGAAAATAAAGGTACAGTTTCAAAGAAAAGGGGTACAGGGATAGATCTCACAGATTCCTTGTAGTTGACTTTGAAATCTCTTAACTGCCATTACTTTAAATACTCTGGTAGCGAAGATTCATGCAGTGGCGGTTTATTTCCATCTTTGGTTCCATGTCCCCTTCCTTATTTCTCCTTTTTCTAGTTCTAGGGACGCCCTTTCGGGTTTTCGCCTCCAGATTTATTTTTTTTTATTTTATTAATTTCTTTTTAGGGCGCCCTTTTTGAGTTTTCACCCTTCGCTCCTTTTGTTAGGGGCGTCCTTTCGGATTTTCACCCCCTTTCTTTTGCATAATATCTTTTGACAGTGTCAGCATTCATGGGTTTTGGAAATTCTTCACCGTCCATATGGGTCAGGATTAGGGCCCCACCAGAAAATGCTTTCTTAACCACATAGGGTCCCTCATAGGTTGGTGACCATTTATCCCGGGGAACGTTTTGATTCGGGAGCATCTTTTTTAGGACGAGATCCCCTGGTTGAAATTCACGTGGGCGGACGCCTTTGTCAAATGCCCTGGCCATTCTTCTCTGATATAACTGCCCATGACATGCAGCCGCTAGCCTTTTCTCGTCTAGTAAATTTAATTGGTCCAACCTTGACTGTATCCACTCCGTCTCATCAATCTCTGATTCCTTCAGAATCTTTAGGGAAGGAATTTCAACTTCAATAGGCAATACAACTTTCATCCCGTAAACCAGTGAGTATGGAGTTGCCCCAGTTGATTTCCTTACAAAAGTTTGGTATGCGTGAAGGGCATAGGGGAGCATATCATGCCAATCCCTATAAGTGACCGTCATTTTTCGGATATTCTCTTGAGATTTTTGTTTGCAGCTTCCACCGCTCCATTCATCTGGGGATGTTACGGGGAGGAATTAAGATGTCAAATCCTGTATTGATCACATAACCTCTGGATCTTCGGACCATTCAAATTCTTGGCATTGTCAGTGACAATTTCGCTGGGGAGGCCATGTCGGCAGATGACATTATTTCTGAGGAATTTTAGGAATGTGTTCTGCGTGATGTGAGCATATGATGTCGCTTCGACCCATTTAGAAAAAATCATCAATAGCTACCAAGATAAATCTATGCCCATTGGATGCCTTAGGGTTGATGGGACCAGTCACATCGATGCCCCACATTGCGAAAGGCCATGGTGAGATGAGGTTGAACAATTGGTGAGGCGGAACATTTATCGGATCCGCATAGATTTGACACTTATGGCACTTTCGAAAGTACTCGATGCAATCCTTTTCCATAGTAGTCCAAAAATATCCCCGTCTCATGATTTGCTTAGCCATCATATGCCCATTCATATGGGTTGCACAATTTCCCTCATGAGTCTCGAAAAGGATCTTCTTCGCTTCTTTTGCGTCCACACATCTCAACAATTCGCCGTTGGAGCTCCTTTTGTATAGAATTTATCCACTGGGGAAGTATCCCACTGCTAATCTCCGAATCATCCTCCTTTCGTTTCTGCTCACCCCTGAAGGGAATTCTCTGGTTCTGATGTAGACCAGGATGTCATGATACCAAGGTTTACCATCAGGTTCTTCCTCGATCATGAAGTAGTATGCTGGCTCACTCCTTGCTTTAATCTTTAATACCTGAGTCATCTGTCTTTCTTCCATTTGAGCCATAATAGCCAGGGTGGCTAAGGCATCTGCAAATTGATTCTTGTCTCGACTGAGGTGAGTGAAAGAAATTTCTTCGAATTTCTTAATTAGCTCCAGTAAGTACTTCTGATATGGGATTAACTTTGGATCCTTAGTTTGCCATTCTCCCTTGACTTGATAAATGATCAGGGCTAAATCTCCATATACCTCTAACTTCCTGACTTTCATTTCGATGGTAGCCTGTAGAACCATCACACAAGCTTCATATTCTGCGACGTTGTTGGTGCAGTCAAACCTCAATTTGATAGCTATCGGGAGATGTGTCCCCTCCGGGGATACCAACACAGCTCCAATTCTATTACCGGACAAATTGACAGCTCCGTCAAAATACATTTCCCATACATCAGTGGATTCTTTTTCCTCGTTTTCCACTTCGTTAACATGCTCATCAGGGAATTCAAAATCCAAGGCTTCATAATCTTGGATGGGGTTCTCTGCCAGGAGATCAGCGATTATGGTACTTTTTACTGCCTTCCGGGTCATGTAGACAATGTCATATTGGGAGAGTATGACCTGCCATTTTGCTATCTTTCCTGGCACAAACAGGCTTTCGAATACATACTTAATAGGATCCATCCTAGAGATGAGCCATGTCTTATGATTCAACATGTAGTGTTTAAGCCGATTCGCTGTCCAAGCTAACGCGCAACAAGTTTTCTCTAGGAAAGAGTATCTTGACTCATAATTGTTGAACTTCTTGCTCAGGTAATAAATGGCCCTCTCCTTTTGATCAGTATCATCATGCTGCCCCAAAACACATCCCATTGAGCTTTTTTGGACTGCCATGTACAGAATCAGTGGCCTTCCTGCCACCGAGGGAACCAATACTGGTGGGTTTGACAGGTACTGCTTAATTTTCTCGAAAGCCTCTTGACAAATGGAATCTCATTGAGAGGTGTTGTTCTTTCGGAGTAGTATAAAAATAGGCTCAGCTTTGGATTAATTCATAAAAGGGCTTCATACAAGGAATCGAGATGGATTAATTCATTAATATTTATGGCATAAGAAAATGATCCATTTACAGTATTACACTTGTCATCATGGACAAAATGATCAAGTGTTGATAACCAAAAGTACTTTACTCGAATTTGAGTACAGGAATGTCCTCTGCCGTCCAGTTGTACAGTTCTTACCCTTTAGCTATTGGTGAGACCAGAGCTTCATACAAGGAATCGAGATGGATGACATCGATGGATGGTTCATCGGGTGATTCTTCAATTTTCGCCAGATTTTCAATAACTGGCTTGTTGAAGACCTATGTGATTCTCGGGACTACCTTCATTTTCCCGATTTTCCAATCAAATCTTTGATCCCAAAGCATACTTCTCATCCAGAATCGTCCATCCATAAGGGCGTCTTCCTCATAACCTAAACTGCAATGGCCAACCTTCTGGATAGCCGGTATAGGTTCAACAATCCCTTGCAATGTGGCACCTAACCCCTTGCCCTTTTCATAACCGCTCTTGAGCATCACCTTGGCGACCATAGCCGTAGCCCCTTCATTTCTTGAGATGGTTTCTTGTAATTCAAGAGCCTGGAAAGAGCTTTCCAGCAACTCCTCAGCTGCTTCCACATAAGGAAGTGATTGCGGCTTGGTGACCAGTATGGCTTCCTCCCCTTTCACAGTGATGATTTTGCCGTCCATAATGTATTTAATCTTCTAGTGCAAAGTCGAAGGAACGACATTTGCTGAGTGGATCCAAGGCCTCCCTAGCAACATAGTGTATGCAGGCTCAATGTTAATCGCTTGGAACGTGACGAAAAAAGTGCATGCGCCAATTTGGAGTGGCAAATCTATGTCTCCCAGCACTTCCCTCCTTGTACCGTCAAAAGCTCTTACCACCATAGCACTTTGACGCATGTTCGACCGGTCGACTGGCAGCCTGGCCAAGGTGGCATTAGGCAGTACGTCGAGCGCGGATCCATTATCAATAAGGACCTTGGCAACTATGCAACCTTTACATTTCACTGTCACATGCAGAACCTTAGTGTGCATTAAGCCTGCAGGGTCTATTTCTTCTTCTGAGAAAGTGACAAAACTAGATGCCTGAATTTTTCCCACTATCTTTTCGAACTGCCCTGGTGTGATGTCGGGGTTCACGAAGGCCTGATCCAGAATTTTCTGCAGGGCTTGACAGTGCACCTCTGAGCTCAGAATTAGGGACAATAGTGAAATTTGAGCAGGTGTCTTTCTTAACTGTTCCACCACATCGTACTCACTTTATTTCATTATTTGAAGAAATAGTTCTTCCTGTTCTTTTGGTTCTAGGGGTTCTTCTTTCTCCGCTTTCTCAGCCTCCTCTTCTGTATTTTCTCGTGGCTCTCCCATTTTTACTTTCCCTCTCTTCTTTTCCCTTTTTTCATTCCCGTAACATCTCCCACTTCGGGTTATAAACTTGACTTCTTGTTCAAGTGAGGAGGATTTTGTGGTAGTGACGGGCTGGGCATTTGATTGGGGAGTAGCACTGCTAGAAGGTCTGGCATAGGTCATTTTGAAGTGCTCATGGGGAGTGAAACACGGTTTAGGAGGGGCTAAGGATGAAGCAAGGCTAGGAGCCGGTGTATTGCTCAATGCTCCTTGGGTGAAGACTTGGAAATTGTAGTTCCAAGGTACAGCATGGGTGTTCGTGACTGGGAGCTGGGACGGGGTTCGGATGATTGTTATAGGTGGTGAAGATGCTGGGGGTGAGAAGGTGATTCTGTGATTAGAGGTGGAGGCATTTTGGCCGAGTCGGGCTGTTTTTACTCCTCCCTCCATCTTCGACCTTGCTTGGCATCTCAGAACTTTGAGGGACAGCAAGTTCTTGACCTCTTGTTTGAACTCTCCATAATTTTACAGCTCATGGTCAGTCGCTCTCTCGTGATAGGAGTATCCCACATTATCTTCAGGCTCCGTTGTTTGGGGGTGGAGGTAACCTTCCCTCACTGCCGCTGTCAAAATTTCCTCAATGTGAGGAATTAGTTGATCTACCTCCGAGGTTAACCCTTCTCCTTCCGACTCTATCATATTCACGCCATTGCCCGTACTATGATTGGGCAATGGGTTTGAGGTAACATTGGGGAGGGAACCATTCCCTTCAATTTTCAACCATCCATTTCTGATTAGGGCGTGCACTCTCCCCCTGAGTGCCCCACAGTTATCGGTTGAGTGCCCATATGCCCCTCCATGATACTCACACTGGGCAGTGGCATCATACCACCTGGGATATGGTGGCTGAATTGGGTCAAGGGGAATTGGAACTATTTGATTTATACCGACGAGGTATCGGTATATTTCACTAAGTAGAAGGGGAAGAGGTGGATCAGGATTTCTTTGTGGTCTCGGGTTATTTTGAGGTGGTCTGGGTTGAGTGGGTTGAGGAGGTGGTCTGGGCTAGTAAGTTATCGGTGGTGGATACTGTGCACGTGGGTGAGGCTAATTTGGGAAAGGGGGTGGAATGTTTGCAATGGTTTGGCCATGAGGGGAAGGATATGGCCGGTAGTTATTTGGAGGTAATGAAGATTGGGTGTTTTGTCGGGTGATGGAATGCACATCACCCTCTTTCTTCTTGCCAAAACTGGCAGTTTTCTTTACAGGATTCTCAGTCAACTCCCTGCAGTCATCCCATCCTTAAATTAGCTTCTATTCTCTCGCCAGCTTGGATAATGTCTGAGAAGCTATTGGAGGTGTTCCCGATCATCAGATTGAAGTAAGGAGCCTTCAACGTCTCAATGAATAAGGAGCTTAGTTCATTGTCAATCGCTGGAGGATATACTACTACAGCCTTCTCTCTCCATCTCTAGGCATATTCTTTGAAGCTTTCCCTGTCTCTCTGCACCAGGTTTTGGAGGTCTCTCCTTGTGGGGGCCACGTTGCAGTTGAACTTGTATTGTTTTAGGAAAGCATCAGTCAAATCTTTCCAGGAGCGCAATTTGCTCCTGTCCAACTGAATGCACCATCTCAGGGCTGCCCCGGAGAGACTCTCGTGGAAGAAGTGGACTAGAAGTCTGTCGTCTTCTGTCAAGGCAGACATTTTGGCAATGTAGGTGGCCAGGTGAATGCGGGGGTCTGAGTTCCCGATGTATTTGTCGAAGTCTGGGATTTTAAACTTGGGCGGCACCACCACATCTGGCACCAATCTCAGTGACGTCACATCGACTGAACCATACATGTTCAGCCCCTCTATTGCTCTTAATCTCTCTTATAGAGCGGACAACTTCTCATTTTCTCTTGTCTTATTTTCTCCTCCTACTGCATGAAATACTCCCCCAGTCGGGAGATGAGGGGTGGAATGAACTGGAGGAATCAGTATCGAACGGTATGGGTCGACATTTGGGATAGTCGGGTAATGGGTGAAAGGTGGGTCATTATTCAGGGAAGCCGGATTGATGGTGATTGTCGGATCCGGGATAGGTGGCTGAAAGGTGAAAGAGGTTGAAGCCTGATGAGGATCAACCATTGTAGGTGATGGGGGAGGTACTGGTAAGTTAGGCTCTGAGGCAGGTTTATTATGGGGCATTTTCCTCATTAGTCTCATGAGCTTTGAGACCTGGTCTTTCAGCTCAGACACTTGTCCTTGTAGGTTCTGGACTTGTTCCTAGTCTTCCATTATCTTCTTTGTTTGTGATCGTGTTAAGTACACTCGTCTTGGTTGAACCGCTTGTTTGGTCAGACTGGCTTTGCTTGAAGCAATGTTGATTTTCTATAGGGAAATAAAAAGAATTTAATGAATTTCAAATTTTGAAAAAGAGTAATTAAAGGTCCTGGTTTGGACAAAGGATACAGCGGCATCTGAGAGCCAGAAATGAAATCTGCAGAAGAATAATTGCATCAATTTCATCATAGCATCGTTCGATAGTCTGACGGTGAATGACTGGATTGAACACACCTCTATGGTACCTATCCACATGGCTCATTCAACTTTTCGCATAACCCTAACGAGGGGGTACCTACGGGAGTCATACTATTCATTCACAATTTTGATAAACAGTGGCCCAAAGTTGTTCCATTAATCAAATAGTTCATACATGGCATTCTTTACATTGGCCTAGGCTCAGGAAGGTTCTTTATAATGTGATGACACTTCCTGAGATATTCATAAAACCTTTCTTCTTGTCTGGCGGGGTTGAATATCTTCAGGGCATATTCGGATTCAGGTAAGAGTTCTTGTTTCCCTTGTGCTATCATTCTCTCCAGCTGGTTAACATTTTCTTTCAGCGGTTGATAGAGAGCGGCTTATCTTTCTTTTTCCTTTCTTTCTTTAGCACATTCCCTCAGAATATCGTTGATAAGCTGTGCCTGCTCCTTCAGTTCAAGCTTCTTCTTTTTACTTTCTTGTTTATATTCTTCTATGAGTATCTCCTGATATTTCATTTTCTCCTGAAGCTTGCCATTCTGTACTTCTGCTTGTTTCATTGTAGCTTGGAGAGAGCTCTTTTCCCTTTCCCATCGTATTTCTTGTTCTTCAAACCCAGTCTTTTTGGTCTTTGCCTCTTCCCTGAGTCTTCTTACTTTTCTTTTGAGGATCTGCTATTGGTCCTCTAACTGTTTTATTCATTCTTGTAATTGCGATTTTTCGGTATTTGCCTTTTGTAGAGAGTCTGCCAAGCGAGCGCTAGCTTCCTCTGAAAGGATGTTTTGACGGAGGTCGCTGCCTTCAAATTTGGTTGGTTCTGCAGTTAGTTGTCCTTGATCCCATGCCAGCCCTCCATTTAAGATAATCGTCCATGACACTCGGTCCTTTAAGCGACCTTTCTCTCATAGTGATGTTTTCCCAGGATTTGTGAGCTATTTTCAATTCTTTGTCATTATTGAGCTCATGGTAGAAATGACCTTGGTGGCATTCTTCAATCTTGATTTTGGACTGGGTTGAGCCGAACTGTCTCATTACTAATGCTGGAGTGTAACTTGTGTATCCAGTCACTCCGATTAGGGATACTAATTGATTACCCCCCGTGCTGACCAAAATGGGTTGACCCGACGTCCACAATTTCCTCCAACAGTAGTCATGGCTGTTGAAGCTCAGAATCCGTTCTCGCCACTGCGACTCATCCTTTGGGCTGATTACTAATCTGGTCATCTTCTTGATGAGAGGCTGGTCAAGGTACCAAGTCAACCCCTTTGTCTCTATGGGACACATGTGACTGATGATCCAAATGTACAGTAATTGAGAACAGCACTTGATGGACCCCTTGCTTTGTTGCCTGCAGTAAGTAAGGGTTAATAAAGTCTCCACAAGAATTGCCAGTACTGGATTGACCTTCTGTTTTTCTACTGCCCAAAATATCTCCGCAACGCTGCAGGTTGTGATTCCCGAAGGTCCAGGGAACAAGATCAGGCCATAGATCCCTAAGGTGAGGGCCAATGAAGCTTGCTCCCACTATTCATCTTGGATGTATTGATCTAACCACTTCTTGAGATAAGTCCAATACCATCCATAGGTGTTTACTTTGACAGTTTCTCTCGCCTTTGCTTCTTTCGGGGGAAACCCGAACATACGTGCGAACCGTTTCTAGGTCTACCTATGCGCTAGATGTAGGTAGATCCGATTCTGCGCTGTATAAGGAATCTTTAGCAATGCCTGATATTCTTCCATAGTGGGGGTGGTATCGATATCGTTAAGGAGAATACCCCATACTTGGGATTCCAAACTGACAACATAGCCCTTAATGTCGAAACTTGGACTTTGACTCATATCAAGGTTGCAATCCTTCCGTATTTTTCCTCAAATTGTGCCTTAACCTGATCGGGAAATGACCTCCAACCATTAGATAAACCCTCGAGACTGTTCATTCTGACCTCAACTTTGCTTAGGTCCAATGGAGGTAGAAAGCTAGTATGTGCCCTGGTGACATCATTTTGGGTGGGCACTGAACTATGAGGTGGCTCAGACCACGGTTTAGCATGTTGTTCTGATCTAGGAATTTCTTCGGCCGACTGACTCGAGGATACCATGTTAAAAATGATGCTTATTCTTTTACAGACCTCAATTTGGTGATGCCTGCAGGAAAATTTGTTAGCAAGACGAATTCAGGTAATTTTGAATTATACTGTTAGCAGGGTAACACCTACACATTTATCAAAGTAGGAAAGTGTGTAGGTCCTCCTAATAGTATGATCCAAGATTACCTCAAAATAAGAACATAAGAAAACACAAGCAGAATAGGGTAAGAGTAAGTATGCCCCTTTTTGTCCTAAAGTAGGGAGAGTCCTAGTACTGGATAGGTGCTACCTAATTGGATAGTTCTATCTTATAGGGTAGTTTGCTATAGCTTCCAACTACTATGATAGTTTAGCTCAAGGTCTAATCTTCTAAAAGCCACAGGTTCCCAGATTGCCCCTACTGCAAATAGTAGAGACCCATTCTATCCCTATGATACTAATGGGAGAGTTCCACGGGTATCACAGTAAACAGAATGAGTTTCTGTAACAGCTCGATCCTTCTCCAGTTAATATTGTCCGCTTTGGCCCATAGGCCTCACGGATTTGTCCCTTGGGAGGTTTCATTCCCAAAAACGCGCTGACCAGGTGAGGAAGGCTCCTACATATATGGCCCAAATCTTTTCTTCCCGTTTCCAATGTGGGACATGAAGTTTCCACCCTAGTGCGTAGCTGGTTGAACAAGCATGTCCCAACCCCATCCCTGGGTCGTGACAAGCCCACCAGCTTCCGCCTGGTGCGTCCTCGCACCACACACCGTACTAGAGGGAGTCCAGCTCTGATACCAAATTGTAACAGCTCGATCCTTCCCACTAGTGATATTGTCCACTCTGGGCCGAAGGCCTCACGGATTTGTCCCTTGGGAGGTTTCATTCCCAAAAGCGCGCTGACCAGGTGAGGAAGGCTCCTACATATATGGCCCAAATCTTTTCTTCCCGTTTCCAATGTGGGACACGAAGTTTCCACCCTAGTGCGTAGCTGGTTGAACAAGCATGTCCCAACCCCATCCCTGGGTCGTGACAAGCCCATCAGCTTCCGCCTGGTGCGTCCTCGCACCACACACCGTACTAGAGGGAGTCCAGCTCTGATACCAAATTGTAACAGCTCGATCCTTCCCACTAGTGATATTGTCTGCTCTGGGCCGAAGGCCTCACGGATTTGTCCCTTGGGAGGTTTCATTCCCAAAAGTGCGCTGACCAAGGGAGGAAGGCTCCTACATATATGGCCCAAATCTTTTCTTCCCGTTTCCGATGTGGGACACAAAGTTTCCACCTTAGTGCGTAGCTGGTTGAACAAGCACGTCCCAACCCCATCCCTAGGTCGTGACAGTTTCAATCTGAGCAGAAGCCTTCACGGATACTAATGGGGTAAAACCCACGGGTACCACTACATGACCCCCTCCTATTTTCCTAAAAGGGTAAGAAAGCCCGGGTATAGGGCTGGAGTGTGTGAGGATATTGTGTGTGTTTAGTGTGTGAAGGGACAACTTTACCTCTTCCCAGTATGGGGGTTTTTCCTCTTTTCCCCTTTTTAGACGAAAAATGCTGTAGGGAATAAAACAATCAAGACAAGCAAAACGGTTAGCAAAAATAATAATAATTAACATATGGAATTTTGTGAACTAAGTCTACCTAACTACGGCTTGATCGCAAAATTAAATCTGCCTTTGGACCTCTGGACTGGGGTTAAAAAAAAATAGTCCCCAGTGGAGTCGCCAAGCTGTCGCAAGGTATTTTGCGATCGCCTGGACGAACACTCACCGAAGTGAGAAAGAGTGAGGAGTCGCCACTTTAATTTTGAGGGAAATTAAAGAAAACCATTCTTGAAAATAAATTAAAATGAAACCACTTTAAAAATAGAGATTCTAGGTTCGGGGTCCGTACACGGGCAGGGAAGGTGTTAGGCACCCCTCCTCGTCCCTCTATGAGGGCAAGCAGATCTAATGTTACGTTCTTCGTAAATCGACAGTTAGGGAGGTTAGAACGAAGATGTTAATCCCTTTGATAAGGGGGAATGTTTAATTTTTCACCATTTAGGGTTACCCAAATACATAAGTACAGGGGACGACCTTTAGTGAGTTGATGTCGTGTAGTGATTTTGTTTAGAGGCTTACTTCGCACATTGTGTTATCTATGTTCGGATTTGAGGGAACCCGGGTAAAAACTTTTCCCGATCTCTGGGGATAGTCTATTTAATATTTAGATGGGGAATCTCGGATAAGAACTTTTCTCCGGTCACCCCATGTTAAAGTCTGAATGAGAATCGGATAAGAACCCTCCTCCGATCTCTTTTAATATGTATTGAAATTATTGAAGACCGGATAAGAACTCTCCTCCGATCTCTTTTAATATTTATGATTTTTGTTGAGAATTGGATAAGAACTCTCCTCCGATCTCTTTTAATATTTATAATTCGATTGAGAATCGGATAAGAACTCTCCTCCGATCTCTTTTAATATTTATTGGGATTTCGATTGAAGACCGGATAAGAACTCTCCTCCGATCTTCTATCTTCTTTGGATGAGGATCAGGTAAGAACTCTCCCCTAACCACTTGTAATTTAGTTACTATCGTATCTCGCATGGACCTTTAGCTAATGACCCCGGTGTTCGAAGACACTGGGAACCCGAATTAGATCAACGGTGGAGATCAACGGTGGGCTTGTCCTTACAAGTAAGATCAACGGTCGAGATCAGAATGTACAGAACTGTCATGACATACTCTGGCACTTGTCAGTAATGTGGGCGATTATGCAGATGAGGCATGCGGTGGAGATTTGATCTCGTCTGCAACGCTTTAACTACCTCGGCTCTGATTATGATGACAGTTATTGGAAGTTGTCTTCTTCTCTTTGCTTTCCGATCTCTCATTCCTTCCGACCTTTCCATTATGCTCTTTTTCGATCCCTCATGTCAGGCCCTTCTCCCGATCTCTCACATTCTAGAGTCTTGTCCTTTATCCGGGTCTTGTTCAGTCAAGGCATTTATTCCTTCAGTTTCCGAGGCATCCGCTTCGTTTTCTGCTAGCAATAAATACTCAGAACTTCTCTATATATACTTTTGATGGGAAATCCTTCCACATTTTATTTTCTCCTCTTTCTCTCTCACTTTTCCTGTTCTAGCCGCTCCGGCAATAATTCTGGCCATGATGGCTGCTTTTGATCTTTTTCCGGCTGTCCGCCTTGTCGATCAACTGAAAATTTACGACCCCGGTGATCAGCAAATAGCTATGGCCACCTCTGATGACAGTGGGAGAACTAGACTAAGTTACCGATCCAGATCAAGAATATCAATCGTCTCGATCTCGAGTTGGTCGACCGATTTAATCGGCGAACCAATTTTGGGCAAGAAGATTGTTAATTTCCCTCCTATCATTAGTGACTGCCCTTCAAAGCTCTTTTGGCTTCTCACCACAATGGGTTTCTCGACAGCGGCTCGGTTCTGAGCGATAACATTGATGACGATCTCTCTCATCCATGAGCGATAACATCCTCATGAGAGTCATAGTCCCGCCATCTGAGCTGTACATCTATTCCATGTCGAAGGCTGGTCTCTTGATCAAACACATCTTTTGATTCAGCCACGAGACTAGGCTTTGACATAGGTCTTTGTTAGATGGGATGTACTGCCGATCTCTAAAGATCGCCCCCATGATGTAATCTGACCTTTAATGTAATCCGATCTCTTAAGATCGCCCAAATGATGTAATCTGACCTTTTGGAAATGCAATCCGATCTCTTGAGATCGCCCAACTAATGTAATCTGACCTTTTGGAAATTAAATTTTATTTTGACAATTATCATTTTATTATTATTGCTTTGGTTATTTTCTGATCTCTGATGTGTTTATCCGATCCAACTCCTAATTGAATAGTCCTTAATCGATCTTCAATTCTTAAACATCTATCTTAATCTGCCGATCTTTAACTAGTCGATCTCTTTATGGAATTTTCGGAATATTCGTGAGACATGTCAGAAAAGGCTAACGAATCCCGCTAACCGATGCACCGCTTGGGACACTGTGAGCATTAAATGCTCGGACGGGTATAAATAGGGGATGGGTTAGCCAGTTGCTCCCTTATGTCATTTTCAGCCTCTCACGAGCGATTCCGAAATCCTCTCGTTTTTTCAAGTTCTTCCGACACCGATCACACTCCAGTAAGGGTTTTGATCTTTGTTTTAGTTTAAATTTTCTCTTTTCCTTGAAAATGAGCGGCGCCGAGGGTCAGAAAGCAACAAGCCCCCCTTCCATTCAGATCTCGTGGTCGTCAGATGAAGTAGAAGTGGTTGGACCAAGTAGGCAATCTGAACCTCCTAGGATCTCCGTTTCAGCCTGTGGTCAAGCGGCTCCCTCGAGGCAAACACATTCTTCAGGGAGAGAAAACCTTCCCGTGGACAAGCTGCCGTCAATCCTTCAAGAAATTGACCTGCAGTCATTTAGCGAAGAGTATAACATTCAGGGCGATTCATACGAACTTATCAGGTGTCATGGCGATCTCTGAGCCGATCACTTCTTCGAACAAAATGATATGATCATGGCACACGAAGAGCAGTTAAAAGCTGAGCTGCAGTTCCCTCTTGATGACTTCTTCAAGGAAGTTCTGAAATTCCACCAAGTATGCATAGCCCAAGTTCACCCGAACTCATGGCGAATCCTAGTAGCCTTCAGAGGCCTCTGCCAAGCTAAGGGACTTCGTCCAATAGCAAAGGTGTTCGCCAAGCTACATAGGCTAACTCGTCGAAAGGACGACGAGTATTGGTTCTTTCAGGCGAAGCCACATTGTGGGCTTTTTACCGACCTGCCCTCCTCCCTGAGGAATTGGAAGAATCACTTTTTCATTATGACGAGCAAGGTTCCGAGTGGTTTTGAGGATTTCCCGCATAGCTGGCTGCATCAGGGCCCATTACTTCCAAAGCGCATCACCCTGAATAGGGAAGAGGGCATAATGGTGATGGAACTGAAAGAGTAGGCGGCCACATACATGTTCTCTTGTTTAGATGCGATGGTGACCATCGCATCATTGGCCCATATCACGACTAATTATCGGCAAGAACGGGCTTGACTCTCTGACCTCAGCCTCGGTACTTTCTATATCTCTGATCTTTGGGCCTTAGCGAACTCATTGACCTTTTCCTTGTGCAGGTATGGCAAGCGGCGAGGCTTCCAAGGAGAGCCGAAAGCGGAAGAGAGAGGTCTCCTGGAAAGTACAAGAGATGAAGCACGCTGAGGCCCTTTAGATGCCAAGGCACGATTCGGGGGAGATGCAGGAAGGCTCATCCCGACCCTTAGGACCGCCGATCCATTACATAGAAGTGGTTCGGTCTCTCTCGACGCGAAGAGCCTCCTCCACCTCCGTCGGTTGCTTCGAGTGCGGAAAGGGGTCCTTCCCAACCTCCTGCGAGGACCCTTTCCCGTGGCGCTCAAGTCCTGATCCATTCACTGGAGAAAAATTGCACGGTTCGGGAGAATCCGAGCTTGGCTAAAGTCTTGGGGGCCTCGATCTGCCTTCAGGAGGATCGAGATAGGCTGTCCCTGAACAGTCTCGATGATATCCTGACCCGGACTATGAGCCTGAACGTGGAGAGTTTGGTGAACCAACACATTGTCCGGGAGAAGGCTCACCGTATGAGGCAGGAGATCGAGAAGGTGGGTCAGGAAGCCGCTTCCCTCCAATCCTAACTTTCATCCGCCCAAAATTACATAGCTAAAATTGAGGGGAGGATGAAATTCTACGAGGATAAACTAGCCGAGCAAGCTCATGTTCTTGAAGAGGTTCAGGCACTCCGAGCTGCTGATGTCGCTCGCCTCACTGAGGAACTCAAAGCAAGAGAAGAAGAGGCAGTGGCAAGGAAGGCCAGTGCTTATGTAAATGCCCATGGGGACCTTTTGGCCGAGCTCAAGAAACGCTATCCCGAGGAGGACTTTTCCTGGATGGTGGACCTGGCTCCCCAAGATGAAGAGGATAGCGAGGAGGAGGCTGAGGGTGATAATGGGGGTGAACAAGATGTAGAACAGGCTGGGGGTGATCCTCCAGCCGAATGACTTGTGCATATTTTTAATTTGAAATGAAATGAAGTTCTTTTTGGTTCAATGACTGGATGAGATCGGAAAGCGCCTGATTGTCTAAACATCTTAGAATGACTTGAAAGAAATTATTAATCTATGTATGAGAGATCGGTAAAACATTGTAAACATGAGATCGGCCTAAGCCGAGAACAAACACTGAACGGGACTCGAGATTATTAAAATTGGAAACCTGATCTGATCACTTAAGATCGGAGCACCATTAAGCCGGATTAAAACCTTAACTTTATTGAACAACTATTTACAATATTTATGAAAGGGGGATCGGATGGCATGAAGAGCTAATGCTGGTTCAATTTTGTTTGACAAGAGATCGGATTGTGTGATTGATTAGAAAGGAGACTTGGTAATTGATTTGAGAGATCGGTAAGAATTTAAATGATATGAAGACTTCATATTGGATCGCTTCCTTTTGAAGAGAGATCGGAAATGTGATCGACTGGCCAGGAAACTTGGTAATAGATCGGATATGATTTAAATGACATGGAAACTTTGTACTGGTTCGATTCCTTTTAAAGAGGGATAAAAAATGTGATTAATTGGCAAAGAGATCGGAAATGACTAGAGACTTGGTGCTGGGGATCGACTTCAAAGCCTATTGATTTTCGGGGGTCGGCCAAAATATGGTGTCGACAATACCTCCTCAACATCGATACATGGAAGACGTTATATATCTTCTTTAACTCTGGAGGTAGTCCCAAATGGTATGCCAAAGGACCCACTCTCTCTAGAACCTCATATGGCCCAATGAAATGAGGACTCAGTTTCCCCTTTCTGCCAAATCTCATAATTTTCTTCCAAGGGAAAACCTTGAGGAATACTTTCTCACCCACTACATACTCAATATTCCTTCTCTTCAGATCAATATAGGACTTTTGATGATATAATGTAGCCTTAAGTCCATCTCTGATTAATCTGATTTTCTCTTCAGTCTACTAAACAATTTTAGGCCCAATCATCTTTCTTTCACCCACATTATGCCAATACAATGGGGTTCTACATTTTTTGCCATACAAAACTTCATATGGAGGCATCCTAATTCTTGATTGGTAGTTGTTGTTGTAAGCAAACTCAATCAAAGGCAAGTGTGTGTCCTAACTGCCCTTGAACTCAATCACACAAATCGGTAGCATGTCCTCCAATATCTGAATTACTCTCTCAGACTGGCCATTTGTTTGTGGGTGGAATGCTGTGCTAATGTTCAATCTAGTTCCTAGGGCTCTCTAAAGACTACCACAGAATTTAGAAGTGAACCTAGGATCTCTGTCTGATATGATGGATACTGGCACTCTATGCAGTCTTACTATCTCATCAATGTGCAACTTGGCCAATCTTTCTAAACTGTAGTCCATTTAGATAGGCAAAAAATGAGCAGACTTGGTCTGCCTGTCAACAATGACCCATACTACATCATGGCTCTTCTGTGTCCTCGGAAGTGTCATCATAAAATCTATCGTTAATCTCTCCCATTTCCATTCTGGTACTGGTAGTGGATGTAACAAACCAGCTGGTACTTGATGCTCTACCTTCACTTGCTGACAAGTTAGGCATTTGGAAACAAATTCTGCCACATCTCTTTTCACACCCATCCGCCAGTAATGTTCTTTCAGTCCTCTGTACATTTTAGTACCACCAGGGTGTATAACTAAAGGAGACTCATGTGCTTCCTTCGTAATGATCTGCCTCAAATCAACATCGTTAGGAATGCACATTCTGCCCTAGCAGTAGGCCATCATCTCTCACTGAGAATTCTAGTTTCTTGCCCTGTCTGACTTATTCTAACAGCTTCTGATACTTCTGATCATTTTGAATAGCCATTCTGATCTGATCAATCAACATTGGCTATACATGCCATGCAACTGCTGTTTGTCCCTTGTCATTAATCTCTAAGCTGGCATGCAATACTCTTAACTCATGTATTATAGACAAAGGAGAAACCTGTATTCTTGCCATAATCTTATGACTTAAGGCGTCAGCCACCACATTAGCTTTCCTTGGCTGATAGTCTATTAGATAATCATAGTCTTTTATCAACTATAACCATCTCCTCTGTCTCAAATTCAACTCCTTCTGGGTGCCCAGATACTTCAAACTCTTATGATCTGTTTAGATGTAACACTTCTCCCCATATAAGTAGTGTCTCCAGATTTTAAGAGCAAATACAATAGCTACAAGCTCCAAGTCAGGTGTCAGATAGTTCCTCACATGCGGTTTTAGCTGGCGTGATGCATAAGCAATGACATTCCAATCTTGCATCAATACACAACCTAACCCATTGTGAGAAGCATCTCTATAAACTATGTATTCTTTACCCGATGTAGGTAAAGTAATGTAACACCCTCATTTTAATAGTCCGTACGTCCTACTGTTCTGACAGCTAATGTCTGTCTTGGAAAGTCCGAATGTTTTGAACTACATTGTAATGACAGTGAGGAAGTATAAAATAATAAAATATGCGATGAGAAAAATTAAGGAAAAATAAAAGAGATAAAATGTGACTAAGTTAAACGAGCTGAACTTGTAGCGATGGGTGACCGCACCGGGAAGTTACGGCGAGGATAGTTGACTAGCCCTGGACTGCGAGGGACCCCGGGAAATATTTTCGAGACCAAATTAAAGGTCTACAGAGGTGTAATTGGCATTAGAAATGTCAAAGAAAATTTAGCAAGCCAATATAAATAAAAATGAAAATTTAAGGAATTGGCGGTACAAGGAGTAAATCAGTAGCACCGAAAAAGTTCGAATTTGACTCGAAGAGGAGCATTTTGGTCAATTGACACCTAGAGTTGACTTTTAACCTCAATTTCCATTAAAAATAAGTGATATTATACTTTGAAAATGTCATAAAAAATAAAAATGAGGTACATTATATAAATAGTAGAAGAAATGAGACTAATGTGCAAATTATGGAACTTTAAGTAATTAAATCATTAATTTATGGTTAGTGCTCTACTAACTCATATTTTGGAACACATATATAAGCCAATTTGGGACAGAAATGTTCATCTTCAACCTTGGAAACAAACCAGCCAAGAGAAACACCATGGAAATCCTCCATGGCCGAACCTCACTCCACCACCATGCACTCATGATTCAAGCCTCCTTTCCACTCAGTTTCTTCATTAAGGTTGTCACCTCCTCAACAATGCATGTAGATAGGGCTCATTTTAAGCACGTTTTCTAATCTGTACATTATAATTACTGCTTCTATTATAATGTGAATTAGTAACTGTAATTTTATTTGTATATCCTATACTTGATAAATTTATGTACCTAATTGGCAAATTATATAAGTTAATGAAATATAAGAATTCTGATATCTGAGTTGATTATCTAATCATAATGATTTTGAATGAGTTTGAGTTTGAGAAATTTTGATACTGAATCTGAGTTTGACAAACTGTTGAGAATGCTTTGAGATAATCTGAGTTATAAATTTGAGTATATATTGAAATTGTTTTTAGCAGGTTCAGAAGAACTGTTAGTCCAAATTACAGTCGGCACTCCGCCAGATTGTCGTTAAAATTTTTGAAACTTCCATATTGGTTAGATTTTGATAAAAGTAAAAATAGTCTAAACCTTAAATA
The DNA here is from genome assembly GCF_030052815.1 of Hevea brasiliensis. Taxonomy (NCBI): domain Eukaryota; kingdom Viridiplantae; phylum Streptophyta; class Magnoliopsida; order Malpighiales; family Euphorbiaceae; genus Hevea; species Hevea brasiliensis. The sequence continues at coordinate 90,268,641 of NC_079496.1, read as the reverse complement.
AAGTTTTTGAATAAATAAATCAAGAATTATAATGAAATCAGATAAGATCAGGTGCTCAGGCACTCCGTGTGACATACCTTGCTCGGCTACACTGTAGACGGGTGAGGAGTGTTACATTTAGTGGTATCAGAGCATGGTTTAGGTGTTCCTGGCACAAATAAGAAGAAAGAACTAGTGTGCATACATGCATTTTATTCATAAGAGTCGAGGTAACACTAATGCAGATCTGTTTACTTTTGATTATTCAAAGTTAAGATATAGACTCATAGTCATAGAGGGCATTAGAAAAAGAGGTAGAAAACCTAGTTCATGAGGTTATAACGTAGTGACTATGTAATGTTCTCGATGTTTGTACTGTAAGCTGCAAATTATAATACCGATATGGGATTATTGTATAGAGCTTTGTGCGTCCTCGTGGTACAATAAAATGAGAATATTTGTAAGTAGTCTATGATTTCATACAGTTACGCCCGAATAGAGTACTATTATGGGAAATAAATGTGAAAATTCTAGTTAAAATTTTAAACTTCAGAACTAGCATACTGAAAGATCACACTTGTAAGGTAGCTAGAGTCAGTCACTCAGTTACACTAATGTGAACTACCAGTACCACAATAATTTTTACAAGCTTAGAGATTTCAGTACGGCTTATCATCCTGAGATGGGTGGACAGTCGAAATGATTAATTCAGGTAAATTTTGAAACTCATTAAGTTCCTGTAAATAAAGAAATGAAATGATAATAATAACCTGTAATATGTGATAAGTCCTCAAGAATATACTGAGAACTCATGTCATTGAATTTGAGGGGAGATGGATAGATACCTCTCACTGGTAAAATTTGTATATAATAATAGTTATTAAGCTAGCATGCAAATAACACCTTATGAAGCACTGTAAGGGAGAAAGTGCAGAACAACAGTATATTGAACTGATTTGGGTAAAGATATTTAAACTTCAATATGGAGTCTTCTAATAATTTTGATATTTTTGTCAAAAAGGAATGATTTAGGCATTTGAGAAAATATTTAGAAGTTGTAGTGCTACTCCCTCTGGAAGCAAGAATAAATACTTTCCATTGATGGAGTTGTGTGTGGTAATAGTTATTAAACAAACATGAAGATACCAAGGTATAAGGTCTTGTATGAGGTAAATGCAGAATACCTAGACAAAGCATAATTTAACATAATTGAAATTGGTAAAAGAGAATGAAGGGATCGATAAAGATTATAGAATGGGGAATCAAGAAACCAATGAATAAGAGAATTTCATGAATAGAAATACTAGAGGCAAAGGAAATAATGATGGGAGAGCGAATAAATTATGAGAAAATGATAGTCTTAGTTATTTGAATATGATGAATTTTGAGGACAAAATTCTTTTTTAGAGGGGAAGAGTTATAACACACTCATTTTCGTAGTCTGTACGTCCTACTGTTTCGATAGCCAATGTCTGCCCCAGAAAGTCGGAATGTCTGGAACTACACCGTAATGATAGTGAGGAAGTATAAAGTAATGAAATATGTGATGAGAAAAATTAAGAAAAAAATAAAAGAGATAAAATATGACTAAGTTAAACGAGCCGAACCCTTAGCGATGGGTAATCGCACCGGGAAGTTACAGCGAAGACCGTTGACTAGCCTTGAACCATGGGAGACCCCGAAAAATATTTTCATGACCAAAATAAAGGTCTACAGAGGTGTAATTGACATTGGAAATGTCAAAGAAAATTTAGTAAGTCAATATAAACAAAAATGAAAATTTAAGAAATCGGCGGTACAAGGAGTAAATCGGTAGCACCGAAAAAGTCTGGATTTGACTCGAAGAGGGGCATTTTGGTCAATTGACACCTAGAGTTGACTTTTGACCTCAATGTCCATTAAAAATAAGTGGTATTATACTTTGAAAATGCCATGAAAAATAAAAATGAGGTACATTATATATATAGTAGAAGAAATGAGGCAAATGTGCAAATTAAGGAACTTTAAGTAATTAAATCATTAATTTATGGTTAGTGCTCCACTAACTCAGATTTTGGGACACATATATAAGCCAATTTAGGACAGAAATGTTTATCTTCAACCTTGGAAACAAACCAGCCAAGATAAACACCATGGAAATCCTCCATGGCCGAACCTCACTCCTCCACCATGCACTCATAATTCAAGCCTCCTTTCCACTTGATTTCTTCATTAAAGCTTGCAAACACACCTTGGGCAGTATGTTGGAAGCAAAAAGAAGAGGATTTGATAAAGTTTTGGTCAAGGTCAAAAAAGATTAGTGCTAGTTTTCCTTATCTCACTTAATTAAACTTTGTGTTGAGGTTGAAACAAGTTGAATGGTTATGAAAAATTGAGGAAATGGTTGAGTATTGGTGAATCTTAGATTTGGAAGCCATGAGAGGTGAGCTTGCTTGAGTTTTTCTTACACTAAAATGATGGGAATTAGTGTTGATTAGGTGAGTTTGATGTATTGATAAATTACCTTCCATGTATGTATAATGAACACGTGAAATTTGGAGTTTGGAAAGTGTATTTGAGAGCCTTGGCAAATGGCCAATTTTGGTAGCCTTGAAGTTCATGTATTAATATTTGATTTCATGAATTTAAAAGATGAATTATGGTATTGATGGATTAAGGGCAATATATGTAAGTAATGGTTAAAATTGTATGAAGTAAAAGTAAGTGATTTTTTGTGTAATTGTTAGGTATTTTATATATATTGTGTTGATGTAATTAAGGTTATAATTAGTGTATTGAGAAACTGTATAAACTATCCAAAATGGCCATGATGAGATGTGATAAATGATGTTTGTGCATTACAAATCCAGAAATTTGGTAAGGAAAATTAAGGTGAAGCAAGTAGGTTGTGTAATGGTTGTGTATTTGATGAAGTGTTAAAGCGTAGTATACAATTGAGCTTATAATCTGATTTGTGTGACCCCAATTGGTATGAGGCCAATTGGAGGTAAAACTAGACTCAATAGGGACGAACTTTCATGGAGAAAGCTTGCCAAAATTCTGTCCAGAAAATGACCAATTTAGTGACATAATCCGAATTGGTAACTTGAAACCCAGAATTTTTTACCATATGTACAATAGCCAGTATTTTGGCCATAACTTACTGAAAACAAGTCCAAATGACCTGCAATTTATATCATTGGAAAGCTTAGACATAAGGCTACAACTTTGGTAGAGACCACCAAGCCCAGAAATGCCATTAAGCAAGTCAAATTGAATGCCCAATTTGGGTTACAAAAATTGGCCGAATTGACTTTGACTTAAAAATGACCTAATAGTGCAATACAAGTGCAACTTGACCAGCCATAGTAAAATGACCATATCATAGTTTACAAAACTCCAAATGACCTGAAATTTATACAGTTGGAAAGCTTAGACATAGAGTTATAACTTTGGTGAAGATCACAGAACCCAGAAATGTCATTCACTAAGTCAAACAGCTAAGACAAGTTGAGGTATCAAAACTGTCCAGAACCGTTGCAACCTAGAATTTTACCATATGAACAGTAGTCACTCATTTGACCATAACTCACTCAAAATATGTCCAAATGACCTGAAGTTTATTTCAATGGAAAGATTAGACATAGACCTACAACTCTTATGAAGACACCAAAGCCCAGAAATGACCAGAACCAAGTCAAATTGCTTGCCCAATTTAGGGTACCAAATTTGAGAGAATTGAACTTGACCTAAAAATGACCTAAAGTTGAATTGAAAATGCAATCTGTCCAGCTTTAGTAAATTGACCATATCTTGGTGTACACAAGTCAGAATGACATGAAATTAGTGGCAAAAATTCAATAAGATATAGACCTACAATATTGAAATTTTGACTAGAACCCGAAAATCAAGGGAACTACAATTAAGTTTATTAAGTTGACAAACTAAAGCTAGAATTGGTACAATTGACGATTAAGTCCAGAAAATTTCAAATAGGCATATCTCCCATAAGAAGTCTCCAAATGAAATGAGCCATACCAATCTGAAAGCTAAGAAAGAGACTTAAAGCTTTGTTTTAGGCTACTTCCTCAAATTATAAATGTATTAGGCCAGAACTTAAGGTTAAAGCTATTGACCTAATTGAGGACCGTGCTAATATAGGACCTTTGAGTACAAGTCAATAATTTGACAATAAATAATTCCATAAAACTTAAAGAATTAAAAGTAAAATTTCTAATTGACCTTAAGACATAGGGCAACAATACTTATGAAGAGAATTTGACCTAGTTATGGTTAAATGACCACAACTTGAGTTAGACAACTCAAATTGGAGTAATTCAAAAAAGGAACTAAAGAAGACACAATAAGAAACAATTTGATGAAGAGAATTTGGCTAATTTCACCCTATAGCCTGACCCAATGGAACAGTAACCATTGGCCATGAAATTTGAAAATTTGGAATCACATATAATTAGCCTTGAATTAAGTTTGGAAATCAATGCCAACAAGCATATACTCAAAATGAGGAATCCTAGTGCAACTAGAACAAACATATCTATTGAGTGTGGAAAAGTCAATATTTATGTTTAACTAATAATGTGAATAAGAAACATAATAATTTAATAAATCACATGAATATATGAATGGGACATTAGTCTTTCTTATCAGAGACAGGAAAAATGCTTTGAGCACAATGGTACTTTAGAACAATTGATATGAAATGTGATCTGTTTGATGATCTACTGAATAATTGTGAGTTGTTGATACTAGAATCAGCCTATCCATGATGCATAAAAAGGGTCAATAATTTTATTGACCTGTGAAAGGCATAATGACCTATAAACCCTAAAAATAAAGAATTAAATATTTAAGTTTGTAAATGCCCTAATATTGCCTAGTTGACTAGTTTGGTTAGGTTGGCATGCCAATAGGGTTCTAATAGCTGTATTGTAAATGGCTTCACGCCACACCATGTTTTATGGCTCATTATGCCACACTATGATTTTAATAGCCTATGGCTATACGGATTATGTTATGATACTCGGCTTATTGCCTGATTATTTATAAGGCTTTCTAGCCCCACTATTTGCACACCGGGAGATACATTGTGACGGATGGTGTGATGACCCAGGGTGCTAGGTAACCGGTGCTAGTTTATCCACTATTTGCACACCGGTAGATACTTTGCGACCGATGGTGTGACAGCCCGAGTTACTAGGTGCCCAGAGCTAGTATATCCGTTTATCCAGTCTGGTTAGTGCATAGGCTACACGGGCAGTCAATTAAAACATTATTCAATTTAGGTAGTTAAGTTAACTTATGCATAAGGAAATTTTAGTACAATTAAATTAAGTATTGAATGAAATGAGTAAAAGAAATTAGAAATATAAACATAACAAAAATACAATTTGTAGAACTGTAGAGACTTAAAATACAATACAGTTAGAATAATTTGTATACTGAGTATTATTACGGAAAGGTTATAAACTTAGCACTTCCAAAGAGGAACAAACTAGTATATAAGATAGTTGATGCTAGAAATACAAACCAAATTAAATTGATTCCTAGATATCCGAATTATGATTTATTTATTTCTTTATTTGTATATATTATTTCTTGTTATACTATTGCACCACTAAGCAGAAATGCTTAGCGCGATGGAATTGTTTTCCTTGCGCATGTACCTCGACTAAGATTTTAGAGTCCAGATCTGCAGAAGTGTCAAAAGAGTACAAGGTTGTCACCTCCTCAGCAATGCATGTAGATAGGGCTCATTTTAAGCACATTTTCTAATCTGTACATTATAATTACTGCTTATATATTAAGGTGAATTAGTAACTGTAATTTCATTTGTATATCCTGTACTTGATAAATTTATGTACTTAATTGGCAAATTATATAAGTTAATGAAATATAAGAATTTTGATATTTGAGTTGATTATCTAATCATAATGATTCTGAATGAGATTGAGTTTGAGAAATTTTAAGACTGAATCTGAGTATGAGAAACTGTTGAGAATGCTTTGAGATAATCTGAGTTGTAAATTTGAGTATATATTGAAATTGTTTTTGGCAGGTTCAGAAGAACTGTTAGTCCAAATTACAGTCGACACTCCGCCGGATTGTCATTAAAATTTTTGAAATTTCCAAATTAGTTAGATTTTGATAAAAGTAAAAATAGTCTAAAACTTAGATAAAGTTTTTGAATAAATAAATCAAGAACTATAATGAAATCAGATAAAATCAGGTGCTCCGGCACTCCGTGAGACACACCTTGCTCGGCTACACTGTAGACGGGTGAGGGGTGTTACATTTAGTGGTATCAGAGCACGGTTTAGGCGTTCCTAGGCACAGATAAGTAGAAAGAACTAGTGTGCATACATGCATTGCATTCATAAGAGTCGATGTGACACTAATGCAGATCTATTTACTTTTGATTATTCAAAGTTAAGATATAGACTCATAGTCATAGAGGGCATTAGAAAAAGAGGTAAAAAACCTAGTTCATGAGGTTATAACGTAGTGACTATGTAATGTTCTCGATGTTTGTATTGTAAGCTGCAAATTATAGTATCGACATGGGATTATTGTATAGAGCTTCGTGCGTCCTCGTGGTACAATAAAATGAGAATATTTGTAAGTAGTCTCTGATTTGATACAGTTACGCCCGAATAGAGTACTATTATGGGAAATAAATGTGAAAATTCTAGTTAAAAATTTAAACTTCAGAACTAGCATACTGAAATATCACTCTTGTAAGGTAGCTAGAGTCAGTCACTCAGTTACACTAATGTGAACTACCTGTGCCACAATAATTTTTATAAGCTTAGAGATTTCAGTACGGCTTATCATCCACGGGTGGATAGTTGAAATGATTAATTGAGGTAAATTTTGAAACTCATTGAGTTCCTATAAAAAAAGAAATGAAATGATAATAATAACCTGTAATATGTGATAAGTCCTCAAGAATATACTGAGAACTCGTGTCATTGAATTTGAGGGGAGATGGACAGATACCTCCCACTGGTAAAATTTGTATATAATAATAGTTATTAAGCTAGCATGCAAATAACACCCTATGAAGCACTCTAAGGGAGAAAGTGCAGAACAACAGTATATTGAACTAATTTGGGTAAAGATATTTAAACTTCAATATGGAGTCTTATAATTATTTTGATTTTTTTGTCAAAAAGGAATGATTTAGGCATTTGAGAAAATATTTAGAAGTTGTAGTGCTACTCCCTCTGGAAGCAAGAATAAATACTTTTCGTTGATGGAGTTGTGTGTGGTAATAGTTATTAAACAAACATGAAGATACCAAAGTATAAGGTCTTGTATGAGGTAAATGCAGAATACCTAGACAAAGCGTAATTTAACATAATTGAAATTGGTAAAAGAGACTGAAAGGACCGATAAAGATTATAGTATGGGGAATCAAGAAACCAATGAATACGAGAATTTCATGAATAGAGATACTAGAGGCAAAGGAAATAATGATGGGAGAATGAATAAAATTATGAGAAAATGATAGTTTTAGTTACTTGAATCTGATGAATTTTGAGGACAAAATTCCTTTTTAGAGGGGAAGAGTTGTAACACACTCATTTTCGTAGTCTGTACGTCCTACTGTTTCGACAGCTAATGTCTACCCAGAAAGTTGGAATGTCTGGAACTACACCGTCATGGAAGTATAAAATAATGAAATATGTGATGAGAAAAATTAAGAAAAAATAAAAGAGATAAAATGTGATGAAGTTAAACGAGCAGAACCCGTAGCGATGGGTGACTGCACCCGGAAGTTACAGCGTAGACCGTTGACTAGCCCTGAACTGCGGGGGACCCCGGGAAATTTTTTCAGGACCAAATTAAAGGTCTACAGAGGTGTAATTGACATTAGAAATGTCAAAGAAAATTTAGTAAGTCAATATAAACAAAAATGAAAATTTAAGGAATCGGTGGTATAAGGAGTAAATCGGTAGCACCGAAAAAGTCTGGATTTGACCCGAAGAGGGGCATTTTGGTCAATTGACACCTAGAGTTGATTTTTAACCTCAATGTCCAATAAAAATAAGTGGTATTATACTTTGAAAATGTCATAAAAAATAAAAATGAGGTACATTATATAAATAGTAAAAGAAATAAGGCAAATGTGCAAATTATGGAACTTTTAAGTAATTAAATCATTAATTTATGGCTAGTGCTCCACTAACTCAGATTTTGGGAAACATATATAAGCCAATTTAGGAAAGAAATGTTCATCTTCAACCTTGGAAACAAACCAGCCAAGAGAAACACCATGGAAATCCTCCATGGCCGAACCTCACTCCACCACCATGCACTCATGATTCAAGCCTCCTTTCCACTTGATTTCTTCATTAAAGCTTGCACACAAACCTTGGGCAGCATGTTGGAAGCAAAAAGAAGAGGATTTGATAAAGTTTTGGTCAAGGTCAAAAAGGATTAGTGCTAGTTTTCCTTATCTCACTTAATTAAACTTTGTGTTGAGGTTGAGACAAGTTGAATGGTTATGAAAAATTGAGGAAATGGTTGAGTATTGGTGAATCTTAGATTTGGCAGCCATGAGAGGTGAGCTTGCTTGAGTTTTTCTTACACTAAAATGATGGGAATTAATGTTGATTAGGTGAGTTTGATGTATTGACAAATTACCTCCCATGTAGGTATAATGAACACTTGAAATTAGGAGTTTGGAAAGTGTATTTGAGAGCCTTGGCAAATGGCCAATTTCGGCAGCCTTGAAGTTCATGGATTAATATTTGATTTCATGAATTTAAATAATGAATTATGGTATTGATGGATTAAGGGCAGTATATGTAAGTAATGGTCAGAATTGTATGAAGTAAAAGTAAGTGATTTTATGTGTAATTGTTAGGTATTTTGTATATATTGTGTTGATGTAATTAAGGTTGTAATTAGTGTATTGAGAAACTGTATAAACTATCCAAAATGATCATGATGAGATGTGATAAATGATGTTTGTGCATTACAAATCCAGAAATTTGGTAAGGAAAATTAAGGTGAAGCAAGTAGGATGTGTAATGGTTGTGTATTTGATGAAGTGTTTAAGCGCAGTATACAATTGAGCTTATAATCTGATTTGTGTGACCCCTATTAGTATGAGGCCAATTGGAGGTAAAACTAGACTCAATAGGGACCAACATTCATGTAGAATGCTTGCCAAAATTCTGTCCAGAAAATGACCAATTTAGTGACATAATCCAGATTAGTAACTTGAGACCCAGAATTTTTGACCATATGAACAGTAGCCAGTATTTTGGCCATAACTCACTCAAAACAAGTCCAAATGACCTGCAATATATATCATTAGAAAACTTAGACATAGGGATACAACTTTGGTAGAGACCACCAAGCCCAGAAATGCCATTAAGCAAGTTAAATTGATTGCCCAATTTGGGTTACAAAAATTGGTTGAATTGACTTTGACTTAAAAATGACCTAATAGTGCAATACAAGTGCAAATTAACCAGCCATAGTAAAATGACCATATCTTAGTTTACACAACTCCAAATGACCTAAAATTTATACCGTTAGAAAGCTTAGACATAGAACTATAACTTTGGTGAAGATCACAGAACCCATAAATGTCATTTACTAAGTCAAATAGCTAAGACAATTTAAGGTATCAGAACTGTCCATAACCATTGCAACCTAGAATTTTACCATATGAACAGTAGTCACTCATTTGACCATAACTCACTCAAAACATGTCCAAATGACCTGAAATTTTTATCAATGGAAAGACTAGACATAGAGCTTCAACTCTTATGAAGACACCAAAGCCCAGATGTCACACCCTACCCCTCTGTAAGGCATAACATGATCCCGTTGTATACCTAATGAATTACCAACTCCGTCTACTGATAATCCATTAAATACACTACAAGGGATTTTAAAAACTTTTCTTACTTCTTTTACAGTGGTGAGCACTATTTACAGGTGTGAAAGACTTTTGTGAACTGAAGTGAAACAATTAACTCATTTGATTTATTTGGAATTTCTGTAAAAATTTTGGCAGAGTGCCATCTGTATTTTAGATAAAACAGTTCTTCAGAAAACCTGTAAAAAGACACTTCAATAATTTTCCAAATCTCAACTCCAGTACATTTCTCAACACAACAATTTATCAACTCAATTCCATAGAAATTTTTCAAAGTCTGAGATAAGGAAATATAATACAGTTTTTACAAGTCAAAATAACTCTTAATTATTTTACAACTTCAAGGTACAATTTGAATTTACAACTGCTCAAAACCAAAAACAAAATATACATACAGTGAATATACATTACATTACAAAGTACAAAATGCGGTATACTCACTATACCCAAAAATCTCTTGCTGGCGGTACTAGCGGCCTACGCTCTCTATCTGTCTGTCTACTTGCGACAGCAATAAAAAGCTATCGCTGAGACAATGTCTCAGTGGTGCACAACATTAACCAAATACAATTTTAAATCACAACTCATAAACCATATAAATAGTGGATACGTAAAACCATAGTTAAATTCAAGACAATGGATGTCATAAGAAATTTAAACTCCAATTCACAAATTATCAAAATTCATAATAACACAATTTAGTCAAATAGTTTAAGAATACCGTATTGCCAATTCATACACAATTTGATCAAATTACTGAATAACACAGTGTTGCCGATCAAGATCACAATTTGATCAAATAACTGAATAATATAGTTTTGCAAATCAATAACACAATTCGATCAAATAACTGAATAATATCGTTTTGTAAATCAATAACACAATTCGATCAAATAACTGAATAATACAATGTTGCCAATCGATAACACAATTTAGGCCAAGACACAATTTTCTTTTAACATATGCCGTGTTGTACACCACGACAAGACATACTCACCCCAATAATCTAAATCAATGAGGGAGGAAGCTAGCTATCTAATGAGTACTCATCCACACTCACCTCAGACTGGGAAGTCAAAGAGGGAGGAACATAATCATACTCACCCCAGACTGATAAGTCAAAGAGGGAGGAATAATCACACTCACCCCATTAATGGAGGAGGAACATAGTATCAGTGTCATGCCAATTGTGAGTCAAAACAATTCCAAACATTTTATTCAAATGATCCGTAAGAATCCAATAAATTTCCAAAGTTATAATTTCATTCACAAAATGGCAACACAATTCGTAATTCACTTCAATTTCCACAAAAACCATTTACAGTGCTTTTCAATCAATAAGTATCCATCAATATCATTCAAACAATTTTTCACAGTTTCAAACCATTCACAATGTTTTTCAATCAATAAGTGTCCATCAAACACATTTCCACAATTTAAAACAATAATATACAAATAGTCAATATTTATTTCAATTGAAAAATTGAAGAGAAATAGTTGTTGTGCATAAACCTCTGATGACTGTCTCCCTGGTCTGGACTCAGTGTTTCTTTCCCTTTTGTTGAGTCCTTGTTAACTGAGAAACACAATTTGAAGTGTTTCAGTACTAAATTAAATTGTTTCTATCGATGGTGTTTGGTAAATAATGCACTGAACTCAATTATTCACTTAATCACCTAATATACCGACCCTCGTTGCATTTTAGGTAAATTAGGTTTTAGTGTCATTAATATGTCACATTCGATAGGGTTTTAGGTTTGGTATGTTTTACCGAAGTCATTTCCTTGCTTAGTGCACTTTAATGCAAATTGCTGGATTCCGGGATACTGGTTTGACCTAGCCGGACGGCCTAGTTCCCTCGGTTTTCGGGTTTCGGTCAAAACAACAAACTTGTAGATCTAGGTCTTATTGCACGCGGGGCAAAATTTCAGGTCAATCCGAGTTAAGTAGACCAAGTTATGGTCATTATACTATTGCTGGTCAATTGGTATCAAATTAGGTCAATTTTTGGTCAATTTGGTCAACTTTGGTTCGGCCAGTTTTTGGACCCGAACTTGTGCAAGCTTTTTGACTTGCTTCTGGTCATTTCTGGGTTGTGTCTTCATAAGACTTGTAGGTATGGGTCTTAACTATTCTTGGTCAAAATTTCAGGTCAATTGGACCTGTTTTGAGTGAGTTATGGCCTAAACCCTCACTGCTACACAAATGGTCAGTTTTTAGGTCTCAAGTGTACCTAATCCGAATTGGTCATTTTTCACATCACCTTGCAAGCAGAATTTTGGTATGTTCTCTCAATGAAAGTTGGCACATTTTGTGCCTAGTTCCACCTCCAATTGGTCTCATACCAATTGAGGTTACACATTTAAACTTATTGGTCTGTTTGCACACTGCCCTCTATATGTCTTTCAAACCCCAATTCAAACACACATTTAACTTGCTCTACTTTAAATCCCCATACCTAATTCTGATTTTATACCATTCCATATTCATTTATCACTTCTTACTATGGTCAATTTGGATAGAATACAAACATTCTCAATACATCAAATACAACCCTAAACCACAAAGTCCAAATTTAGCAATATATGTACATAAATATACCTAATCATTACATATAATCTCCACTACTAATTTACATATACATTCATCAATTCTTCTATGTCAACATTCTGCCAACACTTCCATCAATACATACAATTATTCAAGGGTTCCCAAGCTGCCGAAATCTTCTTCTACACCACATTGCCTTACAATCCATCAATTCTCATCCAAGTGCCAAAATCACCATATATATGTGAAACAATTCATTAGGATATTAATTTACCATGATCAACATTATTTCTCATCAATTATATGCATAACAAATCATCAAATGTGTGACCCTATGGCTGTCCAAAAATGGCTATCTCAATAACTATTTAAACTTTAAAATTTCCTTCACCAAACTAACACCCATAACATGAACATAAAGTTTAACAAAGAAATTCTCAAAAGTGTAAACTTACCTTTGATTGTAACTTGCTAAACCTTCACCAAACTTCTCAAATTTGGTGTCAATATCTTCCTTGTGATGTGTAGACAAAGTTTAATGAAGAACCCTAGGTGATTTGGGGTTGAAATGAGGGATTAGATGAGCTTGGAGAAAACGTTAATGGTGGACTTATCCTTTCCTCAATTCGGCAATGTTGGGAGAATTGGAGAAGATGAAGAATTCAGATGGCATTTTTGACTTACACCTGCCCCATTACATGTTTAATTTATTCATTAGTGGACCACTCACCCATTTAACAATATAATAAGCTTAAATGTGTTATTTACACATTTTTCACTCCATTTTTGGCTATTTGTATTAGGTACCACTAAATTAATTTTTCATTTTATTTTCTAAGTGTAATATTATTTATTTTTAATGGACATTTAGGTCAAAAGACAATTTGGGATGTCAAATGACCATAATGCCCCTGTTCGGGTTACGTTCCTGATTTTTCGGTAACACCGGGTTTTGTCTGTTTTTCGATTTCTCACTTTTCTTTGTACTAATTATTTAATTTTTCTTTGATCTTTCTAATGATATTTATTCTTCAATAAGGTTCTATTTAAGTCCTAAAAATATTTTCCAGGGTTCCCCGCAGTCCAGGGCTAGTCAACGGTCCACGCCGTGACTTCCCGGTGCGGTCACCCATCGCTAGGGTTTTCGGCTCGCTTAACTTGGTTACATTCCTTTGCTATGATTTTTCCTTTGTTTTTCTTGTATTTTCTTTTCTTGTATTTCATTATTTTATGTCTCCTCACTCATATTAAAGTGTGGTTCTAGGCATCCTAGCTGTCCGGACAGCACTGGTCACCGGGACAGCAGAATGCACTACCGAACTTAGGGGTGTTACAATTCTCCCCCCCCTTAAATAAATTTCGTCCACGAAATTTTACCCAATAGCTATCTTACAATAGTCATACATTTATTTTCTCCTTTCTATATGATCGTATAATCTTCTTTTCCTCAAATTTGTATAAGACTTTTAATAATCTAATACAACGTTTAATTTGTTTGTATAATACTAATCTCCTCTTACTATTGTGTTGTTTAATATTTCGGTTCACGTTCCTTCTTGAATGACCCTTGAGGTCATGTTAGAATCATTCATCAGTCATTGGTCCTCTGACCATTCTACTCCATAGTCTTCCTCACATTCGTAATATTTCTTTGTTATATATGAATCAGCTGTTCAAATCTCTACTTCCATAACTCTTTTTATCTGTCAATATTCTATAACTTACTTCTTTTTTATACTGAACTATAACCTTTCGATATTCTAACTTTTAAGTTTTAGATCCCTAAGTAGGATTTTCAAACTTATTTCTAACAATTAAATTCTGTCATGGCATAACTATACCAAAACAGATGCCGTTGGCAACTATTCTTATCTAGGTGTACTATCGGGTAGTACATAGCTCTACACAATAATCTCAAGTCAGTACTGTAATCTGCAGCTTACAGTATAAACATCAAGAACATTGTATAGTTACTACGATACATCCCAATAGATCAAACCTTGTTATCTTTTATTCTTTTTGAATTCACTGATATTCGAATCTTATTCTGATTACAATATCCATTAGCAATTTCTAACAGTAACCTCCTTGCCCTCATCTAGAGCAATTCCATTACTGCATCTTACTTTTACGTCCTCTTGCCTTACATTAAGTAGGCTCGCCAATTAGCCTTATAATTTATGGTGTGTTAGAAAATACTTTTCGCCGATAAACTCTTCCAAAACTAATTTCACTTATTATCACAATCCTTATTTTAAGGGCTAATCACTAATGCGTCAAAATTTATTCCCCTGTAAATGAATAACAACAAAACATATAGTTCTAACACTAACATAAAAATATGCAAACTCCAGGTCAAACAATACATATATATATCTTAGCTGCTAATTGAGAAAGTACCAGCAATGATGTCAAAAGTCTCAGTCTCTTTTCTGTCGTATAGCGTATACTCTAGTTGAAGCATCACCCTGTTTTGGCTGATTCACAGTAGTTTGACTTCTAGGTGTACTACCCCTACCTCTACCTTTGCCTCTACTAACTGATGGTGAACTATTTGGGGTAGAAACTTGGGTTGATCCCTTTGGTGTAGTAAATGATCCGAACGACTGGATTTACACAATCCCTAGCAAAATGACCGCTCTCCACGGTTAAAGCATGCTCCTACGGCTTTATAACATAGCCCACTATGTGGTTTACCACAAGTTTCACAAAGTCGATCCGACAGCGCATTTCTAGGTTTCGTTGAGTTCTTTGATCGGATCGAGGTGGTTTCCATTCAAAAGATCTATCTCTACCTGACTTCTTACTATCTCTGTCGTATCCCCAAAGTTTTTCCTCTTCCAGAGGGACCACTAGAACTCGTCACTGACTTTCCCTCTTTTTCTGTCTTCTCTAATTTCTTTTTCTCAAGAGCCGCTTCATATTCAATTCTTTCTAATTCTAATGCTTGAGAAATAAGTTCAGAGAAGTTGTTATGTTTGAATCCGACCACTTGTAATCTGATACTAGGCTTCAAGCCGGTTTCAAACCTCTTACATCTCTCCCTACCGGTAGAAAGTAGACTTATCTTGCATAATGGCTCAGCGGAAAATTCCCTTTCATACTCACCACCGATCCGCCCTGCTTTTGGACTTAGGAATTCTTGCAGCTTCTGGTCTACATAAGCATCAGGGACATATTTCTGCCTGAATTCCCTGAGGAAGTCATTCCATGTTAGCACTGCAGGTTCTACCAGACTGTGGGGAATGGTTTTCTACCAGTCATAAGCATCCCCAGAGCAAAGATACCGAGTACTCAACCGAGCTCCTCTGCAATGCGCTTTCTTGAATACCCTATCCATCCTCTCTAACCATTGTTCACCTTCTAGAGGATCTATCGTCCCTCAAACTCAGTAGCCCCATACTTCATCAATTTGTCATATTGTCTAGCGTAAGACCGTGGTTGTACCACCGAGTCCGTATTGGGGCTTGAGTAGGCACATTACCATCCATTTGTTGGAACATTGCAGCCTCACACGAGCTCGAAAGCAGAATCGCAGATCGCAGGGCCGTGCTACTGAACAACTGACATTATGTAGGCATGGGGCATCCCCTTGCACCTCAGCCTCTATCGATTGATCGACTGAACGATCACCCTCTTCCATAATCAATTCGAGGATTTTAGACCTCCTGTACAATAATACAAGGAGATTTCCTCCTGTTAGTGCATATTTATAATGTAATGTACTGTATGTATCAAACAATGATATTGAGCAGTTGTACTGTGAAGAAAGAATATTCAAGTAACAAGTGAAAACAGAATTTAAAAACTTTGCTCTGATACCACTAAAACATGCCACACCCTACCCCTCTGTAAGGCATAACATGATCCCGTAGTATACATAATGAATTACCAACTTCGTCTACTGATAACCCATTAAGTACACTACAAGGGATTTTAAAAACTTTTCTTACTTTTTTTACAGTGGTGAGCACTATTTACAGGTGTTAAAAATTTTTGTGAACTGAAGTGAAATAATTAACTCATTTGATTTATTTGGAATTTCTGTAAAAATTTTGGCAGAGTGCCATCTGTATTTTGGATAAAACAGTTCTTCAGAAAACCTGTAAAAAGACACTTCAATAATTTTCCAAATCTCAACTCCAGTACATTTCTCAACACAACAATTTATCAACTCAATTCCATAGAAATTTTTCAAAGTCTGAGATAAGGAAATATAATACAGTTTTTACAAGTCAAAATAACTCTTAATTATTTTACAACTTCAAGGTACAATTTGAATTTACAACTGCTCAAAACCAAAAACAAAATATACATACAGTGAATATACATTACATTACAAAGTACAAAATGCGGTATACTCACTATACCCAAAAATCTCTTGCTGGCGGTACTAGCAGCCTAGTCTGCTGCCCTATCTGTCTGTCTACTGCGGCGACAATAAAGCTATCAGAGACAATGTCTCAGTGGTGCACAACATTAACCAAATACAATTTTAAATCACAACTCATAAACCATATAAATAGTGGATACGTAAAACCATAGTTAAATTCAAGACAATGGATGTCATAAGAAATTTAAACTCCAATTCACAAATTATCAAAATTCATAATAACACAATTTAGTCAAATAGTTTAAGAATACCGTATTGCCAATTCATACACAATTTGATCAAATTACTGAATAACACAGTGTTGCCGATCAAGATCACAATTTGATCAAATAACTGAATAATATCGTTTTGCAAATCAATAACACAATTCGATCAAATAACTGAATAATATCGTTTTGTAAATCAATAACACAATTCGATCAAATAACTGAATAATACAATGTTGCCAATCGATAACACAATTTAGGCCAAGACACAATTTTCTTTTAACATATGCCGTGTTGTACACCACGACAAGACATGCTCACCCCAATAATCTAAATCAATGAGGGAGGGAGCTAGCTATCTAATGAGTACTCATCCACACTCACCTCAGACTGGGAAGTCAAAGAGGGAGGAACATAATCATACTCACCCCAGACTGATAAGTCAAAGAGGGAGGAATAATCACACTCACCCCATTAATGGAGGAGGAACATAGTATCAGTGTCATGCCAATTGTGAGTCAAAACAATTCCAAACATTTTATTCAAATGATCCGTAAGAATCCAATAAATTTCCAAAGTTATAATTTCATTCACAAAATGGCAACACAATTCGTAATTCACTTCAATTTCCACAAAAACCATTTACAGTGCTTTTCAATCAATAAGTATCCATCAATATCATTCAAACAATTTAAAACAATAATATACAAATAGTCAATATTTATTTCAATTGAAAAATTCAAGAGAAATAGTTGTTGTGCACAAACCTCTGATGACTGTCTCCTTGGTCTGGACTCAGTGTTTCTTTCCCTTTTGTTGAGTCCTTGTTAACTGAGAAACACAATTTGAAGTGTTTCAGTACTAAATTAAATTGTTTCTATCGATGGTGTTTGGTAAATAATGCACTGAACTCAATTATTCACTTAATCACCTAATATACCGACCCTCGTTGCGTTTTAGGTAAATTAGGTTTTAGTGTCGTTAATATGTCACATTCGATAGGGTTTTAGGTTTGGTATGTTTTACCGAAGTCATTTCCTTGCTTAGTGCACTTTAATGCAAATTGCTGGATTCCGGGATACTGGTTTGACCTAGCCGGACGGCCTAGTTTCCTCGGTTTTCGGGTTTCGGTCAAAACGACAAACTTGTAGATCTTGGTCTTATTGCACGCGGGACAAAATTTCAGGTCAATCCGAGTTAAGTAGACCAAGTTATGGTCATTATACTATTGCTGGTCAATTTGTATCAAATTAGGTCAATTTTTGGTCAATTTGGTCAACTTTGGTTCGGCCAGTTTTTGGACCCGAACTTGTGCAAGCTTTTTGACTTGCTTCTGGTCATTTCTGGGTTTTGGTGTCTTCATAAGACTTGTAGGTATGGATCTTAACTATTCTTGGTCAAAATTTCAGGTCAATTGGACCTGTTTTGAGTGAGTTATGGCCTAAACACTCACTGCTGCCCAAATGGTCAGTTTTTAGGTCTCAAGTGTACCTAATCCGAATTGGTCATTTTTCACATCACCTTGCAAGCAGAATTTTGGTATGTTCTCTCAATGAAAGTTGGCACATTTTGTGCCTAGTTCCACCTCCAATTGGTCTCATACCAATTGAGGTTACACATTTAAACTTATTGGTCTGTTTGCACACTGCCCTCTATATGTCATTCAAACCCCAATTCAAACACACATTTAACTTGCTCTACTTTAAATCCCCATACCTAATTCTGATTTTATACCATTCCATATTCATTTATCACTTCTTACTATGGTCAATTTGGACAGAATACAAACATTCTCAATACATCAAATACAACCCTAAACCACAAAGTCCAAATTTAGCAATATATGTACATAAATACACCTAATCATTACATATAATCTCCACTACTAATTTACATATACATTCATCAATTCTTCTATGTCAACATTCTGCCAACACTTCCATCAATACATACAATTATTCAAGGGTTCCCAAGCTGCCGAAATCTTCTTCCACACCACATTGCCCTACAATCCATCAATTCTCATCCAAGTGCCAAAATCACCATATATATGTGAAACAATTCATTAGGATATTAATTTACCATGATCAACATTATTTCTCATCAATTATATGCATAAGAAATCATCAAATGTGTGACCCCATGGCTGTCCAAAAATGGCTATCTCAATAACTATTTAAACTTTAAAATTTCCTTCACCAAACTAACACCCATAACATGAACATAAAGTTTAACAAAGGAATTCTCAAAAGTGTAAACTTACCTTTGATTGTAACTTGCTAAACCTTCACCAAACTTCTCAAATTTGGTGTCAATATCTTCCTTGTGATGTGTAGACAAAGTTTAATGAAGAACCCTAGGTGATTTGGGGTTGAAATGAGGGATTAGATGAGCTTGGAGAAAACGTTAATGGTGGACTTATCCTTTTCTCAATTCGGCAATGTTGGGAGAATTGGAGAAGATGAAGAATTCATATGGCATTTTTGACTTACACCTGCCCCATTACATGTTTAATTTATTCATTAGTGGACCACTCACCCATTTAACAATATAATAAGCTTAAATGTGTTATTTACACATTTTTCACTCCATTTTTGGCTATTTGTATTAGGTACCACTAAATTAATTTTTCATTTTATTTTCTGAGTGTAATATTATTTATTTTTAATGGACATTTAGGTCAAAAGACAATTCGGGGTGTCAAATGACCATAATGCCCCTGTTAGATTCGTTCGATTTTTCGGTAACACCGGGTTTTGTCTGTTTTTTTATTTCTCACTTTTCTTTGTACTAATTATTTAATTTTTGTTTGATCTTTCTAATGATATTTATTCTTCAATAAGGTTCTATTTAAGTCCTAAAAATATTTTCCAGGGTTCCCCATGATCCGAGCTAGTCAACGGTCCACGCCGTGACTTCCTGTCTGATCACCATCGCTAGGGTTTTCGGCTCGCTTAACTTGGTTACATTCCTTTGCTATGATTTTTCCTTTGTTTTTCTTGTATTTTCTTTTCTTGTATTTCATTATTTTATGTCTCCTCACTCATATTAAAGTGTGGTTCTAGGCATCCTAGCTGTCCGGACAGCACTGGTCACCGGGACAGCAGAACGCACTACCGAACTTAGGGGTGTTACACCAGAAATGACCAGAACCAAGTCAAATTGCTTGCCCAATTTAGGGTACCAAATTTGCCAGAATTGAACTTGACCTAAAAATGACCTAAAGTTGCATTGAAAATGCAATCTGTCCAGCTTTAGTAAATTGACCATATCTTGTTCTATACAAGTTAGAACTACATGAAATTAGTGGCAAAAATTCAATAAGATATAGACCTACAATATTGATATTTTTACCACAACCCAAAAATCAAGGGAACTAGACCAATTAAGTTTATTAATTTGACATACTAAAGCTGGAATTGGTACAATTGACCATTAAGTCCATAAAATTTCAAATATGCATATCTCCAACAAGAAGTCTCCAAATGAAATGAGCCATACCAATTTGAAAAGCTAAGAAAGAGACCTAAAGCTTTGTTTTAGGCAACTTCCTCAAATTATAAATGTATAAGGCCAGAATTTAAGGTTAAACCCATTGACCTAATTGAGGACCGTGCTAATATAGGACCTTTGAGTCCAAGTCAACAATTTGACTATAAATAATTCCATAAAACTTAAAGAATTAAAAGTAAAATTTCTAATTGACCCTAAGACATAGGGCAACAATACTTATGAAGAATACTAGACCTCAATATTATTAAAAATAGTCCAAATAAATTAGTAAAGTCAAAACTGAAAATGCTTAATAAGAAAGTCGAAATTTAAATTTGACCTAGTTATGGTTAAATGACCACAACTTGAGTTATACAACTCAAATTGGAGTAATTCAAAAAGGGAATTAAAGAAGATACAACAAGAAACAATTTGATGAAGAGAATTTTGCTAATTTCACCCTATAGCCTGACCCAATGGAACAGTAACCATTGGCCATGAAATTTGAAAATTTGGAATCACGTATAATTAGCCTTGAATTAAGTTTGGAAATCAATGCCAACAAGTATAAACTCAAAATGAGGAATCCTAGTGCAACTAGAACCAACATATCTATTCAGTGTGAAAAAGTCAATGTTTATGTTTGACTAATAATGTGAATAAGAAACATAATGACTTAATAAATCACATGAATGTATGAATGGGACATTAGTCCTTCTTATCAGAGACAGGAAAAATGCTTTGAGCACAATGGTACTTCAGAACAGTTGATATGAAATGTGATCTGTTTGATGGTCTACTGAATAATTGTGACATGTTGATACTAGAATCAGCCTATCTATGATGCATAAAAAGGGTCAATAATTTTATTGACCTGTGAAAGGCATAATGACCTATAAACCGTAAAAATAAAGAATTAAATATTTAAGTTTGTAAATGCCCTAATATTGCCTAGTTGACTAGTTTGGTTAAGTTGGCATGCCAATAGGGTTCTGACAGCTGTATTGTAAATGGCTTCATGCCACACCATGTTTTATGGCTCATTATGCCACACTATGATTTTAATAGCCTATGGCTATACGGATTATGTTATGATACTCGGCTTATTGCCTGATTATTTATATGGCTTTTTAGCCCCATTATTTGCACACTGGGAGATACATTGTGACAGATGGTGTGATGACCCAAGGTACTAGGTAAGCAGTATTAGTTTATCCACTATTTGCACACCGGGAGATACTTTGTGACCGATGGTGTGGCGGCCCGAGTTACTAAGTACCCAGAGCTAGTATATCCGTTTATCCAGTATGGTCAGTGTATAGGCTACACGGGCAGTCAATTAAAACATTATTCAATTTAGGTAGTTAAGTTAACTTATGCATAAGGAATTTTAGTACAATTAAATTAAGTATTGAATGAAATGAGTAAAAGAAATTAGCAATAGAAAAATAACAAAAATACAATTTGTAGAACCGTAGAGACTTAAAATACAATACAGTTAGAATAATTTGTATACTGGGTATTATTATGGAAAGGTTATAAACTTAGCACTTCCAAAGAGGAACAAGCTAGTATATAAGATAGTTCATGCTAGAAATACAATACCAAATTAAATTGATTCCTAGATATCCGAATTATGATTTATTTATTTCTTTATTTGTATATATTATTTTTTGTTATACTATTGCACCACTAAGCAGAAATACTTAGCGCGATGGAATTGCTTTCCTCGCGCAGGTACTTTGACTAAGATTTTAGAGTCCAGATCTGCAGAAGTGTCAGAAGTGTACAAGGTTGTCACCTCCTCAGCGATGCATGTAGATAGGGCTCATTTTAAGCACGTTTTCTAATCTGTACATTATAATTACTGCTTATATATTAATGTTAATTAGTAACTGTAATTTCATTTATATATCCTGTACTTGATAAATTTATGTACTTAATTGGCAAATTATATAAGTTAATGAAATATAAGATTTTTGATATTTGAGTTGATTATCTAATCATAATGATTCTGAATGAGATTGAGTTTGAGAAATTTTAAGACTGTGTCTGAGTTTGAGAAACTGTTGAGAATGCTTTGAGATAATTTGAGTTATAAATTTGAGTATATATTGAAATTGTTTTTGGCAGGTTCAGAAGAACTGTTTGTCCAAATTACAACTGGCATTCTGCCGGATTGTCCTTAAAATTTTTGAAATTTCCAAATTAGTTAGATTTTGATAAAAGTAAAAATAGCCCAAGCCTTAGATAAAGTTTTTGAATAAATAAATCTAGAATTGAAATGAAATCAGATATGATTAGGTACTCTGGCACTCCGTGTGACATACCTTGCTCAGCTACACTGTAGACAGGTGAGGGGTGTTACAAGTAAGGACTTGAGCTTCAGTCAAACATTTCTTCAACTCATCAAAACTCTGTTGGCATTTATCCGTCCACTGAAATTTCATATCTTTTTGAAGTAGCTTAGTCAATGGAGATGATAACATGGAGAACCCTTTCATAAATCGGCGATAGTATCCAGCTAAACCCAGAAAATTGTGAATCTCCATGATATTTCTGGGTGGTCTCTAATTAAGGACAACTTCTATCTTACTTGGATCTACCTTGATGTAACATCCTCATTTTAGATAGTCCGTACAGTCTACTGTTCCAGTGAACAATGTCAGTCTGGGTAGCTAGAATATTTGAAATTATAATTAGACTAGAGTGAGGAGTTATAAATAAACCAAATAATGATCAGAAAAATCAAGAAAAAATTTTTAGGAAGAAATGCACTAAGGTTAAATGAGCCGTAACCCCAGTGATGAGCAACCTGAGGGGAAAGTGACGGTGAAGGCCGTTAGCAACCCTAGACTCGGGGAAAACTTTATGAAATAATTTTTAGGACCTCAGGGAAGGATTATTGGGGTTCCAATGATAATAAAAATATTAAGAAAACACACGAAAAATTTAATCAATCGGTACACACAATTTTAGCTCGTTAAGCCAAACGGAGGGCATTTTGGTCATTTCATCTTCAGAGATGATTTTTGACCAACTTGTCCATTTAAGTAAGTGAATTATATAACATAAAATATGAACAAATATTGATGAAAAATTTATTAAAAATGAATAGCAAGGGAAAGAAAAGAAAATGAAATTAAATTAGATTTATTACATAATGCTTATGTAAGCATGAGCTAATTAAATCCTTTGGCCAATCAAAATAAAGAAACACAATTAAAATACATTAAAAATAAAGAAAAGAAGTCAAAAATGTAGAATAAACCATCAGCCTTCCTTCCTCCTTCCAAGCTGCACTATAGTTCCACCATTGCCAAGCTTACCAAAGCTTGATTTATTTGTTTTTTCACTAACTAAATCCTAAGTTCCCAACACAAAATCTTACTCTTTCATCTTAGTGAAGCTTTTGGGAGCAAAAAGAAGTAAAAAGGAAGAGTTCTTACAAGCTTGGAAGTGACTCCATTAGAGGTTAGTGACCGAACTTACTCTTTCTCCTTTGATTCATGTTGAAGGAGTGGTGTGGAATGCAAATTTACAAGAAAATTGAAAAAATATCATGTGTATGCCTTTCTTAAAATTTCGACAGCTTTGGGATAGGTAGGGTTTTGAAGATTTCTTTTAATGGAAGTGGCACTCTAGCTGCCCTTAACACTAATCTATTGATTAGGATAGTGAAGTGCAAGTGAATGTAAAATTCTAAAATGGGAGAGCTAGGGTTTGGACCCAAATTTGAGACTTTGTTCATGTAATGGTGGAAGTAAGTTTTAATGGTCAATTAGTGACTGTCACACCCTACTCCTCCATAAGATGTAACATGATCCTATAGTATACCTAATGAATTACTGTACTTCGCCTACCGATAACCCATTAAATATACTACAAGGGATTTTAAATCAATTTTCGTGAAATTTAAATCATCGATTAAAATCTGGTGTTATAAAAATTTTTCAAAATTTTGGCAGAGTGCCGGCTGTATTTTGAGAAAACAGTTCTTCAAACTTGAAAAGGAAAACACTCCCAATATGTTTTCTCAAATACAACTCCAATAAACTTCATCTCATCTCACAATTACATCGCTACAGTGCCGGCTCGTTTAACTTACTTTCATTTCATCTCTTTTATTTTTTCTTAAATTTTCTTGTATTTTCTTTTTATTTATTTCATCATTTTATGCCTGTTTATTATCACTGAAGTGTAGTTCCAAACATCCTGACTTGTCCGGACCGAAATTAGGTCACCGGAGTAGCTGAATGTACAGACTACGTAAATTGAGGGCATTACAGTGACCATTTGGTTATGTGTGATTAAGAAATGAAGTGGTTTGTGCAGTGAGAATTGAAGCTAGGTATGCTGCCCTTGCTGACCTACAGGACTAGGTGCGAGTCCAGCAGGTTTGGGCAGCTATAACTGGAGTTTCATAGGTTCAATTGGTGCAAAGCCAATTGAACATGAAACTAGACACATAATGCAGAATTTTGGTGAAGAAACCCTGCCCAGAAAACCAAACTAAGTTAACAAAAAAATTGACCTAATCCGGGTGACTTGCATTCTGCCTGGGCAAAATGACTAAACGAATAGTGTTTATTCATTTGGTCATAACTCAGTGCAGAAAGATCTGATTGTCCTCAAATTTTACAAACAGATAGCTGAGACGTAGACCTACAACTTTTATGAACAAACCAAACCCAAATTTTGATCATAACATGTTTAAAAATTGACTTGCAATCAATGTACAAAACACTATAGATTTGCTTATGTCCAGAAAATCTGGAAAATTTGCAATCCGGCCAGTTATGGTAATTAGGCCATAACTTGAGCTACAAAACTCCAAATGGAGTGATTCAAAAAATGAAATGTAACTAGACATAATAAGAAACAACTTTCTGAAGGAGTGGAAGCATGAAAAACACAAGTTTATACCATTGAATTCAAAAATTTTCACATAGGGTCACATGCATCATGCAATATTTATTTTTATCTATTTGATTTCAATGATAAACAACATATTAAAACACTTTTAATATGTTTTTGGATCTGTATTTGCCATTTAAGATTTTAAAATTAATTAGATTAATTTTAGAACCCTAGATTAAATCAAGAACAAACACACTAACCTCTTGATGCACTGCAGTGTATTTGTGCCTTTGAAATGCGTCTTCAGGACACCAGATGTTGTCCCTCTAGCTTGTCCACACTATGAACACCTATGGCAGCCCTTAAACAACTTCTAAAGCTTTTTCTATTAATCAGAAAATCAAGTTTTGCCTTTTAAGAGATTAAAGATGTAAACAGGACACTAGAAACAATTTCTAGTATTTTTAATTCAAGAGATTGTTTGCTAATCTCTTGGAATAGATGAGAGATTAAGAAGAAGATAATGGGAGCTTCAAGGTGGCGGCACAAAGGAGGAGTAGCTATTGTTTGTGTTATTTTCTTTTCATAACAACACTTATATAGCTAGGTCAACACATTTATATAGCTAGGTCAACACATTAAACCCTTGCCACATGTCACCCCCTGATTGGTTCTAGGTTTAATTGACCCAATCACATTGTGCCCAGTGCTAAACCTATATTTAATCTTAATTTTAATCATCTTACATGATTAAAAAGACATTTGGCAAGCTTATGTGTAATGCCATGTGTCACCATCTCATGGTGCCACATGTCACTTTGTGAAATGACCAAAATGCCCCTGTGTCTTAATTTTGAGTTCTCAACCCAAAATAATTATTTCTCTTCTTCTAATCAATTTATATCAAATATAAATTAATTAATTAATCTCTATTAATTAATTTCTCATTAATTAAATTCATATTTAAATACTTTAAACATAAATTTAACTTATAATGTACATCCAATAACCCAGATTTGGTTTCAAGTCATGCTAGGGACTTTGCAATCTAATTGCAAACTAAACCTATTTAATTAATCAATTAAACTCTTTAATTAATTAATTAAATCATATTTAATTAAGTGATTACTTGTGCATGTGTGTGACTTACTAGGCTTATCACTAATTAGCAATGAGACATGATATCAACTCTTAATATCATAAGAACTTTTTCTTACCATAAATGCTTTCTCTAAATCATTTTATGCACCTCATAGACCATGGTTAACCCCTAGCATAGCATGCCATGGCCACCTAATTAGTAATAAGGTTTACCTTAAATGAACCTATAATCATATGTTACCATGCACTAGAATCTCTCTGTTACAAAATTCCAACTCGAGCTGGAGCCATGGTTTATGTCAAACCCCATTTGCTATGAATATTATGTTTTCTTTTAATTCCATTTCTTGATTAAAAGATTTTTCTCATTAGAAACTCTTTTCAGAATAAATCTATCTGTCCTGGCCAGGAACTTGAAACATCAAGAACAATTAAATGAACATAGGATTTTATCTCTATTTACTTAGAGGAACATATTCTATCTTGATCAACACCTACCTCCACATATAACTAGTAGGAGCCAATACATGCCCATATACCCATACATAGTGCAAGTATGAAAGCAGTATCAAACTCAAACCACCTATATACAAGATAACTGTGCTATCTCAGGTCTAAAGATTATATGCACTGATATTATTTATGACAAAACAATGACAAGAGTAAAATCCATGTGCTTGTCATAAGTGACACTAGTTCGGCCTACTTATCATTTATAAGTGCCTATCATGTTTGTCACATAGCATGAGACTCACCATTCCATCTTATTTATATCTCATATAAATAACTTGGGAACAAACATGAATACAATCTTTTTGGATAAGTCATGTCCTTATTATGAAGTATCCTCGATCATGAACCTATTTATAATACTTTATACTAGAAATACTATCACTCATATTCTTAATAACTTAAGAATAGAATTTCTAACAAAATATCAATGGACCTTTCTATTACACATAAATATATTATGTAAACGAAAAAGTGGAAATGCCTTTTATTAATAAAAACATGTACAAGATACATACTAAATAATATGCTCTAGGGCATACTACTAACAATCTCCCACTAGCACTAGCCATTCATTATAATATCTTAGACTCATCTTCTCAAGATGTCAGTCTAGCTGAGTCTGTGACATAGGCTTAGTGAATGGATCAGCTGGATTTTCAGCTGAAGCTATTTTCTACATGGCTACATCGCCTCGCTCAACTATTTCTCTGATATTGTGGTAGTACATTTCTATGTGTTTGGATTTCTGGTGAGACTTTGGTTCCTTAGCCTGTATGACTGCTTCATTATTGTCACTGTGTAGTGGAACTGCTGACTCAATGGAAGGAACTACTGCAAGTTTTGTCACGAACTTCTTGTTAGTAGTATGCCCTAGAGCATATCATTTAGTATGTATATTGTACATGTTTTATTAATAAAGGCATTTCCACTTTTACGTTTACATAATATATTTATGTGTAATAGAAAAGGTCCATTGATATTTTGTTAGAAATTCTATTATTAAGTTGTTAAGAATATGAGTGACAGTATTTCTAGTACAAAGTATCATAAATACGTTCACGACCTAGGATACTTCATAATAAGGACATGACTTATCCATAAAGATTGTATTCATGTTTGTTCCCAAGTTATTTATATGAGATATAAATAAGATGAAATGGTGAGTCTCATGCCATGTGACAAACATGATAGGCACTTACAAATGATAAGTAGGCCGAACCAGTGACACTTATGACAAGCACATGGAGTTTACTCTTGTCAATGTTTTCTCATAAATCATATCAGTGCATATAATCTTTAGATCTGAGATAGCACAGTTATCTAGTATATAGGTAGTTTGAGTTTGATACTGCTTTCATACTTATACTGTGTATGGATATATGGGCATGTGTTGGCTCCTACTAGTTATATGTGGAGGTAGGTTTTGACCAAGATGGAATCTGTTCCTCTAAGTAAATAGAGATAAAATCTTATGTTCATTTAATTATTCTTGATGTTTCAAGTTCCTGGCCAGGACAGATAGATTTAATTAGAAAAGAGTTTTTGATGAGAAAATCTTTTTAATCAAGAACTGGAATTAAAAGAGAACATAATATTCATAGCAAATGGAGTTTGACATAAACCATGGCTGCAGCTTCAGTTGGGATTTTGTAACAGAGAGATTCCAGTGCATGGTAACACATGATTATAGGTTCATTTAAGGTAAACCTTATTACTAATTGGGTGGCCATGGCATGCCATGCTAGGTGTTAACCATGGTCTACGAGGTGCATAAAATGATTTAGAGAAATCATTTATGGTAAGAAAGAGTTCTGATGATATTAAGAGTTGATATCATATCTCATTGCCAATTAGTGATGAGCCTAGTAAGTCATACACATACACAAGTTATCACCTAATTAAATATGATTTAATTAATTAATTAAAGAGTTTAATTAATTAATTAATTAATTAGGTTTGGTTTGTAACTAGATTGCAAAGTACCTAGCATGACTTGAAATCAAGTCTAGATTATTGGATGTATAGTAAGTTAAATTTATATTTAAAGTGTTTAAATATGAATTTAATTAGTGAGAAATTAATTAATAGAGATTAATTAATTAATTTATATTTGATATAAATT
Organism: Hevea brasiliensis; assembly: GCF_030052815.1. NCBI lineage: Eukaryota > Viridiplantae > Streptophyta > Magnoliopsida > Malpighiales > Euphorbiaceae > Hevea > Hevea brasiliensis. The sequence continues at coordinate 90,239,530 of NC_079496.1, read as the reverse complement.
GATTAGAAGAAGAGAAATAATTATTTTGGGTTAAGAACTCAAAATTAAGACACAGGGGCATTTTGGTCATTTCATAGGGTGACATGTGGCATCATGAGAAGGTGACACATGGCATTCACATAAGCTTGCCAAATGTCTTTTAATCATGTAAGATGATTAAAATTAAGATTGAATATAGGTTTGGCACTTGGCACAATGTGATTGGGTCAATTAAACCTAGAACCAATTAAAGGGTGACATATGGTAAGGGTTTAAGTTGTGACCTAGCTATATAAGTGTTGTTATGAAAAAATAACACACACAAGCTACTACTTCCCATTGTGTGCCACCACCCTTGAGACTCACATTCTCTCTTCCTCTTCATCTCTCATCTATTCCAAGAGATTAGCAAAAAATCTCTTGAATTAAAAATACTAGAAATCATTTCTAGTGTCCTGTTTACATCTTTAATCTCTTAAAAGGCAGAACTTGATTTTCTAAATAATAGAAAAAGCTTTAGAAGCTGTTCAAGGGCTGCCATAGGTGTTCTTGGTGTGGACAAGCTAGAGGGACAACATATGGTATCCTGAAGACGAATCTCAAAGGCGCAAATACACTGCAGTGCATCAATAGGTTAGTGTGTTTATTCTTGAGTTAATCTAGGGTTCTAAAATTAATCTGATTAATTCTAAAATCTTAAATGGCAAATATAGATCCAAAAACATATTAAAAGAGTTTTAATATATTGTTTATCATTGAAATCAAATAGATAAAAATAAATCTTGCATGATGCATGTAACCCTAGGTGAAATTTTTGAATTCAATGGTATAAACTTGTGTTTTTCACGCTTTCGCTCCTTGAATTGGTATCAGAGCCACTATATTTGCCATTTAGAATGTTGATTATATGATTTAATTGTGTATTTTGATCATGAGATGATTTATTCATTGCTGGTTGCAATGGATGTGTGGCGGCATGATTGAAGAACACCATCAATAGTGTGCATGGATTGGTTTCATGGGTGGTGCAAAGGTTTAGCTTTTCAACTTGCAATTGTTGTATGATCTAAAAGCTCATCCTATGTCTAATTAAATTGTTTAATTAAAATTTTAATCACACAATTAAATTTTGATTCAAATCAAAATTTTAAAAATTGTTTGAATGTGATTCAAATCTGAATTTTAAAAGTTATTTGATTGTGATTCAAATCTGAATTTTTAAAGTTGTTTGAATCATATTTAAATTTGATTTTTTAAAGTTGTTTCAATAATATTCAGATTTGAATTTTTAAAAATTATTTGAATATGATTCGAATCTGATTTTTTAAAAATTGTTTCAATGTGATTCAAATCTGAATTTTTAAGGTTGTTTGAATGTGATTGAAATCTGAATTTTTAGATTTATTTGAATCATATTCAAATCTGGATTTTTAAGTTGAATATGAGATATTCAATTTAATTTAAGTATGTATGTTTTATTTAATTGTTAAGTAGTGATATGCATGATGGATGATCATGGACTATAAAAGACCAATGTGATTGGATTTATTTATTTAATGTTTCTTTGGGATTGTAAATTAATAAATTTATTTTAATTTATTTTAGGCCTTATTATTAAGGTTGTAATAATTTTTGGGTTGTAATTTCATTTATTTAAGTTCTTGTAAATTCGCCTTGGTATGCCAAGGATTACTATGTAATATTGGATTGCAAGAAGTTCAAGGAGGTCAAGAGCATTGGTGGGACCAGTGGGAGGAATTCAAGATCAAGTGTTGATTGTACTCCTTCAGCAACTCTTGTAAAATGAATGAATGAAAAGCACCTATGAATGCCCTGATTCAATTCTTGGTGACTCAGAATTGAATCTCTTAGAAAGTCCATGATCATACCATATTTACTGCTTATCCATGAATGCATGAGATGTATGGGAATGTATGCAATTATATGATATATGCATGCTAAATGGATAATGTGCAAAGTGAGACCTTAATAGTTATTAGGATAACCATAAAATCTTCCAAACAAATGATTAAGTTGGAAATGCTATAATTAAAGTAATTATAACATGGGCCCTCCATTGGGGCAATTATTTTAGGAAATTTTAAATAGTTGCATAAGATGCAATTAATTTAAGAGATTTTCTTTAGAATAATTGTTAAGCATGAGATGTTGTAAATATGTAAATGGTTTGGTGGCCAATATTGGATGTACCTGAGGACATTAAAATTATTTGCATAATTACTGGCTCAATGGGATCAACTTAACTAATGTAAGATAAGTCAATAATGGATATACCTAAGATTTTGAGAATTAGGGGCTAGGTAAAGGATTGAACCTCACATGACATGTGATGGGCAAGGAGTTGAAAAGTGAGAAATCGAAAAATGGACAAAACCCGGTGTTACCGAAAAATGGGGAATGCAACCCGAACAGGGGCATTGTGGTCATTTGACACCCCGAGTTGTCTTTTGACCTAAATATCCATCAAAAATAAATAATATTACACTTGGAAAATATAATGAAAAATTAATTTAGGGGTACCTAATGTAAATAGTAAAAATAGAGGGTAAATTGACTAATTATCATATTTAAACATATAAAGTAATTTATATTTGGTGAGTGGAGCACTATGGACTAAATTTAATCTTAAGTGGGCAGATTACTCCACTAAACACTTCATCTTCAAACATAAGAATCACCATTGCTGAATGAAGCTTGAGAAACCTCCCATGGCCGCCCCATTTGCATGGTTCATTACACCCATTTCAAGCTACACTTTCTTTACTTGTCATCATTAAAGTTTATGGCCATATCACAAGGAAGAGTTTGATAGCAATTTCAAGAAGTTTTGGTGAAGATTTAAGAAGTCTCATCCATAGGTAAGTTTGAGTTTTTGATTGTTGCTTTGTTAAAGTTTGTAAGGATGCTATGGGTGTTCGATTTATGAAGAAATTTTTTAGGTTTGATGTTGAATGGGAATGTGTACTTTTGGCAGCCATGGAAACACCTTGAAGGCAGTTTATTTGTGCTTGTAAATGGTGAATTAAATGATTGATTAAATGTATATTGTGTAGGAAATTGTTTGGGTGATGTATACTTAGTATATGTAAATGTGAAATGAAATTTAAAGCTTGGAAATTAATGGAATGTAAATGTACCATTGTGGCAGTTTGTTAACTCTTGAGGAATGCTGGAATTCATGCTTGGTTTATGAAATAATGGTGTTGAATTGTGATAGTGGTTATGGCAGTTTGAGTGCATGTATGGTGGTGTGAAGTTGGACATGTAAATGAGCATGAATTGGTTATTGAATTATTGTAAATTGAGTTAGACAAATTCTGCACTTATTGGTGCATATTGAATGTAATTGTAAGCTGCCAAAATGACCTATAATATGTTGTGAATTATGTTTAGGTTATGGTCTAACCAGAATGGGCTTGAATGTTGAGTTTGGTAAGTGTTAGGAGTGATCCTTGATGTGTATGAAAGAAATGCAATAAGGCAGCTTGTGTTTTAGGCCTATAACTTTAAGTGTGTGGCTCCAATTGGTTTGAGACCAATTGGAGGTGAAACTAGGCACAAAATGTGCCAACTTTCATGAAGAAAGCTTACCAAAATTCGGCTTGCAAGGTAGCTTGAAAAATGACCAAATCCGGATTAAGTGCAATTGAGGCCTGAAAATTGACCATTTGGGCAACAGTTAGTATTTAGGCCATAACTCACTCAAAACAGGTCCAATTGACCTAAAATTTTAAACATGAATAGTTAAGATCCATATCTACAAGTATTATGAAGACACCAAAGCCCAAAAATGACCATAAGCAAGTCAAACAGCTTGCACAATTTCGGGTCCAAAAATTGGCCGAACCTAAAATGACCTAAAGTGACCTAAAGTGACCAATTTTGATGCAATTTGACCAGCAATAGTAAAATGACCTTAACTTGGTCTACATAACTTAGAATGACCTGAAATTTTGCCCCGCATTCCATAAGACATAGATCTACAAGTTTTTAGTTTTGACCGAAACCCGAGAATCGAAGGAACTAGGTCGTCCAGCTAGGTCAAACTAATATCCCGGAATCCAGCAAATTGCAAGAAAATGCAGTATACACGAAAATGAACTTGGTAACATGTACCAACCCTAAAAGACTATCGAATGTGACATGTTAGTAACATTAAAACCTAATTTACCTAGAATGCATCGAGGGTCGATATATTAGGTTGATTAAGCAAATAATAGCATTCAGTGAATTACTTATCAAGCATTATCGTTAGAGACAGTTTAATGTAGTATTGAAACACTTCAAATTGTGTTTCTCAGTTAGGAAAGACTCAGAAAAAGGGAAGGAAACACTGAGTCAAGACCAGGAGACAGTTATCAGAGGTTTGTGCACAACTATTTCTTTTGAATTTTTCAATTGAAATGAATTATGACTATTTGTACATTATTGTTTTAAATTGTGGAAATGTGTTTGAATGGATATTTATTGCTTGAAAAGCATTGTAAATGGTTTGAAACTGTGAGAAATTGTTTGAATGATATTGATGGATACTTATTGATTGAAAAGCATTAGAAATGGTTTGAAACCACAGTTATCATGTATATTGATTATATTCCTCGCTAGCTTGTCTAGTGGGATGAATTGAATTCCCTCTCTAGCTGAAGTGTTGAGGTTTGTGCCTGTTGAGGACGAATCGAATGAGTACTCATATTTTTGCTAGCTAGCTATGTTATTCCTCATTATTCATTGACTTTTGGGATGAATTGAATACCTCATTAGCCATTGGCTTTTGGGATGAATTGAACTTTAGAACATGATTAAGCTGTGTTTGATTTATTGATATGTATTGTGAGATTGTGAAATGAATTTAAATTCTTATTGACATTCACTTTCTTTTGAATTTAACTATGTTTGGATTTCTGAGATTTATGGTGATATTGTGTTAAATTCCTTCTGACATTCATTGTCTTGAATTTAACTATGATTTTACGTATCCATCATTTAAATGATTTATGAATTGTGATTTAAAGTTGTATTTGGTTAATGTTGTGCACCACTGAGACATTGTCTCAGCGATAGCTTTTTTATTGCTGTCGCAGGTAAACAGAAGGATAGGGCAGCAGACTAGGCTGCTAGTACATCCAGCCAGAGATTATCGGGTATAATGAGTATACCACATTTGCATTTTGTACTGTAATGTATGTACACTGTATGTATATATTATTTTTGGTTTTGAGTAGTTGTAAATTAAAATTGTACATTGAAGTTGTAAAGTAAATTATGAGTTATTTTGACTTGTAAAAATTGTATTATATTTCTTGTATCTCAGTCTTTGAAAAATTACTGTGGATTTGAGTTGAGAAATATGTTGGAGTTAAGATTTGGAAATATATTGAAGTGCTTTTTACAAATTTTATGAAGAACTGTTTTGTCCAAAATACAGATGGCACTCTGCCAAAATTTTTACAGAAATTACTAATATTCTAAATGTGTTAACTGTTTCAAGTCAGTTCACAAAAAGTTTTTAACACCTGTAAATAATGCTCACCACTGTAAAGTGAAGTAAGAAAAGTTTTAAAATCCCTTGTAGTGTATTTAATGGGTTATCAGTAGACGAAGTTGGTAATTCATTAGGTATACTATGGGATCATGTTATGCCTTACAGAGGGGTAGGGTGTGACATGTTTTAGTGGTATCAGAGCTAGTTTTTAAATTCTGTTTTCACATGTTATTTGAATATTCTTTCTTCATAGTACAACTGCTCAATATCATTATTTGATACATATAGTACATTACATTATAAATATGCACTAACGGGAGGAAATCTCCTTGTGTTATTTGTTCAAGAGGTCTAAGATCCTCGCATTGACTATGGAAGAGGGTGATCGTTTAGTCAATCAATCTATTGAGGCTGAGGTGCAAAGGGATGCCCCAAGCCTGCATAATGTCAGTGGTTCAGTAGCACCAGCCCCTGCAGTACCACAGTTTCCTGCTCAGTTCATTCAGCAGATGGCTGCAATGTTCCAACAAATGGCTGGTAATGTGCCTACTCAACTCCCAATACAGACACCAGTGGTACAACCACAGTCTCCTACTAGACAGTATGGCAAATTAATGAAATATGGGGCTACAGAGTTCAAGGGGACAGTAGATCCTCTAGAGGCTGAACATTGGTTAGAGAGGATGGATAGGGTATTCAAGAAACTGCATTGCACAGAGGAACTCAGATTTGAATACTCAGTATCTTTGCTCTGAGGGGATGCTTATGATGGTGGAAAACCATTCCCCACGATGCAGTAGAACCTGCAGTGCTAACATGGAATGACTTTCTCAGGGAATTCAGACAAAAATATGTCCCTGATGCTTATGTAGACCAGAAGCTGCAAGAATTCCTAAGTCTGAAACAGGGGGGCAGATCAGTGGCTGAATATGAAAGAGAATTTTCCTGCCTGAGCCATTATGCAGTGAGTTTACTTTCTACCAGCAGGGAGAGATGCAAGAGGTTTGAAACTGGCTTGAAGCCCAGTATCAGATTATAAGTAGTCGGGTTCAAACACACTAACTTCTCTGAACTTGTTTCTCAAGCCCTAGAGTTGGAAAGAATCGAGTCTGAAGCAGCTCCTGAGAAAAAGAAATCAAAGAAGACAGAGAAAGAGGGAAAATCAGTAGAACAGAGTTTCAGGAAGAATCATGGGGGACATGGCAGAGGTGGCAAGAAGTCTGGTAGGGGAAGATATTCAGGGCAGAAGCCTCCTCTATCTGGTCAACAGAGTACCAGAGGTTCCTACCCTCCCCGCCAATGTGAAACTTGTGGAAGAAATCATGGTGGGATATGCTACAAGGCTATTGGAGCCTGTTATAACTGTGGAGGCACAGGACACTTTGCCAAGGACTGCACCAGTAGTCGCAGAGTTTGACCACCTCCTACTACTGCAGAGGGGTCAGTTCAGAGCCCTTTCACCAGAAGTTCACAACCACCCAGCAGAGGTAGAGGCAGGGGTAGAGGTAGCCCAGTAGGCAGCCAAGGCACAATGAAACATTCAGAGCAAGACAGTGCTCCGGTCAGAATCTATGCAATGAGACAAAGAGAAGAGGCCGAGACATCTGATGTTGTGGCTGGTACCTTCTCAACTTTTAATCAAGATGTGTTTGTGTTATTTGATCCGGGTTCTACCCATTCTTATGTGAGTGCTAGCATCATTGATTGCATTGCTGTTTCGTGTACAAAAATGGACTTTGAGGTGCTAGTAACAAGTCTGCTAGGACAGGAAGTCAGGGTTAATAAAATGTATAGAGATTGTCCTTTGGTGATCCAAGGACACACTTTCCTGTCTAATTTCATTGGAATGCCCTTCAGAGATTATGATATCATCTTGGGCATGGATTGGTTAGCTAGGCATCATGCCATGATTGACTGTAGGCTGAAGACAGTCACTTTTGGTCTCCCTCAGTACAGCGATGTGGTAATACATGGGGAGAGGCAGTTATTACCATCAAAAGTCATTTCGGCTGCACTAGCCAGAAAAATGATCAGAAAGGGGTGTGAAGCATACTTGGCACATGTGGTAGACACCCAAGTGGGGAGTCCAGCATTGAAAGACATCCCTACAGTACATGACTTTCCATATGTGTTTCCTGATGAATCGCCAGGATTACCTCCGGAAAGAGAAGTGTAGTTTGAAATTAATGTTATGCCTGGTGTGGATCCAATCTCCATAACACCATATAGAATGGCACCAGCAGAGTTGAAGGAGTTGAAGATACAGTTGCAAGAATTACTTGAAAAGGGCTTCATCCGCCCTAGTGTGTCACCTTGGGGAGCACCAGTGTTGTTTGTTAGGAAGAAGGATGGTACTCTCCGCTTATGTATAGATTACCGGCAGTTGAATAAGGTGACAATAAAGAATAGATATCCATTGCCTCGTATTGATGATCTGTTTGATCAGTTGAAGGGTGCAGCTGTATTCTCCAAAATTGACTTGCGATCTGGTTATTATCAGTTGAAGGTGCAAGAGCAGAGTATTCCAAAAACTGCTTTCAGAACTCGGTATGGCCACTATGAGTTTCTAGTAATGCCATTCGGGTTAACAAATGCTCCAGCTGCTTTTATGGATATGATGAACACTATCTTCAGACCATATCTCGATCAATTTGTGGTGGTGTTTATTGATGACATTTTGATATACTCGAGGAATGCAGAGGAGCATCACAGACATCTGCGGATTGTACTGCAGACTTTAAGGGAGAAACAGCTATATGCCAAATTGTCGAAATGTGAATTTTGGCTGAAAGAAATCTCCTTTTTGGGACATGTTGTGTCAGCTTAAGGGATCAAGGTAGATTCCAGCAAGGTAGAAGCTATCCTTAATTGGAAGCCGCCCAGGAATATCACAGAAATTCGCAGTTTTTTTGGTTTAGCTGGATATTACTGTCGGTTTGTGAAAGGATTTTCTACGTTATCTTTTCCACTGACTAAGCTGCTTCGGAAAGATATGAAATTTCAGTGGACAGATAAATGTCAGTAGAGTTTTGATGAGTTGAAGAGATATTTGACTGAAGCTCCAGTCCTCACTTTACCTACTCTGGGTAAAGAATACACAGTTTATAATGATGCTTCTCACAATGGGTTAGGCTGTGTACTGATGCAAGATCGGAATGTCATTGCTTATGCATCACGCCAGCTGAAACCGCATGAGAGGAACTACCCAACACATGATCTGGAACTAGCAGCTATTGTTTTTGTTCTGAAGATCTGGAGACACTATTTGTATGGGGAGAAATGCTACATTTACACAGACCACAAGAGCTTAAAGTACTTAGGCACCCAGAAGGAATTGAATTTGAGGCAGAGGAGATGGTTAGAACTCATTAAAGACTATGATTGCTTAATAGACTATCAGCCAGAAAAAGCAAATGTGGTGGCTGACGCCTTAAGTCGCAAGACTATGGCAAGTCTCAGAGTTTCTCCTTTGTCCATGGTATATGAATTGAAAGCACAGCATGCCAGTTTAGAGATTGATGATGAGGGACAGACAGTAGTTGCATGGCATGTACAGCCAGTGTCGATTGATCAGATCAGAATGGCTGCTCAGAGTGATGAAAAATATCAGAAGCTACTGAAAGAAGTCCAGCAGGGCAAGAAACCTGAATTTTCTATGAAAGATGATGGTTTATTGCTACATCAGGGCAGAATGTGCATTCCTAATGATGCTGAATTGAGACAGATTATTATGAAGGAAGCACATGAGTCTCCTTTTGCTATGCACCCTGGTGGAACTAAAATGTATAGAGGGCTGAAAGAGCATTACTGGTGGATGGGTATGAAGAGAGATATAACTAAATTTATTTCCAAATGCCTAACTTGTCAGTAAGTAAAGGCAGAACATCAAGTTCCAGCTAGTTTGTTACATCCTTCGTCAGTACCAGAGTGGAAATGGGAACGAATAACTATGGATTTTGTTACAGGACTTCTAAGGACACAGAGTAGTCATGATACAGTATGGGTTATAATTGACAGATTGACCAAGTCTGCTCACTTTTTGCCATTGCGGATGGACTATAGCCTAGAAAGATTGGCCAGATTGTACATATATGAGATTGTAAAACTGCATAGAGTGCCAGTATCAATTGTGTCTGATAGAGATCCTAGGTTCACTTCTAGATTCTGGGGTAGTCTTCAGAGAGCCCTAAGAGCTAGATTGAACTTCAAAGACAAGATTCCACCCACGCATGCATGGCGATGCGAGGGTTATTCAGATATTGGAGGATATGCTACGGGCTTGTGTGATTGAATTTGAAGGTAGTTGGGATACACATTTGCCTTTGATTGAGTTTGCTTATAACAACAGCTACCAATCAAGCATTGGAATGCCTCCATATGAAGCTTTGTATGGTAGGAAGTGTAGAACTCCATTATGTTGGGATGAAGTAGGTGAAAGGAAGATGATTGGGCCAGAAATTGTTCAGCAGACAGAGGAAAAGATCAGATTGATCAGAGATAGACTCAAGGCTACATCAGACCGTTAGAAGTCCTATGTTGATTTGAAGAGAAGAGATATTGAATATGCAGTGGCTGATAAGGTATTCCTCAAAGTTTCTCCTTGGAAGAGGATTATGAGATTTGGCAGAAAGGGGAAACTGAGTCCTCGTTTCATCGGACCTTATGAGGTTCTGGAAAGAGTGGGTCCTTTGGCATATCGGTTGGCATTACCTCCAGAGTTAGGAAGGATACACAATGTCTTCCATGTGTCCATGTTAAGGAGGTACAGATCAGACCCATCTCATGTACTATCAGTTGAAGAGATTGAGGTAAATCCAGACCTCTCCTATGAGGAAGAACCCATAGAAATTCTGGCTTATGAGGTGAAGCAGCTGAGGAACAAACAGATACACCTGGTTAAAGTGCTGTGGAACCATCATTCAGGCCAGGAAACTACTTGGGAACGTGAAGAGGATATGAGAAGACAACACCCACAACTATTCAGAGACTAATGCCAGGTAAAATTTCGAGACGAAATTTATTTAGGGGGGGGGGGAGAATTGTAACACCCCTATTTTCGGTAGTGCGTTCTACTGTTCCAGTGACCAGTGTTGTCCGGACAGCTAGGATGCCTAGAACTACACTTTGATATGAGTAAGGAGACATAAAATAATGAAATACAAGAAAAGAGAATATATGAAAAACAAAGGAAAACTAATAGCAAAGAAATGTAACCAAGTTAAGCGAGCCGAGAACCCTAGCGATGGGTGATCGCACCGGGAAGTCACGGCGTGGACCGTTGACTGGCCCTGGACTGTGGGGAACCCTGGAAAATATTTTTTGGACTTAAATATACCCCTATGGAAGTATAAATATCATTAGAAATATCAAAGAAAAATTAATTAATTAGTACAAAGAAAAGTGAGAAATCGAAAAACGAACAAAACCCGGTGTTACCGAAAAATTGGGAATGCAACCCAAACAGGGGCATTGTGGTCATTTGACACCCCGAGTTGTCTTTTGAACTAAATGTCCATCAAAAATAAATAATATTACACTTGTAAAATATAATGAAAAATTAATTTAGGGGGACCTTAAGTAAATAGTAAAAATGGAGGGTAAATTGACTAATTATCACATTTAAACATATAAAATAATTTATATTTGGTGAGTGGAGCACTATGGACTAAATTTAATCTTAAGTGGGCAGATTGCTCCACTAAACACTTCATCTTCAACCATAGGAATCACCATTGCCGAATGAAGCTTGAGAAACCTCCCATGGCCGCCCCATTGCATGGTTCATTACACCCATTTCAAGCTACACTTTCTTTACTTGTCTTCATTAAAGTTTATCCCCACATCACAAGGAAGAGTTTGATAGCAATTTCAAGAAGTTTTGGTGAAGATTTAAAAAGTCTCATCCATAGGTAAGTTTGAGTTTTGGATTATTGCTTTGTTAAAGTTTGTAAGGATGTTATGGGTGTTTGATTTATGAAGAAATTTTTGAGGTCTGATGTTGAATGGGAATGTGTACTTTTGGCAGCCATGGAAAAACCTTGAAGGCAGTTTATTTGTGCTTGTAAATAGCGAATTAAATGATTGATTAAATGTATATTGTGTAGGAAATTGTTTGGGTGATGTATACTTAGTATATGTAAATGTGAAATGAAATTTAAAGCTTGGAAATTAATGGAATGTAAATGTACCATTGTGGCAGTTTGTTAACTCTTGAGGAATGCTGGAATTCATGCTTGGTTTATGAAATAATGGTGTTGAATGGTGATAGTGGTTATGGCTGTTTGAGTGCATGTATGATGGTGTGAAGTTGGACATGTAAATGAGCATGAATTGGTGATTGAATTATTGTATATTGAGTTAAACAAATTCTGCACTTATTGGTGCACATTGAATGTAATTGTAAGCTGCCAAAATGACCTATAATATGTTGTGAATTATGTTTAGGTTATGGTATAACCAGAATGGGCTTGAATGTTGAGTTTGGTAAGTGTTAGGAGTGATCCTTGATGTGTATGAAAGAAATGTAATAAGGCAGTTTGTGTTTTAGGCCTATAACTTTAAGTATGTGGCTCCAATTGGTATGAGACCAATTGAAGGTGAAACTAGGCATAAAATGTGCCAACTTTCATGAAGAAAGCTTACCAAAATTCTGCTTGCAAGGTAGCTTGAAAAATGACCAAATCCGGATTAAGTGCAATTGAGGCCTGAAAATTTACCATTTGGGCAACAGTTAGTGTTTAGGCCATAACTCACTCAAAACAGGTCCAATTGACCTGAAATTTTAACCATGAATAGTTAAGACCCATATCTACAAGTCTTATGCAGACGCCAAAGCCTAGAAATGACCATAAGCAAGCCAAATGGCTTGCACAATTTCGGGTCCAAAAACTGGCCGAACCTAAAATGACCTAAAGTGACCAATTTTGATGCAATTTGACCAGCAATAGTAAAATGACCATAACTTGGTCTACATAACTTAGAATGACCTGAAATTGTGCCCCGCGTTCCATAAGACATAGATCTACAAGTTTGTAGTTTTGACCGAAACCCGAAAACCGAGGGAACTAGGTCGTCTGGCTAGGTCCAACTAGTATCCTGGAATCCAGCAAATTTCAAGAAAATGCAGTATACACGGAAATGAACTTGGTAACATGTACCAACCCTAAAAGATTATCGAATGTGACATGTTCGTAACAATAAAACCTAATTTACCTAGAATGCATCGAGGGTCGATATATTAGGTTGATTAAGCAAATAATAGCATTCAGTGAATTACTTATCAAGCATTATCGTTAGAGACAATTTAATGTAGTACTGAAACACTTCAAATTGTGTTTCTCAGTTAGGAAAGACTCAGGAAAAAGGAAGGAAACATTGAGTCAAGACCAGGAGACAGTTATCAGAGGTTTGTGCATAACAACTATTTCTTTTGAATTTTTCAATTGAAATGAATTATGACTATTTGTACATTATTATTTTAAATTGTGGAAATGTGTTTGAATGGATATTTATTGCTTGAAAAGCATTGTAAATGGTTTGAAACTGTGAGAAATTGTTTGAATGATATTGATGGATACTTATTGATTGAAAAACATTGGAAATGGTTTGAAACCACAGTTATCATGTATATTGATTGTATTCCTCGCTAGCTTGTCAGTGGGACGAATTGAATTCCCTCTCTGGCTGAAGTGTTGAGGTGTGTGCCTGTTGAGGACCAATCGAATGAGTACTCATATTTTTGCTAGCTAGCTATGTTATTCCTCATTAGTCATTGACTTTTGGGACAAATTGAATACCTCATTAGCCATCGGCTTTTGGGACGAATTGAACTTTGGAACATGATTAAGCTGTGTGTGATTTATTGATATGTATTGTGAGATTGTGAAATGAATTTAAATTCTTATTGACATTCACTGTCTTTTGAATTTAACTATGTTTGGATTTCTGAGATTTATTATGATATTGTGTTAAATTCCTTCTGACATTCATTGTCTTGAATTTAACTATGATTTTACGTATCCATCATTTAAATGATTTATGACTTGTGATTTAAAGTTGTATTTGGTTAATGTTGTGCACCACTGAGACATTGTCTCAGCGATAGCTTTTTTATTGCTGTCGCAGGTAGACAGACGGATAGGGCAGCATACTAGGCTGCTAGTACATCCAGCGAGAGATTATCGGGTATAATGAGTATACCACATTTGCATTTTGTACTGTAATGTATGTACATTGTATGTATATATTGTTTTTGGTTTTGAGCAGTTGTAAATTAAAATTGTACATTGAAGTTGTAAAGTAAATTATGAGTTATTTTAACTTGTAAAAATTATATTATATTTCTTGTATCTCAGTTTTTGAAAAATTACTGTGGATTCGAGTTGAGAATTATGTTGTGTTGAGAAATATGTTGGAGTTGAGATTTGGAAATATATTGAAGTGCTTTTTACAGGTTTTCTGAAGAACTGTTTTATCCAAAATACAGATGGCACTCTGCCAAAATTTTTACATAAATTACTAATAGTCTAAATGTGTTAACTGTTTCAAGTCAGTTCACAAAAAGTTTTTAATACCTGTAAGTAATGCTCACCACTGTAAAGTAAAGTAAGAAAAGTTTTAAAATTCCTTGTAGTGTATTTAATGGGTTATCAGTAGATGAAGTTGGTAATTCATTAGGTATACTACGGGATCATGTTATACCTTACAGAGGTGTAGGGTGTGACACAAAAGGTTAACAGGACCTAATCTCTCTGATTGGCTAAGAAATTTGAAACTTGTCCTGAACCTTGAACATATAGGATATGTTCTAGATTCAAAAGTGCCTGGTCCTTTACCTCCAGAGGCCACTCAAGAGGAACATGAAACTTTGGATAAGTGGAAGGAGAATGATATGAGAGCTAAGTGTTACATGCTTGCTTCCATGAGTAATGAGTTACAGAAGCAGCATGAGAACATGCAGAGTGCGAGTGAGATCCTCCTTCACCTGCAAGAGTTGTATGGTGAGCACAGTAGGAATGCTAGGTATGAGATATCTAAGCAGCTGTTCTGCATGAGGATGTCTAAGGGACAGAATGTTGGGGATCATGTCCACAAGATGATTCGACTGATTGAACAGTTGGAACATCTTGACTTCAACATGAATTTCCAACTACAGACAAATTTGATCCTTTAGTCCCTTCCTGAGTCTTTTGGGAATTTTGTGACAAATTTTCATATGACTAAATAGGAATGCACTTTAGCTGGTTTACTCAACATGCTAGTTATTGCACAAAAGAATATGCCGGGAAATAAAGGAAAAGAGGTAGCTTTGATTGCATCTTCTTCAGCTGGAAAGTCCAACAAGAAGAAGGGCAATAAGAAAAAGAAACCTTAGATTCCTGGTCCTTCCAAGAAAATAGCTAAACAAAAAGGGAAGACTAAAGCTGATGGAGGCAAAGGAAAGTGTTTCCACTACCAGAAGGATGGGCACTGGAAAAAGGAACTGCCTAGAATATCTTGCTTCTCTGATGGACAAGAAGGATAAACCTTCGGAAGGTATGTCCATATCTTGTTATTTAGATTCTGGTGATACTCATAGTTCATCTACAGCTTGGATTTTAGATACTGGTGCCAGTTCTCACATTTCTAATGATATGCAGGAATTAGCAAATAGTAGCAGCTTGCGTTCTCAAGATGTTAGAGTCCGGATTGGCAATGGTTCAACTGTTGAAGCTTTAGCCATAGGATATAAATCTTTTTACATGTTTGGACATGTTTTGTGTTTGGATAATATTTTATATGTGCCTGATGCTTTTAAAAACATCATTTCTATATCTAGTTTGACTAGAAATGGCTATGAATTTCAATTCACAGATGATGTTTGCAATATTTATTTTAGAAATAAATATGTTGGTTCGGGTTATATGAATGAAGGTCTTTATTATTTAGATAATAATGACAAATACTAAATGAATGCAAGTGATCTAAATGAATGCAATGCCATGGTGAAAACCAACTCAAGTTCAAAACATATTTGGCACTTAAGGTTATGTCATGCTACAAAAGATAGGATTGCAAAATTAGAGAAAATGGGGATTCTATCCTCATTGGGCTCTGAGCCTACTCCAACTTGTGAATCTTGCCTTCAGGGCAAAATGACTAGATCACCCTTTGATGGACAAGGGCTAAGGGCTGAAAATATTTTTGAGCTAATACATTGTGATGTATGTGGTCCATTTAAGGAAATGGCTAGAGGCGGTTTTTATTACTTTATTACCTTTACAGATGATAAATCAAGGTTTGGGTATTTCGTATTTGATGAAATACAAACATGAATCTTTGAAAAAGTTCAAAGAATTTAAATCTGAAGTAGAAAATCAAACAAGAAGGAGTATTAAAGCTCTTCGATCAGATCTTAGAGGTGAATATTTGAGTACTGAATTTCATGAATACTTGAGAGAGTATGGCATTGTTTCCCAGCTGACTCCTCCAGGAACGCCACAGTTGAATGGTGTATCTAAAAGGAGAAATCGTACAATATTGGATATGGTACATAGTATGATGAGCTATACAGATATGCCAAACTCCTTTTGGGGATTTGCATTAGAATCAACTTTGTATATTCTGAATAGGATTCCATCAAAATTAGTTTCATCCACACCTTATGAGATATGGCATGGAAGAAAACCAAGTCTTAAGCATGTTAAGATTTTGGGTTGTCCAGCTTATATCAAAAAGCTGAACACTGATAAATTGGAAACCAGATCAGAAAAGGGTCGATTTGTTAGATATCCAAAAGATAGTTTTGGATATTATTTTTATTTGCCTACATCATAAAAGGTTGTGGTGAGTAGAGATGCCACATTTATTGAACAATAGTTTGTTCAAGAATGAGGCAAAGGAAGGCAAATAGAGTTGGAATTAGAGAATTCTGACCAACTAACAGATCAGATGGATATAGATCCATCTAGTCAACCTACACCCGTTGATGAAACATCTACAGCTGTTCCTCGTATAACAACCAGGGTATCTCACCCACCAGTGAGATATGGTTTCCTTCATGAAGAAGAATAAGAGTTGTCTACTCATGAAGAAGTAGATCATGTAGATGATTCACTTACTTATGAAGAAGCTATATCAGATATAGACTCTTCAAAATGGATTGATGCTATGAAATCTGAAATTGATTCCATGTATAAGAATCAAGTTTGGGATCTTGTTGACCCACCTGAAGTTATTGTACCAATAGGGAACAAATGGGTTTTCAAGAAGAAAATTGGTTCTGATGGAAAGGTAGAGACCTATAAGGCAAGGCTAGTAGCGAAAGGGTTTCGCCAAAGGGAAGGAATCGACTATGAGGAGACTTTCTCGCCTGTTGCCATGCTTAAATCAATTAGGATTCTATAGCAATAGTTGCATACTATGATTATGAGATTTGGCAAATGGATGTCAAAACAGCTTTTCTCAATGGATGCATTGAAGAAAACATTTTCATGGAACAACCTAGGGGTTTTGAATCCAAGATGGTTCCAAGGTATGCAAGCTAAAGCGATCCATTTATGGGTTGAAGCAAGCTTCGAGGAGTTAGAACATCCGTTTTGATGAAGCCATTAAATCCTTTGGTTTTATCAAAAATGAGGATGAGCCATGTGTATATAAGAAGGTTAGTGATAGTGCTATCACTTTTCTTGTCTTATATGTGGATGACATACTGTTGATGGGTAATGACACAGGTATGTTGACAACTGTAAAGGTATGATTGTCAAATACATTCTCCATGAAATACTTAGGGGAGGCAACCTATATTCTTGGGATTCACATCTATAGAGATAGAGCGAACAGAATAATTGGTTTATCCCAAAGTCTATACTTGGAAAAGGTGTTAAAGAGGTTTAACATGCTTGATTCCTAGAGAGGATTGTTACCAGTGAGACATGATATCCATCTTTCTAAAGAGATGTCTCCAAAGACACCTAAAGAAAGAGATAAGATGGCCAGGATTCCATATGCTTCGGCTATTGGAAGTTTAATGTATGCAATGTTTTGTACTAGGCCGGATATCACATATGCTGTTAGTTTGACTAGCAGGTACCAATCCAATCCAGGTTTGGAACACTGGATAGCTATCAAGAATATCCTTAAGTACTTGAGAAGAACTAAGGATTTATTCTTGATCTATGGAGGTGGAGACTTGCAATTGGATGGTTATACTGATTCTGATTTCCAATTAGATATCAATGATAGAAAGTTTACCTCTGGATATGTGTTCATTTATAATGGAGGTGCAGTCAGTTGGAAGAGTTCCAAACAGAGCATGACTGTAGATTCCACTACCGAGGCTGAGTATATTGCTGCATCGATGTCAGAAGGAAGTCGCTTTGGATAAAGAAGTTTGTGACAGAACATACAGTAGTTCCTTCCATTGAGTCAGCAGTTCCACTACACTGTGGCAATAATGGAGCAGTCATACAGGCTAAGGAACCAAGGTCTCACCAAAAATCCAAACACATAGAAAGGCGCTGCCACATTATCAGAGAAATAGTTGGACGAGGCGATGTTGCCATGTAGAAAATAGCATCAGCTGAAAATCCAGCTGATCCATTCACTAAGCCTATGTCACAGACTCAGCTAGACCAACATCTTGAGAAGATGAGTCTAAGATATTGTAATGAATGGCTCTAGTGCTAGTGGGAGATTGTTAGTAGTATGCCCTATAGCATATCATTTAGTATATATCTTGTACATATTTTATTAATAAAAGGCATTTCCACTTTTCCGTTTGCATAATATATTTATGTGTAATAGAAAAGGTCCATTGATATTTTGTTAGAAATTCTATTCTTAAGTTGTTAAGAATATGAGTGACAGTATTTCTAGTACAAAGGATCATAAATAGGTTCACGATCGAGGATACTTTATAATAAGGACATGACTTATCCAGAAAGATTGTATTCATGTTTGTTCCCAAGTTATTTATATGAGATAAAAATAAGATGGAATGGTGAGTCTCATGCCATATGACAAACATGATAGGCACTTATAAATGATAAGTAGGCCGAACCAGTGACACTTATGATAAGCACATGGAGTTTACTCTTGTCAATATTTTGTCATAAATCATATCAGTGCATATAATCTTTAGACCTGAGATAGCACAGTTATCTTGTATATAGGTAGCTTGAGTTTGATACTGCTTTCATACTTGTATTGTGTATGGGTATATGGGCATGTGCTGGCTCCTACTAGTTATATATGGAGGTAGGTGTTGATCAAGATGGAATCTGTTCCTCTAAGTAAATAGAGATAAAATCCTATGTTCGTTTAATTGTTCTTGATGTTTCAGGTTCTTGGCCAGGACAGATAGATTTAATTAGAAAAGAGTTTCTGATGAGAAAATCTTTTTAATCAAGAACTGGAATTAAAAGAGAACATAATATTCATAGCAAATGGAGTTTGACATAAACCATGGCTCCAGCTTGAGTTGGGATTTTGTAACAGAGAGATTCCAATGCATGGTAACATATGATTATAGGTTCATTTAAGGTAAACCTTATTACTAATTGGGTGGCCATGGCATGCTATGCTAGGTGTTAACCATGGTCTATGAGGTGCATAAAATGATTTAGAGAAGTCATTTATGGTAAGAAAGAGTTCTGATGATATTAAGAGTTGATATCATATCTCATTGCCAATTAGTGATGAGCCTAGTAAGTCACACATATACACAAGTTATCACCTAATTAAATATGATTTAATTAATTAATTAAAGAATTTTATTGATTAATTAAATAGGTTTGGTTTGCAATTAGATTGCAAAGTCCCTAGCATGACTTGAAACCAAATCTAGATTATTAGATGTATAGTTTAAGTTAAATTTATATTTAAAGTATTTAAATATGAATTTAATTAATGAGAAATTAATTAATAGAGATTAATTAATTAATTTATATTTGATATAAATTGATTAGAAGAAGAGAAATAATTATTTTGGGTTAAGAACTCAAAATTAAGACACAGGGACATTTTGGTCATTTCACAGGGTGACATGTGGGACCATGAGATGATGACACATGGCATTACACATAAGCTTGCCAAATGTCTTTTAATCATGTAAGATGATTAAAATTAAGATTGAATATAGGTTTGACACTTGGCACAATGTGATTAGGTTAATTAAACCTAGAACCAATCAAACGGTGACATGTGGCTAGGGTTTAAGTGGTGACCTAGCTATATAAGTGTTGTTATGAAAAAATAAAACACACAAGCTGCTGCCTCCCATTGTGTGCCGCCACGCTTGAGACTCACATTCTCTCTTCCTCTTCATCTCTCATCTATTCCAAGAGATTAGCAAACAATCTCTTGAATTAAAAATACTAGAAATCGTTTCTAGTATCCTGTTTACATCTTTAATCTCTTAAAAGGCATAACTTGATTTTGTAAATAATAGAAAAAGCTTTAGAAGCTGTTTAAGGGCTGCCATAGGTGTTCCTGGTGTGGACAAGCTAGAGGGACAACATCTGGTATCCTGAAGATGAATCTCGAAGGCGCAAATACTCTACAGTGCATCAAAAGGTTAGTGTGTTTGTTCTTGATTTAATCTAGGGTTCTAAAATTAATCTGATTAATTC
The DNA here is from genome assembly GCF_030052815.1 of Hevea brasiliensis. NCBI lineage: Eukaryota > Viridiplantae > Streptophyta > Magnoliopsida > Malpighiales > Euphorbiaceae > Hevea > Hevea brasiliensis. Next base: position 90,219,439 of record NC_079496.1, on the reverse strand, counting down.
TAAAATCTTAAATGGCAAATACAGATCCAAAAACATATTAAAAGAGTTTTAATATATTGTTTATCATTGAAATCAAATAGATAAAAATAAATCTTGCATAATGCATGTGACCCTAGTTGAAAATTTTTGAATCAATGGTATAAGCTTGTGTTTTATACGCTTCCACTCCTTCACTTCTTTATCCAAATAGCTTCCTTTGCAGCATTTGATGTAGTAATATACTCAGCCTCTGTAGTGGAATCTGCAGTCGTGCTTTGTTTGGAACTCTTCCAACTGACTACACCTCCATTACAAATGAACACATACCCAGAGGTAGACTTTCTATCATCGATATCTGATTGGAAATCAAAATCAGTATAACCATCCAATTGCAAGTCTCCACCTCCATAGATTAAGAATAAATCCTTAGTTCTTCTCAAGTACTTAAGGATATTCTTGACAACTATCCAGTGTTCCAAACCTGGATTGGATTGATACCTGCTAGTCAAACTAACAGCATGTGCGATATCTGGCCTAGTACACAACACTGCATACATTAAACTTCCAATAGCCGAAGCATATGGAATCCTGGCCATTTTATCTCTTTCTTCAGATGTCTTTGGAGACATCTCTTTAGAAAGATGGATACCATGTCTCACTGGTAACAATCCTCTCTTGGAATCAAGCATGTTAAACCTCTTTAACACCTTTTCCAAGTATAGACTTTGGGATAAACCTATTATTCTTTTCACTCAATCTCTATAGATGCGAATCCTAATAATATAGGTTGCCTCCCCTAAGTCTTTCATGGAGAATGTATTTGACAACCATACCTTTACAGTTGTCAATATACCTGTGTCATTACCCATCAACAGTATATCATCCACATATAAGACAAGGAAAGTGATAGCACTGTCACTAACCTTCTTATATACACATGGCTCATCCTTGTTTTTGATAAAACCAAATGATTTAATGGCTTCATCAAAAAGGATGTTCCAACTCCTCGAAGCTTGCTTCAACCCATAAATGGATCGCTTTAGCTTGCGTACCTTGGAACCATCTTGGGATTCAAAACCCCTAGGTTGTTCCATGAAAATGTTTTCTTCAAGGTATCCACTGAGAAAAGCTATTTTGACATCCACCTGCCAAATCTCATAATCATAGTATGCAGTTATTGCTAATAGAATCCTGATTGATTTAAGCATGGAAACATGCGAGAAAGTCTCCTCATAGTCGATTTCTTGCCTTTGGCGAAACGCTTTCGCTACTAGTCTTGCCTTATAGGTCTCTACCTTTCCATCAGAACCAATTTTCTTCTTGAAAACCCATTTGTTCCCTATAGGTACAATACCTTTAAGTGGGTCAACAAGATCCCAAACTTGATTCTTATACATGGAATCAATCTCGGATTTCATAGCATCAATCCATTTTGAAGAGTCTATATCTGATATAGCTTCTTCATAGGTAAGTGGATCATCTCCATCATCTACTTCTTCATGAGTAGACAACTCTTGTTCTTCTTCATGAAGGAAACCATATCTCACTAGAGAGTGAGATACCCTGGTTGTTCTACGAGTAACTGCTGTAGATGTTTCATCAACGGGTGTAGGTAGACTAGATGGATCTATATCCATCTGATCTATTGGTTGGTTAGAATTCTCCAATTCTAACTCTATTTGCCTTCCTTTGCCTCCTTCTTGAACAAACTATTGTTCAAGAAATGTGGCATCTCTACTTATCACAACCTTTTGTGAAGTAGGCAAATAAAAATAATATCCAAAACTATCTTTTGGATATCCAACAAATCGACCTTTTTCTAATGTGGTTTCCAATTTATCAGTGTTCAGCTTTTTGACATAAGCTAGACAATCCCAAATCTTAACATGCTTAAGACTTGGTTTTCTTCTATGCCATATCTCATAAGGTGTGGAAGAAATTGATTTTGATGGAATTCTATTCAGAATATACAAAGCTGATTCTAATGTAAATCCCCAAAAGGAGATTGGCATATCAGTATAGCTCATCATGCTACGTACCATATCCAATAGGGTATGATTTCTCCTTTCAGATACACCATTCAACTGTGGCGTTCCTGGAGGAGTCAGCAGGGAAACAATGCCGTGCTCTCTCAAGTATTCATCAAATTCAGTACTCAAATATCCCCTCCACGATCTGATTGAAGAGCTTTAATACTCTTTCCTGTTTGATTTTCTACTTCATATTTAAATTCTTTAAACTTTTCAAAGAATTCATGTTTGTGTTTCATCAAATACAAATACCGAAACCTTGATTTATCATCAGTAAAGGTAATAAAATAATGAAAACTGCCTCTAGCCATTTCCTTAAATGGACCACATACATCACTATTGTAACATCCTCCCGGTAGCAATTCCGCACAGTCTACTGTTCCGGTGACCAGTGTCAGTCCGGACAGCTAGAACGTCCGGAAAAATATTTAAACTAAAGCGAGGAACCATAATTAACTCAAATATTCATAAGAAAAATTTAGTAAAAATGTTAGAAATAAAATACAACTAAATCAAAAGAGCCGGTGCCCAAGCGATGGGTAACCAGAGGGAAGTTGCGGTTCTCGCAACGAGGAGGCCTAGACCCGGGGGAAAAATTATAAAATAATTTTTGGGACTCCAGAGAAGGATTACTGAGGTTCCTATGGCATTAGAATGCCAAGAAAATACCTAGAAAATTTTTTCAATCGGTACAGACAATTTTGACCCGTTAAGCCAAACGGAGGGCATTTTGGTCATTTCGCCTTCAGAGGTGATTTTTGGCCGACTTGTCCAGTTAAGTAAATAATTAATATGATATAAAATATGAATAAACATTACTAAAAATGAAATTGGAAATGAGTAGTGGATAAAAGAAAAGGAAAATGAAATAAAAAGCAATTTATGACATCTTGATGATGTCATTTAAAAGCCATAACCAATCACAATTAAGTAACCATTTGACTAATTAATAAAAGAGATAAATAAAGACCAAGGAAGACGAAAAACAAGCAGCCATCTTCTTCTTCAAAACATGATCCTCTCCTCCATAACCCTCCATGGAATTCTTTAATTACTTCCATTTTCCCATGAATTTGCACTATAAAACCCTAAGTCCCTTCACTAAAAGCTTGTCTCTACCTCTTGGGAAGTGTTTGGCAGCCTAGAAAGTGAAGGAAAGTGAAGTTTTAGCTTGGAGAAGTCTGCCCTACAAGAGGTTAAAGTGAGGTTAGTGCCTACATATATATATACTTCTTTGATTCCATGTTAGAAGCTTGAAATAAGTGAGAAATTGTAAATTAAATGAATAAAAGTTAAGTGTATGCATCTCTTGAATTTTCAGCAGCCCTTGGAAGGAATGAGTTTGATTGTATTAATGGACTTAGAGTGAATTGGAGATTATGTTTAAAGTGTATACATATATATATAAAAAGAATGAAAGAGTTAACTAAAGAAATTGTGAAAACCATGACTTTGAGCTAGGGTTTAGGAGTGAAAATTGGACTTTGCTTATGAAATTGTTAAAGAACATTCTAATGGTCAATTAGTGACCATTTGAGGTAAGTTGACCATAATTAGGAGTGAATTATTGCATGGCAAAGTGGAATGGGCAGGCTGCCCAATGAGTGCAGCAGGGTGGCTGAGATTTCAGTCCACTTGTACTGCCATATCTTTTGCTGTGTAGGTTCAATTGGTGTTTGGCCAATTGGACATGAAACTAGGCTTATAATGGCACATTTTTTTCTGAAGAAACCATGCCCAAAAGACTAAAGCAAGTGGACCAAAAATTGGGCCCAATCCGGATACCCTGCAAACAGCCCCTACAGAATGACCAAATGAACAGTAACTGTTCATTTGGCCATAACTCACTGTAGAATGGTCAAATTGACCTGAAATTTTTACGGCAACAAGATATGATATAGAAAAACAACTTTCATGAAGAACATCACCCCAAATTATGCCATTAACCCATTCAAATTATTGAACAAAGTTGAGTTATCAAACCTGCAACTCTGCAGATTTACATTTGAACAGTAATGTTTGGATAGCTATAACTCTCTCTAGAAAACTCGGATTTAGGCGATTCTTGAACCGATGGAAACCTAAGGCATGGTAGAACATTTCATATGGAGTAAGTTAGACCAAATTATGAACTTAACTTGGTCAAATTACTGACCAAAGTTGGACCAAAATCTGCCAAAACCCAAAATTTCAGCAGAATGCAGTGAACAAGAAACTTATTTTGGCCATAACTTGAGCTACAAAACTCCAAATGGAGTGATTCAAAAAAAGAAATTCAACTAGACAAAATAAGGAACAACTTTCATGTTTACCATTTCCTCAAATTCCCACTGTAACAGTGCTTAATGGAATAGTAAAGTTAAGCTTCAAAAATTGAAAATTTTGTTTCCCTTGGTTTAAGCCTAGAAATGGTAATGGTGATCACTTCCAACAAGTTTTAAATGAAAAATGTGGTATGTTTGAAGTGCCAAAGTCAATGTACCTACTTTCTATGCAAAAGTCAACTTTCTTGTTGACCAATGAAATGAATAGTGACACCAAAAGTTGAAATTCAAAGATTGAAGAATTTTAAAGTATCAAATGCCCTAGTATACCTAACAAGATTGGTTTGGATAGTTTGGCATGCCAATAGGGTATTGTTTTAGCAGTACTGCGAAACGCTTTATGCCTGTATTCATGGCTTTATGCCCGTATTCATGGCTTTTATGCCCGTATTCATGGCTTTTATGCCGATTATGTGATATCATGGCTTTTTAGCCATACTGACTGCATACGTGGTTAACGTTCTGTGTCCCATGGTATGACGGCCCGAGGCACCGCGGTGTCCAGTGCCAACGACTCGTTATCGATCCGATCGTCCAAAGATAGGTTACTTGGGCATGGAAAAGTATAACTGTGATTGAACTGATCATTAAAGAAAATACGAAAATTAAGTATCAGGAATGATTACCAAAAATACAAAGAAGCTCAAGATCATGAAGAAAATAATTAACGAAATGCATGAAGAAGTTAATATCATAAAACATGAATAGCACTCGACTAAACAATAAGTTAGTAATTATTCATTTATTATGAACACAATAGCAAGGAAATTATTATCTTTATTTGCATATTATATTTTCTTGTATTATTGGCACCACTAAGCTTTATGCTTAGCGCGTCGCTTTTGCAATGCGTAGGTACTGAAGATTTGGACAGAGGGCCCAGTAGACCACAGATTCGGTAAGGCGGTTCACGATTACGCATAGTGTCCGTGTCACCTCACAGACTACAGTGCATTGGTAGGACACTAGGTCCCATTTTTTATTTTGAGATTTTTGTAAATTTGGTTATTAAACTCTTATTTTATCATATGTATTTGAACAAATGTAATATAATTTTATATTAATGTAAGTACTTGTAATTTGTGATTATAAATCACATGTGAGAATTTATTTATGATTTGAGTCTAATGATGATGTGAAATAACAAATAGAGGAATCGTTAAGAAATTGCTGTAACTTGATGTGGTACAAAATGTGAATTGTATATGAGTACCATGAGATGAATGATTGAGAAATAAATGAAATTGCTGAAATTATTCTGAGACTTTGTTGATAATTGGAGTTGGGACTGATTAAATATGATCATAGGAAGTGTTTTTCACAGGTTCCGAAGAACTGTTTTCTCCATTTTTAGCCGGTACTCTGCCGGATTTTCTTTAAAATTTTCGGAACCTCAAATAAATAATAATTTCGATAAATGGCTTAAATGAATTATATTTCACAAATTGTATTCAAAACCATGATAAAAATGAATTAAGATAAAATAGAGTGCTCCGGCACACTGAGTGGCATAACTTGCTCGGCTACACTGTAGCCGGGTAAGGGTTGTCACATTTAGTGGTATCAGAGCGCGGTTTAGGCTTTTCTGGACCTAGATAGATTGCATATCATGCATTGCATTCATAAGAGTCGAGGTGACACTATTGCAGATTTGTATTTCCTGTTTATTTTAGGTTAAGGTATGGAATAAGAGAGTGAAGAGACAATGAGATAGCGAATGGAGATGAGAAGAAGACTGTATTTAAGATGAAAAAGGATGAGTACATAACTGTTTGAGGATAGGATTGAGATTAAGGAGAAAGTGAAGTAGGATAACACGGAAAGGTAAAGAAATAAAGAGGTAATAGCTCCTTGGCTATTTACATTGGATAAATTTCGAGGACGAAATTTAAATAAGAGGGGAAGAGTTGTAACATCCTCCCGGTAGCAATTCATACGATCTTGTTCGATGGCCAAGTGTCGATCCCATGACTAGAACGTCCGGAAAAATATTTAAACTAAAGCGAGGAACCATAATTAACTCAAATATTAATAAGAAAAATTTAGTAAAAATGTTAGAAATAAAATACAACTAAATCAAATGAGCCGGTTCCCAAGCGATGGGTAACCAGAGGGAAATTGCGGTTCTCGCAACGAGGAGCCCTAGACCCGGGGGAAAAATTATAAAATAATTTTTGGGACTCCAGAGAAGGATTACTGAGGTTCCTATGGCATTAGAATGCCAAGAAAATACCTAGAAAAATTTTTCAATCGGTACAGACAATTTTGACCCGTTAAGCCAAACGGAGGGCATTTTGGTCATTTCGCCTTCAGAGGTGATTTTTGGCCGACTTGTCTAGTTAAGTAAATAATTAATATGATATAAAATATGAATAAACATTAATAAAAATGAAATTGGAAATGAGTAGTGGATAAAAGAAAAGGAAAATGAAATAAAAAGCAATTTATGACATCTTGATGATGTCATTTAAAAGCCATAAGCAATCACAATTAAGTAACCATTTGACTAATTAATAAAAGAGATAAATAAAGACCAAGGAAGACCAAAAACAAGCATCCATCTTCTTCTTCAAAACGTGATTCTCTCCTCCATAACCCTCCATGGAAGTTTTCTTTAATTACTTCCATTTTCCCATGAATTTGCACTATAAAACCCTAAGTCCCTTCACTAAAAGCTTGTCTCTACCTCTTGGGAAGTGTTTGGTAGCCTAGAAAGTGAAGGAAAATGAAGTTTTAGCTTGGAGAAATCTGCCCTACAAGAGGTTAAAGTGAGGTTAGTGCCTACTTATATATATACTTCTTTGATTCCATGTTAGAAGCTTGAAATAAGTGAGAAATTGTAAATTAAATGAATAAAAGTTAACTGTATGCATCCCTTGAATTTTCAGCAGCCCTAGGAAGGAATGAGTTTGATTGTATTAATGGACTTAGAGTGAATTGGAGATTATGTTTAAAGTGTATACATATATATATACAAAGAATGAAAGAGTTAACTAAAGAAATTGTGAAAACCATGACTTTGAGCTAGGGTTTAGGAGTGAAAATTTGACTTTGCTTATGAAATTGTTAAAGAAAATTCTAATGGTCAATTAGTGACCATTTGAGGTAAGTTGACCATAATTAGGAGTGAATTATTGCATGGCAAAGTGGAATGGGCAGGCTGCCCAATGAGTGCAGCAGGGTGGCTTAGATTTCAGTCCACTTGGACTGCCATATCTTTGGCTGTGTAGGTTCAATTGGTGTTTGGCCAATTGGACATGAAACTAGGCTTATAATGGCACATTTTTGCTGAAGAAACCAAGCCCAAAAGACCAAAGCAAGTGGACCAAAAGTTGGCCCCAATCCGGATATCCTGCAAACAGCCCCTGCAGAATGACCAAATGAACAGTAACTGTTCATTTGGCCATCACTCACTGTAGAATGGTCAAATTGACCTGAAATGTTTACGAAAACAAGATATGATATAGACAAACAACTTTCATGAAGAACATCACCCCAAATTATGCCATTAACCCATTCAAATTATTGAACAAAGTTGAGTTATCAAACCTGCAACTCTGCAGATTTACATTTGAACAGTAATGTTTGGATGGCTATAACTCTCTCTAGAAAACTCGGATTTAGGCGATTCTTGAACCGATGGAAACCTAAGGCATGGTAGAACATTTCATATGAAGAAAGTTAGACCAAATTATGAACTTAACTTGGTCAAATTACTGACCGAAGTTGGACTAAAATCTGCCAAAACCCAAAATTTCAGCAGGAACAGTACCCGTGAACAGTAAAATTATTTTGGTCATAACTTGAGCTACAAAACACCAAATGGAGTGATTCAAAAAAAGAAATTCAACTAGACAAAATAAGGAACAACTTTCATGTTTACCATTTCCTCAAATTCCCACTGTAACAGTGCTTAATGGAATAGTAAAGTTAAGCTTCAAAAACTGAAAATTTTGTTTCCCTTGGTTTAAGCCTAGAAATGGTAATGGTGATCACTTCCAACAAGTTTTAAATGAAAAATGTGGTATGTTTGAAGTGCCAAAGTCAATGTACCTACTTTCTATGCAAAAGTCAACTTTCTTGTTGACCAATGAAATGAATAGTGACACCAAAAGTTGAAATTCAAAGATTGAAGAATTTTAAAGTATCAAATGCCCTAGTATACCTAACAAGATTGGTTTGGATAGTTTGGCATGCCAATAGGGTATTGTTTTAGCAGTACTGCGAAAGGCTTTATGCCTGTATTCATGGCTTTATGCCCGTATTCATGGCTTTTATGCCCGTATTCATGGCTTTTATGCCGATTATGTGATATCATGGCTTTTTAGCCATACTGACTGCATACGTGGTTGACGTTCTGCGTCCCATGGTATGACGGCCCGAGGCACCGCGGTGTCCAGTGCCAACGACCCGTTATCCAGTCCAGTCGTCCAGTATAGGTTACTTGGGCATGGAAAAGTATAACTGTGATTGAACTGATCATTAAAGAAAATACGAAAATTAAGTATCAGGAATGATTACCAAAAATACAAAGAAGCTCAAGATCATGAAGAAAATAATTAACGAAATGCATGAAGAAGTTAATATCATAAAACATGAATAGCCCTCGACTAAACAATAAGTTAGTAATTATTCATTTATTATGAACACAATAGCAAGGAAATTATTATCTTTATTTGCATATTATATTTTCTTGTATTATTGGCACCACTAAGCTTTATGCTTAGCGCGTCGCTTTTGCAACGCGTAGTGCGAAAGATTTGGACAGAGGGCCCGGTAGACCACGCAGTTCGGTAAGGCGGTTCACGATTCTGCATAGCGTCCATGTCACCTCACAGACTACAGTGCATTGGTAGGACACTAGGTCCCATTTTTTATTTTGAGATTTTTGTAAATTTGGTAATTAAACTCTTATTTTATCATATGTATTTGAACAAATGTAATATAATTTTATATTAATGTAAGTACTTGTAATTTGTGATTATAAATCACATGTGAGAATTTATTTATGATTTGAGTCTAATGATGATGTGAAATAACAAATAGAGGAATCGTTAAGAAATTGCTGTAACTTGATGTGATACAAAATGTGAATTGTATATGAGTACCATGAGATGAATGATTGAGAAATAAATGAAATTGCTGAAATTATTCTGAGACTTTGTTGATAATTGGAGTTGGGATTGATTAAATATGATCATAGGAAGTGTTTTTCACAGGTTCCGAAGAACTGTTTTCTCCATTTTTAGCCGGTACTCTGCCGGATTTTCTTTAAAATTTTCAGAACCTCAAATAAATAATAATTTCGATAAATGGCTTAAATGAATTATATTTCACAAATTGTATTCAAAACCATGATAAAAATGAATTAAGATAAAATAGAGTGCTCCGGCACACTGAGTGGCATAACTTGTTCGGCTACACTGTAGTCGGGTAAGGGGTGTCACAACTATGTATTAGCTCCAAAATATTTTCAACCCTTAGCCCTTGTCCAACAAAGAGTGATCTAGTCATTTTTCCCTGAAGGCAAGATTCACAAGTTGGAGTAGGCTCAGAGCCCAATGAGGATAGAATCCCCATTTTCTCCAATTTTGCAATCCTATGTTCTGCAATATGACATAACCTTAAGTGCAAAATATATTTTGAACTTGAGTTGGTTTTCACCATGGCATTGCATTCATTTAGATCCCTTGCATTCATTTTGTGTTTATCACTATTATCCAAATAATAAAGACCATCATTCATATAACCCGTACCAACATATTTATTTCCAAAATAAATAGTGCAAATATCATTGGTGAACTGAAATTCATACCCATTTCTAATCAAACTAGATATAAAAATGATGTTATTAAAAGCATTAGGTACATATAAAATATTATCGAAACACAAAGCATGTCCAAACATGTAAAAAGATTTAGATCCTATGGCTAAAGCTTCAACAGTTGAGCCATTGCCAATCCAGACTCTAATATCTTGAGAACGCAAGCTGCTACTATTTGCTAGTTCTTGCATATCATTAGAAATATGAGAACTGGCACAAGTATCTAAAACCCAAGCTGTAGATGAACTATGAGTATCATCAGAATCTAAATAACAAGATATGGACATACCTTCCGAAGATACTCTGGGCAGTTTCTTTTTCATTGCCCATCCTTCTGGCAGTGGAAATACTTTCCTTTGCCTCCATCAACTTTAGTCTTTCCTTTCTGTTTATCTATTTTCTCGGAAGGACCAGGAATCTGAGATTTCTTTTTCTTATTGCCCTTCTTTTTGTTAGACTTTCCAATAGAAGAAGATGCAATCAAAGCAACGTCTTTTCCTTTGTTGTCCGGCATATTCTTTTGGGCAATAACTAGCATGTTGAGTAAATCATCTAAGGTGCATTCCTGTTTAGTCATATGAAAATTTATTACAAAATTCCCAAAAGACTCAGGAAGGGACTAAAGGATCAAATCCGTCTATAGTTGGAAATCCATATTGAAGTCAAGATGTTCCAGCTGCTCAATCAGCTGAATCATCTTGTGGACATGATCCCTAACATTCTATCCCTTAGACATCCTCATGTGGAATAGCTGCCTAGATATCTCATACCTAGCATTCCTGTTGTACTCACCATACAAATTTTGTAGGTGAAAGAGGATCTCACTTGCACTCTGCATGTTCTCATGCTGCTTCTATAACTCATTACTCATGGAAGCAAGCATGTAACACTTAGCTCTCATATCATGCTCCTTCCACTTGTCCAAAGTTTCATGTTCCTCTTGAGTGGCCTCTGGAGGTAAGGGACCAAGAACATTTGAATCTAGAACATATCCTATATGTTCAAGGTTCAGGACAAGTTTTTAATTTATTAGCCAATCAGAGAGAGAGGTCTTGTCAACCTATTGCGATCAAGTATGCTTGCAAGGATATTGGATGGTAGTGGTTGCTCTGTGCTCATTACTATCAGAAAATTAACTGCAAAAAAGAACAAAATTAATTACTAAATGTATCATGTAATTAACCAAAATGATTATGGTTTTTTAATCAAATTAGTCGTCCCACTAACATAGCGAATCCTACACTTCCAAAGTAGAAAATGGAAATCCTAGTTGGATGGATTTTTAGTGGGTGATTGAATTCTTATAATTATATTAATCATCCTCAGGTACATCATTATTGAAATTACAATAAACTATAAGTGAGCAACTCCTTGCCCATCACATCTCATGTGAAGTTCAATCCTTTACCTAGCCCCTAATGCTCAAAATCTCAAGTACATCCATTATTGACTTATCTTGCATCAGTTAAGTTGATCCCATTGAGCCAGTAATTATGCAAATAAGTTTAATGTCCTCAGGTACATCCAATATTGGCCATGAAACCATTTACAACATCTCATGCTTAACAATTATTCTTAAGAAAATTTCTTAAATTAATTTCATCTTATGCAACTATTTAAAATTTCCTAAAAGCCCATGTTATAATTACTTTAATTATAACATTTCCAGCTTAATCATTTATTTGGAAGATTTTATAGTCATCCTAATTACTATTAAGGTCTCACTTTGCACATTATCCATTTAGCATGCATATATCACATAGTGCATACATTCCCATACATCTCATGCATTCATGGATAAGCAGTAAATATGGTATGATTATGGACTTTCTAAGGGATTCAATTATGAGCCACCAGGAATTGAATCAGGGCATTCCTTGGTGCATTTCATTTATTCATTTTACAAGAGTTGCTGAAGGAGTAGACAATCAACTCTTGAATTCCTCCCAATGGTCCCACCAATGCTCTTGACCTCCTTGAACTTCTTGCAATCCAATATTACATACTAATCCTTGGCATACCAAGGCAAATTTATAAGAACTTAAATAAATGAAATTACAACCCAAAAATTATTACAACCTTAATAATACATGCCCAAAATAAAATTAAAATAAATTAATTAATTTACAATCCCAAAGAAACATTAAAGAAATAATCCAATCACATTTGTCTTTTATAGTCTATGATCGTCTATCATGCATATCACTATTTAATAATTAAATAAAACATACATACTTAAATTAAATTGAATATCTCATATTCAACTTAAAAATCCAAATTTGAATATGATTCAAATAAATTTAAAAATTCAGATTTGAATCTCATTCAAACAAATTTAAAAATTCAGATTTGAATCATATTCAAACAAGCTTAAAAATTCATATTTGAATCACATTCAAACAATTTTCAAAATATCAGATTTGAATCACATTCAAACAATTTTTAAAAATTCAGATCTGAATATTATTCAAACAACTTTAAAAAATCAGATTTAAATATGATTCAAACAACTTTAAAAATTCAGATTTGAATCACATTCAAACAACTTTTAAAATTCAGATTTGAATCACATTCAAACAATTTTTAAAATTTTGATTTGAATCAAAATTTAATTATGTGATTTAAACTCTAATTAAAAAATTTAATTAGACATAGCATGAACTTTTAGATCATACAACAATTGCAAATTAAAAAAAGCCATACCTTGAGCCACCCATGGAAGCTAAAATTAGCGCACCAAAAATGGTGTTCTTCAAGCATGCCGCCACACATCCATTGCAACCAGCAATGGGTAAATCATCTCATGATCAAAATACACAATTAAATCATATAATCAATAATCTAAATGCAAATATAGTGGCTCTGATACCAATTGAAGGAGCGGAAGCGTGAAAAACACAAGTTTATACCATTGAATTCAAAAATTTTCACTTAGGGTCACATGCATCATGCAAGATTTATTTTTATCTATTTGATTTCAATGATAAACAAAATATTAAAATACTTTTAATATGTTTTTGGATCTGTATTTGTTATTTAAGATTTTAAAATTAATCAGATTAGTTTTAGAACCCTAGATTAAATCAAGAACAAACACACTAACCTCTTGATGCACTGCAGTATATTTGTGCCTTTGAAATGCGTATTCAGGACACCAGATGTTGTCCCTCTAGCTTGTCCACACTAAAAACACCTATGGCAGCCCTTGAACAGCTTCTAAAGCTTTTTATATTAATTAGAAAATTAAGTTTTTCCTTTTTAAGATATTAAAGATGTAAACAGGACACTAGAAACAATTTCTAGTATTTTTAATTCAAGAGATTATTTGCTAATCTCTTGGAATAGATGAGAGATGAAGAAGAAGAGAATGGGACCTTCAAGGTGGCGGCACAAAGGAGGAGTAGCTGCTGGTTATGTTATTTTCTTTTCATAACAATACTTATATAGCTAGGTCAACACATTAAACCCTTGCCACATGTCACCCTCTGATTGGTTCTAGGTTTAATTGACCCAATCACAATGTGCCCAGTTTCAAAACTATATTTAATCTTAATTTTAATCATCTTACATGATTAAAAGACACTTGGCAAGCTTATGTGTAATGCCATGTGTCACCATCTCATGGTGCCACATGTCACCCTATGAAATGACCAAAATGCCCCTGTGTCTTAATTTTGAGTTCTCAACCCAAAATAATTATTTCTCTTCTTCTAATCAATTTATATCAAATAGATATTAATTAATTAATATCTATTAATTAATTTCTCATTAATTAAATTTATATTTAAATACTTTAAATATAAATTTAACTTATACTGTACATCCAATAACCTAGATTTGGTTTCAAGTCATGCTAGGGACTTTGCAATCTAATTGCAAACCAAACCTATTTAATTAATTAATTAAACTCTTTAATTAATTAATTAAATCATATTTAATTAGATGATTACTTGTGTATGTGTGTGACTTAGTAGGCTCATTACTAATTGGCAATGAGACATGATATCAACTCTTAATATGATCAAAACTCTTTATTACCATAAATGATTTCTCTAGATCATTTTATGCACCTCATAGACCATGGTTAACACCTAGCATAGCATGCCATGGCCGCCCAATTAGTAATAAGGTTTACCTTAAATGAACCTATAATCATATGTTACCATGCACTAAAATCTCTCTGTTACAAAATCCTAACTCAAGCTGAAGTCATGGTTTATGTCAAACCCCATTTGCTATGAACATTATGTTCTCTTTTAATTCCAATTCTTGATTAAAATATTTTCTCATCAGAAACACTTTTTTGAATAAATCTATCTGTCCTGGCCAGGAACTTGAAACATCAAGAACAATTAAATGAACATAGGATTTTATCTCCATTTACTTAGAGGAACAGATTCCATCTTGATCAACACCTACCTCCATTTATAACTAGTAGGAGCCCACACATGCCCATATACCCATACAAAGTACAAGTATGAAAGCAGTATCAAACTCAAACCACCTATATACAAGATAACTGTGCTATCTCAGGTCTAAAGATTATATGCACTGATATGATTTATGACAATGCATTGACAAGAGTAAACTCTATGTGCTTGTCATAAGTGTCACTGGTTCAGCCTACTTATCATGTATAAGTGCCTATCATATTTGTTATATGGCATGAGACTCACCATTCCATCTTATCTATATCTCATATAAATAACTTGGGAAGAAACATGAATACATTCTTTCTCGATAAGTCATGTCCTTATTATAAAGTATCCTCGATTGTGAACCTATTTATGATACTTTGTACTAGAAATACTGTCACTCGTATTCTTAATAACTTAAGAATAGAATTTCTAACAAAATATCAATGGGCTTTTTCTATTACACATAAATATATTATGTAAACGGAAAAGCGGAAATGCCTTTTATTAATAAAAACATGTACAAGATACATACTAAATGATATGCTGTAGGGCATACTACTAACACTTTCATGAAGATAATTTTGCCAAATTCCTACTATACAAATGACCAATGGAATAGTAAACTTAGTGCTTGAAATCTGAAAATTGTGAATAACTAACACTAACCTTTGAAATGGTATTGGCAACCAATACCAATAATTTTAGAATGCAAAATGTGGTATGTTGGGAATATTAGAACCAATGTACCTATTGTCTTTGCAAAAGTCAACATTTTAGTTGACTAATGAAATGAATAATAACACTTAAACTTCAATTTCAAGAATTGTAAAACTTAAAAGGTAACATGCCCTAGTACACCTAGTAAGATTGGTTTGGATAGGTTGGCATGCCAATAGGGTTCAGTTAGTAGTACTGCACATGGCATTATGCCATTCTGTGATTTTATGGCTTTTAGCCATTCTGATATCAGTGTGATACTTAGCCTTGTTTATTATAGCTTATTAGCTATTCTATTGCACACCGGGAGACCCAATGTGACCGATGCTGTGATGGCCCAAGGTACTTGGTACCCAGTGCCAGTTTACTCATTTACCCAGTCCAGTCGACTAGTATAGGTTACTCGGGCAATTAAAATAAATCTTACCAATTTTTAATCAAATAATACTGTAATAAATGCCAGAAATTAAGTCTACATAAAATGTCAACATACATTCTGCATATCTATTTTATTTTAGTTATTTTATTTTATATTGGCACCACTAAGCAAAATTGCTTAGCACATCACTTTTTCCACGCACAGGTACTGGAGACATAGCTGGGGAGTTCAGCAGAGCTCAAACAGGGTGATTTGTCAGATCTGCACAGAGTCTAGAGTCACCTCATATCTGCAGTGCACTTGGTAGGACATTAGGAATTCTGGGTTGCATTTTGTATTTTGCATTTTGTATTAGTCTTTGGTTGTAATTACAAACTCTTGAAATTATGTGATAATGTAAATATATGAAATTTCATGTTATTGAAATTTTCTGTATATTATGTTGAAAAAAAAAATGAAACGTTGGGAAATATTTATGAATGTGATTTGAATTGTGATGTGAACAAAAATTTTGAAAATGGTGTTGAGATTGAGTTGATATGTGTGTACATTGGAGTTCTGGATTTGAAATCTATATTGGAAGTGTCTTTTAAACAAGTTTAGAAGAACTGTTTTCCAATGTACAGCTAGCACTCTACTAGATTTTTTATAAAAATTTATGAAAATTCATATTAATCTAATTTGTAAATTAATGATATAATTTGTAAATTAATGATATAATTTGTAAATCTTGTACTCGGTAAATAATAAATAAATAAATTATGGAGGGTAAATTGCTATGAAATAAGTTATGATGCTTCACACACTGTGTGGCATATCTTGCTCGGCTACACTATAGACGGGTATGGGGTGTCACATTTAGTGGTATCAGAGCATCATTTTAGGCGTTTCTGGGCCTAGATAGAGTGCATACCATTGCATTGCATTTGTAAGTGTTGAGGTGACACTGATGGAGATCTGTTTGTTTTCTTAGTTTGATTAGGATATGGATCCTACTTCTCAAAGAGCAATTGATGAAGAGGTGGAGAGTCGTGCTCCACCAAGGGCTGAATCTGGAGGCAGGGGAGAATCTGCTCCACCAGTAGCTGAGGCACCTGCCCAACCTCAGTTTGTGTTATTTTAGCAAATTACCAAATTTTACCGGCAAATGATGGGGGCAATTCCACCACCACCACCACAACCACAGCCACAACCTCCACCAGCACCACAGAAGTACCATCTGGAAAAACTACAAAAAAATGGGGCTATGGATTTCTTTGGGAAGAAGGAGGATGATCCCATGATAGCTGAAAACTGGTTGGATAAAACTGTAAGAGTGTTGAAACAGCTTCATTGCACCCCCGAGCAGAACCTGGAGGGTGCTGTGTCCCTACTTCAAGATGATGCATACTAGTGGTGGGACACAGTATCTAGTGAGGTGCAACTAGATCAGATCACCTGAGAATTCTTCCTCACAGAGTTTAGGAAGAAGTATGTCAGTAAAGTGTATTTAGAAGAGAGAAGAAGAGAATTTATTAGTCTGAGAATGAGGAAATTATCAGTGGTAGAGTATGAGCGTGAATTCGTCAGACTGAGCCAGTATGGGAGGGAGATCGTCCCTACAGAGGCAGAGAGGTGCAGAAGGTTCGAAGAAGGGCTCAATGACAATATCAAAGTCATGATAAAAGTATTAGAGATCATGAATTTTGCCAAATTAGTGGATGTTGCATCGAAAGTAGAAAGAGTCTGAATAAATGAGCAAAATAGAAGGGAAAGACAGCAGAAGAGGGGTCCAGGTCAATCCAGTTCATTCTCTGCTCCCAGTAAGAAGAGTAAGGGTCTCCCTGCTCAAAGTTTGAGACAACCACAAGGTCAGGGTCAGTCCACAGTCCACACCTAGGAGAGGCCAGTCCACACCATCAGTGGGCAGCTCTCCAGGGACGGTGTTCAAGGGACCAGCCCCAGCATCTGCTACCTGTCCATACTGCTAGAAGTGGCATAAAAGGAATTGTTGGCGAGTGACTGGTGCATGCTTACGGTGTGGATCTACAGAGCATCAGATCAAAAAATGTCCGAAGAGGACTACTACAATTGCCCCAACACAAGCAGATAGGCCTGCCCCTGCACCTCAAAGGGGTAGGAAGTCCGGTAAATCTAAGGCAGCTGGTCCATCACTGAGGCCTGCATCTGAGTCAGCTGAGAGGCCAAAGCCTAGAGTACCTGCCAGAGCCTATGCCATAAGAGCTCAGGAGGAGCAAGATGCCCTGGACGTTTTCCTTCTACAACACATTTGTGCATGCATTGGTGGATCCAGGATCCACTCATTCATACATCTGCATCAAATTACCCATGGAGAGGGGAGTTTCAGTAGAGGAGAGTGATCAAGACATTCTGGTCACAATCCACTAGGCCACAGTGTGGTAGTGAATAAGGTGTATAAAGGTTGCCCGTTGAGGATTCAGGGGTATGAATTCTTGACAGACCTAATTGAATTACCCTTCCACGAGTTTGACATGATTTTAGGAATGGACTGGTTATCATGTCATTAGGCAATAGTTGATTGTAAACTGAAGATGATTTCTTTGAAAACTTCTGAGGGTAATGAGATTTCAGTTGTGGGTGAAAGGATAGATTTTCTATCCAATGTCATCTCAGCCACAGTTGTAAGAAGATTGATGAGAAAAGGCTGTGAAGCTTACCTAGTACACGTGGTTGATACTAGGCAGGCTAAGCCAAACTTGTGTGATATACCCACAGTAAGAGACTTCCTAGATGTGTTTCCTGAAGAAATGCCTGGTTTACCACCAGAAAGGGAAGTCGAATTTGCTATTGAGGTAATGCTGGATACAACACCAATTTTTATTGCTCCATATAGGATGGCACCCACTGAATTGAGGGAGTTGAAAATTCAGTTGCAGGAGTTATTAAATAAGGGGTTCATATGTCCCAGTGTGTCACCATGGGTAGCTCCAGTGCTATTTGTGAAGATAAGGGATGGAACCTTAAGATTATGCATTGATTACCGGTAGTTGAATAAAGTAACTATGAAGAATAAATATCCGTTGCCTAGAATTGATGATCTGTTTGATCAATTGAAGGGAGCAGGAGTATTTTCCAAAATTGATCTTAGACCAGGGTATCATCAGTTAAGGGTGAAGGATGCAGATGTGTCAAAAACTGTATTCAAAACCCGATATGGACATTATGAATTCTTAGTGATACCGTTTGGGTTAACAAATGCACTAGTAGCATTTATGGACCTTATGCACTGTATCTTCCATCCATATTTAGATCGGTTTGTAATGGTCTCTATTTATGATATTCTGGTGTATTTTAAGACTAGGGAAGAACATGATGAACATTTGAGGATTGTTCTACAAACCCTACAAGAAAAGAAGCTGCATGCTAAGCTATCCAAGTGTGACTTCTGGATGGGTTAAATCTCCTTCCTTGGACACATAGTACCAGCTGAAGGGATTAGAGTGGATCTCAAGAAGATAGAAGCAGTGATGGAATGGAAGCATCCCATAAATACAACTAAGGTCAGAAGTTTTTTAGGCTAGCTGGGTAATAGAGAAGATTTGTGAAGGGGTTTTTTCTTATAGTTGCTCCAATGACCAAGTTGTTACATAAGAATGTGAAATTTGGTTGGAACGACAAGTACCAAGCCAGTTTTGAGAGGTTGAAGGCTATATTGACAAAAGCACCAGTGTTAACACAATTAGTGTCAGGAAAGGACTTTGTGGTCTACAGTCCTCGCATAATGGGTTAAGGTGTGTATTGATGCAAGAGGGGAAAGTGGTCGCCTATGCTTCCAAGCAGTTAAGGCCACATGAACAGAACTACCCTACTCATGACTTGGAGTTAGCAGCTATTATCTTCGCATTGAAGATATGGAGGCATTATTTGTATGGTGAAAAATGCTACATCTATGCAGACCACAAAAGTCTAAAATATTTGCCAACCCAGAAGGAGCTCAATCTTAGACAGAGGTGATGGATTGAGTTCCTAAAGGACTATGATTGTGTGATAGATTACCATCCTGGGAAGGCAAATGTAGTGGCTGATGCTTTGAGCAGAAAGTTTATCACAGCTTTAAGATCACTAAATGCCCGTCTGTCCTTAGCTCAAAATGGAGCTATTTTAGCTGAGTTACAAGTGAGGCCAAACCTGCAACAGCAGATACAAGATGGGCAGAAGGCAGATGAAAAATTAATGGCTATTGTGGGTAAAATCTCAGAGGGGAAGGAAACTGATTATGAGATGAAAGTAGATAGGTGTATGTACTACAGAGGAAGAGTGTGAATACCAGATAATAGGGAGCTGAAGACTAGTATTTTGAAGGAAGCACACACTAGTGTTTATGCTATGCACCCGGAAAGCACAAAAATTTATAATGATTTGAAGCCTCATTTTTAGTGGCCTGGTATGAAGAAGGATATAGCTGACTATATTACTAAGTGCTTGACATGTTAACAAGTTAAAGCAGAACATCAAGTTGCATCAAGGTTGCTACAGCCTATAAGCATACCTGAATGGAAATGGGACTGGCTCACTATGGATTTTGTTACTGGTCTACCTCTCACCCAAAAGAAGCATGATGCAGTGTGGGTGATAGTGGATAGATTGACGAAGTCAGCACATTTTCTGCTAGTTAGGACTGACTGCTCACTGGAGAAGCTAGCAGAATTATATATCAGTGAGATATTAGACTGCATGGAATCTCACTTTCCATCATATCTTATCGAGACCCAAGGTTTACATCAAGATTTTGGAAAAAGTTGCAAGAAGCCTTAGGCACAGAACTCCACTTTAGCACAGCTTTTCATCCTCAGACGGATGGACAGTCGGAACAAGTAATCCAGGTAGACCTAAAAACTAATTGAATTTTTACAACTAATAAATTGAAATGATAGTAACAATGTGAATTATGTGATAGATCCTAGAGGATATGCTGAGGAGTTGTGTCATTGAGTTTGAGGGGAGTTGGGATAGATATCTCCCACTGGCAGAATTTGCATATAATAATAGTTACCAAGCTAGCATTCAAATGGCCTCGTATGAAGTACTGTATGGGAGGAACTGTAGAACCCAAGTGTGTTGGACTGAATTGGTCGAAGAGAAACTGGTAGGACCAGGCCTGGTGAAACAGACTGAGGAGAAAGTAAAGAAAATCAAAGCTAATTTAAGGTTGCCTCAGATAGACAAAAATCTTATGCTGACTTGAAGAGAAAAGAGATAGAGTATGTAGTAGGGGACAAAGTGTTTCTCAAAGTCTCACCGTGAAAGAAAGTACTGAGATTTGCAAGAAAGGGTTAGTTAAGCCCTAGGTTCATTGGCCCATATGAAGTCATTGAACGTGTGGGACCAGTGGCCTATCGGTTAGCTTTACCACCAAAACTAGATAAGATCCATAATGTATTCCATGTGTCTATGCTAATAAGATACGCCTCAGACCCTTCACATGTCATCTCCAAGGAAGAGATTGAAATCCAACCGGACATGACATATGCAGAAGAACCTATACGGATACTGGCTCGGGAAGTGAAGGAACTGAGAAATAAATAAATTCCACTGGTGAAAGTACTTTAGAGGCACCATAATACCGAGGAGGCAACTTGGAAAAGTGAAGAAACGATGAGGCAACAGTTCCCTCAACTGTTTGCATTAGGTAAATTTCGAGGACAAAATTTTTATTAGAGGGGAAGAGTTGTAACATCCTCACTTTAGCTAGTCCGTACAGTCTACTGTTTCAGTGACCAATGTCGGTCTGGGCAGCTAGAATATTTGAAATTATAATTAGACTAGAGTGACGAGTTATAAATAAACCAAATAATGATCAGAAAAATCAAGGAAAAATTTTTAGGAATGAAATACACTAAGGTTAAATGAGCCGTAACCCCAGTGATCAGTAACTTGAGGGGGAAGTGACGGTGAAGGCCGTTAACAACCCTAGACCTGAGAAAAACTTTATGAAATAATTTTTGGGACCTCAGAGAAGGATTATTGTGGTTCCAATGACAATAAAAATGTTAAGAAAATACACGAAAAATTTAATCAATCAGTACACACAATTTTAGCTCGTTAAGCCAAACGGAGGGCATTTTGATCATTTCGTCTTCAGAGATGATTTTCGACCAACTTGTCCATTTAAGTAAGTGAATTATATGACATAAAATATGAACAAATATTGATGAAAAAAAAATGAATAGCAAGGGAAAGAAAAGAAAATGAAAGTAAATTACACTTATTACATAATGCTTATGTAAGCATGAGCTAATTAAATCCTTTGGCCAATCAAAATAAAGAAACACAATTAAAATACATTAAAAATAAAGAAAAGAAGTCAGAAATCTAGAATAAACCATAAGCCCTCCTTCCTCCTTCCAAGCCGCACCATAGTTCCACCATTGCCAAGCTTACCAAAGCTTGATTTCTTTGGTTTTTCAACAACTAAACCCTAAGTTCCCAACACAAAATCTTACTCTTTCATCTTAGTGAAGCTTTTGGGAGCAAAAAGAAGTAAAAAGGAAGAGTTCTTACGTCACAACCTACACCCCCATAAAGCATAACATGATCCCGTAGTATACCTAATGAATTACCAACTTCGTCTACTAATAACCCATTAAATACACTACAAGGGATTTTAAAACTTTTCTTATTTTTTTTTACAGTGGTGAGCACTATTGACAGGTATAAATTTTTTTTTTTTACTGAAGTGAAACCAAATAACACATTTGAAGTGTTAACAATTTTTGTAAAAATTTTAGCAGAGTGTCATCTGTATTTTGAATAAAACAGTTCTTCAAAAACCTGTAAAAAGCACTTCAAATATATAATTCCTCAATCCCAAACTCCAATAATTTGTTCAACACAATAAATTTCTCAACATTATCAACTCAGTTCAACAATCAATTTTCCAGTGTTTTCAAAAAAACTGAGATAAGATAAATTTGTCACAATACTTTTACAGGCCAAAATAGTTTACAATTTTAGTTTACAATTGCTCAAGACCAAGTACAATATATACATACAGTGCACATACATTACAACAAAAAGTACACAATATGATATACTCGATATACCGGGTGAAATCTCAAAATGTGGTACAAGCACCCTACTCTGCTATTCTGTCCGTTTGTCTACCTGCGACAACAATGAAATAGCTATCGCTGAGTAAAATTTACTCAGTGGTACACAAGAAAAATTTAAAATGCGGTATGTAAAACTTTTATTGACAATTTACAATTCAAATAATTCACAATTTTTCAAAGCTCATATAACACAAATTTGATCAAACAATTGAATAATACAGTGTTGCTAATCAATAACACAATTTAGGTCATTAAACAAAATTTTCCGAACATGCCGTGTGTACATCACGACAAGGCACACTCACCCCACTAATCGAAATCAATGAGGGAGGAAGTTAGCTAGATAATAAGTACTCATCCACACTCACCTCAGACTGGCAAGTCAAAGAGGGAGGAATATAATCACACTCACCCCATAAATGGAGGAGGAACATAGTAATATTGTCATGCCAAGTGTGAATCAAAACAATTCCAAATCACAATATTTCAAAGAAACCACAAATCACATTTTATCTCAAAATTTCCATTTGCAAAGTAGGCAACACAATAATTTCCAAATAATATTCCCAAAGCCAAAACAGTAAAAAATTATTCATAACTCATTTCGCCAAATAAATTTTCTGGTAAAAGCAATGAATATAAAAAGTATTGTGCCCAGACCTCTGATATATGCCTCTTGGCCCTGACTCAGTGTTCCTTATGCTTCTCAATATCCTTTTCAACTGAAACACATAATTGAAAGTGTTTCAGTACTAAATGAATTCGTTTCTAGCAATAAAATCCAATATTAAAATTTTTTTGGTAATATTCCCTTCAATTCATTTCATTAGTCAACCGATAATGTTGACCCTTGATGCACTCTAAGTGAGTCAATTCTAATGTTGCCAATATGTCACATTTTATAGCCCTTAATTGTTGGTATATGTTACCAAGTTCATTTCCAAGTGTATTGCATTTTATTGCAATTTACTGGATTTCAATGTCCTATTTTGACCTAGCCAGATGACCTAGTTTCCTCGGTTTTTGCGTTTTGGTCCAAACTACAAACTTGTAGGTCTATGTCTTATTGCACGTGGGGCAAAATTTCAGGTCATCCTGAGTTGTATAGACTAGGATATGGTCATTTACCAATGCTAGACAGGATGCACTAAAATGGTAGTCTTAGGTCATTTTAAGGTCACTTTTTGTTCGGCCAGTTTTGGTACCTGAACTTCTGCAAGCTATTTGGCTTGGTTCTGACCATTTCCAAGCTTGGATGTCTTCATAAGAATTGTATATCTACGTCTAAACTATTCATGGTAAAAATTTCAGGTCATTTGAACTTGTTTTGAGTAAGTTATAGTCAAAACACTAACTGCTGCTCAAATGGTCAATTTTTAGGCTTTCAAGTCACTAATCCGGATTTGGTCATTTTTCAAGTTACTTTCTAGGCAGAATTTTGGCAACATTTCTACATGAAAGTTGTCCTATTTGGTGTCTATTTTTGCTCCCCATTGTCCTCATACCAATTGGGTCCACAATTTTGCACTTATAACCTAATTTAAGTACTGCCATCAATACACAACCTGCATAAGGCACTTACACTTCCAATTTGACATTCCTTCTCCTCCTCATCACTTCATTATTCATGCATAGTACTTCTACAAATATTAAACAAAATTCCAGAAAGTATATTTGGCAGAACACTCAAGTGTTCAATGCACAAAATACACCATTCAAGTTCAACATTCACTTCCACAAAAATTCAACATATCTCAATATCAATATCACACATACACTTCCATATACTCATACCTCAATATCAATTACACATGCTGCCCACAATTTAACACTATCATATTTCATTAATAAACTTCATATTCACACACCCAAATTGATGATATTATAGGCTGCCAAACATGGTAGTTTGCCAAAGCATCAAGGTCCCATTTCAAACCTTTAATTCAAGCACTAACATGCACATCCTTGAATACTAACTTACTACATCTTCCATTAGAGTTAACCAACCTATTTTCCTATCATTTACATGTAAACAAAAAGTTAAATATTTTAACTTTCATGGCTGCCAAAATGGTACATCACCAATAATTCATCAAACCTCAAACTTCTTCCATAATTCAACTCACCACAACACCCACACATACTTTAATGAAGCAAAAATGGAAAACAAGCACTTACTCAATGTGAAGCTTGTTAAAAATTATCAAAACCTATCTTTCTTGCTCCCTAATTGCTGCCCAAGGTGTGGTGATCACTTTTAGTGAAGGAACTATGATGAAATGAAGCTTGGAATGGGAGTGCATGTGGCTTGCTCCATGGATGGCAATGGAGCTTTAATGGTGGTTTATATGGCTGTTTGTTATGAGGTTGAAGATGAAGTGGTTTCTGCCACAAAATATGATATATTATATGCCCACTAATCCCTTTAGTGGAGCACTAAGTTTAGTTAATGATTAATTAATCCAAAGTTTCCAATTTTGCAATTTTGTCACCATTCTTCCACTATTTACATTATGTACCCCAATTTCAATTTTCATGACTTTTTCAAAGTTCAATATCATTTATTTTTAATGGACATTTAGGTCAACAGGAAATTCTGGATGTCAATTGGCCATAATGCCCCTATTCGGGTTGCATTCCCAATTTTTCAGAAACACCGAGTTTTGTCGTTTTCTCGATTTCTCGTTTTTCTTTGTACAAATTAATTAATTTTTCTTTGATATTTCTAATGATATTTATACTTCAATAAGTCTTTAATTATGTCTCGAAACTAAATTCTGAGGGTTCTCTACAGTCCTGGGGTCGGCTATTGCCTACGTCGTAACTTCCTCGTGCGGTCACCCATCGCTGCGGTGCTGGCTCATTTAACTTAGTTTCATTTCATTGCCATTATTTTTCCTTTGTTTTTCTTGTATTTTCCTTTTTTAAAAACCATTGAGGTCACGTTAAAATTATTTATCTAATCATGGGTCCTTTGACAATTCTAGTCAACAATCTTGCTCACATTCATAACATTTCTTTGTTATATCTGAACCAACTGTTCAAATTTTTACTTACACAACTCTTTTTATCTATTAATATTCTATAACTTACTTCCTTTTGTATAAAACTATAACCTTTCGATAATCTAATTTTTGAGTTTTAACTCCCTAAGTAGGATTTCCAAACTCATTTCCAACAATAAAATTTTGTCTTGACATAACTATATCAATACAGATGCCGTTGGCAACTATTCTCATCTTGGTGCACTATCGGGTAGTACGTAGCTCTACACAATAATCTCAAGTCAGTACTCTAATCTGCAGCTTACAGTATAAACATCAAGAATATTGCACAGTTACTACGATACATCCCAATAGATCAAATTTTCCTATCTTTTATCCTTTTCAAATTCACTAATATCCGAAACTTATTCTGATTACAATATCCACTGACAATTACTAACTGTAACATCTTTGCCCTCATCTAGAACAAGTCTATTACCGCAATTTACTTTTACGTCCTCTTGCCTTACATTAAGTAGGCTTGCCGTTTAGCTTTATAATTTATGGTGTGTTAGAAAATATTTTTTGCCGATAAACTCTTCCAAAACTAATTTCACTTATCATCACAATCCTTATCTTAAAGGACTAATCACTAATGCATCAAAATTTATTCCCCTGTAAAGGAATAAAAATAGAATATTTAGTTCTAACACTAACATAAAAGTATGCAGATCCCAGGTCAAACAATACAAATATATATATATATATATATATATATATATATATCTATATATATATCTTAGTTACTAATTGAGAAAGTACCAGCAACAATGTCAAAAGTCTCTGCCTCTTCTCTCTGTCTCATTGCATAGACTCTTATCGGAGCACTGCCTTACTCTGACTGATTCACTGTGCCTTGGTTGCTTGATGGACTACCTCTACCCCTACCTCTACCTCTGCTAGGTGGTTGTGAACGTCTGGTGACTGGATTTTGAACTGACCCTTCAGCAGTGGTAGGAGGTGGCCCAACTCTACGGGCACTGGTACAATCCTTGGCAAAGTGTCCTGTGCCTCCACAGTTATAACAGGCTCCTATGGCCTTATAGCATACCCCACCATGATTTCTACCACAAGTTTCACATTGGCGGGGAGGGTAGGAAATTCTAGTTGTTCGATGACTGGAGCTTGGTGGTCTCTGCCCTGATGATCCGCCTCTGTCATATTCCTGAGCTCAAGGCTCCTCAAATTCTTTTCTCTTCCCTAAATTACTGCCCGAGCTCTGACCCATAGGTTTCTCCCTCTTCTCTATTTCACACTGCCCTTGTGGGGGTTGGGTTTGTACTTGGGCTTGGGCTGACAGATTATCAGCCATTTATTGAAAGAAAGTGGCAATTTGCTGGGCCATTTGTGCAGTAATTTGTACAGGTGGGGCTGGTAAAGTCGAGCTTCTGACTCTCTTAGGGGCTAGGACATCCCCTTGTACCTCAGCCTCTATTGATTAATCGACTGAATGACCCCCTTCTTCCATAGTCAATTAGAGGATATTACACCTCCTGAACAAATAACACAAGGAGATTTCCTCATGTTAGTGCATATTTATAATGTAATGTACTGTATGTATCAAACAATGACATTGAGCAGTTGTACTATGAAGAAAGAATATTCAAATTACAGGTCAAAACAGAATCTAAAAACTAGCTCTGATACCACTAAAACATGTCACACCCTACCCCTCTGTAAGGCATAACATGATCCCGTAGTATACCTAATGAATTACTAACTTCGTCTACTGATAACCCATTAAATATACTACAAGGGATTTTAAAACTTTTCTTACTTCTTTTTACAGTGGTGAGCACTATTGACAGGTGTTAAGAAAATTTTTTTACAGAAGTGAAACCAAATAACACATTTGAAGTATTAATAATTTCTATAAAAATTTTGGCAGAGTGTCATCTGTATTTTGAATAAAACAGTTCTCCAAAAACCTGTAAAAGCACTTCAAATATATAATTCCTCAATCCTAAACTCCAATAATTTGTTCAACACAATAAATTTCTCAACATTATCAACTCAGTTCAACAATCAATTTTCTAGTGTTTCCAAAAAAACTAAGATAAGATAAATTTATCACAATATTTTTATAGGCCAAAATAGTTTACAATTTTAGTTTATAACTGCTTAAGACCAAGTACAATATATACATACGGTGCACATACATTACAACAAAAACTACACAATATGGTATACTCGATATACTAGGTGAAATCTCAAAATGTGGTACAAGTAGCCTACTCTGCTGCTCTGTCCGTCTGTCTACCTGCGACAGCAATGAAAAAGCTATCGCTGAGTAAAATTTAGTCAGTGTTGCACAATACCAATTTAAAATGCGGTATATAAAACTTTTATTGACAATTTATAATTTAAATAATTCACAATTTTTCAATGCTCATATAACACAAATTTGATCAAACAATTGAATAACACAGTGTTGCCAATCAATAACACAATTTAGGTCATGACACAAAATTTTTCGAACATGTCATGCGTACATCACGACAAGGCACACTCACCCCACTAATCGAAATCAATGAGGGAGGAAGCTAGCTAGATAATGAGTACTCATCCACACTCACCTCAAACTGGCAAGTCAAAGAGGGAGGAATATAATTACACTCACCCCATAAATGGAGGAGGAACATAGTAATATTATCATGCCAAGTGTGAATCAAAACAATTCTATATCACAATATTTCAAACAAACCACAAATCATATTTTATCTCAAAATTTCCATTTGCAAAGTAGGCAACACAATAATTTCCAAATAATATTCCCAAAGCCAAAATAATAAAAAATTATTCATAACTCATTTCTCCAAATAAATTTTCTGGTAAAAGCAGTGAATATAAAAAGTATTATGCACTGACCTCTGATATATGCCTCTTTGCCCTGACTCAATGTTCCTTATGCTTTTCAATATCCTTTTCAACCGAAACACACAATTTAAAGTGTTTCAGTACTTAATGAATTCGTTTCTAACAATAAGATCCAATATTTAAATTTTCTTGATACTATTCCCTTCAATTCATTTCATTGGTCAACCTATAATATTGATCCTTGATGCCCTCTAAGTGAGTCAATTCTAATGTTACCAATATGTCACCTTTTATAGCCCTTAAGTGATGGTATATGTTACCAAGTTCATTTCCAAGTGTATTGCATTTTATTGCAATTTACCGAATTTCAGAGTACTATTTTGACCTAGCTGGATGACCTAGTTCCCTCGGTTTTTGGGTTCTGGTCCAAACTACAAACTTGTAGGTTTATTTTTTATTGCACACGGGGCAAAATTTAGGTCATTCTGAGTTGTATGGACCAAGTTATGGTCAATTTACCAATGCTGGACAGAATGCACTAAAATGGTAGGCTTAGGTCATTTTTAGGTCACTTTTGGTTCGGCCAGTTTTGGTACCTGAACTTGTGCAAGCTATTTGGCTTAGTTCTGGCCATTTCTGGGCTTGCGTGTCTTCACTAGAATTGTATATCTATGTCTAAAATATTCATGGTAAAAATTTCAGGTCATTTGGACCTGTTTTGAGTATGTTATGGTCAAAACACTAAGCGCTGCTCAAATGGTCAATTTTCAGGCTTTCAAGTAACTAATTCGGATTTGGTCATTTTTCAAGTTGCTTTGTAGGCAGAATTTCGGTAATATTTCTGCATGAAAGTTGGCTTATTTGGTGTCTATTTTTACTCCCCATTGGCCTCATACCAATTGGGTCTACAATTTTGCACTTATAACCTAATTTATGTACTGCCATCAATACACAACCTGCACAAGACACTTACACTTTCAATTTGACATTCCTTCTCCTCCTCATTACTTTATTATTCATGCATAGCACTTCTACAAATATTAAACACAATTCCAGAAACTATATTGGGCAGAACACTCAAGTGTTCAATGCACACAATACACCATTCAAGTTCAACATTCACTTCCACCAAAATTCAATATATCTCAATATCATTATCACACATACACTTCCATATACTCATACCTCAATATCAATTACACATGCTGCCCACAATTTAACACTATTATATTTCATTAATAAACTTCATATTCACACACCCAAATTCATGATATTATAGGCTACCAAACATGGCAGTTTGCCAAAGCATCAAGGTCCCATTTCAAACCCTTAATTCAAGCACTAACATGCACATCCTTGAATACTAACTTACTACATCTTCCATTGGAGTTAACCAACCTATTTTCCCATCATTTACATGCAAACAACAAGTTAAACATTTTAACTTTCATGGCTGCCAAAATGGTACATCACCAATAATTCATCAAACCTCAAACTTCTTCCGTAATTCAACTCACCACAACACCCACACAAACTTTAATGAAGCAAAAATGGAAAACAAGCACTTACTCAATTTGAAGCTTATTAAAAACTCATCAAAACCTATCTTTCTTGCTCCCTAATTGCTTCCCAAGGTGTGGTGATCACTTTTAGTGAAGGAACTATGGTGAAATGAAGCTTGGAATGGGAGTGTATGTGGCTTGCTCTATGGACGGCAATGGAGCTTTGATGGTTGTTCATATGGCTGTTTGTTATGAGGTTGAAGATGAAGTGGTTTCTGCCCCAAAATATGATATATTATATGTCCACTAATCCCTTTAGTGGAGCACTAAGTTTAGTTAATGATTAATTAATCCAAAGTTTCCAATTTTGCAATTTTGTCATCATTCTTCCACTATTTACATTATGTACCCCAATTTCAATTTTCATGATATTTTCAAAGTCCAATATCATTTGTTTTTAATGAAAATTTAGGTCAAAAGGCAATTCGGGATGTCAAATGACCACAATTCTCCTATTCGGGTTGTATTCCCGATTTTTCGGTAACACCGAGTTTTATCATTTTATCGATTTCTTGTTTTTCTTTATACTAATTAATTAATCTTTCTTTGATATTTCTAATAATATTTATACTTCAATAAGTCTTTAATTATGTCTCAAAACTAAATTTCGAGGGTTTCCTACAGTCCTAGGGTCGGCTATTGCCTGCGCCGTAACTTCCTCGTGCGGTCACCCATCGTTGCGATGCTGGCTCATTTAACTTAGTTTCATTTTATTGCTATTATTTTTCCTTTGTATTTCTTGTATTTTCCTTTCTTGTATTTCATTATTCTATGTCTCCTCACTAACATTTAAATGTAGTGTTAGGCATCCTAGCTATCCGGACAGACACTGGTTATCGAAACAGTAGAACGCACTACCGAATATAGGGGTGTTACATCTTACAAGCTTGGAAGTAACTCCATTAGAGTTTAGTAACCAAACTTACTCTTTCTCTTTTGATTCATGTTGAAGGAGAGGTGTGGAATGCAAATCTACAAGAAAATTGAAAAAATATCATGTGTATGCCTTTCTTAAAATTTCGGCAGCTTGGGGATAGGTAGGGTTTTGAAGATTTCTTAGAATGAAAGTGGTACTCTAGCTACCCTTAACACTAATCTATTGATTAGGATAGTGAAGTGCAAGTGAATGCAAAAATCTGAAATGGGAGAACTAGGGTTTGGAGCCAAATTTGAGACTTTGTTCATGTAATGGTGGAAGTAAGTTTTAATGGCCAATTAGTGACCATTTGGTTATGTGTGATTAAGAAATGAAGTGGTTTGTGTAATGAGAATTGAAGCTAGGTATGCTGCCCTTGGTGACCTGCAGGACTGGGTGTGAGTCTAGCAGGTTTGGGCAACTATAACTGGAGTTGTGTAGGTTCAATTGGTGCAAGGACAATTGGACATGAAACTAGACACAAATGGCACGACTTTGGTGAAGAAACCCTACCCAGAAAACCAAACCAAGTTGACCAAAAAATTGCCCTAATCCGAGTGACTTGTATTCTGCCTGGGCAAAATGACCAAATGAACAGTGTTCATTCATTTGGTCATAACTTAGTGTAGAAAGGTCTGATTGACCTGACATTTTATTAGCAAATAGCTGAGACATAGACCTACAACTTTCATGAAGAAACTAAACCCAAATTTTGATCATAACATATTCAAAAATTAACCTAAATTCAGTGTACAAAACACCATAGATTTGGTTCTGTCCAGAAAATTTAGAAAATTTGCAATCCGGCCAGTTATGGTAATTAGGCCATAACTTGAGCTACAAAACTCCAAATGGAGTGATTCAAAAAAACAAATGTAACTAGACACAATAAAGAACAACTTTCATGAAGACAATTTTGCCAAATTCCTACTGTACAATTGACCAATGGAATAGTAAACTTAGTGCTTGAAATTTGAAAATTGTGAATAACTAACACTAAGCTTTGAAACGGTATTGGCAACCAATACCAACAATTTTAGAATGAAAAATGTGGTATGTTGGGAATATTAGAACCAATGTACCTATTGTCTTTGCAAAAGTCAATATTTTAGTTGACTAATGAAATGAATAGTAACACTTAAACTTCAATTTCAAGAATTGTAAAACTTAAAGGTGTAACATACCCTAGTACACCTAGTAAGATTGGTTTGGATAGGTTAACATGCCAATAGGGTTCAGTTAGCAGTACTGCACATGGCATTATGTCATTCTGTGATTTTATGGCTTTTAGTCATTCTGACATCAGTGTGATACTTAGCCTTGTGCCCAATGTTTTTTACAGCTTATTAGCTGTTCTGTTACACACCGGGAGACACAATGTGTAATGGCCCAAAGTACTTGGTACCCAGTGCCAGTTTACCTATTTATCTAGTCCAATCGACTAGTATAGGTTACTTGGGCAATTATAATAAATCTTGTTAAATTTTAATCAAATAATACTGTAATAAATGCCAGAAATTAAGTCTACATAAAATGTCAACATACATTCTGCATATCAATTTTATTTTAGTTATTTTATTTTATATTGGCACCATTAAGCAGAATTACTTAGCGCATCGCTTTTTCCACACACAGGTACTGGAGACATAGCTGGGGAGTCCAGCAGGCCTCAAACAGGGTGATTTGTCAGATCTGCACAGAATCCAGAGTCACCTCATATCTATAGTGCACTTGGTAGGACATTAGGAATTCTGGGTTGTATTTTGTATTTTGCATTTTGTATTAGTCTTTGGTTGTTATTACAAACTCCTGAAATTATGTGATAATGTAAATATATGAAATTTCATGTTATTGAAATTTTCTGTATATTATGTTGAAAAAAAATGTAATGTTGGAAAATATTTATGAATGTGATTTGAATTGTGATGTGAACAAAAATTTTGAAAATGGTGTTGAGATTGAGTTGACATGTGTATATATTGGAGCTCTGGATATGAAATCCATATTGGAAGTGTCTTTTAAATAGGTTCAGAAGAACTGTTTTTTAATTTACAGACGACACTCTGCCGGATTTTCTATAAAAATTTATGAAAATTCAAATTAATCTAATTTGTAAATTAATGATATAATTGGTAAATCTTGTACTCGGTAAATGATAAATAAATAAATTATGGACGGTAAATTGCTATGAAATAAGTTATGGTACTCCGCACACTGTGTGGCATATCTTGCTCGGCTACGCTGTAAATGGGTAAGGGGTGTCACACTTAATGCCCTCTGCCGATACTATGTGCCCCAAGAAGGATATTTCCTTCAGCCAAAATTCACACTTTGACAATTTAGAAAATAGTTATTTCTCCCTAAAAGTCTGCAGTACAATCTGCAAATGCCTATCATGCTCCTCTGCACTCCTTGACCAGATCAATATATCATCAATGAATACTACAACAAACTGGTCGAGGTATGGTCTGAAGATAGTGTTCATCAGATCCATAAAAGCAGCCGGAGCATTAGTTAACCCAAATAACATGACCAAGAACTCATAATGTCCATAGTGAGTTCTAAAGGCAGTTTTAGGGATACTCTGGTCTTGCACCTTCAGCTGATAATAATCCGATCTCAGGTCAATTTTGGAGAATACAGCTGCACCCCTCAACTAATCAAACAAGTCATCAATGCGGGGTAGTGGGTGTCTATTCTTTATTGTCACCTTATTCAACTGCCGATAGTCAATACATAAACAGAGAGTGCCATCTTTCTTAACAAGCAACATTGGCACTCCCCAAGGTGACACATTAGGGTAGATAAAGCCCATGTCAAGCAGCTCTTGTAACTACACTTTCAATTCTTTCAATTCTACTGGTGCCATTCTATATGTTGTTAAGGAGATTGGGTCCACACCAGGCATAACATCAATCTCGAATTGCACCTCTCTTTCCGAAGGTAATCTTAGCAACTAATCAGAGAATACATCCGGAAAGTCACATATAGTAGGGATGTCTCTCAATACTGAACTCCTCATTTAGGTGTCTATCAAATGTACCAAGTATGCTTCACACCCCTTTCTGATCATCCTTCTGGCTAGTGCAACTGGAATGATGTTTGATGGCGGTAACTACCTCTCCCCATGTATTACCACATCATCGTATAGAGGGAGACCAAAAGTGACTATCTTCAATCTACAGTTAATCATTGCATGATGCCTGGCTAACCAATCCATGCCTAAGATGATATCATAATCTCTGAAGGGCATTTCGATCAAATTTGATAGAAAAACATGTCTTTGGATCACCAAAGGATAATCTTTATACATTCTGTAGACTCTAACCTCTTGTCCTAACGGACTTGTCACTGACACTTCAAAACTCATATTGACATAGGGAAAAGCAAGAGAACTAACAATGCTAGCACTAACATACGAATGGGTTGAACCCAGATCAAACAACACAAAGATATCCTGATCAGAGATAAAGAAAGTACCAACTATAATATCGGAAGTCTCAGCCTCTTCCTGCTGTCTCATAGTGTAAAATCTGGTCGGAGCACTCTCTTGTGCTGATTGGTTAATGGTACCCTAAATGCCAAAAGCATTGCCTCTACCTCTTCCCCTTCCTCTACTAACTGGTTGTGCACCTCTGGTAGCAGAACTCTGAATGGATCCCTCAATAGTAGTGGGAGCTGGCCCAAATCTATGAACACTGGTGCAGTTCTTAGCGATATGGCTCGTGCCTCCACAGTTAAAGTAGGCTCCATAGCCCAATAGCATTCTCCCCGATGAGTCTTGCCACATGTCTCACAGGGGCGGGGAGGATATGAACCCCTGGTCGACTGCTGACCAGACCTAAGGGGTCTCTGTCCGAAGAATCTGCCCCTTCCGAACCTTCCACCTTTGCCTGATCCCCTAAATTTCTTTCTTTTTCTAGTATTTCCACTGGAACTTTGCTCAACTGATTTTTCACTTTTATTTTTCTCTTATTTCTCAATCTTCTCAGATTTCTCTTTCATTGGTGTCACTTTTAATTCAATTCTTTCTACTTCCAGTGCATGAGACATTAGTTCAGAGAAGTTATTGTATTTAAAGTCAACCACTTGTACTCTTAAACTAGGCTTCAGGCCGGTTTCAAACCTCTTGTACCTTTCTCTACTGGTAGATAAGAGACTCCCAGCATAGTGGCTTAAGCGGGAGAACTCCCTTTCATACTTTGCCACTGATCTGTTGCCTTGTTTCAAACTCAAAAATTCTTACAATTTCTGGTCCACATATGCATTTGTATTTCTATCTAAATTCTCTGATGAAGTCATCCCAGGTCAATACTGGTGGTTCTGCCAAGCTGTGGGGGATGGTATTCCACCAATGGTACGCATCCTCTTCAAGTAATGACACGGAATATTCAAATTTCAGTTCATCTGGGCAATGCAGTTTGTTGAACACTAAGTCCATTCTCTCCAGCCACTGCTCTACCTCTAAAGGGTCTGTTGTACCCTTGAATTCTGTCGCCCCATATTTCAATAGCTTGTCATATTGTCTGGCTAGAGCCTGAAGTTGCACCACCGGTGTCTGGAGTGGAGCTTGAGCAGGCATAACCCCAGCCATCTATTGGAACATCGCAGCCATTTGCTGGGTGAACTGTGTCAGAAACTGTGGCATTTATGGGGCTGGTGCCACTAACCCACTAACATTTTGGAGAGCTAGGGCTTCCCCTTAGGCCTTAGCCTCTACTAATTGCTCAATTGAGCGATCCCCTTCTTCCATTTTAGTTTGGAGTTAGGATATCTGCTGAACAAATAACACAAGGAGATTTCCCTCCGTTAGTTCATATTTATGATGTGATGCACTGTATGTAACAAATAAGGACATTGAGCAGTTGTACTTATCAAAGAAAAGACACAAATTCACAAGTCAAAACATACTTCAAAAATTCGCTCTGATACCACTAAAACATGTCACACCTTACCCCTTTGTAAGGCATAACATGATCCCGTAGTATACCTAATGAATTACCATCTCCGTCTACTGGTAACCCATTAAATACACTACAAGGGATTTTAAAATAATTTTCTTACTTTTTGAAAGTGGTGAGCATTTCTAGCAGGTATTAAAAACATTTAATTGAAGTCTAAAAACTAGTTACAATTTTTGTCCATTTTTATTTTTACTCAAATTTTGAAAAAATTTCAGCAGAGTGCCGTCTATATTTGGGAAAAATAGTTCTTCAAACACCTGTAAAAACACTTCCAATAATTCATTTCATTAAAATCGACCACTACCACAATACAAATCAACATCATTTCTCCCAACTCCATAATTCAAAACAATTCTCAATTAAATTGCCTTAAAAAATAACACTAAGTAACTTCATTCATATTCCATTAAAGAAAAATCAATTTATAATCATCAACCCAAAATTTACTTTAGAAAATCCAAAATAATATTATTACAATATCAATACAACTGCTGAAGACCAGTTTATGCATGTACATAGAGTTACATACACCAAAATAAACATTACAATCAGGGTATAAAATTATACTCGATAAAATCTCAAGGATGTAGCTCCGAGATCCTCAGTAGCTCACTCTGCTGCTCTACTAGTCTCTCTATTTGTGACAGCAATAAACAGCCATTGCTGAGTACTATGACTCAGTGGTGCACAACATACTAAAATAATATTTTATGTATAATTCAAATTACATTTATTCAAATATAGTACTGGAAATAAAAAGTAGATACAAAAGAAAATTTATAATTTTAGTCAAAACAGTCTCATTTCGGAAGTCTCAAAACAGATTTCATAAAAACACATAGTTATATCATGTCATCAGAATAATGTTCATCTCAATAGCTGGAGGCTTTTGAGGAATCACAAAGCTAGCTAGCTCAAACTATGGGTACCCATTTAATTTCTTCTTAAACTGGTACACACCTCAACACTTTAGCTAGAGCGGGAATCAAAATTCAAAACAAATTTCTCGCACTAGTCATGCTAGTGAGGCATTCAAATATATGGTCATGACACTATGGTTTCAAAACTGTCTTAGCAATTTATTAAACATTTATTACCAAATCAAACACATACAATTTAACTTTACAACAATTTACGTCAACACAATTTGTTCATTTCAATCACAAAGTTGCAATCAAAATAAATCACAATTCATTTTATACAATTGCAAAAGAAATTTAAAGACAAATTTTGTGTTGTGCACAAACATTATACGAGTCGCCTCTTGGCCTTGACTCGATGCCTCGGGTTCTTTTATGGTATTCTTTTCAACTGAAACTCACAATTTTACAGTATATTAGTATCATAATTTATAATAAATCCACTAAAGAATTTCACAATTACTTATTTCGAGTCCTAATATGCTTAAATTAACGTTCTTAAAATTTTGCTTTTTGGGTTTACTATTCATGTCAATTTGTTGACTTCCTTATGCTTAATAGGCATAGGGATTTCAATTTCACGCACATACCACATTTTGATTATCAATTTTGTTGGTTTTAGATGCTCCCTAGATTTTTGGGTTTCCTAGGCACAATTTCAAATTTTCCAGATTTGGTGTCCTGTTTTGTACTGTTCCATTGGTCATGTTGCTGTGGTAATTTGGCCAAGTTTTCTTCATAGAAGTTGTTCCTTATTATCTTAACTTTATTTCCCTTTTTTGAATCACTCCATTTGGAGTTTTGTAGTCCAAGTTATGACTATTTGAATGGGGCTGGCCAGATTTGGTGTTACCCAGAATTCTGGGCATTTTCTGGATACTGGCATTTTTGGTGTGCTAAATGCAGGTGACTTTTCGGATAGGTTGTGGTCAAATTTTGGTTTTTTTTTTTCTTCATGAAAGTTGTAGGTCTATGTCTTAGCTTTCCATCGGTATAAGATTCAGGCCATTTGGACCTTCCTAGACCAAGTTATGGTCATTTAAGTAACTACTATTCATTTGATCATTTTTGTACAGGGCAGTGTGCCCAAATCCGGATTTAGCCTAATTGTTCACTATCCTAATGTCATTTTCTGGGCATGGTTCCTAAATGAAAAATGTGCCATTTTGTGTCTATTTTCATTCCCAATTGAGCTCACACCAATTGGGTTGGTAAATTTTCAGTTTTAGTCCCTGAAAGTGACCTAGGTCAAGCTGTCAGCATACTGACCCTAACCAATCCGAATTGAAACTTGGTTCTAGTAATTCACACACACCACAAATGGTCACAATTGACCATTTCTTAACTCAAGTAAGGTCAATGGCATCCATTGACTAATTCCACAAAATTTTCCCAATTATCAAAACACTCAAGAACCCTAATTACATAAAGTTCTAATTTAATGCATTCAAAATATATATCCATACTCTACATACATAACTCAACCTAAACAACCATTTAATTTCACCAAATTCCATCAATTCAAACCACACCTAAGGCTGGCTGAATTTCTAGTTACTCCCACAACAAGTGTTTTCTTTTGATTTTAAGTTAAAATTAAGCTACTTAAACTAAAAACATAAGTATTAAATAAAGAAATTCCAATTCAAACTACTAACCTCAACCTTGAATTTCAGTTCTTCACTTACTTCCTTTTCTCCTTTTCTTTCCTTCTTTGAATGTCTCCTTAAGTGAAGCCAACAAGTTTTCATGGATTAATTTGGAGTCAAAGTAGGGTTAAGTGGTTGGAATCAAACTTGGATTCAAGCTTTCATGGTGGTTCATCAATAAAGATGGCAAAAAGGGAGGGCGGCTGAACTTGATCAGAAAAGAAAGGAAATGATTTTCTTTTTAATTGTTTTATGCATTTATGTTTTATTTGAATAAGAATTCACTTGGTCAATTATGTAGGGAAAAATCAAAATGTCATTTATGATGTCACAATAATGATGTAAGCATGATGTAACTATGTAAGCATGTTGTAAATAAAGTTTTCTTTTCTTTTTCTTTTGTATTTATTTTTCAATTAGTTCTTTAATTTAATTCCCAATTTTGAAATTTTTTTTCTCCGATTTTATTGGACAGTTAGATCAGGAGTCAGCTGTAGGGGTGAATTGACAAAATTGCCCCTCGCTGGTTCAATCCGGCTTGCAAGTTAGTCGATATTTCTTTCGGATCCCTAACCTAATTATTTGACTTGCTTAACAACTCTTTTTCATGATTTTACTATTTCCAGTGTGTCCGCAGTAGTTCTAAGGACCGCGGTGTCACATTTTTTGGTTAAAAATTTGGGTTACGATGGCCTTCACAGTCGCTTCCCAGGAAGGTCACCCATCGCTGTGGTTCATTTAACTTCTTATGCTTTGTTTTTTTTTTATTTATACTTATCTATCCGTTAATCACTAATTATTTGAGTTCAGGGCTTATTTAGGTGTCTTAGATGTGATTCTAATCCCCTTAATTGTCTGGACTGACACCGGTCACTGAAATAGTAAAATGTATCAGGCTATGCAAATAAGGGTGTTACACTATTGCTAGCCTCTGTAATGTACTAGATGCCTTAGATTTACCTAGCCTTCTACCCCTCTGAGCTATAGAGGTAGGCCTGTCTGTTGGGTCTAGAGCAGCTGTAATAGTCCTTCTTGGACAATCTCTAATCTGATGCTTTGTACACCCACACTGGAAGTAACCCCCAGTCATCCACCAACGTTCACCCTTATGCCACTTATGGCAGTGTGGACACACTGAAGAGACTACTGGGGCTGGTCCCCTGAATACCATCCCTAGATAGCTGCCCACTGATGGTGTGGACTGGCATTTCCTTAGTGTGAACTGAGATCTGGGCCTTTAGGACTGGCCCTGACCTTGTGGCTAACTAGCACTCTGAGTAGGAGAACCTCTGAACTTCTTATCAGGTGCAGAGGATGAACTGGTATGGCTCAGACCTCTCTTCTACTGTCAATCCCTTCTACTCTGCTCTTTAATTCTAACTCTTTCTACTTTTAATGCAGCTTCAACCAAATTTGCAAAGTCTGAAATATCCAAAGCTGTTATCATAATCTTTATGTTATCATTCAAACCTTCTCCAAACCTTTTGCACCTCTCAGTCTCTGTAGGGACTATCTCCTTTCCATATCTACTCAATCTGACAAACTCTCTTTCATACTCGGCCCACTGATAGCTGCCTCTACCTCAAACTGATGAATTCCATTCTCCTCTCCTCTAGGTACATATTACTAACATACTTCTTCCTAAACTCTATGAGGAAGAATTCTCATGTTATTTGATCTGGCTGCACCTCCCTGTATACTGTGTCCCACCACTGGTAAGCATCATCCTGAAGCAGGGACATAAAACCCTCTAGATTCTACTCTGGGGTGCAGTGGAGTTGTCTCAGTACCCGTTCTATTCTATCTAGCCAGTTTTCGGCTATTGGAGGATCATCTTCTTTCTTTCCCAAGAAATCCACAGCCCCATATTTTCTTATCTTTTCTAAATGAGACTTCTGTGGTGGTGGCAGAGGTTGTAGCTGTGGTTGTGGTGGTGGGATAGCCCCCATCATCTGCCTGTAGAATTTAGTCATTTGTTGAAATAGGGCAAACTGAGGCTATGTAGGTGCCTCTGGTGCTAGTGGAGCAGGTTTTCCCCACCCACAGCTTCAACCATGGGTGGAGCATGACTCTCCACCTCTCCCTCAATCACTCTCTGCGATGTCGAGTCCATATCTAACCAAAATAACAAAAAACAAACAGATCTACATTAGATTCACCTCGACTCTCACAAATGCAATGCATGGTATGGACTCTATCTAAACCCAGATACGCCTAAATCGTACTCTGATACCACTATAGTGTAGCTGAGCAAAGCATGCCACACAGTGTGCCGGAGCACCCTATCTTATCTTATTTCAATTTAAGTTATTAATTTGTTGATTAAAAGGCTTTTAAGTGAAACTCATAACAATTATGTCATTTGTTGAAATATTGATTAATTTAGAAATTACGAAAATTTTACAGAAAATTCGGCAGAGTGCCGGATATAAATTGGAAAAAAAGTTATTCGAAACCTGTTAAAAACACTCTCAATATGTTCATCATATTCTCAACTCCAATAACCATCAATAAAATTTCAACAATTCTCAATGGTTCAACACAATTTCATACATTCCATTAATAACATAATCAAACTCAATTTCTTGGAGAAATGCTCAAAATGTTATTTATTAACATAATTTACAACTAATTACACCAGTCTATAAGTTCATGAGTTTATAATGTACATGGCAAAATGATAATCTAATTACAAAATTCAAAATACAAAATATCTAATGAAGCCTAGTGGCCCTACCAAAATGCACAGTAGTGGAGGTGACTCTAGACTCAATGCAAATCTGAATGCTCACCCAGTCTGAGGTTCGCTGGGCTCCTGCTCGATATCTCCAGTACCTATGCGTGGCAAAAAGTGACGCGCTAAGCAATATAGCTTAGTGGTGCCAATATAAAATAAAAATAAACTAAAATAATTGAATATGCAAAGATTGTGATATTATTTTATCCAGACTGAATTCTTAGTAATTAGTTGAAATATTATTCATTTAGTACTTTTTATATTCATTATTTGTTTATAATTTATTAAGACTTAATTTTTATTGCCCAAGTAACTTATACCAGTGACTGGACTGGATAAACAGGTAAATTGGCACTGGGTACCAAGTACCTTAGGCTGTCACACCATCGGTCACAAAGTGTCTACCAGGTGTGCAACAAAACGGCTAACAAGCTATGACAAGCATTGGGCACAAGGCCAAGTGAGTTAAGCATAGCAAAATGGCCATAGGCCATAATGTCATAAAATGACATAAAATACCACAAATCACGGAATGGCATAAAGCCATATGCAGTACTGCTATGGGAACCCTATTGACATGCCAACCTATCCAAACCAATCATACTAGGTATACTAGGGCATATTACAAAGTTAATTGTTTAATTCTTTACACTTAATGTTTAGTGGTTACTATTCACCTTACTATTGATGCATAAATAGTGACTATTTCATACACAATAGATATGTTAGTTCTAATTACACCAAAATCCCACATTTTGAATTTTACACTTGTTGGCATCAATTGCCAATCTCAATTCAAAGTTCATTAAGATTTATTTCAAATTTTCAGATTTCATGGCCAATGTTTACTATTCCATTAGACCAATATACAGTAGGATTTTAGCTAAACTTCCTTCATCAAAGTTGTTCCTTAATGTGTCTTCTTTAATTCCTTTTTTGAATCACTCCATTTGGAGTTTTTTAGCACATGTTATTGTCACACCCTACCCCTCTGTAAGGCATAATATGAACCCGTAGTATACCTAATGAATTACCAACTTCGTCTACTAATGACCCATTAAATATACTACAAGGGATTTTAAAACTCTTCTTACTTCTTTTTGCAGTGGTGAGCACTATTTACAGGTGTTAAAAACCTTTTTGAACTGAAGTGAAAGAGCTAACACGTTTGAATTATTAGGAATTTCTGTAAAAATTTTTAGCAGAGTGCCCTCTGTATTTTGAATAAAACAGTTTTTCTGAAAAACCTGTAAAAAAGCACTTCAAATATATTTCTCAATCTCAACTCCAATATTTGATCAACTCAATATGTTTCTCAACTCAAAATTGACAGTAATTTTTCAGTATTTTCAAAGCTGAGATAAAAGAAATATAGTACAAATTTTACAAGCCAAAATAACTCACAATTTATTTTACAACTTTAAGGTACAATTTTAATTTACAATTGCTCAAAACCAAGGACACTATATACATACAGTGAACATACATTATAATACAAAATGCAAACTATGGTATACTCAATATACCCGATGATCTCTCAGTGTAGTACTAGCAGCCTAGTCTGTTTGCTCACATCTGTCTACCGTGATAAAGAATGAAAAGCTATCGCTGAGTAAAATTTACTCAGTGGTGCACAATAACAATTTGAAATGCGATATATAAATCATTTATTGACAATTCACAAATCAAATAGTTCACAAAATTTACAAAGTTCATATAATACAAATTTGATCA
Organism: Hevea brasiliensis; assembly: GCF_030052815.1. Taxonomy (NCBI): domain Eukaryota; kingdom Viridiplantae; phylum Streptophyta; class Magnoliopsida; order Malpighiales; family Euphorbiaceae; genus Hevea; species Hevea brasiliensis. Next base: position 90,176,352 of record NC_079496.1, on the reverse strand, counting down.
AATAAACGAGTAACACAGTTTTGCCAATCAATGACACAATTTGATCAAATAACTTGTCCATTAATAACATAATTTGATCAAGTAACTGAATAATACAGTTTTGCCCATCAATAACACAATTTGATCAAGTAACTGAATAATACAGTTTTGCCAATCAATAACACCATTTGATCAAATAACTGAATAATACAGTGTTGCCGATGAATATCACAATTTAGCCATGACACAATTTTTCCACACATGCCGTGTTGTACACCACGACAAGACACACTCACCCCAATAATCGAAATCAATGAGGGAGGAAGCTAGCTGAATAATGAGTACTCATCCACACTCACCTCAGACTGGCAAGTCAAAGAGGGAGGAATATAATCACACTCACTCCATAAATGGAGGAGGAACACAGTAACAGTGTCATGCCAAGTGTGAATCAAAACAATTTCAAATCACAATATTTCATACAAACCATCAATCACATTTTATCTCAAAATTTCCATTTGCAAAGTTGCCAACACAATAAGTTCCAAATAATATTCCTAAAACCAAAGCAATAAAAAATTATTCATAACTCATTTCTCCACATAAATTTGCTAGTAAAAGCAGTGATTATAAAAGTATGGTGCACGGACACAATTTAAAACTATAACATATAAATAATCATAATTTAGTTCAATTGAAAAATTAAAAAGAAATACTTATTGTGCACAAACACAATTTAAAACAATAACATACAAATAATCATAATTTATTTCAATTGAAAAATTCAAAAGAAATAAATATTGTGTACAAACCTCTGATAACTGTCTCCTGGCCTTGACTCAATGTTTCCTTCCCTTTCCCTGAGTCTTTGCTAACTGAGAAACACAATTTGAAGTGTTTCAGTACTCATTTAAACTGTCTCTAACGATAATGCTTGATAATTAATTCACTGAATTCTATTATTTGCTTAGTCAACCTAATATGTCGACCCTCGATGCATTCTAAGTAAATTAGGTTTTAATGTTACTAATATGTCACATTCGATAGTCTTTTAGGATTGGTACATGTTACCAAATTCATTTCCATGTATCTTGCATTTTCTTAAAATTTGCTGGATTCCGGGATACTAGTTTGACCTAGCCGGACGACCTAGTTCCCTTGGTTTTCGGGTTTTGGTCAAAACTACAAACTTGTAGATCTATGTCTTATTGCACGTGGGGTGAAATTTCAGGTCATTCTGAGTTATGTAGACCAAGTTATAGTCATTTTACTATTGCTGGTCAGAATGTACCAAAATTGGTCACTTTAGGTCATTTTAGGTTCGGCCAGTTTTTTGACCCGAACTTGTGCAAGCTATTTGACTTGCTTATGATCATTTCTGGGCTTTTGTGTCTTCATAAGACTTGTAGATATGGGTCTTAACTATTCATGGTTAAAATTTCAGGTCAATTAGACCTGTTTTGAGTGAGTTATGGCTTAAACACTAACTGCTGCCCAAATGGTCAATTTTCGGGCCTTATTTGCACTTAATCCGGATTTGGTCATTTTTCAAGCTACCTTGCAAGCAGAATTTTGGCAAGCTTCCTTCATGAAAGTTGGCACATTTTGTGCCTAGTTTCACCTCCAATTGGTCTCATACCAATTGGAGCCACACACTTAAGGTTCTAAGCCAAAAACACAAACTGCCCTATTACATTTTGTTTATACTCATCAAGATCACCTTTAACACTTACCAAACTTCACCTTCATGCCAATTCAGGTTTGTACCCTAACCTAAACATATTTTACCACATATTGTTAGTCATTTTGGCAGCTTACAATCACATTCAACATACACCATAACGTGCAGAATTTGTCAAACTCATTTACAACAATTTAATCACCTATTCAGGCTCATTTACATGTCCAACTTTACACCATCACTCATATACCCAAACTGCCATAACAACTAACACAATTCAACATTAATATTCCATAATCCAAACATGAAATAACATACTTATGGTTCACCAAACCAGGCTGCCGATTCATGCATTACATTCCCTTAATTTCCAAGCATTCAAATTTCAATACACATTCACATATACTAAGTATACATCACCCAAATAATTTCCTACGCAATATACATTTAACCAATCCTTTAATCAACCATTTACAAGGAAAAGTAAACTATCTTCAAGATATTTCCATGGCTGCCAAAAGTACACTTCCTCCTTTAAACATCAAACCTCAAAAATTTCTCCATAAATCAAACACCCATAACATCCTTACAAACTTTAATACAACAATAATAAAAAATACAAACTTACCTATTGATGAGGCTTATTAAATCTTCACCAAAATCCCTTGAATTTAGTATCTATCTCTTCCTTGTGATGTGGGGATAAAAATTAGTGAAGAAACTTTGGTGTTTGGAGGTGAAAATGGAGGAGATTATAAAGCATTAAGCAAAACGGCCATGGAGGGTTTCAAGCTTTTCATTTCGGCAATGGTGAGTGAATGAAGAAGATGAAGGTGTTAGTGGGGTTTACACCTGCCCACATATTGATTAGTTTAACCCCATAGTGCTCCACTCACCAATATTTAATTACATTATAAGTTAAATGTGTTAATTACTCAATTTGAATCCCATTTTTGCTATTTACATTAGGTACCCCTAATTTAATTTTTCATTATATTTTCCAAGTGTAATATCATGTATTTTCAGTGAACATTTAGGTCAAAAGACAACTCGGGGTGTCAAATGACCACAATGCCCCTGTTCGGGTTGCATTCTCGATTTTTCGGTAACACCAGGTTTTGTCCATTTTTCGATTTCTCACTTTTCTTTGTACTAATTAATTAATTTTTCTTTGATATTTCTAATGATATTTATACTTCAATAGGTTTCTATTTAAGTCGTAAAATATTTTATAGGGTTTCCATTGGTCCAGGGCTAGTCAACGGTCCACGCCGTGACTTCCCGGTGCGGTCACCCATCACAAGGGTTCTCGGCTCGCTTAACTTGGTTGCATTTCTTTACTATTATTTTTCCTTTGTTTTTCTTGTGTTTTCTTTTCTTGTATTTCATTATTTTATGTCTCCTCACTCATATCGAAGTGTAGTTCTAGGCATCCTAGCTGTCCGAACAACACTGGTTACCGGAACAGTAGAACGCACTATCGAACATAGGGGTGTTACAGTTATGGTCTTTTTACCATAACTGGCCCGATTAGTTCATTCTCAGATTTTCTGGGTAGAATTTGGTTATGGTAGTTTTTGTGACCTAACTTTGGCTAGCAATTTCAATTGGTTAAGGTCAGAATTTGAGTTTTTGTTATAAAAGTTGTTCTACTATGTCTAAGCTTTCTATTGGTTAAAAAATCAGGTCATTTGGACCTTCCTACACAAAGTTATAGCTTTATGAACAAACACTGTTCATTTGGTCATTTTTACCAAGTCCGAAATTGGTTACTCGGATTTGGTCAATTTTTAGGTCATTCTAAGTTAGTTTTCTTAGCAGGTTTTTCCATTAAAGTTGTGGAATTATGACCTTAGTTTCACCTCCAATTGGCTTTGCACCAATTAAAGCTACACAAACCAAGTTATAGCTATCCAAACACACTGGACTCAAGTCTAGAAATTCTGGCATAAGGGGGCAGCAAACCAACTCCAATTTAAATGCCACAATTGCTTCAAATTTTAATCAAACTCTATCAAATGGTCACTAATTGACCATTGGAATACCAATTTACCATCAATTCAACAAAACCCTAATTTAGCTCAAACCCTAATTCCCAAAGTTTCCAATTTCCTCACACATTCAAAATTTGGTGTTCCAAATTAGATATACTCATCAAATTCATCATCAATCACCTTAATTTAATTGAAATTTCATATAACCCTAACCTACATCATGGTTGCCAAAAATTGAAGAATGCTCTATCATGCATATTTTTGTTCCATTTTCACAAATCCTAACTCAATTCATAGTCCTAACAAGAAATTTAAAGAGAGAGAAGAAGAAATTGACACTAACCTTAATTGGAACTTTCCAAATTTGTCAAAACTCCTTCCTTTCCACTTCTTTTTGCTTCTAGTCACCTTAGCAAGGTTAGATATGAAGTTTTAATGAAGGGAAGTAGGGGTGTTATGGTGAGAAATCAAGAAAATTTAAAGAGAGATGAAAGGAATTTCAATGGAGGAGAGAGAGAGATTTTCGGCCGAGTGAAGAATGAAGAAGATGGCTGATTCCTTTTGTTTTTATCCCATTTTAATTTCATTTTTATCCCTTTAATTAGTTTTGTCAAATTGTGATTGGGTGAAACTGAAGGAGCGGAAGGATGAAAAACACAAGTTTTGTCACACCCTACCCCTCTGTAAGGCATAACATGATCCCGTAGTATACCTAATGAATTACCAACTTCGTCTACTGATAACCCATTAAATATACTACAAGGGATTTTAAACTTTTCTTACTTCTTTTTACAGTGGTGAGCACTATTTACAGGTGTTAAAAAATTTTTTGAACTGAAGTGAAACAGCTAATACATTTGAATTAGTGCTAATTTCTGTAAAAATTTTGGCGGAGTGCCCTCTCTATTTTGAATAAAACAGTTCTTCAAAAACTTGTAAAAAGCATTTCAAATATATTTCTCAATCTCAAACTCCAACATTTAATCAACACAATATATTTCTCAACTCAAATCCATAATAACTTTTCAATATTTTCCAAAGGATGAGATAAAAGAAATATAGTACAAATTTTACAAACCAAAATAATTCACAATTTATTTTACACTTCAATGTACAATTTTAATTTACAACTGCTCAAAATCAAGAATACTATATACATACAGTGAACATACATTACAATACAAAATGCAAAATATGGTATACTCAATATACCCGATGATCTCTCGCTGAATGCACTAGCAGCCTAGTCTGCTGCACTATCCGTCTGTCTACCTACGACAGCAATAAAAAGCTATTGCTGAGACAATGTCTTAGTAGTGCACAACATTAACCAAATACAACTTTAAATCACAAATCATAATTCATATAAATAGTGGATACTTAAACCATAGTTAAATTCAAGACAATGAATGTCATAAAGAATTTAAACTCCATTTCACAATATCACAATAAATCTCAATAAGTCAAAACATGGTTAAATTCAAAAGACAGTAAATGTCAATAAGAATTTAAACTCCATTTCACAATCTCACAATACATATCAATAAATCACACACAGCTTAATCATGTTCCAAAGTTCAATTCGTCCCAAGAGCCGATGGCTAATGAGGTATTCAATTCGTCCCAAAAGCCGATGGCTAATGAGGTATAACATAGCTAGCTAGCAAAAATATGAGTACTCATTCTATTCATCCTCAACAGGCACACACCTCAACACTTCAGCCAGAGAGGGAATTCAATTCGTCCCACTAGACAAGCTAGCGAGGAATACAATCAATATACATGATAGCTGTGGTTTCAAACCATTTACAATGCTTTTCAATCAATAAGTATCCATCAAATGTCATTCAAATAATTTTTCACAGTTTCAAACCATTTACAATGCTTTTCAAGCAATAAGTATCCATTCAAACACATTTCCATAATTGAAAACAATAATATATAAATAGTCATAATTTATTTCAATTGAAAAATTTAAAAGAAATAACTGTTGTGCACAAACCTCTGATAACTGTCTCCTAGCCTTGACTCAGTGTTTCCTTCCCTTTCCCTGAGTCTTTGCTAACTGAGAAACACAATTTGAAGTGTTTCAGTACTCATTTAAAGTGTTTCTAACGATAATGCTTGATAATTAATTCATTGAATTCTATTATTTGCTTAGTCAACCTAATATGTTGACCCTCGATGCATTCTAGGTAAATTAGGTTTTAATGTTACTAATATGTCATATTTGTAGCCTTTTAGGGTTGGTACATGTTACCCAATTCATTTCCATGCATATTGCATTTTATTGTGATTTGCTGGATTCTGAGATACTAGTTTGACGTAGCCAGATGACCTAGTTCCCTCGGTTTTCGGGTTTCGGTCGAAACTACAAACTTGTAGACCTATGTATTATTGCACGCAGGGCAAAATTTCAGGTCATTCTGAGTTTACTTGACCAAGTTATGGTCATTTTACTATTGCTGGTCAAAATGCATCAAATTGGTCACTTTAGGTCAATTTAGGTTCGGCCAGTTTTTAGACCCGAACTTGTGCAAGCTTTTTCACTTGCTTATGGTCATTTCTGGGTGTTGGTGTCTTCATAAGAGTTGTAGATATAGGTCCTAACTATTCATGGTAAAATTTCAGGTCAATTGGACCTGTTTTGAGTGAGTTATGGCCTAAACACTAACTATTGCCCAAATAGTCAATTTTCAGGCCTTAATTGCACTAATCCGGATTTGGTCACTTTTCAAGTTACCTTACAAGCAGAATTTTGGTAAGCTTCCTTCATGAAAGTTGGCACATCTTGTGCCTAGTTTCACCTCCAATTGGTCTCATACCAATTGGAGTCACACACATAAGGTTCTAGGCCCAAAACATAAACTGCCCTATTGCATTTTGTTCATTACTCATCAAAGGACACTTTTAACACTTACCAAACTACACATTCATGCCAATTCTGGTTTGTACCATAACCTAAGCACAATTCACAACATATTGTTGGTCATTTTGACAGCTTACAATCACACTCAAATTACAAACAATTCAATCACCTAACCTAGCTCATTTACATGTCCAACCTCACACCTTCATACATATACACAAGCTTCCATAACAAGTACCACAATTCAGCATTAATATTCCATAAACCAAACATGAAATAACATTTTTATGGTTCACCATTCAAGCTGCCGATTCATACACCTCTCTCCATTAATTTCCAAGCTTCCAAATTCAAGTACACATTCACATATACTAAGTATACATCACCCAAATTAATTCCTACACACATAAACATTTAATCAACCCTTTAATCTACCATTTACAAGCAAGAATAAACTATCCTTAAGGAGTTTCCATGGCTGCCAAAAGTACCCATCTCCCTTTAAACATCAAACCTCAAAAATCTCTCCATAATTCAAATACCCATAACATCCTTACAAACTTTAATGAAACAATAATAAAAATCACAAACTTATCACTTTGGAAATTCTTCAAAACCTCACCAAAACTTCTTAAAATTGCTATCAAACTCTTCCTTGTAAGGTGAGGATAAACTTCAATGAAGACAAGTGTGGGAAAAGATGGCTTGATCATGGAGTTTTAATGGCTTAAAGGTGGGCGGCCATGGGAGAGGTTTGAGAGCTTCCATTCAGCTAATTGAAATTTTCAAGTGAAGAAGATGGATTGCAGATTGTTAGTGGATATTTCTGTCCACTTATGATATAATATGTTGTATAATGGTCCACTAACATAGTTTAATAATAAATAAATATTAAAATTTCCATATTCTCACATTAAGCTCCTAATTTTTGCTAATTGAATTCGGTACCACCAATTTAATTTTTCATGACATTTTCCAAGTGTAATATCATGTATTTTGAATGGACATTTAGGTCAAAAGACAACTCGGGGTGTCAAATGACCACAATGCCCCTGTTCGGGTTACATTCCCGATTTTTCGATAACACCGGGTTTTATCCGTTTTTCAATTTCTCACTTTTCTTTGTACTAATTAATTAATTTTTCTTTTATATTTCTAATGGTATTTATACTTCAATAGACATTTATTTAAGTCCTAAAAATATTGTCTAGGGTTTTCCGCAGTCCAGGGCTAGTCAACGGTCCACGCCGTAACTTTCCGATGCAGTCACCCATCGCTAGGGTTCTCGGCTCATTTAACTTGGTTACATTTATTTGCTATTATTTTTCCTTTGTTTTTCTTGTATTTTCTTTTCTTGTATTTCATTACTTTATGTCTCCTCACTCATATCGAAGTGTAGTTCTAGGCATCCTAGCTGTCCGGACAGCACTGGTCACAGGAACAGTAGAACGCACTACCGAACTTAGGGGCGTTACAAGTTTATACCATTCTATTCAAAAATTTTCACCTAGGGTCACATGCATCATGCAAGATTATTTTTATCTATTTGATTTCAATGATAAACAACATATTAAAACTCTTTTAATATGTTTTTGGATCTGTATTTGCCATTTAAGGTTTTTGAATTAATCAGATTAATTTTAGAACCCTAGATTAAATCAAGAACAAATACACTAATCTCTTGATGCACTGCAACGTATTTGTGCCTTTGGTATGCGTCTTTAGGACACCAGATGTTGTCTCTCTAGCTTGTCCATACCAAGTTCACCTATGGCAGTCCTTGAATAGCTTCTAAAGCTTTTACTATTAATTAGAATATCAAGTTTTACCTTTTAAGAGATTAAAGATGTAAACAAGATACTAGAAACAATTTCTAATATTTTTAATTCAAGAGATTGTTTGCTAATCTGTTGGAATTGATGAGAGATGAAAAAGAAGAGAGAATGGGAGCTTCAAGGGTGGCGGCACAAAGGAGGCAGCAGCTGATTGTTTTGTTTTCTTTTCATAACAACACTTATATAGCTAGATCACCACTTAAACCCTTGCCACATGTCACCCTCTGATTGGTTCTAGGTTTAATTGACCCAATCACATTGTGCAAAGTGTCAAACCTATATTTAATCTTAATTTTAATAATCTTACATGATTAAAAGACATTTGGCAAGTTTATGTGTAATACCATGTGTCACCATCTCATGGTGCCACTTGTCACCCTGCGAAATGACCAAAATGCCCCTGTGTCTTAGTTTTGAGTTCTCAACCCAAAATAATTATTTCTCTTCTTCTAATCAATTTATATCAAATAAAAATCAATTAATTAATCTTTATTAATTAATTTCTCATTAATTAAATTCATATTTAAACACTTTAAATATAAATTTAACTTATACTATACATCCAATAATCTAGATTTGGTTTCAAGCCATGCTAGGGACTTTGCAATCTAATTGCAAATCAAACCTATTTAATTAATCAATTAAACTCTTTAATTAATTAATTAAATCATATTTAATTTGGTGATTACTTGTATATGTGTGTGACTCACTAGGCTCATCACTAATTGGCAATGAGACATGATATTATCTCTTAATATCATCAGAACTCTTTCTTACCATAAATGATTTCTTTAAATCATTTTATGCACCTCATAGACCATGGTTAACACTTAGCATAGCATGCCATGGCCACCCAATTAGTAATAAGGTTTACCTTAAATGAACCTATAATCATATGATGTCATAATTAAGCTTTTAAAATTTCATTTTGTTTTCTTTCTTTTCTACTCATTTTTAATTAAATTTTCATCAATATTTATTCATATTTTATGTCATATAATTCACTTACTTAAATGGACAAGTTGGTCAAAAATCATTTCCGAAGACAAAATGACCAAAATGCCATTTGTTTAGCTTATTGAGCCAAAATCGTCTATACCGATTAATAAAATTTTCTTAGCATTTTCTCGGCATTCTTTTGTCATTTAAACCTCAATAACTCTTCACTGGAGTCCCAAAAATTTTGTCACAGGGTTTTCCCTGGGTCTAGGATTCCTAACTGTCTTCACAGTAGCTTTCCATTGGGGTCACCCATCGCCATAGCTTAGGCTCATTTAAGCTTAGTGCATTTCATTTCTAAAATTTTTTCTTAATTTTTCTTACCATTATTTGAGTTATTTATGACTCCTCACTCTAGTCTAAATATAGTTCTAGATATTCTAGCTGTCCAGATCGACATTAGTCTCCGAAACAATTGAATGTACAGACTAGCTAAAGTGAGGGCGTTACATCTGGGTTTATTTTTTTTTCATGAAAGTTGTGCTCCTATATCTACCCTTTACAATGGTATAAAAATCAGGTCTTTCTGACCTTTCTATACGGAGTTATGGCCAAATTTGGTCATTTTTCTGGGTTTAGGGTATGGTCATCTGAATTCAAATAGTTTTTAGGTCAATTTGGAGGAAGTTTTTGGGCATGGTTTCTTCATGAAAAGTGGGGCATTTTGACCCTAGTTTCATCTCCAATTGGCTTCATAGCAATTGGAGCAACACACATCTAGATATAGCTCAAAAACCACATTGGACTCAAGAGTCCCACAATCTGCATGAAAATGTACGCTCCTAATTTCATTTCCTCCAATCTCCCAAACTTCATTTGACACACATAGCACTTCTAATAAGCAACAATCAATCTCAATAATACCAATTTCAAGCCATAACATAAAATTCCAAACGTTAAATCAAAACCCTAACTCAAAATTTCAATCTCAAGCATAACACTTGCAAATCAATATATAACTCATTTCTACTTGTTAATCAGCATCACAAATCACATTTACATTCAAGAATTCATCAAACCCCTATGGTTCCCAAGGCTGTCAAAATTTCCATCCCTCATAAACCTATCATTTCCTTTTCATTTCATGCAATTTCACCTCATCCTAAGTTCAATTAAAAAATTAAAGAAGGAAGGAAAGAAGATTAAGCACTAACCTTATGTTGATCACTTCTTGACTTTCATGAACTCCGCTAATTCTTAATTTCTTGGCAGCCAATCACTTTGCCTAGGTGTGGGGATGATTTTTAATGAAGAAACTTATGGAAAATATGGTGAGAAAATAGGAGAAATTGAGCTAGGAAAGAATGAAAACGGAGGAGAGAAAGCATCCAAGTGGTTTGGCCATGGGACTAAGGAAGAAGAAGATGACCATTTTAATTTGTTTTGTCTCCTTTTTAACTCTTTCTTATCTCTTTTTAATTGGTTATTGAATTTCCATTAGTTAGAGTTTTTAATGATGCCATTATGACATTATGCTTAGGTAATAATGTTAATTCCCTTTTTTTTTCTTTTCTTTTCCCATTTTTATACATAAATTCACTTTTTAATTTATTTTATGTGTTTTAATCTCTCTCAATTTAATTAACATTTAGGTTAAAATTCAACTCTTGGGTTGAAATGACCAAAATGCCTTTCGTTATGCTTGCTTAGTTATATTTGTCTGTACCGATTAACTAAATTTTCTTGAATTTTCTTTGATATTTTTAATGTCATTTATACCTCAATTAACCTTCAATTAAATCACAAAAATTTATTTCATAGGGTTCCTCACGGGTCTGGGGTCAGCAACTATCTTCACAGTCGCTTCCCGGTACAGTCACCCAGCGCCGAAACCTCAGCTCATTTAACCTAGTTATATTTCATTACTCTTATATTTCTTAGCTTTTATTTGGTCTTTATTCCATCATTTTATGTCTCCTCACTATAATTTAAGTGTAGTTCTAGACATTCTAACTATCTGAACAGACGTTAGTCGTCGAAACAGTAGAATGTACGGACTACTTAAAGTGAGGGCATTACAGGATTGAAGCTAAAATTACTACCCACCTTTTTCTTAAGTTCAAGGGAAATAGGTAAACTCTCCCTTCCTTTAATCTTTTAGAATAGTTCAAGTATGTTTTTGAAAGGGGTAGATTGTTGCTTTTTGAATGCATGTATGTTTAAGGGAGTTTTGGAGCATAGCTAAGTTGAGAATGGGGTTGCATGTTGAGTTCTTAATGTTTTTCTTGTTAATGTGATATGTGAAGTTAATAGAAACTTGAATTCAACTCTTAGTGGTTATATGTGAGTTTTGAGCTTGATTTCAAGTTTCTTAGGCCTTAAATGGTAAGTTTCCTTTGATGGATTCAAGAATTTCGTAATGGTGTTATGTTTGAAGTTTGGTTGAATCTTGAATTAAAGTTCAATTTGGATTGCATGCAAAAGCATTACTTCTACGTTCAATAGCCAAACCATTATTTTTGTAGCCAAAGTATGCAGTTTCTCGAAAAAATTTAGAAAATTTCCATGTTCGACAGTCAAAGTCTAAGACATCAGTAGCTGCAATGGTTACCAAACTAAAAAGGCATTTTTGAAAGCCAAGGGTTCAATAGTTGAAATCTAGGAATTCGACAGCCACAGTAACTACTAGACTAAAAGGCCAGTCAAAGCTTGAGACTTCAGTAGTCAAAATCCAAGACTCCAGCAATCGAAGTGGGTTCTACTAGGCCTATTCTCTGTTCCCTTCTAAAGTTCCAAAACATGACTTTATGGTTCCTAAGGGCCTAGAATAAGACGTTTAATATTTGCATACAGCTTTAGAATCTTCTATAACTTTTTAGGGTCCAATGTCATACGATTGACCTTGAGAGACTTGGAAAGTTAAGGATCTAAAGATAGCTTCTGTTTGAGTTAGGTGGTTAATAGGCTATAAGAGGTGAGTAATTCTAACCTAATAAATGTAATTTATATAAATTGAGCACATGATCATTCACATGCATCATTTCATTGTTTATTACGGTTTATGTAATACCCTCACTTTAGATAGTCCATACATTATACTATTCCGATGACTAATGTCTGTCCAAATAGCCAAAATGTCTAGAACTATATTTAAACTAGAGTGAGGAGACATAAATCATCTAAACAATGATAAGAAAAATTAAGAAAAAATTTAAGAAATGAAAGGCAATAAGGTTAAATGAGCCGAAGTTATAGCAATGGGTAACCCTAACGGGAAGCGACTGTGAAGACAGCTGCCGACCTTAGACCCATCGAGAAACCCTGTGAAATAATTTTGAGGACTCCAGTAAAGAATTATTGAGGTTTAGATGATAATAGAATGCCAAGGAAATGCCAAGAAAATTTTATAAATCAGTATAGGCAATTTTAGCTCATTAAGCACAACGAGGGGCATTTTGGTCATTTCACCTTCAGAGATGATTTTTAACCAACTATCCATTTAAGTAAGTGAGGTATATGACATAAAATATGAATAAATATTAATGACAGCTTAATTAAAAATAAGTAAAAGAGAGAAGAAAGAAAATTAAACAAAATGAAAATTTAAAATCCATTTATGACCTAAGCATAACTAATGATGACATCATTAAAAATTAAAATTTATTTAAATGAAGATAATGATAAAAGAAGAGATAAAATTTAATTGAAATAAGAAAAGTCTTCTTCTTCCTTAAGCCTTGGCCGAATTCCTCTCTTCCAAACCCTCCACCATCGCTAATTCATCTAAGCTTAATTTCTCTCAAAATTTGACCATATTTCTCATAGTTACTTGCATTAAAACTTGCTATTTAACCTAGCTAGAGAGATTAGAAGCAAAATCAAGGTAATAAATTGAAGTTATGGAAGCTTAAAAGTTGACATCAAAGAGGTATGTGCAAATTTGTTTTTAATTCTTAAACCTTACTTGAGTTCTTGTTAAGATGTATAGAAATTGGAAAGAAAATGATGAAATATATGTATGGAAGGTTTAACATGATTTTTGGCCAGCCTTGTTAGAGTGTGGGTTTGAGGTGTTTGATGAACTAATTCATTAATTCTATCCTTGGTGAAATGATAGATAAGAAAAAAATGTTGAGTTGCATGTGTGGTATGAACTTGGGGATTAAAGTTTGAGGCAAAAATAGGGTTTTGCCAATTTGTTAATGAATTGATGTTTTAATGGTCAATTAGTGACCATTTGGTATGATTTGATCCTAAAATGAAGTTGATTGTGGCATTGAATTAGGAATTAGAGGTGCAACCCATTTGCTGGAAATTCTGAACTTTGAGTCTAGTGGATTTGGGTAGCCATAAGTTGAAATGTGTAACTTCAATTGGTGTAAGGCCAATTCAAGGTGAAACTAGGGACATAATACCACATTTACCATGGAGAGACCTTGCCCAGAAAACTAACTTAAAGTGACCTAAAATTTGCCTAAGTCTGGGTAACCAAAATCTGGACCTGGAAAAATGACCATATGAACAGTGATTATTCAAATGGCCATAAATTTGTGTAGAGAGGTCCAAATAACCTGATTCTTAAACCCATGGAAAGCTTAGACATAGTAGAACAACTTTTATGAGGAATAGAAACCCAAATTCTAACCATAACCTATTTAAATTGCTAACCAAATTTAGCTCACCAAAACTACTAGAACAAAAATCTGCCCATAAAATCTAGGGATGGACCAATCCGGCCAGTTATGGTAAAAATGCCATAACTTGAACTACAAAACTCCAAATGGAGTAATTCAAAAAGAGAATTAAAGTAGACACATTAAGGAACAACTTTGATGGAAAAAAGTTTAGTCAAATTTTCATTGTAGATTAGTCTAATGGAATAGTAAACATAAGTAATGAAATCTGAAAATTTGAAATAACTTCTAATGAGCCTTGAATTAAAATTAGCAACTAATGCCAACAAATGAAAAATCCAAAATGTGGTATTATAATGTAATTAGAACTTGTATACCTATTAATTATGAAAACTCAACATTTTTGCATGAATAGTAATGTGAATAGTAACCACTATAATATCGAATCCAAAGAACCAAAACTTAACTTTGTTAATATGCCCTAGTATGCCTAGTATGATTAGTTTGGATAGGTTGGTATGCCAATAAGGTTCCGATTATAGTACTGTCTATGGCTTTATGCCACTTCGTGATTCATGGCTTTAATGCCATTTTGTGATATTATGGCCTATGGCCATTTTGCTATTCTTAACATACTTGGCTTTATGCTCGATGATTATTATGGCTTGTTAGCTGTTCGGTTGCACATCTGACAGACACTATGTGACCAATGGTGTGATGGACCAAGGTACTTGATACCTAGTTCCAGTTTGCCCATTTATCTAGTCTAGTCAATTGTATAGGTTACTTGGGCAACTAAAATAAGTCTTAAAAAATTTCGACTAAATAATGAACATAAAAATCATAAAATTTAGGATATCACACATAATTATCAAATTTTCAGTCTGCATTAATTAATAGCATAATTTCTACATATTTAATTATTTAGTTTATTTTTATATTATATTTGCATCACTAAGCTGTATGCTTAGCATGTCTTTTTTTGCCACGAGTAGATACTGGAGATCAGGAGTGAGAACCCAGCAGACCATAAATTGGAAGTAGAGATTTTTGATCTGCATTAGTGTTAGATTGTGTCACCTCCTCCGTGCAGTGTATTTTGGCAGGGCTCCTTAGGCCATGTTTTTTTTTTTGTGTATTGTAATATTTATTTTGTATTGTAAATCATAAACCCATGTAATTATTGTAAATTATGTAAATTAATTAAAATTGAGTATTTTGTTTATGAATGAATATCAGTTTATTTATTTATGTATGAATGAAAATTGTGAGTTTGCAACATTGAAAAGAAGTACTAGAATTAAATGTGAAGAAGAATTTATAGTAGTGTAATTATATTATTGAGACTTTTAACAGGTGGGAAAACATCAAATATTAATAAATTTAGGGGAAACTCCATTAGTTTCTCCAGTTAATAAATTGACCCTAAATTAAATGAATTAAATGTGATTATTAGAAATGAAAAAAAGATAAGTTAAGGCGCTCCGGTACCGAGTATGACATGCTTTGCTCGGTTACACTGTAGACGTGTAAGGGGTGTCACAATTTATGTATCTATACCACAAATATGTTTCATTTTGCATTGTTATTGTTGATTCTTGAGGGACTTTGGATGACTGATTGGCCTCCCCATATTATGTGCATGATCTATGGTGGTAAGACCAGGTGAGGCCTAATAAGCCCCTAGCACACTACGTTTAAGCAAAAGTCTTGAGGAGCCTTTGTATGAGTCGAGCATATTGGATATATTACTTATTTAAGTGGAAGTCCTGAGAAGTCTCTACATGAACTAGGCACATTGGATCTGGGAGACTACTGGTGACAAGTCCATCCTATGTGAAATATTTATAATGTGAAAATTTAGTTGCATGATGCATTGCATATGTATGAATTAAAAAAAGAAAATTTTTGTATGATTAGTTAGTTTACTCACTGAGCTTGTGTAAGCTTACCTTTTTACCCTAACAGCCCAGATGCAGGGATGCAAGAATAGAGGAGTCCATGGAGAAAGAGCAGCAGAAGTAGTTGTAGATTCTTTTCATGGTTATTGCATGTTTATATGGACATGCAAACTGTAAATGGATAATCACTGTGCTAGTATTAAGGAGTTTTGATAAATGCTTTATTTTTATGTATGAGTGATGTAATGATGGATGTTTGAAATCTAAGGTAGTTCTTCCTTTGAGTATGTATATTGATCTAATTATACTTTAGTTACTTTTAATGTATGTAAAGGTTCAAATTCTTAACCAAGTTTATGTTATGAATGTTTATATATGGATAAAAAGACTAAAGTGTAATGGGTTTAGGGTGTGCTTGGATTGTGAGTCTATAGGGATATGTTTATTGTAACACCCCTCACCCGTCTACAGTGTAGCCGAGCAAGGCGTGTCACACAGAGTGCCGGAGCACCTGATCTTATCTGATTTCATTATAGTTCTAGATTTACTTGTTCAAAAACTTTATATGAGGTTTAGGCTATTTTTACTGTTTATCAAAATCTGACTAATTTGGAAAATTCAAAAATTTTAATGACAATCAAGCAGAGTGCCGGCAGTAATTTAAACTAACAGTTCTTCTGAACCTGCCAAAAATAATTTTAATATATACTCAAATTCATAACTCAGATTGTCTCAAAGCATTCTCAACAGTTTCTCAAACTCAGATTCAGTCTCAAAATTTCTCAAACTCAATCTCATTCAGAATCATTATGATTACATAATCAACTCATATATCAAAATTTTTACATTTCATTAACGTACATAATTTGTCAATTAAGTACATAAATTTGTCAAGTATAGGATATACAAATGAAATTACAGTTACTAATTCACATTACAATATAAGCAGTGTCACACCTTACTCCTCGTAAGATGTAACATGTTCCCGTAGTACACCTAATGAATTACCGTACTTCAGCTACCGGTAACCCATTAAATATACTATAAGGGATTTTAAAACAATTTTCATTCATTTTGGAATTGGTGGGTAAATTTTTTTTTTTTTAATTTTAAAACCTTCATTTAGAGTCCAAACATAAATCAAATTTTTTGATATTTAAAATCTCCGCAATTTTTACAAAAATTTCGGCAGAGTGTTGTTTGTATTTTGAGAAAACAGTTCTTCAAAACCTGAAAATAAAAACACTACCAATATATTTCTCCATCACAACTTCATTTGCAACCACCAAACTTCAAATCAACAACAATGGCAACACTTCAACTCAAAATCCAAATTTCAAATCAAGAATTAATATCTCAAAACATTTCATAACTCATGCATTTTGCATTTTAAATCATTAATTTACAATCATAAACTAATTTGTAGATGCAAAATCTCAAAAATACTATTATTACAATTTTATCTGTACAACTGCTCAAATTACAGAGATACATATGCATACTACAATATTTACATCAAACTAAACTATCAGGGTATAGACAAATACCCGTACAAAAATTCTTCTCCTCTCTAACTGTAGCAGCTTGCTCTACTGCTATGTCCTTTTCTCTATCTGCGACAGTAAGTTAAAGCTATCGCTGAGTATATAAATACTCAGTGGTGTACAATAAAGCATAAAATGCATAATATAAAACAGTTATGAACAAATCATCATTTAAAAATCTCATAATCGCATTTCACAATTTTTTTTTTCTCAAATCACATTTATAACAAATCATAATTTTCAAAACTTAATATAGCACAACTTGATCAAACAATTTAATAAACATAGTGTTGCCAAACAATAACACAACTTAAGACATGACACAAAATTTCCAAACATGTCATGTGTACATCACGACAAGGCAAACACCCTCACTAATCGAAATCAATGAGGGAGGTGGCTAGCTAGCTAATGAGTACTCATCCACACTCACCCCTCAGACTGGGAAGCCAGAGAGGGAGGAAACTGATAAAATATTATACTCACCCCACAAGTGGAGGAGGAACATATTAGTATTGCCATGCCAAGTGTGAATTAAAAATAATTTAAATCAAGTTATTCAATTATTTTATACAATTCACAAATCATATTTCATTCCAAACTTTTCATTTACAAAGTAGGCAATACACTATTTTTCAAATAATATTTTCAAAGCCATAACTAAATTCAAAACCATATTATTTAAATATTTCATACAAATCAATAAATTATTTTCATTCCAAATTTCCATTGAAAAATAGGCAACACAACTTTTAGAAATTCACAATGAACCAAACACACAACACAACTTCTCGAAATTCACAATGAACCAAACACATTCACAATGTAAAACAAATCAATTTCCATTATGAAAACTGTAATTTAAAAATTTTGTACACAAACACAATCAATTTTCAAAATCAAATTTCCATTAACAAGTGGCAACACCATAGTTCTCAAAACCCATAATTAAAACAATGCATACAAATCAAGTTTTCAGTGGGAAAACAATAATTTAAAGTTATTGTGCACAAACCTGGATTTAATCGCCTCTAGGCCTTCCGGGTCTTTTTCAGCTGAAACATAAAATTTATAGTGTTTCAGTACCTTATTTCACAATAAATCTAATAATTAATTCATAAATACTTAATTCTAGCCCAAATATGCTTAAACTAATATTCTTGAAAATTTTCATTTTGAAGTTACTATTCATGATGCTATTCAAGTCAATTTGTTGACTTTCTAAGGCTTAATAGGTATGGGAACTCCAACTTCACCCACAAACCACATTTTGGTTACCAAACTTATTGGTTTTGGTTGTTTACTCAAATTCTAAGTCTTTTAGGCAAATTTGCAAATTTTCAGTTTTTGTGTCCTAAGTTGCACTGTTCCATTGGTCACTTTACTACTAGAATTTGGCAAAACTTCCTTCATAGAAAATATTCCCTATTGTCTTAAGTTTTTTCTCCTTTTTGAATCACTCCATTTGGAGTTTTGTAGCTCAAGTTATAGCCATTTGAACCATGGCTACCGGATTGGACTTAACCTAATTTTCTGGGCAATTTTTGGTGCTGGCAGTTTTGGGTCACCAACTTGGGGTGGCCAAATGACTTGGTTAATGGAATAATTTGGGTTTATGTTCTGCATGAAAGTTTTAGTTCTATATCTCATCTAAGCACTGGTAAAATTTCAGGTCATTCTGACATTCCTAGCTCAAGTTATGACCAAATGAACAAATACTGTTCATTTGGTCAGTTTGTACAGGGACAGACTGAGATTTTTCGAATTGAGTCAATTTATTCATTAGGTTTTAGTCACTTTTTGGGCATGCTTCCTGAATGAAAATGGTGTCATTTAGTGTCTATTTTCATTCCCAATTGGTCTCATACCAATTGGACTTGTAAAATTTCATTTTTGGTCCCTCAAAGGTAACTTGGTCATGCTGCCAGCAGCATGACCACACTCAATCCGAATTTGGCCTTAACTCCAACCATTCCAACACACTTCATTTGGTCACCATTGACCATTTCTCACTTCAAACTAGGTCCAAGACATCTTTTACCAATTTTTTCACATTTTTGTCTCTAACCCTAAGTGTCCCAAAACCCTGACTTACTAAATTGTTGCATTTAATTACATTTAAGCATTTAAATCTTACTACCACTTTCATACAAGCTTACTAACAAATTTAATTCATTCAAAACATATCATATTCTCATACATCCATGACTGGCTGAAATTCCCTTTGGTCCTCCACACATGTTTTTATTTCATTTCAAGTTTATTTACAAGTTAATCATTCTATAAACATAACTAAATCAACTAACAAATCAAGTTTAGTTTACTAACCTTGTGTGCAGAAATTTCTTCTTCCTTTCCTTCAAGTTTTCTTTTCTTTCTTTCCCTTAGATCTTGTTTTCTAGTTGCCCAAACAAGCTTTATTTATGGTAGACTATTTTTTTACGGTGGGATTTTTAATTCCTCAAGCTCACAACAGAGCTTGAATGGAGGTTTTGTGAGGGAGAGAAGAGAGAGGCGGCAACCTTGGGTAGAAGAAGACTAAATGACTTTTTTTTTCTTTTCCCTTCTTTTATTTATTTTAGCTTATGGAAGACCCAAAAAAAATCAATTTAATTAATTTATTAATTATGACATTTATGGCATCATGCATGATGTCATGCATGATGTCATCTCCCTACACCTTTTTCATTTCTTTTTTTTTCTATTTATTTTTCTATTAGTTCTTTAATTTAATTCTCAATTCTGAAATTTTCTTTTCTCTTATTTTATTTTACAGTTAGGTCAGGAGTTAGCTCTCGGGGTCAATTGACCAAATTGCCTCTCACCGGTTCAACCCGGTTTGCAAATAATTTAATATTTCTTCCGGCTCCCTGACTTAATTATTTGACTGGCTTAACAACCTTTTTCTGTGATTTTCTCTTTTCCACTATGTTCGTAATGGTCCTAAGGACCACGGTGTCACGTTTTATGGTTTGAAATTTGAGTTTAAATCGACTTCGCAGTCATTCCCGAGAAGGTCACCCATCGTTGTGACTCTCAGCTCGTTTAACTTCTTATGTTCTGTTTTTCTTATTTATACTTAATTATTTGGCAATTACTAATTATTTGTGTTTATGGCTTATCTAATTGTCTGAAGTGTGGTTCTAATCCCCTTAATTGTCCGGACCGACACCGGTCACCGGACCAGTGAAATATACTAGGCTATACAAATAGGAGTGTTACAATTCTCTCCCCCTTAAAATAATTTCGTCCTCGAAATTGTGTCCCTTATCTGTCCTCAAATAGTCACACGTGTTGTTTTATCATGTTTTTCTCACATTTCTACATAACTTTATAATCGGAATAATGGCCCATACCACTTTAACCAACGTTATTCACTCATCGATTTCTTACCTCATGTGTCATGTTCCTTATGAGCTTCTGTCATAAGTTAGATTCAAATTCATTTCAATTTTAGAGGTAAGCAAATTTGTGTGCTAGTGGATCCACTATTCTAGGACCTCGTGTGATCCTATGGGTGAGAACTTAGTTTTACTCTTTTCTTATCAAATCTCTTAATCATTTGATGTAACCTTTAGTTTAGTTTTGAATATTTTAGTCTTTTCTTGCTATTGTTTTAGCAATTACTTTCTTTTGTACCCTTTTCTTTCTTGGCCATAGGTCCATAACCATTATCTTACCATCTCCATTTATGACCAAGGCCTATGTGCCATTTTGCACTATCTTGTTTGCCTTGGTTTGATTTATTTCTTTGTTGATAAAATAATTTGGAATATCGTTACGCATCTTAAGTAAATTGCTTGCCTTGGTGGCAATTCCTCCTCTAGTATTTTTCTCATTTCTTACTGTTCTATTTATTTTTATCTATCGATATTATATAGCTTATTTTGTACTAATGTGTAGTCATTATTTTCTTTTGTACTGAACTATAACCTTTCAATATTCTAACTTTAGAGTTTTAAATCCCAGGTTAGGATTTTCAAACTCCTTCCCAATAAGAAAACTTTATCTTATCATAACTGTACCAAAATAGATGCCGTTTGCAACTATTCTTATTCTTGTGTACTATCGAGTAGTACGTAGCTCTACACAATAAATCCCAAGTCCGTACTGTAATCTGTAGCTTACAGCACAAACATCAAGAATATTGCATAGTTACTACGATACTTCCCAATAGAACAAATTTCCCTATATCTTATTTCTTTTAAATTCACTAATATCTTGAACTTATTTTGATTATGGTACCCACTGACATCTATCAGTAGTAATACCTTTACCCGCATCTAAAGTAGCTATATTACTATAATTTACTTTTAGGTTCTCTTACCTTACCTAATTAGGCTTACTAATTAACTTTACAAATTCTTGTGTACTAACAAATACTTTTCACTGACAAACTCTTCCAAATTTAATTTTAAAAAGACTAGTCACTAACATAACAAAAATTTTTTTATTTTTTATTTTTTTTATTTTTTATTTTTTATTTACACATATACATATCTCAATTAAGAATTGAGAAAATACCAGCAACCATACCAGAAGTGTCATCCTCGTTCCTCCGTCGCATAGTGTATACTCTCATTGGAGCATCACCTTGTCCTGGTTGATTCACAGTACTCTAACTTCCAGGTGTACTACCCCTACCTCTGCCTCTGCCTCTACCAATTGTTGGTAAACTCTTTGGGGTAGAAACTTGGGCTGATCCTTCTGTCATGGTAAATGGTCCATAACGGCGTGGACTTATGCAATCCTTAGCAAAATGACCAGTCCCTCCACAATTGAAACATGCTCCTATAGATCTATAACATACTCCACTATGTGGTTTACCACAAGTCTCACAAAGTCGATCCGACAATGTTTTTCTGTATGTCTATTGAGTTTACTGATCGGATTGGGATGGTTTCTGTCTAAAAGATATACTTCTACCTGATTTGCTCGAGCTAGATCCTCCAAAATGTTTTCTTTTCCCAGAACCACTCTTAGTAGCTTGACCAATAAACTTTTCAGTTTTCTCTTTCTCTTATGTACTCTTTTTAACTGCCCATTCTGATTCTATCCTTTCCAGTTCCAGGGCTTGTGAAATCAATTCAGAAAAATTCTGGTGTCGAAACCCTACCACTTGCATTCTCAAGCTAGGCCTCAACCCAGCCTCAAACCTTTTACACTGGTCTCAGGGGGTGGAAACTAAGCTTCCAGTATAATGGCTTAGCCTTGAAAAGTCCCGCTCATACTCTGCTACAGTTCTATCCCCTTGCTTCAACCTTAAAAACTCTTGCAGCTTCATGTCTACATAAGTATCGGGGACTCGCTTTTACCAAAATTCCCTTAAAAAGTCTGCCCATGTGACGATTGGTGGCTCTACCAGACTGTAGGGGATGGTCTTCCACCACTCATATGCATCCCCTTGCAGAAGTGATACTGAATATTCGAACTTCAACTCTTCAGCACACTGTAGTTTTCTAAAAATTCGTTCCATCCTCTCTAACCACTATTCTGCTTCTAGTGGATCCACTGTTCCTTTGATTTCTGTAGCCCCAAATTTTGTTAATTTCTCATATTTCCGAGTCGGAGGCTGTGGTTGTGCTACAGGTGCTTGTGTCTATGCTTGAGGTGACACATTTCCCGCCATTTGTTAAAAGAATGCAGCCATCTGCTGTGCAAACTGAGCAGGGAACTGCGGTGCTTGAGGAGGAGCTGGAGTGGCTGACCCACTCACATTCTGGAGTGCTGAGGCTTCTCCTCGGGCCTCAGCCTCGACAGATTGCTCTACGGAATGATCTCCCTCTTCCATTCCATTTTCCAAAAATTTTCTACTCTCTGATAACAAACACAAGGAGGTTGACCTCCGTTAGTGTAACACCCCTATGTTCGGTAGTGCGTTCTACTGTTCTAGTGACCAGTGTTGTCCGGACAGCTAGGATGCCTAGAACTACACTTCGATATGAGTGAGGAGACATAAAATAATGAAATACAAGAAAATAAAATACAATAAAAACAAAGAAAAAATAATAGTAAAGAAATGCAACCAAGTTAAGCGAGCCGAAAACCCTAGCGATGGGTGATCGCACCGGGAAGTCACGGCATAGACCGTTGACTAGCCTTGGACTGTGGGGAACCCTGGAAAATATTTTTAAGACTTAGATAAATGTTTATTGCAGTACAAATACCATTAGAAATATCAAAGAAAAATTAATTAATTAGTACAAAGAAAAGTGAGAAATCGAAAAACGGACAAAACCCGGTGTTACCGAAAAATCGGGAATGCAACCCGAACAGGGGCATTGTAGTCATTTGACACCCCGAGTTGTCTTTTAACCTAAATGTCCATTAAAAATACATGATATTATACTTGGAAAATGTCATGAAAAATTAAATTAGTGGTACCTAATTTAAATAGAAAAAATGGGGTGTAATTTGAGTAATTAACACTTTAAACATATAATATAATTGATTTTTGGTGAGTGGAGCACTATGGGTTAAACTAAACATTAAATGGGTAGGTGTAAACCCACTAAGCACTTCATCTTCTTCACCCATTCTTCCATGCCGAAATGAAACTCACCTAAATACTCCATTGCCGCATTGATTCAAGCTTCCGAACCTCCTCCATTTTCACCTCTAAACACCAAAGTCATTTCACTAATTTTGATCCCACCTCACAAGGAAGAAGTATATGCTAAAATCAAGGGAGTTTTGTGAAGATTTAACAAGCCTCATCAATAGGTAAGTTTGTGTTTTTGATTTTTGTTTTATTAAAGTTTGTAAGGATGTTATGGGTATTTAATTTATGGAGAGATTTTTGAGGTTTGATGTTTAAAGGGGGATGTGTACTTTTGGTAGCCATGGAAACTCCTTAAAGATAGTTTATTTTTGCTTGTAAATGGTATATTAAAGGATTGATTAAATATTTAGGTGTGTAGGAAATTATTGGGTGATGTATACTTAGTATATGTGAATGTGTATTTGAAATTTGAAGCTTTGAAATTAATGGAATGTAAATGCATGAATCGGCAGCCTGGTTTGGTGAACAATAAGGATGTTATTTCATGTTTGGATTATGGAATATTAATGTTAAATTGTGATAGTTGTTAGGGCAGCTTGGGTATATGTGTGATGGTGTGAGGTTGGGCATGCAAATGAGCATGCATAGGTGATTAAATTGTTGCAATTGAGTTTGACAAATTCTGCACTTTATGGTGTATGTTGAATGTGATTATAAGCTGCCAAAATGATCAACAATATGTGGTAAAATATGTTTAGGTTATGGTACAAACCAAAGTTGACATAAATGTGGAGTTTGGCAATGCTAAAAGTGACCTTTGATGAAAAATGAACAAAATACAATAAGGCAGTTTGTGTTTTGGGCTTAGAACCTTAAGTGTGTGGCTCCAATTGGTATGAGACCAATTGGAGGTGAAACTAGACACAAAATGTGCCAACTTTCATGAAGGAAGCATGCCAAAATTCTGCTTGTAAGGTAACTTGAAAAATGACCAAATCCGGATTAGTGCAATTAGGGCCTGAAAATTGACCAATTGGGCAGCAGTTAGTGTTTAGACCATAACTCACTCAAAACAGGTCCAATTGACCTGAAATTTTGACCATGAATATTTAAGACCCATATCTACAAGTCTTATGAAGAAACTAAAGCCCAGAAATGACCATAAGCAAGTCCAACAGCTTGCAAAATTTCGGGTCCAAAAACTGGCCGAACCAAAATTGACCTAAAATGACCTAAAGTGACCAATTTTGATGCATTTTGACCAGCAATAGTAAAATGACCATAACTTGGTCTACATAGCTCAGAATGACCTGAAATTTTGCCTCGCATGGAATAAGACATAGATCTACAAGTTTGTAGTTTTGACCGAAACCTGAAAACTGAGGGAACTAGGTCATCCGGCTAGGTCAAACTAGTATCCCGGAATCCAGCAAGTTGCAATAAAACGCAATATACATGGAAATGAATTTGGTAACATGTACCAACCCTAAAAGACTATTGAATATGAAATATTAGTAAAATTAAAACCTAATTTACCTAGAACGCATCGAGGGTCGACATATTAGGTTGACTAAGCAAATAATAGAATTCAGTGAATTAATTTTCAAGCATTATCATTAGAGACAGTTTAAATGAGAACTGAAACACTTCAAATTGTGTTTCTCAGCTAGCAAAGACTCAGGGAAAGGGAAGGAAACACTGAGTCAAGGCCAGGAGACAGTTATCAGAGGTTTGTGCACAACAGTTATTCATTTTGAATTTTTCAATTGAAATAAATTATGACTATTTGTATATTATTGTTTTCAATTATGGAAATATGTTTGAATGGATACTTATTGCTTGAAAAGCATTGTAAATGTTTTGAAATTATGGAAAAATTGATTGAGTGTGATTTGTGAAAATTGAAGTTAATTATGAATTGTGTTGCCATTTTGTGATTGAAATTATGACTTTGAAAATTTATTGGATTCTCACGAATCATTTGAATAAAATGTTTGGAATTGATTTTGTGTTCACACTTAGCATGACAGTATCACATCATTCCTTCTCCATTTATAGGGTTGTGATCGTTTATTTTTCTCCCTCTCTGGTTTACCAGTTGAGGTGATCGGATGAGTACTCATTACATAGCTAGCTTCTTTCCTCATTGATTTCGATTAGTGGGGTTGTGATTGCTTTGTCGTGGTGTACAACGTGGCATTGATCAAAAATTTGTGCCGTGGCTTAAGTTGGGTATGAATTGGCAACGCTGTATTCTTAAATAATTTGACTAAATTGTGTTATTATGAACTTTGATAATTTGTGAAATGGAGTTTAAATTCTTATTGACATTCACTGTCTTTTGAATTTAACCATGTTTTGACTATTGAGATTTATTGTGATATTGTGAAATAGAGTTTAAATTCCTTATGACATTTATTGTCTTGAATTTAACTATGGTTTTACGTATCCACTATTTATATGATATATGATTTGTGATTTAAAGTTGTATTTGGTTAATGTTGTGCACCACTGAGACATTGTCTCAGCGATAGCTTTCCATTGCTGTCACAGGTAGACAGACGGATAATGCAGCAGACTAGGCTGCTAATGCATTCAGCGAGAGATCATCGGGTATATTGAGTATACCACATTTTGCATTTTGTACTGTAATGTATGTTCACTGTATGTATATATTGTTTTTGGTTTTGAGTAGTTGTAAATTAAAATTGTATATTGAAGTTGTAAAGTAAATTGTGAATTATTTTGACTTGTACAAATTTGTACTGTATTTCTTTAATCTCAGTCTTTGAAAATTTATTATGGATTTGAGTTGAAAAACGTAATGTGTTGAATTATGTTGGAGTTTGAGATTGAGAAAAATATTGAAGTGCTTTTTACAGGTTTTTTAAGAACTGTTTTATCCAAAATACAGATGGCATTCTGCCAAAATTTTTATAGAAATTACTAATAGTCCAAATGAGTTAGCTGTTTCACTTCAGTTCAAAAAGGTTTTTAACACCTGTAAATTGGGCTCACCACTGTAAAAGGAAGTAAGAAAAGTTTTAAAATCCCTTATAGTGTATCTAATGGGTTATCAGTATACGAAGTTGGTAATTCATTAGGTATACTATGGGATCATGTTATGCCTTACAGAGGGGTAGGGTGTGACAGTTAGTGCATATTCATGATGTAAATATGTCATATATATTAAACATTTGAGCAGTTGTATTTACCGACAAAATATTTCAAATTCACAGTTCAAAATTTATTTTAAAACCTTTGCTCTGATACCACTAAACATGTCACACCTTACTCCTCGTAAGATGTAACATGTTCCCGTATTACACCTAATGAATTACTGTACTTCACCTACCGGTAACCCATTATATATACTACAAGGGATTTTAAAACAATTTTCGTTCATTTTGGAATTGGTGGGTAAAAATTTTTTTTTTTTTCAAATTTAAAACCTTCATTTAGAGTCCAAACATAAATCAAATTTTTGGATATTTAAAATCTCCGTAATTTTTACAAAAATTTCAGCAGAGTGTCGTTTGTATTTTGAGAAAACAGTTCTTCAAAACCTGAAAATAAAAACACTACCAATATATTTCTCAATCACAACTTCATTTGCAACCACCAAACTTTAAATCAACAACAATTGTCACACCCTACTCCCCTATAAGATGTAACATGATCCCGTAGTACACCTAATTAATTATCGTATTTCGCCTACCGATAATCCATTAAATATACTACAAGGGATTTTTAAACAATTTTCATGAAATTTAAATCATCGATTAAAATCTGGTGTTATAAAACTTTTTTCAAAATTTCGGCAAAATGCCGGTTGTATTTTGAGAAAACAGTTCTTCAAAACCTGCAAAGAACACACTCCCAATATGTTTTCTGAAATACAACTTCAATAACTTCATTTGAACCCATAATTCAAATCTCAATAATCAAATCAATCTCCTCATAAAAGAAACATTTCATTGATTACAAGACTCAAAATTAATATTACAAAACTATTCAGATAAATGAAATCCCAAATTTACATTTACAATAATTTACATTTAATTACATACCGAAATATTTTACAAGAGTTTTTATACAACTGCTCAAATAATTTACATACATATTATTACATGCATACATCAAAACCTATGTACATGAGTATACCTATGATATACCTGGAGCTGAGCTGAATGTGTTTTTAAAGAAACTTACTCATTGCTCTATGCTCTTCTTACCTGCGACAGCATACAAAGCTATCGCTGAGTGGTGAACTCAGTGGTGCACAACTATAATTTAAAACATAGTACAATATACATTGACAAAATTTACAACAAATAATTTGGAAATCTGAATACTCATCAAATTCCAAAACTCAAAATATTCATTGCCAATAATGTAAATCATTGGTATAAAATGACTTTGACCACGAAATTCAATTTATCAAATCATAACTAACCATTTAAGGTAATTCCAACAAAATTAATAATACATAAATCATAATTGAAATCACAATTCTTTACTATTTAAAAACATTCTGTATCTCAAAAACCATGCTGTATCTCAAAAATCATTCTTTATCTCACTAAATATGCAAGACTAATCCGAAAGGGCCATGTTCGAAGTGATTGTAACTCCCTATGGTCGGGGAGGTCGAATCAGATTCTAA
Source organism: Hevea brasiliensis (assembly GCF_030052815.1). Lineage (NCBI taxonomy): Eukaryota > Viridiplantae > Streptophyta > Magnoliopsida > Malpighiales > Euphorbiaceae > Hevea > Hevea brasiliensis. The sequence continues at coordinate 90,147,808 of NC_079496.1, read as the reverse complement.
CTCCCTATGGTCGGGGAGGTCGAATCATCGTGCACAGTACACACCGCAATAATGAATCTTCCGCAAGGGCCATAATGATAAAAAAACAACTTAGATCTAACCTCAAATCGGAGGAAAATCTAAGCTTGTGCATGTACCATGGTAATCAAAACACAACTAACTCCATTGTCTTCTCAACAAATAAGAGAGACGGGTAATAACCTAGTCAAGCATCTATAGTGAGATATAAAATAATATCACAATCCTTTTAGTGAGCATAAATCACAATATAATTCGATTCAAATTCAATTCCAATATCCAATAATTTTTATGCTCATCACAATTCAAATCATAAATTTACATTTTTCCATGAAAATTACCATCACAATTCAAAACATGTTCTATCACAATTTTCCAAAACATAATTTATTCAATCCATAACAATGCTTAATACTTGTGAAAATACCATTTCACAAAGCTAAATTCATACATACTGTAACAATTTCAATAATCATTGAATAAAATCCAATGCTTGTTAAACATAATACATAAGAAAAATATGTCATTTAATCATATGAAATATTCAAAACAAAATCAGTTAAAATATAGTTGTGCACAAACCTCTGATAACTATCTCTTGGCTCTGACTCAGTGTTTCCTTCCCCTTCCCTGAGTCTTTGCTAACTGAGAAACACAATTTTGAAGTGTTTCAGTACTAATTTAAACTGTCTCTAAAAATAAGGTTCAATAATTAATTTATCAAATTCTATTATTTCCTTAGTCAACCTAAAATGTTAACCCTCGATGCAGTCTAGTTGAATTAAGTTTTAATGTTACCAATATGTCACAATTGTAGCCTTTTAGTATTGGTACATGTTACCAAATTCATTTCCATGTATATTGCGTTTTATTGCAATTTGTCGGATCCCGGTATACTAATTTGACCTAGCTAGATGACCTAGTTTCCTCGGCTTTCAGGTTTCGGTCAAAACTACAAACTTGTAGATCTATGTCTTATTGCACGCGGGGCAAAATTTCAGATCATTCTGAGTTATGTAGACCAAGTTATAGTCATTTTACTATTGCTGATCAAAATGCATCAAAATTGGTCACCTTAGGTCATTTTAGGTCAATTTTGGTTCGGCCAGTTTTTGGACCCAAACTTGTGCAAGCGGTTTGACTTGCTTATGGTCATTTTTGGGCTTTGGTATCTTCATAATAGTTGTAGATATATGTCTTAACTATTCATGGTCAAAATTTCAGGTCAATTGGACCTGTTTTGAGTGAGTTATGGCCAAAATACTAACTGCTGCCCAAAGGTCAATTTTTAGGCCTTAAATGCACTAATCCGGATTTGGTCACTTTTCAAGTTACCTTACAAGCAGAATTTTGGTAAGCTTCCTTCATGAAAGTTGGCACATTTTGTGCCCAGTTTCACCTCCAATTGATCTCATGCCAATTGGAGTCACAAAAATTCATTCATAACCTACAATGCATACTGCCCTTACTAACCACACTTTGCATTAAAATTTTACATTTCTAATGGACACCATACACATTGTATCTAGGTCAATTGTCCAACAATAGTTTAATACAACCAATATCCATCCACAATATACTTAATCAAGTGTCCAGCAATTTAATCAATGTCCAAATACCAATTCAACTCAAGTAAGTCTCTATCACATTCAATTAATCAAATCCATATCTAACAATAATTCAATTGCTCAAACCTAATCCAACTAACCAAGATCAATAACATACAGCCCATTGTTCTTAATCAACATTAAATATACATGAAATTAAGGTCTTCCTAATCATATCAAGGATGTCCCAAAGCTGTCCAAATCACACATATACATCAAGCTTCCAATTTTAATTCACAACCTCACTTCACATACACAATTCAAACTATACCTATGGTAATCAAACTCTTATACATTTAAACATTCTAAGAAACATCATTTCCCAACAAATACATGTAAAAACAAACCAAACTCTTTTAATCACCATGGCTGCCTGAAGGAACGGAAGCGTGAAAAACACAAGTTTATACCATTGAATTCAAAAATTTTCACCTAGGATCACATGCACCATGCAAGATTTATTTTTATCTATTTGATTTCAATGATAAACAACATATTAAAACTCTTTTAATATGTTTTTGGATCTGTATTTTCCATTTAAGATTTTAAAATTAATCAGATTAATTTTAGAACCCTAGATTAAATCAAGAACGATTACACTAACCTCTTGATGCACTGTAGTGTGTCTGCGCCTTTGAGATTCATCATCAGGACACCAGATGTTGTCCCTCTAGCTTGTCCACACCAAGAACACCTATGGCAGCCCTTGAACAGCTTCTAAAGCTTTTTCTATTAAATAGAAATTCAAGTTCTGCCTTTTAAGAGATTAGAGATGTAAACAGGACACTAGAAACAATTTCTAGTGTTCTTAATTCAAGAGATTGATGGCTAATCTCTTTGAATTGATGAGAGATGAAGAAGAATAGATGAAAAGCCTCAAAGTGGCATGACAAAGGAGAGGAGTGGCTGTTGGTTATTTTTTCTTTTCATAACAACACTTAAATAGCTAGGTTAACACATTAAACCCTTGCCACATGTCACCCTTTGATTAGCTCTAGGTTTAAGTGACCCAATCACATCGTTCCAAGTGTCAAACCTATATTTAATCTTGATTTTAATCATCTTACATGATTAAAAAACATTTGGCAAGCTTATGTGTAATCCCACGTGTCACCATCTCATGGTGCCACGTGTCACACTGTGAAATGACCAAAATGCCCCTATGTCTTAATTTTGAGTTCTTAACCCAAAATAATTATTTTTCTTCTTCTAATTAATTTATATCGAATATAAATTAATTAATTAATCTCTATTAATTAATTTCTCATTAATTAAATTCATATTTAAACACTTTAAATATAAATTTAATTTATACTACAATCCAATAATCTAGATTTGGTTTCAAGTCATGCTAGGGACTTTGCAATTTAATTGCAAACCAAACCTATTTAATTAATCAATTAAACTCTTTAATTAATTAATTAAATCATATTTAAATAGGTGATAACTTGTGTATGTGTATGACTTACTAGGCTCATCACTAATTGATAATGAGACATGATATCAACTCTTAATATCATCAGAACTCTTTCTTACCATGGTTAACACCTAGCATAGACCATGGTTAACACCTAGCATAGCATGCCATGGCCACCCAATTAGTAATAAGGTTTACCTTAAATGAACCTATAATCATATGTTACCATGCACTAGAATCTCTCTGTTATAAAATCCCAACTCAAGCTGGAGTCATGGTTTATGTCAAACTCCATTTGCTATGAATATTATGTTCTCTTTTAATTCCAGTTCTTGATTAAAAAGATTTTTCTCATCAGAAACACTTTTCTGAATAAATCTATCTGTCATGGCCAGGAACTTGAAACATCAAGAATAATTAAATGAACATAGGATTTTATCTCTATTTACTTAGAGGAACAAATTCCATCTTGATCAACACCTACCTCCATATATAACTAGTAGGAGCTAACACATGCCCATATACCCATACATAGTACAAGTATGAAAGCAGTATCAAACTCAAACTACCTATATACAAGATAACTGTGCTATCTCAGGTCTAAAGATTATGTGCACTGATATGATTTATAACAAAACATTGACAAGAGTAAACTCCATGTGCTTGTCATAAGTGTCACCTGGTTACCTACTTATCATTTATAAGTGCCTATCATGTTTGTCATATGGCATGAGACTCACCATTCTATCTTATTTATATCTCATATAAATAACTTGGGAACAAACATGAATACAATCTTTCTGGATAAGTCATGTCCTTATTATGAAGTATCCTCGATTGTGAACCTATTTATGATACTTTGTGCTAGAAATATTGTCACTCATATTCTTAACAACTTAAGAATAATATTTCTAACAAAATATCAATGGACCTTTTCTATTACACATAAATATATTATGTAAACGGAAAAGTGAAATGCCTTTTATTAATAAAAATATGTACAAGATACATACTAAATGATATGCTCTAGGGCATACTACTAACACTGCCAAAATTGAAGTCCACCAATTACCCATCCAATTCTTCAAATTTCTCCATAAATCAACTCATTACAACATTAACTCAAAGATTAATTAAGAAAGGGAAGGAAAATTAACACTAACCTTGATTTGAGCTTGACAAAACTTCACCAAATTTCTTCCTTTTTGTTCCCTATGATCCTCCCAAGAGGTGTGGACCAAGTTTAATGAAGAGAATTTATCGTTTTATGTTGAAAATGGGAGAGAATTAAGCTTTGCATGGAAAATTTTCCATGGAGAATTGGGAGTGACAATCGGCCATTGTTGGAAGCTTGAAGGAAATGGGTTAGTTAGTTGAGAAATCTGCTTTAACATGTGTATTTATACCCCCACTAATAATGGTAATATTATTATAATAATCAAGTTTTAGTATTTCTAATTATACCCCCTTTATTTCCCTTAATGACACTTTATACATAAATTTCATTTCATTTCATTTTTTTATGGCATTTTTAAAATTTTAACACTACTAATGTTTTTCATGGACATTTAGGTCAAAAGACAACTCGGGGTGTCAAATGACCACAATGCCCCTGTTCGGGTTGCATTCTTGATTTTTCGATAACACCAAATTTTGTCCATTTTTCGATCTCTCACTTTTCTTTGTACTAATTAATTAATTTTTCTTTGATATTTCTAATGGCATTTATACTTCAATAGACATTTATTTAAGTCCTAAAAATATTTTCCAGGGTTTCCCGCGGTCCAGGGCTAGTAAACGGTCCACGCCGTGACTTCCCAGTGCGGTCACCCATCGCTAGGGTTCTCGGCTCGCTTAACTTGGTTACATTTCTTTGCTTTTGTTTTTCCTTTGTTTTTCTTGTATTTTCTTTTCTTGTATTTCATTATTTTATGTCTCCTCACTCATATCGAAGTGTAGTTCTAGGCATCCTAGCTGTCCGGACAACACTGGTCACTGGAAAAGTAGAACGCACTACCGAACTTAGGGGTGTTACAATTCTCCCCCCCCTTAAAATAAATTTCGTCTCGAAATTTTACCTGGCATTAGTTTCTGAATTGCTATGGGTGCTGTCTCCTCATATCCTCTTCACGTTCCCAAGTAGCTTCCTGGCCTGAATGATGGTTCCACAACACTTTAACTAGGTGTAGCTGTTTGTTTCTCAGCTGTTTCACCTCATATGCCAGAATTTCTATGGGTTCTTCATCATATGAGAGGTCTGGATTTACCTCAATCTCCTCAACTGATAGTACATGAGATGGGTCAGATCTGTACCTCCTTAACATGGACACATGAAAGACACTGTGTATCCTTGCTAACTCTGGAGTTAATGCCAACCGATATGCCAAAGGACCCACTCTTTCCAGAATCTCATATGATCCGATGAAATGAGGACTCAATTTCCCCTTTCTGCCAAATCTCATAATCGTCTTCTAAGGAGAAACTTTGAGGAATACCTTATCACCCACTACATATTCAATATCTCTTCTTTTCAGACCAACATAGGACTTCTGACAGTCTAATGCAACCTTGAGTCTATCTCTGATCAATTTGATCTTTTCCTATGTCTGCTGAACAATTTCTGGCCCAATCATCTTCCTTTCACATACTTCATCCCAACATAAGGGAGTTCTGCACTTTCTGCCATACAAAGCTTTATATGGAGGCATCCCAATGCTTGATTGGTAGCTGTTGCTATAAGCAAACTCAATCAAAGGCAAGTGTGTATCGCAACTACCTTCAAACTCAATCACACAAGCCCGTAGCATATCCTCCAATATTTGAATTATTCTTTCGGACTGGCCATCTGTCTGTGGGTGGAATGCTGTGCTGAAGTTCAATCTAGTTCCTAGGGCTCTCTGAAGACTACCCAGAATCTAGAAGTGAACCTAGGATCTCTGTCTGATACAATCAATACTGGCACTCCATGCAGTTTTACAATCTCATTTATGTACAATCTGCCAATCTTCCCAAGCTATAGTCCATCCGGACTGGCAAAAAGTGAGCAGACTTGGTTAGTCTGTCAACTATGACCTATACTGCATCATGACTATTCTGTGTCCTCGGAAGTTTCATCACAAAATCCATAGTTATCCGTTCTCTTACTATGTTTCATAGGGTGCTATTTGTATGCTAGCTTGACACTTATTATTATATACAAATTCTGCTAGTGGGATGTATTTGTCCCATCTCCCCTCAGATTCAATGACACAAGTTCTCAGTATATTCTTGAGGGCTTATCACATATTACAGGTTATTATTATCATTTCATTTCATTATTTATAGAAACTCAATGAGTTTCAAAATTTACCTGAATCACTTGTTTCGACTATCCATTCGTCTGAGGATGATAAGTCATACTGATATCTCTAAGCTTATAGCAATTACTGTGGTACAGGTAATTCACATTAATGTAACCGAGTCACTGACTCTAGCTACCTTACAAGTGTAGTCGTTTGATAGGCTAGTTTTGAAGTTTTAAATTTCCTACAAAAATGTTCACATTTATTTCCTGTAATAGTACTTTATTCTGGCGCAACTGTATCAATTTATAGATTACTTACAAATATTCTTAATTTATGGTATCACGAGGAAGCATGTAGCTCTACACAATAATCCCATGTCGGTACTGTAATCTGCAGCTTACAATACAAACATTGAGGACATTATATAGTCACTACGTTATAACCTCATGGGCTAGGTTTTCTAACATCTTATCTTTCTCGAATCCACTAATATCCTAAATAGATTATGATTACAATATCAATTAATAATTACTAATAGTAACATCTTTGCCCTCATCTAGAGCAATTCTATTACTGTAACTTTTACTTTTAGGTCCTCTTGCCTTACATTAAGTAGGCTCGCCAATTAGCTTTATAATTTATGGTATGTTAGAAAATACTTTTAGCTAACAATTCTTCAAAAATTAATGTCAATCATACTTGTTATTATAGTTTTGATCCTAAAAGACAAGTCACTAACGCATCAAAATTTATTTCCCTATAAAGGAATAGCAACAAAACATAGAATTCTAACACTAACATATAAATAAGTAGTGCTGGGATCAAATAATAACTCATTGTTTCCTTCAAAAATTAAGAACTTACCAGCAGCTACATCCGAAGTTTCTGCTCTTTCTCTTTGGTGCATAGTGGACGCTCTGACTGGTGCGCTACTATATTCAGGTTGATTCACTGTGTTATAGTGGTAAGGAGTACCAACTCTATTTCTATCTCGACTCTGACTGACGGTCTGTGAACTTCGGAGAGCAGATCAAGGTGGCCTAGTACAATCTCTAACAAAGTGTCGAAGCTTTCCACAATTGTAGCAGGCTCCAGAGGCCTTATGATAAATACCTCCATATAGCTTACCACAAACATGGCAGAAACGGGCAGAATAGGAACTTCTGGTTGTTCGATGACTAGATATTGCTGTTCTCTGCCCTAATGATCCGCCTCTGTCATATCTCTAAGCTCAGGATTCCTCAAATTCTTTTCTCTTCCCCAAATTACTACTCGAGTTCTGACCCGTAGATTTCTCCCTCTTCTCTATTTCACACTACCCTTGTGGGGGTTGGGTCTGTACTTGGCTTGGGCTGATAGATCATCAACCATTTGTTGGAAGAAAGTGGCCATTTGCTGGGCCATTTGTGCAGTAATTTGTACTGGTAAAACTGGTACAGTCAGGCCTTCGACACTTTGTGGAGTTTGGGCCTCAACTTGTACTTCTGCCATCATGAACTGTTCTATTGTCTCATTCTTCTCTTCCATATCTTTTCACAAGATTTTCTATTCCTGTACAACCAACATAAGGGGATTCCTCTCCAATAGTTCATTTTTATGATGTAAATGTACTATATGTATCAAACATTTGAGCAGTTGTAGTTATCGATAAAAAGATTTCAAATTCACAGTTCGAAATTTGCTTTAAAACCATTGCTCTGATACCACAAAACATGTCACACCCTACTCCCCTGTAAGAAGTAACATGATCCTGTAGTACACCTAATGAATTACCGTACTTCGCCTACCGATAATTGAAGGAACGGAAGCGTGAAAAACACAAGTTTACACCATTGAATTAAAAAATTTTCACCTAGAGTCACATGCATCATGCAAGATTTATTTTTATCTATTTGATTTCAATGATAAACAACATATTAAAACTCTTTTAATATGTTTTTGGATCTGTATTTGTGTAGACCCTTATTTTGTGATGAGTATGTGCATTGAGGCCGTGGGAAACCCGATGATAAAAAATTATATGACTGTAAGATGTAATTGGAGGCATGGAGCTGAATTATTAATTCCGTGGCATGATCTTGAAAAAATAAAAAATAATAATAAAGTTTTGGGGAAATTAATTTAATTAAATTTAAATAAAATTTTATTTTGTTTAAAATTAATATGGGTAGTTCTTAAATGGATCTAATTAAGTTTAATTAGGCTCTATGGCCCTAAGAAAGCCTAGTTAGGAATTTTAAATGGGACCTATTTAATTATTTTCTAAAAATTAAAATAACAAAATATCTCTCTCCTCCTTGGCCCCACTCTCTTCCTCACTCCCTATTGGTGCCTTCAATTTTTTCCTGTCTTCCTATTGGTTGAAACACCTCACCCATATCCCAGTCTTATTCGAATTCTGCAATCGTAGTTGTTTAAGTCATCTAAACTTTATCACCCTAAGACTCCAAATCCTACCACACCTCTTCCTCATTCCCTATTGGTGCCTTCCATTTTTTCCTGTCTTCCTATTGGTTGAAACATCTCACCCATATCCCAGTCTTATTCGAATTCTGCAATTGTAGTTGTTTAAGTCATCTAAACTTTATCACCCTAAGACTCCAAATCCTACCACACCTCTTCCTCATTCCCTATTGGTGCCTTCCATTTTTCTTGTCTTCCTATTGGTTGAAACACCTCACCCATATCCCAGTCTTATTCGAATTCTGCAATTGTAGTTGTTTAAGTCATCTAAACATTATCTTCCTAAGACTCCAAACCCTATCACACCTCTCTCCCAAAACCCTATAAATACCCTACTAGAGAAGGGAAGAAGGGATGATGGGGAGGAAAGAGGAAAAGAAAATTTAGAGATATAGGAAATTTAGAGATATTCAAGACTCTTTGAGTTCTTCCATATTTTTTCTTTTCTTCAAGAAGATTTTCATACAAGATTTCTGGAAGGTCAGTTTTTATTGTTTTCTTTTCAAGATCTATGCCACACAATATTTTAATTCTATGCTCCTTGTCTTCAATTTATTTTATATGTTCATATTGATCATGTAATCATGTTTAATTTGAGGGGATACACAACTCTGCACATGTTTAGTTTCTGTCTCTCGTATTTTTATTATTTTTCTTTATTTTCTGAATCTGTAAAAAATTTGTAAAAATTATATTCATATTCTATACGAAATTCCATTAATTTTAGGCTCAAGAATCACTAAAAAAGCTTTAATATTTTGTAAGTTATGGCTGTTTGAAGTTAGGGTTCCTGTAAAATCTGATTTGCAGGATATCCGACTTGTGGAGCCCATATCTCCCTTGTTCCTTAATATTTTTGTGCAAATCTAGTGTCTAAAATTAACTTTAGAATCTTATGAATCTTTTTCAATTGGCTTTGCATTCATATCTGTTGTGGTTAATGAGTTATGAATTTTACAAAAAAATAGTACGATTCTGTCACTTAGAAAAGTTACGATTTATGTAGACTATTCGGCTAGGGTTTTGTTTGATTTATAAATTTTATGATCTTTTATGATATGTAGGCTGTCTTCTGTAATTTTTTTATGATTTTTAGACATGTGCAACTATTTTTAAAAAATCGGATTTCTTGCTACCGTTAATCTGCCAGAATTTAGAAATTGTATATTTATGCATGTTCTTGTATTTTCTTAGGTTTTAATTGATATTTGATCTATTTTTCTGTGTTCTTTTAATTCAAGAAGTGTTATGAAGTGTTTGGATCATGTTAGAAGACTTAGACTATTAGATAGTTGTAACTAATTAGGAGTCTTAAACCTCTAGGAGACCAGAGTTAGAATCCAATGTAAATTGTTATTAATATTTTCTTTATTTCTTTTATTTTCTTTAGTTTCTTTATTTCTTTTATTTTCTTTAGTTTCTTTATTTTTTTATTACAAACAAAATTGGTAAGTAGCCCTAAGGTAAGTACCAAAGAGGGCATTTGCGTGGAGCTTATATGGAGCTAAACGGGAGTAAGCCAGGGATATCATTGCCATACTAGAAGATAAGACCCTTTTTTAAGGGTAGCTTGCCCCAATGGCAACTGCATTTACCAACAGGTAAGTAGCTCTAAACTTCTCGAATAACCATTGGCATGAAATTGTAGTAATAATAGAACTTTTTATTTGGTAAATTAAAATTAACTTTATTTTTAATTTAACTGACTTTTGCATGTAATTAATTTAAATAAATACTTTGTAAATTAAAATTAATCTTATTTGTAAATTAAACTAACATTGGCATGTAAATAAATTTAATTTAATACTTGGTAATTGTAAAATAAATTTGCATGTTAGAAATCTTTATTAGGTTGTGATTGTTTGGGCCTTATGTGATATTAGAATAAATTACACATGTACATATATAACTTAGTTTAATTATCCTTAGGGTAACTTGGTGAAAATTAATTAATTATGTTAAATAGAAACGTAGGGTTATTTGAAATTGAATTTGTTTGTGAATTAAATTCTCAATAATAAATTAATTTTAGTCATCTGGTAAATATCATTTAAATAATTAGCAACCCCATAGATAGGAATTACTTGTGCATGAAAATTGTGTGTAAACAACAATCCTTTTGTGAATTACTTGCGTGTGTAGGATTAGAATTGCATTTTTAGGATAAAGTTTAATAAAGGAATAATAAACAAGACTTTTAGTAACATTAGTAGAGGACTGGCACTCGAATTAACGAGGTTAGACCAGGCGTAAGGGGTACACACCTTCCCCTTACGTACCCACTATCCCGAACCTAGACATTGGGCTATGGTAATGACGGTTGTGGAAACTCTGCAAGGAGTAAGTTGCCATCCATGACCCTCGGAAGAAACACTGAATATGTCCCGGTTATTACCCGGGTGGCGACTCCTGTCTATCTATGCCTTTGTGGCATAAATCCTTAGTACCGTGGTAGTGTTATGGGAAGACGGTACTTACCAGTGGTTTGATTCTATTAGGATTGTATGAAGTGCATGTCTAGGAAATGTTGTCTAAGGAGGTGGTACTTAAGTGAGACCATTGTGACTCCACCATCTTTCCTGGGCGTTACCTAGTGCATTTTATATAATTTTAATGGATGATATTTCGCCTCACATCCCCCACCCCTACAATTTGCCATTTAAGATTTTAAAATTAATCAGATTAATTTTAGAACCCTAGATTAAATCAAGAACAATTACACTAACCTCTTGATGCACTGCAGCGTGTCTGCGCCTTTGAGATTCGTCATCAGGACACCAGATGTTGTCCCTCTAGCTTGTCCACACCAAGAACACCTATGGCAGCTCTTGAATAGCTTCTAAAGCTTTTTCTATTAATTAGAAAATCAAGTTCTGCCTTTTAAGAGATTAAAGATGTAAACAGGACACTAGAAACAATTTCTAGTGTTCTTAATTCAAGAGATTGATGGCTAATCTCTTTGAATTGATAAGAGATGAAGAAGAAGAGATAAAAACCCTCAAAGTGGCGTGACAAAGGAGTGTGGCTGCTGGTTGTGTTTTATTTTCTCATAACAACACTTAAATAGCTAGGTTAACACATTAAACCCTTGCCACATGTCACCCTTTGATTAGCTCTAGGTTTAAGTGACCCAATCACATTGTGCCAAGTGTCAAACCTATATTTAATCTTGATTTTAATCATCTTACATGATTAAAAAAAACATTTGGCAAGCTTATGTGTTATGCCATGTGTCACCATCTCATGGTGCCACGTGTCACACTGCAAAATGACCAAAATGCCCCTGTGTCTTAATTTTGAGTTCTTAACCCAAAATAATTATTTTCTTCTTCTAATTAATTTATATCAAATATAAATTAATTAATTAATTTCTCATTAATTAAATTCATATTTAAACACTTTAAATATAAATTTAACTTATATTATACATCCAATAATCTAGATTTGGTTTCAAGTCATGCTAGGGACTTTGCAATCTAATTGCAAACCAAACCTATTTAATTAATCAATTAAACTCTTTAATTAATTAATTAAATCATATTTAAATAGGTGATAACTTGTGTATGTGTGTGACTTACTAGGCTCATCACTAATTGGCAATGAGACATGATATCAACTCTTAATATCATTAGAACTCTTTCTTACCATAAATGATTTCTCTAAATCATTTTATGAACCTCATAGACCATGGTTAACACCTAGCATAGCATGCCATGGCCACCCAATTAGTAATAAGGTTTACCTTAAATGAACCTATAATCATATGTTACCATGCACTAGAATCTCTCTGTTACAAAATCCCAACTCAAGCTGGAGTCATGGTTTATGTCAAACTCCATTTGCTATGAATATTATGTTCTCTTTTAATTCCAGTTCTTGATTAAAAAGATTTTCTCATCAGAAACTCTTTTCTGAATAAATCTATCTGTCCTGGCCAGGAACTTGAAACATCAAGAACAATTAAATGAACATAGGATTTTATCTCTATTTACTTAGAGGAACATATTCCATCTTGATCAACACCTACCTCCATATATAACTAGTAGGAGCTAACACATGCCCATATACCCATTCATAGTGCAAGTATGAAAGCAGTATCAAACTCAAACTACCTATATACAAGATAACTGTGCTATCTCAGGTCTAAAGATTATATGCACTGATATAATTTATGACAAAACATTGACAAGAGTAAACTCCATGTGCTTGTCATAAGCGTCACTGGTTCGGCCTACTTATCATTTATAAGTGCCTATCATGTTTGTTATATGGCATGAGACTCACCATTCCATCTTATTTATATCTCATATAAATAACTTGGGAACAAACATGAATACAATCTTTCTGGATGAGTCATGTCCTTATTATGAAGTATCCTCGATTGTGAACGTATTTATGATACTTCGTGCTAGAAATATTGTCACTCATATTCTTAACAATTTAAGAATAACATTTCTAACAAAATATCAATGGACCTTTTCTATTACACATAAATATATTATGTAAACGGAAAAGTGGAAATGCCTTTATTAATAAAAATATGTACAAGATACATACTAAATGATATGCTCTAGGGCATACTACTAACAATCTCCCACTAGCACTAGAGCCATTCATTACAATATCTTAGACCTATCTTCTCAAGATGTCGGTCTAACTGAGACTGTGACATAGGCTTAGTGAATGGATCAGCTGGATTTTCAGCTGATGCTATTTTCTGCATGGCTACATCGCCTCGCCCAACTATTTCTCTGATAATGTGGTAGCGCCTTTCTATGTGTTTGGATTTCTGGTGAGACCTTGGTTCCTTAGCTCAGTATGATCGCTCCATTATTGTCACGGTGTAGTGGAGCTGGCGACTCAATGGAAGGAACTACTGTAAGTTACATCACGAACTTCTTTATCCAAACGACTTCCTTTCTGCGACATCGATCTTGCAATATACTCGACCTCGATGAGTGGAATCTGCAGTCGTGCTCTGTTTGGAACTCTTCCAACTGACTGCACCTCCATTACAAATGAACACATATCCAGAGGTAGACTTTCAATCATCGATATTTGATGGAAATCAGAATCAGTATAACCATCCAATTGCAAGTCTCCACCTCCATAAATCAAGAATAAATCCTTAGTTCTTCTCAAGTACTTAAGAATATTCTTGATAGCTATCCAGTGTTCCAAAACTGGATTGGATTGATACCTGCTAGTCAAACTAACAGCATATGCGATATCCGGCCTAGTACATAACATTGCATACATTAAACTTCCAATAGCCGAAGCACTTGGAATCCTGGCCATCTTATCTCTTTCTTCAGGTGTCTTTGGAGACATCTCTTTAGAAAGATGGATACCATGTCTCACTGGTAACAATCCTCTCTTGGAATCAAGCATGTTAAACCTGTTTAACACCTTTTCCAAGTATAGACTTTGGGATAAACCAATTATTCGTTTCGCTCTATCTCTATAGATGCGAATCCCAAGAATATAGGTTGCCTCCCCTAAGTCTTTCATGGAGAATGTATTTGACAACCATACCTTTATAGTCGTCAACATACCTGTGTCATTACCCATCAACAGTATGTCATCCACATATAAGACAAGGAAAGTGATAGCTCTGTCACTAACCTTCTTATATACACATGGCTCATCCTCATTTTTGATAAAACCAAAGGATTTAATGGCTTCATCAAAACGGATGTTCCAACTCCTCGAAGCTTGTTTCAACCCATAAATGGATCGCATTAGCTTGCATACCTTGGAACCATTTTGGGATTCAAAACCCTTAGGTTGTTCCATGAAAATGTTTTCTTCAATGTATCCATTGAGAAAAGCTGTTTTGACATCCATCTGCCAAATCTCATAATCATAGTACGCAGCTATTGCTAATAAAATCCTAATTGATTTAAGCATGGCAACAGGCAAGAAAGTCTCCTCATAGTCGATTCCTTGCCTTTGGCGAAACCCTTTCGCTACTAGCCTTGCCTTATAGGTCTCTACCTTTCCATCAGAACCAATTTTCTTCTTGAAAACCCATTTGTTCCCTATAGGTATAATACCTTCAGGTGGGTCAACAAGATCCCAAACTTGATTCTTATACATGGAATCAATCTCGGATTTCATAGCATCAATCCATTTTGAAGAGTCTATATCTGATATAGCTTCTTCATAGGTAAGTGGATCATCTCCATGATCTACTTCTTCATGACTAGACAACTCTTGTTCCTCTTCATGAAGAAAACCATATCTCACTGGTGGGTGAGATACCCTGGTTGTTCTACGAGGAACAGCTGTAGATGTTTTATCAACGGATATTGGTTGAGTAAATGGATCTATATCCATCTGATCTGTTGGTTGGTCAGAATTCTCTAATTCTAACTCTATTTGCCTTCCTTTGCCTCCTTCTTGAACAAACTGTTGTTCAAGAAATGTGGCATCTCTACTTATCACAACATTTTGTGAAGTAGGCAAATAAAAATAATATCCAAAACTATCTTTTAGATATCCAACAAATCGACCTTTTTCTGATCTGATCTCCAATTTATCAGTGTTCAGCTTTTTGATGTACGCTGGACAGCCCCAAATCTTAACATGCTTAAGACTTGGTTTTCTTCCATGCCATATCTCATAAGGTGTGGAAGAAACTGATTTTGATGGAATCCTATTCAGAATATACAAAGCTGATTCTAATGCAAATCCCCAAAAGAGGATCGGCATATCAGTATAGCTCATCATACTACGTACCATATCCAATAGGGTACGATTTCTCCTTCGGATACACCATTCACCGTGTGGCGTTCTGGAGAGTCGGTGAGAAACAATGCCATGCTCTCTCAAGTATTCATCAAATTCGATTTCAAATATTCACCTCCACGATCTGATCGAAGAGCTTTAATATTCTTTCCTGTTTGATTTTCTACTTCAGATTTAAATTCTTTGAACTTTTCAAAAGATTCATGTTTGTATTTCATCAAATACAAATACCCAAACCTTGATTTATCATCAGTAAAGGTAATAAAATAATGAAAACCTCCTCTAGCCATTTCTTTAAATGGACCACATACATCACTATGTATTAGCTCTAAAATATTTTCAGCTCTTAGCCCCTGTCTAACAAAGGGTGATCTAGTCATTTTTCCCTGAAGGCAAGATTCACAAGTTGGAGTAGGCTCAGAGTCCAATAAGGATAGAATCCCCATTTTCTCCAATTTTGTAATCCTATATTATGAAACTAGACATAACCTTAAGTGCCAAATATATTTTGAACTTGAGTTGGTTTTCACCATGGCATTGCATTCATTTAGATTGCTATACTCTGGCCAGTGGAAACACTTTCTTACTGGCAATGGAAACACTTTCCTATTGGCAATGGAAACACTTTCCTGTTGGCAGTGGAAACACTTTCCTTTGCCTTCATCAGCTTTAGTCTTCCTTTTCTGTTTAGCTATTTTCTTAGAAGGACCAGGAATCTGAGGTTTCTTTTTCTTATTGCCCTTCTTCTTGTTGGACTTTCCAGTAGAAGAAGATGCAACCAAAGCTACCTCTTTTCCTTTATTGCCTGGCATATTCTTTTGGGCAATAACCAGCATGTTGAGTAAACCAGCTAAGGTGCATTCCTGTCTAGTCATATGGAAATTTGTCACAAAATTCCCAAAAGACTCAGGAAGGGACTGAAGGATCAAATCCGTCTGTAGTTGGAAATCCATGTTAAAGTCAAGATGTTCCAACTGCTCAATCATCCGAATCATCTTGTGGACATGATCCCCAACATTACATCCCTCGGACTTCCTCATACGGAATAGTTGTCTAGATATCTCATACCTAGCATTCTCTTTGTGCTCACCATACAACTCTTGTAGGTGAAGGAGGATCTCACTCGCACTCTGCATGTTCTCATGTTGCTTCTGTAACTCATTACTCATGGAAGCAAGCATGTAACACTTAGCTCTCATATCATGCTCCTTCCACTTGTCCAAAGTTTCATGTTCCTCTTGTGTGGCCTCTGGAGGTAAGGGACCAGGAACATTTGAATCTAGAACATATCCTATATGTTCAAGGTTCAAGACAAGTTTCAAATTTCTTAGCCAATCAGACAGATTAGGTCCTGTCAACCTGTTGTGATCAAGTATGCTTGCAAGGATATTGGATGGTGGTGGTTGTTTTGTGCTCATTTTATCAGAAAATTAACTGCAGAAAATAACCAGATTAATTAGTAAATGTATCATGTAATTAACCAAAATGATTATGGTCTTTTAATCAAATTGGTCCTCCCACTAACTTAGCGAATCCTACACTTCCAAAGTAGAAAACGGAAATCCTAGTTGGATGGATTTCTAGTGGGTGATTGAATTCTTATAATTCTATTGATCATCCTCAGGTACATCCATTATTGGAATTACAATAAACTATAAGTGAGCAACTCCTTGCCTATCACATCTCATGTGAGGTTCAATCCTTTACCTAGCCCCTAATGCTCAAAATCTCAGGTACATCCATTATTGACTTATCTTGCATTAGTTAAGTTGATCCCATTGAGCCAGTAATTATGCAAATAATTTTAATGTCCTCAGGTACATCCAATATTGGCCACCAAACCATTTACATATTTACAACATCTCATGCTTAACAATTATTCTTAAGAAAATCTCTTAAATTAATTGCATCTTATGCAACTATTTAAAATTTCTTAAAATAATTTCCCCAATGGAGGGCCTATGTTATAATTACTTTAATTATAGCATTTCCAACTTAATCATTTGTTTGAAAGATTTTATGGTCATTCTATTTACTATTAAGGTCTCACTTTGCACATTATCCATTTAGCATGCATATATCATATAATTGCATACATTCCCATACATCTCATGCATTCATGGATAAGCAGTAAATATGGTATGATCATGGACTTTCTAAGGGATTCAATTCTGAGCCACCAAGAATTGAATCAGGGCATTACTAGGTGCATTTCATTCATTCATTTTACAAGAGTTGCTGAAGGAGTACATAATCAACACTTGATCTTGAATTCCTCCCACTGGTCCCACCAATGCTCTTGACCTCCTTGAACTTCTTGCAATCCAATATTACAAAGTAATCCTTGGCATACGAAGGCGAATTTACAAGAACTTAAATAAATGAAATTACAACCCAAAAAATATTACAAACTTAATAATACATGCCCAAAATAAATTAAAATAAATAAATTAATTTACAATCCCAAAGAAACATAAAAGAAATAAATCCAATCACATTGGTCTTTTATAGTCCATGATCATCCATCATGCATATCACTATTTAACAATTAAATAAAACATACATACTTAAATTAAATTGAATATCTCATATTCAACTTAAAAATCCAGATTTGAATATGATTCAAATAAATTTAAAAATTCAGATTTGAATCTCATTCAAACAAATTTAAAAGTTCAGATTTGAATCACATTCAAACAACTTCAAAAATTCAGATTTGAATCACATTCAATCATTTTTTAAAAAATCATATTTGAATCACATTCAAATATTTTTTAAAAAATTAGATCTGAATTTTATTGAATCAATTTTAAAAAATCAGATTTAAATATGATTCAAATAACTTTAAAAATTCAGATTTGAATCACATTCAAACAACTTTTAAAATTCAGATTTGAATCACATTCAAACAATTTTTTTAAAATTCTGATTTGAATCATAATTTAATTGTGTGATTAAAACAACTAATTAAACACTTTAATTAGTCAAAGAATAGGCCTTAGATCATACAAAAATTGTAGAATTAAAAGCCAAACCTTGAACCACCCATGGAACCATTGTTGCCGCCACCAATGGTGGCTTCACCATGTGTGCCGCCACACCTCTTGATCCAACCAGCAATGGATCAATCATCTCATGATCAAATCACACAATTAAATCATATAATAAACAATCTAAATGGCAAATAGTGGCTCTGATACCAATTGAAGGAACGGAGGCGTGAAAAACACAAGTTTACACCATTGAATTCAAAATTTTTCACCTAGGGTCACATGCATCATGCAAGATTTATTTTTATCTATTTGATTTCAATGATAAACAACATATTAAAACTCTTTTAATATGTTTTTGGATCTGTATTTGCCATTTAAGATTTTAAAATTAATCAGATTAATTTTAGAACCCTAGATTAAATCAAGAACGATTACACTAACCTCTTGATGCACTGCAGCGTGTCTGCGCCTTTGAGATTCGCCTTCAGGACACCAGATGTTGTCCCTCTAGCTTGTCCACAACAAGAACACCTATGGCAGCCCTTGAATAGCTTCTAAAGCTTTTTCTATTAATTAGAAAATCAAGTTCTGCATTTTAAGAGATTAAAGATGTAAACAGGACACTAGAAACAATTTCTAGTGTTCTTAATTCAAGAGATTGATGGCTAATCTCTTTGAATTGATAAGAGATGAAGAAGAAGAGATAAAAACCCTCAAAGTGGCGTGACAAAGGAGTGTGGCTGCTGGTTGTGTTTTATTTTCTCATAACAACACTTAAATAGCTAGGTTAACACATTAAACCCTTGCCACATGTCACCCTTTGATTACCTCTAGGTTTAAGTGACCCAATCACATTGTGCCAAGTGTCAAACCTATATTTAATCTTGATTTTAATCATCTTACATGATTAAAAAAAACATTTGGCAAGCTTATTTGTTATGCCATGTGTCACCATCTCATGGTGCCACGTGTCACACTATAAAATGACTAAAATGCTCATGTGTCTTAATTTTGAGTTCTTAACCCAAAATAATTATTTTCTTCTTCTAATTAATTTATATCAAATATAAATTAATTAATTAATTTCTCATTAATTAAATTCATATTTAAACACTTTAAATATAAATTTAACTTATATTATACATCCAATAATCTAGATTTGGTTTCAAGTCATGTTAGGGACTTTGCAATCTAATTGCAAACCAAACCTATTTAATTAATCAATTAAACTCTTTAATTAATTAATTAAATCATATTTAAATAGGTGATAACTTGTGTATGTGTGTGACTTACTAGGCTTATCACTAATTGGCAATGAGACATGATATCAACTCTTAATATCATTAGAACTCTTTCTTACCATAAATGATTTCTCTAAATCATTTTATGAACCTCATAGACCATGGTTAACACCTAGCATAGCATGCCATGGCCACCCAATTAGTAATAAGGTTTACCTTAAATGAACCTATAATCATATGTTACCATGCACTAGAATCTCTCTGTTACAAAATCCCAACTAAAGCTGGAGTCATGGTTTATGTCAAACTCCATTTGCTATGAATATTATGTTCTCTTTTAATTCCAGTTCTTGATTAAAAGGATTTTCTCATCAGAAACTCTTTTCTGAATAAATCTATCTGTCCTGGCTAGGAACTTGAAACATCAAGAACAATTAAATGAACATAAGATTTTATCTCTATTTACTTAGAGGAACAGATTCCATCTTGATCAACACCTACCTCCATATATAACTAGTAGGAGCCAACACATGCCCATATACCCATACATAGTACAAGTATGAAAGCAGTATCAAACTCAAACTACCTATATACAAGATAACTGTGCTATCTCAGGTCTAAAGATTATATGCACTGATATGATTTATGACAAAACATTGACAAGAGTAAACTCCATGTGCTTGTCATAAGCGTCACTTTAGAAATCTGAATACTCATCAAATTTCCAAACTCAAAATATTCATTGCTAATAATGTAATCATTTGTATAAAATGACTTTGATCACGAAATTCAATTTATCAAATCATAACTAACCATTTAAGGTAATTCCAACAAAATCAATTATACATAAATCATAATTGAAATCACAATTCTTTACTATTCAAAAACATTATGTATCTCAAAAACCATGATGTATCTCAAAAATCATTCTTTATCTCACTAACTATGCAAGACTAATTCGAAAGGGCCATGTTCGAAGTGATTCTAACTCCCTGTGGTCGGGGAGGTTGAATCAGATTCTAACTCCCTATGGTCGGGGAGGTCGAATCATCATGCACAGTACACACCACAACAATGAATCTTCCGCAAGGGCCATAACGATAAAAAAACAACTTAGATCTAACCTCAAATCAGAGGAAAATCTAAGCCTGTGCACGTACCATGGTAATTAAAACACAACTAACTCCATTGTCTTCTCAACAATTAAGAGAGACGGGTAATAACCTAGTCAAACATCTATAGTGAGATATAAAATAATATCACAATCCTTTTAGTCAGCATAAATCACAATATAATTCGATTCAAATTCAATTCTAATATCCAATAATTTTTATGCTCATCACAATTCAAATAATAAATTTGCATTTTTCCATGAAAATTACCATCACAATTCAAAACATGTTCTATCACAATTTTCCAAAACATAATTTATTCAATCCATAACAATGCTTAATACTTGTGGAAATACCATTTCACAAAGCTAAATTCATACATACTATAATAATTTCAATAATCATTAAATTAAATCCAATGCTTGTTAAACATAATACATAAGAAAAATATGTCATTTAATCATATGAAATATTCAAAACAAAATTAGTTAAAAACTAGTTGTGCACAAACCTCTGATAACTATCTCTTGGCTCTGACTCAGTGTTTTCTTCCCCTTCCCTGAGTCTTTGCTAACTGAGAAACACAAATTTGAAGTGTTTCAATACTCATTTAAACTATCTCTAAGAATAAGGTTCAATAATTAATTTATCGAATTCTATTATTTCCTTAGTCAACCTAAGATGTTAACCCTCGATGTAGTCTAGGTGAATTAGGTTTTAATGTTACCAATATGTCACATTTGTAGCCTTTTAGTATTGGTACATGTTACCAAATTTATTTCCATGTATATTGCGTTTTATTGCAATTTGTCGGATCCCGGTATACTAATTTGACCTAGCAGGATGACCTAGTTCCCTCAGCTTTCAGGTTTCAGTCGAAACTAAAAACTTGTAGATCTATGTCTTATTGCAAGCGGGGCAAAATTTCAGGTCATTCTGAGTTATGTAGACCAAGTTATGGTCATTTTACTATTGCTGGTCAAAATGCATCAAAATTGGTCACTTTAGGTCATTTTAGGTCAATTTTGGTTCGGCCAGTTTTTGGACCTGAACTTGTGCAAGCGGTTTGACTTGCTTATGGTCATTTCTGGGCTTTGGTGTCTTCATAAGACTTGTAGATATATGTCTTAACTATTCATGGTCAAAATTTCAGGTCAATTGGACCTGTTTTGATTGAGTTATGGCTAAAATACTAACTGCTGCCCAAAGGTCAATTTTCAGGCCTTAAATGCACTAATCCGGATTTGGTCACTTTTCAAGTTACTTTACAAGCAGAATTTTCGTAAGCTTCCTTCATGAAAGTTGACAAATTTTGTGCCTAGTTTCACCTCCAATTGGTATCATACCAATTGAGGTTACACATTTAAAGTTATAGGTCTATTTGCACACTGTCCTCTATGTGTCTTTCAAACCCCAATTCAAACACACATTTAACTTGCTCTACCTTAAATCCCCATACCCAATTCTGATGTTATACCATTCCATATTCATTTATCACTTCTTACTATGGTCAATTTGGACAGAATACAAACATTCTCAATACATCAATTACAACCCTAAACCACAAAGTCCAAATTTAGCAATATATGTACATAATTACACCTAATCATTACATATAATTTCCACTACTAATTTACATACACATTCATCAATTCTTCTATGTCAACATTCTGCCAATACTTCCATCAATACATACAATTATTCAAGGGTCCCCAAGCTGCGAAAACCTTCTTCAACATCAAAGTGCCCTACAATTTACCAATTCCCATCCAAGTGCATAAATCGCCATATATATGTGAAATAATCCTCTAGGATATTAAATCACCATGATCAACATTATTTCTCATCAATTATATGCATAAATATCTCATCAAAAACGTGACTCCATGGCTGTCCAAAATGAAAACAACAATAACTCTTCAAACTCAAAATTTTCCTTCACAAAACCAACACCCATAACATGCACACAAAACTTAACAAAGCTATCTTCAAAATTATGGACTTACCTTATGCTTGGAGCTTGTTAAACCTTGCTTAAACTTCTCAAATTTAGTATCAAACTCTTCCTTGTGATGAGTAGACAAAGTTTCATGAAGGAACCCAAGTGAATGGAGTTGAAATGGAGGGATGGATCAAGCTTGCATGAAAATGTCCATGGAGTTTCCTCTCCCTTCATTCACGGCAACTTTGGTACAATGGAGAAGATGAAGTTTCTGCCTTGGATAATGGATGTACACCTGCCCCACTATGTCTTTAGTTTATTCCTTTAGTGGCCCACTCACATTATTTAACCATATTATAAGTTTAATGTGTTATTTACACCATTTCCACTCCATTTTTGGCTATTTATTTTAGGTACCACTAAACAAATTTTTCATTTCATTTTCTAAGTGTAATATTATTTATTTTTAATGGAAATTTAGGTCAAAAGACAATTCGGGATGTCAAATGACCATAATGACCCTGTTCGTGGCATTCCCAATTTTCAGAACAAGTATTTTGTCTGTTTTTCGATTTCTCACTTTTCTTTGTACTAATTATTTAATTTTTCTTTGATCTTTCTAATGATATTTATTCTTCAATAAGGGTCTATTTAAGTCTTAAAAATGTTTTCCAGGGTTCCCCGCAGTCCAGGGCTAGTCAACGGTCCACTCCGTGACTTCCCAGTGCGGTCACCCATCGCTAGGTTTCCCGGCTCACTTATTCGGTTACATTTCTTTGCTATGATTTTTCCTTTGTTTTTCTTGTATTTTCTTTTTTTGTATTTCATTATTTATGTCTCCTCTCTCATAACAAGGTGTGGTTCTAGGCATCCTAGCTGTCCAGATGACAGACAGTCACCAGGCAATGAGCACTCTAACTTAGGGGTGTTACACTTCCTAAGTAGCTTAGTCAGTGGAGATGCTAGCATGAAGAATCTCTTCACAAACCTTCTATAATACTCAGCTAAACCAAGGAAATTCCGAACTTCTGTGACATTTTTGGATGGCTTCCAATTAAGAATGGCTTCTACTTTACTAGGATCCACCTGGATACCCTCTGAAGATACAATATGCCCCAAAAATGTAATCTCCTTTAGCCAAAACTCACATTTTGACAGTTTGGCATACAACTATTTCTCCCTCAAAGTCTGCAATACTTCCTCAAGTGCTTGTCATGTTCCTCTGCATTCTTTGAGTACACCAAAATATCATCAATGAACACCACTAAAGCCCAGTCCAAATATGGCACGAAGATAGTGTTCATCGTGCCCATAAGCAATTGGAGCATTAATCAACCCGAATGGCATCACCAAGAACTCATAATGGCCATACCAAGTCCTAAATGCAGTTTTAGGAATACTCTGCTCCTGCACCCTCAACTGATAGTAGCCCGATCTAAAATCAATTTTGGAGAATACAGTTGCATCCTTCAACTGATCAAATAAATCATCAATCCATGGTAGAAGATATCTGCTCTTTATGGTCACCTTATTCAACTACTGTAGTCTATGCATAGACGGAGAGTACCATCCTTCTTCTTCACAAATAATACTAGTGCTCCCCAAGGTGACATGCTAGGGCAGATGAAACCCTTATCTAGCAACTCCTGCAATTGCACTTTTAACTCTTTCAACTCAGCAGGTGCCATTCTATAAGGAGTGATGGAGATTGGCTCCACACCAGGCAAAGTCTTAATTTCAAACTGCACCTCTCTTTCTGGAGGCAATCTCGGCAACTCTTCCGAAAAAACATCCAGAAAATCCCATACTGTAGGAATATCTTTAAAATCTGGACTCCCCACCTAGGTGTCTATCACATGAGCTAGATAAGCTTCACATCCCTTTCTAATCATCTTTCTAGCAAGTGCAACAGAAATGATGTTGGATGGCAATAACTGTCTCTCCCCATGTATCACTACGTTTGCATACTCGGGAAGACCAAAAGTGACTATCTTCAGTATACAGTCAATCATGGCGTGATTCCTGGCTAACCAATCCATGCCTAAGATGATATCATAATCTCAGAAGGGTATTTCAATTAAGTCTGACAGGAATGTATGTTTTTGAATCATCAAAGGACAATCTTCATACAATTTGTTCACCCTAATCTTTTGTCCTAAAGGACTAGTCACTAGCACATCATAATCCAATTTCACACAAGGAATAGCAACAGAGCATGCAATACTGGCACTAGCATAAGAATGTGTAGAACCAGGGTCAAACAGCACATATACATCTCTACCAAAGATGGAGAAAGTACCAGCCATAACATCTGATGTCTCAGCTTCATCCCTCTGGCGTATGGTGTACACCTTGGCTAGTGCACCACTCTGTTCTGGTTGGCTCACTGTGCCCTGGCTGCCAGAAGTGTTACCTCTACCCCTGCCTCTGCCTTTACTAACTGTTTGTTGTCCTCTGGAAACAGAACCTTGAACAGAACCCTCAATGGTAGTAAGCGGCCCAGATCTACGAGCACTAGTGCAATTTCTAGCAAAATGCCCACTTCCACCACAGTTGTAACAGGCTCCTATGGCCTTATAACATACTCCTCCATGAGTCCTGCCATAGGTTTCACAAGTACAGACAGGAAAGGAACCCCTAGATGTCTGCTGTCTGGATCTAGGCAGCCTCTGCCCTAAGAATCTTCCCCTACTAGATCCTCTGTTACTTGGTCCCCCAAAGCTCTTCCTCTTACCCGAACTGCTGCTAGACGCTTGACCAGAAGCCTTCTCACTTTTGTCTTTTTCTTACATTTCCCTTTCTAACGGCCCCTTCTAACTCAATTCTTTCTAATTCCAAGGCTTGGGATATTAGCTCTTAGAAGTTCTCATGTCGGAACCCAACCACTTGCATTCATAAGCTAGGCCTCAACCCGGCCTCAAACCGTTTGCATCTATCTCTACTGGTAATGAGTAGGCTTTCAGTATAGTGGCTGAGGCGGGAAAAGTCTCTCTCATACTCGGCTATAGTCCTATTTCCTTGCTTCAAACTGAGAAACTCCTGTAGCTTCATATCTACATATGTGTCGGGAACATACTTCTGTCTAAATTCTCTGAGAAAGTCATCCCATGTCAACATAGGAGGCTCAACCAAACTATGAGGAATAGTTTTCCACCACTCATATGCATCTCTATGCAGTGGAGATACCGAGTATTTGAACTTCAAATCATCGGTGCAGTGCAGTTTCTTGAATACCCTCTCCATCTGTTTTAACCATTGCTTAGCTTCTAATGGGTCCACTGTACCCTTGAACTCTATTGCCCCATAGTTCATTAACTTTTCATATTGTCTGGCTGGAGTTGGTGGTTGTACTAGAGGTGCTTGCATAAGAGCTTGGACTGGTATATTGCTAGCCATTTGCTGAAATAGTGCAACCATCTGCTGAGCAAACTGAGTAGGAAACTGCATGGGTGGGACGGGTGAAGCCGATCCACTAGCATTCTGAGGAGCTAGGGCCTCCCCCTATACCTCAGCTGCTACTGATTGCTCTACTGTATGATCCCCCTCTTCCATACTAAATCATAAAGAATTCTACTCCCTGGACAACCAACACAAGGAGATTTCCCTCCATTAGTCCATATTTATGATGTAATGCACTATAGGTATCAATTAATAACAATTGAGCAGTTGTACTTATCAAAATTTTTCAAATATGCAATTTCAAAACTTGTATGAAAACCAAAGCTTTGATACCACTAAAACTTGTCACACCTTATCCCTTGCAAGGCACGACATGGTCCCATAGCATACGTAATGAATTACCAAACTACACCTATCGATAACCCATTAGTTATGCTACAAAGGATTTTAAACAAATCATAGTTTTTTATCTTATCAATTCTTTTGTGAAAAACTGCATAGGAATAGTTAAAATTCAATATAAACATTCATTGGAAATAATGATAGACTAAATATTGCAAAGGTTTCATTTCCATAAGTCTCAAAATAAAATACAAATAGTTATAAATTCAAAATACTTTAGTAATGCAGTGCTTTTTAATACAAACTGCTCAATGTCTGTACATCCATACATATAGGTACAAAATAAATCCGAAGGAATAACAAGGGTATACCTAACGTAAATACCCACAATCAATACTAAAATGCTGCTTCCAAGTCTCTCACTCGATATCCTTCTCCTTTCCCTTACCTGCGACAGCATAAAGAAGCTATCGCTGAGTATATCACTCACTGGTGCACAACTAATAACTTTAAAACTTAAGGTAAAACACAATTTGTTAAAGCATAATAAATCACATTTTTCTTAAGCATGAAAACTTCATAACAGTTTGTCGACACCATATTTTGGCCGATCCCCAAAATACTTTGAAACCGATCCCCGGTGCTAAGTTTCCTCGGAGTAGCTAATCACGTTTCCGATCCCTATTTGGTAGGCTGTCACATTTATGACCTCTCCTCGCAAAGGCGTGAATCAATGATAAGTCCTCGCATCCCTTGAAACTCGGTAGATCTCTCAAATCATTTACCGATCCTTCAAACCCGTTGCGGATTTCGGACTGTCAAGAATATTCCGATCTCTGTTGATAAATGAAGTGAACTAGCACTAGATCTTTTCCTACCAGTTTATTGCCGACCTCCTTTCAGAAAGTTTAAGAGCTAAAGTGTTGGTTCGATTCCGATCTTAAGTGTTGAGTTAAATTTTCGGTCAAGTTACATTCGACATTTCTTCCCTACCGATCTCATGTTGAGTGCTTTCCGATCTCTCATACTTAGATTAATAATCACATTTAGTTTTTGTTTCTTTGTGCTCATACAATCAAATACTCGGACAAATAATGGTTTAAAATTTTCCGATCACAATCATTCATTGAACAAAAGGCATTTCATTTCATGTCATAATTTGTACAAAGTTATTGGTGAGGATCACCCCGACTGATCTATTTGGATCACTCCCTCTCTCCCTCTCACCCTCGGCTTCATCCTCACTATCTTCACCATCGCCCCGGGTGCAGTCGTCCATCCAAGAAAAGTCTTCTTAGGTAGCGCTCTGGAGTGCGGCCAAGATCCTTGTGAGCCTTCACATAGGCCTCGGCTATTCCGTCACCATCTCCTCATCCCTCTCCTTAAGCTCCTTATCCTTCGCCTCGAGTTCCTCTATAAGTTGGCGACGAGAGGATGCATTGGCGTGGGCGCTGGACTTCCTTAAGGCGCGGTCCCTCTCATCGAAATACGGTTACTGTTCGGCCAACCGGTCTTCATGGAGCTTTGCCGTCCCTCGACACGAGATATATAATCCCGAGCCGATGAGAGTTCGGATCGGAGAATCCACTTCTGGTTCTTCTTCCGATCTCCTTACCCGGTATTTGAATCCTTTCCGGATCATGATGCAGTTCACGGACACTCCACGTTTAAGCTCATGGTCGAGTCAATATGTCATCAAGGCCACTGCAGGATAGCTGTCCGATCCTCTGAAGAAGATGGTAGACCCGGGACTTTAGCAAAGCGGGGTTCTCCTTATGATTCGGTTATCCTTCAAGGAGTCGATCGATGTCTGGCGCCCAGAGGAGGTCCTCGAAGCTTGAGTAGGTCCCCTTTCGCGCTTGGGACAAGCTGCAAGAATCTGAGGCTGCTCTTCCGATCTAGGAGGAGATCGGGTAGCCGGTGGTCGAGGACCGAAGGTTGGGAGGATCTCTTTGTATCTCCCGGGCTCGCGACCAGTGTTTGGAGTCGTTACGAGCGCTTCATCTCCTTTACTTTCGGAAGATCTCTCTTTCCTTCTTCCGCTTCCTATGACCTTCACCACCCGCCATACTGCACAAAGAAAAGGTTAGTGAGATCACTAAGGTCGTGAGAATTGAGATATAGAAAATACCGATGCCGAGGTTAGAGAGCGGAAGTTCGCGGTCTTGGCGGTGGCGATTGAAACGATCCAATGGTGCGGCTCGGCGATCACGAATCCAAACAAGAATACTTTTTAGTGGCAGCCTCACTCTTGAGATCCATCACTATCAAACTTTCCTCTTCGCTCGAGGTAATATGGTTGGAAGCAAGGGTCCACTGGTACCACCAGTGCGAGAAATCCTCAAGCGGCTCGGATCTTTGCTCCTCACAATGAAGAAAGCGATTCTTCCAGTTCTTAAGGGGCGAGGCGGTCGGAAAAGAGCCGCAACTAGGCCGCTGAAAGAACCGATGGTCATCGTCCTTTCGGTGAGTTAGCCGGTGCGGCTTGGCGAACACTTTAGCCGTGAGTCGATTCCCTTAGCTCGGCATAGACCTCGGAAAGCTACCAAGATCCGCCACGAGTTGGGGTGAATTTGAACAATGGATGCTCGATGAAATTTTAAGACCTCCTTGTAGAAGTCATCCGAGGGGAACCGAAGGCGGCCTTTAATTGTTCCTCGTACACCATAACCATGTCGTTCTCTTCAAAGAAGTGATTGACGAAGGTCGTCATGGCACTTGATTAGCTCGTACAAGTCGGGCGAATGTTATATTCTTGGCTAAGCGGCCGAAGATCGGATTCTCGAAGAACCGTCGTGGCTCGTCTATAGGAGATTCTCCCTACGAAGAAGCGCGTGCGCCTTAATGATGCGACCATACGACTGGAAGCGAGGACCCTAAGAGGTTGGGTTGCGTGCTTGGCGGCCGCCTCTTCCTCATCGCGATGACCAAGAGAACTCAATGGAAGGAGGGCTCGCGCTCTCGACCTTCGGCACGCTCATTTTCAAAAGAAACAAAGAACTTAAACAAAAAGAAGATCAAAGTCCTTACGAGTCTAATCGGTGTCGGAGAAACCGGAGAAAATGAGAGAACTTGAAGCTATGAGCGGGAGCGAAAATGAAATGAGAAAACAAGCGGCTAACCCTCCCCTATTTATACTAGTCAGAGCATTTAATGCTCGCGAGGTTCTAGCGGCGCATCGATTGGTGAGACTCGGCGGTACATTACGACACTTTTCTCAAATATCCAGAATGTTGAGAGATCGGTTAATCGGAGATCGGCATAACAAGTTAAATATTTTGAATAAAGGATCGATCAAGTGTCATTCAAGTAAAGAACGGTCGGATAACCACCTTAGAGATCGGAAAATAATCAATGCAAAAAATAATAAGATGATAAGCTGCAAAATAAAGTCTTTATTTGCAAAAGATCGGATTACATCATTTGGGCGATCTCTAGGGATCGGATTACAATAAAGGTCTAGCTACATCATGTGGCGATCTCTAGAATCGATTACATTGAAAATTACATCATTTACGTGATCTCTAGAGGCCAGATGAAAAATCCTATCTGAAGAGGTGATCTAAGGACCGGTTTATAAGCGATCCCAAGGATACTCGGGAGATCCATGGATCGATTTATAACTAATGCCAAGGATACTCCCAGTGTTCCAAAGATCGGTTTATAAGCGATCCCAAGGATATTGCCGGCCGGATGCTTCATCCATTGTCGGAACACCCAATGTGGATCGAGAATCATTTGTCGGAACACTCAATGTGATGAGAAGCCGAATGAACTTCGATTGAGCAACTCGAGATCGGTACAAGAAGCCATAATCTGGATCGGTCAAATTCGGTTCTCTCACCATCGCCAATTAGGACCATCCAATCACCGGATCGTAAATTTTCCGTCGAGGAAAAGAATTCCATCGGAAGAGGATCAAAACCACGATTGTGGCGGAACTTTCCCGGAGCAGCTAGAACCAAGAAACAAGGAGAAAAGAGAAAAATCGAATGAAGGAAATGCCACTATCAACGAGGGTATATATAGGGAAAATGGGCATTTAATCTTTGGCGGAAAGCAGCGGGCGCTTGAAAATCGAGATGTAATTAATGCTTGGACCGAATCGGTGATCAAGGGATAAAGAGATCGGAGATAGGAGATCGGCATGAGAGATCGGAATGGGAGCTAGGGAGGATCGGAAGACAAAAGAATAAGACAAATTCCGATAACCGTCGTCGAGAATCGGAAGCGAGGTAGTTAAAGCGTGGCGACGAGATCTCCACTTGCGCCTAAGAATGCGCCAAATCTTGGCAGTGCGAGGTATGTCATGTGATCCTGTACATCCCAATCCCCACCGTTGATCTCACTTGTAAGGATGAATCAGGAACCCTTGGATCAAGAGAAGGCGACAATACCGGCGTCTTTCACTCGGCCCCGGATCGTTCGGACAAAGGATTCAAGACCGTCGGATTAAAGAGGAAAAGGACAAATATTTTGAGAAGCGATCTCGACCATTCGTTTTGATTCTCTTTAATTCTGAACATCCGATCATGTACTTCAAAATCGACCCTCCATCTCCCTCAAAATGAATCGACCCTTCATAGGAGCACCCGATTCCTATAAATACTGCATGAAAAAGCTGTTCAAAAAAAAGGGCGGACGAAAAAAAGAAAGAAATTTATTATAGCGGAAGAACTACGAAAATTTCATTGATTTGTTATTACGCTACTTTGAAATATTGATTGGAAAGACTTTTGAAACTAGTTTTACGAAGTGTTTCTTGAAAAGGATTTTGAACACTGGAACTCTACATTTCCGACTTGTTCATCACACGATCACGCCTTCACTTTCAACTCTTTATCATCTCTATTTTCATCCCATACATTTGGAGCTCAAATCCCACTCGGTTGTTATCTTGACCTAATCACATCATAGCTAAGCTCCCTCCAGTTCACGGTGAACATCAACTCTCGAGGCTAATCGATTCGCGGTCTTGTTTCTAGTGGCCACCCCACAATTATTCCTCTGATTCAGCTCCTCCCGGTAAGAGCTCACGTCATTTGTTTTATTAAGTGTTTGCGTTCATTTCTTTCGTAGTCTCTCTGTCCTTTTTACGTATGTGATTTTTCTCCAAGTTCATCTCGTGCAAAGAGACCGAAATGTTATTCTCGAGTCATCTCTTTAGTGATTAGTGTGCCTTTTATTAATCTTCGTCATTTACGAATACAAGCTTTTACGGTTCCTAGTAGAGTGTAAATGGTCGGAGTAAGGCGTGAGTAAGCTGCAACCTAAAGATCTCTCTTAAAGGGAAAATCTGAATAATACATAAGGAAGATAGTCAAACTATTAAATTTGTGGCATAAGCAGCAGTTCGGCAAAGATGCCATAAAATGGAAGTAAAAGAAGCGAGTAGATTGGTCATAAATAAATATTGGTAAAATAAATACATGAGAGAGTCGATGTCGGTCTCATTTTCCCGTCTAGCCAGAAGGATATTGATAAGTCCTATCCCCAACCTCTTTAAACTTGGGATCCTTATCTCTAGGTTCTTAGGGCACCAAAATTAGGAGATCGGAAAAATACCTTTCGAGCACCTTTCTAATTTAAAAGAGATCGGAGGAGAGTTCTTATCAGGTCTTAACTCAAATTCTAATAAACATTTAAAAGAGATCGGAGGAGAGTTCTTATCAGGTCTCAACTCAAAATTTTATTAAATAGGGATCGGAGGAGAATTCTTATCAGGTTCCCATCTCGAAATTTTAATAAATACCTAAAAGAGATCGGAGGAGGACCCTCACAGACCTCAATTAAATTTTAATAAATAATCCAGTAGAGATCGGAGGAGAGTTCTTATCAGGTCTCTATTCAAATTACAATAAATATTAAAAGAGATAGGAGGAGTTCTTATCCTATTCTCACACCAAATTTCAACCCGTATGCAAGATAATCCCAAAACCCAGAACAATTAATAGCCAACTCACTAAAATTTGTCTCATTTACTTATGTATCAGGTAATCCTAATTAGTGAAAAATCAAACATTCCTTTTACCAAAAGGATTAACATTCCCACTATAGCCCTTCTAACTAATTTATAAAGGACACAAAATTAAATCTACTTACCCTTGTTAAGGGACGAGGTGGGAGTGCCTAACACCTTCCCCACCGTTAATGGACCCGAACCTAGAATCTCTGTTTTGAAGTGGTTTCATTTTTAATTTAACTCCTAAATGGTTTTCTTTAGTTTCCCTCAAAACTAAGGTGGCGACTCCTCACTTTTCCCACTTGGTGAGTGATCGTCAGGCGACATAAAATCCGTTCGACGGACTTAGCGACTCACTGGGGACATGTATCCTAACCCTTGATCTAGAGGTCCAAAAGTAGGCTTAATTTTTATGCGATCAAATTATAGTTAGAGGGCTCACTCGGCAATGTCTTATATGCTAATTATTATTCTTTGCTAACTATTTTGTTTTGCTGTTCTATCTCCTACAGTGCTCTTCATTTCAAAGAAAAAGGAAAAAAGGAAAAATGAAAAAATAAAATCCCCCTGAATTGGGAAGAGGTAAAAGTGTCCCTTCACACACTGAACACTCACACAATGTCCTCACACACTAGAGTCCTAACCCGGGCTGTCTTACCCTTTTAGGAAAGTAGGAGGGAGTCATGTAGCGGTACTGTGGGTTTTACCCGTTAGTATCAGTGAAGGCTCTGCTCAAATTGAAACTCGTTCTATTTACCGTGATACAGTGGAATTTTCCGACAATATCATGGGGGTAGAATGGGGCTCTCTTGTTCTGATGAGGCAATTTAGGAACTGTGGCTATTAGAAAAATTAGATCTGAGCTAAACCGTCACGATAGTGAAAGCCGTAGTAAACTGCCTCATAAGATAGAACTATCCAGATAGGTAGCGCTTACCCGGTGTTAGGAGTCTCCCTACTATAGGACAAAAGGGACATGTTTACTCTTACCTTGCTCTCTTTTGATTTCCTTTTCGTTCATTTTGTGAGGTAATCTTGAATTCTCTTGAAACGCCTACACATTTTCCTACTTTGATAAATGTGTGCGTGTTACTCACATCAGTATGATTCAAAATTACCTAATTTGTCTTACTAACAAATTCTCCATGAGCATTACCAAGCCAGAAGTGCAGCAAAGGATAGGCATCATTTTTATCATGGCATCCTCGAGTCGATCGTGAGAAAAGGCTCGAGAATGCTAGACTTTGGTCGAATCGGTTCATAGTCAGGTACCCTCGCAAAATGATGCTTAGAGGCACTGTTAGCTCGCTACCTTCGCTAGATCTGGACAAAATAGAGGTCAAAATGAACAACCTCGAGGTATGTCTAATAGATGGAGGTTGCTTCAGACCAGTCAAGTGCGATTTGAAGAGAAATGCGGAAGGATTGCAACCTTAATGCAAGTCAAGGTCCAAATCCGGCATTAAAAGCCATGTTGTCGGTTTGGAATCCTAAGTGCGGAGTATTCTCTTTCAATGACATTGACACGGTCCCCACTATGGAAGAATATCGGGCATTCTTTGGGGATCCCATACTCTTTGCGAGCAGGATCTACTTACACCTCGAGCATGAAGCAGGACACAGAAGCGGTTGGCACACATGTTGGGTTTTCCCCGGAAGAAGTGAAGTCGAGAAAGCGATCAAAGGAACACGCATGGATGGTATTGGGCGTACCTTGAGCGGTTAGATTATCACCTCCAGAGAAAGCGGTGGGATCAAGCTTAGTAGCACTCGCCTTGGGAATCTATGGTGCGATCCTGTTCCGGGGCCATTGGGGATCATCACTAGCGGTCTGATGGAGGTATTTTGGGCG
The DNA here is from genome assembly GCF_030052815.1 of Hevea brasiliensis. NCBI lineage: Eukaryota > Viridiplantae > Streptophyta > Magnoliopsida > Malpighiales > Euphorbiaceae > Hevea > Hevea brasiliensis. The sequence goes on along the minus strand of NC_079496.1, from coordinate 90,113,426 downwards.
ATAGAAAGGCGGGGATCAATCCGTCTGGCAATTCTTGCGAAACCTTGTTAACCTAACTACTGCGGACAACGGGGAAAGGGTCCATTAAGTGTTGCTCTCGGTTATTATACCTCTGGACTATCGGTCACATGTGTCTGCGGAGACAAAAGGATTGACTTGGTACCTTGACCAGCCTCCCATTGAGAAGATGACCGGTTAGTGATAAGCGAAGAATGAAAAAGCGATGGCGAGGCAGATTACGAGTTTCAATAGCCATGATTCTTGTTGGAGGAAGGCTGTGGGCGTCAAGCCAACTGTCTTGATTGGTGCAGGAGGTATTCGATCGGTGTCCTAATTGGAATAGCAGGGTATACAAATTACACTCCAGTATTGGTAACAAGGCAGTTTGGCTCAACACAATCTGTGATCAACATTGAAGAATACCACCAAGGACACTTCTACCATGAACTCAAGGAAGACGAAGGGTTGAAAATGGCTCGCAAGTCTTGGGAAAGCATCGTTCTGATAGAGAAATCACCCAAAGGCCCAAGTGCCTCGGGCGATTATCTTAAATGGAGGGCGCGGGGACCGAGAACACTCTCTTGTAGAATTCAAGGGCGACAACCCTCGCCAAGGCGCCTTATTAGAGGAAGGCGATGTCGCTGGTTGACTCGCTACAAAAGGCAAATCTGAGAACTCACAATTGCGGGAACAAATAAAGCAATTTGGAGGACCAACGTGAAACTTAAGAGAAGGGTAAGAAAGCTCAAGGAAGAGGCAAGGGCCGAAAGGATAGGGTTCGAAGAGCAAGAGTGCAGTGGGAAAAAGAAAGAAACTCTCTCAAGTGAGGTCAAAGAAATGAAAGAGGCGAGAATAGTAAGCTTGGAAAGGATGAAGTACCAAGAGGTGCTCGTTGAAGAGTATAAGCAGGAAAACAAGAAGAAGAAGCTTGAATTAAAAGAGCAGGCACTCCTCATCAACGATATCTTGAAAGAGTGTGCTAAAGAAAGAAAACAAAAAGAAAAACAATCTGCCCTCTATCAAGAAATTAAAGAGAATGTAGACCAGCTGGATAGGACAATAGCACAAGGAAAACACGAATTATTACCAGAATCAAGTGCATACAGAAAGCATTCGATCTGCCGGGCAAGAAGGAAGGTTATATGAGTATCTCGAGAAAATGTCATCTCATTATAAAGAACCTCCCGAGCTTAGGCGATGTAAAAGATCGATGTACAAATTATTGATTAATGAAGTGATTTTTGTACCATTGTTTAGCAATATTTGTGAATGAATTGTTTGAATCCCGTTGGTACTTGCTCGCGAGTGTTATTTTATAAATTGAAATTCGTTGTATTGTCAAGTATGATAAATGCGCACTCATTCTCGTCATTCAGTCGGACTATCGAGCGATGCCATGATAAAGTGAGGCAATTATCCTTTTCTGATTTCAACTTGGCTCTCAAATGCCCTTTGTATCCTTCGTCGGACCGGGACTTTTTAGTTTCTCTGCAAAAATCCAAATTTTATTTTGATTTTCTTTTTTACTCCTCCCGGAAATCAATATTGATTCAAACAAGGCAAGTCGACCAAGCACAGTTCAACCCAAGCGAGTGTACTTAACAAGATCTCGAACAAGAAAGATAATGGAAAATCGAGAGCAAATCTGAGAACCTACGAGGCGGTCTCGGAATTGAAAGATCGACTTTACGAAATCATGAGACTAATGAAGGAAATGTCTCGAGAACAAACCTACTTGAGAACCTAACCCACCATTACCTCCTCGCCTCCTACAACAAATGATCCTCATCAAGCTTCAACCTCTTTTACCTTTCGGTCTCCCATTCGGACCAGTCCTTTGTCAATCCGGTGAGCATGAATAATGACCCACCTTTCTCCTATTACATTTGTCTCAAATGCAGAGCCTCACCCTTCAATCCCGATCCATCGATTTACTCCACCCCTCGGCTCCGGTTGGAGGAGCATATCACCTGATGGAAGGAGAACATAGGGCGAGAGATAACGAGAAACTATACGCCTAGAAGAAAGGCGAGGGCAATAGAGGGCTGAACATGTATGGTTCGATCGATGTGTAAATCACTAAGATTGGTGCGGATGTGGTGGTACCACCCAAATTCAAGGTTCGGATTTAGACAAGTACAGGAAACTCGGATCCGCATCCACACGGCAACCTACATTGCCAAAATGCGCCTTAACGGAAGGCGATAGACTTCTCATTCACTTCTTTCACGAGAGCCTCTCGGGCGGCTACGAGATGGTGCATACAATTGGGCGAGCAAGCTACACTCACGGAAGGATTTAGCGATACTTTTACGAAGCAATATAAATTCAATTGTGATGCGGCACCCACAAGGAGGACCTCCGGAACACAGTGCAGAAAGGCGGGAAAGTTTCAAGCGATCGCCCAGCGATGGAGGAGAAGGCTGCGAAGTATATCCTCGGTGGCCACAATGAACTTTGCTCCTATTCATCGAAGCGTTGAAGGCTCCTACTTCAACTTGATGATCGGAAATACCTCCAACGACTTCTCGGATATCATCCAAGCGGTGAGAGAATCGAAGCCAATGCGAGAATAGGAAGGCTACGAGAGTTGGTGAGAACCTGTAAAGAAAGCGCCAATTTTGGCAAGAAAAGGAGGGTGATGTACACTCTATCACCCGTCGAATAATTACCCCAATTTCCCCAAAATAACTACGGCCATATTCCCCTCTCATGGCCAAACCATATCAACATTCCACCTCCTTTCCCTAATTATCCACAACCACGCCCACAATACGCCCCACCCACAAATTTCCAACCAAGACCACCTCCTCCACCAACTCAACCACGACCACCACAAAATAACCCGAGACCTCCAAGAAATCTGATCCACCTTCCCCTCCCTCTCGGTGAAATATACGATACCTTGTCGGTATAAACCAAATCGTGCAGTCCCTTTAGACCCAATCCGGTAGCCATATCCCGGTGGTATGATGCCACGGCCGTTGTGAGTATCATGGAGGAGCACAAGGGCATTCAGCGACAAGCTGCGGGGCACTCGGAGGAGAGTGCACGCTCTCTGTCCGGGCAGGTGGTTGAAAATTGAGGAATGGTTCCCTCCCCAATGTCACCTCAAATCCTTTGCCCAACCATAATGCGGGTAGTGGTGTAAATATGATCGAATCTAAGGAAAGGGATCAACACGAAGTGGATGAGTGGTTCCATACTTTGAGGAGATTTTTGCTATAGCAATGAGGAAGGTTATCTTTCCCCCGAACAGCGGGATTAGAGGAGAATACGGGGTGTCCTTACCATGGAGAGCGGTGATCATGAGTGCGAGATTGTGAGGAGTTCGGGCAAGAGGTCGGAACTTATTGTCTTTTAAGGGGTTGAGATGTCGGAAGAGGTCAAAAGCGGAAGGAAGTGAACACCACAAGATTCAGCCAAGCGCTTCTACCTCCAAGCCCAGAATCACCTTCTCACCCCAGTAGCCTCACCACGATGTGATTATTGGACTCATACGGCTCCCCATCACCAACACTCATGCTGTCCCTTGGAACTATAATTTCCAAGTTTTTACTCAGGAAGCGTCAAGCAGCACATCCGCTCCTAGCCTCGCCTCACCTCCGGCACTACCAAAGCCATGTTTCGCTCCTCACGAGCACTTGGGATGACTTATCTTTGGACACACGCCGGCAACATCGCTCCCCAAACAAGTCCCGACCTATTATTGCAATAAAACCCTCTCCACAGCAAGAAGTCAAGTTTATAACCCGAAGTGGGAGGTGTTACGGAGCGAGGAAAGAGAAAAGAGAAAAGGGAAAGTAAAGATGGGAGAGTCATCGAGAAACACGGAAGAGGAGGTTGAGAAAGCGAGGAAGCGAGCACTGTTGAGCATAGAGAAGATGAAGAAGCTGTTGCTCCAAATAATGAAGCGAGCGAGTATGGCGTGGTGGAGCAGTTGAGAAAGACACCCGCTCGGTTTATTTGTTATCGATTTTGAGTTCGGAAGTGCAGACAAGCCTTGCAGAGAATCTGGATCGGGCCTTTGTCAACCACGACATTACTCAGGCGGTTGAGAAGTTAGTGGGACAAATCCAGGCATCCCGCTCTGTAGCCTTTTCTGAAGAGGAGGTAGACCCTGCAGGCTTAGGGCATAATAAAGCTCTGCATATAACGGTAAAATGTAAAAGGCGTATAGTGGCCAAGGTCCTCATCGATAACGGATCGACCCTCAATGTATTGCCTAGCGCTACCTTGGCTAGATTGCGGTTGACCAATCGGACATACGTCAAAGTACTATGGTGGTGAGAGCTTTTGGCGGAACAAGGAGAGAGGTCTTTGGGGGCGTTGACTTGCCAATCAGTCGGTGCATGTACTTTCAATATCACGTTTCAAGTGATGAACATTGAGCGACTTACACCATCTTTGTTAGGAGGCCTTGGATCCATTCTGCGAATCTTTGTTCCTTCTACTTTGCACGGAAGATCAAATACATTAAGGGCGGCAAAATCATCACGGTGAAGGCGAAGAGGCCATACTAGTCACCAAGCCGCAATCACTCCCTTATGTGGAAGCAGCCGAGGAGTCATTGGAAAGTTCTTTCCAGGCCCTTGAATTGCAAGATACTGGGAAGGAGGGGGCCATGGCTATGGTGGCCAAAGTAATGTCAAGAAGCGGGTATGAAGAGGGTAAAGGCCTAGGCGCCACATTACAAGGGATTGTCAAGCCTATCTGGCCATTCGGAAGATAGGCCGTTGTGGTTTGGGATATGAGGAGGATGCCCTCGTGGATGGGCGATTACGGATGAGAAAAATGCTTGGGATCGAGATTTGACGGAAGATAGGAAAGGTGAAAGTAGTCGAGAATCACGGAAATCTTCACTAAACCGGTCATTCAACATCCGGCAAGTCTGGAAGAATCACTGATGATCCATCCATAGATGTCATCCAAGCTGGATTCCTTGTATGAGGCCCTAATTTCGCCAATGGTGAAGAAGCGGGAGCTTGACAAGCTGGACAACGGAGGATATCCACGTACTCAATCTCGAGTAAAGTACCTCTGGTTATCTACACTTGATCACTTTGTCCATGGTGACAAGTGTAATACTGTAAATGGACCTTTTCTTATGGCATTAATATTAATGAATTAATAGCGCATTTTTAATTCAATACTCTTTTTCTTTCCATCCTTATAACATGTTCTATTCTTTATTCCTTCAGGACAATTCATCAATTAACACCTAATAATCCAATAGACTCAGAAATTCCTCTGGTTAATTTTGAAATCCCCATAACTGCCATTACTTCAAGTAATTCTGAGGAAGACCTTACAGAAGAAAGCAATGAAAAAGATGAACCCTCCCTCGTGCCTTGTGAAGACGAAACGTGCACAATAAACTTAGGCACGGAAGAAGTAAAAAGGGAACTTAAGATAGTGGAGAGTGAGGAGTTGGGAGATATGATCGGTGCAGCAGGAATTTCTCGGCGTGTTCTCTTGGAGCTATGATGACATGGTCGGTTTGGACCCTCGGATAGTGGCGCACAAGATTCCTTTAATTAGAGCGATCCGGTGAAGCGGCGAGGAGAATGAATCCGATACCTTGCTCAAGGTTGGGATGAAGTCAAAAGCGATATGGCCGGGTTCTTAGAAGTGGTCAAATATCCCCAATGGGTGGCTAACGTCGTCGGTGATGAAGAAAGGCGGGAGAGTCGGGGTGTGTGTTGACTACGAGGATCTTAATAAAGCTAGTTTGAAAGACGATTTCCCTCTCCCCACATTGATGTGTTAGTTGACAATGCAGCGGGTTTGGGCGGATGTTCGTGTATTGATGGGGCATCGAGTACAATCAGATCCCAATGGGCGAGGAAGACAAGGATAAAGCGCTTTTATCACCCAATGGGGTGATACGCTATCGGGTCATGCCCTTGGGTTGAAGAATGCGGGGCTACTTACCGGTAGCGCAATGGTCACATTATTCCACGATATGATGCATAAAGAAGTGGAGGTGTATGTGGATGATATGATCATCAAATCCGGGAGAGGAGAGCCACGTTCGGTGATAAGGAGGGTGTTTGAAAGACTCGGGAAATACCGATTGAAGTGAACCTGCTAAGTGCATATTCGAGCTAGATCGGGAAAAGCTGTTGGGATTCATAGTAAGCGAGAAAGGGATAGAAGTAGATCCAGACAAGGTTCGAGCTATTCAAGAAATGCCGTCCCCAAAAACAGAAAGGGAGGTGCGCAGTTTTCTGGGAAAGCTGAACTACATTTCGAGGTTTATTTCTAATCTCACTTTGCCAAAGTGAGCCTATTTTGATTACTCGGAAAAACAACTCTACTCAATGGGATTGATTTGTCAAGAGGCTTTTGAGAAAATCAAGCGATGTCTGTCAAACCCACGATGTGGTCCCACATGGCGAGTAGGCCTCGATCCTGTACATGGCGATCCAACGAGAATTCCATGGGATGTGTTTTGGGACGACATGATGATCTGGCGAAAAGAGAGGGCCATTTATTACACGAGCAAGAAGTTCCATGATTGTGAGTCAAGGTACTCTTCATTAGAAAAGACTTGCTGCGCGTTGGACTGGACAGCAAATCGCCTTAAGCACTACATGTTAAATCACAAAACATGGCTCATCTCCAGGATGGACCCTATCAGATATGTATTTGAGAGTCCCTTCGTGCGGGAAGAATAGCCAAGTGGCGGTTATACTCTCCCAATATGATATAGTCTACATGACCGGAAGCGGTGAAAGGTAGCGTGATTCTTGACCTCTAGCGAGAAAACCCTATCGGATTATGAAGCTCTGAATTTTGAGTTCCACGATGAGCATATTAATGAAGTAGGCTGCGAAGAAGGAACCAGCCAATGTATGGGAAATGTATTTTGTGGAGCGGTCAATTTATCAGGGAGCGGAATCGGGCCGTACTAGTATCCCGGAAGAAAGCACTTCCCAATAGGCTGCTAAGTTGGGATTTGTTGCACCAACAATGTCATTGAATATGAAGCTTGTGTGATGGGTCTACATGCGCTATAAAGATGAAAATCGAGAAAGTTGGAGGTGTATGGAGACTCGGCTCACGATAATTTATCGAGTTAAGGGAGAATGGCAAACCAAGGATCCCAAGCTAATCCCCTATCGAAGCACTTCTTGGAGATGATCAAGGAATTGAAGAAATCTCTTTCACTCATCGAGTAGAGCGAGAATCAATTTGCGGATGCCTTAGCTACTCTGTTTGTTATGGCTCAAATCGAAGAAGGACGAGCGTTTGAGCGTTCAAGATTAAGGTAAGGGATGAGCACCTATTGTCTCATGATTGAAGAAGAGCGACGGAAAGCCTTGGTATCATGACATCACAGTCTCTTGTAGAACAGGAGAATTCCCTTGAGGCAAGCAAGAATGAAAAGAAGATGATTCGGAGATTAGCATTAGGGTACTTTCCCGGTGGAGAGACCCTATACAAGAGGCGCCAACGGAGTGCGAGATGCGTAGATGCAAAAGAAGCTAAGAGAATCCTCTTTGAGGCGCATGAGAAATTGTGCCACTCACGCCAATGGTCACATGATGTGAAGCAAATCATGCGGCGTGGGTATTTTGGACCACAATGGAAAAGGATTGCATCAGTATTTCGGAAGTGCCACAAGTGTCGATTCTGTGGATCAGATAAATATGCCACCTCACAAGCTGTTCAATCTCGTCTCACCGTGGCCTTTTGCAATGTGGGGCATAGATGTGATTGGTCCCATCAATCCCAAGGCATCCAATGGGCCCAGATTCATCCTTGTAGCCATCGACTATTTCTCCAAGTGGGTCGGCGACATCCTATGCTCACATCACGCGAGAACACGTTTCTCAAATTCTTGAAACAATATCATCTGCGGCATGGTCTCCGAATGAAATTGTCGCGATAACGCCAAGAACACAGGCAGTCAGAAGATTGAAGGCTGTGTGATCAATACGAATCCGACATCTCAATTCCTCCCCATACCGTCCCGGATGAATGGGCGGTTGAAGCCGCGAACAAAAACCTCAAGAGAATAATCCAGGAAAATGGCGGTCACATATAGGGATTGGCATGATATGCTTCCTACGCTCTCCACGCATACCGGACTTAGTAAGAACCTCGACCGGGGCAACACCATACTCACTGGTCTACGGGATGGAAGCTGTATTGCCTATTGTGGTTGAAATCCGTCCCTAAGAATTTTGAAGGAATCGAGGATCGATGAGTCGAGAATGGATCGATCAAGGTTGGATCGATTGAATTTCTTTGGATGAGAAAAGGTTAACGGCGACATGTCACGGACAATTATACGAGAGAAGAATGGCGGGGCATTTGATAAAAGCGTGCGCCCACGGGAATTTCAACACAGGGACTTAGTTACGAAGAAATCTTGCCAAACCAAAAGCGATCCCGGGGCAAATGGTCACCAACCTCGAGGTCCTTATGTGATTAAAAGGCGTTTTACGGAGGAGCCTTGATCTTGACTCACATGGGCGGTGAAGAATTCCGAGACACAGTGAATGCCGACCTTTGTCAAGAGATACTATGCATGAAAAGGAGAAAGGATGAAAACCCGAAAGAGGCGTCTTAAAAAAAAAAAAAAAAAAAAAAAAAAATCTTGGGGTGAAAACCCAAAGGCGTCCCAAGAACCGAAGTGGAGGAATAAGGAAGGGGCATGAAACCACGGATAGAAAAGAGGCCGTTCGACATGCGGCTTCAAAGAACTTCGAAATAATGGCGGTTAAAGACTTCAAAATTAACCATAAGGAATATGTGAGATCTATCCCTATGGCCTTTCCCTTTGAAAGTTTATCTTCGTTTTCAAGACCATAATAAAGTTATACTTTATTCCTTCGCTCTTATTTTTACTTTGCCAGCTTTTATCTGCCCTTTCTCTTTGTTTAATGTGCTATTAATTAGTTAAATTTTTGCCATAAGATTTGAATTAGAATTGATAACCTCACGTACTTTGCTATGAGATTTGCGAGGAATGCGGCCTTAAAAAAAAAAAAAAAAAAAAAAAAAAAAACTAGGCGAAAACCAGAAGAAGCGCTTCTAGCAGATAGACGAAGAAAGTGAAAACCCGCAAGGCGCTTTCCGTAGAATAAGAAGAAAGTCGGGAATGAAAAGGGGCATCAGAAAGAATGAGATCATAGGTCGAGTCTTGCAACTCCTCCTCCATTAATCGTCAGCCGTTATCTTGTTGAGTACACTCTTTGAGGAATAACTTCATATGCCAAAGTCGGACTTGTTTTGTAAGTTGATTTTAATTTCTGCAATTTAAATTTCCACCATCAATCTATGGATCCTTGATCCAAGTTGATTTTATTTTCTGCAATTCCACCATCAATCTACGGATCCTTGATCCAAGTTGATTTTATTTTCTGCAATTCCACCATCAATCTACGGATCCTTGATCCAAGTTGATTTTATTTTCTGCAATTCCACCATCAACCTCTGGATCCTTGATCCAAGTTGATTTTATTTTCTGCAATTCCACCATCAATCTCGGATCCCAGTCCAAGTTGATTTTATTTTCTGCAATTCCACCATCAATCTATGGATCCTTGATCCAAGTTGATTTTATTTTCTGCAATTCCACCATCAATCTGGATCCACGATCCAAGTTGATTTTATTTTCTGCAATTCCACCATCAATCTATGGATCCTTGATCCAAGTTGATTTTATTTTCTGCAATTCCACCATCAATCTACGGATCCTTGATCCAAGTTGATTTTATTTTCTGCAATTCCACCATCAACCTCTGGATCCTTGATCCAAGTTGATTTTATTTTCTACCAATTCCACCATCAATCTACGGATCCTTGATCCAAGTTGATTTTATTTTCTGCAATTCCACCATCAATCTATGGATCCTTGATCCAAGTTGATTTTATTTTCTGCAATTCCACCATCAACCTCTGGATCCTTGATCCAAGTTGATTTTATTTTCTGCAATTCCACCATCAATCTGGATCACGATCCAAGTTGATTTTATTTTCCTGCAATTCCACCATCAATCTCTGGATCCTTGATCCAAGTTGATTTTATTTTCCTGCAATTCCACCATCAATCTCTGGATCCCTGATCCAAGTTGATTTTATTTTCCTGCAATTCCACCATCAATCTATGGATCCTTGATCCAAGTTGATTTTATTTTCCTGCAATTCAACATCAATCTACGGATCACGATCCAAGTTGATTTTATTTTCTACCAATTCCACCATCAATCTATGGATCCTTGATCCAAGTTGATTTTATTTTCTGCAATTCCACCATCAACCTCTGGTTCCTTGATCTAAGTTGATTTTAATTTCATGCAATTTAAATTAATGTTATCAACCTCTGGTTCCTTGATCTAAGTTGATTTTAATTTCATGCAATTTACATTTCTGTTATCAACCTCTGGTTCCTTGATCTAAGTTGATTTTAATTTCATGAAATTTAAATTTCTGTTATCAACCTCTGGTTTATAGATCTAAGTTGATTTTGATTTTCTAGGTCATTAACTTAGGTGTGCTTTAGTTCCCTAATTTCAAATACCTAATCGTCCAAAATATGAGTCGGAATCTTTACATAATTCCTATACGGAAATTTTTCCTTTCATAGAAATTACGTAAAGAGGGGCCGCTGTCGACACCATATTTTGGCGATCCTAAAATACTTTGAAACCGATCCCGGTGCTAAGTTTCCTCGGAGTAGCTAATCACGTTTCGATCCCTCTTTGGTAGGCGGTCACATTTCCGACCTCTCCTCGCAAAGGCGTGAATCAATGATAAGTCCTCGCATCCCTTGAAACTCACCGATCTCTCAAATCATTTACCGATCCTTCAAACCCGTTCTTGGATTTAGGACTGTCAAGAATATTCCCGATCTCTGTTGATAAATGAAGTGAACTAGCACTAGATCTTTTCCTACCAGTTTTATTGCCGACCTCCTTTCCGAAAGTTTAAGAGCTAAAGTGTTGGTTCGATTAGATCTTAAGTGTTGAGTTAAATTTTCGGTCAAGTTACATTCGACATTTCTTCCCTACCGATCTCATGTTGAGTGCTTTCCGATCTCTCATAATTAGATTAATTATCACTTTTATTTTTTGTTTTTCTGTGCTCATACAATCAAATACTCAGACAAATAATGTTTTAAAATTTTCCGATCACAATCATTAATTGAACAAATGGCATTTCATTTCATGTCATAATTTTTACAAAGTTATTGGTGAGGATCACCCCGGCTGATCTATTTGGATCACTCCTCTCTCCCTCTCACCCTCGGCTTCATCCTCACTATCTTCACCATCGCCCCGGGTGCAGTCGTCCATCCAAGAAAAGTCTTCTTACAGGTAACGCTCTGGAGTGCGGCCAAGAGATCCTTGTGAGCCTTCACATAGGCCTCGGCTATTCCGTCACCATCTCCTCATCCCTCTCCTTAAGCTCCTTATCCTTCGCCTCGAGTTCCTCTATAAGTTGAGCGACACGAGAGGATGCATTGGCGTGGGCGCTGGACTTCCTTAAGAGCGCGGTCCCTCTCTTCCGAAATACGGTTAGGTTCGGCCAACCGGTCTTCATGGAGCTTTGCCCGTCCCTCGACCTGTGATTTATAATCCCGAGCCGATGAGAGTTCGGATCGGAGGGAATCCACTTCCTGGTTCTTCTTCGATCTCCTTACCCAGCTGAATCCTTTCGGATCATGGTGCAGTTCACGGACACTCCACGTTTAAGCTCATGGTCCGAGTCAATATGTCATCAAGGCCACTGCAGGATAGCTTTGTCCGATCCTCTGAAAGAAGATGGTAGACCCGGGACTTTAGCAAAGCGGGGTTCTCCTTATGATTCGGTTATCCTTCAAGGAGTCGATCGATGTCTGGCGCCCGAGGAGGTCCTCGAAGCTTGAGTAGGTCCCCTTTCCGCGCTTGGGACAAGCTGCAAGAATCGAGGCTGCTCTTAGATCTAGGAGGAGATCGGGTAGCCGGTGGTCGAGGACCGAAGGTTGGGAGGATCTCTTTGTATCTCCCGGGCTCGCGACCAGTGTTTGGAGTCGTTACGAGCGCTTCATCTCCTTTACTTTCGGAAGATCTCTCTTTCCTTCTTCCGCTTCCTATGACCTTCACCACCCGCCATACTGCACAAAGAAAAGGTTAGTGAGATCACTAAGGTCGTGAGAATTGAGATATAGAAAATACCGATGCCGAGGTTAGAGAGCGGAAGTTCGCGGTCTTGGCGGTGGCGATTGAACAGTCCAATGGTGCGGCTCGGCGATCACGAATCCAAACAAGAATACTTTTTAGTGGCAGCCTCACTCTTGAATCCATCACTATCAAACTTTCCTCTTCGCTCGAGTAATATGGTTGGAAGCAAGGGTCCACAGTACCACCAGTGCTGGAAATCCTCAAGCGGCTCGGATCTTTGCTCCTCACAATGAAGAAGCGATTCTTCCAGTTCTTAAGGGGCGAGGCGGTCGGAAAAGAGCCCG